>NC_141165.1:112817500-115317500 GCF_055505025.1 Bos grunniens | reverse complement strand
TATCCCTTGACCGTCTTGACCTTGTTCCCTGTGCCATTCATCATGTTGGGACAGCACCTGCCACTTGCTAGAGACTACCAAAGGAGCTGACATACTCATGCCCATTAGACCTGAAAACAAGTTCTTACATCACTGGAATGTACACTCTATGAAAGCAGGACTGTTGGGTTTTGTTTTGTTTTTCACTGTTGCGTCAAAGCACAGGGCAGTATCTTACAATTCATCACTCAGAGAAGAATGAATACCTTGACATCAATATTGGCCCCGACTGCTCCTTGGTACACCTGGTCACAGCCTCTGGCTGCCTTCGCCCAAACGCTCTTCCAAGTTCTCTCTATTTGGGGAGCTCAGATCCCAGCTCCACCTCTGCATCCCTCCTTCAGCTGAGCGTCTCTCCTCTCACTTCTGAGGTCAGAGCCACGTGTTAGACCTTACTCATCATCTTCTCTCCCTTACAGAATGCTCAGGCTTTAGCTGCTTCCTTATCACTGTAGTTGGAAGAGGAAGTACTCCTACTATTCTCCGAGGCTCATGCTTCCCCTTTTTTAGACATATTAGGGACTGTACTCTTCATCTCATCACCTTCTGCTTTTCTTTCTTGAACCTGTCATCCTTATCTTGTTCAGCAGTTACTCCCTCCCCACCAGGTATACAGCTGAGCCATAAAACAGGAACAAAAAGACATTTCTTCTGTCTTGGACCTTAAACTGTCACCTTTCCTCCCCTTTTTTCTAGTTAAAAAAATCTCTCAAAAGTGTTCCCCTCTATTTACCAAGTGTTCCTGTTTCCTTGCTATGTGTCCACTGTTTAACACCTTGAGTTTAGGGCTGTACGCATGAATTGCTGAGCTATTTTGACTATTTCTCCTGCATTCCTAGGGATTCCCTGTGGTCTTCAGTTCCTTTGTTTATTAATCCAGCAAGTATTTAAGCACCTCTTATTGTCAGGCACATTTCAAGATGCTAAACAAAACAGCAATGAATAAAACAGACGAATAACCCTGCCCTTGTGGCTTTTACTTTCTAGAGAAAGATACATATCAAATAATGTGTGTTTGTGAAATGTGTATTTGATACTAGCAAGTGCATAGGAGAAAAATGAGGCAGAGAAGAGATGCAGGCAGTTTCGGAGTGGAGGAGTTTACTGTTTTAGATTGAGTGACTGGGGAAACTTACAATGAAGGGATGACAGTTAAGTAAAGGTCTGAAGGCGGTGAGGGGGTGTGAGTCGATAGCTCTGTGGGGGAAGAAAATGCTAGCAGAGAGAAGAGTGAATGCGCGGTTCCTGAGGTATGAGTGGGCCTCATGTTTCTGAAGAACAGTGAGAAGCACCATCCTCATCTTCCTTGACCTCCCAGTAGCATTTGCCATTTGCTCCCCTTTGCTTTTGGAAATGTCTGCTGGGATGACTGTTCTGGTTTTGGCCTTCCCCATCTCTTTCACTGATTGTTTCCTTCTTTGTGCCTGCCTTTTAATCTTTTTTTTCCCCCAGTGCTTTTTTGTTAGTCCTGCTTTCCCCTGCACATGCTGTGTATCGGCAAATCACATTCTTAACTGGGCTCTGACTGCTTCACCGGGGACCACAGATTCAATATGTCTGACATCTGCTTTGTTGCCTCACCTCCCCCAACCCCCACAAAGGCTCTTGCCTTCTGTTTTCCTTGTCCATTTTTGGCTTAACTACTTAGTCTCCCTATTTAGAAAACTTGGTTATCTGTGACTTTGTTATTCCTCACCTGCCACTTCTAGTTGGTCATCTTATCGACCTCATTCTCCCTCCTCTGTGCCCGAGTCTTCTTCAGCAACACCCTTGCCGTAATAAACTTACTTCACACTACATGTGCTCAACGCATGCTCCACCTTGTCTTAAATGTTCTTCTCGCCCTTCAGGAGCAAGCGCACATGTTATCTCCTCTCTGCAGTGGATTCTCCCATATATCCAACCCTTTGGAACCCCATGGACTATAGCCCACCAGGTTCCTCTGTCCATGGAATTCTCCAGGCAGGAATACTGGCATGGATAGCCATTCCCTTCTCCAAAGGATCTTAAGCACTAACATATGTTGGATCATTGAAAATGCAAGAGAGTTCCAAAAAAACATCTACCTCTGCTTTATTAACTACGCCAAAGCCTTTGACTGTGTGGATCACAACAAACTGTGGAAAATTCTTCAAGAGATGGGAATACCAGACCACCTTATCTGCCTCCTGAGAAATCTGTATGCAGGTCAAAAAGCAACAGTTAGAAATGGACATGGAACAACAGACTGGTTCCAAATAGGGAAAGGAGTACATCAAGGTTGTATGACTTACATGCAGAGTATATCATGCGAAATGCCAGGATGGATGAAGCACAAGCTGGAATCAAGATTGCTGGGAGAAATGTCAATAACCTCAGATATGCAGATGACGCCACCCTTACGGCAGAAAGCAAAGAATTAAAGAGCCTCTTGATGAAAGTTAAAGACGAGAGCAAAACAGTTGGCTTAAAACTCAGCATTCAGAAAACTAAGATCATGGCATCTGGTCCCATCACTTCATGGCAAATAGATGGGGAGACAGTGAAAACAATGAGAGCCTTTTTTTTTTTTTGGCTCCCAAATCACTGCAGATGATGACTGCAGCCATGAAATTAAAAGACACTTGCTCCTTGGAAGAAAAGCTATGACCAACCTAGACAGCACATTAAAAAGCAGAGACATTACTTTGCCAACAAACGTCTGTCTAGTTAAAGCTATGGTTTTTCCAGTGGTCATGTATGGATGTGAGAGCTGGACTATAAACAAAGCTCAGTGCAGAAGAATTGATGCTTTTGAACTGTGGTGTTGGAGAAGACTCTTGAGAGTCCCTTGGACTGCAAGGAGATCCAACCAGTCAATCCTAAAGGAAATCAGTCCTGAATGTTCTTTGGAAGGACTGATGTTGAAGCTGAAACTCCAATAGTTTGTCCACCTGATGCAAAGAACTGACTCATTGGAAAAGACCCTGACGCTAGGAAAGATTGAAGACAGGAGGAGAAGGGGACGACAGAGGATGAGATGGTTGGATGGCATCATAGACTCGATGGACTTGAGTTTGAGGAAGCTCCGAGAGTTGGTGATTGACAGGGAAGCTGGGCGTGCTTCAGTCCTTGGGGTTGCAAAGAGTCGGACATGACTGACCAACCCATTGTGTACATAGCTCTCCAGTGCTCCACATGGTGATGCAATGATGAGTATCTTGCTAGACTGTCAGCTCTTTGAATCCACAACTAAGTCTTATTAATCATTGTACCTAATGCTTTCCTGTGTTTCCCTGTTTTGGACACATAGCAAAGAGGATAGACAGACAGACAGATGAATTTGGACCGAAGCACACTTCATTACAACATATTGAGTATGTAGGGGAAAAAATTAAATTCCCCAAAATACATATGCCTTCATAAGTAGCTTTTATATGTTATATGCAGAGTACCAGCATCTTTGAGGACAACTAGAATCAGTGTTTTATTAGTGTTTGCTTGAATCCTGAGTGTTTTCATGCTGTTTCTCACTTGTTGAATCACTGGCAAATCGTCCAGTTGGCAGGTGACATTGGCTCTAGCTTGTGGCAGGCTGAACTTCATTGCTGTCTAGGCTGAAGGCTTAAGAGCAGTTATTTTATATCAGACTTTTAGTATGTAGTTATATAAATACATGGTTTGTCATGTTAATAACAGTGCCTTTTCCTGCTAATTTTGGTCTCTATAAATACTTTTCTTGTTGTTGTTGTTGAAGGTATTTTAATTACTGACACAAATTTCTCATAGGATTATTAGGCAAAAATTAAGCAACTAATAAATATAAGGAAACTGAGAAAATGTTCTTATTACATTTAAGATACAGAGATTCTGGGACAACAAGTGATTATTAAAAGGAAGGAGAATTAAGTGTTTTTTAAAAAATTTATATATATCACTCTGCTGCTGCTGCTGCTAAGTCGCTTCAGTCGTGTCCGACTCTGTGCGATCCCATGGACGGCAGCCCACCAGGCTTCCCCGTCCCTGGGATTCTCCAGGCAAGAACACTGGAGTGGGTTGCCATTTCCTTCTCCTATGCATGAAAGTGAAAAGTGAAAGTGAAGTCGCTCAGTCGTGTCCGACTCTAGCGACCTCACGGACTGCAGCCCACCAGGCTCCTCCGTCCATGGGATTTTCCAGGCAAGAGTACTGGAGTGGGGTGCCATTGCCTTCTCCAATATATCACTCTAAAAAGGTTAAATGTGAAGGCATTCACTAGTTTAGCAAAATGTATTTTCCTTGCTTAGGAAACAGTCCATTATATATTTAAAAATTTTTTTAAATTGATGATTGTTTTACAATATTGGTTTGATTTCTGTCATACATCAACGTGGATTAACCATAGGTTAATTCATTAGTCCCCTGCCTCTTAAATCTCCCTCCCACATCCTGCCCATCCCCACCCCTCTAGGTTATTACAGAGCCCTAGTTTGAGTTCCCTGAGTCATAAACAGCAGATTCCCATTGGCTGTCTATTTACATGTTAGTGTATATGCATCCATGCTACTCTGTCCATTCATCTCACCATCTCCCTCTTTTCCCCATCCCTTGTCCATAAGTCTGTTCTCTATGTCTGTGTTGTATATTAACACATATATATGGCATCGAGAAGGATGGTACTGATGAGGTTCAGTACCATCCTTCTCGATGCCATATATATGTGTTAATATATGATATTTGCTTTTCTCTTTCTGACTGACTTCACTCTGTATAATAGGCTCTGGGTTCATCCACCTCATTAGAACTGACTCAGATGCATTCCTTTTTATGGCTGAGTAGTACCATCGTAGGGAGAAGGCAATGGAACCCCACTCCAGTACTTTGCCTGGAAAATCCCATGGATGGAGGGGCCTGGTAGGCTGCAGTCCATGGGGTCACGAAGAGTCGGACACTACTGAGCGACTTCACTTTCACTTTCATGCATTGGAGAGGGATATGGCAGCCCACTCCAGTGTTCTTGCCTGGAAAATCCCAGGGACGGGGGAGCCTGGTGGCTGCCCTCTATGGGGTCACACAGAGTCGGACACAACTGAAGTGACTTAGCAGCAGCAGTACCATCGTATATATATACCACAACTTCTTTATCCATTTATCTGTCAAAAGACATCTAGGTTGCTTCCATGTCTATTGGCTATTGTAAATAGTGCTGCAGGGAACATTGGGGTACATGTATTTTTTTCAGTTTTGGTTTCTTCAGTGTATATGCCTAGGAGTGGGATTTCTGGGTCATATGGTGGTTTTATTCCTAGTTTTTTAAGGAATCTCCATACTGTCTTCCATTGTGGCTCTATCAATTTACATTCCCACCAGCAGTGAAGGAGGGTTCCCTTTTCTCTACATCCTTTCCAGCACTTGTTGTTTGTGGATTTTTATTATGGCCATTCTCACTGGTGCAAGGTACTATCTCACTGTAGTTTTGATTTGCATTTGTCTAATAACGAGTGATGTTGAACATCTCTTCATGTGTTTATTAGCCCTCCATATGTCTTCTTTGGAGAATTGTCTGTTTAGCCCTTTCGCCCGCTCTTTGATCGGGTTGCTTGTTTTTCTGGTATTGAGTTGTATGAGCTGCTTATATATTTTGGAAATTAATCCTTTGTCAGTTGTTTCATTTGGTATTATTATCTCCCTTCTGAGGGTGTCTTTTTACCTTTTTTATAGTTTACTTTGCTGTGCAAAAGCTTTTAAGTTTAATTAGGTCCCACTTATTTATTTTTGTTTTTATTTCCATTATTCCAGGAGGTGGGTCATAAAGGATATTGCTATGATTTATGTCATACTGTGTTCTGCCTATGTTTTCTTTACAGGTTTTATAGTTTCTGGTCTTACATTTATGTCTTTAATCCATTTCGAGTTTATCTTTGTGTATGGTGTTAGGAAGTGTTCTAATTTCATTCTTTTACATGTAGCTGTCCAGTTCTTCCAGCACCACTTAATTGAAGAGAGATTATCTTTTCCCATTGTGTATTCTTGCCTCCTTTGTGAAAGATAAGGTGCCCATATGTGTGTGGATTATCTTTGGGCTTTCTGTCTTGTTCCACTGGACTATACTTCTGTTTTTGTGCCAGTACCATACTGTTGGAAGCAGTCCATTGTATTTTGAAAGGAATTTTCAAGTAAGTAAAAATAATTGAGGCAGTGAGATAAATAGTATTTTTGATTTTATAGAAGTTTTTTGTCTTGATTTTGTTGATGTCAAAAATGTAATCATTATATTCTGTTTTCCTTTAAAAAAAAAAAAAACAACACTGCCCCAGTTTTATAAAACCTCCTTGTGAATCTGTATGCATTTTAAGAATATTGGTGTTATTTTAGTGAGTAGCCTACAGTTCACTTAAGCATTGTGGCTGGCCATTACAACAAAGTAAATGGAGTAAAGGACAAAAAAACTAACACATGATCACTTTGAAAATGTCATCTAGCATATTTTCTGCTGTCATATTGAGAGGCTATTTAAGCTGTTGACACGAGGAGAGAGCACAGTTCATTTATAGAGCAGGCTCCCATAAAGAGCAGAATGCTGGGTGGATGAGGTGGAGATATGTGGGCTTGAGTTGCAGTTGAAACCAGTAAAAGGTGAGACTTTGACTCTAGAAAGCTGGTGGTATTCTAAATGTAAAAGACTCAGAAGTTGTATTTCTAACACATAGAAAAATGCTAATGTGTTTGTTCAAAAATAGTCCTGACTCCTAAGGTTGGAACAGACCTTGAAATATGGTTCACTTGAAATTAATTTCCTAGGCTAATGGGTTCTAAACATTTCGCAGCCATTCATATGCCAAGTATTATTAGTGGTTAGTGGAACACTCCTTTAAGCTGTTTTGAATTTGGATTAAAACAAGGAAGGAAGTGAACAAATGACATTTGGATGTTCTTGCCTTCTTGAAGATCAGCTTCTTACAAAACTTCATCCTATGAACCTGCAGTGGCCTAAGGTGGTTTCACCTTGGCACACTGATATTTTTCTGACTCACACTTGAGCTTTCCTTTTATAAAGACCAGTGAGTGTGACATCTGACAGATACTATCAGACGGCATTCCTCGTACAAGTAGGTGAGTGAGCATGTTGGGAAAGGCAGGCTGAGTTGGCCCCTTTGCCTGAAGCTAAGGACGCTTTAAGCAGGAGAGAGCGTGGACTGCCAGCACAGCCACATGGTGTACACGAGAATGGAGTGTGCTTCACTGCTGCTGCTGCTAAGTCGCTTTAGTCGTGTCCGACTCTGTGCGACCCTATGGACAGCAGCCCACCAGGCTCCTCTGTCCACAGGATTCTCTAGGCAAGAATACTGGAGTGCGTTGCCATTTCCTTCTCCAGTGCTTCACTAGTAGGTTAATTATGAGCAGGTAAAACATACCCCTGAAAGTGTTCAGCATCTGCAAGAATTCCTGGTGCTGCCCACCATCTGCATTAATGCATATATCAGGGCTTTGTGTTTTACCATTTTTTTTTAACTTGGAGTATAATTGCTTTATAAGCTCATGTTTCTGCTGTACAACAGAGTGAATCAGCTCCAAGTATTAACAGACATATATCCCCTCCCTCTTGTCCTTCCTCCCCCGCCGCATCCCACCCATCTAGGTTAGCATCCGGCTGAGCTCCCCAAGCTGTACAGCAGGTTCCCAGAGCAGGAATAGAGACGCGTACACAGGGAGGGGAAAGGGAGGGTGCTGTGAATTGGGAGAGTAGGTTTGACATAGATACACCTCCATGCATACCATGGAGAGTTGATAGTGGGCTTTCCCTCTCAGTTGATACACCATGCTGCTGTCTTTCCTCATCTTCTTGAGAAACAGTTTTCTATCATGTGGTAGCTTCAGGGGTTAACACAAGCAGAAATGATGAAGTCTGTTTAGGTGTTGTCTGTATGGAACACATAAGAATACTGTCTATTAGTTCTGTAATAACAAGGGCTAAATTGAGATACATAGAAGGTTTGCTATGATGTGTGCCTTTACTTACTCTCCACACTTACCTTTCGCTCTTCTCTTTTTACAATCTTACCTCCAGTCATTTTAAATTAGAAGCTGACTCCTCATTGGACATGGAGAGAAGATGGATGTGTGGGCTGGGGAAGGTCGTGGGGTGGAGGGGAAGCAGAGAGAGAGGGGGATACACGGACATCCCACTGGCTCTATCTATGTCTCCTTCCAAGGGCACACCCCCCACCCCAAGTTACCTCCTCTGCTCTCACCGCCCCCAAACCTACTAGTTAGCCCTGGGCTCCCACGTGGACTGTATTTCTCCCTTTGTGACATTTACCATATCATGTTGTTAATGCTGTGCTGACTGTGCCCTTTAGTAGGTTGTAAACTACTAAGAGGTGGAAGCCATCCATCTCATTCACAGAAATATCCCTGGCCTTTAGCACAGAGAGTGTCACGCAATAGGTTAGCAGTCAGCCCTTGTCATTTTTAAAATGATGATGCTTAATATTCTCTGTTTTGTTTTCCAAGATTTCCCAAAGTGAGGACAGAAGGACCCAGGCCCAGCAGCTGATCACTCTTCCAACACAGGAAGATTCCAAAAAGCCCAACGACCTTTCCAGTTCCACTTCAGAGGCCAAAATCGGAGAAAGCGATAAACAGACAAAAGAAAGCTTCTTCCAGTTTCTAGGTAACTTATTCAATATCTCAGGAAAATCATCTCTCAGTGAAGCCAAGCAGTCTTCTTTCAAAGATGAACATGACAAACCTGAGAAAGACTTACGAAATCCCAGTCGTCATGAGGAAGGGGGCCAAAGGGAAAGTGCTGGTGGCTCCCTGAGAACCCAGGCGCTTCCAGCAGAGGAACAGTCCAGCTCAGCCGAGCTCTCAGATGCCTTTTCTTTGGATACGACACAAGACAGTGAACAGGAAACCAGTGACTTGCTGAAGTAAGTTTAAAATTTACTTAGCTGAAAAATTGAGCTTTTGGACCTAGCCTCAGTTCTACTACTGTTGATTAAGGGGATTTGAAAAAATATTGTTATGTCCCTGCTACTAGGTGAAAAATTACATGATTCTGTATACCATATCTAGGGTCTTTTGAGCTATTTTAGTGGGTGGTACTAATATCTTTTAGGTGCTAACTTTGTTATAGTACAATATTTACTTCCTTTTTTAAAAAATAATTTTATTTACTTATTAATTTTTGCCTGTGCTGGGTCTTGGTTGCTGCACACAGGCTTTCTCTAGCTGCAGTACGCAGGCTTCTCGTGCGGTGGCTTCTCTTGTTGCGGAGCATGGGCCACAGAGCGCAGGCTCAGTAGTTGTGGCGCGTGGGTTTAGCTGCCACACAGCATGTGTTCCCTCCTGGACCAGGGATCGAACCAATGTCTCCTGCATTGGCGGGCAGGTTCTTTACCACTGAGACACCAAGGAAGCCCACAAGATTTATTTCTGATTTAAGACTTCTTTAAATGGGAGTGTTTTCTGTTGTCTGAATTCTTCTGTAGTCAGACAGGCAGTGTGTTCAGTATCTGCCTTTTGGGAACAAAGATAGGCCTATGATTTGTGTTCACATTCTATCAATATCATTTCTTTGTGGAATCCAATTAAAGGGATTAAGAGAAGAAATTGACTGTATTTATAAAAGTAGCCTTTTGAACCTTTCTCACAGCTCCAAGAAACAAATCTTGCACAAATTTAAGGAGCATTTCACCACCCCTTTTTTCTTTCTTTGACATACAAATGGGCACTAACTTGTTATTCTTTTATTCAAATGAGCTAGAATGAATGTTTTCTAATCAGAAAATGTTTATAACAATGTTGAGTGCATTAGACATTTTGTGTAACGTATAAGTATTCATTCATAGCTAGTAAGGATCTGGTTCATTGATTTTAATTTAACCTCTACTTGAGAACCTCTACTTTTCTTGTTATTTAAAGAGATCATCAATACCGTAGGCAGATATAGATGACAGCTTAGAACTGTGTAATCCTTTGTAGTTTCAAAGTGTCCTCAGATGTGTGCTTTCAGTCAGTTCCTCACAGTAAGCTTTTAAGGTAGGTGTAGGCACAGGCCCATTTTATGGTTGTGAGAACTGAGACCCCAAGTGGATTCAGGTTTGTCCATTAGGAATGCTGAGGTGGGACTTGCCCTGCCAGATCTTAAAATGTGCCCATCAAGCTACATTAATTGAAATGATGTCATAATACTGGTGCAATATTTGCTAGATCCTTAAATGGAACAGAATAGACAGTCTGGAAATAGACCCTTATATGTTTTGAGATTTGAGCCTTCAAATGTGACAGCATTATGCATTCATGTAGAAAGGAAAACTTGAGGACATTGGGTAACAATTGGGAGAAAAAAATAAAAACTGGATAGTCATGTCATTTTATATTAGAGTAGAATAAAAATGATTAAGAAACATACAAAACTAAAAGCATCTAAGTGTGAATTATTTTGGTGAGAAGCAGTTTTCTAAGCATGATAGCAATGGAAAGTATCTGGAAAGAGAAAGTCAGTAGACAAAATTGCTTCCAATTTTCAAACTCTCTTATGCCAAAAACCATGAGCAATACAGTAAATTGGCAAATGAGAAAGCTTTAACTGACAAGCATTATAGTTAGCTCACCAATAGAATAAAATGGACAAATAAAAACAAGTCATTCAGATAAGTGAGGAAGAGATTTATTCTCACTAGCAATCAAGGAAGTGCTAACTAAAGTGAGAACTTTTCTCCTACTAAACTGATAACAGTAATAAGTGATAATATTCTGTAGGAGTTGGAGTTGACTTGGCTAATGCTCATATACAGTGCTGTGAGTGGAGGGCTGCATGTATCAGGAACCTTGAGAAGCTTGTAGGTTATTACTAATGATATACAAAGGTGTTTACTGAAACATACGTAGGAACACATCATTGGTAACAAATGTCCAATAGCAGACAAATGGTTAAATTAGGGTGCATCATAATAAAGTGAAAGTGAAGTAGCTCAGTCGTGTCCGTCTCTTTGCGACCTCCATGGACTGTAGCCTACCAGGCTCCTCCGTCCATGATAAAGGATTATCCAAAGCAGTGCTGTTGTTCAAGTTCAGTCCTTGGATCAGCATCACCTGGGAAGCATTAGAAATGCAGGTTATCTGACTCAGACCCACTAAATCAGAGTCTCTAGGAGTGGGGCCCAACAGCCATCTAACAATCTCTCCAAGTGACTTTTTGTCTCTAAAGCAGTTTAAAATGGTGTATATTTTGAGGTTACATGGGAATTGAGTAGAATCAAAGGTTTGCGGTTTTTCTTTTTTCTCCTTTGGGTTTGATTAGTAGGTCATGTTATTTCCTTTGATATTAGACAACAGAAAATGGAAGAGGATTCTGTGCCTCTTCTTTTTAGTAAAACCCTCCTTGATGATAGAATAATTGCTTAAGGCAGTTCACCAGAACCACCTCAGCAAAGAACAGTGATTCTTAGAGGAAAGAGAAAGACCACTGGGCCCCCATTTTGACTGAGGCACAGGCTTTCTCCAGCCCAGCTTCAGAAATCCTACAAGTTATCAGGTTTAGAATTATTTATAGTGTTAGTAATGTTCTGTTAAAAACTGTCAATTTGTTTAGGAATTATTATATAAAAGTTAAATACTGTTTTGGTTAATAGTACATTTTGACAGTGGAGAAGGCAATGGCACCCCACTCTAGTAGTCTTGCCTGGAAAATCCCATGGACGGAGGAGCCTGGTAGGCTTCAGTCCATGGGGTCGCTAAGAGTCGGACATGACTGAGCAACTTCACTTTCTCTTTTCACTTTCATGCATTGGAGAAGGAAATGGCAACCCACTCCAGTGTTCTTGCCTGGAGAATCCCAGGGACGGGGGAGCCTGGTGGGCTGCCGTCTATGGGGTCGCACAGAGTCAGACACGACTGAAGTGACTTAGCATAGCATACATTTTGACAGTATAATTACCGTCTGCTTATACCTGATTTTAAACATTATTTCAGTAATACATCTGGAGAAGATATTTACTAATAACTTTGAGAATCTGCATTTTAAGGGTTAAAGTTTTATTTCTGTGATATGAATTTGCTAAAAGCATGGACATTTCATTTTTATTAAGAACATGTTGTTGTTGTTCACTTCCTAAATCCTGTCCAGCTCTTTGCAACCCTGCAGACTGCAGCACACCAGGCTCCTCTGTCTTCCACTATTTCCTAGAGTTTTCTCAAATTCATGTTCATTGAGTCAGTTATGAGCATGTTTCAAATATAAAACTTTATTTAAAATTGAATCTATACTTTTGAAATTACTAGAGATCCCTGGGTTGGGAAGATCCCCTGGAGAAGAGAAAGGCTACCACTCCAGTGATCTGGCCTGGAGAATTCCATGGACTGTATAATCCATGGGATCACAAAGGGTCGGACACGGCTGAATGACTTTCACATCACATCACTTTAATCACTATTAATACAATTTTCAAATTTTAGACAAGTTATTAGCTATAATTTGAAGTGTGTTTGTAAAAAATCCTCATCAAAAAGCATTGTAAATGATTTCATCTTCACTTAATTAAAAATAATAAACAGCTTTGTAATTGTTTTTATGTATAGTTGACTATATAGACTTCATTTTTAATATCCTTAAAGCCTTTAAGTAAACTTGTTTGGTAACATTTTTTAGATTGCTTTCCATACTTTAACTCATCCTTCTGGTATAATTTATATAGGAAGCTACTTTGTTATTGGGTTGAAATTCTTGAAAATGTTCTATAATGCTTCCATTTTCAGCAGATTCCTATCATCATGAGAAACTCTTCTGTCAAAACTTTATTGTGAATTTTTTTTTAATTGCTGGTTTTACAGCTTTTCTTTACATAAAAGAGTTAAAAATCTTCCCTATTGTGAGAGAAGATATTCTTAACTATATAATTTGAAAGAAAATAAATCTTAATGCTAAAAAAGTAGCTTAATCATACTTGCTAAAAGTGAATTAGGTAGATGTTTCCTCTAACGCTAATATTTTCAGGCGGCTTTTACAGAATTTTCTTTGAAGAATGATGCATGTCCGTGGTTGACCTTTGTAGTATCAGATGTATGGGATGTATCCAGGATAGAGCACAGCCATGTGTAGTGCCTGGAGGCTTAGTAAGCCTTCACATGATAGGTAGGTATGTTTGGGCTGAAATGCATAAAAACCTTTTCACATTTTCAATCTGTACATCTATTCCCTTAAATATTTGAATTTTTTAGATATTTTACTTTTCTATTAGTATTATTCTGATCACATACTTCTACTTTTATAGGAAAAGCTACACATCCCATGCACAATTACATAACACATGACAATACATTCTTTATTTTGTGAAAACCTTTTTAATTTTCCATATTTAGCTTATTTGTAAAGTTATATTTTTTGACATTTCCATTTTGTTCCTATTTCTTAATTAGGGAAAAACTTAACAAAGGACAGTTTTACATTCTTTTTTTTTTTTTACATTCTTAATACTATTCAATTGTGAAGACTCAGCTACAGCCTGTGAAAGAACACTGTAGAAAATAGACTATCTTGGCATGACTAACCCTTTATAGAGTGTGAGTGTGGCTGGCTCATCAGTACCTGCAGGGACTAATTATAATATATGAAGCTAAGCTTGCGACTTTGATGTTCAGTGCTTTAAACGTGGCAGTGTAGTTGTTTAGTATAAAGAGTGCGTATTTTAGTTACAAGCATGTAACATTTCCATACAGGGTGCTGCCGGAGATTATCTCGTCAGAAATTTAAACGAGTTCATATAAATCAATTTAATCATTTCCATTGAAAGTACCCAGAAAACTCCCCAAATGGAAAATAATTATTCTGCCAACCCCCCCTACAAAGGACTCCAAAACTACCAAAAGGCATTCCTACAGTGAACTGAAATTTTCTTGGAGTGAATTTTTCTCTGTGGTTTATTTTAGTAGAAGTTATTTTAGATCAAGGATTGATATAGAGTAAAATGGTTAGGATGGTGTTGGTAGTAAGAAAACCTAAGTTTTACTACACATGAAGAATAAACTTCGGATCCTTCTCTCTCATGGGCTGTTTCTTTGGACATCATGTACATTTTGGAGATCTTTGGGGTGGATGGGAAACACTGCAGTCTTGAAAGTAGATTTTTAATTATAAAACGTAAAAACTTTTAAAAGAAAAATCAAACAAAACTTGTCATTTTTCATACTTCTGGATCTTGATATATTGTTTTGAAAAGCTCTTGTACTTTCTGAATAATTTATGCACTTTAAAATAGGATTTTACCAATGACAAATTTACCTATATGTGTTTTTCTCTTAGACAGGTTCCCTTATCCAGCATTTTAACTTTGTTTCATAACTGTCTTTGGTCTAGCCTGAAACTCCTGCAGCAGCTAAAATCACTTCTCCAAGGCAAAGCTTTTCTCTACACATTTCTTATACCTGTTTTAAAATGGACAGTAAAAATAAATGAATGTAACCGATACAAGTTTTGTATAATAGTGGTGCGGTAGGATTTTAGAGGCCAGCAGTTATATAGGTTGAAATAAACAGTTTCAGCTAAAATTAAAGAACTTTGTAAGGGGCCAGGTGATGAAGATTTTACATCTCAGAAGTTTGCTTTGTGTTATCATGCAGACAAATCTATCATTCTTCATGGTGTTGCTTTAAAATTGAGGAGAAAAAAACATCATGTTTAGTTATTGGAATAACTGGATTTCCTAGTTATGAGTTATGAGTTCTATAATGTTTTATTAATTATATGTTTAACCTGAAAACGTTGGAATATGCATCAGGTTTTTCTACCATACATTTTTGTAGTTGAGACACTAAAATATAACTAGTATGCAGAACTGAAAGCACTTTTGTATCAGTTTTTTTTTGGATCCAATTAAGAAAGTCGAAAACAAATCGCTTAGCATTTAGTATCATTGCTTTACTTAAGCCATTCATTAGTTCACACAAAGCTATTAAGCATACACCATTTGTCAGGTCTTTTGTAGAGCACTTAAAAATACAAAGATGATGAAGATATAGTATCTGTCTTCAAACAGTCACTAGGTTAGTAGGGAAATAAATTGGTACATAGATCTTTTTATGGCAAGTCTGTGCTCAGGGCCGTTTGTACCCAGAGATCAGAGGCTAACTGCCTATTCTAGTAACAGTAAACAGGTCCCAGGGTGGGTTTGCGTTAGAAATAACTTGGGAGCTGAGTCTCGGAGGGTATGAGTTTCTGTCTTGGGGCTGGCATGGAGGAAGGGGAAAGAATGGTGTGTATGAAAGACCATAAGGCAGCGTAGCATAGCATCAGAGCTCCCAGAGATAAGATTCTCCAGAACAATGGATGCTGAGAATATCAGGAACTGTAGTCTAGAGCTGAGGAAAAAGTTGGGAATTGGTGCTAGAAATCTTTTTTTATTTCTGCATTTGCCCAGCCAGTTTAATACTCATTATGCTAACCTGGTGGCTCAGATGGTAAAGAATCTGCCTGCAATGCGGGAGACCTGGGTTGGGAGGATCCCCTGGAGGAGCATGGCAACCCACTCCAGCATTCTTGCCTGGAGAATCCCCATGGACAGTGGAGCCTGGCAGGCTACAGTCCATGGGGTTGCAAAGAGTCAGACACAGCTGAGTGACTAAACACAGCACATGCTAATTGAATCTCTGAAGAGCTTAACAGGAGAGAGGATTTTTAAGGCAGTTCTGTCATTTATTGGCTTAATTATATGCTGAATGCTTACGGCAGGCTAGACATCTTGCCAGGTGTTTTCTTTACAACTTCTCTGCCTCTGTGCTAAAAGCGGCTGTTCCAAATTCACATCTAAGTAAAAGAAGAGAAACTTGCTATGATACTCTGATATGGTGCAGAAATCAGTGATGTAGCCATGAGATACCAATATGAGGCACGAAGGCAATGTGGTTCCTTCTAGTCAAGCACTCACTGGAGATCAAAACTATTAATAGAACCTAAGCCTTAGGTTTGTCAGCCCGTGTTCTCTCCATTAATCACCATGGGAGAGAGAGACATAATCAAGTGAAAGGGACAGTTCTGAGGAGTTCAAACATTCAGGCTGGCTTGACATTCCTGTGCTGCTGGTCAAATCTGTATTATGCTTAATACAGACAGCCTGAACTAAAACATTCAAGAATTTCCTTCCCAAGTTTAGACATATTAAGAATAGGAGCATTTGAAAGATACACTTAACCATGATTTCTGGAATTGCTGTTAAGTGTCACTAATTATGTTTCCTGATACTCTCATGCTGTTCTTTTTGCAGACAAATGGATGGTAAATCAGAGAGGCCTTTAGTAACATATGCAACCTACCGAGGCCCCAGACAAATTAAGAAGTATTTGAAGCAGCAGACAGTGTCGGAAACCGTGAATCCCTTAGACAGAGAAAATGCAAGTTTTGACTCTAGTACAAGCACACATCGTGGCCCTGGGAGTGAGATGGAGGCTGGAATGGTGTTATTACTGTCATCAGCTAGCACAGGCATACCTGTGAAAGGACAAGGGCCTGAAGGCCAGTTAGAAGACTCTGATGATAACGAAAGAGATCTCAACACAGGAAGCCATTCAACAAACAACCAAGGACTAGCCAACACGGCTTCTTCTAGGGGTGTTTTAAACAAAGCCTATCCTGGGGGACCCGAGATGAGTAGATCATCCCATTCTGTGACTAGCTCCAGCTCCACTGCTGGAGATTCTGACTCACGGCACCATTTGAGTTGTGCACCAGGTTCTCAGACTGACAGAAATTTGGGATGTTCAGCATTGTTTACAGAAAGTAACAGCAGCAAAATTCCTTACAGTCCGGACTTGGAGAGGACAGCAACACCAGGAACTGTGGTAAAACGAACCAGCTCCATGATGAGTGATGGGACACCAGTGCAGGCTGAGAACTCTGCTGTTGCTGACTTCTCTTGTAGTAAATCTGATGGGAGTGACCCTACCACACTTAAAAGTGCAGATTTGCTAAGTCCAAATAAATCAGTTAGGCGTGAAGCTCTGCAGTTGCCAGAGAGTAAGTGTTCTAACAAGCAAGCGGTAGAGAACTCATCAAAGCAGCCTGCCAATCACACCAGCTCCATGGCTTTCCAGAAACAAGCTGTAACAGACACAGAACTTGTAAATGCTGGAAACAGATCATCTGCCCAAGACACACAGAAAAATTTGGCTCCTGCAGAAATCAAGCAAGAAACAGAAAATACATCAGGTGAGGAACCCACTACTTCAAGTCTTGTCAAAGCTCCAGAAGATAGAATTGAGTCACTACACAAAGATACTGACCTACTATTACTAACAGAAGTCAAAAACCTTGTTAGGCCACATGGCAAAGTGCCTCCCTTTAGGATGAATCAAAAGGAAGCTGCCTCTGTAAAACACACCAGTGAATCAGTAGTTGTAACATGCTTAGAAAATAAAATAGCCCCTGAACTGAATATTGAACTTAATAGAAATCGCATTTCAGAATCCCTTCTTGACTCTGAGAGTCCTCAACAAGCCATAGCATCACCTGATGCCAGGACATCCCCCAGCCTTGGCCATAAGTCAGATTTCAGTGCTTCACACCCTACCTTTGTTTCCAGAGTCGGCATGCTGAGCCAGGTGGATATCCCTATTTTAAAGAATGAAGGTTCTTCTGTGCTTGTTGAAACTGGAGATGTCAACATTGTTGGTATCTCCAGTCAGTCTCATCAGTGTCAACAAGAACATGTGGCAAATCATGTGGAGGCCACGGACAGGAAGAGTCTCCCTACAGGCCTTCATTCTAAGTATGCACCTACAGCTCTTGAATCCAAGGAAGTTCTTCCTGACAGGGAGAAATGCCAGTTTCTACTAGATCTTGAAGCCAGTGACACCGACATAACTGCAGCGGACTTGAGCTTTGAGCCTGCAAGCTTATCTCAAGACCCTGAGAAAGCAGAGTCAGTGCTATCAAGCACCGCAGCAAGTGAGAGCACTGCAGACAAGCTTGATTCTTCTTTCTCCTTGGAAACCAAAACTGATAGCATTGCAGAAATGTTACCAGAAGCTGACATTGGTGGTCAGAACAATGTTCCTGTTGAGTCACATTCTGAAACAGGAAAAACTCTAAGTCTCTCCAAGATACCTGTTACCCGAACAGAGCCCAGAGACATTTCTCAGGATGAAATTTCTTCCCCACTTGACATCACAGGTGTGCCAGCAAATCCTGCTTTATCAGAATTGACTTCCCTAGAAGTTGAACAGGACAAAATTTTTCAGTTAGTGGATCATGAGGAAATTAAAGAGAAATACTTAGATGCCAGCCTTAAAGAGAGTTGCCAAACTGAGGTTTCCCCTTCTGCCTCCAAATATCAAGGTGTACAGGGAACAGAGGTGGGAGCCTGCAGTGCTCTACCTGCTTGTCTCCAGAGTAATAGACCTGAGACTTCATCTCCTGTTCATGATGAGAAAGTTACTAGGCAAGTGGCACAGAATTGTGCAGCCAGGGCTTCTATCATCCATCCACCTTCAGTTCCTTGTGGGAGCAAAAAGATTTTTGATTTTTCACAACTCAGCTTAGCTAATACTTCCCCCAAATTCCAAGAAACTGACAGCACAAAAGCCAAGTCACCTTTTCTGGGTTCTGGTATCAGTTTGAGAAAAGAGGCTTTTGCATCTGAGGATTCAAGTTTCCTTCCTAATCCTTCTGTGCTAAGAACAGAAAAGAGAGCCTCATCTCCCAGAAATAAAGAGGATGCCCATTCCCTAAGAGGTGGTACTCACAGCCTGCCTTCCTCCTCCAGTAACTCTGAAGTTAGCATGGTTAGAAGTTCATATAACCCCACAAATAATTTTAGTTCTGTAAAAGTTCCCATAGATGTCACACATGAAGGTGCCTCCTTAACTAACCTGTTGGACCCTAAAAGCTCTTATCTGGAATCAGAAACATCTGACCTCACAGGGGCAGAAGTCACCCCACTTCAGGACCATTTGGGAGATCCTACTGGGATGGTATCTCTTGATTTCCCAACTGCTGCCCAATTTGACAATCCCTTAGAAGCAGCGACTGGAGCAGTTGCTGGGACCCCAGCGTCAGTTAACAGCTCAAGCCAGCAGTGTTCTGAGGCCTCTGCTGAGCACACAGAAGCAAGGAAGAGAGCACATGCCCAACTTTTGGACCTCGAGAGTGATTTCTGTAAAAAGGCTGTTACATTGATTGGGGAGGCCTTTAATTCTGTCAGGGAAGAGCTAAAATCCAAACACTCAGTCGGTACCTGCCAGGAACATAGAGCCATAGACGGCATAATGAATCCAGGTACCCTGGAAGAAGACATCCCTGAGAAAAACCCATCAGAAGTGACACTGACAGAGATCCAGTCCACAGAGCATTTGGAAGAGCAGGCTGTGGAAAACATACCTGAAGTCCAAGGGGAAGAAAAGGCCTGTGTTTCACCTGTGGTTGGTGAGAACAGTCTCCTTTTTAATTCTGATAAAATGAATGTATGTTGGTTGTTAGAGGACCGAGCTAGGGAATTAGTCAATCAGATTATTTATTCAGCCCAAGAAACTGTAGCAAATGATGCTCAGGGTACCTCGGATTCTGAACTTCAGGCTAATACTTCAGAAATTCTGAGGAGTGATAGTGTTCAGCCATGTGATATGGTAAGAGAGTTCTTGGTGTCAGAACAGGCCATAAATCAAAGCACATGTGAAATCAGTGGGAAAGTATTAGGTAGATTCTTTGCTGAAAGTAACTTAGGTAGTGACACAGAGTCAATAAGAGGAAGAGAAATTGTTCTCTATCAAAAATCCCCCTTTTCAGGAACTAGAGATGGGCAGTCTGATAGTATAAATTTGCAGGAATCAGATACTGTTTTACTAGCTGAAAATATACCCCTTACAGGGTTAGATGATAAGGCAAAAACACACTCATTCCTCAAGGAGGACTCTAAAGAGAAAATGGGGACAGAGTGTGTTGATAATCACAAACCTGAGACAGAGGATACAAGAACTCTTGTATTAAATTTCAAATGGCCTCCATTTGTGAATGATGACACTCATGTACCTGGGACATCTAAAAGCAGCTTGTCTGATACTTACGTATGTTTATCTGAAAAAAGCTTGCCAGGACACAGTAACAAAAGCACACCCCTTGCAATGTCAGAAGTAGGGAAAATACACAAGGACACTGAAGTAAATATTGGAAAGATTGAGCTTATACCTTCCATGGTAGAAATGGGAAAACCAAATAAGAAGGACGCTGAGTTGAATATTATGAAATATGAGGCAGTCCCCCCAATGTCAGAAGTGGGAAGAGCACATAAAGAGGATGCTGAATTGAGTACCTCAGAAACTGAACCAACAGCTGAAATTCTTAAAATGCGAGAAGCATACCAAATGGATGCTGAGAGGTATATTGAAAAAACTGAGGGATTGCCTGCCACTTTAGAAATGGAAAATATGTGCCAAAAGGATGCTGAAGGGGATATTGCAAAGACTGAGGTGACACCTGTTACATTAGAAATGGAAAATATTTACCAAAAGCATGCTGAGGGGGATGTTGGTAAGACGGGAATGACATCGGTTGTGTCAGAAATGGACAGTATCTACCAAAAAGATATTGAGGGGACTGCTGAAAAGCCTGAGTCAATACCTGCCACACTAGAAATGGAAAGTGTTTACCAAAAAGATGCTGAAGGAAAGGTGGACAAAACTGGGGTGATGTCCCTTACATTAGAAGTGGTAAATGTCTACCGAAAAGATGGTGAGGGGATCACTGCAAAGACTGAAGGACCTTTATTAGACTTGGAAAACACTTACCAAAATGGTGCTGAAGGGGTTATTAGGAAAACTGAAATGATGCCTCCTTTTGTGTTAGAAATGAAAGAAGCACCCCAGAAGGCAGTACCTGCTTCCTTCGAAATATGTAAGGGAGATATGAAGGAGACAAGTAGGGGAACTTTGTCCACACCCTCTAAGAGAGAAATGGAAAGCACGTTCCCAGAAGATTCTGATGGGACCATCAGGAAACACATAGTGTTTCCCACAGCAGTCAGCTCTGAGAAAATACCTGAAACAGGTCTGGAGTTGCCCATTACACAGGCAGAGGCCACATCTCCCATACCTGAGGCTGAAGAAGCATACCAAGAGGGTGCTGACAGAAGTGGTGGAGAAGTGGAGAAAGAGCCTATGGAAACGAAGACAGGCTGGATAGCGGGTGACACTAGACTCGCCTCGTACTTCAGGGATTATGAATCGCCTACCTTAAGTAAGGATAATGAAGGCCACCCAGCCTTAGCAGTGCCGGACTTTCAACCTGAGGGTACCATGGGAAGGCTGGACAGAAAAACATCTGTTACTACAGTATATAAGAAAGTAAGAGACCTACAGTATGGAGACAAAAAGGAAGAACCTAACTTAGCCTTCGTTTCTCAGGAGGAGCAAGAAAACTCTTCCTTTACTATACTGTATGAAGAGCCCCTCCAAAATGAGGACAAGTATACTACCACCGAGGTAAGACGAACACATTCCCTCCTGATTCCTCACACAGCTCCTAACAGCATGCCTGTCTTCGCCTGTGAAAGGTCTGAAAGTAGAACTGACCTCGTCCATCATTTTGAAAAGGAAGCCAAATTAGGTGATGCATTTGATAGTGACAGTTCAGAAACATTCTTATCGGTAGAGGCCAAAAGGTACAAGATCTATCCCTTGGCTTTGTCTCCCATTTACGAGGATGACAGCTCTCAGGAGGACATTCTGTCCAGCGAGGTCTCACCTGGTCGTCATGGTGCCTCGAAATCAAGAGAGAATGCAAGCCAGCCGTCTTCTGTATTATCGCTTCTCCAGTCAGTATCAGAGCGTTTAAAGATGAATTTTGATGAAGATGACAGACAGGAGGGCGGAGAAGAGGAAGAAGAGGAAGATGAGGAAGAGCCACTGCATAAAGGAAGTCTGAGAGCTCAAAGGCAGGAAACTGTTACCTTCAAGCAGCCGGATTCTTCTCTTACATTTTGCTCTGATGATGACCGGGAAAGTACTGGAGTCTCTAAGAATTCTTATGTGATGTCAAATGAGCCTACGACCTCTAATCTGCAGATTGGTCTATGGCCAGAAAAGGCCTCATTTCTACAAAAATCTGACCTTACTTCCAAACTACATTCTTCTCTAAAGAGTGCTTATCATCAGTATTTGCAGACCTCTAAAACCCATTCCTCAGAAAAAGGAGCCAGATTTGGTGGAATTTTTCAGGAACCAGTGTCAAAGTATTTCCGCACTCAAGACACCCCTGGCCGATTAAGCCCATTCACAGAGGTAAGTTATTATAATTATTAATTAGTGAAGTAGTGTTTTGGGTAGTACTTTGAAATAACCTAAAAGCTTATTAGGAAAATCAGTGTTTTGAGGTTGTATAAAGATTGTTTAAAAAAATACCAGAGATTACTTTGTTCGTTAGTTGAAGTGTATCATACCTCATGTATTTTAGTTGGACTGTTATGTTTGAGAAAACAAAATTGCTTCATCAGAATTTAAAAGGCATAAGAGAGAAGCAAGTTATAATCTCAGTTCTTTGCTGACTTCTAGTCTTCAAACTAAATTGTGACAACGTTTTGAATTTCTCAAGGTATTGAATGTAGAAGGATTGTCACTTTCCATTGAACTAATGTGTCTCATGAAAAGATTCTGCAATATTTAAAAATATTTTAAATATTTAAAATATTTCAAGTGTTTGCCTGACAACAGTCTCACTGTACTTGGTCTTGTTTTTGTTCGTACTTAGCAGGGCAATGAGCAGACTAATTTGAGAAAAAGGAGATGAAAACATTATAGCTGGAAAATGTCTTGAAATTCAGTTACACTTTTATTCAACTTAGAAATATTTGAATGTTTACTACAGAATATTCACTGAACCTGGGACATTTCTTTCTGACATTCCCAAGATCATGGAACTTCCTTTAGAATTCCCAAGGGCTATATCTTTACTTGAATACCCTTAGTAGCAAGTGCTAATACTTGAATACCAGCCAGTTGCTTGTAAGGCAAGGTCCTTTTAAAAGAAAGGCTGGGCTTTGCAGAAATGTTTCTTTAATGATTCCTGTTGCCTATTAAGTCAAGTGCAAGCTCTTCACTCTGTGTTGCAAGGTCCCCAAGTTTTGTTTGTTCAGCCTCCTCACTTTGTGCTCTGGTTACACACCCTCTAAGATGTCTATACTTTGTCTCAAGATGTTCTCTTCCTGGAAGTTTTTTTCTTTACTACTCCTGCACCAGCCTGCCACATTGTTTCACTTACTGAAATCCTGTTTTTCAAGGTCTTCTAGATACCACTTCCTCACACAAGCCTCCTGGGAACCTCTGTCTGCCATCACCTCACCTCCATGCTGATGCCATTTCTCTTGACTTCCTTAACTTGACATTTTGATTGTTTTGTACCTGAGGGTTTAACCTAATCTCTCACCAGAAGAGTCACGGAAATGTGATCATCTTTTCTCCTTTCCAAACTGTAAGCTTCTTGAGGACAGAGACACAGCTTTATTTTCCTTTGTACTTACTTTTTTAATCCTTGTAATACCTAGAAGTTCACCTTGTAATGATGATCACTAAACAAATATGCAATAAATTGGATTTGTGACTGCTAAGAAAGTAAACTATCTTTATGTTTGTTTCTTATGGCTCACTTCTTCCACTTTTATTATTTCAGAATGTTGACAAACAAACTCTGAAATGTAACCCAAGACCTGGAAAGGTAAGCATAAGTTTCTTAGATAGGCTAAAATAAAAGAAGTAAGATTATGTTTAGGTTTGGGGAGTTTAAGGTAGAAACTTTTAACTGACTTAGTAAATGGTTATTTCATTCAGGAATTTAGCATCTAAAGTGGTATTTACTTTTTTGTATTTAGGATATTTTATTTTCTGTATTCTAGGACATTTTAGAATTTTAAATGCATTCTTAAAATTAGTTATTATGCCTGCTTACTATATGTTGCAGATGGTTATCTATGATCTCCATAGAAGAAAATATAAACAAGAGATCTACTGTAATATTCCTGATGCTACATCTTGGTCTTATCCGAATGGGGTACTGATAAAAGTTGTAAGGGGCTGGTAAGAGATCTCTTAAAATTTTATATTTCCCCATAAGTTGTTTTCTTGCTGCTTATGCTGTATGTTTTTCTTGTATTAAGGTTGCATCCGTTTCTCTCCAGATAATTTTTTGAAACATCATTAGAGTTTTATAACTTAATTAGAAAATATAGGTTGTTTTTAGTATTTACAGCCTGCAGTTATTTCGTAACTTCATGATTAGCAGGATAGATTTGACAAGTTGAATGCTTCAGTTGAATGAGACATAGCTTTGAAAATGAGTTCACAATTTGTGGGATGGTAAGGAATGTGAAGGCCACGTGCTTAAAGTCATTTGTATCACTGACATAAGCGACAAGTGAAGGATTCTTTGTATGGCGTAAAGTGAAAGTGAAGTCGCTCAGTCGTGTCCGACTCTTTGTGACCCCATGGACTGCAGCCTACCAGGCTCCTCTGTCCATGGGATTTTCCAGACAAGAGTACTGGAGTGGGTTGCCAAAATGCTGGAAAATCTCGTTTGTTATTATGGACCATGTCTCATGGACATACGGGGACCAGAATTTCTTTGTCTGGTGTTTGGGTTACCCACTGGTCAGTATTCAGGTTATAAGCAGTGTGATCTAGTGTGTTTTCAAATAATAAAATGAGACCCACATGCTTTATTATCCAGCAACAGGAAAATTAGGGTAGAAGTGGAATTTGGAAATTTTAAGCTATTGTTTTTAATGTAAATGTATGTATAACATCTATAAAATGTATGTATACGTAAACATAGGCCCAAGCATAGATTGTGGTGCTGTGTTTAGGAAGCACTGTAAGTTGTGTGCACTTATATTCTTTCTTAGACTCTTTGCTCACCGTACATCATTGTTTCAAAATAGGTTTATATGCTAGTAGTAGAAAATAGCCCAGATTTTTAAATTTGAATAGACAATGTAGTCTGTGACTTATAACTCTCATATTTGTTTTATGTCTCATTTCTTAGAAGATTAATTATAATTGATCATGCTTTTTTTATATTTGTTCAGCTGGATTTTATATGAGAAACCACATTTCCAAGGTCAGAAATGTGTTCTGGAGGAAGGAGAAAAGGTGTTAAATCGTGACTGGCTTCTTCAGAACAGAAAGCATCCACAAAGAAACTTTGTGTTGGGCTCTATCAAACGTGTCTTAAAGGTAACAGAACAGTTGATTTTTAAATTTTGTGTCATTTGTCATGTAGTAAAGCTGTACTTTGGCCCAGCACTGCTTAGAAATAGTTGCTATTAATCATAATTGTGGTAATTTTGTTAATCTTCATTATCATAGTGATAATTTTTTACTAGATATGCATAAAGTATTAAGTTGATGAAAATTTTAAATGTTACATGTAATATGGCACATAAAATGTTACATGTTGTAATATATATGTATTTTTAATAGTAGTTGGAATATACCACCCAGACATCTTTAGGATATTTCCAAATATGTTCTTCTAGTGGAGGTTTGTGGGTGTGTATATGTGGGTGTGTGTGGTGTTTACAAGAGAAGGGGAGATAGATGAGCATTAGAAGAAATTTATAGAAGGTAGGTTGGGGAAAGGAAGGGGAAAATGTTGCTTTTTAATTTTCTGTTTATTAATACTAAGATGTGGAAGACCTTGCCTTCCTCATATAATAATACATACTGTGGGAAGTGCCTTGATGGTTTAGAGAAGTGAGTTAGCGATAAGGACAGAATTGTCCCATGTATTTTAAGGGTTCCTTCAGCAGTAATGTAGTACATGATTCAGTGCAGTTACTCCTGTGACAGTCATGAACATATATATTTTTCAAATTACAGAAAGTCTATTTATATACTAAAAATGTCTACTTTGACGTGGACCCTATCATGATTTGGATCAATGTTGTTAAAACCCTTGATAGTTGCAGACAGCATACAGAAAAACTCAGTATCATAAAGGGGTGTCTGCATGAATTAATACTTTCTGCAAAACTGTTAAGCCTGTTAAGTCTAAAAAATATTTGTGTCTGCTCTTGGACCGAATGCTGTTGTAGGCACTGGGAATAGAAACCAAGTTCCATACGGTGTCTTCCTTCAGATTGCTCAGAGTCCAGGACAGGGACAGCTGAATCTCATGCCTGTGTGATGTGAGACATGCAGTGCAGGGCCCACACAGGCACGAAGAAGATGCATCTCTCCTGGAGCAGGCAGCACCTGGTTGGCGTCTTGAGAGAGCAGACAGGAGTTTGGCAGCATGGGAGGTGTGAGGGAGTCCCTAGCAGAGCCACTTGTGTCACTGAGGCGGACGTTGATAGTGCGGGGAGATTGATGGCTATAGGATAGAGGGCAGTGTGCGTTTTCATCGAAAAATTTAATCACAAGCATTTCAGCTCATCAGGCAGCATTTGAGTGCTCACTTCATTAGCTAACTCACAAGAAATTCCTTGAAGCAGGTAATCACTTTGTAGTTGGAATCTTCTAAAATTTAATAGCATGTGGTTTTGTGTCTGCCTTGTGAATGTCAGGCACCATGCCAGGCCTAGTGAGGAGAAAAAAAAAAGATGAATAAGGTATTGTAAGCAGCAAACTTCACACCCTCATCCCAAATCAAACAATAAAATCAAACAAAAAATTCAATCTGTTGAGCATGGGTATTTAAATGGGTATTTGCACATCCGCCATTTGCTTTGGATGCATTATAAGAAAGAATAAGTCATGCTTACATTTTTTCCTTCTTCCATTGTTTATTCATAGAGTCTTTTTTTTTTTTTAATTGCTGTGTTAGTGCCCACTTGACTTGAACTTGCTAGCAACTTTAAGTGAGGAAGGAAAATAAAACTATTGAACGTTGAATAGAAAAGGCATTAGCATTGTTCTAAATATTTTACAAAGTAAGAATCAGGCATTAAAATGCTTCCTTTTTGTAAACTTGTCACATTTCGGCCTGTTGATAGCTTCATTTTCTTCTTTTTTTTTTTTGATAGCTTCATTTTCATGGCAGCCATTCTGAATTCACCTAGGCCCACAGCAGCTTTATCTGTTTCACCATCTTTTAGTGGCTCTCATCTTAAGTAGTCAAAGCTTTAAAGACTGTCCTTTAAAGACAATACTTTCATGATATCTTCACTTCGCTGTAAATGGAGCAAGTAACAGAAGATACCGTCAGTCACCTGCAATTGTAGATTCTGCCCAAGGGTCATCTTTGCCCCTGGCAGAAGTAATTGGAGGTGGAGTAACAGTGCAGTGAGACTTGAGTCAAGTGCTTTTTTTCTCAAATAGAAAAAGTGAATCCTGCACATTTCTCTGTTTACTATGCATTTAATATATATATATTTATTATATTTATATATATATATATATATATTTTTTTTTTTAAGGAGTGACATTTCCTTCTTTCAGGAATTAATTAGGTTTGCCCTTATTAATGAGCTGAGGTGCAAGAGAGCCGTTGTTAGATCAGGGACTGAAGGTATTTCATGTAAGGCAGAGGCAAATAGTTTCTTGGGTTTTTGGTTTTTGGAGGTTTGTTTTGTTTTGTTTTTTTACTATTTATGTAGTTCATTCCTACCCTGTTTCCCTCCCATAGCTTTGTCTCCATTCTTACTGGTTGCTTTAATAGTCTGAGCTTATAGAGTTCACCAAGATGTATTTAGAAAGTATATCATGACTGGAAAAGTCTGGGAGGAAACCATATAAACTTTTCTTTACTAAGAGTACAAAGTGTTTCTTGTTGCTATGTTCCTGTAAGGCTAGTTGTTTACTCCCTTTGTCCATCAAGAATTACACAAATCTTGCAAAAGACATTACTTCTGTGAATAGCCACCATGGAGAAAATAGAACTTATTAGTGAAATCTTTTTCAGCCAACTAGAGAAAAAAAATCAGTCCTCTAGTACAATAGTTGAGAATGTAAGCGATCTTGTTTATATTTTCAATTTTTTAGCCATCATTACCTCTTTTCCATTATACTGTTTCCCTGTGTGATGTAGACTCAAATGCCTCTTAGCTTTTTCCCTTTTAAAATACACCACCCAAACATTGTTTGTATAACACAATGCAGAGGAAACTTATTTGTGTGAGACACTTAGTTATGTATTCTGTTACTGTACCTCAGATCCCTGGGGGAACATTTTAAATAATGTTACTAGAACTCTATTTTTAATAGCAAACAAAAGAGACTTGAAGACTGACAGGTGACTCTTCTGGACATTTATGGCCATTTTTTAAAATGAAACTTTAGACGGAAATAAACTTTTTATACTTTAAAGGATATTTTAGGTTATAGCTTCCTACTGTATTGTGTTTTAGAACTTTCTGAAAACAAGATGTATTAGTTTGCTTGCTTTTACACACTAATCAGAATGGTTAATAATGATTAATAATAGAACTCAGTTTGGAAAAAAGATGAAAAAATTAGATACCATTTTGCAACTGCAAAACAGATTATAATAATAAATATAATTGTTCAGTCTAATAAATGTCACCTCTAATAGTTTATTGCATTTACCTATTTCATTAAAGCAGAGCCATTTGAATACCACAATGTCCTAGATGAGAATTATGCTGCTGAAACTTGAGTCATATAATGAAACACTCAGGATTATTGAGATAGATTAGACAGCACGATTGTAGTTTCAGAGAAGGCAAAAATAATTGTGGTTTTGATATGGTCTTTTTTGAGTTAGAACTAATTATTGAAAACAAGCTTAATGATTACCAATGGGGAAACATGGCAGGAAGGGATAAACTGGAGCTTGGGATTAACATATACACACTACTATATATAAAATAGATAATCAACAAAGACCTACTGGATTGTACAGGGAACTCTTCTTAATATTCTGTAATGATCTGCATGGGAAAAGAATCTTAAAAAGAATAAATATATATATAACTGAATTGGTATGCTATGTACCTAAAACTAACATAAGACTGTAAATCAATTATATTCCAATAGTATTTTTTTAAAAAAGATTTTCATAAGTAAGGATACAGAAAATTATGTCTTCAGTTAGAATAAGGGAAATGTTTACAAAGCTTAGAGAGGCCAGGTGCAGAGATAGCATGGACACCAGTAAGACTGAAGAGTTGTAGGTAGTTAGTGTAGTTGTACATTATTGTGAGTTAGTTAGTTGTGGGTCGTTGCTGTATTTTAAAAGGAAAACCAAAATATGAATATGAATTGCTTGGGTCTCAAGTCAAGGAGTATGATGAGGGATGTGGTTTTCCCACATGCCCAGCTGTATAAAGAGTAAGCTTACTGGATCGATGGTCTAGGCCCGTAGTCAAAGTCTTGGCCTTGATGAAAGACCTTGACAGTGGCAATTTTAAAGAAAAGTTTGACAGGCATGGTGACAGTGGATGTGTGATGAAGTATAGGATCAAATTTCATAATGTCTTTCTTCTTCAAACCAACTCATACTGTAGAAAATAAATACCACAAGTAAGAAAACAGATTTCCTTTACCCTCACCTCTAATTCCTACTTCTTTTGTCACTGTAATTTAGATAACCCGCTGAGAGAGTAGTGCCTCTCTGTTATTTATTTTTTATGCTCCCCATGAGATCAGCTTTTATTTAACTCCCTTCCTCCCTATGGCTTTGTTATGCTTCTGAGAAGGAAGGCTTACAAACTCTTGGCACTCATATATTGGTAACTTTGAACATTGCTTAATGGAGCAGGACTTTTAAAAACAAAGCAGAAAGAATCAGGGTAATGTTTTTCAATCAATAATATTCATATAATTTTCATGTTGTCAATGTAACTTCTTAGAAAAATCAGTTTAACAGACTGGTAAGAAGAAACACTGTCTCCTTTATGCTGTTATTGGTTAAAAATTCAGCTGAACAGTGAGAAAAATTTTAACTGCATATCCAGGGTATTGAGGATTCTGCAGTGTGTGTCTCTAGATACTTCAAAGTCAACTTTTTTTTATTATTCTTTCCAGGATTGCAGTATTCCAGAGATAGAGCTTTGCCCACAGTCTGACCCGGCATGTTGCCCTATCTACATCCAGCGAGCGGTCCCCAATTTGGAAGAGCTGAATATCCCCAAATCTGTGTCCTTCACCGTGAAGTCAGGCGTGTATGTATCTGCTTCTCTTCACTACTGTGATTGATGGCTACCAAAGTTAACTTTGTGTCATAGTTCAGTTGGTGACCTACCCATTTCTGAAGTGTTAATTTTGCTGTGTATACTTCTGGAGACCTAAGAAAGACTTTTTCAAATATTTTAAAACAGATTCCGTCTTTTTTTCAGATCCAGTTAAGTTTTTGATAGATGACTCACAGAAACAGATACAGGTTCCCAGACACCATTTTTGACAGGTGAATCCATTGTCTTTTCACCCAGCAGACTGTGGGACTGAGAAATAAATATGTATCCCTGACCTAAAACTCTGGAGCCTGAGCTATCTGCAAAGTGTCTGTCTCAGTGCTGGTAGTTACAGAGGGCCTTTATAGTACCAGTGTTTATTACTCTTCTATTCCTGGAAGATAGGTAGAGCTACTCTCCTGTCACAAATGAAGAAATTATGTGGCTTGTCCTAAGCTGCCAGCTGGTAAGCATGGATTTGATACCAGGCCTTTCTAATTCCGAAGGTATCTTCAGGACTGTGGGTCTGAGTTCAGTGCTAATTCAGTCCCAGATTGACTTGAGTCATAGGTTTTGTGATTTCTGGTTCAATGTGGATCCTTCTTCCCTCTTCCTCCATTTTCATCTGCTCTGATGATGGCTGGTGTTGAATTTAGGGGTCACTGTTGGACATCTCCCTTCATCTCTCCCACATGTTAGAACTGTTGGGCAGACCCAGTAATTAACACAGACCTGAGAACTGTCTGTAATTATCAAGTTTAGCTGGTTTCTGGATGGTTCTTTTAGGAATCTTATTTCAAATACTCTTCCTGAGGGAAACCAAGAACTGATCCTGATTCTGAAACTATGAGTCAAGGGTGTAGAATGCATAGTGGAATCCCTGCCTCTGATTGCCCAAGTTTAAAACAGAAACATAGTGGGATGATTTTTATTTTTCAATTATATCCTAATTGCATTAAAGGTTTCACAGCTTTTAAATATTGGAAAACATATAATAGGAAAGTGATGCCAGTGCTTGGAAAACATATAATAAACCAGAATAGTGTCTGAATGTAAGTAGTTAATAACATGTTAATTCATTGTTATATGTTGTCTAGCGGTGTCACTTTGAATGTGTTTTACTAATGTAATTCTGTGACAGAGATTTCTTCTTCTTTTTGTAGCTTTTTTTTTTTTTTAGCTTTTGACTCTTACAGAGCCAGATTAAAGTATTCCTATTATACTTTAACCAACCATTCATTTCTTATTTAGTTGGCTTGCCTACCCAGATATTAATTTCAAGGGGCAAGCTATAGTTTTGGAGGAAGACCATGGACTCTTTGAGATTTCTGCAGCAGAAATTAAATCATTGCATCCACTTCAAATGGTAAGCAGATATAAAATGAAACATTTTCCCAAGTATCCATGAATTCAAAAATAAGATAGCTCTGATGATTGGTCATGCATCTCAGTCTTGAGACATGTATATGTCTGCTACAGAATGGGCAAACTATTCATACACTGTTGTTTTGTTTCTTTCAGACTTTTTGAAAATATTGTAATGTTTTCTAGAAACATTTCCATTTTAATGTTTTTCTAGATGTTTGAATTTACTTTGTACTATATTTATCACAATTCATGCAGTTTCCTTATAAGGTAATACTCTGACTTTAAAAAATTCTAAATTTGTTTTTTTGATGCTTATTAGAAAATTGCTTGTTGTATATTATACTCTTCCATTGCCATAATGAATGATAAGTTCAGCATTAATAATAAATGGGTAGATCTGTGAATGGTTACTTTCTTAAAAGTAATAAATGTTTGTATTAATGATTTATTTTGTTGCAAATATTTTTATTTGAGAGGCAAATTGTTCAATTAAATAGTGGCTATGTGACAAACCGTTTTTGTGCTGTGCCTTAAAAAAATACTAAAAACCAGAAAAAACAAATTTTAAGGAGTATTACAATGTGGCGTGGCACTGGAAACGAAGAAATTAATACACGAGAGCTTTTGTGAGGAGTGGGTTACCTTTTATGCTCTTATCTCCATGTGGTCACCAAGACAGCAAGTGTGATAGGACTTGGAAGATGAAATGCTCTAACACAGAAAGCCCAAGCCTTTGTAGAGAAGAAATTGAGTATTAAGTCGTTTAGAAATGTACCCTGCCAAATCAAAGTTTTCAGTCTACTAACAACTCCACTCTTCTTCTTGAGATGCTCTGCTGTGGGATTAAATCTTTGATTGGTCACATGTACTTAAGCACTAAAGCTTGGTTTCCTTCCTTGTAGTGGTTGTACTCTGGAAAGTATCTTTCCAAGATTTGTTTACCCCATTTACATTGATATAGAGTAGTCTGACTTGATTTTGACTACTGTAGAGTTCTATACTTAAAATTTTTAAATACCACAACTTAAATTTGGTATGTAATCTTCACCAATCAAGTTTTTATATAACCTACATACATACATACATTACTTAGTTACTTGTGGTTAGTTACATTTTAAATATGAATATATCTAATATTAAAATTTTTTGTCATCTTAAGGGTGGACTGAAAGTGGAAATGCCTATGAACTTAAAGGTGAGTCTTGAACAGACTTTGGTAGCAGGCTAAAAAGTTTGATAATAAATCTTTAACTATTTGTGTGTGTGGTAAGTCGCTTCAGTCATGTCCGACTCTGCAGCCTCATGGACTGTAGCCCATGAAGCTCCTCTGTCCACGGGATTTTCCAGGCAAGAATACTACAGTGGGTTGTCATTTCCTTCTCCAGGGGATCTTCCTGACCCAGGGATTGAACCCACATCTCTTGTATCTCCTGCATTGGCAGGCGAGTTCTTTATCACTAGCACCACCTGGGAAGCCCCTTAACTATTTGGGACTACTACAGTTAAATTGTGATTACCTGAATGTATGCTGGCAATATCTAGGTAATGTATCTTGGGTTTGTGGGCAGTGACTACACAAAGAGGTGGCCGAGGGCCCACGCTCAAATGACGAGAGGGCTCAGTACAGAAAAGTGGAGGTCTGTTCTGACAACCCAGTCAGACCCAGTAAGCACCTACAGGCTGGAAAGATGATAGGTTTGATACTTATTTTATCGGGGGCCAAGGGTTGAGGTGATAGCTAGACTTTCAAGTGGAAATACCCAGCAGGCATTCGGGAGTGATGCTCAGGATGGAGATCAAGGATGATCAGGAGGAGATGCAAGCAGCTTCTATCAGGTGATGTCAGCTTGAAACTATGAGTATCTGAAGGGAACAGCAGAGGCACCAAAAACCGGGGTGGTAGTAATGCCAGAATTAAGTACGTTTTGGAAAAGAAAAAGAAATGGAATTGTAGAATGCCTGTAAAGAGAGATAGGGAGAAAATCAGTGTAGTGATGAAAGATGCAAACAGACCTCTGTTTAATTAGAGTACACCATTTCAGAGGCAGGCAGGGACACAGGGATTCATCCATCCTCCTCTCCAAACCAAGGCATAATTCCCCCAGCTTTCCCATATCTGGGCTTCCTAATTTGTGGAATTGACTACCATTCTCCCAATCACATAGATGGAATTTTTTTTTAAACTTAGTATCTGAATGAATCTAATACAATTTCACTGTATGTTGGAATCATACATATGTGAGTTCTAAAAAAATGCTTATGCCTGGGTTCCATTGAAAAAGATACTTATTTGGCCTGGGGTGTGGTTAAAATTTTTCAGAGCTCCCTAGGTGACTCTTGACATGCAGCCAAGGTTTTGAACTAGTGACCTAATAAGTGCAGAACTGGTTGTGACACTCCCTGAGTGACTTGTCTCAGTCTCTCTGTCTGCTGCATCAGAACTTTGGGCTGGCTCTTCTGTGGACAGTTGCAGTCTGAGGCATGTGAATGGAATGGTTATCCTAGACAGTCACAATTTTTAAGTTGTTAGATGTTGGCTTGTGACTTACTCATCAAAGAATTATTGCTTCTTACTTAGTTTCAATGTGTTCAACATATGTAGTGTGTATTAAACCCAAATAATACTTCATCACTTCCAATACAGCACTCTGAAAATTTAGTATGTAGAAAACAGCAGAAGCAGTACTAGATTTTTTTTTTTCAGTCTGTGTAATGTTCTCAGTGTTGTTGTTGTTTTTCTTTTTCTTTTTAAATAAAGAAGCTATAACTTGCTGGTTCAGTGTGTCTAAGCATGGGATTTTATTCACCAATTGTATACAAATTATGCCATCAGCCATAAATAGGATCAGGTGATAAAGTGTGGGTAGATGAGTGCTATTACTGTCATCGCTTCCCTGAACCCCAAGGGCAGCTTATGCTGGGGAAATAAAATTTAAAAAATAGAAGGGAAGTACTTGTACCAATCCAAGTTTGAAGTAAACAAAATGCTAGGCATCTGTGTCCTACTGCATTCCCTCCTCCATTTGAACCAAATATCCAATAAGAATACCAAATTTTTTTCAATCATTTCTAACTTTCAGGAAGTTTTTTATTTAAATTCAAGTATATGCATGTGTAATTCTTCTCAGTGATTAGTAGTGACCATACAAGCAATGTTGTAAGAAATAGCAAGTTTTCTCAAACTCAAGAGAATTTTGGTTTCTTAATAGAGGAAATTCAGTAAATATAAGGCGGGTCTATATCAAATATTGAACAGAGAAAAAAACATAGATAGTTCAAGACAGTTTACTCTTTGCAGTGGACCTAGGATTTGGGTAAATAGAACATGTAATTATATTTGAGTATTTTGATATAAGAGAAACATTATCAAGATATTTAATCTTTGTAATGGATAAAGACTCACATATTCCTTGTGAATGTTGGACAGTATTCTATATTTTGAGTATAAAGGAAGAAAATGAACAGTAGTCCTTCATTCAGATTGTGGCCCTCAGAGTCATATAGATCAGTATGTATCTATTCTAAAATATGAGCATGCTAAGTGGTTTTTTTCATATTTTTCAGGTTATTATTTATGAAAAACCTCACTTCCATGGACAGGCCAAAGAGTTCAGTGAACACATAGATTCTGTCCCTAATTTTTTAAAAAATGATGTAGATTTTCATGGAATTGGATCAATCCGTGTCATCGGTGGAGTGTGAGTATTATATATTTTCCATATGCAATTCCCTTGTCTAGTTTTGAAGATCAGCACACAAAATGTGCTGAGCAGAGCAAAAACAACCTACCTTAATCTAAAAATATACATCCCTTCTGAAATGTGGGAAATAAAACCTATTACTGACAGCTTTCTGTGAACTCTTATTAGTATTAGAGATTTTGAGATAGATTAAATGAAGGGAACAGTTTCTAAAACTTAAGCACTTAGTATTTGTAAGCACAGTATAGAAGATAAGAATTGCAAGACAAGATTATTTCTCAATAGATTATGCACATGCATGAGAGTCCCAATTTTCACTCTGTTCTACCTCAGTTGACTTTTGGTGCTAAGGGTCTTGGCAGTGAGTCCTCTCTCATTAAAGAGGTAGCCTGGGTTGTGCGTTTACAAAATCAAGGGTTCTTGACATTGGTTACCTTCTGGTCCTGCACTGTTTTTAAGAAAGCTCCCTAAGAACCAATCCAAGTGTAACCAATGCACCTCTACCCTACTCTGAATCAGCAGTTACTGGACTGGGGTGAAACTTTGTATTTGTATCCTCACAGGTAAAACCATAGAAAAGAAGCTTTCCTCATAACTTAATTGCCATGGTCAACTCAGGGCTAGAATTCCTTCAGACAACATGTTAATCTCTCTGTTGATAGGTTGAACTATTAATATTTGAAATGTTGGTTTATTTTAATTTAAGCATCAATATCTCTTACTTGCAGTACATCATATAACTTGGTCCTTGTATTCTAGCAAAAGATGCTGCTCAAATATTTCATTCAAAGAAGTTAAATGACTTGTTTAAGATTACTCAAGGGTCTGTATTTTCAGTTAGTCTTAGTCTTTTCAGTTTCTGACACTAGATCAAGTAATGGATATACTAACCAAAATGGAAATGTACCATGCAATGCATTGGATATGTAGGTCATATCTGTAAATGGTCTTGTTACTGATCAAGGTTCTTGACCTCCTTAATCAATAGGAATTGATCAGAGACCAGACTGGAAATTCAGGCAAGGCTTTATTAAGGCTCCTGTTGCAGCAGAGGGGATCAAGAACAAACAGCAGGATTCCCCTGCTTGCTTGTTCCCTGAGGTAGAGGCGAGCTTGTTCCTTATATGGAGTGAGGGTAGGGGTTGTCCAGGAATTGACGGCTTAGTGGTTTGCCCACCCCTTAGGTGGTATCATCTGCAGAGGGCATGCACAGTTCTCCGCTTTCACTCCTCACCCCCTGCTTTTTCTTTCTTGTTTTCAGTCTCTTTGTGTCTTTTGTCCCGAATTTGCCCCAACTGTACATGAACACAGTGATTTGTAGTCCCGTAGTTTCTTGGTACTTTGTTCCTCCAGGAGAGGTTTATTCACGTGTAAGCATTGCAGCACTGCAGCGAAGGGTCCCAGGCCCCAGCCTGTCTCAGTCTGACATATTAGTTATTATCCAGTTCCTCACCTGTGAATTTAAAAAATTTATCAGAGGCTTTAAAAACAAATCTGTTTTGGATAAATTTTTATTGTGTTGTATGTAGTCGTAGTGTTCTCTGATCCGTGGACATGTGTGCTTCTTATTAGTCCTGTAATAAAATATTTTTCTTTTCTTTCCTTTAAGATCTGAGTGATTTTTATCATGAACTAGATTTTGATTTGCATTATTTTCTAAGTGTATTTGTGATTATTTTATAAAATCTCAAAATATTATGGCTAGTAAAATATTATACACACTTTCATTTTTTATATAACACCTGCAGGAGAAAAATGTGATGTCCAATATAAAGATAAACAGGTGACTTTTATTTTTTTCACTAATTCTACTTTTTTTTTTTTTGCTGCTTCACTATTTCATTATTTTTCACTTTTAACTCTTGAACTTTATCTGTAAATAATAGGAACTCTTCCTCACCTCTGTCTTAAGGAGTCTAGAGAAAATGAGGTTGATGTGTCTTAATTTTTCTCAGATAACATCTATTTTTAAATATCCCAGATATATGTAAATTTAATCTTAATTAAAACTTAATCTATTGAGAAAGGCTGTGCAGATTTTTGAACTGTCATACTTTACTGATTTCTCCTTTAATATTAGGTCTTCTGTATGTTTTTCCCATTCAGGTATATTAAAAGCATGTTTTGAATAGTCCCATTTATATAAACTTAGAATTTGAAAGTTCTCTTGTAAAATTTATTTTCACATAGTAGTTTAAGAATACAATAATAGTAGTTTCTTTATGTATTACAAATATGCTAATATATATAAAATGTTTATTCTAACTCACATACACCCTTACCCTTTTCCCTACCGTAGGCACACCTACAGAAATTAGATATGGGTTCAAGAGTACTGAGTGGCTACTGTTACTTCGTATCCTAGGAAAACAGTTCCTAGGAATACTTTTTGTATCTTCCCAAAAGAATGTAGTTAGCCCTGCCCGGCTTCATTTTGACAATCTCTAGAATTCAGAAGTCCCCAACCCAGGAGCGCCCAATAGTCACTCTTGGAATCTGCCCCATTGGAGCGGGTCCCACTCTAGTTACACAGTGCCAGCTAAGGGCAGATTTAAGCAGGGCAGCGTGTGTTTTATCTATGCCCACGCTGCTTTAGCTACTGTGGGTTACTGCAGATTAAGGTAAGTTTCCTGAAGAACTAGTGAGTAACAGTGTTTATCAGTGTTCGGTACTGATAATTTTAAATTAGAAGTCAAGAAACCTCTGTCCTTGGAAAGTCTGCCATGGTGCTTCCTGTTTCCATTATCACCACTGATAAAATGGTGGGAGCAACATTTCCTACCTGTAAATATTTACAGAAGTCTTTGTATATATTTAGACCACCAGGGCTAATATCAGCCCAGTCACATTTCCCAGTTTCTCCTTGCTAAACCCTCCTACAGGAGGGTGTTTCTGATCCAAAGCTGATGACAGGTTCCTTCGAGTTAAACCCTAAATACATGTTTAATATAGTGATCATTCTGTGATTCCAGCAGGGCTTAATCAGAAAAATAAGACTGATTGTCTTTGAATCTTATTGTGGATTTGCAGTATTTTTTCATTGTCTGTGCTTTCCATTATTTTTTCCTTGGCAGGCTATTCTCCGACCACGCTGTGATGGTGGTATAGGGTCAGGCCACAAACATTTAATGTGTTCCGGTGTTGCAATCCTGTAACAGCTAACCTTTTGTTGGGAAAAGCCTCCAAACTATAAAAATTATTGATCCATGAAGTTTACACCATTCATTTGTCTCTGTAAATGCTAGCAAAATAAATGTATTGCTTTTTTAAGAGATGGTGATGTGCAACTGGGTGCTTTATCACGATTTTCTTCTTGACTGCAGTTTTACTAATAACTCAGTTGTATGTCCTCTATTTGTAGATGGGTTGCCTATGAAAAAGAACATTTTAAAGGCCAGCAGTTCTTGCTCGAAGAAGGAGATTTTGAAGACAGTAATGCCTTTGGGGCATTAAGTGGTTCCATCTTGTCTTTCCGGTACTTACAAGCTGTAAGTTAACTTCCTTTTTCTTAGTTTTCTTTTTCTTTTTTTTTTAGCTTTCCATGAAAATTGAACATGACCTCTGGTAGAATATAAAATGATAATATGTTTCTACTATCTGAGACCATTAAACTGAATAGCTTATATCACTTGCCTTTCTTAACTGCCATGATTAATACAGAATATTTGTATTTTTCATCCATTGATTCCATAATCATTTTTGAACACCTGCTGTTAGATAGATTGTGTCAGGTGCTGGAGATATGATGGCTAGACACTGACTCCCTATGTGGTAGGGTTGGTAGTACCTATGTAAATGTTTGATATTGTTTGACTGTGATTGGATTCAACACTAAGTATTCAGGATACCCAGAGAAAAGTCAAATACTTCCCTTTTGAAGTAGACAGGAAAAGAGGGCAGCTGAGTTGAAATTTCAAGTTTGAGAGCTAGCTAAGTGAAATTTGGGAACAGGATGAAGAAGAAAGACGGGTGTTTTAGCAAGAGGTTAACATTTTAAAAAGCAAGGATGGGAGCCAGTGTTGGGGATGAGCTCATGCAGGGGGCATCTGGCAGTGTCTGGAGACATTTTGGATTGTTATGACTTTGGGAGGGTGGGAGGTTGTCAGGCTACAGACATCTAGTGGGTAGAGGCCAGGGAGGCTGTTCAATCCCTACAATTCACTGGACCGCCTCCGCAGCAAGGAATCATCAGCCTAAAATATTACTGGTGCTGAAGTTGAGAAACCCTCATATAAGTGAAACTGATATGTTTTGGAAATGCAGTAAAATCAGGATATTAGAGCTTGGGAAGATGAATCCAGAGCCAGAAAATGAAGGGCCTTATATGCCATGTTGAGGCGTTCACACTTTTTTTCTTGACTTGACCAGAAGGAATGAATTTTAGGCCTAGTGAGTGTGATTAGATTAGCATTTTAGAAAGGTTTTTATTTTTTTGGTGAATGTATCAAGAACTAGCATGAGGTAAAGGAGGTCAGCCTGGAGGCAGGAGGTCTAGAATGTTCCAGGACTGGAAAACACAGGGAAGAGGAAATAGAAGGACGCTAGAGAGTTCTGCAGGATATCAGGGCTTGCTTATCAGGTGTTGCTCACTTTTCTGACCAGCTCTGGAGACTTCTTTAGTGTGTTCAGAGGGCCATGTTTTCTCATAGTTAAGAAGTTATACCACTGCAGTATATTTCCAAAATAATCTTTACCCATATAAACTCTAAACTATCTGGCATGGCCTCCAAAGCCACCTTTTGAAAGAATTGATGATGCAGTGAAGGGTGATCCTTGGGTCCAGGTGGGCTCTGTGTGCTCTGTCCCCTAAGTTTCTATCTGTCAGGGTCACAAGCACCACTGTTGCAACGCCTCACTTGGTTGGGCAGCAGGAGCCAGAATGGGAGAGAAGAATCACAGGGAATAAGGGAGCTTTTTTTTTTGTCCACAGTGATCCTTGTTAATAAAAAACTGAGTTGAAAAACCAGTTCTACCTAAAAGAAGTGTAGCAGAGCCAACTGAAGATTGGGTTCTAAGTTGTCTGAGCAGTGGACAGGTAGCTTTTGAGGTATTTAGTACACAATTCTAATGTACAAGGGCCACGGGTTTTCTCTAGCCACTTCTTCCTTGAGCACTAAAAGGCACGCCAGACAAAACATGATAAAGCCTGCGTCTTTTTCTCTTTTTGTTCATGATAACCACGTGCATTGAGGAAGTTAAGCATCATGATTCAGAGCATCTCCCACCTAGTACTGAATGATTTTAAGAATTTCCCTCCTGATTTAAAAAAAAAAGTGGAGCCGAAGTTTGCTTCTAGAAATGTTCAGCAGAAAATGTGATGGTATCTTCCAAGGTGACTGCGACTAAAACAGGCAGAACTCCAAGATTTCACTAGTTGAATTCTTCAAATAGTAGGAAATGTGAAAAGAAAAAAACACTATAGCTAAAAAGTCAGGAGATACTTGATATAGACAGTCTATGAGAATATACATTGGAAAAATTGCCAGAAATTGCCATGTTAAACTACTGCTGCAAATAGAAGTTTTGGCTATTTTTGAAAATGTTAACACATAGTTTTTAATACACATAATTTCCTTCAAAGAAAATCTATTCTCTTTAAATTAGGTTAAAAAAATTAAGATTAGCTTGTAAAGATAATATCATCATCCTCATTATGATATTGCTAACATCTTCAGGTGCTTACTAATGGCTTTACATGCATACTTGTACTTAATCTTCACAACAATGATGAGATAGAGAGTTTTATGACTCCCACATTACAGATACAGAAACTGAGGGTCTCAGAGCATAGGCACTGTGCCCAGGTGCAGAGCTGTAGTTCGATGGGTGACTCTGTCTTACTGTAGAGCCCGTGTCACGTTTCCCATTTTCCTTGTCACAGAATGACTAGACTAAAAAGCACTTCAGGAGTGGAAATCTGGAATCTCATTCAGCCAATAGCTTATTAACATTTCATTTGTAGCAGTAAATATATAGTTACTCTGCAGACTAATACACGTGTATAGTAAAGAATTATTTACATAAATTTAAAACAGTCTGAAAATTATGTTCACTCAAATGTTTTCAGATGAAATATTTTCTTCAGACATAGCATGGAATTGGGTAGAGGTTCTCTTTATAAAAACCACTTTATTGAAGCATGATTGGCATGTAGAAAGCTGTACGTATTTATTGTATACAATTGAGGCATTTGGGAATAAGTATATACCCATCAGACTTATCAAGGCCCTGGACATACTTGTCTCCTCTCAGAGTTTCCTCATGCCCTCTTTATAATTATTAATTTTTTTGTGATAAGACACAACATAAAATCTACCCTCTTTGAAAATTTTAAATATATGATACAGTTATTGTTAGACATAGGGTGAACAGCTCTTGGGGTTGTCATAGACAGTGGGATTAACAGGCAGAGCCGATGTGAGACAGGTAGACTCTCAAAGGTATCTAACCTGGGAAAGAGTAAAGCACTGCTTTTGAGATCTAAGTTGAAATAATATCAAATAAACAGATGAAAGGTAGAAAAGTTGCATAACATAATGCAGTCTTCTAATGTCCTGGCTCTAGTATATGGAACACTCTAGATCTACAAAGGTCAGATCTTGGACATGTCCCTTAGGGATAATGTGGTCTGTGTCACAAAGTGCTTTGGAGAGGATGACCAGCAATGTGTTTCTAATTCCAAATGAGTCAGGCAGATATAGTGACTTGGAGTTGATTATTTTATAAAGAGAAAAGGACCAGGAGGAAGGAATATAGCAGTAATTTAGACTCCAGGGCTTAAAGAAGGAATTTTTATTCTTGGCTCTCTCTATACATTTCTTGGTATGCTTATTTTCCCTCAGTTTCATACTCGCCTAGGTTTGGATTTGCTTTTGTTCTGATTTTTAGACTCGGGGCCTCTTTTCAGATCTGTAAAACCAGGTGGTATGCAGCAGACACCATTGTATCCCCTAAATTAATGGACACATCAGATCTCCCCTGGTGTCTTGGTGTCTTGTTTTATGCTGCCCACCCAGGGGGTTGTCGTGCAGGAGTTCCAGAACCTGATGAGCTGAGGGATTTTATGGAATTTTAAAGTAATCAAATTATTGATCCTTAAGACTTATTTTTGGTCCTGAAGCAACTGCTCATTAGCTCATTCTAACAGTGGGGAGTACTGTGCCTGAGACTGCATTAGACTCTCCTGATTTTTGGTTCTGTTTAAGTGCTTTAAAATGGAGTGCAGATTTGAGGTTCCATCATTATTCATCTTTCTGGAGCAACAGAGCTCCACTTTAATCCATATGACTTTGAAAGTTTTTAATAAGTTTAAGTTATTTAATTTTGCTTATAGTTGGAATGATGGTAACCTGGTAACCTCACAGGAATTGGGTCCTATTACAGTCACCTCATGAACAAAGCAATTAGAAGGTTTGGTTTTTTGTTTTTGTGTTTTCTTGCATATTTTATTTATTTTACTTTGGACATGTGACCCTGGAGATTTTGCCCCAGATGATTGGATTTGGCTTAGAGTTAGAGCTCCCCGCAACAGGAACACCATATTGATGGCAGCTAGTCAATTGGATCAGATATTGTGTATTTGGTAGGTTTGAGTGTAACAAGCAGAAAGGGTCAAAGCCAGGAGACAGACAGACTCAGAAACATTTTTAGAAAAAGATGGAAAGCAGAAGCTACAAGGCAAAGAAAGCTATGAATAAACAAAAGGAGGAGGTTAAATGAGAACAGTGTCTCTGTTAGGAGACCCCTGTGCCCTTGGCCACATCTCTGGGCATGGGAGCCAGAGCAGGAAGGACAGAGACTCCAGCCATGTGAGTATATTTATTTGTGAACCCGTGGACTGCCAGCACTTGTACTTGGCACCAGGTCCTGTGACAGTAAAGCCCTCCTTCTCTGCTCAGCCCCAGGCTGCATCATGGCCCAATGGCCTGTGCCTCCGGCCTGCTTCCCAGCTTACCCTCCTCATGGTTGCCAGTCTCCCACAACCCATGCCATAGGATTCATCAAATCAATGCTCAAGTAAACATCACACCATAACACAAGTAGTTTCTCAATGAAAAGCACAATCACAGCACATGTTCCCATTTTACTCCAGCATGATGCAGTGGCCCATAGAATACCTCAGTTTATCTCTGCTCCCCTATAACCCTAACAGGGAGTAGAGAACAGTGGTAGGGGCAGACAAGGTAAAAGCAGAGGTGGGTCATCGCAGACTCACAAGAGTAGCGGGGGAGAGGTCTGTGTGTGAGAGCTGCTGAAGGCCTGCCCATCGTGGTTGGGCCTGACTTGGTTGGCAGCTGTTGATACCAGTTCCTGACTAGGACCCAGATGGCCACCTTCAGTTGTCATCACCACGCTGTATCCTCAAAACCACCTGGAACTAGGTATGTACTTTCAGGTTGTAAGAAGCAGAGGCAAGTTCATGTTCCTTGGGTGACGGAAGTTTATTTTGTTAATATAAGCAAGTTTGTTGATATGGCACCCAGGCTGTAAAATTTCATCAGGGAGGCTTGTCCTGGGCAAGCAAATCTCTGTTGTTGTTTAGTTGCGAAGTTGTGTGCAAATTTTTGTGACCTCATAGACTGCAGCCCACCAGGCTCCTCTGTCCATGAGATTTCCCAGGCAAGAATACTGGAGTGGGTTGCCATTTCCTTCTCCAGGAGATCTTCCCAACCCAGGGATCAAGCCCATGTCTCCTGCATTGGCAGGTGGGTTCTCTACCACTGAGCCACGAAGGAACCCACGAAATCTCTAATAGGATGTTCGAGCCTTGATTTAATATATGTATATTCTAGGTTTATATTTGGAAAATTCCAGATCTATGTCTATAATGAGATACAGAAATATGAATATGTGTATATGTGTATGCTGCTGCTGCTGCTGCTAAGTCGCTTCAGTCATGTCCGACTCTGTGCGACCCCATAGACGGCAGCCCACCAGGCTCCCCCGTCCCTGGGATTCTCAAGTACATGCATACATATATACACATATATATGTAAAATCAGGATTTAAAGAAGCTCAAAAAGATAAGTGCACGTGTTTGAAAAGTATTCTATTAATAAGATGAGGGATAGATGGTGGGAATCATAAAGACTAAATTCACCTAGCTTCCACATTTTTAAGATGTAAAAGTAATGAAGGTGACAGGTGTTCTCAGGTTCCACATGTTTACTCTCAAGGAGGAATTGAAAACCCAAATATGGCTTAGAAAATATAATAAAAATTTCTGGTAAAAAGCCTTTATCTTTTTTCCTGAAGTTTCAAATGAAATTTGACCCATCTGTGTCAGCAGTTTTTAAAATCCAGTTGACATGTTAAGTTGTAAGTGCAAGAGAATTATTTTTTCAAATGTATTTTCTTTCTCCTCATAGATGCTTTGTTTTTATTGGATACTGTTTTGCTTGTTCATGTAAAATGAATGTTTGTCCTGGAAATCTTAGATTGTAATAATAATAATCATAATGAGAAATTTGATAGTGTTTGAGATATATAGAAGCTGATAACATTTTTCTGTAGGTCTAAAACTTTAGCTACAAACAATGAAATAATAGGCAGAAATAAAGAGTTTTTATTTTTTTAATGCATTCTGTATTTTCCAGTTAAAAATACACCTATTTGAAATTTTGAAAAAATATAGGGTAAAATTTTTCAACTTCTGGACCCAAAGGTAACCACTCTTGGTTTTTCTTTTTTTTTCTTCTATCCTTTTTTAAATGAAAAGTTGAGGGTTTTGTGAGAACTTATAATCTTACCAAGCTTTTAAGTTTTAGTTTTTGTCCTACTCTTTTATCCTTACATTTATATCTGACAATGATTAAGAGTTTAGAATAGACAAACAGATTTACACTCAAATTCAATTCTCTGCCCCTCAATAGCTGTGATATATCGGAATTGCCTCAATTTTGTCAGCTGTAAAATAGGAGTGATAGTAAAATAATCACATCAGAAATAAGGCATGTAAAGCTCTTGGCAGAAGTGAGTATGTGATATATTTTTAACTGTTAACTTGTTAAAAACTCTCCTTAATTGTATTTATTCCATCAAGCAGTGGATGTTTAAAGGTTTGTGTTTGTAAATCTTTTGGACATTTATACTGTTCACAGCTTTTCACTATGATAAATAATTCATCTTTGCATATAAATTAACTGTCATTTAGTTTTAGGAAACAAGAAAAAAGGAATATCACACTCAAAGAATAAACAATTTCAGGTTTTTAAATATATGTCTAAATTGTTTTCCAAAATAGCTGCAGAACGTATATTTCCACCAGGGACATTCCCTGATAAAACTGGTCTTTTAGATATTTCTTGACTTAAAAAGTGAAACTGTATCTGTTTTAATTTGAATTGCTTTATTCTTGTTGTGAAGTTAGACATTTGTTTGTTTTTAACATTAGTCTTTTTTGTGAATAATGTTTATTTTGTGAATTCCGTGTCAAGTTGGATATTATAATTTTTCTGTTATTTTTAAGTATTCTGTCTGACTACATGGAGATGTTGTCCTCTGATTTTAATTTTTATAAAACATTTTTTTTTCAAGCAAATTTCATTTATTCTGTTATATTTAAACTCATAAAATCCTCTCCCACGATACCCACAGTACATTGTATGTTTACTTTCTGTTTCAGGTGGCTTTTGCTCTTTAGGCACAAGTTAGACTTGAGTTTCCTTTATAATTACTGTTATATATGATAGTCTATAAGTCCCAGCAATTTACTGACTGTGAACTAACTTCTAGTTTCATAAAATTGTATTTCCCTGCCTAAAGTAAATTCAGACTTATGTTTTCTTTAAACTGTTTAGGAGTAATGCCTATTAAAATTGTTTTCAGTGCCATTTAAAATTCTTCCTGAAGTTGTGTGAAAATTATCCCCAAAGCATGTGAAAATTGCTAAGATACAGCAAGCCATAAAACAAAATGCCTGTGTTCTCTAAACTTTCCTCTTCTTCTTTTTAGAATTTCATAGAATCTTCAATCACACTGTTTGAATCTGATCTGGAAAGTGGGAAGTTTATTGACATTACAAATCAGGAAATTTCTGACTTAGAAGAAATTGGCTTTGGCAGTGAAACAAGGTCCATTCACGTTAAAAGTGGCGTGTAAGTTGACTCGTAGGAATCATGAGCTTCTTTGATGTTTAAATTGTTGGTTGCTCAATTCTGTGTCACCTCTGTTCTTTTTCTTTTTTATCCTACTTAGATGGGTTGCCTACCAGCAGAAGTTCTTCTGTGGAGAACAGTACATTTTAGAGAAAGGGAAATACAAGTGCTTTTTTGACTGGGGAGGATCAAATAATACAATCATGTCAATACGACCCATCCAGTTGGTGAGTTAAATATGAACATAGCCAGTGGCATGTAATGGCATACAGTTGAATGTGTAGAACAGGTTTTAAAAAAGTGGGACTGTTGGAGTATGTTGTTAGGTATCTATAGAGAAAATGAAACAGCATATGAATTTCTGTAGACTCCATAGAGAGCTAGTAGGTAGTATTAGCACCTCCGTGATTAGGAACTCTTGTCATTTGATCAGTTCATTCTTCCAGTAGCGTGTATTTAGTGCCTTTGACATGTCAGACAGGACTGATCACTGGAGATAAAAGATGAATAAGCCTGCCCGGATGGGTCTCTGTGTCTCTTAGAGGAGACAGACAGTTATTATGCACTATTACTTACAGTATGACTAGTGAGAAAATGAAGTGTGTAGGCAGGTGTAAGCAGTGCTGAGGGACTGGGGCTCTGGGGACCATGCCAGACTTCAAGAAGAGATGCATTGAGTGATGTCTAAGAGGATAAAAGCAATCTTTCCAGAAAAGGAAGTGGAGCAGAAAAGGCAGTTCAAAAAGAAGGAATCATCTCCACGTGTGCAAAGTTACAAAGTTATGAAAGAGTGTGGCCAGTGTGGATAATAACAAGCACTGCAGAACAGTAAGGGTACCCATGAGATAGTGATGGGAGAGAAGTATGGGAAGTTCAGGGTCTGTCTTTCTAATGGACACTGGGGTACATTTTTCTTTTAGCTCAAAATGAATATTACTCAAAATGAATTAGTAATAAATATTAAGGTTATTATAAACTAATTTAGTAGATTATTTGAGGGTCCTTACCAGTGCAAAGAATCTAGTAAATTGGTCAGATCATATACTTTGTTTTCCAAAGGATATTTTCAGCACTTTCAAAGACAACTAAGAATATACGATTATAATTCTTAAAATGTTTTTATATATGTTTCAGGAACCACTTGGGATAAATGAGCCTCCACATTTGGTATGTTTAAAAATATTCTTAACTTATAATTGTTAAAAATTGCTTACTAAATATGCGTGCCCTTTCTCTCAAGTCTGCCTCTTTCCCTCAGATAACTTTTATGTGTCTGCATGGCAGTGCAGTTCATATTGTACTAGGAACTTGTGGGCACCAGTGTGCTCATCCTTGTTACTGACCACATTGGCCTGGGTTTGTCACCGTCCTTTGTTTTTCTTCTACTAGACCTTCAGCACTGACCACTTTGGGTTCGTCTCAGATCTCTGCCACTCTTTTTTTCCTGTTGCCCATCCATCCTTCAACATCACATTCTTAATCAGCATAGTATGTTACGCTGTCCTGTGGAGGAGCAAACTTACCATGGAGAGATGGCATGCTTATTATGTAAATGTATTTCTAAACCCTAAGTCACAAATTTCTTAAAAGCACTGGTAAAACTGCAACCCTGCTTCTTTATTTCTAGTATGTTAATGGTTTGAAGGATTGGGTAATACTCTGGAGCCTAATATTTGTTTATTATCCATTGAGAGCTAGAAATTGTGTTTACTTACTGCTTCCAATAACTCTGTGAGGTCAGGATTTATCTCATTTATTCATGAGAAAAAACAAGATTTAGAATTCAAGTGAGCATCATTTCACACAGCCCAAGGTCACAAAAGAGGCACTTTTTGTATCTAATTCCAAGACTTTACATCAAAGGAAAACATATCTTGGTACAAGCAGTACAACCATATAAGAAAGGGGGTAAAATGCAGTGCTTCCTCTGTCTCATTTAAAATAACAAATTTAGAAAAATTTCTTCAAAAAGCCAAAAAGAATGATTGGTTCTAAGTATTTGACATTTGCTAGTTTTACATAATGTTGAATCTTTTTCTCTGTGTACATTTTGCACGTTCCTGTCAGTGTTTATATATCTCAAATCAGCTTAGTTTAAGCCATGTTTCTCTTCACCATGTTTTCAGGTTTTATTATTTTCTGATTAGCTCAGGCCCCTTGGGAACATTTCCTCTCTGAATATAACTCAGTTTCTGGAGACACTTCCTGCCAGATCTTTATTTTGAATCTTAGAAAACTCCAACCATGGACTTTCAAAGCACTTTTTTTTTCCACATGAATCAATGTAACATGAGTAGATAAAAGAGATAAAACTGGGATAATTCCAAGCTGCACATTCTCTAAGTTTTAAGTGCAGATAAAAAAATCACATTCTTTTAAGCTCTGTTTCTCCCCTTCCTCCTCCATTCCCTTTTTTTTTTTTTTTAAATGAACTTCCTTGTTTGGGACAGATTGCTCAGAGGATTTTCTTTATAGTATTTCCAGTCCAACTTGAAGAAAAAGGAAGCAGCCGCAAACACCCAGTGAAATTGGCCCCGTTTATTTTCTGAATATGGTTCAACCACTGCCTTGTGAAATAAAGGTCCTGACAAGTGTATGACAGCTGGACATTTGGTAACAAGCAGACAAAGCTGCCTTATTTACCCAGTATCAAAGCTCTTATTATTTCCACTGGACCAGATTTTCAGAAAGTTTAGCTTGTTTTCAGTTACCCAAATGAAAACAAGCGGATCTTGGCTGATAGTCTGGTTCCTTTCATTAACGATAAAGTTATTTTCTCCTTCACAAGTAGTTGTGATAGTCAGGTTGACAGTGGTAGAGGCTGTGTTTATATGGGGTAGTTATTTTTCTCTGTCTGAGGAATAAGAAGGAAGTTACATCTCCAGTTCAAATAACAGAGGGAATTCTTAACATGCTGGTGATTTGAAAGTAAACCTCAAGTCACCTGAGAAGCAAAAAGCCAAAAAGTACGTGTGTAGAGATTTACGCTAGTAAAAATACCATTGCCGATGTGGAAGCATAGGATGATGATATATGTCTTATCTGAGACACAGAATACCTCCTTTTATTGAGAAGATTGTTTTTTACCTGTGACTGAAGGTCGATTCACCAGGTCTGATTGCCAGCTTACAATATATGATACAAGAACAGGATCATTATAGAGTTCTTCATAATTAGCAAATGGCATTTTATTTTTATTTTTCCCAGACCAAAGAAAAATAGAATGTGAATTATGTTCATGATGTCCTCGTCTCTCTCTTTTCACAAGTCCGGAATATCTGCACTCTCACTAGATTAACTCATATAAAAGTGAGTTTTGTTTCCAGTGAGATTGTATTCCAGGCCTCCATTCTGTAGAAATTCTGTTTTCTCCCCTGTGACCCAACTAAGGACCTTTCTTTCCTGGGATCTTTTTCAAGTCCATTTGCAGTATAGTTATAAATTTGAATTTCTTTAAATATTGAGCCTCCGTTCCATTTTATATGTGATTCTAGCTCAGAAAAAGCAACTTGAGTATTTTCTTGTATTGGATAATTCAGCCAGATTGAATTCTCAAGAGATCACAGGCCCTTTAACAGTGGTGGTTACTGTTACCATGTATGGAAGATAAGAAAACAATAATTCTAGTCAAGTCAAATATTAGTAAGATTCAAGAGCAGTATAGGAAAACATTGGGGGGGCGGGTACTAAGACCAGATAGTTTTATTTATTCAAATGCTAAAATAATTTCTCTGAGAATACTCTGTCTTGTCTAAATGAGATATTCTGCAGTCCATGGTGTCACAGAGAGTCAGACATGACTAGTGACTGAAGAACAACAATAAGAACAACATGACCAGATCCTTTTTATCGACTCCAGAGGCCAGAAATACTCAGGAAGTAGTACTTATCTAAGTAAAGAAAGCTCCTCTGAGTAAACAGGGAAGTAAAATCACTATAGAATCTGCAGTTGATATGAGAAGTACATAGCGCTGCAATATGAGACAATGCGATGTAATGGAAGAGTGGAAACAAAGACTTTTTCTCTTTAACGTCCAGTACGTTTACTTGCAGGAAGTCCACAGGGCTGCGGAACATCTCATTTAGATAGGATAGAGTGTTCTCAGTTGAATTATTTTAGCATTGGAATAAATAAAACTACATTCAAAAATTATTCTGATATTATGAAATAAATTAACAAAGCACAACTTCCTTTGTTCAGTAATTAAGTTCTTGAGGTTTTAGTTTGTCATACTGAAGAACTATTACATTTGTTTATGTGTATTATAAATGAAAAATACATAGTAAAAGAGAAAGGATTTCTACAAAAGTTTCATCATAAAGGGGTGATAATATCTGCTTCAAAGCGTAGTTCTAAAGAAGACACCAGACAGTATATGTGAAAAGGCACTTGGAAACCACTGCTACACTGCTGCTTTTTTCCTCTGTGCACTCGCATTTGGGGCTGGTAGGCACGGAACCGTGCTTACATGGCACGGAAGGATGGGTGTAATTAGAAACAACTCATTTCTTGTTCATCTGACTATTCATCTGTGTTCTATGCCACATATCTGAGTTGTTTTGTATATTTATTCTCCATTAACCAGAAAAGGAAACCAAAATAGTGACTCATCCAGCTAGCTCTTCACAGGACTTATTTTTCACCAGGACACTGCCACTTAATTTCACCCAGTATGTGCTTAGTCACTCAGTTGTGTCCGACTCTTTGCAACCCCATGAACAGTAGCCCACCAGGCTCCTCCGTTCATGGGATTCACCAGGCAAGAATACTGGAGTGGGTTGCCATTTCCTTCTCCAACCCAGTATAAAAACCACAGATTAATTATTATAATTAGAAGTCACTGAGTTGGTTTCTGTGCGTCCATCCTCAGAACATTATTATGATGAGAATTATTCTATTCTGAGGCATTTGTGAGGTAGTTAAAATGAGGTGTTACTTTTCTGGGGTTGGACACATCTTAAGTGAATCATATCTCATTTAGGGGATAAAAATAAATTCAAATCAGTATTAAGTCCTTTTTTTTTTGGTTTTCATAAAGAGTATTTTAACTATTTGAGTCAAAATAAATCTTTATGACAGACTCTGTATGAGAGTGACAGAGACAGAAAATTTTAATGCTTCTGGGTGTGAAGACTAAGACTAAAAAGTAGAAGCAGTTATAACATATACTATCTGAAATATGATTAACGTGCATCATAAGTTGTCCAGGATTTGACATTTCATGGCTTCATGGTAAAATATTGAAGTGTAAATCTTAAACTCAGCAATATGAATATAATTAATTCAACAAACTGGGAATACATGCAATGAATCAGACAGCCGTGATCTCTATCCTCATGTGCCTTTTCTGATTGTTATTGTAAATAAAGATAATTTTTGCTTGTAGGAGAAATCACTCCACATTTTGAAGAGTTGAACGTGATTTACTTTTTAGCTTCACGTTCTACAAACCTTTAAGTTAAAAAGCATCATCTGAAAAACCACCAACTGAAATCCTTATCAAGGAATCCAGGGCAGTTTGCCTGGACATGTAGAACTGTGCATATACAGGGAAGCATTCCAGAGGTCTGTATTGTCTTGGACTTGCTTTTGCCTTTTCCTACCAAAGGCCCGTGGTAGGAACTTGACGGGTCATGCCTCCCTAAGGCTGGGAGTCCCTTGGTGTTTTAACACTCCAAATACAGCCTCGTTTCACATGAGGAAATCATATTGTATAAGGGGGAGTGGATTCTCAGCTTTCTGGCTTGGACTTGGCTTTGATATCAGACCAGGCAAGGTCAGAGCAGAATGAGATAGCCAAGGAACAGTTCCTCAGGGTTCAGAGACCATCCGTCCCTAAGAGGACCCTTGGGAAGATGAAGGAGGCGAGCATCCGCTGCTCAATGAAGCCTTGTTCTGGATGAAGCAGTGGCAGGAAAGAGGGTGGTGCTGCAGCTGCTTATTACGATGCATTCTCAGCTACAACACAGGCCTGTCAGTGCCGGGTGGATCTGTGGGCCGTGTTATTTCAAGGCTCCAGTGTATTATAAAATATTTATAGGCCTCATTAATTTTTTCTTACCTATTAGAGATCCAAGGCCACTGGCGTTGCAGATTATTATATCTCTGGTCTAAAGGGAATTATATTTGAGATTTCATGAATTTTCCTTGACATAAAGAACTAAAGCAAAAATGTAGTTAATAGTAATATAAGGCTGTAAGCTGTGCATTTAAGGTATTCTATCAGTAGACTGAAGCCTGTAAGCTGAAATACATGGCACAACCATCTTTCTTTCTTCACTATAAATCTTGCACTAATCCCATCATTATTATCTTCTCTGCCATCTGCTCCTGGGGCCTCACAGGCATCCTCATGCTCATTTATGGGCACGCGCTCGTGCTTTCTCCTTCTCCCTTTTATTAACTGTGAATCAAGAAGGCTTGGGGAGAGAAAAGCCGTAGCCACCCCTCATACCAATCCAAACTGCCTTCATGTTTAGCACTAAATTGCTTCTTTTTTTTACACATGTTTTCTCATCACAGGAGATAATGATCACTTGATGCAATGGACAGGGACCAAATTTAGCAGAGGAGGGATTCTGATTTACTTCTACAGGTAGAATTGTTTTCTGGGCCTCCGTGCCCAGAATCTGGTGGTTTGAAATGTGTTGTGACATTTCTGACAAACACATAAGAAAAAAAAAATGAGTTTAAAGAGAATGTCTTCCTTCACACGGATTCCTTGTTAATAAATAAAACATGAGTCTAGTATTTTTCTGAATTTTTATATGTACATGAGACTAAAATGTTTTCATTTGCTTCTGTGATGATATCAAACAGCTGTTATCTGTTTGTTGTGTTGCTCTTGTAGCTCAAAGCTTTCAGTAAACCAGGGTTCCAAGGTGAATGTATCGATTTCACAAAAGAAGTTTTGGACTTGACTTCATCATTCATGCCATGTTCTTTTAAAGTTCTTCGGGGTTGGTAAGTATGTCTATCAGCTGATCTCTGCTGTTGTTTAAATAAGTGAATTTCTTTTAAATTTATACAAATTTGACTTTCTCTTTTGAGTACTCAGTGAAAGAAAAAATTTTAATCATTTTAATCTTCCTTCACATGGATTCCTTGTTAATAAATAAAACATGAGTCTAGTATTTTGCTGAATTTTTATAAGTCAATTGCTAATTAGCCTATGCGAACTTTGCCCAGCTTGTGTTATGAGCCATTGTGAAAGAGAATGCTAAGTAGCCAACTCTGAGACAATTTTGCTGAATTGTTTTTCCTCATTGTTATCTTAGATTATTCCCTAACTATTTTGCATATTTATATTGTGTGTTTACTGAATAGTATAATAGAAAGCTATAAAAAGCATTTTTGTCCAGATAAGACATATTACTCCTAAATTTAAAAAAAAAAAAAAACAACTTTGTATTTAAAGTATCCATTGTCCCCATTTCACAGTTGAAAATCCCTGATTCAGAGTTAGTTTCCCAAGGTCATGTATCACATGTCAGGGATTGCTTTGGCTACGTTTTTGTTGTTGTTTTAATTCTATGTCCTTCCAACTGTGGTAGCACACCGGACCTTTCTTACATGTATATGAGGCTATATGTGATTCTCAGTTTATATTCTAACAGATATTCTCTATGTATCATTTTTTTATTGTGGTACACTATATATAACATGAAGTTTACCATTTTAGCCATTTTGAAGTGTATATGTCTTTATAGTAGCATCTCTATCAGACATCTACCTAATAACTCATCAAAGTCTCTTCTTCCTTCAAGATATCTTGGACTCATCAGTTCTCCTCCTCTTCTCTTGAACCGGTAGAGACAAGAGTCCTGTTTACCATTTGAGGAATTTCAGTCTCCTACTGAGCCACACTCTAGTGTCGTCTTATTTCCAGTGCTTACCACAAACCAATCAAAGCCCAATTATTTGTCCCAAAGTCCAGGTTAATATTTTTACTGCTCCTCTTTAAATCCCACAGTCGTTCTCTGATACCAGTCAGATCGAGATCAGGATTGATCTGAACCTTTCCAGGATTTACCATCCAAAAAAAAGTGTCACTTTCCGTATCCAAGCTCCATTCTATCTGCATACTAGCCCCCTTTCCTCCCATCTCTGGGCATTTATTCAGCTGTGTGTTTTCCTCCTTATGCCTCTGTACCAGGGGGGTCAGCAAGCTTTTTCTGCAGAAGACTAGGTAGGAGATATTTTTAGCCTTCTGGGCCATAGAGGCTCTGTCCCAGCTACTCAGCACTGTAGCACAGAAGCAGGCACCAGCAACACATAAACAAGTAGGCTGTGTTTCAGTGAAACTCTGTTCATGGATGTTGAGCTTTGAATTGTATATAATATTCACATGTCACAAAATCTTTAATATTTTTTTAAACCATTTAAAAATGCAAAAACCAGTCTAAGCTTGTGAGCTATTGGAAAACTGGCAGTGGAGTGGATTTGGCCCACATGCTGTAGTTTACAGCTCTGCATCAAAGTGTCAAGTCAGTTTATTTCTCTCCCTTGGTTCTTGTGTGGCTGCAACAAAAATTTGGAACAAGGGACTAAAGGGTTTAAAACAGCAGACAAATTGCAGCTCAGTTCAGCTCAAGCAGACAGATCTTTTATTAGACAGACATTCCCAAGACGCGGAAGCAGGCCCACACCAAGGAGTCATCGTCCTGATTCTTCTTGGCTTCCCCTTTTGTATACTTTCGTCTTCTTTTGGTTGTGCCCCGTGCGAAAGAGGGCTTGTACCCACCACCAATCAATGAAAGGGAATGCAAATGAGCAAACACTCAAGGCCAATTGACAGTTTCAACTTATATAACAGCAGGCTCTGTGTGTATGTCTTCCCATAATTAAATCTGTTATAGTCAGTTGTATATATGTGTAGAATATTTATGAACCCTTAATAGGCTCCTGGCTGCCTGAGGGTACTTGGGGAAGCCCCTGTGATTAGTTTGTATCCACTGTGTGCCCTGGACACATGTGCAAGAGTTGGAAAAATCTCTCTGGTTATTTTGTAGCATATCTGTGAACTCTCCTGGGTGTGTCTGGGATGCTGTTCAGAGATCTTTGGCTAGGCCCACCCCTCTTTGCTCATACCTAACTTCCTCCCTAACAAAAGTGTATAGGTTTCAAGTGGATCTTGTCAGTGGATATTACTTGGTTGGCCTAAATGCTATGTTTAGAAAGTTTTTTCGTATCATTACTAAGATTTAGGATATTTTCCAGAAGAAACTATTTTTCACCTTCTGTTAAAGAAATCAGAAGATTTGGAAAATGAGGGAACATTCACCTTTGTTGATAATTATTAATAGCTGGCATCGAGTAGAGGCGTGTGTGCTCCCCATTGTACCATAGGATATATCGCCAGGTTTTTTTTTTCACCTGGTACACTGCTCATTTATATTTACCTACCTGGCCTCCTGCAGGGGTGTAAGTTCGTGAACCTTGCTTAGTACTCATCTGCATATATATTTTTAAAGTTCAGTCCATCTTCATTTCCTCTATTAACCTTCTCGACTAACCCTAAGTTAGGCTTTTTCCCATTCTGATTTCCAGTGATCCTCACTACTTTGAACCTCTTTGGATGTTACTGTGTTTATACTTACTTCCAAGAAGGATGTGAAAGTTTTTACAATATGAAAACACATCAAGTAGGACACAGTTGATGGAGAAGGAAATGGCAACCCACTCCAGTGTTCTTGCCTGGAGAATCTTAGGGACTGGGGAGCCTGGTGGGCTGCATAGTCCAGTCTATGGGGTCGCATAGAGTCGGACACGACTGAAGTGACTTAGCAGCAGCAGCAGCAGGACACAGTTGAATAGATTGGCTGCAGCTTTTTTGTGAGAAATCTATATACCAAGGGCCTGAAATAATTTTGTTCCTAGTATTCGATTCTGAGTTTCTAAGATAAATGAAAGTATTTTGCAAGGTAAGTTTTAATTTTGTGATAAAGCACTGAAGTTTTGGATTTTTTTTTCCCCCTTTGAGGCAAATATATTTTCCTGACACTGAAGTCTAGGATAGATTAGTCATCTGTATTGCTTCATGTTGGAAATATGTTATTTACTTACAAACAAATATATATTTTATATATATATATAGTGTGTGTATATATATATATATAATTTATGTATACATTTGTCCCTTGGTATCTGTGAGGAATTGGTTTCAGAAACCCCCACATATACCAAAATCCATGGATGCTCAAGTGCCTTCTGTAAAGTAGCTTAGTACAGTCAGGCCTTCGTATCTGTAGGTAGGAAACCAGAAGATATGGAGGGCTATCTACATACAAAATGTACATTTTACTTATATATTTTATTTATATTTATGTGTGATTTATTAAACAATAGTTTTAATAAGAGGATACAGGAACTATGGTGATTGCTTATGATTGCAAATGCTTTAGAGATCTGGATTTGAGCCCAGGTCATGACTTCCTATCTATGTAATCTTAAACAAATGGGACCATTCCTCTGAACCTCAGTTTCCTCCTCTGTGTGTTAGTCACTCTGTGGTGTCTGACTCTTTGTGACCCCATGGATTGTAGCCCACCAAGCTTCTCTGTCCACAGAATCCTCCTCTGTAACTGGGATAATAATAGTACCTACCTCAAAGGACTCTATTTATAAGAACTAAATAAAGCATGTAAGGGCTTAGCTGCATGCCCAACACATTGAAATTTTGTCATAAATATTGGCTATAAAATGGTAATTACAGAGACCTCCCTTGCATTCCAGTGGTAAGTCTTCACCTTCTAATACAGGGATGTGGATTTGATCCCTGGTCAGGAAGCTAAGATCCCACATATCTCACTGCCAAAAAACCAAAACGTGAAACAGAAGCAATATTGTACCAAAGTCAATAATTTTAAAAAGTGGACCACATCAAAAAAAAAAAAAAAGAAAAAAAAACCTTAAAAAATAAAATGCTTATCACACAGGAGACGTGGCAGTAAATTGTGTTATGGAGCATCTCTATGGATATCTGACGTTCAACTTGTCTAGCTACAGTACAGTTCTGGTGATCTTAAAATATAGGGCTAGAAGTTAAACTCACCAAAGCTAAAGTAGTAACAGTCAATATAATTTCTCCCTTGAGCTCCTTCTTGCCAAAATGCCATGTTTTAATGAAAATTTTGATGAGTGCCCTACTGAAGAGAATTTGCTGTGGAAGATTCTAAAGGATTCATTTCCTTTTAAAAATCTCTGCTAGCTATCAGCTGTGTAGATGTCAGGTTTTAAATACTTGTGTGTGATTTTAGGAGTCTAGCTTCTAACTCAGCCTAAACTGAGAGCAAGCTCATTATTAAATAAGGGTAAAAATTTTTATTCTCTCAAAAAGAACTTCTGATCTGTTGAAGCACTTAATAATTACTGTAATTTAATCCCAGGTTTTTATACTTAAAGCACCAAATTAAGTTAATGGTTAGCTTACAGCACATATCTTACTGTCAATTCTCAGCTGTCATTTAATAGGGGAATCCTGGGCAAATCACCTAATTTTTTTAATCCTTAGTTGTGTTGTCTATAAAAGTAAGGACATGTTTCTCCCTCATAAATTAATGAGTACACAGTAAAAGAACACACGTGGAGTACCCAGTGTGGCACATGGTAAGCAGTCAGTAAGTGATAGTGGTAGCTTTTTTCTTTTTAAATCTACTCGGACTATTTGCTGCTGATCAGCACCAGGACTTTTATATCCTACTCCTAGCCTGTTTCCCTCTGCATGATAATGAGTCCAACTGCCAACTGATACAGTTTCACTGGAAGTTTCCCTGCTTGTTTTTTCAGCTGGCTCCTGTATTACCAAGAGGGTGTTTCCACTAATCAGTGTGTGTTAGAAGAAGGCCTCTATGCCGACCTTACTTCCTGTGGCTGCCCAACATCTAGAGTCAAATCCCTGAAGCCCATTGACTACGTAAGTACTTTGCTGAATGCATATTTAAAAGATGTTTTCTTGTCCTGTTTAATTACCATGAATGAGAATGTGAAGTTGGAAGACATGCTACAAAGGAAAAATATAAAAATTTAAGTAACTTGCTTGTAGATTATAAGGTTGAGATTTACTCATGAAATCCAACTAACCTAAGTTTGATACTTTTCTTCCTTTTTTTTTTTTTTTTTTTTTGAGTAGAATGCAAAACTTAGAAAGCCAACTAATATAGCCTTGAGCTTAAATGAATACTTTAACCACTTTGGGTGACATTGACAAGGTTACTTCATTTTCTCTTCTATAAAAGATAATAGTATCAAGTTGGCCAAAATGTTTGTTTGGGCTTTTCTGAAAGATGTTATGGGAAAAACCGTAACAAACTTTTTGGCCCACCCAATATTTTATACGGTCACTAGGATATTAAATGTGATGGTGCTTGTAAAATGCCTACCATTTGGTAAGCACTCAATAAGTGTTAGCTATTAGTATCATGGTTATAACTTTTAAAGCTAATAACCTGATCATTTCATCATTCTATTAGATAAGTCACATGACAGCTTGTTGGCTACTTAGGTTTACAGTGTTACTTTTAAGGCATGGACCTCCATTGGTATTGATTTTAAACCTTGTTTTGGGGAACTAGGGCTTTCCTGCCTACTGTGTGCAGAATTACCTGGGCCACCTTGGAGGGCTACATTTATAGAGTAAGTGGTTTCTCCTTTCTGTCATATTTACTCAGAATTTTAAGTGTGAGAAAAGCAGGATGACTACTCCGGGACATTCATTCTGTTCCTGGTTAGTGCTGTCTTTGCAGAGGAAGTGGTAAAGATCTGGAATATTTTCAAGGTGTCCAGCTAAGATGATTCCCTGAGAGCATTTGGTCAAAGCTGAGATTCATGCAGTGATGACTAGAAGCCCTCCATGGTGATGGCAGTGACTCAGACCTTTAATCAGAGCTAATTCCAGGAATGATGATCCTACTCAGGATCCTGATCCCAGCCTCAACAGCATCATCTTCTTTCACAGGGCATTCCTGGAGAGAATATTTGTGGTATCAGGCTAAGAATAGAGTCTTGGCAGAGGTACAGGAATAAAAATAGAGTCCCGATCTCTCTCAGTGGCCCTTAGACACCAACTCAGAAAGACTAAGTGGCTACTGATGCTTCTTGTTTATTGCAGGAGAACTGGTTTAAAAAAAAAAAGAATGTGTTTTGGTGAGTCTAAGTATTGATAAGGTTGAAAAAAGCTTTGGAAAGTAGTATGCATTTACTGGGAAAGGAACTTTATTAGCATATTTTTGTCATCAAACTAGCAGACAGATGCTTAGATGCTTCAAATGAATGGAATTACTATTTTTCTTTGAGGAGTCACATTTCTTATTTCTCATTTCCACATTCATGAAGTCAAAAATGAAAAAATTAGGAGCAAAAACCTACAGAATGTTTCTGTGTAAACTGAAATGTGCCGTTGCATGTCCCTGGTTTGGTCCTGTGGGATACAGCAGTGTTGGTGAAGGTGCCCCTTGGAGAGGACTTGTGAGCTATAGCCGTTTCACTCCAAGAACTGATTAAAGAGTATATTCAGTTCATGTAAAGAGAACATTAACCTTTCTTAATGCCTTTACCAGATATGTTTTGAATCTTTGAAAAGTCTTTTTTTTGGTCTGCATTTTTGAATCATTGTGTGTACTATATTTTTTAATTAATTAATTTTTGGCTTTTTGGGTCTTCATTGCTGTGCAGCTTTCTCTAGTTGAGATAAGCAGAGGCTAGTCTCCAGTTGCAGTGCTCAGGCTTCTTACTGCAGCGGCTTGTCTTATTGTGGAGCACAGGTTCTAGGGCATGCAGGTTTCTGTAGCTGTGGCTCATGTGGGCTCTAGTGCACTGGCTCAATACTTGTGGTCGATGAGCTTAGCTGCCCTTTGACATATAGAATCTTCCCAGACAGGGATCAAACCCTTGTCCCCTGCATTGGCAGGCACGTTTCTAACCACTGGACCACCAGGGAAGTCCTGAAAGGGCTTTGTTCAAGACATGTTTAGGCAGTAGGTTTAGTGGCGAAATATGAGGTTGGGCATTCCAGTAAAGACCTGCAAATTGACCAGGAGTCAGCCTCAACAGGTAACATTTCCTTGGTGATGTCAACCATGCTTCACCCTGGTAGCCCTGAAACCCTAAGTTGATCAGACCTAGGAGACTGACAGGTAAACCAGAAGGCCAACCTGGTGATTTGTAGTTGTTGTTCAGTCATTTATTCGTGTCCAACTCTTTGCGACCCCATGGACTGCAGCACGTCAGTCTTCCCTGTCTTTCACCATCCCCCAGAGCTTGCTCAAACTCATGTCCATTGAGTCAGTGATGCGATCCAACCATCTTGTCCTCTGTTGTCCCCATCTCCTCCTGCCTTCAGTCTTTCCTAGCATTAGGGTCTTTTCTAATGAGTTGGCTCTTTGCATCAGGTGGCTAAAGTACTAGACCTTCAGCTTCAGCATCAGTCCTTCCAATGCATATTCAGGACTGATTTCCTTTTGGATTGACTGATTTGATCTCCTTGCTGTCGAAGGGACTCTCAAGAATCTTCTCCAGCACCACAGTTCAAAACCATTAATTCTTTGGCACTCAGCTTTCTTTATAGTCCAACTCTCACATCCATAGACTACTGGAAAAACCATAGCTTTGACTCGATGGACCTTTGTCGGCAAAGCAATGTCTCTGCTTTTTAATATGCTGTCTAGGTTGGTCATAGCTTTAGGTAGATTATAATGACTGAAATACTTGGGAATTCTGTCCTGAGCATTTTCTGCTTTTTTGGAAGAACCCAGGAAATGGAATTAGTCATCAGAAGATTTAAGATTCGGGTAAAATGAGGTAAATGTCTTTAAGAGTAGTTTACCTGAGCTAGCTAACATGACCCACAGAAGAGGCTCCTCTCCTAGTTGTTAGCATTCTCGAGACGCTGTGTATCCTTCCTTTGGAAAATTTTAGATGCACTTTATCTATCCTGCTTTTCTGATTACTTTCACAGCCCCTCTCCCCCCTCTATGTTCCTACTTAGGTATTGATATGCCTTTTCGTATAGATTGGTTAATATTGCTGCCTATGCCACAGTCAGTGTAATTCTGGATTCATTTGGGGAAATGTTATATCCAGTTGAGTTGACTTTAGGATTGACTGATTTGATCTCCTTGCAGTCCAATACATATATATGAGCTCATGTTTTGATTTTGCTTTTATTAGTTAAAACTGCAGAGTTTTATGAGGGTGTTGCTTGTAGTTGGCATTCCCAGACATGCTGTGACTTAGTGCTCAAGTGTCATAATAGTATGATATTGAAGAATCTTAATACTTCATATAAGATCAGTGTGTCTTGCAAATGACAGTTTGCTCCAGGCTGAATTATATCTGTGCAGACATATGTTACCTTCTAGAGGCCCATGAATGCATAATTTTCAGTCACTTTTTACAGTGAAAGAAGTGGCAAGCATAGAGTTCTGCTTTTCACTAGTGTGACCTTGTACAGATCACTTATTTTGACCTCAGTTAACTCACCTGTAAAGAAACTGTTAGAACAGGTATTTTTTAAATCTTTGACAGCCTCCAGTTCAACAGAATAAATATCCAGGGCATATTTCTAATTGGACATGAAAAACATTGTGTCCAGCCTTAGGATTCACATGGTCTGAGGGAATAAGATGGTAGGTTAGTTTTCAATAAGGTTATGCCATAAAAATGGGTTGGGAAGATGCCCTGGAGTAGGAAATGGCAACCCATTCCAGTATTCTTGCCTGGAAAATTCCATGGATAGGGGAGCCTGGCAGGCTACCATCCATGGGGTCACAAAGAGTCAGACATGACTGAGGATACACAATAGCAAAAACAATGCCATGTAACAGTCCCCAAAACAGTTGATGAGGAGCTAAGAGGTGGATGGGGAACTTAAGTAAACTGTTTTAATTATTGGTCTAGCAGTGTGTGAGGTAACCTGCTCTTGTTTTGTTTCCATGGGAGCAGCAGTCTTCTCATTACTACTTCTTCAGTGTCTCCATGGTGGCCTGGCATGGAAGTTGGCCTCCTTTGAAGTATAATCCAATCCTGGCAGCTATAAGCAGGCAAAGCAAAAGAAACATTGCAACATTAGGTTGTAGAAAAAGTTTAAATGAAATTTATGACTGTGATGACATAAATGATCTTAAAAGGTAGAATAAGAATTGGCGAGGCAGTAATTCATTCTGTGTGAGAGTAATGAATAAGGGGTACAGCTATAAATAGAAGAAGACTGTAAATCCAGCCACAGATTAAAGGAAGCAATGACTTTGTCAAGTGTGAAAGAGTCTGGTTACTATAAAATTTTCAGATGAACTCATGTATAGTTAATAGCAGTAACAACTGTGTGCATTTTGAAAATGAAGGCCAACAGAAGCCGACAGTAAACATCACACTTCCAAGTGAGATGCCAGAAGCGTTTCCTTTTAAATTTAGGAGGAAGACAATGGCCTCTACTATCACCACTTTGATTCAATATCATTTTGCAATCTTAGACACTTTAATAAGATTAAAACCAAAAAAGATATAAAGGAAGAAACAAAATTGTCAAGACTTTCCACAGATAAGCTATTAGGATTAATATGAATTCTTTAAAAGTAGCTGGATACAAGATTAATAGCAATTAAAATATAGGATACTTGGGAATAAATCTAACATAATGCCAGTACATCCTTTATGAGGAAAATGGTAAAAACTTTCTTGAAGGACATAAAAGATGGAGAGAGATTTTTTAGATGAAAATACTCAATATTGTAAATATTTTGGTCTTCCCCAAATTTGTAAAATTTGGGGCAAAATGCTTACAGAATCTTTGGTCTTTTGCGAGGAGGAGGGTGAAGGTAAAACATGATGGACTCATTCTAAAATTAATCTGGAAAAGATAGGGGTTCAAAATAGCCAAGATTAATTTTAAGAACAATAGGCAGGATCATTTATTTGTCCTACCAAATATATATATATTGCATTATTCATCAGTAATAGTTAAGATAATATAGGTGCAAGGAGAGGCCAATTAAAGAGTGAAATAGGAAAGCATAGAAACTGACTTGCATGAATAATGGAATTTGGTAGGTGACAGGAATAGCATTTCAATGGGGCTATTATGAAAGACAGTTGGCCCTTTATATGGAAAAAAATACAGTTTGAATCTTGCTCTATTCCAAACACCAAAAATAAGTTCCAGGTGGATTAATGGCAACCTAAATGTGAAAACAAACCTGAATGAAATGTACAATGCAGGGAATATAGTCAGCAATCAGGTAGCTTCTTTATATGGTGACAGTTGACAACTTGACCGTATGGTGATAGTTTTGAAATGTATAGAAATATTGAATCACTATATTGTGCACCAGGAACTAACACAGTGTTGTAGATCAGTTATACTTCAAAAACAAACAAGCTCATAGAAAAAGAGATCAGACTTGTGGTTACCAGAGGATTGTGTATGTGTGCGCTCAGTTGCTCAGTCATGTCCAACTCTTCGTGACTCTATGGACTGTAGCCTGCCAGGCTTCTCTGTCCATGGGATTTTCCAGGCAAGAATACTGGAGTGGGTTGCCATTTCCTCCTCTAGGGATCTTCCTGATCCAGGGATTGAACCCAAGTCTCCTGTGTCCCCTGCATTGGCAGGAGGATTCTTTGCTACTAAGCCACTTCAGAAGCCCCTACCAGAGGAAAGGGGAGGAGTAATTGGATGGAGGGAAGAGGCACAAGCTGGAATCAAGATTGCCGGGAAGAATATCAATAACCTCAGATATGCAGATGACACTACCCTTATGACAGAAAGTGAAGAAGAACTCAAGAGCAGTCCATTCTGAAGGAGATCAGCCCTGGGATTTCTTTGGAAGGAATGATGCTAAAGCTGAAACTCCAGTACTTTGGCCACCTCATATGAAGGGCTGACTCATTGGAAAAGACTCTGATGCTGGGAGGGATTGGGGGAAGGAGGAGAAGGGGATGACAGAGGATGAGATGGCTGGATGGCATCACTGACTCGATGGACGTGAGTCTGAGTGAACTCCGGGAGTTGGTGATGGACAGGGAGGCCTGGCGTGCTGCAATTCATGGGGTCAAAAAGAGTCGGACACAACTGAGCGACTGGTCTGATCTGATCTGATGGTTTTTGCAGTGGTCATGTATGGATGTGAGAGTTGGACTATAAAGAAAGCTGAGTGCTGAAGAACTGATGCTTCTGAACTGTGGTGTTGGAGAAGACTCTTGAGAGTCCCTTGGACTGCAAGGAGATCCAACCAGTCCATCCTAAAGGAGATCAGTCCTGGGTGTTTACTGGAAGGACTGATACTGAAGCTGAAACTCCAATACCTTGGCCACCTGATCTGAAGAGCTGACTCGTGTGAAAAGACCCTGATGCTGGGAGGGATTGAGGGCAGGAGGAGAAGGGGATGACAGAGGATGAGATGGTTGGATGGCATCACCGACTCAATGGACATGAGTTTGGGTAAACTCCGGGAGTTGGTGATGGACAGGGAGGCCTGTGCTGTGGTCCATGGGGTCGCAAAGAGTTGGACATGACTGAGTGACTGAGCTGAACTGAACTGAGCCAAAAGATACAAGCTTCTAGTTCTAAGATAGATAAATACTAACAATGTAATGCTGCTGCTGCTGCTGCTAAGTCGCGTCAGTTGTGTCCGACTCTGTGCGACCCCATAGACGGCAGCCCACCATGCTCTGCCATCCCTGGGATTCTTCAGGCAAGAACACTGGAATGGGTTGCCATTTCCTTCTCCAATGTATGAAAGTGAAAAGTAAAAGTGAAGTCGCTCAGTCATGTCTGACTCTTTGGGACCCCATGGACTGTAGCCCACTAGGCTCCTCCATCCATGGGATTTTCCAGGCAAGAGTACTGGAGTGGGGTGCCATTGCCTTCTCCAAACAATGTAATGCATAATATGATAAATATAATAAACAGTGCTCTATGTTATACATGAAAGTTGTTAAGGAAGTAAATCCTAACAGTTCTCATCATGAGGAAGACTTATTTTTCCTGTTTTGTATCTATATGAGATGATGAGTATTCACTAAACTTACTGTGGTAATCGTTTCACAGTGTATGTAGGTCAAATCATTTTGTCATACACCTTAAAACTATACAGTGCTGTGCTGTGCTTAGTCATGTCCAACTCTGCAACCCTATGGACTGTAGCCTGCCAGGCTCCTCTGTCCATTGGGATTCTCCAGGCCAGAATACTGGAGTGGATTGGTTGCCATCCCGTCCTCCAGGGATCTTCCCACCCCAGGGAACAAACCCAGGTCTACCACATTGCAGGTGGATTCTTTACAGTCTGAGCCACTAGGGAAGCAATACAGTGCTATGTGTCAATTACAGCTCAATAACATTGGAAGAAAAAAAAATTAGAAAATATAGGAGACTATGCTGATGACATTGGAGCAAGATAGATTTAAATGCAAAACGTACAAGTCAATAATAGGAGGGGTAAAAGGCGAGTGTATCAGTTTCCTGTTGCTGCTGTAACAAGTTCCCACAGACTTGGTGGTTTAAAGCAGCAGAAATGATCTAACAGTTTTGGAGATCAGAAATCTAAAATGGGCCTTTTGGGGGTAAAATTAGGGGTCAGTATGATTGCATTCCTTCTGGAGACACTAAGGTAGATACTGTTTCGTTACCTTTTCCAGCTTCTAGAGGTCCCCAGCATTCCTTGGCCCTCTTTCATCTTCAGAGTGCATTACTTCACCCTCTGCTGTCTATCCTGTCTCTGACCCACCTGCCTTCTTCTTCTAAGGACCCATGTGATTATATTAAGCCTGTATGGATAATCCAGACACATATCCCCACCTCTAGATTCTTAACTCATCACACCTGCTAAGTCCCTTTTTGCTGCATCAGATAACATATTCACTGGTCCCAGGGATTAGGGTGTAGACATTTTTTTGCATGGAGATGGGGGGACAATTTGGGCTTCCCAGGTGGCACTGACGGTAAAGAACCCACCTGCCAATGCAGGTTAGATGTAAGACATGCTGGTTCTATCCCTGGGTCAGGAAGATCCCCTGGATAAGGGAATAGTAATCCGCTCCAGTATTCTTGCCTGGAGAATCCCAGGGACAGAGGAGCCTGGCAAGCTACAGTCCATAGGGTCGCACAGTCAGATATGACTGAAGTGACTTAGCATGGCACGGGAGGACAATTCTTAAGACTACCACAGCAAGCCACAGACTAGGAGAATATATTATAAGCTCCAAAGGTTTAATGTATAGGATATAAAAAGGACTCTTTCAAAATACTTGGGGGAAAAAAGGAAACCTTATTTAAAAAATCAGCACAGAATATGAGTAGGCAGTTCATAGATATGAGAAACATGGCTTAGGATGTAAAAAGCATATTCACTAGTGAGCAAGTAAATGCAAATTAAAACAGTAATTAGGTAGCATTTATTACCTTACTTCAGATACAAATATTGGAAGATCTGACAGCAGCAGAGTTTAGTCAGTGGCAGAAAAGTGGTATTATTTACATAAAACTACTGGGAGAAGAATCAAGTGGGATGAGGGGAAAATAAGGATGTTTGTTGCAGCATTGATGGATGAAACAAACTAAGGCAGAAGCATTTAAGGAAATACAGTATAGTAGGTGAGGTTCATGTGTTACTATGGATATTACAGTAAGATCCATTTACATAAAGTTTAAAAACAAAGGATGTATAAGTGCTAGAAAGATTGACAACTTCAGCACAGTGGTTACCTCTAGGGAGCAGGGAGATTAAAATTCAGCTCTGCATGTTATGTTTTTCTTGTTTATGCAGTTTGATATAAATATAATAAAAGGTATTATTTCTGGGTACTAGATACATGGTCATCTAAATAGTATTTATTCTTTTTGAAATGTAGTATTTTTTTTTTTTTTTAAGGAAGAAGACCAGTTAGCAAGGTAGATTTGTGATGAAACTGATTTTCTAAGCCAAATGAAAGAGGCTTTGATAAGGTGGATTATGGTCCACTGGAGAAGAGTTTGGTTTGGGAGTCTGACAGACCATTTCTTGTTAGCTGAGTGACCCTGGGCATGTTTCTGACCACCCTGAGCCTCAGATTTCTTGTCTAATAAAATGAGGATTAAAGGAGCTAGTGCATGTGAAGGCTTTAGCACATGAAAGCACTCAATAGTACTATAATAGCTCATAGACGAGAATTAATATTTGTTGTGCAACACCAAAATTTGATAGACTGAGGTATTTATACGATTTTGTTTTATATAGACCAAACTTAGAAGATTTTGTATTAGAGTCTAATTAGAGACTTAGGAGCGTCTATTAAATTTGCACCACTGCAGATGATGCAAATGCCCTTTTGCCAGCACACTGTTGGGCATTTCTCTGGACTGGAACGGCATCTGAGGTGCACATGGTACGCACACACGTGCCATGCACACTGCACACAGCACAGTGTATTATGCTTCCTGTCCTTGAGTTCAGTCCAGGTGTTCTTAGTGTTTCAGGCATGGTTCATTTGGCAAAGATCAGGGTGAAGTGATGTTGTCGGGTAGGTATTTTTAAAATAAAATAACATGTTACATTTAGAGTCTATCCAGTTAGCATAATCCTGAGGTAATATCAACACCTTTCCCATACAAGCAGTGATTTGAAACTCAACTCTACAGTGCCAGTGTACAAGTCTGTATGGGTTGTTTTTTTTTTTTTTTTTTTTTTTGGGAGGCAGGGGTTGGTATGTAAATAAGTAAGCCTGTTTATTGTCCAAAGGAAAAGAGCCAGGATAAAGTGAAAGGTGGAAATGTCAGAGAGGGGAAGATAATCGATAGGGAGAGACAGGTGATGGGACAGAAGAATTCCACTGGACTTGGCAATTAAAGATACCTGTAAGAGTGAAGATCTGGTTAAGGCAGATAAGGATGTGAGATGCCAAAACGCAGTAGAGATGATGCTAACTGTGATTCTGGCAGACAAGGCTGCAGAGACCTCTGGAGATGAGAATGTGAAGGGCTTTGTAGCCCATGAAAGGAAGTTCTGGACACTTCCTGCTGGAGATCAGAGCTCAAGAGCTTCCTTCCAGCTCAGAGACTGAACTTACTGAAGTATCTCAGGCACTTGGCAAATTATCTGGCATGCAACAGGAGTTCAGAAATGTTTGCTAAATTGAATAATGTCTTCTTCTTTCTAAACAATAAGAAATAAGACAAGATTTTATCAGGTGCTTTGTTTTTTGTATTAACATGTCCAAGTAATTTTCTTTTCTTTTTTTTTTTTAATTGGAATAAGGCACCTTTATTTAGTCTTTAAGACACTAAGTCAGACTTTTTCACAAGATATTTTTTGAGTAGCTGCCATGTACCAGCCTCTAATAAAAAATGGGAATGGTGAACAAAATAGTTCCACGTTCTCACTCCCGGGATGACCCCTTTGTCCAGTAAATGTGATCTTTGAACAGGACATTCCCTTTTGTTATGTTTTTGTCAGAGATCTCTCTCTCTCTCTCTCTCTCTCTCTCTATTTGCCCCTTCTCCTACCTGTGCCCACCCTCCATAGTCTTACACAGGCTCTATAGAGATAGTCTGTGTAATTACACAGACCAAACTTCTAACCCCCACATATGCTCATTTCAAAAAAATCTTTTAATTATGTGCTTTCAAGTTACAGTTTATATACTCTCTGGAGTGAAAGATTCCAGCCTTGGCTCCATATTGACACTGAGCTAACCAATACAATTTAACATTTGCTTTGTCTTTAAAGTTAGGAAAAGACCATTTGACAGACTTCATTCTACCTCAAATACTTTCTATATGGATAAAAAGTGAATGAAAAAATATATAAAGTACATATGTTCTCTTTACCATCTTGAAAACTGGGAAATTATTTCATCCCCATTGTTTGTTTGACCTCATATTCAAGTCTGTATAGTTTTGAAAAATACTGAAGCTTAGTAGTTAGATTTAAACATCTTATCCAGTATATATAGAAGTTGTGCCAATGTAAGTTAATCCTTCCAGCAGAGTACTTGTACACAGGGTCTCCAAGCTTCACATTTATTTATTTACTATTTATGTATGTGTTTGGCTACCATGAGTCATGGCACATGAGCTCTTCCTTGCATCATGCAGGATCTTTCGTTGTGGCACATGGACTCTAGCTGTGACGTGGGCTCAGTGGTCAAGGTGCGTCAGTTCCAGAGCTCACAGGCTTCAGTAGTTGTGGTACACAGGCTCCCTAGTGGTGGCGCATGAGCTCCGGAGCCCAAAGGCTCAATAGATGGGGTGTGCAGGCTTAGTTGCTCCCCGGAATATGGGATCTTAGTTCCCTGACCAGGGATTGAACCTGCATCCCCTGGCTTGTTAGGTAGATTCTTAACCACTGGACCATCAGGGAAGTCCCAAGTGGTGGACACACCTGTTAAATTGCTGTGATAGGTAAGAATGGGGGTCATAGACATTGCCCAGCTGAGCAAGATGACATCAGATAGTATCACACCTGCCAATCAAAAATAATCTACCTGATGAAATTACTTAGAACATTTTAGAACTGTAGTGAAGGGGTTAAGAACACAGCCTCTGAAGCCATTCTGTCTAGTTTCTAGTTCTTTTACTTCTTGTGTGTGACCTGTGCCTTAATTCTTCATCTGCAAAGCACGGATAATAATCGTACCCATGTCAAAGGAAAGTTGCATGAATTAAAGGAGTGAATATGGTTTTGCAGTTCCTAACATGAATGCAAGGAGATCCAACCAGTCCATTCTAAAGGAGATCAGTCCTGGGTGTTCCTTGGAAGGACTGATGCTAAAGCTGAAACTCCAATACTTTGGCCACCTCATGCGAAGAATTGACTCATTGGAAAAGACTCTGATGCTGGGAGGGATTGGGGGCAGGAGGAGAAGGGGACGACAGAGGATGAGATGGCTGGATGGCATCACTGACTCGATGGACGTGAGTCTGAGTGAACTCCGGGAGTTGGTGATGGACTGGGAGGCCTGGTGTGCTGCGACTCATGGGGCTGCAAAGAGTCGGACACAACTAAGCGACTGAACTGATCTGGACTGACTGAACATGAATGCATTTTGGGACTTTGAATTTTTCACATTTTAGACAATAATATGATTCATTGGTTCACAGATAACATGTATCCCCAGAAATATTCTGGGCAGTACCCCATAATTAAACATATTTCTATTTCTGTAGCAAAATATAATTATAGCTACACAAATTGGATAAATATTATAAATAATCTTCTGCTTATTCAGGTCGGATTTTGTTGCCAAATAAATTAGGTTAAAAAAAACTTAGAAAATATATATATATACACTTCTCCATTCATCATTTACAAACATTTATCTGTAGTTCATGTGTGTGTGTGTCTGTATGATGCCCAGCACATGCTGTCACTTGTTAATTATCACTGTTACCATTTAAAATATTTAGTTGATAGACTGATGAGTTTTTTTTTTAATGAAGTTTAAATACTCTTTTTCTTTCTTATCCACATTTCTTATCCACATTTTAGAAACTGTATCCTCATTGCATGACTTAGACTTGACCCAGCAGGAATGCCCTGTTCTGTTCCTGCTGACACCTAAGAAGAGTGTTTGGCCCCAAATGGTTGGCTGTCTTCTGAGTTAGCATGGACTGAAACCAGAGATTTGTAGAGGTCAAATTGTAGTTAAATTCTGGTGGTTTCCTTGGAAAGGTCAGATTGCTCTGTCATCATCAGTTTTAAAGACTATTAGTTGTGTGTGTATATATATATGTGTATATATATATATATATATATTCTTCCTATTTTCATGTTTGGAAAATGTATCAGAAAAATAAGACTTTTGAATAGTTCTTTCTATTTATTTCAGTGCTTTCTGCTTCTGAATGATAGCCTTCCTACTCTCCCTAACCTTTAAGTACATTTATAAATTTAAGTACAGTTGACCCTTGAACAAATGCAGGGGGTTAGAGATGCCCACTTCCCCCACCCTACCCCCTCTAAGCGGTGGAAGATCTGTGTTTGGCTATTTCTACCTCAAAACAAAGGACTTGATGTTTCCAAGGGCAGGAAGATGAAACAATTTGGGTAGAATCAGGACTCAAACCCACTTCTTCCAATTCCATACACTGTGATCTCTAATGAACACAAACTTTCCCCCACACTTGAGTTAATGTAAAGAACTGTAAAATGAAAATATTTACTGAAAAAAAAAAAATCCACATACAAGTGAATCTGTACGATTCAAACATATATTGTTCAAAGATCGACTGTGTATGTATAAATTAAAACCAATATAAATAAAAATAGTTTAAAGAGTAAGTTGGACTTGGGCTTCCCAGGTGGCACTAGTGATAAAGAACCCACCTGGCAATGCAGGAGACATAAGTGATGTGGGTTCAATCCCTAGATTGGGAAGATCCACTGGAGGAGGAAATGGCAACCCACTCCAGTATTCTTGTGTGGAGAATTCCACGGACAGAGGAGCCTTGTGGGTTGCAGTCCATAGGGTCGCAAAGAGTCGGACACGACCGAAGCGACTTAACACACAACACAAAGAGAGAGTAAATATATATCAGACCTCTAAAGAGGGCATGACTTTAAACTTAGAAACAATAGATGTTCTCAAAGGAAAAGTTTGATAAATGGGACCACATGATGACATCCTGTTGTTGTTAATGGAAAAGAGGGACATTTGTCCATGTTGGTTAGTCATGTTTCATCCTTGGCTAATGCTGTCGGTTTGTGTTCTTCACCCATTTCTGTGTTGGGTCTCTTAGAGGATCCTTACTGAGTTAAGTAAACTGATACAAATACCCTCCTCTGTCATTTTCTGCAATAATTTTCCCAATCTTCCTGCTTCATCATTTTTAAAACAATTTTTGAGATCCCCTCCATCAAATTTTCCATTGTTTGTTGTTGTTGTTCAGTTGCTAAGTTGTGTCTGACTCTTTGCAACCTCATGGACAGCAGCATGCCAGGGTCCCCTGTCCTTCACTGTCTCCCAGAGTTTGCTCAGATTCATGTCCAGAGTCAGTGATGCTATCTAACCATCTCTTCCTCTGTTGCCCCCTTTCTCCTTTTGCTTTCAGTCTTTCCCAGCATCAGGGTCTTTTCCAGTGAGTCTGCTCTTGGCTTCATCACATTGTTATCTTAAGGCAAATTTCTAGGTATAGAATTTCCAGATTGCCTTTGAACTGGAGAGTGAATTTGATGCAGTTTGAATGATAATGACAGTAAGGCAAATTTCTAGGTATAGAATTCCTAGATTGCCATTGAACTGGAGAGTGAATTTGATGCAGTTTGAATGATAATGACAGCCCTTTAAAAACATTTTTATGGACATTCCCCAAAAGGAAGACAACAAATGTAAATATGCAGGACCTTTTTTCTTAAAATATCACTTTTAACATTTAAATTATATCCTCACATAAGCTTTTCATTTTTTCCTGTGGAATATAAAACAGTTACATCATTAGATGCTTCTAATGTAAGGGTCTGTTGCTCTCGCCACAGCAAACTCTTTACTTGTGGAGAGTGTTTCTGGTGGTGGACCATGAGTCCACCAAGCTCCTTGCCTGCCTGCCCTTCCTTACTAATTAGTAACTCAACAAGAAGAGGTAAGTGGAAATGCTTTTTTATGAGCTTGAGGGTGAAGATGTTGGGAAAAGTCCAGCAATGAAGTCAGGGTCTTATCTGTGGATTTTGATTGTCCATTTGATTTCTGTCACCAGTTTTAGTGACTAACTTAGCGCCTGCTATTGGCTGCTTTTCTAACCTGCTATTCTGGACTCTCCTGTAAGGACATTTCTTCTATAAATTGTTGAGATGCTTCCAGTTTTTATTTTGCAGATAGCAGAGGAGAAGCCTGATCACGTGTGCAGTCACTCAGGAACTCAGGAACTTGAGATGAATATCCATTCCTGACCCAGTTTATGTTGTTTACTGAAGGAAAATCAGTGCTTCCCGGGCAGCTTTTTCACACTTAGCTTACTGTCTCACTGCAAACTGTGATGCTTGCCTTCTCTTCCAGCATATTCAAACCCCACATCTGTACTGTCCAATACCATAGTAGTAATCACATGTAGTTTTTTAGTTAAATAAAACAAATTCAGTCCTTTGGTCACAGGAGTCACATTTCAGATGCTCAGTGGCCATAGGTGGCTGGTAGCTACCACACTGAAGAGGCAGGTATGCCGCACGGCTGTCACTACAGGAAACTCTGTTGAACAGTGCTCCATACCCTCCGTGATCCTCAGGCAACCTTTGCCACATAACAAAGAAAAAATTATTTACATCTTTGTGCTTGTGTTTAGTCATTCAGTCTTTACCAGTTTTAAAAACCTGGAAATTTCTCAGCATCCTTTATCTTTCCTTATATTTCAGAGGAAGCATAGTTCATCCTTTTCAAAGTGATCCTTTCCCTCTTAGGGTGATTCCAGTCTGAGGTTCTGAACTGGGGATTGGACCTCACTTCCTCCTCTGGAACCCACCCCTCTAGCCTTGCCTTATTCAGATTTTTCCTATTGATGCTGCCGCCTTCCACCATACCTGGTGTTCACAGAGGCCACAACCCCTTTCCCTCCTTCTCTTTCTAAATATAGCCTGTATGCCTCATCTCCAGTCTCCCCTACTTATTCCTCCGCCCTGACAGCCTAGATCCCACCCGTCATCTCTGGTGGATGGCTCCCTAAGCTCCCGCGGCATTGGTTATCAACTGCCCCGATTGCTGAACCCAAGCTGCCTTGTCACGGTTACCCTCTTCCTCCACATCAGGGAAGAATTCTATAGCAAGGCCAGCACTTCCTTTTGATTTTCTTTCCCCTTTACTTGTGTGACACGTCCTCTTCGGGCTCCTCTCCAGGTTCATTATCCTGCCTCCTCCACAGGCCCGCCTTGCATCACCACTCGGGCTGTGTGTGTCAGCGCAGCTCTGTTCCCCTTCTGCTTCCCTGCCCTTTCCTGTAACTGACTCCAGTTATTACTCAGGTTCTGGGAGCTCCCAAATGATCGTCCCTACATTCGATCCTCTCTCTGAACTCCAGATCAAAGGGCACAGTGTTCACTGGGCACTTCTGCTAGGGCTATCCTGCCTCTGTCTCAACAGTAAACCCTCTGGCTCTCAGTAAAAGTTCTTAGCTGCTAGGCGTGTTTGCTCTCCAGAGTTTCTCATATATGACAAATCGCAGTTGACTTTTTAAAAAAATTTTACTTATTTTGGTTGCACTGGGACTTCGTTGCTGCACACGGGCTTTCTCTAGTGGTGGTGCACAGGATTCTCATTGCGGTGGCTCCTCTCATTGCAGAGTTCAGATTCTCGAGTGCAGACTCAGTAGTTGCGGAGAACGGGCTTGGTTACTCCACAGCAAGTGGAATCTTCCCAGACCAGGGATTGAACCCATGTCCCCTACACTGGCAGGCAGATTCTTAGCCACTATGCCACCAGGGAAGTCCAGGAGTTGACTCCTGAACAATATAGGGGTTAAGGGTGCTGACTGTCCACACAGTTGAAAGTTGGCATATGACTTTACTGTTGGCCCTCCATCTCTGTGTTTCCACATCCAAGGATTCAACCAACCTCAGATTGTGTAGTACATATTTATTGCAAAAAATCCTTGTATAAGTGGACCCATGCAGTTCCAGCCCTCATCGTTAGGGTTGACCATGCCCGCGGCCACACTCCCACATGTTTTTCTCTCTCCTTCATCTGTTTGTCTTACTTGGGCCCTTTTATCACTGTGGTAGTTTTTCTGGCCACCCCTTCTTCACCAATCCTGACCTTCCACACCCCCCTCCTGTTTTTAGGTCAGGTTCTTTTTCTTTGTTCTAGAAGATTTTTTCTGTGTCCTGATACTTACACTCTATTTTCCTCACTCATTTGTTGCCAGATAAGTTTCCCCAAATCCATTTAAAGAAAAATACACGTAAACTACATTTCTATACAAACATATGCATGATAATTACCAATTTAAATTTTGAATAAGTATTTCTATAGTTCAAAAATCAAAAAGGACCAAAGGCCTGCAGTGAAGAACTTTTCTCCCACTCCTCCGTTTATCTTCTTAGATCCTAGTCTTCTGACACATTAGCCATGGAGGTGCTTTATACTTGATTTAAGAAAAATTTTCATGTGTATAAAGCACATATTATACATGGGTGTACATAAATTATTTTCCCTTCTGTACACAAACTGTAGCATAAAAAGTCTGCTCTTCTGCATTACTCTTCACTTTGTATTTGCTGCTAATGAACATATCTCAGAGATCTTTCGTAATGATCGCCTCACTCTTTCGTACAGTTGGATAGAATTCCTTCATGAATGCACCAGACATAACCTATGCCCTCATGATGGACTTTTAAGTCATTCTCCATCTTTGCTATTCCTAACATGGCTGCCAAGAATAACACTTTCGTAAGTCATTCCGGTCTTATGCAGGTATAGTGAGAGTCTGTTGCTGGACTGTTCATTTACTGTTGTCAGAACAGCCAGTTCCTGCCTATTGTATTACTTCCCATGTACCGGGTTACAGTTGGCTCAGCCCATTCCTCCTCCTCTGCCCAAATGCCTTCCAGGACTCCCAGCGCGCAGTAAATGAGTCTGCTCTGTCAGGGGCAAGGAGAAGCAGGCAGCTCGATACACACTAGCAAACAGTGGATGCACCTGGCACCATTTCCTGCCGGACTCGGGCTTTTGGCTACACTGGTTTACTTGCTGTGTCCCTAACATAGCTCATGCATTTCTGTCCCCTTCTTTGCACAGAGCACCTTCCCTCTGCTCTCCTTAGGCCTCTGCAGGTCACTGGCATCTTTTGAGACTGAACTCACACACCACCATGTTTGTGAAGCCTCCTTGATTCCTACAGCCTTCTGCTAAAAAGAATTTGGGCTTCCACTGGGTATTTTCATAGGGCGTCTCTTTTTCTACTCTGGATTACTACTTTACGATGTCTATGCAGTTCTCCTAGTGTAGATACTAGTTAGTAATGCCTCAAACATAAGGATGTTGACTTGTTTTGATTTCTCATCCCACAAAAGTCTCCTAGCATGGTTATCTTGTATATACAAATGAATGAAAAAGAGCAAAATTGATTCTGTTCTTGTCTGACAAGAGGGGTTGGGGGAATAAGTACTTTTTATGTCGAAATCACTCCCACCGCTGTGCACTCTGGTTTTTTGTTATTATTGTTAAGTTAAAAATACCTTCTCCTCCCTCCTAGGAATACCTTTAAGAGCCTAGAGCCATGAAGTCGTATATCCTCAGTGATTAAGCCTGTGACCTTCTGGGAAGAGAGGGTGCTATTCCATTCTGTGTTTATTCTGTGACCAGCTAAAAGCACTGGCAGGACCAAAAACATGGTCTGTTTTATAGCACATTCAGACCTTAATATGTGACTGCAACAGGTCTCTATTTTTATTATGAGATTGACTGCTTTTCTAAAATTTCCATTTTAATTTACAAAAAAATTGAATAAGCATTATGAATGGAATCTAGTCTCATCACTGCAGGTGCAGCAAACCACTATATGCATCTGAGAAGCAGTGGATCTAGAACACCCTGCACTGTGACTGGGATGTCACCACGGTATAGCCACCCTCTGGTGATGCTTTCTCTTTTCTCTTTTAGGTTTTTGAAGAACCCTCCCTTAGCCTTTTTGCTCTGGAACACTGTGAGGGGAGAGAGTTACATCTAGAAGAGGCTGTGAACTCTGTTCTGAACAAGGACCTGCACTTCTACACCCAGTCCGTGTGGGTGAAAAGTGGACTGTAAGTATGGGGCGAGGGCCTGGCCTGCTTCAGTCACGGTGGCAGGTCAGCATTGCACAGGTGCTTTCTGTTCCCCGCTGCCTCTGTTACTTGGTGTGATGGTACTCTCACTTCTTTTCTGTCTCTGTGTAATAATCGTAGTTTCTCTCAAATAAGAGAAGACTGTGGACTGTGTCCAGTATGCAGTAGCAGACAGTGGTCTGGGAGGACTGCCATGTGTGTGTTCAGAGCATGAGTCCTAGAGTGGGTGGACCCGGTGACTGTAACAATTTGAGCCCTCTTTCCTTTTGGAAGGAACCTAATTGAATCAGTGACCTTGACTAGGTAAGAGACCATTACGGGCTTAAGACAAGTGACTAAAACTGATAGGGCTTTTCGGTGTTTTGATTTGATGTCTTGTTTATGCTAGAGCTGTTTTGTTCTAGGGCACTTACTTTCGTGCTCGGTGTCCTGGCTGAGCCAGCCTGCCTTCCAGTGTCGCTGCTTATGCGGGATGTTGGGCAGGGTGGGTGCAGGTCATATGGGGCCTGCACTTTTACAGTCTGGGAAGATGAGTCCAAGAAAAGAAATGAAAAACGACGGGTACATAAATTAGGCATGAACTTGCATATTTATTCAGGACAGAAATGGTAAGTGGCCTGAAAGTGAGGGGCCCTGAAGTTGAAGCTCTCACGCTTCCTAGAAAACCTGCATCTCAGGCCATTTCTGAGCGTGCCTGTCAGCCGAGCCTGCCCCTCCTCCTGCACCTGTGGTGTTCTGGTACCAAAGTCATCCAAAAGAACACATTGCTCTCTGTAATTAACATAAGGATGCCGTTTGTGTGTCTTATGACTTTGAAACTGTGTGACAATCAACTCTCCTTGTTAAATTGTCTGGGGATGATGAAAGAGAAAGCCGAGACTATAAACTGATTTAAAATGAAGTTTAACAGTTACATGGTTCTGGATTCTTTGTGAGAGAATCGGTATATGGGATAGAAGAGTGAAGGCTGTCTGAGGGTTTTCCTAGGCTACAAATGGCTCCCAGAATACCACTGCATGCACAACTAGCTGCCCTCAGTGACAGGTTTTGTTTTGTTCTGTTTAATCTGCGGTGGTAATGGGGGCAAGCTTCAATGCTTTTCAGTTGTGAAATTCATTAGATTAATATATAAGGAGGACAAGTTTATTAGAACCTATCTCAGTTTTATAAGTGAGACTTCCCTGCCTGTCTAAAGAGTCTACAAACCAGGAGAGGCAGCCCAGCCTCCCCATGGCCATACCGTCCTGACGGTGCACCAGTCTGATGGTGTAGGCTGTGTTAGCAGGAAGGCGTGGAGGGAAGGTCATCTGTCTCGCTCGTCCATGCATAATTTGGCCAAGCCTGATCTCGGCTGTGGAGAGCTGCGGCTTTGTCTGAACAAGCCACCTCATCTTCACACGTCCTTTCTGAAAGCACTGTGTGCCGTGACCTGGGGTCCTGCTGAGAAGTGCAGTTTCTCTTGGCCGTCCCAGCTTATTTTCCATAACTATATGTCCAGCTTGATAACCACCTCAAGCCAGGCTTGGCAAACCTCTACAGCAAGGGGCCAGGTGGTCTTTTCAGTCTGTTGGCCAGCCTGCCTCTGTCACCTAACACCATGGTGCAGAAGCAGCCGAGGCCAATGCAGAAAGGAATGGGCATGACTGTGTGCGGTGGCGTAGGCCTCCAGGCTCCAGACATACTCCGCAAAGCCCTAGACACTCTGCCCAGCTGGAAGGCCCTTGGGGTCCTGAGAAGTATTTGCAAAAGGAGCGAGTCTGAAGAGTTCAGATGGAATTTCTGTGGACAATTTTAAGTAGTCCTCGTGGGAGACGTTGTGGGAGGAGGTGTGTCTGCAGAGGTTGCTAGAATCACGCAGAGAGGCTCTGAAGGACGTGGGACAGCAAGCCTAAGAGCGGGAGAGGAAGCCAGTATTTTTTAACTGGGTAGTTAGGGAGGGATTATCGTCTATGTCTGAATCTTAGAATGTTAGGGGGAAAAGCCTGGTATTATCCAAATAACACAGAATTCTAGAGCTGGAGGGGACCTTGTTTTGAAAGGAAGACAACCAGGTTCCTGCTGATCTTCTGAGCCACAGTCCAGTGCACTTTCTCCTCATCCTCTTTGGTTTTCCCACTAAAATGCACATTTGCGACTCCCCTGGTGGTCCAGTGGCCAGGACTCTGCACTCCCAATGCAGGGGATCCAGGTTCAATCCATGGTTGGCGAACTGGATCCCACGTGCTGCAACTGAGAGTTGCGTGCCACAACTAAATAGCCCACATGCCGCAACTAAGACCGGGCACTCCCAAATAAAATCAGTAAATGAAAATAAACATGAAAACACCCAACATTTTTTCTCTTAATAACAATCTACAAACCTAGAAGTTGTAACAAATAAACCCTATATGGTAGAGTAAGAGGTATTTTTGATAGAGATTGCTTTGTTTTAAGCATCCCATTTTTTTCTTTCCTGTTCTCATATAGGTGGATAGCTTATGAAGGACCCAATTTCTTAGGAAGACAAATCCTACTCGAGCCTAATGAGATCCCAAATTGGAGAGCATTCAGTGGATGGAAAACCATTGGTTCCCTCCGTCCTGTGAAGCAGGTACAGAGAAAAGAACTGTATGATCTAATAATACAGCTCAGTTTCCTAGTAGAAATTTCATAAACCACAGCATCTGAACAGTGGACCATTTAATTTAGTTTGCCATTTATGTTACAAGAGGATCTCATTAGATGGGATCATAAAACTAAATCATAAAATTGTACCTAAGGTCAGTGTTGGGTTTTAGCTTTGAGTCTTAAGTCTGATTGACCTTGTTGTCTTTTCATGGGAAAATAAGTATCCTAAGCTCTGTAGCAAACAATGGAAAAAAATCAACTCTGAGAGTGCACTAGTTTCACCTCCTAAGCATTTGGCTCCCCCAACCCCGCTTATATAATACTCAGGATGGATCCTGGCAATTTAATGAACGTAGTATTTATTGCACACCTACTGCTTGTCAGTCTTTTATGCAGAAACTTCCCACTGTTCTCTGGGTTCAGTCTCATCTCTTCAGCATGGCCTGTGTGATCTGGCTCCCCCTGGCTTCTCCAGCCTTGTCTGTCTCCCCCTCACACGCTGGCTCCGTGCTGTGCACCAGCACAGAGTGCTTTTCCCACACTTACAGGCTCTGTCTAGAAGTTTCTTCCTTCATTCTTTGCCTTGTCCTCCTTTAAGTTCATCTGAAGTGTCAGGCCCTCCAGGAAGTCTCTGTTACTCTCTCTCTCTCTCTCTGAATCTAAATGACACCCTTAAAGACCTGGTTGTTTCTACAAGATGCTGCCTGAGGTGTGTAATGATGTGTTTGTTGGATTGGGTACTTTCTAGCTCTACAAGCTCCACGAAGGGCTTCTCACTCTGCACTTCCGCCTGTCACAATGTCTGGCGCATCGTAGGCACTCAGGGACTATTTTTTCAGTGAAGGAATGAATGTATAAATGGATAAGTTGAATGTCTGTTACTATGCAAAAAATAATTACAGAAGATATATAAGGGTAGACATGATTTAGGCCTTACTGGAGCTTACATTTTCGTTGGGAAAACATGCCCAACTCAAAGCAGTCATATAAAATGCAAAATGGAGAGGGACCAAGGTAGAGGACTAGAAAGACCCTGAGCTCACCTCCTCTCACAGGCACACCTAAGTCACAACTGTCTGCAGAACAACCATGGATGAAAAAGAGGGACCCACCAGAAAAGATCCTCTACCACTAAAGATATGAAAAAAGGAGCCACTAGGAGTAGGACAAACAGATTTGCAGTATAATCAGATCACATCTCCTGGGTGGGTGACCCAATAATTGGAGAATAGTTCGTCCAAAGGAGTGAGAGTCGGAGCCCCGCGCTGGGCACCCTAGCTTGGGGACACTGCAGTGGGAAGAGGATCCCCCATAGTATTTGGGCAGAAGAACTGAGGAGACATTTTTCCAAAAAGGAAATGCAGGTGGCCAACAGGCACATAAACAAATGCTCAGCATCACTAGTCATCAGAGAAATACAAATTAAAAGCCATTATGGGGTATCACCTCCCACCTGTCAGAATGCTGTTTATCAAAAAGAATGCAAAAGAGAAATGTTTTTTTGAATAGATAATGGATAGACACACACGTGTGTCTACACACGAGCATGCACATATGTGCACACCATGCTCATTCCCACCACTGTAGTTCTGTTGGTTCAGATCCTAGCTCTGCCACTCAGAAGCAGTGTGACTTTGAGTCACTTCACTCCTTGGCATCTCAGATTTGTCACTGGTGAATTAGTGATCCCATTGCTTACCCCTCAGTATCATCATGAGGGTTAAATCACCGTGAGGATTGACACAACATCTGGCTCATGTTGCTGTGCTAACACCTTTATTATGAAAGGTTTTTATTCCCAATGTCCTTGGAGAGAACCAGAGATGCCCGGCCGAGGGATACTAAGCATCAGTGCACTTCCCTGGCACAGTGTGTGGTACAGATCTTCCTGCATTGCATCTTGCTTATTCCTCAGTCCTGTCACACAGGATGATGGGCAACTGCCCTGAAAACCCGTGGGGGAAAAGCACGGCAGAAGTGGGATTTCAGTTTAGTTTATATATTAGTAGTAACACTGAATCCCATGTTGTTAGAAACTCTGGAAGCCCAGTTGGATGCCGAGAATATTTCCCTCACTTTTGAAAGGGGGTCCCTTGCTGGGAAGGATGTCCCTGGCTGTTATTTAAGATAGCTAGAACAGTAGTCTCTGATTCTACATAGAAGTTTTTTTTAATAACATTGTTACTCTTCTTGAATTGTGTATTAGGAAATTATCCTTAAACATTTAATTCAAAATAATACTTTAATATTTTCCATTTGTTTATTTAGGCCACAGCTTTGAAAACCAGCAGAGGAATTCTAGTTACCTATAACAGTACTGAGTCTTTCGTCCACTCACTCACCAAGCCCGACCCTGCTTAGCTGACAAGATCGGGTGCATTCAGGGTAGTTTGGCCATAGATGGATGTATTATGGGTCATAATTCCTCTTTTTGGTAAGCCTGTTGGCACTGCTTTGGCTTATATTATTTAGAAATTCAGGAATCATCAAAATGTGATCCTCTGAGGTTGGAAATTAGGGCTTCAGCAAGGCACTTACAATGCATATCAGTGCTTTCATGTATAATCACAGAGAAGTCAGACTACAAGTGCATAATAAGGGTGATTATTACCTTCAGTTCAGTCGCTCACTTGTGTCCGACTCTTTGCAACCCCATGAATCGCAACACGCCAGGCCTCCCTGTCCATCACCAACTCCCGGAGTTCACCCAGACTCATGTGCATCGAGTCGGTGATGCCATCCAGCCATCTCATCCTCTGTCGTCCCCTTCTCCTCCTGCACCCAATCCCTCCCAGCATCAGAGTCTTTTCCAGTGAGTCAACTCTTCACATGAAGTGGCCAAAGCATTGGAGTTTCAGCCTCAGCATCAGTCCTTCCAAAGAACACCCAGGACTGGTCTCCTTTAGGATGGACTGGTTGGATCTCCTTGTAGTCCAAGGGACTCGCAAGAGTCTTCTCCAACATCACAATTCAGAAGTATCAATTCTTCGGGGCTCAGCTTTCTTCACAGTCCAACTCTCACATCCATACATGAACACTGGAAAAACCAAAGCCTTGACTAGACAGACCTTTGTTGGCAAAGTAATATCTCTGCTTTTGAATATGCCATCTAGGTTGGTCATAACTTTCCTTCCAAGGAGTAAGCATCTTTTAATTTCATGGCTGCAGTCACCATCTGCAGTGATTTTGGAGCCCAGAAAAATAAAATCTGACACTTACTTGAGCTAATTGATTAAAAACTGTGATGTTTGGTCCTAACATAAGTGGAACTGTCCTTTGTGAAGGTCAGACCTGTTTTCTTACATGTACAAGGTAAGGAAACTGTTGTAAAGAATGTAGTGAAGCCTCCAGAATTAATAACTGCAGGAGATTTATAGAATTATATGATTCAGACTTACAAATTACAGGAATTTAAATATCTTACTGTGAATACAGAAATAGTGGTTTGAAACAGTTAAAACACTTTACCAAGTAAGACATCTTTTTCATCTGCTTTACACTACCAGATTTAAAAAACTGTCCTTTTATTTGCTTATTTAAGTGCCCAGAATGTTTATTTCCATAGGAAGGCTAAACATGACACCAATTTACCAAACTTCAACTAGCCTCACACTGATCCATCTTAAACTTCAAAATAGAATATTCATCGGTGGGCTTACCATAATGCCTTGTTGCACTTCCCTAGCTCTTACCTTTCTCAGCTTGAATAGTGCTTCTTTATTCAGTAACAGATCATGTGTTACTGGTATTTGACAAGGTTCTAAGTGGGATGCCAACATCTGATCCAAGACAGGCATATTGAGTGTCCTATATTACTACATTAAGACTGGAGGCCTGAGTCCTGGGGCTGAGAGTATAGTTTCTGTAGTGCTTCAGTCAGGTGCTTTGTTCTTTTATCATCCTATTCCACTGCCAACTTTGGAATCGGTCTTTTATTCCCCATGTCTCAGAGTACTGCAGAGTAATGAGTGCATCTCTGCACAGGCCTTAGAGCATCAGGGTGAATAGGGAGGGTTGTGGCACAGGCAAACCTGGTTTTTCCATATCTGTGTTACCCTTATTTGTAAGAATGCAGGTCATAATTATACTTTCTTTCTGTTTTTCCTGTGGTGGTTTTTTGACCATACCCTGTCAACATGCAGGATCTTAGTTCCCCAGTCTGTGCCCCCTGCAGTGGAACTGTGGAGTCTTAACCACTGGAGCACCAGGGAAGTCCCTTGTATTCTCTTAAAGGGTTGTTCTGGTCATTAATTCTGATAGCATCTAGGACTAAGTCTCAATAAATAGTAACTGTGATCCTTAGAGGCAAGTCCTAGACTTAGTATCTTATTTGAAAACTTTCTATATATTCCAGGCCCAAGAGATCAAATTTTTTGTTACCCAATTTTTGAGTAGCTACACAGTGACCACCTATATGCAAGGTCTCTTTCCTTGAAATATCAAGGTCAATTTCAACAAAGTATAAATAGAAACAAAAAAATTACTAGAGGGCCCTCAGCCACCTGGGCTTTTCACAACCTCCCATAGCAGTCATTTGGCACTTAATCATAGCACAAGCCAGCGTGTCTTATTATTGTACCTTGCCTGCTCAATTGTTATTCCATCCATGGAGGTAGTACCTTGCCCTTATTCTTACTCCCCAGCCTTCCCCAGACCCACAAGGACATAGTAGTTACTACATGAACCTCATTAAGTCCCTAATTCTGCATTTGCCCCTTGTCATAGCGGAATGTGAATGAATGAAACTATTACCTTTCACCCTCCCAAGAGTGTATTTCAGAAAAGACAATAGAGACTGTACAAGTGAAGGTATGTGCTCAGTGGTCTAAGGGTTTTTTAATGGAAAATTTGAAACAGATATAAATAAATAAGCTAAATTCTGTTTCCTCTCACATGTTTCCTTCAAGTTTTCCTTGGAAAGGGCTGATTTCCAGATTCAAAAGATATTTTTCTAACTGGCTTTGCCCCTCCTGCCACAGCCCTCAGTGTACATCAGAATAAGGAACCGAGCCCAGGACGGGTACCTGACAGTCACGGGAAATGTGGCCGACAGCAGGGCAACCTCTGTGTGCATCTCTCCCTACAGCGGGAAGAATACGCAGATCTGGCACTACTGTCGAGGACTCTTTAAATCCAAGGTAACCAGCCCCACCGATCGTATAGCTTGCTTGTTGATCTTTGGTCTTTTAGAAACCAGAATCTTCCCAAATCAAATGGCATGATACAATTAATGCAACTTCTTATGAAGAGTTTGCTGCATGATTATAAAAGCATTGACATATATTACTGAAGCACTGAAGTGAAATGGCCTTCCAAACTAGACTTTCTATAGCCAAAAATTCTGTTTTAAAGTAAAAAGACTAATATATACTGAATGGTTTTTTTTTAAACTAGTGATAAAATCATCATACCCAAATGGATGGTGTGCTTTTCTGAGATGCTTCTTAAGCTCTGTGGCCCAGATCAATTTAGCTGTCTTTGTGATTCCAAACACGTTGAATTGAACCTTTCTCATCTTCAAAACAGGCTTCCCTGGTAGCTCAGCTGGGAAGGAATCTGCCTGCAATGCAGGAAATGTAGGTTCAATCCTTGGGTTGGGAGAATCCCGTGTAGGAGGGCATGGCAACCCACTCCAGTATTCTTGCCCATGGACAGAATCCCCATGGACAGAGGAGCCTGGCAGGCTACAGTGCGTGGGGTTAAAAAGAGCTGGACACGACTGAGAAACTAAGCACATCTTTGAAACAGATAATGAAGGAAGAAGAAAGCTGCTGCTTTTGGAGGAAGTTTAGAAAATAAAATTCAGGTTTCTTTGTTTTTCTGCACCCTTTCTATTATGTTTGATGGTATGGGGAATAAGACACCAGTTTTATTATATCACCAGTAGATTATCAACCTTTTTCTCATGCTTCAACAGAAATGAAAAGCACTTAAACGTAATTATTGTCTGGGTATCCAGCACATCACCCAATGTTTTTATAAGAAAAACAAGCTCGACCTTATATATTTAAGCTAACACTAACTCAACATTTAATCCTAATTCAACAAATCTTTATTTAACCATCTGTTGTCAGATCTGGATGTTCTTTTAAAAACAAATACCTCAGGCTTCCCTGGTGGCTCAATCCAGTCCACCTGCAATGCAAAAGTGAAAGTCACTCAGTCGTGTCCAACTCTTTGCAACCCCATGGACTATACATATACAGTCCATGGAATTTTCCAGGCCAGAATACTGGAGTGGGTAACCTTTCCCTTCTCCAGGGGATCTTCCCAACCCAGGAATCGAACCCAGATCTCCCGCATTGCAGGTAGATTCTTCACCAGCTGAGCCACAAGGAAAGCCTAAGAATAAAGCCCAAGATCCAGGGGATCTTCCCACCCCAGGTTCAATTCCTGGGTCAGGAAGATGCCCTGGAGAAGAAAAGGCAACCCATTCCAGTATTCTTGCCTGGGAAATCCCGTGGACAGAGGATCCTAGTGGGCTACAGACAGATGGGATTGCAAGAGTTGAACACGACTTAGTGACTGAACCACCACCACACTGAGACTTACATGGTTTCTAAAATGATATGTGATTTTCTGATACTCATCTGTACCATGGAAAATTATGATTCCTTCCAACCACAGCAGTTTGAGGTTCAAGGGATCACAGGAAAAAAAAAAAAGTACCTCTAGTTCAGTAGGTTTATTTCCATACTATCGCCTTCCCTCAGCCATAACAACTTAAAAAATTGACTGAGATTATAATTTTAGATTTAGGTTCAGGTCTTGTTTTCTTTTTAGATGGGCTTGTCTGATTCACTCACATGAAAGAAAAAAGGCTCAGTCCAGCTGATTTTAGCAATGTAGTACTGCCAATGTATTTCTTGACCTTTCAGGCCAGTGACACATGTCTCGATGTCATCGGTGGTCGAGACACACCTGGAGCTAAAGTCGCCCTCTGGACCGAACATGGGCAGTTCAGGCAGAAGTGGAGACTGAACAGAAATGGAACCATCAGCTCCTACCTCAGTGATCAACTGGTCCTTGATGTTAAAGGTAGGCCTATGACGAAAGCCAGTGTGTTGTGTCCTTGGATATTCATTTTGAATTCCAAACCTCCACCTCCTCCTGGGTAAAAGAAGCCCTTATGTATAAGGGAAATATTAAGTCATTTTTAATTATACTTGAAAAAGCTGATATGCCATTTTAACAAACAACAAGCAAAACAATTAGCTATAGGTGGATCAAAAGCCTAAGGACCAAGCTTATGAAGGTTCTTATCAGTAGAGTGGTAAAATTTTCATTTGCTATGTGATCTTTGAGAACATTTCGAAATGTGAAGCATCACCAACCGTAACATGTCATCTGGTCCCTAAAGAAACATCTCTGACTTTCTGTTCTGAATTGTGTGGTTCTTAAAATTTATAGTAGGTATCATTTAAACTCACTTTTGAATTCAACAAGGTCAGGGTGAATATTATTCAGTGCTGTTGCTCTAATTGGGTTAGTCACAGCCACTCTTGGTGTAGAAACAAAAATGCAGCGTGACACTGAGCCAGAGCGTGCTCAGAGCACTGTGTTCTTAAGAATCCCATTGTTAGGGCACATCATTTATACATCTATATATTATACTGCTTAGCCTTTCAATCACTCCTGTGAGGTCTGGTTTGAGGTGAACAGATACACCTGTTTAACCTCAGTTTCCCATTTCAGACCATCGCTTTTATAAAGACATATGAATCTACCCCACCAGCAAGTGGGCTGAACGAAAGCCTTCTGACAGTTGTGAAATCGTTAAGCACCTGTGTGAATAAATTAATCTTTCCTTTTGGAATTGCTGTTTTAGGAGGAAATTATTATGACAAAACTCACGTAATTGTAAACCAGCCCCTGGAGGGAGAAGAAACACAGAAATGGGACATTGAAATATTGTGAGAGAGTCCGCAGTGTCCCTGGGAGAGCATGGAGGGAGGAGGGCCCTCATGCCCTGTGGAAACGACCTGCCCATCCTAGGCTCTGGGACCACTGAGTGGAATGGGCTTCTCCCCCAAACGTGAAGACTGTTGCTCTTCACCATGGAAGAGCTCAAAATATGCTTGCCAGCTAGTAGGCATTCCTGTGAAGAATGCATTATGATGTCTGTGGAAGGTTCTACTCCCGCTTGATCTCCAGCTTCGGTGAGCAGGTTTTTTGAAGTCTGTTTTCTCTTTCTACCAAACACAAATCCTATTCCCGATAGTTACAGGACACTGCTGATGCTATCACCCTCTATTAGCTATTAACAACTAAGTGTGTGGTTGAGTGCCAGGCACAGGGAAGCGAAGTCCGACAGGTCAAGTCATACTTTTAAGAAGATGAATACTTTTTTCACAATATCTGAAAACATATTTAATAAAGCTTACTGTTAAGCTACTGTATTAGATATGCATTAAGAGTTCTCTCTTGAAGCTTTTATATGAAGTACCATAAGTGTTCACCTCAGCAAGTACAGGAGTGTTTTCTGTTGCTATTCTTTGCCTGATCCTTTAAACTAAAAATGCACAAATAGCCGGTGGCTGTCCCTTCTCTCTCGGATGACAACGCTAACCAGGGGTCACTCCTATCCTGGTGCTGACCCCCCCTGATCTACCCTCAAGTGTTTATAAGGAAGGACTCTGTCACCTACGTATAATAAATTTTCCTTTGCCTAAAGTAAAGGGAAACTTTAAGTTAAAACCAAGTAGTATTTCAGCCTTGACTATACCATTTTCCTTTACAAACTGTGACAAGAAACTCAGTTTTTCACTTCCATTTTAAATAGCTTTCATTCGAACAAAATCAGGTAGGATATTGTCTTGGACTTAGTCTCAAGTAAGCATTACCACCGTCACTATAGAATTCTCAAGCATTTTTCCCTCCTAAGTTGGTTTTAAACTTACACTGAGATAACTGTTCTCTTCATCCCCAACTTTTGCCAGAAAAGCGGAAAAATGTCTGCTCTATTTTTCTATAGAAAGATTAAATTTTCCAGTGATATTTTTAAAAATATCAATCTATATGCACTTTAGAATGTAAAGTAACAGTGAACTGTTTAAACTCAAAGACCCACTATTTTGACTATTTTTTATAGAGACTTGGTCTTTCCATGTAAATATTATTGGGGATTTTTTTTCCTTCAATCTCAGGCTCTTTCGTAATCTTTCAAACAACACCTGTAAAACACCCTTGCCCATAGATGTGAGTGCCTCTTATTAAATGCGGCAGTATTATTTAATGAAATTTGTTTTAGGGTAACTTTATTTTAATGGGGTGGGGGGCTTGTGTATACACAAAGGTATGGTATGTATATTTTCACTGTAAAAAACCAAGTTAAAAAATTTTCATGTTAATTGTTGTTTAAAATTTTTCTAGAGCCAGTGAGGCTCTTTAAAGAAGTTATTTCTTCCAAAGAACACCAGGTAATGACAGTTAAATTTACATTTATTGGAGCTGTGCCTTTTCTACCACACTGGATTAAATAAACTGGTCGAAATATGGCTTTTGTCACTTTCTGGGACATTGAGTAACTTGCTGTTCTTCTATGTACATCTGTTAGTACATATGGCCAACTGATCACCTGTAAGAGGTAGATCTCATTTTATTAAACACACAGGTAAGGAAAGGTACATTCATCGTGTCCTTGGTTCAAAGCAACAGGAGTCCCCAGCACACAAATCTCTGCAGAATCAAGTGTCCAGAATTTTACATATATATATTACTATTAAAGCAGCAAAGCCACTAGACTACTTGGATTAAACATTCTGTCCAGAGGGATAATACCAGGTTTTGCTTTTCCTCATCTGTAGTCAGCTTCAGGTCCTTGACAGAAATAGCTGAACTGTTCCAAATTTGCTTTAGTGCATCCATATATGATAGAGGAAAGCGAAGTCCATAAGACTGAAAAAAGATAAACCAGTCATTTAAGTGGCATTTTCCATAATTCTCAATGCATCATTACTGAGATCCTTCATAAGAATGAAACTTGTTACAGGTAAGCTATTTATAAAAACTACAAACGATAATTAGATAACTTATAAAAGTCAATGATTCCCTTGTGAGAACTCACGAAAGGCCTATTAGTCATTTGGGGCTTCCCTGGCAGTCCAGTGGTTAAGACTCCACCTTCCAACGCAGGGGGCACGGGTCTGATCCCATAGGCTGTCGGGTGTGGCCCCAATTTTTTTTTTTTAATTGCAGAGAAACAGCCCCTACTTGCCAAATCAAAATACATTAGAATTAAAGTCTTAAATATTAGTCATTTGAAATGCTTCATATTTGTTACTTTACACCTCCCCTACAAGGCCACAGGTCCCATGCCAGTGTCTTTTAAAGTGGGTACAGGTGTTTATATATTACAGAAATGTCTGACTTAACATTTCACAAATTGACAGCTTTACAGGGATAGTTAAGCCCACACTGCAGTCACAGAAAAGCCCATTACCCATACATCAAAGGTAATAGAGTCCTCCCATCAAGCACCAAACCAGAGCAAAAACATGCATTTTGGGTTGGAACAAACCTCTGTTTCCTCATTTCCCATCATGTGTGTGTCTCTCCTGTTCCTTAAGGAATGATAGACGTAAACCATCTCCCCTCGAGTTTCATCCTTCAAAAGAACAAAAAAAGCTCTCAGCAACAAGCTACTGCCCACTGGGGTGCTAGGAGGCTTTTCCAGTAGTATAGGGCAACACCAAGAAAAATCTCAATGCCTCAGTGCTTAAGTGAAATTTATTGAATACTAAAGAATCTTTCTGGCAAAAAGTTGAGATGTAAACATGTAGATACATAAATACAAGTTATAATGACTATTTTTTAAATAGTTGTCGTAGATTACTATCTGTATGTAGCAAATAAGCACTTGTAAGTCATTTTTTAAAAAGATAATAGCCCCTTCAGAAACTTTAATGAAAAAACCATTTCTATTTCAACTTACCAATGAAACATTCAGGTTACTTCATTTAACCATACCAGCAACTCTTTGTGCATCATAAAAATTTAATATTCCTAGGTATACATAAATTTTCAATTTATGAACACCACAGAGTAAATACTAATTCTAAACACCAGCCATATGATCTATAAAAACCTTCCTTCTACTTAGAGTAGGCTTCCCCTCCCTCCGTGTCCACCCTACACAGGGAAGTTTACTGCCTCTTCCAGCACCTTGAGTCATTCCTTGTCCCCTCTTAGATGAGAATCAAACACACTGACCTAAAATAAACGCCTCAAACTAATTGATTATCAGAATAACTAGCTTTTTTAAAAAAAAAATGAGGCTGTGGGAGCATATAATCTCAAGGTTTCCATATATGTTATATAGTTTTCACCAGGTTTGGCCCTGGTGGCTAGAACAGTCTGGTTATGGAGACATCCAGGTGCCCCTGACTCCCAACCTCGCCAGTCATTCACGGGCCCCTCCCAAGAAAGCTGATCAGGAGGAGCAGGGTGAAGCCACCAGGCACGGGAGAATTCCCAAGGGCTTTAGGGTTGTGCAGGGCACTTTCATAAAGGCAGAAGTCCCACACCAGAGGAAGACCAGAAACCTATACTGATAATTTGGCAAAGGCAACCTAGCCCTAATTAGGAGGCAGAGACCAGACATTAACCGCTAACTAGGGGAAGAAGCAGAGTTCTGTGGAGCTAAGGACAAACCCTCAAATGCCCAACAGGCAGGAAACTTCGGAACCGGAGCAGTGAGATCTGGGCATAATCTGATCTAGAGAGATGGGACTGAACTGTGAGGAGGAAGATTCCCAGAGGAGGTGGGCAGGGCCACCTGTCAGCCTGATAACCTGAGGCCCGCGATGGACATGCCTTGAGTGGAACCCTCTTCCCTTCTGGATACTCACGGATGGGTCCTGATAGGGTCCTACGGTGAGAACCACGTGGTCTCTAAACTGCAGTCTCACTGTGCTGTCCAACCCCGGAAGTTGTCCACCTAGAAAACCCAGAGAGAAAGCAGGCTCAAACTTGTTTGCAGAAGCAACTGTTTGGGAAAATTAGTTAACAATGTGCAGGTGAATCCAAGCATGGAGCATCTGCTCCAACTCAGATATTCACAGTGATGTTAAAAATACTGCTTACATCCCAAAGGACCTCATCCTTACACTGAAGACAGATGTCAACCAGATAAATAACAACAGAGTTTTCTAAGTTCATTAAAAGGCTGTCACCAGTACCGGGGGAGCACACACTATCACAATAGACTGGGCCACCCTGCCTTCTGCGTGGAACGCTCTCACCGCTCCAATTTCTGTCCCTGGCTTGCTCCACATGTGGACTCTGAAAGGACTTCCTGAGCTCAAAGTGCACCATCCCTCCAATTACCAGTTACATGACCATGGCGAATTATTCAGTCTAGGTAGGTCAAGCACTGTGTCATAAAAACAAGCCACCTAATAAAGTGCACAGGAACAACTCTCTTTCCTAGGTTGGATTTAACTTAGTGAAAAAGCAGCCACTACAAACAGATCAGCCTGACAGGCTGATCTGGTTGGAGACAGAGTTGAGGGAACTTAATATTGACAGTAAGGGCTAAGACAAGGAAAACTGGGACATAAGCTGATACTCAGAACTGAACTGTTCTGCTAAAGATTAAACCGTGTGCTGGGAAAATTGCTGTTTTGAGTGGATGCATCAAAAACATATTCTAAACTACTCCCCACCTCAAACTACAATAAACATGTTCATAGAATGAATGTTAGAAGGGACCTTGTAGATTGTGTGTCTCGCTGGTCCTCCACGCGTGATGGATAAGGCTTTTTGAAAAGTTAGTGAAAATGAGACTCTCCCTCTACCTGACCAAGAGAAGCAGCCTGAGAGCCAGCCTGGCACTCCCAGCTGTGTCTCCCTGTTCTGCTGAACACAGGCCATTCTAAAGCACCCCAACATTAAACATGGCCATGCTGTGACTATGCGAGACAGAGAAAATCGAGACCACTTCATCAACAGGCAAAAGGAAGGACACTGTCCAGACCACGGGACTGACCACACGTGCCCCACTCCTGGCTAGCCTGAGGGACTGCTGCTGCTTTACCAGTGGTCACTCCATCCTCACTTCACTCCTCCTGCTACCAACCATAACCAGGATTTACAGGAGACGCAATCTGAGAGTCTCTATTTCCCAACAGCATCCAACCCAGAGCAAAGCCCAACTTCCTGAACCCTCTTGAAATCACCTAACTCAAACCCAAATCCTAGAAATCCTTCCCTGCATTCCTTTTACTGAGATGTCTGCAGTCTCCAGCAGCGTGCTATCTCCCGTTACAAGTCAATAAACCCAGCTCTGTTAGACTACAGGAGCATGGTATAGTCTGTGCCCCAGAACACTGGTATCACCATCCACCCAGCAGTCTGTCCACATCATCTGTAACTTAAACCTGTCACAGTCACCTGGGACTTGGGGAAGGTCTGTGATGATCCTGTGAATTCCTGTAGTTCACCTGCTGATGGCAACGTTTTACCCATCCCTGAGCTAATTTCCAACAAGATTATTTCAGTGTTCAAGTTCTTGAAACTTCCTGCAGATGATGAATTGCAGAGGGGCCATAAATACATACTTCTCACCCCAAACCACAGGGTTCTCATTCCCCATCAAGCAGCGTGTCCTGTCCAACCTTAACACACTAAGGACAGGCTCATGTTCACCCTGAAATCTTTCATACTTCCCATCAGCTCAAAGAAGTGCACACCCAAAAAAGCATCAATATATTCCACATTAGCCCCTGGCCACCTAGAGAAACAGCAAGCCCTACCTGGTGCCACAAGCTTTGCTCTATCTCCCATATAGTAAGGTGGGAGTCTGTTCATAGCGAAATCCTTCTTCATGTCTGCAGAAGGCAGTTCTTTGGTGCCCTCCAGCCGGTCTGCAAGCATCCTCAGAAAGCCACTTAATCTTGTTGCAACAGCTGTGCTTTCCGCCTGCTGGAAACACAGAAGTGAGTCCTGGCCCAGACTCCAGCCGCGCTCCTGCCCAGGCCCCGTCTCCAGAGTGCTGCAATGGGCACCACCACCCAGGACAAACACGGATCCACGCCACTCCCTTAAGGACAGCACCCCTTTATGTCCTCCTAACCACTGTTCCTCTGTAGCTGCCTACCATTTGCAAAAAAAAAGATCAATTTTTAGCGTTTTGCCTGGAAAGAGGGCTCCCTGGGAATATGGTGCAATCCTGGCCTTGCCTTTTGAAGAAAAAAATCACTATCTGAAGTGACCACTTCAGACAAGAAGGCACCTTTGCTCAACTCAGCCCTAATGCATCCATCATCTCAAAACCTGCCATCAGGGTAAAATCAGGATGGACAGGAAAGCCAGGGAACACACTGAGGCCAGGCTCTCCAGTGGATCTCTCCTAACTTGGGATCGCACATGTGCTGAGGCTATAGTTCCTGAGCCACATTAGTTATTCAAATATCTACTCAGTCAGCGCTCCCAGGGCCTGCTGCTGCCACCCTGAAATACAGGAAGTGGGCCATCTGCATACACCACTGTTCCTTTGGGTTGCAAGTAATGTGCAGCACTCTGTCGTTTGCAAACCACCCAGCCCAGGAGGAAACAAGCTTGGCTCATGGGAGAAGGGTTCCAGGGTCCTGAGCGGGGAGCCACAGCTGCCCCTCCCTCCCCACCTGCCTTCGCTCCTTACCAGGAGCAGCTGCCGGGGGATGCCAGCCCGGAGTGCCACGTCTGCCTTGGCGGTGTCAAACACGAGCCCCGAAATGGTGTCCAAAAGGAAATCTCCCCATGAACTGGAACACATGCCAAGTAAAAAAAAAAAAAAAAAAAAAAGAAAAACAAAACAATGAAAGCATAAGACATGTGGATAAAACACTGATTATAAAAGCCTCAAGCTACAAACTACACATCAATCCCCCTGCCCTGAAATCTCGAGTTCCAATAATTTCACATCAGTTCAGTTCAGTCACTCAGTCGTGTCCGACTCTTTGCACTCAGCATAAAAACTTAAGAGCATTATCAATCACAGGCTTCCCTTTCTCCCCACCTCAGACACTCACATGCAAAGTTAAAGGTGGGATTCATGATTTATCTTAAATGTAAATTATTCATGATTTATCTTAAATGTAAAGATAACAGAATTACAGACTATCATAAAGTAGGAAGTTCAAAGGAACAATTTTTTTTTTTTAACGTTTTCAACTACATAACTGCCTTGACAGTTTTGCAGAAAAGTAACTCTCAATGATTAGAGGACCTAAAAAAATTTGTATGTGCAAAAAATCCAAAAAGCAATATATGTAGGGTAACAGCAAGATCCTGGACTGTGCAATTATCTGAACAGTTAAACATGACATTTTCCTTTGTTTCTTAGTAACGGGAGGGGCACTGTTCTCAGTCAAATATCCAACATTAACAATTTCAAAATGATTTATTTTGCAACTTGTTAAACTCTAATGATGGTTTTACTGGGGTAGAAGAGAGAAGCCAGATGCCAGAAATACCATTTCAGGACCAGCGTCAGTGTTCAGCTACCTCTGCTTTTCCTGCGGGGCGTTCAGAATCACTCGCTCCTCAATGTGTGTCAGTGTAAGATGCACACGCTGTGGGGATGCTCTCTCTATAAACACTTCTGAGCTGCTCAAAATGTCCCTCTGTGTCACCAGCAGATTTCAAATTGCTGGCTACATGCAAAATGGAAATTCACAGTATGACTTTTGCCTCTCACTCTGTAAGCAAAATTAACACTTTTATGCTTACCTCCTGGAAGTGGCAAAGGAGGACAAGAGCCACGTGAGAGACACTTCTCCCCCGGCATCCACTCCCACCTGGTGGCCTCACAGGTTTCTGACAAAATGCTACACCCAGCCTCACACCTTTGACTGAACGTAGACCTGGAGGACACATGTAGACCTCACAGCAGCATGAAATATTATCGTCCTTCGAGGGGTCCCAGGTATAAGTCACATAGCAGTAGCTCACGGAGTTAAAGTGCAGATATTACACTGAGCTCCGTGCTCTTCTAGGAGACTGGATCTTGGGCTGCAGTTTAGAAACAACACCTCTGGAGGGTTTCACCTTCATAAATTGGTCAGATCAACATGCCACTATCTGAGAGAGCAGGCCCTAAATGCCACCTTTGAGAAGGCTTAGGGAAAGGCCGAATCTTCACCCTACCATAATGTCTTAAGGAGCGCCAGGACCAAAGCACAGGGCATCTCCGGGGAGCAGCGGCCCTCACGTCACACCTGTCCTGTTCTAGCAGCGGCCCCACCGACAGGCACAAGTTGGCATCACAGTGCCCATCCTCAGACGGCAGGCATCCTCTCTAACTCAGGCAGCTCTTCCAGCCCTGCCGACTGCAGGGGCAGTGGGTGGGACCAGGGAAAGCTACCAGTTCTTCACCCCTGAGATTGGGAAACAGTCACTTGGTGGTGGCAAAAGCCAACGGGGTCAAGGAGGTGGAGGGAAGTCAGAGAAGTAACTGATGAGGCGACATTCCAATGTTGTGAGTAAATCAGGAACCGAGGAAGGAAAATGGAGTGAAAACTAAGGGAGCCAGAAAACCAGCTGATGGCTGCAAGAAAAACGAAAAAGAGGAAGAACTAGGGAAAGAGTGACAGCAACGACAGGACACCAGAGGACGGACGCTCATGGGGCTCAACGACGTGGCTGCCGAGGCCCAGAGCTGCTTCGGTCCAGAACGGGCTTCTGGTGCAGCCTCCCCACGGCCCGGTTCCCACTGCCCGCTCCCTCAGTCACCCTTGGAAATTTTCTCCCTCTGCAAGGAACCCAACCATGGTGAGAAGGCATTTTATACAAGAGAAACCTAAAACAAGCTCTCTGCCTTCAGGCCAGACTCCCGCTTAGTCCCTCCTGTCCCTTAAACACAGTGTTTCACTTCTCCTTGCAGAGCCAGATGAGGAGGCAGAGGAATGCTTGCTCTCTTGTTCTGCAAGTTACAGCTCTGAGGCTACGAAGACCCACTGCTCCTCAGGCCTGGAATGTCCCGTCCCACTCTGACCTCTGGGCCCACCTCCACTTACTCATCCCCTGGGCTCCCTCAGTTTGGGTGTCAAATCATTGCTGAAGCTTCCATGATGCCCCAGCTTAGCTAACCACACCCCTCTGTGCTCCCAGGGACTCCTCCGCAAAGCTGTGATGGGACATGCCACACTGTTTGGGAACTACACACCTGTCTCCCCTCCTTCCACCATGACCAGAGTATAAGTCCTCCCAAAGCCCCTTCAGTCTAGCGCCTACCATCCCAGCAACCACTACAAGGCCCAGGGCTCATGATGAATAAACCAGTGATGGGCGCTTTTAATGGGACCTGGACTAGCCAGGCCACTGCTGTCACGAAACCACGGGCAGGGCCGCTGCCCGGGTCCTGTCACGTGACAAGGCACTCGCTGAACTGGAACGTGGTTTTAATTGGAACTGTTTTCAGCACATGTGCTTCTAGGACTCACTGTTCCAGACGTCCTTTCCGACTTTAATGAACTGTAAAAACTGGAAACCTTAAAAGAGACCCAGAGGTTTCCGTGATGCAGAGTTTCTGTTCGGGGTGATGACAATGTTTCAGAAACAGATAGTGGGGATGGCTGCACAACAGCGTGAATGCAATTAGTGTCACTCAACTGGACGCTTAAAAATGGATGAAATGGTCTACGAATATTTTGCCACAATAAAAAAACTTTTCTAATGGAGAGAGTGAGTGGGTGGGGGTGGGAAGAAACTAGAAGTGCAGCATGGCGTCACAGACACACCGCCATACCCACAGCGGTGCCCGTCTTCCCGATCCCGGGATGTGGGCAACTCCCGGTGTTCTGTATGAGATGGGGTTATGACAGTTCAGGAGGAGGCCCAGATGAGAGGGTCAATGGCACAGGTGGGACACAGCAGGACTAGGAAGCCAGCAGGGATGGAGGAAGCCCTGGGGCTGGAGAAGCAGAAGCGATGCGACCACCTCTCACACCTCCTGATCCTGGCCACAGGCACCACAGCTCGGAGCAGAGCTGTCAGGGACGCGAGGTCAGAGGTGAGGGCTTACCTGCTCTGGTAGGTGCTGATGGTCACATGCGTGGAGTGGGCCAGGCCCTCAGGAGTGTCCGCCTGATGGATGGTCCCTCTGGGAAAGTACAGCAAGTCTCCCGGCTAGACGAGGACAAGGGGGAAGGGGTTAGTGGGGAGGGTGTCTTCTTGGTCCTTTGTAGAGCCTGTGAGTTTCAGTTCTGCGTTCTAGAAACCTCTGAGTGGTGACCAGGCAGTGGTCTGCATGCTGGGCTCTGTGGGGTCCACTGGTCAAGCTCTGCTGTGTCCGTGAGTCTGTCACCATGAACCCAATCCTAGAGAGGCTTCCGGTGCCTGAAGCCACTTTCTTTGTAAGCTGAGAACAGACACCTCTGAAACTAGCCCGGGATCAAGGTGAGAGCCTGTACCCGCCCTCCACATCCTTCAAAGTGGGTGGTGAGGAGGGACAGCTCTGGAGCTCACTGGCTGGGGACTCCAGCATGTTACTTAACCCCCCGAGGCCTCAGTTCCTTTATGTGTAAAAGGGAAGCAACTGCCCCACATCTCACAGGATTACTGGAGTATTAAAGGAGACAACACAGCCAAAGCTCTTGGAGCAATGCTGGGCACGTGGCTGTATTATAATTTTTATTTTACCCACTGTCCCATTACAGTCTGTGTGGTCTCCCAAGCAGGGCCCACATCCATCCTGTATCCCAGGGCCTAACCCACCTAAGCATCTGGCACACATGGGCTCAATGGATGTTCGGAAGAAGGGACAAAAACCCTGCAGCCCTGCATCGGAGAATGAGCACTAGACGCAACCACAGCCCAGTCACGTCCTCCAGCAGGCGAGCCTCCCCACCCCGTCCGATTTCAAGCCGGTTAAGAGAAGTATCTCCCCAAACCACTCCTGCCCTGGAGCCACCACCTCCTGCCTGATCCCACCCAGACAGAACATTCTGTACAGCAGAAAGGAGAAGAGAGGGGGTCCTCGGAGTCACGTGTCTCCTCTCTGCAACCCAGGAAGTAGCCTGGCTCCCTGGCTACAACCAGGGGTCCTGGAGGAAGAGCTCAAGAAACATCATGAGATTTTTTATTTTAATGCTAAGATTTGCCTTAAAGCAATAAACAATATACAATTATGAGGTATTCATAGGAGCTATCTTGCCCTGAGTAACACCAACCTGACAGGGAAACTAGTCTTTCAAGTAAATCAATGCATCACTCATAATTACAGCTCTCATTTGTGAGTCTGAGTGCCTGCCCTGTGACGGAGGCCCTCACACATATAGCTCATCATCCATCTGTTTGTTTATTCATCCCACAAACACCTGACCAACCCTTCTCCACTCACCCCGCCCATGCCAGACACCAGGCTAGGCGCCAGGGAGAGAGCACTGAACCAAAGAAAGCCCTGCCCTGATGGAACATGTTCCAGAGAAACCAACAAGCATTTGAGAAGGGAGAAGAGACATCAGCAATGAAGATACTCGAGTGGGGGCAAGAGGGATAAAAGAAAGCTGCAAATAAACAATGTTGAGTGGTGGTGAATGCAAAGAAGACAGAGTGAGGAGGATGATGCTGAGGTCAGTCAGGGTGGGTGTGTCTGGGGTACGAGGTGCTATTTTAGCCACTCTGCTAAGGTGACACTTCAGTAGAGACTTCAGGAAACGAGCAAGCCAGATGGTGAAGAATCCACCTGCAATGCGAGAGACCTGGGTTCAATCCCTGGGTTGGGAAAATCCCCTGGAGGTGGGCATGGCAACCCACTCCAGAAATCTCACCTGAAGAATCCCCACTGACAGAGGAGCCTGGCAGGCAAAGAGTCGGACACGACTGAGTGACTAAGCACAGCACAGCCGTGCAGCGTCCTGGGGAGAAAGAGCAGGTGCAAAGGTGCTGCAGCCGGCACGTGCCTGGCAGGCTGAGGGGCGCCGGTGTGGCAGGAAGGCAGTGAGCGAAGCTGGGGATGGTGGAAGGTGAGGTGGGCGGGCAGCAGAGGGGTTAGATCACAGGGCCCTCTGGACCAGTTCAAGGACTTCGGCTTTTTTTCTGGGTTTAAAGAAGTCATTAGAGGTCTGTGCAAAGGGTTCACAGGATCCCAAAAGGATCACCATGGCTGTTATGTCAGAAAAGTCTGCAAAAGGAACGCTAGATAGGAGGCTTTTGTATAAATCTGTGTCCAAGGATTTTTGCCCCAAACAAGCAGAATGGGGACACATGCACAGGGAGGAGGCTGGGAACAGGGTAGGACATGAGACTTTGGTTTGGGGAAAACTGAATTTGCTGTATCTTTTTATCTTTCCAGGGGGAGGCATTAAGTAAGTAGCTGAATTATGAGTCTAGAGTTTAGATGTGGGCTAGAGAGCTAATACAGCATTGAAAACACATCAGTGTGGAAGGTATTTGAAACCTTGGGAGGGAATGCTCAGTGATCAAAGAAGTCCAGGAAACAAGTCCTGCACCCCAGCTTACAGAAGCAGGAAGACTGAAGACATAACAGCAAAGGAGAACCTGAACAAGACAGTCAGGTGGAGAGGGAACCAAGGGACAGTCACATCCTGGAAGCCAGTGGAGCAGGTGTCAGTGGCCCACTGAGGCAAATACTGATGACAGGCAGACTGAGGTGGGGACCGGAGCAGACTGCAGTAGCTGACAGTGTGGAGGTGGCGGGCAGAGCAGTTCCAGGGGAACAATGGCCAAGAGCGCCTGCTGGAAAGGGTTCCCAAGAGTGGGAGAGAAGAGGAAATAAAGATAGGGCATGGTGGCAGGGTCTCCAAGAATGTCAACACCCTAACCTCTGGCATCTGTGAAGATTTAGGCTACATGGCCATGGTTAATTAAGGCTGCTGACAGGGGGCGGGGGGGATTATTCTGAATTAGCCAGGCAGGCCCAACGTAATCACAAATAGAAGAGGGTACTGGAAGAGAGAGGGCAGCATGAGAAAGACCAAGCTCCATGTTGCATAGAAGGGGCCATAAGCCGAGGACTGTGAACTACCTCCAGAGGCTGGGAAAAGCAAGGACAGGCTTCTTCCCTAGAGCCTCCAGAACACAGTCCTGCTGACACCTTGATTTCAGCCAGTGAAACCCCTCAGGGACCTCTGAACCACAGAACCACAAGACAATAAAGTTTGTGGTGTTTTTTCAAGTCACTGAGTCTGTGCTAATTTGATAGGTAGCAATATATTGACAAATAGCCATTGCTTTCAAGCAATTCCACTGTAAAAGAAACATCAAAGTAGTATTTTTAAATATTTACAACCTATAAGATAAACATAATGATCTCCAGTTTAATAAAAAAATTGACACAGAGACCAAAATCTTGCCCAAGGACACGCAGCTCATAAGTGACAGCAGCTGAATTCAAACCCAGGTTTGCCAGATCCCCAAGCCACAGAGATGTGTTTCCATTATGGGGGGTTCTTCACCCCAAGACCCCAGGTTTGGCAGAAGTACCATTCAGGCTGCCACCTGAGTAGGAAGGAAGAAGGGTGAGGAGGGCTCCAGGCCTCTCATGGTAGCCCCCTAAGCCCACCCCCTCCCAGGGCAACTCTGCTCTTCAATTTCACATACTGAGCATTTACACAAGATTCCACTTGAAGAGTTAGTTCCGCGGATTAAAAACTCAACAGGCTTACAACTTGAGAATCTTTGCAGAACACAATGCTATCTTTCTCCTTTCAGAAGACCCAGGGCTTCTCACTGTGAGCTGTGATCCAGATGGGTATGAATAGTGGGCATGGCTCCACCTTCAAGTCCCATGCCCTCTATGACCACCATGGAGCCCAACCTTCTCAGGCAGGACAAGTAGCCAGATGTCAGTCTGAGTCACTCAGCCCTGGCCTGAGACACCATGGATGGCTTAGTCTTGGCTTAAAAATAATCAGCCAAGCGCACAGTTGACAAACTCTTTCTGTGAAGTAAATATCTGTGGTTTGTGGGCCGCATGGTCCCTGTGGCAACTAGTTGACTCTGCCAGTATAATATGAATGCGGCCACAGACAGTACACAGGAATGGTCGTGGCTGTGTTCCCATATACTTTATATACAAAGGCAGGCAACGGGCTCAATTTTTGGCCCATGGGCCATACTTTGCCAACTGCTGACCAAGAGCACAAAACAATGAAGATACCTTTATTGTTGTATTTATTCAAGTCCCCTATCACATAACAGAAGAAATAAGATGGCGGAGCAGAAGGACGTGTGCTCATCTTCTGCTGTGAGAGCACCAAAATCACAACTAGCTGCTGAACAAGCATCAACAAGAGAATGTTGGAACCCACTAGAAACATATCCCAGGTGCAAGGGCAAAGGAGAATCTGCAATAAGACAGCAGGAGAGGCATAATCATGTTTAAAATCAAACTTCATACCTACCAGAGATGCTTGGAGGGCACAAATAAAACCTTGTGTGCACCAGGACCCAGGGAAAGGAGCAATGACCCTATAAGAGACTGAACCAGACCCACCATTGAGTGTTTGAGGGTCTCCTGCAGAGGCATGGGTCAACAGTGGTCTGCGCAGAACAGGGGTTCTGGCTGCAGCAGACGTGGGAGGCAAGGTGTAGGGCCTAAGTCCTCTTGGATGAGGCTGCCATTAGCCCCACCACAGAGCCACCCGGTGGGCAATCCACAAACTGGAGAAAAATTATACCAAAGAAGTTCTCACACTGTTGAGAAAGTTCTAGGCTTCACAAAAGATTTTCCAACATGGGATCCAGCAAAGGGACTGAGAATTCACAGGGAACCTGACTTTGAAGGTCAGCAGGATTTGATTATAGAACTTGTACAGAACTGGGAAAACAGACTCTTGGAGGGCACAACAAAACCTTGTGCATACCAGGACCCAGGGAAAGGAACCGTGAAGCCACAAGAGACTGAACCAGACCTGCCTTTGACAGTGTGAGGGTCTCCTGTGGATGCATGGGTCATCAGTGACCTGTACGAGGACAGAGGCACTGACAGCAGCGAGTTTGTTGTGGCAGAAAAGACTAGCGAGAAGAGATAAGAAAGCCTTCCTCAGTGATCAACGCAAAGAAATAGAGGAAACCAATAGAATGGGAAAGACGAGACCTCTTCAAGAAAATTAGAGATACCAAGGGAACATTTCATACAAAGATGGGCTCAATAATGGACAGAAATGGTACAGACCTAACAGATGCAAAAGATATTAAGAAGAGGTGGCAAGAATACAAAGAAGAACCAACAGTTAGAACAGGACATGGAACAACAGATGGTTCCAAATAGGGAAAGGACTACGTCAAGGCTGTATATTGTCACTCAGCTTATTTAATTTATATGCAGAGTACATCATGCGAAATGCCGGGCTGAATGAAACATAAGCTGGAACCAAGATTGCCGGGAGAAATATCAATAACCTCAGATATGCAGACGACACCACCCTTAAGGCAGAAAGCAAAGCAGAACTAAAGACTCTCTTGATGAAAGTGAAAAGAGGAAAGTGAAAAAGTTGGCTTGAGGTTCAACATTCAGAAAACTAAGATCATGGCATCTGGTCCCATCACTTCATGGCAAATAGATGGGGAAACAGTGGAAACAGTGGCTGACTTTATTTTCTTGGGTTCCAAAATCACTGAAGATGGTGACTGCAGTCATAAAATTAAAAGATGCTTGCTCCTTGGAAAAAAAACTATGACCAACCTAGACAGCATGTTAAAAAGCAGAGACATTACTTTGTCAACAAAGGCCCGTCTAGTCAAGACTATGGTTTTTCCAGTGGTCATGTATAGAGGTAAGAGTTGGACTATAAAGAAAGCTGAGCACCAAAGAATTGATGCTTTTGAACTGTGGTATCGGAGAAGACTCTTGAGAGTCCCTTGGACTGCAAGGAGATCCAACTAGTCAATCCTAAAGGAAATCAGTCCTGAATATTCATTAGAAGGACTGATGCTGAAGCTCCAATACTTTGGCCACCTGATGCGAAGAAGTGACTCACTGGAAAAGATCCTGATTCTGGGAAAGACTGAAGGCGAGAGGAGAAGAGGATGACAGAGGATGAGATGGTTGGATGGCATCACTGACATGTCCATCACTCAATGGACATGAGTTTGAGTAAGCTCCGGGAGAAGGTGATGGACAGGAAAGCCTGGCATGCTGCAATCCACAGGGTCACAAACAGTGGGACACGACTGAGTGAACTAAACTGAAATCCTTTTGGAAGAGGTTGCCATTACTGCCATTACCCTACCATAGGTTGGCCTCAGGCCACACTACAGGGAGGGAACACAGCCCCGCCCATTGATAGAAAATTGGATTAAAGAGTCACTGAGGATGGCCCCACCCACCAGAGCAAGACCCAGATTCTCCCACAGCCAGTCCCTCCCATCAGGAAGATTCCACAAGCCTCTAATCCTCATCCATCAAAGGGCAGACAGAATGAAAACCACAATCACAGAAAACTAACCAAGCTGATCATGTGGACCACAATCCTGTCTAACTCAATGAAACTATGAGCCATGCTGTGTAGGGCCATGCAAGACGGACAGGTCATGGTGGAGAGTTCTGACAAAACATGGTCCACTGGAGAAGGGAATGGCAAACCACTTCAGTATTTTTGCCTTGAGATTCCCATGAACAGTATGAAAAGGCAAAAAGATACAACACTGAAAGATGAAATCCACAGGTCGGTAGGTGCCCAATATGCTACTGGAGAAGAGTGGAGAAATGGCCCCAGAAGGAATGACGAGACTGAGCCAAAGCAGAAACAACACCCAGAGGTGAATGTGTCTGGCAGTGAAAGTAAAGTCTGAGGCTGTAAAGAACAATTTTACATAGGAACCTGGAATGTTAGGTCCATGAATCAAGGAGTATTGGATGTGGTTAAACAGGATATGGTAAGAGTGAACATCGGCATTTTAGGAATCAGTGAAATAAAATGGACGGGAATGGGTGAATTTAATTCAGATGACCATTATATCTACTACTATGGGCAAAAATGACTTAGAAGAAATGGAGTAGCCTTCATAGTCAACAAAAGAGTCTGAAATGCAGTACTTTGGTGTAATCTCAAAAATGACAGAAATATCTTGGTTTGTTTGCAAGGCAAACCATTCAGTATTACAGTAATCCAAGTCTGTGCCCCAACCACTAATGCTGAAGAAGCTGAAGTTGAATGGCTCTATGAAGACCTACAAGACCTTCTAGAACTAACACCAAAAAAAGATGTCCTTTTCATCATAGAGGACTGGCATGCAAAAGTAGGAAGTCAAGAGATACCTGGAGTAACAGGCAAGTTTGGTCTTGGAATGCAAAATGAAGCAGGGCAAAGGCTGACAGAGTTTTGCCAAGAGAACACATTGGTCATAGCAAACACCCTCATCCAGCTACACAAGAGATGACTCTACACATGGACATCACCAGGTAGTTAATACTGAAATCAGATTGATTATATTCTTTGCAACCAAAGATGGAGACGCTCTATACAGTCAGCAAAAACAAGACCTGGAGCTAACTGTGATTCACATCATGATTTCCTTATTGCAAACTTCAGACTTAAATTGATGAAAGTAGGGAAAACCACTAGGTCATTCAGGTATGACCTAAATCAAATTCCTTACGATTATACAGTGCAAGTGACAAACAGATGCAAGGGATTAGATTTAGGTCATACCTGAATGGCCAGAGTGCCTGAAGAACTATGGACAGAAATTTGTAATACTGTACAGGAGCCAGTGATCAAAACCATCCCCAAGAAAAAGAAATGCAAAAAGGCAAAATGGTTGTCTGAGGAGGTCTTACAAATAGCTGAGAAAAGAAGAGAAGCGAAAGGCAAAGGAGAAAAGGAAAGATATACCCATTTGAATGCAGAGTTCCAAAGAATAGTAAAGAGAGATAAGAAAGCCTTCCTCAGAGATCAATGCAAAGAAATAGAGGAAAACAATAAAATGGGAAGACTAGAGATCTCTTCAAGAAAATCAGATACCAAGGGAATATTTCATGCAAAGACAGGCACAATAAAGAAGAGAAACAGTATGTTTCTGTTCTAACAGAAGCAGAAGATATTAAGAGGTGGCAAGAATACATGAAAACACTGTTCAAAAAAGGTCTTAATAACCCAGATAAGCACGATGGTATGATCACTCACCTAGAGCCAGACATTCTGGAGTGTGAAGTGCAGTGGGCCTTAGGAAACATGATTATGAACAAAGCTAGTGGAGCTGATGGAATTCCAGCTGAGCTATTTCAAGTCCTAAAAGATTATGCTGTCAAAGTGCTGCATTCAATATGCCAGCAAATTTGGAAAACTCAGCAGTGGCCATGGGACTGGAAAAGGTCAGCTTCATTTCAATCCCAAAGAAAGGCAATGCCAATGAATATTCAAACTATTGCACAATTGCATTCATCCCACAAGCTAGCAAGGTAATGGTCAAAATCGTTCACACTAGGCTTCAACAGTACATGAACTGAGAAATTCCAGATGTACAAGATGGATTTAGAAAAGGCAGAGGAACCAGAGATCAAATTGCCAGCATCCACTGGATCATTGAAAAAGCAAAGGAATTCCATAAAAACATCTACTTCATTCACTACACTAAAGCCTTTGGCTGTGTGGATCATAACAAACTATGGAAAATTTTTAAAGAGATGGGAATACCAGACATTACCTGCCTCCTAACAAACTTGTATGCAGGTCAAGGAGCAACAGTTAGAAGTGGACATGGAATAATGAACTGGTTCAAAATTGGGAAAGGAATATGTCAAGGCTATATATTGTCACTCAGCTTATTTAACTTACATGCGAAATGAGATCTAAGCTGGAATCAAGATTGCTGGGAGAAATATCAATAACCTCAGATATGTAGATGACACCACCCTTATGGCAGAAAGGGAAGGGGAACTAAACAGCCTCTAAAAAGCTGGCATAAAACTCAACAATCAAAAAACTGAGATCATGGCATCCGATACCATCACTTCATGGCAAATAGATGGGGAAACAATGGAAACACTGACAGACTTTATTTTCTTGGGCTCCAACATCACTGTGGATGGTGACTGCAATCATGAAATTACAAGACGCTTACTCCTTAGAAGAAAAGCTATGACCAACCTAGACAGTGTATTAAAAAGGAGAAACATCACTTTGCCAACAAAGGTTCATATATTCAAAGCTATGGTTTTTCCAGTAGTCTTGTACGGATATGAGATTTGGAGCATAAAGAAGGCTGAGCACTGAAGAATTGCTTTTGAACTGTGGTGCTGGAGAGGACTCTTCAGAGTCCCTTGGACTCCAAGCAGATCCAACCAGTCAATCCTAAAGGAGATCAACCCTGAACATTCATTAGAAGTACTGATGCTGAAGCTCCAATACTTTGGCCACCTGATGTGAACAGCTGACTCACTAGGAAAAAAACCCTAATGCTAGGAAAGATAGAAGACAGAGGAGAAGGGGACGACAGAGCGTGAGAGGATGAGATGGTTGGATGGCAACATGGACTTAATGGACATGAGTGTGAGCAAACTCAAGAGAGAGTGAAGGACAGGGAAGCCTGGTATGCTGCAGTTCATAGAGTCGCAAAGAATCAGACAAGACTGACCGACTGAACAACAACATCATAAACAGGGAGTTTTTCCCAGTTATGGCATGCAGGCAGATTTTTAATATCAGGAAGCCACAAGGCACTGAGTAAGAATCAGAGGGGATTCCCTGGTGGCAAAATGGTTAAGAACTTGCCTGCCAATGCAGGGGACACGGTTTCAACCCCTGTGTCAAGGCTATATATACTGTCACTCTGCTTATTTAACACATATGCAGAGTACTTCATGCAAAATGCCAGGCTGAAGCTCAAGGTGTTATCAATCCCACATTCTGCAAGCGAACTAAAGCCCATGCACCACAACGACCGAGCTCACGTGCTCCAGCCACTGAAGCTGCGCACCTGGAACCCAAACTCTGCAACAAGAGAAGCCACTGCAATGAGAAGCCCATGCCCTGCAACGAGAGAGCAGCCCCTACTCGCTGGAACTAGACAAAGCTAGCACAAAGTAATGAAGATGCAGTGCAGCCAAAAATAAATAATTTAAAAAGAAAAAAAATTAGATACCAAGTGTAATTTCAAGATGTAAGAAATACAAAAACAACCATATGCAAGTCCATCAGTTTGGTTAAAATCTTTGGAATGATTTAGATTAACTATTATCTTATTACCACTGAAGGAAATTAAATTTTGTTGAAATTAAGTTTTATAGGAAAAGGTGTAAAACTGAATTACACAGCTATTCTTATCCTAGACTTTGTTCTCAACAACCTGACGTGCTGGGGACTGGCTGTGATCCCACCCAGCTAACTGCTGAAGGACTCACTTTCTCAGCAGCAAGATGCCAGCGAACCAGCACATGCCCGGGCTGCCTGGTTTTCTGGGGAAGGTCCCCTCAAAGAGCCTTCATGGTGACTCTTCTGACAACTACATGCAGAAGAAAGGGGGTGCAGAGGGCCTACTGCAGTCAGGAGGCAAAGGGGGCGCCCAAATTTTACCAGCAAGAAAAACAGAGGTCCCTGACCGTGTTTTCCTCAAGCAACCTACCACCCAGCAGTGACCACTGCCTTAGATCTGGTGAAGCAGCCCAAGGCCATGCCTTCCATGACTTTTACTCCAGAAAAGTCAGTGGTTACCGTATTCATAATTCATTCCTTTTGGACTCAGAGAGCATATGGAGACGTTTCCTCAGCTCACATCTGCAAGTACAAAAGACCAGGTCTCCCTCCGAGGCCCCCCAGAGGGGCCACCTGGAATGGGAGCCACCTGTCCCCAAACTCCTGGACACATTCTCGGGGGACCGCTACACAAGCGCAAACCTCAAACCACACTCGGCGCGCACACTGGCAGTCCCGTACCTTGAGTGTGAACTCGTGTGTGGGCCTCCCAATCCTGTCCTCGGCCTCCACGCTGTACTCCCGCGCCAGAGGCACCGTCGGCTGGTACAGGCGCCAATGCTTCTCTCCCTCCAGCTGCAGGATGAACACCTACAGGGAGCACAGGACCCCAAGAGTGTCAGAGAGCCTCCTCACTGGGTGCTGGCCCTCCCAGGGCTTAAACGAATCACAACTTTGATATAAAAAAATAAAAATAAAGGGTCACAGATACATCTCGCTCCACACTTAAAAGCTGCCACCACTGACATTCACTTTTTAAAAACAGGTGACTGTAAATTCTGACACTGGAAGGCTGGTCATTCTTTTCACTTCCCTAAAAGCCTCACTGAGTTCTTTATATCCCACTATCTATCTCACTATTCATTCCTCTAAATCTTCCATCAAACAGTGGGAAGCCCATGATCTCTGAGGGAAAAGCCAAGCTTCAGATATTACTGAGTGTCCAAAACCCTGAAGATAATCCCTGGCACATAGGAAAATGTCAAGTTATTATTCTTCATTCAACCAAAGATATTTTAAAGTGCTGTTAGAAATATTAAAGGAAAAAAAAAAAAACTTTTGGAAAATGTATTGATATCAAATTGCTCTCAAGAGGAAAAAAAGAGGTTTTTATTTCCTACTATCTCTGTGTTCACAGAATGTATCAGTACAAAAATAAAACTACGACATACCTAAGCCCAAGAGTTAACTTTTTTTGGCAGCCACACGAGAGTGAAATCAACATTCGTCAAGGCGCCAGCGCTTATGCGAAACCATGACCTTCATTTAAGCTGCCCCAAGACTCCCACAAACGGAAGAAAGCATGTATTTTTGGCAGCTACAGAAAAAGGACAAAATAAAAGCAGATGTATGGAATACTTGTGACCTCACCTTATTAAACTGTGCAATTAAAGAAAAAAAATCCAATCACACTTCTCTGTAGAAAATTCAATCAATACATGTTTTGGAGGAATGTGCAGCTCTTTGTATTAGTAAATAAACAATCTTTCCCCTTTCCAAAGGAGCAGGAAACCAGTTCAGTGGGGTTAATTTTCTCCAACATCCTGGTGAGGGAGGTCAAGCTCTCCGGAGCCCACACAGGAAGAGTGGGCCCCGACCTGACCGACAGCTCAATTCCGACAACCCCACCTTCCTGGGCTGGCGGCCACTCCCTCCTCCCGCAGCTGGGCAGATCCCGCCTCTCACCTCGACATCATCGTAGTGGGGCGGCAGGCCCTGGGCTCCGGCCGGGGTGATGTACACATTGGAGCCAACCAAGGAGCCGAAGTAGCACTCTAGCTTTTCCTGGATCCTCCAGAGCTCATCCTTAAGAAACAACCGTGGAGACAGAAGGAGAGAAAAATACACCAGAAGTAAGGAATCTGTTCTTATTCGCATAGCAAGTCTTTATTGCACAGCTATTATGCTCTGTGCTAAGTCACTTCAGTCATGTCTGGCTCTTTGTGACCCTATGGATGAGCCCGCCAGGCTCCTCTGTCCATGGGATTTTCCAGGTACGAATACTGGAGTGGGTTGCCATGCCCTCCTCCAGAGGATCTTCCTCACCCAGAGATCAAACCCTTCTCTCTTACGTCTCCTGCATGGGCAGGTGGGTTCTTTACCGCTAGTGCCACCTGGAAGCCCAGATGCTAGGAATTCAGCAGTGACCGAACCGGCACCTCTACCCTCAGGGAACTTCTGTCCCGAGTATGGACAGGAGGAGGTAACAGGGAGCCACGAAGGATTTCAAGCCAGACAATGACACGACCCCATTCACATTTACAAAAGGTCTGTCTGGCTACGGGTGGAGGAGACTGGACTGTGGGAAATCAAGAGACAGCAGCAGGGAAGCAACAAATGCAGAAGTGCAGATGGGGATGATCAGAGTGAGGGAGAGGGCGACGGAGAAGAGTAAAAGTCAGGATGTGCTTGGCAGGCACCCCTGCCAGCACGCCTTGAGTGGGGAGGATAAGCGACAAATACCCTGGGGGTTTTGACTAAGGCGGTTAGCTAGTTCCCAGCACCACTCAAGTGGGAAAGATCTGCTACAGAATGAGTTTTCGGGGGAAAAAAGAAAAGCTGTACATTAGAAATGTTACGTATGAGCTGCTAAGACCCCCGTGGGCCGGCTGGCTAAGTCTGAAGTTCAGGCAAGATGAAGGGCAAGGGTCTGGGAACTGCCTGACAAAAGGGTCCTTAAAGCAAAGGGAGCAGAAATAACAAACTGGGAAGAGGGTACAGGCAGCGAGCGGGGGACGGGGGTCGAGGAACACTCCCCTCTCTCACTCACTCACTAGCTCTTCAGGACCTTCGTCGGACTGAGGGACCTAGAGAGGAGCCACGTACTCCTGCGAGAGAAGGAAACCTGATTGTCCCAAGGCAGGTGAGGGGAAGAGAGGCAGAATTGGGCCACATGGGTATCGGCACTTTCTGTGTGCTAGGCTTCACCTACTTTAGTTACACAGCCCTCCCGGCAACCCTCTCACAGGGTGGGTACCATCATCCTGTGGGTGCCCCACACCAACAAGGAAGGAGGCCTGTCAATGATGGATCCAGGATTCACATTCATGCAGCCCCATAACCATGCCTCTACCGTAAAGAAAAATCACCTGCAAAGAACACTGCAGAAGCCCAACTTTTAAGCATCCATACACGCAGTGCCTGGCACACAGAAGATACTGAAAGGATTTGCTGAGTAAACGATGATCATGGCTTAGAAGTCAATCTTACCCACTGGAATGGAAAAAAAAAAAAAAAAAAACTACAGAATTTAAAATACCAAGTGGGAAAGAATTGGGTCAGCATTAAACAAGCTTTGGGAGACATTTCCATATAAGCCATTGAGCTACTCTACATACAGAGCTCAAGGTTTCTATTTAACACAAGAATAATAATTCAATGGCACCTGAATAGCTCCAAAGAGTTCGCAGATCTCCCAAGCAATCTAATGTACACCTGGGAGCAGCCAGCAGGATGTGTAATTACGTTTGTACAGTAACTGTCTGTCTCTCTGTGTCTATCGCTGACGGCCTGAGGACCATATGGGTGATCTTATGGCTCCCACTGAAGTTTCTAGGTCTATAATTAAGAAGCACATGTCTCCTTCTTCTTAAAGGTTACAGAAAACCCTATCATTTGCGCAAGTTTTTCATTTCACTTTTAGATTCTCAATCTGCCAAGTGTGGCCCACTAGGAAGAGATCTGGAGTCAAACCATCTGAGTTCAGGTTGTAGCTACAAGCTAGACTTCAACTTCTTCATCTGTGAAAGGAGGACTCCCACTCTAAGACTGTGAGAAACAGCATAAAACTAGCTCAAATCCACTTCAATTGCACAACAGTGTACAAGTGTCACAGCTCCACAGCACTGACTTAGGCACAAACAAGGCTCCTGAAACCTGTCTCCTTGGACTCCTGTCCCCCAGCTGTGTCTGGAGCTGCCAAGGAGGACCCCAGAACAATGGAAAAGCGAAGGGGGCGGAGGCGGGCGGGGAGGCCCTCTCCTCTGTACTGACCTTCCTGCAGAATCAGCTGAATACAATGGCCAAGACCAGAAGCCCACAGTAACACCTAAAGAAAGGTGAAAACAAACATGCCCAAAGCCCAGCTACATTTCAGGGAGGATCTTTAGATACATGGTTCAGAAAATGTTTTAATTCTGAAGTTAGAAGCCCTTCCCTCGTAGCTATGTAAGTCACAAATGTGAACTCGTTTCTTTCATGTAAAGTGGAGGCCACAGTGATCGCCTCAGTTATTTCAAATGTGTGTTGGAAGATTTAAAAGTGAACATGTGTAAATATGTGGTTAACTCATCTGGACTCCTGATACACAGATTACCCAAAGCGGGTGGGGAACAGCCTACCACTCCCTGGTTACCTCCTCACTCATTTCCAGACGAACTAGGCTAATAAGCTGTGCCCATTCTGTGATGTGACCAAGAAAGTGCTGACTCCGAGTCCTTCAACCCAGACAATGAGGAACTGCCTCTAGACTTCTCGATCCTGGTATCAGTATGCCCATTAGTAAATACAGACAACACTAAATCTGCTCACAATACAATACTCAGAACCCAGCTTCCTGTGTAGAGAGTGAACTCCAGAAGCTTATAGGTTTCTCAAGTTCTGGTGGTGGAAGGTCAGAGGGAAAAAAAAAAACCCACAAACGGGGCTTCCCTGGTGGCTCAGTGGTGAAGAATCTGCCTGCCAATGCAGGAGACGTGGGTTCCATCCCTGGTCCAGGAAGGTTCCACGTGCTGCAGAGCAACTATGCTTGTGCACCACAACTACTGAGCCTGTGCCCTGGGCCTGGAACCACAACTCCTGAAGCCCGTGTGCCCTAGAACCCAAGCTCTACAAAAGAAGCCACCGCAAGGAGAAGCCCTTGCACTGCAACAAAGAGAAGCCGCCACTCACTGCAGCTAGAGAAAAGCCCGCAGAGCCACAAAGAACCAGAGGGCCAAAAATAAATAATTAAAAGAACAAAAACAAACCACAAATAACCAGGATGCCTCCTAGCCTAGCCTGGGGGCTGAGCCGAAACTGGGAAAGCTCATCCTTCCTGCTTTAATGAATGTGACTTAAAGAGCTGAGTCAACAGGGCAAAGGAAACAGTCCTGGCCACTTGAAACTGGGGAAGAGAAGTGTGCCGCACTTAAGCAGAAATGATAGCCGCAGAGGACACCACATACGTGCCAAACAATAATTTTCTGCTAGTCTGTGAACAAATTACATGTAATCAGCATAACTGATCTTTTCTATTCATAGTTCTTCAGTGTCTAAAAACTACTTTTTTTTTTTTTTAAGTGCTACTTCTAGCCAAGCAAAGAGTCAAGGACTAGCTCAGAGGGAAGTACCACAATGTACAGATTTTCTGAATGCAAATCATGACTTGGTCTGCAAGTGATTTATAAATTCCTTTCAGGTAGGATGCCCAAAAGGGTGGCACCCCAGGGGTATTTCAACTGCTCATGATTGCCCAAGATGAACTATCTGGAATGAGGACCTGTACTGTAAAGTCTAAGAGTACTTGGACTTTATCCAGAGTACAAATAGTACAAAATCCTACAGACAAGGGGAGGGCATTCACAGATGAGGGAGGCCGAATGGATCTAATAAGGCAACTCAAGATCTATAATGACAAGCATTACTAGAACTCTGATGACAGAGCCCTAGGCGCCACCTCGCAGCCAGCAGCCATCCTCAGTGTGGAACCTGACACACTGCTCTCCTCCTCCTCGAAGCTGGCATTCTGACTCAGCCAAGGGTCACAGAGGGGGATTTCTGGACAGGGATAAGACTTTTTTTCTAAAACTCAGAAAGAGCCTTCAGTTGTTGGACACCTGTCCTGTAAACATCTCAAACATCTAAGAGATGCTTTCAAATTATGGTGCTGGAGAAGACTGTTGAGAGTCCCTTGGACTGCAAGGAGATCAACCCAGTCAATCCTAAAGTAAATCAACCCTGAATATCCACTGGAAGGACTGATGCTGAAGCTGAAGCTCCAATACGTTGGGCCACCTGATGTGAAGAGCTGACTCATTAGAAAAGAGCCTGATGCTGGGAAAGACTGAAGGCAGGAGGAGAGGGGGTAACAGAAGATGAGATGGTTGGATGGCATCACTGACTCAACAGACATGAGTTTGAGCAAACTCCAGGAGATAGTGAAGGACAGGCAAGCCTGGAGTGCTGTAGTCCATGGGGTCGCAAAGAGGCAGACACGACTTAGCGACTGAACAACAACTAAGAGAGCAGATTAGCTCATCCTAAATCTACGTTTTATAAACACAGAAACTGGGCACAGAAGCAGCAGATTATTTCTCAAATGTCAATCACTGATGTAGAATAAATAAAAGATTAGTCAGTTGTGAAATCCAAGCTACCCTCCACCTACGACTGCCTCCACCCACCCCAGCAGTTCCAGAACCTACTCTCAGAGCCAGCCTGGTGGGTTGTCAACAAGGGTGAAGTCTCTTCCATAAATGTGCGTCTAGTACACGGTCTGGTCACTGCTCGGAAGCCTCTGCTAAGGAGATGTGGGCAGCAGAGGGAGGCAACTTCAAGAATAAAATGATCACCTTGATGCCATCATGCCTTACGTTACAGTGAAGAAACAATTCAGAGAGAAATGTCCACCATGGATCAAAACAAAAACTAGCCCACAGAAATACTCCTGGAGATGTAATGTCACTTTAACAAACTTTATAAACCTGCAATGTAATTTACTTTTTGCAGCTCAATGACACCGAACCATGTCCACTCTGTTGCAGATTCTAACAGTTCAAACAAAAGGGAACATTAAAAAAAAAAAAAAAATCACTGAAGTTGGAATGCATTTGAAGACCAAACAGGTGTTGGCCCTTCTGAAACTGGCAGGAGACTAATCATCACCAAAACGGATTTATCCCTGAGCTGATCCGTGGCCAAATGTTAGTACTTTAATACACAGGAAAATTCTGCCCAAGAGAGCCTGTTACCTTAAATCTCTGAGGTTGGTGAAACTGAATTGTGGCCCTTTTCTGATCAAAATCTTGTCTCAGCTGAAGAAAGTGCACTCTGCCATCTTTATTTAAAACCTTCTTCTTCCCGTGGACACAGCGGCAGACGTTCACGTCTCTCCCATAGTATATACCCCAGCTGCACAGACTCTTCAGGTCAGAGAGCCTAAACAGGGACTGGTAGTACGTGGCCAACGCAGGGTCATCTCTCTGGATGAGGAGGGGTTTCTGCTCCCAGAATTCCTTGAAAAACGTCTCTGTCTTGATGGGCGAGATGAAACTTTCAAAGAGGCCACTGGGGCTGTCGAAGTTCAAAGGGGAAGAAGGTCCACAGGCTGCCTCCACCTTCACCTGCTTAGGAACAGGCCCTTGCTCCTTCCCATCCCCTGCAGGCCTTGCTTTCTTTGGCATCGCTGTCTTCAAGACAAGGCAGTGAGGACATGCAAACCTGCCAGAAGAACAAGACCCATGAGTTTACGTTTCCCGGGGCCAGTGTCAGAGGACCACGTACAAGCGACCTGCGCGACTACCAGGCCCTTCGTGTGCACTCTTCCTAAGTCAAGGCTATTTCCTCCAGGGTTAACACACAACCTGAAGCCAACACCATGTCTTCCAGGGTGTGATTCCACCTCAGACACCATGCAGAGCACATAGTCACAGAAAGGGAAGCCTGTTTCCTTGTACACAAGCGCTAAGTCATGGAATTCATTATTTATTAGAGGTATAATTATCCCAAGTTAAATGATTCAACTATCTCAGCAGTTTCTAGTCACGGTTTTAGCCTGTGGCCATTGACACAGCAAAGTCAAAATCTTAAAATTTGGCTTTAATCAGCAGCAGGTCCCAAATCTAATTAGATGCAACTGCGTAATAAACACTTGGCTCAATCCAGAGCCACCCACAGCCAGCTGCTCCCTGCCACAGCCCCACCCCGGCTGCTTCCTGGGGGCCCCCCGGGCCAGTGGTGCCACCTGGTGGCTAGACCAGACCCTGTCCGCTCCCGAGGCTGCCTCAAGCACCTGGACTGCCTCCCTCCAAACCTCAGCTTATTCCTGAAAACTGCCACTTTATCAGAAACATTTCATTAAAAAATAAAACAATTAGACACTGAAAGTGAAGGCTAAGACAGTCATATCCCAAGGCTTTTAAAAAGCTATAACTTTTTAACTAAAATAGCGAAAGGCATACTAAAATGGCAACATCATTAATATCTAATGCAGCCCTCCACCCTCCAGCTTCCAGGTGCGCACAAGCCCACAGGTAACGATGCTGCTGCTGGGTCACAGACCACACTTGAGTAGCAAGAGGATCGACCTTCCTAGTATTGCCAAAGGTCTTTCAGAACTGCGAGACCAAGCCATAACTGCTGTCACATTTACATGCAGGGGCCCTTCATCTGGATTTCAGAATAATACTTCAATTACAGGAGTTCCCTGAAACAGCAAAATTCTATTTTAAAGTACATTTATTTCTAGGGGAGAGGGTCCACTGCTGTTACCAGATTCTTAAAGAAGCCCCCATCCCCAAAAAAGATTAAGAAGCACTGTGCTTGTAAAAAAAAAAAGTTTTTCCCAAAGACTGGTAATTTATTTATAAATGTTATGCTTTCCTATGTTGTTGGGCTATCAAGAATGTTCTGCTCTTCTGTCATGATAACTAAGCCATACTTCAGCTACACTGTGCACTGAGAAGAATTAATGGTCTGGTCTGGGAAGTACATACCCGAACAACATGTTACACATTGCAACAATAACCTACAAATTTATAATTGATAAATTCAGAATAAATCTAGAAAATAAACTTAGAATTAATCCCTTTGTCTAGTGTATGAGCCCATTAGTCACTTAGCAGCCGTCCTGCTGATCAGATCGACTGTTTCAATATCATGCTTGTGCTCACATGACCCTCATTTTACTTGATAATGGCCTCAAAGTGCACAAGTAATGATGCTGGCAATTCGGATATTCTCTTACCATGTCTAATTCATATATTAAAATTTATTATAGCTATCTGTGAATAGGGCAAATGCACAGTTCATACAGACTTCATTGCCATCCATGGTTTCAGGCATCTTCTGGGGACCTTAAAACATTATCAGCCATGGATAAGGAGGCACTACTATGTAAAACTCACTAGTGGCCTCATTTTAGCTTCTAAATTTTATGCCCACAAACAGTTCCTTCAAAAGATCAAGTGGTTTTGATAGGAAACACAGGACCAAGTGTTTACAATACAAATTGATACTAAAAGCTTGCATGGAAGAGTAAGGGGTTAAGCTTTTTTACCTGGCGGTGGGCTTCAGATATATCACTGAGAAGATACATTTGCTGAAAATGTTTCCTATTCCTTTTAAGTTAAACAGACCAGTTTGCTTTCTCAATTGAAGAATCAAAGCTTTGATAAGACAAAGTACTGCTACTACTTGGAGCCCAGAAGTGAGGTAGAAATACAAGGACAAACAAAAGCAGACTCAGTGAAGAGCACCGCTTGTGCAAAAAAGAGTTAACCTTCTATCCCTTGAGGACTTCCCTGGTGGCTCAGTGGTAAAGAATACACCTGCAGCGTCGGAGACCCAGGTCCAATCCCTGGGTTGGGAAGATTCCTGGAGGAGGAAATGGCAACCCACTCCAGTATTCTTGCTTAGAAAATTCCGTGGACAGAGGAACCTAGCAGGCTGCAGTCCATGGGGTTCCAAAGAGTCGGACGTGACGGAGCATGCACGTATGCACAATCCCTTGAAAGTCAGTATGTGCAGATGTCTGGGCTGGGAACTTAGATTTCAGAAGTGTTCCTAACACCACTAAGTGAAAAGAGGGACTCACTGTGACTTCGCTCTTTGGACAAACAATGTGATTATATGCAGTTATATGCCAGGCAGAGGTATCTACGTGATGAGCCCCCAGTAAAAGCCCTGGACACTGAACGTCGAATGAGCTTCCCTGGTTGGCAGCACTTTACAGGTGCTGTGACAACCAGCTGCCGCATCAGGGAAGCGCTTGGTCTCCATCTGCTGTAAAAAATTAGCTGTGAGTCCTAGCAAACCACTGGCCCAGGGGATGGTTCAGGGACCCCTGACATACTGCTCACATTTAACTGTTAAAAACTGTTAGGCTGCCTCAGAAGGTCTGCGTCATTAAAGGTACTCAGTAATGAAAAAGCAATTTCATATTCAGCCACACATTTCTTATCCCTCACAACTGGTCACTTTAAACTTTACTTCAGGAATGCAAGCAGCAGGAAGATGTAAACAAAAGGTTTGTGTTTTTTTAAGCACAATATATGAACACAGTGTAAGCATATTCACTAAAAAGTGTGGTGAAACAAAGTGTGCAGAATACTTCAGCCAAAAAATAAGATCACTTGAAGCATTTTTCCCGTCCACAATCAGTAACAAATAAATCCCAACAGTGCATAACAAATGCTTTTGTCAGAATATGAATTTCACTACTTTTACTGCCAAAACTTACATCATTTATTGTTTCTCTGTGTTCATATTGAAATGATTTGAGGCTCAGTTAATTGGAACCTAGCTTAGAGGTTACTAGGCAAACTTACTATTTCTGATTCTCACATTACCCATATTGTAAGACAACCATTCTTTTTAACAGCTTGTGGGAGGTCGAGAGGAGAACAGATGACATACTCCACCACATTAAACACACAAAAATAGTAAGCTCTATCACAATTTCAGAAACAAAAAGTTAAAAAGAAAAAAATGCTGTGTGTCTTGAAAGAAATATAGGAACTAAACAAGAGAATACTTTGGAAGAATACAGCCAACACAAGTGTGCCCCTAAACCTCACAGACCACCCAATCAGAAGTTAAGAGTAAATATTTTTATACAGCTACAAGAGAAAAAAAAGCCAGCTTTTAAAAAGCATCTGTTTCCAATTTGAGTTGACTATAGCATTAAAGAAGCTTTCCAGGTGGCGCTAGTGGTAAAGAACCCACCTGCCAACGCAAGAAACCTGCAAGAGATGCAGGTTCGATCCCTGGGTTGTGAAGATCCCTTGGGGGGGGGGGGGGGTAATGACAACCTACTCCAGTATTCTTGCCAGGAGAATCCCGTGGACAGAAGAGCCCAGTGGGCTACACTCCATGGGGACGCAAAGGGTTGGACACAACTGAAGCGACTTAGCAGCAGCATAGCATTAAAGTGTGAAAATATTAAATCAAAAGAAAAGATTCAAGGTTCCTATTTTACTAACTGCCCACAGATGAAACACAGCCATTAATCTAAACAATTTGAAGGATTAAACTCCACAAGAAAATCAATATTGATACCCATTCTACAGCCAGAAAACACAAACAAAATCTTAATATTTTTAAGTGCCCTAACGTTCTTTTCTATGGTAATAGTCACTGACCAGAAGTCTTAAGGCAGGACACCTATCTGCACATTCCCAGAGCTAGTACAGAGCAGGACACATAGGAGGGTCCTCAAACACTTGCTGAGTGCATTTCTTTTTCACCTTTTGGATGCAATTTTGGAGGGAAAAAAATCTCAAAAGCCTTACATAAAACAGAGTTGGGGGAAAACAGATGGTTTGTTCAGTGGGGTTATTCTTATGATGGCAGCCCAAGCTTGGGTGGTCCAGTCTTTTCAGACCTGAAAGGCACCTTAGCCACCACCAACCAGAAGGAGGTGTGTCTTTTAATCTCCAGAGCTGTGTTTCACCAGGAAAGCTCGTTAGTAAGCAAATTTATGGGCCCCTTATCAAGCCTATTTAGCATTTCTGGGAGCCAAGGCCCAGAAACCTGCAGTAACTCAGTCAAAACAAAAGTTTTTTAAAAAAAGTTATCTGCAGTAATTTTAGATCCACTAACATAGAAGAAGATCTAGGCAAACTCAAGCTCGGTTAATTATACTCAAATAAGCTGACAGAAATGATACATCATCACCTGTAACACGGTTGCCTGCTGTGCGACCTCTTAGATGGCAGCCCACCAGGCTCCCCCGTCCCTGGGATTCTACAGGCAAGAACACTGGAGTGGGTTGCCATTTCCTTCTCCAATGTATGAAAGTGAAGTTACTCAGTCGTGTCTGACTCTTAGCGGCCCCATGGACTGCAGCCCACCAGGCTCCTCCGTCCATGGGATTTTCCAGGCAAGAGTACTGGAGTGGGATGCCATTGCCTTCTCCAACAAGGTTGCCTCAGTCAGTGAGTTCAGTCGCTCAATCGTGTCTGACTCTTTACGACCCCATGAATTGCAGTATGCCAGGCCTCCCTGTCCATCACCAACTCCCGGAGTTCACTCAAACTCACATCCATAGAGTCAGTGATGCCATCCAACCATCTCATCCTCTGTCATCCCCTTTTCTTCCTGCCCCTAATCCCTCCCAGCATCAGAGTCTTTTCCAATGAGTCAACTCTTCGCATGAGGTGGCCAAAGTACTGGAGTTTCAGCTTTAGCATCATTCCTTCCAAAGAAATCCCAGGGCTGATCTCCTTCAGAATGGACTGGTTGGATCTCCTTGCAGTCCAAGGGACTCTCAAGAGTCTTCTCCAACACCACAATTCTTCAGCGCTCAGCTTTCTTCACAGTCCAACTCTCACATCCATACATGACCACTGGAAAAACCATAGCCTTGACTAGACGGACCTTTGTTAGCAAAGTAACATCTCTGCTTTTCAATATGCTATCTACGTTGGTCAAAACTTTCCTTCCAAGGAGTGAGCATCTTTTAATTTCACGGCTGCACTCACCATCTTCAGTGATTTTGGAGCCCAGAAAAAAAAAAGTCTGACATTGCTTCCCCATCTATTTCCCATGAAGTGATGGGACTAGATGCCATGATCTAAGTTTTCTGAATGTTGAGCTTTAAGCCAACTTTTTCACTCTCCTCTTTCACTTTCATCAAGAGGCTGTTTAGTTCCTCTTCACTTTCTGCCATAAGGGTGGTATCATCTGCATATCTGAGGTTATTGATATTTCTCCCGGCAATCTTGATTCCAGCTTGTGCTTCTTCCAGCCCAGAGCTTCTCATGATGTACTCTGCATATAAGTTAAATAAGCAGGGTGACAATATCCAGCCTTGATGTACTCCTTTTCCTCTTTGGAACCAGTCTATTGTTCCATGTCCAGTTCTAACTGTTGCTTCCTAGGCCGACCTAAAAGATTTCTCTTGGGGGATGTTTATCAAGACAGGGAAAAGCGGTTCTCCTATTGACCTAAAGCAGGGATTGCCACTTATCTTTTCAGTTCTATCTTAGAAATAATGGATTGAACCTCATTAATATATTTTAGTAATCATGACTTGTTACAATGGATGAGGGCTGAGAACCAAAACTATCCGAGCGATGGTGGAAGAAGCTTGAAAAATCAGGTTTTTCCACTTAAAGATAAGCCCAGTGAAATCAAACGCCTGGCGCCGAATTTACAGCTGATTTTTGGAGTAGTCAAGGAGGCTTCCCAGATGGTGCAGCAGTAAAGAATCTAACTGCTAATACAGAAGATCCTCTGGAGAAGGGAATGGCTACCCACTCCAGTATTCTTGGCTGGAGAATCCATGGGCAGAGGAGCCTGGCGGATACAGCAAATGGAGTCGGAAAGTCGGACATGACTGACCACTCACGCAGGCACGCACTGGAGACAGCGAAAGCCAAGCCAACACTTCCAGAAAACACATGAACCACCAACCTGATCTCATTAACCTGATACATGACCCGACAGCAGTCGGGGAGCCATTTTAGAAATATTCAGTGAGCAAAGAACGACTGGAGGGTAAAGTGTCATTTATAAAGTCAGGGTGGGGCGAGAAAAAGGCAGCTGTCTCTGCCCGAACTTCAGGTTTCCCTGCGGTAAAGCCCGGGGCTCTTAGGCCCGCCAGGGAGCACAGCCCACGTGGTGCCCGCGCTCCCAGACCGCCGGCCACGAGTGCGAGAGCGGGCATCACACTCGCTGCGAAACCTGCGAACTTTCGTGTGCTTGTCCAGTCTCAAGACCACCGGCCGAGCACGTGGCTTCTCTCAGTGCCTAGGCCACTCCAGACCCTAACCCCGATCTGAGCGGCGCCAAACCGGCGTGCGCAGTATCCGCGCCCCGGGCCCAGCGACCACCAGCGCTCTCCGGCCGGGGCCGGGGTGCACCGAAGCTCCCGGCCCGAGTCCTGTGGTTCCCCCCTACCCGGCTCTTGCTCCACCCACACTCGCGCTTGGGCGTCGGGAGAATGAGCACCACCCCAGACAGCCTAGAGGCGGGCGCCAGGCCGGGACGGAAGCACTCACCGGATTCAAGCCACTTGCGCGCGGCCTCCAGCGTAACGGCCGGCTACGCCAGCCGGGGACGGGGCGGCGCGGCGCGGCGCGGCGCGCGCATGCTCGGAGCGACCCCTCCTGCTCTGAACCGGCCTCCCCGCTGGCTAACCGACGGAGGCAGGGGCCACTCCTAGTGTCTAGGTGCGGAGGGGTGTTTGGAGTTCATCCCCATAGATTTATTTTTTTGCTATTAAAGGAAATAAATGAGGGCTTTTCTTGAATTGGTGAGGGATTAGGCTCAGGATTTGGGGGGACGTGATCTAGTACAATCCTGTTCCTTTAATGAATGGAGAAACTGAGGCCGGGAAGAGGGAAGTGAGCTGCCTAAGTTTAAGGAGCTAGTTAGTGGTGCAGGTTCTCCATCGCTTTCTTTGGGGCGCTCTGCTACGCTGTGTTGCTTTGTACTAAGTCAACTGTAATTTGTACCATGTTGCTCCCGGAGAGAGAATAATGATTTAAAAAGGATACTGGAAATTCTTGAGACCGGCTGTAAAAGCAAAGAACCAAAAGGAATGATTTGAGTAACTACGGCCGAACACTCTCCTTTTGACTCATCGGGACTTTTGGGCGGGGAGGCCTGCAACCAGTAGGCAGAGGATCAACTAACTGTTCACCTTTGCTCTGGCCTGTGCAATTTTTGCTCTCCAGACAGCCAGAGGGGACACAAAGGAAGTCCTTATTTCATTCTGTTAAGATGATTGAGACCAGAAGCTGTTTCTGATGGTCAAGTGACAAGCAAATGGGAACAAAGTATACCCTTATCTTATGCTTGTCAAAACTAACAATAACAAATATTTCCAAAAATGAATGCATAAACTGTGATGAAATAACTTGTATAGAAGTATACCTAATGAAATTTTTACTTGAAATTTTAATGAAAGCCCTAAAACAGGAGACATCTACCACTGTTGACCATATACCATTTCCCACACACTTTTAAAAGCTGTGTACTCAAACTTACTAATCCATACGAAAATCTACGAGAATGCTACAGTTATCTCATTTTGCATGGGAGGAAAAGGAGGTACCAGGAGACTAAGTTATTAGCCAAAGGCAGGCTTTCTTACCATGGGCACTACTGACATTCGGGGCCAATAATTCTTTCTTGTATGGAGATGACCTGCATTGTAGCAGCATCCCTGGCCTCTACCCCTTAGATGCCAGTGGTACCCACACCAAGTTGTGACAGCCGAAAAAGTCTCTAGACCCTACATAATTACTCTGTGGCGAACCACTACTTTAGTAGTAGCCCCCACCCAGGGTTTAACGTCATACTATAGTGCAGTTACATGCCATACTTCTCAAGAGGAGGTGCTCGATACTGCCCTGTAGGACTCACTGAAAAGACCTGAACAGGTTCCGTAAGCAGCACCCACAGTCAGAGTATATAAAGAGAAGGCTGGAAACTGACGGGCAGATTGTGCATCAGTGTAGCAGATATTGCTGTAGCATTTCCCTGCCTCGCACAGAGTCGGACACGACTGAAGCGACTTAGCAGCAGCAGCAGCAGCAGCAGCAGCAGCAGCAGCAGCAGCAGCAGCCCAAGACAACTGGCAGGGACTCCTGAACCAACAGAGAGACCTGGGGCATCCACAGGCCATCTTGAGCAGCTGGGTGTTTGCTGAGCTGTGGGCTGTGCTGGTCTGCTCCAGGGCTGCTATCAGAGGAGATCCCAGTGTGTTTACAAAGGTCTTAGATCCTTGAGTCGTGGCTTGGAGTTGAAGGAATGGCTTTTGAACAGAAACCCAGGTGGCTGCTTCTTGCCTGGAGGATCCTGAAGGACGGGGCAGCACTCTGAGGCCCAAGTGCACCTCTCGCACCCTTGATTTGTCAAATCAAGGACCACTGAGCATCCTCTGGGCGGAGTGGGTGCTGTGCAAAGTACCTGGGTTTGGTACATCTGGATGGTACCCTGTCAAAGAGAGTGACATAGCAGGTGATGAAGGCCAAGCATTAAGAGGCAGAGGGGTCCACTGGCATGGACCAGAAAGGAGGTATGGGGCCACAGGAGGTCAGTCAGCAATCTCAGGGTTAATTTCAATGCACCCCAATGTGTAGACCGCCAAAAGAACCTTTGTCTGCATCTCTTGAAAACGTCAACATTTGAACACCTGTTATCAGGCCAGCTATATAATTGGTGGAGCTCAGTGTGAAATGAAAGCATGGAGCTTCTTCCAAAGGGAGGGGTAAAGTAAAGTGAAAGTGTTAGTCACTCAGTCGTGTCCAACTCTTTGTGACCCCATACACTGTAGTCCGTCAGCCTCCTCTGTCCATAGAATTCTCCAGGCAAGAATACTGGAGTGGGTAGCCATTCCCTTCTCCAGGGAATCTTCTGACCCAGGTATTGAACTCGAGTCTCCTGCATTACAGGCAGATCCTTTACTGTCTGAGCCACCAGGGAAGTCCAAGTGTCATTAAAGATACTAAAAATTAAAGTGGTTCCTTTCTTTTGCCTCCTCTTTCTCTACTACAATGGTGCTGTTTTCAATTTGCAGTATTTAATGTCATGTTCTTAGGAGCATAGGAATACTTGAAAGGTGAATGCAGACACGCAGGAGGGCCCTTCGGTGCTTCTTGGAGCCACGTATGCACAGGAGCACCCGCCTCACAGGCTGTCGAGTTCTCCCACCTGTTAAACATTGGTCCCACACTGCTGTGCCCTGGCCAGGGGTGGGGAAACCAATCCCTGAGGCACTGGTCACAGCCCCAACCCACAGCAAACCAGCTGGAGACTGCAGCCTTCCACCTGGGGCACACTCCTTACCTGGATGGCGTGGTTAGAGGCTTGCCCCAGTCCAGTCACCCTCCAAACACACCATGGCACTGCCAGCCCAGGGCAATTACAGGGTGTGGGATGTGCACCCAGTCCAACCCCACCCGCCACCCCGGATCTGTGTACCTGCCTCTCCTGGGGCAGAGGGAAGCCAGGGGGTTGCCATGGTTGCCATTGGTTGCCATGGGGATGGGGGTTGGGTGGGGAGTCTGGGAAAGCAAGGTCCAGAACCGATCTCACAAGGTGGGAGGCAGAAGTGCATGCCAAGCCTGGTACATGCTAGTTGTTCCAAAAGTCTTCCCTTCAAAACCAGAGTCAAAGATAATGTTATTCACAATTTCAAGATAGCCACTGCAGAGTATTAAACTCCAAGGGTGAGGCCCTGTGTGAGGGCGCTGGCTGTCTGCCCAAGAGACAGGCCCTACCTGCTACCCAGAGGACATCAACAAAGTCAGCTCAAATACATATCATTTCAGTAAAACACTTACCAGTTCTTTGCCTGTTCCTCCCCACCCATTCCTGGCCCCTGAACCTGGTGGGATGGGAGGAGGGTGGGAGGCAGGGAGGTATGAAAGAGCGGATTCTACACTATTCCTTGGACAGTTTCCTCAATTGAGGGTGCAGGCCTGAGCTGGCAGGAAGGAAAACAGACCTGAATCAGTCTATGCCTGAAAGTTAATATTGCTGTTATCAAAGTGAGTGTTTGGTGTGTGTATTGTGTGCTTGTTGACTGATGACTGGACTGATTGACAATTCAAAGTATCCAAGAGGCAATGGAATTCACCTGAGAAGTCAGCAAGGGGCAGAGAAGGAATCACCAATAAAGCATGTTTGACAATGACTGATGAAAAATACAGCCATTCTGCTGGTACCTCCAAGTTCCAATTGTTTCACATAAAACTATGGTTCAACAATGTGATAAATGGTAACCAAGTGGAACTCACTGGAAATTTCCCAGCAGTAAAATCACTGCATAAAAGGGGTAAATGATAAAGTCATAAGAGTAATTTGAAATGGGTTATTTGAGTCAAGATGGCATATTGTATTGATTGCCTAGTGACTGTCATGTAATTTAATTGCTTTGATTACCCAAAGACACATCATTTTTTGTTCAAATGAGCAATAGTTATCTGATTGCATCAATCTAGACCAGGATATTATCCAAAATAATCAAAGATAATTAACTCTACATTCAAATCAAATCTTTTCCCAAGATAAATCGGACTTTAAAGAGTTCATTTTAGACCTCTGCCCGCCGCCGCCACCTCACATGCCACTGGCCTTCGGGCCTCCGCCACCCCGGGCCCCACCCCCGAGAAGCCAAGCAGGTCCTTCCGACGATATGGGATTCGAGCCGCAGCAAGACGTCGACGTCCGCTGCACCCTGTGCGCACGTGCGCTCCAGGATGAAGAGAGCCCCCTATGTTGCCCGCACCCTGGCTGCTCCCTAAGGGCCCATGTGATCTGCCTGGCAGAGGAGTTCCTGCAGGAGGAACCAGGGTAGCTCCTGCCTCTAGAGGGCGCATGCCCTGGCTGTAAGAACTCACTGCTGTGGGGAGACCTGATCTGGCTGTGCCGGATGGGCACTGAGGAGGACGAGGAGGACTCAGAATTAGAAGAGGAGCACTGGACTGACATGCTCAAGACCTGATTCCCAGCATTCTCAACCTCCACCCACTCCTTTTCTTTGCCACCCTTTGTGGTTCTGGCCAGTTTTTACTTGAATACAATAAAAAGTCTGAGTTCAGGGTAAAAAAATTAAAAAAAAAAAAAAGTTCATTTTATGGGTCAATCACATTTTTAGCTTCCACCTTGGCCTTTCCTTTGTTTTATTTTTCTCTCCTACATCAAATCCATATTATCTTTACAGGTCATATTAAATTATTAGGGCTTGTTTTCACAAAGTCTTCTCTTTTCTACCTGAATTGCATATTTATTTAAAAGGTGTTTATCATGATCCAAGCAAGCCTCCTTTCACCTTGATTCAGCATTTAAATATGGCCTCATTCAAGATACATCTAATTAACAAAACATATTTTAAGTTATTTTGGGGTGGTATGATAGCTCTAAAAATGTATTTAATGAGTGGTGTTAATAACACTTCTTTATTAAATTGCAAAATGCGTGAAACACCTGCATTAATGCTCTCTGAAGAAGCGAAGAAATCAATGTGGATGCGAGAACTTCTTTCTTCAGATGCCTTCTTGGCATCAAGCTAGTCTTCTTGGTGCTATTAGAACATATATGCCACTTTTAAAGGACACAGTCTTGCATGTCAATCTCAGAACGCCTTATTAGTTCACACTAGGTTTAAAAATTGTTGCTAATGACATTATAACTCCATCTACTTTTGACTGCCTAAGGCAAGAAGTGATCAGCTAAGTAGCACAATTTTGTAGGAAGCCTTTGAAGCACTCTTGTACAAATAAGTTTCTACATTGATCCTAGGTTTAAAAGTAATAGCTCATCCTTCAAAAGACCTGATAATAAAACACAGTCCCGTTTTTTTCCCTAAAACAAATTAAGTAGCGATATATTGAAAGGAAAACTGGCAATTTTTTGCCAGTGACTGTGAAATCTGTCATCACTTTTGGCCCCATCATTGACCAAAAGCATTACGATTAAGCAGGGGATTGAAGAACACCTGATGATGCTATACTTTTTCTGAAGTTCCTGTGTTCTCGCAAAGTGTAGCAAAGGTTGAAACCTACGCCCACCATTTTATTTTCTGAGACATGGCCACCTTGCTTTCATACATTCTGAGTTAACCCCCACCATTCCCTTTCCTCAGTGGATATGACTCTCTTGTTTCTCTCTTGTTTATAGCTCTCTTTGGGTTTCTCAGTCCCCTTCCTTTTCTTTGAGATGTTCCTAATTATGAACATCCTTCCTATTTCAATAGCCTAAAAAAAAATCTCCTTAATTATTCCATGCATTTTGTCTCTCATAACTTCTTTACCAGAGGAAAAAAATATTCAAGTTCTTTATCAAATCCAGGGAAGTCAAACTGCAATTGGAAAGTGATAGGACTTTGAGGAGATGGGAATACCAGACCATCGTAACCTGTCTCCTGAGAAACCTGTATGCAGGACGAGAAGCAACAGTTAGAACCGAACATGGAACAATGGACTGGTTCCAAATTGGGAAAGGAGTACATCAAGGCTTGTCACCCTGCTTGTTTAACTTATATGCAGAGTACATCATACAAAATGCTGGGCTGGATGACTCACAACCGGGAATCAAGATTGCTGGGAGAAATACCAACAACCTCAGATATATATGCAGATCTGAGTGAAGAGGAAATAAAGAGCCTCTTGATGAAGGTGAAAGAGGAAAGTGAAAAAGCTGACTTAAAACTCAACATTTGAAAAACTAACATCATGGCATCCAGCCCCATCACTTCATGGCAAATAGACGGGGGAAAGTGGAAACAGTGTCAGATTTCATTTTCTTGGGCTCCAAAATCACTGCAGACAGTGATTGCAGTCATGAAATTAAAAGACACTTGATACTTTGAAGAAAAACTATGACAAACCTAGACAGCATTTTAAAAAGCAAAGACCACTTTTCCAACAAAGGTCCATGTGGTCAAAGCTATGGTTTTTCCAGTAGTCATGTATAGATGTGAGAGTTGGACCATGAAGAAGGCTGAGTGCCAAAGAACTGAAGAAGTCTGTGGTGCTGGAGAAGACTTGAGAATCCCTTGGACAGCAAGGATATCAAACCAATCAATTCTAAAGGAAATCAACTCTAAATATTCATTGGAAAGACTGATGCTGAAGCTGAAACTCCAATACTTTGGCCACCTGATGCAAAGAGCTATCTCACTGGAAAAGACCCTGATGCTGGGAAAGATGGGGGGCAAGAGAAGAGAGAAGGGGGCAACAGAGGATGAGATGGTTGGATGGCATCACTGACTCAATGGACATGAGTTTGAGCAAGCTCTGGAAGATAGGACAGGGAAGCCAGGCACACTCAGTTCAAAAGAGTTGGACACAGTTTAGCGAGTGAACAACAACAGGACTTTGAAATTAGGCAGGACTTTACAGTTTGATGTAGTGTTTTAAAACAATGTTTACAAGGAGAGAGTGGGTGGCTCCATCACAAGTGAGGTAGTTGGGAATGTAACTGACTGTTTTGCCTAAGTTCCTGCCAGGAAATAACAGGAGCACCAGGTATAGAATTTTAGTTGAAATAGCAATTTCCTTACTACCTCCTTATCTTGCTTCTTTGAGGATGTTACTTAATCTCATTGAAATTTTGACCTTCAGCATAAAACAGAATTAGATATAATTATTTTCCTCATTAATCTTCATGTAAAAAAGGTACACGTGCATTTACCTGTGTGTTTATGTGTGTGATTTGAACAGGCTTATGAGTGGCACAAAACAAAACGAGAAACCTCATTCATGAAAACTCACCCGCTTGCAAGGATTAAGACAATATACCATAAACTATGATTTTGTAGCAAGTCATAGGCAACTATTTGTAAACTCCATTGTTTTCCTACTTACAAAGATGGTTTGTGGCAGCAATAAAATCATGGAAGGAAGCCAGATTCCTACAAATTGGACTGCTTTAATATAAGTATTTTATACAATACTGAAACTTCTTTTATATACAGGGAATGTCAAGGGATATATATTCATATATGAGGGCTCTAATTTGGGAGAAAAAATGAACTAAAAATAAAAAGTTCCTTCAGTGACAGTAATCTATACCCGAGAGCTTCCAGATAGATAGGTGAGCCTGACATGGCAGATTCTAATAGCAAACAGGGATTCTACAAAGAGAATAAATGCTGAAACTTGGATATGGCTAGAATCTTCATTTGTTTCTAAAATAATGTCACATAAATATTTTTTATGTTGCTAATTGCAACCCATTATAATAGCATACAGTGGAAAATAAAGCAAATGTCCCATAGGAGATGGGTTAAGTAAACAGTGGTACACTCATTCAGTGGATTGTTCTGTGTGTATAAAGATTAGTTTGGCCGGCAGGGGGTGGTGGGGGAGGGGGGAGAATGGCATAGCTGTCAATGATAAGAATCAAACAAATTGAAAAAAGTATTGCTTATAATCCAAGGAAGAAAACCTAGCTAAAAACAGCACAGTTTAGACACATTTTCAAACAGAATATATGTTTAATAAGTCAGGGAGTATCCCTCTTCAGTTACCGTATCCCCAACAGTGTTTGGTATGAGGTAAGTGAGTGAAAGTCCCCAGTCGTGTCCAACTCTTTGCAACCCCATGGACTATACAGTCCATGGAATTCTCCACGCCAAAATACTGGAGTGGGTAGCCTTTCTCTTCTCCAAGGGATCTTCCCAACCCAGGGATTGAGCCCAGGTCTCCCGTGTTGCAGGTGGATTCTTTACCAGCTGAGTCACAAGGTAAGCCCATGACATAAGGGTTCACATTAATAAATGAAAATACATACAAAATATTTTGTTAGAAATATATAATGTTATGCATAGAAAAAAATCTAAGAATATTCATTAAAATGAAAACTGTTTAAGTGGATTTTGTTTGCTGATTGGTGTTTTTAATTTTTATAATAAAATTGTGTTTCTTTTGTAATCAGAAAAAAAAAAATAAAGTTAAAATATATCTGCTTATAGGTTTTTTAGCACAATCCTTATAAAATAGCCTGTTTCTATATTTAGTCAGTTTATAGAGCTGGCTGGCTTTTTCTTAAGCTTGGAAAGCAACTTATTTTCTGAAATCCTCCTATTTTATCCAAGCTTATCCCTCAGCGAACAATCACACACAGTCTGCTTCAGACTGTAATCAGTAAATGAAGTGAAAATCACAATGAGGTAAGCATTATATGCTCTCTGCCACTCACAGATTTCCCAGGTAAGTGTGACTTCATTCTTCATGAAATAAGAACCAAACCCAGAAACCTTGTTGCTCCCCAGCAGAAATGAAACTTACAGAAACAGCTCCATCCTTGCTGTTATCAAGAAGTCACTGACCTGAAAAGAAAATTGAGCTAAAATCCTAGCAGCTTACTCTGAATGCTCTAATAATTCTCTTGAGCAGCAAATGTATTTTAGACATTTATTACTGAAAAATAAAATGTCTGTGTTTCTAGACATTAACAAAAGTTACGTTTGGTTGGCCAACAATTGTTCATTAATGGTCCTCAAGAGGAATGTCCAGTGTAAGTGTAGTGTGATAGAGACTCATTTTTCTAGTCTAGATTGCCAAATGTATTCAATGATGCATTTGACTTTAAATTGTGAAATGAATATGCCCAAGAGAAGCATTAGATGTCCTGAATGTTACAGTTCAAATAGAAGAAAGGAGGCAATATTTGAAAAACCAGAGAGTCAGAAGAAGGGAACTGTGTAGATCTGCTTTGTTCATTTGTAGATTTGTCTCTCTTTTTTTTTTTTTTTTGGCATCAATTATATACAGAGTATATCAGAAGCAGAAATGTTAATCCAACTATAGTATTTTGCTTAAATAATAGCTACAAATTCTCAAAGATCCACTTAGGATATTAATCTGTTTTACATTTTGAAAATATAATCCTAGAAAATATTATCCCTTTTAAGTCACGCTTAAAAACTATTTAATAAATAGTTTTAAATTTTATTCATTGTCTATCTCCAATCAAATAAAGTTTTAAAATAAATTAAGTTAGCTCAACTTTGGACAGTTTCCTAGAAAAATATAATCCTTAGAAAGTTTTGAAAGAATTGGAGAGTTTTATTAAGAAAATAGAATGAAATATCCCCAAATTAGCCTGCCCATGAGGGAAATCATAATAGAGAAAGAATTTGCCTTTTGCACCGAAGAGGAAAATAAGTTTCTGGAACATTATGTCATTAACGATAGAGAATCAAAACCAATGTTATTGGTAAACAAGTAGGACGTTATTTGTCTCTTCACCTGGCATGAAATAATTCAAATAATTTTAGCTCACTTTATGGTAAAAAATAAATGGCAAGACACCTGAAAGTAATACACTATTTATTTCCCTTAATTCAATCCCAGAAATCAAAATAGGATGAGAAATATTTCATACTTCCTATCAAGAGCTTATCTCTAAATGGAATCTTTTTCACAAATACTTAACACGAAAACATGCACACTGTCAATCTACAAAATGAATGCTGAACATTGGAGTTTTTTTCTACTTACCAAACATTTATTTAATACCCACCCGACCCTATTTACTTAGTTCCACCAAAGTTACTAAAGATTGCTATGGGATACATACATTTCATTCAGTGTTTTCCACTCAACCCCATGTCTGGAAGTATCTTTGTTTATAAATTAAGAGCCCACATCCCATTGTGGATGTTCTTTTCCTTCTTTTGGCATCCCTTTTGCAGAACCTCAGAAGCACAGTACATATAGCTCTGCTTTAACATCCATTACATTTACTATTGACTATAGCTGCCATTTCACTGTTCCTACTATGCTGTGCACTGACTGATGGCAGGAATGTCAGTTTGTATTCATTCTTTTAGTATATCTAACACCTAATAAAGTACCCAGTACATGTAGGAGGTCAATAAACATTTGGTAAACAAAGGCAACTAATTAAATACCTCCAAAAAGGTATGAAAGCTACAAGATGCTATTATTGAAAATTAATGTATAATAGCAACTTAGTATTAGGATGGGAAGACTGACGTTTAGATTTTTTTATCCTGCTTGGTGTCAATAATGCACGAAACAATAGTAAAATAGGATAAAAGACTTGATTGGAGACAGAAGAAGGAAGCTCTTCAAGAGGATCTCAGCTGTGTGAGAGTCCATGGTGCCACCTTGATGCTAATATTCTTCCTCAGAAGCATCCAATGCTGTCAGGGAATCTGACAGCTGGCTAGCACTAAGGAACAGAGTTGCCCTGAATAATTGGCACTGAAAAGTTTTTACTGAAAGTGAAAAGTCAGTCGTGTCCGACTATTTGCGACCCCATGGACTGTAGCTTACCATGCTCCTCTGTCCATGGGATTCTCCAAGCAAGAGTACTGGAGTGGGTTGCCATTTCCTTCTCCAGAGGATCTTCCTGACCCAGGGATTGAACCTGGATCTCCCTCATTGTAGGCAGATGCTTTACCATCTGAGCCACCATGGGCATAGTCAAGCTTAATTTTTCACTCAAATGCAGATAATTTACATTTAGAAAGCAAGGAGAGTCCAGATAAAGTAGGTACAAAGCCCTTCCCTATGGAAATTGGTTTTCCATATTATGCATGCTTGTGACCCTTACTGATACAGCCAAATTCTCCTAAGACCTTAAAGTCTTTCCTTGAGGTAAATCAGTCAACTTTCACATTTTCTTTAGGACAGGATAGGTGATTGGCTGACTCCAGTTTAGTCTGGTACCATCCAACTTATAGTTAAGAGTTGGTGGTTTTCGTTGTTGTTTTTAACATAATCTGACTCCAAACACATTTTATCAATTGGGATTTCCTCTTCAAACATAAATACTCCAGTAGAACAAATTAAACGTAATGTACACAGTGGGAAATAAAATCCTTGAATAGGTGTCAATGACATGGTTGTTCTCCAGAATGATTCTACCAACCTGCCCTCCTAGGGATTTTCTCCTCTGTATCCGAGGTGAATCTGCACTGAGATTGCCTATGCATCTTCCTTGCAAGGCGTCCTCTTCTGAGTGTAGAGAAAAGGAAGTCTGGTCCATGTCAGTCTTATAGTCATGATAACAACCATCAAAGGCCATGGCTTGAGTTGCCTCAATACTGTACATTCTAGAAATCTAACAAAAAGACTTTGTTAGTAAGTCATGAATATGGTTTTAGGAGAAGGAATTACAGTCAAATTCTAAACAATCAGATTTTTAAAACAGTTTTAATAAATAATAAGAATGCTTATTTTAAAGAGTAAAAGTCTAGTTTTGCTTCTGGTGTGTGATTAAAACTCACCATCATAAATGGAAAACATCGTCTTAGACATCCATTTTTAATATGGATTTAAGGAGCAAGTATTATACAAATATTTGAGCATTATACAAATAAATGTACCACAACTATAATTGAAAATGTTTTCTAATTTAGTCCTGGCCTGTTAGACTGTACCACTCAATGTTTGTTTCCCCAAGAGGGACATTGTTTCAGGTGTTCCTTTCTGTTTCTGAGTGGTGTGAATTGTTTGCTCTAAGTTTGTGAATTGAAATGGAATATGATGTATCAACTAAATGGACTTGTTTTTCAATGTAGTTTTCCTTTTTAGAAAAAAACAGAGCAGTATGCTTAATCAGTGTTTTGTTTTGTTTTGTTTTGTTTGTCCCAAAACAGAATAATAGCATCTGGTGATGCTTTCCGAGAAAACAAAATCTCTTCTTGATCTATAGGGAGGTTTAAAAATGAACAATATACACTGGCTACTGTTGGATGAAAGTACTCAGAATTCAAATCGGAGGCTGCAGAGTAAATTCTACCAAAACATGTATTTTGTTTGTACTGACTCAAAAGCCTAATGTTTTACTGAATTCAAAACGCAAAGGGACAATTTTGTGCAGTCAGTAAACTAACCAGCAAACCATATTAGAGTTATGTTGTCCCTTTTTGTTTTAGTCCCGGAAACTTTCCATAGTAAGATGAAAATGGGTAAAATAAACATGAAATAGCATCAAGATTGAATTACTAACCAATAGCCAATAATAACATTAATAATATGTTCAACTCTGGATCAGAGGATAGAATAACTGTGTATAGTCCCCTTGGTGGTTTTGCTAGCCACCCAGAACACTGCTGAGTTGTCTCACTGAACATCCACACTTTTATCTTAATAAAAATGTCACTGTGGTGCTATGCTCAGTTGTGTCCAACTCTCTGTGACCCCATGGACTGTAGCCGCCAAGCTCCTCTGTCCATGGAATTCTTCAGGCAAAAATACTGGAGTGAGTTGTCATTTCCTACTCCAGGGGATCTTCCCAACCCAGGGGTCAAACATGGGTCTCCTGCTTGCAGACGGTTTCTTTACTGTTTAAGTCACCAGGGAAGTCCCCAAAATGTCATTAGAGTGTTAAGAAAAGATACACTCTTCTTTGAAAAACAAGGGTACCATTTTCTTTTTCCATTATGATATTTTAGATCTCTAAAACTGATTAAGTCTTACAGTGCACAATTTACCAGCAGGCTGCTAATTTCCACAAGTAGGTAAGTTGGCTGTTTCAACAGAAATAGCTTTTGAACTGGTCTTTTCTTTTTTTCTCTCCAGCTTGCAAATAAGCACATAACTAAGGCATATTATATTTAAAATGTAGTTTTGACGGTCTTAGACTGAATTCTAAGTCCTAGAATTAGGAAAACATTTGGGTGAAGGAATAAGAAATAAAATATTAATAGTTTCCTTTCTCCTTTCTGGGCAAAGGTCAACACCAGGGACAAATTTTCCATGGCCCTTGCTGTTCTCCCAGCTCTTGGTGTCTGGGGCCGGGGTTGGGGGTGGTTGGGACAGGTGTGCGGTGGTGGTGATGGGGTGGTGGTGGTAGGAAATGACCTGTGCTTGGTGCCAGTGGTGGTTTAGTTGCTAAGTTGTGTCTGAACTTGCAACCCCAGGACGGTAGCCCACCAGGCTCCTCTGTCTATGAGATTTCCCAGGCAAGAATACTGGAGTTGGTTGCCATTTCCTTCTTCAGGGGATCTTCCTGAACCAGGGATGGAACCCTCATCTCCTGCATTGCAGGCAGATTCTTTCATGGTTTCACAGGGAAGAGCTCTGTAGCCTAACATTCCTGGTCTTTCCCATCATCCGAGGGCTTTGGAGGAGGGAACTAGCACGTGTGGCTTAGCCCCTTTGGAGTTACTTTGGATCTGCATTGGTGTCCAGGTTTGTTCTCTGAAATGAGGTAAAGGAAACTGTCCTTACAGAGAAATCCTGAAGCATCAAAATTTTCCCATGACCAAGGAGAGTAAGTACATTGGATACAGGGATGAAATATTAGTGGGACCCCCCTGGCTCACAGATCTAAGGCACTTTCTCCAAACTACTTTACCAGTAACAAAATAAGATCATCACATCCATCTGTCTGGCTGCTACATCTCTCTCTCCCTCAAACTGGTTTCCCAACTCAGGTACAGAGAGAAGAGGTATCATCGATTAACCCCCAAACCTTCAGATACATGTTTCTTCCTTGTGTCTCACCAGAACATCCCAGCCCTTTAAAGATCTCTTTAAAGATCTCAAACAGCCTGTTCCCAAAACTGCTACTCCTTCAGAGCGTATGCTCTGGGCGCTAGTCACAATAAGAATGTAACATTTGTGTAGCGCTATATAGTTTGCAAAAATTTCAGATGCATTTATTATAACATTTGATCTTCACAACAAGGTAATAGAGAAGAAATTCCACCGTTTTGCAAATACAGAATGAGACAGTCTGGGATACTGAGCTAGGTTGTTAGGTTTGGCATCACTTTTGACTCCAAATCTGTGCTCTTTCCTTTGTCCCACAAACATATGAAGGGCAAGTAGGACTCTTTTTTGAGAAAATTGCAACTTTGAAGGAGGCTTAGAAGGGTGGTTTCCAGAGGTTGGGTGGGGGGAGGGGAAATGGGGAGTTGTTTAATGGGTACAGAGTTTCAGTTTTGCAAGGTGAACACTTTCTGGGTTGTATTGGAGAAGGCAATGGCAACCCACTCCAGTACTCTTGCCTGGAGAATCCCGACAGTGTAAATATTCTTAATACCACCAAACTGTACACTTAAAAACAATTAAGATGGCAAGTTCTATGTTATGTGCATTTTACTACAATTAAAAAATGTCTTTTAAAGTGAATGCAGCTGCCGCTAAGTTGCTTCAGTCGTGTCCGACTCTGTGCGACCCCATAAATGGCAGCCCACCAGGCTCCCCCATCCATGGGATTCTCCAGGCAAGAACACTGGAGTGGGTTGCCATTTCCTTCTCCAATGCATGAAAGTGAAAAGTGAAAGTGAAGTCGCTCAGTCAAGTCCGACTCTTAGTGACCCCATGGACTGCGGCCCACCAGGCTCCTCCGTCCATGGGATTTTCCAGGCAAGAGTACTGGAGTGGGGTTTAAAGTGAATAATGCTTATTAACTCAAAAGAATCTCTTCTGTGGTACACAGAAGATTGTGTACAACTTGATCAAGTGAAAAAAATTCAGTGATCACAGATGTTTTGGTGGGGGTGGCTAGCGGTACAGGTGGGAAGACGAAGAGGTAGGTTTTGGGGAGTCAAAGGACTAGATACAGGTGGCCAAAATCACTATAGTGCCTCTTTCTTCAGTTAACCACTGCCCACATAAAGACAAAACAAAATAAAAAAAGAACAAAATTCTTTTCCTCATCACTGTTTTCTCTTTCCCTTCACATCTTACCTAATCATTGCTGTTCACAGTGTGCTGTGGATCAGTGGAGTCTGGGCCATCTTAGAAATGCAGACTCTTAGCTCCCACCCAGACCTACTGGGTGAGAATCTTAACAAATCCCAGGTGAGGTGGGCATTCTGATCACTGCATGCTTGTCTAAAAGGTCCTGATTTTCTCACACCTGCATAGCAGTCACTGTGTATGTGACAGAGACACGTACTTCCATGCTGTCGACAAAAGGAACTAAAGAATCTCTGATGAAGCAAAATCAGCTTCCATTACAGCTTTGACTCAAAGGATATGAAATTTAAAAACTGAAGTAGCATTAGGTGATCTGAATTGTGATTGCAGATCTGTTAGCTGTGGATCTTTAGGCAAATCACTTCACTTCACTAAAACTCTTCTGTTTCAGTTTAGAAATAGAGATAATAACCACTCTGAGGCCTACATAGTGGAGCCAATATGAGGGTTCAGTTCAAGAAGAGGATATAAAAATGTTCTTTTTAAAAAGGATTAAATACTCTCACTAGAAGCATAAAAAATATTAAATAATGTTTTGGTATGTATAAATACTCACTTAAGAATTTCTTCTTAAACCAGTGTGAATGTATCACATTAAAATTATTGCAATATATATATACATACATATGAAAATATATATATACACTGTATATATATACACACACACACACACTTTGACCATACACAATACTGATGCAAAGAACCAACTCATTGGAAAACACCCTGATGCTGGAAAAGATTGAAAAAGGAGAAGAGGACAGCAGAGGATAAGATGGTTGTATAGCATCATTGACTCAATGGACATGAACTTGGGCAAACTCTGGAAGATGGTGAAGGACAGGGAGGTCTGGAGTGCTGCAGTCCATGGGCTTGCAAAGAGTTGGATATGACTTAGCAACTGAACAACAGCAATACATATATATGTGTATCAAATTAATTTGCATGTGTGTATGTATGTATACACACATATTAATTAGATCTGCTAGGTTTCTGAAGTAAAACAGCATGTTTTACTTCAATTGGTGCCCCAACCCTTTGTGAACGGAGCAGGTAGAGATCAATCAATCCAGGTTGATAAAGCAATGTCATAAGAAATATGTGACAACACTTAGGACCCAGAAGGCACCTTGTTCCCTGTATATGGTGAAGAGAAGAACCTTCCTTTATGCTCTACCACTCACCTGAGTGACAAGAAAAATAAATAAATCCTAGCTCTTGGTGGAGATCTATTATTTACTGGTTGAGAGCACAGCCTTTGGAGTTGGAAAGCTCCAGAAGCATATCTTGATTCCTCTAAAGCTGTGTGACCTTGGTAAAGTTACTCCCCAACTGCTCCTACTTCACCTCTGTAAAATGAAGGTGATAAAGTACTGTCCTCTTCAGGTTACAGTGAGAATTAAGTAATATAATATGTTGGGTGGTTAGCACAAAGCCAACAGACAAGAAACACTCATTAAACGTTAGCTATCATCATCCTTGGGCTTCCCTAGTGGCTCAGATGGTAAAGAATCTACCTGCAGTGCAGGAGACCCAGTTTAATCGCTGGGTCAGAAAGATCTCCTGGAGAAGGGAAAGGCTATCCATTCCGGCATTCTTGCCAGGAGAATTCCATGGATAGAGGAGCCTGGCAGTTCATGGGATCACAGAGAGTTGGACAGGTTTGAGTGACTAACACACACATACACACACACACCATCAGCATCATTCATCTACATGAAAGGATATGATTTGTACATCAACCCCTTCTTTTCCAGGGCTAAAGTCAGTAGAGGGGAGCACATTGTGAGAAATTCCTCATACAGAAAACCTCCTGGCAAAACTTTCTTTTGCAATGCTAAGGAAACCAGCCAGTGCAGAGCAGAAAGGGTAAAGTTCAAGATTATTTGTCATACACTTGCATTTTGCCAAGTTACACAAACTTCATACAAGGGTTGCAATACTGCCAGGAGAGGGCATGGGTGAGGATAGCCTTTTTCACATTCCAAGAAGGATCCAGTAGTGAAAGCAAGGCAGTACCTTCCGGGTCTTCTTGAATCGTTTCCGCTCTTCCACTGTGGTGAGGTAGTTCACAGCTGCGTACTCAATGACTGACAGGAAGACAAAGAGGGAGCTGACCCACAGGTACACATCCACAGCCTTGATGTAGGACACCTGGGGCATGGAGGCACTCACCCCCGAGAGGATCGTGGACATGGTCAGCACCGTGGTGATTCCTGCCATTCAAGAACAGTGATGAACAGCTCAGTGACAGCACCATTCAGCTTCAGGTTCCAGAGCCAGAGGACACCAGGGGGGACATTTCCAGGTCGCTATCTGCTGATCACAAGTGTGTGAGGGCCGGGAATCTCAGCAAGTCACCCGAGTACAGCTTGAGCCTAAGCCAGAACCTCCCGTTGGGTTTCTCTTCCTGTGTCTTTTTCTTACCCTCAGCCCCACTGTCCATGATGTTCCCCTTCCCTCCAGCTAAAGTTTCCAGAGTCAGACATGTCCCTAAAGATTCATGGCTCCTACCCTCAGCTGGGCCTCTTTTAACCATCCCAGAAAAGTAAAAACGTATTCCATTTTTTAAAATTCTCTGAGATTGTCTATACCAATTTTTTCAGATCCTGCATATATGCATTAATACACAATATTTGTTTTTCTCTTTCTGACTTACTTCACTCTGTATGACCATCTCTAGGTCCATCCATGTCTCTGCATATGACCCAGTTTTGCTCCTTTGTATGGCTGAGTAATATTATATTGTAAAGAGGAGAAGGGGACAACAGAGGATGAGATGGCTGGATGGCATCACCGACTCGACGGGCATGAGTTTGAGTGAACTTCGGGAGTTGGTGATTGACAGGGAGGCCTGGCGTGCTGCGATTCATGGGGTCGCAAAGAGTCGGACACAACTGAGCAACTGAACTGAACTGACCTCACTAAATATTCTGAATATTCATTGAAAGGACTGATGCTGAAGCTGAAGCTCCAATACTTTGGCCACCTAATGTAAAGAACTGACTCTCTGGAAAAGATCCTGATGCTGGGAAAGATTGAAGGCAGGAGAAGGCAACGACAGAGGATTCGATGGTTGGAAGGCATCACCAACTCAATGGACATGAGTTTGAACAACTCCAGGAGTTGGTGATGGACAGGGAAGCCTGGTGTCCTGCAATCCATAGGGTTGCAAAGAGTCAGACACAACTGAGTGACTGAACTGAATTGAACTGAACTGAAGCAGAAATAGAGACACAGACATAGAGAACAAACAGATGGATATCAAGGGGGGAAAGGGGGAAAATGAATTGGGGGATTGAGATAGACATATATACACTACTGATACTATGAATAAAATAGATAACTAACGAGAAACTACGGACAGGGAACTCTACTGAGTGCTCTGTGGTGACCTAAATGGGAAGGAAAGCCGAAGAAGAGGAGATATATGTATAACTGATTCACTATGCTGTAGCAGAAACTAACACAACACTGTAAAGCAACCATACTCCAATAAATTTTTTAAGAAATTTTAAATTGAAGGATAATTGCTTTACAGTATTGTATTGGTTTCTACCAAACATCAACATGAATCAGCCATAGAAAAAAATTCTTCTGAAAAAGAAATTAATTCTAAAACCATTTCCACCACTATTCCCCATCATTTCACAACTTTTACGGTTAAGAAAGTATCTTCATGTCAATCTTAAATCTTTCGTTTGTCAGGGAGTGCTCTTTAGTAGCATTAAAGATTGCTGTCCCTGTACTTTTCTTTCACATAGAATACTTACAGGCCATTGTCATTGCTCTCACTTTGTCCCATGTTACTGAAACTATAGCTCAGTTGCAACTCAGATTGGAAGTGTGGTGGTGGAGGCTTAGTTCTGAGTAAGTATTTACTAAGCAGCTGCTGCTGCTAGGTTGCTTCAGTCGTGTCCGACTCTGTGCGACCCCATAGACAGCAGCCCACCAGGCTCCTCTGTCCATGGGATTTTCCAGGCAAGAGTACTGGAGTGGGGTGCCATTTCCTTCTCCAATGCATGAAAGGAAAAAGTGAAAGTGAAGTGGCTCAGTCATGTCCGACTCTTAGAGACCCCATGGACTGCAGCCCACCAGGCTCCTCTGTCCATGGGATTTTCCAGGCAAGAGTACTGGAGTGGGGTGCCATTGCCTTCTCCGACTAAGCAGCTGCTAAACACCAATTACTTTTTGCCCCACTCCTCCCGTTACCCTGTCTCCTATTTTTCCCACTTCTTCCCTACTATTATTCCCTTCTTACTGCTTTCCCTTTCATTTCCTTTTCTCTTCCTTTCCCTTCTTTAATCCCTGCAATGGGCATCAGAGGTAAGGAGATCAAGATTCTGGGGGACAAGGGAGAAAGGAGCGACTGAGATTTCCTTAATAAAAATGACAACTTTAGGGAGAGCTCTTTTGTGTCTACACTGATTTCTCAGAGAGAGGCTGCAAGAGTAGTGCCTGGAGAGAAAGCCTAGTATTGTAAATATTCGAAATGTATGCTGGCTGGCATGGTTTTTTTTCTTAACTTCCCACCAGGGAGGTGCAAATGGAATCCTTAATGATTTTTATAAGTTGTGAGGACATTTTAATGTCAGCAGACAGAGCCCCAAACAGCAGGAAGAACACTGTGATTTACTCCTAAAATGTACAGACACAGCAGGTGGACAGCTCTCAGCCACACATTCCTACCTTTTCAACAAATTCTGTCATTTTGTAAGGTTTTCATCTGAGGGAGGCCCACATCAAAGACAATGACAGCGCTACAGAGCTATTCAATTTCAAATTAAGTTTTTTCCTGTGGATGGTGTAGACCAAAGCCATTTGGCAATCTGACAGTCACTGTGGGAGAACCCGAAATCTCACCTTCACATGGATTTGAACTCCAGAATAAGAAACCTAAATGCTTCTCCAGCAATTACCATTACATGCAGGCCACTGACTCACTGAGTCTCAGGTCTCCCCAACAATGGTCATGTCAACAGTGTGCATATTGGTGGATACCGTTAGCATTCCTTGCTACATAAACATGGAGATATGAAATTTTTATTAAGGTACAGGTGTACGTATCAGAGAAGGCGATGGCACCCGACTCCAGTACTCTTGCCTGGAAAAGCCCATGGACAGAGGAGCCTGGTGGGCTGCAGTCCATGGGGTCACCAAGAGTTGGACACGACTGAGCAACTTCACTTTCACTTTTCACTTTCATGCATTGGAGAAGGAAATGGCAACCCACTCCAGTGTTCTTGCCTGGAGAATCCCAGGGACAGAGGAGCCTAGAGGGCTGCCGTCTATGGGGTCACACAGAGTTGGACACGACTGAAGTGACTTAGCAGCAGCAGTACGTATAGCTGAAGCTGAGATTAATAAATACAACTTGTTTGCCTTTATTGAATGTTTACCCACCACTGCTGCTGGGGCTGCTAAGTCGCTTCAGTTGTGTCCGACTCTTCTCGACCCCATGGACTGCAGCCCACCAGGCTCTTCCGTCCATGGGATTTTCCAGGCAAGAATACTGGAGTGGGGTGCCATTGCCTTCTCCGTTACCCACCACAAACCTAGGTAAATATTAGCCACACATTGCAGAAAAGAAATATGAGTGAAAAGTGGCTAATTAGCCTGAATTTTGCCAGGAGCAGAATTGAAACCTTCTCTCTGAATATAGAAACCCATGCTTTTATTTCATGCAAACCTGTGGCCTCTCATTCTGAACCTGAAAAGGAAATTTCCTTTTGTTTTTAAGATTATAGACCAGTCTCTATATATGGAGTATCTCTGAGACAAGATGCTATAAAACTGAGTGTGGAATTATGTCGGGAAGCATGAAGGTATTTTGTGCTTTTCAAGAGGCCAGAAGTCTTATTCCGTCAGGATTTCACTGGTAAAACTATGAAAATCCTAAATGAATATTCCTGTTTAGTCGCTTACCTCATTTGTTCAAAATTTTTTAAATGTTTCCTCTTACTGGGTTTTGAAGATATGGAAGATAGTACTTGGTTTTTTTTTTTTTTTTTTCAGTGACAGTAACATGAGGCTTAGCAGATGAAATAAGGGTTTAGAAAAACACACAAATACATGCTCTTGTCATGTATTTCACACTGATGACTGTTGAGTCAATAAAAGGGGATTGGATCATTTATATTTGCCAGATAGCAATAAACAAGCAGTCATTTTCTTTAGAAGGGTGCTTAGTCCAACTACGGAGAAGGCAATGGCACCCCACTGCAGTACTCTTGCCTGGAAAATCCCATGGATGGAGGAGCCTGGTAGGCTGCAGTCCATGGGGTCACTAAGAGTCGGACATGACTGAGCGACTTCACTTTCACTTTTCACTTTCCTGCATTGGAGAAGGAAATGGCAACCCACTCCAGTGTTCTTGCCTGGAGAATCCCAGGGACAGGGAAGCCTGGTGGGCTGCCGTCTATGGGGTCACACAGAGTCGGACAAGACTGAAGCGACTTAGCAGTAACAGTAGTCCAACTAACTAATGGTAAGTTTATTTTTAAACCAGCATTCTAGATTTTCCTGTTTAAAAGAAGCAGATAGGGAGGGTGGGGAGTGGGGAAAAGGGAGTAAAGGATGAGAAAACTGATGTATAAATTCCTAAAGCAATAGAATTTAGAGTGAGGAGTATTACAGCTACATTAAACACACTTATTATGTCTTGAGCCGCCCCTTAGAAATACATTAATCTTATCAAATTGTATTCCTTCTAAGCCCATTAAAGTTAACACTGCAATAAAGGAGTTTTGAATTATATGAAGTGAGCATTTAGTCAAAGAAAGGACCTGTGTTGGAATTAGAGAATTATCTTCCCACCTACTGAAATCGCATAGATAGGAAAGCATTGAGACAATATTTAGTCTGGACCCTGAGACTCAAATTCCCTGAGCCATGCAGTTTCTCCCCTCTATTAATTCTTAAGGTTACATATGAGATCCTAGGAGCCCTTCAGTCAGGGGAGGATTGTTATCTATTTTTATTTCTCATTGGCTATGTTTTGCCATACATGATGAGGCGAATGTCAGGGGTGTGGGGCCCCATGCCAGGAAAGGATAATGTTTCCTGAACTGGCAGAAGTCTAAAGAGGTGGTAACTGACAGACAGCTCAGATCAGCCTTCAAGTGCCTCTGGGGGATGGGTGGACAGTGAGAAAGAAAGCTATGAAAGAATTTAAGAGTGATCTCAGCTTCTGAGTGGATTAAATGGGATGCAATGCAAAGACCACTGGATTAGGAGTCAGAAAGGGAACTAGAGAAAGGAAGGAAGCTTTGGTTGAGTGCTTCGGCCACTATAGCCCTGAGCTATGCAGTTTACACACATCGATCTTTGTGAGGGCATGAGGGCCTACAGAAGACACTTAGAACTACTAGGTCAGTTCACCCCTCAGTAGCTGTGTTGTAGGGAGCTCTTTTGAAAGGAAAGATGTCTACATTCATCTTTAAATGAGTAAAAACATTTCCCCTGTGGGCCAAGGCAGAAAGAAAATATTAAGTGATGTAAGAGAGAGGAAGGTAGGCTGGATATCCCAATACTGCTCTTTGGACAGAAAGCACCAACCATTATCTCACAGATGTGGTGCCGGAGTCCACTGCATAGGTGTTCTAGTTACTTCTATAATGGTAAAATGAATAGCTTCTAAGTATTATTTTCCAGGTATATGGCATAGCCTCCATTATGCATTTTTCTTTATGAATGAATACATGTCTGAAAGTTTTAGTTGCCTTCCTTTGCCAGGAAATATCTGTCTATTTCCTGATAAATGACCCCATTACTTTATACATTGTATATAAAGGGGATACCCAACAGGAATGCAGAGGGGCCCAACAGGAATGACAGAGGCAAGCAAGGAAGGAAGAGGATGAGAGAGGGGAGAAGAGAACCCTTCATGACAGTAAAAACATCCTTGAACAACTTTGTAAGAGTTCTTCACTCCTTATCTGTGTAAAATTGAGTAGAATCATAGACTAGTATTTTAACCCAATACATACTCTGAGTTATGATTGCTATTATCTCTAGTAATAGAATTGCCTAATCACAACTGATACTCTGTGCTGTTCTGCCTCTATTGTTCTTTATCTGAAACAAGACAGACGTGGAAGGGTTTTAACCAGTAAATGATTCATCCTTAGTCAGCAAATGAACCCAAATGCAGAAGAGTCTTAATGAGAAATGAATCATCATTGTTTTCAGTTAGTAACTAAAATACAGCTATTAAAAACATGGTGGGCGAAATACTGGCAGTCTAACAACTATATATTAAGCACAAAATACGTGCAGGGCACTGTGCTAGTCACCATCCTTGAAGAACTCATATTCTAATAGAGAAGACAAGATGAGCTACCAACCCACCCCACAGCTGAACAGGAAACAGATGAAGCAGGTTCCTTAGGAGAGATACAAAGCGCTCTGTGGTTCAAAGATGAGAGAGACCATACCTGCCTGAAACCATCGGTAAAGGCTTCTGGCTTGTTCAGAAATGGCTAAATTTGCCAGAGAAAGACAGGTAGGGAGGGCATTCTAGATAGAGTGGGAGTCAGCACAAATGTCCAGAGGTGAGAGAAGCAGATAGGCACAAGGGCCTGTTTGAGAACACTGAATATTCAAATTGACTGAAGCTTATTAAGGTAAGTCTGGTGGCTCAGACAGTAAAGAATCTGCCTTCAGTGCAGGAGACCCGGGTTTGATCCCTGGGTTGGGAAGATCCCCTGGAGAAGGAAATGGCAACTCACTCCAGTATTCTTGCCTGGAGAATTCCATGGACAGAGGAGCCTGGTAGGCTACAGTCTATGGGATTACAAAGAGTCAGACACAACTGAGCTACTTTCACTATTAGGGCAAGTATTTTAGGGCAGGGGTGTGGCTGAAAATTTGGCAAATAAAAACACAGAATATTCAGTTATATTTGAACTTCAGATAAACAATGAATAATGTTTCAGTATCAGTGTGTTCCATGCAATATTTCAGATGTTCCTATACTCAAACATTGTTTGGTGCTTAACTAAAATACAAATTTAACCCAGTATCCTGTATTTTATCTGACAAGCCTCAAGGGACACCTTGAATTCCAAGTTGAGTGTATTTACTGCAATCACATTTGAGATTGAGAGTATGATGATCACATTTGTGTCACAGAAGTATCACTCTGGTGGTAGGGTTGAACTTGGGCAAGAAGAAAAGGAGGTGAGATAAGCAGTTACAAGGCTTCTGCAAGCCCAAACTCCATCTTTGTACAAATTACTGAGAGGTATCCCTTCCTCTGGAGGATGTCACTCCAAACCACGTGCCAAGAAGCTTGGGCTGGATCTCTGCTCCCTACTAGGTGCATCTATAAGTTAGGAGTTTGGGAGTAACAGATACACACTGCTGCTGCTGCCGCTGCTGCTGCTGCTGAGTCGCTTCAGTCGTGTCCGACTCTGTGCGACCCCATAGACGTCAACCCACCAGGCTCCCCCGTCCCTGGGATTCTCCAGGCAAGAACACTGGAGTGGGTTGCCATTTCCTTCTCCAATGCCTGAAAGTGAAAGTGAAGTCGCTGAGTCGTGTCTGACTCTTAGCGACCCCATGGACTGTAGCCCACCAGGCTCCTCCGTCCATGGGATTTTCCAGGCAAGAGTACTGGAGTGGGGTGCCATTGCCTTCTCCGACAGATACACACTACTATATATAAAAGAGATAACAACAAGGACCTACTGCATAGCACAGGGAACTGTACTTAATATCCTGTAATAACCTATAATGGAAAGGAATCTAAATCACTTCGCTGTATACCCGAAACTAACACAACACGGTAAATCAACTATACTTCAATAAACAAATAAATTAAAAAAAAAAAAAAAGATGGCAAAGTATCTTTCAAAGAACCTGAGGGTGGGAGGAAACAAAAGCCTGAGAACATAGTAGTGTTCTAGAAATGTTTGTTCTCTCTATTAAAATGAAGGAGGGACACTTCTGATTTGTATATTATTTTATATAAATCTGCCTAGCAATTTCCTAACTCTGTAGACACAAGCAGCACAGAATTTCAGTGTTGCCCATTCAGTCCAACCTGCCTGAGAGCCAGCTTTTATTGCTGTCATTTTCATGATATAAGAGCTAAGCAGTCAGCTTCAGGGATCCCATTGAAACTCATGTCCATAAACCTTTAGAGACTGAATGCCTTTCTCATTCTGTCTCAAGGGCTGGAAATGGGCCTTTAGTCTCTCTTTGGGTCTATACTGCCCCACTGCCATACTGAGGTCAGGGCCAGGCTGGTCTGATATGAAGGAACAGCCACAATAATTTAGTTACTCATTCAGATGGTATTTTCCCCCTTGAAGACATTCAAGACTCAAATGTTTGTGAACTGAAACTTTTAGTAGGGGAAAGAGGTAAACAAATCATTAATATTAATGACAATTTATGTCTTTCAAATATCTTTAGAAGTATGCATATAATTTGTCAACATTAACTTAGAAATCACTCCTTCTGGAATGAATTGTGTGATAATTATGATGACTGTGAACCACTTATAACAATCTTCTCCCTAAACAGAGCATTATGGGTGAAAGAACAAAATCAGCCCAAATGAGAGAGTTCTGCCCCAAACCAGCCAAGAAGGCAGGTGGGTTTGACTCCTGGGTTCTCATTAAGTAACATGTTGTCTAAGTATTTAGCTTGGCAAGTCTACTTTATAAGGACTCAATCAAAATCGCTAAGTGGGTCTGAAGTGGTTTCCATAAATCTGTGTGTGTGACAGTGGCATGTGATGTCTCTAGATAGAGTGACAATCACACCTGTTAATGAGGCTGGCAATGTTTCCCTATTTGTAATCTCTGAAGTGCCATGACACCTAAAATTCTGCTGTAATGGATTCTGATTTCAGTATTTATTAACAAGCTATGCCATAATTTTTTTTAAACTAGCTCTTATGTTTCCAAATTCAAGCATTCGACTCTCCAAGAGGTAATTTATTAAGGTACCAATAGTAGAGTGTAAATTCATTTGAACTGAAAACTTCTGCAATGTAAGGGTTTGTCAGGCAAAGTGAAGTGAACTTGGGCAAGAGACAGGGAGGTTTTCCTGAAAGGCAGAAAAGAGACATTTGTGAAGTGAGTCTGTTTCTGCTTCATAACTTCACCCTCTCTCCTCCCTACCCTCCACCTTGGGTCAGTTGGTGCAGTCTTCATACTGAATGTCTTGGTTTCCGAGGAAAGAGTCTAGCTACAATTTGCCTTTATGGCTGTCAAGCCAAATACTGTAACCTGAGTGCACATCATAACTATCCCTACTAACCCATCACCCTCTTTCCCTCTCCACATATCACCAATTCATTCACCCTCCTTGACATTTCTCCCACATTAACATTTCACAAAGGTATAGAAAGATTCACCCAAGGAAACTCTTGCGGGGACAGCTCTTCGGTCGATCCAAAATGAAACCCAGGAAAGCATTACCATCAACATAGCTGGGAAATAGGTTTGCAGGACAAAGAAGAAAATATGTCTCCTTAGCACAAAGTTGATGAAAAGCCTATTATACCAACCTATGAGGAAAAGTCAAAGTTTTCATCAGAACAGGCTTTTTTTTGGTGGAAATGCCATACTTAGTGACAATAACCTGCTTCTTTAGACTCCAAGCTCTTAGGTAACATGGAACTTAAGACACCCTTGTTTACCCAGTACAGGGATAGGACCTGGGCCTCCAATGTTGGTTGAACTAACTGAACTGCAGTAGGTTTAATTGTCTGACTCTAAGGTTCTCCTTTAAATTTCATATTTGCTGTTCAGGGATGAATGGTTATTATATTTTGTGGGGTGGCCTTTAGAGACCTTACTCCAAAATGTTTTGTGTTTGCAGTGTTTCTTCAGGTGAAAAAGTCTTCAATATATGGCTAATGACTGATGCAAGAGCCAATAAACCACTTATGAGCTGTAACAAATGACATGAAACATTTCATCTGGAGGAAAAGATTCACAGCAGCTTCTCTGTCCTTGGATTCCAAGTTAGGATCCAGATAGCTAGGGATTCAAAGAGGGGCTGGGGGAAGGGAGTATCCATAAACAATTTTTATTATTTCAAAGTTTCGAGGGTACCATTAATTTATCTATTCTAATCTGTTGAAAAGTAGCCAAATGGTGTTTCTTTGTCTCTTGTTGGAATTATATAAATTCATGTTGGTATTAGTTTGTACTGATCAAAGCAGCAGTTGCAGTCATGTCAATATGCATAGTTTGTTCAGCTTCCCATTTCACATTGGCTGCAAGGAACCATGTTTAGAAGGTTAGAGCATGCTTTTGGACCATCTATAGGACTTCTCTGATGCCATTTCCTGGTAACTACATGTTAGATTCTATATGATAACTTATGCTTATTTTACATTTTTCTTTCTCATATTTCTCTTTCATATCATCTTGCTTTATTTTACAATGATGCCAATCTTATTAAATCTTTCCTAAAGTAAGCAATGAATAATGAAAATATACCTTTTATAAATAAGTGGTAAGATTAATTTTTCCATTATAAATGCAGTTGACTGTAATCCAAATTATTCAGGATTTTAACCTATATATTAACCTATATATTTTAACCTATAGTCTTTTAACCTATAGGTTAAAAATAATAAAATTGAGTTATAGGTTTTGCAAGGTTGGAGAACTCTTCTACTTCCCCAGTAGTAATTTCTGAACCCAAGATGGCAAACTTACTAGACAGATTGGGTAAACATTTAGGCAAACATATACCTGGTCAATCTTCACTGAGTTTGCAGACTGTATGCCTAGTATTCTATTCTTAATTAACTGTTGGTTACCTTTCTTTTTCCTACTTGTTTTAGTTTCTCTCACTATCAGTTGATATGCATCAGGAACATTAAACAATTTCATTACCAAGAGTAATAAAAGATACATGATGTATTATACTCTAAAGTCAAAATATGCCTTTTTTTAAGCTACTCATTGTCTTGTATTACCCATGTTACATCCCACTTTATTATAGTCCGAAGTTGAGAGTTTTGATTATGGCTATAGAGTGGAATAATAGCATCTCTGATGTTATAGCTTCGTATAATTATTGTGAAATTATAAGGGATAAGGAAAAGCTGGAAAGTACTTCATAAAGACACACGCATATGCTTTTAAGTTCTGAAATGTATTTGGGCACCGAGGTCTTTTTTTAACTCATAATTTTCTGAATAATTTTTTTTTTTTTTTTTTGGCAACCAAGCAGGAGACATGTTGCTCTGTCTTGAAGTTTTTCTGGGAAGGGGAGACGAGGGATAGTTCTGTTGTTGAAGTTGTAGCTGGGAAGAGCTCCCTTTACCCACCAGGAAAGATAGTGTTGCTCTAGAAAGGAGTGGAGCTCTCATTCCGGGAGTGCAAAAGAGTAGGACTCTATTTTTGATATTTGACTACTGATAGCTCTCTAGCTCCACTTCTCCTTCTGCTCCACACCTGGGCAAGCTAGGAAGAAAGCCAGATGTTCTCTCTTTACTGATGGAAAGATCAAACCATGAAAACATGGCCCCATGCAAGGAGCCCTCACTTGAGTCCCACTTTCTAAGCACCACAGAACCCCAAGTCAGAGGCCCCTTCCTGTTCTCTCAAGACATTTTCAGATATGCTTTGAAGCCTGCCCTGCTCTCTCTAGAAAACCTCATTATGTAAGTAATAAATCTCTGTATACCCTTTCAGCATCTGTGTACCATCACCAGTTTTGACATCTGAACTAAATTTTGGGTGGAAGTGTCCACCCACCTGCATCTGGTTGCCACATGGTAGAAAGAAAGGAAGTTTATGAAAGAGAGAGAAGGGCTTGAGAACTGGCAGCAGGGAAATGGAAGAGGTGGGCAGTGACTGGGCACTTAGTCCAAGACAATGTCCCAGAAGATCTTTATATCCAAAGACTGTCACCTTCAATGGCCTGTTGATGCTAAGGCTTCATTCTGTGTTGAAAGGCTAAAGATGCTGCTGCTGCTGCTGCTAAGTCACTTCAGTTGTGTCCGACTCTGTGCGACCCCATAGACGGCAGCCCATCAGGCTCCTCCGTCCCTGGGATTCTCCAAGAACACTGGAGTGGGTTGCCAAGTTTCATTATTGTAACTATACTTCTGACTCTTGTAACTGAGCCAGAATTGTAATTTTTTTTCTGTATAGCTGATTTAGGAGTGGCAGTTATGGTGGTTGTTTTAATGATAGGCATGAAGACAAAATATAAAATATTTTTATGAAACTAATATGTTTAATTTGAGAAAAACACTTGAATTTGGCTCTCAGGTGACCTTGTTTGGTAATTCATGGATAATGTGAGGAAGAACTATTACCTACTTGTGAACTAAAATAAATTCTAAATGCTGATCTTTTCAAAACCTAAGAAATGCTTGAATGAACTCAGATATTAATAACTTGATATTTGAATACAACTTTCAAAATGCTTTATTCTTCTCTTTTAAAAAAAAGTAATATTAGGGGACCATTTTGGGCTCCCAGGTGTTGCTGGTGGTAAATAATCTGCCTACAGTGCAGGAGATACAGGAGACTTGGGTTCGATCCTGAGTTGGAAAGATCCCCTGGAGAAGAAAATGGTAACCCTCTCCAGTATTTTGCCTGAAAAGTCCTATGGACACAGGAGCCTAGCAGGCTACAGTCCATGGGGTCACAAAAGAGTCGCATATGACTTAGTGACTGAGCACACACACATACAGGAGCCCATTTTAATCTTTCTCATTATAAAGTATGTCTGTGTAACAACAAAAAAATAAAGAAGTATTGAAATAAAATTTAAAATTTCCCCAATATCTGTACTTACTTCTCATAGGCATATAAAGTGCAAGAATCACTTTACTGATCAAGTCATTCGGTTGCTATTTATTGAGCATCTATCATGCCCCAGGCGTGTTTGAGGTGCTGGGTGAGAGACAGAGAACAAGGCAGACAGATAGATCCCTACACTCTTTCTAGCCAGGCACTCAGATAAGAAAGCAGTCAAACAGAGATGTATTTCAGCAAGTGGTTAGTGCTGTGAAGACAAATACGCATGGGGAATGGCGAGGAGGGAGGTTTATTGTACATAGGATGGCTAGGAAAGCACTCTTTGAGGAGATGATATTTGAATAAAGTTCTGAGCAAAACAGGGAAGCTGGTCATGAAAAAATCAGGGAAAACACACCAGGCAAAGAAAGGTGAAAGCAGAACTCCTGCAGGTGGAATGAGGTGGGTGTGTTTGAAGACAAGCAAGAAGTGGGGAGGCCGGGCAGCGAGCGGTGATTGGTGAGGTCAGAGCCTTAGGCAGAGAGTGATCATGTAGGGCCTGTGGGCCATGATGAGAAGCTTAAGTTCTGCTGTAAGTTTGGTGGAAAAGCACCGCAGGGTTTTAACAGGAAAGAATTGTGTTCTTCATGTTTTCAAAAGAACACTCTGTCTGCTGTATGAAGAGTAGACTGCAGGGGCCTAGGGGAAGCTAGACATCAGTTAAAGGTGTTTACATGATAAAGACAGAAATGTGTACACATGGTCTCTGACCTAGGATGCTTTGACTTATTTTGACTTTATGATGGTACAAAAGTGATGAATATTCAGTAGAAACTGTACTTCCAGTTTTGAATTCTGATCTTTTCCCATGCTAGCCATATGTTCTCGCATGATGCTGGGCAGTGGCAGCAAGCCAGCTTTTGGTCAGCCCCACGATCTTGAGGGCAAACAACTGATATACTTGCAATCGTTCTGTACCCAGACAACCTTTCTGTTTTTTTCAGTTTCAGTACAGTGTTCAATTGCATTACAGGAGATAGTCAACACTTTACTTTAAAATAGGATTTGCATTAGATGATTTGCCAACCATAGACTAATCTAAGTGTTCTGAGCCTGTTTAAGTTTGGCTACGCTACTTTATAATGTTCAAGAGGTTAGGCGTATTAAACGTACTTCAGCTCATGATGGGTTTACTGGAAGGTACCCCATAGTCAGCTGAAGAAGACCTGTATTGCAAAGATAGAGACGGCTGCTGGGAAAAGAAGGATATATTATTGGTCAAATGGGAGGCTTGTTTGGACTCAGGACTAGCCACATGTGCTTTGCAGACAGCAGATGCTTAATAAATGCTCATGACTTGTCCACACAAAATACTGCACCTGTGCTGCTATAGAAAGCAAATCCACTGGATGCACTGAACTCCTCAATGAAAAACTGAGACAGGGAAATGTGCTCATCAGTGTTTAGGGACTTGTTTCCATGTTTCCAGTACAGCATTAGATCCTCCTCATTGTAGGCATCTAAGACAAGAAAATAACATCCCTGCAGTTAGAATGAGCTCCTGTAAGTTCCATGAGGTCCATGATGGTGCTTTATAAAGTTCTGTATCCCCAGGGTCTGGTCCAATGTCATGGTTCTGAAATATATGTTTGCCAAAAGACTGATAATACCCATATCATAAAAACACACACACACAAAAACCCTCCCCAAATTAGACCCTGATTACTGACAGAGTGTGGTTGGGTTTTCTCATGCCCACATGATGCTTTAAAAACTCTCCAAACAGCTGTTCGCCTGTCTGTGTGCACTGTGATGTCACAGCACCACCTCTCACTCACAGGCCTGATGCCAAGGCTTTAGGCCTCAAACTGGTTTTGTGACTGTCTTGGATGAAATTGCAAAGTGAGCTGGGCTTGTAGAAAATTCTCTTGTAAGACCAAATAGTGTGACAGAGAGTTTCCAATGGGTTTGGGGAGAATTGTCTCTGTAGGAGACATCCATTGAGATTCCCAGCACTTTACCTGCATCATGAAAAATTGCAGTCAGCGTTTAATAAGTCATGTCAAAAATAGCTGGGGAGGGGGTGTGGATCTAAGTAATTGACAGGGCTCTGGCTCAGATGTCCTTTGACAGGGCTTTGACTGGGTGATCTAAATCTAGAGCTGGGTTTTTCTGGGGAAACAAGATACACCTAATGGAAGGTTGGGATTCATATAAGAACATAAATGGCAGAGTTTTCTAAATTTGCCATTCTATGTTAATAACATTAGCAAGAATACACGTTTTTAAGGAGCTATTCCTTTAAAATCATTGTGAAAACTGCAGAATATGTAGTTACCAAAGCATTTTTTTCTTGACTCTTTTATCTTCTCATCTGCAAGACAATTTGCCATCATCATTCTTACCCAAAAGACCAAGCAACCAACCAACCGATAAGCTTTTTTGGATAAACATATTTAACTTATATCAAAATGTTCACATGCTTGTTAAGATATTTACTGCAAGTATGTGATGGTGTGTTCAGACTACAGGTACTCACTCCATCGGGAGGTTACACTTACAGCTTTCCAGTTCAAGGGAACAGTTTTGAGTGTCAAGAGGAAACCTGCTGAAATCCATAAAGCACATTGCTGAAACAGTTATCCTATAGGAAGAATAAGAAAAAGAAAACTGCAGGTCATTTCACCACACGGTCAAATAAGTAATGTAGCTTAAAGCTATCTGACACTCTGCCTGTTTTGTGCACCTTTCAAGAATAATGCCAAACAGGTGTCATCATCTTCTATCCAAGTAACCCATAAGGAAGCAAACCCAGGAAGGTAGGTGATTGCTTAAGACCCAGAGTTAATGAGTGAATTCCTGCTGTAAGAATTGCTTCTGATCTCACCATTTCCTGGTCAGCTTCCTCTATACTTTCTGGCTCAGATGTCTTCAGAAAAACACACTTCAAAGTGAGAAGACTTTAAATAGACTTAAATATTTTCTGCTTTTTGGAAGATTCAAACCTAAATAGTTTCCAGTAATAAAGAGCTGGAATGGTGGTAATAAAAACCTATGAGTAAAGGTTTCCTTCACAAAGCAAGTTTACCTGAGGAAATTATCTTTGCAGGAGTGAGTGGAAAGCCGGCAGCATTTTCAGTCAGAGATCTATGTGCACAATGCATAATTCAGGTGCTATTAAGTCAAAGGGCTTACATACTGATGAGGGCTGTTCTTCACATTTTATGTCCTCCTAGCTTTTCCTGCAGAGAAGGCAATGGCACCCCACTCCAGTACTCTTGCCTGGAAAATCCCACGGATGGAGGAGCCTGATAGGCTGCAGTCCATGGGGTCACTAAGAGTCGGACATGACTGAAGGACTTCACTTTCACTTTTCATTTTCATGCATTGGAGAAGGAAATGGCAACCCACTCCAGTGTTCTTGCCTGGAGAATCCCAGGGACGGGGGAGCCTGGTGGGCTGCCGTCTATGGGGTCGCACAGAGTCGGACACGACTGAAGTGACTTAACAGCAGCAGCAGCTTTTCCTGGCTTCAGGCAGAGGCTGCTGAACTGTGGTACCTACAAAAGCAGATCAGAGGTTCATAAAGGGCCCCTGAGCAGGTCTGCAAAAAACAAAGGCAACAGCTGCTCCTACCCATGGCACCCCTCAGTTAATCAGAGGGGGAAAACAATTTTATCTGCTGTGCTTTGAATTCTACTGTCAATAGTCATGCAGGAAAATGCCAAACCAGGGAGGGGTCTGGATAACCTTGCGACACAAAACATACTCATTTTGGCATCTTCCTGGTACTTTAAAAAAGGACTTATGAAGTCTTTCAGTCTCCTTCCTTCAGAGTACACATAAATAAATTAACAGCCAAGGAGATTAGGTAGACAGTGTTAAGGAAAAAATTATTCATGACACTTGTTTAAAAAATGGTAAGGTAGACTCTATTTAGGACAGCTACTATAAATTTTTTTTTTTTTGTAATTGGGAAGAGAGATTGGGATCAACTCCAAACATAACAACTGGGAATTTATAGCAAAGGAACAAGGAGGCCAGGATGGGGGGTGTGCAAGTCAGTGGATGGAAAATTACTAAGAGGAAACATAAGGGGTCGGGGGAACCTGGCTAAATGGACCTAACAGAATTCTTGCTGAAGGAGGGCCAGGTGGTCAGATGTCAGCTGGGGGCTGGAGAGGTGGATGAGGAACCTTATCAGATATGGAGGGTGATCAGATATTGAGGACAGGGGACTCTGGCTAAACTGACTATGCAGAGACAGAAACAGAAGCTCAAAATCAGGGCCAATGTGAGAAGACAGTTCAGAGGACACTGAGTAGAATTTCGTCAAGGAGAGACTCTTTGTCAGTAGATGGTGTCAGAACCAAGCCTGAAACCAGATGACCTGGCTCTGGGCTTGGACTGGCTCTGCTGTCAGCTGAAACAGCTGTGCAGACAACAATTCTGAGTCCTCCTGTGTTCGGAGATCTCCAGACCAACCTCAGCGTCAATGTTTCATTAGAAGGACTTATAGAACTCATCAAAACTGTTATACTAACAGCTAAACATTTATTGCAATGAAAGGATACCAGTTAAAATCAACAATGAAATTAATATGCACAGGGCAGGTTCCAGGAAAAACCAGGAGCAAGTTTCCAGTTGTCCTGGACAGGGCTATATGGACAGAGCTTACTTCTCCTAGCAGTGACATATGACCACATGCATGGAGTATTGTCAACCAGGGAACTACGTGAGCCTAGGGGTTCAAAGCATTAATTGAGGGTTGGTCAGCCATGGCTGATCTTGGTCTTTAGCCTCTCCAGAGGTCAAGTTGATACCATGTGGCTCAGGGTCTTCGGGTAAACAAAGACACACTTATCAGGCAGGATATTCCAAGGGCTTGTAGGTTATTTCCCAGGAGCCAGGCAAGAGCCAAATCTTTCTTTGGAATGTGCAGGGTAAGGACAATTCACTGAGCTACTTCTCCAGTGGATATCCCCTCATCAAAAAAATTAATTTAAAACAGATGATTTCTTGGCCAGATGCTGCTGTTCAGCTGCTGATCCCTACTAAGGCTTGATTCCAGTACTTGTTAGAGTCCTAGGTTACTTCTGATGTAAAAGTTCTTATGGAAAGTGGTACTTTCCTCTCATTTCATTTTTTAAAAAACACTGATAGCTTTTTATAAAATGTCCAGTAACAGAATCTCTGTACTAGAGCGAGCAAGGTGTTTTTAATGAATAAAAAGAACATATTTTCATTGTAAACAATTACCATAAACTTGGCAGTTTAAAACAACAGAAATGTATTCTCTCACAGTTCTGGAGGCCTGAAGTTTGAAATGAATATCACTGGACTGAAACCAAGGTGTCAGAAAGACCCTGCCTCCTCCCAAAGCTCTAGGGTGAGATTCATCTTTTGCTTCTTACAGCTCCCGGAAGTCACCAGCATTCCTGGGCTGGTGGTTGCGTCACTCCAGTCTCTGATTTCACCATCACACTACTTCCTACTCTACCATGTGTGTCAAATCCTCCCTCTGCCTTTCTCTTACAAGGACACTGATGATTGCATTTAGTCCAACCCAGATAACCCAGAATAATTTCCTTGTCTCAAGACCCTTTATTTAATCATGTCTGCATAGTTTCCCCCCACCCCCAGTAAAGTAACCTTCCTAGGTTCCAGAGATTAGGACATGGATATCCTCTGGAGAGCTAACTTCTTTTTCAGTTTACTATTGAATCTTTCTGGGATTTCTAAGACATTTGCAAACATGAATTTCTTGGATTTACCAAACATTTTTAAGATTCTATGGTAGGTCAGTCAGTAAGCACTGGACTAATTAGGCTAAAAAAAAAAAAATGTTATAGTAACGATGGAGGGATATGATAGCATAGTGTCTGAACAAATATTTTATTAAATTTTTTGATATCCAACAGAATTCAGAACTCCTATTTACCATTTGGATAGGTCCATTAGCACAGATCAAATATTTTAAATTAAAATTTTGTTTTTCAACAATTTTTAAATGAAGAAATCAGGGGTAACATGCATGATGACTACATCTTCATGTGAAGAGTGAAGGACATACTTAACAAAATTATTTAGTTAATCCAAGATTCCAAGACTGCTTGGTGGGATGCAGGGTGGGGTGGCATTGGTCTTAGCTCCATTTTGTCCAGCCTTATTTCCTATCATTCTCCAATAATATGCCCAGAGTGGGTACAGTTAGATTAGGAAATCATTCTTTAAAACCCAGAAGTTAGGGGCTTCCCTGGTGGTCCAGCGGTTAAGAATCCACCTTGCAAAAAAAAAAAAAAAGGATCCACCTTGCAATGCAAGGGATACTAGCTTGATCCCTGGTGCAGGAAGTGTCCACATGTCTTGGAGCAACTAAGCCTGTGTGCCACAACTATTGAGCCCAAGCGCTGCAGCTTCTGAAGCCCACATGCCTAGAGCCTGTGCTCTGGAACAAGAGAAGCTGCCGCAATGAGAAGCTTGCCTACCATGGTGAAAAGTAGTCCTGCTCTCCACAACTAGAGAAAGCCCGCATGCGTTAACAAAGACCCACCACAGCCAGTAAATAAAGAAATAAATCTTTAAAAGAATAAACAAAATGCTAATTATTAAAAATCATTAAAGAAACAAAACCTGGGAGTTAGAATCAGGAAAAAAGTCATATCTTCTGCTTGTCTGAAGCTCCAGCATTACCAAACACAGCAATATTGGGAGTTCAGCCTGCAGGGAGCCCCCCTAGTACTGGTGCAGATGGTGCGGTGCCAGGGAGCCCAAGGCAGGAGACAGCGCTCCTCACCTGACACTGAAGAGGACGCTTCCATCGGGGTGGACGCGCAGCATGATGTTCTCCACAGTTGTGTCGTGGATGAAGGATCTCTTAGAATGGACAAAGAAGATATCAGGCACCCAAATCTTTTTGATTAATCTATGATCAAAAGTCATACTTTTGTTGGTCTTGCTGGGAAAGGCGAGCCTTTCATCTTTCCAGTAATGCCTGAGATAAAAAGTCATTGTAAAGTCCTAGGCAGGGAGAAAAAGAGACAAGTCAAGGCCAGCAGAAATATGATTCAGGATGACTAGTCAGTACTATCAGTCTCCACTGGTTTCCGTAGGTGTTAACGACCTGTGCCTGAATGGCTTGTATCTTCAGGTAGATTCAGAATGAGGCTACTGAGCTTCTGTCACAGAGCCTCTCCTCACCTGGACTCTGGTGAATGCTCACAGTTTCTGAAAACCATCAAGTATTCAAGTTGCTGAGGGGAAACAGGTTATAAGTGGGATGCATTTCTACCTGAGCACTCTGGTAAATCACCTAAGATGATCTCAGAAGACAGGGACCTAAAACTTCATGGTCTGGTATTTTATTTTGATTTTTCTGGTAGTTTAGTTTGCTTTTTCTCTCACTGTTAATAAATATTAACTTTTATGATTGATTTTATACCCATATATTTCTATTGTTTTTGTAAAGCGGTCTTCCCCAAGTTGAATAAACTACAGTCTTATAAGAACCTGAACACAACATTTATAGGAGTTTTTAAGCATTTTAATGGAAAGCATGTTGTCAGAGGGGCTTCCCTGGTGGCTCAGTGGTAAAGAATCCTCCTGTAGTGCAGGAGATGTGGGTCAATCCCTGGATCGATAAGATACCCTGGAGAAGGGAATGGTACCCCATTCCAGTATTCATGCCTGGAGAATCCCATGGACAGAGGAGCCTGGTGGGCTACAGACACTAGGGTTGCAAAAGAGTCAGACACAACTGAGCCACTAAACAACAGCAATGTTGACAGAGGTCCTGAGAAAGAGATGGTGATCTTCAGCTTGAGACACAGAACAAATACCAGGAAATGGTGGTGCTGGAATTGTAGTGTGCCAAAAATCACTTGTGCATTTGTTAATACGGCACATCCCCCAGAAGCTAGTTCTCAGAGATTCTGATCCAGTATGACTCAGGATTTTAATTTGTTTATATGCATTCCAGTTGTAAGGAGGCAAGGATGAGGGGAAAAAGCTAGATTAACATTATTTTAGCAGAAAAAACTTTGCTTAATCAATTATTTGAGTTTTGTTTGGCTCTCAGGTACGAGTATTTTGTTTGTTTGAATAGAAATTCTCCTATCTTCACCTAAGTTATAGGATGTAGGCAATGACAATGTGTTTCACATTTCCCAACTGCTTACTTCTTATTCTCATTTATTTGTCAACAACACTCAAATTCTTCTTGAAATAACACATATAATAGAACTTCAACATTTACTACACAAGCAAAGGACAAATCTCAGCAAACCACAAACAAGTCATCAAGTAACGATGAGCTCATTTGTTTTTCTTAGGATCAGAATAGAGGTACATTGTATTATTGCTCTGGGTTAATCTAGGAGCACCAGCCACGTGTAATTTGGAATTAGGGTAAGAGTGAATAAATACAATGGTTCATTCATTACCATAACACCACTCCACAGGGAATCCTGTGGGTTACTGCTTGGATTGCTTTAATAAGCATATATTTGTGTTTAGATGCTCAGTCTGATCTGAAGGGCACCAGGCAAACACTGAGCCTGTGAAGTCAAATGGCAGACACTGGCACGTGTCAGCAATACATCAGCATCACCACTACTTGGCACTCGCATGGGAAGCAGGGAGGAGAGCAGGACAAAACTAAAGAGACTGAAAGTGATTTCAGGGTGAAATAAGGGAGGGTTGGAAAATGATAAATGAGAAGCAAAAGAAGCCAACACTGGGGATCACTTGATCATTTTTTCAAATTGGGCATGGAGAATGCAGACCAGTTTTTTGCTGATACTGAGTACCAAGGTTCAAGTCACATAGCTAAGTATATCCTGTCCTTCGGGACACTGTAAAGCCAATAGAAGAAAAGGAGAAGAGAAAGAAAGGAATGAGAATTATAATCCAGGGCAGAGATAATACTTAGAAAAGAATAAAGCAACTTCAACTTTATTAAGCAAAGCAGGAATAACATGCATAATTAAGATGATTTATTAAAACGTCAGTGATTTTGACACTACTGAGAATCTATCCGTTCAGAAAAAAGCATCTCATGGAGAAACTTACCATGTCAACCTCTGAAATGCTGTCAATACTTTCAACCTGGACATCTATACCCACTGGCACTGGAGATCCTTCAGAAAGAAGAATGAGAATATAATGAGGAATCAGGATTATTTTTGAAAACATTTAAAGTGGAGAGAGATCAATGCTGCAAATGAATTACTTTTCAAGTTTTGATGATAAATTTCTCACTTATCTATTGATATAGTATTACATATTCAGGGAGCAGACTAGCATGAAGTTCATGATTTTGGCAAATGTGGGAGCCTTTCCTCTCTTGCCTAAAAATCAGTCTCTTTCACGTGGGGAGGCTAGAGGGACACACTGACAATGGTGCTCCCCAGGATGCTGCGCATTCAGAAATGCCCCTTCCCAGATAAACAGAAACCACAGCTTGCATTTGGGGTGAAGCAGACATCCTTAGAAATGTGAATGCTGAGAGTATTCTGAAAATCAGAATGGGAGCAACTCCAGACAGGCAAGTTCTAGATTTGTGTGCAGTTGGGTCTCACAGAATCAGGCTCATGTGCCCAGAGAACAAACCGAGACCAAGACAATCCCTTGTTACACTCTACAGAGGGTTTCATCTGTTCCTGTGTGAGGGGATGCTGATGCTACTAACTTCATTATTTAGTACTGTGTATGAAATGTGATGCACATATGCACGTGTGCTCAGTCGTGTCTTACTCTTTTCCACCCCATGGACTGTAGCCTGCCAGGCTCCTCTGTCCATAGGATTTTCCAGGCAAGAATACTGGAGTGGATTGCCATTTCCTCCTCCAGCAGATCTTCCTGACCAAGGGATCAAACCCATGTCTCCTGTGTCTCCTGCACTGGCAGTGGGTTCTTTACCACTAGCACAACCTGGAAAGCCCTGATGTATATATATATATGTTCAAATAATTTGTATATTTATATATAGACTCTTCATATGTTTCCTTTCCATGGTGACCAATTCTCAAACTTTATAGCCCTTAATTAAAAAATGCTTTCAACTATTGTTGGGGAAAAATAAATCTTGCCTAGATGGATCCTAAGTGGTTATTTCAGACAAGATTCTGGTATTTAGAAGGGACAGGCCAGAAAGACTTCATTCCTTATTGTCTGGATATGCTACATGTGACATATAATTTAATAAAGCACCTAATTATTGTATTTTAAATGTACTGTGTGTGTGTGTATGCTTAGTCACTCAGTCATGTCTGACTCTTTGGGAACCCATGGGACTGTAGCCTGCCAGGCTCCTCTGTCCATGGGATTATCCAGACAAGAATAGTGGAGTGGGTAGTCATTCCCTTCTCCAGGGGATCTTCCCAACCGAGGGATTGAACTGGGGTCTCCTGCACTGCAGATGGATTCTCTTACCATCTGAGCCACTAGGGAAACCCCAATATAATACATTATAAAACAAGACATGCCTCACCAGTCCCTGTGCACCATCTATGCCTATTCCCCCCCATTAATTGGCTGACGTTCAGTTCAGTTCAGTTCAGTTCAGTCGCTCAGTCATGTCCGACTCTGCAACCAAATGAACCGCAGCACACCAGGCCTCCCTGTCCATCACCAATTCCAGAGTCTACTCAAACCCATGTCCATTGAGTCAGTAATGCCATCCAACCATCTCATCCTTTGTTGTCCCCTTCTCCTCCTGCCCCCAATCTCTCCCAGCATCAGAGTCTTTTCAGATGAGTTAGCTCTTCTCATCAAGTGGCCAAAGTATTGGAGTTTCAGCTTCAACATCAGTCCTTCCAATGAACACCCAGGACTGATCTCCTTTAGGATGGACTGGTTGGATCTCCTTGCTGTCCACGGGACTCTAAAGAGTCTTCTCCAACACCATAGTTCAAAAGCATCAATTCTTCAGCACTCAGCTTTCTTTATAGTCCAACTCTCACATCCATACATGACCGCTGGAAAAACTATAGCCTTGACTAGATGGTTGGCAAAGTAATGTCTTTGCTTTTTAATATGCTGTTTAGGTTGGTCATAACTTTCCTTCCAAGGAGTAAGCATCTTTTAATTTCATGGCTGCAATCACCATCTGCAGTGATTTTGGAGCCTAGAAAAATAAAGTCAGCCACTGTTTCCACTGTTTCCCCATCTATTAACCATGAAGTGATGGGACTGGATGCCATGATTTTAGTTTTCTGAATGTTGATCTTGAAGCCAACTTTTTCACTCTCCTCTTTCACTTTCATCAAGAGGCTCTTTAGTTCTTCTTCATGGCTGACATTACCTTCACTTTATCTACACTGATTCCCTCTTTTATGAATCTAAACCCTCGATATCATTCCTAACTTACAAGGATTTCAACTATCCAGGCACTGGGCCTGTCACTAGAATATATTTCTGCTTCAGGCTGTAGGAATACCTTACTTGCATCTGAACCGCTAACTACTTCCTGCCATACTGGACCGATCACTTCCAATAGTGTTAATAATGACAATTCTATTAAAATATTGTTTAGTGATAATTATGATTAAGCATTAACTTGGGAACAGCTCAGTATTATTCCTTTATCAGGTTTAGCTCTGATGCTTTTATTTTGTTTTGCCTTTTTTCTTTAATTGACATGTCTGTGAGTAGTCACTTCAGTCATGTCCAACTCTTTGCATCCTTGTGGACTGTAGCCCTCCAGGCTCGTCTGTCCATGGAACTCTCCAGGCAAGAATACTGAAGTGGGTTGCCATGTCTTCCTTCAGGGGATCTTCCCAACCCAGGGAGCGAACCCACATCTCCTGCATTGCAGATGAATTCCTTACCACTGAGTCACTGGGGAAGCCCTCTTTAACAGGTAGAGCTATCAAAATATACACTTCATGCAAAGATCTCATCCCTGGCCCTGTCTGGCCTTTCAGGATGAGTAATTCCCCCTACTAACTCCAATACTCCAAAGGACTGAAGAGATGGGAGAGGCCTTGGAGAGGGAACAGAACATCCTGGAGAAAATTTTGGCATTAGAGTCCCAACCAGAGCTGGAATCCAGCTCCATGACTCACATGAGAACAAGGTCAGTAAAATCTCTAAGCTTAGGGTCCTCAACTATCAGATCCATTAGTAGTCTCACCAAGGAGACTTATGTAAAGACTAGAAATAATACAGTTGGTAAACTTAGTGGATACTCAATAAATTGCATAGAATATATGTTATTGTTACTGTAATTCAGCAGATTTACAGAGGATGACATAGTTGGATGGTATCACCTACTTTTTGGACATGAGTTTGAGCAAGCTCTGGGAGTTGGTGATGGACAGGGAAGCCTGGTGTGCTGCAGTCCATGGGGTTGTAAAGAGTCGGACACGACTGAGCAACTGAACTGAACTGAATTCAGCAAAAATGTGAATCTATTCCTCAGACTACAGACCACAATTCCCAGTCTTACATTCAAACATTGAAACAATCAGTCCATTCTTCACTAAAGAATGATCCAGTGCTTCTCATACAGTGTTTATTTTATGACAAAGTGTGAGCACAACTTGGATTCAGGATGTTTATGACTTCTGAGTAGGACCCAGTTACTGATGAGTATCTCTGCAAGCCAGGGCAGTCTTCTAACACCACCATACAAGGACATTCATGTCACCACTGGACAAGCACTGGGCCCTCAGGGTTGTCTGAAGGCTGGACTGACAGGGGGGTAATAACATGGCTTATCCATTAGGAATGGGTTCCTAAATACGTCTTAGATTTCTTCTTTCCTCTCTCCCATTTATTCTATTTTTGTCAGGATAAGCTCTTTCATCTCAAAGGAAAGTGTTTGTCCTCAGATGCTATCTGACCTCATTTTTGTCTCCTTTGCATTTGATGCCCAAGTGCATCTTCTCCTGGGCCCAGGACTGTAAACTCTGCTCTGACATTCTGAGGACAGAGTGGAGGGTGAGGGTGAGTAAAAGCAAGATGCAAAATCATAGAATTTGGGAGCTTCTTAAAAGCTCCAAAGATCACTCTTTTTTGCAAAATAGGAGCTGAGTCTCAGAGAGAAGGTGGTAATAAAGCAAAAAGATTGAAAACTATGAAATTTGTAACCATATAAACCTAAGTTTAACCTTCTGTAATCCTTAACTCCTCTGAGCCTCAGTTTTTGCTCATCTGTAAAATAGGGGAGATACATACAACATACATGGTCTGTGCCTAATGGGGTTGCTGTGAAACTAAATAAAAAATGCATATCAAGTCCTTAGCCTAACCTAACATTAAATGTGTTAACCAACTTATTCAGTATATAGTAATGTGTGATACACAGAACATGAATAATACCAGTTTCATAAATGCTCTTATTAATTCTCATGTAAAGCATTTGGAATATAGTAAAAATTAAACAACTATTAGGTATTACAATTAGGTGTTCATTTCCCAGGATCACTAACTAGGTGGTAGCACAGACATTTATACTGCCATGTATATTATACTATATTATATTATACATATAAGAATCATCAATCTTACTTTATGCATGCTGGAATAAGGGGATCTAAATAAAAGTTATGCATCTTATTTGTGGAGTACATTTAAAATACGTGATATATTATATCATGTTATCATTACAGCCACTTTGTTAGTTAGCTAGGTAGAACCAATTCAGCTCCATTTGACATATGAGGGAACTCATGCTCAGTAAGGTTGAAGACCTTGCCTGAAAGCTAGAGCTGGTTAATGCAGGAATACAGCCAGTTCCCCCTAGCTCCCGATCTGGTCCTCCTGTTTGACAAGCAAAGCCTACACAAGTGGCTTTTACAACTTCAGCTTTTGTTTTAACTCAGCAGCCAGTATCTAGATGCTGAATTGATTTCACTTTAAAGAAACAAAGAAATCATCATCTATACAACTAAAACAAAAAAAGCCCTTAGTTATGGGAGACGTAAAGGGTAGGGAAAGCATAAATAAAGAAAATGAGCTGCAATTTATAACCCAAGTTAAACAAAAGGCTCCCTTAAATTTATATCCTCCTGTTTCCACATAATGAGTCAATTAATCTTCTAATACTTTATAAAAGTAAAAAACACTGCAGTAGCAGCTGGTTTTAACGTTAAAGCTAATTAGGAAAACATTAAGGGAAGAGAAGTGCTGAAGTTACGTTTAGCGCAAGAGGAAAGAAGAATGTGTGTGTGTTGTGTTATGGACAAGTATAAAGAAAGAGAAGATAAATTTAAGCCTGTCTTTTATATTCTGCAGCTTGAGTTTCCCAGGAAAGCAGGCTTGAGAGAACAGAGAATGGGTCACCGGTATAAAAAGCTGTTCTAACCAAGACAAGAGAAGGTTAAGGACTGTATTTCTCAGAGCTACCAGACTGACACTTCTGACTGAATTTATGGATTTTTTCTGCCTGAACTGACTGAATACACAAGCCACTTGGATAGCATTTAGCCCCAGTCCATGACTGTCAGAAAAATTTCTTAATCGTGGGATGATTTGCCACCTGCCACTAAGTAGTACATTTCCATTGCATTTTTAATGACCCCCAGAAAGTAGCCTCAGGAAAAAAAATTGTTTTAAAAATTCTTAACATGTATCCCTAACAGATCAAGAGAAGTGGAAACTTAAGATCAATATTATGTTTTTCTGGCGGGTGGGGGTGATACAGAGGAGGGAGAAAGAAGGCATAAACGTTTTGAGATAAAAGCTTTGGGTCGGCTCTTGGTAATTTATGACTGTGCTTCTCAAATTGTAAAATGTAGTCGAATCACCTGGGGATCTTGTTAAAATGCAGATTTTTATTCAGAAACCCTAGTGTGGGGCCTGATCTTCTGCATTTCTAACTAATTCCCAAGCGACTCTGTAGCTGGTCCTTGGAACACTTTGAGTTACAAAGTGTAGAGTGCTTGTTTCAAGGTCCAAATTCAAGGGCAGCAATTTTTCTCTTAATCTCTCTGGCTTTCAGTGGTCTAAAATAAACCCATAAAACCCTTTCCTCTAGGATAGGAATTCATTAAATTGACGAACCTAACCTAACAGGAATTAGGGCAGCTTTTTGAATTCGTATAGAAGGGAATACATCATTTTGGGCTGCTAATCACTACTCCAGAGAGGCCAGTTCCAAGCTATTCCTGTGCATCTGGAGCCCCCTAATGGCTCCAGGTACCCACAGCCGGTCAAGTTTAAATTCAAACAAAAGTTCTCTAGCTAAATTGTGGGAGGGGAAAGATTTTAGAGACTCTTTATTTTTATTTAATTTAATTTTATTTTTTAAATTTACAATATTGTATTGGTTTTGCCATATATCAACATGAATCCACCACAGGTATACACATGTTCTCCATCCTGAGCCCTCTTCCCTCCTCCCTCCCCATACCCACTATGGAGAACAGTGTGGCGATTCCTTGAAAAACTGGAAATAGAACTGCCTTATGACCCAGCAATCCCACTGCTGGGCAAACACACTGAGGAAACCAGAATTGAAAGAGACACATGCACCCCAATGTTCATCGCAGCACTGTTTATAATAGCCAGGACATGGAAGCAACCTAGATGTCCATCAGCAGATGAATGGGTAAGAAAGCTGCGGTACATATACACAATGGAGACTCTTTAGAATCGTCGAGACCAAGGTCCAGAATACCTGCCTAACAGTTGCAGAGTATATTATCCAAACTTTGGGCAAATTGTGTTGGGGGAAATAAACTGTCTCTTGGGAATGGCAGTTAAGAGTACATCTTCAGGTGAATTGTGGTAAGGATGACACATCTGAGTAGTGATGTAAAAAAAAAAGAAATTTAAAAAATAGATGTATAGGTAGTAAAAAAAAAAAGCATACATCTTTGAATCTGACTGATTTTGAGGCTTCTAAAAATCTTAAATTAGGTTCAATAAATGTGAGAAATGCTCCTGAAAAGCAAAATATTATACTCACCGCAAATTAATCTGATGCTAATAATCTAATTCAGTAGTTATCAAATGTGATTCTCAGACCGGCAAAATCAACATCACCAAGAAAAGTATAAGACATGAGAATTGGTGACCCCACTCAAATCTACTGAATCAAAACCTCTGTGGGTGAGGCCCAGTGATCTGGGTGCTAAGGAGCCCCCAGGGGACTCTGATGCCTGCTGAAACTTGCATCATCAACCTAATAAAGGGCTTCCCTGGTGGCTCAGACAGTGAAGAATCTGCCTACAATGTGGGAGACCTGGGTTTGATCCCTGGGTTGAGAAGATCCCCTGGAGGAAGGCATGGCAACCTACTTGAGTATTCTTCCCTGGATGGACAGAGGAGCCTGGCAGGCCACAGTCCATGGGGTTGCAAAGAGTTGGACACGACTGAGCAATTAAGCACACACACACCCTAATAAAATCAAAACCAGACGCTTAGAATTGCAACCCAATGGATTCCAGAAAATTAAAGAACAAAAACCAAACAATCCTTAACGTAAGAGTTACCTGATGTACTTTAAAATTTTACCAGTTAACACATTAGTTTTCTGTGGTACCTACCTGTGCGTTGCACTTCCCTTTGTCATAACCACAATATGATGAGTCTCGAGGTCTTCCCACCCACACCAAGTACTTGAAGCTTTAATTATCAAAAAGTGGTACCTATTCTACTTCTCTTACCTCCACGTCTCTAGCATGAAAAGCTGTCAGTTCAGGAAATTGTGGGTGTGGGAGACCTTAGGTCAGGAGCGGGAGAGTCAGGATGCATTTAGCACTAAGGTGGAGAGTACAGCTTAACTGGGTGATTTTACCACACCCTGTGTATCTCTGAAAAGCTTGGTACCCCCAGGGATGCAACTGCGCACATGAAGCAATCTGACAGGAGGAAAGGCTTTTTTCCAGGTAATATATCCTCCCACTGTGGTTTCTTCTGTTCTCTTTACCAGTCATTGCATCTTGGTTCTACCACATTACTTTTTTCATGGCCTTGAGAACATTTCTTAATTTCTCTAAGCCCTAACTTCCGCACTGTAATATTAGGGTCGTAACACCTACTTCATAGGGTCACTGCAAGCGTGGAATGAGACAGCGCATTAAAGGGCTTAGCACAGTGCCTGGCACTCCAACATTTCAATCAATTTTTATTGCTAGGTGCAATTAAAAGAAAAACCCTCAGCAGAGGTGGTTCACAAGAAGTTATGGCATTTGGCACACTAGTTCTTCAACAAAAGTCAGGCATTCCAGCTCATAAGCATGTTTCACAAGATTTTATGAATACTGTAATATAACTCAATAGATTTTAATTAAAACAATATGTTGGTGTATGGGCAAGATATATGCATTCACTGTTTTTGAAGACATATTATTTATTGAACACACTTTTTATGATAATGTGTATAGTAAACAATGGGTCATTTTGGTTAATTTAAACTGCATAAATTATCAATTGCTCTTATTCAAGAGAAGATCATTGTAAAAGGTTTGTGTTTCTTTTTCTTTAACTGATGGTATTGTGTTATGGTCTTGATGGCTTCAAATTTTCAACCCATTTTTGACAATGCAATGGATTATAACACAGGAGTTTTGTAAAGACAGTGCTCACCTCCAAATCCAGGTCTCATTGCAAAATCATGGTCCTCTATATGGAGGATTTGCTTGTATTTCAGGGGCCACACTTTGGAACTGTCTTCCTTCCTCATTCTAGTTTCTTGTTTGCTGTACCTCCAAGGGAGAAAAATGCTTTTGAGATACATGTGCTTGTGGATATTTTGATTTAGTTTAGCTTTTTGTGTTCAACGTGGTATGGTCCAAAATATACACATAAAGCTCATTTTCTCAGTTCATATTACATACAGACAAAGATCAACCAACATTTTCTTTCTTTCACAAGGGTGGGACATGCAAGGTAAAGTACCTTGAATGACACACTTGAGTGTGGAGGTGGTCCTGACAATGTGGTTTTTAGTAGGGAAACCTGGTCACTAGCATGTGGGTGGAGATGATCAACATTCAGACCCATGGACCCCAACCCAGATCAACTAAACCAGAACCAGAGGACACAGGGCCTAGGAATCTGCATTCAACGTGGTACCTGAGTGATTCTTGGAGTCACAGAAGTTAAACTACCTCTTGCACTAAGAGAATGTTAAGAAAAAGCAAAACAAAAGACCTGAAAATTGAAAACTGATGAAAACAGTGTTTTACAAAGTGTGCAAAAAGTATAGGTGTTGCTTGGGATTCAAGGAAGAATCACTGTAGTAGATTCTGGAACTGAGGGAGGGCTACCGGCATGGAGAGGAATCCCAGGGGGAAATGGGTGATCTGACAGTTGACTGGACCTAACACTGGTCCAGTGGTGAAGCAGGCGCACTTCCTAGGACCAAGGCAAAGTGGGTGACCTTTCCGGCGTGCATGGAGACCTGACCTGGGAGCGAAGCCCGTGGCTCCCTGGGCTCTGAACTTAGGTGAGTTGCTGGGTCTCCCTGACTCATTCCTGTGACATGTACTTCCCAGACATGTTCTAACTCTGTAAGTGACATGCAGCCGACTTCTTGTCCAAGGTGCCCGAGACCTTGCTCAGTCCCTCTTCCAGAAGAACATTCCTGGGCTCCCCTGGTGTCTCAGTAGTAAAGAGTCCACCTGCCAATGCAGGAGACACAGGTTCCATCCCTGGTCTGGGAAGATCCCACATGCCATGGGGCAACGAAGCCCATGCACAACTATTGGGCATGGAGAGTAGCAACTGCAACAAGAGAAGCCACCAAAATGAGAAGCTTGCAATTGGAGAGTAACCCGGCTTGCTGCAATTAGAGAGAGCCCACATAGCAACGAAGACCCAGCACAGCCATAAATAAATAAATGAAATTATTTTTTTAAAAAGAACATCCCTGTCATCATCACTGTCATTGTCTGCAGCAGCAATAACACAAGACGCTGAGGGCTCTACTAGGCAAGTTCTAGTTACTCTTTCTTGATTGGCTTTTGCATTGATACATGTCTTCTTCAGGAAATACACATCAATTTTTAACATAATACTTGTGGACACAATTTCTTAACTCAATACTTTAATGGTGAGAATTTCACATCCTGAAGCAGCTGGTTTAAGAAATATGTCCAGGTTTATGGGCACCGGAGAGCACCCATATGATCTTTCAGTACAGAAGTTTCTGGCTGAAACCCTCAGAGATTTATGTATGCATTTTTGCCATTAATAGAAATATGGAAGTTGGAAGAACAAATCTGATTTTGTGTAGAAGACAAATGAGTTTGATTTTAAACACAAGTCATTTTATCCTATGAATAATTGACACAGAGAACTATTTCTTCCAAGGATCTCTTAACTAGAAAACCTCTTTCAAGGAGCTAGAATGATCCATTGATTGAAAAAGTAATAGCAGCTAGTTTTTATTAAACGCCTATTGTGTTCCAGGTCCCCTACCACATGTTTTGTGAGTACTATATTCTTTGGCATGAATCTCAGTTACCAGGTTTGCTGGGCTCCATGCCCAGAGTTTCTGATTCCATAGTTTTAAGGTATGAGAATTTGCATTTATAACGATTTCTCAGGAGAACTACCAGTCTGGAAAATAATAGACGTTTTATAAAAGCTAGCTGGTTATTATTTTAAGAAAAATTGGAATGTTACCTTGGGTGAAAATTCATGGAAATTTGTGAACTTCTTTAGTTATATAGCACAACTGCAATCTCTAGTACTCTTTTCAAAAGCATAGCCCTCCAGAGATCAGAAGGGATGAATCTTAATTAAGAATCCCCAGAATACCCATCTCAGAAATTCCATCCAGAGGAACAAAAAAAATTTTTTAATTAAAAATAGAACATAGAGAAGCAAAGACAGAATGCCCCTCCCCCAAATATCACCCTGTCCCTGTCTGGGAGTTGTGTTATTTAAAGATATTCTGTATGCTGTTATCTTTTGCATGTAGCTTCCCTAATGGACAAAAAAAATCCTAATAAATTTCCAGAATCCTAATCCTCAAAAAATAAATAAATAAATAAAGAATCCCCAGAACAATGAACATGCAGCCTGCTACAAAAGGCAAGGGGCTTCCCAGATGGCACAGTGGTTACGAATCTGCTTGCCAAGCAGGAGACAGGGTTCGATCCCTGGGTCGGGAAGATCCCCTGGAGTAGGAAATGGCAACCCACTCCAATATTCCTGACTGGGAAATCCCACGGACAGAGGAGCCTGGCAGGCTCCAGCCCATGGGGTCGCAGAATTGGACATGGCTGAATGCCTGAGCATGCATGCGTGAAAGGCACCCCTGGCAGTACCTGCGTGCACGCATGCCTCCTCTTACCTGAGGGCTCTACTTCTGTGCCGTGAGAGGTCCTGTGTTCACTTACTTTTGATTTTATACGCCATCTATTTTTCAGAAAGATTTATGTGGCTTAGACACCCTCTGAAATAATTTTGAAAACTTCACACATATTTAAGTAGTCATCTTCAATTTTTTCATCATAACATTTAAAATTAAATATTGATAATTTAAAATAAAACTTATATTCCTCCTTTAAATGTATCCAATGAGCCTGAAATACTCAGAATACGCATTTTAAAATACATGAATAAGCTCCTCTTTAAAAACCAGAAGTTTTGTTGCATTTCTTGTTTTCTTGAAACTGGCATTTCCATTTTATTTTCTTCATTGAATTTTATCACCTATCATACTTCTTTCCGAGAAGACACATTTCCGAGTATACACATTGAAATAAATTCTTTTGTAGCCTTTATGACTATTAAAAATGGGGCAAAACATAACTCATATAAATGTTGTAAATAATTATTAAAATTATGATTATATTTTATTGGAGAAGTATTTCTTAATAAGGTGATGGTACATTTTCCCTATTTTGTGTATCTGTGTATGGATATTACTCATTGCACTTGTTATTTCTTGTCTCTTTTGATAAAGCCCCTCTAATAGATGTGAGGCGATATCTCATGGTTTTGATTTACATTTCCTTGATCCTATTTTTCACTTCTATAGATGAAAATACAGAAAAACTTTGTTCATGGACATGAAGTTGGAAGAAATTTTGTTTAAGAACTATAACTTAAACAATTCCTTCTTATTTTTCAAAATTCACATTGTGGTGTATCATCAAGAATTCTTTCTAATGATTTATAACCTGACAAATTAAGTGGGTTCTTTCTTCAATATTGTTGAAAGCAAGAAAAAAAAAAAAAAACAGAAAAAAAGGAAAACACTCAGTTTGGAAAAGAATGTGTTATTTAAACTAAAGTCATCAGCTACCTTAACAACAACATCTGTAATGGATTCTTTGTACCCAGGTGGGTTTTATCCACTCGTGTAACACACATAGTTAAGATTCAGACAAAGGAAGAGGTGTGTGTGCTTTTATTTTGCCAAATGGGACAGAGCAATCATTAAAGAGAGGCTACAGAGAAGACTGCAGGCAAATTTTCAGGAGGATCCATTTTAGGAAAGAGGTCAGAGGAAGTCAGAGATCCAGAAATAATTAGTTTAAAACTTTTTATGCTCACATGTGCCTCTGAGAGCTTGCATGCACCCTTAGGGAAACATTATAGTCTAGGAGCATAAGTGTCCTATCTGAAGACCCCTGACTTGAAAAAAAAAAAAAGCATACAAGTAGAAAGGTTAATAAAATGAAGACAAATGGAACAGACAAAGGCAAGAGAAGCAAATGTGCTTAATAAGGGAGGTTAATTTATGACAGAGAACCAGATTTAGCTCAGAACTTTCTGGTCTGATTCCATCTAAGAATCATTTGAAGCTCCTTTGTCTTCTGCCTTCTTCCCTTTCCTAGAAAAAATGATTCTGCTTTTAGTCATTACTGAAAGAAAACTTTTGTATTAAATTAGAAAATTTTGCATGAAAATCTGAATTCTTCTTTTGAAAAATCAGGAAATCTAGTGACGCCGGGCTGAACTTCTCTTCCAAGAAGAAAAGTCAACCTGACCAGCCTCTGCCCCCAGAGGAACATTGAGCCTATAATTGCCTCAGTCTCTGCCAGTCACTTCTATCTTACCTCCAAGCAGTTTGAATTGGCAATCTCTAGGACACTCCAGTCCTCTTGCCTGGAAAATCCCATGGGCGGAGGAGCCTGGTGGGCTGCAGTCCATGGGGTGGCTAAGAGTCGGACACGACTGAGTGACTTCACTTTCACTTTTCACTTTCATGCATTGGAGAAGGAAATGGCAACCCACTCCAGTGTTCTTGCCTGGAGAATCCCAGGGATGGGGGAGCCTGGTGGGCTGTCATCTATGGGGTCGCACAGAGTCGGACACGACTGAAGTGACTTAGCAGCAGCAGCAGCAGCAGGACACTCTTGGCTTCTACATTAGGTTCTCGATGTGCTAGTAAACGTTTAACAAGAGACTCCAGGAAAAAAAGCCCTGTTTGTAGTGTTTGCTGATTTCCATACTGTCATCATAGCTGATTTCAAGCTATGGATATGACAGAGAAGTGTGTAGCCCATAGTATAGTATAGTACAATACAATACAATGTAATATAAGTTTTGTGTATGGTAGTATACTACAGTTTATATGATAAAATAGTATTCTATATTAGTGTAATACACAATACTACCTATACAGTAGTATATTATACTATATAATTGTACACTACATAGTATATACCACACTATACTATATACTGCTGCTGCTGCTGCTGCTAAGTTGCTTCAGTCGTGTCCGACTCTGTGCGACCCCGTAGACCGCAGCCCACCAGACTCCCCCATCCCTGGGATTCTCCAGGCAAGAACACTGGAGTGGGTTGCCATTTCCTTCTCCAATGCATGAAAGTGAAAAGTGAAAGTGAAGTCGCTCAGTCATGTCCGACTCTTAGCGACCCCATGGACTGTAGCCCACCAGGTTCCTCCATCCATGGGATTTTCCAGGCAAGAGTACTGGAGTGGGGTGCCATCGCCTTCTCCGATACTATATACTAGTATATAGTATATATAGTACTAGTATACCATATACAGTTACACTATACCATGTAGTATGTACTATACTACATTGAGTGCAGGAGGAGAAGGGGGATAACAGAGGATGAGATGGTTAGATGCCATCATTGACTCAGTGGACATGAATTTGAGCAAACTCCAGGAGATAGTGAAGGACAGGGAAGCCTGGCGTGCTGCAGTCCATGGGGTTGCAAAGAGTTGGACATGACTGAGTGACTGAACAACAATAACACAGCATAATATATTACAGTATAGTGTAGTATTTCTTCCAGACATAAATAGATATAAATAGTGGAGAACAATACATGATAGTAACATGTAGTAAAGTAGTTAGGAAATGGTGAACTTTAAGTATTTATTACTTTCATTAAAAATAAGTTATTTAATTGTATGTCTATATAAGTTAATTTTTAATAAGTTTATTTTTAGCAGCCTTAAAATTTCACAACTGGCTCTTGCAAGCTGATTTACACAGAAACTGGGCACTCTGCTGATTACTCTTAAGGCTGAGACAGTATATTCTTCTTAACTCCCAACCCAATATTTGTCATTACAGAAGGCACTCAATACAATTGCCGAAAGGATGAATAAATATTCAGTAAGTCTGGATGCCTAATCTTGTTTGCATCACTGGGGAGCCAGATCTCTCCTCTAGGCCAAACAGGAACATTTTCCCCTGCCATACCTAATTTATTCACCAACTCCTCCTCTCCCCTACTCTGTTTTTAAGAAATAAAGGGATGAATCTTTGGATGAAAGATTTTTAAAGTATTTGGCTAAAAAAGGGAGTCTTTGGGCAAAAAGCAAAATTATATTCTGAATGTAAATAGTTAATAGCCTATTTAAGGATAAACTGCCTGACTGTAAGAAAACTAGCTCAAAATAATGTACATAAATGTGACCTAATTTATACAAATATACTTCCTAATTTTCAAAGAAAGATCAAGTCTTCTTTCCACGTTCATTCTATTAGTTCTCTTGCATTATGAGTGGCATTACTGACTCGATGGACATGAGTTTGAGCAAGCTCCGGGAATTGGTGATGGACAGGCAAGCCTGGTGTGCTGCAGTCCATGGGGTTGCAGAGTTGTACATGACTGAGTGACTGGAATGAACTGAACTGAACTTATGACAGAGTGGATTATTAATTCATTACTTATTTAATTATTGATAATCAGATCATGTGTGGGGTAAAGAACCTCACAGCGTTTATTCATATACTAAGGTCTAAATTATCCTGGGTTCCTTACTCTATAAACTGTCTTACGTAGTAATTTCTGTATTTTTGTCAAAATGCCTTAAAATCTGCCTGAGAGGGTGCTGAGTGACAGCTCAGAAGCTGGCTGGCTGCATTACTCTGTTCACTGGGGAAATGCATGGCTTTCATCTTAAGTGGCTGCTTCTGAACCAGGGTGTGTATTTTATGCCATCCCTAGAGTCCTAGAGGATTTTTCTTTGAAGAACAAAAGAGGTAGGTATAAATTTTAATGAATCATATTGTGGCTTATCACTTAGGATATAGAGAAGTGAAAACAAGCATTCTTGGCCCCATAGAGTAGAAAGCTCAGGGTTCCCTCTTCATTTAACTGGAGTCTAAAAATGAGACACTTAACATAAGAGAGAATTCTTACACCACCGCAAAGAAAGATGTTTTCTTCTTGTCCGTTAAATGACACCTACAAAATACACATGGCAGATTTTTCTCCAGCAGTTCTCCCACCAATAGTGGGCTGGTGAGTCCCTGTGACTATCTCCCTTCTTATCTACACATCCACCAAACAAACTGGGCAAACCCCCTACTGTTTAAGTCACAGAGGATATTTTAAGCAATCTCCATTTGTTTCAAAATTAGATACAATACACTACTAAAATATATTAAATGTTATAAGCAGCCTGAAAAAAGCACACAGCCTGGTTGGATAGTCTCACATTTCCTAAATATTGCTTGCCTAACTGCCCCGGGGAAGACAGAAAGTGTTTAAACGGGACAAGACTTCATAACATCGTAGATCTGAGTGTGGAAGCCAAGTGGGAAGTGTGGGAGATGGTTTTTGATTTCTAAGAGCAGAGCAGGAATCAGGACTCTAGCGACCACTCCTCCCCACTCCCCCACAGTGCTTTTGTTTTTGGTCATTAAACCTGAGGCTTCAGAAGGATATATTAAATTTTTATGTTCTCTTTCCTAATCTTATAGTGAGTGCTTCATAAATATTCAAAATGTGAGGTCAATCTGGCTGAAACATATGTCACCAAGGTTGGCTGGGTGATCTCACTCACTTTCATTCCTCAATTTCTCCTACTGGGTCTTTTTGGGAATCTTGCACTTGGGGAAAAGGAAAGACTTTCTCTAGGACAGGAGGTTATTCACTGGTTATTAAAGTTACCTGGGTGGTATTAGGCATTGCACTGGGCTGCATGCATGCTCTGTTGCTCACTTGTGTCTGATTCTTTGTAACTCCATGGACTGCAGCCCCCAGGGTTCTCTGTCCATGGGATTTCCCAGACAAGAATACTGGCGTGGGTTGCCATTTCTTTCTCCAGGGGATCCTCCTTACCCATGGATCGAACTCTTATCTCCTGAGTCTCCTGCATTGCAGGCAGATTATTTACCACTGAGTCACTAGGGAAGCATTACCTGTGTACTACGGTGACTAGTTGTTCTAGTTTGTCTGAGACTGAGGGGGTCCCTAGGACTTCAAGCACTAAAGACCATGGCTGCTAAGTCGCTTCAGTCATGTCCGACCCTGTTCGACCCAATAGACGGCAGCCCACCAGGCTCCCCCGTCCCTTGGATTCTCCAGGCAAGAACAATGGAGTGGGTTGCCGTTTCCTTTTCCAATTCATGAAAGTGAAAAGTGAAAGTGAAGTGGCTCAGTCGTGTCCGACTCTGAGTGACCCCATGGACTGCAGCCCACCAGGCTCCTCCATCCATGGGATTTTCCAGGCAAAAGTACTGGAGTGGGGTGCCATTTCCTTCTCTGAAAGACCATGGAGCCCCAGGCAAATCAGATGAACTGGTCATTCTAGTAGAGAGCTATGCCCCGTCACTAGTAGGTCCAAATATACCCTGATTATTGATGATAGGATAATAATGACAATGTATTGACATTCAGGATGATATTTCAAAGATGATTTTCCAAATGGAAAACGAATCTTGAAAAACAACGAATGGTTTTGATGCCTCTCAGTACTGTCTCATCAATATACAGAGCTATATACACTCTGCAAGTACTTGACATCAGAAATCGGTACTTAGACTAATTTCCACTCCAAAATTTTTGATGGAACATTAAACTCATGTCATTATTAATAATAAATGCATTGCTCATTGGAGAAATACAATCCCTGAGAGAAGACTCATACAAGAGCCCTTTAACTACTTTGAATAAAATTAAGCACGTAAATGCCAGCATGGACCCCAGATTCTGTTCTTTCTATGATAACCAGAAGTGATTTATTTTGATGACTGCGCACTCTCTCTAGGGACAATCACTGCCACAAATGTGTGCTACCATTAAAGATATATTCCTCATAGGTCTGAGGCAGCTGGTGAGAGAAATTGGGACTATAGTATGGCTGTCTTACCGAGTCTGTTCCATTGAAGAGGAGCATCGTGGGTGGGGCGTCTTGATTTCAGCAACAGCAGAAGCATTTGGCATCAGTGTGATCCAGATGCAGGTGAAGAAGACCAACTGGGAAGCCAGGATCATCTCTTCCAAAAGAAAGAAATGTGGATGGATACAACCAATACTGTTATCAATACTGCTTCTTCACGTGTCCTTTTAAAAGTAATTAGGGTCCCAGGTAAAAAGGTATCAAGGAAGAAAGAGAGACATTGCTTTCAGGGCTGTGTCCTTTGTTTTAGTAGGTTAAGTGGATTGACATCATTTAGAGGCAAACATCTGTCTGGATCATCAGCCATTCAAGAGAAACAAAGCAGATTTTTTTTCCTTTTCAGTTCCCATCCTCTAGTCCCTCTTTGCAGGGAAGGTTCTTAGTGGGATGCTTGATTCTGGACTCAATAAACTCGCAGTGGCAGTCGTACGCAGACAAAGAAGTGAGGTTAGGCTTTAAGTCCCCTTAATCCAACACAATATCATTTGAATATATTTAGCGACTCAGCAAATAATATGCTTAATGAGAACAAAGATGATTAGTTTAATCCAGAAAGGAATCTTTCCCTCTCCAAATGTGTACAGATTGCCAGAGTACAAAAAAAATTCAATGATTATTTTGTCAAATAAATAATCATATTTTAAGATGATGGTTTATTCCATTGATATCAATCAAGTGGTTCAATTTAAGGTTTAATATGGTAAGCAGCCAGATAAATAAGAGGAGAAATTAGCCTTGGGCAGGGGGTAAGGAATTATGTTACATTATGGCCACATAGGAGGCTAAAGATACTTCGCACATACTGAGTAGAAGTAGTCCCTCTATAATGCAAAGTGCCATTGCATGGGTATGATGGTGAAATTCAGTTTCTTCAACTGGAAAATAAAAGGTGAGCAAGTCAGTGACGGCCGACTGTTTACTAGGACTGAAAAAGAACGCTGTTTTCTTCCCAGGAATACAGTGTGAAGGAAATTGTTAAATTTCCTCAAATTAATTTGTCTCCTTGACACTGCATATCTTGTGTTATTGCTTGATTCTGCTTATTCTGACTTGGGTTTCCTCTTCTCTTAGCCCATGTATTAACACCTCCTATGTTTTTGGGGGCAAGTATTTCCTCTTTAAAATATGTGTTTAATATAAAATATTATAAATATTACAAATATACAGAATAAAGTAATAAATCTTTACTTTTCCCTTCATCCCCTATTTAGTGTTTATCACTGTATACAGTTATGCTTTTATATATATTCATAAATAATCTACCATTTTTTTGCACATTTCAGAAAACTTTATAAAAATGGTGTTAAATTATGCCTTTATATCTGCAACATACTTTTTCTCTCCACATTATGCTTAGATTTATTATGTCGATATATGTAGTCCTAGTCAATTCATTTTTAAGTGCCAATTAATACGTCAATGTGTGGATAATTAACACTTTATTTATTCTTTTGCTGATGGACATTATTTCTTATTTTCCTATGATAAATAACCTATTATAAGCAATTCTGCAGTGAATTTTGGTCAATATTTTCTTGTGTTCATACGTACCAGTTTCTTTAGGATAAATACCTAGGAGTAAAGCCTCTAGGATGAACAATTTTCACATCTTCAAATTTATAGGAGACTACCAGAATGCTCACAATGGTTGCACCAATTTACAGCCTCACTAACAGTGAATGAAAGCTCTCGTTTCTTAAAATCTTTTTTGACTTTAATATAATCAGGTTTCTACATGTTACCCAATCCATCTTTTAGGTTTAATTTTAATTTCCCTAGTGGCTAAAGAAGTTTGAGCAAATTTTTTCATGTATTTCTGGGCCAGTAAGCTTTCTTCTTCTGCAAACAGCCAGTCAATAGGAGAAACGTGAGAAAAGTTGCTGGTTTTTTGGTTTTTTCCCCCTCAAAGTGTACGTATTCTGTCTTTTTCTTTAATTGGAGGATAATCGCTTTTCAGTGCTGTGGTGGTCTCTGCATTACATCAACACTAATACTGGGCGTATGCCCTGAGAAAACCATAATTAAAAAAGACACAAGCACCCCAGTGTTCATTGAAGTACTGTTTACAATAGCCAGGACATGGAAGCTACTGCTTGTAAGCGGCTGTCACTTTGGCTGCTGAAGGATGTCATCATGGTCAAAGTTTGTGGTCTCATGAGATCCAGGGCCCTGGCTCTTGATCCTAGCACTCACAACTACCTGAGCCTGTTCTCTTTGTTAAGTACCGTTATCTACATAAGTACTTCCCAAAGCAATTCTTGGCTATGTTTTGTGAAAAAAACATTCTGTACTAAGTGAGTGTGGAAAACACTTTTTTTTTTTTTTTTGGTGTGTGTGTGTGTGTCTGTGTAGCAGTAAAACTTGCTTGTTGACACTGATATTTAAATTTCATAGTGTTTTCATGTTCTCATGAAATCTGTCCCTCCCCCACCCCTCAATTAAACACTGTAAAAACCATTTGGCGGGATGAATACAGACCACTGGGTGTAATTTTCCAACCCCAAGTCTAGGCTGGGGATTCACAGTTCACATCACATGGGTCAGTGAAAGTGCTCTGGCCCTACAGCAACCAGGAGGATGTGATTTCAATGGTCTAGTCTCTGCTTATCTTACTGGATCTGTTGGAAACAGTGACACACCTGATTTCTCCCTCCTACTTGAAATCTTTTCTTCACCTGCCCTCTGCTTTTCTGGACTTGCTTGTTTTTTCTTACATCTTGGTTATTCCTTCTTAGTTCTATTATTTGATCCCCCTTCCTCTATCAGATTTCACAGTACTCAAGTGGTTCTATGCTCAGTACTTTAGTACTCCTTCCTTTAGTACTCCTCTTGTGAGCTCAGCCAGTTTCAAGGTTTTGAGAATGATGTGTATGCATGTGTGGCTCAGTTGTGTCTGACTCTTTGTGACCCCATGGTCTGTAGCCTGCCAGGGTCCTCTGTTCATAGAATTCTCCAGGCAAGAATACTGGAGTGGGTTGCCATTCCCTTCTCCAGAGGATCTTCCTGACTCAGGGATAGAACCCAGATCTCCTGCATAGCAGGCAGATTCTTTACCATCTGAGCCACCAACTGCATGCTTAATGTTTGTACTTGGACTTCTGATAAGTATCTCAAGCTCAACGCATCCAAAAGTAGGCTTGTTAATACCCCTCCCCCCCTAGCTCACCTACAGCCTTCTCTGTCTCAGCTGATAACAACAATGTCCCTTCTTGACATTCCTTGTCCAATCCACCTTAAGAACACATACAGGATCCAGGGACTTCCCACTTGCTGCTCAGCGGCCGCCCTGGCCTGTTAACCATCTTTATCCTTTGCTTGAATGTTTGCAGTGGTGCTTTGTCTCCTTGCCTCTCCCCTTGCCTTGTTTCAGTTACTTCTCAGCACAGCAACCAGGGATCTTTTTTTTTTTTTTTTAATTTTATTTTATTTTTAAACTTTACATAACTGTATTAGTTTTGCCAAATATCAAAATGAATCCGCCACAGGTATACATGTGTTCCCCATCCTGAACCCTCCTCCCTCCTCCCTCCCCATACCATCCCTCTGGGTCGTCCCAGTGCACTAGCCCCAAGCATCCAGTATCGTGCATCGAACCTGGACTGGCAACTCGTTTCTTACATGATATTTTACATGTTTCAATGCCATTCTCCCAAATCTTCCCACCCTCTCCCTCTCCCACAGAGTCCATAAGACTGTTCTATACATCAGTGTCTCTTTTGCTGTCTCGTATACCGGGTTATTGTTACCATCTTTCTAAATTCCATATATATGCATTAGTATACTGTATTTATGTTTTTCCTTCTGGCTTACTTCACTCTGTATAATAGGCTCCAGTTTCATCCACCTCATTAGAACTGATTCAAATGTATTCTTTTTAATGGCTGAGTAATACTCCATTGTGTATATGTACCACAGCTTTCTTATCCATTCATCTGCTGATGGACATCTAGGTTGCTTCCATGTCCTGGCTATTATAACCACTGCTGCGATGAACATTGAGGTACACGTGTCTCTTTCCCTTCTGGTTTCCTCAGTGTGTATGCCCAGCAGTGGGATTGCTGGATCATAAGGCAGTTCTATTTCCAGTTTTTTAAGGAATCTCCACACTGTTCTCCATAGTGGCTGTACTAGTTTGCATTCCCACCAACAGTGTAAGAGGGTTCCCTTTTCTCCACACCCTCTCCAGCATTTATTATTTGTAGACTTTTGGATCGCAGCCATTCTGACTGGTGTGAAATGGTACCTCATAGTGGTTTTGATTTGCATTTCTCTGATAATGAGTGATGTTGAGCATCTTTTCATGTGTTTGTTAGCCATCTGTATGTCTTCTTTGGAGAAATGTCTATTTAGTTCTTTGGCCCATTTTTTGATTGGGTTGTTTATTTTTCTGGAGTTGAGCTGTAGGAGTTGCTTGTATATTTTTGAGATTAGTTGTTTGTCAGTTGCTTCATTTGCTATTATTTTCTCCCATTCTGAAGGCTGTCTTTTCACCTTGCTAATAGTTTCCTTTGATGTGCAGAAGCTTTTAAGGTTAATTAGGTCCCATTTGTTTATTTTTGATTTTATTTCCAATATTCTGGGAGGTGGGTCACAGAGGATCCTGCTGTGATGTATGTCAGAGAGTGTTTTGCCTATGTTCTCCTCTAGGAGTTTTATAGTTTCTGGTCTTACGTTTAGATCTTTAATCCATTTTGAGTTTATTTTGGTGTATGGTGTTAGAAAGTGGTCTAGTTTCATTCTTTTACAAGTGGTTGACCAGATTTCCCAGCACCACTTGTTAGAGAGATTGTCTTTAATCCATTGTATATTCTTGCCTCCTTTGTCAAAGATAAGGTGTCCATATGTGTGTGGATTTATCTCTGGGCTTTCTATTTTATTCCATTGATCTATATCTTTTAAGAATAAAAGTCAGATCAAGCTACACCTCTCTTTAAAACTCTGCCATGGCTCCTTTTCTTCTGTTTGAAAGTCTTTATGAAGGCTAGGTAATCTACACCTCCCCACTCCTTCTGCCTTCTGGCTTCTCCACTGTCCGCTCCACCCACCCAGGCTGTTCCACAAACTCTGGTTTCTTTGCTGTTCCTCCAACATACCAAACACACTCACACGGCAGGGTCTTTGCACGGGTTGTCATCCTTGCCTGACCCACTCTATACACAAGAATCTATCTAACTCCTTTAACATATTTAAATCAAATGTCAAATGTCATTTATTCAATGAAGCACACCCTAACCTCCTTAAAAAAAAAAAACAACACAGTCTGCTCCCTTTTCTCCAAAACTTGTTACCAATCTACCATATACCCCACTTAACATGTCTTACACAATTTACTTATTATATTTACTGTTCATTATTCATCTAATCCTGCTAGAATGTAAGCTCTACAAGGAAGCATCCTGTGTCTGTTTTGTTCCCTGGGGTATCCTAAGCACTTCTAACCATTTTTGGCATATAATCAGTGTTTAGTAAATATTTGCTGCATTAAAAGCATCAGTAAAAAGTCTGTTTAGTTCTGCTGAATTCAGTGTTTCCCAAACATGGTTGACCTTAAATCTCCTCAAAAAAAAAAAAAAAAAAAATCCACCAGATCCCCTGATGCTGCTGCTGCTGCTAAGTCCCTTCAGTCCTGTCCGACTCTGTGTGATCCCAGAGATGGCAGCCCACCAGGCTCCCCCATCCCTGGGATTCTCCAGGCAAGAACACTGGAGTGGGTTGCCATTTCCTTCTCCAATGCATGAAAGTGAAAAGTGAAAGTGAAGTCATCCAGTCGTATCCGACTCTTTGCGACCCCATGGACTGCAGCCCACCAGGCTCCTCCATCCATGGGATTTTCCAGGCAAGAGTACTGGAGTGGGGTGCCATTGCCTTCTCCTAATATTCCTAAAAAAAAAAAAAAGTGCTCCTCCAGAGCACTCAGCTGGCAAATTCTGATTTATAGGTTTATTTGTGCTTTACATGCCCGCTTTATCAAAAGTCTAGGTCCCAGCATCTTGAGACTACTTTTGTACAATTTTACTTGTTTGTTTATTTATTTTTGGCTGCGATGGGTCTTCACTGCTGCTCTGGCTTTTCTCTAGTTGCAGTGAGCCAGGGCTTCTCCTTGTGCTGGCTTCTCTTGTGGGGCACGGCCTCTGGGCATGTGGGCTTCCGTAGTTGCAGCACGTGAACTTGGTAGATGCAGCGCAGGCTCAGTGGTCCGCAGCTCAGACTCGTGGGCTTAGTTGCCCCTTGGCATGTGTGATCTTCCTTGGACCAGGGATCGAACCTGTGTCCCATTCATTGGCAGAATTCTTAACCACTGCACCACCAGTGAGGCCCCTATTTTTGATGACTATTAAACTTTTAAGTTCATAATGAAATACTGGTAGCCAGTGAAGGGTAAGCCAGGCACTGTGCTTGTGCTTAATCATTCAGTCATATCCAACTCTGTGACTCATTGGACTACAGCCTGCCAGGATCCTCTGTCCATGGGATTTTTCAGGCAAGAATACTAGAGTGGGTTGCCAATACCTTCTCCGGGGATCTTCCCAACCCAGGAATTGAACTGGAGTCTCCTGTGTCTCCTGCATTGCAAGTGGATTCTTTACCTGCTGAGCCGTTGGGGAAGCCACTAACAGGAGAGTTCTTAAAGCAGTACTTTGTCTTAAAGGAATGAAGCACTAAAGTAGAACTTACCCACCTGTCAGGTCAGCACTGCAGCTTCTGGGGAGCACATGTTTTTCAGAAATATCTGGCAGAAAAAAAAAAAATATCTGGCAGGTCATATACCTCCTCACCACCACTTAGTCATATCAGGGTGCCCTACGTGCCCCCCTCCACACTGTAGAAATGACGCAAGTCCATCTGACCTCTTTATTAAATCATCTTTGCTAAAAATAACTCTGCATATCAACATCAACGTTAAGGGAGAAATAAAAAGTTTAAATACAGTCAGTTTGAATTTAAGTTTGCATAAAAATAAAAACGAGGCGATGGCCTAGGCTACAAAGAGTTGGCCTACAGAAGGTCTTAGGGTTTCAATTCAATTACAGCAAAACATCTGTCTCTGTTGTTGTTGAATCTGCTCCTTATCCCTTTAGTGCTTTCTTTGCAAACCCAGTAAGCTTCTTAAGAAAAAAAAAAAAGAAAATCACATCTGTCGACATTGGAAAGAAGTAACTACCAGGGAACAAAATTAATCACAGGGTCAGTGGAGATTTTTGTAATGGTTTAAGCTCTCCCTCACATGTACTGCCTCCTGTCCACTCTGCTTTCGCCCTGAGGATACCGGCTAGTTTACATTCCTTTGGCAGGAAGCCAGAGAGAACACTCGGATAGCATGGCTGTGTCATCATTATTCATTTTGGGGTATGCAGCTATTTTGCTTACAAATAGAAAACACAAGGAAAGTGGAAGTCTTATTTATATTGAATCAAAAGCATATGACAACAACAATAAACAATTCCAGGCCCCAAGAAATGCCCCACTGTGTCTGCATGATGCCAGGTAGGCAAAATATCTTGAGTGGGAAACTAGAGTTATAAAATATGATATGGAAAGGCTGTTGGAGATCATTTATCCAAGTCTTTCTCTTTTTTATATATGAGGAAACTAAGACTAGAGAGATTAAGCACACAATTTTGCTTATTTTTTTCATTTGCTTTCGCTTTATTTTTCTTTGGTATATTGGAAATACTGATGTTTTATAATATAACATGGCTATGCCAAGAGCAGCCACTAGGTGGCACTTGTTATTCCTCCAAAAAAATCTGCTCACTCAGGAATGGTGGTGTCTCTTGCGTTTCCCCGAACGACCAGAGCCTGGATGGAATTTCTTTCCGTCCAACTGCCTCTTTCATTCCCCTCTCATTTTATTCCTGAGTTACAGAATCAAGAGGGATGGGAGCGGGGATTCCGCATTAGTGGAAAGTGGGTGAGAGGAAAATGATCTTAGTCATAGTGTAATAATACAAAATTACCACAAGATGGCAGCATAGACTACACAATACTGTTTAAGCAGCCCCTTAAGATACTATAAAATTAAATGAAACGATGAATAATATAATGCCAAATGATTCAAGCAAAAAGAAAATTCTTGTTATTGAGTAAGATGCAATTATTTACCTTGTATGGAGATTGAACATTGAGCGTATTTTAAAGAATTTTTTTATAGATATAAAAACAGCATTTCTTTTTATCTCTGGCAACAGTAGGCTATAGAGGTGAACACTGGAAAAAGAAACTTTCCAGGGAAAGAAAAATATCATATGACATCACTTATATGTGAAATCTAAAAAGATGATACAAATTAACTTATTTACAAAACATGAACAGACTCACGAGCATAGAAAACAAACTTACACCAAAGAGGAAAGGCAAGGGGAGGGGTTGTATAAACTAGGAGTTTGAAATTAGCAGACATAAACTCCTATAAATAAAGTAGATAAACAACAAGGTCCTACCATATAGCAAAGGGAGCTATATTCAATACCTTGTAATAAATTATAATGCAAAAGAATCTGAAAAAAAAAAAAAGAGAGCCTATATATAGGCTGAATCACTTTGCTGTATACCAGAAAATAACACAACATTGAAAATCAACTACACTTCAATAAAAAAGTTTTCCATCAAAATAAAGTGCTGTCACGAGTGATGCATTGAAGACACAAGAGATAACGAACTAGGAGATTTGGCTCTGGGATGGGACGTGGCACTTACTGTATGACTTTTAGAAAGCTTCTTAACCTCTCTGGGCTTCTATTTCCTTTTCTATATTCATTATGCAGATGGATTTAGATGATTTTTTTAAATCCCTGAGGAGACAATCAAATATAGTGGTTAAGAATGTGAACTTCGGCAACAGATTTCTGAGGAGCAAATCCTAATTCTTCCACTTACTAGATGTGTGAACACTGGCGATGGTTTGGTGTTTTGTCTGAGTCAGTTAGCTCCTATGTCAGTCAGGGATTGCATCACTGGACCTATCTCTTAAGATTACAGTCAAAACTGATGGGATAATACCATGTGTTTAGTACAATTTCGTTGAAAACACAATAAAATAGTTAATGTTAACTGCCAATCTTATTCATCTCTATTAATGTAGTCTTTGCATTTCCAACATCATGACTTTGATCAAAACTACCACCATTCTCCCAGTCTCCCAGTGTTGAAATTTCAAACTCATGTTTGACCCCTATCTTTTCAAGATTGAATTTTTTTTTTCTTCAAAACTTTTAAAGACAAGTTCCCTTGTCTTTCCACTGCCATTAGACTGTTTTCTTCTAACATAAATAAATACTTCAGTCAGCCTCCTTGTCTCAAGCCTTTCTATTTTCCTCTCTTCTGTATGCAGTTGCAAACTTTCTGTGGTGATACTTCTTTTCCTAACATCTTTTCTCCACTTAAAATGACTTCCTATTGCCTATAGGAGAAAACCTATTATGTTACATTGGCCTATGTTACTACACCTTTGCAAACAGTGTCTTATCAGTAACTTTAGAGTAAATAAATCTTAAAATCCTCCAACTTTATTTTTCTTATTCAAAGCTGTTTAGTTATTCTAGTTCCTTTATTCTTTTTTTATACACCTTGGGGTCAGTTTTCTACAAAATTCTGCTAGGATTTTGATTGGCATTGCATTAAATATGTATGTAGGTCAGTTTGGTGAGAATAGACATTTTATGTTGAATCTTCCAATTATGGAGCATGGTTTGCCTCTACTTAGGTCTTTTATGACTTCTTTCAATAGTGTTGTACAGTTTTCAGCATCTACATTTTGAACATTTTTTTTAGACTCAAGTATTTCATGTTTTGGGAGTTATTATAAATGGCATTGGTTTTTAAATTTTTGACTTCCAATTATATATCACTAGTATATGCAGACAGAATTAATTTTTTCCTCAATTAACAAATTGTGGGAAAACACACAACCTAAAACTGACCATTGTAATAATTTTTCAGGGAACAGTTAGGTATGTATTAAGTATATTCAAATTATTGTGCAACCATCCAGTCATCTCCAGAACTTTTTCCTCTTTTGTTTTTAAGTAAGACAGTTTTTAAAGAGAAGAAAATTATTCACAGCAAAACTGAGAACAAGGTACAGAGAACCTCTATTTACTCTCTGCCCTATACATGTATAGCCCCTCTACCATTATCAACATCCTACACCAAAGTGGTGCATTTGTTACAACTGATGAACCTACACTGATCCATCATAATCACCCAAAGCCCACAGTTTACATGGGCTTTCACTTTTTGTGTTGTACACTCTATGGGTTTGGACAAATGTATAACGACATATATCTATCACTAAGGTATCACACAGAATGTTTTCACTGCCCTAAAAATCCTCTGTGTTCCACGTAGTCATCCCTCTTCACTCAAACACTAGCAGCTTCTGATCTTTTTACTGTCTCCCTTGTTTTGCCTTTTCCATGGTATCATCTAGTTGTAATTAGAGAGTATACAGCCTTTTCAGCTTGGTTACCTTTGCTTCAGTTCAGTTCAGTTCAGTCGCTCAGTCGTGTCCGACTCTTTGCGACCCCATGAATCGCAGCATGCCAGGCCTCCCTGTCCATCACCACCTCCCAGAGTTTACTCAAACTCATATCCATCGAGTTGGTGATGCCATCCAGCCATCTCATCCTCTGTTGTCCCCTTCTTCTCCTGCCCCCAATCCCTCCCAGCATCAGAGTCTTTTCCAATGAGTCAACTCTTCACATGAGGTGGCCAAAGTACTGGAGTCACAGCTTTAGCACCATTCCTGACAAAGAAATCCCAGGACTGATCTCCTTCAGAATGGATTGGTTGGATCTCCTTGCTGTCCAAGGAACTCTCAAGAGTCTTCTCCAACACCACAGTTCAAAAGCATCAATTCTTCGGCACTCAGCTTTCTTCATAGTCCAACTCTCACATCCATACATGACCACAGGAAAAACCATAGCCTTGACTAGACAGATCTTTGTTGGCAAAGTAATGTCTCTGCTTTTCAATATACTATCTAGGTTGGTCATAACTTTCCTTCCAAGGAGTAAGTGTCTTTTAATTTCATGGCTGCAGTCACCATCTGTAGTGATTTTGGAGTCCAGAAAAATTAAGTCTGACACTGTTTCCACTGTTTCCCCATCTATTTGCCATTAAGGGATGGGACCAGATGCCATGATCTTCGTTTTCTGAATGTTGAGCTTTAAGCCAACATTTTCACTCTCCTCTTTCACTTTCATCAAGAGGCTTTTGAGTTCCTCTTCACTTTCTGCCATAAGGGTGGTGTCATCTGCATATCTGAGGTTATTGATATTTCTCCCGGCAATCTTGATTCCAACTTGTGCTTCTTCCAGTCCAGCGTTTCTCATGATGTACTCTGCATATAAGTTAAATAAGCAGGGTGACAATATACAGCCTTGACGTACTCCTTTTCCTCTTTGGAACCAGTCTGTTGTTCCATGTCCAGTTCTAACTGTTGCTTCCTGACCTGCATACAGGTTTCTCAAGAGGCGGGTCAGGTGGTCTGGTATTCCCATCTCTTTCAGAATTTTCCACAGTTTATTGTGATCCACACAGTCAAAGGCTTTACTTTTGCTTAGTAACATACATTTAAGTTTCTTCTATATCTTTCCGTGGCTTGATAACTCATTTCCTTTTAGCACTGAATAATATGCAGAGTTATATTGCAGTCTATTGGTTGGACTGCAAGGAGATCCAACCAGTCCATTCTAAAGGAGGTCCTGGGTATCCTTTGGAAGGAATGATGCTAAAGCTGAAACTCCAGTACTTTGGCCACATCATGCGAAGAGTTGACTCATTGGAAAAGACTCTGATGCTGGGAGGGATTGGGGGCAGGGGCAGAAGGGGATGACAAAGGATGAGATGGCTGGATGGCATCACCGACTCAATGGACATGGGTTTGAGTGAACTCTGGGATTTGGTAATGGACAGGGAGGCCTGGCATGCTGCAATTCATGGGGTCGCAAAGAGTCGGACATAACTGAGCTACTGAACTGGACTGAACTGAATATTCAATTGTCTGGAGATACCAGAGTTACAGACACCTGGAGTAACAGGAAAGTTTTGCCTTGGCATACAAAATGAAGCAGGCCAAAGGCTAACAGAGTTTTGGCATGAGAACACATTGGTCATAGTAAACAACACAAGAGACAACTCTACACATAGACATCATTTTATAATCAATCAAAATCTGATTCTTTGCCACCCAAGATGAAGAAGGTCTACATAATCAGCAACAACAAGACTGGGAGCTGACGTGGCTAGATCATGAACTCCTTATTGCAAAATTCAGGCTTAAATTGAAGAAAGTAAGGAAATCTATTAGACCATTCAGGTATGACCTAAATCAAATCCCTTATGTTTATATGGTGGAGGTGAAAAATAAATTCAAGGGATTAGATATGGTAGATACAATGTCTGAAGAACTATGGATGGAGATTTGTAATATTCTATATGAGGTGGTGACCAAAACCACCCCCAAGAAAAAGAAATTCAAGAAGGCAAAGTGTTTTTTAAGGATGCTTTGCAAATAGCTAAGAAAAGAAGAGAAGTGAAAGGCAAAGGAGAAAGGGAAAGATATACCCAACTGAATGCATAGTTCCAGACAATAGCAAGGAGAGATAAGAAAGCCTTCTTAAGTGATCAATGGAGGGAAATAGAGGAAAATAATAGAATGGGAAAGACTAGAGATCTCGTCAAGAATATTAGATATACCAAGGGAACATTTCATGCAAAGACAGGCACAATAAAGAACAGAAATGGTATGGAGCTAACAGAAGCAGAAGATATTAAGAAGAGGTGACAAGAATATACAGAAGAACTATACAAAAAAGATCTTCATGACCCAGATAATCATGATGGTGTGATCACTCACCTAGAGCCAGTGATCCTGGAATGTGAAGTCAAGTGGGCTTTAGAAAGCATCACTATGAACAAAGCTAGTGGAGGTGATGGAATTCCAATTGAGCTATTTCAAATCCTAAAAGATGATTCTGTGAAAGTGCTGCACTCAATATGTCAGCAAATTTGGAAACCTCAGCAGTGGCCACAGGACTGGAAAAGGTCAGTTTTCATTCCAATCCCAAAGAAGGGCAATGCAAAGAATGTTCAAGCTAATATATAATTGAGCTTATTTTACATGCTAGCAAGGTAATGCTCAAAATCCTACAAGCTAGACTTCAGCAATATGTGAACTGAGAAATTCCATATGTACAAGTTGGGTTTAGAAAAGGTAGAGGAACCAGAGATCAAATTGCCAACATCTGTTGGATCATAGAAAAAGGAAAGGAATTCCAGAAAAACATCTACTTCTGCTTCATTGACTATGCAAAACCCTTTGACTGTGTGAATTACAACAAACAATGGAAAATTCTTAAAGAGACAGTAATACTAGACCACCTTACCTGCCTCCTAAGAAACCTGTATGTAGTTCAAGAAGCAACAGTTAGAACCAGACATGGAACAATGGTTTAAAATTGGGAAAGGAGTACATCAAGTCTGTATACTGTAAACTTCACTTATTTAGGGAACACAGACACTTCTGTCTCCTGGAAAGACCAGGGTCATCTGTCCAGAACTCCGGCAGTGGACTCAAGTCTCCAAAGCAAGGCTCTTGGATGAGGATAGTGAGACCTGGGTCATGTAGCATTACCCACCATACAGTCACCAAGCAGACAACCCACAAACTGCAGAACAATTATACCAAAGAAATTCTCGTACTGATAAGAAAGTTCTAAGACCCACAACACACTTCCCAATCTGGGGGTCCTGCAAAGGGACTGAGAACCCTCAGGGAATTTGACTTTGGAGGCTAGTGGGATTTGATTACAGAACTTCCACAGGACTGGGGAAACAGACTCTTGGAGGGTACAAATAAAACCTGCGTGCGCCAGGAGAAAGGAGCAGTGTCCTCACAAGAGACTGAGTCAGACTTGCCTGTGAGTCTCCAGGAGTCTCTGCTGGAGGTGTGGGTCGATAGTTTCGCCTTAGGCCAAACAACAGGGAGGGAACACAGCCCCACCCATCAACAGAAAATTGGGTTAAAGATTTACTGAGCATGGCCCCACCCATCAGAGCAAGACCCAGTTTCCTCCACAGTCAGTGTCTTCTATCATAAGCCTCTTATTATTAATCAGAGGGCAGACAGAATGAAAACCACAATCACAGAAAACTAACCAAACTGATCACATGGACCACAGCCTTGTCTAACTCAATGAAACTGTGAGCCATGCTGTGTAGGGCCACCAAGGCAGACAAGTCATGGTGGAGAGTTCTGACAAAACGTGGTCCACTGGAGAAGGGAATGGCAAACCACTTCCATATCCTTGCCTTGAGAACCCCATTAACAACATGAAAAGGCAAAAAGATATTATGCAGTCCATGGGGTCGCAAAGAGTCAGACACAACTGAGCGACTGAACTGACTTATTTACCTTTTATGCAGATTACATCATGCAAAATGCTGGGCTGGATGAAGCACAAGCTGGAGTCAAGATTGCACGGAGAAATATCAACAACCTCAGATATGCAGATGATACTACTCTAATGGCAGAAAGTGAAGAGGAACTAAAGAGCCTCTCAATTAGGGTGAAAGAGGAGAGTGAAAAACCTGGCTTAAAACTTAACATTCAAAAAACTAAGATCATGACATCTGGTCTCATCACATTACAGCAAACAGATCAGGAAAAAAGAGATACAGTGACAGAGTTTATTTTCCTGGACTCCAAAATCACTGCAGATGGTGACTGTAGCCACGAAATTAAAAGATGCTTGCTCCTTGGAAGAAAAGCTCTGACAAACCTAGACAGTGTTCTAAAAAGCAAAGAGATCACTTTGCTGACAGAGGTTCATATAGTCAAAGCTATCGTTTTTCCAGTAGTCATGTATGGATATGAGTGAAAGTGAAAGTCGCTCAGTTGTGTCCAACTCTTTGCGACCCCACGGACTATACAGTCCATGGAATTCACTAGGCCAGAAAACTGGAGTGGGTAGCCTTTCCCTTCTCCAGGGGATCTTCCCAACCCAGGGATTGAACCCAGGTTTCCCGCATTGCAGGCGAATTCTTTACCAGCTGAGCCACAGAGGAAGCCCATGGATATGAAATTTGGACCATAATGAAGGCTGAGCATCAAAGAATTGATACTTTCAAACTGTGGTGCTGGAGATGACACTTGAGAATCCCTTGGACAGAAAGGAGATCAAACCAGTCAATCCTAAAGGAAATAAACCTTGAATATTCATTGGAAGGACTGAAGCTGAAGTTGAAGCTCCAATACTTTGACCCCCTGATGTGAAGAACTGACTCACTGGAAAAGACCCTATGCTGGGAAAGATTGAGGGTAGGAGAAAAAGGAGACGACAGAAAATGAGATGGTTGGATGGCATCATCAACTCAATGGACATGAGTTTGCGCAAACTCAGGGAGAGATGAAGGACAGGGAAACCTGGTGTGCTGCAGTCCACTGCGTGGCAAAGAGTCCGACACAACTGAGTGATTGAATAACAACAATGTTCATAGCAGCATTATTTACAATATCCGAGATGTGGAAGAAAGCTTAGAGCCCATAAACAGATGATAAGGAAGATATGGCATATATACAATGGAATACTACTCAGTCATAAAAAATGAAGACCTTCCTTTTGAAACAACATGGATAGACCTGGATGGTATGATGCTTAGTGAAATAAGTCAGACAGAGAAAGACAAATGCTGCATACTTTCATTTATCAGATCAGATCAGATCAGTCGCTCAGTTGTGTCCAACTCTTTGAGACCCCATGAATTGCAGCACGCCAGGCCTCCCTGTCCATCACCAACTCCCAGAGTTCACTCAGACTCACGTCCATCGAGTCAGTGATGCCATCCAGCCATCTCATCCTCTGTCGTCCCCTTCTTCTCCTGCCCCAAATCCCTCCCAGCATCAGAGTCTTTTCCAATGAGTCAACTCTTCATATGAGGTGGCCAAAGTACTGGAGTTTCAGCTTTAGCATCATTTCTTCCAAAGAAATCCCAGGACTGATCTCCTTCAGAATGGACCAGTTGGATCTCCTTGCAGTCCAAGGGACTCTCAAGAGTCTACTCCAACACCACAGTTCAAAAGCATCAATTCTTCGGCACTCAGCTTTCTTCATAGTCCAACTCTCACATCCATACATGACCACAGGAAAAACCATAGCCTTGATTAGACCCACCTTTGTTGGCAAAGTAATGTTTTTGCTTTTCAATATGCTATCCAGGTTGGTCATAACTTTCCTTCCAAGGAGTAAGCATCTTTTAATTTCATGGCTGCAGTCACCATCTGCAGTGATTTTGGAGCCCCAAAAAATAAAGTCTGACACTGTTTCCACTGTTACCCCATCTATTTCCCATGAAGTGGTGGGACCGGATACCATGATGTTCGTTTTCTGAATGTTGAGCTTTAAGCCCATCTTTTCACTCTCCTCTTTCACTTTCATCAAGAGGCTTTTTAGTTCCTCTTCACTTTCTGCCATAAGGGTGGTGTCATCTGCATATCTGAGGTTATTGATATTTCTTCCAGCAATCTTGATTCCAGCTTGTGTTTCTTCCAGTCCAGCATTTCTCATGATGTACTCTGCATATAAGTTAAATAAGCAGAGTGACAATATACAGCCTTGACATACTCCTTTTCCTATTTGGAACCAGTCTGTTGTTCCATGTCCAGTTCTAACTGTTGCTTCCTGACCTGGATATAGGTTTCTCAAGAGGCAGGTCAGGTGGTCTGGTATTCCCATCTCTTTCAGAATTTTCCACAGTTTATTGTGACCCACACAGTCAAAGGCTTTGGTATAGTCAATAAAGCAGAAATAGATGTTTTTCTGGAACTCTCTTGCTTTTTCCATGATCCAGCGGGTGTTGGCCATTTGATCTCTGGTTCCTCTGCCTTTTCTAAAACTAGCTTGAACATCAGGAAGTTCACGGTTCACATATTGCTGAAGCCTGGCTTGGAGAATTTTGAGCATTACTTTATTAGCATGTGAGATGCGTGCAATCGTGCGGTAGTTTGAGCATTCTTTGGCATTGCCTTTCTTTGGGATTAGAATGAAAACTGACCTTTTTCAGTCCTGTGGCCACTGCTGAATTTTCCAAATTTGCTGGCATATTGAGTGCAGCACTTTCACAGCATCATCTTTCAGGATTTGAAGTAGCTCAACTGGAATTCCATCACCTCCACTAGCTTTGTTCATAGTAATGCTTTCTAAGGCCCACTTGACTTCACATTCCAGGATGTCTGGCTCTAGGTCAGTGATCACACCATCGTGATTATGTTTGTCATGAAGATCTTTTTTGTATAGTTCTTCTGTGTATTCTTGCCACCTAATCTTAATATCTTCTGCTTCTGTTAGGTCCATACCATTTCTGTCCTTTATTGTGCCCATCTTTGCATGAAATGTTCCCTTGGTATCTCTCATTTTCTTGAAGAGATCTCTAGTCTTTCCCATTCTGTTGTTTTCCTCTATTTCTTTGCATTCATCCCTGAGGAAGGCTTTTTTATCTCTTCTTGCTATTCTTTGGAATTCTGCATTCAGATGCTTATATCTTTCCTTTTCTCCTTTGCTTTTTGCTTCTCTTCTTTTCACAGCTATTTGTAAGGCCTTCCCAGACAGCCATTTTGCTTTTTTGCATTTCTTTTCCATAGGGATGGTCTTGATCCCTGTCTCCTGTACAATGTCACGGACCTCATTCCATAGTTCACCAGACAGTCTGTCTATCAGATCTAGGCCCTTAAATGTATTTCTCACTTCCACTGTATAATCATAAGGGATTTGATTTAGGTCATACCTGAATGGTCTAGTGGTTTTCCCTAATTTCTTCAGTTTAAGTCTGAATTTGGCAATAAGGAGTTCATGATCTGAGCCACAGTCAACTCCTGGTCTTGTTTTGTTGACTGTATAGAGCTTCTCCATCTTTGGCTGCAAAGAATATAATCAATCTGATTTCAGTGTTGACCATCTGGTGATGTCCATGTGTAGAGTCTTCTCTTGTGTTGTTGGAAGTGGGTGTTTGCTATGACCAGTGCATTTTCTTGGCAAAACTCTGTTAGTCTTTGCCCTGCTTCATTCCATATTCCAAGGCCAAATTTGCCTGTTACTCCAGGTGTTTCTTGACTTCCTACTTTTGCATTCCAGTCCCCTATAATGAAAAGGGCATCTTTTTTGGGTGTTAGTTCTAAAAGGTCTTGTAGGTCTTCATAGAACCGTTCAACTTCAGCTTCTTCAGCATTACTGGTTGGGGCATAGACTTGGATTACTGTGATATTGAATGGTTTGCCTTGGAAACGAACAGAGATCATTCTGTCGTTTTTGAGAATGCATCGTTTTTGAGAATGCATCCAAGTACTACATTTCTGACACTTTTGTTGACCATGATGGCTACTCCATTTCTTCTAAGGGATTCCTGCCCGCAGTAGTAGATATAATGGTCATCTGAGTTAAATTCACCCATTCAAGTCCATTTTAGTTTGCTGATTCCTAGAATGTCGACATTCACTCTTGCCATCTCTTGTTTGGCCACTTCTAATCTGCCTTGATTCATGGACCTGACAGTCCAGGTTCCTATGCAATATTGCTCTTTATAGCATTGGACTTTGCTTCTATCACCAGTCACATCCACAGCTGGGTATTGTTAATACCTTTACTAGATTTCAATTCTTCCAATTTAGGTAAAATGATGAGTTTTCATATATTTGTTTATGCTTTTCATTAGTTTTACATTTCTGCTAAATATATAAGGTCAGGCATATTTCTTACGAAGTTTAATCATAAATATAGATATACTAATAGTCAAACATAATTATGTGAATTTGTGTATTTGTACATATATATGAATTTGTGTATACCTATGTATTTATACACACTTGACCCCTGAATAATGCTAGTTAGGAGTGATGACCCTCTGTTCTATTGAAAATCTGGTCTAACTTATAGCTGGCCCTCTGAAAATATGGTCGCTTTGTGATCATGGTTCTGCCACCATGGTTATGACCAACAGCAGATTGTGTAGTGCTATAGAATCTAATATGGGAAAAAACCTGAGTATAAGTGGACTGTGCACTCAAACCTGTGTTGTTCAAGGGCCAACTATATAATAAATTTCTTGTGGTGGTATAAAATTTGGGAAATTGGTAATTTCAAAATTTGTAGTGTAAATCAGCACAATTTCCCAGGAAGTCCATTGAAGATTTGTTGAAAGAAAATCCTTAACATCACACACATATTTGGACAAATTAGCTTCATCTCTATAACTTTATAGCTATAGAGTTTTATAAAATTGATGTATCCAGAGAGACAACCCACAAGAGTTTCAAACTAAGAGCACAAGAAAATAGAAAGGATGTATTATTCAATTAAAATAATTTGTTAAAAATATGTATAGCAGAATCACAATCATATAATTTTAAAATAAATTATATATAAATGTATGTAATATATATATATATATATATATTAATATACCAATAGTGCTACATGCATTCGTTAAAGGTAGAAGAAAAAATACCCCAAAAGTTAACTATATTTTTCAGTGATTAAGTGAGATTATAGCAATTTGTTTTCTTTGTGCTTTCCTACCTATTTTATTTTTATGTTAACAATTAAGTTGCCATTGTTTAGTATAAACTGAAATTGCTTTTAGAAGAATGAAAGAGGCTATAAAAATTATAACTGCAAAAGAGTATGTTCAAAATGATATGTTGATTAACCTGTAATGCCCAGTAGACTGACTTTATTCTGCAGGGAATCTTTTAGGAGCATTGAGGGAGTTTCAATATTGCCTTCACAAACAAATTTGAAGATAGGAGGATATAAATACCTGTCCTTCTAATCTGAATTTCTCAATGAAGATTAATATGAGATGAACAACTGTTTTTGACATTTTTTGTTTTTGCATTTTGAGTTCTTTGTGAAAATTTACATTTTATGGCATCTTTGCATCCTCTTATTGGGATTGGGTAAGAACGCTATGCTTTATTGTCATTATTCTTCTCATAATAAAAAGTAATAGGGTATATAATTTTAGTACCAAAAGTTTCTCAGGAGTTGTCAAAATATCCGAAAAACATTTTCACTTATCTAGCAAATGGAAGAGAGAGCAATCCTGAATAGTTAAAAAACTATTATATTCAATCCTCTGAACTTTATGGATACGAGCTATATACCTGTAGAATGAATTTGTAGATTTGAATTCATGCATATGAATTTGAGCCTGTGGGCTTAACTTACATTCTCTGCTATTTAAATAGCAAAGAGGAGTCATAGACTCCAACTGTGGACAGATGTTCCTTTGAGAATCCAGCACTACAGATGAGAATCTTAGAATAAGGTCACAAAGTGGCTTAGGTATAATCGTTTAGTAATTCAGAGGTGGAATTGAGACTCAAAGCTTCAGAAATTTTGTTACATTTTTGTAAACATTTTCTTTTGTCAAGAAGATGAGTTACTGAGCCAATCTATTTATGAATGTCTGTAAAAGAGGAATTCATTCTAGCCTTTACCATATTGTCACAAAATTTGGAAGTTTTACCAACAATGATGAATCATAGAGAGCTTTTAAGAGGCGTCATTGCCTTTGTCTTCAACCTGGTCCTCATTTAGATTGTATTTCTCTGGAGACAGGCAGAAAGGAGTTCATTGTATCTACCCCAAGCCACATCTCATTATCATATTCTGGGCAGAGTGTAAAATGAAGATAATCTGCCCCTTTCAGTGATATGCAGCAGTGTGCTTACTCATAAATGACTACTGCCACTGCTGCCAGCCCTTCTGAAAGTCTAATATAAATCTCAAACAAGTTTTTCCCCCCATCTCTTATGAAGTTGCAGAACTGTTTTCCTCAACACAGCTCCCCCTCCCCCCAACCCCGCTTTTAAAAGAAAAAAGAAACCTCTAGGTTCCTTCCTGTAGAAAACACCCCAATTCTTCTATACAAATTTACTGTTCAAATATTTATCTTGTTAGAACTGAATTCACAAACCCTATCTTCCTCAAATTTTCTACCTTGTTTCTTTGTTTTTTGAAGTGCAGTGTAGGCACTTTCAGAAAATGTTTCAGGCTAGCAGAGACTTCTAGTGAAATCTTAAGTTACATTCTGAAGAATTGGTAACTATGTTATAGAAATAAAAATTTGTGCTGGAATGACTCCCACATGACTAGATATGTAATAAAAGTCAGGGAACTGTGCATTCAAGTCTTACATGTATTCCCTTGTATGGTTATATACTTAGATTGGCTGTTTATAAAAGGCTAGACCCTTCTTCAGCTAACTAAGGCAAGGATGTGGATGTACCAAATACATTTTATGTTCAGAAATGTATACTCTTTGTCATTGGTTAAATGCATTGTAATGATGCAGACTTACCCTGGGGTTTGCATAGGATCTAGCCTGTGCATTTGCTTCCCAGGACTATACAGTTAACAGGTATTAATATATGTGTAATTTGGAGCGCTTTTCTCCTTACCTATCTTGTACATTGAGTTTTTTTTTTTTCTCCTAATTTTATTTTACTTAACTTTACAATATTGTATTGGTTTTGCCATTTATCAAAATGAATCTGCCACAGGTATACATGTGTTCCCCATCCTGAACCCTCCTCCCTCCTCCCTCACCATACCATCCCTCTGGGTCGTCCCAGTGCACTAGCCCCAAGCATTCAGTATCGTGCATCGAACCTGGACTGGCGACTCGTTTCATATATGATATTATCTCCTTACCTATCTTAATGCTGCTGCTGCTGCTAAGTCGCTTTAGTCATGTCCGACTCTGTGCGACCCCATAGACAGCAGCCCACTAGGCTCCTCTGTCCCTGGGATTCTCCAGGCAAGAATACTGGAGTGGGTTGCCATTTCCTTCTCCAATGCATGAAAGTGAAAAGTGAGAGTGAAGTCCCTAAGTCATGTCTGACTCTTAGCGACCCCATGGACTTCAGCCTACCAGGCTTCTCTGTCCATGGGATTTTCCAGGCAAGAGTACTGGAGTGGGGTGCCATGATAGTTTCACTAATAATCTCAAAAAAGGAAGGGAAGGAAAATTCTTATAATTGTTTTGGAATTATATGCTTCTGACATATTAAAAACATTCTTGATTAACTGCATGATAACTATCTACATTGGCATGTACTGCCCTAGCTCTTAGATTCTTCTCCCCCGACCTCCCCGCCAAACCAGCCACCCCTTGCCTCTACTTCTTAAAGGAGGGCTTATTTTAGCTTTACTGGTAAAATGCTGAGTTAAAGTTTCTGTGAATGACTAAGCTAGGAAGAACAGTGTTCTAGCTTAGGAAGAACTAAATAAATGTTTGATGACTGAATGAATGATTATGCTCACATATGAGAGTTTATTCAGTAAAATTAAAAAGAATCTATTTGAAATTTGGTTTTACTTTGAGGCATGCATAACCAAAAGAGTCTATTAGGAATTTGGGGTAATTTTTTATGAATACACAATCAAACAACATAATGGTAATGGTTGCTGCTGCTGCTGCTAAGTCGCTTCAGTCATGTCCGACTCTGTGCGACCCCATAGACGGCAGCCCACCAGGCTCTGCCATCCCTGGGATTCTCCAGGCAAGAACACCGGAGTGGGTTGCCATTTCCTTCTCCAATGCATGAAAGTGAAAAGTGAAAGTGAAGTTGCTCAGTCGTGTCCAACTCTTAGTGACCCCATGGACTGCAACCTACCATGCTCCTCCGTCCATGGGATTTTCCAGGCAAGAGTACTGGAGTGGGGTGCCATTTAGGACACAGCAAATATGAAATTTTAACTTACTGTATTACTACTTTACCCATTAATGTCTTAATAGGAAATGAAACATATCAGTAGTACAAAGGTATAGCTCATTTTTTTGGTTCAATAGAAAAGTTACAATTGAGTTTTTAAGAAAGAGTGAAAACACTAATGAACCTCAACAGTTCTCACTTTTTGGAGATTATAGACTAAAACATACTATATACTTTTTATTCTTAACTTTGTATATTTCACTGTGAATACATTCAATTTTAAGATATTAATGAGTGAAAGTTATGGACTAAGTCAAGTGGTGTTAACATCTTACTCTATAAACCTTTAAGTAAATGTATATATTTTTAAAACCTTTAAAAAACTCCTTCCTCCTCAAAATTCTTTATAATATACTTAATCCTCTTAGGGATTTCCCTGGTAGCTCAGACATTTAAGAATCTGACTGCAATGTAGGACACCTGCATTCAATCCCTGGGTCAGGAAGATACCCTGGAGAAGGGAATGGCTACTCATCCAGTATTCTTGCCTGGAGAATTCCATGGACAGAGGAGCCTGGTGGGGTATAGTCCATGGGCTCACAAAGAGTTGGAAATGATGGAGCGACTAATACTAACACTCTTAGGTGTGTTTTAAAAAAGAAAGACCCTATACCTTTATATTTGTTCAGTAAAGGGCATCTGAAATGTAGAAATATGAAATTGCAATCCAGTGTAAGTTTTCATGAACCTTGATTAATGTTTTTCCTTTCAATTCTCCACTGCAGTGATCAGCCTGAGTGGATATGATGGAGGCAAACAAGACTCTGGTGACAGAATTTGTTCTCACAGGACTCACAGATCTCCCAGGGCTGAAGGTCCCCCTGTTCCTGGTGTTCCTGGTCATCTACCTCACCACCATGGTGGGCAACCTTGGGCTGATTTTTCTCATCTGGAAGGACCCCCATCTTCACACCCCCATGTATTCATTCCTGGGCAGCTTAGCCTTTGTAGATGCTTGTTCTTCATCTTCCGTGATTCCCAAAATGCTTGTCAACATCTTAGACAAGAGTCAAATGATGTCTCTCTTTGAGTGCATGGCCCAATACTATTTTTTTGGTTCCAGTGCCACCACAGAATGTTTCCTTCTGGTGGTGATGGCCTATGACCGCTATGCAGCCATATGCAGCCCCTTACTTTACCCAGTGGTGATGTCCAACGGACTCTGCACTTGCTTGATAAGTGCATCATATGCAGTTGGTTTTCTGCAACCTATAATACATGTAGGATTATTATCTAGATTAACTTTCTGCAGGTCTAATACAATACATCATTTCTACTGTGAAATCTTGCCACTTTTTACAATTTCTTGCACTGACCCATCTATTAATGCTTTGGTGCTTTTTATTTTTGTCGCTTTTATACAGGCTTTTACTTTTATGGGTATTATAGTCTCCTATACCTGTGTCCTCTTTGCCATCCTGAAAAAGAAGTCTGAAAAGGGCAGGAGCAAAGCCTTCTCCACGTGTGGTGCCCACCTGCCCTCTGTTTCCTTGTTCTATGGCACTCTCTTCTTCATGTATGTGCGTCCGGAGTCTGGCCAGGATCAATATCAGGATAAAATGTATTCACTGTTCTACACGATTATAATTCCCATGCTAAACCCCTTTATATATAGTCTAAGAAACAAGGAAGTTTTAGGTGCACTTAGAAAAATAATAAAAAAATAAACATTTATTTAAAAAAATGTTCATTGTCTTTGCTTTTTACTCTCCTTTTACATAAAGTATAATAACTGGACCTGGGTTTTGCACACAGGGGCCAGCTAAGTAGTTGTTAAATCAATTAATAATAATATTTAGATTCTATATACTTGCCTTAGTTATAAGTGAACCTAGGTCCTCAAAATAACTGATGAACAGAGTAAGATATCACTGACTTGTTATTGGTTTAAATCCATTATGAATGAAACTGCAGTTCCCAAATCACTAAGCTTGAAATATGTATAAGGTCTTCTATTTCCAGATACACATGTTTTAAAATTTTTATGAACTTACATGCTTTTAAAGGAAGACTCAAGTCCACGTGAAATTTCTATTTATAAAGTACTCACACTCTCCAAAATAATTCCTGAGCACATAATTTTTCAAAACCTTCTCTTCAGTTAATACTTATAATGAAACTTGAGGTAGTTAAATGAACACATCTAAGAGTTTTAAGAGTAATTTTAAAAATTAAATTAGATTTGTATGTTATTCCTAAAAAGGTACAAAAATTAAGAAATGATAAAAATAGTTAATTTTCCTATAATTTAAAGCTTTTAACTTTTTAAAAGCTTTAAAAAACTTCTTTTTCTTAATTTATTAAGTAATCTTACTGAGTCCCTTTTCCTGACACACACATACTGAATGAATGAATTTGTATATGACTTTACTTTCAGTTTTCACTTTCATGCATTGGAGAAGGAAACAGCAACCCACTCCAGTGTTCTTGCCTGGAGAATCCCAGGGACGGGGGAGCCTGATGGGCTGCCGTCTATGGGATCTCACAGAGTTGGACACAAATGAAGCGACTTAGCAGCAGTAGCAGCAGCATAAATGCATGCATATATATATATATATATATATATATGGAATTGGCAGCTATACAAATAATAGGTATGTTGGACCAAATCATTATTGCATAACTTAAATGGAATTTTCTTTACAAAAGCTAAACATAGTCTCCAACTAGTCCTTTTGCCCTTTGCATCTTAACTTTGTAACATTTCGCCTTGTAAATATGTTAGTGAGAAATAAAGGAAATGATATCTCCATGAACATGACACATTCTCCTGACCCCTAGCCTATTAACTGATCTGAGGAAACAAGCAATTTGTTGGTCAGATACCCCAAAGCCCCAAGTGGGCAGACGGCCTTCAGTACAGTGTGTTTGGGATTTGTTTGCTCAGACCCTTGATCCTGTGATGCATCTGAGCTCTGCCTCTGCTATGAGGACTCATTCTAAGCAGCTTGCTCCCCATGGATGCAGAAGCTCTGTAGGAGTTCCTGTTTCCATCTCTTCACAGTCAGAGTGAAGTGAAGTCACTCAGTCGTGTCTGATTCTTTGAGACCCCATGAACTGTAGCCTACCATGCTCCTCCGTCCGTGGGATTCTCCAGACAAGAATACTGGAGTGGGTTGCCATTTTCTTCTCCAGGAGATCTTCCCAACCCAGGGATCGAACCCTGTCTCCCGCATTGCAGGCAGATGCTTTACCGTCTGAGCCACCAGGGAAGCTCATTCACAGTCAAAGCCTGTGGCAAAGCTTTCTTTTTTCTTAAGGGCCACACAGACTGTTTAGGTTTGGCCATTATGCAATTGCTGTATGTCAATAGATAGTCATTCTCCATATCCTTTATATCTTTAGTATTTCAGGCACTGTGGTGCTTGAGTCCATGCTTTTAATCACTACTCTTCTATATTACTGTAATGTCTTGTAAGAGGGGGAAGAAAATACCAGATGGGAGAGGAAAAAATAGCCAAATATGAATAAGGAGTAGTAAGTGTTTGCCTAAGAGTAAAGTAAGAAAGGTCTTGTAGGTCTTCATTGAACCATTCAACTTGAGCTTCTTCAGCGTTACTGGTCGGGGCATAGACTTGGATTACCGTGAGATTGAATGGTTTGCTTGGAAATAAACGGAGATCATTCTGTTGTTTCTGAGATTGCATCCAAGTACTGCATTTCAGACTCTTGTTGACTATGATGGCTACTCCATTTCTTCCAAGGGATTTCTGCCTACGGTAGTAGATATAATGGCCATCTGAGTTAAATTCACCCATTTTGGTCCATCTTAGGTCGCTGATTCCTAGAATCTTGATGTTCACTCTTGCCATCTCCTGTTTGACCACTTCTAGTTTGCCTGGATTCATGGACCTAGCATTCCAGGTTCCTATGCAATACTGCTCTTTACAGCATCTGACCTTGCTTCCATCACCAGTCACATGCACAACAGGGTGTTGTTTTTGTTCTGGCTCCATCCCTTCATTCTTTCTGGAGTTATTTCTCCACTGATCTCCAGTAGCATTTTGGGCACCTACTGACCTGGGGAATTCATCTTTCAGTGTCCTATCTTTTTGCCTTTTCATATTGTTCATGGGGTTCTCAAGGCAAGAATACTGAAGTGGTTTGCCATTCCCTTCTCCAGTGGACCACATTCTGTCAGACCTCTCCATTATGACCCATCTGTCTTGGGTGGCCCCACATGGCATTTCGTATTTTCAATGAGTTAGACAAGGCTGTGGTCCATGTGATCAGATTGGCAACTTGCCTGTGATTTCAAATCCTAAAGGATGATGCTGTGAAAGTGCTGAACTGAATATGTCAGCAAATTTGGAAAGCTCATCAGTGGCCACAGGACTGGAAAAGGTCAGTTTTCATTCCAATTCCAAAGAAAGGCAATGCCAAAGAATGCTCAATTGCACTAATATCACATGCTAGTAAAGTAATGCTCAAAATTCTCCAAGCCAGGCTTTAGCAATATGTGAACTGTGAATTTCCAGATGTTCAAGCTGGATTTAGAAAAAGCAGAGGAATCAGAGATCAAATTGCCAACATCCACTGGATCATCAAAAAAGCAAGAGAGTTCCAAAAAAACATCTATTTCTGCTTAATTGACTATGTCAAAGCCTTTGACTGCATGGATCACAATAAACTGTGGAAAATTCTGAAAGAGACGGGAATACCAGACCACCTGACCTGACTCTTGAGAAACCTATATGCAGTTCAGGAAGCAACAGTTAGAACTGGACATGGAACAACAGACTGGTTCCAAATAGGAAAAGTATGTCAAGGCTGTATATTGTCACCCTGCTTATTTAACTTCTATGCAGAGTACATTATGAGAAACGCTGGGCTGGAAGAAGCACAAGCTGGACTCAAGATTTCCAGGAGAAATATCAATAACCTCAGATATGCAGATGACACCACCTTTATGGGAGAAAGTGAAGAACTAAAGAGCTTCTTGATGAAAGTGAAAGAGAGTGAAAAAGTTGGCTTAAAGCTCAACATTCAGAAAACGAAGATCATGGCATCCAGTCCCATCACTTCATGGCAAATAGTTGGGGAAACAGTGAAAACAGTGTCAGATTTATTTTTTTGGGCTCCAAAATCACTGCAGATGGTGATTGCAGCCATGAAATTAAAAGATGCTTACACTTTAGAAGGAAAGTTATGACCAACCTAGACAGCATATTAAAAAGCAGAGACATTACTTTGTCAACAAAGTTACATCTTTTTTTTTTTTTTTTTCTGAGAATATCTTTTATTTTTTTTTGCCTGCCAGGTACTTCTTTTTTTTTTTTTTTTTTTTCAATTTTATTTTATTTTTAAACTTTACATAATTGTATTAGTTTTGCCAAATATCAAAATGAATCCGCCTCAGGTATACATGTGTTCCCCATCCCGAACCCTCCTCCCTCCTCCCTCCCCATACCATCCCTCTGGGCCGTCCCAGTGCACCAGCCCCAAGCATCCAGCATCGTGCATCGAACCTGGACTGGCAACTCGTTTCCTACATGATATTTTACATGTTTCATTGCCATTCTCCCAAATCTTCCCACCCTCTCCCTCTCCCACAGAGTCCATAAGACTGTTCTATACATCAGTGTCTCTTTTGCTGTCTCGTACACCGGGTTATTGTTACCATCTTTCTAAATTCCATATATGTGCGTTAGTATACTGTATTTATGTTTTTCCTTCTGGCTTACTTCACTCTGTATAATAGGCTCCAGTTTCATCCACCTCATTAGAACTGATTCAAATGTATTCTTTTTAATGGCTGAGTAATACTCCATTGTGTATATGTACCACAGCTTTCTTATCCATTCATCTGCTGATGGACATCTAGGTTGCTTCCATGTCTTGGCTATTATAAACAGTGCTGCGATGAACATTGGGGTACACGTGTCTCTTTCCCTTCTGGTTTCCTCAGTGTGTATGCCCAGCAGTGGGGTTGCTGGATCATAAGGCAGTTCTATTTCCAGTTTTTTAAGGAATCTCCACACTGTTCTCCATAGTGGCTGTACTAGTTTGCATTCCCACCAACAGTGTAAGAGGGTTCCCTTTTCTCCACACCCTCTCCAGCATTTATTATTTGTAGACTTTTGGATCGCAGCCATTCTGACTGGTGTGAAATGGTACCTCATAGTGGTTTTGATTTGCATTTCTCTGATAATGAGTGATGTTGAGCATCTTTTCATGTGTTTGTTAGCCATCTGTATGTCTTTTTTGGAGAAATGTCTATTTAGTTCTTTGGCCCATTTTTTGATTGGGTCGTTTATTGTTCTGGAGTTGAGCTGTAGGAGTTGCTTGTATATTTTTGAGATTAGTTGTTTGTCGGTTGCTTCATTTGCTATTATTTTCTCCCATTCTGAAGGCTGTCTTTTCACCTTGCTAATAGTTTCCTTTGATGTGCAGAAGCTTTTAAGGTTAATTAGGTCCCATTTGTTTATTTTTGCTTTTATTTCCAATATTCTGGGAGGTGGGTCATAGAGGATCCTGCTGTGATGTATGTCGGAGAGTGTTTTGCCTATGTTCTCCTCTAGGAGTTTTATAGTTTCTGGTCTTACGTTTAGATCTTTAATCCATTTTGAGTTTATTTTTGTGTATGGTGTTAGAAAGTGGTCCAGTTTCATTCTTTTACAAGTGGTTGACCAGATTTCCCAGCACCACTTGTTAAAGAGATTGTCTTTAATCCATTGTATATTCTTGCCTCCTTTGTCGAAGATAAGGTGTCCATATGTGCGTGGATTTATCTCTGGGCTTTCTATTTTATTCCATTGATCAATATTTCTGTCTTTGTGCCAGTACCATACTGTCTTGATAACTGTGGCTTTGTAGTAGAGCCTGAAGTCAGGTAGGTTGATTCCTCCAGTTCCATTCTTCTTTCTCAAGATCGCTTTGGCTATTCGAGGTTTTTTGTATTTCCATACAAATTGTGAAATTATTTGTTCTAGCTCTGTGAAGAATACTGTTGGTAGCTTGATAGGGATTGCGTTGAATCTATAAATTGCTTTGGGTAGTATACTCATTTTCACTATATTGATTCTTCCAATCCATGAACATGGTATATTTCTCCATCTATTAGTGTCCTCTTTGATTTCTTTCACCAGTGTTTTATAGTTTTCTATATATAGGTCTTTAGTTTCTTTAGGTAGATATATTCCTAAGTATTTTATTCTTTCTGTTGCAATGGTGAATGGAATTGTTTCTTTAATTTCTCTTTCTGTTTTCTCATTATTAGTGTATAGGAATGCCAGGGATTTCTGTGTGTTGATTTTATATCCTGCAACTTTACTGTAGTCATTGATTATTTCTAGTAATTTTCTGGTGGAGTCTTTAGGGTTTTCTATGTAGAGGATCATGTCATCTGCAAATAGTGAGAGTTTTACTTCTTCTTTTCCAATTTGGATTCCTTTTATTTCTTTTTCTGCTCTGATTGCTGTGGCCAAAACTTCCAAAACTATGTTGAATAGTAATGGTGAAAGTGGGCACCCTTGTCTTGTTCCTGACTTTAGAGGAAATGCTTTCAATTTTTCACCATTGAGGATAATGTTTGCAGTGGGTTTGTCATATATAGCTTTTATTATGTTGAGGTATGTTCCTTCTATTCCTGCTTTCTGGAGAGTTTTTATCATAAATGGATGTTGAATTTTGTCAAAGGCTTTCTCTGCATCTATTGAGATAATCATATGGTTTTTATTTTTCAATTTGTTAATGTGGTGTATTACATTGATTGATTTGCGGATATTGAAGAATCCTTGCATCCCTGGGATAAAGCCCACTTGATCATGGTGTATGATCTTTTTAATGTATTGTTGGATTCTGATTGCTAGAATTTTGTTAAGGATTTTTGCATCTATGTTCATCAGTGATATTGGCCTGTAGTTTTCTTTTTTTGTGGGATCTTTGTCAGGTTTTGGTATTAGGGTGATGGTGGCCTCATAGAATGAGTTTGGGAGTTTACCTTCCTCTGCAATTTTCTGGAAGAGTTTGAGCAGGATAGGTGTTAGCTCTTCTCTAAATTTTTGGTAGAATTCAGCTGTGAAGCCGTCTGGACCGGGGCTTTTGTTTGCTGGAAGATTTTTGATTACAGTTTCAATTTCCATGCTTGTGATGGGTCTGTTAAGATTTTCTATTTCTTCCTGGTCCAGTTTTGGAAAGTTGTACTTTTCTAAGAATTTGTCCATTTCTTCCACGTTGTCCATTTTATTGGCATATAATTGTTGATAGTAGTCTCTTATGATCCTTTGTATTTCTGTGTTGTCTGTTGTGATCTCTCCATTTTCGTTTCTAATTTTGTTGATTTGATTTTTCTCCCTTTGTTTCTTGATGAGTCTGGCTAATGGTTTGTCAATTTTATTTATCCTTTCAAAGAACCAGCTTTTGGTTTTGTTGATTTTTGCTATGGTCTCTTTTGTTTCTTTTGCATTTATTTCTGCTCTAATTTTTAAGATTTCTTTCCTTCTACTAACCCTGGGGTTCTTCATTTCTTCCTTTTCTAGTTGCTTTAGGTGTAGAGTTAGGTTATTTATTTGACTTTTTTCTTGTTTCTTGAGGTGTGCCTGTATTGCTATGAACTTTCCCCTTAGGACTGCTTTTACCGTGTCCCTCAGGTTTTGGGTTGTTGTGTTTTCATTTTCATTCGTTTCTATACAAATTTTGATTTCTTTTTTGATTTCTTCTGTGATTTGTTGGTTATTCAGCAGCGTGTTGTTCAGCCTCCATATGTTGGAATTTTTAATAGTTTTTCTCCTGTAATTGAGATCTAATCTTACTGCATTGTGGTCAGAAAAAATGCTTGGAATGATTTCTATTTTTTTGAATTTACCAAGGCTAGCTTTATGGCCCAGGATGTGATCTATCCTGGAGAAGGTTCCATGTGCACTTGAGAAAAAGGTGAAATTCATTGTTTTGGGATGAAATGATCTATAGATATCAATTAGGTCTAACTGGTCTATTGTATCGTTTAAAGTTTGTGTTTCCTTGTTAATTTTCTGTTTAGTTGATCTATCCATAGGTGTGAGTGGGGTATTAAAGTCTCCCACTATTATTGTGTTATTGTTAATTTCTCCTTTCATACTTGTTAGCATTTGTCTTACGTACTGTGGTGCTCCCGTGTTGGGTGCATATATATTTATAATTGTTATATCTTCTTCTTGGATTGATCCTTTGATCATTATGTAGTGACCTTCTTTGTCTCTTTTCACAGCCTTTGTTTTAAAGTCTATTTTATCTGATATGAGTATTGCTACTCCTGCTTTCTTTTGGTCCCTATTTGCATGGAAAATCTTTTTCCAGCCCTTCACTTTCAGTCTGTATGTGTCCCCTGTTTTGAGGTGGGTCTCTTGTAGACAACATATGTAGGGGTCTTGTTTTTGTATCCATTCAGCCAGTCTTTGTCTTTTGGTTGGGGCATTCAACCCATTTACATTTAAGGTAATTACTGATAAGTATATTCCCGTTGCCATTTACTTTATTGTTTTGGGTTCGAGTTTATACACCGTTTTTGTGTTTCCTGTCTAGAGAATATCCTTTAGTATTTGTTGGAGAGCTGGTTTGGTGGTGCAGAATTCTCTCAGCTTTTGCTTGTCTGAAAAGCTTTTGATTTCTCCTTCATACTTGAATGAGATCCTTGCTGGGTATAATAATCTGGGCTGTAGGTTATTTTCTTTCATCATTTTAAGTATGTCTTGCCATTCCCTCCTGGCTTGAAGAGTTTCTATTGAAAGATCAGCTGTTATCCTTATGGGAATTCCCTTGTGTGTTATTTGTTGTTTTTCCCTTGCTGCTTTTAATATTTGTTCTTTGTGTTTGATCTTTGTTAATTTGATTAATATGTGTCTTGGGGTGTTTCTCCTTGGGTTTATCCTGTTTGGTACTCTCTGGGTTTCTTGGACTTGGGTGATTATTTCCTTCCCCAGTTTAGGGAAGTTTTCCACTATTATCTCCTCAAGTATTTTCTCATGGTCTTTCTTTTTGTCTTCTTCTTCTGGAACCCCTATGATTCGAATGTTGTAGCGTTTAATATTGTCCTGGAGGTCTCTGAGATTGTCCTCATTTCTTTTAATTCGTTTTTCTTTTATCCTCTCTGATTCACTTATTTCTACCATTCTATCTTCTAATTCACTAATCCTGTCTTCTACCTCTGTTATTCTACTATTTGTTGCCTCCAGAGTGTTTTTAATTTCACTTATTGCATTATTCATTATATATTGACTCTTTTTTATTTCTTCTAGGTCCTTGTTAAACCTTTCTTGCATCTTCTCAATCCTTGTCTCCAGGCTATTTATCTGTGATTCCATTTTAGTTTCAAGATTTTGGATCAATTTCACTATCATTATTCGGAATTCTTTATCAGGTAGATTCCCTATCTCTTCCTCTTTTGTTTGGTTTGGTGGGCATTTATCCTGTTCCTTTATCTGCTGAGTATTCCTCTGTCTCTTCATCTTGTTTAAATTGCTGAGTTTGGGGTGTCCTTTCTGTATTCTGGCAGTTTGTGGAGTTCTCTTTATTATGGCGTTTCCTCACTGTGTGTGGGTTTGTACAGGTGGCTTGTCAAGGTTTCCTGGTTAGGGAAGCTTGTGTCGGTGTTCTGGTGGGTGGAGCTGTATTTCTTCTCTCTGGAGTGCAATGAAATGTCCAGTAATGAGTTATGAGATGTCTATAGTTTTGGGGTGACTTTGGGCAGCCTGTATCTTGAAGCTCAGGGCTGTGTTCCTTTGTTGCTGGAGAATTTGCTTGGTATGTCTTGCCCTGAATTTATTGGCCCTTGTGTGGTGCTTGGTTTCAGTGTCGGTATGGAGGCATTTGATGAGCTCCTGTCAATGAATGTTCCTTGGAGTCAGGAGTTCCCTGGAGTCAGGGTTTGGACTTAAGTCTCCTGCTTCCGATTATCGGTCTTATTTTTACAGTAGTTTCAAAACTTCTCCTTCTCTACAGCACCATTGATAAAACATCTACATTAAAGATGATAAGTTTCTCTACAGTGAGGGTCACTCAGAGAGGTTCACAGGGTTACATGGAGAAGAGAAGAGGGAGGAGGGAGTTAGAGGTGACCCAAATGAGATGAGGTGAATCAATAGTGGAGAGAGTGGGCTAGCCAGTAGTCACTTCCTTATGTGCACTCCACAACTGGACCACTCAGAGATGTTCACGGGGTTATACAGAGAAGAGAAGAAGGAGGAAGGTAACAGAGGTGGCCAGAAGGATAAAAGGGGGGAATGAAAAGGAGGGAGACAGATCCAGCCAGTAATCAGTTCCCTAAGTGTTCTCCACCATCTGGAACACACAGAAACTCACAGAGTTGGGTAGAGTAGAGAGGGGTTAGGGAGGAGACACAGGCGACCTGGTGGAGAAAAAGGAGGGTCCAAAGGGAGAGAGAGCAGTCAAGCCAGTAATCTCACTCCCTAGTGAAAAATGGGTCCTGAAGATTGGGTCCTTAAAGGTACAAAATTGGTAACAAATACATAAAAGCAAAAATCAAAAATCTAGAGTAGAGTTTGGAATTTCAAAAATATGATGTTAAAGAAAAGAAGAAGGAAAAGAAAGAGAGAAAGAACGAACAAACAAAAACAAACAAGGTCGCGAAAATTATAAAGAAAGTACAGGTACAAAACTGATAACTAATACCAGAAAGCGAAAATTAAAAATCTAGAGTAGAGTTTGGAATTTCAAAAATACGATGTTAAAGAAAAGAAGAAGGAAAAGAAAGAGAGAAAAAACGAACAAACAAAAACAAACAAGGTCGCGAAAATTATAAAGAAAGTACAGGTACAAAATTGATAACTAATACCAGAAAGCAAAAATTAAAAATCTAGAGTACAGTTTGGAATTTCAAAAATACAATGTTAAAAAAAAAAAAAAAGAAGAAGAAAAATAAAGAGAGAAAACAAACAAACAAATACGAACAATGTCACAAAAATTATAAAGAAAATACAGGTACAAAATTGATATCAAATACCAAAAAGCATAAATTAAAAATCTAGAGTAAAGTTTGGAATTTCAGATATACAATGTTATATAAAAGAAGAAGAGAAAGAAACAGAGAAGAAGAAAAAAAAAAAGAAAAAAAAAAAGTCACAGATATTATATAAAAAAAAACTATAGGTACAAAATTGATAACATATACCAAAAAGCGAAAATTAAAAATCTAGAGTAGAGTTTGGAATTTCAAAAATACAATGTTAAAGAAAAGAAGAAAAAAACAAAAACAAAAACAACAACAACAAAAAAAAACAAGGTCAAAAAATTATAAAATATATATATGTGAAGTTTGCTGAAGAAGAAAAAAATAGGGTCTTTTTTTTTTTTTTTTTTGCAAAGTAATAGGTTATAAAAGTGAAAATTAAAGGAACAATAGAGGACTTAAATTTTTTTTTTTTTTTAGTTAAAAAAAAAAAAGAAAGAATGATCGTAAAAATAATAAAAATATATCTAGGAATTTTTTGTTTTTTTTTTTTTTTGTGGGTGTTGTGGGTTCAGTTCATTTTTGGCTAGTTCCTTGGTCAGATTTATGTTTCTCAAGATCTATAGGCCCCTTCCTATGTAGTCCGTAGTAACCACAGGGTTTTGATCTATTGCCTGTAGCTTCCAAGGCGTTTCCCTCTGTTATATCTTCTTCTGTTTGCTAGTCTCTTCAGTATCTGGTTTCCGCCCTGACTCAAAGGGCACGGTGGAGGACACTTTTTTTTTTTTTTTTTAGGCTTACTTGTTCAGTCGCGCTGTGGGGATGGAGGGAGGGATGCTGCAAACAAATAACACTGGCGTGGGCTCGCAGTGCCTCAGCCACCCTGGGTCTGCCCCCGCTCACGGCGCGTGTAGCCTCCCTGTCCACACTGCTCGGACTCTAGGTTGTTCTGCCGGGAACAATCCGAGGCTGGCCCTGGGCTGCATGCACCTCCCGGGTCCAAGCCGCTCAGGTTCAGGCACTCGGGTAGTCCTCAGAGGCGCAGACTCTGTTGGGCCTGCGTTTTGTGCTCTTCCCAGGTCCGAGCGCCAATTTGCTCTTCCCAGGCGAGCGCCAATGCTGCGACTTATCGCCTCCCCGCCACTCGGTTATCTGGATGTAAAACCGGCGCACCTTCTCAGGCAGATGTTGACCGTCCAGACCCCCAAGAAGTTTTAGTTAGCAAAGAAGCCTACTTACAATTTTATAGATAATGTCTCTCTGGGGCTGCGATTGCCCCCTTCCAGCTCTGGCTGCCTGTCACCGGAGGGGGAAGGTCTGCAGCCGGCTATCTCTGTTCAGTCCTTTGTTCCGTGTGCGGGCCTGGCGGTCTTAGGTTAGGGCTGGCTTTTCGCGTGGTAGGTATCCCACAGTCTGGTTTGCTAGCCCAAATTATTTCGCTCAGATAGCGCTCAGGGTATTCAGGCCAGATTCTTACTCTCAGCGATGCAGCCCACGCCGCGCCTCCCTGCCCAGCCCCGGTTTGCTAATGGCGGATGCAGGCGTCTGCGCTGCTTCTCTGCTGGGGGAGTTACCGTAGGGCTCGCAATCTGCGAGTTTTAAATTGTTTATTTATTTTTTCTCCCTGTTATGTTGCCCTCTGTGCTTCCAAAGCTCGGCACAGATTCGGCAGTGAGAAGGTTTCCTGATGTTTGGAAACTTCTCTCTTTTTAAGATTCCCTTCCCGGGATGGAACTCCGTCCCTCCCTCTTTTGTCTCTTTTTTTTTGTTTGTTTTTAATATTTTTTCCTACCTCCTTTCGAAGAGTTGGGTTGCTTTTCTGGGTGCCTGATGTCCTCTGCCGGCATTCAGAAGTTGTTTTGTGGAATTTACTCGACGTTTAAATGCTCTTTTGATGAATTTGTGGGGGAGAAAGTGTTCTCCCCGTCCTACTCCTCCGCCATCTTGGCTCCTCCCCAACAAAGTTACATCTTGTCAAAGCTATGGTTTTTCCAGTAGTCATGTATGGATGTGAGAATTGGACTATAAAGAAAGCTGAGTGCCGAAGAATTGATGCTTTTGAACTGTGGTGTTGGAGAAGACTCTTGAGAGTCCCTTGGACTGCAAGGAGATCCAATCAGTCCATCCTAAAGGAGATCAGTCCTAGGTGTTCATTGGAAGGACAGATGTTGAGGTTGAAACTCCAATAGTTTGACCACCTGATGTGAAGTGCTGACTCATTGGAAAAGTCCCTGATGCTGGCAAAGATTGAGGGCGGGAGGAGAAGGGGATGACAGAGGTTGAGATGGTTGGATGGCATCACTGACTCAATGGACGTGGGTTTGAGTGGACTCCGGGAGTTGGTGATGGACAGGGAGGCCTGGTGTGCTGCGGTTCATGGGATCGCAGAGTTGGACACGAGTGAGTGACTTCACTGACTAACTAAAATAGGAAAACAGAATGATGATGCTAATGGCTGAAGAGGCACAGGGAAGGAGATGGAGCTGGCCAAATCTCAACTGCATTTTTCATGTAACGCTTGTCCTTGTACTAAGAGAGTGGCAGTGAGCCTCAGATCTTGCTTCCTGACTTCATCTTTCTTTGTGAAAGTTTAGGTCACTATGCTAGGTTTTCCGTAGGATCTTGTGCACTCTTTGCAGAAACTTATCTTACATGGTTTTCTGTTCCATGTCAAAGATGGTTTGGAATCCACCCAATACCTGTAATAATCCATGAGTACTGGGCATTTCAGGTAACCCTCAATTCAGTTTACAGCATATCATAAAAAGGAATAATTTTTGATGTATCAGATCCTGTTGATAAGTTACAGAACCAGGAAATATATGCATGTCATCAACCAGGTCTTGAATATTTTCTTCTTCCTCACCCAGAGAATACAGACAGTGACCCAGAGAATACAGACAGTGATTCTCACTCTTGGTTATCAACCCAAACCAAACAAATTAGAATTTGTAGAGGGGTTCTCTGCAATTGTAGTTTTATAAACCTCTTGAAGTGATTCTAATGTATAGCCAGTGTTGATAATGACTGGAAACAAGTCTTCTACGAGACTTGACAAGCCTTCTGTGAAAATAGATGATTCAGTTCAGTTCAGTTCAGTTGCTCAGTCATGTCCGACTCTTTGCGACCTCATGAATCACAGCACGCCAGGCCTCCCTGTCCATCACCAGCTCCTGGAGTTCACTCAGACTCATGTCCATCGAGTCAGTGATACCATCCAGCCATCTCATCCTCTGTCGTTCCCTTCTCCTCCTGCCCCCAATCCCTCCCAGCATCAGAGTCTTTTCCAATGAGTCAACTCTTTGCATGAGGTGGCCAAAGTACTGCAGTTTCAGCTTTAGCATCATTCCTTCCAAAGAAATCCCAGGGTTGATCTCCTTCAGAATGGACTGGTTGGATCTCCTTGCAGTCCAAGGGACTCTCAAGAGTCTTCTCCAACACCACAGCTCAAAAGCATCAATTCTTCGGCAGCTTTCTTCACAGTCCAACTTTCACATCCGTACATGACCACTGGAAAAACCATAGCCTTGACTAGACGGACCTTTATTTGCAAAGTGATGTCTCTGCTTTTGAATATGCTATCTAGGTTGGTCATAACTTTTCTTCCAAGGACTAAGCATCTTTTAATTTCATGGCTGCAGTCACCATCTGCAGTGATTTTGGAGCCCCCCAAAATAAAGTCTGACACTTTTTCCACTGTTTCCCCATCTATTTCCCATGAAGTGATGGGACCAGATGCCATGATCTTCGTTTTTTGAATGTTGAGCTTTAAGTCAACTTTTTCACTCTCCACTTTCACTTTCATTAAGAGGCTTTTTAGTGATTATCAGTTCACAAAAAGCATCCTGCAATTATTCCCTAAGAAATTCTTTTCTTGCCTTATTAGCGTCTCATATTTAGGCAGGTACTTAAATTTTAGCTGGACAGTTCTCCATTTTCTGTCTATATTGCTGCTGTTGCTGCTGCTAAGTCGCTTCATTCGTGTCCGACTCTGTGTGACAGCATAGACAGCAACCCACCATGCTTCTCTGTCCATGGGATTCTCCAGGCAAGAATACTGGAGTGGGTTGCCATTTCCTTCTCCAATGCATGCATGCACTCATGCTAAGTCGCTTCAGTCCTGTCCAACTCTGTGCGACCCTATGGACAGCAGCCCACCAGGCTCCTCTGTCCATGGGATTCTCTAGGCAAGAATTCTGGAGTGGGTTGGCATTTCCTTCTCCATCTGTCCATATTATTAGGTATTAAAATCAATCTGCTGAATATCAGCTAAACTATTATAAAATGTCTACTAGGTATGTAATTTATATAGTTGGAGTGCATAGCCTCTATATAATATTTAATTTGGTCACTTAAGTAGAAGAGGAGACAATAAGGTAGAGATTTTCACTTGATTTTGTCATTGTCAAACTTGGATGACCATGAGTTCACAGTTTTTAGATTCAGCAGATCATTCTGGGCTGGGCCTGAGGTTTTTCATCATTTAGAAGCATCTCATGTGATTCTGATGAATCTGAAGGCATTAGACCACATTTTGAAAGTCAAATTATTCATATTGCTCAATCATCCAAGGCCACTAAGTTGGGGTCTGAATTCTGATTTCTTCCTAATAGGAAAGCCTACCTACTATGATCTGAATGTGTGCATCACCTCAGCATACATATGTTGAAACACCAGGCCCCAAAGATGATGGCTTCCCTGGTGGCTCAGATGGCAAAGAATATGCCTGCAATGCTGGAGACCAGAGTTTGATCCCTGGGAAGGAAGATCCTCTGGAGAAGGGAATGACTACCCACTCCAGTATTCTTACCTGGAGAATTCCATGGACAGAAGAGTCTGGCAGGCTATTGGCCATGGGGTTGCAAAGAATCAGACACAACTGAGTGACTTTCACTAGTCACTTGCCAAAGATGATGGTAGTAAGAGGCAGGGCTTTTCAGTTCAGTTGCTCAGTAATGTCCGACTCTTTTCGACCCCATGGACTGCAGCACGCCAGGCCTCTCTGTCCATCGCCAACTCCTGGAAGTCACTCAAACCCAAGTCCATGGAGTCGGTGATGACATCCAACCATCTCATCCTCTGTTGTCACTTCTCCTCCCGTCTTCAATCTTTCCCAGCATCAGGGTCTTTTCAAATGAGTCAGTTCTTTGCATCAGGTGGCCAAACTATTGGAGTTTCAGCTCCAGTATCGATCCTTTCAATGAATATTCAGAAGGGCTTTTGGAAGTTGCTTAATCCATGTGGAGGAGCCACATGAATGGGATGAGAGTCTTATAAAAGTGCTTTCAGAGACATCCCTGCCTTTATTCTCCAGGTGAGGACACAGTGAGAATGAGTAGGCTTATAACCAGGGGAAGGGTTTTCACCAGAACTTGGTCATTCTGGCACTTTGATTTGGACTTCCCCACCTCCAGTAATGTGAGAAATAAATTTCTGCTGTTCATAAGCTATCCGGTCTAGATAGTCTGCTTTTATGGCAGCCTGGACTACCCTGGTGGATCAGACAGTAAAAGTGCCTGCCTACAGTGCAGGAGACCCGGGTTCGATAGGGAACCCAGGTCAGGGAGATTCCCTGGAGAAGGAAATGGCATCCCACTCAAGTAGTCTTGCATGGAAAATCCTATGGATGGAGAAGCCTGGTAGGCTACAGTCCATGGGGTCACAAAGAGTCAGATATGACTGAGCGACTTCTCTTTCACTTAAATGGACTAAGACACTACCTCATATTTAATTATTACTTCAAGTCTTTCAAAGTGTGTTCATCTGAATCATCTTAATTGATAATGAGCTGGTATTTCCTCCATTTACAAATCAGGCAGCCTGGAGCAGTGGAAAAGCAGAGGATGTCAAATCAGAAGACCTATTTTCTTTTTCCTGAAGCTCAGATGAGGTTAAAAGTGATTACAAGAATCTCCATTAAATCTGCTAGTGCACAGAGAAAAGAAAGAATGAGTGTTTAATGCAAACTCAGTAGACAGTGCCTTAATTTCTTCATGTGTACAATGAGTATAACAATATGCACTTGTGATGATACTATACATAGGAAATCCTAAAGGTGCAACCAGAAAACTGTTGGAGTTAATCAATGAATTTAGTAAAGCTGCAGAATACAAAATCAATACGCAGAACTCGCTAGCATTCCTATATACCAACAATGAAAGACTGGGAAAAGAAATTAAGAAAAGAATCCCATTCAACACTGCAACAAAAATAATAAAGTACCAGGAATAAGCCTACCTAAGGAGACATAAGACCTGTATGCAGGCAACTGTGACACTGATGAAAGCAATCCAAGGTGACACAAATGGAGAGCTACAACATGCTCTTGGATTAGAAGAATCAATATTATGAAAGTGACTATACCACCCAAAGCAATCTACAGGTTCAGTGCAATCTCTATCAAAACACCAATGGTATTTTTCACAGAACTAGAACAAAAAATCTTAAAATTTGTATGGAAACTCAAAAGATCCCGAATAGCCAAAGCAATCTTGAGAAAGAAAAACAGAGCTGGAGGAATCAACCTTCCTGACTTTATACTATAAAGCTACAGTAAACAAATTTTTATAGCTCTTGGTAGTTCTACATGTTTGCCAAACACATATAGGTCAGGCATATATCTTGCCAAGCTTAATATAAATAATATGATTATGTGAGTATTCATAATTATAGCTTTTTATAATAATGATGTAGCCAAGGGAACAACCCAAAAGTTTCTCAAGCTAATAACAAGACAATATGAATAATATATTATTTAGCTGAACTTATTTTTGAAAAATTATGTGCAGCACTACCTTAATATTATTTGTATATAGAAATGTTTATACCAATTATATATATATAAGTATCTATATCAGATCAGATCAGATCAGATCAGTCGCTCAGTCGTGTCCGACTCTTTGCGACCCCATGAATCACAGCACACCAGGCCTCCCTGTCCATCACCAACTCCCAGAGTTAACTGAGACTCACGTCCATCGAGTCAGTGATGCCATCCAGCCATCTCATCCTCTGTTGTTCCCTTCTCCTCTTGTCCCCAATCCCTCCCAGCATCAGAGTCTTTTCCAATGAGTCAACTCTTCGCATGAGGTGGCCAAAGTACTGGAGTTTCAGCTTTAGCATCATTCCCTCCAAAGAAATCCCAGGGCTGATCTCCTTCAGAATGGACTGGTTGGATCTCCTTGCAGTCCGAGGGACTCTCAAGAGTCTTCTCCAACACCACAGTTCAAAAGCATCAATTCTTTGGCGCTCAGCCTTCTTCACAGCAACGAACAAAGCTAGTAGAGGTGATAGAATTCCAGTTGAGCTATTCCAAATCCTGAAAGATGATGCTATGAAAGTGCTGCAGTCAATATGCCAGCAAATTAGGAAAACTCAGCAGTGGCCACAGGACTGAAAAAGGTCAGTTTTCATTCCAATCCCAAAGAAAGGCAATGCCAAAGAATGCTCAAACTACCGCACAATTGCACTCATCTCACACGCTAGTAAAATAATGCTCAAAATTCTCCAAGCCAGGCTTCAGCAATATGTGAACCATGAACTTCCTGATGTTCAAGCTGGTTTTAGAAAAGGCAGAGGAACCAGAGATCAAATTGCCAATATCCGCTGGATCATGGAAAAAGCAAGAGAGTTCCAGAAAAACATCTATTTCTGCTTTATTGACTATGCCAAAGCCTTTGACTGTGTGGATCACAATAAACTGTGGAAAACTCTTCAAGAGATGGGAATAGCAGACCACCTGATCTGCCTCTTGAGAAATCTGTATGCAGGTCAGGAAGCAACAGTTAGAACTGGACATGGAACAACAGACTGGTTCCAAATAGGAAAAGGAGTACGTCAAGGCTGTATATTGTCACCCTGCTTATTTAACTTCTATGCAGAGTACATCATGAGAAACGCTGGACTGGAAGAAACACAAGTTGGAATCAAGATTGCTGGAAGAAATATCAATAACCTCAGATATGCAGATGACACCACCCTTATGGCAGAAAGTGAAGAGGAACTCAAAAGCCTCTTGATGAAAGTGAAAGAGGAGAGTGAAAAAGTTGGCTTAAAGCTCAACATTCAGAAAACGAAGATTATGGCATCTGGTCCCACCACTTCATGGGAAATAGATGCGGAAACAGTGGAAACAGTGTCAGACTTTATTTTTTGGAGCTCCAAAATCACTGCAGATGGTGACTGCATCCATGAAATTAAAAGACGCTTACTCCTTGGAAGGAAAGTTATGACCAACCTAGATAGCATATTCAAAAGCAGAGACATTACTTTGCCAACAAGTATCTATATAACTTCTGTGTATAATTATACATAAAAAATCCAAAAGTTAGCTGTAACGGCAAGTGATTAGTGAAATTAGAAGAATTTGTTTCCTTTGTGTCTTGTACATTTTCAACTTTTTTCTACAAATAAACAGTGATTTTTTTGTTTTTTATAAAAGAATAGTTGCAAAACTAGCTATAAAAATAATAGCTAAGAAACAATTTTTGAAGTGATTTGTTGATTAGTGTGTAATGCCTAGTAGGTTGACTTTTTTCTATAGGGAATCTTGATGGCTTTGGGAGAATTTCAATATTATCTTCACAGACAGACTTGAAGGCAGAAGATATAAATATCTTTTTCTTCACAGGGCATTTTTCAAGAATATTAATTAGAAATGAACATTTGTTTTTGACATTTTTGTTCTTATACATTGAATTCTTCATGAATGTTTGTATTTTATGGCATATCTGTATCTTATGGGAATTTCAGGTGAGAAGACAATGCTTTATTTTATTGTCATTATTCTTTCCAAAAAAATGATAGAACATATTTAATTTTAGTACCTAGAGTCTTTCATCAACTGTCAAAATATTTAAATCATCTTTTCAGATGATTTATCTACCAAAAAAAACAGAAAGCAATCCTAAACTGAGTAGTTAAATATATATTAGGTTCTGTGGGGCTTCCCTGGTGAATCCACCTACAATGCAGGATACCTGGTTTCAATCCCAAGGTTGGGAAGACTCCCTGGAGGAGGACATGGCAACCACTTCAATATTCTTTCCTGGGGAATCCCCCTGGCTAGAGGAGCCTGGCAGGCTACAGTCCATAGGGCCTCAAAGAGTTGGACATGACTGAGTTACTAAGCATACACATACATGTTCTCTGAACTGTTACAGATACAAAGCTATACACTTGCAGAATGAAGACTTGAATTTATGCTATTACATGTAGAGTTTGTGCGCTTAACCACTGTGCTATGCTACTTACTAAATAGCAAAGAGGACTCATAGTCTCACAGGCTGTATGTAGATGTTCCTTAGATAATCCAGGGCGCTACAGATAAGAATCTTAAAAAGAAGCCATAAAGTATTTTAGGTATAATCATTTAATAATTTAGAGGTAGAAAATTAGCTTCAGAAAATTTGTTACATTTTTGTTACATTTTTCTTTGCCAGGATAATGACTTATAGAATGAATCTATTTAATATTCTTATCTGTAAAAGTGGAATTCATTCTGGCCTTTATTGTACTTTCACAAAATCTGAAAGGTTTTCCAACAGTGAAGAATGATATGGTTATGGAGCTGTTAGGGCAGTTTATGTCTTTGCCTTCATCCTGGTTCTTGTTAACTTTGTACTTCTCTGGAAATAGGCAGAAAGATGGAGTTGACCACATCTGCCCAGAGTCACACCTTATATTCTAGGCAGAGTGTAAAACAGGAAAATGTGATCCTTTCATGGATTTGACAGCAGTGTGGTTACTTAATAATTATTGCCAATGCTACCAACTCTGTTTGTATTTTAAAAAGTCTAATATTAATCTCAAAAAACCTCTTTTCCAAAAAAAAAATCTCTTTTCCTATTCTTTATGTAGATGTAAAAGAATTTTTTCTCAACATAGCCTCTCTTATAGAAAATTTACTCTTCAGAGGTTAACTTTGTCAGAACTGAATTTTTCACAAACTCTATATTCCTTAAATTTTCCACATGGTGTCCTCTCTTTGAATTATAAAGTAGGCACTTGGAGAAAATATTTCAGGCCAGCAGAGACTCAGAGTAAAGTCTTCAACAACGTTGTACAGGATTGGTGACTAGGTTATAGAAATAAAGATCTGTGTTGGAATGACTCCCGCTTGGCTGGACATGTCATGAAAGCAGGTAGCTGTGAATCCAACAACTGTGAGTACTTTCTTGCAGGATTATGTACTTAGATCAGCTGCTTCTAAATGGCCATACCCTGTTTTATATAAACCAGGCAGGGATTTGGGTACACAAAGCACATTTTATGTTCAGAATTCTGCATAATTTTTTCATTGATGAAATGCATTGTGATGATGTGGACTTAGGTTTACCTCCTGGGTTTCCACAGGATCTATCCTTCTTACATGCTTCCCAGGATCACTTGCTTCACAGATAGCTTTACAAACATTTATTTTAATTGGGGGATAATTGCTTTACAATATTGTATTGGTTTCTGCCATAAATCAGCATGAATCAGCCACAGCATACATATATCACCTCCTACCCCTCTAGATTGTCACAGTGTACCAGGCTGAGCTCCTTGTGTTTTGCAGAAACTTCTCACTAGCTATCTGTTTTACATATGGTGATGTATATGTTTCAATGATACTCTCTCAATTAGTCACACCCTGTCCTTCCCCCACTGTGTCCACAGGTCTGTTCACTACATCTGTGACTGTATTCCTGCCCTACAATTAGGTTCATCAGTACCATTTTTCTAGATTCCATTATATGCGTTAATATATGATACTTCCTCTATCTGACTTACTTCACTCTGTATAATAGGCTCTTGGTTCATCCACCTCATTCAACTGACAGATTTGTTCCTTTTTATGGCTGAGTAATATTCTATTGAGTATATGTACTGCAATTACTATATCCATTCATTTGTCAATGGACATCTAGGTTGCTTCTGTGTCCCGGCTATTATAAATAGTGCTGCAGTGAACATGGGGTACATTTTTTTTTTAATTATGGTTTTCTCAGGGTATATGTCCAATAGTGGGATTGCTCAATCACATGGTAGTTTTACTCCTAGATTTTTAAGGAATCTCCATACTGTTCTCCTAAGTGGCTGTATTAATTTACATTCCCACTACGGATGTCTTTATATTAGTTACTTCCCCAATATAATTCATCTTTATCCTTATCTGATTTGGATATAAACAACATTTATAATTTTTACTACTTAAATTGAAACAGCTTCAAAACAGTGGTTACTTTTTTTGACTGTGGTATCTTTTGTAATGTTTCAATTCCCTCTGATTTTGAAAGTCCCAGTTCTAATTTAAAATGTATCAGGTCAGGAAAAAAAAGTTATAATTTTTCAGTATTATGTGCCTTTGACATGCCAAAAACATTCCTGGTTAACTGAATGATGATTGTTTACTTGGCATGTTTAACAACGTCTCTTAGATCCTTCCCAAATCTGCAGATGAACCGATTAGTGTCAGTTTTCTTCTTGTTAAAGGAGGGTTATTTTAGCATCTCAGTGTAACACCTGAGTTAGAAGTTCTGCATTTGACTGAGCCAGGAATAACAGTGTTCTAGCTTAGGACATCAAACTAAAAAGGTTTGATGACAGAATGAATCATTATGATCATATATGAGAGTTTGTTGATAAAACTATTAAATAACAAGAATCTATTTGAAATTTGGAGTGGTTTTGATGAATATATAATCAAAAGAGCCTATTAGGGATATGGGGTAAGTTGTTGTATATATAATCAAAGAACATAATGATAATGGATAGAAATCAGCAGAAATGGGATTTTAACTTATTATCTTCTTACTCTACTTATTAATGTCTTAGAAAGAAAAAATTATATATACATATATCAGTAGTATAAAGGTATACTACTTTATACTACTACTATACTATTATATACTACTAGTAGTATAACTGTATACTACTGAAAGGTATTTTTTGGTTCTATAGAAAATATATGAAATAGTTGCTTTGAATCAGTGAAAAGTTTTATCCTGAACCAGAGTCTCACTTTTAGAGATTTTAGTATAAAATGCAGTGTGCAATTTTTACTCTTAATTCTGTAAAAAAGTTTCAGAGTTAATGCAATACATTCAGTTTTAAGGTATTTATGAGTGACAAAATATGGACTACATTAATTGGTAGATGTCTAGAGCCTCCTCCACAATGCTTTAAGGAATTATATGTATGTATATACACACATTAACTTCTGAAAATAATTTATAATATTTATAATATACCTATAATACTCTTCAGTGTGTTTTAAAAAAGAGAGACTCTGTACCTTCAGATAGGGCATCTGACGCAGAGAACTAAGACATTACCATCCAGTATACATTTTCATGACCATTATTTTTTATTTCACTTCTCCATTGCAGTGATCAGCCTGAGTGGATGTGATGGAGGCAAACAAGACTCTGGTGACAGAATTTGTTCTCACAGGACTCACAGATCTCCCAGGGATGCAGGTCCCCCTGTTCCTGGTGTTCCTGGTCATCTACCTCACCACCATGGCGGGCAACCTCGGACTGATTTTTCTCATCTGAAAGGACCCCCATCTTCACACCCCCATGTATTCATTCCTGGGCAGCTTGGCCTTTGCAGATGCTTGCTCATCATCTTCTGTGACTCCCAAGATGCTTGTCAACACCTTAGACAAGAGTCAAATGATGTCTCTCTTTGAGTGCATGGCCCAATACTATTTTTTTGGTTCCAGTGCCACCACAGAATGTTTCCTCCTGGTGGTGATGGCCTATGACCGCAATGCAGCCATATGTAACCCCTTACTTTACCCAGTGGTGATATCCAGCAGACTCTGCACTTGCTTGATAAGTGCATCATATGCAATTGGTTTTCTGCATCCTATAATATATGTAGGATTATTATCTAGATTAACTTTCTGCAAGTCTAATACAATACGTCATTTCTACTGTGAAATCTTGCCACTTTTTACAATTTCTTGCACTGATCCATCTATTAATGCTTTGGTGCTTTTTATTTTTGCTGCTTTTATACAGGCTTTTACTTTTATTACCATCATGGCCTCTTACACCTATGTCCTCTTTGCCATCCTGAAAAAGAAATCTGAAAAGGGCAGGAGCAAAGCCTTCTCCACATGCAGTGCCCACCTGCCCTCTGTTTCCTTGTTCTATGGCACTCTCTTCTTCATGTATGTGCATCCTGGGTCTGTCCAGGATCAATATCAGGATAAAATGTATTCACTGTTCTACACAATTATAATTCCCCTGCTAAACCCCTTTATTTATAGCCTAAGAAATAAGGAAGTTTTAGGTGCATTTGGAGAAGGCGATGGCACCCCACTCCAGTACTCTCGCCTGGAGAATCCCATGGATGGAGGAGCCTGGTGGGCTGCAGTCCATGGGGTAGCTAAGAGTCGGACATGACTGAGCGACTTCCCTTTCACTTTTCACTTTCATGCATTGGAGAAGGAAATGGCAACCCACTCCAGTGTTCTTGCCTGGAGAATCCCAGGGACAGGGGAGCCTGGTGGGCTGCTGCCAGTGGGGCCACACAGAGTCAGACACGACTGAAGCGACTTACCAGCAGCAGCAGCAGGTGCATTTAGAAAAATGATAAAGAAATAAATATTTTTCAGGAAATCTTTCATTATTCTTTACTTTTTACTGTTTTTAAATAAGGTATAATGACTGTCTCTGAGTTTTCACATAATAGGGACTGCATGGATAGTCGTTAAATGAATGAATAATAATATTTAGTCTAGATATGCTTGTCTTAGTTATAAGTTAATGTGATCATCAAAGTAATGGATACAGTAAGAACAAACACCATTGACTTTTTGTTGTTTTAAATTACTTTTCAAGGATGAAAACGACAAATGAATCCCCATATTGCTAAATCTTTGCAATATGAACCCTTGTGTTTCCAGATACACATATCTAAAGCTCTTCTGAACTTATATTCTTTTAGAGGAAGATTCAGTCTGTGTAAATATTCTGTTGAAAAGGTACTCATGCCCTCCAAAATAATTATTGGGCAAGTAGTTTTTCAAAATCTTATCTTTAGTGGCTACTTATAATGATCCCAAATATATGAACATCAAATTAATATTGTTAGACTAAATATGACAACATACATTCCTCTTTAGGGCTTTGAAATTAATATTTCTAGATTTAAAAGTATTTTGAAAATTAATTATATCTGTGTTGCATTCATTGGAAGATATTAATTTAGCAAATGTTAATACAGTGAACTTTCTAGCAATACAATAAAATGTTGAGTCTTTAAGATGTTTTCCTTTTCAGTTTATTAAGTAATCATACTGAGTACCTTTTTCAGAGCATTCATATACCAAGTGAATATATTTTCTCACCCCAGAATTGACAACAAGCTTAAATAGCAGGTGCTCTTGTTCAACTCATAATTATGTAACTGAAATAGTTTTTTTTTCTTACAAGAGCTTTGAATGTTCTGTGTTAATTAACCTTTGACAAAGGAGGCAAAAGTATACAACAGAGAAAGGACAGTCTCTTCAAGAAGTAGTGTTGGAAAAGCAGGACAGCTATATGGAAATCATGAAATTAGAATAGGCTCTCATACCATATACAAAAATAAACTCAAAATGGTTTAAAGACCTAAATATAAGACACAAGACCACAAGACTCCTAGAAGAGAACATAGGCAAAATCTTCTCTGACATAAATCTGTCTCCCAATGCAAAAGAAAGTAAAGTAAAATTAAACAAATAGGACCTGATTAAACTTTAAAGCTTTTGCACTGCAATGGAAACCAAAACAAAATGAAATGACAATCAAAAGAAAACATTTGTGAATGATACAAGGGCTTAAAATCCAAAATGTGCCAACAGCTCATGCAACTCAATATTTAAAAAAGAAAAACAATCCAATCGAAAATGGGCAAAACTCCTGAATAGACATTTTTCCAGAGAAAATACCCAGGCCAACAGGCACATGAAAAGATACACAATATCACTAATTATTAGAGAAATGTAAATGAAAGCCACACGGGCTATCACCTCACACTGGTCAGAAGGCTATCATCAAAAAGTCTAAAAATAGCAAATGTTAGAGGATGCAGAGAAAAGAAAACCCTTGTATACTGTTGAAGGGAATGCAAAATTGTGCAGCCATTATGAAAAACAGTATGGGGTTTCTTTATAGAACTAAAATGGGGTACCATATGATTCAGCAACCTTGCTCCTAGGTATATATCTCCAAAAGATGAAAACTAACTAAAAAAGATAGATGCATCCCAATGTTCATAGCAGCATTATTTGCAATTGCCAAGACATGGAAACAGCAACCCAAGTGCTCTTCAACATATGATTGGCTTAGGAAAATCTTCATATGTAGATATTAATCAATCATAAAAAAGAATGAAATATTGCTTTTTGCAGCAATATGGGTGGATCTAGAGAACATTATACTGTGGACAGAGAAAGACAAATATTACGTATCACTTATATGTGGAATCTAAAACAATACAAATGTAAAAAAAAATAAATAAAACAATACAAATGTATGTATGTGTTAGCTGCTCAGTCGTGTCCAACTCTTTGCAACCCCATGGACTATATAGCCCACCAAACTCCTTTATCCATGGAATTCTCCAAGCAAAAATACTGGAGGGGGTTGCCAATCCTTTCTCCAGGAGATCTTCCTGACCCAGGGATCGAACCCAGGTCTCCCACATTGCAGGCAGATTCTTTAACATCTGAGCCACCAGGGAAGTCCTATTTGATCAGATGTTTTCAACTCTTTGCCACATGAACTGTAGGCTGCCAAACTCCTTTTTGCTTGGAATCCTCCAGGCAAGAATACTAGAGTAGGTAGCCATTCCCTTCTCCAAGGGATCTTCTCGACCCAGGGATCGAACCTGAGTCTTCTGCACTGCAGGCACATTCTTTACCATCTGAGCCACCAGGGAAGCCCAATACAAATGAATCTATGTACAAAACAGAAACAGATTCATAGACATAAAAAAAAAAAAAACTGATTTATGGTTACCAAATAGAGAAAGTAAAGGGGGAAGAGGAAAATTAGAGGTACGTAATTCCCTTCTCCAGAGGATCTTCCAAACCCAGGGATTGAACCCAGGTCTCCTGCATTGCATGCAGATTCTTTACCATCTGAACCATCAGGGAAGCCTAGATACAAACTACTACACATAAAATAGATACACAGATACACAGAGGATTTAATGTGTGCCACTGGGAACTAACTGTATTCAATATCTTCTAATAATTTATAATGGAAAATAATCAGAAAAAAAAATCTGCTGTACACTTATAATGTAAATCAAATATACTTTAATAAAAGAAAAACCCTAGTCCTGGGTTTCACTATTGCAAAACAAATATAACACTATATAAAATTTCCTCCATACTCATAAGGGGTATCTTTGGAGATGATTTTCAAGTTATTACTATGCTAAGGGACAGGAACATCTTTTGGCTTGAAAAGGCATGAACAAACCATAATTCGAAGAGAATGAAAGTTGCCCTTTTTCTGAGGCCACCTCATGCAAGATTTCCACATCCTAAATGTTTGTGAGAGGAAATCTTAGCAATCAAGAGGGTTGTTGGGTAAATACATACATTTATTTCTGGTGATTCTGTGGTTTAACATTTTTTTAGTAGTTCAATTCTTGCAGGTATTCAAAGCACCTCAGATAAACACTGCTAGACCATGGTTTCCTCTAACATTTAAAGGATTGCAACTGCCTGTGACCTTTAGAACAGACTTCCTCAGAACAAGCAGTTCAACTAGTCCTTTAGGGGTTTCCCCATGCAAACTGTGGGGTCTGCCGGCTTCATTCAATGGAAATTTTGCATCTCAGAATAGTGTATTAGTTGTAACCTAGTGTGATTCTCAGAAACTCAAAGACTGCAATGGTGATGATCCTCAATAAATCCTTATTTGTTTTACTATCCTAGTCTTTGCAAAAACTGTATAGGGCATAGCTGATAATGGTAGAAACCAGAACCAGCCTTGTAGAAATTTTCAATGCAATATCTGGTATGAGATATATGCTACTGATGTGTGGAAAACGTATTCTGCAAATACCAATCATGAATGAGGATTAGAAGTATTTTATATTAATCTGGGAAGGGTAACAGTATAAACTGAAGGTCTTGCCCCAGGGATATATGAAGAAAACTTTATTTACAGAAAATTTTTTAAACAGCAGATTGGTTCACCTGATAAGTACTATGGATACCTTTGTAAAGTTCATATGCTCCACAGGATGCCAGAAAAATCATATAAGAATTGCATTTTGGGTGGAGAAAAGGGAACTGCCTTGCACTGTTGGTGGGAATATAAATTGATACAGTCAGTATGGAAGACATTATGGAGATTCCTTAAAAAATTAGGAATAAAACTACCATATGACCCAACAATCCCAATACTGGGCACATACCCTGAGAAAATCATTACTGAAAAAACCTCATGTATCAGTGTTCATTGCAGCACTATTTATAATAGCTAGAACATGGAAGAAATGTAGATGTCCATCGACAGATGAAGGGATAAAGAAGCTGTGGTACTGATATACAATGGAATATTACTCAGCCATAAAAAGGAACACATTTGAGTCAGTTTTAATGAGGTGGATAACCTAGAGCCTATTATAAAGAATGAAGTAAGTCAGAAAGAGAAAAACAAATAACATATATTTATGCATATTTATGAAATCTAGAAAGATGGTACTGATAAATCTATTTGCGGGGCAGCAATGAGGATACAGACATAGAGAACAGACTTACGGACCCAATGGGGAGTAAGAAGAAGAGGGTGACAAGTGGAGAGAGTAGCATGGAAATATGTACACTAACAAATGTAAAACCAATAGCCAGTGGGAATTTGTTGTGTGATTCAGGGAACTGGTACTCTGTGACAACCTAGAAGGGTTGGATGGCACAGGAATTAGGAAGGAGTTTCAAGAGGGAGGAGACATATGTATACCTGTGACTGAGCCATGTTGATATTCATCAGAAACCAACACAATATTGTAATTATCCTGCAATTAAAAACAAATAACTTAAAAAATCTCATTTTGGGAGTGTGTAATTATATCATGTGGCAAGATGATATGTATTAACAATTGTTGGTATCTACACAAGGAAGAGACATAGTTGGTTTGCTGGAGAGAATAAAGTATTACCTTGAAACCATAGCTTTCTGTTGAGCTAGGTACTAGATGGGAATTGGGTTTGACTAATTTTCAATTAGTTTGACTCTGGTTAGGAGAAGCTGAGAGTGTTCTACAAGTGGAAAGGAGGATAAAACAGGTAAATCATAAACAAATAAGTACAGAAGAAGAAATCATTAGCTGATAACCAAATCCATATAACCATTTTGTTCTTTTCCTAGATACACGGCCTCAGTTTTTAACTGACTGCAGTATTATTATTGAGGTTAGGATTGCAAGTGATATACTGGCTCATAAGCGCCTCACAGTTGGAATCCCCTGTGAATTTTCCCCTTCAAGCTTGATCCAGATGAGAACACAATCACTGAAGAAAGTTATGTGTGGGGACTTCCCTGGCAGTGTAGTGGTTAAGACTTCACCTTCCACTGCAGGGGGTGCAGGTTCAATCCCTTGTTGGGGAGTTAGGATCCCACATGCTTTGTGGCCAAAATGCCAAGGCTTAAAGCAGAAGCAATACTGAAAGTTGTGTGTGGAAAATGCCTGAATGATAAGATGGAGCCTAGGACTCTGGATCATCAGTTGGGGTAGAATAATCAAACAATTAGGAACATGTGATCTATACTCACCATGAACAAGAAGTTACCTTCTATTTTCTCAATTTACTTAGATATTGAAAATTATCTATAAGTTCAATTAATGTTACTGTACATGATACACACATACAATGCAATAAAATTCCTTAACTGCATACAGTTAATTATTGGGCCTATTTCTCAGTACAGGGACATGTATATGAGGCTTAAGAATTTCAGTTGTTAACAGAAACAGACCTACAGACTTAGAGAGCGAACTTATGGTTACCAGGGGGTTAGGGTCGGGGAGAGGGACAGGTAGGGAGTCTGGGATTGATATGTACACACTGCTATATTTAAAATGCGTAATGGAGCTTCCCTGGTGGTCCAGTGATTGAGAGTTTGCCTTGCAGTGTGGAGGTCATGGGTTTGATCTCTGCTCAGGAACAGGGACCCCACATTCTGGGGAGCAAGTGAGCCCGTGTCCCACAACTCTAGAGTCTGTGTGCCACAACTATGGAGGTTGTGGGCCACAACTACAGAGTCTGTGTGCCACAACTATAGAGTCCATGCATCACAACAAAAGATCCCACATGACCCAAGGAGGATTCTGTGTGTTGCCACTAAGACCTGAAACAGCCAAATAATTTCTTTTTTAAAAAATAAATAACCAACAATGACCTATTATATAGCACAGGGAACTCTGCTCAATATTTTATAACAAACTAAATGGAAAAAGAATTTGAAAAAGAATAGATACATGGATATGTATAATTGAATCACGTTTCTGTACACCTGAAAAGAACACAACATTGTTAATCAGGTATACTCCAATATAAAATAAAAAACTAAAAAAGAATTTCAGTTGTTATTTTATTTTCAAAGAGAAATTATTAACAACATTTAAATGGCGGCAAGCATGTGTTACGGTGTGGTATTGAAACAGTATACATTTTATAAGAATCAGTGTGGTGTCAGTGTGGAAAATAGACTAGATGACTGTGTTAGAAGTTGTAGATAGTATAGTTAGGAGGTTATTTAATAAGCCAGGCAAGAGATGAATGTATTTTATATTTTAGTACTGACTGCGTAATAAGAAATAGTTGGATTTAAGACATATTTAGTAGATAAACTTTTGGTTTGTGACCTTATTTCCTATGACAGGAAACCCTCGAAGAATACCAGGTTTGAGGGCGGAATAGAGGAAGACCATAATTTCAGATTTGGACATGTTAATTCTAAGGTACCTTTAGGAGTTTCAAGTGAGCAAGTCAGGTAGGTAGTTGGGGAGTGGCAGCATTAAGAAAAATAAGAGGAAGGAAAAATAGCTTATTCTAAATTCTATTCAGCGACATTTTATAAACATGCCCTGATAGTGAACTTTGAGGATATTATGTTTAGTTTTAATTGTTATAACTAAAAGTGTATGATGATTTGATGATTAGCTTACAATGCCCAGTAGAACAACTTTGACTTCATCCTACCTACTGGGAGTACTTTGGAAGCATTAAGGGAATTTCAAAACTTTTTAAGAATGGGTTTGCAAATAGGAGAAAGAAATGTTATATCCTTCCAGTTTTGCGTTTCCAAGGAAAAGCAATGCTTGAATAGTTGTGCTTCATTTCTGTACCTTTTGTCTCCTTTGAGAAAACCAGCACGTTTTCAGTTTCCCATATCTTACAGGACCTGGGTGAGGATGCAGACATTTTCATAATTTTTATTATAGCTTTGTACTTTGTATTATAAGAAAATATCTAAATAAGATGTTAAAACTGTATACAGGCCTTTTCCTTTTTGAAGTCAGCAAACAAATCTGAGCAAGCAGGTAAATGTTTGCGTGAACAAGCATATTCTAATTTCAGTTAGAATTTTTACTGTGTAGATTGCACATCTGTTGAGGTATTTTTAAATAATAAACTTTGATTAATAGAAGAATGAAAAATAGGAAAAAATAGTAATGATAAGAAAAAAATCAGAGTGTATTTTATAATATGAAGTTTTAAAAATTGAGACATAAGCTCTGCAGCCCAAAGTTAACTTATTTGTAAGTTTTCAGAATGGGAATTCTGGCTTCAGGTTTATTATATATAATAAAAATTCTTTAATTACATGGAATCATGAGTATGTACACTAAAGGTAACTTCAAAAGACTCTTCATATTATCTAACTGTTGAGAAAAAAATTCATAAAAGTTACTCTTGTCCAAATTATATTAATACATTACAGGAGCTAAAAGTAAGGTTGGCAATGATTTGGTTATTTGAGGTTCTAAAAGGAGTTGGGCCAATTTAGGCAGGGTAAATATTTCTTAAGGTTCTTAATTTCCAATTAATATTTCATATATACATATATATATATATATGCTGCTTTACTCATGGAACTATTATTCTTTCACTCTCTTCTACTTCATTATTATCTCCACTCTCACTCCAGAAAAACCAGTACTGTAAACTTCGTGTCTATTATTCACATGTCCTCCATGTAAAGGAGAGATTTAAAAAATACATTGCTTGTTTTACAATGATGAGACCATAGATTTTATACTTCTTTGGATCTTCCTCTTCTGAAATAACTATACATTGTGGAAATTCCAACTTTAAATTAGGTAGAATAGCCCTTTTTTCATGACTGAATTATATTCTGTAATATGAATGTACTCTGGTTTATTTAACCATTTCACTATTGACACATATGGTCTGTGCTTGTTGTTCAGTTACTAAGTTGTGTCTGACTCTGTGATCCCATGGACTGCAGCATGACAGGCTTTCTTATCCTTCACTATCTCCCTGAGTTTACTCAAAGTCATCTCCGTTGAGTTGGTGATGTCATCCAACCATCTCATCCTCTGTTGCCCCCCTTTTCCTCTTACCCTCACTCTTTCCCAGAATCAGGGTCTTTTCCAATGAGATAGCTCTTCACATCAGGAGGCCAAAGTATTGGAGCTTCAGCTTCAGTATCTGTCATTCCAATGAATAGTAGGGTTGATTTCCTTTACGATTGACTGGTTTGATCTTCTTGCTGTTCTAGGGACTCTCAGGAATCTTTTCCAGCATCACAATTTGAAAGCATCAATTCTTTGGCGTTCAGTCTTCTTTATGGTCAAACTCTCACATCCATACATGACTACTGGAAAAACCATAGCTTTGATTAGATGGACCTTTGTTGTCAAAGTGATGTCTTTGTTTTTTGATAAACTGCTTAGGTTTTTCACAGATTTCTTCTAAGGAGCAAGAGTCTTTTAATTTCATGGCTGCAGTCACTGTCTACAGTGATTTTTGAGCCTAAGAAAATAAAATCTGTCACTGTTTCCTTTCTTCCCCCATTTATTTGCCATGAAGTGATGGACCAGATGCCATGATCTTACTTTTCTGAATGCTGAGTTTTAAGCCAGCTTTTTCACTCTCCCTTTTCACCCTCATCAAGAGGCTCTTTAGTTCCTCTTCATTTTCTGCCATCAGGGTGGTATCATCTTCATATTGAGGTTGTTGATATTTCTTCGGTAATCTTGATTCCAGGTGTGAGTCATCCAGTCCAGTGTTTTGCATGATGTACTCTGCATATAAGTTAAATAAGCAGAATGACAGTATACAGCCTTGACATACTCCTCTCCCAATTTTGAGAACCCCATGAACAGCATGGTCTTTGCTACTCTGAACAATAATGCATTGACTATTCTTTGTATATTTATCTTTGTATAGCAGTGCTTTGATCTCCAGGGTGTGTATGTATGTATGTATATATATATATATATATATATATATATAGTGATAGCTGAAAGGATATATGTATTTTAAGCTAAATGGAATTGTATAAAATTGCTTTTCAAAAAGGCTGTTGCAATTCATAGTTCCATGAGTAATATATGAAAGTACCACTTTTTTCACTTCAGGCAACAAGGAGTATTTTTATTCATTTCTGCTATTCTGATACATGAGAAAGGAGGTATTCACCTGTTTTTGTGTGTCTGTTCATGTACACATGTGTATTTGTGACAGAAATTTAGGTATCTTTTCATTTTATTTGTTGGTTATTTTGATTTCTTCATCTGTAAACTTGCTTATTTTCATCCTTTACATTCTTCTATTAAATTCCTTGCCTTTAAAAAAAACTATAGTTATTTTATATGATAGACATAAATCTATGTCTTTAATATACATGCAAGATATCTTTCCAAACTAATTACATACTCTTTGACTCTGTTGGATATTATTTTTTATGCATTCAAGCTATCTATTTTACTGGGTTTCTTCTCTTGAATAATAATTTTTCTATTCATTATGTTACATTATTGCTTTCTAAGTTACTTAGCAATATCTATGGTGTGGGGAGGAGAAGGCAATGGCACCCCACTCCAGTACTCTTGCCTGGAAGCTCCCATGGATGGAGGAGTCTGGTAGGCTGCAGTCCATGGGGTCGCTAGGAGTCGGACACGACTGAGCGACTTCACTTTCACTTTTCACTTTCATGCATTGGAGAAGGAAATGGCAACCCACTCCATTGTTCTTGCCTGGAGAATCTCAGGGACAGGGGAGCCTGGTGGGCTGCCGTCTATGGGGTCGCACAGAGTCGGATATGACTGAAGCGACTTAGCAGCAGCAGCAGCATGGTGTGGGGCAGGAGCCTTAACAGTACTTAGTAATATTTCCAGACAGATAGCAAACTGTCAGCATAACCCATTAAATCAATTGTCCTTTTCCTACTGAACTGAAATATCATATTTTTCATGCCACATTCCCATATATATTGGAACCTACTTCTGAGTTCTGTATTCTGTTGCACTGATCCTCTGGCTTCTTCTTATGCCACTACATTAATGTTTTGATTACCACGTCTCTACATTATTGTTCAACATCAGTTAAGGTATTCCTGACTACTCAATGTTTATATATTTCTTGGGCAGAACGAGAAGTTATTTCCTCCATATCAATTTTAAGATGAGTTCATGCAAATCTAAAAACTGTTGTTACCCATGTTAGACTGAAAAGGATTTGCATGAAAATTACCTATCAATTTAGGTGAATATAATTTTAAAATATTTCATTACAGATAATTTTGAGTGTATATAAAAGTAGATAAGTGAAGGTACAAATTACGAACTACTAACTAAATGAGAAGCCTGTCTTATAAGCCTGTAACATAAAAATTCAATGTTTTTATGACTCTTTTGTGAATGTTCCCTCTCTTACTCTTTCATTTTAGAGATTAGCTGGTTGGATATGGCAGAAGAAAATATGGCTCTGGTGATAGAATTTGTTCTCACAGGACTCACAGATCTCCCAAGGCTTCAGGTCCCCCTTTTCCTGGTGTTCCTGGTCATCTACCTGACCACCATGGCAGGCAACCTCGGACTGATTTTTCTCATCTGGAAGGACCCCCATCTTCACACCCCCATGTACTCATTCCTGGGCAGCTTGGCCTTTGTAGATGCTTGCTCGTCATCTTCTGTGACTCCCAAGATGCTTGTTAACACCTTAGACAAGAGTCAAATGATGTCTCTCTTTGAGTGCATGGCCCAATACTATTTTTTTGGTTCCAGTGCCACCACAGAATGTTTCCTCCTGGTGGTGATGGCCTTTGACCGCTATGCAGCCATATGCAGCCCCTTACTTTACCCAGTGGTGATGTCCAACAGACTCTGCACTTGCTTGATAAGTGCATCATATGCAATTGGTTTTCTGCATCCTATAATACATGTAGGATTATTATCTAGATTAACTTTCTGCAGGTCTAATATAATACATCATTTCTACTGTGAAATTTTGCCACTTTTTGCAATTTCTTGCACTGATCCATCAATTAATGCATTAGTGGTTTTTATTTTTGCTGCTTTTATACAGGCTTTTACTTTTACAGGTATTATAGTCTCCTATATTTGTGTCCTCTTTGCCATCCTGAAAAAGAAGTCTGAAAAGGGCAGGAGCAAAGCCTTCTCCACCTGCAGTGCCCACCTTCTCTCTGTTTCCTTGTTCTATGGCACTCTCTTCTTCATGTATGTGCGTCCTGGGTCTGGCCAGGATCAATATCAGGATAAAATGTATTCACTGTTCTACACAATTATAATTCCCCTGCTAAACCCCTTTATTTATAGCCTAAGAAACAAGGAAGTTTTAGGTGCACTTAGAAAAATAATAAAGATATAAATATTTATCAGGAAAACATTCATAGTCTTTCCTTTTTACTCTCCATTTACATAAAGTATAATAACTGGACCTGGGTTTTGCACATAGGGACCAGCTAAGATGGAGAGGGAAATGGCAACCCACTCCAGTGCTCTTGCCTAGAGAATTCCATGGACAGAGGAGCCTGGAGGGCTGCAGTCCATGGGGTCGCAAAAGAGTTGGACACGACTGAGCGACTACCACACACACACACACACCCCCCACAGCTAATAAGTTTTTAATTCGATTAATAATAATATTTAGACTAGATATGCTTGCCTTAGTTATAAGTGAACCTAGGTTCTAAAAATAACTGATGAATAGGGTAAGATATTACTTACTTGTTGTGAATGAAACTGCAGTTCCCAAATCGCTAAGCTTGAAATATGTATAAGCTTTTCTATTTCCAGATATAATATTTAAAAATTTTATGAACTTATATTCTATTAAAGAAAGATTCAAGTCCATGTGAAATTTCTATTAAAAAGTATGCGTGTCCTCCAAAATAATTCTTGAGCATATAATTTTTTAAAACCCTCTCTTTTGTTAATATTTGGAGAAGGAAATGGCAACCCAGTCCAGTATTCTTGTCTGGGAAATCCCATGGATGGAGGAGCCTGGCGGGCTACAATCCATGGGATTGCAAGAGACTGACATGACTTAGTGACTAAACTACTAAAAAATAATGAATCTTGAGGCAGTTAAATGAAAATTTCTAATGGTTTTAATAGTAATTTTACAAATTAAGTTAGTTTGTATCACATTCCTAAAAGGGTATGAAAATTAAAAAATACTTAAAATAATTAATTTTCTTGTAATATGATTAAAAGTTCTGAGTTTTCAAAAACTCCTTAATTTATTAAATAATCTTACTGAGTTTCTTTTCCTGATTGACTACTGATTGAATTATATACTGATTGAGTGTGTGTGTGTGTGTGTGTGTGTGTGTGTTTGTATCAGGAATTGGCAGCTACACGAATTGGGATGTATACTTGATCAAATCATAGTTACATAATTTAAATGGATTTTTTCCTTACAAAAACTATGCATAGTTTCCATCTGGCCCTTTTGCCCCTTGCCTCCTAACTTTATAACATTTGGCCTTGTGAATACCCTAGTGAAAAATAAAGGAAATGATATCCCCATGAACAGGACACATTCTCCTGACCCCTAGTCTATTAATTGATTTGAGCAAATAAACAATAATTTGTGGGTCAGATACCCCAAAGCCCCAGGAGGGCAGACTGCCTTCAGCACAGTGTGTTTAGGATTTGTTTAATCAGACCCTTGATCCTGTGGTGCATCTGAGTTCTGACCCTGTTGTGAAGACTCATTCTAAGCAGGTTGCTCTCTGTGGATGCAGAAGCTCTGTAGGAGTTCCTGTCTCCATCTCTTCATAGTCAAAGCCAGTGGCAAAGCTTTCTTTTTATTATGTGCCACATAGATGGTTTAGGCTTGGCCATTATGCAATTGCTATATGTCAATAGATAGTCATTGACATATCTATTGGTTGGTTTGAAATCCACATAATACCTATATACCGTGAGAACTGGGGCATTTCAGGTAATGCTCAATCCAGTTTACAGCCTATCATAAAAAGGAATAACTTTTGATGTGTCAGACCCTGTTGATAACAAGTGACAGAAGCAGTAAATGAATAAATGCCATCAACTAGGTCTTGAATATTTTCTTCTTCCTCACCCAGAGAGTACAGATTATGGTTCTCACTCTTGGTTATCAACCCAAACCAAGCAAATTAGAATCTGTAGGAGGCGTTCTCAGGCACTGGTAGTTTTACAAACCTCTCCAAGTGATTCTAACGTACAGCCAATGTTGATAATGACTGGAAACAACTGTGAAACTTAACAAGTTTTCCATGAAGATAGATGATTAGCAATTCACAAAAAGCTAACTGTAATTATCCCCTAAGAAATTCTTTTCTTGCCTTATTAGAGTCTCATATTTAAGCAGGTACTTAATTTTAGTTGGACAGCTCTCCATTTTCTGTCCATATTATATGGTATTAAAATCAATCTGCTGAATATCAGCTGAACTATTATAAAATGTCTACTAGGTATTTAATTTATATAGTTGGAGCATATAGCCTGTATATAATATTTAATTTGGTCACTTAAGCAGAAGAGGAGACAATAATATAGAGATTTTTCACTTGAGTTTGTCATTATCAAACTTAGATGAGCGTGAGCCCACAGCTGTTGGAGTCAGCAAATCATTGGTGGGCTGGGCCTTAGGTTTTTCTTTTTTTTTAAATTTTTTAATTTATTTTTATTTTTTATTTATTTTTAAACTTTACAAAATTTTATTAGTTTTGCCAAATATCAAAATGAATCCACCACAGGTATACATGTGTTCCTCATCCTGAACCCTCCTCCCTCCTTCCTCCCCATACCATCCCTCTGGGTCATCCCAGTGCACTAGCCCCAAGCATCCAGTATCATGCATTGAACCTGGACTGGCAACTCGTTTCATACATGATATTTTACATGTTTCAATGCCATTCTCCCAAATCTTCCCACCCTCTCCCTCTCCCACAGAGTCCATAAGACGGTTCTATACATCAGTGTCTCTTTTGCTGTCTCGTACACAGGGTTATTGTTACCATCTTTCTAAATTCCATATATATGCGTTAGTATAGGTTTTTCAATATTCAGAAGATTCTCAGGTGATTCTGATGCATCTGTAGGCATTGGACCACATTTTGAAGGTCAAAGGACTAATATTGCTCAAGCATCCATGGCCAGCAAGTTGGAGTCTGAATTCTGATTTCTTCCTAATAGGAAAGCCTACCTACTATGGCCTGAATGTGTGTATCACCTCGGCACACATATACTGAAAATTCAAGCCCCAAAGATGATAGCTTCCCTGGTGGCTCAGAAGGCAAAGAATCTGCCTGCAATGCAGGGGACCCAGGTTTGATCCCTGGGTAGGAAGATCCTTTGGAGAAGAGAATGACTACCCACTCCTTTATTGTTACCTGGAGAATTCCATGGACAGAAGAGCCTGGCAGGCTATTGCCATGGGGTCACAAAGAATCAGACACAACTGAGTGACTTTCACTATTCACTCACCAAAGATGATGGTAGGGCTTTGGGGAGTTGCTTAATCCATGCAGTGGAACCACATGAATGGGATGAGTGGAGTGTCATGTGGTGGAGTCTCATAAATGGGATGAGAGTCTTATATAAGGGGTTTCAGAGAGATCCCTACTTTTATTCTTCATGTGAGGACACAGTGAGAACATGTAGGCGATGAACCAGGGAAAGGGTCTTCACCAGAATTAGGTCATTTTGGCACCTTGATTTGGACTTCCCAGCCTCCAGAAATGTGAGAAATAAATTTATGTTGTTCCTAAACTATCCAGTCTAGTGAATATGCTTTTATGGCAGCCCAAATGGGCTAACACATGACATCATATTTAATTATTACTTCAAGACTTTCAAAGTGTGTTCATCTGAATCATCTTAATTGATAATGAGGTGGTATTTCCTCCATTTACAAATCAGGCAGCCTGGAGCAGTGGAAAAGCACAGGTTGTCAACTCAGAAGAACTATTTTTTTTTCCCTGAATCTCAAATGAGGCTAAAAGTGATCACAAGAACCTCCATTATATTTGCTAATGCATAGAGTGAATAAAGAATGTTTGAGGCTAACTCAGTAGACAGTGCCTTAATTTCTTCATGTGTACAATGAGTATAATAATATGTACTTGTGATGTCTCCATACATAGGAAATCCTAAAGATGCAGTCAGAAAACTACTAGAGCTAATCAACAGATTTAGTGAAGTTGCCGGATACATGATCAATACAGAGAAATCACTTGCTTTCCTATATACTAACAATGAAAGATTGGAAAGAGAAATTAAGGAAAGACTCCCACTCACCACTGCAACAAAAAGAATAGAGTACTAGGAATAAACCTACCTAAGGAGACAAAAGGGCTGTATGCAGAAAACTATAGGACACTGGTGAAAGAAATCAAAGATGACCCAAATGTAGAGATACACCATGGTCTTGGGTTGGAAGAATCAATACTGTGAAAATGACTATACTACCCAAAGCAATCTACAGATTCAGTGCAATACTATCAAAATACCAATGGCATTTTTCACAGAACTAGAGCAAAAATCTTAAAATTTGTATGGAAACACAAAAGATCCCAAATAACCAAAGCAATATTGAGAAAGAAAAACAGAGCTGGAGGAATCAACCTTTCTGACTTTAAAATATACTACATAGCTACAGTAAACAAATTTTTATTGATCTCAGAAGTTGTACATGTCTGCCAAGTACATATAAGTCTGGCATATATCTTGCCAAGCTTAACATGAATATGATTATGTGACTATTATGTGTATTCATAATTACAGCTTTTGATGATGATGTAGCCAAGGAAACAGCCCAAAAGTTTTCAAACTAATAAGAAAATAGGAGTCATATATCATTCAACTGAAGTTATTTTTGAAAAGTTATATGTAGCACACTCATAATATTATTTACATATAGAAATGTTTATATAAATTATGTTTATATAAATGTATATATAGCTTCTGCGTATAATTGTACATAAAAACCCAAAAGATAGCTGCAATGATCAGTGATTAGTGAAATTAGAAGAATTTTTTTCCTCTGTACTTTCTACATTTTCCATTTTTTTCTACAATTAAACAGTGATTCTTTTGTTTTTAAAAGAAAGAAATGGGCTATAAAAGTAATAGTTTAAGAACAATATGTTTGTAATGATTTGTTGATTAGTGTATAATGCCTGGTAGGCTGGTTGTATTCTATAGGGAATTTTTTGATGGCTTTGGGGGAACTTCAATATTGTCTTCACTAACAGATTTTAAGATGGAAGATATAAATACCTTTTTCTTCAAAGTGCATTTTTGAAGGAAATTAATTGCGGATGAATATTTGTTTTGACATCTTTGTTCTTATACACTGAGCTGTTCATGAAAGTCTATATTTCTTTGTATCTTCTTATAGGAATTAGGTGAAAACACAATGCTATTATTGTCATTATTCTTTCCATAAAAAGTGTAGAACAAATTTACTTTTAGTACCTAGAGTCTCTCATTAGCTGTCAAAATATTTAAAATTCTTTTCAGATTGTTTTTCTACCAAATAGAACAGAAAGTAACTCTAAACTGAATAAATATACATTATATTCTCTAAACCCTATGGATACAAAGCTATATACTTGGAGAATGAAGACTTGAATTCATGCTATTACATATAGAGTTCTTAACCACTATGCTATGCTACTTACTAAATAGCAAAGAGGACTCTTAGTTTCATAAGCTGTGGGCCTATTTTCCTTAGAAAATTCAGTGCACTATTGATGAGAATCTTAAAATGAGGTCATAAAGTGCATACTCATTTAATAATTCAGAAGCAGAAAATTAGCTTCAGAAAATTGGTTACGTTTTTGTGAAAATTTTCTTTTCCAGAATAATGGGCCATAGAACGAATCTATTTAATATTTTTATCTGTAAAAGTGGAATTCATTCTGGCCTTTACTGTAGTTTCACAGAATCTGAAGATTTTCCAACAGTGAAGAATCATAGGGTTATGGAGCTGTTAGGACGTCTATGTCTTTGACTTCATCCTGGTTCTTGTTTACTTTGTACTTCTCTGGAAATAGGCAGAAAGATGGAGTTGACCACATCTGCCCGGAGACACATCTTATATTCGAGGCAGAGTGTAAAACAGGATAATATGCTCCTTTCAGTGATTTGACAGCAGTGTGCTTACTTAATAATCACTGCCAATTTAACCAACTCTCTGTACTTTTGTCTAATATTAATCCCCAACCATCTCTTTTCCTATTCTCTATGAAGATGTAGAAGGACTTTTTCTTAACATAGCCTCTCTTTTCAAAGGGAAAAACAACTTCTAGATCCCTTTCCGTAGAAAATATCCCAATTCTTATCTATACTTACGGTTCAAAGATTAATCGTGTCAAAACTGAAGTTTTCACAAAATCTGTATTTCTTAAATTTCCCACGTGGTGTCCTCTCTTTGAATTATAAAGTAGGCACTTTAAGAAAACATTTTAGGCCAGCAGAGACTTGGCAGTGAAATCTTCAACAACCTTGTACAGAATTGGTGACTAGGTTAAAGAAATAAAAATCTGCATTGGAATGACTCCTGCTTGGCTGAGTCATTGAAGAGCAGGGAGTTGTGAATCCAATAACTCTGAGTACTCCCTTGCAGGGTTATGTACTTAGATCAGCTGTTTTTAAATGGGTAGACCCTGCAGCAGGGATTTGGGTATACAAAACACATTTTATGTTCAGAATTCTTCATAATTTGTCATTGATGAAATGAATTGTGATGATATAGACTTAGGTTTACCCCCTGGGTTTCCACAGGAACCAGCCTTCTCACTTGCTTCCCACGATTATAAAACTCATGTATAACTTCATGTTAGTGGTTTCCTATTAATGTTGTTGATCTTTTTCCTTATTTGATTTGGATTTAAACAACATTTATAATTTTTACTACTTAAATTGAAGCAGCTCCAAAACACAGGCTAATCTTTTTGACTATAGTGTCTTCTGTAATGCTTTCATCCACTCTGATTTTGAAATTTCCAGTTCTTATCTCAAACACAGCAGGAAAAAAAAATGCTACAATTGTTTTAGTATTACGAGCCTCTGATATAGTAGAAACATTCTCGGTTAACTTCATGATAATTGTTTACTTGGCATGTTTAACAACGTCTCTTAGATCCTTTTCAAATCTGCAGATGAGCGTCTAGTGTCAGGTTTCTTTTTCTTCTTAAAAGATGGGTTATTTCAGCATCTTAGTGTAATACCTGAGTTAGAGGTTCTATATTTTAAAAGATGGGTTATTTCAGCATCTTAGTGTGATACCTGAGTTAGAGGTTCTATATTTGACTGAACCAAGAATGATGATGTTCTAGGTTAGGAGCAATAAAAATGTTTGATGATGGACTTAATGATTATGATCATGTATGGGAGTTTATTGGATAAAATTAACAAGAATATATTTAAAATTTGAGTGGTTTTGATGAATATATCATCAAAAGAGTCTGTTAGGAATATGGGGTAATTTCATGAATATGTGATCAAACAACAAAATGATAATGGATAGAAATCAGCAGAAGTGGGATTTTAACTTATTCATGTCTTAGGACGAAAAAAACATATATATGTGATAGATAGGCTATATAAAGGTATAACCTACTTTTTGGTTCAGTAGAAAATACATGGAAGAGTTTTGTTTGAAACAATGAAAAAATTTTTGAACCAGTCTGAATTTTTAGAGATTTTAGTATAAAATGCATAATGTACTTTTAATTCTGTACAAAGTTTCAGTGTTAATACAATACATTCAGTATTGTATTTTAATACAATAAATACAAAAATACAATAAATATGTTTTAAGATTGTATTAAAATGTATTTTAATACAATAAATACAAAATTTGATACAATAAATACAAAAATACAATAAATACGTTTTAAGATATTTATGAGTGACAAGTTATGGACTAAGTTAACTGGTGTTTATAGCCTCCTCCATAAACCTTTAAGTACATATATACATATATATATACACACACACATATATATTTGTGTATATATATGTGTGTGTATATATACATATATATACTTATACATATATGTATATATGCACCTTTAAAAAAGACTTTGCTTCTGAAAATTATTTATAGTATTTATCACATCATGTAGTTGTTCAGTCATGTTCAATTCATAATATTCTGAAGTGTGTTTTAGAAAAAAGAGACACTACTTCAGTCAGAGCATCAGAAACAGAGGAAGACATTACCATCCAATACATGTTTTCATGAATATTGATAAATTTTCTGATTTCAATTCTCCATTGCAGTGATCAGCCTGAGTGGGTATGATGGAGGCAAACACGACTCTGGTGATGGAAATTGTTCTCACAGGACTCACAGATGGGAGACAGCTGCAGGAAGGGCTGCAGGTCCCCCTGTTCCTGGTGTTCCTGGTCATCTACCTCACCACCATGGTGGGCAACCTTGGACTGATTTTTCTCATCTGGAAGGACCCCCATATTCACACCCCCATGTACTCATTCCTGGGCAGCTTGGCCTTTGCAGATGCTTGCTCTTCATCTTCTGTGACTCCCAAGATACTTACGAATTTTTTATCTAAGGATCACATATCCTTCATTGAATGCATCACCCAGTTCTATATTTTTGCTGTCAGTGCCACCACAGAAAATTTCCTCCTGGTAGTGATGGCCTATGACTGCTATGCAGCCATATGCAACCCCTTACTTTACCCAGTGGTGATGTCCAACAGACTCTGCACTTGGTTGATAAGTGCATCATATGCAATTGGTTTTCTGCATCCTATAATTCATATAGGATTATTACTTAGATTAACTTTCTGCAGGTCCAACATAATACATCACTGCTTCTGTGAAATCTTGCCACTTTTTACAATTTCTTGCACTGATCCATCTATTAATGCTTTGGTGCTTTTTATTTCTGCTTCTTTTATACAGGCTTTTATTTTTATTACCATTATAGTTTCTTACACCTTTGTCCTCTTTGCCACCCTGAAAAAGACGTCAGAAAACGGAACGAGTAAAGCCTTCTCCACGTGCAGTGCCCATCTTCTTTATGTTTTCTTGTTCTATGGGACTCTCTTCTTCATGTATGTGCGTCCTGGGTCTGGCCCTGATCAGTATTAGGATAAAATGTATTCACTGTTCTACATGATTATAATTCCCCTGCTAAACCCCTTTATTTATAGCCTAAGAAACAAAGAACTTTTACTTGCATGTAGAAAAATGATAAATAAATATTTATTAGGATATCTTTTATTATCCTTTACTTTTTCATCCTTTTAAATAAAGCATAATGCATGGCCATGGATTTTCACATAGTAGGGACTGAATGAATAGTTGTTAAATGCATTAATAATATTTATACTAGCTATACTTGTCTTCAGTTCAGTTCAGTTCAGTCGCTCAGTCGTATCTGACTCTTTGCGACCCCATGAATCACAGCACGCCAGGCCTCCCGGTCCATCACAAACTCCCGGAGTTCACCCAGACTCATGTCCATTGAGTCAGTGATGCCATCCAGCCATCTCATCCTCTGTCATCCCCTTCTCCTCCTGCTGCCAACCCCTCCCGGCATCAGAGTCTTTTCCAATGAGTCAACTCTTCACATGAGGTGGCCAAAGTACTAGAGTTTCAGCTTTAGTATCATTCCCTCCAAAGAAATCCCAGGGCTGATCTCCTTCAGAACGGACTGGTTGGATCTCCTTGCAGTCCAAGGGACTCTCAAGAGTCTTCTCCAACACCACAGTTCAAAAGCATCAATTCTTCAGTGCTCAGCCTTCTTCACAGTCCAACTCTCACATCCATACATGACCACAGGAAAAACCATAGCCTTGACTAGATGGACCTTTGTTGGCAAAGTAATGTCTCTGCTTTTCAATATGCTATCCAGGTTGATCATAACTTTCCTTCCAAGGAGTAAGTGTCTTTTAATTTCACAGCTTCAATCACCATCTGCAGTGATTTTGGAGCCCCCCAAAATTAAGTCTGACACTGTTTCCACTGTTTCCCCATCTGTTTGCCATGAAGTGATGGGACCAGATACCATGATCTTCGTTTTCTGAATGTTGAGCTTTAAGCCAACTTCTTCATTCTCCTCTTTGACTTTCATGAAGGTGCTTTTTAGTTCCTCTTCACTTTCTGCCATAAGGGTGGTGTCATCTGCATATCTGAGGTTATTGATATTTCTCCCAGCAATCTTGATTCCAGCTTGTGCTTCTTCCAGCCCAGCGTTTCTCATGATGTACTCTGCATATAAGTTAAATAAGCAGGGTGACAATAGACAGCCTTGACGTAATCCTTTTCCTATTTGGAACCATTCTGTTGTTCCATGTCAAGTTCTAACTGTTGCTTCCTGACCTGCATACAAATTTCTCAAGTTATAAGTTAATGTAATCATCAAAATAATTAATGAATAAGAACAGTCATCACTGACTTTTTCTTGTTGTTTTAAATTCATCTTCAAGGATGAAACTGACACTGAATCCCCCAAATTATTAGGTCTTTGTAACATGAAAAAGCCCGTGTGTTTCCAGATACACATATTTAAAACTCTTGAACTTATATTCTTTTAGAGGAAGATGGTCTGTGTAAATGCTCTTTTGAAAATGTACTCATGCTCTCCAAATTAATTCTTGTTTGTTTTTTTTTTCAAATTAGTTCTTGAACAAGTAATTTTTCAAAACCTCATATGCACATCAAATACTGTTAGACTAAATATGGCAACATATATTCCTCTTGAGGAACTTGAATATTTCTAGATTTAAAAATAATTTGAAAATTACCTGAGATTTCCCTTGCATTTAATCAAAGATATTAAATTAGCATATAGTTAAAACAATGAATTTTCCCGCAAGATAATAAAATGTTTTAGTCTTCAAAAAAATTTTTTTTAATTTATTAAGTAATCTTACTGAGTACCTTGTTCCAGGTGTACATACACCAGTTGCATACAGTTCCCCACCCTAGAATTGACAACAACCTGAAATAGCATGGTTGTTGTTCAACTCACAATTACATAACTTTTTTTTCCTTACAAAAGCTTTGTATGTTTTCTGCCTTGTCCTTTCGCCATTTGGGGTTCCTGGCCTTATTGTATATGACCTTGTCAATATCCTACTGCTAAGTTGCTTCAGTCGTGTCCGACTCTGTGCGACCCCAGAGAAGGCAGCCCACCAGGCTCCCCCGTCCCTTGGATTCTCCAGGCAAGAACACTGGAGTGGGTTGCCATTTCCTTCTCCAATGCATGAAAGTGAAAAGTGAAAGTGAAGTCGCTCAGTCGTGTCCGACCCTCAGAGACTCCATGGACTGCAGCCCACCAGGCTCCTCCGTCTATGGATTTTCCAGGCAAGAGTACTGGAGTGGGGTGCCATTGCCTTCTCCATGTCAATATCCTAGTGAACAATAAAGGAAGAGATGTTTCTATATACATGACACATTTTCCTCACCCCTAGTCTATGTTTTTATTTAAAGAAATAAACTGTTGAATCATACAACACAAAAGCCCAAGGTGGGTAAGGCTGACTTTAGGATGTCCACAGACCCTCATTTTCCCTAGACCCTCATTCCTCTCACTGCATCTAAGCTCTGCCTTCTGCTGTGTGGGCTCATTTTAAGCAAGTTGTTCTCTGCTAATTTTCTTAGGAATTCCTATCTCCATCTCTCTGCAGTCAAGGACAGTGGCAAAGTTTTCTGCCTCTTTTTTAAATGTTTTATACACTTTTATACATGGTCTTACCTATGCCATGCTCAATCACTTCAGTCGTGTCCGACTCTTTTCGACCCTAAGGGCTGTAGTCTGCAGTCTCCTCTGTCCATCGGATTCCTCAGGCAAGAATAATGGAATGGGTTGCCATGCTCTTCTCCTGGGGAGCTTCCTGACCTAGGGATTGAACCCACGTCTCTCATGTCTGCTTCATTGGCAGGCAGGTTCTTTACCACTAGTACCACCATATACATGCTCTGGCTATATGTTAATATATACACTTTCTCTGTTACCTTATACCTTTATCACTTCTGAAATACTGATACTAATTTGGGGTACAATCTAGAGGCAGATGACTACTTTTTAACCCTTTTGTCAGCAAATGATGATACATGTCAGGATCTGCCATCATCCCATGTCAAGATTGCCATCTTACAGTCCCTCTGGTGAAAACCAGTCACAGGAAGTTACAAAGTCAATAGGATAAAGAAAGTGAAGTTACTCAGTCATGTCCAACTCTTCGTGACCCCATGGACTGTATCCTACCACGCTCTCTGTCTATGGGATTTTCCAAGCAAGAGTACTGGAGTGGGTTGCCATTTCCTTCTCCAGAGGATCTTCCCAACCCAGGGATTGAACCTGGGTCTCCCACATTGTAGGCAGATGCTTTACCATCTGAGCCACCAGGGAAGTCAATAGGATAATATTTTTCTAAATTAAACAATAAAATTTTAATTTCTCATTTTTAACATGTTACTTTTCATGGTGGAAAAAGCTAACAATTGCTTTTCAGCAATTCTTAAGAGTAGAGTTTCTAAATTCATTTATTTCCTTCTTTGGTATATGTTGACATACCAGGTTTGATGAATTTACCTTTCTTTTTTTTTTTTTTCTGTATATAACTAGAGGATTTAACCTTGATCATTTCATGGGAAATAGATGGGGAAACAGTGGAAACAGTGTCAGTCTTTATTTTTGGGGGGCTCCAAAATCACTGCAGACGGTAACTGCAGCCATGAAATTAAGACACTTACTCCTTGGAAGGAAAGTTATGACCAACCTAGACAGCATATTGAAAAGCAGAGACATTACTTTGTCAACTAAGGTCCGTCTAGTCAAGGCTATGGTTTTTCCAGTGGTCATGTATGGATGTGAGAGTTGGACTGTGAAGAAAGCGGAGCACTGAAGAATTGATGCTTTTGAACTGTGGTGTTGGAGAAGACTCTTGAGAGTTCCTTGGACTGCAAGGAGATCCAACAAATCCATTTTAAAGGAGATCAACCCTGGGTGTTCTTTGGAAGGAATGATGCGGAAGCTGAAACTCCAGTACTTTGGCCACCTCATGTGAAGAGTTGACTCGTTGGAAAAGACTCTGATGCTGGGAGGGATTGGGGGCAAGAGGAGAAGGGGATGAAAGAGGATGAGATGGCTGGATGGCATCACTGACTCGATGGACATTGAGTTTGAGTGAACCCTGGGAGTTGGTGATGGACAGGGAGGCCTGGCATGCTGCAATTCATGGGGTCGCAGAGTTGGACACGACTGAGCGACTGAACTGAACTGTTAAAAGGAAGACATTTCATAATAGGGGGAAAAGTCTACCTTTTCTGGCCCTAGGAGATGATGAGGGAAAACAGAAGATGCAATGGTAGGGGAGGACTCAGACATGCAGGTTGTAATCCCCATGTGGAAAGGCTGGGGATTTGGAAAGTAAAGAGGAAAATTAGATGGGTATGAGTAGTGTATTATCTATTGCTGTTTTAACATTAGCATTGTGGCTTAAAAAATTAAGCCACAGAAAGCTTAGTGGCTTAAAACAACACTAATTTATCATATTACATTTCTGTAGTGCAGAAATCTTTTTAAAAATTTATTTATTGTAAATTGGAGGATAATTGGTTTACAATATTGTGTTGGTTTCTGCCATACATCAACATGAATCAACCACAAGTATACATATGTCCCCTCCCTTTCAACCTCCCTTTCACCTCCCACCCCATCCCATTCCTCTAGGTTGTCACAGACCATTGGTTTGAGCTTCCTTTGTTATGCAGCAAATTCCCACTGGCTACCCATTTTACATATGGTAATATATACGTTTCCATGCCACTCTCTCAATTCGTCCCCCCCTCTCCTTCCCCCACTGTGTTCACAAGTCTGTTCTCCATGTCTGCATCTCCACCGCTGCCCTGCAAACAGGTTCATCCGTACCATCTTTCTAGATTCCATATATATGCATTTCTGTAGAGTATTTTTCTCTTTCTGACTCAATTCCTTCTGTATAATAGGCTCTGTGTTCATCCATCTCATTAGAATGGATTCAAATGTGTCCCTTTATATGGCTGAGTAATATTCCATTGTATATATGTACCACAGCTTCTTTATCCATTCATCTGCCAATGGGTATCTAGGTTGCTTCCATGACCTAGCTATTGTAAACAGTGCCACATGTAGTGCAGAAATCTGACATAGATCTCACTGGAGTAAAATCAAGGTATCAGTAGGGCTGAATTCCTTTCTGTATTCTGTGGTGAATAATTGTTTGCTTTCCTTTTCCAGCTTCTAGAGACTGTCCACATTATTTGGCTCAGAGTCCTCTTCCTCTACCATCAAAGCCAGCACTGTCGCATCTCTCTGTGCCTGACTTTTGTGGCTACATTTTCTTTTGACCCTGATTCTTCTGTTTCCCTCTTCCACTTTAAGCACCCTTGTGATTGCACTGGACCCACCTAGATAAACAAAGATAATCTCTCTATTTTAAGGTCTGCTGGAACACTAACTCCCTTTTTGCTATGCAACATAATATTTTTGCTGGATCACATAGTGGTGGAGGCATTATTTTGCTCATCCCAAAAGTTTTAGAAAAAAGCTGCTGCTGCTGCTGCTGCTAAGTCGCCTCAGTCGTGTCTGACTCTGTGCGACCCCATAGACGGCAGCCCACCAGGCTCCCCCGTCCCTGGGATTCTCCAGGCGAGAAAAAGAGCTACTTATGCCTAAATTCCAGTTTAGGGCCTGAAAAGAAATCATATCTGGCTCTGATCCTTCCTTTTCTGCTTCTATTCAACAAAATATTAGAGGTCCTAGCTACAGTAATCAGACAAGAAAAAGAAATAAAAGGTATCCAAATTGGAAGGGAAAAGTCAAAATTGTCACCATTTGCAGGTGACATGATAAGCTATGTAGAAAACCCTAACCTCTCCACACAAAAATTATTAGGACTAATAAATGGATTCAGCAGAGAAGCAGGATACAAGATTAAAACACACAAATGCTTGCATTTCTTTACACTAACAATGAAATATCAGAAAGAGAGTGTGCATATATATATATATATCTCAGAAAGAGAGAGTGAAAAAAAACCCATTAAAAAGCATCAGAAAAACACCTTAGGAATAAACTTAACCAAGGGTGTGAAAGACACATATGCTGAAAACCATAAAACATTGATAAAGGAAATGGAATATATTAAAAGAAATGGAAAGATATCCCATGCTCTTGTGTTGGAAGAATATTGTCAACCATACCACCGAAAGCAATCTACAGATTTAATGTGATCCCTATCAAAATACTCATGACATTTTCACAGAACTAGAACAAATAATCCTAAAGTTTATATAGAACCACAAAAGACCCAGAACTGCCAAAGCAACCCTGAGAAGAAAGGACAAAGGTAGAGACATAACTCTCCAGTCTTCACGCTATACTACAAATCTACAAATCAGCATAGTACTGACACAAAAATAGACATATAGATAAATGGTACAGAATCACACACCTACAGTTAATTAATCTTTGATAAAGGAGACAAAAGTATACAACAGAGAAAAGATAGTCTCTTCAAGAAGTAGTGTTGGGAAAGTTGGACAGCTACATGTGAATCATGAAATTAGAACACTCTCTCACACTATATACAAAAATAAACTCAAAATGGTTTAAAGACCTAACAACGAGACATGAAACCAGCTTCCCTAGTGGTAAAGAATCCCCCTGCCAGTGCAGGAGACACAGGTTCTATCTCTGGTCTGGGAGGATCCCACATGCCACAAAGAAATGAAGCCAGTGCTCCATAACTATTGAGCATCTGCTCTAGAGCCCAGGAACTGCAACTACTGAGCTCATGTGTCAAAACTAATGAAGCCCACACAACCTAGAGCCCATGGTCTGAAATAAGAGAAGTCACCACAATGAGGAGCCTGCATACCATGACCAGAGAGTAGCCAGTGCTCCCCACAACCAGAGAAAAGCTAGCACAGAAAACAAAGATGCAATAGCCAAAATAAATAAATTAAAGAAAAAATAGCCAAATTGGACTTCATAAAAAATTTTTTAAAAAAAGACATAAAGCCACAAAAAATCTAGAAGGGAACATAGGCAAAACCTTCTCTGACATAAATCATAGCAATATTTTCTTAGATCATTTCTGCAAGGCAAAAGAAATAAAACCAAAAAATAAGCAAATGGGACCTAATTCAACTTCAGAGCTTTTAAATAGCAAAGAAACCATTAACAAAATAAAAAGACAATCTACAGAATGGGAGAAAATACTTGCAAATGATGTAACTAACAAGGGGTTAATATTCAAAATATACAAATAACTCAAACATTCAATATTGAAAAAACAACCCAATCAAAAAATGGACAGAATTTGTGAATGGACACTTCTCCAAAGAGGATGGTCAACAGGCACATAAAAAGATGCACAATATCACTAATTACTAGAAAATGCAAATCAAAACCACAATGCAATATTACCTCACACTGGTCAAAATGGTTATCATCAAAAAGTGTACAAAGAGGAAATGCTGGAGAGGATGTAGAGAGAAGGAATCCCTTGTACACTGTTGAAGGGAATGTAAATTGGTGCAGCAACTATGAAAAAAAGTATGGAGTTTCCTTAAAAAACTAAAAATAGAGGTACCATATGATCCAGCAATCCCACTCCTGGATATACCTGCTTAAGATGAAAACTCCAATTAAAAAACAGACATGCAATATTGTAAAGTAATTAGCTTCCAATTAAAATAAATAAAAAAAAAACACATACATGCATCCTAGTGTTCATCAGTTCAGTTCAGTTCAGTCAGTTGGTTGTGTCTGACTCTTTGTGACCTCATGGACTGCAGCATGCCAGGCTTTCCTGCCCATCACCAACTCCCGGAGTTCACTCAAACTCATGTCCATTGATTTGGTGATGCCATCCATCCATCTCATCCTCTGTCATCCCCTCCTCCTCCTGCCTTCAATCTTTCCCAGCATCAGGGTCTTTTCAAATGAGTCAGTTCTTCACATCTGGTGGTCAAAGTATTGGAGTTTCAGCTTCAACATCAGTCCTTCCAATGAATATTCAGGACTGATTTTCTTTAGGATTGACTGGTTGGATTTCCTTGCAGTCAAAGGGACTCTGAAGAGTCTTCTCCAACACCACAGTTCAAAAGCATCAATTCTTCTGCGCTGAGCTTTGTTTATAGTCCAGCTCTCACATCCATATATGACTACTGGAAAAATCAAAACCTTGACTAGATGAACTTTTGTTGGCAAAATAATCTCTCTGCTTTTTAATATGCTCTCCAGGTTGGTCATAGCTTTTCTTCCAAGGAGCAAGTGTCTTTTAATTTCATGACTGCAGTCACCATCTGCAGTGATTTTGGAGTCCAAAAAGATAAAGTCTGTCACTGTTTCCACTATTTTCCCATCTATTTGCATGAAGTGATAGGACTAGATGCCATGATCTTAGTTTTCTGAATGCTGACTTTAAGCCAACTTTTTCACTCTCCTCTTTCACTTTCATCAAGAGGTTCTTTAGTTCTTCTTCACCTTCTGCCATAATGGTGGTGTCATCTGTGTATCTGAGGTTGTTGATGTTTCTCCCGGCAGTATTGATTCCAACTTGGGCTTCATCCAGCCTGACATTCCGCATGATGTATTCTGCATATAAGTTAAATAAGTAGGGTGACAATATACAGCCTTGATATACTCCTTTCCCTATTTGGAACCAGTCTGTTATTCCATGTCCAAATTAACTGCTGCTTCTTGACCTGCATACAGATTTCTCAGGAGGCAGGTAAGGTGTTCATATCAGCACTCTTTACAATAGTCCAGACATGGAAATAACTGCCAAACTGCTCATCAATATATGATTGACAACATATTTGAGGAAGATAACTCAACCATAAAAAAGAATAAAATTTGCAGCAAGAAATGGACCGAGAGTATATTATACTAAGTAGAGTGGATCAGACAAGGACAAATATACCACTTATAAGTGGGATCTAAAACATAACACAAATGAGGAGCTAGCGGGGGCGCCCGCTGCCTTCTAGGAGCGCAAGCTCTCCGCGCGCCCTGCGGGAGAGAGGGGGCGGGCGTGGGCGGGGGCGGGCGGGCGTCGGGGCAGCCGGGACCCCGCAAGGCGGCGAGAGGAGGGGGCTGCCTCGGAGGATGCCCGGCGGCGGCTCCCCGCTCTTGGGCGCGAGCTGAGCCGGACCCAGAGCGGGCGGCGCGTCGCCATGCCGGTGTGACGGGCGCCCCCGGCTGCCCGCGCGGTCCCCGGCGCTGCCCCACGCCGCGCCGCGCCGGCGCCGGGCGGCAGGATGGGCTGTATCCAAAGCATTACCTGCAAGGCGCGGATCCGGCGCGAGAACATCGTCGTGTACGATGTGTGCGCCACCATCGACCAGTGCCCCACGCGCATCGAGGAGACCTCGCCCATCGTCCTGCGCTACAAGACCCCCTACTTCAAAGCTTCAGCCCGCGTGGTCATGACCCCCATCCCCCGCCACGAGACCTGGGTGGTGGGCTGGATCCAGGCGTGCAACCAGATGGAGTTCTTCAACACCTACAGCGACCTGGGCATGTGTGAACGTGGGGGGGACTGGCCCATCCTTGTTTGGACCCCACCCCACCGCACAGCCGATGCCACAGAACAACCTCCCGCAGAGGCTTCCCTGCAGAAAAGCCCCCGCAGGAAACTTTCTCCACATGGGTAGTCGAGCTGAGAGGCTTCTGAGATGGAAGGGAGGACCGGAGCCGGGAACTCCAAAGTGGTCTCTCTGCAGCCAAGGCAAACATCCTCCTGCCCGAGCCAGTGCCGGCTCCTCTCAGATGTCTCTGGAAGAGTTCATCTTTTCAGGACCTAAATCCCACTGGGAACCTAGACCATCTGGCTACTAGTGGGGTTGCTAAATCACTGTTGAAAAGACTTTCAGAAATGGACCTGATGCATAATTAGATGGAGAGTTGGACCCAGAGCAAGGCTGACAGAGAGGGGTCTTGCAGATGTAGTGCCAAGGGCCCCTCTCTCCTGCAGAAACCCCAGGCCTCACCGCCGAATGGAAGGAGAGAATTTGTCCGCATGAGAAGAAGTTTTCATGGAAACTGTCAACCTTAGGATCTGTGCCCAGTTACCTTTCCACCAAGTGGCCAATGGTCTTTCACCAAATAGTGGCGTGGATCCCACATTAAGGCTGAGACATGGGTACAGCCCTCATGGAGGATTGTTTGTATCTACTTGGAATTGAAGATGGTTTCCTCTCCACTCACAGAGGCCATAGTTTCTGCAGTTTGTATCAATGCCTTCAGACTTGGGATTAAGGAGTCACAGGCCAGGTACCCCTACCATCGGACAAACAACCACTACTGAGCCGAGAAGAGTGGGAGTGCTTCTGGATGAGAACACAGGCATGTTTGTGTGGTTATTCTGAGAAAGAAATCCCCTACTTGGATGCCAAGAGGTTTTTTTCAAGATTTACCCTCAGCATCTGGTGCCTCCTGAAACGTCTGGTTGTCAGAATTGGTATCTAGAGTTACATGCCAGTGTCTGCGTCCACGAGAAGGAAAAGCACCTTGGAGTGTTGTCATGCCATCTTGAAAGAACAAAGACATTGAAAAAGTATTCTCCTAGAAATATCTCTGGTTAAATGGAAGCAGAGTAGCCAGAGAGAAAGAAGTGGGTGGGATGGTCAGGCTGTTTTCACTGGGACAGGTCAAGGGCTAAGTATATATCAACAGTTCAAGAGCGCAGACCAGTTTACAAGGTAGCAACGAACTCTCGAACTGTTTCAAGTCTACATGCAGTTGTTTCCAGTCTCAAGTGTTCATTTTCTTCAGATGCATCCCTGTTTGTCAACAGTGGGATATTTACATGACCCAGGATAGAACTGAGGTGGGTCTCCCTGACAGAAATCACTTTTCATAGGAGCTCAAAATTCCAGTACCAGGCCACTCCATTTAACTTCTAAACATTCCCAACGGGCTTCTATGTATGCTTAAAATGAATGTATTTTTACTATTTCTTATGTCCATAAGCTCAAGCTTGTTAGCTGTGTTACGGAAATGTTCTATATTCTTGCCAAGTTTTATCTGCTCAGTCTATCAATGATTGAGAAAGTGTGTTGAAATTTCTCTCTCGCTTGTGTATTCATGACTCTTCCTGCAGGGCTGTCCACTGTCGTTTTATACATTTTGAGCCTGAAAAAAAAAAATAAAACATAACACAAATGAATTTATATACAAAACAGAAACAGACTCATAGAAAACATATTTACAGTTAACATGTCAGAAAATAGAGGAGGAAAGGGAAAATTAGGCGTATAGGATTAACTGATGCAAACTACTGTACAGTACATAGGGATCAAGACCATCCCCATGGAAAAGAAATGCAAAAAAGCAAAATGGCTGTCTGGAGAAGCCTTACAAATAGCTGTGACAAGAAGAGAAGTGAAAAGCAAAGGAGAAAAGGAAAGATATACCCATATGAATGCAGAGTTTCAAAGAATAGCAAAGAGAGATAAGAAAGCCTTCCTCAGTGATCAGTGCAAAAATTAGAGGAAAACAATAGAATGGGAAAGACTAGAGATTTCTTCAAGAATTAGAGATAGCAAGGGAACATTTCATGTAAAGATGGGCTCAATAATGGACAGAAATGGTATGGACCTAAAAGAAGCAGAAGATATTAAGAAGAGGTGGCAAGAATACACAGAAGAACTGTACTGTACAGTTCTTCACGACCCAGATAATCATGAAGGTGTGATCACTCATCTAGACTCAGACATCCTGGAATGTGAAGTCAAGTGGGCCTTAGGAAGAATCTCTACAAACAAAACAGGTGGAGGTGATGGAATTCCAGTTCAGTTATTTCAAGTCCTAAAAATTGATGCTGTGAAAGTGCTGCACTCAATATGCCAGCAAATTTGGAAAACTCAGCAGTGGCCACAGGACTGGAAAAGGTCAGTTTTCATGCCAATTCAAAAGAAAGGCAATGCCAAAGAATGCTCCAACTACTGCACAATTGCACTCATCTCACACGCTAGTAAAGTAATGCTCAAAATTCTCCAAGCCAGGCGTCAGGAATACGTGAACCGTGAACTTCCAGATATTCAAGCTGGTTTTATAGAAAAGGTAGAGGAACCAGAGATCAAATTGCCAACATCCACTGGATCATCGAAAAAGCAAGAGAGTCCTGAAAAACATTTATTTCTGCTTAATTGACTTTGCAAAGACTTTGATTGTGTGGATCACAATAAACTGTGGAAAATTCTGAAAGAGATGGGAATACCAGACCACCTGATCCGCCTCTTGAGAAACCTGTATGCAGGTCAGGAAGCAACAGCTAGGACTGGACATGGAACAACAGACTGGTTCCAAATAGGAAAAGGAGTATGTCAAGGCTGTATATTGTGTCCCTGTTTATTTAACTTATATGAAAGTACATCATGAGAAATGCTGGGTTGGAAGAAGCATAAGCTGGAATCAAGATCGCCAGGAGAAATATCAATAACCTCAGATATGCAGATGACACCACCCTTATGGCAGAAAGTGAAGAAGAACTAAAGAGCCTCTTGACGAAAGTGAAAGAGGAGAGTGAAAAAGTTGGCTTAAAGCTCAATATTCAGAAAACTAAGATGGCATCCGGTCTCATCAGTTCAGTTTAGTTGCTCAGTCATGTTTGAATCTTTGCAACCCCATGAATTGCTGCATGCCAGGCCTCTGTCCATCACCAACTCCCGGAGTTCACACAAACTCATGTCCATCCAGCCGGTGATGCCATCCAGCCATCTCATCTTCTGTCGTCCCCTTATCTTCCTGACCCCAATATCTCCCAGCATCAGGGTCTTTTCCAATGAGTCAACTCTTCGCATGAGGTGGCCAAAGTATTGGAGTTTCAGCTTTAGCATCAGTCCTACAAAAGAACACCCAGGACTGCTCTCCTTTAGAATGGACTGGTTAGATCTCCTTGCAGTCCAAGGGACTCTCAAGAGTCTTCTTCAACACCACAGTTGAAAAGCATCAATTCTTCAGTGCTCGGCTTTCTTCACAGTCCAACTCTCACATCCATACATGACCACTGGAAAAACCATAGTCTTGACTAGATGGACCTTTGTTGGTAAAGTAATGTCTCTGCTTTTTAATATGCTATCTAGGTTGGTCATAACTTTCCTTCCATGGAGTAAGCATCTTTAAATTTCATGGCTGCAATCACCATCTGCAGTGAAATTGGAGTCCCAAAAAATAAAGTCTGACAGTTTCCACTGTTTCCCCATCTCTTTGCCATGAAGTGATGGGACCAGATGCCATGATTTTAGTTTTCTGAATGTTGAGCTTTAAGCTCACTTTTTCACTCTCCTCTTTCACTTTCATCATGAGGGTTTTTAGTTCCTCTTCACTTCCTGCCATAAGGGTGGTGTCATCTGCATATCTGAGATTGTTGATATTTCTCCAGATTCCAGATTGTGCTTCTTCCAGCCCAGAGCTTCTCATGATGTACTCTGCATATAAGTTAAATAAGCAGGGTGACAATATACAGCCTTGACGTACTCCTTTTCCTATTTGGAACCAGTCTGTTGTTCCATGTCCAGTTCTAACTGTTGCTTCTTGACCTGCTTACAGGTTTCTCAAGAGGCAGGTCAGGTGGTCTGGTATTCCCATCTCTTTCAGAATTTTCCACAGTTTATTGTGATCCACATAGTCATAGGCTTTGGCAAAGTCAATTAAGCAGAAATAGATGTTTTTCTGGAACTCTCTTGCTTTTTCGATGATCCAGTGGATGTTGGCAATTTGATCTCTGGTTCCTCTACCTTTTCTGTAAAAGCAGCTTGAACATCTGGAAGTTCACGGTTCACGTATTGCTGACGCCTGGCTTGGAGAATTTTGAGCATTACTTTACTAGCGTGTGAGACGAGTGCAATTGTGCAGTAGTTGGAGCATTCTTTGGCATTGCCTTTCTTTGGGATTGGCGTGAAAACTGACCTTTTCCAGTCCTATGGCCACTGCTGAGTTTTCCAAATTTGCTGGCATACTGAGTGCAGCACTATCCCAGCATCATCTTTCAGGATTTGAAATAGCTCAACTGGAATTCCATCACCTCCACTATCTTTGTTCGTAGTGATACTTTCTAAGGCCCACTTGACTTCACATTCCAGGATGTCTGGCTTTAGGTCAGTGATCACACCATTGTGATTATCTTGGTCATGAAGATCTTTTTTGCACAGGTCTTCTGTGTATTCTTGCCGTCTCTTCTTAATATCTTCCTCTTCTTTTAGGTCCATACCAGTTCTGTCCTTTATTGAGCCCATCTTTGCATGAAATGTTCCCTTGGTATCTCTAATTTTCTTTTTTTTTCCAATTTTCTTGAAGACAACTCTAGTCCTTCCTTTTCTGTTGTTTTCCTCTATTTCTTTGCATTGATCCCTGAGGAAGGCTTTCTTATCTCTCCTTGCTATTCCTTGGAACTTTGCATTCAGATGCTTATATCTTTCCTTTTCTCCTTTGCTTTTTACTTCTCTTCTTTTCATGGCTATTTGTAAGGCCTCCCCAGATAGCCATTTTGCTTTCTTGCATTTCTTTTCCATGGGGATGGTCTTGATCCCTTTCTCCTGTACAATGTCACGAACCTCTGTCCATAGTTCATCAGGCACTCTATCAGATGTAGTCCCTTAAATCTATTTCTCACTTCTACTGTATAGTCACAAGGGATTTGATTTAGGTCATACCTGAATGATCTAGTGGTTTTCCCCACTTTCTTCAATTTAAGTCTGAATTTGGCAATAAGGAGTTCACGATCTGAGCCACAGTCAGCTCCCGGTCTTATTTTTGCTGACTGTATAGAGCTTCTCCATCTTTGGCTGCAAAGAATATAATCAATCTGATTTCGGTGTTGACCATCTGGTGATGTCCATGTGTAGAGCCTTCTCTTGTGTTGTTGGAAGATGGTGTTTGCTATGACCAGTGCGTTCTCTTGGCAAAACTCCATTAGCCTTTGTCCTACTTCATTCCGTATTCCAAGGCCAAATTTGCCTGTTACCCCAGATGTTTCTTGACTTCTTACTTTTGCATTCCAGTGTCCTATAATGATAAGGGCAACTTTTTTGGGTGTTAGTTATAAAAGGTCTCATAGGTCTTCATAGAACCATTCAACTTCAGCTTCTTCAGTGTTACTGGTTGGGCTATAGGCTTGGATTACTGTGATATTGAATGGTTTGCCTTGGAAACGAACAGAGATCATTCTGTTGTTTTTGAGATTACATCCAAGTACTGCATTTCGGACTCTTTTGTTGACCATGATGGCTATTCCACTTTTAAGGGATTTCTGTCTGCAGTAGTAGATATAATGGTCATCTGAGTTAAATTCACCCATTCCAGTCCATTTTAGTTAGCTGATTCTTAGACTGTCGGCGTTCACTCTTGCCATCTCCTGTTTGACCACTTCCAATTTGCCTTGATTCATGGACCTAACATTACAGGTTTCTATGAAATATTGCTCTTTACAGCATCAGACCTTGCTTCTATCACCAGTAACATCCACAACTGTTTTTTTTTTTTTTTTTGCTTTGGCTCCATCCCTTTAATTTTTCTGGAGTTATTTCTCCACTGATCTCCAGTAGCATATTGGGCCCCTACTGACCTGGGGAATTCCTCTTTCAGTTTCTTGTATCATTTTGCCTTTTCGTACTGTTCATGTGGTTATCAAGGCAAGAATACTGAAGTGGTTTGCCATTCCCTTCTCTAGTGGACCACATTCTGTCAGACCTCTCCACCATGATCCACCCGTCTTGGGTGACCTCACCTGGCATGGCTTAGTTTCACTGGGTTAGACAAGGCTATGGTCTGTGTGATTAGATTGATTAGTAGTCTGTGATTATGGTTTCAGTGTGTCTGCCCTTTGATGCCCTCTTGCAACACCTACATTCTTACTTGGGTTTCTCTTACGTTGGACTTGGGGTATCTCTTCATGGCTGCTCCAGCAAAGCGCAGCCACTGCTCCTTACCTTGGATGAGGGATATCTCTTCACTGTTGCCCCTCCTGACCTTTAACGTGGAGTACCTCCTCTTGGTCCTCCTGTACCCACACAGCCACCGTTCCTTGGACGTGGGGTTGCTCACTTTATGGCAAATAGATGGGGAAACAGTGGAAACAGTGGCTGACTTTATTTTTTGAGCTCCAAAATCACTGCAGATGATGATTGCAGCCATAAAATTAAAAGACGCTTACTCTTTGGAAGGAAAGTTATGACTAACCTGCTGCTGCTGCTGCTAAATCACTTCAGTCGTGTCTGACTCTTTGTGACCCCATTGAAGGTAGCCCACCAGGCTCCCCCGTCCCTGGGATTCTCCAGGCAAGAACACTGGAGTGGGTTACCATTTCCTTCTCCAATGCATAAAAGTGAAAAATGAAAGTGAAGTAGCTCAGTCATTCCAACTCTTCGCGACCCCATGGACTGAAGCCTACCAGGCTCCTCCGTCCATGGGATTTTCCAGGCAAGAATACTGGAATGGGGTGCCATCGCCTTCTCTGATGACCAACCTAGACAGCATATTAAAAAGCAGAGACATTACTTTGCCAACAAAGGTCCATCTAGTCAAGGCTATGGTTTTTTCAGTAGTCATGTATGGATGTGAGAATTGACTATAAAGAAAGCTGAGTGCCGAAAAATTGATGCTTTTGAACTGTGGTGTTGGATAAGACTCTTAAGAGTCCCTTGGACTGCAAGGAAATCTAACCAGTCCATCCTAAAGGAGATCAGTTCTGGATGTTCATTGGAAGGACTGATGTTGAAACTGAAACTGCAATACTTTGGGCACATGATGCTAAGAGCTGACTCATTTGAAAAGTCCCTGATGTTGGGAAAGTTTGAGGGCAGGAGGAGAAGGGGACGACAGAAGATGAGATGATTGGATGGCATCACTGACTCAATGGACATGATTTTGGGTAAACTATGGGAATTGGTGATAGACAGAGATGCCTGGCATGCTGTGATTCATGGGTCGCAAAGAGTCGGACATGACTGAGTGACTGAACTGAACTGAACACAAAGAAGTGCCGTAGCTGAGTCTGATGGAGAGAACAAAGTATCACCTTGAAATCCTAGCTTTTTTATTGAGTTAGGGATGAAATAAGAATTGGGTTTGATTGCCTTGAAAAAAAGGCTAAGAGTATTCCATACATAAGATGGAGGGTCTAGTCTAGACTAGTCTAATCTAATGGAGTCTCTAAACCAGACAAGGTATCTCCCTTCAGGAGTGTCATATACTGCTGCCCAGTGATTGTGCTTAGTCACTCAGTTGTGTCCAACATTTGTGATCCCATGGACTGTAGCCCACCAGCCTCCTCTGACCATGGGATTTTTCAGGCAAGAAGACTAGAGCGGGTTGCGATTTCCTCCTTCAGGGGATCTTCTGGAGCAAGGGGTCCAACCTGCATTTCCTGTGTCTCCTGCATTGTAGGCAGATTCTTTACTCGCTGAACCATCGAGGAAGCCTCAAGAAGGAGGGTAGAAAAGGTAAATGGTAATCAGAAGAAGTACTGTAGAAGAAATAATTAGCCTATAACCAAATCCATGTTCTTCTCTTCCTAGATACACGGTCTCCTTTTTCAGTACACTGCAGTATTATGATTGAATTTAGGATTGAAAGTGATATACATCACTTACATTTCTAGCTCATAAGCCCCTCACAGTCAGAATCCCCTGTGAATTTTCCTCTTCCAGCTTGATCCAGATGAGAACTGGATCAGTGAAGAAAGTTATGTGTGGAGACTGAAGAAAGTTATGTGGGGAGACTGAAGAATGTTATGTGTGGGGACTCTCTGGCAGTCTAGTGGTTAAGACTTCACCTTCCACTGCAGTGGACGCAGAGTCTATCCCTGGCTGGAGAGCTAGGGTCTCACATGCCTCAAGTCCAGAATGCCAAGGCTTAAAGCAGAAGCAATACTGAAACTTATGTGTGGAAAATGCCTGAATGATAAGATGGAGTCTAGAACTTTGAGTTATCAGTTGGGATAGAATAGTCTATCAATTAGGAACTTGTGATTTATATTTATCACGAATGAGAAATTAACTTCTATTTTGTCAGTTTACTTAGATATTGAAGAATATCCGTAAGTTCAGTTAACTTTACTGTAAAAAATACACACATACAATGCAATAAAATTCCTTAACTGCATACAGTTAATTATTGGGCCCATTTCTCAGTACAGGGATGTGAATATGGGGCTTAAGAATTTCAGTTGTTAACTGAAGCAGTCCTACAGACTTAGAGAGCGAACTTATGGTGACCAGAGGGTTAGGGTTCAGGGAGAAGGATAGATCGGGAATCTGGGATTGATATGTACACACTGCTATATCTAAAATGGGTAATGGAGCTTCCCTGGTGGTCCTGTGATTGAGAGTCTGCCTTGGAGTGTGGGGGGACATGGGTTTGATCCCTGGTCAAACAGGGATCTCACATGCTGGGGAGCAACTGAGCCCATGTGCCACAACTATAGAGTCCGTGTGCCACAACCACAGAGTCCATGAGCCACAACTACAGAGCCAGTAGTTATAGTGTGTAGTTACACAACCACAGAGTCTGTAGAATAGATACATGTATATGGATAACTGAATCACTTTTCTGTACACCCGAAACTAGCACAACATTGTTAATCAACAATACTCCAATATAAAATAAAAAGCTAAAATAACAATTTCAGTTGTCATTTTATGTGCAATGAGAAATTATTAATAACACTTAAATGGGGGCAAGCACGTGTTATAGTGTGGTAGTGAAACAGTATACATTTTATAAAAATCAGTCCTGTGTCAGTGTGGAAAATAGATAGGATGACTGTGTTAGGAGATGCAGATATTATAGTTAGGAGATTATTTAATAAGCCAGGCAAGAGATGAATGTATTTTAGATTTTAGTACTGACTGCATAAAAAGAAATGCCATACAACCCAGCAATCCCACTGCTGGGCATACACACCGAGGAAACCAGAATTGAAAGAGACACGTGTACCCCAATGTTCATTGCAGCACTGTTTATAATAGCCAGGACGTGGAAGCAACCTAGATATCCATCAGCAGATGATTGGATAAGAAAGCAGTGGTACATACACACAATGGAGTATTACACAGCCATTAAAAAGAATACATTTGAATCAGTTCTAATGAGGTGGATGAAACTGGAGCCCATTATACAGAGTGAAGTAAGCCAGAAAGAAAAACACCAATACAGTATACTAACGCATATATATGGAATTTAGAAAGATGGTAATGACAACCCTGTATGCGAGACAGCAAAAGAGACACAGATGTATAGAACAATCTTTTGGACTCTGTGGGAAAGGGAGGGGGGATGATGTGGGAGAATGGCATTCAAACATGTATAATATCATATAAGAAATGAATCCAAGTCCAGGTTTGATGCATGATAGAGGATGCTTGGGGCTGGTGCACTGGGATGACCCAGAGGGATGGTATGGGGAGGGAGGTGGGAGGGAGGTTCAGGATGGGGAACACGTGTACTCCCGTGGTGGATGCATGTTGATGTATGGCAGAGCTGATACAATATTGTAAAGTAAAATAATAATAATAATTAAAAATTTAAAAAATGTATTGGATTTAAGACATCATTGATAGATGAACTCTTGGTTTGTGACCCTATTTTCTGTGACAGGAAACACTGGAAGAGTATCAGCTGTGAGGGCGGAATACAGGAATACCGTAATTTCAGATTTGGACATGTTAATTCTAAGGTACCTTTGGGAGTTTGAAGTGAGCAAGTCAGGTAGGTAGTTGGGTAGTGGGAGCATTTTGAAAAAAAAGAGGGAGGGAAACAAGTTTATTCTCTATTCTATTCAGTGATATTTTTAAACATGTCCCCAAAGTGAACCTTGAGGACACAATGGACAGTTTTAATTGTTATAACTAGAAGTGTATAATGATTTGATGATTAGCTTACAATGCCCAGTAGAACAACTTTGACTTCATCCTACCTACTGGGAATACTTTGGAAGCATTAAGGGAATTTCAAAACTTTTTAAGAATGGGTTTGCAAATAGGAGAAAGAAATGTTATATTCTTCCAGTTTTGTGTTTCTAAGAAAAAGCAATGCATAAATAATTGTGCTTTGTTTCTGTACCTTTTATGTTACTTTGAGAAAAGCAGCACATTTTCAGTTTCCCATATTTTACAGGAGCTGGGTGAAGATGCAGACATTTTCATATTTTCATTATTATAGCTTTGCAATTTGCCTGTATGATAAGAAAATATCTACATAAGACATTAAAACCCTAGACAGGTCTTTTCCTTTTTTAAGTCAGCAAACAAAATCTGGGCAAGGAAGTAAATCTATGTCTAAACATGAATACTTCAGTCAGGATTTTTGCTGTGTAGATAGCACATTTGTTGAGGTATTTCTTAATAAGAAACTTTGTTTAACAGAAGAATGAAAAATAGAAAAAATAGTGATAGAAAAAAAAGGGATTATTTTATAAATATGAAGTTTTAAAATTTGAGAGATAAGCTATGAAGCCTAAAGTTAACTTATTTGTAATTTTCAGAATAGGAATTCTGGCTTCAGGCTTATTATATATGATAAAAATTCTTTAATTTCATGGAATCATGAGTATGTATGCTAAAGTCACTAAAGGTAACTTTAAAACAGTCTTATGTAACTCTTGAAAAAAAATTCACAAAAGTTACTATTCTTGTCTAAATTGTATTAATACATTACAGGAACTAAAAGTAAGGATAGCAATGATTTGGTTATTTGAGATTCTAAAAAGAGTTGGGTCAATTGATGGAGGGTAAGTATTTCTTAAGAGTCTAGATTTCCAATTAATATTTCTGATATATATATATATATATGTATATATATAAATAATTTTTTGCTTTTCTCATGGAACTGTTATTCTGACTTTCACTCTCCTCTACTTCAATTATTACTATCTCTACTCTTACTCCAGAAAAATCAGTGCTACAAACTTAGTGTCTATTATTCAGGTTTCCCAATGGAGAAGAGAGATTTTAAAAATACATTGCTAGTTTTACAATGATGAGACCATAGATTTTACACTTCTTTGGATCTTGCTCTTCTGCGATAATTATACATTGTGGAAATTCCAAAATTAAAATTAGGTAGAAGAGTTCTTTTTTCATGATTGAACTATATTCCATAATATGAACGTACTCTGGTTTATTTACCCATTTCACTGTTGCCACATCTCGTCTTTGCTGTTGTGTCCAACTATTTGCTATCCCATGGACTGCAGTGTGTCAGCCTTCCTTGTCCTTCACTGTCTCCCAGAATTTGCTCAAACTCGTGTCCATTGAGTCGGTGATGCCATCCAACCGTCTCATCCTCTGTCACCCTCTTCTCTTCTTGCTCTCAATCTTTCCCAGCATCGGGGTTTTCCTCAATGAGTCAGCTATTTTCATCAGGTGGCCAAAGTATTGGAGCTTCAGCTTCAGCATCAGTCCTTCCAATGGACATTAAGGAGTGATTTCCTTTAGGATTGACTGATTTGATCTCCTTGAAGTCCAAGGGACTCTCAAGAGTCTTCTCCAGCACCACTATTTAAAAGCATCAATTCTTTGGTGTTCAGCTTTCTTTATGCCAACTCTCACATCTGTACATGACTACTGGAAAGACCATAGCTTTGACAAGATGGACCTTTTTTGGCATAGTGATATCTTTGTTTTTAATATACTGTCTAGGTTTGTCATAGTTCTTCTTCCAAGGAGGAAGTGTCTTTTAATTTTATGGCTGCAGTCACCATCTACAGTGATTTTGGATCCCAATAAAATAAAAGCTGTCACTGTTTCCACTTTTTCCCCATCTACTTGCCCTGAAATGATGGGACCGGATGCCACGATCTTACATTTTTGAACGCTGAGTCTTAAGCCAGGTTTTTGACTCTCGTCTTTCACTCTCCTCAAGAGGCACTTTAGTTCCTCTTCACTTTCTGCCATTAGGGTGGTGTCATCTGCATATTTGAGGTTGTTGATATTGCTTTGGCAATCTTGATTCCACTTGTGAGTCATCCAGCCCAGCATTTCACATGATGTACTCTGCAAATAAATTAAATAAGCAAGATGACAATATATAGCCTTGATGTACTCCTTTCCCAATTTTGAGAACCCCATGAACAGCATGGTCTTTGCTACTCGGAAGAATAATACAGTAAATATTCTTTGTATATTTACCTTTGCATAGCAATGTTTTTATTTCTAGGAGATATATATATATATATATATAAATGATAGATGAAAAGATATATGTATTTTAAAAATTTAAATGGGATTGCATAAAATTGCTTTTCAAGAAAAGGCTGTTGCAATTCATAGTTCCACAAGTAACATTAAAGTACCACTTTCCTCACTTTAGTTAACATTGAGTATTTTTATTTGTTTTAATTTCTGCTATTCTGATATATGAGAAAGGAAGTATCCTTCTATTTTTGTGTTTTTGTTTTTGTTCACATGTGTGTATTTGTGACATAGAAATTTTGGCATTTTTTCATTTTATTTATTGGTTATTTTGATTTATTCATCTGTAAACTTGCTTATTCCTATTATTTACTCATTCTTCTATTAGATTGCTTGCCTTTTTAAATCTATTCTTAAGTTATTTTATGTTATAGACATAAATCTATGTCTTTCATATACATGGAGGATATATTTCCAAACTAATTATATACCCTTTGACTCTGTTGGATATTGTTTTGCTATGCATTCAAGCTGTCTATTTTACTGGCTTCCACAACAATTTCTCTATTCCCTATGTTACATCATTGTCTTCTCAATTACTTAGACAATATCTATGGTGTGGGGTAGGAGACTAACCTTATTTACTAATCCTTCCAGACAGATAGCAAAGAGTGTCAGCATAACCCATTGAATCAGCTGTCCTTTTCCTACTGAACTAAACTATCATATTTGTTTCATGCCACATTCGCATTTATACTGGAACCCACTTCTGAGTTCTCTATTCTGTTTCACTGATCCTCTGGCTTCTTCTTATGCCACTATCTTAATGTTTTGATTATTATGTCTCTACATTATTGTTCAACATCAATTAAGGTATTTGTGACTACTCCACATTTATATTTTTCTTGGGCAGAATGAGAAGTTATTTTCTTCCATATGAATTTCAATGAGTTCAAGCAATTCTAAAAACTGTAAGTTATCCATGTTAGATTGAAAAGGATTTGCATTTAAATTTGGTAAATGCAAATTTACCTATCAATTTAAGTGAATCTAATTTTAAAACATTTTATTACAGATAATTTTGAATATATACAAAAGTAGATAAGTGAAGGTAAAAATTAAGAACTACTAATTAAATGAGAAGCATGTCTTATATCAGAGAAGGCAATGGCACCCCACTCCAGTCCTCTTGCCTGGAAAATCCCATGGACGGAGGAGCTTGGAAGGCTACAGTCCATAGGGTCGCTGAGGGTCAGACACAACTGAGCGACTTCACTTTCACTTTTCACTTTCATGCATTGGAGAAGGAAATGGCAACCCACTCCAGTGTTCTTGCCTGGAGAATCCCAGGGAAGGCAGAGCCTGGTGGGCTGCCGCCTATGGGGTCACACAGAGTCAGACACGACTGAAGCGACTTAGCAGCAGCATGTCTTATATGTCAGTAACATGACAATTCACTGTTTTTATAACTCTTTTGTGAATTTTCCCTCACTTGTTCTTTCATTTTAGTGGTTAGCTGGTCAGATATGGCAAAAGAAAATATGACTCTGGTGACAGAGTTTGTTCTCACAGGACTCACAGATCTCCCAGGGCTTCAGGTCCCCCTGTTCCTGGTCATCTACCTCACCACCATGTCAGGCAACCTTGGACTGATTTTTCTCATCTGGAAGGACTCCCATCTTCACACCCCCATGTACTCATTCCTGGGCAGCTTGGCCTTTGCAGATGCTTGCTCGTCATCTTTTGTGACTCCCAAGATACTTGTCAACATGAGTCAAATGATGCCTCTCTTTGAGTGCATGGTCCACTACTATTGTTTTGGTTCCAGTGCCACCAAAGAATGGTTCCTTCTGGTGGTGATGGCCTATGATGGCTATGTAGTCATATGCAACCCCTTACTTTACCCTGTGGTGATGGGTAAGCAATTACTGAACTGAAGATATATTCTTAAAAATGTCCTGATTAAAGGGGATACATAAACAAGGAAGATGCATTAAAAAAAAAATAGGACTATTTCCATGGTCTTTTATGACTACGTTCTTCACCTACTCTTTTCACAGCAGTGGTCAGCCTGAGTGGATATGATGGAGGCAAACAAGACTCTGGTGACGGAGTTTGTTCTCACAGGACTCACAGATCTCCCAGGGATGCAGGTCCCCCTGTTCCTGGTGTTCCTGGTCATCTACCTCACCACCATGGTGGGCAACCTTGGACTGATTTTTCTCATCTGGAAGGACCCCCATCTTCACACCCCCATGTACTCATTCCTGGGCAGTTTAGCCTTTGCAGATGCTTGTTGTTCATCTTCCGTGACTCCAAAGATGTTTATAAATTTTTTATCAAAGAATCATGTAATACCTCTCTTTGACTGTTTGACCCAATTTTATTTTTTTGGTTCCAGTGCTACCACAGAATGTTTCCTTCTGGTGGTGATGGCCTATGACCGCTATGCAGCCATATGCAACCCTTTGCTTTATTCAGTAGTCATGTCCAACAGACTCTGTATTCAGTTTATAGGTGTTTCATATTTGACTGGTTTTCTACATTCAGCCATTCATGTGGGTTTGTTATTCAGATTAACTTTCTGCAGGACCAATGTAATACATTATTTCTACTGTGAAATTTTACAACTATTCAAAATTTCTTGCATTGATTCTACACTTAATACACTTCTGGTGTTTATCTTTTCAGCGTTTATACAAGTCTTCACTTTTATGACCATCATGGTCTCTTACACCTTTGTCCTCTTTACCATTCTGAAAAAAAAGTCTGAAAAGGGCAGGAGTAAAGCCTTCTCCACATGCAGTGCCCACCTGCTCTCTGTTTCCTTGTTCTATGGCACTCTCTTCTTCATGTATGTGCGTCCTGGGTCTGGCCCTTCTGAAGAGCACAACAAAATATATTCTTTATTTTATACAATAATAATTCCTCTACTAAATCCTTTTATTTACAGCCTGAGAAACAAAGAGGTTATAAGTGCTTTGAGAAGAATAATGAAGAAATGTATAGTTGCTAGACAATTTTCAAACTGTTTCTTCTTTACTGTCTTCTAAAAATGCCCTCAGTCCTAAAGATTTGCCGTGGCTCTGCCATTTCATCAGAGAACTAGAGGTCAGCATGGTCTGACCTCTATTCCTACTTCCTACTATTTTTACTTGGATATGGGACCAGTGAAAGTTTGGTAACTTACCTATAACTAGCTCATTTAGAAACACCGTGCTCCATCTTTAGACACTAACCTTTCGCAAATTAGCTATTTCCCTGAGACTTAAAAAATTACATAGTAATTGACAGTTTACTAGAAACAGCTGAAACTGGCATATAGGGTTAGGCACTTAGTTCCTTACCCCAGTTCACTGCTCTGGCCCTGCCAGGTAATAAAGCATCACTGTTCTCTTCGTGCACAATAACTACAGTAGATGGATAAACGTCTACTTCTTGACAGAATATATTCCTGAGGAGAAATGTATTGTTTAGTGATAAAAGTTAGGAAAAAGTAAAAGGTTCTAAAAATTTTGTGAATCTTAGGAAGAAAAATGGAAGCAGGCGTGAATTAAAGAATGGAGGATCAAAATTAACCACAGCTCCTACTTGTAAGTCCACATACTATTTTTTTATCAGGAATATTGCTTGTAGCATAATATAGCATGATGTTCAATAACTTATAAGTTTAGGAATATTTGAGTGTAGTAAAAAGCAATCTCAGAGATCAGCCTTGGTTGCATTACTATTCCTATCAGTTTTTAGTAGAAGGAAGTAGTAAAGGAAGTTTTTAGTAGGAGGAAGGCAAGGAGCCTAGATCAGAGATAAGAACCTGGTTTAGTATGTAAAGATATGGGTGAAAACTTGTGTCAGTGAATTCTCTACCACTACTGTACTTCAATTTGGGATGTGTTCATATATGTATTCAGGCATAAACAGGGGGTCTTGGAATGGATTCCTCACAGATAGGTGGGGAATATATATATGTTCCAGTTTATTTCAGAAGTATTAAATAGACATAAATAATTCAAATCCTCTGTTAGCAAAACAATGTTCCTTGGACAATCTGCTTTTTCTTAGCACATTCAGTTAGGAAAAATAGTTACACAGAATGAGAATGACATTTAAGTTGTTTAAGAATAAACATGCTTGTGTTCTAGTATTTTAAAAATACTTTAGATCTCAACAGTTCCAATAAATATACTAAAAATATTATCTAAAAATACAGGCTTGTGGTAAATTTCTTTTATCATTTGAATTTATCATATAAATATTATTAGAAAAAATCAACTTGTTTGTATAGACTCAAGGGTATTTCAAATTAGCCCCTAATAATAAAACTTATTTTAAAAATATCCCACATGATTAAAAACTTCAAAAGCTATCTGTTCTTGTAGGTGACTTTTAGCAATTTCAGTCCTAAATTGGTTTTGTTAACATTTTAATTTCTTTCTGAATAAAATATTTTTTCTGTAATTTACTATTGGTGTTTTTAAAGTAAATCTTAAATACTTTTCATTATTTATGTACAGGTAAATACATTTATCTCTTAATGTACACGGTACAACATGTTTTATTTGAGATATTTTCAAAAACAACTACGACAGTCACCCCTCATCTGTGGGGAATCCATTCCAAGATCCCCTGTGGGTGCCTGAAACTGCTATTGGTTTTGAACTCTGTTTCCTTTTTTCTACCACAACTTTAATGTCTTTCCAGTCTTAACTAAGTACTTATCATACACTGTGGCTGTAACTTTTGCAGTTTGAGGTGCAACAGCAAAATCAACAAGAGTTTCTTTTTCTTTCTTTACACTTTCATGAATGTTCTTACCATAAATTTTAACAACCTCAGCATATGATTTTTTCCTATTAAATTGAGAACTTTCATATTTTCACTTAAAGGAAGCACTTTATGGCTTTTCGTTGTCAAACTGCTGACATCACTACTCTTGTGTTTGAAGGCCAACATTAAGTCAAATGAGGGTTACTTGAGCATAAGCACCGCAACAGCCAATCTGATAATCCAGACAGCTATTAAGTGACTAGGGATGGGAAGTGTATACGTATACAGCATGTGTGCTAGTGCCTATGCTAGGCAAAGGGATGGTTCACGTCCCAGAAGGATGGAGTAGGATGGTGTGAAATTTCATCACGCTACTTAGACTGTGTACAATTTAAAACTTCTGAATCATTTATTTCTGCAACCATTTAATATCTTGAGACCATCATTGTCTTTGGGTAATGGAAACTGTGAAAAGCAAAACTGTGATAAGGGGGAACTACTGTATATGTTATGATATCTTTTAATATCTTCACAATTGCACAAGCAATACATGGTTTTATCAGGATTGTTTTCAACAAAATCCACACATAACCTTGGAAATAAAGGTTAAGTTAAACTTCAGCATTTTCCTCCAGTTTGATGGCCCCCTGAGGGACTGACATTTATACAGCCTTGTCATGACAACTCAAGAGATGCATCAACTCAGGATAAATTAAATTCTAGGCAGGATTGGTATGAATTGATTGCTGATCTGAAATGTTCCTAAATATATTGTATGTCAAGTATCTTAAAATTGTTTATTGTACAGTCTATGTTTTGTAGAATGCAGATGCACTAAAAAGTGGATGTGAGGGTTTCCCTGGGTGGCTCAGTGGTAAATAATCCACTGGACTATGCAGGAGACACGGGTTCGATTCCTGGTCCAGGAAGATCCCACATGCCAACTAAGCCCGTGTGCCACAACTATTGAGCCTGTGCTCTAGAGCCCAGGAACCACAAGTACTGAGCCCACGTGCCACAACTACTGAAGCTCAGGTGCCCTAGAGTCCCTGCTCTGCAACAACAGAAGCCATCACAATGAGAAGCCTGTACACTGCAAAAGAGAGAAGCCTCCACTCTCTGCAACTAGAGAAAAGCCACACGGCAACAATTTGCATTCAGAAAATGACTTTGGAAGCTGTATCTGGGTATCTAAGACCTCTGTCATGTTGCTGTTATGTGTGCTGATACTTCACTTGTTTGGTATTTTTTGCTTAAATTTAGGTGAACTTGGGTAATAATTTGAGTAAATAAACAATGGGTAAGAAACACAAGCTGGAATCAAGATTGCCCAGAGAAATATCAATAACCTCAGATATGCAGATGACACCACCCTTATGGCAAAAGTGAAGAGGAACTAAAATGCATCTTCATGAAAGTGAAAGAGGAGAGTGAAAAAGTTGGCTTAAAGCTCAAAATTCAGAAAACGAGGATTATGGCATCCGGTCCCATCACTCCATGGGAAATAGATGGGGAAACAGTGGAAACAGTGTCAGATTTATTTTGGGGGGCTCCAAAATCACTGCAGATGGTGACTGTAGTCATGAAATTAAAAGACAAAAAGGTATGAAAAGGAAGAAAAGTTATGACCAACCCAGATAGCATATTCAAAATCAGGGACATTACTTTGCCAACAAAGGTCCGTCTAGTCAAGGCTATGGTTTTTCCTGTGGTCATGTATGGATGTGAGAGTTGGACTGTGAAGAAAGCTGAGCACCAAAGAATTGATGCTTTTGAACTGTGGTGTTGGAGAAGACTCTTGAGAGTCCCTTGGACTGCAAGGAGATCCAACCAGTCCATTCTGAAGGAGATCAGCCCTGGGATTTCTTTGGAGGGAATGATGCTGAAACTGAAACTCCAGTACTTTGGCCACCTCATGCGAAGAGTTGACTCATTGGAAAAGACTCTGATGCTGGGAGGGATTGGGGGCAGGAGGAGAAGGGAACGACAGAGGATGAGATGGCTGGATGGACATGGGTCTGAGTGAACTCTGGGAGTTGGTGATGGACAGGGAAGCCTGGCATGCTGCGATTCATGGGGTCACAAAGAGTCGGACACGACTGAGCGACTGAACTGAACTGAACTGAACTGAAGCCTATTTCATCTTAAGAATTTGGTTATCATTCTACTTTTGAAATCTACAATGGTCTTATTAAATGACCCTTGTACAACAGAAGGATGGGTCAGGAGGGTCTTTTGAGGTTTTGGTGCTAAGGTAACTGAAAACTAATCTTTAGTTTGAGGCAGTGGACGTTTTTTGAGGCAAGTTACAGGAGACACAGGAAAAGGGCATGGCGACTCACTCCAGTATTCCTGCCTGGAGAATCCCACTGGACAGAGGAGCCTGGTGGGCTACAGTCCATCGCCTAGACTTGGACACGACTGAAACAACTTAGCATGCATGTATACATGGGAGACACATCTTATCAATGGAATTTAGATGATATAGCTTCAAATTTCTGTAATTTAACAGAATGTGTTAATAAAGGCAAAAAAGGGAAAATATCTAGAAACATGGCTTTTTTACTTTTTAAAAGCATTGACAAAATGGAAATTATATAAGAACACAAAGAAGCAGACTGAATGAGGGACTTCCCTGGTGGTCCAGTGGCTAAGACTCTGAGCTCCCAGTGCAGGGGGCCTAGGTTCAATCCCTAATCAGGTAACTAGATCCTGCTTGCCACAACTAAAGGTTCACATGCTGCAACCGAAAGATCCCACAGGCTGCAATTAAGACCCAGCACAGTCAAATAAGTAACTAACTAAATGAGTATACTACCCAAAGCAATTTATAGATTCAATGCAATCCCTATCAACCTACCAACGGTATTCTTCACAGAGCTAGAACAAATAATTTCACAAATTGTATGGAAATACAAAAAACCTCGAATAGCCAAAGCGATCTTGAGAAAGAAGAATGGAACTGGAGGAATCAACCTACCTGACTTCAGGCTCTATTACAAAGCCACAGTTATCAAGACAGTATGGTACTGGCACAAAGACAGAAATATAGATCAATGGAACAGAATAGAAAGCCCAGAGGTAAATCCACGCACATATGGACACCTTATCTTTTTTTTTTTTTTTTTTTTTCATCACGGGCCGGGGCCTGCGCCTGCGCCGCCATCTTGCTGCCGCGGACCGCCGCGCCTCAGCGGCCGAGGAGGAGGCCGAGGGGTGGAGCGAGAGCCTGGACACCTTATCTTTGACAAAGGAGGCAAGAATATACAATGGATTAAAGATAATCTCTTTAACAAGTGGTGCTGGGAAATCTGGTCAACCACTTGTAAAAGAATGAAACTAGAACACTTTCTAACACCATACACAAAAATAAACTCAAAATGGATTAAAGATCTCAACGTAAGACCAGAAACTATAAAACTCCTAGAGGAGAACATAGGCAAAACACTCTCTGACATACATCACAGCAGGATCCTCTATGATCCACCTCCCAGAATATTGGAAATAAAAGCAAAAATAAACAAATGGGACCTAATTAAACTTAAAAGCTTCTGCACAACAAAGGAAACTATTAGCAAGGTGAAAAGACAGCCTTCAGAATGGGAAAAAATAATAGCAAATGAAGCAACGGACAAACAACTAATCTCAAAAATATACAAGCAACTCCTACAGCTCAACTCCAGAAAAATAAATGACCCAATCAAAAAATGGGCCAAAGAACTAAATAGACATTTCTCCAAAGAAGACATACAGATGGCTAACAAACACATGAAAAGATGCTCAACATCACTCATTATCAGAGAAATGCAAATCAAAACCACTATGAGGTATCATTTCACGCCAGTCAGAATGGCTGCAGTCCATAAGTCTACAAGCAATAAATGCTGGAGAGGGTGTGGAGAAAAGGGAACCCTCTTACACTGTTGGTGGGAATGCAAACTAGTACAGCCACTATGGAGAACAGTGTGGAGATTCCTTTAAAAACTGGAAATAGAACTGCCTTATGATCCAGCAATCCCACTGCTGGGCATACACACTGAGGAAACCAGAAGGGAAAGAGACATGTGTACCCCAATGTTCATCGCAGCACTGTTTCTAATAGCCAGGACATGGAAGCAACCTAGATGTCCATCAGCAGATGAATGGATAAGAAAGCAGTGGTACATATACACAATGGAGTATTACTCAGCCATTAAAAAGAATACATTTGAATCAGTTCTAATGAGATGGATGAAACTGGAACCTATTATACAGAGTGAAGTAAGCCAGAAAGAAAAACACCAATACAGTATACTAACGCATATATATGGAATTTAGAAAGATGGTAACAATAACCCTGTGTACAAGACAGCAAAAGAGACACCGATGTATGGATCAGTCTTATGGACTCTGTGGAAGAGGGAGAGGGTGGGGAGATTTGGGAGAATAGCATTGAAACATGTATAATATCATGTATGAAACGAGTTGCCAGTCCAGGTTCGATGCACGGTACTGGATGCTTGGGGCTGGTGCACTGGGACGACCCAGAGGGAGGGTATGGGGAGGGAGGAGGGAGGAGGGTTCAGCATGGGGAACACGGGTATACCTGTGGTGGATTCATTTCGATATTTGGCAAAACTAATACAATATTGTAAAGTTTAAAAATAAAATCAAATTAAAAAAAAAAGAAATAGACTGAGTGATGCAGCAAACATGTAAAATAAAATATGTAGAACAGAAGATGGTGATATCAGCAAGAGAAATGAATTAGTGAGGGTGCAACATAAAATTTGGTGGTGAACTATTACCAGCTGGGAGGTAGAAAACTGGTAGTTAGGGCAACTGTATTTGTCTTGCCAAAAAAGTCTCAACAAATTTGTTCTATTTACTCCTATTTGGGGTTTGTCAAAGGGTATTTACAAGGGATACTCCTTTTGTTAAGGCAAAAGAATAAAAAGATGGTTGAGATCTGCTTTAAAATTTTCAACAGGAAAACCCAAACATGTATGACTGGTCTAAGTTAAACGGCTTCGGGGTAGTGAACAGAGTTTTCTGCAATTACCAGAAATGGAAACATAATATATAGTGATATGAATTAGAGACAAAGAGGTCAACATTAAAGGACTAAAAGATAATATTTTGAAGATAATGTGATGTGGTGTTCAGTTCAGTTCAATTGCTCAGTCGTGTCCAACTCTTCGTGACCCCATGAATCGCAGCACTCCAGGCCTCCCTGTCCATCACCAACTCCTGGAGTTCACTCAGACTCACGTCCATTGAGTCAGTGATGCCATCCAGCTGTCTCATCCTCTCTCGTCCCCTTCTCCTCCTGCCCCCAATCCCTACCAGCATCAGAGTCTTTTCCAACGAGTCAACTCTTTGCATGAGGTGGCCAAAGTACTGGAGTTTCAGCTTTAGCATCATTCCTTCCAAAGAAATCCCAGGGCTGATCTCCTTCAGAATGGACCAGTTGGATCTCCTTGCAGCCCAAGGGACTCTCAAGAGTCTTCTCCAACACCACAGTTCAAAAGCATCAATTCTCCGGTGCTCAGCTTTCTTCACAGTCCAACTCTCACATCCATACATGACCATAGGAAAAACCATAGCCTTGACTAGATGGACCTTTGTTGGGAAAGTAATGTCTCTGCTTTTGAATATGCTATCTAGGTTGGTCTTAACTTTCCTTCTAAGGAGTAAGCGTCTTTTAATTTCATGGCTGCAGTCACCATCTGCAGTGATTTGGGAGCCCCCCAAAATAAAGTCTGACACTGTTTTAGTAAGTACTAAAATTATATTAAATTACAAATTGGAATATAAGAAAGTAAGGACAGCCTATAGAAATGTCACCTCTATCTGAATGTTTTACTGGATTTGATATGTTGTGAGAATGGAGGGCTTTGCCATTGCTTGCTAGTATCTATCAGGTGTTAGTCTAGTTAGCCTCCAGTCATTTCTACTTTGACATACAAATGAGAAGCTTTAGAATTGTGTGAACTGATTCTACTGATAACCTTCTCTGTGCTAGGTATGGTGAAACAGTTTAAGAAGTAGAGTGAACTAAAGGTGGCTGGTATACTAATATAGATTTGGCCAAGGAATTACATTTTTATTCTAATTTCATAAGAAAGTTCAAACACTTTCATTTGATGAAGGCTTCCAATACATTGGAAGGCTCCAATGAATAGTTAATTGCTCCTGTGTAGCCATACATCTTCGTTAGATTAAGATATTTGGTCCCTATAAAGAGGACACAGGGTTATTATTGATACATTGAAAATACTATGATATTTTATCTTTTAGAGAAGGAAGACACCTAGGAATAGGAACTGTGGTGACATATATGACTAATCCATAATGGCTAAGTCATTCAGCTAAAATATAGTGTCTTTCCTGATACATAAAAGTTGGGGAAATAACCTGGACTGGACCCCAGCAGACACTCTACAAATAGTATGGAATGAATTACTATCTTTGTAGACTCTCTAGATAAGAAGAGGGTTATTTGCACATTAATGAGTGTATTTACTGCACTTGAGCATTTATTAAACCTTATACTGTTACCGAAAAGAAATCTTAATTTTAATGGGGTTAAGAAAAATAATTCTAGAGACTTACAAACTGAACTCAGTCTCTTTGGAACTGTATCATTCTAAGTCACAAATGACTTCAAATATGTCTGCTGTACAGTTGCAGAAAGATTGGTCTTTGGCAAACATTAACACTATTGCACAATGGCATTCATTGAGGATTTTAGGCTTGTAAGTTACTTGGTGTGCAGCAAAGAAGAACCCTTTGGAAAGCCAAATGCAGGTCTGTTACTAGGCTCTGGTAGAAATAATTTCCTTCAGGGAAAAAGTAGATAATTTTAAACCTTGAGATAACCAATGCATGTAAAGAATGCCAGAGAAATGTTCCAGAAAATGAGATCACACAGCAGAGGTCATTGACTAAATGAAAAGAGTATATACAGGAATATCCACTCATGGTGGCTCTGGAGGAAGTCTCTCTTATTTTTGTATTCATGACCAAACTATAACTCTGTCACTGAGACTGAAAATAGGACACCCCAAGGAGCTACCATCTCCTAGCTCCTAGTGAGCTAGGAGAATAGTCTGAACCTTTTGATTCTTCCCCTGATGAAGCAAAGCAAACTACATGGTTCATTAACAGAAGGTCCAGAACTGAGACAAGATGGGGAAATCTGTAGCCATTTACTTTGCAGATAAAGGATAAAGTCTTAACTGAAGGAGGCAAGAGTAAATATACACAATGTCAGGAAAAGGATAGTATACAGAATCCTCACCAGTCTTATTGGGTGGCTTGAAATGAGTTTTGACAGTAATACTTATGTGTTGCACTTTGGGCTTCATTTACCCTGTGGCTGAGGTCATAGAGCAGTAGTAAATCAATGGCCATATATCCCCTTGGACAGCAAGGATATCAAAACAGTCAATCTTAAGGGAAATCAACCCTGAATACTTATTGGAAGGACTGATGCTGAAACTGAATCTCCAGTATTTTGGTCATCTGATGAGAATAGCCAACTCATTGGAAACGTCTCTGATGCTGGAAAGATGGAGGGCAGAAAGAGAAGAGGGCATCAGAAGATGAGATGGCTTGATGGCATCATTGATGCAATGGAAATGAACTTAGGCAAACTTCAGGAGATGGTGAGGGACAGGGAGACCTAGTGTGCTGTAGTCCATCAGGTTGCAAACAGCTGGACATGACCAGGTGACTGAACAATAGCAACAACAACATATATCAAAACTCTGATCACAAGCTGAAGCTAATGTTAGCAACTTTGGCTAAGAAGCTTAACACCATGTGGACTTACTTTACTCATCACCCAGAAAGCAGTGGTTTAATTAAGAACTCGAACAGACTACTTAAACACCTGATATTAAAAATAAACAGTAATAATGGTATAGAGGATTAGCTGGCTTGACTATATAAGTATTTCCATCTGAATAAGAAGTTTAGTAAAGTGGGGATACCTCTACCACAATTTTCAGATACAGAGATGGTAGTGAGGGAGTGGAGATTTCTATACTTAAAAAAAGTAACTTAAGGCCTATCTTCTTTTTAATTAAGATATAACTCCATGGGATCACAAAGAGTCAGACACGATTGAACAACTAACACCACCACTACACAACCACCAACTTGCATATAGGTTTCCCTGGCTAAGCAGTAAAGAACCTGCCTGCAATGCAGGAGATGTGGGCTTGATCCCTGGGTTGGGAAGATCCCCTGGAGAAGGGCATGGTATCCCACCTGAGTATTCTTGCCTGGAGAAACCCATGGGCAGAAGAGCCTGGAGGGCTACAGTCCATAGTGTTGCAAAGAGTCAGACACAAGTTAAGCAACTTAGCATGCATGCACAACTGACATATATGCTTTCCTGGTGGCTCAGATGGTAAAGAATCCACCTGCAACTCAGGAGACCCAGGTTCAATCCCTGGATTGGGTAGATCCCTGGATAAGGAAACATCTACCCGTCCTAGTATTCCTGCCTGGAGAATTCCATGGATATGGGTGCCTGGTGGGCTACAGTTCATGGGGTCACAAAGAGTTGCACATGACTGAACATCTAAGCACACACACACACTTCACTTCTGAGCCATAGTCAGCTCCAGGTCTTGTTTTTGATGACTGTATAGAGCTTCTCCATCTTCAGCTGCAAAGAATATAATCAATCTGATTTCTGTATTGACCATCTGGTGATGTCCATGTGTAGAATTGTGTCTTGGGTTGTTTGGAAAAAGGTGTTTACTATGACCAACGTGCTCTCATTGCCCTGCTTCATTTTGTACTCCAAAGTCAAACTTGCCTGTTACTCCAGGTGTCTCTTTACTTCCTACTTTTGCATTCCAGTCCCTTATAATTCCAGCACATCTTTTAAAATTTGGGGGGGGGTGTTATTTCTAGAAGTTTTTGTAAATATTCATAGAACTGTTCAACTTCAGCTTATTCAGCATTAGCGGTTGGGGAATAGACTTGGATTACTGTGATGTTGAATGGTTTGCTGTGGAAACATCCTAGATCATTCTTGTTATTTTTTAGATTGTACCCAAGCACTGAATTTCAGACTCCTTTATTGATTATTAGGGCTACTCCATTTCATCGAAGGGATTCTTGCCCACAGTAGTAGATATAATGGTCATCTGAATGAAATTCACCCATTCCAGTTCACCTTAGCTCACTGATTCCTAAGATGTTGATGGTCACTCTTGCCATCTCTTGCTTGACCACACCCAATTTACCTTGATTCATGGACCTAACATTCCAGGTTCTTTACAGCATTGGATTTTATTTTCATCACCAGAGATACCCGTAACTGAGTGTCATTTCCACCTTGGCCCAGCTGCTTCATTCTTTCTGGAGCTACTAGTGATTGCCCTCCACTTTCCCCAGTAGCATACTGGACACTTTCTGACCTGGAGGCTCATCTTCCAGTGTCATATCTTTTTGCCTTTTCATACTGTTCATGGGGTTCTCACAGCAAGAATACTGGAGTGATTTGCCATTCTCTCCTTCAGTGGACCACGTTTTGTCAGAACTCTTCACTACTATCCATCTGTCTTGGGTGGTCCTGCATGGCATGGCTCATAGCTTCATCAAGTTATGCAAGGCCTTTTGTCACAACAAGGCTGTGATCCATGAAGGGAATATACATTTTTGTACAGCAAAGGAAACCATAAACAAAATGAAAAGACAACACATGGACTTGGAGAAAATTTCATATTATGTAACCAACAAAGGCTTAACTTTCAACATATACAAACAATTCATACAACTCAATGACAAAAAAAATCAAATAACCCAATTGAAAAATGGAGAGAAGATCTAAATAGACATTTCTCTAAAGAAGGCAAATAGATGGCCAATGAACACATGAAAAGATGCCCTTTAAGCTAATTATTAGAGAAATGCAAATCAAAAATACAATGAGGTACTAACTCACACTAGTCAGAATGGAGATCATTAAAAAGTCTACAAATAATAAATGTTAGAGAGGGTATGGAGAAAAGGGAACCAAAAGTGAACCCTCTTATATTGTTGGTAAGAATGTAAATTGGCACAGCTACTATGGAAAACAATGTGGAGGTTCCTCAAAAAACTAAAACCAGAGTCAGTTATCATATGAGTCAGCAATCCCCCCCTTGGCATATGTCCAGACGAAACTATAATTCAAAAAGACACATGCACCCCTGTGTTCATGTTGTTCAGTCGCTCAGTCATGTCCAGCTCTTTGCAACCCCATGGACTGCAGCATGCCAGGCTTCCCTGTCCTTCACCTATGTTCACGGCAGCACTATTTATAATAGTCAAAACAAGGAAACAACCTGAATGTCCATCAACAGATGGATGGAAAAATAGATGTGGTATATGTACACAATGTGATATTACTCAGCCATTAAAAAAGAATAAAATAGTGTCATTTGTAGCAAGATGAAAGGACTTAGAGATGATCATACTAAGCAAAGTAAACCAGAAAGAGAAGACAAATAGTAGAAGATATAACTTATATGTAGAATCTGAAACGTAATACAAATGAACATATCTGTGAAATAGATTAACAGGCATAGGAACAGACTTGTGATTGTCAAGGGGGAGGGGGTTGGTGATGGGAGGATTGGGAGTTTGGGACTCAGTTCAGTTCAGTCGCTCAGTCGTGTCTGAATCTTTGCGACCTCACGAATCGCAGCACGCCAGGCCTCCCTGTCCTGGCAACCTGTCCAACACCCTGTCCAACACCCGGAGTTCACTCAGACTCATGTCCATCGAGTCAGTGATACCATCCAGCCATCTCATCCTCTGTCATCCCCTTCTCTTCCTGCCCCCAATCCCTCCCAGCTTCAGAGTCTTTTCCAATGAGTCAACTCTTCGCATGAGGTAGCCAAAGTACTGGAGTTTCAGCTTCAGCATCATTCCTTCCAAAGAGCACCAAGGACTGATCTCCTTCAGAATGGACTGGTTGGATCTCCTTGCAGTCCAAGGGACTCTCAAGAGTCTTCTCCAACACCACAGTTCAGAAGCATCAATTCTCCGGTGCTCAGCTTTCTTCACACTCCAACTCTCACATCCATACATGACCACTGGAAAAACAATAGCCTTGACTAGATGGATCTTTGTTGGCAAAGTAATATCTCTGCTTTTTAATATGCTATCTAAATTGGTCATAACTTTCCTTCCAAGGAGTAAGTGTCTTTTAATTTCACAGCTTCAATCACCATCTGCAGTGATTTTGGAGCCCCCCAAAATAAAGTCTGACACTGTTTCCACTGTTTCCCCATCTATTTCCCATGAAGTGATGGGGCCAGATACCATGATCTTAGTTTTCTGAATGTTGAGCTTTAAGCCCATCTTTTCACTCTCCTCTTTCACTTTCATCAAGAGGCTTTTTAGTTCCTCTTCACTTTCTGCCATAAGGGTGGTGTCGTCTGCATATCTGAGGTTATTGATATTTCTCCCAGCAATCTTGATTCCAGCTTGTGCTTCTTCTAGCCCAGCGTTTCTCATGATGTACTCTGCATATAAGTTAAATAAGCAGGGTGACAATATACAGCTTTGATGTACTCCTTTTCCTATTTGTAACCAGTCTGTTGTTCCATGTCCAGTTCTAACTGTTGCTTTCTGACCTGCATATAGGTCTCTCAAGAGGCAGGTCAGGTGGTCTGGTATTCCCATCTCTTTCAGAATTTTCCACAGTTGATTGTGATCCACACAGTCAAAGGCTTTGGCATAGTCAATCAAGCAGAAATAGATGTTTTTCTGGAATTCTCTTGCTTTTTCCATGATCCAGTGGATGTTGGCCATTTGATCTCTGGTTCCTCTGCCTTTTCTAAAACCAGCTTGAACATCTGGAAGTTCATGGTTCATGTATTGCTGAAGCCTGGCTTGGAGAATTTTGAGCATTACTTTACTAGCGTGTGAGATGAGTGCAACTGTGCGGTAGTTTGAGCATTCTTTGGCATTGCCTTTCTTTGGGATTGGAATGGAAACTGACTTTTCCCAGTCCTGTGGCCACTGCTGAGTTTTCCAAATTTGCTGGCATATTGAGTGCAGCACTTTCACAGCATCATCTTTCAGGATTTGAAATAATGTTTGGGATTAGCATATGCAAACTTGTATATATAGGATGAATAAAAAAGGTCTTATTATATATCACAGAGATTTATAGTCTATATCCTGTGATAAACCATAATGGAAAAGAATACAAGAAAGAATATATATACATATGTGTGTGTATAACTGAACCACTTTGCTGTATAGCAGAAATTAACAAAACAGTGTACATCAACTATACTTCAATAAAATAAATGGTTATAACTGCTACTGCTACTGCTAAGTCACTTCAGTCATGTCCGACTCTGTGCGACCCCATAGACGGTAGCCACCAGGCTCCCCCATCCCTGGGATTCTCCAGGCAAGAACACTGGAGTGGGTTGCCATTTCCTTCTCCAATGCATGAAAGTGAGAAGTGAAAGTGAAGTCGCTCAGTCATGTCCAACTCTAGCGGCCCCATGGACTGCAGCCCACCAGGCTCCTCCATCCATGGGATTTTCCAGGCAAGAGTACTGGAGTGGGGTGCCATTGCCTGCTCCAAAATGGTTATAAAAATGATAGCTCATAGTAAAATGGTTATAAAATAGGTAAGCAACAAAGATTTACCGCATAATAGTGCTAAGTCACTTCAATCATGTCTGACTCTTTGTGACTCCATGGATTGTAGCCTGCCAGACTCATCTGTCCATGGGATTCTCCAGGCAGATGCCAGAGTGGGTTGCCATTTCCTCCTCCAGGAGATCTTCCCAATCCAGGAATTGAACCCACATCTGTTACGTCTTTTTCTTGGGGATGGTCTTGATCCCTGTCTCCTGTACAATGTCACAAACCTCTGTCCATAGTTCATCAGGCACTCTGTGTATCAGATCTAGGCCCTTAAATCTATTGCTCACTTCCACTGTATAGTCATAAGGGATTTGATTTAGGTCATACCTGAATGGTCTGGTGGTTTTCCCCACTTTATTCAATTTAAGTCTGAATTTGGCAATAAGGAGCTCATGATCTGAGCCACAGTCAGCTCCTGGTCTTGTTATTGTTGACTGTATAGAGCTTCTCCATCTTTGGCTGCAAAGAATATAATCAATCTGATTTCAGTGTTGACCATCTGGTGATGTCCATGTGTAGAGTCTTCTCTTGTGTTGTTGGAAGAGGGTGTTTGCTATGACCAGTGCGTTCTCTTGGCAGAATTCTATTAGTCTTTGCCCTGCTTCATTCCGTACTCCAAGGCCAAATTTGCCTGTTACTCCAGGTGTTTCTTGACTTCCTACTTTTGCATTCCAGTGTCCTATAATGAAAAGGACATCTTTTCTGGGTGTTAGTTCTAGAAGGTCTTGTAGGTCTTCATAGAACCGTTCAACTTCAGCTTCTTCAGCATTACTGGTTGGGGCATAGACTTGGATTACTGTGATATTGAATGGTTTGCCTTGGAAATGAACAGAGATCATTCTGTCATTTTTGAGATTGCATCCAAGTACTGCATTTCGGACTCTTTTGTTGACCATGATGGCTACTCCATTTCTTCTAAGGGATTCCTGCCCACAGTTGTAGATATAATGGTCATCTGAGTTAAATTCACCCATTCCAGTCCATCTTAGTTCGCTGATTCCTAGAATGTCGATGTTCACTCTTGCCATCTCCTATTTGACTACTTACAATTTGCCTTGACTCATGGACCTAACATCCCAGGTTCCTATGCAATATTGCTCTTTACAGCATCGAACCTTGCTTCTATCACCAGTCCCATCCCCAACAGGGTATTGTTTTTGCTTTGGCTCCATCCCTTCATTCTTTCTGGAGTTATTTCTCCACTGATCTCCAGTGGGATATTGGGCACCTACTGACCTGGGGAATTCATCTTTCAGTGTCCTATCTTTTTGCCTTTTCATACTGTTCATCGGGTTCTCAAGGCAAGAATACTGAAGTCATTTGCCATTCCCTTCTCCAGTGGACCACAGTCTGTCAGACCTCTCCATCATGAACCATCTGTCTTGGGTGGCCGCACATGGCATGGCTTAATTTCATTGAGTGCCTGATGAACTATGGATAGAGGTTTGTGACGTTGTACAGGGGACAGGAATCAAGACCATCCCCAAGTTAAAGAAATGCAAAAAAGAAAATGGCTGTCTGAGGAGGCTTACAAAGAGCTGTGAAAAGAAGAGAAGCAAAAAGCAAAGGAGAGAAGGAAAGATATACCCATTTGAATTCAGAGTGCCAAAGAATAGCAGGAGAGATAAGAAAGTCTTCCTCAGAGATCAATAGAAAGAAATAGAGGAAAACAATAGAATGGGAAAGACAAGATATCTCTTCAAGAAAATTAGAGATACCAAGGGAACATTTCATGCACAGATAGGCTCAATAAAGGACAGAAATGGTATGGACCTAACAGAAGCAGAAGATATTAAGAAGAGGTGGCAAGAATACACAGAAGAACTGTACAAAAAAGATCTTCACAACCCAGATAATCATGATGGTGTGATCACTCACACTCATCTAGAGCCAGACATCCAGGAATGTGAAGTCAAGTGGGCCTTAGGAAGCATCACTTCAAACAAAGCTAGTGGAGGCAATGGAATTCCAGTTGAGCTATTTCAAATCCTGAAAGATGATGCTGTGAAAGTGCTGCACTCAATATGCCAGCAAATGTGGAAAACTCAGCAGTGGCCACAGGACTGGAAAAGGTCAGTTTTCATTCCAATCCCAAAGAAAGGCAATGCAAAAGAATGCTCAAACTACCACACAATTGCACTCATCTCACACGCTAGTAAAGTAATGCTCAAAATTCTCCAAGCCAGGCTTCAGCAATAGGTGAACTGTGAACTTCCAGATGTTCAAGCTGGCTTTAGAAAAGGCAGAGGAACCAGAGATCAAATGGCCAACATCCGCTGGATCATGGAAAAAGCAAGAGAGTTCCAGAAAAACATCTATTTCTGCTTGATTGACTACACCAAAGCCTTTGACTGTGTGGATCACAATAAACTGTGGAAAATTCTGAAAGAGATGGGAATACCAGACCACCTGACCTGCCTCTTGAGAAACCTATATGCAGGTCAGGAAGCAACAGTTAGAACTGGACATGGAACAACAGACTGGTTCCAAATAGGAAAAGGAGTACGTCAAGGCTGTCTATTGTCACCCTGCTTATTTAACTTATATGCAGAGTACATCATGAGAAATGCTGGGCTGGAAGAAGCACAAGCTGAAATCAAGATTGCAGGGAGAAATATCAGTAACCTCAGATATGCAGATGACACCACCCTTATGGCAGAAAGTGAAGAAGAACTAAAGAGCTTCTTGATGAAAGTGAAAGAGGAGAGTGAAAAGGTGGGCTTAAAGCTCAACATTCAGAAATCTAAGATCATGGCATCCGGTCCCACCACTTCATGGGAAAAAGATGGGGAAACAGTGGAAACAGTGTCAGACTGTATTTTGGGGGGCTCCAAAATCACTGTGGATAGTGATTGCAGCCAGGAATTTAAAAGATGCTTACTCCTTGGAAGGAAAGTTATGACCAACATAAACAGCATATTAGAAAGCAGAGACATTACTTTGTCAACAGAGGTTCATATAGTCAAGGTTATGGTTTTTCCAGTGGTCATGTATGGATGTGAGAGTTGGACTATAAAGAAAGCTCAGCACCGAAGATTTGATGCTTTTGAATTGTGGTGTTGGAGAAGACTCTTGAGAGTCTCTTGGACTGCAAGGAGATCCAACCAGTCCATCCTAAAGGAGATCAGTCCTGGGTGTTTATTGGAAGGACTGCTGTTGAAGCTGAAACTCCAATACTTTGGCCACCTGATGGAATGAGCTGACTCATTGGAGAAGACCCTGATGCTGGGAAAGATTGAGGGCAGGAGGAGAAGTGAACAACAGAGGATGAGATGGTTGGATGGTATCACTGACACATAAACATGGGTTTGATGGACAGGGAGGCCTGGCATGCTGCGGTTCATAGGGTCGCAAAGAGTCAGACACGACTGAGTGACTGAACTGAACTCTTTTGTCTCCTGCGTTGGCAGGCGGGTTTTTAACACTAGCACCACCCAGGAAGCCTTTACTTTATAATACTGTTGTTGTTGTTATTCATTTGCCTAGCTGTATCCCACTCTTTGTGACGCCATGCCCTGCAGGATGCCAGGCCTCCCTGTCCTTTATCATCTCCCAAATTTTGCCCAAGTACATGTTCATTGCATCTGTGATGCCGTCCAGCCATCTTATCTTCTGATGCCCTCTTTTCCTTCTGTCCTCAATATTTCCCAGCATCAGGGACTTTTCCAATGAGTCATCTGTGTACATCAGATGACTGAAATACTGGAGCTTCAGCTTCATCATCAGTCCTTCCAGTGAATATTCAGAGTTGATCTCCTTTAATATTGACTGGTTTGATCTCCTTGCTATCTAAGGGACTTTCAGGAGTCTTCTGCAGCATTACAGTTTGAAGGCATCGATTCTCTGGCATTCTGCCTTCTTTATGGTCCAGCTCTCACAACTGTATGTGACCACTGGGAAGACCACAGCCTTCACCACATGGACCTTTGTTGGATAAGTAGTGTCTCTGTTTTTCAATACACTGTTTAGGTTTGCCATTGCTTTCTTGCCAAGAAACAGTTGTCTTATTTCATGGCTGCAGTCAGTCTGATGTGATTTTGGTGCCCAAGAACAATAAATCTATCACTACTTCCACATTTCCCCTTCTATTTGCCATGCATAATGGGGCCAGATGCCATGATCTTAGTTTTTTTAATAGTCTTAAGCTGGCTTTTTCACTCTCCTCCTTCACCCTCATCAAAAGCCTCGTTGGTTCCAGGGAACTATATTCAATATTTTGTAATAAAGTATAATGGAAAAATATCACTGATTCAATGGATATGAATTTGAGCAAACTCTGGGAGATGATGGAGGACCAAGGAGTCTGGTGTGCTGCAGTCCACTGGGCTGAAGAGCTGGACAGAACTTAGCGACTGAACAACAACACAATGGAAAAGAATAATAATAATAATAATAAAAGACTATTTCACTGAGTCACTTTGCTGTACACATGAAACTAACACAATATTGTAAATCTACTATGTGAGTGTTCAGTCACTCAGTTGTGTCTAACTCTCTGTGGCCCCGTGGGTTGTAGCTGACCAGGTTCCTCTGTCCATGGCATTTTCCAGAAAAGAGTACTGGAACAGGTTGCCATTTCCTCTTCCAGGGGATCTTCCTGACCTAGGGATTGAATTCACATCTCCTGCATTGCAGGGGGATTCTTTACCACTGAGCCATCAGGAAACCCCCAAATATTAATAGTTAAATCTTGTCTTTTTTGTCTTTTTGATTCTTTCCTGAGTTTGGTCAACTCTTATCTCATACCTTAATTTTAGTCCATATCTGTTCTTTTTGTCTTAGACTTAAAAAATTTTTAATATATATGTGCTTGTTTAAAAATTTGAGTTGGTGTCCTATGATACTATGTTACAATGATATTCTGTTCTCTGAATGTTTTTAGGTGGAAAATGTAGAAATGCATTGGTTTTCATTTTGTTTTATTCTTGTAATAGCTTACTATGGATATTTGCAATTGCTTTCTGGTCATTTGAAATCTTAAATTTTCCAGGACCATCAATTACAGTTATAGAGAGACAAGTAGGAGGAGTATGAATAGTTTATACTATTTATATATATATATATATGTTCACTATGTTCTTCTTCTTTTAGTCCATAATGTAATGAAAGTTTCAAATCTCTAGGACCTTCCTTGGAGGAGTATTTGAAGTGTCTTCTGATTTTGTGATTCTCTTTTGTTTCTTTTCTTTTTTCTTTTTACTATTTACTTACTTATTTTTATCTATTTGGCTGTGCCGGATCTTAGCAGGTGGGATCTTTTAGTTGCAGCATGTGGGATCTCTTAACAGCTCCCTGAACAGGGATCAAACCTGGGCTCCCTGCATTGGGAACATAGAGTCTTAGCCATTGGTCCACTGGGGAAGTCCCTCTTTTGTTTCTGTAAGACCCTAGTTTCCTTCTCTTTAATGCCTTTCCTTTCTTTTGACAACCAAGCTTGCTAGGAGTTCCTTTTTCTTCCATGTCCCTCCTTCCACAGAGGTGATGCTTTCACTGAGACTACTTATTTTACTCTGCATACTTCCAGGTCCCTTCCTCTCAATACTTCATAGCCTCTGCTATGTTTCAAGATTCTCTAGATAAGTAGGACAGTATGGAAGTGAGTCAAATCTGCTTTAAGATATCAGGATAGAAACTACTATATTCTTCTGAAAGATAAAGATGGTTAGGACATTTTGATCTTTGCAGATCTCCATATTTTTAATATATATTCTTTACAGAAATTTAAGGACTTCTTTACATGCTTGATTATCTGAACAGAAATTATGTTAAGCCCTGGGTTCATTATTTCTCATGTCTGTGTCAACTATGATATTCCATTCACAAAGGCCATGGCCAGAATTTACTTTACCCTTTATAGAATGTTTCTCTTATTAATTGAAGCTCAATTAAAGAGATGTTGAAGTTATGTTGCTATGTGAGAAAATTTTGAACACTTGTCAACTGTTTCTGAATCTAGCTTAAAAATCCACAGTAATAATGTTTATGCAATGTTATGTTAAATACCTCAGACACTGTTAACCAAGAATCATAGAACTAAATCAATATGGTGATTATCCTCTTATTGAAGTGGATAATAGTAGATAGAACTTGGTGTCAGTATGACATTAAAGTCCAAGCTAAGGCCAAAGAAGTCAAGCATGCTAATCTCTACAACCATAAATGTTGAAATTTCAAACACTATCATACTTGGATTCTACAGCAAGGTTGATCCATGTCATCTATAAATTTTATAAATATTTATTCACACTAAACGGCACATAGGGATATCATTTGCTTGCCAGAATTTTTGTGCTGGTTACTGTTTGGCCAATCACAGAGGACTGGTTACCATGAAAGAATAAAAAGCCACCACACTATTTAGGATAACCTGAAAAGGGTGTTAAACAAAAGCAAGAAGGACAGATGGAATACTGAAAATTTGCAACTGTAAATACTTCTTTAGGACAAATTAACTACTACCAGATTTCAGTTCAGTTCAGTCGCTCAGTTGTGTCCGACTCTTTGCGACCCCACGAATCACAGCACGCCAGACCTCCATGTCCATCACCAACTCCCGGAGTTCACTCAGACTCATGTTCATCGAGTCAGTGATGCCATCCAGCCATCTCATCCTCTGTCGTCCTTCTCCTCCCTGTCCCCAATCCCTCCCAGCATCAGAGTCTTTTCCAATGAGTCAACACTTTGCATGAGGTGGCCAAAGTATTGGAGTTTCAGCTTTAGCATCGGTCCTCCCAACGAACACCCAAGACTGATTACCTTTAGAATGGACTGGTTGGATCTGCTTGCAGTCCAAGGGACTCTCAAGAGTCTTCTCTAACACCACAGTTCAAAAGCATCAATTCTTCGGCACTCAGCTTTCTTCGTAGTCCAACTTTCATATCCATACATGACCACTGGAAAAACCACAGCCTTGACTAGATGGACTTTTGTTGGCAAAGTAATGTCTCTGCTTTTCAATGTGCTATCTAGGTTGGTCATAACTTTCCTTCCAAGGAGTAAGCGTCTTTTAATTTCATGGCTGCAGTCACCATCTGCAGTAATTTTGGAGAACCAAAAAATAAAGTCCGACACTGTTTCCACTGTTTCCCCATCTATTTCCCATGAAGTGATGGGACTAGATGCCTTACAGTTACCTGTTTAGTTGTGTGTGACCTTATTTTTGTTTTCTTGAAGTATTGAAGACTGTAAATTATCATGTTTCCAATAAGGGGAATTGAAATAAATTGGGGATAAAAAGGTAAAAACTTTCTGTCTCCTGGTTTAATGGGTTACACAGGTGGAGTTTTAAGCTTGTTTTTAAATGTTTTTAAATTTTGGAGCAAGTCTTTGGGAATAGTTATAAGGCCCTCGGAGGAGGGAATGGCAACCCACTCCAGTATTATTGCCTGGAGAATCTGCATGGACAGAGGAGTCTGGCAGGCTTCAGTCCATGGGGTTGCAAAGAGTGGGACATGACTGAGCGACTAAGCACAACACAGCATAGCTGTCCTCTTAAGAGGCAGTTTTAGATCAATATCCAAGGCGGGTAATTAAGTGAGAAGAGACTGGTCCAGGGAAAAGTCTCTTCACACTTAACTGAGGAGATGTGACACAAGGGAGCTTTCCTTTCAATGTAAACTCATTTAGGGCTTTCAGAAAGCAAGGATCAGGCCAGCTGCGATCTGAAATACGCCCTGTATCAAGTCCTGTGTTACACTTGACTTGGGAGTGATCATCTTTGCTCTTATGAGGAAAAACAAAACAAAGCAAAAACCTAACAAGGTGCCATGAGAATGGTAATTATCTGAGATAATGAGAAACTGCCCAAGGGAAATTAGCAAAAGTTTGGTTTGTTGACAGGAAATTACATGACACTTTCATTAAGTAACTTTCCAATTCTCATATGAGGAGGAATGGGCATTATGAGTAGATGTTTCCATCAGTCCCTAAAATATCTCCTCTAAAGGAGTGCTAATAATGAGAGACTTTAAGATTCGAATTATATAGGGTACTAATTAATTCATCTCTTATTAAATCTGATTCAAATCAAGGCCTTGTCAGGTAGGGATTCTTATTGCTTCTTCCTTTCCAAGCTCCATCAATGCCAGGATCCCTGGCTCTTTAAACTTCACTAATAATATGAATTGGTGGCAATAGGTGACTTATTACCAAAATATATTTGGAAACAAGCTGTTCTCAATTTTTAATATGCACATGCTATTGATCTCTTATTATTGACTTCAGAAAATTTCTTGGTCCTTTGAATCACCAATATTGCTTCCTCTAAAGTTTCAAAAATGAACTTTTTCATAGAGCCACAAGAGACTCCAAATAACCAAAGTAATCTTGAGAAAAAAGAACAAAGTAAGAGTAATTCTCCCTGACATCAGACTATATCTCAAAGACACAATAATCAGAACAACATGGTACTGGCACAAAAACAGAAACATAGATCAATGGAAAAGAATAGAGAGCCTATAAATAAATCCATGCACTTATCATAAATTATCATCCATGACAGAAAAGGCAAGAAGATACAATGGACAAAAGAAAGTCTCTTCATTAAGAAGTGCTGGTAAAACTATATGTGAAAGAGAAGTTAGAACATTTTCTAATAGCATATATAGAAATAAACTCAAAATTAATTAAAGGCCTAAACATAAAACCGGAAACCATAAACCTCTCAGAAGAATACACAGGCAGAACACTCTTTGACATAAATTGTAGTGATATTTTTATCTGTCTCCTAGTGCAAAGGAATCACTTCCCTGGTGGCTCAGACGGTAAAGCATCTGCCTATAATGTGGGAGATCCAAGTTTAATTCCTGTGTCAGGAAGATCCCCTGGAGAAGGAAATAACAACCCACTCCAGTACTCTTGCCTGGAAAATCCCATGGACAGAGGAGTCTGGTTGGCTGTAGTCCATGGCATCACTAAGAGTCAGACACGACTGAACAACTTCACGTTCACTTTCACTTTCATGCATTGGAGAAGGAAATGGCAACCCACTCCAGTGCTCTTGCCTGGAAAATCCCAGGGACAGGGGAGCCTGGTAGGCTGCCGTCTATGGGGTCTCACAGAGTTGGACTCAACTGAAGTGACTTAGCAGCAGCAGCCAGTACTCTTGCCTGGAAAATCCTACAGAGGAAGGAGCCTGGTAGACTATAGTCCATAAGGTCGCAAAGAGTCGGACACGACTCAGCAACTTCACTTTCTTTCAATGCAAAGGAAGCAAAGCCAAAACAAACAGATGAGACCAAATTAAATTTAAGACCTTTTTCATAGAATATAAAACCATTGATAAAATGAAAAGAAAACCTATTGAATAGGAGAAAATATTTGCAAATGATATAAATGATAAGGAGTTAATATCCAAAATATATGAATAGTTCATACAACTCAATATAAAAAATATAGGCGGAAGATCTGAATAAACAGTTTTTCAAAGAAGGTATACAGATGACCAACAGGCACGTGAAAAAACACTTAACATCATTAATTATCCAGTTCAGTTGAGTTCAGTCTCTCAGTCGTGTCTGACTCTTTGCAACACCATGAATCGCAGCTCGCCAGGTCTCCCTGTCCATCACCAACTCCTGGAGTTTACTCAAACTCATGTCCATAGAGTCGCTGATGCCATCCAGCCATCTCATCCTCTGTTGTCCCCTTCTCCTTCTGCCCCCAATCCCTCCCAGCATCAGGGTGTTCTCCAATGAGTCAACTCTTCGAGTGAGGTGGCCAAAGTATTGGAGTTTCAGCTTCAACATCAGTCCTTCCAATGAACACGCAGGACTGATCTTATTTAGGATGGACTGGTTGGATCTTCTTGCAGTCCAAGGGACTCTCAAGACTCTTCTCCAACACCACAGTTCAAAAGCATCAATTCTCCGGCACTCAGCTTGCTTCACAGTCCAACTCTCACATCCATACATGACCACTGGAAAAACCATAGCCTTAGACTAGACGGACCTTTGTTGGCAAAGTAATGTCTCTGCTTTTGAATATGCTGTCTAGGTTGGTCATAACTTTCCTTCCAAGGAGTAAGCGTCTTTTAGTTTCATGGCTGCAGTCACTATCTGCAGTGATTTTGGAGGCCTCCCATATAAAGTCTGACACTGTTTCCACTGTTTCACCATTTTTTTGCCATGAAGTGATGGGACCAGATGCCATGATCTTCGTTTTCTGAATGTTGAGCTTTAAGCCAACTTTTTCACTCTCCTCTTTCACTTTCATCAAGAGGCTTTTTAGTTCCTCTTCACTTTCTGCCATAAGGGTGGTGTCATCTGCATATCTGAGGTTATTGATATTTCTCCCAGCAATCTTGATTCCAGCTTGTGCTTCCACAGCCCAGCATTTCTCATGATGTACTTTGCTGCTAAGTCACTTCAGTCATGTCCAACTCTGTGCGATCCCATAGACGGCAGCCCACCAGGCTCCGCTGTCCCTGGGATTCTCCAGGCAAGAACAGTGGAGTGGGTTGCATATAAGTTAAATAAGCAGGGTAACAATATACAGCCTTGATGTACTCCTTTTCCTATTTGAAAGCAGTCTGTTGTTCTGTGTCCAGTTCTAGCTGTTGCTTCCTGACCTGCATGTAGGTTTCTCAAGAGGCAGGTCAGGTGGTCTGGTATTCCCATCTCTTTCAGAATTTTCCACAGTTGATTGTGATCCACATAGTCAAGGGTTTTGGCATAGTCAATCAAGCAGAAATAGATGTTTTTCTGGAACTCTCTTGCTTTTTCCATGATCCAGCAGATATTGGCAGTTTGATCTCTGGTTCCTCTGCCTTTTCTAAAACAAGCTTGAACATCTGGAAGTTCACAGTTCACGTATTGCTGAAGCCTAGCTTGGAGAATTTTGAGCATTACTTTACTAGCGTGTGAGATGAGTGCAATTGTGTGGTAGTTTGAGCATTCTTTGGCATTGCTTTTCTTTGGGATTGGCATGAAAACTGACCTTTTCCAGTCCTGTGACCACTGATGAGTTTTCCAAATTTGCTGGAATATTGAGTGCAGCACTTTCACAGCATCATCTTCCAGGATTTGAAAAAGCTCAACTGGAATTCTGTCACCTCCACTAGCTTTGTTCATAGTGATGCTTTCTAAGGCCCACTTGACTTCACATTCCAGGATGTCTGGCTCTAGGTCAGTGATCACACCATCGTGATTATCTTGGTCATGAAGATCTTTTTTTTTTACAGTTCTTCTGTGTATTCTTGCCACCTCTTCTTAATATCTTCTGCTTCTGTTAGGTCCATACCATTTCTGTCCTTTATCGAGCCCATCTTTGCATGAAATTTTCCCTTGGTATCTCTAATTTTCTTGAAGAGATCTCTAGTCTTTCCCATTCTGTTGTTTTCCTCTATTTCTTTGCATTGATCACTGAGTAAGGGTTTCTTATCTCTCCTTGCTATTCTTTGGAACTCTGCATTCAGTTGCTTGTATCCTTTTCTCCTTTGCTTTTCGCTTCTTATCTTTTCACAGCTATTTGTAAGGCCTCCTCAGACAGCCATTTTGCTTTTTTGCATTTCTTTTCCATGGGGATGGTCTTGATCCCTGTCTCCTGTATAACATCACGAATCTCTGTCCATAGTTCATCAGGCACTCTGTCTATCAGATCTAGGCCCTTAAATCTATTGCTCACTTCCACTATATAGTCATAAGGGAATTGATTTAGGTCATACCTGAATGGTCTAGTGGTTTCCCTACTTTCTTCAATTTAAGTTTGAATTTGGCAATAAGGAGTTCATGATCTGAGCCACAGTCAGCTTCCGGTCTTGTTTTTGCTGACTGTATAGAACTTCTCCATCTTTGGCTGCAAAGAATATAATCAATCTGATTTCAATGTTGACCATCTGGTGATGTCCATGTGTAGAGTCTTCTCTTGTGTTGTTGGAAGAAGATGTTTGCTATGACCAATGCGTTGTCTTGGCAGAACTCTATTAGTCTTTGCCCTGCTTCATTCTGTACTCCAAGGCCAAATTTGCCTGTTACTCCAGGTGTTTCTTGACTTCCTACTTTTGGGTTCCAGTACCCTATAATGAAAAGGACATCTTTTTTGGGTGTTAGTTCTAGCAGTTCTTGTAGGTCTTCATAGAACCATTCAACTTCAACTTCTTCAGCAGTACTAGTTGGGGCATAGCCTTGCATTACCGTGATATTGAATGGTTTGCCTTGGAAACAAACAGAGATCATTCTGTCATTTCTGAGATTGCATCAGGTACTGCATTTCGGACACTTTTGTTGACCATGATGGCTACTCCATTTCTTCTAAGGAATTCCTGCCCACAGTAGTCGGTATAATGGTCATCTGTGTTAAATTCACCCATTCCAGTCCATTTTAGTTCGCTGATTCCTAGAATGTCGACATTCACTCTTGCCATCTCCTGTTTGACCACTTCTAATTTGCCTTGATTAATGGACCTAACATTCCAGGTTCCTATGCAATATTGCTCTTTATAGGTCAGAGCTTGCTTCTATCACCAGTCACATCCACAACTGGGTATTGTTTTTGCTTTGGTTCCATCCCTTCATTCTTTCTGGAGTTATTTCTCCACTGATCTCCAGTAGACTATTGGGCACCTACCTACCTGGGGAGTTCCTCTTTCAGTATCCTATCATTTTGCCTTTTTATACTGTTCATGGGGTTCTCAAGGCAAGACTACTGAAGTGGTTTGCCATTCCCTTCTCCAGTGGACCACATTCTGTCAGACCTCTTCACCATGACCCTCCCATCTTGGGTGGCCCCACATGGCATGGCTTAGTTTCATTGAGTTAGACAAGACTGTGGTCCATGTCATCAGATTGACTAGTTTTCTGTGATTATGGCTTTAGTGTCTGCCCTCTGATGCCCTCTCGCAACTCCTACCGTCTTACTTGGGTTTCTCTTACCTTGCATTGGACTTGGACCCATCCAAAAGTCTTTATTTTACCTTAACTACTTCTCAACAAGCTCTATGTCTAAACAGAGTCATATTCTGAGGTATTGAAAGTGAGGATTTTTATTTATGATTTTTTTTAGAGGCATAATTAAGGAACAGGATACTGGTAGGAATGAGTATGGGTAGTGACCTAACAAACTTTACATTTAATAAGATTGTTCTTGGGGCAGTGTGGAGAATGAACTGGATGATAATATTAGTGGATGAAGATGGATTCCTTAGGAGGTTATTTTAGTAACTCATGCAAAATTTCAATTGTGTCTATACAGAATGTGAGGAGTGGATGAATATGGGAGACTTTAGGAGACGAAATGTACAACTTAACAGTGGGTGATGCACAGAATCAGAGGGAGAGTGCAGTGTCAAGGATTTCTGCTATATGGTTTGCATAACTGATTGTTTAGTGGTGTTACTCCTCAAGACAGAGAACATTGCAAGGTAACTATACTTGAAGGTGGGACTTACAGAAGACCCTAATTTCAAATTTGGACTTGATGACTCTAAAGAACCTTTGAGACTTTCAAAGGAACATGTAAAGTAGGGTTTTGGATGATGATATCATCAAAAGAGAAGGGAAAACAAATATTTCCTAAAACCTGTTCATTGATGATCTGTGTAGATGATCCACAGTAATCCCTGTGGATTATAAATGTACGTTTGTATGTGTATGTGCTCAGTCACTCAGCCATGTCTGTCTCTTTGCAATCCCATGGACTGTGGCCCACCAGACTCTTCTGTAAATGCAATTTTCTAGGCAAGAACATTGGAGTGGGTTGCCATTCCCTACTCCAGGGGATCAGATTATAAATACAGTTTTTAATTATGACAGCTAGTTGTTGTGGTGAATGAATTTGACTTTATCCTACAGGGAATCCTTTGGAAGTGTTGAAGGAATATATTCATATTGTTTTCCTTTGTTTTTTAGAGAACAAATTTGGAAATAGAGGTAATAAGTATTATCTTCATTCATTTTGAAGTTACTGATGAAAATCAGTGTGCCTGTAATCACTGTCTCACTTCTGCATTTTTTACCTTGGAAACTATCACATTTTCCAATTTTCTAATGTTTTGTAGACAATAGGTGAGAGTTCAGTGATTTCTACATTTTCCATTACTTAAGAGTTTTGCAGTTGTCTTAAGATAACAAAATATCTATGTAAGATATTTATATAAGAAATTAAAATTCCAGTGTGACACTGAGATTTTTCTCAGTCATCAAAATCTGGGTTGGGAAGGATGGCTCACTGTAAAGGAGACACATCTGACACAAAATTTAGTAAATAAGCCTTAATAGAGGAATGAAGTAAATGGAAAAAACAAAGTAACCACAATATGATATAGAGAATTTATTGAACTAAAAGAGCCATGAAGCTTATATATACCTTATTTTTAATTTTGAAGAATGAAGATAACCCTAGTCTTTAAATTTGGTGGCTGTCTATAATATACAGCTTTTAAAGTTTCATGGAATCATAAGAATAAGGGCCTAAGTAATACAGCCTTTTATACTATAAAATAGGACTTCCCTGTAGATCAAACAGTAAAGAATCTGCCTGCAATGCAGGAGACTGGGGTTCCATCCCTGGGTCGGGAAGATGCTCTGGAGAAGGGAATGGCAATCCATTTCAGTATTCTTGCCTGGAGAATCCCATCAACCAAGGAGCCTGGTGGGCTACAGTCTGTGGGGTTGCAAAGAGTCAGACAAGACTGAGTGACTAACACACACATACTATAAAATATATAATATATAGCTAGTGGCAACCCACTCCAGTATTCTTGTCTGGAGAATCCCATGGACGGAGGAACTTGGTAGGCTACAGTCCGTGGGGTCACAAAGAGTCAGACACAACTGAGCGACTTCACTTCACTTCTTCTCAGCACTGTCTCCTTTAATCTGGAGGTGTTTCTTTCCTATTACTTTTGAATAAAAAAAATCCCAAAGCTTTCTACTTCTTGGCTTAATTATGCGGAATTCATGAAGTGAAATTAGAAATGTCTATTATTTGATGATTTGGATTACAAAGAAAGCAAAACACTTTATTTAGGACAAAATCTCCACTTTGGAAAGAAAATGACATTTTCGTAACATTCACATGATCAATTTTCAGCAAATTACTCCAATGAATCTTACTAGGTGTATATATTATAGCAGGGACCGCTGTGGGTATGTGTTTAGTAATTTAAATCTTTTTTTTTTTTTTTTTTAGCTCAGTGAAGATGGAGAATAACAACTTGTTTTCGCCACTGGTTAAACAGTTTTTTTTTTTTTTTAATGCATTTTCATTCAATGTCTTTATGTATTATAAACATCAAGAGGTATTGCTATAAAATTATGAAATGGATTTTTAAAATGTTATTTTCATTTAACTGCTATTATTGTGGTAAACATTTATTTGTTTCCCTTTCAGAGAGCATAGGAGGTTACACTCACTGAAAACATTTGGGAATTTCTATTCTAGATTTTATTTTGGGTATAGTTTATAAGTATAGAAGAAAATCGATCTTATTACTTCATTAAATATCTGATATTATAGTCATAATAGCAGTAAAACCTATAACCGACTTAGGAATAAATAAGAAAAATGCTGAAATTATATGAAGAAAACTGTGAAAGTGACTACTATACTTGGACACCATCTTAAACAATTTCCAAATGCCTTTTGATTATTTCAAAGACTAATGCCTGCTCTCAGTAGTCTGTTATTGAATATTTAAATGGAAAGTATCTTTAATAATTAAACTGTTTTTCTATGAAAAAAGATATTTTCATAGAAAAAATTAAAGATTATTTGTTCCTAACTTTAGTTAAAGTTTTCAGTGTCACATATTTCTTATTAAAAGTAACAACATTTTATTTTTTCTGTTTCTGTTAATATACCATGGACCATCCTTTTCTATATCTGTCTAGGCATATACATGCATACAGACAGATACAGAGGCATAAACACAGACACATATACATACATATATGAGAAAATTGTGTATTAAAGGGTGTCTATGTTTTTATCATAACATTTTTTGTCTGTGTGGGGAGGGGAGTGAAGTATCTCTTCTCTCCTTTTGCTGTTCCTACCATTACATCTACTTCTGCACCAGAAGACCACTGTTAGCAACTTGGTTATTATTCCACATTTATCCATACTCATATTTATTTATATTTATAAACAAAATTTTTTAAATTAATTTATTTTTTATTGAAGTATAATTACTTTACAGAATTTTGCTGTTTTCTGTCAAAACTCAACATGAATCAACCATTGGTATCCATTTTCCCCTCCCTTTTGAACCACCCTTCCATCTCCCTCCCCATCCCACTCCTCTAGGTTGATACAGAGCCCTTGTTTGGGTTTCCTGAGCTATACAGCAAACTCCTGTTAGCTATCTATTTTACATACAGTAATGTAAGTTTCCATATTACTCTTTCCATACGTCTCACCCTCTCTTCCCCCTCCCCATGCCCATAAGTCTATTCTTTATGTCTGCTTCTCCATTGCTACCCTGTAAATAAATTCTTCAGTACCATTTTTCTAGATTCCATATATTTGTGTTAGAATACCATATTTATCTTTCTCTTTCTGACTTACTTTACTCTGTATAATAGGTTCTAGGTTCATCCACCTCATTAGAACTGACTCAAAGCTGTTCCTTTTTATGGCCAAGTAATATTACATTGTGTATATGTACCACAACTTTATCCATTCATCTGTTGATGGATATCTAGGTTGCTTCCATGTTCTAACTATTGTAAATAGTGCCACAATGAACAATGGGATACATGTGACTTTTTCAGTTTTGGTTCCCTCAGGGCATATGCCCAGTGGGATTGCTGGGTCAAATGGTGGTTTTATTCCTAGTGTTTTTAAGGAATCTCCATACTGTCTTCCATAGTGGCTGTATCAATTTACATTCCCACCAACAGTGCATGAGCATTCCCTTTTCCCCATACACTCTCCAGCACTTATTGTTTGTAGACTTTTTGATGATGGCCATTCTGATTGGTGTGAGGTGATATCTTATTGTAGTTTTGATTTGCATTTCTAAAATGGTATGGACCTAACAGAAGCAGGAAATATTAAGAAGAGGCAGCAAGAAGACACAGAAGAATGGTACAGAAAAGATCTTCACAACCCAGATAATCATGATGGTGTGATCACTCACCTAGAGCCAGACATCCTAGAATGTGAAGTCAAGTGGGCCTTAGAAAGCATCACTATGGACAAAGGTAGTGGAGGTGATGGAATTCCAGTTGAGCTATTTCAAATCCTGGAAGATGATGCTGTGAAAGTGCTGCACTCAATATGCCAGCAAATCTGGAAAACTCAGCAGTGGCCATAGGACTGGAAAAGGTCAGTTTTCATTCCAATCCCAAAGAAAGGCAATGCAAAAGAATGCTCAAACTACCGCACAATTGCACTCATCTCACACGCTGGTAAAGTAGTGCTCAAAATTCTCCAAGCCAGGCTTCAGCAATATGTGAACTGTGAACTTCCCGATGTTAAAGCTGGTTTTAGAAAACGCAGAGGAATGAGAGATCAAATTGCCAACATCTGCTGGATCATGGAAAAAGCAAGAGAGTTCCAGAAAAACATCTATTTCTGCTTGATTGACTATGCCAAAGCCTTTGACTGTGTGGATCATGATAAACTGTGGAAAATTCTGAAAGAGATGGGAATACCAGACCACCTGACCTGCCTCTTGAGAGTCCTGTATGCAGGTCAGGAAGCAACAGTTAGAACTGGACATGGAACAACAGACTGGTTCCAAGTAGGAAAAGGAGTACGTCAGGGCTGTATATTGTCACCCTGCTTATTTAACTTATATGCAGAGTACATCATGAGAAACTCTGGGCTGGAAGAATCACAAGCTGTAATCAAGATTGCAGGGAGAAATATCAATAACCTCAGATATGCAGATGACACCACCCTTATGGCAGAAAGTGAAGAGGAATTAAAAAGCCTCTTGATGAAAGTGAAAGAGGAGAGTGAAAAAGTTGGCTTAAAGCTCAACATTCAGAAAATGAAGATCATGGCATCTGGTGCCATCACTTCATGGGAAATAGATGGGGAAACAGTGGAAACAGTGTCAGACTTTACTTTTGGGGGCTCCAAAATCACAGCAGATGGTGATTGCAGCCATGAAACTAAAATACACTTACTCCTTGGAAGGAAAGTTATGACCAACCTAGAGAGCATATTAAAAATCAGAGACATTACTTTGCCAACAAAGTTCCGTCTAGTCAAGGCTATGGTTTTTCCAGTGGTCATGTATGGACGTGAGAGTTGGACTGTGAAGCAAGCTGAGTGCCGGAGAATTGATGCTTTTGAACTGTGGTGTTGGAGAAGAGTCTTGAGAGTCCCTTGGACTGCAAGAAGATCCAACTAGTCCATCCTAAAGGAGATCAGTCCTGGGTGTTCATTGGAAGTACTTATGCTGAAGCTGAAACTCCAATACTTTGGCCACCTCATGTGAAGAGTTGACTCATTGGAAAAGACTCTGATGCTGGAAGGGATTGGGGGCAGAAGGAGAAGGGGACGACAGAGGATGAGATGGCTGGATGGCATCATCGAGTGATGGACGTGAGTTTGCATGAACTCAGGGAGTTGGTGACGGACAGGCGTGCTGTGATTCATGGGGTCGCAAAGAGCTGGACATGACTGAGTGACTGAACTGAACTGAAAAATGCCTCAGAAGCAATTAGCTGCCTACAGAGTAAACTCTAATGACACAAAGTGTGGTTCTAATTGTTACACTTGGGTATGTCTGGGGTGATTTGCTCATGGATTAGCTCATAATGCCCAGCAGAATGACTTTGCCTTCATCCTACAGGGAATCCATTGGTAACTTTCACTGAGGGAATTCCAAGATTCTTTTTGCTTTGTCAGGAACAGATTTGAAAGTGTACAAATAAATATGTTCGTGCAAGTAAGGCTTTCAAGGAAAATCTTTTCACAAGTGAACACTGTTTCATTCTATACCTTCTACTTTCTTTCTTTAAGAAGAGATGAAGCCATACTTGTGAGAATGTGTGCTCAGTCGCATCCGACTCTTTGTGAGCCCACGGACTGTAGCTCACCAGACTTCTTTGTCCAGGAAATTTTAACTTGGTATCTGAAATATATTTTTCCATGCTAAGATGCTTTAGTCATGTCCTACTCTTTGCAAGCCTATGGACTGTAGCTTACCCGGCTTTTCTGTCCATGGGATTCTCCAGGCAAGAATACTAGAATGGGTAGCCATTTCCTTCTCCAGGGATCAAACCCGTATCTCCTGTGTCTCCTGCATTGGCAGACAGATTCTTTACCAATGTGACACCTGGGAAGCCCACATGTGAGAACAGTGGTGGCCTAATCAATTTGGCATTCATAAAGGTGACTCTGACTCTAACATAAAGTATGGTAGAGGGAAATATACATTTTTAAATGTTATTTGAAAAAATCACCATTTTTTCTTAAAGAGCACCATCATTTTCTCATTCTCCCCAAGTCTTACAGAAACTGAATGATGACACCAGGATCTGCCTAATTTTAATTATTTGTAGTTTTCAATCTGTCTATCTGATAAATAAACATCCAGGTAAGCGATCAAAATCCTGGCAATCCTATGAGATTTTCTATTTCTCTTCAAGACAAATAATTCCATATCCCTGTAATAAACACTAGATGTTTTACTGCTGAGAAAATAAACTTAATAAAATTTATTTTTAACAGTAAATTTGAAGAAATAGAAGAATAAACAAATGGGGAAATAATTATAATGTTTCAGATACTATATCAAAGTTTCAGATATTATTTCATCATCTATATAAAATTTTCTAGTCAGGGTATGGACAACTAAACGATGCTGTTCAAACTTGTTAAAAGTTATTCATGGAATCATGAAAAGATGAGATAAAATCACCAAGTGTATCTTTATTCAGATCAGATCAGTCACTCAGTCGTGTCCAACTCTTTGCCACCCCATGAATTGCAGCACACCAGGCCTCCCTGTCCATCACCAACTCCCAGAGTTCACTCAGACTCACGTCCATGGAGTCAGTGATGCCATCCAGCCATCTCATCCTCTGTCGTCCCCTTCTCCTCTTGCCCCCAATCCCTCCCAGCATCACAGTCTCTTCCAATGAGTCAACTCTTCGCATGAGGTGGCCAAAGTATTGGAGTTTCAGCTTTAGCATCATTCCTTCCAAAGAAATCCCAGGGCTGATCTCCTTCAGAATGGACTGGTTGGATCTCCTTGCAGTCCAAGGGACTCTCAAGAGGCTCTTTAATTCCAAATGTATGAGGATTATCTATCTATCTATCCATTCATCTATCTATCATCTATATCTTAAGGTGAAAGATCCAAAATTCTTAATAACTTTTGACCTAACTATGAAATTTGGAAATATCAATTATAGGTTGAGAGTTGATAAGAAATATAGATAGGGTTAGTCAGAACAAAATGTCCACTTTGGAGGTGAAACAATCTGAATCTGTACTCATTGTCCATATGGCCAGTTTTCAGTGGAGACATATCATTCAATCTTCTTGCTATTTGTATTGTGTTTCCATGTCTCTTTGCAGGTATATACTTTAAAAGATATATTCTTAAAACTAATATTTGTTCATGTAAGTGAAGATGGAAAATAACTAAGATCTATCTTAAGATTAAATTAATACAATTTTGGTAAATAGGTAAATTTTTGTATATATCTTAATCAACAAAAATATGTATATAAATTGTGTTATTTATTTCGAGAAACAGCTTAATTTTCACACTAAATTATAGGTGGATTTTCCCCTTCTAAGTAATCTAAGAATCTCTATGTTCACTTCCAAATATCTTAGTATCTTTTTTTTGGATTTACTTTTAGGCAAAATTTATATGTCACAGAAGAAAGTATAGTTATTTAAAGATCATGTCAAATATTTCATTTGCATTATTGACAAAAAATTAAACACATCAATATATCCAAAAAGAAAAGTACTTAGTTATAAAAACAAAACAATAAACTTACTGTACTTTATTTTTTTTTAATTTTATTTTATTTCCAAACTTTACATAATTGTATTAGTTTTGCCAAATATCAAAATGAATCCACCACAGGTATACATGTGCTCCCCATCCCGAACCCTCCTCCCTCCTCCCTCCCCATACCATCCCTCTGGGTCGTCCCAGTGCACTGGCCGCAAGGATCCAGTATCGTGCATCGAACCTGGACTGGCAACTCGTTTCTTACATGATATTTTACATGTTTCAATGTCATTCTCCCAAATCTTCCCACCTCTCCCTCTCCCACAAAGTCCATAAGACTGTTCTATACATCAGTGTCTCTTTTGCTGTCTCATACACCGGGTTATTGTTACCATCTTTCTAAATTCCATATATATGCGTTAGTATACTCTATTTATGTTTTTCCTTCTGGCTTACTTCACTCTGTATAATACTGTACTTTATACCTAATTTTATTCATTTAGAAAATATTTTTTGAGTATTACAAAAGAGAGAGAGAAAGAGAAATCACTCTCAATGGTTGAAGTCAAATATCACTGAAAATATTGAAAAGTGTATCTACATAATCCAAAACAATTACTGAACTGAAGATATATTTTTACAAATGTCCTGATTAAAGGGGATATATAAACAAGGAAGATGCATTTAAAAAAAAATAAAATAGAACTATTTTCATGGTCTTTTATGACTATGTTCTTCACCTACTCTTTTCACCACAGTGATAGTCTGAATGGATATGACGGAGGCAAACAAGACTCTGGTGATGGAGTTTGTTCTCACAGGACTCACAGATCTCCCAGGGCTGCAGGTCCCCCTGTTCCTGGTGTTCCTGGTCATCTATCTCACCACCATGGTGGGCAACCTTGGACTGATTTTTCTCATCTGGAAGGACCCCCATCTTCACACCCCCATGTATTCATTCCTGGGCAGTTTAGCCTTTGCAGATGCTTGTTCTTCCTCTTCTGTGACTCCCAAGATGCTAATTAATTTCTTATCTGTGAATCACACGATATCCCTGGTTGAGTGCATCTCCCAATTTTATATTTTTGCTTCCAGTGCAAACACAGAATGTTTTCTCCTGGTGGTGATGGCCTATGACCGCTATGTAGCCATATGCAATCCCTTGCTTTACCCAATGGTGATGTATAATATCTTCTGCACCCAATTAATAGGTGTTTCGTATATTATTGGGTTTCTTCATCCCATGATGCATGTGGGTTTGTTATTCAGATTAACTTTCTGCAAATCCAATGTAATACATTATTTCTACTGTGAAATTTTACAACTATTTAAGATGTCGTGTACTGACCCTAGAGTTAATATGCTCCTGATCTTTGTATTTTCAGTCTTTATACAGTCTTTCACATTTATGAGTATCATTATCTCTTACACCCATGTTCTCCTTGCCGTCCTGAAAAAGAAGTCTGCAAAGGGCAGGAACAAAGCCTTCTCCACCTGCAGTGCCCACTTGCTGTCTGTTTCCTTGTTCTATGGCACTCTTTTCTTCATGTATGTGCATCCTGGGTCTCGATCAGCTGAAAAGCAAGATAAACTATATTCTTTATTCTATACAATCATAATTCCTCTGCTAAATCCTTTTATTTACAGTCTGAGGAACAAAGAGGTTATAGGTGCTTTGAAGAGAATAATACATAAATAAACAGATTTTAAGGCAAAATTCGAACTGTTCTTTTCAAACTTTGCAAAATCAAGGGGTCTGCCTGCAGTTAAGCAAATTGGCCTTGGCTTTATCATTTAAACAGAGGGTAGTGTCTAGGGCAGTGTCTAAGTACTGTGTGATGAAAGTTAGCTTCAACGGCAAGAGGTGTTCATATCACAGAAAACTAATTTTTAATGAAAAATTAAATCCTTTACATTTGAGTCAGTTCTAATGAGGTGGATGAAACTGGAGCCTATTATACAGAGTGAACTAAGCCAGAAAGAAAAACACCAATACAGTATACTAATGCATATATATGGAATTTAGAAAGATGGTAACGGTAACCCTATATGTGAGACAGCAAAAGAGACACAGATGTATAGAACAGTCTTTTGGACTCTGTGGGAGAGGGGGAGGGTGGGATGATTTGGGAGAATGACATTGAAACATGTATATTATCATTCATGAAACGAATTGCCAGTCCAGGTTTGAAGCATGAGACAGGGTGCTCGGGGCTGGTACACTGGGATGACCCAGAGGGATGGGATGGGGAGAGAGGTGGGAGGGGGGTTCAGGATGGGGAAACATGTACACCTGTGGCGGATTTATGTCAATGCATGGCAAAACCACTACAATACTGTAAAGTAATTGGCCTCCAATTAAATAAATTTATATTAAAAAAATAAAACTAAGGATTTAGGGTTTGCAGTGTTTCACTCTGTAAATTCCATCTAAATTAGATACAGTAGTTTGCAATTTTACTGTGGCAGACATTTGCATGTTTCTTTATTTGAGACTGGAGTGAGTGAGTGAAGCTAATTCTCTAAGCTTGAATATCAAAATTCTGGCTGTTTCTCAACTGTTCAGAGACTCAGATGAAATGACTTCTTGTAGGAGATTGTCCCTGAAGAGGAAAATTTCTTTGAATGAAGAAAAGGTTTAAAAATCACAGAATACAAGAGATTGGTGTATTTTACTGGAGAATAATGGAAGTCAGGATAAAATTAAAAACGGACATTGAATTTGGCTCAAATATATGCAGATATATACTGCATTTTACTGGGAAATTATAGGCAATAGTGATATTCAAGAATTTTCAGATATTACAAGATTTCAGAATATATTTCCTCAGATATTAGTAGTCTACTGTATTAATCTTTACATGTTTAATAAAGTATAAACATAAATTCATATAATTTTCATACTTCTTATATTCTTGTATGTTTACTATTTAAGTAAAAATATATGATGCAATTACACAATGCAACATTTCTTGTGTAAGTGCCACGCTGGAATGAGTCTCATTTCCAAAATGATTGTAAAACCTGTAATATAATATTTATTGTTCTTTCATTGATCACTCTGTATGGAATGTGTAGTGACTTTCTCTATTGGCCATATTCTAAATTTAATGGAATTCTAAAGTAGTAAATGTAAAATTTGTTTTCACTTATAATAATATTGCTAGCTAACCACTGCTGTTGCAAAATCCTCAGGTGATGACCTGGTATTGATGATCAATAAGGAAGAATTAAGAGGAAGAAATATGTAGACAGAAAATCTGATGTGTGGATACAACAGGTATGCAGGGTAGGAGGATGCAAGGCTGAGAACTGAAGCCAGCAATGCAGCTCCTCTGCTCTGTCTTAGACTATCTTCAATCTTTCACAGGGCACCGAGAATAAGTGAGCTTAAAATGATTATGTGAATGTAGTCAGCCATCCAAACAGGCAGTGACAAGAAGAATGAACACACCGAAGGCAAATGAATTAGAAAGTTCTACAAATCAAATCAGTACTGATGGTTAGCATATTCTTTAGTACTACCGTTCTTAGGAACTGGGGTGAGGATTGACCTTTTCCAGTCCTGTGTCCACTGAGGGGTCTTCCAGATTTCCTGACATAATGAATGCAAAACCTGCTTCTTGGCAGGAAACCCATGACAAACCTAGACAGTGTGTTGAAAAACAGAGACATTACCCTGCCAACAAAGGTCTGTGTATTCAAGACTATAGTCTTCCCAGTGGTCATGTACAGTTGTAAAAGTTGGACTGTAAAGGCATAACGCTGAAGAATTGATGCTTTCAAACTGTGGTGCTGGAGAAGGCTCCTGAAAGTCCCTTGGGCAGCAAGGAGATCAAAACAGTCAATCTTAAGGGAGATCAACCCTGAATATTCACTGAAAGGACTGATTCTGAAGCTGAAGCTCTAGTATTTTGGCCATCTGATGTAAACAGACAACTCACTGGAAAAGTCACTGATGCTGGGAAAGATTGAGGGCAGAAGGAGAAGAGGGCATCAGAGGATGAGATGGCTGGACAACATCATCAATGCAACAAACATGAACTTGGGCAAACTCTGGGAGACGGTGAGGGACAGGGGTGTGCTGGCGTCCATAAGGTCGCAGAGTCAGACATGACTGAGTGACTAAACAACGACATTTCCATTTTTACTGTCCTACATATGAATACCAGCCTTCAGTTAAAACTTGTGAGACAAATAAGCAAACAGCAACAACAAACCAAGAAAGAAACAACCCAATATCAAAATAGAAAACACTAAAAATAACTAGTGTCAGATATGACTCAGAAGTTGGGATTATCAATCAGGAAATTTAAAATGGCCATGATTACTATGTCAAAGTTTCTATGCATTAAGAGATTTTAGAGAGAATTTAGAGAGAGAGAGAGATAGCATTTTTTAAAAGTCAAGTGAAAGTGCTAGAAATACATATTTTTTAAAACATGAGAACAAAGGTAAGGATATTTTTGGGGAGCTCATCAGTAAATAAGACATGGACAAATCTATGAACTTGAATATACATCAATGAATATTATCAAAATTAAATATAAATAAGAAAAGAGTAAAAAAAAAAAAAAACAACCCAGGACATTCACATACCATCAAGTTATCTAATATGTGTGTAACTGGAAACTGAGAAGAAAAGAGTAAGAGTGGAGCTAAAGAAATATTTGAAAACATAATTGTCAAGAATTTTTCAAAGATAGTGAAAGTCACCAAACCAAAGATTCAAGAAGCACACAGAACCTGAGACAGAATAACCGAAACAAACAGAAACCAAATCACAGCAAAATAAAAATGCAAAACAACAATTATATTAAAGCAGCTAAAAACTAGAGATAAAAAGAAAAGTTTGAAGGTAGCTAGAGGGGAAGAAAAAGTATGCAGTCAGAAAATAACTGAGTATTGAGTGACATATTTCAAATTGTGGGGGGGGAAAGACCTGCCGACTCAGAATTTTACCTAATAAAAAATAACTTCTAAAAATGAATGTGGTCCCAGTCCCCAGTTTGGGGGAATTTCCTCCCCGCTGAGGGACATGCACGTGCTTTTGAGATCTGCCTCTTTACTCCCACAGATGTAGGGGTAGGTTTAGATGATGGGCCAGGAAGCTTGGAGCTGGGTGGGTTGACCCTCTTACCTGGCTGGGCCTCCAACACCCCTCTTCTGTGTCTCCTTCAATACAAACCAGGAACGGGGCAGGGGAGGACAGTGGCTGACGTTTCTGGGTTCCTGGGTACTCAGTGCTCTGTGAGTTGTGCAGAGGAATGGCATGGTGGGCCCTTTAGGGTGCAATGAAGTTGGAACCTCAAGGCAGCTGGACTTCTCAGCCTGAGGGCTAGTCTGGGGCCAGGGTGAGAGTGACTCTGAAGGGGCCACCCCCAAGCCTTAGGCCGTCTTCTTGGCGCAGCAAACAGGACAAGGTGAAGCTGAGGCAAAACCCAGAGGGGTTCCTGGATATCAGAATTTCTAGAAGCTCGGAAGCAGAAGAGGATCACCCTCTGGGAAGGTGTTTTAGGATCTACTGTCTTGAGACTTTGCAGCTCAGTGTCAGTATCTGTGTAGCTGTGTCCCCTGCTGCAGAAGTAGGTGGGGGAAGCTGACAACAAGAAGGATCTTCAGGGGGAGGCAAAGAGGAGTCCTTCCTGTAGCAGGCTCGACAGGGAGAGCAGATGAGCACTGAGAACTAAGCGGCTTGGCATTGACGAGCACGTGGTCTGAGTGTGGCTGTGTACCTGCTGCTGGAAGGAAAGTCAGTCAAGCAGGAGATATGTCCAGTGAGATGCTGCTGAGTCCCCTTTTATTGGAGCACCAGTATGCTTCCCTGTGCACCAGAGCCCATTGCAGTAGCTTAGACTAGGGGCTCCCACTTCACTATTCCGTACTCCTTGGTCACTTTGACCTTTGGGTGTGAAATGGTCCCCTTTGTCCAGGTCACCACTCTGGGTTTTCCCATACTTTCAAACTGAGGTGGGGAAAGAGGAAAGGCAGGGAAACAGGGAACAAGGCCCTGGGATTTGTGCTAGGGCTTTTGGAGTTAGGTTTTTCATTTTATACATGCTACTGCTGCTAAGTCGCTTCAGTCATGTCTGACTCTGTGTGACCCTATAGACAGCAGCTCACCAGGCTCCGCCATCCCTGGGATTCTCCAAGCAAGAACAGTGGAGTGGGCTGCCATTTCCTTCTTCAAAGCATGAAAGTGAAAAGTGAAAGTGAAGTCACCTAGTCATGTCTGACTCTTTGTGACCCCATGGACCACAGCCTACCAGGCTCCTCCATCCATGGGATTTTCCAGGCAAGAGTACTGGACTGGGGTGCCATTGCCTTCTCTGCATTCAATACATAGGAAACAGTAAATTGGGGACAGGAAGAATGGGGGCAGAGAGTTTTGAGGAAAATGGCTGGAAGGAGGGTAAAATTCATTAACACTCTTGATTTAAAACCCCATGCCAATCATTGCTTTGTTCTTAAACAAAGAAACCTGGGACACAATAAAAAAATAGAATATAAAATAAAAACTTTTGTGACAAAAACTGAAAAAAAATCATTATCTGAAGTCCTAGAGGAAAAGAAAACATTAAAGGAAGTTTTTTAGGCAGAAGGAGTATGATACCTAAGAGAATCTTGGTGGTACACAAAAAAATATTACTGAAAATGGTTAAAATGTTCATATAAAAGGCTCTTTCTTATTTTGGATTAATCTAAGATGTAACTGAATGCCAAAAAAGAGTAGCAATATATCATACTTTTACAGATAAAATATATGACAATATAGCAAAAAGATTGGAGGGAGAATTTGCAAGTATATTCTTGTTAGATTATTACCCTACAAATATAGTGGTATAATAATATTTGAAGGTAGATGTGATTAAAGTAATATATTGTATATCCTAAGAGAATCACAAAAATAGACAATGTATAAATAATCCAAATAAAGATATAAAATGGAGTGATAAAGTTTCTATACTCCAAAAGCAGGCAAGGAAAGAACAGAAGAATAGACGATAGAATAGAACAGAGAATAGAAGGATTGACCTGAATCTCCTGCGGGTCTCACGGTGGCAGGTGGATTCTTTACTACTGAGCCACCCGGGAAGCCTCTTGAGAATAACTAGATAGCCTGAATATTTGTACACTTTAAAACATTTTGAATTTTTAGTTAAAAGTTTTCAGAAAAAATCCAAGTACATATATTTTATATAAAACAGATAAGCAGAAATAGCTAAATCATCTTCTAGGAATTTTTTGAGAGAAGTATCCAAATATTCTTTTAGACATTCTAGGGAAAGATATAAGTGCAGGGAAAGGACAGCAAGGTAAAATATACAGCTGTCTGAGCTTTGGTCAAAATAAGACAATATTGTGGCTTACACTAGAGGTCCCAGGAATTTTTCTCTACTAAGCTCAATGTGAATATTGATTTCCAGTACTGGAAGAGATGGAGTCAAAGGTGTGCAAAAGTTAACCCTTGGTGCACAAAGCTGGCCTGCATTGGCCAGACCAAAGCCTGGTGGCCAATTTGGAAATGAGAGTGAAGTGGAGTTGGCCATGTTTGGAAAGAAAATCCAGGGTGAGCTTATTTCTCTAGTCAGGAAGAAAAGATGACTAGACGTTTTTAAAGGGAGCATGCCCAAGAACTACTTAGCATTGCTATTAAAAAAAGAAAGAGACAAATCAGACTGTCATAATCAAAGTCCACAGTCTGAAGTTTAGATACCCCTTAAGCCCATATTTGTGGTCCCATCAGAATCTTGTCATTTCATACATCACATTAACATCTCCTTACTTTGGGAGAAGGACAAAGGTAAATGAAAAGGGAATCAGAGTAGGAATTTAAACTCCTTTCTCTAGAGTTACTACTCCAAACATATTAAACAGGAAAAGCAGGTTGCAAAACTGCATAATTTTCTTATCTGCAAACATGCAGATGTATGTGTATTTGTATAATACATGATACAAAAATTTTAAAGATTTATACTAAAATATTAAGAAATCTGTATGCAGGTCAGGAAGTAACAGTTAGAACTGGACATGGAACAACAGACTGGTTCCAAATAGGAAAAAGAGTATGTCAAGGCTGTATATTGTCACCCTGCTTATTTAACTTATATGCAGAGAACATCATGAGAAACGCTGGGCTAGAAGAAACACAAGCTGGAATCAAGATTGCTGGGAGAAATATCAATAACCTCAGCTATGCAGACGACACCACCCTTATGGCAGAAAGTGAAGAGGAACTAAAAAGCCTCTTGATGAAAGTGAAAGAGGAGAGTGAAAAAGTTGGCTTAAAGCTCAACATTCAGAAAATGAAGATCATGGCATCCGGTCCCATCACTTCATGGGAAATAGATGGGGAAACAGTGGAAACAGTGTCAGACTTTATTTTTGGGGGCTCCCAAATCACTGCAGATGGTGACTGCAGCCATGAAATTAAAAGACGTTTAGTCCTTGGAAGGAAAGTTATGTCCAACCTAGGTAGCATATTCAAAAGCAGAGACATTACTTTGCCAACAAAGGTCCGTCTAGTCAAGGCTATGGTTTTTCCAGTGGTCATGTATGGATGTGAGAGTTGGACTGTGAAGAAGGCTGAGCGCCGAAGAATTGATGCTTTTGAACTGTGGTGTTGGAGAAGACTCTTGAGAGTCCCTTGGACTGCAAGGAGATCCAACCAGTCCATTCTGAAGGAGATCAGCCCTGGGATTTCTTTGGAGGGAATGATGCTGAAGCTGAAACTCCAGTACTTTGGCCACCTCATGTGAAGAGTTGACTCATTGGAAAAGACTCTGATGCTGGGAGGGATTGGGGGCAGGAGGAGAAGGGGATGACAAAGGATGAGATGGCTGGATGGCATCACTGCCTCAATGGATGTGAATCTGAGTGAACTCCGGGAGATGGTGATGGACAGGGAGGCCTGGCGTGCTGCGATTCATGGCGTCACAAAGAGTCGGACACGGACTGAGCGACTGAACTAAACTGATTAGTCGTATATATTTTTGTGCTGTAGTGTGCTTAGTCGCTCAGGTCGTGTCTGACTCTTCGCGACCCCATGGCCTGTAGCCCGCCAGGCTCCTCTGTCCATGGGGATTCTCCAGGCAAGAATACTGTAGTGGGTTGCTCTGCTCTCCTCCAGGGGATTTTCTCAACCCAGGGATGGAACCCAGGTCTCCTGCATTGCAGGCAGATTCTTTACTGTCTGAGCCACCAGGGAAGCCAGTATATATTTATAGATGATTATAAAATATTTTATTTTCCTATGTTTATCAACATTTTCAAATATTTCTGCAATGGACAGCTGTATTTGTGAAATAAAATAATTTCAGAGTGAGTGAATGAAAGATACTGATAACGAGTCTGTCATTGACCAAACTCTATTCAGTTTACTTTGAGTTCTTTTTCAACCAGGCTTGATTTTTGAACTTTCATGTTCATCCCTGAATTGTCCAGTTTTAGCAAGAATCCTGCTAAGTCAGTTGGACCAGTACCGCCCCTACCCTTGATATCTGATCATCCTTGATACATAGTTAGGTTCCTTATCCTCCACCATCCCCCAGGTGAAGTCTGATCACTCTAATCTGCCTTCAGCAATACTGTGAAATAGCTTCAGCCAAAATTCCCCTTATTCCTGATGTTTCCTCTTGGTAATTTTTCACCCACTGCCTCCCTCCCCACTCCTTGGCTGTAAGTACTCACTTGCTTATGCTATATTCAGAGATGAGCTCAACATTTCTCCCCTATTGCATGATCCCATTGAAGTGGTCCCTGTATCTATTAAAATGTGCTGTTTCTTAGTTACTAAGTCATGTCCAACTCTTTGCAACCCTATGGACTGTAGCCTGTCAGGCCTCTCTGTCCATGGGATCCCCCAGGCAAGAATACTGGAGTGGGTTGCCATTTCCTTCTCTAGTGCATCTTCCCAACCCAAGGATTGAACCTATGTCTCCTGCATTGGCAGGCGGATTTTTACTTCTGAGCCGCCCAGCCACCCACATATCAACTAAAATATTCTACCCTTGAATAAGGTCTTCCTTATCAGCTTCAGCAAGTGTCATTAAATTATTTTTTCTTCATAGCATCCAGATTGGAGAAGAAGAAATAAATATATTTTAAACAGATGGTTTTTCTTTACTTCTTTGCCTTTCACTAGCAAAATTCTAAGAAAGCAGAATATGGATTAGTGAGTCTATCAAACAATATGCCTTTTTCCCTCCTATGTTGCCAGCCACATTTGAGTTTTTTTAACCTTTTAGATATAAAACCAAGATGTCACAAGTAAGTAAATTAAGGTTTATTATATAATATATAAATGTTCATGGATAATTCTCTCTGTTAATGCACAAAAAGAAAATCTGAACTTGTTACCACTTTGTTTAAACTCCTTTAATAGTCACTGTTTAAGTTGGGGGTGAAGAACAAAGTCCCTCACCTTCCCTCCAAGGCCACATGTTACCTACATGTACCGGCCTCTCTGACCCCACGTGGCTCCTCCTCGCTTCTCTTTTTGTAAACCACATTTGCCATGTTGTGATTGTCCAATTATCTAGGCTCTTTGATAACCTGACAGTCCCTCCAATGATGAAGGCACTGTGGACGGCACCTGTCTACAAGCAATAATCACCTTGCTGCAGATGAATATCCCTAGGCCCCACACAAACCTACTGAAACAAAATCTGCATTTTAACCAGATTTCCAGGAGATTCACAGGCAATAAAGTTTGAAAAGTACTGTCTAGGTCTCCTCCCACTGTGGTCTTTTGTTTTGTTTTTCTTTTGCTTCTCCTCTGAACATTGCTTTGTAAGATTTCTCATCAAATTCCAGCTTAAAGCTAGAGGTTAGGTGTGATTCTGGAATGTGAGCTACAGTTAACACGAGGAGGACAACTTGGGGTTTGCCCCTTAATGGAATCTAGAACTTCAGAATCATTAAAATCATATCTGATTAGCTCAGACAACAGGATACTAAGCAGAGCATCAAAATTTATAGATAAATGGAAATTTTCATAAACGTATCAGAAGCGTTACCTGTGGTGGAAGGTAATGGCATAAAGTATGATTTTTATTGTTAAAACTAGAGCTATCTACAATGATTGACGTTTGTAATTGTAAGGCCTACAATGCTCCATGGGACAACTGTATTTCTCATACATGTCCATGTCCACCATACACAGTAAATGCTTTGTCCTAAAGGAAATCCTTGGGTGGTATCAGGGGAATTTTAGTCCTTCATTCCTCCTTCTTCTGGCAAAAACATACACCTGTATAATTGGTTGACCGTTCTGACCAGAGAAATTAATATCAACCATAATTTCTTGAGCTTGGGAAGTGAAGTATTCAAAATGAATCAGTGTGCAAAGAATTGCTGTCTGTGTTATTGTCATTTCTGTGCTGTTGTAGATTTTTCTACTCTAGAAAGCCAAAGTATTGAAAGGATATCTACAATTTCTCGTAATTTATGGGTAAGAGAGCAATGATTTGTATAATAATAGCTATTCTTTGTATAAAAATACTGTTTAATTTATAATCATTTCAGATTGGGTTCAAAAGATGTCCAAGTAGCCAGGTAGAGAGGAAAAAAATTAGTGAATTAATTGTGTATTTTTGTGACTAAAAGTTAGATATGTAAAATAGCTCTTAGAATTGTTCCTTTTAAATTAAATGTTTTATTATTTTTTAACTATAAAGATTTTATAAGGTAAATTTTGGTGAGCCAGAAAGTTAAATAATTTAAAATTAGGTTTAATGTTTCAGGTCATATGTTTCTTATATAAGAAATCATTTTAATGATTCCGACAAAAAGAATCACTCTGATTAATTAAATGCTGATTAAAACTTTTAAGGTAAATCACTTAAACATTAATTCCTCTATTCCTTCACCTACTTATAAGAATAATTTTAATATATATAGTATAGAAATATATATGTATTCAAATACAAATGAAAAATATATATCATATATGTATGTTATAAAATATACATAAATATATGTAAAATGTTTTTACATATGAAAACATATGTAAAACATGTCTTCATATGAAAAATATAAGTAAATCATATATAAGTATGTTATAAAATACATAGACAAAATTTCCCCATTGTGTTTTCTAGTATTTATGAATTAATAAGTACTTGTGGGATGATTCAATGGTAAAAAATCTGCCTGCAATGCAGGAGACACGGGTTCAGTCCCTGGGTTGCAAAGATCCCCTGGAGTAGAAAATGGCAACCTGCTCCAGTATTCTAGCATGGAGAATTCCATGGACAGAGGAGCCTGGCGGGCTGCAGTCCATGGGGTTGCAGAGTTGGACATGACTGTGAGGCTGAGCAAGCATGCAAAGTACCCCCACACATATTAAATTTGATAATTCTCAATTACTTATTGATTAGGATTGAACGAGGAAGGAAATTTTGTATACAAATCTACTTAACTGAAATTATTGGTGATCATTATATTGCCTGTATTCAAGATCCAGTTTTTTGGCTGTTTTTGATTCCCTCTCAAAACTAAATACCCCACAACTGATAGAGAGTAAAGTGCTCTCAAGTTAAATAAACAGGATTTCTAGATAAGGTCAGTTCTAATCACCCTAATAACAAAGAGAAAGCAATTTTCAATATGGAATTTTCTGACAGTACCAATATATTTATGATCAATACAAAATTTGTAAAATAAAATACAAAATTTGTAAAATAAAATTTAAAATTGAAGTCTCTTTTTCATACACAAAGTCTATAGGAAAATAAACTTTGAATAAAAATAGGTTTTCAGGACAGATAGCCTCAGGGCACACCAGTTAAAACACTCACTCCTGAGTCTCTGAACCTTTCTCTTTACAACTTCCCCTCGCTATCCGAAAGTTGAACATTCCTATGAAACCTTTTAAAAGCTGAAATGGCATAAACAGAAGAAGCTATTACCTTAGGACCTAAGATGGACAAAATAAATCAAGATAAAGTACAGATGTTCACAAACACAGTTCAGAGCTATGATGACTTGATGATAAACAGATAAATATAGTTCCCTGAGGAAGGAGCTTGGTGGCATCACTGGCTGCTGGGGGTATGTGTTGTCTCTATAATTGCTTGCTGCAAAAGAAATGCTGAGCACTGCTTTTGCCTTTTTATTGGTAATAGCAAAATTCCTCTTCAGATCTCACTCGGTTATTAATATGGTTCTTTCACACAAGAGAAGTGGCAGTAAAGCAAACTTTTGAATAGAGAGGCATACCTGTATTTCCTCTTTGGTCTTTCTTGGATACTGCCTCTCTCAGATACTTCCTTGTCAGCTCTTTGGGTTGTCTTTCCTATACTTATCCATCTATGTCTCTGATATTTTCCATCTATTACCACCTCTCTGCTGTTTTCCTTTCATCAATATATACTGCCTTCCCACTTTTCCTGTTTCTTTTCTCCTCTCAATTCCTTCCTTTCCCATTTTTGGAAAACTTTCATTAAAATGTTCTAGAGAAAAAAGAAAACCCTGTAAGTGTCTAGAAGTACAGAAAAGCCAATGGTTCTCTACCTTTCTTGGGGTACTCCGTACCCTTCCCAGAGAAGGCAATGGCACCCCACTCCAGTACTCTTGCCTGGAAAATCCCATGGACGGAGGAGCCTGGTAGGCTGCAGTCCATGGGGTCATGAAGAGTCGGACACAACTGAGCGACTTCACTTTCACTTTTCACCTTCATGCATTGGAAAAGGAAATGGCAACCCACTCCAGTGTTCTTGCCTGGAGAATCCCGGGGACATGGGAGCCTGGTGGGCTGCCGTCTATGGGGTCGCACAGAGTCGGACACGACTGAAGCGGCTTAGCAGTAGCAGTCTGTCCTTCATGTAGTTCTCTTTGAGTATCTTTTCTCTCTTTAAGTTCACAACACTCAGCTTTCCAGTTTCCATCCTGCTTTTCGGCTTAGAACTCTTTTCTGGTCTCTCCCTAGTCTTTCTCTGTTGTGAACTAGGACTCTTGGTTACCACAGGAAGTGAGTTAATTGAATGGAAACGGCTCCAGCATAGCAATGCAAGAGAGAATGGAGAAATTGGGTGAAAAAACAATCTGGAACAGAAGGAAGGAAGCAAAGGAGCCAATCGACAGCCAAAATCATGTCCCAACACCAGCTCAATGAGACCTGCTGTCACGACTGTTGAATTTGGAATGCCAGCTGACACAATGCCACGGCCATGGATGCAGGATGCATTTGCTGGAGTCTTGATATTGCTCTTTGCAACCAATATTCTCTTTTGTTCCTGTACCTTTTCTCTTTTATTTCCATATTCTAAATGGAAGTTTTGTGGATTTGGTTTGCCAAATCTAGATCAAGTTCCCTCACTCTGTGTGCAACAGGAATGGAAAAGTCAGATTCTAGCTCTGTTGGCTTCTATTTTAAAATTAAAATTAAGTTTTACACATAGTTGGTTTACAATGTTGTGTTAGTTTCTGCTGTACAGCAAAGTGAATCAGTTATACATATACATAGGCATATACCTAGTCTTTTTAAATTCTTTTCCCATATAGGTCATTATGGCCATCATCTTTTGTCTTCTTGAATGGGTGATACCTCTACCAGCCACCAAGACTATGTGGCAGAAAAATAGATCAGATGTTGGCTATCAAATATATGCTGTGTATCCACTGTGCAACCTCTTTAATATAACTTCCTCAAGTTTCTTTCCATGTCCTTCTTTATGCACACTCTTCAATTGATAGGTTATTAATAAATATACTTTCAGCTACTCCCCAAACTCCTAAGACATTACTTATATTAAGGTATAGTAAGAAAGTTATGACCAACCTAGATAGCATATTAAAAAGCAGAGACATTACTTTGCCAACAAAGGTCCGTCTAGTCAAGGCTATGGTTTTTCCAGTGGTCATGTAGGGATGTGAGAGTTGGACTGTGAAGAAAGCTGAGCACCAAAGAATTGATGCTTTTGAACTGTGGTGCTGGATAAGACTCATGAGAGTCCCTTGGACTGCAAGGAGATCCAACCAGTCCATTCTAAAGGAGATCAGTCCTGGGTGTTCTTTGGAAGGACTGATGCTAAAGCTGAAACTCCAATACTTTGGCCACCTCATGCGAAGAGTTGACTCATTGGAAAAGACTCTGATGCTGGGAGGGGTTGGAGGCAGGAGGAGAAGGGGATGACAGAGGATGAGATGGCTGGATGGCATCACTGACTCGATGGACGTGGGTCTGAGTGAACTCCGGGAGTTGGTGATGGACAGGGAGGCCTGGCGTGCTGTGATTCATGGGGTCGCAATGAGTTGGACATGATTGAGCGACTGAACTGAACTTAACTGAGGCTCATATTACTAAGTACATCTCCTCTTAATGTTCAGAGGATGCTCGCTCCACAAACTGGCCTCTGCAGCTGAGATCTTGATTTCAATTTTTGATGATTATCTAGTCATCAGGACCTAGTGTCTGCACTTTGAATTCTTTTGCATCTATCTCTTTGTCTCTCTCATAACTACCAAAGTTATATTGCCAATGGACTAGGCACTATACATGCATTTGAATCACTTGTGCAGCATTTTTAAAAGTACAGATTGTTAGAACTCCATCTTGATCCACTGAATTAATTTCTACAGTAATATCTCACAATATATATCCTGCATAAAAAGCTCCACAAACAATTCTGGTGGATAATCTGGTTAGAAATCCCCTGGACAATAGCAACTTTTTCCTGAAGAGTATCCCTGACCCCAGCTTCTCCTCCATGACATCTATTTTCTGCACTAATGAAAAACTAAATTAAAATACTCTCCAGTGTCTTTCCCTGTCTTGAAAACTTTCACTACATACATATTACCTGAGGCAAAGAGTTCAAGATCCTTCACATGGTATTCAATTTATTTTATAATCCTGCTTCTTTTAAACATCTGTTCCCTTGACTGATAATCCATATCCCAGACTCAGAATTTCCCTACCACAGTCTATCAAGTCCCCACAAATTTAGCAAATAGTTAGAATGTCTCTTTTATGTAAATGTATTAATTTCCGCACATTATTTGAACTGAAATTATTGTACTGACTGGCATCTCTTCAGATCCCCCAAATAGTTTACTATAGTAATATTTTATGAAAGTAAAAGGACATTCTGGTAGACGTATGATTTATTTTGACTCCACTTTCCAAGCTTTCATTTCATGAAACCGTAGTGAATGTTCTTTCTACATTTTTTGCATTTTATTTCAGGAGACTTCCAGTGAAGATATGGAAAAGGAAAATATAACATTGCTGACAGAGTTTGTTCTCACAGGACTAAAGTATCAACCACAGTGGCAAATCCCCTTGTTCCTGGTATTCTTGGTGATGTACCTCATCACCACTGTGGGGAACCTTGGCCTTATTGCTCTCATCTGGAATGACTCTCAGCTTCACATCCCCATGTACTTATTCCTTGGGAGTTTGGCACTTGTGGATACTTCCATATCATCCACAGTGACTCCCAAGATGCTGGTCAACTTCTTCATCAAAAGCAAGACAATATCTCTCTCTGAATGCATGGTACAATTTTTTTCCTTTACAGTCAGTGCAACCACAGAATGCTTTCTCTTGGCAAGTATGGCATATGATCGCTATGTGGCCATATGCAATCCTTTACTTTATCCAGTGATTATGACGAATAGACTATGCATGCGACTGTTGGTCTCATCATTTGTAGGTGGTGTTCTTCATGCCTTTATTCATATAGGATTTTTATTTAGATTAACCTTCTGCAGTTACAACACAATACATAACTTTTACTGTGATATTATGCCACTGTTCAAAATTTCTTGTACTGACCCTTTTATTAATATTCTTATGGTTTTTATTTTCTCTGGTTCAATACAGGTGTTCACCATTCTGATTGTGCTTATTTCTTATACACTAGTTCTCTTAACAATTTTAAAAAAGAAGTCTGTTCAAGGTATAAGGAAGGCCTTCTCCACCTGTGGAGCCCACCTCCTGTCTGTCTCTTTATACTATGGGCCTCTTCTCTCCATGTATATTCGTCCTGGATCCACACAATCAGATGATCATGATATGATGGACTCTCTCTTTTACACTGTCATAATCCCTTTGTTAAATCCAATTATCTATAGCCTGAGAAATAAGAAAGTCATAGACTCATTGACGAAAATTTTAAAGAGGAATATTTAGGTCTCATAATATCTGTTCTCTTTCCATTAAAACAGTCATAAAACTGCAGATCAGATTTTGTTATGTGTCGACTAGTGTCCAATTTTTTGTAGTTATAACTGTCATTATTTTAATGACCTAAAATGTTAGTTTATAATAAATTCCTTAAAATGTCTATAGTTTTTTCAAAAACACAAAGGAATTTTAATTAGGTGTTCATATAATACTAAAATAACTAAAGCAGAAAACACATGAAAACATTTTACATGCTTGTATATTCTTCAATATAATTTTATAAGTGAATTTATTAAGTATAGTTTAAGCACTAAACTAGTGCTGTACCATTGAAAATTACTTGAGCATGATGTCTTTGATACAATATAGCTGTATGAAAGTGAAAGTGAAAGTCAGTTGTTCAGTTGTGTCTGACTCTTTGCAACCCCAAGGAATGCAGCCTGTCAGCCTCCCCTGTCCATGGAATTCTCCAGGCAAGAACATTGGAGTGGGTAGCCATTCCCTTCTTCCCTTCTCAAGGGGATCTTCCCAACCCAGAGATCGAACCCAGTTTCCCACATTGCAGGTGGATTCTTTACCGTCTGAGCCAGCAGGGAAGCCCAATATATACAATATAGTTGTATAGCCTGGAGACACATATCACATTTAACTCCACAGCAGAGGTGGGCTTGTGTTTGAGTGAACAGAGGCAAATCCCAGGAGTTCTGCTAGCCATCAAAAAGTCTTTTACTCCACTTTATTTGAAATATGTTGAATCTCACTTCTTGTGGGGACCAATTCACCAATTTCATCAATTCCAACCTAATCAGGAACACCCTCACAGAAACACCCCCAAATAATGTTTAAGTAGATATCTGGACAGCCCATGGATTAGTTGACACATAAAATTAACAACTACAAGTTCACTTGCTGTCAGCTTAGTGGCCATACACATATCTTAAAATTATAATCTATTTCTAAATAATGATAATAACAAGGAATAATTCCACCTAACATGATACAACTCTGCTGTGTACAACCAAAATGTATTACCTCTTCCCAAGAGTGGAGGTAAAATCTTTGAGTGAGGTTTACTATTCATTTTCTTTGATATCAGGTAATACAATGTCAAATTAACAACACTTAATTATGATAATATAAAGTCAGTACATCTTATGTCTCATGATAAGGGAATAAGAATGGAAAGAAAACAAACACAAGTGCTGTACAGACACAAATGTATTCATATAAACTAAGAAGGAAATCTCTTGGCAATTACAATCCTCCCATCTATAACTGGACGTGTCATTGTTGTTGGTATTTTAACTAACTTCTTTTACTACCCATTCTGTGTTCTCTTTGCCTTCAGCAAGCACCTGACTCAGGTGGTCATTGTTCTTCACTTGGTTCAGTTCAGTTCAGTTCAGTCGCTCAGTTGGGTCCGACTCTTTGCGACCTCATGAATTGCAGCACGCCAGGCCTCCCATCGATTACCAACTCCCGGAGTTCACTCAAACTCACGTCCATTGAGTCGGTGATGCCATCCAGCCATCTCATCCTTTGTTGTCCCCTTCTCCTCCTGCCCCCAATCTGTCGCAGCAACAGAGTCTTTTCCAAAGAGTCAACTTTTCGCATGAAGTGGCCAAAGTACTGGAGTTTCAGCTTTAGCATCAGTCCTTCCAAAGAACACCCAGGACTGATCTCCTTTAGGATAGACTGGTTGGATCTCCTTGCAGTCCAGGGACTCTCAAGAGTCTTATCCAGCACCACAGTTCAAAAGCTTCAATTCTTCAGCGCTCAGCTTTCTTCACAGTCCAACTCTCACATCCATACATGACCCTGGAAAAACCATAATCTTGACTAGACAGACCTTTGTTGGCAAAGTAATGTCTCTGCTTTTTAATATGTTATCTAGGCCGGTCATAACTTTCCTTTCAAGGAGTAAGTGTCTTTTAATTTTATGGCTGTAATCACCATCTGCAGTGATTTTGGAGTCCCGAAAAATAAAGTCTGACACTCTTTCCACTGTTTCCCCATCTATTTCCCATGAAGTGATGGGCCTGGATGCCATGATCTTAGTTTTCTGAATGTTGAGCTTTAAGCCAACTTTTTCACTCTCCTCTTTCACTTTCATCAAGAGGCTCTTCAGTTCCTCTTCACTTTCTACCATAAGGGTGTTGTCATCTGCATATCTGAGGTTATTGATATTTCTAAGGGCAATCTTGATTCCAGCTTGTGCTTCTTCCAGCCCAGCGTTTCTCATGATGTTCTCTGCATATAAGTTAAATAAGCAGGGTGACAATATACAGCCTTGATGTACTCCTTTTCCTATTTGGAACCAGTCTGTTGCTCCATATCCAGTTCTAACTGTTGCTTCCTGACCTGCATATAGGTTTCTCAAGAGGCAGGTCAGGTGGTCTGGTATTCCCATCTCTTTCAGAACACACAGTCAAATGCTTTGGCATAGTCAATAAAGCAGAAATAGATGTTTTTCTGCAACTCTCTTGCTTTTTTGATGATCCAGCAGATGTTGGCAATTTGATCTCTGGTTCCTCTGCCTTTTCTAAAACCAGCTTGAACATCTGGAAGTTCACGGTTCACGTATTGCTGAAGCCTGGCTGGAGAATTTTGAACATTACTTTACTAACGTGTGAGATGAGTGCAATTGTGCAGTAGTTTGAGCATTCTTTGGCATTGCCTTTCTTTGGGATTGGAATGAAAACTGACCTTTTCCAGTCCTGTGGCCACTGCTGAGCTTTCCAAATGGTGAATGACATTCACCACATGAATGTCAACATTCATCAATACCACCATTAATGTCAACAGTACCAACATTCTTCACTTGGTAGAATGACCCAAATTTCTAAAGAGTCTGGGCCATTAGAACTATTGTGTGGTTTGGCCTCAAAGTTTTTCATTGACCATAATCATGAGAATAACAATGCTAAGAGATACCCTAGAGGGTGTTGTGTATTCCAGACATACTTTTTATTACCTTTTTGTGGAGGAGTCCAGTTTCCTCTTGTTACTTGCTATCAATCACCTCACCCAACATAGCAACTCATTTCTTTGTCTCATGATTCAAAGAAATGGAAAGTCAAAGGGCCTGAGTGGTAGTCTACTTTCAGACCAATGGAAGCATTGCTGTCTGTCTTGGTGGAACCAGGCTGTCCCGCTAGAAGTTTTTCCCTTCACCATTGTCCTTCCTGAATGTCACAGAGAGGAGCTGCGTGCAGCAGCTCTCCGCTTTCTGATGGTGCCCGCATACCATGCAGAACCATCTGTAGGTCAGGCCCCAGACTTCTTGGCCAACTAATTATAAGGACACAGGCCCCAGCTGGGACACAGAAGCCTTTGCGGCAGGATTGGAGGCCAATAGCATTGGAACCACTTCTTCAAGTAACGTTATTTGTGCCTTCAGGGCCTTTCCTGCTTGATCAAGTATATGCTGTTTCTATTTGATGAAGGAATGCTTCTGTGCACACTGAAATTTATGGTTAGTGGGTCAGATAACATCCAATTTGTCAAGGGAAGCTCCAGTATCATAGCAAATTAGTGGTCCATGGTTAAACATTCATTTTTTTACCAAGGTTAACTATCAGGCCTACAGCTGTTTCTCTACAGTAGAGTAGTTTCCACAGAGGATGGCAGTGCTTTGCTCAAAATTCTAAGGGCTTGCATTTCGATCTCCCTCCAGAGGCTGATTAAAGGCTCCAAGGAGCTGTCACTGCTGATTCAGGCTCCACTGGATCTGCTGGATATGGCCCGAGAGGCAGAACAGCGTGCACAACGGCCTACACACGGTACAAACAAATCCTTCTTTTGCTCCGAGCTCCACTCAAAACTAGCAATTGGTAACTGGCTGGAATAACACACCCAAATAAGGATATTACTGCCTCCACAGTTCACAGAGGCACATTATGCATTGTGCTTCTCTTTTGGTTTCAACAAGGGCCAGATATAACAACTTACCCTTAACCTTAGAAGGTTTTTTTTTTGACAAGCTCTGTATCACTAAAAGTGAAGTCGCTCAGTCGTGTCCGACTCTTTGCAACCCTGTGGACTGTAGCCCACCAGGCTCCTCCGTCCATGGGATTCTCCAGGCAAGAATCCTGGAGTGGGTTGTCATTTCCTTCTCCAGGGGATCTTCCTGACCCAGGGATCGAACCCCAGTCTCCCACATTGCAGGCAGACGCTTTAACCTCTGAGCCTCCAGGGAAGCCACCAGGTGTCTGTATCACTGGACACCTACAAATTTCACTGAAACAGAAGACCCCTGAACTGTCGTTATATTTATTTTCTACCCTTGTCCTGCAAGTGGCTTCCTACTAAATACTACTTCTTACTAAGACTGATAAGCACAATGTTATTCAGGTAACAGACTAAAATGATATAATATTTACAAATCATACATTTTATAAAAGTCTTGTATCCATAATAGATGAAACAGTCCCAATACTCATAATAAAGACAAATAAAATCAACCTAAAATGGGTGAGATATTTGAACAAACACTCCATCAAAAAAAGATATAGAGATGTCAAAGAAAGATGCAAAAAGACACTATAAAAATTAGTTACTAGGGAAATGCAAATAAAAGTAAAATAAGCTATTATCAAAATGACTAAAATTGAAAAGACCGTCCATACTGGAAGCGGTAATACAGGTATTTGTGCTCAAGGATAGACAACCAAATAAGTTAGGAAGTAATGACCCCAAAATAAAGAAGACAGCATACTGAGGGCAAGTGTTGGTTGTGTTGAAGCTACCACTACACATCACATACCCCACTCTATTCCTCTATGCATTTTTCACATGACTCCTCTCTTCTATGATATTTTTCTCCTCTATTTTGGCTTTCGTCAGCAAAATTCTAAGGAAGCAGATCAATAAGTCTATGATGCTGTTTGCTTCCCCTCATCCAAGTCCGAAGTGGAGATTAAGCATTTTCTTTTGTTACTCAGATGTCACATCAAATTATCAAAAATAAGTAAGTTAACGTTTATCGAATGAATTACACTGACAACTTTCTCTGTTGATGCAAAAAAGGAAAATCTGATCATTGTACAACTATTTAAAAATCCCATAAGAGTTTTCCTTTAAATTGGGATATAGAACAAAGTCTCTGACCTGGTCTTCAAGGTCCTGTGTTACCCACATAAGCTGGCCTCCCTGACCCTATTTGGTTTCTCCTTGTATCCCTCTTTTCAGCTATAATAATTTTGACTTGATTTACAAAATGTCAAATTGTCAGCTGAAAAATGGAAAAAAAAAAGTGAGTAATCTGCATATTTTATTTTTGAGGGTAAAATCTGGATAAGCAAAATAGCTCTAAGAACATAATATACTCTTTATTTAATTATCTGGTTAACATATTTTGGTGAACTAGAACTACAAACAAATGAACGATAGTTTAAGGATTTAGGTCATAATGTTTTCTGGATAAGAAATCTTTCTGATAATTGTGTTCAAAATGTTTATTTGATTTAATTACCCGCATTCTCTAAATCACTTACATAGTAATCTCTATTCTTTCACCCACTTCTGACAATAATTTCGTAAAATATACCTGTACACACACAGACAGAAAAATGCAGAAAATGTTTCTCCAGTGCTTTTCTCAGATTTATGACTTAATAAGTACCCACATTTCAAATTGAGAATTTTTTAATGTTTAGTGATTTGGGATTGAGTGGAAGGATGTTTACTCATAATAAATGTACATTTAACAACTTAAATTGTTAGCACAGGATATTTATATTGCCTTTATTCAGTTCCAGTCTTTGCTCAATTTTATTTCACTAATAAAACCTGTGGAGACGCAAATGCTGTGCATGTAAACCAGAAGGATTTCTAGAGAAAGTCAGCTCTAATCACAATAATAACAAAGTAAAAGCATCTTTTAAAAATGAAAATATTTGTAGACTTTTGGATCGCAGCCATTCTGACTGGTGTGAAATGGTACCTCATAGTGGTTTTGATTTGCATTTCTCTGATAATGAGTGATGTTGAGCATCTTTTCATGTGTTTGTTAGCCATCTGTATGTCTTCTTTGGAGAAATGTCTATTTAGTTCTTTGGCCCATTTTTTGATTGGGTCGTTTATTTTTCTGGAGTTGAGCTGTAGGAGTTGCTTGTATATTTTTGAGATTAGTTGTTTGTCGGTTGCTTCATTTGCTATTATTTTCTCCCATTCTGAAGGCTGTCTTTTCACCTTGCTAATAGTTTCCTTTGATGTGCAGAAGCTTTTAAGGTTAATTAGGTCCCATTTGTTTATTTTTGCTTTTATTTCCAATATTCTGGGAGGTGGGTCATAGAGGATCCTGCTGTGATGTATGTCGGAGAGTGTTTTGCCTATGTTCTCCTCTAGGAGTTTTATAGTTTCTGGTCTTACATTTAGATCTTTAATCCATTTTGAGTTTATTTTTGTGTGTGGTGTTAGAAAGTGGTCCAGTTTCATTCTTTTACAAGTGGTTGACCAGATTTCCCAGCACCACTTGTTAAAGAGATTGTCTTTAATCCATTGTATATTCTTGCCTCCTTTGTCAAAGATAAGGTGTCCATATGTGCGTGGATTTATCTCTGGGCTTTCTATTTTATTCCATTGATCAATATTTCTGTCTTTGTGCCAGTACCATACTGTCTTGATAACTGTGGCTTTGTAGATAACTGTTGGTGGGAATGCAAACTAGTACAGCCACTATGGAGAACAGTGTGGAGATTCCTTAAAAAAACTGAAAATAGAACTGCCTTATGATCCAGCAATCCCACTGCTGGGCATACACACTGAGGAAACCAGAAGGGAAAGAGACACGTGTACCCCAATGTTCATCGCAGCACTGTTTATAATAGCCAAGACATGGAAGCAACCTAGATGTCCATCAGCAGATGAATGGATAAGAAAGCTGTGGTACATACACACAATGGAGTATTACTCAGCCATTAAAAAGAATACATTTGAATCAGTTCTAATGAGGTGGATGAAACTGGAGCCTATTATACAGAGTGAAGTAAGCCAGAAGGAAAAACATAAATACAGTATACTAACGCATATATATGGAATTTAGAAAGATGGTAACAATAACCCGGTGTACGAGACAGCAAAAGAGACACTGATGTATAGAACAGTCTCATGGACTCTGTGGGAGAGGGAGAGGGTGGGAAGATTTGGAAGAATGGCAATGAAACATGTAAAATATCATGTAGGAAACGAGTTGCCAGTCCAGGTTCGATGTACGATGCTGGATGCTTGGGGCTGGTGCACTGGGACGGCCCAGAGGGATGGTATGGGGAGGGAGGAGGGAGGAGGGTTCGGGATGGGGAACACATGTATACCTGTGGTGGATTCATTTTGATATTTGGCAAAACTAATACAATTATGTAAAGTTTAAAAATAAAATAAAATTAGAAAAAAAATAAAAATGAAAATAACTTTGAGGCAATGCTAGTATATTTATAAACTAAAAGTAAAATTACAATGAAAGTCTCTAATTCATACACAAATTCCATAGGAAAAAAAACTCGGAATTTTGAGTAAAAGGAAAAAGAAATGTTTCCCTGTGCTGACAATCTTTGTTAAAACCAGAGTTGATAGATATTTACCCCTCAAACCACTGAGACTTTCCTCTTATCTCATCTTCAGGTCTTCTGTGATACTTCCTTTCTTCATTGCTTGTCTTTGCTACAGTTACTGTCTATGCTCCTTAGTCTCTTCCTGTTTATTGTTGTTCCTTGTTTTCATCCACTCAAATTTCCCATTCCACTTCTCTACCCACTCTCTTCTCAATTCCCTCCTCTCTCTCTCTTTTCAAAACTTTCATAATATTGCTCTATAAGGAAAAAATGCATTTGCCTGTGGGTGGTAAACAAATGTCAACTGTTGTCCACATCTTAAATACTTTATTCCATTCTCCTCACTGCTGTGTCACTTGCTTCCCATTCCCTTCTTATTATTCTCTGATCTCAACTCTATCCCCAAATGGAGACTGCTCCCACTAAAAATCTCTTAATTCTCACACTCAGTGACTTCTGTTCACTCCTTATCCTCCCAGAGAAGTTGTTTTGCTTTAGACACTCTATTTTGCTTTGTCCTTCTTGAGTATTTTCCTCTCTCTAAGTTACCAACACTCAGCTTTCCAATTCCCACCTTCTCTGTTCACTCTGCTCAGCATCCTTTTCTTGTCTTTCCTTTTTTCCTCCTTTGTGAGCCAGAGCTCTTGGTTGCAAGATGAAATGAGTTAACTGAATAAAAACTGGCTTAAACACAGAAATGTTAGGGGAATTGGAGAAATCCACTGGAGAAATTGGCAAGATACAAAGAAAGAAGTCAGACAGTCAATAGCCAAAAATATGTCCCAGCTCTAGCTCAATAAGATCACTTGTCATTGCCGCTGAACTTGAATTCCACGACTCACTATCGATGGCACTGCTATGTGCACAGGATTCATGTTCTGGTTCCTCAGTTGATTTTGCAATCAAAGCAACCAAAATTCTCTTTGTCCCATGTTTGACCTCTGTCCCCCCTCTCCAAATCCCAAATCCAGGGTAAATGAGTTTTTTTTTTTTTTTTTTTCCCCAGCTATACCAAGTCCCCTCCCTCTAGGTACCATGGATGGGAAAGTTAGTTTCCAGAAATTTTGGCTTCTAGAAAGGATGAGAGCTTTAGTCTCCACCAAGACTAATTTGGTAGAAAAGAGAATCAGATGTCATCCATCCAATAAATTATGTATATTCATCTTTAATCTCTTTATATAACTTCTTCAAATTTATTTTCATTCCTTCCATTTTTTACTTTATGCACACTGTTCAACGTATCAGCCATAGTAACTGCTTTCATTCACCTCAATGACACCCAAGTCATTATTTCTATTAAACACTTGTAGAATCACACTGCTATGTTTATCTCACTCAGATATTCAGAAGATGCCCCTTGCAAAAACTAGCTACTGCATCTGAGTCTTCAGTCTCAGTTTTTAATGAACACCTAATCAGTCACCAAGTGACCCTCTTACTAACCACTCCTTCACATTTAATCTGTCACCGAATCTCATTGATTCTATATTCTGATTTATTTTTAATAATTGTATTTACTTATTTATTTTTGGCTGTCCTGGTTCTTTGTTGATGTGTGGGCTTTTCTCTAGTTGCAGAGAGCAGAGGCTGCTCTGTAGTTGCAGCGTGTGGGCTTCTCATTGAGGGGGCTTCAGTAGCTGTGGCTCCTGGCCTCAGTAGCTGTGGTTCCCAGGCTTTAGAACACAGGCCCAACAGTGGTGGGTCATGGGCTTAGTTACTTGGTGGCACGTGGTATCTCAATTTGTCCCACCCTCTCTTTTCCCTGCTGTGCCCACAAGTCCACTCTCTATGGTATCTTCCTGGCCCAGAGATTGAACCAAGGTTTTCTGCATTGGCAGGTGGATTCTTTACCATTGAGCCACCAGGGAAGCCGTGGTTTATTTTGATCTATGTCTCTGTCAGATGTTCAAGCTGGATTTAGAAAAGGCAGAGAAACCAGAGATTAAATTACCAACATCCATTGTATCATCAAAAAAGCAAGAGAGTTTCAGAAAAACATCTATTTCTGCTTTATTGACTATGCCAAAGCCTTTGATTGTGTGGGTCACAACAAACTGTGGAAAATTCTTAAAGACATAGGAATACCAGACCACCTTCCCTGACTCCTGAGAAATATGTATGCAGGTCAAGAAGCAACAGTTAGAACTGGACATGGAACAAAAGACTGGTTCCAAATCAGGAAAGGAGTATGTCAAGGCTGTATATTGTCACCCTGATTATTTAACTTATATGCAGAGTACATCATGAGAAATGCTAAACTGGATGAAGCACAAGCTGGAGTGCTTGTTCAAGATTACTGGGAGAAATATCAATAACCTCAGATATGCAGATGACACCATGCTTATGGCAGAAAGAGAAAAAGAACTAAAGAGCCTCTTGATGAAAGTGAAAGAGGGGAGTGAAAAAGTTGGCTTAAAACTCAACATTCAGGAAACTAAGATCATGGCATCCAGTCCCATCACTCTTGGCAAATAGATGGGGAAACAATGGAAACAGTGACAAACTTTCTTTTTGGGGGCTCCAAAATCACTGCAGATAGTGATTGCAGCCATGAAATAAAAAGACGCTTGCTCCTTGGAAGAAAAGTTATGACCAATCTAGACAGCATATTAAAAAGCAGAGACATTATTTTGCCAAGAAAGGTCTGTCTAGTCAAAGCTATGGTTTTTCCAATAGTCATGCATGGATATGAGAGGTGGACTGTAAAGAAGGCTGAGTGCCAAAGAATTGATGCTTTTGAACTGTGGTGTTGGACAAGACGCTTGAGAGTCACATGGACAACAAGGAGATCCAACCAGTTCATCCTAAGGGAAATCAGTCCTGAATATTCATTGGAAGGACTTACGCTGAAGCTGAAACTCCAATACTTTGGCCATATGATGTGAAAAATTGACTCATTTGCAAAGACCCTGATGCTGGGAAAGATAGAGGGTGAGAGGAGAAGGGGACAACAGAAGATAAGATGGTTGGATGGCCTCACCAACTCAATGGACATGAGTTTGAGTAAGCCCTGGGAGTTGGTGATGGACAGGGAAGCCTGGCATTCTGCAGTCCACTGGGTTGCAGAGTTGGACACAACTGGGCTACTGAACTGAACTGAAGTGACATCTCTGTCTTCTCCCTCATCACCCCAATCACATCACACATGAAGAAGAACTTCACATACTTTTAATCACCTGGGGAGTACTGAAAAATACATGTTATTTGACCACATTCATGATCTTTTGGATCAATTTCTAAAATAGTATCTCAGACAATATTCTGCATGAAAAATTACCCCAAACAATTTGGACATGTAATCTAATTTGGGAATAACTGGACAAGAGTCATAGCTTACTAAAGAGTATTTATGACACAAGACTCTTCTTCCTACATTCTGTTTTCTGCAACCAAATATTTAATTTCAAAAATAACCATTGATGACACGCCACATCTTAAAAGTTTTCAGTGCTTGCCTGATGATTAATGAATAAAATTGAAGATTATTCTTATGATATTCAATTCACTTGATAACCTAGGCCTTTCCAACATTTTTAAAACCTGCATTTATCTCAAACACACGGAATTTCCATATCTCATTAAATAGTTTCCCCATACATTTGTTCATGTTTAGAATTTCCTTTTTCTAAATAAGTTTATTCCTGTACATATTTTGAACTAAAATAATCACATTTTCCAAATATAACAATTTTCCCTAATACTTTTCTCATATTAAAGTACGAGTAAATAAAATCATATTCAGGCTAGTTTATGGTTTTGTTTAAATTAGCCTAACTGTTTTTTTTAATCTTCTGATATATAATCTTCTTTTCACATTTACTGCATTGTTTTTCGAGGCCATCTATTAAGGATATGGAAATGAAAAAAGCAACATTGCTGATGGAATTTTTTCTCACAGGACTTAAGTATCAACTATGGTGATAAATCCCCTTGTTCTTATTCTTGGTGATATACTTCATCACCATTGTGGGAAATCTTGGTCTGATTGTTCTCTTCTGCAATGACCCTAACCTTTACATTCCCGTCTTAATCCTTGGAAAATTGGCCTTTGTTGATGCCTGGATATCCTCCATAGTGACTCCAAAGATGCTGGTCAACTTCTGTACCAAGAGCAAAATTATCTCTCTCACTGAATGCAAGTTACACATTTTTTCCCCTTGCAATCAGTGTAACCACAGAATGCTTTTTGCTGGCAACAATGGCATATGATTGCTATGTGGCCATAGGTAAACTATTATATTATCCAGTGATTATGACAGATAGACTGTGCATCTGGCTATTAGCTTTGTCATTTTTAGGTGGCCTTTCTCATGCCACACTTCATAACACTTTTTAATTCAAATTAACCTTTTGTAATTCCATCATAGTATAGCACTTTTACTGTGATATTATACCATTGTTTAAGATGTCCTGTACTGACCCTTCCATTAATTTTCTGATAGTATTTATTTTCTCTGGATCAATACATGTATTCACCTTTCTCATGTTCTTGTGTCTTATTTGCTTGTTCTCTTTACAATTTTAAAAAAGAAGTCTGTTGAAGGCGTGAGGAAGACCTTCTCCACCTGTGGCACCCACCTGCTATCTGTCTGTTTATATTATGTGCCTCTTTTCATGTATGTGTGCCGTGGATCTGCACAAGCAGATGATCAGGATATGATGGACTCTCTATTTTACATTGTTATAATTCCTTTGTTAAATCCAATTATCTACAGATTGAGAAATAAGAAAGTCATAGATTCACTGACAAAAATGTTAAAAAGAAAAGAGTAGATATCATACTAATAAATGTTCTTTTTTCATTAAAACAACACAAAATGTTACAGGTTAGATGTTGTGACATGCTGATTAGTGTTCAAAGTTTTCTACATTTATAATTGTCCTATTATTTTAATAACTTAAGATGTTAGTGCCTAATAAATTCTTTAAAGCATTTGTTCATCTTATTCTAAAATATATAAGGTATTTAATCAATTGTTTATGTCATAGAAAAGTAATTAAAGTAGAAAACAAATGGAAATATTTCATGTTTGAATGTTCTTCAATGTGTGACTTTATAAATGCATTAAGTACTAAGCTAGTGGAGTTCCTCTGAATAGTTTATCATGTATTTGATACTCACACAACTGTAGAGCCTCATATCACATGTAACTCCACAAGTAGGCAGGTTTGTGTTTGAATGAACAGAAGTATTCCCAGAATTCTGCCTGCCATCAAAAGGTATTACTTTCTACTTTATCTGACTCATTACAAATCTTTAGTAGGGATGAACTCTCATATCACATAGAGAAATAAACAGAAATTAGAAAATAATGAGGAAAAATGGCATTAGAAGTAAGATATTAAGTCAGAGCTACAGTGTAAAAGATGCCCTTAGCTAGTATGCTTTTTAGAGACAGGCAAAGAGTCAAGTTGTGTCTCACTGTCTATGATGCTTTCTAAGGACCTTTCTAGCTTTGTTTGTATTTGAAGGTCAGTCTGAAAAACTTCACTAATTTAGAAAACTAACAGATTACAATGATGGTTTAAGTTGGATAGGCATAGAAAAGAAGAAAAAAAATGGAAAAATAGAAAGAAAATGGTCAATTTTTCTAGAATTAAAAATAGGCAAAAGATTAAGATTTGAAGAACAGTAGTATATTGTTAACAGTTAACAATAACAGTAATTGTTGTTGGAGTGTGTTGTTGACAATGAGGGGCTGTAAATGTATATTTGTTGTTGTCATTGTTCAGGTGCTAAGTCGTATCTGAATCTTTGTGACCCCGTGGACTGAAGCATGCCAGGCTTCCCTGTCCTTCACTATCTCCTAGGCATGTTCACTGAGTTGGTGATGCTATCTAATCATCTCATCCTCTGTTGCCCTCTTCTCCTTTTGCCTTCAATCTTTCCTAGCATCAGGGTCTTTTTCAATGAGTCAGGTCTTCGCATCAAGTGGCCAAAATACTGGAACTTCAGCTTTAGCATTAGTCCTTCCAATGAATAGTCAGGATTGATTTCCTTTAGGATTGACTGGTTTGATCTCCATGCAGTCCAAGGGACTCTCAAGAGTCTTCTCCAGCACCACAATTCAAAAGCATCAATTCTTCGGTGCTCAGCTTCTTTATGGCCCAACTCTGACATCCAGACATGACTACTGGAAAAACCATAGCTTTGGTTATATGCACCTCTGTCGGCAAAGTGATGTCTCTGCTTTTAAATATGCTGTCTAGGTTTGTCAAGCACCTTTTAATTTCATGGCTTCAGTAATCATGTGCAGTGATTTTGGAGCCCAAGAAAATCAAATCTGTTACTGCTTTTACTTCTTCCCTTTTATTTGCCATAAAGTGATTGTATCAGATGCAATTATCTTAGTTTTCAGAATTTTGAGTTTTAAGCCAGCTTTTCACTCTTCTCTTTTAGCTTCATCAAGAGGCTCTTTAGTCCCTTTTTAGTTTCTGCCATTAGAGTGGTATCATCTACATATCTGAGGTTGTTGCTATTTCTCCAAGCAATCCTGATCCCAGCTTGTGAGTCATCCAGCCTGGCATTTCACATGATGTACTCTGGCTTCTCTGATGGCTCAGATGGTAAAGAAACTTCCTGCAATGCAAGAGACCCAAGTTCTATCCCTGGGTTGGGAAGATTCCCTGGAGAAGGGGATGGCTACTGGCTCCAGTATTCTTGTCTGGAGAATTCCATGGACAGAGGGGCCTGGTGGGCTACAGTCTGCAGGGTCACAAAGAGCTGGATATGACTGAGAAATTAACACACACTCTGTGTATAGGTTAAATAAACGGGTGACAATATATGGTCTTGTTGCACTCCTTTCCCAATTGTGAACCACTCAGTTGTTCCATGTAAGGTTCTAACCATTGCTTTTTGACATGCATACAGGTTTCTCAGAAGAAGGTAAGGTGGTCTGGTATTCCCATGTCTTTAAGAATTTTCCACAGTTTGCTGTGATCCACACAGTAAAAGCCTTTCATGTAGTCAATGAAGCAGAAGTAGATGTTTTTCTGGAATTCCTTGCTTTCTCTATGATCCAATGAATGTCAAAGATCAAATAACTTTGAGATGATACAAGGTTATGTAGCTCAGTGAGCGGATGGGAAGAACATGGAAATAAACAAGAATTTGGATGTTTGTGCCTTCAAGTCCTTAAATGTCCATTTTATCCCACTACATACTCTAAGAATAATAAGTTATTCATCTTCAGCTCCACCTTTCTCTTCATCTCACCACTGACTCTATGTATATTCTTTCTGATACCACTGAGACCTTCACCTTCATAACTACATATCTTTTTGATTTACAAAACTCAAGTTACTTTTCCTCCCATTCTGGGGATCCTGTCTTACTTCCCAAACACAGCTGCCAAATTATTCTTTGTATGCAGAACTCGGAGCAAATCATATATTAGACATTATAAATGTTGTCAGAATATGATTTTTTTAACTTCTGAGAAGATATTAATACCATTTAAATGACACTTATTTGAATGAAATGATTAACAGATTGTCATGATATTTCCTTCTACTTTTCGATATAAAGCAAGAAACTTGCTAAATGTACTGTATTTGTGTTAACATAGGGTTTTCCAGTTAACAGAACCAATATGATATAAATATATAATTTATATATACATATAGATATCTATCTAAATGTTTACCATATAAAGAGTTTTATTATAAGATATTGGCACATATAATTATAGAGACTGAGAATCTGCCCTCTGCAAGCAGGAGACCCAAGGCAATAGATGTTCATAGTTCAAAGGCCCGAGACAGTAGAATCAATGGTATAGATTTCTGTCCGAGTCTGAAATCTTAAGAACCAAAACCATCAAAGACATGAAAGAGCAATGTCTGAGACAAGTAGAGAGAAAATTCAATGATCCACTGCTTTTTTTGCTGTTGTTGTTAAATTAGGGAGAGGCATCTGCTTTACTCAGTCTATTGCTGCTGCTGGTAAGTTGCTTCAGTCGTGTCTGACTCTGTGAGACCCCACAGACAGCAGACCACCAGGCACCTCCATCCATGGGATTTTCCAGGCAAGAGTACTGGAGTGGGGTGCCACTGCCTTCTCTACTCAGTCTACTAACTCCAAACTAATCAGGTCTGGAAACACCCTCACAGACACACATCCATAGGTAATATTTTTCAAGATATCTGGATATCCCATGGCCCAGAGAAGCTGATACATAAAGTGAGCCATCACAAGTTTACCTGTTATCAATTTGGCATCTATACATAATTCCTTACCATATTTAATCTTCAAATAAAGACAACAAGGTCATAATTCTGCCTAACATGATACAACTATGCTGTGTACAACTGAAAATGCACTAAGTCTTTCCCCAGATAAGAAGGTAAAATCCTTAAGTGATGTTTACTCTTCTCCTCAATATCTGGGGACTTAATACTATGATGTCTAATTAACAATGCTTAATTACAATGATATATAGTCAATACATCTTATGTTATGTGACAAGGGATAAGGAATAATAGTGGAAAGAAAACAAATATATTATCTGTATATGTATAAACATACACACACACGTATTCTTACCAAAACAGAAAGAAAATACATACATGCCAGAGTCCAGCTCCAGCAGCCAGGGGATCAGCCTGAAGGGATGAGGTGTTGGCAGGAAACGATATAGCCTGACAGGAGGTAGGGGACTACATGTTTATTTCAGGCATCAGGTTCTCTTTTATACTTTTTCAAAAGCATTAGGTCAGATGTTTGACATTTTTAGTTCCCCCTCACCCAGATTATTGTTTCATTGTTGCCCTTCCTGCTTCAGCGATTCTCTCAGAATCCTGTTTACTTGTGATTACATTGTAACTCATGCTTATGTCTGGGCTGCATACCACATTCCTCAGTTTATTTCTTATCTTTCTAAATCCTGCTTGCCCCTAGTATCTGAAGCTCACTATCTCCTAAAAAGGCTTCTAGCTATTCTTAATTATTCCTAAACCAAGCTCAGCAAACTTCCTTTGCCATAAACATATCCCTCACAAACAGGTCTTAGATAATAGTCCTTCCCATGGCCTCAAGCTGTGGCCTACCTGCTCATTCTGGGACATTCTTTGTAAAAATTCTTAAACAAATGTCAATGGTTACTTTATAGATTATTTTCTGGGCACAACTGCAGAAGGCTTTGTGCTTTCTCAAGCTTCTCTCAAGAACAATAAGCATCTTAACATTCTTTCCAACCAACTCAACTGAAGAAAGGAAGAAACAAGTCAGAATCACAAGAGCTAACTCCTTCATCCCAGTCTGTGCCTGCGGAATGAGGAGAGTAGGCTGGGGCCGTGCCTCCATTTTGTCAGTAATGCCTAAGGTGGCTCCTGACACATACAGCAGCATTACTGTCTTCATATCTGTAACTAATGACATGGCATTTAAAACTTTATACATTTATACATTCTTCCACTACCAGTCATATTCCCATTGACTTCAGGAAGTACTGAAGCTAATTATTGCTATTTACCTGGTGGGGTGACACAAATCTAATGACCCAAAGTAGCCTGAGGCATTAGAACTCCTGCCCAACTGGTTTGTTAAAGTTTGCCACTGAGCTTAATCATAGGAAAGAACCTCTAAGAGAGGTGCTATAAAATTTTTTATAAGAGCAATAATAATTTAAAAGAAATTTCAATATCTAATATGATCTAAAATCTTAAAATCTAGTATCATTTCTATCATTTAGTCTTATTGTTTTGATTTCCATTTTTATGTTTTATAATATGCATAATATTTTAGCAGTGTGGTATGTCTATCTAATTTATAAATAAAATTTTTATGTTTAGAAATATACCAAATGACTTTACTGACATGAATGTACACCAAAAATGGTTTGGAATCTCTCATATTGTGAAGCAACCAGAAGTTGGAAAATAGGTGAAATACACGAGGAGATGAGACAATCTGGGGGAAATTCTAGAATGAAAGAAGAATGAGATCAAGTATAGAACTCAGGGGAACATTAGTATAATTAAGGAAAAAGAAAGAACCACAACTCAGCATATAATCTGTTCCAGCAGATGGAACAATCAGGAAGATTGAAGCAGTGAGTGTTATCACAGAAGCCAAAAGTTAAGATTTTCAATAGAGTCAAAGCCTACAGTTTGGTTAGAAAGGTAATTAGATGTTCTTTGGAGCAGGCATTTAGAGTTAGTTGTGACTTTACTGAGAAACAGGGTTTGGTAAATTGGAAAGGACAGAAAAAATCAATGGAAAGGAACCAAAACTTCCAATCTAATTCTCCATTCCCTTTATATTACCTGTTCTCTTTATATTATGTATAAGTAAACTTCTACCACTCTAGTTTGCTATTAATATTTTAATTAGGTCTTGCTTTTTCAAGTTTCTAGGCTTTTAACATTTGATTCCCTCATGCTAATTCTTTCCTCATGTGCTTTGCTTATAAAATCCTAATTTATCTTCAAGGTTCATCAGGAATGACAATTCCACTTAGAAATCTTTTTTTTTTTTTTTAATTTGTCCAGGTCACAGTTAACTTTGTTCACTATATTTTAATACAGCTTATTTATACTTTTTTATATCACAACCTAAATTGCACGGTAGTTAGCAATGTAAGTGTCTCTGTCATCACTAGGAGATTTTTATCAGAAGCATTTGTAAAACTTGAGAAAGTCTTATCCCCCATGCTCATATTCTGTGCTCACTTTACCCACCATCTTTTCCAACACCATGTCTATTGCAAGCACTTGATTAAGGTTAAACTGAACTGAAATTTTAAAAATAAAAAAGCACATACTGAGGATCTAGCTCAGTTTGTGAATGCAGGTTCCAATTACATATGACACAGTCAGTGACTTGCTGACTTAAGCATATATAGTCAAGACTTAAAATCAAGACACATACAAGTTGTACTTGATCAAGTAGCAAATGCAATATAAAAACAAGTACCATGTATACTTTGGTCACCTGATATGAAGAGCCAACTCATTAGAAAATACTCTGATGCTGGGAAAGATTGAAGGCAGGAAGAGAAGCAAATGACAGAGGACGAGATGGTTGGTTGGCATCACCAACTCAATGGACATGAGTTTGAGCAAGCTCTGGGAGATGGTAAAGGACAAGGAAGCCTGGCGTGCTGCAGTCCATGGGGTAGCAAAGAGTGGAAAAGACTGAGAGACTGAACAGCAACATTCTTGTATATTAGGAAATGAAAAAATAAATTTAAGGACCTAGGAAAGTCCTTAAGGAGGAGATTTGATTTGAGATGAGGATGGTGTAGTTCTTGGAGTAGAGAGGAAGACAGTGTTTTAGATGAGGGAAGCATAAGCAAATTAATTAAACAGGTGCACGGAACAATGAAGGGAGGCACATGGCCGAATGCCCTGAGGTGAGAGGAATAAAGAAAGGTGACAGGGAAAATACAGACAGACTGTGTAGCATCTGAAAAGACAAAAATTTTTAAAAAATGGACTTGTGTGAAAAACCAATGGAAGACCTTGCAACTTCTTGAGTAGGAGAGTATAATTTTTTCATTCACTGGACAAATATTTGTTGAGCACCACAAAATGTCACATATTGTTTAAGATGTTAGAAATATACAGGGATGAACATAACAGAGAAATCCCTTTCCTTTTAAGTCTATATGCTAATGGTGATTGGGTGGAAGGAGTGACCGACTGACTCCTTGTGATGCAATAACAAATAAATACGTAGCATATCGAAGGTAATTAATGGAATGAAGGTTCTTGAGAGTCCCTTGGACTGCAAGGAGATCAAACGAGTCAATCCTAAAGGAAATTAACCCTGAATACTCATTGGTAGGACTGATGCTGAAGCTGAAGCTCCAATACTTTGGGCACGTGATGTGAAGAACCAACACATTGGAAAAGACCCTGATGTTGGGAAAAACTGAAGGCAGGAGAAGAAGGGGATGAGAGAGGATGAGATGGCTGGATGGCATCACTGACTCAATGGACATGAGTTTGAGCAAACTCTGGGAAATAGTTAAGGACAGGGAAGACTGGTATGCTGCAGTCCACGGGGCTCGCAAAGAGTCGACACAATTTAGTGACTGAACAACAGCAAAGTGGAAGGAAGGGGAAAAAATAAGGTAAAAAAGATAATAGCAGCTGAGGGAAACTGAAAAGGTAGGAGAAACATCTCAGTAATTCATATGTAGGAATAAATAATGATATTACAGTTTTCAAAGAGGTTTTTAAAAGATATTGGGACAAATGTAAATAACAGAGTAAAGTTAATGACCCTGGCTGAACCTATCACATCTTTTAGTCTCCTTTCAAAATTCTAATAATCTTTCATAAGGCATATTAATTGTTTCAGTAAAAGGTAAAATTAATATTAGATTGTTTTCAGCTCATTTAAAATTTATGCAGATAATAAACAGCATTTAATAAGAATATATATAATAATTATCAAGGTGATCATCAAACAACTTTAGTCTTATAAGGCATTTATTTATGTGTAGGGGATTGAATCTCCCCACAGAAATACTCTCATGTCTGTGCAAGGAAATCCCTTAGGATTTGATGGAAAATTTTAACTTTGCATTGTAAGGAACATAATTATTGACTCTGACCTCTTTGCAGTCTCCTGATTTTCATTCTTTTAATCCCAAATGTTTTAGAGACCAAAGCTTATATTCTGAAATTCTGTAAGACCTAAGCCAAGAAGGAAACGTGAGGTGCTACAAAACATTCTTAGTGAAATTTAGGTAAGGGGGATATTCTAATTTATTTTTACTTTTAGTATTAACATCCATTTATATATTTATCTGCAATTATTAAGCATTTTTGGTTGTTACTAGGTTTCAACTATGCCATTATCTTTCCAGCTCTTTTCAAAACTGAATTGTGGAAAATTCAGGATGAGATTCAAACTGTTATTCACAATAACTTTTTCAGACTCAGGTAGAACTTCAAAATATACAGGTAAAGATAAGAACTCTATTAAATAATTCAGGCACTCACATTGAACACTTCTAACTTAGCTGAATAATTAAGTGGATTATTTTTAGTACTTTAAAACAAATAACCAAAATTTTCAGTTGGTGTTTTTACTTTGATGTTTTGATTATGGAAAAATAAAACTATTTTGACCAAAGAATTCATATTAGTAAACCTAACAGTTAACAGTGTTAGTGGATAACTAAATGATAGCTTTTTAAGAAGAAAACAAAATTTGTCCTCAAAAATTACATTAAGATTTAAAGGGTTTTCTCTTCTAAGTTTTTGAAAAACTAAAGTATAAAAGCAAGCTTACTATTATTTATTAGCTTTTATTCCACTGTGATATACTTCAGAAAATCTTACACAATTTTTTTAGAGTCCGAAAAATAGCTGATGAGTAGATTCAAATGAAAGGATACCTTCTTTTAAATTAAATATGTATATGGTATTTATCATAAAAACATTATTTAACATATATAACATTCTGATTTGATACGTTTGTATATGGTAATATGATTGTCACTGTAACATTTAGGACTCTGTCATGTCACATAATTGTCATTTCTGTGGTGGGAATAATTAAGATCTAGTCTCAGTACTTTTGATGATTATGGTAAATATTTTTGTCTACATTCACTATACTGTGCATTAGATTCCAGGACTTATTTATCTATTAGTTGCAAATTTGTACCCTTAAACATTACTCCTATTCTCTTACTCCTTATCCCCTAGTAATACCATTTTACTCTGTTTTATAAGTTTTGCTTTTTTAGATCCACATGTGAATTATACCATGCAGTATTTGTCTTTCTAATCACTTAGCATAAGGTCCTCCAGGTCCGTTCATGTTTTCACAAATGGCAGAGTATCATTCTTCCTCGTGGCTGAATAATATTCAATTGTGTGTGTGTGTGGGTGTATGTACACATACATACACACACCACACTATCCACCTTGTCTTCTTTATCCATCCATCCTATGATGGACACTAGGTGTCTTGTCTATTGTGGATAATGTTGCAATAAATATTACAGTGCTGCTGCTGCTAAGTCCCTTCAGTCGTGTCCAACTCTGTGCTACCCCATAGACGGCAGCCCACCAGGGTCCCCCATCCCTGGGATTCTCCAAGCAAGAACACTGGAGTGGGTTGCCATTTCCTTCTCCAATGCATGAAAGTGAAAAGTGAAAGTGAAGTCGCTCAATCGTGTCTGACCCTTAGCGACCCCATGGACTTCAGCCTTCCAGGCTCCTCCATCCATGGGATTTTCCAGGCAAGAGTACTGGAGTGGGGTGCCATTGCCTTCTCCGATTACAGTGCAGATATCCCTTTTATAACTTGTTTTCATTTCCTTTTGATTATACACCCGGATGTGGAACTTAGGGATCATATGAAAGTTTTATTTTTAATTTTTTGAGGAAAATCAATCTTATTTGTAATGGTTGAACCAATTTACATTCCCACCAATAGTGCATAATGGTTCTCTTTTCTTCACATCTTTGCCAATACTTCTTATTTCTTGCCTTCTTGATGACAGGCATTCTGAGAGGTATAGGGTAATTTCTTGTGTTTTTGACTTGCATTTTCCTAAGGATTAGTGATACTAAATACCTTTTCATGTGCTGTTGATTACTTGAATGTCTTCTGGAAGAATACCCTTTTAGTTCCTCTGCCCACTTTTAAATCAGATTTACTTTTACTATTGAGTTGTATGAGTTCCTTATATATTTTGGATATTATTCCCCAATTTTTGAATGATGAGGTTTGAAAATTTTTCTTTGTAGACTCTTCTTCAAAATTAATAGACTCAACTTGCAGGAGAGGTCACTAAGGATCACTGATAGGATTCTGAAAACAACTTCACCCCTTCTAGGTCACTGGGATGGAGGTAGGGCTGAAATCAATACTGTTTTCTCCTTGTAGCACAGCACAGCTGTCATAAGTACAAGTCACAGTTAACTTCAAAATGTCTATAATTTAATAAGCAAATTGTGCCTTCAAATATAAAAAGGTAGATTATACATAAGACATTCTAGATTGTGTTGCATATACAAGACATGAGAGCAGACAAAATGGAGATCAGTATGATCTGGGGCATTTAGTTAAAACTTTCTTAAATAGCCTTACATGTAAATTATGCTTTATATAAAAAGAGTAAATGATTCAGATACATGGGTAAAAGCACCAGAAATAATCATGGACAGAGTCAGTATTTATGGAAATAGGTATGACACTGGGAAAAGGAATAAAAGACATGCTAATCAATGGATATATAATTCCTTAGCTACCAAAGAATACTGTTGTTTTTTTTTTTAAGAATACTGTTTTTAAAACTGAATAGGGAATAGTCCTCCCCTTAATCTTAGTAATCTTCATGCAACTCCTAAGGTAAAACTTTAACCTGTCTATTGTATTTTTTTTTTCAAACAGGCACTCCATGGGGAGATTGTATGAAAACTTTTGCTCAATGAAAAACATATATATAAAGAAAAATTGATTTAAAATTTATTCTAAAAAATTTTAAATACTAACATTGAACTTATTTGAGGACACTGAAGCAAATATGGATACTTTAAATTTGCACACTGTACTTGTACAATTTCATAAAGACAAACTTTTCCCACTGTAAGCATCCTCCCTGGAATTATCAATACATTCTCATGAACCTGAGGTTTAGATTTGAGGTCATAGAGGCTGACATGTTAGAAGTCTGTGTGCCTGTATCACAGAGACAGTAGGAGAATCTGAAGAAGAAGCTCTTCTCTTTGCTGTAAAAATAAAAATTTTGAAGATAAAATAATACATGCTCTAAATTAGAATCTTATATTTCCATAATTCTTATCTCAACAAATAAGGTAGAGATGGCTGAGAATAACTGCTCCTTGGCAACTGAATTTATCCTCATAGGATTTACAGAACACCCAGATCTGAGGATTCTTCTGTTTCTGGTGTTCTTTATCATCTTTCTGATCACCATGGTGGGGAATCTTGGTCTCGTGGCATTGATAGTAACAGAGCAATGTCTTCATACACCAATGTACATCTTCTTGGGTAATCTTGCTCTGATGGATTCCTGTTGTTCCTGTGCCATCACCCCCAAAATGTTGGAGAACTTCTTTTCTAAGGACAAGATGATTTCTCTCTATGAATGCATGGTACAATTTTATTTTCTCTGTCTTGCTGAAAGTGCAGACTCCTTTCTCCTGGCAGCAATGGCTTGTGATCGCTTTGTGGCCATCTGCAAACCACTGCAGTACCACATCATGATGTCACAGAAACTCTGCATTCAGATGACCACAGGGGCATACGTAGCTGGAAACCTGCATTCCATGATTCACGTAGGGTTTCTGTTTAGGTTAACTTTCCGTGGGTCTCATCAAATCAATCACTTTTTTTGTGATGTTCTTCCACTATACAGACTCTCCTGTGTGGACCCTTATATCAATGAATTAATGATATTTATCTTTGGAGGATCAGTTCAAATATTCACTATTACCATAGTAATAATTTCTTACCTTTATATCATTTTCACAATTTTCAAGATGAAATCTAAAGAAGGAAGAAAGAAAGCTTTATCTACTTGTGCATCCCACTTTCTCTCTGTTTCAATATTCTATGGTTCTCTTCTCTTCACGTACATTCAACCGAATTCAGTTAATGAAGAAGACAAAGATTTACCTGTTGCTATTTTTTATACTCTAGTGATTCCTTTATTAAACCCTTTTATTTATAGTTTAAGAAATAAGGAAGTAATAAATGTTATGAAAAAAATTATGAACATATCATAACATTCTGAAACAATTACCATGCCATGTGGACAGCTGATTGCAATTTGAGAAAACTTTTTTCAAAATCAAAGAATATTGAGAAAATGGGAAATGACAACTTTCAATATAAAATATTAAATTAGTAAAATATGATTAGTTTCTGAGATGAATAAACAAGTTCAGAAATGAGACTTTCTGCTAAAATGCACTCCAAAATATAAGCTACTAGTTTTCATCAGGGATAAACTAAATAATGCTCCTGAGTAACACAAAACTGTGTTCCATTACGATTAGTTCCAACAGTTACGATTAGTTTCAGAGTATAATAGTTACAATATTGCTGGCAAATTTCTGCAATTGGAAGCCATAATCTAACGAACTCCTCATACCTCAAGTTCTCAAAAATTAACTCCTTCTTAGGCAATACTGTGTGACAGAAGTAAGCTATATATTTCCATTTGAATATAAATTTTGAATTTAAGATATTATATTTGAATACGAATTCACATAAAACATGCAATTCATGGGGTCGCAAAGAGTCAGACACAACTGAGCGACTGAACTGAATTGAACTGAACACATATATATGGAATCTAGAAAGATGGTACTAATGAAATTATTTGCAGGGCAGCAGTGGATACACAGACATAGAGAACAGACTTATGGGCATGGAGGTGGTGGAGAAAGGAGAGGGTGAGATGTATGGAGAGAGTAACAAGGAAACCTTCATTATCATATGTAAAATAGATAGACATATAGTAAACAGGAATTTGCTGTATGACTCAGGAAACTCAAACAGGGGCTCTATAAAAGCCTATAGGGGATGGGATGGGAGGGAGGTTCAAGAGGGAGGAACATAAGTGAATCTATAGTTGATTACCAACAAAATTCTGTAAAGCAATTATTATTCAATTAAAAAATAAATTGAAAAAAAGAGGGACAGACTCAGCTCAAAGCCCAGTCCTCCTGGTTCTGATTCAGCAACTTGGGATTATATACCCCTCCCTACCCCCAGAAATTGAGCAAAGAGCAAGTTCAATCTCACAACCAGTGTAGGCTCTAGAAACTACATCTTTAGCCCCACCTTGTACAAAATTACTACTCTGCTTATTTAATTATATGCAGAGTTCATCATATGAAACGCTGGGCTGGATGAATCACAAGATGGAATCAAGATGGCTAGGAGAAATATCAACAGCCTCAGATATGTAGATAATATCATTCTAATGGCAGAAAGTGAAGAGGAACTAAAAAGCCTCCTGATGAGACTCAGAGAGGAGAGTGAAAAAGCTGACTTAAAACTCAACATTCAAAAAACAAAGATCATGGCATGTGATCCCATCACCTCATGGTAAATAGCAAAAAAGTGGAAACAGTAACAGATTTTATTTTCTTTGACTCCAAAAAACTGAAGACTGTGATTGCAGCCATGAAATGAAAAGATGCTTGCTCCTTGGAAGGAAAGCTATGATAAACCTAGACAGTGTATGAAAAACCAGAAACATCATTTTGCTAACAAAGGTGCATATATATAGTCAAAGCTACGTTTTTTCCAATAGTCATGTATGGATGTGACAGTAGGACCATAAAGAAGACTGAGTGCTTAAGAATTGATGCTTTCAAATTGTGGTCCTGGAGAAGTCTCTTGAAAGTCCCTAGGACTGCAAGAAGATCAAACCGGTCAATCCTAAAGGAAATCGATCCTGATTATTCACTGGAAGGATTGTCGCTGAAGCTGAAGCTCCAATACAATGGCTAGCTGATGTGAAAAGTCGACTCATTAGAAAAGACCCTGATGTTGGGAAAGACCGAGGAGAGGTGGGGAAGGGGGCAACAGAGAATGAGATGGCTGGATAGCATTACCAATTCAATGGACAGGAATTTGAGCAAATGCCAGGAGATAGTTGGAGGACAGAGGAACCTGGCATGTTACAGTCCCTGGAGTCTCAAAGGGTTAGACAGGACTTAGTGACTGAACACCAATAGCAAAATTTATTTCCACCCTCCAAAACAGACCCCTTTTATTATATTAAGGAGGAAATAAAATTAAGAGAACTCTTAAGTGCAAGGTTTCATTTCAACTCTCTTCCCCCATAATATCACTTTATAATTTCTGACTGCTAGAAGGCAATGGCACCCCACTCCAGTACTCTTGCCTGGAAAAGCCCATGGATGGAGGAGCCTGGTAGGCTTCAGTCCATGGGGTCACTGAGTTGGACATGACTGAGCGACTTCACTTTCACTTTTCACTTTCATGCATTGGAGAAGGAAATGGCAACCCACTCCAATGTTCTTGCCTGGAGAATCCCAGAAACAGGGGAGCCTGCTGGGCTGCTGTCTATGGGGTCTCACAGAGTCGGACACAACTGACTGACTTAGCAGTAGTAGCAGCATTCTTTTCATTTACTCCATGGATCAGACACCACCCAGTGAGGATATGGAAAAAGAAAATGCAATATTACTGACAGTTTATTTTTATTTTCACAGGACTTACATACCAACCAAATGGCAGATCCTCTTGTCATTGGTGTTCTTTGTGATATATCTCGCCACTATTGCGAGGACCTTTGATCTGACTGCTCTGTTATGGAATGACCCCCCACCTTCACATGCCTATGTACTTATTCCTTGAGAATCTGGCCTTTGCAGATTTCTAGATATCATCCACAGTGACCATCCTGCCCCCAGCCAGTTGCTAGAGAATCTCTTTGCCAAGAGCAAAATGATCTCTCTCACTTAATGCAAGATACAATTTTTTCCTTTGCAATCAGAGCAACCACAGAATGGTTTTTGCAAGCAACTATGACGTATGATCACTACGTGGCCATATGCAAACCATTACTTTATGCAGTAAATATGATCAATAGACTATGTAACCGGCTGCTACTTTTGTCATTTTTAGGTAGCCTTGTTCATGCCATACTTCATCGTGTTTTTAAATTCAGATTGTGTGTGTTAGTTGCTCAGTTGTGTCTTGATTCTTTGCAACCCCATGGGACTGTAGCCCACCAGGCTCTTCTGTTCATGGGACTCTCCAGGCAAGAAGACTGGAGTGGGTTGCCGTTTCCTCCACCAGGGAATCTTCCTGACCCAGGGATCAATGTCTCCTGCATTGACAGGCAGATTTTTACCATTAGCACCAAAGTCAGATTAACCTTCTGTAATTCTATAATGTAGTACATATACTGTGACATTGTTTAAGATTTCATGTTCTGACCTCTGCATTAATTTTCTGATTGTATTTATTTTCTCTGGATCAATACAGGTGTGCATCATTCTGACTGTTCTTTTCCCTTATAAAGTTGTTCTGTTTACAATATTAAAGAAGAATTCTGTACAATGCATGTGTGAATCTGTGTGAGTGCACACCCAGTTGTGTCTGACTCTGCGACCCCATGGACAGTAGCCTGCCAGGCTCTTCTGTCCATGGAATTTTTGCTGTTTCCTTCTCCAGGGGATCTTCCTGAACCACAAATCCAATGAGCATCTCTTGCATCTCCTGCATTGGCAGGCAGGTTCTTTACCAGCTGAGCCACCAGGGAAGCCTGTACAAAGCATAAGGAAAGCCTTTTACACATCTCCTAACTATCTCTTTATACTCTGACCCTCTATTCTCCATGTGTGTGCTCCCTGGATCTGCAGAAGCAGATGTTCAAGATACCATGGACACTCTATTTGTGAACTGTCATAATTCCTTTGTTAAATACAGTCATCTAGTCTGAGCAATAAGAAAATCATAGATTCTCTGGCAAAATGTTAAAGAAAAATGTTTAGATCTCATACTAATGTGTTCTTCATTCATTAGAAGTCACATAAGTGTGCAGATTAGATATGTATTGATTAGTGTTCAAAGTTTTTCATTTATAATTGCCCTAGAATTTTAATGACTGAAAGACAGAGTATTAATAAATATATTAAAATATATGAATGTGTGCATGCGTGCATGCTAAGTTGCTCCAGTTGTGTCCGACGGTTTGCGACCCTAGGGACCATAGCCCCCCAGGCTCCTCTGTTTATGGAATTCTCCAGGTGAGAATACTGGAGTGAGTTGCCATGCCCTTCTCCAGGGGATCTTCCCGACCCAGGAATCAAACCTGAGTCTCTTACATCTAACCTGCATTGGTCGGTAGGTTCTTTACCACTAGTGCCACCCGGAAAGACCAAATTATCCCAAAATATCAAAGCCATAGAAAAACTTAATTGAGTGTTCGAGTTAAATTAAAGTAATTAAAGAGGAAAACAACATATTATACACAGATGTTCTCAATGTGGCTTCATAAATGCGTTATGCACTACAATAGTGCAATTGCTCTAGACTCAATTCTCATATTACACAGATAAATCAGCAGAAATGAGAAGATAAAAAGAAAAAATGAGAAAGGAGTTAAATAAATGAAAGTCAGAACAAATTATAAGAGGATGTTTTTAGCCCAGTGGGTGTCCATAAATAATGAGAAGAGGGGAGCTGCCTCTCATTGTCCATGATACCTTGAAAGACACTGTCTAGTTTTCTTGTGTGTTATACAGTAATCTGAAAAGCTTCACTAATTCAGAAAGCTAAGAGATGAAGTTTCAGATTTAATTGATGGGCATAGAGAAGAAAAGTGAAGTGGCAGAATAGGAAGGAAATGGGCTCAACCTTCCTACAATTTAGAAATGATGAAACTGATAAGAAAAAGGAAGTAATATGGAAAAGTTATTGGAATATATTGTTGAGTAACAGAGGCTTCAAATGCATATTACCGAAGTTCAAATAATTGTAAGATGATATGATATCATCTTATCATATCATATGAGTAGCTGGGAAAGATAAAATGAACCAGGAGCTTGCATGATTTGTGCCCCTGAAGTGCTTAAATGTCATCTTTTGTCCGACTTTATACTCTGATAATATGTGATTTATCTTCAGGTCCATTTCTTTCCTTCCAATCTCACCACTGAATCCATACACATTCCTATTGACACCACTGAGGACCTAAAATTACTCACATTTGTCATTTGTAACAGTTTTGTTACTTCTTTTATGTCATGTTGATATTCTCTTACTTCCCAAACATTACTGTTAGATTATTCTTTATAAACAGAATTCTGATTAAATAATATTCCTCTTCAATAACTTTTGATGGATTGCCATTGCCACCAGACTATGCATGTATATATGGTATACATATGCAGAACTTCATATATGAATGTTCAATTTGTTAAGATCTATGCAAAGAGTCGGACATGACTGAGTGACTGAACTGAACTGAACTGAATGTATAGATAACATGATAAACACACACACACACTACTCTGAATTTGCTGATATTATTTGAGCATTTTTCTTCCAAATTTAACTCTGAAATCTCTGCTTCCACAGTTTTCCTAATGGACCATATGTTATACCAAAATTAATTATTGAAAGTCTCAGGACAAAACTTTCTTTCTGGTACATGTTTTATTTTCATACAGGTCTCTCCACTGAGAATGCTCCCTCTAGGTGTCTATCTTCATCTCCAATTGAAATGGTCCTTCCTTCAAAGTTTAAATGTTACAGTTTTGTTTCCACAAATGATCTTGTGTAATAGTGTAATACTTATTTTTAGCCTATATGTTTTTTTTAGATTACAGTTTACAAGTCTCGCTATTCTTTAATCTTTTGTGGTGCTTATTAGCACAACTGTTTACATACATGAAGTCCTAAATAAGCATTTAAGAAATATATGTAAAATTGAAATAAATATTACTTTCAGTTCAGTTCAGTCACTCAGTCATGTCTGACTCTGCGACCCCATGAACTGCAGCACGCCAGACCTCCCTGTCCATCACCAAATCCCAGAGTCCACCCAAATCCATGCCCATTGAGTCAGTGATGCCATCCAACCATCTCATCCTCTGTTGTCCCCTTCTCCTCCTGTCCTCAATCTTTACCAGCATCAGGGTCTTTTCCAATGAGTCAGCTCTTTGCATCAGGTGGCCAAAGTATTAGAGTTTCAGCTTCAACATCAGTCCTTCCAAGGAACACCCAGGCCTCATCTCCTTTAGGATGCACTGGTTGGATCTCCTTGCAGTCCAAGGGACTCTCAAGAGTCTTCTCCAACACCACAGTTCAAAAGCATCAATTCTTTGAAACTCAGCTTTCTTTATAGTCCAACTCTCACATCCATACATGACCACTGGAAAAACCATAGCCTTGACTAGACGGACCTTTGTTGGCAAAGTGTCTCTGCTTTTGAATACGCTGTCTAGGTTGGTCATAACTTTCCTTCCAAGGAGTAAGCATCTTTTAATTTCATGACTGCAATCACCACCTGTAGTGATTTTGGAGCCCCCAAAAATAAAGTCAGCCACTGTTCCCACTGTTTCCCCATCTATTTCCCATGAAGTGATGGGCCCGGATACCATGATTTAGTTTTCTGAATGTTGAGCTTTAAGCCAACTTTTTCACTCTCCTCTTTCACTCTCATCAAGAGGCTCTTTAGTTCTTCTTCACTTTCTCCCATAAAGGTGGTGTCATCTGCATATCTGAGGTTATTGATATTTCTCCCGGCAATCTTGATTCCAGCTTGTGCTTCCTCCAGCCTAGCGTTTCTCATGATGTACTCTGCATATAAGTTAAATAAGCAGGGTGACAATATACAGCCTTGACGTACTCCTTTCCCAATTTGGAACCAGCCTGTTGTTCCATGTCTAGTCCTAACTGCTGCTTCCTGGCCTGCATACAGGTTTCTCAGAGGAAAGTCAGGTGGTCTGGTATTCCCATCTCTTTCAGAATTTTCCACAGTTTATTGTGATCCACACAGTCAAAGGCTTTGGTATAGTCAAAAAAGCAGAAATAGATGTTTTTCTGGAACTCTCTTGCTTTTTCAATGATCCAGCAGATGTTGGCCATTTGATCTCTGGTTCCTCTGCCTTTTCTAAAACCAGCTTGAACATCTGGAAGTTCACGGTTCACGTATTGCTGAAGCCTGGCTTGGAGAATTTTGAGCATTACTTTACTAGCATGTGAGATGAGTGCAATTGTGCGGTAGTTTGAGCATTCTTTTGCATTGCCTTTCTTTGTGGTTGGAATGAAAACTGACCTTTTCCAGTCCTGTGGCCACTGCTGAGTTTTCCAAATTTGCTGACATATTGAGTGCAGCACTTTCACAGCATCATCTTTAAAATACTTCAAATGAAGTTAGAGTCTTTTACTTGATATCAATTTTGTAATGAGTTCAGGGGGATCACTTGCCCTGGGATGACTACTGCATGTCAGTTTACCACTCTAAGTTTCTTTCAAGACAGTCACAAGTATCATACACCTAAAGTGAATTAAATATTTTTCTTTTTATCATGAGGATTATTTCCTGGGATATATCAGGAGAAGCTCTTAAGTTAGATGTTTGCATCAAAATATTTACAATAATATTATTGTTACATATTTCTGGAGGTACTCACAAAGTTAAACCAGGTCAACTTCCAAGAGAGACACATTTGTTATCACTGGAAAAAAATTACTTGTCGGGATTATATGATTTTTGGACCATAATTCTCAAAGAAATTTCATATGCAAGCTATTCCTTATGCTGTAATAATATGATGAGAAGGGATGTAAGTCAGCCTCATTTGAGGGTTACAGTTAACAACTGTATCATGATATTTCCATTTATTTTTCAGTATTAAGGAAGAGGTTCACTAAATATACAGTCTTTATATCAATCAGAATTATCCAGGGTAGTACCAACGGTAGGTACACATATATGAAGACAAATATAGAAATGACTTTATATCACTCTCTTCGTAAACCTATATCTACACATACATCTATATCTAAGTATATATATTATTAGATTTTGGTCACCATATTATGGAGGCTGAGAATACCTGTGATCTGTTATCTGCATGGTAGAAATCCAGGAGAGCTGAGGCAGTTATCAGGTTTGAAATCAAAGAACTGATGGTATACATTCTAGACCACGTATGAAAAGCTGAGAACCAATAGCATGGAGGGCAAAATAAGATTCATGTTCTGTCATGAATCAGATTCAGTCAGCCTTCCTCTGCCTTTCTGTTCCATACAGGCCCAGAATGGATGAGATTTCACTCACATACAAAGGGTGCTGTAATCCACTTTACTAAGTCTACTAAGTCAATACTAATCTCTTCTAGAAACACACAGACACACACAAAAATAATGATAACTGGATATCTGGGCAATCTAGATCAAGTCAACGTGACACAAAATATGAACCACCACAAGTTCACCTGTTGTCAGCTTAGTTACCACACATAGCTGATGGTAAAGAATCCGACTGCCAATGCAGGAGATGCAAGAGAAACAGGTATGATCTACAGGTTGAGAAGATTCTTTGGAGAAAAAATGGCAACCCATAACAAACTGTGGAAAATTCTGAGAGAGATGGGAATACCAGACCACCTGACCTGCCTCCTGAGAAATCTGTATGCAGGTTAAGAAGCAACAGTTAGAACTGGACATGGAACAATAGACTGGTTTCAAATTGTGAAAGGAGTACATCAAGGCTGTATATTGTCACCATGCTTATTTAATTTATATGCAGAATACATCATGTGAAATGTCAGGCTGAATGAAGCACAAGCTGGAATTAAGATTACAGGGAGAAATACCAATAATCTCAGATATGCAGATGACACCACCCTATGACAGAAAGCAAAGAGGAACTAAGGAGCCTCTTGAAGAAAGTGAAAGAGAAGAGTGAAAAAGCTGGATTAAAACTCAACATTAAAAAAAAAAAGATCATGGCATTGGTCCCATCACTTCATGGCAGAGAGTTGGGGAAACAATGGAAATAGTGACAGACTTTATTTTTTGGGGCTCCCAAATCACTGCAGAAGGTGATGGCAGCCATGAAATTAAAAGACATTTGCTCCTTGGAAGAAAAGCTATGACAAAACTAGACAGCATATTAAAAAGAGGAGATGTTACTCTGCCAACAAAGGTCTATATAGTCAAAGCTATGGTTTTCCCAGGAGTGATATAGATTTGTAAGAGCTGGACCATAAAGAAAGCTGAGCACCAAAAAATTGATGCTTCTGAACTGTGGTGTTGGAGAACACTCTTGAGAGCTCCTTGGCTGCAAGGAGATAAAACCAATTATCCTAAAGAAAATCAATCCTGAATATTCATTGGAAGCTCTGATACTTTGGTCACCTGATGCGAAGAACTGACTCATTAGAAAAGACCCTGTTCTGGGAAAGACTGAAGGCAGGAGGAGAATGTGATGACAGAGGATGAGATGGTCAGATGGCATCACCCACTCGATGCACATGAGTTTGAGCAAACTCTGGGAGTAGGTGATGGATGGGGAAGCCCAGCGTGCTGCAGTCTATGGGGTCACAGACTCGGATATGACTGAGCATCTGAACTAATATTCCAATATAGACTGCTATGTATAAACCTAATGGCAACCACAAACCAAAAATCATAATAGATACAACACATAAAAAGTAGAAAGAAATACAAGCCATAAGGTTATCAAGTCAGAAGGGAAGAAATCAAAGAAGAAGAAAACATAAAAAAAGAAGTACAAAACAACTAATAAAATGGCATTAAGTACATACTATCAATAATTATTTTAAATGTAAAAAGACTGAATGCTTCAACCAAAACATACAGAAAGGCTGAAGGGATACAAAAACAATACCCATCTTTATCCCACAGATACTCACTTCAGATCTAAAGACCCACAGAGACTGAAAATGGAGGGATGAAAGTTATTCCATATAAATGGAAATCAGAATAAAGCTAGGGTGAAGTGAAAGTGAAAGTTGCTCAATTGTGTCTGCCTCTTTGCTACCTGGACTATACAGTCCATGGAATTCTCTAGGCCAGATTACTGGAGTGGGTAGCCTTTCCCTTCTCCAGGGATCAAACCCATGTCTCTAACACTGCAGGCAGATTCTTTACCAGCTGAGCCACAAGGTAGCAATACTTATATTAAATGAAATAGACTTTAGAACAAAGACAGGAACAGGAGACATAGAAACACACTACATAATGATCAAGGGATCATCCAAGAAGATATAACCATTGTAAATATTTATATACTCCACATAGAAGCACAATACAGAAAGCAAATATTGATGAACATAAAGGAAGATGTTGACAATAATGCAATCATAGTAGGGGACATTAACACTCCTCTTACATCAGTGGATGGATCATCCACACAGAAAATCAGTAAGGAAACTGGGCTTAATATATATGTATACAGGACATTCCGCCCCACAACAGCAAGAGCACACTGTTTCAAATGCACATGGAACACTCTCCAGGATACATCACGAATGGCAGCACCCAAAAACAAGCCTTAGGAAATTTAAGAAAATTAAAATCAGATCAAGCATTCTGACCACAATGTTTTGAGACTAAAAATCAATAATGAGAAAAACAAATCCCTGCAGAAAACACAAACATGTGGAAGCTAAATAACACACTACTAAAAATTCAACGGATCAATGAAGAAATCAAAGAAGACATTGTTTTAAAAAAGGGGGAAAAAATGAAAACACAATGATCCTGTAAAGGCAGTTATTAGACGAAAGTTTACAGCTAAACAAGTCTACCTAAGAAATAAGAAAAATCTCATTCCTGAGTAAAAGGAAATAAAACATACAGGTCAAAGCAGAAATAAATGAAAGATATTAAAAGAAAAAAATATAAAAGATTAATGAAACTAAGAACTGGTTCTTTGAAAGATAAACAAAACTGTTAAACCTTTAGCCAGACTCATCAAAAGAAAGAGGATCTGAATCAAAAAAATAAGAAATGGAAAAGAATAAATGACAACCAGCACTACAGAATTACAAAGGATCATAAGAGATTACTATGAACAAACTATATGTCAATAAAAGGGACAACCTAGAAGAAAAGGATAAATACCAAGATATGTACAGTCTCTCAAGACAGACCAGAAAGAAACAGAAAATATGAACAGACCGATTACCAGCAGAGAAATTGAATCAGTAAAGTAACAACAACAACAAACACAACAAAACCCCCAAAAAACAAAAGTCCAATACAAGGTAGCGTCACAGGTGAATTCTATCCAACATTTAGAGAAAAGTTAACACCCATCCTTCTCAAAGTATTCTAAAAATTACAGAGGAAGGAAAGCTTCCAAACTCATTTTACATTGCCAGGATTACCCTGATATAAAAGCTAGAAATACATATATCACAAAAAATTATAGGCCAATATCTATGATGAACACCAAAGCAAAAATCTTCAAATGAATATTAGCAAACCAATTTCAACAATATATTTAAAAGATCACACATGATTAAGTGGGTTTTACACCAAGTATGCAAAGATGGTTCTACAAGTCAATCAATGTGATACACCACAGCAAAAAAATTGAAGAATAAAAATCATATGATCATTTCAATACATGCAGAAAAACCTTTTGAAAAAATTCAACATCAATAAAGTTGCAAGATACAAAATTAATATGCAGAAATCGGATGCATTTCTATGAATTAACAATGAACTATCAGAAACAGATATTAAGGAGACATCTTATTTATAATTAGATTAAAAAATAAAATACCTAGCAATAAACCTACCTAAGGACATAAAATAACTAAGAAAAGTATAAGACACTGATAAAGACATGAAAGCATACACAAATAGATGAAAAGACACTGTGTTCTCTGATTGGAAGAATCAACCTTGTTATAATGACATACTACCCAAGGTAATCTACAGATTCAGTTCAATCCTATCAAAGTATCATGACATTTTTCATGATAGAACAAACAGTACTAAAATTTGTATTGAAAAACAAAATAATTCAAATAGCCAAAACAATCCTGAGACAAAATCACAGAGCTGGAGGTATATATACTCCCTGATTTGAGAATATACTACAAATTAAAGTCATCAAGACAATATGGCACTGGGACAAAAACAGGTGTACAGATAAATGGAACACAAAGGAGAGCCAGGACATAAACCCATAAACTTATCATTATTTAATCTACAGTAAAATAGGAATGACATACAATGAGAAAATTCAGTCTCTTCGGTAAGTGCTGCTGGCCATAAACAGGAGTGAATCTGAGTTAGCTGAACTGAGGTGGATGAACCTAGAGCCTGTTATACAGGGTGAAGTAAATTAGAAAGAGAAAAACAAATATCATGTATGAACACGTATTTATGGAATCTAGAAAAATGGTACTGATGTACCTATTTGTACGGCAGGAATAGAGATGTAGACATAGAGAGTGGACTTGTGGGCACAGCAGGGAAAAGAGAGGGTAGGACAAAATGAGAGAACAGCATTGAAACATATACGTTATCATGTGTAAAATAGATAGCTAGTGGGAAGCTGCTGTATAACACAGGGAGCTCAATCTGCTGCTCTGTGATGACCTAGAGAAGTGGGAGGTCCAAGAGGGAGGAGACAAGCGTGTACCCATGACTGATTCATATTATTGTATGGCAGAAACTAATACAACATTGCAATTATCCAGCAATTCAAAATAAATTAAAAAAATAAGTGCTGCTGGGAAAACTGGATGCTACATATAAAAGAATGAAATTAGAACACTTTCTCACATCATATACAAAAATAAACTCAAAATGGCTTAAAGACCAAAATGTAAGGCCATAAATTCTTAAAGTGGCTTCCCAGGTAGCACTGCTGCTGCTGCTGCTGCTAAGTCACTTCAGTCGTGTCCAACTCTGTGTGACCCCATAGACGGCAGCCCACCAGGCTCCGCCATCCCTAGGATTCTCCAGGCAAGAATACTGGAGTGGGTTGCCATTGCCTTCTCTAATGCATGAAAGCGAAAAGTGAAATTGAAGTCACTCAGTCGTGTCCGACTCTTTGCAACCCCATGGACTGCAGCCTACCAGGCTCCTCTGCCTATGGGATTTCCTAGGCAAGAGTACTGGAGTGGATCACCATTGCCTAATCCTCAGGTAGCACTGGTGGTAAATAATTCACCTGCTAATGCAGCAGACATAAGAGATGTAGGTTTGATCCCTGGGTTGAGAATATCCCCTGGAGTAGGAAATGGGAACCCAAACCAAAATTCTTGCCTGGAGAATCCCATGGACAGAGAGCCTAGTAGGCCCCAGTCTATAGGGTGGCAAAGAGTCAGACACAACTGAAGTGACTTAGCATGCACAAATCCTTACAAGAAAACATACTTGAACATTATTTGACATAAATCATAGTAATATCTTTTTGGATTTATTTCGTAAGACAGAATAAACATTTTCAATATGATTTGTCATTGGAGGAAATGCAAATTAAGACCATAGTGAGATATCATGACCTACCTACTGAAATGATAAAATTGGAAAGACTGCTTATACTGGAAGCAACAATGCAGACACCTGTTAAATTTAAAAGAAAAAAAAACCAAACTGATAGATTAAAAAAAAAAAGAGTGAAAAGATAGTTACACAATATTGAAGTGGGCAGTATGTTTAAGGCAAGGGTGGGTTATCTTGAAGCCTCATATTATGTGTGTTGATGCACATTTGTTACTTCATCTGTCTGCTGAGTTTTCACAGTGACTTCTCTTTATCTATATTTTCTTTTTCACCTCCTTTTTAGCTTTCACTAGCAGAATTTGACTGAAGTGACTTTGCAGTAGCAGCAGCAGAATTCTAATTACATAGAAGAATTGAAAAATGACCCAAAAAATGTCCTTTGCTTTACCTCTAATTTCCAATCAAATCCCAAGTAGAGGTTAAACATGCCTTGTACACTTCAGATATAAAAACACATCACAATTGTCATATTATAATATTTTGATGTAAATAATGCCATTATTTTCTTCAGTGATGCTCAATGGCAACTTTGTTTATACTTAAAGGCAAATCTGAACATGTGACCACCATGTTCAAAATCCCTCAACAGTTTTCATTTAAGTTGGGGTATAGAACAAAATCTCACCTACCATGAGATCTGATGTGACCCCACCAATGCTGGCTTCCCTTGACCACTCTGACTCCTCTTTGCTTTTCTTTTTATATTTCTGCTACATCTGCAAAATTTTTTGGTTTATTTCTCTAATTATCTGGTTTTTTGATAAGGTAGGCCTGCAGATGATGAAACTGAAGAAGGCAAATGTCTGGAGATAACCCCGTATTAGAAATGTAGACACACAGTCATCACTACTTAAACAGAATTTGCATTTTAAAATAACCTCTGGAATATTCATAGGGATTAATGTTTGAGAAGCACTAACCTAGGCCACTTCCCACAGTGGTCCCTGGTTTTCTTTTTCCCTTTTCTCCTCCTGCGAATTTTGCCTAGTAAGGTGTCTCACTAGTTTTCAGCTTAAAGTAGGAAGTCAGGTGTAGTTGTGGAATGTGAGCCATGGTCTGCACAAGAAGGAAAAATTTAGGAGTTGACTGCTAAAGAGAATCTGTAACTTTGGCCTCACTGAAATCATGTGTGATGAGCTCAGACAATACTGTACTCAGCAAAGAAGTAAGACTATCAAATTTATAGATAAACTGGAGTCTGCATAAACATTTCAGAAGTGCCTGTGGTGGAAAGAAGTGGTATGAAGTGCAATTTCAATTGATATACCTGGCAACTGTCTACAATGATTTGATGTTTATGATTTCAGTCTGTAATGCCCAATGAGACAACCTGGATTTCTCATACATGTCCAAGTCCAAAATGCCCAGTAGACCAGCTTAGCTTTGTCCTAAAGGAAATCTTTGGGCATTATCAAGGGAATTTGAGTTCTAAGCTCTTTCCTCTTCTGACAAAAGCACACAACTGTACAACTTATTGACTCCGTGTTAAAGACAAATTCATATAAACAACAGTTTCCTGAACTTGGGAAATGAAGCCTTCAAAATGAAACAGTGTACAAGAACTGTTGCCTGTGTTATTGTCATTGCAGTGCTCTTGTATTATTTTCTACTTCAGAAAGCTAAACTCTAAAAGGATCTTGAAAACTTCTTAGTAGATATTGGTAAGAGAGAATGATTTCTATAATATCATTATGTTTTTACTGAAAACAAAGAGTCGGACATGACTGAGCAACTGAATTGAACCGAAAGTTAAAAATACTATAAAACTTATAATTTGATTTGGTTTACAAGATATTAAAATAGCCAGGTGAAAATGAAAAACAAATAGTGAATAATCTGTATATTTTATTACTGCGAGTAAATATGGTTAAGCAAGATAGCTCTAAGGCCACATTGTAATCCTTAATGATATTTAATTATTTGGTTACTATAAGTATCATGTAATTATTCCATAAGATTAGCTTTGGTAAACTGGAACATTAAATAAATTAACAGTGGGTTGAAATATTTAGGCCACAATGTTTCCCATGCAAGATCTTCCTGACAATTGTATTCAAAATATTTATTCTATTTAGTTAACCTACATTCACTACTTTTCCATGTATTTCTTAGGTTATTTCACTGAATATGTAAATATATCATCTATCTATCTATTTATATATCTTCTGAAATGGTAAAAATACCCCTCTAGTCTCTTTTGATCTTTAGTAAAATGTAGGCCTTAAGTCTGGAGAAGGCAATGGCACCCCACTCCAGTACTCTTGCCTGGAAAATCCCATGGACAGGGGAGCCTGGTAGGCTGCAGTCCATGGGGTCGTGAAGAGTCAGACACGACTGAGCCACTTCACACTCACTTTTCACTTTCATGCATTGAAGAAGGAAATGGCAACCCACTCCAGTGTTCCTGCCTGGAAAATCCCAGGGATGGCGGAGACTGGTGAGCTGCTGTCTATGGGGTCACACAGAGTCGGACACGACTGAAGCGACTTAACAGCAGCAGCAACAGGCCTTAAGTACCCACACACTGAATTAAGAATTTCTGATTATTTATTAATTTGGGATTGCATGGAAGAACTGCAATTACAGGTACATTGCCTTTATTCAGTTTTAGTTTTTAGCTCAATTTGATTCTGCTACTAAAAGTTGTGGAGAAGCAAATGCTATAAAGAAAAGCTGAATTTCTAGATAAATTCAGCTTTGACTACAGTGATAACAATGATAAAGCATCTTTTAAATATGAAAAGAACTTTGAGGCAATGCTAGTATATTTATGAACAATTTTAAAATAAATTGAAAATGCAATACTATTTCATATATAAATTCCATACGAAAATAAACTTGGAATTTTGAATAAAAGTAAAAGAAAGGTTTCCCAGTGCTGCCAACTTTTGATGAAACCAGAGTTAAGACAAATATTTGCCACCACTAAGCCCCCAAACTCTGAGACTTTTATTTCATCTTCAGCCTTTCTAATACTTTTCTCTCTCCATTTCCTGATCTTTCCTATGTTTATCCATGGTCCTTAGTCTCTTTCTGCTTTTTGTTCCTTTTTGTTTTCTTTTCACTCAGTCAAATTTTCCACTTCACTTCTCTACCCATTCTTATCTCAATATCCTTGAAAAACTACATGATATTGTTCTACAGGAAAAAAAAAATTCACATCTGTCTTCCGGTGGTTCAGTTCAGGTTCAGTCAGTTGCTCAGTCATGTCTAACTCTTTGCGACCCCACGAATTGCAGCATGCCAGGCCTCCCTGTCCATCACCAACTCCCGGAGTTTACCCAAACTCATGTCCATCGAGTCGGTGATGCCATCCAACCATCTCATCCTCTGTCGTCCCCATCTCCTCATGCACCCAATCCCTCCTAGCATCAGAGTCTTTTCCAATGAGTCAACTCTTGGCATGAGGTGGCCAAAGTATTGGAGTTTCAGCATCAGTCCTTCCAATGAATATCCAGGACTGATCTCCTTTAGGATGGACTAGTTGGATCTCCTTGCAGTCCAAGGGACTCTCAAGAGTCTTCTCCAACACCACAGTTCAAAAGCATCAATTCTTCGGTGCTCAGCTTTCTTCACAGTCCAACTCTCACATCCATACATGACTACTGGAAAAATCATAGCCTTGACTAGACGGACCTTTGTTGGCAAAGTAATGTCTGTGCTTTTTAATATGCTATCTAGGTTGGTCAAGAAATGTAAACTGTTCTCAACATATTAGATACTTTCTTTCATTCTTCTCACTGCTGTGCCACTTCTCATTGTTCTCTAACTCAACTCTGTTTCAATATGAAAACTGCTCTCACTAAAGCCACTGCTGCTGCTGCTAAGTCACTTCAGTCGTGTCCCACTCTGTGCGACCCCATAGACGGCAGCCCACCAGGGTCCCCTGTCCCTGGGATTCTCCAGGCAAGAACACTGGAGTGGGTTGCCATTTCCTTCTCCAATGCATGAAAGTGAAAAGTGAAAGTGAAGTCACTCAGTCGTGTCTGACTCTTCGCGACCCCATGGACTGCAGCCTACCAGGCTCCTCCGTCCATGGGAGTTTCCAGACAAGAGTACTGGAGTGGCGTGCCATTGAGTTTATTTAGTATCCCCTAAGTTTGCTCATCTTCAGAATGTCTTTCTTCTCTTCTAAATTTTCTTCTTTCTGTGCAAAGTTTTAAATGACATAATGCTTTTCTGTGTTCTAAATCTGCTCACTTCTGAAAAAAATTTTAAATGATGAAATTGCATTATTCTAATATAACTTTTCCACTACTAATTTTCATGTATGATAGTAAGAGTAAATAAAATAAAAAATATTCAGGTTAGTATATGCTTTTATTTCAACTACACTCAGCAGATTCTGTTTTAAAAATAAATGATGTCCTTTTTCCATTTATTACATTGCATTTCAGAGGTCATCTATTAAGGATATGGAAACAAAAAATGCAACGGAGCTGAGAGAATTCATTCTCACAGGACTTACACAACAACCAGAGTGGCAAATTCCCCTGTTTCTGCTGTTCTTTATGATATATCTCATCACCATCATGGGAAACACTGGTTTGATTTCACTCATCTACAATGACCCTCAACTTCATATCCCAATGTACTCTTTTCTTGGGAATTTGGCCTTTGTGGATACTTGGTTATCATCCACAGTGACCCCCAAGATGCTAGTCAACTTCCTGGTCAAGAGTAAGACAATCTCTCTCTCTGAATGCAAGGTACAATTCTTTTCCTTTGCAATCAGTGTAACCACAGAATGTTTTTTGCTGGCAACAATGGCATATGATCGCTATGTAGCCATTTGCAAACCGTTATTTTATCCAGTGATTATGACCAATAGACTATGCATGCAGCTGCTAGTCTCATCATTTGTAGGTGGCCTTATTCATGCCTTAATTCATACAGGTTTTTTATTCAGATTAACCTTTTGTAACTCTAACATAATACTTCATTTTTACTGTGATGTCATGCCACTGATTAAAGTTTCTTGTACTGATCCTTCTATTAATATTCTGATGATATTTATTTTCTCTGGCTCAATACAGGTGTTCACCATTCTGATAGTTCTTGTCTCATATACACTTGTTCTCTTTACAATATTAAAAAAGAAATCTTTGCAAGGCTTAAGGAAGGCCTTCTCCACCTGTGGGGCCCACCTCCTGTCTGTCTCTTTATACTATGGGCCTCTTCTTTTCATGTATGTGGGGCCTGGATCCACACAAGCAGATGACCAAGATATGATGGACTCTTTATTTTACACTGTCATAATTCCTTTCTTAAATCCAATTATTTACAGCCTGAGAAATAAGAAAGTTATAGATTCCCTGACAAAAGTGTTAAAGAGAGATGGTTGTATCTCATAGTATTATCGGTACTCTTTTCATTTAAATATTAACGAAATTATGTGGTTTAGATGTTGCTATGTGATAGTGTTCAGTTTTTTTTGGATGTATAATTGTTCTATTATTTTAGTGACTTAAGACATTAGTAACTAATAAATCTCATAAAATAGATTTATATTCTTATTCAAAACACATAAAAATTTAATCCTCTTTATAGAATACTAAAATAAAGCAAAAAACCCCAAATATTTTCTATGCCTGTATGTGCTTCAATGTGGTTTTAAAATGCATTGAATATTAAAACAGAGCAGTTCCTCTGAAGGAGACTTGTTTATGATGTCTTTGACACTTATAAGTCAATCACATTTAACTCCAAAGTGGAGGCAGATTGGTATTTGAATGAAGAGAGGCAAACCCTAGGAATTCTACTGGCCATCAAAAGGTCTTACATTCCACTTTATTTGGTGCATGGTGAATTTCATGTCTCATGGGAATCAACTTTCATATCACAGAAAGAAATAGGAAAGCAATGAGAAAAAAAAAAAATGACAGGGCATCTAAGATAATGAAGACAAAGAGCTAGACTATGAGAGATGCTTTTACCTTAGTGTGCTCCAAGAGAGACACAAAAGGCAAGTTATCTCTCACTGTCTTTGATGATTTCTAAAGTCCTTTCTAGCTGTGTATGTATTTGTAGGTCAATCTGGAAAACTTTTCTAAGAAAGTTAATAGATAAGTTGAAGGTTTAGGATGGATAAGAATGAAGAGGCAGAATTGGGAAATAATGGTCAATAGTCCTAGAATTTTTTTTAAGTGACATTAATTAGAAAAAGAAATAGTCACATGTAAAGGTTATTGGAATGTGTGGATGACAATGAGAAGTTTTGCATACTAACATGCATACTAACAAAGTTCAAATAATGTTAAGATATGATACCATACTGCCCAGTGAGTGGCTAGCAAAGACATGAATAAGAGTTTGGATGTGTGTGCTCCAGATGTTCATTTTCATTCCATACTCTAAGACTAATGAGTGATTCACCATCAGGTCCACCCCTTGTCTTCCTCTCACTATTGATTCTAGGTATATTCTTGCTGATACCACTGTGACCCTCACCTTCATAACCACCTACCTCTAAAACTCTAATTACTTGTTGCCTCCATTCTGCTGATTCTCTCTTATGTCCCAAACATATCTGCCAGATTTTTCTTTGTAAAAAAAACTGAGATTAAATCATATAACTCCTCAAGGATTTTTAATGGACTCTCGTTATTACTGAGTTTTCCAAATTTGCTGACATACTGAGTGCAACACTTTAACATCATATTAGGTAGTCATTAAGGGAATCAATGGTGTTATCAGAGGAATTTTATTTTATTATTCCTTCCTCTTCTGGCAAGTGCACATAGTTAAAATGTATATAAGCAGCATTTTCCTGGGCCTGGAAAATTAAGCCTCCAAAGTGAATCTGTGGAAAGAACTGTCACGTTACTGTCATTCTGGTGCTCTTGTATTATTTTTTGCTTCTGAAAGCCAAACTCTCAAAGAATCTCAACAATTTCTTAACAGATATAGGTAAGAGAGGATGACTCTTATAATATTCATTTTAAATAGAAATTTAAAATACTTTTAAATTTATAATAATTTTGATTTGGTTTACAAGATACCTGAACAGTCAGTTGAAAATTGAAAGTAAATAGTGAATAATCTGTTTATTACTGTGAGTAAATATGAATAAGCAGAATAGTTCTAAGGCTACATTTTACCATTTAATCATACTTAATAATCTACTTAGCATAATCACAAGACTCCACAAGATAAGAGTTGGTAAACTAGAACATTAAATTAAAAGTTGATTTAAATATTTAGGTCACAATGTTTCCTGTGTAAGTAATCTTTCTGATAATTGTGTTCAAAATATTTATTCCATTTAATTAACTACACTGGTGGATTAAATTTTAAGTTATATCACCTAAATAGTAACCCCTCTATCCTTTCATCCACTCCTTAATTATTTCATTGAATATATCTGTGTACATATATATGCAAAAGTGCTGGAAACGGCCCTCAATCATTTTGACCTTTATTACTTCATAAGTACCCATACACTGAATTGAGAATTTTTCATTATTTACTGATTTGGGACTGACTGGAAGGAAAGCATATTTCAAATAAATACACAGTTAACAGCTGCAGTTATTGGCACTGGTTATTTATATGACCTTTATTCAGTTCCAGTCTTTGGCTCAATTTTATTCTGCTAATAAAACCTGTGGATAAGCAAATACTGTGACGGAAAACCAGAAGGATTTCTAGAGAAAGTCAGCTCTAATCTCTAATAGCAAAGGTAAAGTATCTTTCAAACATGAAAAGAAGTTTGATGCAGTGTTAGTATATTTATAGGCAATATACATTTCTGAAGTCAATTTATTTCAATTAAACACTGTCATACACAAATTCCGTAGGAATAAAAACTTGGATATTTGAAGGAAAAAAAAAAAAGGAAAGTTTCCCAGAGTTGAAAAATTTCAAGGAAAACTACGGTTAATATAAACATAAACCCCCAAACCGTTGAGACTTTCCCCTTATTTAATCTTCAGCCTTTCCCTGATACTTCCTCTCCCTCCTCATTTCCTTCTCTTTTTACACTTATCCATCTATGCTCCTCCCTCTCTTCCTGCTTTTTGTTGTTTCATGTTTTCTTTCCACGCACCTACACTTCTCATGCTACTTCTCTACTCACTCTCATCTCAATGCCCTCCTCTATCTCTTTTGAAAAATTTCATGACATTTTTGTACAAGAAAAAAAAAAAATCTCATCTGTTCTTCACATCTCAGATACTCTGTTTCATTCTCCTCACTGCTGTGCCATTGGCTTCCATTCACTTTCCAGTGTTCTTTGATTCAGTTCTATGACAAAATGGAAACTGCTCTCACTAAAGCCACTAAGAATCTCTTAATTCCCACACTCAGTTATCTCTGTTCACTCCTTATCTTACAAGAGCGGTTACTTCACTTTGCGCACTCTACTTTCCTTTGTGCTTTTAAAGTATTTTCCTCTCTTTGAGTTCCCTACATTCAGCTTTCCAACTCCTTCCCTCTTCTCTGATCACTCTGCTCAGTAGCCTTTTCTGGTCTTTCCTTTTCTCTTTTTTTGGGTGAGCTAGTACTCTTGGTTCCAAGAGGAAAACCGTTAATTGAATGAAAACTGAATCCAACAAAGAAATGCTAGGAAAGTTGGAGAAACCCACTGGAGAAATGGGTAGTCAACACTCCAAATCATGTTCTAGCTCTAGCTGAATAGCCCTGATGTCATTGTTGCTGAACTTAAATACCACAAATCACACTGAAAATGCCATTGTGATGGGCACAGGATTCATTTTCTGAGGACATGATACTGTTCCCTTGGTTGAATTGGCAACCAAAATTCTCTTCTGCACACATCAAGTCTTTGTCATTCTCTCTATATATTCCAAATTCAGTGTATGTGCAGTAGCATTACTAGCAGTAGATCAAGCTCCTTTACATTAGGTTCAGGAAAAAGTCAGTTTCTAGAAGTTTGGTTTCTAGACTTACTAGATAGAAAATAGGATCAGGTGCTATGTATCTTAAATTATGTATATACTTATACACACACACACACACACACACATCCACTTTTAAATCTCTTTAAGTTTCCTCAAATTTATTTTCATGCTTTATTTCCCTTTACCTTATACACATTTTCCAATGAATAGATCATACTATATTTTAGCCACTTCTATGACTCCCAAGTCATTGTTTTTTATTTTTATTAAGGTTTTGTAGAATTATATTTGTAAAATTATATACCTGGGTGTTCAGAGGATGCTCATTGCAAAAACTGGCCATTTCATCTGAGCTTTCAAACATCAATTTTTGAAAACTGTTGGTGATTTAGGATTTTTTGAGCTGAAGCCACCCATTCTCCTTGTTAGTCCCTGCATTATACCTTTCTCTACTCCAAACTAAGATATTTTGGTTTGTTTGACCTCACACTACATCAGGGACACAAACCTGCATTCAGCAACACAAAGGAGTCTTCATTCTGATCTATTTCGGTCTCTCACTTTGTCTTCTTTGTCACTCCTAATGTCATATCACACATGAAATAAGAACTTCCCATACATTTAAATCACCTGGGGAATATTTATACAATATATATTATTAGACTTCATTCAAGATCTACTGATCCAAGTCTACAGTAATACTTCAGAATCTATAATTTGAACAAAATTTTCTCAGACAATTCAGATGTGTAATCTAGTTTGAGAGTCACTGGACAATAGCCACAACTTCCTGATTAGTATTTATGACACAAGTTTCTCTCCCTGCAGTCTATTTTCTGCAGTCAAATATTTAATTTCAAAAATAACAGATGTTGTCACTTCCTGTTTTATATGTTTCCATTTCTTGCTTATTTCTTGAAGAATATAGCTCAAGATCATTCATATGGCATTCAATTCATTTTACAAACTGGGTCCTTCTAACATCTGTACTTAGATGCTGCATCCATGTCCTACACATAGAATTTTTTGACCTCCTTCTATAGCATCCCCTAATTTTGCCCAGAAAGTCTTCTTCTCTTCTAAATCTGTTCATTTTGGTGCAAATTTTTAAATGTTGTAATTGCACTGTTTTAACATAATTTATACAAGTAATTTTTATGTATGATGTAGTAAGATTAATAAAAAGCATTTAGATAGTATATGGGTTTATTTCAATTACATTCAACAAATATTGGTTTTAAAATTCTTGATAACTTTTTTTCCATTTACTGCACTTGTTTCAGAGGCTATCTATCAAGGATATGGAAACAAAAAATGCAACAGAGCTGACAGAGTTCATTCTCACAGGTCTCACACATCAACCAGAGTGGCAAATCCCCCTGTTCCTTCTGTTCTTGATGATATATCTCATCACCATCATGGGGAACCTTGGTCTGATTGCTCTCATCTACAATGACCCTCACCTTCACATCCCCAAGTACTTACCCCTGTTCCTTCTGTTCTTGATGATATATCTCATCACCATCATGGGGAACCTTGGTCTGATCGCTCTCATCTACAATGACCCTCACCTTCACATCCCCATGTACTTATTCCTTGGGAGTTTAGCATTTGTGGATGCCTGGGTATCATCTACAGTGACCCCCAAAATGCTGGTCAACTTCCTGGGCAAGAGTAAGATGACCTCTCTCTCTGAATGCAGGGCACAATTCTTTTCCTTTGTCATCAGTGTAACCACAGAATGTTTTCTTCTGTCAACAATGGCATATGATCGCTATGTAGCTATTTGCAAACCATTACTTTATCCAGTGATTATGACCGATAGACTATGCATGCAACTAGTAGGCTTATCATTTTTAGGTGGCCTTATACATTCCACAATTCACACAGGTTTGTTATTCAGAGTAACGTTTTGTAACTCTAATATAATACATCACTTTTATTGTGACATTATGCCACTGATTAAAATTTCTTGTACTGATCCTTCTGTTAATATTCTGATGGTATTCATTTTCTCTTGTTCAATTCAGGTGTTTACCATTCTCATTGTTCTTATCTCTTACTCACTTATTCTCTTTACAATATTAAAAAAGAAGTCTATACAAGGAATAAGGAAGGCCTTCTCCACCTGTGGAGCCCACCTTCTGTCTGTCTCTTTATACTATGGGCCTCTTCTCTTCATGTATGTGCACCCTGGATCTGAACAAGCAGATGATCAAGATATGATAGACTCTCTATTTTACACTGTCATAATTCCTTTCTTAAATCCAATTATCTACAGCCTGAGAAATAAGAAAGTCATAGATTCACTGACAAAAGTGTTAAAGAGATATTCTTAGATCTCACAATAATATCTGTTTTTACTAAAGCATTAAGTAAATTGTATAGTTTTGATCTTGCTATGTAATGATTAATAGTCAAAATTTTTTGTACTTATAATGTCCTATAATTTTAGGACTTATGTTAGTACCTAATAAATTCCCTAAATAATTTTTACTTCTTATTACAAAAATTTTAATTAACTGTTTATAGAATACCAAAACAAAGCAAAAAACAAAGGCAAACAATCATTTTATATGCTTTTATGTTCTAGAACATGACTAAAAATGCATAAAGTACTAAAATAGTAAAGTTCCTCTAAGGGGGAATCGTTTATGATATCTTTGATACTTATAAACCATAAACCTAGAGACAGAGACTCTTATTACTTTTAACTCCACAGTGGAGGCAGGTTGGTATTTGATTGAACAGAGGCACATCCCAGGAATTTCGTCTGCCATCAAAGGTCCCATATTCCACTTTATTCAGGCTATGGTAACTTTCATCACAAGAAACACTGGACTGGAGGAAACACAAGCTGGAATCAAGATTGCTAGGAGAAATATCAATCACCTCAGATATGCAGATGACACCACCCTTATGGCAGTAAGTGAAGAGGAACTAAAAAGCCTCTTGATGAAAGTGAAAGAGGAGAGTGAAAAAGTTGGTTTAAAGCTCAACATTCAGAAAACTAAGATCATGGCATCCGGGCCCATCACTTCATGGCAAATAGATGAGGAAACAGTGGAAACAGTGTCAGACTTTATTTTTATGGGCTCCAAAATCACTGAAGATGGTGATTGCAGCCACGAAATGAAAAAACGCTTACTCCTTGGAAGGAAAGTTATGACCAATCTAGACAGCATATTAAAAAGCAGAGACATTACTTTGCCAACAAAGGTCAGTCTAGCCAAGGCTATGGTTTTTCCAGTGGTCATGTATGGGTGTGAGAGTTGGACTATAAAGAAAGCTGAGCACTGAAGAACTGATGCTTTTGAACTGTGGTGTTGGAGAAGACTCTTGAGAGTCCCTTGGACTGCAAGGAGATCCAACCAGTCCATCCTAAAGGAGATCAGTCCTGGGTGTTCATTGGAGGGACTGATGTTGAAGCTGAAACTCCAATACTTTGGCCACCTGATGTGAAGAGCTGACTCATTGGAAAGACCTTGATGCTGGTAAAGATTGAGGGCAGGAGGAGAAGGGGACGACAGAGGACGAGATGGTTGGATGGCATCACCGACTCACTGGACATGGGTTTGGGTGGAGTCTGGAAGTTGGTGATGGACAGGGAGGCCTGGTGCGCAGTGGTTCATGGGGTCGTAAGGAGTCGGACACGACTGAGTGACTGAACTGAACTGAACTGAACTTTCACTTCTTGTGGTAATCACCTGTCATATCACAGAAAGAAAAGGAAAACAAGGAGGAAAAAAATGGCATGGGAGTAAGACAGTGAAAACAGAGCTACACTGCAAGAGATGCTCTTAGCTTAGAGTGATGCTTAGGAAAAGGCAAAGAGGCATGTTTCCTTTCATTGTCTATGACTTCTACAGTCCTTTTTGTGTCTGTATTCTATTGATCAACTTGAAAAGCTTCATTAACTAAGAAAGCTAGGAGATTAGATTGAAGATATATGCTGTATTGCCTAATAGAAGAAGAATGAAGGGGTAGGATAGAAAAAAATGGATCAATATTCTTTGAATTTTTAAAAAGTGAACCTAGTAAGAAACTAGAAACATGTAAAGATTATCAGATTATCAGGATGTGTGGTGGACAATGAGGAGATCTAAATGCATCTCATCAAAGTTCAAATAATGTTAAGATATGATATCGTGATGCCTGTGGGGTGGCTGGGAAAGAAATGAAAATGAACAAGAGTTTGCATATTTTTGCCCCAAAGTCCTTAAATGTTCATTTTCATCACACTCCATACTCTAAGAATAATGAGTGATTCACCTTCAGGTCCACCCCTTCTCTGCCTCCATCACTCATCCTAGGTACATTCTTACTGATACCACTGTGACCCTCACTTTCATAACCACCTACCTCTGTGATTTACAAAATCCCAGTTACTTATCCACTTCATTCTGCTCATTCTCTCTTATTTTCCAAACATATCTTCCAGATATTTCTTTGTAAAAAGAAGTCAGATTAAATCATATTACTCTTCAAAGATCTATAATGGATTGCCATTACCAGGTTTTTTGTGTGGTGTGTGTGTATGCATACACACAACATACATACTTTAGCATGTATTTATTTATACATGTGCATGTTCAGACTATATGATGTCTATATATGCATATATCTATATATCTATCTATGTATCTATGTATATCTTTCTGTCTCTATCTTCCTTACCCTGCATTTGTTCACTGTGGTATAAGTTGAGGTCCTTTCAGTTATACTATGGTTGAACTCTAAGTCCTTTGCTTCACAATTCTCCTGTGGACTCTCTTTTACATCAACAATAAGTTATTGAAAGACTCTGGATATGCTTCCCTCCTCAGTTATGTCCTTTTGCTCTGGTCTCGCCACAGAGAATCCACCTCCCCAGCCCCCACCTGCTCCTTCATAATTTCCATGGTGTCTTTCTTCAAGGTCTATCTTGTACCTTAGAGTGTATGAGATCCACTTTCAGATTGCCCTAAAGAGGATGGCAATGACCACTCATTCTAAACACTGTTAGTTTATTTACTCTTCTTAGACCACCCTTGGGCATGGATATTACTTACTTGGGGCCTAGAAACTCTTTTAGATAGCAACTTAGAAGTCTTAACACTCTGTATTTTTTGCAGTGAATGGCAGAATAGCTTGCACATATGAATTTCTAAACAAGTATTTGTGAAATATTTATGAAACTAAAAAAAAATCACAGTACAAATATATAGAATGCAATAAGAGTGCACCACTCTTTTTGAATCTTGTAACAAAGCACAAGAAGATTCCTTGGTTTGAGATGGTTACTGCATGCAGCTTGGCTTCTGTTATATTTCCTTTTAGTTTTCAAAATAAAGCAAAAACTCATTAAAGGAACAGTGCATTTTTATATTAGTATAGGGTTTTTCAGAATAACAGAACCAAAATATATATTTAGTTGACCATTATATCTAGTACTGTGGGCAAGAATCCCTTAGAAGAAATGGAGTAGCTCTCATGGTCAACAAAAGAGTTTGAAATGCAGAACTTGGGTGAAATCTCAAAAATGTCAGGATGATCTCAGTTCACTGCCAAGGCAAAGCATTCAACATCACAGTCATCCAAGTCTATGTCCCAGCAACTAGTGCTGAAGAAACTGAAGTCAAACGGTTCTTTGAAGACCTACAAGACCTAGAACTAACAGCAAAAAAAAAAGATGTCCTTTTCAGCATAAGGGCTGAAAGGCAAAAGTAGAGAGTCAAGAGATACCCAGAATAGCAGACAAGTTTGGCCTTGGAGTGCAAAATTGTTGTTCAGTCGTTCAGTCGTGTCTGACTCTGCAGCTCCATGGACTGCAGCACACCAGGTTTCCCTGTCCTTTACTATCTCCTGCCATTTGCTCAAACTCATGTCCATTGAGCTGATGATGCCAACCAACCACCTCATCCTCTGTTGTCCCCTTCTCCTCAGGTCCTCAATCATTCCCAGCATCAGGGTCTTTTCCAAATGGGTCAGCTCTTTGCATCATGTGGCCAAAGTATTGGAGCTTCAGCTTCAGCATCAGTCCTGCCAATGAATATTCAGACTTGATTTCCTTTAGGATTGACTGGCTTGATCTCCTTGCAGTCCAAGGGACTCTGAAAAGTCTTCTCCAGCACCACAACTCAAGAGCATCAATTCTTCAGTGCTCAGTTTTCTTTATGGTCCAACTCTCACATTTGTACATGACTACTGGAAAAACCATAGCTTTGACTATACAGACCTTTGTCAGCAAAGTGATGACTCTGCTTTTTTAATATGTTGTCTAGTTTTGTCATAACTTTTCTTCCAAGGAGCAAGTGCCTTTAAATTTCGTGGCTGTAGTCATGGTTCACAGTTAATTTGGAGCCCTAGAAAAGACTATCTGCCACTGTTTCCATTTTTTCCCCCATCTATTTGCCATGAAGTGATGGGACAATGATCTGAGTTTTTTGAATCCTGAGTTTTAAGCCAAGAGTTTTAATAACTTAAGTTGCTTTACTTACTTGAGGGACAATTTAAAAATATGGATTATTAGACTTTATTATTAACCCACTAAATCAATATGTACATTAAACCTCATAACCTATATTTTACGCAAAAAGTTCCTTAGCCAATTCTAATGTGTAATCTGGTTTGGAAACCACTGGACAATGTAACAGCTTCCTGACTAGTATTCCTGACTGTAATTTCCACTCCCTGTAGATTATTTTCTATACTACCTCATACAAATTTTTAAAAATATCTTACAGTGCCATTTGTATCTCTTATTTTCAGTGTATACATACTAGCTGATGAGTAATGTTCAAGATACTTTGCAAGCCATTCAATTTATTTCATTATCTAAGTCTTTCAAACTTCTTTTCCCTAGACCCTATATCCATGTCCTATATACAATTCCCTATCACACTCCACCCTGCTTCCCCAAATTTCACACGTGTTTAGAATGTCTTTCATTTTTCTAAATCTGTTCATTGCTTCACATTTTTTGAATTTAAATAAGAATTTATTTCCATTCCCCCCCAAAAGATCCATATTAAATGGTAATAAATATTTATCCCATTGATTTCAGAAAATATACAGTGAGGACATGGAAGAGCAACAGCATTGCTGACAGAGCTTGTTCTCACAGGACTTAAGTATCAACCACAGTGGCAAATCCCCTTGTTCTTGGTGATATACCTCATCACCATTGTGGGAAACCTTGGACTGATTCCTCTCATCTGCAATGACCCTCACCTTCACATTCCCACATACTTATTCCTTGGAAAATTGGCCTTTGTGGATGCCTGGATATCCTCCACAATGACTCCCAAGATGATGGTCAACTTCCGTGTCAAGAACAAAATGATCTCTCTCACTGAAAGCAAGATACGTTATTTTTCCTTTTGCAGTCAGTGTAATCACAGAACATTTTCTGCTGGCAACAATGGCATATGATCACTAAATGGCTATTTGCAACCCATTAATTTATCCAGTGATCATGACCAGTAGGCTATGCATCTGGCTGTTTGTTTTGGCATTTTTAGGTGGCCTTTTCCATTCTGTAATTCATAATGCTTTTTAAATTCAAATTCAGTTCAGTTCAGTGGCTCAGTCATGTCCAACTCTTTCAATCCCATGAACTGGAGCATGCCAAGCTTCCCTGTCCATTACCAACTCCCGGAGTTTACTAAAACTCATGTCCATCAAGTCGGTGATGCCATCCAGCCATGTCATCCTCTGTCCTCCCCTTCTCCTCCTTCCCCCAATCCCTCCCAGCATCAGGGTCTTTTCCAATGAGTCAACACTTCACATGATGTGGCCAGAGTATTGGAGTTTCACTTTAGCATCAGTCCTTCCAATGAACACCCAGGACTGATCTCCTTTAGATGGACTGGTTGGATCTCCATGCAGTCCAAGGGACTCTCAAGAGTCTTCTCCAGCACCACAGTTCAAAAGCATCAATTCTTTGGTGCTCAGCTTTCTTCACAGTCCAACTCTCACATCCATACATGACCACTGGAAAAACCATAGCCTTGACTAGATAGACCTTCGTTGGCAAAGTAATGTCTCTGCTTTTCAACATGCTATCAGGTTGGTCATAGCTTTCCTTCCAAGGAGTAAGCATCTTTTAATTTCATGGCTGCAGTCACCATCTTCAGTGATTTTTGGAGCCCCCAAAAATAAAGTCTGACACTGTTTCCACTGTTTCCGCATCTATTCCCCATGAAGTGATGGGACTAGATGCCATGATCTTAGTTTTTTGAATGTTGAGCTTTTAAGCCAACTTTTTCACTCTCCTCTTTCACTCTCATCAAGAGGCTTTTTAGTTCCTCTTCACTTTCTGCCATAAGGGTGGTATCATCTGCATATCTGAGGTTATTGATATTTCTCCCAGCAATCTTGATTCCAGCTTGTGCTTCTTCCAGCCCAGCGTTTCTCATGATGTACTCTGCATATACGTAAAATAAGCAGGGTGACAGTAGACAGCCCCGAAGTACTCCTTTTCCTAGTCCGTTGTTCCATGTCCAGTTCTAACTGTTGCTTCCTGGCCTGCATACAGGTTTCTCAAGAGGCAGGTCAGGTGGTCTGGTATTCCCATCTCTTTCAGAATTTTCCACAGTTTATTGTCATCCACACAGTCAAAGGCTTTGGCATAGTCAATAAAGCAGAAATAGATGTTTTTTCTGGAACTCTCTTGCTGTTTCAATGATCCAGCAGATGTTGGCAATTTGATCTCTGGTTCCTCTGTCTTTTTTAAAACCAGCTTGAACATATGCAAGTTCACAGTTCACGTATTGCTGAAGCCTGGCTTGGAGAATTTTGAGCATTACTTTACTAGAGTGTGAGATGAGTGCACTTGTGTGGTAGTTTGAGCATTTTTTGGCTTTGCCTTTCTTTGGGATTGGAATGAAAACTGACCTTTTCCAGTTCTGTGACCACTGATGAGTTTTCTAAATTTGCTGGCATATTAAGTGCAGCACTTTCATAGCATCATCTTTCAGGATTTGAAATAGCTCAATTGGAGTTCTGTCACCTCCACTGACTTTGCTCGTAGTGATGCTTTCTAAGGCCTGCTTGACTTCACATTCCAGGGTGTCTGGCTCTAGGTGAGTGATCACACCATCGTGATTATCTTGGTCATGAAGATCTTTTTTGTACAGTTCTTCTGTGTATTCTTGCCACCTCTTCTTATTATCTTCTGCTTCTGTTAAGTCCATACCACTTCTGTCCTTTATCGAGCCCATCTTTGCATGAAATGTTCCCTTGGTATCTCTCATTTTCTTGAAGAGATCTCTAGTCTTTCCCATTCTGTTGTTTTCCTCTATTTCTTTGCATTGATCACTGAGGAAGGCTTTCTTATATCTCCTTGCTATTCTTTGGAACTCTGCATTGAGATGCTTATATCTTTCCTTTTCTTCCTTGCCTTTCGCTTCTCTTCTTTTCACAGCTATTTGTAAGGCCTCCTCAGACAGCCATTTTGCTTTTTTGCATTTCTTTCCCATGGGATGGTCTTGATCCCTGTCCTGTACAATGTCAAGAACCTCCGTCCATAATCAGGCACTCTGTCTATCAGATCTAGTCCCTTAAATTTATTGCTCACTTCCACTGTATAGTCATAAGGGATTTGATTTAGGTCATACCTGAATGGTCTAGTGGTTTTCCCCACTTTCTTCAATATAAGTCTGAATTTGACAATAAGGAGTTCATAATCTGAGCCACAGTCAGATCCCGGTCTTGTTTTTGCTGACTTTATAGAGCTTCTCCATCTTTGGCTGCAAAGAATGTAATCAATCTGATTTCGGTGTTGACCATCTAGTGATGTCCATCTGTAGAGTCTTCCCTTCTGATGTTGGAAGAGGGTGTTTGCTATGACCAGTGTGTTCTTTTGGCAAAACTCTATTAGCCTTTGCTCTGCTTCATTTGGTATTCCAAGGCCAAATTTGACTGTTACCCCAGGAACAATAGGAAGTTTCTTGACTTCCTACTTTTGCATTCCAGTTTCCTATAATGAAAAGGACATCTTTTTTGGGTGTTAGTTCTAAAAGGTCTTGTAGGTCTTCATAGAACCGTTCAGCTTCTTCAGCATTACTGGTTGGGGCATAGACTTAGATTACTGTGATATTGAATGGTTTGCCTTGGAAACGAACAGAGATCATTCTGTCATTTTTGAGATTGCACCCAAGTACTGAATTTTGGACTCTTTTGTTGACCATGATGGCTACTCCATTTCTTCTAAGGGATTCCTGCCCACAGTAGTGGATATAATGGTCATCTGAATTAAATTCATCCATTCCAGTCCATTTTAGTTCGCTGATTCCTAGAATGTTGATGTTCACTCTTGCCATCTCCTGTTTGACCACTTCTAGTTTGCCTTAATTCATGGACCTAGCATTCCAAGTTTCTATGCAATATTGCTCTTTACAGCATCGGACCTTGCTTCTATCACCAGTCCCATCCCCAACAGGGTGTTGTTTTTGCTTTGGCTCCATCCCTTCATTCTTTCTGGAGTTACTTCTCCACTGATTTCCAGTAGCATATTGGGCACCTACCAACCTGGGAAGTTCCTCTTTCAGTATCCTATCATTTTGCCTTTTCATACTGTTCATGGGGTTCTCAAGGCAAGAATACTGAAGTGGTTTGCCATTTCCTTCTCCAGTGGACCACATTCTGTCAGACTTCTCCAACATGACCCACCCGTCTTGGGTGGCCCCATACGGTATGGCTTAGTTTCATTGAGTTAGACAAGGCTTCTGTCCGTGTGATCAGATTGACTAGTTTTCTGTGATTATGGTTTCAGTGCGTCTGCCCTCTGATGCCCTCTGGCAACACCTACCATCTTACTTGGGTTTCTCTTACCTTGGACATGGGGTATCTCTTCATGGCTGCTCCAGCAAAGCGCAGCTGCTGCTCCTTACCTTGGACGAGGGGTATCTCCTCACGGCTGCCCCTCCTAACGAATTTTCTGCAATTCCATCATAGTACATCAATTTTACTGTGATCTTATACTATTGTTTAAGATTTCCTGCACTGGTCCTTCCATTAAATATCTGTTGATATTTATTTTCTCTGGGTTTATACAGGTATTCACTATTCTCATTGTTCTTGCCTCTTTTACACTTGTTCTCTTTAGAATTTTGAAAAAGAAGTCTCTACAATGCATAAGGAGGGCCTTCTCCATTTGGCAGCCCATCTGATATCTGTCTGTTTATACTATAGGGCTTTTCTCTTCATGTATATGCACCCTGGATCTGCACAAGCAGATGATGAGGATATGATGGACTCTCTGTTTTACATTGCCATAATCCCTTTGTTAAATCCAGTTATATACAACCTAAAAAATAAGAGAGTTGTAGACTCACTGGCAGAAATAGTACAGAGAAATGCTTAGAATTCATACTAGTATCAGTCTTCCCTTACTAATACAAGTCATATAATAATACAGGTTAGATGGTGCTATATGACAGTTAATGTTTAAAGTTCTTTGCACTTATAATCACCCTAGAGTTTTAATGACTTAAGGTAGGAGTGCTAGTAAATATGTGCATATGCCATTAAAATTTTAGAAAACACAGAATAGTATTTAATCAAGTATTCATGTCATATTAGAATAATTAAAGAAAACATTAAAATATTTTATACATATGTTCTCAATATGGCTTCATAAATGCATTAAGCACTACAATACTGTAATCACTCTGAAAAAATATGAATATGATGCATTTGCTATTAGTAGAGCTGTGCAATCTGGAGACTCATAGTATACTTAACTCTACAATGGAGACAGGATTGTGTTTGAGTGAACAGAGGCCAATCCTGAGAGAGTAAGAGGGTACTTCCTTGCCATGTTGCCATGTCACTAATTCAGAAAGCTAAGAGATGAGATGCAGATTTAACTGAGATGGGAATAGGAAGGAAAAAAGAACCAGCAGAATAGGAAGGTAATGGTTTGGACCATCCAACACTTTAAAAATAATGAAACTGATAGAAAGAAAAAAAAATAATATGTTAAGTTTACAGGATTGTGTTGATGAAAGCAAGAGTCTTCAATTGCATATTGCCAAAGTTCAAATAACATTGAGATGATAGGATATCAGAGTGTTCAGTGACCAGCTGGGAAAAGACATGGAAATGAGCAAGAGTTTGAACGTTTTGTGCCCCCACACTTTTTAAATGTTATGGTAGCTTTTGTCGTTTTCTAGACTGTATGAAAAAGAAGTGATTCATGTTCAGATTCATTCATGACCTTCCAATCTCCTCATTGTTCTACATATATTTAGAGTGAGTTCCTCACCCTAGAACTACTCACATCTGTCTGTCATTTGAAATAATCTTGTTTTCAAGTGATGAGTCCAGGGAGATTACTGGGCTTGGGATGGCTACTAAGTGCCAGATCACCTTCCTAGGTTTTTTCAAGACAATCTCAAGGATCATACACCTAAAGTGAATTAATCATGTTCTTTTTATCACAAAGATTAGCTCATGGGATATATCAGGAGAAGAATGTTAATTAGATGTTTGGATTAAAGATACAAACTATAAATATTTATAGAATATATCACTATTACATATTTATGAAGTACAGGTCACAAGATTAGAACAAATCTTCTGCTCTCTTTTGTATCCCGAAGGATATTCCCAAGCCCCGGAGAGAAAGTAAATGATTCACAGTCCAGGAACTTTTATTATTTCTCCTTAGACAATCTATGCTATTGCATATATCCTTCTTTGGCCAATTTTTGTTGCTTCATAACATTCCCATTGTTTTGATTTTTCCTGTGAGTTGTCTAAATATTTGTTTGTTCATACACTGTTATGACTAAAAGGCTATGTTGCCAATACAAGCAACTAATACGTATTTCTTTGAAATGATAAAGGCTTGTTTTCCTAGTCGGCCTTTTGTTTGAATGAAAAGGTTGACATCAAAGTATGAGTCTACCAGCATGTGTATTACCTGTGTTGTCCTTCTTAAGCTTGGTGGGTATGAAGTAGGCAATGGGGGAGTCTGTCAGAAACTCAGGCTTCCTGTCTAACCTTCTCTCAAACATGTCTAAACTAGAGATTCTGTTGCTTTGATGTCTTCAGAAAATCCAACTTAATGCTTTTTAAAAATTCACTCAAATACCCTCTTCATTGATGTTCTCCTACTTGCACTTGGGTTACAGATTTTTTTTTTTTCATTTTTGTATATTATATATGCCATTTCAGCTGCATTTGGGAAAGATGTAAAAAAAAAAACACTACAAAGCCCATATTTTAGAAGACATTTTGCAGATTTATTTAAAAAGAAACTATGATGTATGTACATTACTTAATGCTCTTTATACAAAAATATAATATCACAATTTTGTTCAGTTAATTCACTCTCTGGAACACTTCTGATATTGGATGAAACCACCTTAATAAACACTGATAACATAATAGAAATACTATTTATTATCAAGGTATACATATTTTCTAAACCTGGAGATTTAAAAGAATTTATAGTTCCTCTTTCTTTATACATAAGGATAAAAATGTTTTTCTCATCATTTGATAATACCTTGTGCTGCTGACAAGTTGCTGACAACATTATCCTACAACCATGTTCAAAGAATCAACACAAACATTAGGGAAAAACAAACACCATCAAATCTAGGATAGTATTTTTCATTCTGAGTTGTGAACTACTTAGGACAGAATTTTATTAGTATACATTAGGTAAGTATGAACACCAGACTTTTTTTGTTGTTGTTTCTCTCTAATATAGAGGCTATCAAACTATAGTGGCCTCATAATCACCTGGAGGGCTTGTGGAAACATAGATTAATGGGTTTTGTCAGGAGAATGTCTGTTTCAAATGCTATTGCTTTTGGTTTGGGACCCTATGAGATGACTGCTCTTTTACATAATCAGTGAAGTAAACATTTTAAAATCAAGATATTAGAGGCAAATCAAAATGGAGTTTCTGTACTTCTGTTCTCTACTTAAACAGCATGATGTAAATATTCTGAAGATTTCCACTCTAGGTTTTATACTTTCCTTCCCTTGTTGGGCAGCTGGATCCAGATTTTAACGGGGCATCTTTTCCAAAGAATGAAATACTGTGGACGTTTTTATAAACTTTTCTTGGAAAACATAACTGACAGTGTTGCTATCCAATCAAAATCCAATTGCATCATGTCAGTAAGGTTAATGGGAGATACATTTGTTAATTCGAAAAATGAGTTGTCAGGATGGATCAACTTTTAAGGCTTCATCTTATTTGAGATAGTATCTTCTAAGTCAGTCTTATTTGAGGGTAACAGTTAACAATTGCAAGATGATATTTCCCTTTATTTTTTAATACTGCAATGTACAATGAGTATTATATATATATATATATATACACACACACACACACTGTACATAATATATATATATATATACATACTATATAGATAGATCAATCTAGATCAATGTAGATCTAAATCTATCTATATCTACATCTAAACATATATCAATATCTGTAACTAAAGACATTTGTTGTAAGATATTGGCTCACATGTTTATTGATTCTAAGAAGTTTCATCATCTGCTTTCTGCAAAATAGAGACCCAAAAATGCTGATGGTAGTTTCAAGGCTTAAGAATACAAGTGTTGAAGGTATAGATTCCAACTCACAAATGGTTGGCCATCAACTTTATTCAGCTCACTAATTTAACACTTTTCCAAAACACCAACTGTCAAAAGACACAAACAAAAATAATGTTTAACCAAATATTTGGGCTTCTCTAGATCAGGTCAGCTTAATCCATAAAATGAATCATTACAAGCCTACTCATTGTCAACTTGGTGTCCATACACAATTCCTTAAACTGTACTTAAACTTTAAATGAATACAATAGCACCCCTGGGCCAAGTTGGCAGAGTAGGAAGACTATGAGCTTACCTCCTCTCAAAGGCACACCAACATTACAATTATTTACAGAACAACTATTGATGAGAAAGACCAGAATCAATCAGAATAGATCTTCCGAAACTGAAGATATAAAGAAGGAACCACAATGAGATAGGTAGGAAGTAAGTCAAGTTGCAGTAAAGTTAAGACGTACACCCATTGTGAGTGATCCACTACTGGGAGAATAATTACAATTGCAAAGGTTCTCTGAAAGGAGTGAGGGGCAAGCCCCACATCAGGCTCCTCTCCTTGGGGGTCCTGCACCAGAAAGATGAGCTCCCAGAACATTAATCTTCAAAGGCCACTGGGGCTGACTTCTGGATGATCCAGAGGACTGTGGGATATAGAGACTCTATTCCTAAATACAGCTCCCCACATCTCCCCTCACCCCACAAAATGTCATAGAGGCCTGTTCACCAGAGGGCTTAGGACATGGCCCCATATCAGCATGTAGACACTGAACCTCAGAACCCCAGGCTCCTGCAGCCAGAGACCCCAGGCCCTAGCTCTACTCATCAGTGAGCAGACATCAGCCCTAGGACACCCTGGCCCAGGCCCAGGCCCAGGTCCTGCCAAGCAGCAGACTAAGAATTAATATTGGTAAACTGACCATACTATCCAAGTCAATCTATATATTCAAGGCACTCTTGATCAAAATGCTAATGACATTTTTCATAGAACTGGAGCAAATAATGTAAAAATTTGTATGGAAAAAAAAAGACCTTTACTAACCAAAACAATCTTAAGAAAGAAGAACAACCTGGAGGTATCAAACTCCCTGACTTCATTCTATATTACAAAGCTATAGTAATCAAAATAGTATGGTACTGGCACAAAACAGACACATAAAGCAACTGAATAGAATAGAAAGCCCAACAATAAGCCATGTAGTTATGGTCAAGTAATCTACCACAAAGGAGGCAAGAACATAAAGTGAGAAAAAGACAGTCTTTTCAATAAGTTTTGCTCACAAAACTGATAGCTACATACAAAAGAGTGAAATTAGAATATTTCTGCACATCATATACAAAAATAAACTCAAAATGGAAAATAAACATCTAAGTGGAAAATTAGAAAGCATAAAATTTCTAGAAGAAAATATAGACAGAACACTCTTGGTCCTAAATCATAGTAATATATTTTGTCTCCAAAGGCAAAGGAAACAAAAGCAAAAATAAACAAATAGGGTTTAATTAAACTTAAATGCCTTTAAAAAACAAAGGAAAACATTAACAAAATAAAAAGGCAAACTAACGAATAGTAGAAAATATTTGCAAACAATATGACAAATAAATGGTTAATACATGAAATATACAAACAGATCATAAACTCAACATGTAACAATCAAATAGCATGATTAAAAAAATATACAGAGGACATGAATAGACATTTTTCCAAAGAAGGCATACAAATGGCCAACAGGCAAATGAAAAGATGCTCAACATCACTAATCATCAGAGAAACGCAAATCAAAAGCATAATGAAATATCACCCCATACCTCTTAGACTGACTGTCATCAATGAGATAGCAAAAACCAAATGCTGGTGAGAATGTGAAGAAAAGGGAACCCTTTTACACTGCTGATGGAAGTGTAATTTGGTAAAGTGACTGTGGAAAACAGTATGCAGGTTTCTCAAAAAACTAAAAGTAGACTACTATATGAACCAGCAAATCCACTTCCAGGTATATATCTGAGGAAAATGAAAATGCTAATTTGAAAAGAAACATGCACCCCAATATAGTCACAGCAGCATTATTTACAATAACAAAGATACGAAAGCAGTCTGAGTCCATCAACAGATAGAATAGATAAAGAAGATTAAGTATGTGTGTGTGTGTGTGTATATGTATATACTGCCTTCAATGCAGGAGACCTAGGTTCAATCCCTGGATTGGGAAGATTCCCTGGAGAAGGAAATGGCAGCCCACTCCAATACTCTTGCCTGGAGAATCCCATGGACAGAGAAGCCTGGTAGGCTACAGTCTATGGGGTCGCAAAGAGGTGGACATGACTGAGCGACTAACACATGCACATAAATAAATGTACATACATACAATGGAACACTACTTAGCCAAGAAAAATAACTAATTTTTTTCATTTGCAATGACAGTGAAATAAATCAGCTAGAGAAAGAAAAATAACATATGTTATCACATGTATGTGGAATCTAAAAATAAAACAAAGGAATAAATATACCAAAACATAAACAGACTTACAGATACAGAGAACAAATTAGTGTTTACCAGTGGGGATAGGGAAAAAAGGAAGGGAAAGACAGTGTTGGGAACTTAAGAGGTACAAACTAAAATGCATAAAATAAGTGCACTATAATGATCTATTGTATAGCACAGGCAATATAACCAACGTTTTATAATCACTTTAAATGGAGCATAATCTATAAGAATTTTGAGTCACTATGTTGTATACCTGAAACTAATACGTGAAAGTGAAAGCCACTCAGTCGTGTCCAACTCTTTGCGACCCCATGGACTATATAATCCACGGAATTCTCCAGGCCAGAATACTGGAGTGGGTAGCCGTTCCCTTCTCCAAAGGATCTTCCCAACCCAGGGATTGAAACTAATATATTATATATCATCGTGTGTGCGTGCTAGGTTGCTTCAGTCATGTCTCACTCTGTGAGACCCTATGAACTGTAGCCCTATAGGCTCCTCTGCCCATGGGATTCTCTAGGCAAGAATACTGGAATCGGTTGCCATTTCCTTTCCTGGGGAATCTTCCTGAACCAGGAACTGAACCTGTGTCTCTTATGTCTCCTGCATCGGCAGGTGGGTTCTTTACCACTAGCACCACCTGGGAAGCCCAGATCATGATAAATCTGGCCATTTCTCCTTCCAGGAAACCAAGATGGTAGACTGCTCAAAGTTTTGCCACTGGGAGGATATTCCATCACTACTATCCTACAGGGATGTCAAGAACAGTGTCAGTAGTGCGGTAGTTGTCCACCCTCAGATGGTGTCTTCATGTGGTACAGAATCATTGTTAAATCAGCTCCAGGTAATCTCTTCCTCTTTCCATGCATTATAGAGACCAACCCACAAGACCATAGTGTAGGCTGGGCTAGAGAAGTCACTGAAGCAGGTATGGGGATCATGTTTCTTCAAGAAACATACTGGTGTCCTCAGGGCTTGCTCAGGCCAGAGTGGGTACATTACTCTTCCATTTGACAAAGTTATGGCAGTGTACTGCCAATTTTATGGCTTGGTGGGTCATATAACATCAAGTTTATGAAAAGCTGCTCTGGTCTCATGGAAAACTGGCATTTTAAACAGCATTTTTTTTAATTTTTTTAAATGTAAATTTATTTATTTTAATTGGAGGTTAATTACTTTACAATATTATATTGGTTTTGCCATACATCAACATGAATCTGCCACGGGTGTACACGTGTTCCCCATCCTGAACCCTCCTCTCCCTTCCCTCCCCGTACCATCCTTCTGGGTCATCCCAGTGCACCAGCCCCAAGCATCCTGTATCCTGCATCAAACCTGGACTGGTGATTCATTTCATATCTGATATTATACATGTTTCAATGCCATTCTCCCAAATCATCCCACCCTCTCCCTCTCCCACAGAGCCCAAAAGACTGTTCTATACATCTGTGTCTCTTTTGCTATCTTGCATACACGGTTATTGTTACCATCTTTCTAAATTCCATATATGTGTTAGTATACTGTATTGGTGTTTTTCTTTCTGGCTTACTTCACTCTATATAATAGGCTCCAGTTTCATCCACCTCATTAGAACTGATTCAAATGTATTCTTTTTAATGGCTGAGTAATACTCCATTGTGTATATGTACCACAGCTTTCTTATCCATTCATCTGCTGATGGACATCTAGGTTGCTTCCATGTCCTGGCTATTATAAACAGTGCTGCAATGAAACAGCATTTTAAATGTTTAAGCATTCAGCCTCTAAAAATGCTTAGACACAGGCCAACAGCTATATGTCACAAGGAGAGTAGTTATTTGCCGTGGATGCAGGCCTTTGCTCCAGAACCAAGGGTCTGCTCTACTTTTTACCTATGTGTGTGCTAGTCACTCAGTCATGTCCAATTTTTTGCAATCCCGTGAACTGTAGACTGCCAGGTTCCTCTGTCCATGGAATTCTCCAGGCAAGAATATTGCAGTGGGAAGCCATTCCCTTCTCCAGGGGATCTTCCTCACCCTGGGATCGAACCTGGTTCTCCTCCACTGAAGGCAGATTCTTTACCTTCTGAGCTACCAGGGATGCCCAAGAGGCCTGCCAAAGACTCCCAACTGCATCCTTGTCTGCCACTGCCACTCCAAGCACCATAATTTCTGTGAGATCATGTGGTTCAATTGGCTGAGCAGTTTGCACAGTAGCCTGGACCTTTTGTAAACTTTCTCCTGTTCTGAGCCACACCCAAAGCTAGCAGCTTTGGCTGGAATGGGCTGGAATAACACACCCAAATGACAATGGTGTTGTTTCTAAAATCCACAGGGTCCCACTAGGTGTTGTGCCTTTTTTTTTTTTTTTTCCTTTGGTAGGAGGTGCCAGATACAACAACTTATCCTTCACATAACTAAAATTGAAAAGACTATTCATACTAAAAGCAGCAATGCAGACCTTTGTACTCATTCATAGGCAACAAAATGAGTTAAAAGGTAATTTTACAAAACTTGCTGCTGCTGCTGCTGCTGCTGCTGCTGCTGCGTCGCTTCAGTTGTGTCCGACTCTGTGCGACCCCATAGACGGCAGCCCACCAGGCTCCCCTGTCCCTGGGATTCTCCAGGCAAGAAACTGGAGTGGGTTGCCATTTCCTTCACCAATGCATGAAATTGAAAGTCAAAGTGAAGTCGCTCAGTCATGTCCGACTCTTAGCGACCTCATGGATTGCAGCCTACCAGGCTCCTCCGTCCATGGGATTTTCCAGGCAAAAGTACTGGAATTTATGGAGAAGTAAATGGGAACCCACTCCAGTCTTCTTGCCTGGAAAATCCCATGGGCAGGGGAGCCTGGTGGACTACAGTTCATGGGGTCGCAAAGAGTCAGATATGACTGTGTGACTGAACATGTACACAACTGAAGTGGGCAGTAAATTGTTGCGTTTGAGTTATGCTGAAGCTACTGATGCACATTATACTGCTTACTCCATCCTTCGCTGAGTTTGCATCCTGACTTCTATTTGGTCTATGGTGTTTTTTTTTCATGCCTTTTTCTGCTTTCACTAGCATACTTCTAAGAACACAGGATAACTGATTAATGAGTCTACCAAAGTCTATGCCCTTTGTTTTGTTTTTTTTCCTAGCTACTAAGTTGGTCTCTAGTGGAGGTTAAGCATTTTTCTATTTTTCAGATATCAAAACTAAATATTATCATTTTCATATTATACTACTTTGACATAAATAATGTCACTATATTTATAAATAAATGTTCAATGGCAACTTCTCTGTTAATAATTAAAGGCAAATCTGAACATGTAACCCTCATGTTCAAAATCCCTCAATTTCCCTTTCAATTGAGATAAAGAATGAAGTCCCCAACCCAGACTCCAGATCTTCTGTGATCCTACCTGTGCTGGCCTCCCAAAAAAGCTCCTCTTTGCTCTCTATGAATGCCAACTCCATTTGCAATTTTTTTTTTCTTTCTATAATGGTCTAGCTCCCTGAAAAGCTAGACCTGCAAATGAAGGAAGACCTTGAGGAGTGAAAATGTTCAGAGGTATAACCGTGTTAGAAATGAAGACACTCAGGACCCAGTTCTAACCTATTGAAACAGAATGTGCATTTTAAGAAACTCACCAGGAGATTCACAGGACCTGAAATCTGAGGAGCACTGATCTAGGCTACTTCCCATACATTCTTTCTTTTTGTTTTTCTTTTGCGCCTCTCCCTGACCTATGCCTAGGAAGATTTCTCATCAAATTTCATTGTAAAGTGGAAAGTTAGAAATTGGCATGGAATATGAGCTACAGTCTTCATGAGGAGGACAACTTACTTGGGGTTGGCTCATAAAGGAGATTTCAAACTTTGGCTTCTGAAAACCAAATGTGATTAGTTAAATCAGACCATACTGACCAAAGCACACAGAGTATCAAAATTCATAGATAAACTGGAGTTTGTATAAACATGTTAAAAATGTCATCTGTGATGTAAGTAGTGCAATTCCAGTTTTTAAAAAAAATCTAGAACTGTCAACACTGATTTGATTTTTATTTCAGAGTCTGTAATGCCCTGAGGTATTGCCTGGATTCCTCATAAATGTCCATGTCCATAACACCCAGTGGAAAAGCTTAGGACTGTTGTAAAGAGAATCAGTCATTGGGTGTTATCAGGGGAATTGGGGTTTTTCACTTCCTCCTCTGGCAAAAGTGCACAGTTATGTAATTGGTTGATGTGGTTCAAAACAAATTCATATAAACAACATTTTCCTGAGCTTGGAAAATGAGGATTCAAAAATGAATCAGTGTGCAAAATGATGCTGCCTATGTAGAGTCACTGCAGTGTTCTTGTTCTATTTTCTACTTCAGAAAGTAAAAAACTGAAAGGATCTCCACAGTTTCTTAAGAGATAATGGTAAGAGTGAATGATATCTATAATACTCATTATTTTTTATAAAAAGTTAAAATATTATTAAATTTATAACAATTTTGATTTCATTTATAAGCCAATTCAAGTCAATGTATAGCCAACTGAAAATGAAAAATGAACAGTGAATAATCTATAACTTTTATTATTGTGAGTAAAATCTGGATGAGCAAAATAGCTCTAAGACTACCCTGTATTCCTTAATGATATATAATTACTTAGTTAGAATAATTACAATGACTCTGTAGGATAAGTTTTGGTGAAGTAGAATGTCAAAAAAATTAAAAGTGAGTTTTGGGATTTAAGTCATAATGTTTCCTGTATAAGAAATCTTTCTGATAATTGTATTCAAAACACTCATTTCATTTTGTTGCCGTTGTTCAGTCACTATCTTCAGTATCCAGTTCAGTTGTTCAGTATCCAACTCTTTGCGATGCCATGGACTGCAGCACTCCACTGTCTTCCACTATCTCCTGGAGTTTGATCAAATTCAAGTCCATTAAGTTGGTGATGCAATCTAACCATCTCATCTTTTGCCACCCCTTTGTCTTTTTGCCTTCAATCTTTCCCAGCATCATGGTCTTTTCCAATGAGTTGGCTCTTCATTTCAGGTGGCCAAAGTATTGGAGTTTCAGCTTCAGCATCAGTCCTTCCAATGAATATTCATTTAATTAACCACATTAACAAATTAAATTTTAAGTTAATTTGCTTAAACCATAACCTCTCCATCCTTTCACCACCAACTTCTGACAATAATTTCATTGAAAAAAAAATATATCTTGAAAAATTCAGAAAATATTTCCCAGCACTCTTTTCTGCCTATGACTTAATAATCACCCACACACTGAATTGAAAATTTGATTTTCATTAGTTATTGGGGACTGCATGGAACAAAACCCATTCCAAATATACTTTGAACAAATTCAGATTTTTGGATTGGTTATTTATGTTGCCTGTATTAAGTTTCAGTACTTGGCTCAATTTTTTCTGCTATCAAGCTGGTAGAAAAACAGAATCTGTCAGGTAAACCCAGCAGGATTTCTAGGAAAAGTCAGCTGTAGTCATAATAATAACAAAGATACTGTGCAGTGGTAGAATATTTAACAGCAATACAAATTTGTAAAGTAAAATTAAAATGAAATTCTCTGTTCCATATACAAATTCCATAGGAAATAAGCAGGGTTTTGAATAAAAGAAAAAGCATTTATAGTACTGACAGCTTTTAACAAAAATCAAATTTAAGACAAATATTTAAGCCATACCTCTAGCTTTTTCCTCATTTCATCTAAGCTTTTCTCTGATACTTCCTCATTCCCTCTTCAATGCTTTGTCTGTCCTACACTTATCTATCTATATCCCTTCTCCTCTTTCTGCTTCTTGTTTCCTTTTCACCTCCCCGTCCAAATTTCCCATTCTATTCCTTTATCTTCTTTCTTCTCAATGCCTGCTGTCTTTATTTTGAAAATTTAATGACACTTTTTCTCAAGACATAATGCTAGTCATGTTGCCCAGGAAAATACTAAATATCCCACAAGAACTTTTATTAGCAAAGGGAAGCACAGTCTTCAAAATTATTAGTCTTGACATATGTAATAAATAATACATAGGCTATTATGCCATTCAAATACCAAGTAAAAAAAGGAAATTAATTGAATGGTGCAAATAGAACATTTACACGTGATGATTTTCTTATTTACCTGTATAGAATAATGACTATATTTTTATATTCCCCTAAACAGTTAGGAAAATGGCTTATTTTTAATCAATTATGAGTATAATTTTAAAAGCATGTATATTTTTATCAATAAAGATGCATTAAGTCATACTATACCAGAAAATAATGAACTAAGTGCAATTCTTTGTATAAAGCCTGTATTTACAATGAATTCACTTGGAAATTATAAGGTTGGTGAGATGTCTTATATTTTGGACAAGAATTTAAACTCCCTGAGGATAGTCAAATTATTCATGCATGAAGCATATAAATGTCTCCAGGAGTTGGTAGGTTGATAGATGATGGGGCATGCTGGTACAGAAAACAGAATGCCACTGAAATATTTCCAAGGACAACACAGATCAGAGAGCAGGGAAGTCAGCTAAGCGTAAAAAAAAAATAATTTACATCTGTCTCCACATCTCAGATACTCTCCTTCCTTCTCACTGCTATGCCACTTGCTTCCCATTCATTACTCATTATTATCTGATGTCTATTCTGTCACAAATGAAAACTCATCTCACTAAAGCCATTTCAAATCTCTTAAGCCCTATTCAGTGATTTCAGTTCATTCTTTTTCTTACCAAATAAATTGTACTTTCCTTTGTCTTTTTTGTGCTTTCCACCCTTTAGGCTCATAAAACTACCTTTCTAGTTCCCTCCTGCTTCTCTAGTCACTGTTCAGTAGCCTTTTCTGGTCTTTTCTTTTCCCTCCTTGTGTGAGCCAGTGTTCCTGGTTGCAACATGAAATGAGTTAATTCAATGGAAATTGGCTCTAACAAGTAAGTGCTAGGGAAGTTACATAAATCCACTGGACAAATGGGCAGGAACACACAAAAAAAGAAGTTGAACAGTTAACCACCAAAATCATATTGCAGCTCTACCTCAGTGAGACCTGTTGCCATTGCTGCTGAATTTGAATTTGAATTTGAATGCTGAATTTGAAGCTCACAATGAAAATGCCATTGTTGTGGGTGCAGGATGCATTTTGGCGTCATGATATTGCAATTTCGTTGACTTGGAAAATCTCTTTTCTCAACATTTGACCTCTTTCTCCCCTCTTCATATCCAAATTTAGTGTAGATGAGTTTGAGTGGCTAATATTAGATCTGGTCCCCTCACTCTAGGTTCAGGGGGAAAAGAAGGTCAGTTTTTAGAATTTTGACTTCTAGAGTGAATGCTTATTTTTGTCTAACACCAAGAGTCAATCATATGGAAGAAAAGAGAATACAATATTATTAACTAATACATGATGGGTATCTATTTTAATTTAATATAACAGCTCCATATGTATTTTCTTTTACCTTATCCACACTGTCCACTGTCTTCTGGATAGGCCATACATACTATACTTTCTGCCACCTCAATGTCTCATAAGTCATTATTTCTTTTAAGCTCGTATAGATTATTATGGCTAAATTTATGTCACTTTGATATTCAGAAGTTTCTTGCAAAAACTGGCCTCTGCATCTGAAGTTTCCTTAATTTTCCATTATCACCTAGTAAAATACCAAGTGACTTTCATCTTTCCTAACCCACGCTTCCAGCTTCCCTGATAGCTCAGTTGGTAAAGAATCTGCCTGCAATGCAGGAAACCCTGGTTTGATTCTTGGGTCAGGAAGATCCGCTGGAGAAGGGATAGGCTACCCACTCCAGTATTCTTGGGCTTCCCTTGTAGTTCAGCTTGTAAAGAATCTGCTGCAATGCAGGAGACCCTGGTTCTATTCCTGGATCAGGAAGATGCCCCTGGAGAAGGGAAAGGCTACCCACTCCAGTATTCTGGCCTGGAGAATTCCATGGACTGTATAGTCCCTAGGGTGGCAAAGAGTCAGATGACTGAGCAACTTTCACTAGCCCATTCTTCGTATATCATGTGTCACCAAGTCCCAGTAACTCTATACTGTGATTTATTTTGATCTGTTTCTTTGCCTTCTCAAAACTCCCAATGTCATATCACATATGAACAAAAAACTTCAGATACATTTAAATCACTTGGGGAGCATTTATAAAATGCATATTATTAGATGCCATTTATGACGTGCATGGCATTGAATTCAGTTGTTAAACCAGGCCCTTGTAACATTTTTACTTCTGATGCTGCATCCATGACTAAAACACGGAATTTCTCTACCTTAGCAGTTTTCCCATAAATTTGCCTCATGTTCAGAATGTCTTTCCTCTATTCTACATCTGCTCACTCCCATATACATTCTGAGATACAATAGGTGGTTGGTCAAAAAGTTTGTTTGGGTTTTTCCATAAGACCACACAGAACAATTGAGCAAAATTTGTGGCCAGCGTGATAGTTGGTTTTTTCCAGCACAATAATTTCCACCAAAAACTTTTCATGTATTTCAATAAGAGTAAATAAAATAAAGTGTATGTTTGTATTTGTATTATCTTCCTGAAATTTTCTTTTTAATGACTGGTGACTGTCCTTTTTCCATCTACTGCACTGTATTTCAGAGGCCATCTATAAAGGATATGGAAACAAAAAATGCAACAGAGCTGACAGAGTTTGTTCTCACAGGACTTACGTATGAACCAGTATGGCAAGTCCCCCTGTTCCTGCTGTTCTTGCTGATATACCTCATCACTATCATGGGAAACCTTGGTCTGATTGCTCTCATCTGGAATGACCCTCATCTTCAAATTCCCATGTACTTATTCCTAGGGAATTTGGCCTTAGTGGATATTTGGTTATCCTCCACAGTGACTCCCAAGATGCTGGTCAACATTATCAACCAGAATAAGAGGATATCTCTCTCTGAATGCATGGTGCAATTTTTTTCGTTTGTAGTTAGTGCGACTACGGAATGTTTTCTGCTGGCGATGATGTCGTATGATCGTTATCTAGCCATATGCAACCCACTACTTTATCCAGCGATTATGACTCATAGACAATGCATGGGAATGTTAGTTTCATCATTTGTTGGTGGCCTTTTTCATGCCTTAATTCATACGGGCTTTTTATTCAGATTAACCTTTTGTAATGACAACATAATACATCACTTTTATTGTGACATCATGCCCTTGTTTAAAATTTCTTGCACTGACCCTTCTATTAACGTTCTGATGATATTTATTTTCTCTGGTTCAATACAGGTGTTCACCATTCTTATTGTTCTTATCTCTTATACACTAGTTCTCTTCACAATTTTAAAAAAGAAGTCTGCACAAGGCATAAGGAAGGCCTTCTCCACTTGTGGGGCCCACCTTCTATCTGTCTCTTTATACTATGGCCCTCTTCTTTTTATGTATGTGCGCCCTGGATCCACACAAGCAGATGATCAGGATATGATGGACTCTCTGTTTTACACTGTCATAATTCCTTTCCTAAATCCCATTATCTACAGCCTGAGAAATAAAAAAGTCATATATTCACTGCTAAAAATATTAAAAAGAAACATTTAGATTTAATACTAATATGTGTTCTCTTATATAAAAACAATATAAAATTATGTAGATTAAATGTTTAATTGTGTTTAATGTTCAAAGTTTTTTGCATTCATAACTGTTCTATTATTTTAATGACTTAAGATTTTAGTACCTAATAAGTGATTTTAAATATTTGTATATATTATTTAAACACACAGGAAATTTTAATCAAATATTCATATCATACTAAAATAAACAGAAATGAAAATATTTTACATGCTTGCATATTCTTCATTGTGGTTTTATAACTGTATTTACTAAACATATGTTAAGCACTAAAATTGTGCTTTAACTCTGAAAAGAACTCAAATATGAGGCCTTTGATCATAATCAACCATATAGTCTGGAGACTCATATTACATGTAACTCCACATAGTAAGCATGTTGTGTTTGAGTGAACAGAGGTAGATCCCAGGAACGCTGCTGACCATCAAAAGGTCTTCTATTCTACTTTATTTAGGACATGGTGAGCTCACTTCTTGTGTATTCAACTCTCATTGGACACAGAAGAATAAACACAATGGGAAAGCAATGAAGAAAACATGAGAAAGGATTCAAGGATTTTGACCTGACCTTCACCACTGAAGGATTCTCTTAACTCAGCCTGCTTCTATGAGGACCAAAAAGGAGTGTTGCCTCTCACTGTCCATAATGCTTTCTAAGGCCCCTTCTAGCTATACTTCTTATTGTGTAGTCTGAAAAGCTTCACTGTGTCAGAAAGCTAATAGTTTAGATTGAGGACCTATTTTGAAATGGGCATAGGGAATAAATAACTGGCAGAATAGGAAGTAAATGGTTTCAATCTTGGAAATCTGCCAAATGGCACAGTGGTAAGGAATCTGCCTGCCAATGCAGGAGGCACAAGACATGCGGGTTTGATCCCTGGGCCAGGGAGATCCCCTAGAGGAGGAAATGGCAACCCCCTCCAGTATTCCTACCTGGAAGATTCCATGAACAGAGGAGCCAGGTGGAACAGTCCACAGGGTCACAAAGAGTCAGACAAAATGAGCACACAAGTGCAAACTACTGTAGGGACTGAATGTCAGTTTTCCCCCAAATTCATATGTTGAAGCACCAACCCCTTAATATGGTGGTATTAGAGTAGACTCTTTGGCAGGTAATTAGTCTTAGATGAAATCATAAGATCATGAACTCCTTGTTTCAAAATTCAGGCTTAAATTGAAGAAAATAGGGAAAACCACTAAACCAATCAGGTATGACCTAAATGAAATCTCTTATGATTATACAGTAGAATGAGAAACAGATTTCAGGGATTAGATTTGATAGACAGAGTGCCTGAAAAAATATGGACAAAGGTCCATGACATTGTACAGGAAGCAGTGATCAAGATCATTCCCAAGGAAAATGAAACGCAAAAAGGCAAAATGGTTGTCTGAAGAGGCCTTACAAATAGCTGAGAAAAGAAGAGAAGTTAAAGGCAAAGGAGAAAAGGAAAGATATACCCATTTTATTGTAGAGTTCCAAAGAATAGCAAGGAGAGATAAGAAAGCCTCCTCAGTGATCAATGCAAAGAAATAGAGGAAAACAACAGAATGGGAAAGACCAGAGATCTCTTCAAGAAAATTAGAGATACTGAGGGAACATTTCATGCAAAGATGGGCTCAATAAAAGACAGAAATGGTATGGACCTAACAGAAGCAAAAGATATTAAGAAGAGGTGGCAAGAATACACAGAAGAACTATACAGAAAAGATCTTCATGACCCAGATAACCACGATGGTCTGATAAGTCATTTAGAGCAAACATCCTGGAATGTGAAATCAAGTGGGCTTTAGGAAACATCACTATGAATAAAGCTAGTGGAGGCGATGGAATTCGTTAAGCTACTTCAAATCCTAAATGATGATGCTGTGAAAGTGCTGCACTCAATATGCCCACAAATTTGGAAAACTCAGCATTGGCCACAGGACTGGAAAATGTCACATTTCATTCCAATTCCAAAGAGGGGCAATGCCAAAAAATGTTCAAACTATCATACAACTACACTCATCTCACACGCTAGGAAAGTAATGCTCAAAATTCTCCAAGCTGGGCTTGAATAGTACATGAACCATGAACTTCCAGATGTTCAAGTGGATTTAGAAAAAGCATAAGAATAAGAGATCAAATTACCAACATCTGTTGGATCATAGGAAAAGCAAGAGAATTCCAGAAAAAAACATCTCCTTCTGCTTCATTGACTATGCTGAAGCCTTTGACTGTATATGGATCACAACAAACTGTGGAAAATTCTGAAAGAGATGGGAATACCAGACCACCTTACTTGCCTCCTGAGAAAGCTGCATGCAGGTCAAGAAGCAACAGTTAGAACTGGACATGGAACAACAGACTAGTTCCAAATTGGGAAAGGAGTACATCAAGGCTGTATGTTGTCACCCTGCTTATTTAACTTATATGCAGAGTACACCATGCAGAATGCCAGACTGGATGAAGCACATACTGGAATCAAGATTGTCAGGAGAAATATCAATATCCTCGGATATGCAGATGACACCACCCTTATGGCAGAGAGTGAAGAACTAAAGAGCCACTTGATGAAAGTGAAAGAGGAGAGTGAAAAAGTTGGCTTAAAATTCAACATTCAGGAAACTAAGATCATGGCATCTGGTCCCATAAATTCATGGCAAATAGATGGGGAAATAGAAACAGTGAGAGACTTTATTTTGGGGGGCTCCAAAATCACTGCAGATGGTGACTGCAGCCATGAAATTAAAAGACGCTTGCTCCCTGGAAGAAAAGCTATGACAAACCTAGACAGCATATTAAAAAGCAGAGACATAACTTTACCAACAAAGGTCCGTCTAGTCAAGGCTATGGTTTTTCCAATAGTCATGTATGGATGTGAGAGTTGGACTGTGAAGAAGGCTGAGCGCTGAAGAATAGATGCTTTTGAACTGTGGTGTTGGAGAAGACTCTTGAGAGTCCCTTGGACTGCAAAGAGATCCAACCTGTCAATCCTAAAGGAAATCAGTCTTGAATATTCTTTGGTAGGACTGATGCTGAAGCTGAAACTCCAATACTTTGGCCACCTGATGCGAAGAACTGACTTCTTGGAAAAGACTCTGATGCTGGGAAAGATTGAAGGCAGGAGAAGAGGATGACAGAGGATGACATGGTTTGATGGCATCACTGACTTGATGGACATGAGTTTGAGCAAGCTCTGGGATTTGGTGCTGGACAGGGAAGCCTGGTGTGCTGCGATTCATGGGGTTGTAAAGAGTCAGACACGACTGAGTGACTGAACTGACTAATTAAGGTCATAAAGATAAGGCTTTTCATGATGGGATTAGTCCCCTTACACGAAAAGAGAGAGACAAGAGAGCTAGGTTTCTCTTCAGGTGTACTCAGCTAGGAAAGGCCATATGAGAAGGCAGCTGTTTGCCAGCCAGAAAGCAAGTTCTCACCAGTACAGTGTTTGTTGGACCCTTGGACTCAGACTTCCAAACCTCAGAATGTAAAAAATAAATGTCTGTGTTATAAGGCTAAAAATCTATGATATTTGATTATAGCAGTGTGAGTTAATAAAAAACCCCACTACTTGGCCACAGCAATCAGAGCAGAAAAAGAAATAAAAGGAATCCAAATTGGAAAAGAAGAAGTAAAACTCTCACTCTTTGCAGATGACATGATCCTCTACATAGAAAACCCTAAAGACTCCACCAGAAAATTACTAGAACTAATCAATGAATATAGTAAAGTTGCAGGATATAAAATCAACACACAGAAATCCCTTGCATTCCTATACACTAATAATGAGAAAATAGAAAGAGAAATTAAGGAAACAATTCCATTTACCATTGCAATGAGAAGAATAAAATACTTAGGAATATATGTATCTAAAGAAACTAAAGACCTATATATAGAAAACTATAAAACACTGATGAAAGAAAACAAAGAGGACACTAATAGATGGAGAAATATACCATGTTCACGGATTGGAAGAATCAGTATAATGAAAATGAGTATACTACCCAAAGCAATTTATAGATTCAATGCAATCCCTATCAAGCTACCAACGGTATTCTTCACAGAGCTAGAACAAATAATTTCACAATTTGTATGGAAATACAAAAAACCTCGAATAGCCAAAGCTATCTTCAGAAAGAAGAATGGAACTGGAGGAATCAACCTGCCTGACTTCAGGCTCTATTACAAAGCCACAGTCATCAAGACAGTATGGTACTGGCACAAAGACAGAAATATAGATCAATGGAACAGAATAGGAAGCCCAGAGATAAACCCAGGTACCTATGGACACCTTATCTTTGACAAAGGAAGCAGGAATATACAATGGATTAAAGACAATCTCTTTAACAAGTGGTGCTTGGAAATCTGGTCAACCACTTGTAAAAGAATGAAACTAGAACACTTTCTAACACCATACACAAAAATAAACTCAAAATGGATTAAAGATCTCAACGTAAGACCAGAAACTATAAAACTCCTAGAGGAGAACATAGGCAAAACACTCTCCAACATACATCACAGCAGGAACTTCTATGACCCACCTCCCAGAATATTGGAAATAAAAGCAAAAATAAACAAATGGGACCTAATTAAACTTAAAAGCTTCTGCACAACAAAGGAGACTATAAGCAAGGGGAAAAGACAGTCTTCAGAATGGGAGAAAATAGTAGCAAATGAAGCAACTGACAGACAACTAATCTCAAAAATATACAAGCAACTCCTACACCTCAATTCCAGAAAAATAAATGACCCAATCAAAAAATGGGCCAAAGAACTAAATAGACAGAATGATTTCTATAACATCTATTTTTAAAACTAATGTTAAAATACTGTTAAATTTTATACTAATTTGATTTGGTTTACAAAATGCCAGTATAGACAGTTGAAAATGGAAAACAAACACTGAATAATCTATTTTATTATTATAAGTAAAATCTAGATGAGCAAAATAGATCTACGACTATACTGAACTCTTTAATGGTACATAATTATATGATTAGAGTAATTATAATGATTCCATAGGATATGTTTTGGTGAACTAGAACATTAAACAAATAAATGTGAGTTTACAGAATCATAATGCTTTCTCTGTAAGAAATCCTTCTGATAATTTTGCTCAAAATATATATTCCATTAACTTAACTATATTCTCTGATTGATTTTTAAGTTAAATCACTGAAATAGTAAACTCTCTCTCCTTTAACCCAATTCTGACAGCAATTTCTTTGGAAATTAATTTCATTGAAATATAATTTCATACATATTTATGAAATTGATTGTATACATATATATACACACAAAGATTGTAGGTATGTGTGTGTGTGTGCATGTATATGTATATATGTATATAAAACTGTATGCAGAAAGTGTTTCCTAAGTGCTCTTTCAAATTTATGACTTAAGTACCCATGCATTAAATTGAAATTTTTTGTTTGTTGAATTGTTTAAAATTTTATAGAAGGAAGCACATTCAAACAAATATACATTTAGCAAGTGGAGCTGTTACCATTGTTTATTTACATTGCCTGTATTAATATTCCAGGCTGGGGGTTAAATTTTTTTCTGTAAAACTGGTAGGGGAATAAATGCTCTCAATTAAATTCATCAGGATTTCTAGAGAATGTCAGCTCTCTGTGACAACAAAGACTCTAAGTAGAGTTAGCATATTTATTAACAAAAGAAATTTATAAAGTAAATTTTCTTGTCAAATAAGTGAATTAATATATTTCTGGTTTGACATGTTCATAACTAGCTACATAATATGGTTCAAATGATTGTGAAATATATGAATACTTATAATTACTATTCAGTTCAGTTCAGTCGCTTAGTTGTGTCTGACTCTTTGTGACCCCATGAACCGCAGCACGCCAGGCCTCCCTGTCCATCACCAACTCCTGGAGTCCACTCAAACCCATGTCCATTGTGTCGGTGATGCCATCCAACCATCTCATCCAGGATGTCTGGCTCTGGGTGAGTGATCACACCATCGTGATTATCCGGGTCATGAAGATCTTTTTTGTACAGTTCTTCTGTGTATTCTTACCACCTCTTCTTAATATCTTCTGCTTCTGTTAGGTCCATACCATTTCTGTCCTTTATTGAGCCCATCTTTGCATGAAATGTTCCCTTGGTTTCTCTAATTTTCTGGAAGAGATCTCTAGTCTTTCCCATTCTATTATTAGCTACCTTAACGATTCCCAAGTCATTATTTCTCTTATGCTCCTGTGGAATAATAATGCTTAGTATATATCACCTGGATGGTCAGAGGATGCTCCTTGCAAATACTTGCCACCACATCTGAGTTTTAAATCTCAATATTTGATGACTTTCTACCTGGTAATCAAGTGACTCTTATGATTTTCTCTCTTTTATTAACCACCTCTTTATATTTAATATGTCTGCAAGTGCTAGTGGTTCTACATTCTGATTTACTTTGAACTATCTGTTTGAATTCCTCATCACCCCAATGTCAAAGCACACATGGAATAAGATTTCTGCATATATTTTCATCACCTAGGAAACAATAAAATGACTAGATAACATTCATGACCTAAAGAATCAACGTTGATAATAATACCTCAGGATCTATTTTGTACCACTCCCTCTCCCAGACACTTCTAATGTGTAATCTGTTGTAAGAATCACTGGTCAATAGTCATAACTTCCAGATTAGTACTTCTGACACCAGGCTACATCCCCTGAAGTTTACTTTATTCAACCAGTTATTTAACTTTAAAAATAACTGAGGATGCTTCTCCATGTTTTAAAAATTTTCAGTTTGTCTATTCCTTAAAGAATAAAATTCAATAAAGTTTCATTAGTACTCAATTTATTTTATAATCAGGCCCTTTTAACATCTTAATTTTGACACTATATCCATGCCCTAAACACGTTTCTTCCATCTCGTTTAATAATCCCCCATAAATTTGATCATGTTCAGAATGTCTTTCTCTTATTCTATATCCATTCATACCTGTACATATTTTGAACTGAAATAATTACATTATTCCAATAAAATTATTTCTGCAAATACTTTTCAAGTATTTGGTAAGCGTAAATAAAATAAAGGGCATTCAGGCTTGGTATATGGCTCTATTCAAAGCTCAACATTCAGAAAACGAAGATCATTGCATCTGGTCCCATCACTTCATGGCAAATAGATGGGGAAATAGTGGAAACAGTGTCAGACTTTATTTTTTGGGGGCTCCAAAATCACTGCAGATGGTGACTGCAGCCATGAAATTAAAAGATGCTTACTCCTTGGAAGAAAAGTTATAACCAACCTAGATAGCATATTGAAAAGCAGAGACATTACTTTGCCAACAAATGTCCATCTAGTCAAGGCTATGGATTTTCCAGTGATCATGTATAAATGTGAGAGTTGGACTGTGAAGAAAGCTGAGCGCCGAAGAATTGATGCTTTTGAACTGTGGTGTTGGAGAAGACTCTTGAGAGTCCCTTGGACTGCAAGGAGATGCAACCGATCCATACTAAAAGAGAACAGCCCTGGGTGTTCTTTGGAAGGAATGATGCTAAAGCTGAAACTCCAGTACTTTGGCTACCTCATGCGAAGAGTTGACTCATTAGAAAAGACTCTGATGCTGGGAGGGATTGGGGGCAGGAGGAAAAGGGGACGACAGAGGATGAGATGGCTGGATGGCATCACCAACTCGATGGATGTGAGTTTGAGTGAACTCCGGGAGATGGTGATGGACAGGAGGCCTGGTGTGCTGCGATTCATGGGGTCGCAAAGAGTCAGACACGACTGAGCGACTGAACTGAACTGAACTGAACTGAACCAAATTTCCTTTTTAAAATTCTTGAGAAATGTTTTCTCCATTTACTGCATTTTATTTCAGATGCAATCTATTAATGATATGGAAACAAAAGATGCAACAGAGCTAACAGAGTTCATTGTCACAGGACTTACACATCAACCAGAGTGGCAAGTGCCCCTGTTTCTGTTGTTGTTGATAATATACCTCATCACCATCGTGGGAAACCTTGGTCTAATTGCTCTCATTTACAATGACCCTAAACTTTACATCTCCATGTACTTATTCCTAGGGAACCTGGCATTTGTGGATACTTGGTTATCCTCCACAGTGACCCCCAAGATGCTGCTCAACTTCTTTGCATGAACAAAATGATCTCTCTTCCTGAACGTAAGATACAGTTTTTTTCCTTTGTAATCTGTGTAACTACGGAATGTTTTCTGTTGGCAACTATGGCATATGATCGTTATGTGGCCATATGCAAACCACTAATTTATCCAATAATCATGACCAACAGACTATGCATTTGGCTGTTAGTTTTGTCATATTTTGGTGGCCTCCTTCATGCCATACTTCATAATGTTTTTTTTTTTCACTCAGATTAACCTTCTACAATTCCAACACAGTACATCACTTTTACTGTGACATTATACCACTGTTTAAGATTTCTTGTACTGACCCTTCCATTAACATTCCGATAGTATTCATTTTTGCTGGGTCAATACAGCCATTCACCATTTCCATTGTTCTTATCTCTTATGCTCTAGTTCTCTGTACAGTTTTGAAAAAGAAGTCTTTACAAGGCATAAGGAAGGCCTTCTCCACCTGTGGAGCCACCTCCTATCTGTCTCTTTATACTATGGGCCTCTTCTCTTCATGTTATGTGCTCCATGGATCTTTACAAGAAAATGATCAAGGTATGATAGACTGCCTATTTTACACTGTCATCATTCCTTTCTTACATCCAATTATCTACAGCCTCAGAAATAAGAAAGTCATAAGTTCACTGGCAAAAATGTTCAACAGAAATGCTTAAAACTCATATTAATATCCATCCTCTTGCTAAAATAGTCATATAGTTGTGGAGATCTGATGTTGCTATTTGTAGTTTTGTGTATAAGTTTGTTCCTCTTATAACTATCCTAGAATTTTAATGACTCACTAAGGTGGGATTTCTGGAGAAGGCAATGGCACCCCACTCCAGTACTCTTGCCTGGAAAATCCCATGGACGGAGAAGCCTGGTAGGCTGCAGTCCATGGGGTCGCGAAGAGTCGGACATGACTGAGTGACTTCACTTTCACCTTTCACTTTCATGCATTGGAGAAGGAAATGGCAACCCACTCCAGTGTTCTTGCCTGGAGAATATCAGGGACGGGGAAGCCTGATGGGCTGCTGTCTATGGGGTTGCACAGAGTCGGACACGACTGAAGCAACTTAGCAGCAGCAGCAAGCAGCAAGGTGGGATTTCTAGTAAACATCTTAAAATATGTGGATATGTAACTCAAAACCAAGAATAAAGAAATTTTAATCAAGTGTTCATGTAATATTAGAATAATTAAAGAGAGAAATTATCATAGTTCACATATATATTCTCAGTGTGGCTTCATAAATGCATTAAGCAATACAATAGTATAATCACTGAAGAAAATGGAATATAATGTCTTTGATAGCAAAAACTCTGTGTAGTCTAGAGACTTACATTACATTTAATTCTATAGTAAAGTTAGGATTGTTTTGAGTGAATGGAGGACAATTGCAGAAATTTGTGTCTATAAATAATTGAGAGAGAATTGAAATGAATACTTTAAATGAAGTAAAATTGCAAGGCTTATTATCAATCTTGTGTTGAGCCCATGGAGATTACTAGGCCTACAATGGCTACTGAATGTCAGATCACCTTCCTGTTGTTGTTCAGTCGATCAGTCGTATCCAACTCTTTGCGACCCCATGGACTGCAGCACACCAGGCTTAGGTTTCTTTCATGGCAATTGCAAGTATCATATACCTAAAGTGATTAATCTTGCTCTACTTAGCAGGAGGATTATCTCCTGTTATATATTAGGAGAAACTCTTTAGGTAGATGTTTGTATTAACAATTAAACAGTATAAGTAAAAATATCATTATTACATATATCTAAAAGTGAAGGTCACAAGATTAGATCAAGTCATTTATCTTGTTTTTGTTCCCTAAGGGATATCCCCAAGCCTCAGAAATGGAGTTAATAAATCACAGTCCAGATATTTTTATTATTTTTCACTATAGGATCCGTGTTATTGCATATTGCCCTGGATTGTTATTTTTTGTTGCTGTATAATATTCCCATTGCTCTGATTATTTTTTTTCTGTAAGTTATCTAAATTTCTGTTTGTTCACAAACTGTTATGACTCAAAGCCTATATTTCTAATATAGGCAACTGGTGTATATTTCTTTGATAACCACAAAAGTTTGATCCTATAACTGGCCTTTTGTTTGAATGAAAAGGTTGAGCACAATGTATCACCTGCCAAGTTCTTCTTTAGGTTGAGTAGGTATGAAATAGGCACTGGAGGCCTGTCAGATGTCAGACTTCTATGGAGCCTTCTCTTGAATATGTCTAATCTATAGATTCTAGTGCTCTGATGTATGTTTCAGAAAAACCCATACTAATTGATGCCTTCCAAAATTCATTAAAATCTCTTCACTGATGTGTTCCTATTTTTATTTCTGTTAAAGTATTTTTTTTTCCATTTTGTATATCATATAAATTTCCATATCATTTCCATATGATTGGATTTATATGGATTTATATGATATGGATTTATATATACCATTTATATGATATGGATTATATATAATAATCCATAATAATATGGATTATTTCCATATAATATGGATTCTATAAATTTCCATATGATTTCCATATCATTGCAGTGGAATATTGGAAAAGACGTAAAATATAAACCCTTACAAAGCTCACATTTTAGAAGTATTGTCCAGATATCTTTAAAAAAAGAAACTATGAAATGACATATGTTTTATTTAATGTTAGTGAGATGTAGAAGCTATTAGGCTACATTTATCCAGTTATCTGAAACACTGATGATATCAGATGAAAATGCTACTTGGAAACACTAATAATACAACAGAAATACTCTTTATTATGAAGATATATCAATTATTTAATCTTGAGATTTAAGAGAATTTACAGCTCCTCTCCCTTATGTACATAGATAAATTTTTTTTTCTCCTAATTTTACAACACCTTGTGATATTGAGAAGTTGCTGACAACATTATCCTTTACAATGGTCAAAAAATCAACACAATCACAAGTAAAAACAAACTCTACTAAATCTAGAACCATATTTCTCAGTCTGAGTTGTGAACTGCTGTTGTGTTGTTGTTCGATTGCGAAGTCATATTCAATTCTTTGTGACTCCATGGAATGCAGCACACCAGCTCTGTCCTCTATTTCCTGGAGTTTGCTCAAATTCATGTCCGCTGAGTCAGTGATGCAAACCAACCATCTCATCTTCTGCCACCCCCTTCTCCAGCAGGAAAGGAAAGATTGCCTTCAATTTTTCCCAGCATCAGAGTTTATTTGAATGAGTCAGCTCTTTGTATCAGGTGGACAAAATACTGGAGCTTCAGTTTCAGCATCAGTCCTTCCAATGAATATTCAGAATTGATCTTCTTTAGGATTAACTGGTTTGATTTCCTTGCTGTACCAGGGACTCTCAAATCTTCTCCAGCACCACAATATGAAAGCATCAGTTCTTCAGCACTCAGCCTTCTTTATGGTTCAACTCTCACATCTGTACATAACTACTGGAAAAGCCATAGCTTTGACTATATGGACTCTTGTTGGCAAACGGATATCTTTGTTTTTTAATAAGTTGCCTAGGTTTGTCATGGCTTTCCTTCCAAAGAGTAAGCATCTTTTAATTTCATGGCTGCAGTAAACATTCTCAGTGATTCTGGAGCCCAAGAAAAGAGAATCTGTCACTGCTTCCACTTTTTTCCCTTCTATTGTCCATGATGGGATGGGATGGGATGCCATGATCTCAGTTTTACTAATCTTGAGTTTCAAGCCTCCTCTATCACCTCTTTCACCCTCATCAGGAGGCTCTTTAGTTCCTCTTTGCACTTTCTGCCATTAGAGTGGTATCATCTGCATATCTGAGGTTGCTGATATTTCTCCTGGCAGTCTTGATTCCAGCTTGTGAGTCATCCAGCCCAGCATGTTGCATGATGTACTCCGCATATAAATTAAATAAGCAGGGTGACAGTATACAGCTTTGACATACTCCTTTTCCATTAGGAACCAGTCCATTGTTTCACATCCAGTCCTAACTGCCACTTCTTGATATGCATATAGGTTTCTTAGGAGACATGTAAAATGGTCTGATGTTTCCCATCTCTTTCAGAATTTTCCACAGTTTGTTGCGACCCACACAGTCAAAGGCTTTATTCAATGAAACAGAAGTTCTTCTGGAATTCCCTTGCTTTCTCTATGATCCAACAAATGTTGGCAATTTGACCTCTGGTTCCTCTGCTTTTCTAAACCCAGCTTGTATATCTGGAAGTTCTCACTTCACATACTGCTGATGGATTCACACATAGCTTGAAGGGTTTTGAGCATAACCTTGCTAACATGTGAAATGAATGCAATTGTATGATAATTTGAACATTCTTTGACATTTCTTCTTTGGGATTGACTGCCCAAGTACTGCATTTCAGACTCTTTTGTTGACTATGAGGGCTACTCCCTTTCTTCTAAGGGTTTTTTGCCCGCAGTAGTAAATATAATGGTGATCTTAATTAAATTTGCCCAGTCTCTTCCATTTTACTTCACTGATTCCTAAGATGTTGATGTTAACTCTTGCCATCTCCTATTTGACCACATCCAGTTTACCTGGATTCATGGACCTAATATTCCAGGTTCCTACGCAATACTGTTCTTTATAGCATCAGACTTTACTTTCACCACCAGACGCTGGATACATCCACAACTGAGTGTCATTTCTGCTTTGATCCAGCTTCTTCGTTCTTTCTGGAGCTATTGGTAATTGCCCTCCACTCTTCCCCAGTAGCATATTGAACACCTTCTGAGCTTGGGGAGAGTGTCATCTTTGTCACCCCCCAAAATATCATATCATTTTTCCTTTTCATACTGTTCATGGGGTTCTTGTAGCAAGAAATCTGGAGTGGTTTGCCAGTCTCTCCTCCAGTGAACAATGTTTTGTGAGAACTCTCTGCTATAATCCGTCCATCCTGGGTGGCCCTGCATGGCATTGCTCATAGTTTCATTGAGTTTCCACAGCCTCTTTGCCACGGCAAGGCTGTGATCCATGAAGCAGAGCAAATCCTATCTGAGAAACAGTACTATGTATTGGATGTAGATTCAAAAAATATACATCTTCTGAACTTTGAACTTTCTGGTATTATCATACAGAAACTTTTGTAACTTAGTTCTAAAAGTCCATTGTATCTTTCACTCAAATTAGCTGCTTCAGAATTTTAGGGAACAGGATAAGACAAGTGAATTTAATAATAATGGGGCCATTATGACATTTCATTTGCTATGAGGTAAATTCCTTGATCAGAGGCAATGAAATGTGGAATGACAGTGTGGAATGAGATGTACCATGACAGTGGATAAGGAATCCTGTAAGTCCACAAATGGTTGTTTCAGCAGAAGCACTGCCTGTAGGGGAGGCAAATCTGTATCTAGAGTAAATATCTATTCTAGTAAGAACAAAACACCAACTCTTTCTTGATGGAAAACTGTCAAAGTAATCAACCTACCACCATGTAGCTGGCTAACCACCCCAATTAATGGTGAAATATTGGGGACTCAATGCTGGACTCTGTACTGGCAAATGGAGCACTCTGACATGACCTTAGGCAAGCTGTCCATGTTAAGTGGAAATTAATGATGTAGGCCTCACGTGTAACCTTTGTTCTTGTCATCATTTTGCCTTTTTCATGAGCCTATCTGGTGATGACAAGTGTGGCTGGAGAAAGAGGTTTACTGGTGACCATAGAATGGTTTTCAGCTACAAGTATTTTTTTTTTTAATACATTACTCTATATTCCTGGAGTCTTGTGCAGGTCACAAGATTAGACCAGTTCATTTGCCTTATTTTAATGTCTCTGAAGCATTCTCTGTTCTAGGAAAATGGAGTGGATTGATCACTTTCAAGTTGCTTTTAATCTTCTCCCTAAAGATTATTTTAATTGTATATGTCTGTAGTTTGTTGATTATTATTGGCATACAATGTTTCCATTGTTCAAATGGTCTCCTGTCAGTTATGTGGATTTTTGCTTTTTCATACACTGTAGTGACCCAAAGACTAACTGAAAGTGCAGGCTACATGTATGCATTTTCTTCTACTGTCTTTAAGGACATTTCCTAATGGATTTTTCTTTGAATGAGAAGTCTGATGTCAAGTTATCAGTATATGAGTGGGCTGTATAACCTATCAAGTCTTAATTTAGCTTGGTGAGTACAGAACAGACAGTTGGAGGCTTCCAAGAAACTCAGACCTCCTTGGAGCCTTCTCCTACAAATGTTTGGTCTACAGACTCCTCTACTCTGTTCTGACCTTCAGTACAATTCAAACCGCTTTATGCCTTCCAGAAATTATCAAAATATCTAGTCAAATGATGTGATTCCACTCACCTTCTGTTACAGATTTATTAATTTAGTACATTATTTTTCATTAGAGTGGCCCATTAGGAAAGAGGTAAAATATACACTTTTGAAAAATACAGATTTCAGAAAACATTTCACATATAAAGAATATATATTCTATATTTAGAGAATATGATTCCTTTAAAAAGATACTTAGAAAATCAATCTGTAATGTTTATCAGTTATTTAGGTGTTTAGCATGATACCATTTAACTAAATTCATCCAGTTGCCTAGAACACTGCTGGAGACTGAGGACAGCAAGTGGCATAATTCAAAAGAAGGCCTGAGACAGGAGGGCCAGTGCTATAGATTCCTGTCTGAGTACAAAGTCTTGAGAATCAGGATCACCTAGAGCACCTAAAGATAAGTGTCAACCAGGCAAGCAGAAACTGAATTCAACTTTCCTCTGCCTTGCTGTTACATTCAGACCCCCAGCAGACTGGATGATGCCAGGTACATGTGCTTTACTCAGGCCACGACTTCCATACTAAGCATTTCTGGAAACAGTCTCACAGACACACTCCAAAATAATGTTTAGTCAGATAAATGGACAGCCCACATCCCAGCCAAGTTGACACATAAAACTAACCTTAAAATCTATCCATAATCACCATGGCACTCATACATATCTCCTAAAGACATATGTTATCTCCACATATAAAAAGAATAAAGTTATATTCCACCTAACAGAACACACCCATTTGTGGATAATGGAAAAGGTACTATCTCCTTCCCCAGAAAAGTAGGTAAATTCTTTGAGTGATATTTATTTCTCTCCATGGTATATGGGAACTTAAATACTATAATGGCAAATGAACAACCCTCAACCTCTATATTATATAGTCAGGATATTCTATGCACATGCCAAGGAAAGAAGACTGGAAAGAAAACTAAGAAATTTGCTCTACACATACACAAATGTATCCACATTACATTAAGAAGGAAATATCTTGGCAATTACAGTCCTCATATCTGTAACAGCTCACATGACTGTAGCTGATATTTATTTTGTAGCTGATATTTTAATAGAATTATTTCTCTACACATTCTATATTCCTATTGGCTTCAGGAAGGCTCTCAGGTGAACACTGTTCTTCACCTGGTAGGGTAAACCAAGCTTTCATTCCTGAAGAGTCTGAGCCATTAGAACTACTGTCTGATTTGTTGAAGTTTTGCAATGACCTTAATTATGGGAATGAAAACACCCAGAGACTAGAGAATCTTCTCTACTCCAGACACTCTTTTCCTTGCTCCCTTTGTAGAATCATCTAACTGCATCCTGGTAACTGCCATCAATCACCTTGGCCACCACAGAATTTCTTTTTTGTCTGCTGAGTCAGAGGAATGCAGACCCAAAGGTACGGAGTGCCAATCTACTTTCAGCTCAGTGGAATCACAGTTTTGTGTCCTGGTAGAAACATTCCTCCCTCTGTAAGTCTCAGTCTAAGGCAAGAAGGGCAGAAAAACACAGAAACAAGAAACGAATATTCTGTAGGGGTTCTTAGAGTTAATAGTGACTGGTGCCACTCCCATTTTCACTCCTTGATTACTAGACCCATTAATCTGCTATGGGTGAAACAGTATCATATACTGGTGGTTGGTTCAGAGATTCGCCATTCTATCAAACTATATGTTTCAGAATGATGGGGAATAGGGTAAGACCAGTGATTTCCACAAGCATGGGCACACTGCCACACTTATTTTTGCTCTGAAGTGAATTCCTTGACCAGAATCAGTGCTGTTAAGAATACTGTGACAGAGCTTCCCTGGTGGCTCAGTGGTAAAGAATCCATCTGCCAATGCAGGAGACATGGGTTTGATCCCTAGTCTAGGAAGATCTCACGTGCCTCGGAGCAACTAAGCCCATGTACCACAACTGAAGCCTGCACACCCAAGAACCCACGCTCTGGAACAAGAGAAACCACTGCAATGAGAAATCCGCACATCACAACACAACAGTAGACCCTGCTGTCCACAACTAGAGCAAAGCCTGCACAGCAACGAAGACCCAGTACAGCCAAAAATAAAATAAATGAATAAATAAATAAAATTATAAGAAAAGACTACCATGACAGTGGATAAGTGAAATTGTTAGTTTCTCAGTCATGTCTGACTCTTTGCAACCCCATAGACAGTAGCATGGCAGGCTGCTCTGCCCATGGAATTCTCTAGGAAAGAATATTGGAGTAGGTACCTATTCCTTTCTCCAGGGGATCTTCCTGACCCAGGGATCAAATATGTGTTCCAACACTGCAGGCAGATTCTTCACCGCCTGAGCAAGAATACACACAAGAAATATACAAAAAAAAAGTGTCAATGACCCTGATAACCACAATGGTGTGGTTATTCACCTAGAGCCAGACATCCTGGAGTGTGAAGTCATGTGGGCCTTAGGAAGCATTACTATGAACAAAGCTAGTGGAGGTGATGAAACTCTAGCTGAGCTATTTCAAATTCTAAAAGATGATGCTGTTAAAGAGTTGCACTCAATACGTCAGCAAATTTGGAAAGCTCAGCAGTAGCCACAGGATTTGAAAAGGTCAGCTTTCATTCTAATTTCAAAGAAAGCCAATGTCAAAGAATGTTCAAACTACCATACAATTGCCCTCGTTTCACATGCTAGCAAACTAATGCTCAAAATCCTTCAAGCTAGGCTTCAACAGTATGTGAACCAAGAAATTCCCTATGTACAAGCTGGATTTAAGAAAGGCAGAGGAACCAGAGCTCAAATTGCCAACATCCGCTGGATCATAGAAAAAGCAAGGGAATTCCAAAAATATCTACTTCTGCTTCATTGATTACACTAAAGTCTTTGATTGTGTGGATCACAACAAACTGTGGAAACTTCTTAAAGAGATGGGAATACCTGACTACTTTACCTTCCTTCTGAGAAACCTGTATGCAGGTCCAGAAGCAACAGTTAGAACCGGTCATGGAACAACAAACAGGTTCAAAATTGGGGAAGGAGTACATCAAAGCTGTATATTGTCACCCTGCTTATTTAACTTATATGCACAGTATCTCATGACTACACTATTCATGAGCTGGATGACTCGCAAGCTGGAATCAAGACTGCCAGGTGAAATATTAACCACCTCAGATATGCTGAAGATATCTAATGGCACTCTAATGGCAGAATCAGAAAGGAACTAAAGAGCCTCATAATGAGGGTGAAAGAGGACTGTGAAAAAGCTGGCCTAAAACTCAACATTCAAGAAATTAAGATCATGGCATTTGGGCTCAACACTTCAGGCAAATAGATGGGGTAAAAGTGGAAACAGTGACAGACTGTATTTTCCTGGGCTCCAAAATCATTGAGGATGGTCACTACAGCCATGAATTTAAAAGATACTACTCCTTGGAAGAAAAGCTATGACAAACCTAGACAGCATATTAAAAAGCAAAGATATCACTTGGCCAACAAAGGTCCATATAGTCAAAGGTATGGTTTTCCCAGCAGTCACATATGGATGAGAAATCTGGACCATAAAGAAGGCTGAGTGCCAAAGAATTGCTACTTTTGAACTGTGGTGTTGGCAAAGACTCTTGAGAGCCCCTTGGACAGCAAAGAGATCAAATCAGTCAATTCTAAAGGAAATCAATCCTGAATATGCATTGGAGGAACTGATGCTGAAGCTGAAGCTCCAATATTTTGGCCACCTGATGTGAAGAGCCCCCTCATTGGGCTCTGATGCTGGGAAAGATGAAGGCAGGAGAAGAAGGGGTGACAGAGCATGAGATGGTTGGATGGCATCACTGACTCAGTGGACATGAGTTTAAGCAAACTCTGGGAGACAGTGAGAAACAGGGGAGCCTGGCGTGCTGCAGTCTATGGGGTTGCAAAGAGTTGGACATGATTGAGTGACTGAACAACAACAATGACAGTGGATAAGGAATTCTATAAGACCAAGGATGATAATATTGGCAGAAGCATTGACTGCAGGGAAGTCAATAAATCTAGACATATCTAGAGTAAGTATATATTCCAATAAGAACAAAGGACTCCCACTTCAGATATAACTATGCTGCCACCAGATACACAGCTGATCATGTTAATGAATGGTGGTGCTGCGTCAAGGGCTTAATTTTGGGCTTGACTGCTGACTGACTGGGTACCCAGCAGTGGCCAAAATCAAGCTTGACTTAGGAAGGGAAAGTAAATGTTGTTGAACTTAATAACCTCTATCCCTACCACCTTGGCCACTTAATTTGGGAGCCCACTGAGTGGTGACCGAGGTGTTTGAGAAAGACTGACTAGTGTCTATACATTGTGTGTTTAATTGTTCAGTCGTGTCCGACTCTTTGTAACCTCATGGACTGTAGCCCACCAGGTTCCTCTCTCCATGGGATTCCCCAGGCAAGAAAATTGGAGTGGGTCGCCATTGCTTTATCCATGGGAGCTTCCTGACCCAGAGACAGAACCCGGGTCTCCTGCACTGCAGGTGGATTCTTTACCATCATCTTAATCACTTAATGATAATATTCTATTCTGCTGAGATCACTTTTTTTGGTGAACATTTGCATGGGACACAAATACCTTCATGTTTTTTGCCCATTCAGAGAGATCTATTAACATAACTCTTCTACAGATCTCTTTGTCATTGATTTCCCATCATATTCCTTCAAAGTCTATGAATATTCCACCAAACCACTGGCCACAATAAATGAATCACACATAATCACACAACTGTCCATTTCTCCTCCCAAAGAAAGTGTACAATCAGGTGCAATGGTCAAAGACCTGCTCAACGGAAAGTTCTTCCTTCACCACTGTCCTCTGCAATGTCACAGAGCTGTAGTGACAGCTACAGGAGCTGTAGTGCAGCAGCTGTCCACTTTATGACGGTGCCTGCATACCATTCAGAATCATCTGTAAATCAGGCCTCAGTCTTCTCAGTCAACTAATCATAAGGACACAGGCCCAGGCTGGGAGACAGAAGGCATTGAAGCAGGAGTGAAGGCAAATAGAGTTTGGACCACTGCTTTAGTAACTTACTTGTGCTCTTAGGGCTTGTTCCTGCTTCATCAAGTTTATATATACTAATTTCATTATATGAAGAAATGCTTCTGTGCATACCTAACTGCATGGAGAGTGACAGGGATACTATTCAGCTTAGCAAGGGCAGCTCTAGTATCATGGAAAATTGATGGTCATGGTTAAACATTCTTTTTCTCCTAAGGCTCACTAGCAGGCCAATGGTTGTTTCTCTAAATTAGAGTAGTTATCTAGAGGATGGCAGTGCTTTGCTCAGAATTCTAAGGCCATGCACTATGATCCACTTCTAGAAGTCTGTTAAAGGTGCCGAGCTCTTCCACTGTCACTTCCAGCACCAGTGCTTGTGCTGGGTATGGCCCATGAGCACAGCAGCTTTTATGTTAGCCTTGATATGTTGGAAAGCCTCCTCTCCTGAAGAGAAGTGAAGTCGTTCAGTCATGTCAGACTCTGCGACCCCATGGACTTTAGCCTACCAGGCTCCTCCATCCATGGGATTTTCCAGGCAAGAATACTGGAGTGGGTCACCATTTCCTTCTCCAGGAGATCTTCCTGACCAAGGGATTGAACCCGGGACTCTCACACTGTAGGTGAATGCTTTACTGTCTGAGCCAGCAAGGAAGTCCCTTCTCTCCTGGGCTTCCCTAAAAACTAGTAGCCCTTCCTGTCACTTGGTAAATGGGCTGGAGGAATACACCCAGATAAGGATAATATTGCCTCTGAAATCCATCAGTTCAGTTCAGTTCAGTCACTCAGTCATGTCTGACTCTTTGCAACCCCATGAATCACAGCATGCCAGGCCTCCCTGTCCATCACCATCTCCCGGAGTTCACTCAAACTCAAGTCCATCAAGTCGGTGATGCCATCCAGCCATCTTATCCTCTGTCGTCCCCTTTTCCTCCTGCCCCCAATCCCTCCCAGCATCAGAGTCTTTTCCAATGAGTCAACTTTTCGCATGAGGTGGCCAAAGTACTAGAGTTTCAGCTTTAGCATCATTCCTTCCAAAGAACACCCAGGGCTGATCTCCTTTAGAATGGACTGGTTGGATCTCCTTGCAGTCCAAGGGACTCTCAAGAAATCCATAGAGGCTTCTTATTGTAAAGCTAATCTTTTTGTGCTTATGAGAGCACAGTGAACAAAAGGTTACATTTGGTTACAAGAGATTCCCACCTTTCCTCACCTTTCTTCATCTGCTACTCAGACCCTTATCACCCAATTTGCTGTCAGTTTGGAGGTTTCTACTTTTCTTTGCCAATGGACTCCTGCTGTTTACAAGATGCGTGATTTCCTGGTTCTTGCCCCCATTTTGCTGCTCTTCCCTAGCTACCTGTATGCTGTAACATTCCCCCCTCAAGGAGTCTGGACCCTAAAAATCTTTTACTCATCATGCACCAAAGCCAAGACACTTCTTTGTTGTTGTTCAGTAGCTTAGTAGTGTGCAACTATTTGCAATCCCATGGACTGTAGCACATCAAGTTTCCCTGTCCTTCACTATCTCCCAGAATTTGCTCAAACTCATGTCTATCAAGTTGATGATGCCATCCAACCCTTTCATCCTCTAATTCTCTTCTCCTTTTGTCTTCAGTCTTCCCCACATTAGAGTCTTTTCAAGTAGCCAAAGTATTGGAGCTTCAGCTTCAGCATCAGTCCTTCCAATGAATATTGAGGGTTGATTTCCTTTAGGATTGACTGGTTTGATCTACTTGCTGTCCAAGGGACTCTCAAGAGTCTTCTACAACACCACAATTCAAAAGCATCAGTTTTGGGGCACTCAGTCTTTTTTATGGCCTGACTCTCACATCCGTACATGACTACTGGAAAAACCATAGCTTGACTATATGGACCTTTGTCGGCAAAGCAATGTCTCTGCTTTTTAATATGTTGTCTAGGTTTGTCATTGGAGAAGGCAATGACAACCCACTCCAGTACTCTTGCCTGGAAAATCCCATGGATGGAGGAGCCTAGTAGGCTGTAGTCCATGGGGTCGCTAAGAGTTGGACACGACTCAGTGACTTCACTTTCACTTTTCACTTTCCTGCATTGGAGAAGGAAATGGCAACCCACTCCAGTGTTCTTGCCTGGAGAATCCCAGGGATAGCGTAGCCTGGTGGGCTGCTGTCTGTGGGGTCACACAGAGTCGGACATGACTGAAGTGACTTAGCAGGTTTGTCGTAGCTTTCCTTTCAAGGAGCAAATGTCTTTTAATTTCATGGCTGCAGTCACCATCAACAGTGATTTTGGAGCCCAAGAAAATAAAATCTGCAACTGTTTCCACTTTTTCCCCTTCTATTTGCCATGAAAAGATGGGACCAGATTTCATGATCTTTGTTTTATGAATGTTGAGTTTTAAGCCAGATTTTTCTCTCTCCTATTTTGATATAAATAACGTCATTATTTTTCTCAATAAATGTTTAATGGCAACTTCTCTGTAAATATTTAAAGGCAAATCTGAACATGTGACCATAATATTCAAAATCCCTTAGTAGCTATCCTTTAAGTTGGGTAAAGAACAAAGTTACCCAACCAGCCTCTAGATACTCTGTGATCACTCACACTGGCCTCCTTTGTCTACTTTGTCTCCATTTTGCCTCTCTCTTTGCACACATGCTCCATTTGCCATTTTTCTTTGTTTCTGTATTGTTTCTGTAATGATCCAACTCTCTGAGAAGCTAGGCGTGCAAATGAAGGAAGTCTCTGAGGATCACAAATATCCAGATACAGCACCCTGCGAGAAATGGTGCCCCTCAGGAACCACCTCTGACCTACCAAAACAGAATCTGCCTTCTAAGAAGATCACCAGGAGATTCATAGGAATTGAAGTTTGAGGAGCACTGATCTTGGCTACCTACCACTGTGGTCCTTCCTTTTGCTTTTCCTTTGCTCTTCCTAGGAAGATTTCTCATCAGTTTTCACTGTAAAGTGGGGAGTTAGGTGTGGGTCTGGATGTGAGTTACAATTTCCATGAGGAGAATTTTCTTGTAGTTGGCTTCTGAAGAGATTCTAGAACTTTGACGTCATTAAAATCGTGTGTAGTTAATTAAGACCATACTGAAAGAATATAAAAATTCACAGATAAACTGGAGTTTGCATAAACATGTCAGAAATGTGTTCTGTGTTATGTAAACATAACTTAATGTTTATGATTTCAGAGACTGCAATGCCCTGTGGAACAGCCTGGATTCCTCATAAATGTCCAAGTACATAATGCCCAGTGGAAAAGCTTAAGTTTGTCCTAAAGGGAATCCTTGGGCACTATCAGGGGAATTTTAGTTCATCATTCCTTCCTCTTTTGGCAAAAGCATACAGTTATGCAATGGTTGACAATTCTGTTCAAAACAAATTCACATAAACAACATTTCCCTGGGCCTGGAAAATGAAGCTCTCAAAATGAATCAGTGTGCAAAATGATGCTGCCCGTGTTATTGCAATTGCAGTGACTGAGTTCTATTTTCTATTAATACTTCAGATAGCTGAATGCTAAAGGGATTTCCACAATTTCTTAACAGATATTGGTGAGAGAATGATTTTTATAATATTCATTATTTTTTATAGAAAGTTGAAATATTATTAAATTTGTAATAATTTTGATTTGGTTTATAAGATATCAAAATATCCAGTTGAAAATGGATAACAGTGAATAATCTGCATATTTTATTATTGTGAGTAAAATCTGGATAAGCAAAATAGCTCTAAAATGACACTGTATTCTTTAATGATATAAAATTATCTGGTTAAAATAATTGGAATGATTCCATAGCTTAAGTTTTGGTTACAAGACTGTTAAACAATAAAAGGCAGTTTAGGAATTTAAGTCAGAATGTTTCTTGTAAAAGAAATTTTTTTGATAATTGTATTCAAAACACTTATTTCATTTAATTAAGCAGACTCTCTGCATTTAAGTCACTTAAATAGTAAATCACTTAAATAGTAACCTCTACTTTGTAACCTACTTCTGACAATAGTTTTGCTGAAAAAAACATGTATATAGAAAAATGCAAAAAATGTTCCTCTAGTGCTCTTTTCAGCTTTATGACTTAATAATTACCCACACATTGAGCTGAACATTTTGATTATTTAGTTTTAGGACTGCATAGAAGAAAAGTGAAGCAAAGTCGTTCAGTCGTGTCCGACCCTTTGAGACCCCTTGGACTGTAGCCTACCAGGTTCCTCTGTCCATGGGATTCTCCAGGCAAGAATGCTGGCATGGGTTGCCATTTCCTACTACAGGAGATCTTCCCAACCCAGCAATCAAACCCAGGTCTCCCGCATTGTAGGCAGACACTTTACCGTCTGAGCCACCAGGGAAGTCCTGCATAGAAGAAAGACCAGTCCAAATAAGCGTACATTTAATAACTGCAATTATCAGCACTGGTTATTTATATTGCCTGTATGAAATTCCAGTCTTTGACTCTATTTTTGCTATCAAACTGGTAGAAAAGCAAAAGCTGTTAAGTAAATCCATCAGAAATTCTAGGGAAAGTCAGCTCTAAGCACAGTAATAGCAATGATACTAGGCAGTGATTGTATATTTACTAACGATACAAATTTATAAGGTAAAATTAAAAAGAAATTTCCTATTCCTTACACAAATTCCATAGAAAAATAAACTTGGGATTTTGAATAAAAGAAAAAGAAAAGATTCTCAGTGCTGACAACTTCTAATAAAAATCAGATTTAAGACAATATTTAAGTCCTACTTCTAGCTTTTCCCCTTATTTCATCTGAGCCTTCCTCTGATACATCCTCTCTCCCTCTTCATTGCCTTGTCTTTCCTACACTTAACATTGATGTTCCTTCCCTTCTTCTCTTTCTGCTTCCTGTTTCCTTTCCACTGCCCCTTCCCCATCCAAATTTCCCATTCTACTGCTTTATCCTTACTCCTTTCACTGCTTCCTCTCTCTCTTTTGAAAACTTTCATAATGTTGTTCCACAAGACAAGAAATACACATCTGTTGCCAACATCTCAGATACTCTTTCATTTTCCTCACTACTGTGCCACTTGCTTCCCTTCCATTTCTGGCCTCGACTCTCTCACAAATGGAAACTGCTCTCACTAAAGCCACTGAGCCATCAGGGGACTACTAAAGCCACCAAAAATCTCTTAATCCTGACATTCAGTGATCTCTGTTCACTCCTTATCCAGCCAGATAATTTATCTGACTTAGGCACTGTTCTTTGTTCTTCTTGAGTATTTTCCTCTCTTCAAGTTCCCAACACTTAGCTTTCCATTTTCTCCTGCTTCTCTGATCATTCTGCTCAGTAGCCTTTTCTGGTCTTTCCTTTTTGTATGAGCCAGTATTCCTGGTTGCAAGATATCTCACAGTGACAAAGCCACTGTTGTGGAAACAGGATGAATTTTGTGTTGTGATACTGTGTACTTGGCTTATTTGCAACCAAACATCTCTTGTTCACATTTGACCTCTTTCTCACCTTTTCATATCACAAATCTAGTGTAGGTAGGTTTGAGTTCAGTCAGTTCAGTTCACTCAGTCATGTCCAACTGACTCTTTGCAACCCCATGAATTGCAGCACGCCAGGCTTCCCTCTCCATCACCAACTCCCAGAGCTTGCTCAAACACATGTATATTGTGTCAGTGATGCCATTCAACCATCTCATCCTCTGTCATCCCCTTCTCCTCCTTCCTTCAGTAGTTCCCAGCATCAGGGTCTTTTCTAATGAGTCAGCCCTTTACATCAGGTGGCCAAAAAATTGGAGCTTCAGCTTCAGCATCAGTTCTTCCAATGAATAGTCAGAACTGATCTCCTTTAGGATTGACACGTTGGATCTCCTTGCAGTCCAAGGGACTCTCAAGAGTCTTCCCCAACACCACAGTTCAAAAGCATCAATTCTTCAGTGCTCAGCTTTCTTTATAGTCCAGCTCTCACATCCATACGTGACTACAGGAAAAACCATAGCTTTGACTAGACCGACCTTTGTTGGCAAAGTAATGTCTCTGCTTTTTAATATGCTGTCTAGGTTTGTCATAGCTTTTCTTCCAAGAAGCAAGCTTCTTTCAACTTCATGGCTGCAGTCACTATTTGTAGTGATTTTGGAGCCCAAGAAAATAAAGTCAGCCACTGTTTCCACTGTTTCCCTATCTATTTGCCATGAAGTGATGGACCAGATGCCATGATCTTCGTTTTTTGAATATCAAGTTTTAAAACAGCTTTTCCCTTTTTCCTCTTTCAACCTCATCAAGAGGCTTTTGAGTTCCTCTTCACTTTCTGCCATAAGGGTGACACTATCTGAGGTTACTGATATTTCTCCCAGCAATCTTAATTCCAGCTTGTGTTTCATCCAGCCCAGCATTTCACATTATAGGGAGACATAATTGACGTACTCTTGACAGAGTACATACCTGACAGAGTACATACTTGACAGAGCCTTGACGTACTCCTTTCCCAATTTGGAACCAGTCTGTTGTTTCATGACCAGTTCTAACTGTTGCTTCTTGACCTGCATACAGGTTTCCTAGGAGGCAGGTAAGGTGGTCTGGTATTTCCATTTCTTTTGAATTTTCCACAGTTTATTGTGATCTACACAGTCAAAGGCTTTAGCGTAGTCAATGAAGCAGAAGTAGATGTTTTTCTGGAAGTCTCTTCCTTTTTATGACCCAATGGATGTTGGCAATTTGATCTCTGCCTTTTTCAAGCTTGAATATCTGGAAGTTCTCGGTTCAGGTATTGTTGAAGCCTAGTTTGGAGAATTTTGACCATTACTTTGCTAGCATTGAAATGAGTGCAATTGTGTGGTAAGTTTGAATGGCTAAGCCTATATCTAGTTCCCTCACTCTAAATTCACAGGGAAAGTCAGTTTTCAGAATTTTGGCTTCTAAAGTGAATGACAGTTTTTGTCTACCATCAAGAATCATGTGGCAGAAAAGAGGATCAGATGATGTAGCAAAATCCATTTTAATTTAACTGCCTCACATTTAATTCTTTTCACCTTATGAATGCTGTCCACTAGATAAGTCATAAGTATGTTTTCTGCCACCTCAATGATTCCCAAGTCATTATTTCTATTAAGCTCTTGGAGAATGATACTGCTAGGTTTATGTCACTTCAATGTTCAGAGGATGTTCTTAGCAAAAATTGGCCACTGTATCTGAGTTTTCAATCTTAATTTTTGATAATCATCTAACCAGACACCAACTGACTGTTTTACCTTTATTTATAACTCTTCACATCTAATGACTTTACCTTCTGATTTATTTTGATTTGTCTGCCTTCTTCAAAATTTTCAATGTCATATCACACATGGAATAAAAACTTCACAAACGTTTTAATCACTTGGGGAACATTTATAAAATACATATTACTAGACATAATCTATGACCTACTGAATCAGTTTCTACAGTAATACCTCAGAATCTGTATTTTGTACCAAAACTCCCCCAGACAATTCTGTTACATAATATGGTATGGAAATCCCTTCATAAAAGTTCCAGTTTACTGATCAATATTTATGACACCAGGGTCTTCAGCCTGCAGCCTATTTTCTACAGTCAAGTACATATTTAAAAAAAAAAAATGGTGAAGACACTCCATGTCTCAAAAATTTTCAATGTCTGTCTATTCCTTGAAGAATAAAATTTAAGATCTTTCACATGGCATTCAATTCATTTTATAATCCAGGGCCTTCTAACATCTTTACTTTTTTTTTGGCTGCACTGGGTCTTCATTGCTATATGCAGGTTTTATCTAGTTGTGGTGAACGGGGGCTACTTTTCACTGTGGTGAGCAGGCTTCTCATGGCACTGGCTTTTCTTGTTCCAGAACACAGGCTCTAGGGCCCATGGACTTCAGTAGCTGTGGCACAAGGGCTCAGTAGTTGTGACGAATGGGCTGAGTTGCCCCATGGCATGTGGGATCTTCCTGGACCAAGGATCAAACCCATGTCCCCTGCATTGCAAGGCACATTCTTAACACCTGGATCACAAGGGAAGCCCCACATCTTTACTTTTGATGCATAATGTCTTAATGTCTTCTCTTCTATACCTGTTAATTATTGTACATACTTTGAAATAAAATAGTTGCATTTTTCTAATCTAATAATTTTCTAAATACTTTTCATGTATTTTAGAAGAGTAAATAAAATAAAGGGCATTCAGGCTAGTGTATGGTTTTATTTCAATTATTTTCACCAAATTTTCTTTCTTAAATGATTGATGACTGTCCTTTTTACATTCACTATATTTGATTTCAGAGGCCTTCTATTAAGGATATGGGAAGAAAAAATGCAACAGAGCTGACAGAGTTTGTTCTCACAGGACTTACATATCAACCAGAATGGCAAATCCCTCTGTTCATGCTCTTCTTGTTTATATATATCTTCACTATCATGGGGAACCTGGGTTTGATTGCTGTCATCTGGAATGACCCTCACCTTCACACCCCCATGTACTTATTCCTTGGGAGTTTAGCCTGTGTGGATACTTGGTTATCCTCCACAGTGGTCCCCAAGATGCTGGTCAACATCTTCACCAAGAATAAGAGGATATCTCTCTCTGAATGCATAGTGCAATTCTTTTCCTTTGGAGTCAGTGCAACCACAGAATGTTTTCTGCTGGCAACTATGTCATATGATCGTTATGTAGCCATATGCAATCCATTACTTTATCCAGCGATTATGACTAACAGACTATGCATGCGAATGTTAATTTCATCACTTACAGGCGGCCTTCTTCACGCCTTACTTCACACATGTTTTTTATTCAGATTAACCTTTTGTAATTCTAACATAATACATCAATTTTATTGTGACATCATGCCGTTGTTTAAAATTTCTTGTACTGATCCTTCTATTAATGTTCTGGTGATATTTATTTTCTCTGGTTCAATTCAAGTGTTCACCATCCTTATTATTCTGGTCTCTTATACACTAGTTCTCTTTACAATTTTAAGGAAGAAGTCTGCACAAGGCATAAGGAAAGCATTCTCCACCTGTGGTGCCCACCTCCTATCTGTCTCCTTATACTATGGGACTCTTCTTTTCATGTATGTGCGCCCTGGATCCACACGAGCAGATGATCAAGATATGATGGATTCTCTATTTTACACTGTCATAATTCCTTTCTTAAATCCAATTATCTACAGCCTGAGAAATAAGAAAGTCATAAATTCACTGACAATAATGTTAAAGAGAAATATTTAGATCTAATACTAATATGTGTTTTCTTAGTTGAAAACAACACAAAACTATGTAGATTAGAGCTCAATTTTGTTTGCATTCACAACTACCCTATTATTTTAATGACAAGATTTCAGTACTCAATAAATTCTTTAAGATATTTATATATCTTATTAAAAGAGACAGGGAATTTTAATCAAATGTCCATATCATGTTAAAATAAATAAAGAAGAATTTAAAATGGGAAAGTCCCTGGCTATCCAGTGCTTAGGACTATACACCATCACTGCTGATGGCCTGAGTTTGATCTCTGGTCTGGAAACTAGGATACTACAAGCTGCATGGCACAGCCAAATAAATTAAAATGAAAAAACTTTACAAGCTTCTATATTCCTCATTGTGGTTTTTAAAGTAGATTTATTAAACATGTATTAAGCACTAAAATATGGGTTTCCCAGGCGACACAGTGGTAAAAGAATATGCCTGCCAATGCAGGAGACACAGCAGATGTGGTGTGGATCTCTGGGTCAGGAAGATCCCTTGGAGGAGGAAATGGCAACTTGCTCCAGTATTTTTGCCTGGAAAATTCCATGGACGAAGGAGTCAGGCAACTCCATGGGGTCACAAAGAGTTGGATATTACTGAGCGAAAGAGCACACAAGTACTAAAATAGTGCAGAACCTCTGAAAAATACTTGAGATGAGGTCTTTGATAGTAATACATTCTTATAGCCTGGAGACTCATATCACATTTAACTTCACATAGTGGGCATTTTATGTTTGAGTGAACAGAGGTAAACCCCAGGAATATTGCCAGACATCATTCAAGGTTTTATTCTACTTTATTTGGTCCCTGGTGATCCTGCTTCATATGGATTCAATTCTCATGTGACACAGAGAAATAAACTGAAGAGGAAAGAAATGAAGAAGCATGTGAAGGGAGTTAAAACTCTGAAGGGCAGGCCAAACCATATGAGATGCTCTTAACTCAGTGTGCTTCTATAAGGAGATAAAAGTAAGTTATTTCTACTGTCTATAATGCCTTTTAAGACCCTTTTTAGCTGTGTCTGTTTGTTGCTGGGTAACTGAAAAGCTTCACTAATTCAGGAAGCTAAGAGTTCAAACTGAATGACAAAGTTGGGATGGGTATGGGAAGAAGAGAAGTTGCAGAATAGGAAGGAAATGGTCTCAATCTTCCTAAAAAAAAAAAAAAAAAAGAAGTTTGTAAGGTAAAGAAGTCAGTAGTATATAACATTTATTTAAATGTGTTGTTAACCTGAAAGGGTTTTAAATGTATATTATCAAAGTTCAAATAATGTCAATAGCATGATATCATAGTTCCCAATGTGTTGGTGGCACAGACATGAAAATGAGCAAAATTCTGAATATTTTCTGTCTTAAAAGTCCTTGAAAGTTGGCTTTTCTCACACTGCATATTATTTAAGTATGCTAAGTGATACATTTCCAGACCCATGTCCACCCTTTTCTCAACACTGAAATTCCACACACACTCCTATTGATTCCACTCAGGCCCACACCTTCAAAATTATCAGCATCTGTGATCTGTAAAACTCTAGTTGTTGATTCCTCCACGTTGCTAATATTTCCTTCCTTTCCAAACACAACTGTCAGATTAACCTTCAGAAACAGGACTGTAATTAGACCATATCATTTTTCAATAACTTTTAAAGGATTGTCATTGCCATCAGATTGTAAGCATACATGATAAATGTATCTAGAGCTGTAGATATACTGATGCATTATAATTATTTTTTCATGTGTATGCAGATTATATGATATATAAATAAAAGTACAAATATTTGTATATATTGAAATGTATCTATATATACAGATTATATTATATATAAATACACTATCTAACCATCTATCTTATTCTCTATCCAGCATTTGTTCACTCTGACATTATCTGAGGTCCTTTCAAATAAAACCTTAGTTTAACTTAGTTCAAATTGGAAGGTTCTTCCTCCACAATTCTCCTATGTTATATCCAAACTGAGTTTCTGAAAGCCTTCTGGACAAACCTCTCTCTCAGGTTCATGCTTTTGTTCACACAGGTCTCTCCATAGAATGCCTTCCCCACTCAAATGTTTCATCTTCATTTAAAACTGAAATGGGGAGGTGGTCCTAAGATGGCGGAGGAATAGGATGGGGAGACCACTTTCTCCCCCACAAATTCATCAAAAGAACATTTAAACGCTGAGTAAAATCCACAAAACAACTTCTGAATGCCGGCAGAGAACATCAGGCACCCAGAAAAGCAGCCCATTGTCTTCAAAAGGAGGTAGGAAAAATATAAAAGACAAAAAAAAGAAACAAAAGAGGTAGGGACAGAGCTCCGTCCTGGGAAGGGAGTCTTAAAAAGAGAGAAGTTTCCAAACACCAGGAAACACTTTCACTGCCGAGTCTGTGCCTAGCTGTGGAAGCACAGAGGGCAACATAATAGGGAGGAAAAATAAGTAAATAATTAAAACCCACAGATTAGGAGCCCAACGGTAACTCCCCCAGTGGACAAGCAGTGCAGACACCTGCGCTTGCCACTAGCAAGGTGGGGGGGTAGGGGGGGTGGGGGGGGTGGGGCTGGGGCTGGGGGGTGGGGCTGGGGCTGGGCGGTGGCGGGGGCCGGCGGGGCGCTGGGCAGGGAGGCGCGGGCTGCGTTGCTTAGAGTAAGGATCAAGCCTTAATGCCCCCAAGGGTAATCAGAGCAAAGTACTTTGGGCTAGGAAACCGGACTGTGGGATAGCTACCATGCGAAAAGCCCTAAGACACCGCCAGGCCCGCGCACAGAACAAAGGACTGAACAGAACTAGCCCGCTGCAGACAATCCCCTGCTGGTGACAGGCAGCCAGAGCCAGAAGGGGGCAATCACAGCCCAAGAGAGACATTATCTACCAAACTGCAAGCAGGCTTCTTTGCTAACTAAGACTTCTTGGGGTTCTGGACAGTCATCTGCCTGACAAGGTGCGCCAGTTGTACACCCAGAAAACCGAGCAGCAGGGATGGGAGAGGCGATAAGTTGCAGTGACCATGCTCGCCAAACACCTCATCACCCGAGCTGCTCGGAGCTGGGAAGGGCACAAAACTCAGGCCTAACGAAGTCTGCGCCTCTGAGGACAACCCGAGTGCCTGAACCTGAGCGTCTTGGACCTGGGAGATGTATGCAGCCCAGGGCTAGCCTCGGAGGGTTCCCATTGGAGCAACCTAGAGCCTGAGCTGTGTGGGCAGGGAAGGTGCACGCCTCGTGAGCGGGGGCAGGCCAATGTGGCTGAGACACTACGAGCACACGCCAGTGTTATTTGTCTGCAGCGTCCCTCCCTCCCCACAGCATGACTGAACAAGTGTGCCTAAAAAAGTGTCCACCACCGCCCCCTTGTGTTAGGGTGGAAATCAGACACTGAAGAGACCAGCAAACAGAAGCTACAACCGAGGGAACCGCCTTGGAAGTGACAGGTGCAATAGATTAAAACCCTATAGTTAGTACCGACTACATAGGAAGGGGCCTATAGATCTTGAGAAATATAAGCTGGACCAAGGAACTATCCGAAAATGAACTGACCCCACAACACTGCCCACAACACCAGAGAAAGTCCTAGATATATTTTTACTATTTTTATGATCATTCTTTTCTTTTTTCTAACTTTAAAAAAAATTTTTAAGTCCTCTATTACTCCTTTAATTTTCATTTTCATAACCCACTATTACTTTTCAAAAAAATTTTAAAGCAAACTTCATGTATATATATATTTTTAATGACTTTTGTGACTTTGTTTTTTTTTTCTTCTTCTTTTCTTTAATATTGTATTTTTGAAAATCCAACCTCTACTCTAGAATTTTAATCTTTGCTTTTTGGTATTTGTTATCAATTTTGTACATTTAAGAACCTTCATTACCCATTTTTACTTGGGAGCGAGATTACTGGCTTGACTGCTCTCTCCCCCTTTGGACTCTCCTTTCTCTCCACTAGGTCGCCTCTGTCTCCTCCCTCCCCCTTCTCTTCTCTACCCAACTCTCTGAATCTCTGTGTATTCCAGACGGTGGAGCACACTTAGGGAACTGATAACTGGCTGGATCTGTCTCTCTCCTTTTCATTCCCCTCTTTTATCCTCCTGGCACCTCTGTCTCCTTCCTCCCTCTTCTCTTTTCTGTATAACTCCATGAACATCTCTGAGCGGTCCAGACTATGGAGCACACATAAGGAAGTGATTATTGGCTAGCTTGCTCTCTCCTCTTTTGATTCCACCTCATCTCATTCGGGTCACCTCTAACTCCCTCCTCCCTCTTCTCTTCTCCATGTAACTCTGTGAACCTCTCTGGGTGTCCCTCACTGTAGAGAAACTTTTCATCTTTAACCCAGATGTTTTATCAACAGTGCTGTATAGAAGAAGTATTGAGACTACTGTAAAAATAAGACTGAAAACCAGAAGCAGGAGGATTAAGTCCAAATACTGAGAACATCATAGAACACCTGACTATGTTCAGGGAACATTAAGCGATAGGAGCTCATCAAACGCCTCCATACCTACACTGAAACCAAGCACCACCCAAGGGCCAACAAGTTCCAGAGCAAGACATACCACGCAAATTCTCCAGCAACACAAGAACACAGCCCTGAGCTTCAAAATACAGGCTGCCCAAAGTTACTCCAAAACCATTGACATCTCATAACTCATTACTAGACACTTCATTGCACTTCAGAGAGAAGAAATCCAGCTCCACCCACCAGAACTCAGACAGAAGCTTCCCTAACCAAGAAACCTTGACAAGCCACCGATACAACCCCACCCACAGCGAGGAAACTCCATAACAAAGAGAACTCCACAAACTGCCAGAATACAGAAAGGCCGCCCCAAACTCAGCAATATAAACAAGATGAAGAGACAGAGGAATACCCAGCAGGTAAAGGAACAGGATAAATGTCCACCAAACCAAACAAAAGAGGAAGAGATAGGGAATCTACCTGATTAAGAATTCCAAATAATGATAGTGAAAATGATCCAAAATCTTGAAATAAAAATGGAATCACAGATAAATAGCCTGGAGGCAAGGATAGAGAAAATGCAAGAAAGGTTTAACAAGGACTTAGAAGAAATAAAAAAGAGTCAATATATAATGAATAATGCAATAAATGAGATCAAAAACACTCTGGAGGCAACAAATAGTAGAATAACAGAGGCAGAAGATAGGATTAGTGAACTAGAAGATAGAATGGTAGAAATAAATGAATCAGAGAGAAAAAATAAAAAGGAATTAAAAGAAATGAGGACAATCTCAGAGACCTCCAGGAAAATATTAAACACCACAACATTCGAATCATAGCAGTCCCAGAAGAAGAAGACAAAAAGAAAGACCTTGAGAAAATACTTGAGGAGATAATAGTTGAAAACTTCCCTAAAGTGGGGAAGCAAATAATCACCCAAGTCCAGAAAACCCAGAGAGTCCCAAACAGGATAAACCCAAGGCAAAACACCCCAAGACACATATTAATCAAATTAACAAATATCAAACACTAAGAACAAATATTAAAAGCAGCAAGGGAAAAACAACAAATAACCCACAAGGGGATTCCCATAAGGATAACAGCTGATCTTTCAATAGCAACTCTTCAGTCCAGGAGGGAATGGCAAGACATACTTAGAGTGATGAAAGAAAATAACCTACAGCCCAGATTACTGTACCCAGCAAGGATCTCATTCAAACATGAAGGAGAAATCAAAAGCTTTACAGACAAGCAACAGCTGAGAGAATTCAGCACCACCAAACCAGCTCTCCAACAAATGCTAAAGGATAGTCTCTAGACAGGAGACACAAAAACAGTGTATAAACTCCAACCCAAAACAATAAAGTAAATGGCTATGGGATCATACTTATTGATAATTACCTTAAACGTAAATGGGTTGAATGCCCCAACCAAAAGACAGACTGGCTGAATGGATACAAAAACAAGATCCCTATATATGTTGTCTACAAGAGACCTACCTCAAAACAAGGGACATATACAGACTGAAAGTGAAGGGCTGGACAAAGATATTCCATGCAAATAGAGATCAAAAGAAAGCAGGAGTAGCAATACTCATATCATACAAAATAGACTTTAAAACAAAGGCTGTGAAAAGAGACAAAGACAGACACTACATAATGATCAAAGGATCAATCCAAGAAGAAGATATATAACAATTATAAATATATATGCACCCAACATATGAGCACGGCAATATGTAAGACAAATGCTAACAAGTATGAAAGGGGAAATTAACAATAACACAATAACAGTGGGAGACTTTAATACCCCACTCACACCTATTGATAGATAAAGAAACACAAACTTTAAATGATACAATAGACCAGTTAGACCTAATTTATATCTATAGGACATTTCACCCCAAAACAATGAATTTCACCTTTTTCTCAAGTGCACAGGGAACCTTCTCCAGGGTAGATCACATCCTGGGCCATAAATCTAGGCTTGGTAAATTCAAAAACATTGAAATCATTCCAAGCATCTTTTCTGACCACAATGCAGTCAGATTAGATCTCAATTACAGGAGAAAAACTATTAAAAATTCCAACATATGGAGGCTGAACAACATGCTGCTGAATAACCAACAAATCACAGAAGAAATCAAAAAAGAAATCAAAATGTGCATAGAAATGAATGAAAATGAAAACACAACAACCCAAAACCTGTGGGACACTGTAAAAGCTGTGCTAAGGGGAAAGTTCATAGCAATACAGGCATATCTCAAGAAACAAGAAAAAAGTCAAATAAATAATCTAACTCTACACCTAAAGCAACTAGAAAAGGAAGAAAGGAAGGGCCCCAGGGTTAGTGGAAGGAAAGAAATCTTAAAAATGAGGGCAGAAATAGATGCAAAAGAAACAAAGGAGACCATAGCAAAAATCAACAAAGCCAAAAGCTGGTTCTTTGAAAGGATAAATAAAATTGACAAACCATTAGCCAGACTCATCAAGAAACAAAGGGAGAAAAATCAAATCAACAAAATTAGAAACGAAAATGGAGAGATCACAACAGACAACACACAAATACAGAGGATCATAAGAGACTACTATCAGCAATTATATGCCAATAAAATGGATAACATGGAAGAAATGGATAAATTCTTAGAAAAGTAAAACTTTCCAAAACTGAACCAGGAAGAAATAGAAAATCTTAACAGACGCATCACAAGCACGGAAGTTGAAACTGTAATCAGAAATCTTCCAGCAAACAAAAGCCCAGGTCCAGATGACTTCACAGCTGAATTCTACCAAAAATTTAGAGAAGAGCTAACACCTATCCTACTCAAACTCTTCCAGAAAATTGCAGAGAAAGGTAAACTTCCAAACTCATTCTATGAGGCCACCATTACCCTAATACTAAAACCCGACAAAGATGCCACAACAAAAGAAAACTACAGGCCAATATCACTGATGAACATAGATGCAAAAATCCTTATCAAAATTCTAGCAATCAGAATCCAACAACACATTAAAAAGATCATACACCATGACCAAGTGGGCTTTATCCCAGGGATGCAAGGATTCTTCAATATCCGCAAATCAATGTAATACACCACATTAACAAATTGAAAAATAAAAGCCATATGATTATCTCAAAAGATGCAGAGAAAGCCTTTGACAAAATTCAACATCCATTTATGATAAAGACTCTCCAGAAAGCAGGAATAGAGGGAACATACCTCAACATAATAAAAGCTATATATGACAAACCCACCCCAAACATTATCCTCAATGGTAAAAAATTGAAAGCATTTCCCCTAAAGTCAGGAATAAGACAAGGGTGCCCACTTTCACCACTACTATTCAACATAGTTTTGGAAGTTTTGGTCATAGCAATCAGAGCAGAAAAAGAAATAAAAGGAATCCAAATTGGAAAAGAAGAAGTAAAACTCTCACTCTTTGCAGATGACATGATCCTCTACATAGAAAACCCTAAAGACTCCACCAGAAAATTACTAGAGCTAATCAATGAATACAGTGAAGTTGCATGATATAAAATCAACACACAGAAATCCCTTGCATTCCTATACACTAATAATGAGAAAATAGAAAGAGAAATTAAAGAAAAAATTCCATTCACCATTGCAATGAAAAGAATAAAATACTTAGGAATATATCTACCTAAAGAAACTAAAGACTATATATAGAAAACTATAAAACACTGATGAAAGAAATCAAAGAGGACACTAATAGATGGAGAAATATACCATGTTCCTGGATTGCAAGAATCAATATAGTGAAAATGAATATACTACCCAAAGCAATCTACAGTTTCAATGCAATCCCAATCAAGCTACCAACGGTATTTTTCACAGAGCTAGAACAAATGATTTCACAATTTGTATGGAAATACAAAAAACCTCGAATAGCCAAAGCAATCTTCAGAAAGAAGAATGGAACTGGAAGAATCAACCTGTCTGACTTCAGGCTCTGCTACAAAGCCACAGTCATCAAGACAGTATGGTACTGGCACAAAGACAGAAATATAGATCAATGGAACAAAATAGAAAGCCCAGAGATAAACCCACGCACATATGGACACCTTATCTTTGACAAAGGAGGCAAGAATATACAATGGAGAAAAGACAATCTCTTTAACAAGTGGTGCTGGGAAAACTGGTCAACCACTTGTAAAAGAATGAAACTAGACCACTTTCTAACACCATACACAAAAATAAACTCAAAATGGATTAAAGATCTAGACATAAGACCAGAAACTATAAAACTCCTAGAGGAGAACATAGGCAAAACACTCTTCGACATACATCACAGCAGGATCCTCTATGACTCACCTCCCAGAATATTGGAAATAAAAGCAAAAATAAACAAATGGGATCTAATTAAAATTAAAAGCTTCTGCACAACAACAACAAAAAACTATAAGCAGAGCTTCAGAAGATGGCGGAGGAGTAGGACAGAGAGAACACTTTCTCCCCCACAAATTCATCAAAAGAGCATTTAAACGTCGAGTAAATTCCACAAAACAACTTCTGAATGCCGGCAGAGGACATCAGGCACCCAGAAAAGCAATCCAACTCTTCGAAAGGAGGTAGGAAAAAATATAAAAGACAAAAAAAGAGACAAAAGAGGGAGGGACGGAGCTCCGTCCCGGGAAGGGAGTCTTAAAAAGAGAGAAGTTTCCAAACACCAGGAAACCTTCTCACTGCTGAATCTGTGCCGAGCTTTGGAAGCACAGAGGGCAACATAACAGGAAGAAAAAATAAATAAACAATTAAAACTCGAAGATTGCGAGTCCTACGGTAACTCCCCCAGTGGAGAAGCAGCGCAGACGCCTGCAGGCGCCATTAACAAGCGGGGGCTGGGCAGGGAGGCGCAGCGCGGGCTGCATCGCTTAGAGTAAGAATCTGGCCTGAATACCCTGAGCACTATCTGAGCGAAATAATTTGGGTTAACAAACCAGACTGTGGGATATCTACTACGCGAAAAGCCAGCCCCAACCTAAGACCGCCAGGCCCGCGCACGGAACAAAGAATTGAACAGAGATAGCCGGCTGCAGACCTTCCCCCTCCGGTGATAGGCAGCCAGAGCCGGAAGGGGGCAATCGCAGCCCCAGAGAGACATTATCTATAAAACTGTAAGCAGGCTTCTTTGCTAACTAAAACTTCTTGGGGGTCTGGACGGTTAACATCTGCCTAAGAAGGTGCGCCGGTTTTGCGCCCAGATAACCGAGTGGCGGGGAGGCGATAAGTCGCAGCATTGGCGCTCGCCAAACACCTCATCACTTGAGCTGCTCGGACCTGGGAAGAGCACAATACTCAGGCCCAACTGAGTCTGCGCCTCTGAGGACTATCCGAGTGCCTGAACCTGAGCGGCTTGGACCTGGGAGGTACATGCAACCCAGGGCCAGCCTCGGATTGTTCCCGGCGGAACAACCTAGAGCCCGAGCAGTGTGGGCAGGGAGGCTACACGCGCAGTGAGCGGGGGCAGACCCAGTGTGGCTGAGGCACTGCGAGCGCACGCCAGTGTTATTTGCTTGCAGCATCCCTCCCTCCCTCCCCACAGCGCGACTGAACAAAGAGAAGAAATACAGTTCCACCTATCAGAACACTGACACAAGCTTCCCTAACCAGGAAACCTTGACAAGCCACCTGTACAAACCCACACACAGTGAGGAATAGCCACAATAAAGAGAACTCCACAAACTGCCAGAATACAGAAAGGACACCCCATACTCAGCAATTTAAACAAGATGAAGAGACAGAGGAATAGCCAGCAGATAAAGGAACAGGATAAATGCCCACCAAACCAAACAAAAGAGGAAGAGATAGGGAATCTACCTGATAAAGAATTCCGAATAATGATAGTGAAATTGATCCAAAATCTAGAAATTAAAATGGAATCACAGATAAATAGCTTGGAGACAAGGATTGAGAAGATGCAAGAAAGGTTTAACAAGGACCTAGAAGAAATAAAAAAGAGTCAATATACAATGAATAATGCAATAAATGAAATTAAAAACACTCTGGAGGCAACAAATAGTAGAATAACAGAGGCAGAAGATAGGATTAGTGAATTAGAAGATAGAATGGTAAAAATAAATGAATCAGAGAGAATAAAAGAAAAACGAATTAAAAGAAATGAGGACAATCTCAGAGACCTCCAGGACAATATTAAACGCTACAACATTCGAATCATAGGGGTTCCAGAAGAAGAAGACAAAAAGAAAGACCATGAGAAAATACTTGAGGAGATAATAGTTGAAAACTTCCCTAAAATGGGGAAGGAAATAATCACCCAAGTCCAAGAAACCCAGAGAATCCCAAACAGGATAAACCCAAGGCGAAACACCCCAAGACACATATTACTCAAATTAACAAAGATCAAACACAAAGAACAAATATTAAAAGCAGCAAGGGAAAAACAACAAATAACACACAAGGGAATTCCCATAAGGATAACAGCTGATCTTTCAATAGAAACTCTTCAAGCCAGGAGGGAATGGCAAGACATACTTAAAATGATGAAAGAAAATAACCTACAGCCCAGATTATTGTACCCAGCAAGGATTTCATTCAAGTATGAAGGAGATATCAAAAGCTTCTCAGATAAGCAAAAGCTGAGAGAATTCTGCACCACTAAACCAGCTCTACAACAAATACTAAAGGATATTCTCTAGACAGGAAACACAAAAATGGTGTATAAATTCGAACCCCAAACAATAAAGTAAATGGCAACGGGATCATACTTATCAGTAATTACCTTAAACGTAAATGGGTTGAATGCCCCAACCAAAAGACAAAGACTGGCTGAATGGATACAAAAACAAGACCCCTACATATGTTGTCTACAGGAGACCCACCTCAAAACAGGGGACACATACAGACTGAAAGTGAAGGGCTGGAAAAAGATTTTCCATGCAAATAGGGACCAAAAGAAAGCAGGAGTAGCAATACTCATATCAGATAAAATAGACTTTAAAACAAAGGCTGTGAAAAGAGACAAAGAAGGTCACTACATAATGATCAAAGGATCAATCCAAGAAGAAGATATAACAATTATAAATATATATGCACCCAACACGGGAGCATCGCAGTATGTAAGACAAATGCTAACAAGTATGAAAGGAGAAATTAACAATAACACAATAATAGTGGGAGACTTTAATACCCCACTCACACCTATGGATAGATCAACTAAACAGAAAAATTAATAAGGAAACACAAACTTTAAACGATACAATAGACCAGTTAGACCTAATTGATATCTATAGGACATTTCATCCCAAAACAATGAATTTCACCTTTTTCTCAAGCGCACATGGAACCTTCTCCAGGATAGATCACATCCTGGGCCATAAAGCTAGCCTTGGTAAATTCAAAAAAATAGAAATCATTCCAAGCATCTTTTCTGACCACAATGCAGTAAGATTAGATCTCAATTACAGGAGAAAAACTATTAAAAATTCCAACATATGGAGGCTGAACAACACGCTGCTGAATAACCAACAAATCACAGAAGAAATCAAAAAAGAAATCAAAATTTGCATAGAAACGAATGAAAATGAAAACACAACAACCCAAAACCTGTGGGACACAGTAAAAGCAGTCCTAAGGGGAAAGTTCATAGCAATACAGGCACACCTCAAGAAACAAGAAAAAAGTCAAATAAATAACCTAACTCTACACCTCAAACAACTAGAAAAGGAAGAAATGAAGAACCCCAGGGTTAGTAGAAGGAAAGAAATCTTAAAAATTAGAGCAGAAATAAATGCAAAAGAAACAAAAGAGACCATAGCAAAAATCAACAAAGCCAAAAGCTGGTTCTTTGAAAGGATAAATAAAATTGACAAACCATTAGCCAGACTCATCAAGAAACAAAGGGAGAAAAATCAAATCAATAAAATTAGAAATGACAGTGGAGAGATGACAACAGACAATATAGAAATACAAAGGATCATAAGAGACTATTATCAACAATTATATGCCAATAAAATGGACAACGAGGAAGAAATGGACAAATTCTTAGAAAAGTACAACTTTCCAAAACTCGACCAGGAAGAAATAGAAAACCTTAATAGACCCATCACAAGCATGGAAATTGAAACTGTAATCAAAAATCTTCCAGCAAACAAAAGCCCGGGTCCAGACGGCTTCACAGCTGAATTCTACCAAAAATTTAGAGAAGAGCTAACACCTATCCTGCTCAAACTCTTCCAGAAAATTGCAGAGGAAGGTAAACTTCCAAACTCATTCTATGAGGCCACCATCACCCTAATACCAAAACCTGACAAAGATGCCACAAAAAAAGAAAACTATAGGCCAATATCACTGATGAACACAGATGCAAAAATCCTAAACAAAATTCTAGCAATCAGAATCCAACAACACATTAAAAAGATCATACACCATGACCAAGTGGGCTTTATCCCAGGGATGCAAGGATTCTTCAATATCCGCAAATCAATCAATGTAATACACCACATTAACAAATTGAAAAACAAAAACCATATGATTATCTCAATAGATGCAGAGAAAGCCTTTGACAAAATTCAACACCCATTTATGATAAAAACTCTCCAGAAAGCAGGAATAGAAGGAACATACCTCAACATAATAAAAGCTATATATGACAAACCCACAGCAAACATTATCCTCAATGGTGAAAAATTGAAAGCATTTCCTCTAAAGTCAGGAACAAGACAAGGGTGCCCACTTTCACCATTACTATTCAACATAGTTTTGGAAGTTTTGGCTACAGCAATCAGAGCAGAAAAAGAAATAAAAGGAATCCAAATTGGAAAAGAAGAAGTAAAACTCTCACTATTTGCAGATGACATGATCCTCTACATAGAAAACCCTAAAGACTCCACCAGAAAATTACTAGAACTAATCAATGATTATAGTAAAGTTGCAGGATATAAAATCAACACACAGAAATCCCTTGCATTCCTATACACTAATAATGAGAAAACAGAAAGAGAAATTAAGGAAACAATTCCATTCACCATTGCAACGAAGAGAATAAAATACTTAGGAATATATCTACCTAAAGAAACTAAAGACCTATATATAGAAAACTATAAAACACTGGTGAAAGAAATCAAAGAGGACACTAATAGATGGAGAAATATACCATGTTCATGGATTGGAAGAATCAATATAGTGAAAATGAGTATACTACCCAAAGCAATTTATAGATTCAATGCAATCCCTATCAAGCTACCAACAGTATTCTTCACAGAGCTAGAACAAATAATTTCACAATTTGTATGGAAATACAAAAAACCTCGAATAGCCAAAGCGATCTTGAGAAAGAAAAATGGAACTGGAGGAATCAACCTACCTGACTTCAGGCTCTACTACAAAGCCACAGTTATCAAGACAGTATGGTACTGGCACAAAGACAGAAATATAGATCAATGGAACAAAATAGAAAGCCCAGAGATAAATCCACGCACATATGGACACCTTATCTTTGACAAAGGAGGCAAGAATATACAGTGGATTAAAGACAATCTCTTTAACAAGTGGTGCTGGGAAATCTGGTCAACCACTTGTAAAAGAATGAAACTAGAACACTTTCTAACACCATATACAAAAATAAACTCAAAATGGATTAAAGATCTTAACATAAGACCAGAAACTATAAAACTCCTAGAGGAGAACATAGGCAAAACACTCTCTGACATACATCACAGCAGGATCCTCTATGACCCACCTCCCAGAATATTGGAAATAAAAGCAAAAATAAACAAATGGGACCTAATTAACCTTAAAAGCTTCTGCACATCAAAGGAAACTATTAGCAAGGTGAAAAGACAGCCTTCAGAATGGGAGAAAATAATAGCAAATGAAGCAACCGACAAACAACTAATCTCAAAAATATACAAGCAACTCCTACAGCTCAACTCCAGAAAAATAAATGACCCAATCAAAAAATGGGCCAAAGATCTAAATAGACATTTCTCCAAAGAAGACATACAGATGGCTAACAAACACTTGAAAAGATGTTCAACATCACTCTTTATCAGAGAAATGCAAATCAAAACCACTATGAGGTACCATTTCACACCAGTCAGAATGGCTGCGATCCAAAAGTCTACAAATAATAAATGCTGGAGAGGGTGTGGAGAAGGGGGAACCCTCTTACACTGTTGGTGGGAATGCAAATTAGTGCAGCCACTATGGAGAACAGTGTGGAGATTCCTTAAAAAACTGGAAATAGAACTGCCTTATGATCCAGCAATCCCACTGCTGGGCATACACACTGAGGAAACCAGAAGGGAAAGAGACACGTGTACCCCAATGTTCATCGCAGCACTGTTTATAATAGCCAGGACATGGAAGCAACCTAGATGTCCATCAGCAGATGAATGGATAAGAAAGCTGTGGTACATATACACAATGGAGTATTACTCAGCCATTAAAAAGAATACATTTGAATCAGTTCTAATGAGGTGGATGAAACTGGAGACTATTATACAGAGTGAAGTAAGCCAGAAGGAAAAACATAAATACAGTATACTAACGCATGTATATGGAATTTAGAAAGATGGTAACGATAACCCTGTGTACGAGACAGCAAAAGAGACACTGATGTATAGAACAGTCTTATGGACTCTGTGGGAGAGGGTGGGAAGATTTGGGAGAATGTCATTGAAACATGTGAAATGTCATGTATGAAACGAGATGCCAGTCCAGGTTCAGTGCACGATGCTGGATGCTTGGGGCTGGTGCGCTGGGAAGGCCCAGGGGGATGGTATGGGGAGGTTGGGAGGGAGGAGGGTTCAGGATGGGGAGCATGTGATTTTTTTTAAAAATATTTAATAAACTTAATAAAAAAAAAAAAAAACTATAAGCAAGGTGAAAAGACAGCCTTCATAATGGGATAAAACAATAGCAAATGAAGCAACTGACAAACAACTAATCTCAAAAATACACAAGCAACTCCTGTAGCTCAATTCCATAAAAATAAATGACCCAATCAAAAAATGGGCCAAAGAACTAAATAGACATTTCTCCAAAGAAGACATACAGATGGCTAACAAACACATAAAAAGATGCTCAACATCACTCATTATCAGAGAAATGCAAATCAAAACCACAATGAGGTACCATTTCACACCAGTCAGAATGGCTGTGACCCAAAAGTCTACAAGCAATAAATGCTGGAGAGGTTATGGATAAAAGGGAACCCTCTTACACTGTTGGTGGGAATGCAAACTAGTACAGCCACTATGGAGAACAGTGTGGAGAGTCCTTAAAAAACTGGAAACAGAACTGCCTTATGATCCAGCAATCCCACTGCTGGGCATACACACTGAGGAAACCAGAATTGAAAGAGACGCATGTACCCCAATGTTCATCGCAGCACTGTTTATAATAGCCAGGACATGGAAGCAACCTAGATGTCCACCAGCAGATGAATGGATAAGAAAGCTGTGGTACATATACACAATGGAGTATTACTCAGCCATTAAAAAGAATACATTTGAATCAGTTCTAATGAGGTGGATGAAACTGGAGCAGATTATACAGAGTGAAGTAAGCCAGAAAGAAAAATACCAATACAGTATACTAATGCATATATATGGAATTTAGAAAGATGGTAACGACAACCCTGTATGCGAGACAGCAAAAGAGACACAGATGTATAGAACAGTCTTTTGAACTCTGTGGGGGTTGGGGGTATGATTTGGGAGAATGGCATTAAAACATGTATAACATCATATAAGAAACGAATCGCCAGTCCAGGTTTGATGCAGGATAGAGGAAGCTTGGGAATGGTGCACTGGGATGACTCAGAGGGATGGTATGGGGAGGGAGGTGGAAGGGGGGTTCAGGATTGGGAACACATGTACACCCGTGGCGGATGCATGTTGATGTATGGCAAAACTAATACAATATTGTAAAGTAAAAAAAAAAAAATCTAAAAAAAAACAAACAAAAAAGAATAAAAATAAATGACGTATCAAATCACAAAAAGAAATGGATGAAACCTGAATGAATGTTATTAAGTAAATAAGCTAGTCTGGAAATGATTATACACTGCATGTGGCCAACTATGTGACATTCTAGAAAAGGTAAAACTGTAGAGCAAATAAAAAATTATCAGAGGAAAAAAAAAACTGAAATGGTATCATTTCTTCAATATCTCTCTCAAATGGTATAACTTCCAAGATGTATTTCCAGAATATAGCAAAGAAACTAGGAATGCTCACTAATTTTTTTCACAAGTATTTCAACAAATAGCATTACTTTATATTCCCGGAGGTGCAGGTCACAAGATTAGACCAGGTCATCTATCTGATTTTGTTCCTCTGAGGCATTCCCTCCACATTTTAGGAAAAGGAAATGGATTGATCACAGTCCAGGTGCTTTTACTCTTCTCCCTAAAGAATCATTGTTATTGTATATGTCCATAATTTGTTGTTATTGCTGTACAATGTTTCCGTTGTTCAGATGGTTTCCTGTCAATTATACGGATTTTTGCTATTTCATACATTGTAATGACCCAAAGATTAACTGAAAATATAGACATCATGTATATATTTTTTTCTACCATCATTAAGGACATTTCCCTAATGGATTTTTCTTTGAATGAGAAGTTTGATGTCAAGCTATGAGTATATGAATGGGGTGAATAACCTGTCAAGTCTTAATTTAGCTTGGTGACTGTGGAACAGTTGGAGGCCTCCAAGAAACTTAGATCTCCTTGTAGTCTTCTCTTGTAGATGTCTCCTCTACAGATTCCTCTGCTCTGTTTTGACCTTCAGTACAATCCCAGCTGCTTTGTGCCTTCCAGAAATTACAAAAATCCCTAGTCAAATGAGGTGATCCCACTCATCTCTGATCATTTTGTAGATTATTTTTGTCATTTCAGTGGCATGTTGGAAAAGAGGTAAAAGATACACCTGTGAAATATTCACATTTTTAAAAAGGTGTTCTTCTGATTCCTTTAAAAAGAAACTATGAAACTCAATCTGTACTATTTAACAGTTATTTAGGTGTATAGGATGAGATCATTTTGCTAAACTCACCAGTTGTCTGAAACACTGCTGATGCTGGATTAAATCAGTCCTTAGAAATACAAATAATATACTTGAAACACCATTTATCATGAAAGTGTATTTATGTTCTTAACCTGGAGACTAAAAGGAAAGAACAATTCTTCTCTCCTTATATACATTTATATATGATTTTTCTCATCACCTTAGAGTACCTTAGTACTGAGTGAGATATGCTGTTCAGGAGCCTGTGGATAAAATTGTTCTGGACTGTGTTCAACATGATTAGGACTAGATAAAAACAGATATTAATCAAAGCCAGAACTATGTAACTAAATTCTGGTGGTTAAATAACTTGGCAAAATGTTATTTAGTACATGTCAATACCTCTCTGGTATAGTATTTCCCTTTCATTGTTTTTGCTCTTTTAAAGCAAAAGTCTCAAAATTTAGCAGGCATCAGTCATTTAAAGAGCTTAAAGAGACAAATTGAAAGGTGTCATCATTAGAGTTTCTGATTCTGTTTTGTTTTTTGTTGTTGTTCAGTCCGAAGCCATCTCTGACTCTCCACAATCCCATGGATTGCAGCTACACAAGGTAAACCACTGCTGGTTTCTCCCCAAATTCCTATGTTAAATCACTAACCCCCTTATGTGGTGTTATTTTGAGTGGAGTCTTTAGGAGGTAATTACTCTCAGATGGGTCATAAGGATAAGACTTACATGATAGTATTGAACGTGAAAGTGAAAGCGAAGTCGCTCAGTCATGTCCCAGTCTGCGACCCCATGGACTGTAGCCTACCAGGTTCCTCCCTCCATGGGATTCTCGAGGCAAGAGTACTAAGATAGGAGAATAATTGCTTTAAACAATCAGTAAAGCAAAACTGGTATAGCATTAAGATATTTAGAGAGCAGACAGAATGGAATTTCTATACATTCTCTGTGGTGTGGTTGTCACTAAGTTGTGTCCAATTCTTGTGACCATATGGACTGTGGCCCACCAGGCTCCTCTGTCCATCAGATTTTCCAGGCAAGAACACTGGAGGGGGTTGCCATATCCTTCTCCAGGGGATCCTCCATTTCCTACTTAAAAAGCATTACGAAATATTTCTGAAAATTTCTACCCTCTGTTTATACTTTCCTCCCAATTTTGAACAGAAGGACACAGATAGGGTATGTGTTTCAAGGGATGAAGTATTTTAGACTTTAAAAAAATTACTTTTTCCTGGAAACCATGATTAACATTAATGATAACCAATGCAAACTTAGTGCCTGATTTCAGGAAGGTTAATGGGAGGCACTTCTGTTCCTTTTGAAAAACAATTAATTATCAACATAGATTAGTTTTTACACCTGTTTTTCAAAAGAAATTTCATATACAAATGTTCCTTATATTGTAATGATGTGATGCTTACTACTTCTGAGAAGGTAGTGAGACCTTTTGAAACAAATCTAACTGTTGAATCATGACATTTTCTATAACGTACAAGATAAAACAAGAAGTTCACCAAATGTACAGTGAATTTCTGTTGTAGTCATGTTTGTCTAGAGGAACAGAACCAAGAAGATCTATGTACTTCTGCTGCTGCTGCTAAGTCGCTTCAGTCGTGTCCGACTCTGTGCGACCCCATAGACAGCAGCCCACCAGGCTCCCCCGTCCCTGGGATTCTCCAGGCAAGAACACTGGAGTGGGTTGCCATTTCCTTCTCCAATACGTGAAAGTGAAAAGTGAAAGTGAAGTCGCTCAGTCGTGTCCGACTCTTAGTGACACCATGGACTGCACCCTACCAGGCTCCTCCATCCATGAGATTTTCCAGGCAAGAGTACTTATTTTCTACTTATAAACTAAAGTCATTTTTACGAGATATTGACTCACACAATTATGGAGGCTGAGAGACTCCATGAAATGCCCTCTTCAAGTAGGAAACTGAGGACAGCAAGTGTCATAATTCAAAGGTTCGAGTCAGTAGTTAGTGTTAGTCGCTCAGTTGTGCCCAACTCTATGTAACCCCATGGACTGAGCACCAGGCATCTCTGTCCATAGAATTCTCCAGGCAAGAATACTGGAGTGGGTAGTCATTCTCTTCTCTAGGGGATATTCCCAAACCAGGGATTGAACCCAGGTCTCCTGCGCTGCAGGCAGACTCCTCACCATCTGAGCCACCAGGGAAGCATGGTATACATTCTTATCTGTGTATGAAATTCATAGAATCATGGTCACCAAGAGCAGCTGAAGACCAATGTCAACCAGGCAAGCAGACACTGAATTCAACCTTCCTCTTCCTCATTGTTTCATTCAGACCCACAGCTAATGGGGATGATGCCCAGATATATTGGGGAGGACCATATGCTTTACTGAGTCCACCAATTCCATACTAACCACTTATGGAAATACCCACAGAGACACACACCCAAATCATGTTTAATCAGATATCTAGACAGCCCACAGCCCAACAAAATTGACATATAAAATGAACCATTACAAATCTGAAGTGAAGTGAAGTCCCTCAGTCGTGTCCGATTCTTTGTGACCCCATGGACTGTAGCTTACTGGGGTCCTCTGTCCATGGGATTTTCCAGGCAAGAATACTGGAGTGGGCTGCCATTTCCTTCTCCAGGGGAACTGCCCAACCCAGGGATCGAACCCGGGTTTCCCGCATTGTAGGCAGATGCTTTACCATCTGAGCCACAAGGGAATTTGCCCAAGTCTACCCATGGTCAACTTGGCACCTGTAAACATCTCCTAAGACCATATTTTATCTTCACATAAAGAAAACAACAAAGCTAAATTCCACCTAACATTATACACTTACATATGTATAACAAAAAATATTCTACCTCTTTCTTGAGGAGGTAAAATCTTTGAGTGATATTTATTTTTCTCCTTGGTATCTGGTCATTTGTGTGTTATTAATTTGATATCATATTATTTAACTAGTATTAATAAAGTCAGTACATCTTATGTCACAAGATTAAGAGAATAAAAGTGAAAAAATTTGCCACACACACACAAATGTATTCATATCACACTAAGAAGGAAATCTCTTGGTTATTAGTCTTCATATCTGTAAATGATCACATGATTGTAGCTGATATTTTAACTAACTTTTTATCCATTCTGTATTCCCTTTGCCTAGGTGGACAGTGTTCTTCACCTTGTGTGGTAACACAAACTCTCATCCCTGAAGAGTCTGGGCCATAAGAACTACTGTCTGTATTGGTTGGTTGACGTTTTCATTGACCTGAATCATGGGAATGAAAATACTAAGAGATACCTTAGTGGGTTTTATGTATTTCAGACATACTCTTCGTTACTCCCTTTGTGGAGCAGTCCCATTTCCCCTTTGTAGCTGTCATCGATCACCTCATCTAGCACAGTAACTCCCTTCTTTGAGGATTCAAAGGAACATAGAGTTAACAGGATTGAGGCGGCAGTCTATTTTCAATTAGTGGAATCATTGTTGTGTTTCTTGGTGGAAGCATTCTTCTGTTTGGAAGTGAGTCCACAAGGCCAGCAGAGGAGAAAATTACAGGAACAGGAAACAAGTAGTTTGTAGTGGTCATTAAGGGTAGTAGACACAGGCGCCAATCCCATTTCTGTCTCCTGATTCCTGGACGCATGAATCCTTGCTTTGAGAGAAGCAGTACCAAATACTGGAGGTTCAGAAATATTCAGTCTTCTTGAGTTCCCTGCTCTAGCCTTGCAAGATATTGCCATCTAGTTCTGCTGTTAACTGAGGCTTTATGAGAGCTATTCATCATTCTATCTAACTGTATGCTTCAGAGTGGTGGGAAATAGAGTAAAGCCAGTGAATTCCACAAGGGTGGACATGTTAACATTTTTTTTTTCCACTAAGTTGAGGTCCTTGATCAGAAGCAGTGCTGTCAGTAGTACTATGACAGTGGATAGGGAATACCATAAAGATGGAAGGATGATAATTTTGGCAGAGGCATTTTCTGCAGGGAATCCCATATACTTAAATATATCTGTATCTAGAGTAAGTGTCTATTCTTGTAAGAACAAAACACTCCCATTTCCATGATGGAAACTGTTCAAAGTAATGAACCTGAAACCAGGCACATGGGTGATCACTCCAATGAATGGTGCCACATCAGGACTCAGTGATGGTCTCAGCTGCTGGCTACCTGGGCACTCAACAGAGGTCACAGTCAAGCCGGCCTTAGGAAGCACAACTCAAAGTTAGGTGTTAAGAAGATGTGTAGCCTCTATCTCTGACACACTGACCACTTTATTTGTGAGCTCTATGAGTAGTGACAGAGTGCTTGAGAAACAGTGACTAGTGTCCATACATTCAGTTCAGTTCAGTCGCTCAGTTGTGTCTGACTCTTTGCGACCCCATGAATCACAGCACACCAGGCCTCCCTGCCCATCACCAACTCCGGGAGCTCACTCAAACTCACATCCATCGAGTCGGTGATGCCATCCAGCCATCTCATCCTCTGTCATCCACTTTTCCTCCTGTCCCCAATCCCTCCCAGCATCAGAGTCTTTTCCAATGAGTCAACTCTTTGCATGAGGTGGCCAAAGTACTGGAGTTTCAGCTTTAGCATCATTCCTTCCAAAGAACATCCAGGGCTGATCTCCTTCAGAATGGACTGGTTGGATCTCCTTGCAGTCCAAGGCACTCTCAAGAGGCTTCTCCAATACCACAGTTCAAAAGCATCAATTCTTTGGTGCTCAGCTTTCTTCACAGTCCAACTCTCACATCCATACATGACCACTGGAAAAACCATAGCCTTGACTAGATGGACCTTTGTTGGCAAAGTAATGTCTCTGCTTTTCAATATGCTATCTAGGTTGGTCGTAACTTTTCTTCCAAGGAGTAAGCGTCTTTTAATTTCATGGCTACAGTCACCACCTGCAGTGATGGGTCACCTTAATAACTTAATGATAAAATCCCATTCTGCTAAAATGACTTTTTTTGGTGAGCATTCACATGGGACACAAATATTTCATGTTATTTTTACCCATTCAGAGAGCTCAATTAACATGATTCTCAAATTTTGTTGTATTGCCAGTCATTTTCCTTCAAAGTCCATGAACATCCTGCTAAACCATTGGCCACAGCCAATGAACCGGTGTATAATTACATACCTGCCCCTTTCTCTTTCCAAATAGAGTGAACAACCAGGTGTGATGCTCAAAGTTCTGCCCACTAAAAGGTTTTCCCATCACCAATGTCCTTCAGGAATGTCACAGAGAGGAGCTGTAGTGCAGCACATGTCCACTTTCTGATGGTGCCTGTATACCATGCAGACTCATCTGGATCTGCAGGCTCCAGTCTTCTCTTCTCTGTAAACTAATTACAGAGAACTCCCCATAGGACCACAGGTCCACACTGTGAGAGAGACACCATTGTAGCAGGAGTAGACAACAACAGAATTTAGACCACTTCTTCAGGTAACTTATTTGTGCCTTCAGGGCCTGTTCCTGCTTGATCAAGTGTCTACTAGTTTCATCTGATAAAAGAATGCTGCTGTATGCACACAACTTTATGGTTTGTGGGTCAGATAACCTTTAGTTTAACAAGGGTAGCTCTGGTATCATGGCAAATTTTGGCCATGGTTAAACATACACTTTCTACTGAGGCTCATTAGCAGAGAGTGAGCAACAAACAATGGTTACTTTCCTAAAGTAGAGGAGTTATCCACAGAGGATGGAAGTGTTGTGCTCAAAATTCTAAGGGCCTGTATCTATTTCCACCTCTAGAGGCCTATTGAAGGATCCAAGCATCCGCCACTGCTGATTCAAGCTCCACTGGATCTGTTGAATATGGTCTAAGCCAGCAGTCTGCAACCTTTTTGGCACCAGAGACTGATTTTATGGAAGATAATTTTTCCATGGACAGGGGAAGGGGAGGATGGTTTCGGGATGATTCAAGAGCATTACATTTATTGTGCACTTTATTTCTAATCTAATGTTGCTTCTGCTCTGACAGAAGGTAATAGTCCAGGGCCCAGAAGTTGGGGACCCTTAGCCTAAGGGACTGAAGAGCTTGCACAAAAGCCTAGACGTGTCCCATGTCTCTTATTCTGAGCCCCAAACAAAACTATCAGCCTTTCCCGTCCTTCAGTAAATGGGCTGTAGTAACACATCCAAATAACAATAGTATTGCCTCCAAAATTTACAGAGGCATATTATCTGTTGTTCCTCTCTTTCAGTTTCAGGAAGGGCCAGAAGTAATATCCTTGACTTAGAAGAATTATCTCAACATGTGCTATATCACTGGACACCTAGACATTCCACTAAAGTAGAAGGCCCCCAGAGTTTTGTGAGATTTGTTTTCTATGTCTTTTGCGAATGTCTTACCAATATAAATACTTCTTGCTTGCTATAACCAATCAACATAATGTCATCACTGTGACAGTTTAGTGTGTTACATTTCAATATTTACAAATTATATATCTGATAAAAAAATTTTCACTGGGGATACATGAAGCACTACCAAAACTCATAATAAAAAGATGAATAACCCAATTAAAAATTGGGCAAACTATCTGAACAAACACTTCACCAAAAAAGGTAGACAGATGTCAAATAATGTTACAAAAAAGAGGCACAATATTATGAAGTCACTAGGGGAAAGCAAAGAAAACACAATGAGGTATTAAAAATTAAAATGACCATAAATGAAAAGACTACGCATACTGGAAGCAGTAATACAGGCCTTTGTGCTCACAGGTAGGCAACCAAATAAGTTAGGAGACAATTACACAAAATTGAAGAGGGCAGTAAATTTTATCCAAGTGTTGGTTGTGCTGAAGTGACCTGTGCACGTCACATTCCCCACTCCACCGTCCTGTGTACTTTTCACAGGAACCCCTCTCTCCTATGTTACTTATCTCCTCTATTTTGGCTTTCACCAGCAAAAATGTAAGGAAGCAGGATAAGTGATTAATCAGTCTATCAAAATGATGTGTTTTTGCTCTCCTCCTATCTAACCAGGAGGTCTAAAGTGGAAGTTAAGTACTTTTTTCTTTTCAGATATCACACCAAAATGTCACAAACAAGTAAAGTAAGCTTTATTTTTCTGAATGAACATTCATGGACAACTGTCTCTGTTACTGCACAAATCTGAATTTGTTATCACCATGTTCAAAATCCCTCAATAGTTTTCCTGTAAGATGAGGTATTAGAAAGATGGTAACAATAACCCTGTGTACGAGACAGCAAAAGAGACACCGATGTATAGATCAGTCTTATGGACTCTGTGGGAGAGGGAGAGGGTGGGATGATTTGGGAGAATGGCATTGAAACATGTATAATATCATATATGAAACGAGTCGCCAGTCCAGGTTCAATGCACGATACTGGATGCTTGGGGCTGGTGCACTGGGACGACCCAGAGGGATTGTATGGGGAGGGAGGAGGGAGGAGGGTTCAAGATGGGGAACACAGGTATACCTGTGGCGGATTCATTTCGATATCTGGCAAAACTAATACAATATTGTAAAGTTTAAAAATAAAATAAAATTAAAAAAAAAAAAGAACAAACTCCATAATCTGGCCTCCAGACTCTGTGCTATCCACATATGCTCACTTCCCTGACCTCATCTCGCTCCTGCTGCCTCTCTCTTTGGAAGCCATATTTACTATTTTGTGTTGTTCCAACGATCCAGGCTCTCTGAGGGTTTAGAACTGGAATGAGAGTTCCAGCTACACAGAAAGGTCAACTTTCTTGCAATTGGAGTTTGGGGGGAATCTAAAACATTGACCTCATTCAAATCATATGTGATTGGCTCACACAAGATCATACTGAGCAAAGTTCTCAGAGTACCAAAATTTAGAGATATGCTGGAGTTTACACAAATATGTCAAATATGTCATCTGTGTTTGAAAGTATGGCATAAAGTACAATTTTAATAATTAGAACTGGAGCTGTCTACAGTGACTACTGCTTATAATTTCAGAGTCTGTAATGCCCTGTGGAACAACATGGATTTCTCATACATGCCCAAGTCCTCAATGCCCAGAAGAACAGCTTAGCTTTGTCCTAATGGAACTCCATGGACACTATCAGGGGAATATTAGTTCTCCACTCCTTCCTCTCTGGCAGTCCTACAAATGGTTAATTCTTGTGTTAAAAAAAATTTAATAAACAACATTTTCCTAAGCCTGGATAATGAAACCTCCAAAATGAATCAGTGTATAAAATATTGCTCTTTGTGTTATTGTCATTCCAGTGCTCCTGTATTATTTCTACCTCGGAAAACCAAATGCTGAGAGGATCTTGACAATAGAGGATCTTAACAGATACTGGTAAGAGAATGATTTCTATAATATTCATTATTTTTCAAGGAAAATTAAAATACTATTAAACATAATAATTTTGATTTCATCTACAAAATGTCAAAACAGGCATTTGAAAAGGGAAAACAATAATAAGAAGTAAATAATCTGTATGTTTTGTTGTTAAAAGTAAAATTTGGATGTGCAAAATAGCTCTAAGACTATTTTATACTCTTTAATGGTATGTCTGATTAGATTGACTATAATGACTCCACAGGATATGTTGTGGTGAACTAAAACATTAATCAAATTAAAAGTGTATTTAGGGATTTAGGTCATAATGTTTTTAGTGTAAGAAATATGTATTAAATATACATTTATTTAGTTATCCATCTATGTTCTGTCCTCTTTTCCTGCTCCTTATTTTTTTTTTAATTTTATTTATTCACTTATTTTTGGCTACACTCAGTCTTCACCATTATGCACAGGCTTTGTTTAGTTGTGGAGAGCAGGGGCTACTCTCCATTTGTGGTGCATGGGCTTGTCATTGCAGTGGCCTCTCTTGTTGCGGAGCATGGTCTTGAACCCGTGTCCCCTGCTTTGGGAGGTGGATTCGTAACCACTGGAACACCAGGGAAGTCCTTCCTGCTTCTTATTTCCTTTTCACTCAAATTTGCCTTTCTACTTCTTTATCCTCTTTCCTCTCAATTCCCACCTCTCTTTCTTTTGACAACTTTCATGACATTGTTCCTCAAGAAAGAAAATCCACATCTGTTCACATCTTTATTTCATTTTCCTCAATGCTGTGTCACTTGCTTTCATTCAATTCTCATTATCCTACAACCTCTAGTCTATTACAAAATGGAAACTTCTCTCACTAAAGCCACTAGAAGTCTCTCTTTTTTTAAATTTACTTTTTAGTTGAAGGATAATTGCTTTACAGAATCATGTTGGTTTCTGCCAAACATCAACATGAATCAGCCATAGGTATACATATGTCCCCTCTCTCTTGAACCTCCATCCCACCTCCCTCCCCATCACACCCCTCTAGATTGTCACAGAGCCCCAGTTTGAGTTCCTTGAGTCACAGAGCAAATTCCCATTGGCTATCTATTTTACACACGGTAACATTAGTTTCATTCTCACACTCAGTAATCTCTGTTCACTCCTTATCCTACTAGAACATTCATTTTGCTTTAGGCACTGTACTTACCTTTGTTCTTGCATATTTTCCTCTCTTTAACTTTTCAGTCTCAGTTTTCCAATTTCCTCCTGGTTTCTCTCATCACTCTGCTCTGTAGCCATTTGCGGCTCTTTCCTTTTTTTCCTTTTGTGTGAGCCACAGCTCCTGGTTTCAAGACAAATGACTAAACTGAAAGGAAACTGGCTCTAACAAATAATGCTAGGAAATTTGGAGAAATCCACTGGAGAAATAGGCAGGGACATAAAGTAAGAAGTTAAGCAGTCAACAGCTGAAATCATATCTTAGTGCTAGCTCAGTAAGGGCTGCTGTCATTGCTGCTGAACTTGAGTGCTACAACTCACAATGAAAATGCCACTGTTTTGGGTGCAGGACGCATTTTCTGGGGTCCTGTTATTGCTCCCTTGGTTGACTTTGAACCACAAATCTCTTCCGTTCATATTTGACATCTCTCCCCGCTCTATATATTTCAAATCTAGTGTAGATGAATTTTACTGGTTAACCATAGATCTACTTCCCTCTCCAGGAAAAGTCAGTTTCTAGAACTTTTGGCTTCTAGAGTAAACAACTTTTGTCTGCCACCAAGACATTTGTAATAGAAAAGTCAATCAGATCTAGTAAATGATGTATATACATTTCAATCTCTTTAATATAACTTCCTCACCTTGATTTTCATGCTTTCTTGTTTTAACATTATGAACACCATCCACTGGGTTAGTCATATATGCTATATTTCAGTAACTTCAATGACTTCTAAGTCATTATTTCTATCAAGTCCTTATTGAATGACACCACTAAGTCTATGCGATCTGGATGTTCAGAGATGGCTCCTTGAAAAAATGGGCCACTGCATCTGAGTTCTCAATCTCAAATTTTGATTATTATTCCCAGCTACCAAGTGACAATCTCTTTTACTAACTCTCCTTCATATCTATTATGCTATCAAGTCCTAATGACTTAAATCTAATTAATTTTGATCTCTTTGTCTTCCTCAAAACTCCCAATATCATAGCACACAATGACTTAAGAATTTCAAATGCATTTTAATCACTGAAGGACATATATAAAATGCATATTACCGGTATTCATGACCTGCTGAATCAGTTTCTATGATAATACCTCAGAATTTATTTTTGTACCAAAACTCCCCCAGAAAATTCTGATGTGTAATCTGGTTTGGGAATCATGGACAAGAGTCATAGATTCCTGATTAGTATTTCCACAACTGGTCATTCACCCTGCAGTCTATTTTCTACAACCAAATATTTAATTTCAAAAATAACTGATGATGCCAATCCCTGTTTTAAAGTTTTCAATGAATGCCTATCCTTAAAGAATAAAGTTCAAGATCTTTCACATAGCACTGATTACTTTTATAATCCAGGCCCTTCTAACTACTTACTTTTGACACTATATTCACCTTGAAAACGCAGGATAGTTTTCCCATAAATTTGCTCATGTTCAGAATGTCTTTCTTCTCTTCTACATCTATTCGTGACTGTTTACATTTTAAAATAATATGATTGCATTTTGCCAAAATAGCAACTGCTACAAATACTTTTTATGTTTTTAGTAAGAGTAAATAAAGGGCATTCATTCTAGTGCATGGTTCTGTTACTCTCAATGAATTTTCTTTTAAGAATTCTTGTGAAATTTTCTTTTTCCATTTATTGCATTGTATTTCAGAGGTCATCTATCAAGGATATGGAAACAAAAAATGTAACAGAGCTGACAGAGTTCATTCTCACAGGACTTACACATCAACCAGAGTGGCAGATCCCCCTGTTCCTTCTGTTCTTGATGATATACCTCATCACCATTGTGGGAAACCTTGGTCTAATTGTGCTCATCTGCAATGACCCTCACCTTCACATCCCCATGTACTTATTCCTTGGGAATCTGGCCTTTGTGGATACTTGGTTATCCTCCACAGTGACCCCCAAAATGCTGCTCAACTTCTTTGCCATGAGCAAAATGATCTCTCTTTCTGAACGTAAGATACAGTTTTTTTCCTTTGCAATTTGCGTAACCACAGAATGTTTTCTGCTGGCTACAATGGCGTTTGATCGTTATGTGGCCATATGCAAACCATTACTTTATCCAGTGTTCATGACCAATAGACTATGTATCTGGCTATTAGTTTTGTCATTTTTAGGTGGCATCTTCCATGCCATAATTCATAATGCTTTTTTACTCAGATTAACCTTCTGCAATTCCATCATAGTAAATCACTTTTATTGTGACATTATACCATTGTTTAAGATTTCCTGTACTGATCCTTCCATTAATTTTCTTATAGTATTCATTTTTGCTGGATCAATACAGACATTCACCATTTCCATTGTTCTTGTCTCTTATACACTTGTTCTCTTTACAATCTTAAAAAAGAAGTCTCTACAAGGAATAAGGAAGGCTGTCTCCACCTGTGGAGCCCACCTCCTGTCTGTCTCTTTATACTATGGGCCTCTTCTCTTCATGTATGTGCTCCCTGGATCTGCACAAGAAAATGATCAGAATATGATGGACTCTCTGTTTTACACTGTCATAATTCCTTTCTTAAATCCAATAATTTATAGCCTGAGAAATAAGAAAGTCATAGACTCACTGACAAAAATGTTAAAGAGAAATGTTTAGCTATCATATTAATAAGTATTCTCTTTTCATTAAAACACTATAAAACTATACAATTAGATGTGTCTATGTGTTGATTATTATTTAAAAGTTTTTGCATTTACAGTTGTACTATTCTTTTATTGACTTATTCCCAGGCGGCTCAGTGGTAAAGAATCTGCCTGCCAATACAGGAGACACAGGAGATGTGGGTTCGATCCTTGGGTCAGGAAGATCCCCTGGAGGAGTAAATAGCAACCCACTCCAGTATTCTTGACTGGAATATCCCATGTACAGAGGAGCCTGGTGGGCTACAGTCCATGAGGTCACAAGAAGTCAGACACGACTGAGCAACTAAGCATCAGTTCATTTCAGTTCAGTTCAGTCACTCAGTCGTGTCTGACTCTTTGCGACCCCATGAACCACAACACACCAGGCCTCCCTGTCCATCACCATCTCCCGGAGTCCACCCAAACCATGTCCACTGAGTCAGTTATACCATCCAACTATCTCATCCTCTATCATCCCCTTCTTCTGCCCTCAATCTTTCCCAGCATCAGGGTCTTTTCCAATGAGTCAGCTCTTTGCATCAGGTGGCCAAAGAATTGGAGTTTCAGCTTCAATATCAGTCCTTCCAATGAATCCCAGGACTGATCTCCTTTAGGATGGACTGGTTGGATGTCCTTGCAGTCCAAGGGACTCTCAAGAGTCTTCTCCAACACCACAGTTCAAAAGCATCAGTTCTTCAGGACTCAGCTTTCTTCACAGTCCAACTCTCACATCCATACATGACCACTGGAAAAACCATAGCGTTGACTAAGCATACAAGATGTTAGTATATAATAAGTTTCTTTAAACAACTTCGTATTTTAATTATTTATGTCATACCTAAAAAATTAGAGCAGAAAACAAGAATGAAAAAATTTTACAGGCTTATATGTTGTTCAATGTGGCTCTATAAATACATTCAGTTGTAAAATAGTGCAGGCTCTGTGAACAGGACTTGATTATGATATCTTTGCTATTTCTACAGCCATGTAGCCTGGAAACTCATATCAAATTTAACTCTGTATGGAGGCGGGTTTGTGTTTGGAGTGAACAGAAGTAATTCCCAGGAATTTTGCTAGCAATCAAAAGGCCTATTATTCCACATTATCTGAGGTATGATAAATTTCACTTCTTGTGGGGATAAACTCCATACCACACAGAGAAATAAAGAGAAATGAGAAAGCAGTGAGGGAAAAATGGTATGGGAGCTAAGACAATGAAGACAGAGCTACACTGTTAAGAGATCCTCTTACCTTAATATGTTTCTTAGAGAAAGGGAAAGAGGTGAGTTGCCTCTTAACTGTAAATGATTCTTCTATATGTCCTTTCTAGGTGTGTCTGTATGTTATAGAGCAACCTGAAAAACATCACTATTTCAGAATGCTAAAAGACTAGACTGATAATTTAAATTGGATAGACATAGAGAATAAGAGAGAAATGGCAGAACAGGAGGAAAATAGTCAAAAATTTCTTGCAAACAAAATCCAGGAATGAACAGCTTCACTAGAACGTTTTACCAAACATACAAAGAACTTATTTCAAAATAAATAAGAGAAAATATTCCCAAATTTATTCTGTTAATGTTTACCACCATTACCTTGATACCAAATCAAAAGACATTATTAAAAAAATAATATTGCAGTGCAATAACTTTGAAGGATATAGATGAAAATCAAATTCAACACTACCCAAAAGTATCATATACCATAATGAAGCAGGATTCATTCCAAGGTCAAGGATGATTCATGCAAATCAATAAACAACATATCAACAAAAGGAAAGAAAAAAACCCATATGATCATCTCAGTAGATTTAGAAAAAAACACTTGATAAAATTCAACATCCATTCTTGAATTAACTATCACCAAAGTAGATATAGAGGGAACATATCTCAATATCAGTTCAGTTCGGTTCAGTTGCTCAGTCATGTCCGACTCTTTGCGACCCCATGAACCGCAACACGCCAGGCTTCCCTGTCCATCACCAACTCCTGGAGTCCACCCAAACCCATGTCCATCGTGTCAGCGATGCCATCCAACCATCTCATCCTCTGTCATCCCCTTCTCCTCTGGCCCTCAATCTTTCCCAGCACCAGGTCTTTTCAAATAAGTCAGCTCTCCTCATCAGGTGGCCAAAGTATTGGAGTTTCAGCTTCAACATCAGTCCCTCCAATGAACACCCAGGACTGATCTCCTTTAGGATGGACTGGTTGGATCTCCTTGCAGTCCTAGGGACTTTCAAGAGTCTTCTCCAACACCACAGTTCAAAAGCATCAATTCTTTGGTGCTCAGCTTTCTTTATAGTCCAACTCTCACATCCATACATGACTACTGGAAAAACCATAGCCTTCACTAGACGGACCTTTGTTGGCAAAGTAATGTCTCTGCTTTTTAATATGCTGTCTAGGTTGGTCATAACTTTCTTTTCAAGGAGCAAGTGTCTTTTAATTTCATGCCTGCAATCACCATCCACAGTGATTTTGGAGCCCAGAATAATAAAGTCAGCTACTGTTTCCACTGTTTCGCCATCTATCTGCCATGAAGTGATGGGACCAGATGCCATGATTTTAGTTTTCTGAATGTTGAGCTTTAAGTCAACTTTTTCACTCTCCTCTTTCACTTTCATCAAAAGGCTCTTTAGTTCTCCTTTACTTTCTGCCGTAAGGGTGGTGTCATCTGCATATCTGAGGTTATTGATATTTCTCCCGGTAATCTTAATATACAAAAAGCCATTTACAACAAACCCACAGTCAATATAATACTCAATGGTGAAGAGCTGAAATTTAGGAAAGAAACAAAGATGCTCACTCTCACCATTTCTATACAATATCATATTGGAAGTCTTAGTCACGGAAACCAGACAAGAAAAAAGAAATGAAAGGTACTCAAACTGTAAAGGGAAATGTGAACTATCACTATTTGCCAATGAGATAACACTCTATATAGAGAAGTACCAAGACTCCATCCAAAACCTATTAGAACTAGTAAATTAATTCAGCAAGGTATCAGGATACAAGATTAATATATAGAAATCGGTTGCATTTCTTTACACTAACAATGAAATACCAGGAAAAGAAAATAGAAAACAATTATTCTATTTAAAACTGCATCAAAAAATAACTAGGAATAAATTTAACTAAGCAAGTGAAGACCTATATACAAAACTTTAAAACACTGATAAATAAAACTGAAAATGACTTAAAGAATTGGAAAGATATGCTCTTGGATTGGAAGAATTAATTAAGCTAAAGTGGCCATAGTACACAAAGCAATCAGTGCATTTAATGCAATCCCTATCAAAATATCCAGGATACTTTTCATAGATAGAACAAATAACCTATGGAACAATGAGACCCCAGATTGCCAAATGTGACTTGGGGAAAAATAATAACAAAGCTTGATATATATATATATATGTATATATATAAATATTTATATATATATATATATAAAAAACCCTTCTATATTTCAGACAATATGACAAAGTTACAGTAATCAAAACATAATGTTTTGGGCAAAAAAACCACAGACATATAGAACAATGGAACAGACTGGCTATGAGTTATATGATTGATGAGTTATCAATCAATTTTTAATGAAAATCCATCCAGTCAACTAAATGACTTCTCTGTTCTTCACTGACCACCCCCTTCACATCAAATATGTCACCAAAGTGGTGACTCTACATTGTGAATTCTTTTGCATTCTCTTCCCTCTCCTCTCAAAGTCATTTTGCCCAGGGCTAGTTGGCTAGTGGTAAAGAACCCACTTGCCAATGCAGGAGATATAAGAGCAGGTTCAATCCCCAGGTCGGGAACAACCCCTGGAGCTGGAGAAGGCAACCCACTCCAGTATTCTTGCATGGAGAATCCCATGGACAGAGGAGCCTGGTGGGCTACTGTCCATAGGGTCACAAAGAGTCAGACACAATTAAAGTGACTTAGCATACATGTAGGCATATTTCATCCAAATAGATCTCATCTATTATAGAGGTAATAAAATTAAGAGGGCATTCGGATATGCATGGTTTATTTCAACTCTCATTCCCATTTACTCAAGTTGAAAATTCTTTGTCTTTATTTCTGGTTTACTCCATTTCATTTCAGGTTATACCCAGTGAGGACATGGAAAGGAAAATGCAACGTTGCTGACAGAATTCATTCTCACAGGACTCACATATCAGCCAGAAGGGCAAATTCCCCTGTTCTTTCTGTTCTTGGTGATATATCTCCTCACCATCATGGGAAACCTTGGCCTGATTGCTCTCATCTGCAATGATCCTCACCTTCACATCCCCATGTACTTATTCCTTGAGAATTTGGCCTTGGTGCACGCCTGGATATCATCCACAGTGACTCCCCAGTTGCTGGTCAGTTTCTTTGCAAAGAGCAAAATGATGTCTCTCACTGAATGTAAGATACAATTTGTTTTCCTTTGGAACCAGAATAACCACTGAATGCTTTTTGCTGGCAACAGCAGTATATGATTGCTATGTGGCCATTTGCAAACCATTACTTTATCCAGTTATTATGACCAATAGACTGTGCATTCAGCTATTAGTTTCATCATTTTTAGGTGGCCTTTTCCATGCCATACTTCATAATATAACTTTTATTAAGATTGACCTTCTGTAATTTTAATATAATACATCACTTTTACTGTGAATTTGTACCACTATTTAAGGTTTCCTGTACTGACCCTTCCATTAATTTTCTGATGCTATTTATTTTCTCTTGGTCAATACAGATGTTCAGCATTCTTACTGTTCTCATCTCTTACACATTTATTATTTTTACAGTCTTAAAAAAAGAAGTTGGTATAAGGCATAACTAAGGCCTTCTCCACCTGTGGGGCCCACCTCCTATCTGTTTCTTTATACTATGGGCCTCTTCTTGTCATGTATATATGCTCTAGGTCTGTACAAGCAGATGATCAAAATATGATGTACTCTCTGTTTTACATGACCATAATCCCTTTCTTAAATCCAATTATCTATAGCTTGAGAAATAAAGTCATAGATTCACTGGCAAAAGTATTGAAGAAGAATGCTTAGATTTCATATTCATGTCAGTTCACTTTTTACTGAAAGTCATCAACTGTGCAGATTAGATGGTGCTACTGTTGACCAGGGTTCAAAGTGTTTTGCAGTTATCATTATTACCCTAAGTGTTTTAAAGAATTAAGCTGAGAGTACTAATAAGCATCTGAAACTCTATGTACGTTACTCAAAAAAGTAGATAAAATTCTAATCAAGTGTTCATGTTATACCAAAAAAATTAAAGATGAAAACAAATTAAAATCTTCTGCACATATCTTCTCAATATGTCTTCATAAATGCATTAAGCACTATGATAGTATATTCACTCTTAAAAAAATTGAAATATGATGTCTTTAATATTAAGAAACCTGCACAGCCTGAAGAATCATATCATATTTATCTCCCCAGTGGTGACAGGCCTGTGTTTGAATAAACAGAGCAAATTTCAGGAATTCTGCTAGCCATTGAACAGTCTTCTATTTCACTCTATGTGGGACATAGTAAATTTCACTTTTTTGTAGAGTTTCAACTCTTTGTGCTCCAATTGTGCCCAGTTGTTCAATTGTGTCTCAATCTTTGCAACCCTATGGATTGTAGCCTACCAGGCTCCTCTGTCCATGGAATTTCCCAGGCAAGAATACGGGCTGGGTTGCCATTTCCTCCTGCACAAGGTCTTCCAACCCAAGGATTGAGCCTGCATCTTATGCATTGGCAGGCAGGTTCTTTACCACTGAGCCACCTGGGAAGCCGTGCAACTCTCTAATCACACAAAAAAGGCAACAGAAATGAGTAGCCAATAAAAATGAAAAATGAGAAAGGAGTTAAAGCAGGAAAAATCAGGTCAAATTGCAAGAGGATACTCTTAGCTCAACGTGTCTCTATCTAACAAGAAGAGCGAGGATGTCTCTCACTATCTTTCCTCTTGAATGGTTCTGTCCAGTTTGTGGGTATGTTGTAAGGTAATCTGAAAAGCTTTACTGATTGAGAAAGCTAAACAACGAGACTGAAGATTTAATTGTTATGGGCATAGAAAGGAAAAAAAGAAGTAGCAGAATAGGAAGGAAATGGTCTCAACTTTCATACAATTTTGAGAAATGCGAAACTAATCAGAAAAAAGAAGTAATATGTATAGATTATTAGAATGTGTTGTTAACAAGAGGCTTCAAGTGCATATTACCAAAGTACAACTAACATTAAAATGATCTATCAGAGTTCAATGAGTAGCTGGGAAAGACATGAAAATGAGCAAAAGTTTGCATGATTTATGCCACCACAATCCTTAAATGTTAGCTTTTGTCACAATCCATACTCTAAGAATAATAAGTGATTCATCTTCAGGTCTATCTCTGACCTTCCAGTCTCACCACTGATTCCATACACATTCCTACTAACACCATTGATGCCCTCACTCTAAAACTACTCACCTCTGTCATTTTCAACATTCTTGATACTTCTACTATTTGGTTATGTTCCAAAAATTGTTGTCAGATTATTTGTTATGAAAAGAACTCTGATTTATATTTCTCTTCAATAATTTTTAGTGAATTGTATTGCTATCAGATTATGTATATAGAGTATACCTATCTAGAAATCTCTATATGCATATGTATATTTGTTTATGTGTATTTACATATTGTGTAATTTATAAACATATCTATCCTTAACTATCTGTCTTACTCTGCATTTGTTCATGTTGCCATTATTTGGGGTCTTTCCCCCCAAAAATCTTGATTTAACTCCAAATTCTCTTCTTCCACTATTCTCCTAATGGACCCAATGCTATAACCAAAATGAATGACTCAAAGTCTTCTGGACAAATGTTCCTCTCAGGTACATGTTTGTTTTCATACAGGTCTCTCCACTGGAACATTCTCCCCAAGTATGTCCATCTTCATTTGAAATTATAACAGTCCTTCCTTCAAGGTCTATCTTAAATGTTATATCTTCTACAACACATTTCCAGAACACCTCAAAGAGAAAAATAATGCTGCCTCATTTTGAAACATTGAATACTCTATTTAGGCTCTTAGGCCATTGATAACATTGTGTAATTCTTATTTGGGGCTTATAAGCTATTTTTAGGTTACAGTTTAGAAATCTCACTATTCTCTCATTCATTCCTATGTGGTGCTTAGCAGAGTTGCTTACACACATGAGGTCCTAAATAAATATTTATGCAATATATGTAAACTTGAAATGATTCTGACAGCACAAATATTTCAAATGAAGCATGAATGCATCACTTACTTTTCAGTCTTTCACTAAGCCCACAGAGATTACTAGGCCTGGGATGGCTACTCTATGTCAAGGACCTTCATGTTTTTCTTTCAAGATGATCACAAGCATCACACACCTAAAGTGAATTAATCTTGTTCTTCTTAGAAAGAGGATGGGCTCCAGTGATAGAGTATGACAAAATATCAGGGTGAAGCTCTTTAGTTAGACATTTGGGTTAAAGATACAAACCATATAAATATTTACAACAAATAACATTATTACATATTTTTGGAGGTGCAGCTCACAAGATTATGATCTGCTTTCCTTTTGCTTCTTGAGGACGTCACCAAACCCCAGAAAGCAAGTGAAAGGATAACAGTCATGATGCTTTCATTATTTTTCACTAGGGAATCTATGTATTTCCATATATCTATAATGCATTCTTTTTTTTGCTGTATAATATTCCCATTGTTCTGATTTTTTCCTGTAATTTTAAGTTTTGCTTTTTCATACACATATAGTTATGACCCAAAGACTACACTGCTAAAATAAGCAAATGATATATGTGTTTTATAATCATAAAAGTTTGTTTCCCTAATTGGCCTTTTGTTTGAATGAAAAGGTTGACAACAAGCTATGAGTATGTGAGCATGGTTTACCTGTCAAGTCCTTCTTTAGGTTGGGTGGGTATGAAGAAGGCACCGGGGGTCTCTCAGAAACTCAGGCTTCCTATGTAGCCTTCTGTTGAACAAGTCTAATCTAGAGATTCTGCTCTGATGTGTCTTTCAAAAAAGTTCTTAACTATTTTATGCTTTCCAGAAATTCACCAAATCTCCTCACTGATGTTTTCCCATTCTCACTTCTATTAAACATTTTTTTTTTATTTTTGTATATCATATATGTCATTTCAGTACCATGTTGGAAAAGATGTCAAGTATGAACTTGAACAAAGCTCAAGAAACTATGAAATTAAATTACTTATATATTATTTAATGGTATTTAGATGCAATGAACTATCACATTGCTTATCACAATGCCAAGTTCATCCAGTTGTCTGGAACACTACTTATATTGGATTAAACTACACATTGGAGATGCTAATAATATAACATAAATACTCTTTATTATGAAGCTGTATTGATTTTCTTAACCTAGAGATTTAAAAGTCTCCACAGTTCCTTTCTCTTTATGTACATTTATAAACATTTTTTTCTCATCAATATCTGATGCTGTTGAGAAGTTTCACAATATTATCCTATAGAGTGTTCAAATAGGGCTACCCAGCCTGTCCAGTGGTTAAGACTCCACCTTGCAATGCAGAGGATACTGGCTCAACCTCTGGTCTGGGAAGATCCCACATGTGTGTTTTTCTGGAATTCCCTTCCTTTACTATGATCCAGCACATGTTGGCAATTTGATCACTGGTTCCTTGGCCTTTTCTAAACCCAGTTTGGACATGTGGAAGTTCTCAGTTCATGAAATGTTGAAGCCTAGCTTGAAGGATTTTGAGCATAACCTTGCTAGCATGGGAGATGAGTATAATTGTCCAGTAGTCTGAACATTCTTTAGTACTGCCCTTCTTGGGAATTGGGATGAGGACTAGTCCTGTGGCCACTTCTGGGTTTTAAATTTGCTGACATATTAAGTGCAGCACTTTAATAGTATCATCTTTTAGGATTTTAAATAGCTGGAATTCTGTCACCTCCACTAGCTTTATTGGCAGCAGTGATTCCTAAGGCCCACTTGACTTCACACTCCAGAATGTCTGGCTCTGGGTGACTGACCACACCATTGTGGTTATCTGGGTCATTAAGATCTTTTCTGTATATTTTTGCCATCTCTTCTTGATCTCTTCTGCATCTATTAGGTCTTTATCATTTCTGTCCTTAATTGTGCCCATTTTTAGATGATATGTTCCTTTGATATTTCCAATATTCTTGGCGAGATCTCTAGTCTTTCCCATTCTGTTGTTTTCCTCTATTTCTTTGCACTGTTCATTGAAGAAGCCCTTCTTGTCCCTCCTTGCTCTTCTCTGGCACTCTGCATTTAGTTGAGAGTAGCTTTCCCTTTATCCCTTGCTTTTGGCTTCTCTTCTTTCCTCAGCTATTTGTAAAGCTTCCTCAGACAACTACTTTGGCTTCTTGCATTTTTCTTTGGGATGGCTTTGCTCACTGACTCCTGTACAATATTATGAACCCCTGTCCATAGTTCTTCAGGCACTCTGTTTACTAGACCTAATCTCTTGAATCTATTTGTCACCTCCACTGTGTATTCAGAGGGGATTTGATTTAAGTCATAGCTGACTGGCCTAGTGGTTTTCCCCACTTTCTTTAGTTTAAGCCTGAAGTTTTCTACAAAGAGCTGATGATCTGACCCACAGTCAGCTCCAGGTCTTGTTTTTTCTGACTGAATACAGTTTCTCCATCTTTGGCTACAAAGAATGTAATCAATTTCATTTCAGTATTGACCATTTGATGATGTCCATATTTAAAGTCATCTCTTGTGCTGTTGAAAAAGGGTGTTTATTATGATCAATGGGTTCTCTTGGCAGAATTCTGTTAGCCTTTGCATTGCTTCATTTTGTGTCCCAAGGCCAAATCTATCTGCTACTCCAGGTATCTCTTTACTTCCTACTTTTGCATTCCAATCCCCTATGAATAGGACATACATTTTTTTCAGTATTAGTTCTAGGAAGTCTTGTAGATCTTCAAGTGTACCCACTGTCAACTTGGTACCCATAAACACTTTTTAAAAATAATAATTAAATTTAAAATAAGTATAACAGTAAGAGCATAATTCTACCAATAATGATGCAATTGTGCTGTGTACAATCAAAAATGCATCAAAAGGGGGCTTCCCTGGCAGTCCAGTGGTTAAGAATCTGCCTGCCCAATGCAAGGGACATGGGTTCAATCCCTGTTCAGGAAGATTCCACATGCCACGGGACAATTAAGCCTGTGACCCACAACTACTGAAGCCAGTGCACTCTTGTGCCTGAGCTGCTCAACAAGAGAAGTCGCCACGATAAAAAGCTCATGCACCTCAAGGAAGAGTAGTCCCTGTTCACCGCAACTAGAGAAAGCCTGCACAGAAGACCTGCAGCAACAAAGACCCAGTGTAGTCACAAATAAGTAAATAAATTATTTTAAAAGACACTAAGAGGGAAAATATTTGCTCTTTAATATCTGGTAACTGAAATACAATGATGTTAAATTGACAATAATTAATCATAAGATATTTACTCAATACATCTTATGATAAGAGAATAATAGTGTAGGGAAAAGTAAGACATTTGTTGTACACAAGCATGAACACATACACCATAATGTACTCTTATCAAAGTAAGGAAGAAATACTCAAGGCATTTTGTAACTGATCTCATGGTATTTATAACTACCTTCTTCCACTTCCAAATCCATTTTCCCTTTACTTTCATAAAGTACTGTAGTTAGTCACTATTCTTTATCTGGTGGGGTGACCCAAATCATCATTCTCAAAGAGTCTAGAAAATTTGAAGTTCTGCCCAATTAAAAAAAAAATTATTGGGGGCTTCCCTGGTGGCTCAGCTGTAAAAAAGTCACCTGCCAATGCAGGAAATGAGGGCTCAATCCCTGGGTTGGGAAGATCCCTCAGAAAAGGAAATGGCAACGACTCCAGTATTCTTACCTGGGAAATCCCATGGACAGAGGAAGCTCGTGGGCTACAGTCCGTGGGGTTGCAAAAGAGTCAGACATGACTTAGCAACACAACAATAACAATAGCTGATTTACAATGTTATGTTAGTGTCTGCAGTACAGCAAAGTGACTTAGTTATACATATATCCACTCTTTTTCAGATTCTTTTCCAATGTAGGTCATTCAGATAAGATCAGATCAGATCAGTTGCTCAGTTGTGTCCGACTCTTTTGCGACCCCATGAATCGCAGCACGCCAGGCCTCCCTGTCCATCACCAACTCCCGGAGTTCACTGAGACTCACGTCCATCGAGTCAGTGACGCCATCCAGCCATCTCATCCTCTGTCTTCCCCTTCTCCTACAGAGTATTAAATAGAGTTCTCTGTGCTATATAGTAGGTCCTTATTAGTTATCTGTTTCATATATGGTAGTATGCATGTGACATTCCCAATCTTCCAATTTATCCCTTTCCTTTTACCCCCTAGTAACTATAAGTTTGTTTTCTAAATCTGTAACTCTATTTCTGTTTTATAGATAAATTCATTTGTAGGCTTTTTCAAGATTCTACATGTAAGTGATATCATAATTATCTTTCTCTGTCTGATTTACTTTATTCATGATGACAATCTCTAGATTCATTCATGTTGCTTCATTTGTTGAAGTTTGCCATTGAAATAAGTTTCAGAGACTAGTACTTCTAAGAGATGCTCTGAGGGATTTTCTTTTTCCAGACACAATTTTCTTTATCCCGTTATGGAGCGGTAGTCCAATTTCCCTTGGTAGTCAGAATCAGTCACTTCTGGTGACTTCGCCTTCCTTGCCTGATGATTCAGAGGAATGAGGAGCCCAAAGTGGCCCAGTAGCACTCTTAAGATCCTACTCAATGGAATCACTGCTGTGTGTGCTGGTGGAAGTATTCTTCCCTCTGGCTATAAGGACTCTCAACCTCTGAGCATAATATCTTGGAAAATGAAGTTAACTTGTCTAGTGGATCTCTAGGTGTAATACGGAGTGGTGCCATTTCTATTTCTACTTCTTGATTTTTGACCTATGAATCCTAGCTATCTGAGAAACAGTATTGATTTTAAAAGCACACAGCCTTCTGAAGAAACTTGATCACCTATGGTACTGTCCATCCAGGAAGTACTGTAACTGAGTTATAAAAGGCCGTTCTGACATTCTCTCAATCTAACAGCTTCAGAATGAAGGGGAACTAGGTAAAACAAGTGAACTCAATAGTAATGGGGCCATCACCATATTTCATTTGCTGTTGAAGTAAGCTGAGCAGTAGATAAGTAATCTTGTAAGTCCACAGATAGTTGTTTTGGCAGAAACACAGTCTGCAGGGAAGGAAACTCAGTATCTAGAGTTAGTATCTATTCTAATAAGGACAAAACACTGACCTTTCCACAATGGAAAATTGTCCAATGTAATCAATCTGTCACCAGGAAGCTAGCTGATCAGCTCGATAAACAGTACACTATCAAGGACTCATTGTTGGTCTCTGCTGGCAGACTGGGCACTAAGATGTGGCCATGGACAGGCTGGCCATGGTGAGTAGAAGCCCATGTTGCTGATCCCACAGGTAAACTTTATTCCTGCCACCATGGTCCCCTTTGAGTCCATTTGGTGATGACCAGGGTGGCTGAAGAAAAATGTTGACTGGTATCCATGACTGGGTCATCCTGTCCACTTCATTATTAAAGTCCTTCACTGCTGAAGTCATCCTTAATTGAGCATTCACATCAGACACAAATATATTTATGATTTTTCCCATTTAGAGGGAAATATCCACATACTTCTTCTTCAGATATTCTTGCCATCAATTTTCCAGTAGTATTGTTTCAAAGTCCCTTACCATCCAGCCAAACTATTGGTTAAAGCCCACAAATCACTATATAATCACATACCTGGCCATTTATCTTTACAGGCAAGTACGCTATCGGGTATCCAAGTTCTGTACCTTGGGAAGATATTCCATCACGCTCTCTGCCAGGGAAGTCACAGAGTGGGAGTAATGTTAGAGTAGTCCACTTTGGGATGGTGTCTGCATATGATGCAGAACCATTGGTAAACCAGATCCAGGTCTTATATTTCTCTGTTAATTATAGACAACCCCTACCCCTGTTATTAGGCCACAAGTGCAGGCTGGGATAGAGAATCCAGTGCAGCAGGCATGGGAACCATGGGCATTTGGGTTGCTTCTTCATAGACATCACTGGTACCTTCAAGGCTTGCTCAGGCTAGAACATGTACATACCACTTGCATTTAATAATGGTGTGACAGTGTACTCCCAATTTAATGACCTGGCAATCATACAACACCCAATTCAGGAAAGGCAGCTCAGATGCCATGTAAAACTGATGACCCATTGTTAAGCATTCAGTCTGAGCCACCAGGGAAGCCCCTAATAAGGCACAGGGCAGGCTAATAGCTGTTCTTCACATGGTGCTATTCAGTGGCTCCATTACATCCAACTCTGCAACCCCATGGACTGCAGCATGCCAGGTTTGCCTGTCCTTCATTGTCTCCAGGAGTTTGTTCAAACTCATGTCCATTGAGTTAATGATGCCATCCAACCATCTCACCCTTTCGCCCCATTTTTTCTCATGCCCTCAATCTTTCCCAGCATCAGGGTCTTTTTTAATGTGTCAGCACTTCACATCAGGTGCCCAAAGTATTGGAGCGTCAACTTCAGCATCAGTCCTTTCAATGAATATTCAAGGTTTATTTCTTTTAGGATTAACTGGTTTGATCAACTTGCTGGCCAAGATAATCTTAAGAGCCTTCTCCAGCATTAAATTCTGAAAGCATTTAATCAATTCTTTGGCGCTCAGCCTTCTTTATGGTCCAACTCTCAAATCTGTACATGACTACTGGAAAAACCATAGCTTTGACTATACAACGGTTCTATGAAGACCTACAAGATCTTCTAGAACTAACACACAAAAAAGCTGTCCTTTTCATCATAGGGGACTGGATTGCAAAAGTAGGAAGTCAAGAGATATCTGGAGTTACAGGCAAATTTGGCCTTTGAGTACAAAATGAAACAGGGGAAAGGTTAACAGAGTTTTGCCAAGAGAATGCATTGGTCACAGCAAACACCTTCTTCCAGCAACACAAGAGATAACTCTACACATGACATCACCAGATGGTTAATATCAAAATCATATTGATTATATTCTTTGCAGCCAAAGATGGAGAAGCTCTATACAGTCAGCAAAAACAAGACTGGCATCTGACTGTGGCTCAGATCATTAACTCCTTATTACAAAATTCAGATTTAGATTGAAGAAAGTAGGGAAAACCACTAGACCATTCAGGTATGACCTAAATCAATCTTATAATTATACAGTAGAAGTTACAAATAGATTGAAAGGATTAGATCTGACAGAGTGCCTGAAGAACTATGAACAGAGGTTTGTGACATTGTACAGGAGGCAGTGATCCAAACTATCCTCAAGAAAACGAAATACAAAAAGGCAAAATGATTGTCTGAGGAGGCCTTGCAACTAGCTGAGAAAAGAAGAGAAGCAAAAGGCAAAGAGAAAAGGAAAGATATACCCATTTGGTTACAGAGTTCCAAAGAACATCAAGGAGAGATAAGAAAGCCTTTTTCAGTAATCAATTCAAAGAAACAGAAAAAAAAATAGAATGGGAAAGACTAGAGTTCTCTTCAAGAAAATTAGAGATATCAAAGGAACATTTCATGCAAAGATGGGCACAATAAAGGACAAAAACAGTATGGACCTAAGAAGCAGAAGATGTTAAGAAGAGGTGGCAAGAATATACAGAAGAACTATACAGAAAAGATCTTCATGACCCAGATAACCATGATGGTGTGATCACTCACCTAGAGCTAGACATCCTGGAATTTGAAGTCAAGTGGGCCTTAGGAAGCATCACTACAAACAAAAATAGTGAAGGTGATGGAATTCCAGTTGAGCTAATTCAAATCTTAAAAGATGATGCTGTTAAATAGCTGCACTCAATATGCCAGCAAATTTGGAAAACTCAGCAGAGGCCACAGGACTGGAAAAGGTCAGTTTTCATTCCAATCCCAAAAAAGGCAATGCCAAAGAATACTCAAACTACTGCACAGTTGCACTCATCTCTCACATTAGCAAAGGAACACTCATTCTCCAAGCAAGGTTTCAATAGTATATGAACAATGACTTCCATTTGTTCAAGCTGGATTTAGAAAAGGCAGAGGAATCAGAGATCAAATTGCCAACATCCGTTGGATCCTTGAAAAAGCAGGAGAGTTCCAGAAAAACATCTACTTCTGCATTACTGACTATGCCAAAACCTTTGACTGTGTGGATCACAATAAACTGTGGAAAATTCTTGAAGTGATGGGGATACCACATCATCTTACCTGCCTCCTGAGAAATCTGTATACAGGTCAAGAAGCAAGAGTTAGAACTGGACATGAAACAATGGACTGGTTCCAAATTTGGAAAGAGTACGTCAAGGCTATATATTGTCACCATGCTTATTTAACTTATACACAGAGTACATCATGAGAAATGCTGGACTGGATGAAACACAAGCTGGAATCAAGATTGCTGGGAGAAATATCAATAACCTCAGATATGCAGATGACACCACTGTTATGGCAGAAAGTGAAGAAGAACTAAAGAGGCTCTTGATGAAAATTAATGAGGGGCTGGTGCACTGGGACAACCCAGAGGGATGGTATGGGAGGGAGGAGGGAAGAGGGTTCAGGATGGGGAACACATGTATACCTGTGGCGGATTCATTTCGATATTTGGCAAAACTAACACAATTTTGTAAAGTTTAAAAACAAAATAAAATTAAAAAAGAAAAAGCAAGAAAGCTCCAGAAAAACAAAAATAAAAAAAAAAACAGAGTTTTTATACTATGATGTTAACTGAAAGGGCAGGCTGCAAAATTATAGACATGACCATGTGTTGTGTGCTTAAAAAAAAAGAAAAGAAAATGAATGAGCACAGTGAAAAAGTTGGCTTAAAATTCAACATTCAAAAAGCTAAGATCATGGCATCCAGTCCCATCACTTCATGGCAAACAGATGGGGAAACAATGGAAACAGTGAGAAACTTTATATTTTGGGGGGGCTCCAAAATCACTGCAGATGATGACTGCAGCCATGGAATTAAAAGACACTTGCTCCTTGGAAGAAAAGCTATGACAAACCTAGACAGCATATTAAAAAGCAGAGAACACTTTGCCAACAAAGGTCTGCCTAATCATATCTATGATTTTTCCAGTAGTCATATATGGATGTGAGAGTTTGACTATAAAGAAAGTTGAGCACCAAAGAATTGATGCCTTTGAATTGTGTTGTTGGAGAAGACTCTTGAAAGTCCCTTGGACTTCAAGGAGATCCAACCAGTCAGTCCTAAAGGAAATCATTCATGAATATTCATTGGAAGGACCGATGATGAAGCTGAAACTCCAAAACTTTGGCCACCTGATGTGAAGAACTGACTCATTGGAAAGGACTCTGATTCTGGGAAAGATTGAAGGCAGGAGGAGAAAGGGATGACAGAGTATGAGACAGTTGGATGACATCACTGACTTGATGGACATGAGTTTGAGCAAGCTCTGGGTGTTGGTGATGGACAGGGAAGCCTGGTCTGCTGCAGTCCAAGGGGTCATAAAGTGTCAGAAACAACTGAGTGACTGAACTGAACTGAAATTTACTATACAGACTTTTGTCAGCAATGTAATGTCTCTGCTTTAGATACGCTGTCTAGGTTTGTCATAGCTTTTCTTCTAAGGAGCAAGCATCTTCTAATTTTATGGCTGCAATCACCATCCGCAGTGATTTTGGAGCCCAAGAAAATGAAGTCTATTATTGTTTCCATTTATTCCACATCCATTTGCCATGAAGTTATGCTTCCTCCCATGGAGAGTATTTATCTGCAACAGATCTGAAGGCTTTGTTCCAAACCTAAGGTTTAGCACTTATCTTGACCTGCCAAAGGCTCCAAAGAGCATCCCTATCTTCCACTACCACTTCAAGCACCTGTTTCTGCTGGATCATATGGTCCAAGTGGCACCACAGCTTGGAGAGAAGACTAGGTCTTTTGCAAATCTCTCGCCTCTTCTGAGCCATGCCCAAATCAAGCAGTTTTTCTGGTCCCTTGATAAAGTGGTTGTCTTAATGTACTCAACAAGGATAATGTTCCTTCTAAAATCCATAGTAGCCTACTAAGGGTTCTGTTTCCTTTTTGGTTGCAGGATGGGCTAGATGCAACAATGTATCTTTATCTATGAAGTTATAATTCCACATGACCCACACAACTGAATCTCAAGAATTTCACGAAATTAAGTGGATCCTGAAATTTTTTGGATTTATTTCTCATCTTCTAGCAGGCAAATGTCTATCAATAAGTCTAAAGCAGTTGTTATTTCTTGCTCCCTAGGTCCAGTCAGCATAATGGACCAGTGGGATATCTTGTAGAAGGAAAAGAAATAAAAATCCCTAGAGAAAAATTTATAAATCATGTATGTGATAAAGCCTTGTATACTGGATACAAAAAAAATTCTCAAAACCTAATAATAAGAAAACATATAGCTCCATTAAAAAGGACAAAAAGTTTAAACAGACAGGTCACTAAACTAAATGTATATATGTTAAATAAGAACACAAAAACACGCTCCATGCCACTGTACTTGGGGATATGTAACTGAAGACCACAATGAGATACCATGACCCAACTATTAAAATAACTAAAATTGAAAAGACTATCCCTATTGGAAGTAGCGATACAGACTTTTGTACTAATAATTAGGCAACAAAAAGAGTTTAAAGGTAATTACATGAAATTGAAGAGGGCAGTGTGCTTAAGTCAGGTGTGGGTTAGGTTGAGGCTACCAATGCACATTATACTGCTCACTCCATCCTCTTACACTGCTGAGTTCTCACAGTGACTTCTCCTTTATCTATGATTTTTTCACCTCTTTTTAAGGTTTCACTGGCACAATTCTAAGAAATACTATAATCGATTAATGAATCTACCAAAATATATGCTTCTTTTTTCCCCTAGCTGCCAGTCATGTCCCAAGTCGAGGTTAAACATTTTTCTGCTCATCAGATATCAAAGTACAATATTACTATTTTCATATTATGCTCTTTTGACATAAATAATGTTATTTTTGTAAATGAATTCTGTATGCCAAGTACTCTGTTAATAATTAGAGGCAAATCTGAACATGTGACCACCCTGTTCAAAATCCCTCAATAGTTTTCCTTTGAGAGAAAGATAAAAGTCCCCAGCCTAGTCTCTCATGCTGTGATTCAACCCATGCTGGCCTGCCATGTCCAATCTGGCTCCTCTTTGCTTCCCTCGTTTGCATGTCAGCTCCATCTGCCTTTTTTTCCCATCCCCCCCACCCCCACCCCCAACTTCACTAGTGATCTTGTTCTCTGATAAGCTAGGCCTGCCAATGATGGAAAACCCTGAGGATGCTAAACGTCTAGAGGCATCACCTTGGTAGAAATGAAGACCCTCAGGACCCAGCCCTGACCTATTGAAACAGAATATGCATTTTCAGAAAATCACCAGGAGGTTCACAAGGATTAAAGTTGGAGAAGCACTGATCTAGGCCACCTCCCACTGTGATCCTTTGTTTTGTTTTATCTTTGCTCTTTCCCCTGACCTATGTCTAGTAAAATTTTTCTCCAAAAATTTCAATGTAGAGTGGGGAGTTCTTTGCAGATCTGGAATGTGAGCTATAGTTTCCACGAGGAGGACAACTTTCTTGTAGTTGGCTCCTAAAGGGAGTCTAGAATTTTGTCCTCATTGAATTCATGTATAATCAGCTCAGAAAAGACCACACTAATCAAAGCACTCAGAGCATCAAAATTTGTGGATGAATTGAAGTTTGCATAAACATGCCAGAAGTGTCATCTGTTGTGGAAGGTAGTGACATAAAATACAATTTCAGTTGTTAAAACTAGAATTGTCTACAATAACTTGATGTTTATGATTTTAGAGTCTGTAATGCCCTGTGGAACAACCTGGACTTTCCCTACAGGTTCAAATCTATAATGCCCAGAGGAACAACTTAGTTTTGTCCTAAAGGGAATCGATGCATGATATTAGGAAATTTTAGTGCTTCATTCCTTCCTCTTCGGTTTAAAAAGAACCCTTTCATATAATTGGTTGACTCTTCTGTTCAAAGCTAATTTACATAAACAAAATTTTCCTGACCTTGGGAAATGAATGTGCGAGGAATTGGAATTGTGGCCTGTGTCATTATCATTCCAGTGATGTTGCATTATTTTCTACTTAAAAAGCCTACCTCTTTGAAAGGATTGCCACAATTTCTTACAAGATATGGGTAAAAGAGAAATAACTTCTATAAGGCATAACATTCTTAGGTAAAACAGGCAGAATACTGTAAAATCTATAATTTTAGATTGACTTACTAGATGTCAAAAAGGCAGGTGAAAAAAATTAACAATATGAAATATCTATATATCATATTTTTGTGACTAAATCTAGATAAGCAAAATAACTGTATGACTGAATTGTCCCTCAATGATAATTCATTATCTTTCTAACATAACTATAAAGACTTCATATGTTTTGGTGAACTAGAATCTTAAAGAATTTAAACTGGCTTTAAATATAGGTCACATGTTTCCTACATAAGAAATTTTTCTGGGTATTCTGATTAAAAGTTTCATTCTTCTTAATTAATCACAGTTGCTGACTGAGCTTTTAAGGTAAGTCACTTACATATTAATTTCTCTATTCTCTCACCTACTTCTGAGAATACTTTTATTCAGTATTTTAATATATATTGTAAGAAATATGCATAAAATGTTCCCCTATGATAAAGACCCACACACATATTGAATTTGAGCATTTTCAATTATCCTTTACTTTGGAACGGCAAGGAACGGAGCCTATTCCAAATTAAATACATTTGACAACTAGAATTACTGGCATTGGTTATTTATATTACTTGAATTAGGCTCCAGTCTTTGGCTCAATTTTAGTTTACTAGAAAAACTAATGGAGAAGAAAGTGCTCTCAAATAAACACAGCAGGATTTCTAGAGAAAATCAGCTCTAATCACTCTAATAAAATATATAAGTTAATTTTTAATTAATTATGGAAAGAACTTTTCAGCAATGCTAATATATTTAAAAACAGTCAAAGTTTCTAAGGTAAACTTTAAAATTAAATTCTCTGTGTCATACACAAATTCCCTAGGAAGATAATCTTTGAATTTTGAAAAAAAGAATACAGAAGGATTCCCAGTGTTGACGTTTAATGAAAACCAGGATTAAGACAAATATTTACCTGCAAATTTTCCCCATATTTCCTTCTTGGTGTTTATCTGATACTACCTGTCTTCATTGTCTTGTCTTTCCTACAGTTTTCTATCCATGTCTCTGTTATGCTTTTTATATTTCTTGACTTATTTTTTTAAATAACTCACCCAATTGCTCCTTTCTACTTCTATCCTCTTTCTCATCTTGGTGCCTTCCTCTCTTCAGAAATGTGAAAGAAAGTGAAAATGTTAGTCCCTCAGTCATGTCTGACTCTTTGCAATCCCACGGACTGTAGACCACCAGGCTCCTCTGTCCATGGAATTTTCCAGGCAAGAATACTGGAGTGGGTTGCCATTCCCTTCTCCAGGGGATGTTCCCACCTCAGGGATTGAACCCGGGTTTACTGCACTTCAGGCAGATTCTTTACCATCTGAGCCACCAGGGAAGGTCAACAAAACCTGTGTCAAAACACTTTAGAAAATATGTATTTAAATACTCTACAGGAAAAAAAAAAAACTTTTATCTATAGGAAGTAGAAAAATTATAATTGTTATCCATTTTTTTCTTGGTGTACTCAAAAACATTCTCTTCATGTTATGTGCGATGCTTCCCGTTCATTTCTCACTATTCTCTGGCCTCAACTCTATCATAAATTGGGAACTCCTCTCACTAAAGACACTAAAAATCTCTCATTTCCCAGATTCAATGATTGTTCACCTCCTGTTCTAGGGGGGCATTCATTTTGCCAATCAGTGTTGCACTTCATTATGTCCTTGTGTCTTTTTTCTCTTCATGTTTACAACACTCAACTCTCCAGTTCTTCCATCCGCTTCTCTGATTACTCTTCTCAGTGTATCTTTTTGGTCTCTCCCTTATCTCTCTTTGGCTAAAGCTAGGGCACTTGTTTGTAACAGAAAACTAGTTAGCTGAATGGAAATTGACTATTACATAGAAATTCCAGGGAGATTAGAGGAATCTGCTGATAAATGGACAGGAACAGAAGAAAACAATACAGTGAGACAGTAGCCCAAATCAAATCTCCACACTTGCTCAGTAGGAGCTCCTATCGCAGCTGCTGAATTGTAGAAGCCACAGCTCACACTGACAATGCAGCTGGTGCAGATGCAAGAAGCATTTCCTAGGGTCTTGATATGGCTGCCTTGGCTGACTTTGCAACCCAAATTCATTTTGTCCTGTCCCTTTGCTCCATGCTCGATGTTACAAATCCAGTGTTAGTACGTTTGACTATTCAAATCTAGATCAAGTCCCCTTACTCTAGTTGCAGGGGGATGGAAAAGTGTTTCTGGCTCCTTTGACTTCTAGAGTAAGTGGTAGCCTTTGCCTGATACCAAGACTCATGTAGTAGAAAAGAGGATCATTTTCAGCTATCTAAAATGATATGTATCTATTTCAAAACTTCTTTAATAAAATTTGCCGATTTTCTTTTCTATATCCTCCTCTTTTGTCCTTATGCACACTTTCTAATGATTAGGTCATTCATAAGTGTGCCTTCAGTTATCCAAATACTCCAAAGTCATTGTTTATATTCAGTGCTAACAAACATACTAGTAAGCTATCCCACCTGGATATTCAGAAGATGCTTTCTCCACAAAGTGGCCCAAACATCTGAATTCTCAAATTCAATTTGTGATGACCATCTATCCAACTCTGTCTCCTTTCTCCTTCATTGACCACCTCCTTCACATCTAAGTTACTGAGTCTTAGTGACTCTACATTCTGATTTATTTCTATCTTTTTTTCCCTCCTCATCACGGGTGACCCCATGGACTATAGCCTGCCAGGCTCCTCTGTGGGATTTCCCAAACAAGAATACGGAATGGTTTGCTAGTAGTAAATTAGACCAGAGAGACCAGAGCTTCACATGAATTTGAATCAACTGGAGGGAATTTTTGCAATGCAGATTGTTGAGCTTCATTCTTGCCCTCTTGAACATACGTTTACAATAATACTGCATAATCTGTATTTTGTACAAATATTTCACCAATTTTGATGTGTATTCTGATTTGAGAACAATTCAATAAGAGTATCAGCTCCCTAATTAGTATTCCTGACACATTTCCTTCCCCTACAGAGTTTTTATACACTACCAAATATTTATTTTAAAAAATATAATGTGGCTCCTTGTATTAAAAATTCCAAGTGTATGCCTTCTGTCTGACAAAGTTCAAGATCTTTCACATGACATCCAAATTATTTTGTAATAGTTCAAATTTCTTTTCCCTGGAATCTCATCCATATCCTAGACAGAATGTCCCTCACACATTCAGTTATCTCCATAAATTTAGCTAATGTTTACCGTCTTTTTCTTTATCCTTTCATTCTCCCACATTTTTAATGCAATAAATGCATTTTCCACTACACCAATTTCCAAAATTAGTTTCCATTGCTATTTGTTGTTGTTTAGTTGCTATGTTGCGTCCAACACTTTGTGACCCCATGGACTGTAGCCTGCCAGGCTCCTCTGGGGGATTACCCAAGTAAGAATACTGGAGTGGGCATGCTAGTACTAAATACATTTAAGGCACTCTGATAAGTGTATGACTTTGTTTCAACTACTTTCTTCCAATACTCTTTTTATAAAGCTTACATCTACTTGGGCTTCCCTGGGGGCTCAGAGAGTAAAGAACCCACCGGCAATGTGGGAGACCTAGGTTCGATCCCTGAGTTGGGAAGGTCCCCTGGATGTGGGCATGGCAACCCACTCCAGTATTCTTACCTGAAGAATCCCTATGAAAAAGCCTGGGGGGATACAGTCCATGGGGTCATTTACATCTACTTATATCTTACATTTACTGCATTTCATTTCAGGGAGCATGGATCCTAAAAATGCAACACTGCTGTCAATGTTTGTTCTCACCGGACTTCCCTATCAATTGGAGTGGCAAATCCCCCTGTTCTTGTTGTTCTTGGTGATATACCTCATCACCACTGTGGGAAACCTTGGACTAATCTATCTTATCTACAATGACCCTCATCTTCACATCCCCATGTACTTATTCCTTGGGAGTTTAGCCTTTGTGGATTCTTGGATATCATCCACAGTGACCCCCAAAATGCTAGTCAATTTTTTTGCCAGGAGTAAAATGATATCTCTCTCTGAATGCATGTTACAATTTCTTTCCTTTGCATTTGGTGGAACCACGGAATGCTTTCTGCTTGCAACAATGGCATATGATCGCTATGTGGCCATATGCAAACCATTACTGTATCCAGTGATTATGACCAACAAACTATGCATCCAGCTGTTAGTCTCATCATTTGTAGCAGGGCTTATTCATCCCATGATTCATGTAGGTGCTTTGTTCAGGCTCACCTTCTGTAAGTCTAACATAATACATCACTTTTACTGTGACATCATGCCATTGTTTAGGATTTCTTGTATTGACCCTTCAATTAATGTCCTAATGGTATTTATTTCCTCTGGGTCAATACAAGTGTGTAGCATTATGACTGTTCTTGTCTCTTATACATTTGTTCTACATACGGTTTTGAAAAATAAGTCTGTACAAGGCATAAGAAAGGCCTTCTCCACCTGTGGAGCCCACCTCCTATCTGTCTCTTTATACTATGGGACTCTTCTCTTCATGTATGTGCGCCCTGGATCCACACAGGCAGATGATCAAGATATGATGGATTCTCTATTTTACACTGTCATAATTCCCTTGTTAAATCCAATCATCTACAGCCTGAGAAATAAGAAAGTCATAGATTCACTGACAAAAGTATTAAAGAGAAATATTTAGGTCTCATACTATTATCAGTTCTTTTTTTTTTTTTTTTACTGATAGTCACAAAATTGTGCAGATTATATGTGGTTCAGATTGGGTTAGGGTTCAAGGTTTTTTACAGTTATAATTAGTGTTTTGACTTAAGTTGTTAGCACTAACATACTCCTTAAGATATTCATGCATACTGTTCAAAAACATAAGGAAGTTTCAACAATTTGCATGTCACATTAGAATAATTGAAGCAGGAAACAAAATATTTTACATACTTGTGTATTTTATAATGTAGATTTATAAAATGATTAGGCACTGAAATAATAATGTTCCTCTAATAGGATTTGACTCTGTTGTCTTTGATAGTAATATAGCTGCACAGCCTGGAGACTCAACTGCATATAAATCCACAATGTATGCAGTGTGTTTGAATGAAATGGTGTAAATCACAAGAATTCTGCTGCAAACCAAAAGGTCTTTCAGTCCACTTTATTTGGGACATGGTGAATTCCCCCATCACCATGGGGATTCAACAGTCATATACCAGAGAGAAATAAAAAGAAATGTGAAAAGCCATGAAGAAAAATGAGAAGCAAGTTAAGACAGTGAAGGGAGAGTCAAATGTTAAGAGGATGCTCTTAGCCCAGTCATTGTCCATGAGCAACAAAAAGAGGGAATTGGCTCTCACTGTCTATGATGTCACTTCCCAGTTGTCCCTGTATTTTGTAGGATAATCTGAAAACCTTCACTAATTAGAAAGCTAGATGAGACTGCAGAATTTAATTGGGATGGGCTTAAAGAAGAAAAGTGGCACAATAGGAAGGAAATGGTCAAAAAATATTGCTAGATTTTTTAAAGGGAAACTTTTAAAATAAATCTTTAAATAAATTAATAATAAATAAATAAATAAAGTAATATATAAGTCTTTCTGGCATGCAGTGTTTACATGATTTTGAATGCATATTACAAAAGTTCAAATAACGTTAACTTGATATAATGTCATAGTGCCTAGTGGGTGGCTGGAAAAGACAAAAAAATGAGCAAGATTTTGGATATTTTTGTGTCCTCAAGTCCTTTAACATTAGTTTTCATCTCACTCTATACTCTGAGTACAATGAGAGACCTATCTTTGGGTCCACTCCTGCCTTTCCTTTTACAACACTGAAATTCCATACACCTACTTACTGATGTATTGAGGACCTTATCCTACAAGCTATCTGCCTCTGTCTTTTGCAAAACTTTCCTTTTATCATGTTGGTACTTAAAAGTCCTAAACATAGTTGCCAGGTTATACTTCATAGACAGAACTATGAGTAAATCATATCCCTTTTCAATAACTTTTAGAGGACTGACATTGCTGACAGATACTGTACAAATACAGTATTTGTATTTAGCTCTGTAGATGTAGTCATGCATACATTTATTTGTTCATGTGTATGTCCAGATTACATGAAATACATATACATACATTCATAGACATCTGTATCTATATCCACACCCCCCTGTATTACATCTTTCTAACTTACTCTATCACTATTGCATATCTTTCTATCTGTACCTCAACCTCCATTTCTATCCTCCTGATTGCTGCCTGATTTTCTCACCATCCATTGTATGGTCCTTTCAAATAATATCTTGGTTTAACTCAGAAGTCACTGACCCCACAATTCTCCTAATGAACCTTGTCTTATACCCAAAATGAGTTGCAGAAAGCTTTCCAGACACCCTGAAGTTACACAGATACATGCATTTGCTAATACAAGTCTGTCCACACAGAATATACAGTTTATTGACAATACATTCATCTTTATTTACAACTCAAATGGTGTCCTTAATCCAAAGCTTTTCTCATATATTACAGCATTCATAATGCATTTCCATATTATACTGAAGAAGATAGCAATGTTTAGTCAGTTCTTTCATATTTCTTAGGTCACATTTGATCTCCTGTTGGTTGGCCAAAAAGTTTGTTTGGGTTTTTCAATAACACCTTAGAGAAAAAACAAAACAAACGTTTTAGCCAACCCAATATAATACTTATTTGGGGACCACAAGCTTCTTTTTTTTTTAATATAAATTAGATGTCTTAGTCTCTATCTTTTGCAGTAATGAGCATAACTTTGCAACACTGCAGCTTACACACATGAGGTCTTGAATAAGTATCTCTGAAATATTTATAAAATTGAGCTGAATATGACAGCACAAATACATAGAGTGCAGTAAGAATATATCACTCATTTTTAATCTTGCAGTGAGCCCAGGAGACATTGGGGCTTAGATGGCTACAGCACACAACTCACATTCTTAAGGTTCTTTAATGATAATTGCAAGCATTACACATATAAAGTTACCTATATTCTTGTTCTTTTTATCATTATGATTGGCTCCTGGGATAGACTATAGCATATATCAAGGAGAAGCTATTCAGCTGGATGCTTGGTTTAAACACCTGTTTGGTTTAAACATTGGTTTAAAATATACAAGCATTAAAAAATATAATTATCCTATCATTTGAAGGTCCACTTCACAAGGCTAGACTGGGTGATCTGCCCTTTTTTTGTTCCCAAGAGGGATATTCCCAAGCCCTTGGACAAAGAATAGAAATGGATCATAATTTAGCTGCTTTTACTTTTTTCCTAAGAAAATCTATGTTATTGAATATATCTATATTTAAAAAATTTTGTTGTTGTATAACAGTCTCAGTGTACTGATGCTTTAATGCGAGCTGTCTTGATTTTACTTGTTCATTCATTATTACAATCCCCAAACTGGATTGATAATACAAAAGCTACTATCTTCTGCCATCACAATGGTCTGGTTCTCTAATTGACCTTCCTTTGAATCAGTAGTCTGATGTCACACTATGGCGATACGAACAAAGTCTGTTACTTCTCAAGACTTACTTTAGATTGGGTGAGTACAGAACAGACGGTTGGGGTCCTCTCAGAAGCTCAGAATTCCTGTGCAGACTTCTCTTTTATATGCCTGGTATATAGATTCCTCTGCTAGTTCTTATCCTTTAGTGCAATCACAAATATTTTACTTTATGCCTTCCACAAATTCACCAAAATCCCTAGTTCATAGATGTGATCTAATTCTCACTTCTGTTACAGACATTTCTCATCTTTGAACTTCATTTCTGTCACTTTAGTAGCATGTTGAACTCCCCAGGTCAGTAGGTGCCCAATATGCTACTGTAGAAGAGCAGTAACTCCAGAAAGAAAGAAGAGGCTGAACTAAAGTGAAAACAACACCCAGGTGTAGATGTGGCTGGTGATGGAAGTAAAGACCCATGCTGTAAAGAACAATATTGCATAGGAACCTGGAATGTTAGGTCCAAGAATCAAGGTAAATTGGAAGTAGTCAAACAGGAGATGGCAAGAGTGAACATCAACATTATAGCAATCAGTGAACTAAAATGGATCAGAATGGGGGAATTTAATTTAGATGACCATTATATCTACTACTTTAGGCAAAAATTCCTTAGAAGAAATGGAGTAACTCTCATAGTCAATAAAAGAGTCCAAAATACAATACTTGGGTGTAGTCTCAAAAATGACAGAATGATCTCTGTTTCCAAGGCAAACCATTCAATATCACAGTAATCCAAGTCTATGCCCCAACCACTAATGCCAAAGAAGCTTAAGTAGAAAGGTTCTATGATGACTTATAGACCTTCTAGAACTAACACAAAAAATGATGTCCTTTTCATCATAGGGGACCTGAATGCAAAAGTAGGAAGTCAAGAGACACCTGGAGTAACAGACAAATTTGGCCTTGGAATACAAATTGAAGCAGGGCAGAGGCTAACAGCTTTGTCAAGATAATACGCTAGTCATAGCAAACACCCTGTTCCAACAATACAAGATGACTCTAAACGTAGACATCACTGAATGCTCAATATCAAAATCAGATTGATTATACTGTTGGTAGTGGAAGATGGAGAAGCTCTATACAGTCAGAAACAAACAAGACCAGGAGCTGACTGTGGCTCAGATCATGAGCTCCTTACTGAAAAATTCAGACTTAAATTGAAAAAAGTAGGGAAAACCACTAGACCATTAAGGTGTGACCTAATTCAAATCCCTTATGATTATACAGTGGAAGTGACAAATACATTCAAGGGATTAGGTCTAATAGACAGAGTGCCTGAAGAACTATGGATGGATGTTCATGACATTGTATAGGAGGCAGTGATCAAGACCATCCCTAAGAACAAGAAATGCAAAAAGGCAAAATGGTTGTCTGAGGAGGCCTTACAAAAAACAGAAAAGAAGAGAAATGAAAGGCAAAGGAGAGAAAACGAAAGATATACCCATTTGAATGCAGAGTGCCAAAGAAGAGCAAGGAGAGATAAGAAAGCCTTCCTCAGTGATCAGTGCAAAGAAAAAGAGGAAAACACTAGAATGGGAAAAACTAGAGATCTCTTCAAGAAAATTAGAGATACCAAAGGAACATTTCATGCAAAGATGGGCATAAAAGGGTAGAAACAGTATGGATATAACAGCAGCAGAAGATATTTTAAAAGGTGGCATAATACACGGAAGAACTATACAAAACAATTCTTAATGACCCAGATAATCACAGTGGTCTGATCACTCACCTAGAGCCAGACATCCTGGAATGTGAAGTCAAGTGGGCCTTAGGAAGCATCACTAAGAACAAAGCTAGTGTATGTGATAGAATTCCAGTTGAGCTATTTCAAATCCTAAAAGATGATGTTGTGAAAGTGCTGCTCTCAAAATGCCAGCAAATTTGGAAAACTCAGCAGTGGCCACAGGACTGGAAAAGGTCACTTTTCATTCCAATCCCAAAAAAAGCAATGCCAAAGAATGCTCAAACTACCATACAGTTGCAGTCATCTCACATGCTATCAAATTAATACTCAAAATTCCCCAAGTGAGGCTTCAACAATACCTGAACTGAGAACTTCCAGATGTTCAAACTGGATTTAGAAAAGGCAGAGGAACCAGAGATCAAATTGCCAGCATCCTCTGGATCATAGAAAAAAGCAAGAGAGTTCCAGAAAAACTTCTGCTTTATTGACTATGCCCAAGCCTTTGACTGTGTGGATCACAACAAACTGTGGGAAATTCTTAAAGAGATGGGAATACCAGATTGTCTTACCTGCCTCCTGAGAAATCTGTATGGTTAAGAAGTAACAGTTAGAACTGGACATGGAACAACAGACTGGTGTCAAATCGGGAAAGGAGTCAAGTCAAGAAGTGACAGTTAGAACTGGACATGGAACAACAGACTGGTGTCAAATCAGGAAAGGAGTATGTCAAGGCTGAATATTGTCACCCTGCTTACTTAACTTATATGCAGAGTACATCATGTGAAATGCCGGGCTGGATGAAGCACAAGCAGGAATCAAGATTGCTGGGAGAAATATCAATAACCTCAAATATGCATAAGGTCTCCCCTTATGGCAGAAAGCAAAGAGGAACTGTGGAGCTTCTTGATAAAAGTGAAAGAAAATAGTGGAAAAGCTGGCTTAAAACTCAACATTCAAGAAACAAATGTCATGGCATCTGGTCCGGAAACTCGATGGCAAATAGATGGGGAAACACTATTTTCTTGGGCTCCAAAATCACTGCAGATGGTGACCCTAGCCATGAAATTAAAAGACACTTGCTCTTTGGATGAAGAGCTATGAGAAATCTAGACAGCATATTAAAAAGCAGAGACATTACTTTGCCAACAAAGATCTATCTAGTCAAAGCTATGGTTTTGCCAGTAGTCATGTGTGGATGTGAGACTTGGACCATAAAGAAAGGTGAGTGCTGAAGAATTGATGCTTTTGAACTGTGGTGTTGGCCAAGACTCTTGAGAGTCCCTTAGACTGCAAGATCAAACCTGGCAATCCTAAAGGAAATCACTCCTGAGTGTTCATTGGAAGTGTTCACTGATTCTGAAGCTGAAGCTCCAAGCCATTGGCTACCTTATGTGAAGAACTGCCTCACTGGAAAAGACCCTGATGCTGAGAAAGATTGAAGGCAGGAGGAGAAGGGGACAACAGAAGATGAGACGGTTGGATGGCATCACTGGCTCGATGGATGTGAGTTTGAGCAAGTTTTGGGAGTTGGTAATGGGACAAGGTAGCCTGGCATGCTGAAGTCCATGAGGTTGCAAAGACTCAGACATGATTGAGAGACTGAACCAAACTTAGTAGCATGCTGAAAAAGAGGAAAATATACACTTCTGCTAAAATCACATTTTGGACAAGATATCTTTTTGATTCCTTTATAAAAGAAATGCAAAATTACCTATGAATTACTTAATGATTACTTAAGAGTAAAGCATGATTTTATATTGTTAAGTTCACTTGGTTGTCAGGAACACTGGTGATGGTTGATTAAACCATTCCATGGAAACACTAAAAATATACATGAAATAATGATAGATTACAGTGAACGATGTTGGATTCATGATCTCCTAAGAAGAAGATTTAGTTTTGGGACCAGGGACCAGGCTGATCACTCAAGAGCTTTTGTGTAGCAGAGTTTTATTAAAGTATAACAATGGACAGAGAAAGTTTCTGACACAAACACCAGAAGGTGGATGGAGAGTGCCCCCCTTCCTAGTCTTAGCAAGGGAGCTATATACTTTTTTCATTGGGTGATACAGTAAATCAAAAGAATGTCTGAAGTTTGTAAAGGCCTTACCAGACCCACTACCACAATTTACATTTTACAATGACAGGATTAGTCAGAAGGTTCTTAAAGGAGAAACATGTCCTCGATCAGGATACTTTTTTTTTTTTTTTTTTTTACTTTACAATATTGTATTGGTTTTGCCATACATCGACATGAAGCTGCCACGGGTGTACATGTGTTCCCCATCCTGAACCCACTTCCCACCTCCCTCCCCATCCCATCATTCTGGGTCATCCCAGTGCACCAGCCCCGAGCACCCTGTATCATGCGTCAAACTTGGACTGGCGATTCATTTCATATATGATATAATACATGTTTCAATGCCATTCTCCCAAATCATCCCACCATCACCCTCTCCCACAGAGTCCAAAAGACTGTTCTATATATCTGTGTCTCTTTTGCTGTCTCGCATACAGGGTTATCATTACCATCTTTCTAAATTCCATGTATATGTGATAGTGTACTGTATTGGTGTTTTTCTTTCTGGCTTACATCATTCTGTATAATAGGCTGTATAATAGGCTTCATCCACTTCTTAGAACTGATTCAAATGTATTCTTTTTAATGGCTGAGTAATATTCCATTCTGTATATGTACCACAGCATTCTTATCCATTCATCTGCTGATGGACATCTAGGTTGCTTCCATGTCCTGGCTATTATAAACAGTGCTGCAATGAACATTGGGGTATATGTGTCTTTCTCAATCCTGGTTTCCTCGGTGTGTATGCCCAGAAGTAGGATTGCTTGGTCATAAAGGCAGTTCTATTTCCAGTTTTAGGGAATCTCCACACTGTTCTCCATAGTGGCTGTACTAGTTTGCATTCCCACCAACAGTGTAAGACGGTTCCCTTTTCTCTGCACCCTCTCCAGCATTTATTGCTTGTAGACTTTTGGATCGCAGCCATTCTGACTGGCGTGAAATGATACCTTACTGTGGTTTTGATTTGCATTTCTCTGATAATGAGTGATGTTGAGCATCTTTTTATGTGTTTGTTAGCCATCTGTATGTCTTCTTTGGAGAAATGTCTGTTTAGTTTTCTGGCCCATTTTTTGATTGGGTCATTTATTTTTATGGAATTGAGCTACAGGAGTTGCTTTGCTTAAAGCTCAACATTCAGAAAACGAAGATCATGGCATCTGGTCCCATCACTTCAGGGGAAACAGATGGGGAAACAGTGGAAACAGTGTCAGGCTTTATTTTGGGGGGCTCCAAAATCACTGCAGATGGTGACTGCAGCCTGAAATTAAAAGACGCTTACTTCTGGGAAGGAAAGTTATGACCAACCTAGATAGCATATTCAAAAGCAGAGACATTACTTTGCCAACAAAGGTTCGTCTAGTCAAGGCTATATTTTTTCCCATGGTGATGTATGGATGTGAGAGTTGAACTGTGAAGAAGGCTGAGCGCCGAAGAATTGATGCTTTTGAACTGTGGTGTTGGAGAAGACTCTTGAGAGTCCCTTGGCCTCCAAGGAGATCCAACCAGTCCATTCTGAAGATCAGCCCTGGGATTTCTTTGGAAGGAATGATGCTAAAGCTGAAACTCCAGTACTTTGGCCACCTTATGCAAAGAGTTGACTCATTGGAAAAGACTGTGATGCTGGGAGGGATTGGGGGTAGGAGGAGAAGGGGACGATAGAGGATGAGATGGCCAGATCACACCTGACTCAATGGACATGAGTTTGAGTGATCTCCGGGAGTTGGTGATGGACAGGGAGGGCTAGCGTGCTGCGATTCATGGGGTCATAAAGAGTCGGACACGTTGAGCAACTGAACTGAACTGAACTGAATATAAAAATGATTTCTTAACAAGAATGCACATTCTTGCCTTTATATTCAATGTAGTTTTGGAATTCCTAGCAATAGTAATAGAAGAATAAAAACAAATAAATGGAACCCAAATTGGACAGGAAGAAGCAAAACTGTCACTGTTTGCAGATGACATGATAATGTACACAGAAAATCCTAAAAATAACACTAGAAAACTACTAGAATTCATCAAAGAATTAAGTAAAGTAGCAAGATAAAAATTAATATACAGAAATCTGTTTCATTTCCATACACTAGAAATGAACTATCAGAAAGAGAAATCACAGAAATTATCCCATTTACAATCAAGTCAAAAAGAATAAAATACTTAGGAATAAACTTATTTAATAAGTTTATTAATAATTTAATATGCTTAATTAATATACTTAAGTTAATAATAAATTAATAATTTAATAAACTTATTTAAGACCTGTTTTCTGAAAACTATAAGATGTTGATGAAAGAAGTTGAAGACAACACAAACAGATGGAAAAATAAACTGTTCTTGGATTTGAAGAATCAATGTTGTTAAAATAACCATATTACTCAAGGCAATCTACAGATTCAATGCAATGCCTATCGATGGTATTTTTAACAGAAATGAAACAAATAATTTAAAATTTATATATTAACATCCAAAACAATCTTGAGGATAAAAAACAGTGCTGGAGGAATCAAGCTTCCTAATTTCAGACCATACTACAAAACTACAGTAATCAAAAAAGTACAGTACAGGCACAAAAACACACATATAAATCAATGGAAAAGAATAGAAATCCCACAAAGAAACCAACACACTTATGATCAATTAGTCTACCACAGAGGAGGCAAGAATGTACAATGGATCAAAGACAGTCTCTTCAATAAGTGGTTCTTGGAAAACTGGAGAGCTACATGTAAAAGAAAAAATTAGAATTATAGTAGATTTAATTATAAAACAATGATTCTACATTTTTATTGATAATATTCTATACAGAGTGATTAAAATATATTGGTTATATTCCCTACATCCTATATCTTATCCATTTTATATCTAGTAATTTTTACTTCTTAAATCTCATTTTATGTGACTCCAATAATATATGCCCTGTAATTTTCTGTGTCCTCCAGTGACGGAGGATCCTGTGTGTGGCAAGTGCCATGTGTATCACAAGCTTTCACAGACATTACCTCGTTAGATGTGAAGAGCCACACGCCTCATGCAGCCACACTGAAAAATAATCTGCTTTAAACAATATTTACAGGAGATTCAGACACATTAAAGTTTTTGAAGCACTGACCCAGGCACCTCCCATTGAGATCTTTGTCTTTGTTTTCCCTTGTTCCTTCAGTGACTTTTGCTTAGTAAGATTGTTCATCAGATTTAAAGTTAAAGAGGCAAGTTTCCTATAGGTCTGGAAGGTGAGCTACACTTTGCATGAGGAAGACAACTATTGGCTCCTGAAGGGAATCTACAACGGTGGTCTCATTAAAATCATGATTAGCTCAGGCAACACCATACTAATCAAAGTACACAAAGTAACATTTTACAGATAAAATGGGGTTTGCACAAACATTCCAGAAACATCATACCTGGTGGAAAGTAGTGACATAAAATGCAATTATCAACTGTTAAAACTGGAACTGTCTACAATAACTTGGTGTTTATGATTTCACAGGCTATAATGTCCTCTGGGGCAACCTGGACTTCTCCTGAATGCTCAAATCTACAGTTCCCAGAGGAACAGCTTGGTTTTGTCTTAAAGGGAATTCTTGGGCAATAATACTAGGGGAATTTTAGTTCTTCACTCCTTCTTCTTTGGACAAAAAGCACACAATTACACAACTAGTTGACTCTTGGCTTTGAAGAAAATTTATATTAACAGCACTTGCCTGTGCTTGGAAAATAAAGCCTCAAAAATGAATCAGTGTGCAAAGAACTGTGACCTGTTTTATATGCCATTCCTGCCATTCCTGTATTTTTTTCTATTTTAGAACGTTTAATATTTTGAAGCATTTTAAAAATTTCTTACAATTGGGTAAGAGAAAATACTTCTGTAATATTTACTATTCTTTGCATATTGTTCTTTAATATAAAGTTAAAATACTAAGGAATTTTCAGTAATATTAGGCTGGGTTTACAAAATGCTAATAAAGTCAGGTGAATATAGAAAACAAATAGTGAATAATATATATATTTTATTTCAGTGACTATACTTTAAACAAGAAAAATGATTGTAAGCCTGGATCACTGTCTAAACACAGATAATGTTTTATTATCTGTGAACATAACTATAAGGACTTCATGAGATAAATTTTGATGAATTGAAAATTGAACAACTTAAACAGTGTTTAAATATCACTTCATAATGATTAATAGCTAAGAATTCTCTCCAGTTATTCTTAGTGAAAAATACATCTTATTTACTTGATGACATTCTTTGAATAAAATTTCTAAGTTAAGTCACTTAAATTTTAACCCCTTTATCCTTCACATACTTCTGACAATACTTTATCTGAACATTTTATATACATGTATCAGGAAATATGCAGAAAATGCTCTTCTACTGCTATTTCCAGCATTTCTGAATTAAGGATACACATATATATATTTGAGTTTGAGAATTTTCAATTATTTAGTGACAGGATTGCATAGAAGGAAGCCCATTCAAAAAAAAATCAACAACTGCAAATACCATTGCTGATTTTTTATGTAGCCTAAACTAAGGGTCACTATTTCGCTCAGTTTTATTCTGCTAAAAATAATCTGGTGGAGAAAAGTGTGTCAGGTAAAACCAGGAGGACTTCTAGAGAAATTCAATTCTAACCAATGTAATAACAAAGATAAAGCAACTCAAATATGGAAAGAGCTTTATAAGCAGAAATCGTATACTTACAGGCATCACAAAGATTCTAAGGTAAAATTTAAGATGAAAATCTATTTCATATGAAAATTTCATACAAAAATGAAATTTTGAATAAAAGAATAAAAGAAAAAGGAAGGATTCCCATGGTTGACAATTCTTAATGAAAACCAGAATTAAGGTAAATATTTAATGCCTACATCTTAGCCTTTCCCTTTTTACCATCTTCGATCTTCCTCCTACATACCCTTACTTCTCTTCTGTGGCTTGTCTTATGCGTCTATGTCTATACTTACGGGTCTATGCCTATTTCTCTTCTTCCGTCTTGTGAATTTTTCACCCACCCAAGTTTATCTTTCCAATTCTCCTGCTTCCTTTTTCTTCTTGATGCCTTCCTCTCCTTTTCTTTAAAACTTAAAAAAAAAATTATCTACAGGAAAAAAATTTTATATCTGTCTAGGGTGAGTAGAACAACAGATGGTTCTCCAGATCTTGGATTCTCTACTTCATCCTTGTCACTATTGTGCCACGTGTTCTTTTCATTATTCTCTGGTGTCAACTCCATCACATAATGGACACTTCTCTCACTAAAGTCATTTAAAAATCTCTTTATTTTCATACTCAATGACATTTGTTCACTCCATGTCTCATCAGTTCATTTACTTTGGCATCTGACACTATACACTTCTTTGATCTTCTTCAATATCTTTCATCTGTTTATGTTCATAACCCTGATATATCTCCAGTTTCCCCTTGATTTTCTGATCATTCTGCTCTTCTGGTTTTTCCCTGTCTTTCCTCACTGACAAACAGGGCTACTGGTTCCAACATGAAATGCTTTCTTGAATAGAAATTTTCTTTAACACAGAAATGCTAGTGAGATTAGAGGCACCAGATGGAAAAATGGCAGCAACAGATGGGAAAAAGGCAGCCAGTCAACAACCAAAATCATGTCCCAATATTAGCTCCTTGGGAGCTGTTGTCACTGCTACTGGCTTCGATGCCCCTGATCGCACTGACAGTGACACTGGTGTGGGTGCAGGACGCGTTTTCTGAAGTCTTCCATTGCTGCCATGGCCACCTTAGCAAAGAAAACCCTTTTTTGCCCTTGTCCCTTTGTCACTCTCTCTCTCTACATTTCAAATCCACTGTAGGTGGGTTTGACTTGCCAAATTTATATCATGTCCCCTCACTCTAGGTGCAAGAAGAATGGAAAAATCAGTTTCTGATTCTCTGGGATTCCAGAGTAGGTGGTAGATACCTTCCACCGGTGGCAGGAGGGTGGAAAAGAGGGTCAGATACTGGCTATACAAAAAAGTGACATGAATCCTCTATAACCTCTTTAATATACTTATTTTTCATTTTCACTCTCCTTCTTCACTTGGTGCACATTCTCTAATAAAGATGTCATATACCAGTATGCTCTAAGCTACCCTCAATCACTCCCAAGACATTTATTTCTAATAAAATCAAGGAAAACTCATACCATAAAGTATATCACTTAGATGTTCAGAGATCACTATTGCCACAAACTAGCCACTGCATAAGAGTTATCAAGCTATTTTCAATGAAAATCTACTCAAGCACCAAGAGACCCCTCTCTATTCTTCACTTACAACCATCTTCACATTCAGTATTAGGTGACTCTGCAATGGCACCCCACTCCAGTGTTCTTGCCTGGAGAATCCCAGAGATGGGGGAGCCTGGTGGGCTGCCATCTATGGGGTCGCACAGAGTCGGACACGACTGAAGCGACTTAGCAGTAGCAGCCGCACACTCTGGATTCTTTTGTATGTATGTCTTCACCCTGTTCATCACTCCGAATATCACTTCACTCAAGGACTAGTTACTTCATATGTATTTCAATCACTTGAAAAGTAAGTTTAAAACACAGATCATTATACTTCATTCTGAACCACTAAATCAATTTTTACAGTAAAACTTTATCATTTATATTTTGCACAAAAAGTTCCTTAGAAAATGTTGATCTGGTATAATCTGGTTTGGAAATTAGTGGACAATAGCAACAGCTTCTTGACTTTTATTCCTGATTTTACATTTTCATTTCTGCAGCTGATTTCCATAGAAACATATTTATTTTAAAAACTCTTACAGTGCCACTCCCATCTCTTATTTTCAGTGCATGTTTATTACCTGGTGAATAGTGTTCAAGATCCTTCACATGACATTCAATTTATTATCCAGGTCCATCAAGCTTATTTTCCCTGAACCTATAGCCATGTTTCAGATAGAATTTCCCTATTACACTCAACTCTATGCTCAAACATCTATTTAGAATTTTTCATTTTTCTGAATGTGTTCACTGCTTCACATTTTTTGAATTGTATTTATTTTTATTCTAACCAAAGAGACCTCATTCATTTCAAAGATAATAACAAACCTAAGAGGGCATTCTGATATACATGGTTTATTTCAACTCTCTTCCACATATCTTCATGTTTTAAATTCCTTGTGACTTTAAAAAAAAATCATTTTCTCCATTTCATTTCAGGTAACACTCAGTGAGGACATGGAAAAGGAAAATGCAACATTGCTGAGAGAATTTATTCTCACAGGACTCATATATCAAACAGAATGGCAAATTCCCCTGTTCCTGCTGTTTTTGATGATATATCTTATCACCATCATGGGAAATCTTGGTCTGATTGCTCTCATCTGCAGTGATCCTCACCTTCACATTCCCATGTACTTATTCCTTGGGAACCTGGCTTTTGTGGATGCCTGGATATCATCCACAGTGACGCCCCAGTTGCTGGTCAATTTCTTTGCAAAGAGCAAAATGATGTCTCTCACTGAATGCAAGATACAATTTTTTTCCTTTGCAGTCAGTGTAACCACAGAATGTTTTCTGCTGGCAACAATGGCATATGATCGCTATGTGGCCATATGCAAACCATTATTTTACCCAGTTATTATGACCAAAAGATTATGCATCCGGCTATTAATTTCGTCATTTTCAGGTGGCCTTTTTCATGCCATACTTCATAATGCTTTTTTATTGAGATTGACCTTCTGTAATTCTAGCATAATACATCACTTTTACTGTGACATTGTACCATTATTTAAGATTTCCTGTACTGATCCTTCCATTAATATTCTGATGGTATTTATTTTCTCTGGTTCAATACAGGTGTCCACTATTCTTACTGTTCTTTTCTCTTATACACTTATTCTTCATACAGTCTTAAAAAAGAAGGCTGTAAAAGGCATAAGGAAGGCCTTCTCTACCTGTGGAGCCCATCTTCTGTCTGTCTCTTTATACTATGGGCCTCTTCTCTTTATGTATGTTCGCCCTGGATCTGCACAAGCAGATGATCAAGATATGATGGACTCTCTGTTTTATATGGTCATAATCCCTCTGTTAAATCCAATCATCTACAGTTTGAGAAATAAGAAAGTCATAGATTCACTGTCAAAAATGTTAAAGAGAAATGCTTAGATCTCATATTAATATACTTCAGTTCAGTTCAGTCACTCAGTCATGTCCAACTCTGCAACCCCATGAATTGCAGCACACCAGTCCTCCCTGTCCATCACCAACTCCTGGAGCTCACCCAAACTCATCTCCATCAAGTCGGTGATGCCATCCAGCCATCTCATCTTCTGTCATCCTTTTTACCTCCTGCCCCCAATCCCTCCCAGCATCAGAGTCTTTTCCAATGAATCAACTCTTCGCATGAGGTGGCCAAAGTATTGGAGTTTCAGCTTTAGCATCAGTCTTTCCAAAGAAATCCCAGGGCTGATCTCCTTCAGAATGGACTGGTTGGATCTCCTTGCAGTCCAAGGGACTCTCAAGAGCCTTCTCCAACACCACAGCTCAAAAGCATCAATTCTTCAGCACTCAGCTTTCTTCACAGTCCAACTCTCACATCCATACATTAATATACTTAATCCGTTATTAAAAGTCGAAAGTTTGTGTAGATTAGATGTTACTCTATATTGATTAATGCTCATAGATTTCACACTAATCATTGCCCTAGAGCTTTAATGATTTAAACTGAGAGTATTAATAAGCATCTTAAAATGTTTATATATTACTGGAACACATAGAAAAAAATTTCATCAAGTACTTAAGTCATACTAGAATAATTTAAGAGGAAAACAAAATATTTTACACATGTGTTCTCAATGTAGCTTCACAAACACATTAAATACCATAGTGGTGTATTCAACTCTGAAAAGAATTTGAATATGATGTTTTTGATAACAATAGAGCTGTGCAGCCTGAGATTTATATCACATTTAACTTCACAGTGGAGGCAGGTTTGTATTTGAATGAAGAGAGGCAAATATCAGGAATTCTGCTAGCATCAAAATGGCTTTCATTCCACTCTATTTGGGACATGGTGAATTTCACTTTTTGTAGGGTTTCAACTGTCATATTCACAGAAAAACTAACAGAAATGGTAAGGAAATTTAAAAATTTCAGAAAGGAGTTAAAGCAGTGAAAGTCAGGCAAAACTGTATAAGAATATTCTTCACCAAATTCTCTCTATGAATAACTAGTAGAGGGAAGATGCCTCTCAGTGTTTATGGTATCTTGAAAGGTCATGTCCAGTTGTATTTGTATGTAATAGGGTAATCTCAGAAGCTTTACTGAATCACAAAGCTATGGGATGAAATTGTAGATTTAACTGGGATAGGCAAAGAGAGGAAAAGGGAAGTGGAGGGATAAGAAGGAAAAAGTCTCAACCTTCCTACAATTTTAAAATAATGAAACTGATCAGAAAAAAAGAACTATGTATAGATTATTCGAATGTATTGTTGAGAACAAGCTGCTTAAAATGCATAGTTTTGTTTTTTATTTAGCTGCTAAGTCCAACTCTTTGTGATCCCATGGACCACAGCCCCCCAGGCTCCTCTGTCCAAGGTATTTCCCAGGCAAGAATTACTGGAATGGGTTGCCATTTCCATCTCCAGGGAATCTTCCAGACTCTTGGATCTAACCCACATCTCCTGCATTGGCAGGCAGATTCTTTACCACATACCAGGCTTCCCTGTCCTTCACTATCTCCTGGAGTTTGCTCAAACTCATGTCCACTGAGTCAGTGAGGCCATCCAACCGTCTCATCCTTTGTCACCACCTTTTTCTGCTCTCAGTCTTTCCCAGCATCAGGGTCTTTTTCATTGAGTTGGCCCTTTGCATCAGTGGCCAAAGTGCTGGAGCTTCACCTTCAGCATTAGTCATTCCAATGAATATTTAGTGTTGATTTCCTTTAGGATTGACCGGTTTGATCTCCTTGCTGTCCAAGGGACTTTCAAGAGTCTTCTCCAGCACCAAAGTTCAAAAGCATCAATTATTCATTGTTAGGCCTTCTTTATGCTCCAACTCTTACATATATGACTACTGGGAAAACCATAGCTTTGATTATACAGATCCTTTGTTGGCAAAGTGACGCCTCTGCCTTTTATTTTTAATACACTGTCTAGATTTGTCATAGCTTTCCTTCCAAAGAGCAAGCAACTTTTAATTTCATAGCTGTAGTTACCATCCACAGTGATTTTGGAACCCAAGAAAATAAAATCTGCCACTGTTTCCATTTTTTTCCCCATGTATTTGCCATGAGTCATGGGGCCACATGCCATGGTCTTAGTTTTTTGAATGTTGAATTTTAGGAGATTTTTCAGTCTCCTCTTTCACTTTCATCAAGACTGCCAGAGTTCAAATAATGTGCCTGATAAAATATCAGTGTATTCAGTGGTGACAAACATGAAAAAGAGCAAGAGTTTGCATGTTTGGTCCCCCAAAAGTCCCCATATGTTCGTTTTCATCACACTCATACTCTAAAAATAACAAATGATTTGTCTTCAGGTCCAACTCTGACCTTCCAATCTCACCACTTATTCTATACACATTCTACTGAAACCACTGAGGCCCTCACCCCAAAACTCTTGACATCTATCATTTACAGTAATCTTACTACTTATCCTATATCCTGTTGAGTCTCTTCCCAAATTTTGCTCTCAGATGCTTTTTTATAAATAGAGCTCTGAGTAAATAATATTCCTCTCAATAACTTTTAATGGATTTTCATCATTACCAGATTATAAATTCTCCATGCAAGAATACTGAAGTGGGTAGCCATTCTCTTCTCCAGGGAATCTTCCTGACCCAGGGATAAAACCCAGGTCTCCTGCATTGTAGACATATTCTTTACCATATGAGCCACCAAAGAAGCCCATGTATATGGTATACCTATTTAGAACTCTCTTTATGCACATGGATATGTTTGTTTATTTACAAATATGTACAGATTTTATATATATATATATATATATACACACACACACACACACACACATATATACAGCATCTCTTCTTCCACAATTCTCCTAATGGACACCATATTATATGCAAATGAATTACTGGAAGCCTTTGGACAAACCTTCCTCACAGGTACACGGTTTTGTTACTACAGGGCTCTCCAGTGAGAATGCTCCCTCCAGGAATACTTGTCTTTATTTGCAATTGTAATTGTCCTTTCTTCAAGATCTGTCTTAAATGTTAGAGCTTCCATGATGCATTTCCAATTACCTCAAAGAGAATAAAAATACTCCCTCATTTGAAACATTTATTTATTCTTTTAGGCCACAGATGACATTATGTAATTCTTATTTTTGGCTTACAAGCTTTTTTAGCATACAGTGCATTACTTATTTTCAATCTTGCAATGAGCCAACAGACTAGGCCTGGGATGGCCACTCTATGTCAATGCATCTTCATATGTTTCTTTCAAGATGATCACAAGAATGATACACCTAAAGTGAATTAATCTTGTTATTCTTAGCAGGAGGATCAGCTCCAGAGATAGAGCATGACAAAGTATCAGGGTGAAGTTCCTTAGTTAGACATTTGGATTAAAAATACAAACCAAATAACTATTTACACTGGGGGTCTCTCAGCAACTCGGGCTTCCTGTGTAACCTCCTCTTGAACATGTGTAATCTATGGATTCTTCTGATCTGATGTGTCTTTCAGAAAAATTCTGTGTTATGCCTTGCAGAAATTCAACACATCTCTTCACTGATGTGTTCCCATTCTCACTTCTGTTATAATTGTTTTTCTATATCAAATATGCAAAAAATTTTTGCATATCATATATGTCATTTCAGTAGCATGTTGGAAAAGATGTGGATTATGAACTTGCACAAAGCCTGCATTTTAGAAGATAATCTGCAGAATTCTTCAAAAAGTTCCTATGAAATTACATGTGTACTCTTTAATGTTATTTAGATACAATGTATAATGTCACAATGCTAAGGTTATTTAGCTGTTGATATTGGATTAAACTATCTGTTGGAAATGCTAAAACACCGTTGAAATACCCTTTATTATGAAGGTGTATTAATTTGTTTAACCTAGAGAGAAAAAAGAATCCATAGTTCCTCTCTATTTATATACATGATAAACTTTTTTTTCTCATCAATTTACAATACTTTGTACTGTTGAGAAATTGTTGAGATTGTACTGCTGCTGCTAAGTCACTTCAGTAGTGTCCAACTCTGTGCGACCCCATAGACGGCAGCCCACCAGGCTCCTCCATCCCTGGAATTCTCCAGGCAAGAATACTGGAGTGGGTTGCCATTTCCTTCTCCAATGCAAGAAAGTGAAAGTGAAGTCACTCAGTACTGTCCAACTCTTAGCAACTCCATGGACTGCAGCCCACCAGGCTCCTCTGTCCATGGGATTTTCCAGGCAAGAGTACTGGAGTGGGGTGCCATTGCCTTCTCCGTGAGATTGTACTGCTACTGCTAAGTCACTTCAGTCGTGTCCAACTCTGTGTGACCCCATAGACCGCAGCCCACCAGGCTCCCCCGTCCCTGGGATTCTCCAGGCAAGAACACTGGAGTGGGTTGCCATTTCCTTCTCCAATGCATGAAAGTGAATAGTGAAAGTGAAGTTGCTCAGTCATGTCCGACCCTCAGTGACCCCATGGACTGCAGCCTTCCAGGCTCCTCCATCCATGGGATTTTCCAGGCAAGAGTACTGGACTGGGGTGCCATTGCCTTCTCCGGAGATTGTACTAGTTTGTGTTAAAAGAATCAACACTTAAGGAGTCAGATAAAAACAAACACCATCAAATCTACAACAGTAATTCTTAGTGTGAATTGTGAACTAACTAGCCAGCATCTCATTAGTGATTCAAGGTAAGGTAAGCCATAATATTGGTGGCATTATCACATTTCATTTGCTATGAAGTGAATTCCTTGATCAGATAAATGCATGCAATATGAATTGCCATCAGAGTGGATAAGGAATCTTGTAAGTCCACAGATGGTTGTTTTTGCAGAAGCACTGACTCATTGGAAAAGTCTCTGATGCTGGGAGGGATTGGGGGCAGGAGGAGAAGGGGACGACAGAGGATGAGATGGCTGGATGGCATCACTGACTTGATGGACGTGAGTCTCAGTGAACTCCGGGACTTGGTGATGGACAGGGAGGCCTGGCTGGCTGCGATTCATGGGGTCGCAGAGTCGGACACAACTGAGCAACTGATCTGATCTGATCTGATCTGACTGCCAGCAAGGAAGAATCTTTATCTAGAGCAAGCATCTATTCTAATAATAACAAAACACTCTTCCATGATGGAAAATTGTCCAATGCAATCAACATGCCAGCAGGTGGCTGGCTGATCACCTAAATGACTGATGCAGTATCAGGGACTCTGTGTTGGTCTCTGTGCTGGCAGAAAAGGCACTCAAAATGACCTTGACTAGCTGGCCATAGTGAGCGGAAGTCCATGTTGCTGAGACTATACATAATTTCCATTCCTGACACTATGACACCTTTTTTCAAAAGCCTATTTTGTGATGATGGGGTAGCTATAGAAACAGCTTGACTGGTATCTGAGAATGGGTCATCATATCCTTTAATGATTAAAGTCCTCCATTGCTGAAATCATCCTTTACTGAGCAGTCACATGGGACACAAATATCTTGTTGTGTTTATTGGGATCTATCCACATATTTCTTCCATATTTCCTTGGCATCAATCTTCCAGTAACACTGCTTCAAAATCCCTGACCATCAGCCAAACCATTCTCTAAAACCCTTGAGCTATTATATCATCACCTATCAGGCCATTTCTCTTTCTAGGAAAGTGAACAACCAGGTGAACTGCTCAAAGTTCTGTCCACTGGGAGGGTTTTCCACCACTGCTCTCCTCCAGAGATGTCACCGAGAGCGGTAATGGTAATCTGAGAGTTGTCCACTCTCAGAAAGTGTGTGCATATTTTGTAGAACCATCTGTAAACCAGGTCCAGGCAATCTCTTTCTTTATTGACTACTGACAACACTCATGCCACACTCCATTAGGCCACAATTCAAAATGGGATAGAGGCTTTGCCTCACACCTAAGGTCTACACTGTTTTTTATCCCTATAGAGGCCTGCCAAAGATTCCAAACAGCATCCCTATCTGCACTACCACTCCAAGCAGCATTTTTTCTTCTGCTGGATCATATGACCCAAGTAGCACAACAGGTTGAACAGCAGCCTAGTCCTTTTACAAATACTTCTCCCGTTCTGAACTACAGTCAAAAGCAGAAGTTTTTCCGGTTCCTTGCAACCAGTGAGGATGATGCTGCCTCCAAAATCCACAGTGGCCCACTAAGCGTTCTGTGTTTGTTTTGGTTGCAGGATGGGCCAGATGCAACAATTTATCCATCATCTGTGAAGGTGTACCTCTACATGACCCACACAACTGATCTCCAAGGAATATCACTAAGTTAAACGGGCCTTGAAATTTGTTGAATTTATTTCTCATCTACTAGTAAGCAACTGTCCACCAGTAAGTATAAAGTAGTTGCTATTTCTTGCTCACTAGGTCCAATCAGCATAACGGACCAGTATAATATCTGTGGGAAGAAAAGAAATCAAGATCCTTAAGGAAATATTTGTAGACCTTATGTGTGATAAAAGACTTGTATCCAGGATATATGAAAATTTCTCAAAACCCCAAAATAAGAAAATATATAACTCCATTAAAAATGGACAAAAGGTTTAAACCGACACTTTAGTAAGCTAGACATGCTGCCAAGTCGCTTCAGTCGTGTCCGACTCTGTGCGACCCCATGGACTGCAGCCTACCAGGCTTCTCTGTCCATGGGATTCTCCAGGCAAGAACCCTGGAGTAGGTTGCCATTTCCTTCTCCAATGCATGAAAATGGAAAGTGAAAGTGAAGTCAGTCAGTCTTGTCTGACTCTTAGCGACCCCATGAACTGCAGCCTACCAGGATCCTCCATCCATGGGATTTTCCGGGCAACAGTACTGGAGTGGAAGCTAGATATACATATGTCAAATAAGAACACAAAAACGTGCTCAATATAATTTGTCATTGGGAAAATGCAAATGAAGACCACAGTGTGATACCATGACCCACCATTAAAAAGGCTAAAATTGAAAAAGACTACTCACACTGAAAGTTGCAATGCAAACCTTTGTATTTATATACAGGCAACAAAATGAGTTAAAAGATAATTACACAAAATTGAAGGGGATAATATAGGTTATATTGAAGCTAATGATACACATTATATTGTTTATTTCATCCTTCTGTTGAGTTTTCACAGTGATTTATCTCCAATCTGTCTTGGTTTTTCATCTCTTATTTAGCTTTCACTAGGATATAGGATCGGTAAGGCAATGGCAACCCACTCCAGTACCCTTGCCTGGCAAATCCCATGGGTGGAGGAGCCTGGTAGGCTGCAGTCCATGGGGTCGCCAAGAATCGGACACAACTGAGCGACTTCACTTTCACTTTTCACTTTCATACATTGGAGAAGGAAATGGCAACCCACTCCAGTGTTATTGCCTGGAGAATCCCAGGGACGGGGAGCCTGGTGGGCTGCCGTCTATGCGGTCGCACAGAGTCAGACAGGACTGAAGCGACTTAGCAGCAGCAGCAGATTTTCCCTTAGCTATCAATCTAGTTTCAGGTGTAAATTAAACATTTTTTTACTTTTCAGATATCAAAACATGAAATGTTTTCATATCATACTATTTTATCATATATAATATCATTTTTTAAATTAACATTCAATAGCAACTTCTCTGTTAATAACTAAAGTCAAATCAGAACATGTGATTATCGTGTTCAAAATCCATCAGCAATTTTCCTTTTAGTCCGCATAAACAGCAAAGTCCCTGACCTTGTGTCCAGATGCTCTGTGATACCACAAGTGCTGGCCTCCCTTTGCCTTCTAGCTCCTCTTTGCTTCTCTCTTTGCATGCCAGCTCCATTTGTTATTCTTCCTTTCTTTAATAATCTAGCTCACTGATAAACTAGGCCTATCAATTATGGAAGATCCTAAGGATGGCAAATATCCAGAGGCATCACCTTGATAGAAATGAAGACCCTCAGGCCTTATTCTTCACCTACTAAAATAGAATCTACATTTTAGAAAAATTTCCAGGAGATTCACAAGGATTAAAGTTGGAAAAGCAATGATCTAGGCCACCTCCCACTGTGGTCCCCGGGTTTTCTTTTTCCTTTGCTCCTCCCACCAAATGTTGCCTAGTAAGATTTTTGATCAATTTTCAGCTTAAGGTGGAAAGTTACTTGTAGGTCTGGAATTTGAGTTAAATTTTGATAAGGAGGACAATTTTATTGGGGTCAATTCCTGAAAGGAATCTGGAACTTTTGTCCAAGTAAATTCAAGATGATTAGCTCAGAAAAAACATACTGATCAAGGCATGTTTCAGAGCATCAAAATTTACAGATAAATTGAAGTTTACATAAATATGTCAGAAGTGTCATCTGTGGTGGAAAATAGTGTAATTTCAATAGTTAAAACGAGAACTGCCAACAATGACTTGATATTTACAATTTTAAGGCTAATGCCCTGTGGAAAAACCTGTACTTCTACATGTTCAAATCTATATACCCAGAGGAAAAGCTTAGTTTTGTCCTAAAGGGAATCCTTGTATGTTATCTGGGAATTTTAGTTCTTCACTTCTTCCTGTTCTAGCAAAAAAAAAAAAAAAAATAGTTATACAACTTGCTGACTATTATATTCAAAGCAAATTTATTTAAACAACATTTTCCGGAACTTGGGAAACAAAGCCTCCAAAATGAATGGGTATGCAAGGACTTGCTACACGTGTTACTGTCATTCCAGTGCTGTTTTTATTATTTTCTACTTAAAAATCCTAACTCTTTGAAAGGATCTCCACAATTTCTTACAAGATATGGGTAAGAGAAAACTGAATTCTATAAGATTGACTATTCATTTTATAAAGTAGTCAAAAGACTGTATAATTTATAATAATTTTAGATTGATTTCCAGGATGCAAAAAAAACCTGACAGTGGAAAATGTAAAACAATGGATACATTATCTGTATATGTTTTTCTGTGAGTAAATCTGTGAGCAAAATATCTATAAGATTGAATTATTCCCTTTAACAATAACTTATTATCTTTCTAACACAATTTAAATGACTTTATAAGTTTTGGTGAACTAAAATGTTAAACAATTAAACTGGATTTAAACATCAGGTTATATATGTCCTACGTAAAACATTTTTCAGTTTATTCTGATTAAAGATCCATTCTTTTTAATTAATTACAATCTCTTAATAAACTTTTAAGGTAAGTTACTTATATTATCTCCTCTATTCTTTCACTTACTTGTGACAATAATTTCACTGAATATATGTATATATTATATGTATACTTGATAAGCATATATTCAAGAAATATATAGAAAATACCTCTCTTCTGGTCTTGCCAGTTTTATGATTTAAAAAAGACCCACACACATATTGTTTGAGAATCTTCAATTATTAGTGATTTGGGACTACATGGAAAAGAGCCTCTTTCAAATAAAAAAATACCTAACAACTGTAATTACTGGCACTGGTTATTTATATGACCTGAATTGGGCTCCAGCCTTTGAATCAATTTTTTGCTAATGGAAGAAATTGCTCTCAAGTAAAACCCAGCAGGTTTTTAGAGAAGTTCTAATTACTGTAATAATAAGTATAAATCAACTTCTAAATATTGAAAGAACTATCTAGCAATGCTAGTATGTTTATAGACAGCCAAAGTTTCTAGGGTAAAATTTAAATTAAAATTCTCTGTCACACAAATTCCCTAGGAAGATAAACTTGGAATTTTAAAGAAAAGAGTAAGAAAAGATTCCCAGTGTTGACAATACTTAATGAAAACCAGTTAAGACAAATATTTACCTGCAAACGTTCCCCTTATTTCCTTTTCAGTGTTTATGTGATACTACCTCTGTCTTTACTGGCTTGTCTTTCCTACACTTATCTTTCCACATCTCTGCTATATTTTATCTATTCCTCACTCTCCTTTTTTTCTTTTTTCATCTACCCAAATTTCTCCTTTCCACTCCTCCTGTTTGTTTTCTCTTCTTGATGCTTTCCTCTCCCCTCTCGAAAATTTTTACTTAAATGCTCTACAGGGGAAGAAAAAAAATGCATTTTCCTATGGGCAGTAGATAAATTCCAGTTGTTTTCCTTTTTTTTTTTCTTACTCAAAAACGCTCCCCTTATTCTGTGTACCATGTTTCCTGTTTATTTCTTACTATCCTCTGTCCTTGACACTATTACAAAATGGAAACCACTCTCAGTAAAAACACTAAAAACCTCTCACTTCATTTTTCTTTATTCACTCCTTGTTCACCAGAGCATTCATTTTTCCAATTGCTACAGCACGTCATTATGTCTTTGAGGGTCTTTTCTCTTTTTATGTCCACATAATTCAATTCTCCAGCTCCTCTTCTGCTTCTCTGATCACTCTATTTAGAACGTTTTTCTGGTCTCTCCCCTATCTCTCTTGGTTAGAGCCAGGGCACTTATTGTACTTCCCAGGGGCACTAGTGGTAAAGAACCCACCTGCCAATGCAGGAAACATAAGAGATGTGGGTTCAGTCCCTGGGTAGGGAAGATCCCCTGGAAGAGGGCACGGCAACCCATTCCAGGATTCTTGCCTGGAGAATCCCATGGACAGGGGAGCCTGGTGGGCTACAGTCCATAGCAAAGAGTCAGACAAGACTGAAGTGACTTAGCACGCATACACAGGGCACTTGTTTGCAACAGAAAGTTAGTTAGTTAAATGGAAGTTGACTATTACGTAGAAAGTCCAGGGAGATTGGAAGAATCAGCTGAAAATGGGCAGGAATAGAAGAAAGCAACACAGTGAGACAACAGCCAAAATCAAATCCCTACACTTGCTCAATAGGAGCTCTGCCACAGCTCACACAGACAATGTTGGTGCAGATTCAGGAAGCATTTCCCAGGGTCTTGATATGGCTGCCTTGGCTGACTTGGCAACCAAAATTCTCTTTTCTTCCTGTCCCTTTCTTTTCTCCATATTACAAATTCAGTATTGGTGCATTTGACTGGTCAAAGCTACATCAAGTCCTCTTACTCAAGGAGCAAAAGGAATGGGAAAGAGTTCCTGGTTCTTTTGATTTCTAGAGTAAGAATGATATGTATTCACTTCGAAGCCTCTTTAACAAAATTTCCTCAAGTTTCATGCCACACCCTCCTTCTTTTCACCTTATACATACTTTCTAATGGTTGCTGCTGCTGCTGCTAAGTCACTTCAGTCGTGTCCGACTCTGTGCGACCCCATAGACGGCAGCCCGCCAGGCTCCGCCATCCCTGGGACTCTCCAGGCAAGAACACTGGAGTGGGTTGCCATTTCCTTCTCCAATTTCTAATGGTTAGGTTATCCATAAGTATGCCTTCAGCTACCCAAATACTTTCAAATCATTGTTTATATTATGCTCTAACAAACTCATACTACTAAGCTATCCCAAGTGGATAATCAGGGGATGCTCTCTCTATAACAAGTGGCCAAAGCATTTGAGTTCTCAAATTCAATTTTGATGACCATCTGCCCATCACCAAGTGTCCTCTCTCTCCTTCACTGACCACTCCTTCTAAACCTAACATGTCACTGAGTCCTAGGGACTCTATATTCTGATTTATCTTGGTCTACTCTTTGCCTTTTTCATCAATCCTAATAACATATTACACACTGACTAATAATTTCACATGCATTTGAATCAACTAGAGAGCATTTTGGAAATACAGATTATTAGACTTCATTCTTATTCCCACTGAATCAGTATCTACAGTAATACCTCATAATCTATAGTTTGTACAAAAATTTCCCCCAGACAATTCTGATATGTATTCTGGTTTGGAAAACACCAGACAGGAGTATCAGCGCTTTCTAATTATTGTTCCTAATTCTGCTTTCCCTTCTCTGCAGAGTATTTTTTACATACCAAACATTTAATTTAAAAAATATCTTGCCATGAATTTCCTAGTCCTAAAACTTTTCAGTGCATACCTACTGCCCAAGAAATAAAAGTTCAAGATCCTTCAAATGTCATTAAAATAACTCTATAATTCAAACTTCTTTCCCCTAAACCCTCATCCAAGTCCCAGATGCAGAATGTTTCTAACACATACAAGTATCCTCACAAATTTAGCTCATTTTACAATGTCTGTCCTTTCTTCTAAGTCTTTTAATTCCTGCACATTTTTTGAACTGAAATACTTACATTTTCTATTATGCCAATTCCTCAGATTATTTTTCATTGTCATGATAGTAGTGAATAAAATCAAGGGCATTCTGACAAGTGCATGGTTTTATTTCAACTACTTATTCCAATATTCTTTCTATATAATCTTAATGAATGTTCCTTTTACATTTACTGCATTTCATTTTAGGGGCTATCCAGTAACAACATGGGTACTAAAAATGCAACATCACTGACAGAATTTGTTCTCACAGGACTTACATATCAACCAGATTGGTATATTCACCTGTTCCTGATGTTCCTGATAATATATCTCATCACCACTGTAGGAAATCTTGGACTAATTGCTCTCATCTATAATGACCCTCACCTTCACATCCCCATGTACTTATTCCTTGGGAGTTTAGCCTTTGTGGATGCTTGGATCTCATCCACTGTGACTCCCAAGATGCTCGTCAACTTCCTGGCCAAGAGGAAGATGATCTCTCTCTCTGAATGCATAACACAGTTGTTTTCCTTTGCATTCAGCGCAACCACAGAATGTTTTCTCTTGGCAACAATGGCGTTTGATCGGTATGTGGCCATATGCAAACCATTACTTTATTCAGTGATTATGACCAATAGATTATGCATCCGACTATCAGTCTTATCATTTGTAGGTGGCCTTATTCATTCCATAATTCATATAGGTTTTTTATTCAGATTAACCTTCTGTAAGTCTAACATAATACACCACTTTTATTGTGACATCATGCCATTGTTTAAGATTTCTTGTACTGACACTTCAATCAATGTTCTGATGGTATTTATTTTCTCAGGGTCAATACAAGTGTTCACCATTCTTACTGTTCTCGTCTCTTATATACTTGTTCTCTTTACAATCTTAAAAAATAAATCCATACAAGGCATAAGGAAGGCCTTCTCCACCTGTGAAGCCCACCTCCTATCTGTCTCTTTATATTATGGGCCTCTTCTCTTCAGGTATGTGCACCCTGGTTCTGCACAAACAGATGTTCAAGATATGATGGACTCTCTATTTTACACTGTTATAATTCCTTTGTTAAATCCAATCATCTATAGCCTGAGAAATAAGAAAGTCATAGACTCACTGACAAAAGTGTTAAAGAGAAATGTTTAGATTTCATAATGTTATCTGTAGTCTTTTTTTTTTTTATTAAAATCATCATATGGATGTAAAGATTAGACGTGTCTCTGTTTTGGTTAGTGTTCCAAGCTTCTTGTGTTTATAACTGCCTTTGTTTTTAAGGTGTTATGACTTAAAGTGTTAGCACTAATATACTCCCTAAAATATTTGTATATGTTGTTCAAAAATACAAAGAACTTTAAACAAGTATTTATGTCATGCTACAATAACTGAAGCGGAATACAAATTAAAACACTTTTATGCTTAAATGTTCTTCACTATAGCTTTATAAAGTCATTAAGCATTGAAATAGTATAGTTCCTCTGAACAGCATGATGTTGATTTAGATAGGAATACAGCTGTGCAGCCTGTAGACTCATATCTCATTTAACTCCATAGTGGAGGTGGGTTTGTGTTTGAACAAAGGCAAATCGCAGGAATTCTGCTGCCATCCAAAGGTCTTCCATCCACTCTATCTGGGACATGATGCATTTCACTTCTTGTGGGGATTCAATACTCATATCACAGAGAGAAACAGAAATTGGGAAAGCAATGAGGAAAAAATAAGAATGAAACAGGGAAGGTCAAACCAAATTGTAAAAGGATGCCCCCTTAGCTTAGTGTACTGTTTTGAATAATGAGGACAGTTTTCTCTCATTACATATATTTCCTTGAAAGGTAATTTCCAGCTGTGTTTGTATGTTGTGGGATAACCTTAAAAGTTCACTAATTCAGAAAGCTAGGAGATGAAATTTCAGAATAATTGGAATGACATAGAGAATAAAAGTGATGTAACAGAAAGGAAATGGTCAATCTTGCTAGACTTTTAAAAAATGAAGTTACTAGGAAGATAAAGAAATTATTAATATATAAAACATTTCTAACACCAGTCAGAATGGCTGCTGTCAAAAAAGTCTACAAACAATAAATGCTGGAGAGGATGCAGAGAAAAAGGAACCCTCTTACACTGTTGGTGGGAATGCAAACTAGTACAGCCACTATGGAGAACAGTGTGGAGATTCCTTAAAAAACTGGAAATAGAACTGCCATATGACCCAGCAATCCCACTGCTGGGCAAACACACTGAGGAAACCAGAATTGAAAGAGACACATGTACCCCAATGTTCATTGCAGCACTGTTTACAATAGCCAGGACATGGAAGCAACCGAGATGTTCATTGGCAGATGAATGGATAAGAAAGCTGTGGTACATATACACAATGGAGTATTACTCAGCCATTAAAAAGAATGCAATTGAATCAGTTCTAATGAGATGGATGAAACTGGAGCCTATTATACAGAATGAAGTCAGAAAGAAAAACACCAATACAGTATACTAATGCATATATATTGAATTTAGAAAGATGGTTGGAGCAGGAAATGGCAACCCACTCCAGTACTCTTGCCTGAAAAATCCAATGGACAGAGGAGCCTGGTAGGCTACAGTCCATGGGGTTGCAAAGAGTTGGACATGACTGAGAGACTTCACTTTCACTTTTCACCTTCATGCATTGGAGAAGGAAATGGCACCAACTCCAGGGTTCTTGCCTTGGGAATCCCAGGGACGGAGAAGCGTTGTGAGCTGCCATCTATGGGGTTGCAGACTCAGACACGACTGAAGCAACTTAGCAGCAGCAGCAGCAAGATGGTAATGATGACCCTATATGCGAACAGCAAAACACAGATATAAAGAACAGTCTTTTGGACTCTGAGGGAGAAGGCAAGGGTGGGATGATTTGAGAGGGTAGCTTTGAAACGTACATAAAAATAAAAATCTAGACCGTGTTGTTTACATGATGGCTTCAGATGCATATTCAGTTCAGTACAGTCGCTCAGTCGTGTCCGACTTTTTTTGACCCCATTAATCACAGCACGCCAGGCCTCCCTTTCCATCAACAACTCCAGGAGTTCACTCAAACTCATGTCCATCGAGTCGGTGATGCCATCCAGCCATCTCACCTTCTGTTGTATCCTTCTCCTCCTGCTCCCAATCCCTCCAAGCATCAGGGTCTTTTCCAATGAGTCAACTCTTCACATGAGGTGGCAAAGTATTGGAGTTTCAGCTTTAGCATCAGTCCTTCCAGTGAACATCCAGGATTGATCTCCTTTAGGATGGACTGGTTGGATTTCCTTGCAGTCCAAGAGACTCACAAGAGTCTTCTACAACACCACAGTTCAAAAGAATCAATTCTTCGGAACTCAGCTTTTGTCACAGTCCAACTCTCACATCCATACATGACCACTGGAAAAACCTAGCCTTGACTAGACGGACATTTGTTGACAAAGTAATATATCTGCTTTTTAATATGCTATCTAGGTTGGTCATAACTTTCCTTCCAAAGAGTAAGCGTCTTTTAATTTCATGGCTGCAGTCACCATCTGCAGTGATCTTAGCGCCAAATAAAATAAAGTCTGACACTATTTCCACTGTTTCCCCATCTATTTGCCATGAAGTGATGGGACCAGATCCCATGATCTTAGTTTTCCGAATGTTGAGCTTTAAGACAACTTTTTCACTTTCCTCTTTCACTCTAATCAAGAAGCTTTTTAGTTCTTCTTCACTTACTGCCATAAGAGTGGCATCAACTGCATATCTGAGGTTATTGATATTTCTCCCAGTAATCTTGATTCCAGCTTGTGCTTCCTCCAGCCCAGCCGTTCTCATGATGTATTCTGCATAGAAGTTAAATAAGCAGGGTGACAATATACAGCCTTGACATACTCCTTTTCCTATTTGGAACCAGTCTGTTGTTCCATGTCCAGTTCTAACTGTTGCTTCCTGACCTGCATATAGGTTTCTCAACAGGAAGGCCAGGTGGTCTGGTATTCCCTTCTCTTTCAGAATTTTCCACAGTTTATTGTGATCCACACAGTCAAAGGCTTTGGCATAGTCAATAAAGCAGAAATAGATGTTTTCTGGAACTCTCTTGCTTTTTCGATGATCCAGCAGATGTTGGCAATTTGACATCTGGTTCCTCTGCCTTTTCTAAAACCAGCTTGAACATCTGGAAGTTCACAGTTCACGTATTGCTGAAGCCTGGCTTGGAGAATTTTAAGCATCACTTTACTAGTGTGTGAGATGAGTGCAACTGTGTGGTAGTTTGAGCATTCTTTTGCATTGCCTTTCTTTGGGATTGGAATGAAAACTGACCTTTTCCAGTCCTGTGGCCACTGCTGAGTTTTCCAAATTCACTGACATATTGAGTGCAGCACTTTCACAGCATCATCTTTCAGGATTTGAAAGAGCTCAACTGGAATTCCATCACCTCCACTAGCTTTGTTTGTAGTGATGCTTTCTAAGGCCCACTTGACTTCACATTCCAGGATGTCTGGCTCTAGATGAGTGATCACACCATCATGATTATCTGGGTCGTGAAGCTCTTTTTTATACAGTTCTGTGTATTCTTGCCACCTCTTCTTAATATCTTGTGCTTCCATTAGGTCCATATCATTTCTGTCCATCGAGCCCTCTTTGCATGAAATGTTCCCTTGTTATCTCTTTTTCTTGAAGAGATCTCTAGTCTTTCCCATTCTGTTGTTTTCCTCTATGTCTTTGCACTGATCGCTGAGGAAGGCTTTCTTATCTCTCCTTGCTATTCTTTGGAACTCTGCATCAGATGCTTATATCTTTCCTTTTCTCCTTTGCTTTTCACTTCTCTTCTTTTCACAGCTGTTTGTAAGGCCTCCTCAGACAGCCATTTTGCTTTTTAGCATGTCTTTTCCATGAGGATGGTCTTGATCCCTGTCTCCTGTACAGTGTCACGAACCTCCATCCATAATTCATCAGGCACTGTATCTATCAGATCTAGTCCCTTAAATCTATTTCTCACTTCCACTGTATAATTATAAGGGATTTGTTTTATGTCATACCTGAATGGTCTATTGGTTTTCCCTACTTTCTTCAATTTAAGTCTGAATTTGGCAATAAGGAGTTCATGGTTGGAGCCACAGTCAGCTGCCGGTCTTGTTTTTGCTGACTGTATAGAGCTTCTCCATCTTTGGCTGCAAAGAATATAATCCATCTGATTTCGGTGTTGACCATCTGGTGATGTCCATGTGTAGAGTCTTCTCTTGTGTTGTTGGAAGAGGGTGTTTCCTGTGACCAGTACATTCTCTTGGCAAAACTCTATTAGCCTTTGCCCTGCTTCATTCTGTACTCCAAGGCCAAGTTTGCCTGTTACTCCAGGTGTTTCTTGACTTCCTACTTTTGCATTCCAGTCCCCTATAAGGAAAAGGACATCTTTTTGGGGGTGTTAGTTCTAAAAGGTCTTGTAGGTCTTCATAGAACCGTTTAACTTCAGCTTCTTCAGCGTTACTGGTTAGGGCAATGTCTTGGATTACCGTGATATTGAATGGTTTGCCTTGGAAACGAATAGAGATCATTCTGTCCTTTTTGAGATTGCATCCATGCCGGGGACCAGCCCCAGCTGATCCAGGGTATTCGAAGGAGAGACAGCCTAGGCAACTATTTATATGCTAATTAGAGATATAAAGAATAATAGAATGAGGATAGCTCAGTAGCAAAATTCAGTGGAGAAAAGAGGCTGAGTAGCTTGGTTTACGCGGGAGACCAATAAAACTTCAAGACAAGAAGTTTGCACCACTTACGTAGGCCGCAGGCGCCCTCTCGAATAGCGGAAGGTGCCTCACCCTAGACACCTTCTCGAGTGAGTCTTAGAAGCCCAGGCATAATTAGTAAGCGTGGTGGGTTCCGCGCTCCAGATGGAGACTTCAGCCAGAATGTGAAAAGAATGACATGGGGAGACCAAGCGCTGGTGAGCAAGGCCCGTAGCTTTATTTTCAACAGGGGTTTTTATACCCTAAGTTACACATAGAGGATAATAGGGGATGCAAAGTCAGCAGTCTTTGATTCTTATCAAAAACCAGGGTTTCTTTCCTGCAAATTTATCGTATACAATGGTTTAGGTGATTTACATCATCTTCTGGCCAGAAGGCCTACTAACATTTTATGACTCTTGACAAGGACTTATCAACAAAGACTTATTTTCTCTAAGAGTAATTATTTTAAGGTTTGGCGCCATCTTCCGAAGATAAAATTGCATTCCTATAGGGTGGATGTGTAATGGGTTTACAACAAAGGAAAGAATTTATTACCTTAAGGGTCTAAAATTACTAACACCAAGGCCACTACTTATTTTTTCTATATACCAACTATATTAATTAATACATATTCAAGGATACAATTCAGGGGGTGTGAAAACTTGGCAACAAGCATTGACTCATCAATGAAATCCTTTACTAGTTTATTCTGACAGTTTCTAACTCTCTGAGAGGCTCTAAGCTATTTGAATATCTTAAGCTTCCCGAGCCTCTCAAGGCTGGGAGACTGTAAACAATCGTATGCATAGCTGCAGGAGTCCGGGTAAACTTGTCAGGCGAGTTAGAGAGCCATCTGAGGGGTTTGAATTTAAACACTCCTAATTGCCCAGGAACTTTATTAATTGGAGCTGTAAGTTAACTCTTTGACAGAGAGAGAGAGATGGTGGTAGGGGACAGCCCCCAGTAAAGTCAGAGGTGAGAGCACAAAGCAATAAAGTAGGCAGACTCTGGTTTTTTGGGGGAAAATGCTTGAAAATATCTGGGCGGACTCCTGAGGCTCGATCCCGCCTTTGCGTATGCCGAGCCTCCTTCCTCATGACCTTTGTCACGGAGTGGAATGCCTCACCGGCTCCCGGCACATCCAAGTACAGCATTTCAGACTCATTTGTTGACCATGATGGCTACTCCATTTCTTCTAAGGGATACCTGCCCGCAGTAGTAGATATAAGGGTCATCTGAGTTAAATTCACCCATTCCAGTCCATTTTAGTTCACTGATCCCTAGAATGCTGATGTTCATTCTTGGCATCCACTGTTTGACCACTTCCAATTTGCCTTGATTCATGGACCTGACATTCCAGGTTCCTATGCAATACTGCTCTTTCCAGCATTGGACCTTGCTTCTATCACCAGTCACATTCACAACTGGGCTTTGTTGTGATGCTTTGGCTCCATCCCTTCATTCTTTCTGGAGTTATTTCTCCACTGATCTCCAGTAGCATACTGGGCACCTACCAACCTGGGGAGTTCCTCTTTCAGTATCCTATCATTTTGTCTTTTCATACTGTTCATGGGGTTCTCAAGGCAAGAATACTGAAGTGGTTTGCCATTCCCTTCTCCAGTGGACCACATTCTGTCAGACCTCTCCACCCGGACCCTCCCGTCCAGATGCATATTACCAAGTTCAAATTGTGTTAAGATTATATGGTGTCATAGTGCCTAGTGGATAGCTTGGGAAGATATGAAAATGAATAATATTTTGGATGATTTGTGACCTCAAGGTACTTAGATGTCAGCTTTCATCTCACTTTAAGCTCTAGATACAATGAGTAATCCATCTTCACGACTCTTACCTTATCTTCCTCAACACTGAAATTCCATACACTTTAATATTAACACTACTGTGGTCTTTACCCTAAAAATTATCCACCTTTGAGCACTTACTTACCTCCTATATCCTAAGGATACTCATGAGTCCTAACCATACCTGATAGTTTATTCTTCATAAATAGAACAATGATTAAAACATATTCCATTTTGATAACTTTTAATGGATTGATGTGCTAATAGATTATTTGCAAATATGGTGTTTGTGTGTATATATATATATTTTTCTGTGTATATACACATACATCTGATTCATGGGTATGTCCAGATTAAATGATATATATAAGTATATATCTATATAGGAGAAAAGGAAAGATATACACACTTGAATGCAGAGTTCCAAAGAATAGCAAGGAGAGATAAGAAAGCCTTCCTCAGCGATCAGTGCAAAGACATAGAGGAAAACAACAGGATGGGAAAGACTAGAGATCTCTTCGAGAAAATTAGAGATATCAAGGGAACATTTCATGCAAAGATGGGCTTCATAAAGGACAGAAATGGTATGGACCTAACAGAAGCAGAGGATATTAAGAAGAAGTGGCAAGGATACACAGAAGAACTGTACAAAAAAGATCTTCACGACCCAGATAATCACGATGGTGTGATCACTGACCTAGAGCCAGACATCCTGGAATGTGAAGTCAAGTGGGCCTTAGAAAGCATCACTACGAACAAAGCTAGTGGAGGTGATGGAATTCCAGTTGAGCTCTTTCAAATCCTGAAAGATGATGCTGTGAAAGTGCTGCACTCAATATGCCAGCAAATTTGGAAAACTCAGCAGTGGCCACAGGACTGGAAAAGGTCAGTTTTCATTCCAATCCCAAAGAAAGGCAATGCAAAAGAATGCTCAAACTACCACACAGTTGCACTCATCTCACACACTAGTAAAGTGATGCTTAAAATTCTCCAAGCCAGGCTTCAGCAATACATGAACTGTGAACTTCCAGATATTCAAGCTGGTTTTACAAAAGGCAGAGGAACCAGATGTCAAATTGCCAACACCCGTTGGATCATGGAAAAAAGCAAGGGAGTCCAGAAAAACATCTATTTCTGCTTTATTGACTATGCCAAAGCCTTTGACTGTGTGGATCACAATAAACTGTGGAAAATTCTGAAAGAGAAGGGAATACCAGACCACCTGGCCTTCCTGTTGAGAAACCTATATGCAGGTCAGGAAGCAACAGTTAGAACTGGACATGGAACAACAGACTGGTTCCAAATAGGAAAAGGAGTATGTCAAGCCTGTATATTGTCACCTTGCTTATTTAACTTCTATGCAGAATACATCATGAGAATGGCTGGGCTGGAGGAAGCACAAGCTGGAATCGAGATTGCCAGGAGAAATATCAATAACCTCAGATATGCAGATGACACCACCCCTATGGCAGAAAGTGAAGAAGAACTAAAGAGCTTCTTGATGAGAGTGAAAGAGGAGAGTGAAAAAGTTGGCTCAAAGTTCAACATTCAGAAAACTAAGATGATGGGATCTGGTCCCATCACTTCATGGCAAATAGATGGGGAAACAGTGGAAACAGTGGCTGACTTTATTTTTCTGGGCTCCAAAATCACTGCAGGTGGTGATTGCAGCCATGAAATTAAAAGACGCTTACTCCTTGGAAGGAAAGTTATGACCAACCTAGACAACATTTTACAAAGCAGAGACATTACTTTGTCAACAAAGGCCCGTCTAGTCAAGGCTATGGTTTTTCCTGTGGTCATGTATGGATGTGAGAGTTGGACTATAAAGAAAGCTGAGGGCTGAAGAATTGATGCTTTTGAACTGTGGTGTTGGAGAAGACTCTTGAGAGTCCCTTGCACTGCAAAACGATCCAACCAGTCCATCCTAAAGGAGATCAGTCCTAGGTGTTCATTGGAAGGACCGATGTTGAGGCTGAAACTCCAATACTTTGGCCACCTGAGGTGAAGAGCTGACTCATTGGAAAAGACTCTGATGCTGGGAAAGATTTAGGGCAGGAGGAGAAGGGGACGACAGAGGATGAGATGGTTGGATGGATTACCGACTCAATCGACATGGCTTTGGGTGGACTCTGGGAGCTGGTGATGGACAGGGAGGCCTGGCGTGCTGTGGTTAACAGGATTATAAAGATTCAGACATTACTGAATGACTGAAGTGAACTGATACATCTACATCTATGTTTATACTCATACAGCCCTATAGCTCACCCTCTCCTTCCTTGTCTCCATCTCTGTGTCTACCACTATCACCATCATCCTGATTTGTTCTCCATGATATTATAAGGTCTTTTCAAACAATATGTTGATTTAATTCTGAAGTCACTGACAACACAGTTTTTATAATAAGCCCTGTGTTATACCCAAAATGAGTTGTAGAAAACTTCCTGAACACCTTTTATTCTCTCAAGTACATGCTTTTGCTAATGAAAGTCTCTCCGCAGAGAATCTCCCCACTATCAACAACTAACCCCATCTTTATTTACAACTGAAATGGTGGTCTTTCTTTCAGATCTTTCTCAAATGTTATAGCTATCATGATGGACTTCCAGATTATTTTGAAGAGGTTAGTAATGCTTACTCATTTGAAACTTTTAGCAGTTTATTTATCCTTTTTTGTAGCATCAAAATATTTATTCTGCTCTCTTGAATTCAAGGACTCTCTTAATTCATTCTGAGATTAGTTCAGCTAAACAGTAGAAGAGGAAATCTGTTTTACACAAATATGAACCTCCTTTTGGGATACTAAACGAGTAAATGCTTCCATTTTATATTTTGTACAAAAGAATATTATATCAAAATTATCAAAAGGAAAAAATTTTTCTGTATGTTTAATTATACCAAAATAAATTTCATGATAATAAAGGCACATTTAATTGACATTTCATTTCAATCACTATATAAGGAATATCCCATAAATAAGTTTTTCTTTACCTTGAAGATATTGCTGACTCTCATTATTTCTCTTAAGATTGTTACTGTGATTTCTGTTGTACTACTTAAAAAAAATTTTTTTTGTCATAAAAATCACATAATATAAAATATACTGTCTTAACCATATTTAACTATAAAGTTCAGTGGCACTAAGTCCATTCCCATTGTTGTGCAAATCTCACCATCATCCATCTCCTGAGTTTTCCCTAATCTGGAACTTTGTTACCATTAAACACTAACTCCCCAGTGCCTCTCCCCAATCCCCACCCTTCAGTCCCTGGCATCTACCAACATACTTTCTTTCTGACTTTATAAATTTGACTGTTCTAGATATCTCATACCAGATCAGATCAGATCAGTTGCTCAGTCGTGTCTGACTCTTTGCAACCCCATGAATTGCAGCACGCCAGGCCTCCCTGTCCGTCACCAACTCCTGGAGTTCACTGAGACTCACGTCCATCGAGTCAGTGATACCATCCAGCCATCTCATCCTCTGTCATCCCCTTCTCCTCTTGCCCCCAATCCCTCCGAGCATCAGAGTCTTTTCCAGTGAGTCAACCCTTCGCATGAGGTGGCCAAAGTACTGGAGTTTCAGCTTTAGCATCATTCCTTCCAAAGAAATCCCAGGGCTGATCTTCAGAATGGACTGGTTGGATCTCCTTGCAGTCCAAGGGACTCTCAAGAGTCTTCTCCAACACCACAGTTCAAAAGCATCAATTCTTCAGTGCTCAGCCTTCTTCACAGTCCAACTCTCACATCCATACATGACCACAGGAAAAACCATAGCCTTGACCAGACGAAACTTTGTTGGCAAAGTAATGTCTCTGCTATTGAATATGCTATCTAGGTTGGTCATAACTTTCCTTCCAAGGAGTAAGCGTCTTTTAATTTCATGGCTGCAGTCACCATCTGTAGTGATTTTGGAGCCCAGAAAAATAAAGTCTGACACTGCTTCCCAATCTATTTCCCATGTAACTGGAGTCAAACAGTTTTTGTCTGCACTCAATGTATATTGGGATGCACTTTTAAGGTTAACTTAATATATGTCCTACGAACAGCTAGAAAAATACTACAAATGAACCTATTTGCAAAGCAGAAATAGAGACACAGAGGTAGAGAACAAGTGTGTATACACCAAGAGGGGAAAGGAGGGGTAGGACAAACTGGGAGATGGGGACTGACATATACTATGTATAAAAGAGGGAACTAATGAGAACATACTATAAAGCACAAGGGAAAAAAGATGGTACAATCTGTTGCACTGCTTTTGATTATAATAAAGAAACACTTAGGTAAGATTTATTACAACAATACACATTTCAATAAACTGGTCAGAAAATTCACAAATAAATTATGTAACTGAAAAATGAAAATGTCCTGATTCTGGAAGGCACAATAAACTCTGAGTTATATTCTATGACACTGTCAACTATAAGAGAACTAAGAAAGAAATGATTTCTTAAAAACAACACAACAAAAACAACAAATGATCACTGACTTCTCATCAGAAACAACAGAGCTCAAAAGACAGTAGAACAACATCTTTAAAGTGATAAAAATAAAATATGTCAACTGAGAGCTCTATATCTGGTGAAAATAAATTTTAAGAATAAAAGCACAGTAAAGATATTTTTATACAATAAAGACTAAGCAAATCTATCATTAATATCACTGTGAAAAAGGTATTTCTTAAGAATGAAGGGAAATAAGTTCAGATAGAAACTTGGATCTTCAGGGAGAAATTTAGAACTCTGAAAATAATAATTCTGTAGATAAATAGAAAACTATTTTTCTATTAATTTCTTTAAAATTCATTTGCATATTTACAGCAAAAACTATGACTTATATTGGGGCTATAAAATATGACAACTTTGCCTTACAGGCCAGGCAGTCTATACATAGATATACAACTGTACATTGTTCAGTTTCATGTGAATGGTACAATATTACCTGTAAGCAAACTTTGAAATGAGCTAAGAACGTATATTGTACTCCTGAGAGCAGACACACACACACACACAAAAGTAGAGACTTACAGAAAAAACAGATGTTACAAACAAAACAAATAGTAAAATGTTATACATAACCCAGTCTTGCAATAATTATATTAAAGATAAGTGGAGAGAAAGTATTCCTATTAAATGATAAATTCTTTCAACAGATGTTCAAAAAGCCAGGAGAGCATTCTGGAAAGACGATAAGAGCACCAGAAATCTCTCTCCCTTCCTAAATATAAATTTCACTGGCATTATCTGTGTAACAGAAATAATATGGAACTCTAGAGTCTACTGAAGAATTGTAACAGCAAGGGAAGGTTTAGCAGTAAACTGTGGTTAATTTTGGTCAATTTCAGCTCTAAGCACAGCTACCCATCAACTACTCCATACCCCACACCATGCAGCTGTGTGTGTTCCTAGAACAGCTGGCACACATGTTGTAGGAGTGGAATAGAATCCTTCATCCAAATACTGAGGATTTGTGCAGTGATTGCAGATGATGCATTCTGATCACAGAGGTGTTAAAAAAAGGAAGAAATGGCCATTTTTGTTGTACCTCCCACCACTTTTGCAAGCCACTCTCCCTCCAACAGAAGTGACTACCAGGGAATTTAAGGAGTTGGTGCACTTTTATCCTCTTTAATTTTTTTATTTTTCCCTTTTGGATCAAAATACTAAAGACTACTACATCCAAAAGCAATCACATAGATGGGAAAAATTAGAAAGTTACCATGTATGTCCAGGAAAAGACACAGAAAAAGAAACCTGAAACAACCTTAAATTTATACCTCAGACTGATCATGAGCAAAACGATGGCCTACAATTAAAAAAAAAAAAAAAAAAAAGCCCCCAAATATAAACTGCAAAACCTAGAAAAGGGGAGAATTTAATTTCCAGATTTACCGTATTATTAGATTCAAATATCCAGCTTTTGGTGGGGTGGGGTGGGTTCCCTAACGGCTCAGTGGACAAGAGAATCTGCCTACAAGGCAGGAGATACAGGAGACATGGGTTCAATCCCTGAGTCAGGAAGATCCCCTGGAGGAGGAAATGGCAGCCCACTCCAGAATTCTTGCCTGAAAAATCCCATGGACAGAGGAGTCTGGTGAGCTACAGTCCATAGTGTCACAAAGAGTTAGACATGACTGAGCATAGCACACAATATTCATCCAGTTTTTAACAAAGAATCTCAAGGCATATCAAAAAAATAAGAAATGAGACCCATTCAAAGAAAAAACATGCCCCTCTCAAAAAAACCAGAAACTGTCCCTGAAAAGGCCTGATGGCAGATATACTAGATAAAGACCTTAAAACAGTTGTCTTAAAGATGCTTAAAGAACTATAAGGAAGATGTAGAAAAAGGAAAGAAGCTGATGTATAAGCAAAATGGAAATATTAATCAAAAGAAACCTAAAAAGAAATAAAAAAGAAATTCTGAAACTGAAAAATATATACTTAAAATGAAAACTCACTAAAGAAATTTAAGGCATATTTGAAAGTCAGGAAGGGAGGTGGTGAGGAGATACCCCTCATCCAACGTAAGGAGCCGTGAAGAGATACCCCACACCCAAGGTAAGAGAAAACCAAATAAGACGGTAGGTGTTGCAAGAGGGCATCAGAGGGCAGACACACTGAAACAATACTCACAGAAAACTAGTCAAACTAATCACACTAAGACCACAGCCTTGTCTAACTCAATGAAACTAAGCCATACCCGTGGGGCAACCCAAGATGGGCGGGTCATGGTAGAGAGATCTGACAGAATGTGGTCCACTGGAGAAGGGAATGGCAAACCACTTCAGTATTCTTGCCTTGAGAACCCCATGAACAGTATGAAAAGACAAAATGATAGGGTATGAAGGAGGAACTCCCCAGGTCAGTAGGTGCCCAATATGCTACTGGAGATCAGTGGAGAAATAACTCCAGAAAGAATGAAGGAATGGAGCCAAAGCAAAAACAATACCCAGCTGTGGATGTGACTGGTGATAGAACCAAGGTCTGATGCTGTAAAGACCAGTATTGCATAGGAACCTGGAATGTCAGGTCCATGAATCAAGGCAAATTGGAAGTGGTCAAACAAGAGATGGCAAGAGTGAATGTCGACATTTTAGGGATCAGTGAACTAAAATGGACTGGAATGGGTGAATTTAACTCAGATGACCCTTATATCTACTACTGCGGACAGGAATCCCTCAGAAGAAATGGAGTAGCCATCATGGTCAACAAAAGAGTCTGAAATTCAGTACTAGGATACAATCTCAAAAACAACAGAATGATCTCTGTTCGTTTCCAAGGCAAACCATTCAATATCACAGTACTCCAAATCTATGCCCCAACCAGTAACGCTGAAGAAGCTGAAGTTGAACGGTTCTATGAAGACCTACAAGACCTTTTAGAACTAACACCCAAAAAAGATGTCCTTTTCATTATAGGGGACTGGAATGCAAAAGTAGGAAGTCAAGAAACACCTGGAGTAACAGGCAAATTTGGCCTTGGAATATGGAATAAAGCAGGGCAAAGACTAATAGAGTTTTGCCAAGAAAATGCACTGATCATAACAAACACCCTCTTCCAACAACACAAGAGAAGACTCTACACATGGACATCACCAAATGGTCAACACCGAAATCAGACTGACTATATTCTTTGCAGCCAAAGATGGAGAAGCCCTATACAGTCAGCAAAATCAAGACCAGGAGCTGACTGTTGCTCAGATCATGAACTCCTTATTGCCAAATTCAGACTTAAATTGAAGAAATTAGGGAAAACCAGTAGACCATAAAGCTATGACCTAAATCAAATTCCTTATGATTATACAGTGGAAGTGAGAAATAGATTTAAGGGCCTAGATCTGATAGATACAGTGCCTGATGAACTATGGAATGAGGTTCGTGACATTGTACAGGAGACAGGGATCAAGAGCATCCCCATGGAAAAGAAATGCAAAAAACCAAAATGCCTGTCTTGGGAGGCCTTACAAATAGCTGTGAAAAGAAGAGAAGTGAAAAGCAAAGGAGAAAAGGAAAGATATAAACATCTGAATGCAGAGTTCCAAAGAATAGCAAGGAGAGATAAGAAAGCCTTCCTCAGCGATCAATGCAAAGAAATAGAGGAAAACAACAGAATGGGAAAGACTAGAGATCTCTTCAAGAAAATTAGAGATACCAAGGGAACACTTCACGCAAAGATGGGCTCCATAAAGGACAGAAATGGTAGGGACCTAACAGAAGCAGAAGATATTAAGAAGAGGTGGCAAGGATACACAGAAGAACTGTACAAAAAAGATCTTCACGACCCAGATAACCACGATGGTGTGATCACTGACCTAGAGCCAGACATCCTGGAATGTGAAGTCAAGTGGGCCTTAGAAAGCATCACTACGAACAAAGCTAGTGGAGGTGATGGAATTCCAGTTGAGCTCTTTCAAATCCTGAAAGATGATGCTGTGAAAGTGCTGCACTCAATATGCCAGCAAATTTGGAAAACTCAGCAGTGGCCACAGGACTGGAAAAGGTTTTTCATTCCAATCCCAAAGAAAGACAATGCAAAAGAATGCTCAAACTACCACACAGTTGCACTCATCTCACACACTAGTAAAGTGATGCTTAAAATTCTCCAAGCCAGGCTTCAGCAATACATGAACTGTGAACTTCCAGATGTTCAAGCTGGTTTTAGAAAAGGCAGAGGAACCAGATGTCAAATTGCCAACATCCCCTGGATCATGGAAAAAGCAAGAGAGTTCCAGAAAAACATCTATTTCTGCTTTATTGACTATGCCAAAGCCTTTGACTGTGTGGATCACAATAAACTGTAGAAAATTCTGAAACAGCTGGGAATACCAGACCACCTGATCTGCCTCTTGAGAAACCTCTATGTAGGTCAGGAAGCAAGAGTTAGAACTGGACATGGAAAACAAACTGTTCCAAATAGGAAAAGGAGTACGTCAAGGCTGTATATTGTCACCCTGCTTATTAACTGGAGAAGGCAAAGGCACCCCACTCCAGTACTCTTGCCTGGCAAATTCCATGGATGGAGGAGCCTGGTAGGCTGCAGTCCATGGGGTCCCTAAGAGTCAGACACGACTGAGTGACTTCACTTTCACTTTCCACTTTCATGCATTGGAGAAGGAAATGGCTACCCACTCCAGTGTTCTTGCCTGGAGAATCCCATGGACAGAGAAGCCTGGTAGGCTGCAGTCCATGGGGTCACACAGAGTTGGGCACGACTGAAGTGACTTGGAAGCAGCGGCGGCTTATTTAACTTATATGCAGAGTACATCATGAGAAACGCTGGCCTGGAAGAAGCACAAGCTGGAATCAAGATTGCCGGGAGAAATATCAATAACCTCAGATATGCAGATGACACCACCCTTATGGCAGAAAGTGAAGAGGAACTAAAGAGCCTCTTGATGAGAGTGAAAGAGGAGAGTGAAAAAGTTGGCTTAAAACTCAACATTTAGAAAACGAAGATCATGGCATCTGGTCCCATAACTTCATGGGAAATAGATGGGGAAACAGTGGAAACAGTGGCAGACTTTATTTTTCTGGGCTCCAAAATCACTGCAGATGGTGACTGCAGCCATGAAATTAAAAGATGCTTACTCCTTGGAAGGAAAGTTATGACCAACCTAGATAGCATATTCAAAAGCAGAGACATTACTTTGCCAACAAAGATCCGTCTAGTCAAGGCTATGGTTTTTCCTGTGGTCATGTATGGATGTGAGAGTTGGACTGTGAAGAAGGCTGAGCGCCGAAGAATTGATGCTTTTGAATTGTGATGTTGGAGAAGACAGTTGAGAGTCCCTTGGACTGCAAGGAGATTCAACCAGTCCATTCTGAAGGAGATCAGCCCTGGGATTTCTTTGGAAGGAATGATGCTAAAGCTGAAACTCCAGTACTTTGGCCACCTCATGTGAAGAGTTGACTCATTGGAAAAGACTCTGATGCTGGGAGGGATTGGGGGCAGGAGGAGCAGGGTCGAGAGAGGATGAGATGGCTGGATGGCATCACTGACTCGATGGACGTGAGTCTGGGTGAACTCCGCAAGTTGGTGATGGACAGGGAGGCCTGGCGTGCTGCGATTCATGGGGTTGCAAAGAGTCGGACATGACTGAGCGACTGAACTGAACTGAACTGAATAGCCAGAAAAAACAGTCAGTGAACTTGAAAATCAGTTTAGTTCAATTGCTCAGTCGTGTCCTACTCTTTGTGACCCCGTGGATTGCAGCACGTCAGGCTTCTCAGTCCATCACCAACTCCCTGAGTTTATTCAAACTCATATCCATTGAGTCGGTTATGCCATCCAACTATCTCATCCTGTCGTCCCCTTCTCCTCCCACCTTCAATCTTTCCCAGCATCAGGGTCTTTTCCAATGAGTCAGTTCTTCACATCAGGTGGCCAAAGTATTGGAGTTTCAGCTTCAGCATCAGTCCTTCCAATGAACACCCAGAACTTATCTGCTTTAGGATGGACTGGTTGGATCTCCTTACAGTCCAAGGGACTCTCAAGAGTCTTCTCCAGCACCACAGTTCAAAAGCACCAATTCTTCAGCACTCAGCTTTCTTCACAAGCCAGTCTCAAATCCATACATGAATACTGGAAAAACCATAGCTTTGATTAGATGGATGTTTGTTGGCAAAGTAATATCTCTGCTTTTTAATATGCTGTCTAGGTTGGTCATAACTTTTTTCCCAAGGAGCAAGCATGTTTTAATTTTATGGTGCAATCACCACCTGCAGTGATTTTGGATCTCCCCAAAATAAAGTCTGTCACTGCTTCCATGGTTTCCCCATCTATTTCCCATGAAGTGATGGGACCAGATACCATGATCTTAGTTTTCTGAATGTTGAGCTTTAAGCCAACTTTTTCACTCTCCTCTTTCACTTTCATCAAGAGGTGTTTTAGTTCCTCTTCACTTTCTGCCATAAGGGTGGTGTCATCTGCATATCTGATGTATTGATATTTCTCCCGGCAATCTTGATTCCAGCTTGTGCTTCCTCCAGCCCAGCATTTTTCATGATGTACTCTGCATATAAGTTAAATAAGCAGGGTGACAATAGACAGCCTTGATGTACTCCTTTTCCTATTTGGAACCAGTCTGTTGCTCCATGTCCAATTCTAACTGTTGCTTCCTGACCTGCACACAGATAGCTCAAGAGGCAGGTCAGGTGGTCCAGTATTCATATCTCTTTCAGAATTTTCCACAGTTTGTTGTGATCCACACAGGCAAAGGCTTTGGCATAATCAATAAAACAGAAGTAGAAGTTTTTCTGGAACTCTCTTCTTTTTTCAATGATCTAACGGATGTTGGCAATTTGATCTCTGGTTCCTCTGCCTTTTCTAAAACCAGCTTGAACATCTGAAAGTTCACGGTTCATGTACTGTTGAAGTGTTTCTTGGAGAATTTTGAGCATTACTTTCTTAGTGTGTGAAGTGAGTTCAACTGCAGTAGTTTTTTAGAAATTTATTTTTTCACAGTGCAAATGTAAATCAGAGGACATGGTGCCAGTGTGGTAAGGTTCTGGTGACAGCCTACTTACTGATTTGCAGAGAGCTGACTTTTCAGTGTATCTTCACATGATAGAGAGCAGAGACAGGAAGGAAACTCTCTCCTGTTCTTCTTATAAGGGCATTAACTTCATTCATGAGGGCTCCAGTTTCATGACTCATCTCCCAGAGGCCCCATCTCCTAATACATATTGGGGGTTAAGATTTTATCATATGCAATTTAGGGAAATATAAATATTCAATTCATAAAATTGGGGACCATATGACCATATGTTATGAACAGTCAGTCCATAACAGGGGGTCCCTGACCCATGAAATTGATGTCCTTTTCAATTACAAAATACATATATTCCACCCCACAACTCCAAAAGTCTTAACTCATTTCAGTATCAAATCCAAAATGGAAAGTCCAAAGTCTCGTCTAAACATCATCTAAATTAGATATGAATGAATCAAAGTACGTTTTAAGGTTGGAGAAGGAAATGGCAACGCACTCCAGTACTCTTGCCTGGAGAATCCCATGGACAGAGGAGCCTGGTGGGCTATAGTCCATGGGGTCACAAAGAGTCGGACACAACTGAGCAACTTCACTCACTCACTCACGTTTTAAGGTATGAATTATACTTGAGTACATACTCATATTCAAGGTATGAGTTATCCTTAGGTGAAATATATCTCCATTTTTGCTCCTATAAAAACCAAATTAGTACAATGGTGAGACAGGCATAGAATAAACATTCCCATTCAAAAAAGTGAGAATTAGAGAAAAAAGAAGTGATGATATATCATAAGAAAGCACAAAACCTATTGAGGCAAACTTCATGAGTTTTCAAAGCTTGAGACAAATCTTTGGCTTTATGTTTTTCCCTTATATAAGAAAAATAAATCTTGACTCTTACTTCACCACACATACAAAGTAACTAAAATGTATCACAGGACAAAACATAAAAGCTAAGCTATAAAACATCTAAAATAAGAAAAATTGCAATTTCAAGGGTATTCAATTATATTTTAGAGAGGATATAAAACAGAATTACCATAAGAGAAAAATTTGACAAGTGAAACTGAGCAAAATATAAACCATCTGCTATTAAAAAAAAAAACACCATAATTTAGAAAATGAAAAGCCAAGCCACAAACTTGGAGAAAACAACTGTAGCACACCTATCTGACTAAAAACTTGTATTCAGAATATTTAAAGGACTCTTCAACTCAGTAGGAACAATTCAAATCATCCAATTTTTAATGGGAAAAAATATTTGAATGGATGCTCTATAAAAGAAGACATGCCAAAAATATGAAAATATGCTCAATAGCATTAGTCATCAGAGAAATGCAAAATAAAATCATGGCTAAATTTGAAAAGACTGACAACACCAAGTGTTGCCAGGAAGTGAAGCAAATCAAAGTCTCATTCATTGTTGGTAGGAATACAAAATAGCACAACTAATCCAAAAAAGTTTGGCATTTTCTTAACAAGTGAATCATACAGTTACCATTATAACCAAGAAATTCTTGATATTAACCCCACAAAATGAAAACATATGTCCTCCCAAAGACTTTTTCTCATGGTAGATTTATTGTGAATGGGCAAACTGAAGACAATGCAAATGTCTATCAGTGAAAAGTGTTAGTCACTCAGCTGCGTTCAACTCTTTGCAACCCCTTGGACTGTAGCCCACCAGGCTCCTCTGTCCATGGAATTTCCAGGCAAGATTACTGGAGTGGGTAGCCATTCCCTTCTCCAGGGGATTTTCCTGACCTGGTAAAGCCATACAGTGGAATACTGCTCAACAATAAAAAGGAATGAACTCTAGACTATGGTACATGCAAAAAAATAGATGATTTTCAAAACAGGTAAGGTGAGCAAAAAAACTCAGACACAAAAGATCATGTGTTATGTGAAATCCTAGAAAAGGCAAAATTAATCTATAGTTACAGAAAGTGAGAATGACTGGGAGGGGTAGTGGATAGTTTGAAAATGATGAAAATGCTATGAATTTTGATTGTGCTAGCAAGAGAGTTCCAGAAAAACATCTATTTCTGCTTTACTGACTATGCCAAAGCCTTTGACTGTGCGGATCACAAGAAACTGTGGAAAATTCTGAAGGAGATGGGAATACCAGACCACCTGATCTGCCTCTTGAGAAATTTGTATGCAGGTCAGGAAGCAACAGTTAGAACTGGACATGGAACAACAGACTGGTTCCAAATAGGAAAAGGAGCACGTCAAGGCTGTCTATTGTCACCCTGCTTATATAACTTATATGCAGAGTACATCATGAGAAACGCTGGACTGGAAGAAGCACAAGCTGGAATCAAGATTGCTGGGAGAAATATCAATAACTTCAGATATGCAGATGACACCACCCTTATGGCAGAAAGTGAAGAGGAACTCAAAAGCCTCTTGATGAAAGTGAAACTGGAGAGTGAAAAAGTTGGCTTAAAACTCAACATTCAGAAAATGAAGATCATGGCATCCGGTCCCATCACTTCATGGGAAATAGATGGGGAAACAGTGGAAACAGTGTCAGACTTTATTTTTGGGGGGCTCCAAAATCACTGCAGATGGTGACTGCAGCCATGAAATTAAAAGACGCTTACTCCCTGGAAGGAAAGTTATGACCAACCTAGATAGCATATTCAAAAGCAGAGACATTACTTTGCCAACAAAGGTCCGTCTAGTCAAGGCTATGGTTTTTCCTGTGGTCATGTATGGATGTGAGAGTTGGACTGTGAAGAAGGCTGAGCGCCGAAGAATTGATGCTTTTGAACTGTGATGTTGGAGAAGACGCTTGAGAGTCCCTTGGACTGCAAGGAGATTCAACCAGTCCATTGTAAAGGAGATCAGCCCTGGGATTTCTTTGGAAGGAATGATGCTAAAGCTGAAACTCCAGTACTTTGGCCACCTCATGCGAAGAGTTGACTCATTGGAAAAGACTCTGATGCTGGGAGGGATTGGGGGCAGGAGGAGCAGGGGACGACAGAGGATGAGATGGCTGGATGGCATCACTGACTCGATGGAAGTGAGTCTGGGTGAACTCCGCGAGTTGGTGATGGACAGGGAGGCCTGGCATGCTGCAATTCATGGGGTTGCAAAGAGTCAGACACGACTGAGCGACTGAACTGAACTGAGTAGTTCAAAATTTGCCAAAATGTCAAAATTTGTCAAAATCCACTGAACTCAATGTATACTTAAAATGGTTATAGTTTAATAGGCAAATCATACTCATTTAAAAATTATTTTAGCAAGAGAAAAATTAAGGCCTAACAATACATTTTCTCTAAGAAATGTACTTTAAATATACAGATAGATATAGATTAAAAGTAAAAAATAGAAAAAAATGTACCATGCTCAGAGTAACCATAAGAAAGCTGGAGTGACTACATTAACATCAGAAGAAAAGATGATAAGACAAATAATATTGCTAAAAATAAAAAAGATTTTACAGTAATAGAGGGATCAATCTGTCAAAAAGACATAACAGTCCTAATAGTGTATGACTTTAATAATAGAATAATAATGGAGCAAACAGATGTAATCAAAAAGAGAAATAGGTAAGTCCATTATCTTTGTTGAGGATTTTAACACCCTTCTTTCAACAATAGAACAATGAAGTGATAAAATTATAGTGAAGAGAAATAAGATCTGAGGAACAATATCACCTTTCTTAATATAATTGACCACTTGTAGAACAATACAACCAACATCTTCAAGAACTATACATTTTTTACGATAATCGCTTGCTGGAGACACATGTCTCCATAAATTTAAGAAAAATAAAAGTATACAGGGTATCTTTATCCATAATGGAATTAAATTAGAAAACAACAATAAGATATTTAAACAAACTGAAAATATCTGTAAATTTAAAAAGTTTCCTCTAAGTAATACATACATCAAATAATTCACAAGAGAAACTAGAAGAAAATTTGAATTAAACAAAAATGAAAATAATATTTTAAAATTTGTGTGCTGCTATTAAATCAGTACAAGGAGAAAAAGTGTATAGCATTAAATAATTATACTAGGACAGAAGATAGATCTGAAATCAATTATCTAAGCTTTCACTTAAAAATTTAAAGAGGGGCAAAATAAACCCAAAATAAATGCAAGGAAAAATAATAAAGATAAACAGAGGAATTAAAAAAAAAAAACATAAAATAGATGTATAGTAAAGCAAATTGACAAAACTAAAAATCAGTTCATTGAAAATATAAAAATTAGTAAAGTTTTCAGTTCAGTTCATTTAAGTTGCTCAGTCGTGTCCAGCTCTTTGCGACCCCATGAATTGCAGTACACCAGGCCTCCCTGTCCATCACCAACTCCCGGAGTTCACTCAAACTCACGTCCAGTCGTGATGGTGATGCCATCCAGCCATCTCATCCTCTGTCGTCCCCTTCTCCTCCTGCCCCCAATCCGTCCCAGCATCAGAGTCTTTTCCAATGAGTCAACTCTTCCCATGAGGTGGCCAAAGTACTGGAGTTTCAGCTTTAGTATCATTCCTTCCAAAGAACACCCAGGACTGATCTCCTTTAGAATGGGCTGGTTGGATCTCCTTGCAGTCCTAGGGACTCTCAAGAGTAAAGTTTTAGTGAGAATTAAATAACTAGGGTGAATAAACACCCTATCACCTACATAGGGAATGAAAGAGACTATTACTACAGATTTCATAGTATTAAAAGAATAGGAAAATATGAACAATTTTATGCCAAAAAATTAAACTACTTAGATAAAATGGATAAACTTTTTGAAAAATATAATTCTCCAAAACTGTCACAAGAAGAAATAGAAAAGTTAAATAAACCTCTAATATGTAAATTGAATTAATATAAATTTTTTCCTACAAAGAAAAGTCTAGGCCCAAATGAAATCATTAGAAACCACTGAACAATTTAATCAAATATTTAGGGAATTAAATAATACCAATGTACAAAAATTCTTCCAGTAAATAGAAATGATGGGATATCTTCCTACCTTATTTTATGAGGCCAGCACAATCTTGATATCAACACAAGAAAAGTGCACTTTTTAAAAAGAGGGATCAATATACTTCTGAATATGTAGTCAAAAGTACTTAATAAAATATTAGCAAAATCATGTTCAGAAATAGAAAAGATAATATATCCTAAAGTGATTTCATTCCAAAAATGCAAAATTGCTTTAAAATCAATAAGCTAATGGATTAAAATCAATATTTTAAGTTATCATATTAACATAAAAAATAAAAAATATGATTATTTTAATAGGTGAAAAAAATACATATGAAAAAATCTAACATTCATTCTTGCTTTCTTAAAAAGCTAACAATGGCCTATACACAGAAGGAAATTTCTTCAACTTGACAAAGTTCATTTATGTAAAATCCACAACTAATTTTATACATAATGTAAAAATATAATGTGCTCAGTCAATCAGTCATGTCTGACTCTTTGCAGTCCCATAACTGTATCCCACCAGGCTTTCCTGCCCATGGAATTTTTTTTTTTCAGTGTATTTTTATTTTTATTATTATTATTATTTTTTACTTTACAATATTGTATTGGTTCTGCCACACATCAACATGAATTTGCCATGGGCGTAGACGTGTTCCCCATCCTGAACCCCCCTCCCACGATCCTCCCCATACCATCCCTCTGGGTCATCCCAGTGCACCAGCCCCAAGTATCCTGTATTGAACCTGGAGTGGTGATTCATTTCTTATATGATATTATACATATTTCAATGCCATTCCCCCAAATTGTCCCACCCTCTCCCTCTCCCACAGAGTCCAAAAGACTGTTCTATGTATCTGTGTCTCTTTTGCTGTCTCGCATACAGGGTTATCATGACCATCTTTGTAAATTCCATATATATGCATTAGTATACTGTATTGGTATTTTTCTTTCTGGCTTACTTCACTCTGTATAATAGGCTTCAGTTTCAGCCACCTTATTAGAACTGATTCAAATGTATTCTTTTTAATGGCTGAGTAATACTCCATTGTGTATATGTACCACAGCTTTCTTATCCATTCATCTGCTGATGGACATCTAGGTTGCTTCCATGTCCTGGCTATTATAAACAGCGCTGTGATGAACATTGGGGTACACGTGTCTCTTTCCCTTCTGGTTTCCTCAGTGTGTATGCCCAGCAGTGGGATTGCTGGGTCATAAGGCAGTTCTATTTCCAGTTTTTTAAGGAATCTCCATGCTGTTCTCCATAATGGCTGTACTAGTTTGCATTCCCACTAACAGTGTAAGAGGGTTCCCTTTTCTCCACATCCTCTCCAGCATTTATTGCTTGTAGACTTTTGGATCACAGCCATTCTGACTGGCGTGAAATGGTACCTCATAGTGGTTTTGATTTGCATTTCTCTGATAATGAGTGATGTTGAGCATCTTTTCATGTGTTTGTTAGCCATCTGTATGTCTTCTTTGGAGAAATGTCTATTTAGTTCTTTGGCCCATTTTTTGATTGGGTTGTTTATTTTTCTGGAATTGAGCTGCAAGAGTTGCTTGTATATTTTACAACAGAGAAAAAACAATCTCTTTAACAAGTGGTGCTGGGAAAACTGGGCAACCACTTGTAAAAGAATGAAACTAAAACACTTTCGAACACCATACACAAAAATAAACTCAAAATGGATTAAAGATCTAAATGTAAGACCAGAAACTATAAAACTCTTAGAGGAGAACATAAGCAAAACACTCTCCGACAAAAATCACAGCAGGATCCTCTATGACCCACCTCCCAGAATATTGGAAATAAAAGCAAAAATAAACAAATGGGACCTAATTAAAATTAAAAGCTTCTGTACAACAAAGGAAACTATAAGCAAGGTGAAAAGACAGCCTTCAGAATGGGAGAAAATAATAGCAAATGAAGCAATTGACAAAGAACTAATCTCAAAAATATACAAGCAACTCCTGCAGCCCATGGAATTTTTAAGGCAAGAATACTGAAGTGGAATGCCATTTCCTACTCCAGGGGATCTTCCTGACCCAGGGATCGAACCCATGGCTTTTGTGTCTCCTGCACTGACATGCAGATTCTTTATCAATAGCTAAATACTTTGCCATTACATTGGTAAAACTCACCGCTCTGTTCAATATTTTACTGGAGGTCCTAGTCATTACAGTAAGTCTAAGAAATAAAAAACATAAAGAAAGTTAAGAAATATTAAAATTCTCTGTAACAAGAGGACATGGTTGTTTTATACAGCGAATCCTAAGGAATCCGTAAAATAATGATGGTAACAGGTTTATTTATTAAACCTATAGTATAAAAGTTATATATATATATATATATATAATGTATACCCATACATACACATATATATAGTGTTCTTATGTGTGCTAGCAAGAAATGTTTAGAAAATAAAGTAAAAAGTAAAACCCTACTTACAATATCATAGAAATCATAATAGTAAGGGATACATTTAACAAAAAGTATAGAAGACCTTTATTCTGAATTCTATAAGCCACTGCTGTGAGACATTAGAAGAAACCTCAACAAATGAAATATTGGACTGAAACATTCAATACCATTAGAATGTTAATTCTTCCCAAATTTATCTATAGATTCAAAGCTGTGCTGTGCATAGTCACTCAGTAGTGTCTGACTCTTCACAACCCCACGGACTCTAGCTCGCCAGGCTCCTTTGTCCATGTGGACTCTTCAGGCTATAAATTGGAGTGGGTTGCCATGCCTCCTCCAGGGGATCTTCCTAACCCAGAGATCAAACTGGGATTCAATGCAATTTTAATCAGAATATTACTATCCAATACTCTGGTCACCTGAAGCAAGAGAGGATTAAATAGTTGGATGGCATTATTGACTCAAGAGATGAGTTTAAGCAAACTCCAGGAGATAGTGAAGGACTGGGAAGCCTGGCATGCTGCACTTCATGGGGTCGCAAAGAGTCAGACATGACTTGGCTACTGAACAACAACAGTTATGGATCCTATATAGAAATTAACAAACTGTAAAATTTAAATTAAAATGCAAACAATCTAGAATATCCAAAGCAATTCTGAAAAAAAAAAAAAAAACTATTGAAGGACTTGCTGATTGATTTTAATACTAACTTTAAAGCTATCATAATTCATATGGTATGATACAGAAATAAAGTCATAAAAGCAGATCTGTGGATGAGAACCCAGAAATAGGATCACACACATGAAGAATATGATTTTCAACAAAGGCTTGAAAACATTCCAACACAGGAAGTAAGGTCTTTTTAACATAATATACTACATGAAAAAAAAAAGCATTGACCATTACCTCTTATTATACACAAGATTGATTCAGGATTTATATCTGTAAACCTAAAAACTAAAACCATAAAGCTTTTGGAAGAAAACAGAAGAGTATCTTCAAGAAATAGGGGTAGGCAGAAATGTTTAGACAGAACATGGAAAGTAGTATCATTAGAAACTGATAAATTAGACTATTAAATGAAATTTTCTGTTCATCAAAAGATACAATCAAGAAAATGAACAAGAGGGTCACATTTTAGGAGAGAATAGTTGCAAAACTATCTGACAAAGGACAAATAAAATACATTTTAAAAGTCACTACAATTAGAAAAAATCAAAAATAGATAAGGACTTTTCCTTTTAAGCTAAGTGAAAGAAGGCTCTATCAAAGTACCTTGAGCAGAAGTGACTTCACACGGCTTATACCTCTGGCTGCTCTGTTGAGACAAGACTGTAGGATGCATGGGTGAAAACAGGAAAAGCTGTTGTATGACTTTTGCATTATCAGGTAAGAAATGGTGGTTTGCACCAGGAGAGTAAAAGAGGTTAGATTCTGAGTACATTTTGACGTTAATGCTGACATTTTTTTAAACAACTGACGATAGTTTTTACCTGAGTATCTGGAAAATGGAATCACCATTTTTTAAAAATGAGGGAGATATAGGAGAAATACAATTGGGAATTTATAGTAATAGAGAAACTCAGGTTTGGCCATGATCAATGTGAGATGCCTACTAACGTTTATATAGAGATGTCAAGTAGGAAGCTAGATATACAACATAATGAATTTGCCAGTTTATAACTGAAAACAAAGCTTTGGTTTTCCTTGCTGCAGAACTTTATTTCCGCTCAAAAAAAAAAAAGTTTCTTCCTCCTCTCACAAATTAGATCAATTTCCCTTTAAAGAGGATGTGATTGGATCCAAGACAAATCCAGAGCAGCTAATTCTCTCCTTGAAAAATAAAACCCCAATAAACAGACTGAAAGAGATGAGCAGAACACCCAGGACTGAAGGCAGAACCTTTGTACCTTTCATACCAGGAGACAAGTCAGGAAAATAAAGGACAGGCCACAGGGTCTCTGAAAAACAATTAAGAAAATGATGAAGAAGAGAGAGAAAACAGGAAAAAGAAGAGAAATATTTATGCCAGGACAGGTGATAGAGGCAGAGCTTCCTCTATCTTTCCCAGGCTCCTAGAGATTGGGAAAGGGAAGAAGAAGGAGTTTTAAAGGGAAGAAAAGAGATCCGGAAATCACTCCATAACGCTTTATATCCTCTAAAAGTATCTGCGTTATTAAAATTGATGAAACTAAGGCTTTCCATCGGAGAAGGCAATGGCACCCCACTCCAGTACTCTTGCCTGGAAAATCCCATGGATGGAGGAGCCTAGAAGGCTGCAGTCCATGGGGTCGCTGAGGGTCGGACACGACTGAGCGACTTCACTTTCACTTTTAACTTTCATGCATTGGAGAAGGAAATGGCAACCCACTCCGGTGTTCTTGCCTGGAGAATCCCAGGGACGGGGAAGCCTGGTGGGCTGCCGTCAATGGGGTCACACAGAGTCGGACACGACTGAAGTGACTTAGAAATTAGCAAAAGGCTTTCCAAAAGAAACTAAAGTTTCTTCCCCGTGTTTATTATTTCAGAGTTTATTGCTAGTTTCTAATATTTATACTGATTTTTCATATATTATTTATATAAATCAATAGCTTAAAAATCTGATATATTAAAAAAGACTCTTCTCTCATTTTATTATGAAACAAAATGGAGGGGCTTCTTCAAATATTTCTTAGAACAGAAATTACCAAAATATTTCCCTTTTTCAGACTATCATTAATCTTTGAAAAATAATCCATCAGTTGAGATCACTGAGAACAGTACCTTGGCTAACACTCTCATTCACTCATTAACTGTAGACGTACATAGACAATTAACACTCTCTGCTGAAAATACAATAGTGAACCTGAGAGTCTTCTCTGGAGACTCTATTAGAAGTTTGATGCTTAGAGATGAGGAATAGGGAAACTTCTGTAATTGTAATTATGTATCCATAATCTACATGCAATGCTCAGTAGACATTATTAGGAAAGCAATAGGGATTTCTTAGGAAAGGTAACATTGGTGTCATCAAATGAAAATAATAGTTACATAATATTGACAAAACCCAAATCAACCTTGGCATTAAGGGCAGAAGACTTTGCTCTGCCCTGGCACTGGGTCAAGCTGACTGCGTTCTCCCACTACTCATCCACTATGAATCTGAAGCTGACTCATTAAAGCAAAATGTTAATGGCAATGGTTGCTCCTGAAATTTCTTGTAACACTTTTCTCTGTGCATTCTGATTCATTAGCTCGGATTCTTTTCCCTCTAATTTCTAGCTCCATTTTCCATCCTATACTTTCTCAGGAATTCCCCAGATCTGGCAGTACTGAGTTATAGGTACTACAGAGGAGGGGTCTCATTTTCCTAACCTTGATTAAAAGTTAGCCCTAGATTACATTAATAGAAATCAGCATCAGGAGTTCATTAGTACTTCTGATTCTCCCACAAATCTCCTTGGACTAATCATGTACAAGAAATGGGATGTTGACCTGATTCAGGCCAGCACTATCCTCATTATTAATGCTGACAAAGCAGAATACTTAAGTGCATGAAATTTTAGGTTTAGACTCCTGGATTTTGAAGTTTGACTCTATCATTTACTAGTCATAGCCTGGTTAAGTCACAAACTCTCTGCACCTCTGTTTTCCCATTTATGAGCCAGGTGGAGGGTGAAGGTGAAAATAATACTGACTGCAGAGATTTGTTATGAGGATTTGCAAGGGTAGTTGTTGTAAAATATTTAATACAGAAACTGGCCCAAATAAAGAGCCAAGAAAATGCTAGCTGGAATATTATAATATTCTTGGCAAAACTGAGGTCTTCTTGGAATTATATATACACAACTATTTCAAGTCTGAGATGATAGCAATAGGTATATTTGAACATGTGTAAATTTTCATTACATTTAAACATTGAATGGTCTCATCATTTCCAAATGTGAATGAACAGGTTCTCTCATGGATTTCTACAGTGCTGAAACATTATTTTTTTACTTGGAGGTCATTTTGTTCAATTGCTAGACATTTTCCCCTATAACTATTGAGATATAATTGACATCGCAGAATCATATAAGTTTAAGATGTTCTATCTGATAATTTGATATATTTATATATTGCAGTGATCACCACAATAAGGCTAGTTAACATTTTCATAAACTCATATAGTTACCATTTTTATGTGAATTTTTAAGACTTTCTTTGCACTTTCAAGTGTATAATATAGTATTGTTAAGAAGAGGCCTTATATTAGATCCCTAGAACCCATTCACTTATAACTGGAAATTGCTACCTTTTGACCACCCTGACCAATATCTCCCACCCTTAGAAACCACAAATCTACTCTCTATTTCTATGAATTTGGCTCTTAAATAGTTTTAGTTTTGTTTAATTATTTTTATTTTCAATTTATTTCTTCTTTAAATTGAGGTAAAATTAACACAACATTAGGTAAGTTTCAGGTATACAACATAATGATTTGCTATCTGTATGTATTGCAAAATGGTCAACTACATTTGGTTAACATCTGTCACCATACTTAATTACAAATTTGTCTTGATAAGAACTTTAAAGATCCAGTCTCCTACCTAATTTCAAAAGTATGACATAGTATTAATTTTTATTTCCAATTGGAGGATAATTGCTTTACAATATTGCATTGGTTTCTGCCGTATGTCAACATGAATTGGCCAAAGGTATACATATGTCCCCTCCCTCTTGAATCTCCCTCTCTCTTCCCATGCCATTCCACTCCTCTAGGCTATCACAGAGCACCAGCTTGATCTCCCTGGGTCATACAGCAACTTCCCACTAGCTATCTGTTTTACATATGGTAATGTGTATGTTTCAATGCTACTCTTTCAATTTGATCCACTCTCTCCTTCCCTGCTTGTGTCCATAAGTCTGTTCTCTGTATCTGTGTCTCTATTCCTGCCCTGCAGATAGGTTCACTAGTACCATCTTTTGAGATTCCATATATATATATATATATATATATATTCATATACAATATCTATTTTCCTCTCTCTGGCTTACTTCACTCTGTATAACAGGCTCTTGGTTCATCCAGCTCACCAGAACTGACTCAAATTTGTTCCTTTTCATGGCTGAGTAATATTCCATTGGCTTCCCAGGTGGCTCAGTGGTAAAGAAATCCACCTGACAAAGCAAGAGATGCAGATTCATCCCAGGGTTGGGAGGATCCATTAGAGAAGGAAATGGCAAACTGCTCTAGTATCCTTGCCTGGGAAATCCCATGGACAGAGGAGCCTAGTGGGCTCAAGACCATGGGTCACAAAGAGTCAGATATGACTTAATGACTGAGCATGCAATATTGCATTGTAATGATATAGTATCATTAACTACATTTACCATGCTGTAAATTATATTCATGACATTCATTTTATAACTAGAAATTGTAACTTTTAAGAATAATTTTATTTATTTTATCCTCTGCTGGCTGGGTATTCTGTGTGGACTTTCTCTAGCTGTGGTGAGTTGGGGCCAATCTTCATTGCAGTGCAAGAGCTTCTCATTACAATGGCTTCTCTTGTTGTGAAGCACCAGCTTTAGGATGTGACGGCTTCAGCAGCTGAGGCATGTGGACTCAATAATTGTGGCTACTGGGCTCTAGAGCACAGGCTTAATACTTTTAGTGCCTAGGCTTAGTTAATCTGCAGCATGTGGGATCTTCCTGGACTAGGGATTGAACCTATGTCTCCTGCAATGGCAGGCAGATTCCTTACCACTGAGCCACCAGGAAAGCCCCAGAAATTGTAACTTTTGACCCCCTTTACCCATTTTGCCCACATTCTATCCCAGGCAAGCATCAATATGTTCTCCATATCAATACATTTGGAGGCTTTTCAGGGCAGGAAGGGAGGCTGTTTGGTTTTTCACTTGTTTTTTGGCTTCCCAGGTACCCCTAGTGACAAATTCACTTGCCAAAGCAGGAAATGCAAGAGATGTGGGTTTGATCCCCGTGTTGGGAAGATCACCTGGAGTAGGAAATGGCAACCCACTCCAGTGTTCTTGCCTAGAAAACTCTATGGACAGAAGAACCTGGTGGGCTACAGGCCATGGGGTTGCAAAGAGTCAGGCATGCTGAGCACACATCACAATATATCAATGAGCTTGGGGGCTTTGGGAGTGGGGAGGTTGTTTGGTTTTTTGCTTGCTTTTAGATTTAATATATAAGTGAAATCATACCGTTTTTATCTTTTTCTGTATATCTTATTTTAGTTAGCATAATGTCCTCAAAATCCATGCATGTTGTTGCAAATGGCAGGATTTGTTTTGTTTTTAGGCTGAATAATATTCTACTATGTGTATATGTGTGAAAGAGACTCTGTCTCTATTTATACATACATAATATATATAACACTTTCTTTATCCATTCATCCATCAATAGACACTTGGGTTTTTCCTTGTCTTGACTACTGTAAACAATGCTGCAGTGAACATGGGCTGCAGCTGTCTCTTAGAGATAGTGGTTTCATTTCCTTTGGATAGATCACCAGAAACAGGACAGCTGGATCATATGGTAGAACTTCTTAAAAGATTTTTAATGAGCCTCTATATTGTTTTCCATAGTAACTATACAAATTTACATTCCTACCAAAGTGTAAGAGTGCTCTTTTCTCCACATCCTCACCAACACTTGTTTTTTTTTTTTTTTTTCTCACCAACACTTGTTATTTCCTGTCTTTTTGATATAGCCATCCTGCCAACTGTGTGGTGATAGCTCTTCATGATTTTGATTTGCATTTCCCTGATGATAGTGATGTTAAGCACTTTTTCATGTAGTTGCTGCTCATTTCTATATCTTCTTTTAAAACGTGTCTTTTCAGGCCCCTTACCCATTTTTAAATCAGATTATTTATACTTTTCCTATTGAGTTGTAGAAGTTCCTTACATTCCTTTTGGATATTAACTTTGTTAAATATATGGTTCTCAAATACTTTATCCCACTCCATAGGTTGCCTTTCATTATATTGCTTCTTTGGCTATGCAGAATTTTTTTAGTTTGATGTAGTCCTACTTACTTATTTTTGCTTTTGTTGCCTCTGCTTTTGATGTTATATCCAAAAAAAATTACTGCCAGAAACAGTATCAAGAATCTTTGTCCCTATTTATTCTAGAAGTTGTAAAGTTTTAGGTCTTACATTTGAGTATTTAATGCATTTGGAGTTAACCTTTATGAATGGTATAAGATTTGTTATTGTCATTCAGTCACTCAGTCAGGTCTGACTCTGTGATTCCATGGTCTGCAGCACACCAGCCTTCCCTGTCCTTCACTATTTCACGGAGCTTGCTTCAGCTCCTGTGCTTTGAATCAGTGATGCCATCCAACCATCTCATCCTCTGTTGTTCCCTTCTCCTCCTGCCTTCAATTTTTCCCAGCATCAGGATCTTTTCCAGTGAGTCAGCTCTTTGCATCAGGTTGCCAAAATATTGGAGTTTCACCTTCAGCATCGGTCCCTCCAATGAATATTCAAGGTTGATTTCCTTTAGGATTGACTGTGGTCTCCTTGTAGTTCAAAGGACTCTCAAGAATCTTCTATAGCACCACAGTTCAAAGGCATTAATTCATCAGCGCTCAGCCTTTTTAACTGTCCAGCTCTCACATCCGTACATGACTACTGGAAAAACCACAGCTTTGACTATACAGACCTTTGTTGGCAAAGTAATGTCTCTGCTTTTTAATATGCTGTCTAGGTGTGTCATAGCTTTTCTTCCAAGGAGCAAGAGTCTTTTAACTTCATGGGTGCAGTCAGCATCCACAGTGATTCTGGAGCTGAAGACAATAAAGTCTGATATTATCTCTTTAAGAATTTTTCCACAGTTTATTGTGATCCACACAGTCAAACACTTCAGTGTAGTCAATGAAGCAGATGTTTTTCTGCCTTTTCTATGATCCAATGGATGTTTGCAATTTGACCTCTCATTCCTCTGCCTTTCCTAAATCCAGTTCATACATTGAGAATTTCTCAGTTCACACACTGCTGAAGCCTAGCTTGTAGGATTTGGGGCATTACCTTGGTAGCATGTGAAATGCATGCAATTGTGCAGTAGTTTGAACATTCTTTGGCATTGCCCTTCTTCAGGATTAGAATGAAAACTGACCTTTAATTTTATTCCTCTACATGTGAATATCCAGTTTTCCCAACACCATTTATTGAGGAGACTAACTTTTCGCCTTTGAACATTCTTGACTCCCTTGTCAAATATTCATTGATATATCATGTAGGTTTATATCTGGGCTCTCAACTATGCTCCCTTGATCTGTGTATCTGCTTTTATGCCAATACCATACTGTTTCACTTCTATAGCTTAGTAGTATAATATAAATTATTAAATGTGATGTTCCAGCTTTATTCTTTTTCTAAACATTGCCTGAGCTATTCAGAGCCTTTTGTAGTTTCATATGAATTTTGGATTGCTTTTTGTATATCCATTAAAAAATGCTGTTGAAATTGTGACAGGAACTACATTGACTATAGAGATGGCTTTAGACAGTATGGACATTGTCATAATATTAAATATTCCAAATTATAAACACAGGATCTTTCACTTTACTGATTAAATTACTCCTAAGTGTTTTTGATACTATTATAAATGGAATTACTTATTTTTTTAGAATTTTCCTTGTTAGTGTATAGAAACAGAACCAACTTTGCATGTTGATTTTTTATCCTGCAACTTTACTGAAATCACTGATTAGTTCTAACAGTTTTTGGTGGGGTATCTTTATTTATTTTAATTGGAGACTAATTACTTTACAATATTGTATTGGTTTTGCCATACAATGACATGAATCCGCCACCAGTTTACATGTGTTCCCCATCCTGAACCCCCCTCCTACCTCCCTCCCCATCTCATCCCTCTGGGTCATCCCAGTGCACCAGCCCCAAGCATTCTGTATCATGCATTGAACCTGGACTGGTGATTCATTTCACATATGATAATACAAATGTTTCAATGCCATTCTCCCAAATCATCCCACCTTCATCCTTTCTCACAGAGTCCAAAAGACTGTTCTAAACATCTGTGTCTCTTTTGCTGTCTCACATACAGGGTTATCATTACCATCTTTCTAAATTCCATATATATGTGTTAGTATACTGCATTGGTGTTTTTCTTTCTGGCTTACTTCACTCTGTATAATAGGCTCCAGTTTCATCCACCTCATTAGAACTGATTCAAATGTATTCTTTTAATGGCTGAGTAATACTCCATTGTGTATATGTACCACAGCTTTCTTATCCATTCATCTGCTGATGGACATCTAGGTTGATTCCATGTTCTGGCTATTATAAACAGTGCTGTGATGAACATTGGGTACACATGTCTCTTTCAATTCTGCTTTCCTCGGTGTGTATGCCCAGCAGTGGGATTGCTTGGTCATATGGCAGTTCTATTTCCAGTTTTTTAAGGAATCTCCACGCTGTTCTCCATAGTGGCTGTACTAGTTTGCATTCCCACCAACAATGTAAGAGGGTTCCCGTTTCTCCACACCCTCTCCAGCATTTATTGCTTGTAGACTTTTGGATCACAGCCATTCTGACTGGCATGAAATGGTATCTCATTGTGTTTTGATTTGCATTTCTCTGATAATAAGTGATGTTGAGCATCTTTTCATGTGTTTGTTAGCCATCTGTATGTCTTCTTTGGAGAAATTTCTGTTTAGTTCTTTGGCCCATTTTTTGATTGGGTCATTTATTTTTCTGGAATTGAGCTGCAGGAGTCGCTTGTATATTTTTGAGATTAGTTCTTTGTCAGTTGCTTCATTTGCTATTATTTTTTTCCCATTATGAAGGCTGTCTTTTCACCTTGCTAATAGTTTCCTTTGTTGTGCAGAAGCTTTTAATTTTATTTAGGTCCCATTTCTTTATTTTTGCTTTTATTTCCAATATTCTGGGAGGTGGGTCATAGAGAATCCTGCTGTGATTTATGTCGGAGAGTGTTTTGCCTAGGTTCTCCTCTAGGAGTTTTATAGTTTCTGGTCTTACGTTTAGATCTTTAATCCATTTTGAGTTTATTTTTGTGTATGGTGTTAGAAAGTGTTCTAGTTTCATTCTTTTACAAGTGGTTGCCCAGTTTTCCCAGCACCACTTGTTAAAGAGATTATCTTTTCTCCATTGTATATTCTTGCCTCCTTTGTCAAAGATACGGTGTACATAGGTGTGTGGATTTATCTCTGGGCTTTCTATTTTGTTCCATTGATCTATATTTCTGTCTTTGTGCCAGTACCATACTGTCTTGATGACTGTGGCTTTGTAGTAGAGCTTGAAGTCAGGCAGGTTGATTCCTCCAGTTCCATTCTTCTTTCTCAAGATTGCTTTGGTTATTTGAGGCTTTTTTGTATTTCCATACAAATTGTAACATTATTTGTTCTAGCTCTGTGAAAAATACCATTGGTAGCTTGATAGGGATTGCATTGAATCTATAGATTGCTTTTGGTAGTATACTCATTTTCCCTATATTGATTCTTTCAATCCATGAACACGGTATATTTCTCCATCTATTATGTCCTCTTTGATCTCTTTCACCATGTTTTATGGTTTTCTATATATAGGTCTTTAGTTTCTTTAGGTAGATATATTCCTAAGTATTTTATTCTTTTCATTGCAATGGTGAATGGAATTGTTTCCTTAATTTCTCTATTTTCTCATTGTTAGTGTATAGGAATGCAAGGGATTTCTGTGTGTTGATTTTATATCCTACAAATTTACTATATTCATTGATTAGCTCTAGCAATTTTCTGGTGGAGTCTTCAGGGTTTTCTATGTAGAGGATCATGTCATCTGCAAAGAGTGAGAGTTTTACTTCTTCTTTTCCAATTTGGATTCCTTTTATTTCTTTCTCTGCTCTGATTGCTGTGGCCAAAACTTCCAAAACTATGTTGAATAGTAGTGGTGAGAGTGGGCACCCTTGTCATGTTCCTGACTTTAGGGGAAATGCTTTCGAATTTTCACCATTGAGGGTAATGTTTGCTATGGGTTTGTTATATATAGCTTTTATTATGTTGAGGTATGTTCCTTCTATTCCTGCTTTCTGGAGGGTCTTTTATCATGAATGGATGTTGAATTTTGTCAAAGGCTTTCTCTGCATCTATTGGGATAATCATATGGTTTTTATTTTTCAATTTTTTAATGTGGTGTATTACATTGATCGGAAAAGGCAATGGCACCCCATTCCAGAATTCTTGCCTGGAAAATCCCATGGACGGAGGAGCCTGGTGGGCCGCAGTCCCTGGGATCGCTAAGAGTCAGACACGACTGAGCGACTTCACTTTCACTTTTCACTTTCATGCATTGGAGAAGGAAATGGTAACCCACTCCAGTGTTCTTGCCTGGAGAATCCCAGGGACGGGGGAGCCTGGTGGGCTGCCACCACTGGGTCGCACAGAGTCGGACACGACTGAAGCGACTTAGCAGCAGCAGCATTACATTGATTGATTTGCAGATATTGAAGAATCCTTGCATCCCTGGATAAAGCCCACTTGGTCATGGTGTATGATCTTTTTAATGTGTTGTTGGATTCTGTTTGCTAGAATTTTGTTAAGGATTTTTGCATCTATGTTCATCAGTGATATTGGCCTGTAGTTTTCTTTTTTTGTGGCATCTTTGTCAGGTTTTGGTATTAGAGTGATGGTGGCCTCATAAAATGAGTTTGGATGTTTACTTTCCTCTGCAATTTTCTGGAAGAGTTTGAGTAGGATAGGTGTTAGCTCCTCTCTAAATTTTTAGTAGAATTCAGCTGTGAAGCCACCTGCTCCTGGGCTTTTGTCTGCTGGAAGATTTCTGATTACAGTTTCAATTCCATGCTTGTGATGGGTCTGTTAAGATTTTCTATTTCTTCCTGGTTCAGTTGTAAAGTTGTATTTTTCTAATAATTTGTCCATTTCTTCCAAGTTGTCCATTTTATTGGCATATAGTTGCTGATAGTAGTCTCTTATGATCTTTTGTATTTCTTGTCTTCTGTTGTGATCTCTCCATTTTCATATCTAATTTTATTGATTTGATTTTTCTCCCTTTGTTTCTTGATAAGTCTGGCTAATGGTTTGTCAATTTTATTTATCTTCTCAAAGAACCAGCTTTTGGCTTTGTTGATTTTTGCTATGGTCTCTTTTGTTTCTTTTGCATTTATTTCTGCCCTCATTTTTAAGATTTCTTTCCTTCTACTAACCCTGGGGTTCTTCCTTTCTTCCTTTTCTAGTTGCTTTAGGTGTAGAGTTAGATTATTTATTTGACTTTTTTCTTGTTTCTTGAGGTAAGCCTGTATTGCTCTGAACCTTCGCCTTAGCACTGCTTTTACAGTGTCCCACAGGTTTTGGGTTGTTGTGATTTCATTTTCATTCGTTTCTATGCATATTTTGACTTCTTTTTGATTTCTTCTGTGATTTGTTGGTTATTCAGCAGCGTGTTGTTCAGCCTCCATATGTTGGAATTTTTAATAGTTTTTCTCCTGTAATTGAGATCTAATCTTACTGCACTGTGGTCAGAAAAGATGCTTGGAATGATTTCAGTTTTTTTGAACTTACCAAGGCTAGATTTATGGCCCAGGATGTGATCTATCCTGGAGACAGTTCCATGTGCACTTGAGAAAAAGGTGAAATTCATTGTTTTGGGGTGAAATGTCCTATAGATACCAATTAGGTCTAACTGGTCTATTGTATCATTTAAAGTTTGTGTTTCCATGTGAATTTTCTGTTTAGTTGATCTATCCATAGGTGTGAGTGGGGTATTAAAGTCTCCCACTGTTATTGTGTTATTGTTAATTTCCCCTTTCATACTTGTTAGCATTTGTCTTACATATTGCTGTGCTCCTATGTTGGGTGCATATATATTTATAATTGTTACATCTTCTTGGATTGATCCTTTGATCATTATGTGGTGTCCTTCTTTGTCTCTTTCACAGCCTTTGTTTTCAAGTCTATTTTATCTGATATGAGTATTGCTACTCCTGCTTTCTTTTGGTCTATATTTGCATGGAATATCTTTTTCCAGCCCTTCACTTTCAGTCTGTATATGTCCCTTGTTTTGAGGTGGGTCTCTTGTAGACAACATATATAGGGGTCTTGTATCCATTTGTACCCATTTGTATCCATTCAGCCAGTCTTTGTCTTTTGGTTGGGGCATTCAACCCATTTACATTTAAGGTAATTATTAATAAGTATGATCCCATTGCCATTTACTTTATTGTTTTGGGTTCGAGTTTATACACCCTTTCTGTGCTTCCTGTCTAGAGAAGATACTTTAGCATTTGTTGGAGAGCTGGTTTGGTGGTGCTGAATTCTCTCAGCTTTTGCTTGTCTGAAAAGCTTTTGATTTCTCCTTCATATTTGAATGAGATCCTTGCTGGGTACAGTAATCTGGGCTGTAGGTTATTGTCTTTCATCACTTTAAGTATGTCTTGCCATTCCCTCCTGGCCTGAAGAGTTTCTATTGAAAAATCAGCTGTTATCCTTATGGGAATCCCCTTGTGTGTTATTTGTTGCTTTTCCCTTGCTGCTTTTAATATTTGTTCTTTGTGTTTGACCTTTGTTAATTTGATTAATATGTGTCTTGGGGTGTTTCGCCTTGGGTTTATCCTGTTTGGGACTCTCTGGGTTTTCTGGACTTGGGTGATTATTTCCTTCCCCATTTTAGGGAATTTTTCAACTATTATCTCCTCAAGTATTTTCTCAAGGTCTTTCTTTTTGTCTTCTTCTTCTGGGACTCCTATGATTCAAATGTTGGGGCATTTAACATTGTCCCAGAGGTCTCTGAGATTGTCCTCATTTCTTTTAATTCGTTTTTCTTTTTTCCTCTCTGTTTCATTTATTTCTACCATTCTATCTTCTACCTCACTATCCTATCTTCTGCCTCTGTTATTCTACTGTTGGTTCCCTCCAGAGTGTTTTTTATCTCATTTCTTGCATTATTCATTATATATGACTCTTTTTTATTTATTCTAGGTCCTTGTTAAACCTTTCTTGCATCTTCTCAAGCCTTGTCTCCAGGCTATTTATCTATAACTCCATTTTGTTTTTAAGATTTTGAATCATTTTCACCATCATTATTCAGAATTCTTTATCAGATAGATTTCCTTACTCTTCCTCTTTTGTTTGGTTTGGTAGGCCTTTATCCTGTTCCCTTACCTGCTGGGTATTTCTCTGCCTTTTCATCTTGTTTATATTGCTGTATTTGGGGTGGCCTTTCCGTATTTTGGCAGTTTATGGAGTTCTCTTTATTGTGGAGTTTCCTCACAGTGGGTGGGGTTGGACAGGTGGCTTGTCAAGGTTTCCTGGTTAGGGAAGCTTGTGTTGGTGTTCTGGTGGGTGGAGCTGGGTTTCTTCTCTCTGGAGTGCAATGAAGTGTCCAGTAATGAGTTATGAGATGTCAATGGGTTTAGTGTGACTCTGGGCAGCCTGTATATTGAAGCTCAGGGCTATGTTCCTGTGTTGCTGGAGAATTTGCATGGTATGTCTTGCTCTGGAACTTGTTGGCCCTTGAGTGATGCTTGGTTTCAGTGTAGGTATGGAGGCGTTTGATGAGCTCCTATTGATTACTGTTCCCTGGAGTCAGGAGTTCTCTGCTGTTCTCAGATTTGGACTTAAGCCTCCTGCCTCTGGTTTTCAGTCTTATTCTTATAGTAGCCTCAAGACTTCTCCATCTATACAGCACCAATGATAAAACATCTAGGTTAAAGATGAAAAGTTTCTCCACAGTGAGGGATACCCAGAGAGGTTCACAGAGTTACATGGAGAAGAGAAGAGAGAGGAGGGAGATAGAGATGACCAGAAGGAGAAGAGGGGGAATGAACAGGGGAGAGAGCAAGCTAGCCAGTAATCACTCCCCTATGTGCTCTCCACAATCTGGACCCCTTTGAGATGTTCACGGAGTTACACAGAAGAGAAGAGGGAGGAAGGGGACAGAGGTGGCCAGGAGGATAAAAGGGGGAATCAAAAGGAGAGAGACAGATTCAGCCAGTAATCAGTTCCTTAAGTGTTCTCCATAGTCTGAAACACACAAAGAGATTCACAGAGTTGGTTAGAGAAGAGAAGGGGGAGGGAGGAGATAGAGGCGACCTGGTGGAGAAAAAGGAGAGTCCAAAGGGGAAGAGAGCAATCAAGCTAGTAATCTTGCTCCCAAGTGAAAATGGGTACTGAAGATTGGGTTCTTAAAGGTACAAAATTGATAACAAATACCAAAGAGCAAAGATTAAAAATCTAGAGTAGAGGTTGGATTCTCAAAAATACAATAGTAAAGAAAAAAACAAAGTCACAAAAATTATTATATATATATGAAATTTGCTTTAAAAATAGGGTCTTTTTTTGCAAAGTAATAGTAGGTTATAAAAATGAAAATTAAAGGAGTAATAGAGGACTTAAAATTTAAAAAGAAAAAAAATTTTAATTTAAAAAATGATAATAGTAAAAATATATCTAGGACTTTCTCTGGTGTTGTTGTGGACAGTGTGGGATCAGTTCATTTTCAGATAGTTCCTTGATCTGGCTTATACTTCTCAAGACCTATAGGCCCCTTCCTATGTAGTCAGTGCTAACTACAGGGTTTTAATCTATTGCACCTGTCACTCCAAGGTGGTTCCCTCTGTTTTAGCTTCTTCTGTTTGTTGGTCTCTTCAGTGTCTAATTTCCACCCTGACACAAGGGGGCAGTGGTGGACACTTTTTTAGGTTCACTTGTTCAGTGTTGCTGTGGGGAGGGAGGAACACTGCAACCAAATAACACTGGCGTGTGCTCGCAGTGTCTCGGCCACACTGGGTTTGCCCCCATCACAGCACGTGTGCTTTCCCTGTTTACACTGCTTAGGCTCTAAGTTGCTCTGCTGGGAACTGTCTGAGGCCGGCCCTGGATTGTACGCACTTCCCAGGTCCAATCCACTCAGGTTCAGGTACTCAGGTACTCCACAAAGGTGCAGACTCGGTTGGGCCTGCATTTTGTGCCCTTCCAAGGTCTGAGCAGCTCAGGTGACCAGGTGCTTGGCGAGCATGGTCGCTGCGACTTATCGCCTCCCCCGTCCCTGCTGATTGATTTTCTGTATGTACAACCAGCTCACCTTCTCAGGTGTGCAGTGTGTCTCTTCTGGGGAGCTTCTCCCTGGCTGCGACCCTCCTGGTGGATGTTGACTGTCCAGAATCCCAAGAAGTCTTGGTTAGCAATGAAGCCGGCTTGCAGTTTGGTAGATGATGCCTCTCTGGCACTGCGATTGTCCCCTTCTGGCTCTGGCTGCCCTCGCCTGCCTGTCTCCAGCAGCAGATGGGCCAGTCCATAGCCGGCTAGCTCTGCTCAGTCCTTTGTTCTGTGAGCGGGCCTGGCAGTGTCTTAGGTTAGGGCTTTTTGCGGGGTACCTATCCCACAGTCTGGTTTGCTATCTCAAGTTAGTTCTCTCAGATTGCCCTCGGGGCATTCAGGCCTGGTCCTTACTCTAAGCAATGCAGCCCGCATCTCCCAGCCCATCCCCTGCTTGCTAGTGGCGGATGTGGGCGTCTGCACTGCTTCTCCACTGGGAGTTACCGTTGGGCTCGTAATCTGTGGGTTTTAATTATTTATTTATTTTTCCTTCCAGTTATTTTGCCCTCTGAGGTTCCAAGGCTTGCCACAGACTCTCCAGTGAGAGTGTTTCCTGGTGTTTGGAAGTGTCTCTCTCTCCATCCCTACCTCTTTTGTCTCTCTTTTTATCTTTTATATTTTCTCCTACCTCCTTTCAAAGACAATGGGCTGCTTTTCTGGGTACCTTATGTCCTCTGCCAGCATTCAGAAGTTGTTTTGTGGAATGTACTCAGCGTTCAAATGTTCTTTTGATGAATTTGTGGGGGAGAAAGTGGTCTCCCCATCCTATTCCTCTGCCATCTTAGGACCTTCCCCTACCTTTAGGGTTTTTCTATATATAAGATTATGTTATTTGCAAACAACTGTATTCCTTTTATGAATTTTTCTGGCCTGATTGCTCTTGTATGTACTTCCAGTGCTAGAATGGGTTAAAATGGTGAGTATGTGTATACTTGTGTTGTCATTAATCTCAGAGGCCTAGATTTCAACTCTTCACTAATGAGTACAATAATATTTCAGCTGTGAGTTTGTCACATGTGTCCTTTTTTAATGTTGAGGTACATTACTTCTATACTCAAGTTTTAAGAATTTTTATCATGAAATAATGTTGAATTTTGTCAAATAATTTTTCTGTATGTATAGAGGTGACCATATAGTTTTAATCACTCATTCTATTAATATGGTATATTTCACATGCTGATCTGCATATGTTGAATCATCCTTATATCCCAGGAATAAATCCCATTTGATTATGGTGTATGATCCTTTCAATGTGCTATTGAATTTGATTTGCTAACATTTTGTTGAGGACTTTGTAACATCTATATTCATTACAAGTATTAGCCTTTTGTTTTCTTTCCTTTAATGGTCTTATGTGATTTTAAGTGATATGAAAAAAAACATTTTTTTAATTTTGTGGTGCATGTCAAAGATATGTTTACACTATCCTATAGCTTTTTTTTTTCTTACTGGTTTCAAAATTCTTTCTTGTCTCAGACTTTTGACACTTTGACTACAATGTTTCTGGGTGTGGACTTCTTTTGGCTTTTCATTTGGGCATCTCTGGTGGGCTTCCTCAATCAGCATGTCCATTTACTTTCCCAGGTTTGGGAAGTTTTCAGACATTTATTTTGTTGAATAAGCTTTTTGCCTCTTTCTTTTTCTACTGGGATTTCTATAGTACATATATTAATCTGCTTCATGACATACCAAAGTCCCTTAAGTTTACTTCAAATATTTTCATTCTTATGTTTCTTCTCTGACTAGATAGTTTTCAGTGACCTGTCTTTAATTCTGCAGATCTTTTATTCTGCTATTCTAAAGGGATTCTGAATCTCTCTAGTGAAGTTTTCAGTTCTATTATTTTTTTCCTTTACTTCATGATATCTATCTGGTCCTTTTTTAAAATTTTGTATTTCTTTTTTGAAATTCTCCCTTTATCCATGCACCATTCTGCTGACACTGATGACTATCTTTATTAAAGTTATTTTAATTCTCTGTCAGGTAAATCATACACAGGTTTTCCCCTACTATTCAAAAATAGGACATTTTTATGAAATCTTTCATAAACCAAAATTATATGAAACGAAGAAGCAAATACTTTAGTACAAATGTTGCTAAAGAATGCACAAAATAGGCGTGACCCTGGAAGCATCCCAGGCACCCTTGCGAGGCATTCAGACTCTTCCTGGAATTACCCTTGGTCTGAAGTGGGTAGCCTGCAGGGGCAGTTTGAAGGGAGCCAAGGAAAGCTGTGGGTGTATGGGAGGGGGATAGGGTGACCTGGTTGATGCTCCACGATTGCCCATGAGACACTAGATCTCCAAGTATAGAAAATTTTTGGGAGAGCTTCAGAAGATGGCGGAGGAGTAGGACAGAGAGAACACTTTCTCCCCCACAAATTCATCAAAAGAGCATTTAAACGTCGAGTAAATTCCACAAAACAACTTCTGAATGCCGGCAGAGGACATCAGGCACCCAGAAAAGCAATCCAACTCTTCGAAAGGAGGTAGGAAAAAATATAAAAGACAAAAAAAGAGACAAAAGAGGGAGGGACGGAGCTCCGTCCCGGGAAGGGAGTCTTAAAAAGAGAGAAGTTTCCAAACACCAGGAAACCTTCTCACTGCCGAATCTGTGCCGAGCTTTGGAAGCACAGAGGGCAACATAACAGGAAGAAAAAATAAATAAACAATTAAAACTCGAAGATTGCGAGTCCTACGGTAACTCCCCCAGTGGAGAAGCAGCGCAGACGCCTGCAGGCGCTATTAACAAGCGGGGGCTGGGCAGGGAGGCGCAGCGCGGGCTGCATCGCTTAGAGTAAGAATCTGGCCTGAATACCCTGAGCACTATCTGAGCGAAATAATTTGGGCTAACAAACCAGACTGTGGGATATCTACTACGCGAAAAGCCAGCCCCAACCTAAGACCACCAGGCCCGCGCACGGAACAAAGAATTGAACAGAGATAGCCGGCTGCAGACCTTCCCCCTCCGGTGATAGGCAGCCAGAGCCGGAAGGGGGCAATCGCAGCCCCAGAGAGACATTATCTATAAAACTGTAAGCAGGCTTCTTTGCTAACTAAAACTTCTTGGGGGTCTGGACGGTTAACATCTGCCTAAGAAGGTGCGCCGGTTTTGCGCCCAGATAACCGAGTGGCGGGGAGGCGATAAGTCGCAGCATTGGCGCTCGCCAAACACCTCATCACTTGAGCTGCTCGGACCTGGGAAGAGCACAGTACTCAGGCCCAACTGAGTCTGCGCCTCTGAGGACTATCCGAGTGCCTGAACCTGAGCGGCTTGGACCTGGGAGGTACATGCAACCCAGGGCCAGCCTCGGATTGTTCCCGGCGGAACAACCTAGAGCCCGAGCAGTGTGGGCAGGGAGGCTACACGCGCAGTGAGCGGGGGCAGACCCAGTGTGGCTGAGGCACTGCGAGCGCACGCCAGTGTTATTTGCTTGCAGCATCCCTCCCTCCCTCCCCACAGCGCGACTGAACAAAGAGAAGAAATACAGTTCCACCCATCAGAACACTGACACAAGCTTCCCTAACCAGGAAACCTTGACAAGCCACCTGTACAAACCCACACACAGTGAGGAATAGCCACAATAAAGAGAACTCCACAAACTGCCAGAATACAGAAAGGACACCCCATACTCAGCAATTTAAACAAGATGAAGAGACAGAGGAATAGCCAGCAGATAAAGGAACAGGATAAATGCCCACCAAACCAAACAAAAGAGGAAGAGATAGGGAATCTACCTGATAAAGAATTCCGAATAATGATAGTGAAATTGATCCAAAATCTAGAAATTAAAATGGAATCACAGATAAATAGCTTGGAGACAAGGATTGAGAAGATGCAAGAAAGGTTTAACAAGGACCTAGAAGAAATAAAAAAGAGTCAATATACAATGAATAATGCAATAAATGAAATTAAAAACACTCTGGAGGCAACAAATAGTAGAATAACAGAGGCAGAAGATAGGATTAGTGAATTAGAAGATAGAATGGTAGAAATAAATGAATCAGAGAGAATAAAAGAAAAACGAATTAAAAGAAATGAGGACAATCTCAGAGACCTCCAGGACAATATTAAACACTACAACATTCGAATCATAGGGGTTCCAGAAGAAGAAGACAAAAAGAAAGACCATGAGAAAATACTTGAGGAGATAATAGTTGAAAACTTCCCTAAACTGGGGAAGGAAATAATCACCCAAGTCCAAGAAACCCAGAGAATCCCAAACAGGATAAACCCAAGGTGAAACACCCCAAGACACATATTACTCAAATTAACAAAGATCAAACACAAAGAACAAATATTAAAAGCAGCAAGGGAAAAACAACAAATAACACACAAGGGAATTCCCATAAGGATAACAGCTGATCTTTCAATAGAAACTCTTCAAGCCAGGAGGGAATGGCAAGACATACTTAAAATGATGAAAGAAAATAACCTACAGCCCAGATTATTGTACCCAGCAAGGATCTCATTCAAGTATGAAGGAGAAATCAAAAGCTTCTCAGATAAGCAAAAGCTGAGAGAATTCTGCACCACCAAACCAGCTCTACAACAAATACTAAAGGATATTCTCTAGACAGGAAACACAAAAATGGTGTATAAATTCGAACCCCAAACAATAAAGTAAATGGCAACGGGATCATACTTATCAGTAATTACCTTAAACGTAAATGGGTTGAATGCCCCAACCAAAAGACAAAGACTGGCTGAATGGATACAAAAACAAGACCCCTACATATGTTGTCTACAGGAGACCCACCTCAAAACAGGGGACACATACAGACTGAAAGTGAAGGGCTGGAAAAAGATTTTCCATGCAAATAGGGACCAAAAGAAAGCAGGAGTAGCAATACTCATATCAGATAAAATAGACTTTAAAACAAAGGCTGTGAAAAGAGACAAAGAAGGTCACTACATAATGATCAAAGGATCAATCCAAGAAGAAGATATAACAATTATAAATATATATGCACCCAACACGGGAGCATCGCAGTATGTAAGACAAATGCTAACAAGTATGAAAGGAGAAATTAACAATAACACAATAATAGTGGGAGACTTTAATACCCCACTCACACCTATGGATAGATCAACTAAACAGAAAATTAATAAGGAAACACAAACTTTAAACGATACAATAGACCAGTTAGACCTAATTGATATCTATAGGACATTTCATCCCAAAACAATGAATTTCACCTTTTTCTCAAGCACACATGGAACCTTCTCCAGGATAGATCACATCCTGGGCCATAAAGCTAGCCTTGGTAAATTCAAAAAAATAGAAATCATTCCAAGCATCTTTTCTGACCACAATGCAGTAAGATTAGATCTCAATTACAGGAGAAAAACTATTAAAAATTCCAACATATGGAGGCTGAACAACACGCTGCTGAATAACCAACAAATCACAGAAGAAATCAAAAAAGAAATCAAAATTTGCATAGAAACGAATGAAAATGAAAACACAACAACCCAAAACCTGTGGGACACAGTAAAAGCAGTCCTAAGGGGAAAGTTCATAGCAATACAGGCACACCTCAAGAAACAAGAAAAAAGTCAAATAAATAACCTAACTCTACACCTCAAACAACTAGAAAAGGAAGAAATGAAGAACCCCAGGGTTAGTAGAAGGAAAGAAATCTTAAAAATTAGAGCAGAAATAAATGCAAAAGAAACAAAAGAGACCATAGCAAAAATCAACAAAGCCAAAAGCTGGTTCTTTGAAAGGATAAATAAAATTGACAAACCATTAGCCAGACTCATCAAGAAACAAAGGGAGAAAAATCAAATCAATAAAATTAGAAATGACAGTGGAGAGATCACAACAGACAATATAGAAATACAAAGGATCATAAGAGACTATTATCAACAATTATATGCCAATAAAATGGACAACGAGGAAGAAATGGACAAATTCTTAGAAAAGTACAACTTTCCAAAACTCGACCAGGAAGAAATAGAAAATCTTAACAGACCCATCACAAGCATGGAAATTGAAACTGTAATCAAAAATCTTCCAGCAAACAAAAGCCCAGGTCCAGACGGCTTCACAGCTGAATTCTACCAAAAATTTAGAGAAGAGCTAACACCTATCCTGCTCAAACTCTTCCAGAAAATTGCAGAGGAAGGTAAACTTCCAAACTCATTCTATGAGGCCACCATCACCCTAATACCAAAACCTGACAAAGATGCCACAAAAAAAGAAAACTATAGGCCAATATCACTGATGAACATAGATGCAAAAATCCTAAACAAAATTCTAGCAATCAGAATCCAACAACACATTAAAAAGATCATACACCATGACCAAGTGGGCTTTATCCCAGGGATGCAAGGATTCTTCAATATCCGCAAATCAATCAATGTAATACACCACATTAACAAATTGAAAAACAAAAACCATATGATTATCTCAATAGATGCAGAAAAAGCCTTTGACAAAATTCAACATCCATTTATGATAAAAACTCTCCAGAAAGCAGGAATAGAAGGAACATACCTCAACATAATAAAAGCTATATATGACAAACCCACAGCAAACATTATCCTCAATGGTGAAAAATTGAAAGCATTTCCTCTAAAGTCAGGAACAAAACAAGGGTGCCCACTTTCACCATTACTATTCAACATAGTTTTGGAAGTTTTGGCTACAGCAATCAGAGCAGAAAAAGAAATAAAAGGAATCCAAATTGGAAAAGAAGAAGTAAAACTCTCACTATTTGCAGATGACATGATCCTCTACATAGAAAACCCTAAAGACTCCACCAGAAAATTACTAGAACTAATCAATGATTATAGTAAAGTTGCAGGATATAAAATCAACCACAGAAATCCCTTGCATTCCTATACACTAATAATGAGAAAACAGAAAGAGAAATTAAGGAAACAATTCCATTCACCATTGCAACGAAAAGAATAAAATACTTAGGAATATATCTACCTAAAGAAACTAAAGACCTATATATAGAAAACTATAAAACACTGGTGAAAGAAATCAAAGAGGACACTAATAGATGGAGAAATATACCATGTTCATGGATTGGAAGAATCAATATAGTGAAAATGAGTATACTACCCAAAGCAATTTATAGATTCAATGCAATCCCTATCAAGCTACCAACAGTATTCTTCACAGAGCTAGAACAAATAATTTCACAATTTGTATGGAAATACAAAAAACCTCGAATAGCCAAAGCGATCTTGAGAAAGAAAAATGGAACTGGAGGAATCAACCTACCTGACTTCAGGCTCTACTACAAAGCCACAGTTATCAAGACAGTATGGTACTGGCACAAAGACAGAAATATAGATCAATGGAACAAAATAGAAAGCCCAGAGATAAATCCACGCACATATGGACACCTTATCTTTGACAAAGGAGGCAAGAATATACAGTGGATTAAAGACAATCTCTTTAACAAGTGGTGCTGGGAAATCTGGTCAACCACTTGTAAAAGAATGAAACTAGAACACTTTCTAACACCATATACAAAAATAAACTCAAAATGGATTAAAGATCTCAACATAAGACCAGAAACTATAAAACTCCTAGAGGAGAACATAGGCAAAACACTCTCTGACATACATCACAGCAGGATCCTCTATGACCCACCTCCCAGAATATTGGAAATAAAAGCAAAAATAAACAAATGGGACCTAATTAAACTTAAAAGCTTCTGCACATCAAAGGAAACTATTAGCAAGGTGAAAAGACAGCCTTCAGAATGGGAGAAAATAATAGCAAATGAAGCAACCGACAAACAACTAATCTCAAAAATATACAAGCAACTCCTACAGCTCAACTCCAGAAAAATAAATGACCCAATCAAAAAATGGGCCAAAGATCTAAATAGACATTTCTCCAAAGAAGACATACAGATGGCTAACAAACACTTGAAAAGATGTTCAACATCACTCTTTATCAGAGAAATGCAAATCAAAACCACTATGAGGTACCATTTCACACCAGTCAGAATGGCTGCGATCCAAAAGTCTACAAATAATAAATGCTGGAGAGGGTGTGGAGAAAAGGGAACCCTCTTACACTGTTGGTGGGAATGCAAATTAGTACAGCCACTATGGAGAACAGTGTGGAGATTCCTTAAAAAACTGGAAATAGAACTGCCTTATGATCCAGCAATCCCACTGCTGGGCATACACACTGAGGAAACCAGAAGGGAAAGAGACACGTGTACCCCAATGTTCATCGCAGCACTGTTTATAATAGCCAGGACATGGAAGCAACCTAGATGTCCATCAGCAGATGAATGGATAAGAAAGCTGTGGTACATATACACAATGGAGTATTACTCAGCCATTAAAAAGAATACATTTGAATCAGTTCTAATGAGGTGGATGAAACTGGAGACTATTATACAGAGTGAAGTAAGCCAGAAGGAAAAACATAAATACAGTATACTAACGCATGTATATGGAATTTAGAAAGATGGTAATGATAACCCTGTGTATGAGACAGCAAAAGAGACACTGATGTATAGAACAGTCTTATGGACTCTGTGGGAGAGGGTGGGAAGATTGGGAGAATGTCATTGAAACATGTGAAATGTCATGTATGAAACGAGATGCCAGTCCAGGTTCAGTGCACGATGCTGGATGCTTGGGGCTGGTGCGCTGGGAAGGCCCAGGGGGATGGTATGGGGAGGTTGGGAGGGAGGAGGGTTCAGGATGGGGAGCATGTGATTTTTTTTTAAATAAAATTTTTGAAAAAAAAAGAAAAAAAAAAAAAAAGAATGCACAAAATATATCAAGATAAAGCATAGATGCTCGCAGATGAAGTTCAAAGCTGTGGCAGCATGATGTTGAGATGCTGGGTGTAGTTCCCAGGAAAGGAGCTTGGAGGAACTTGGGGCGTGTGCTATCTCTATAACAGTTTACTGCAAAACATATGCTGAAAGCTGTTTTCACTTTTCCCTTTTTTCATAAAAGCAAAAATCCTCTTCAGATTTCTTTCAGTTAGTTAGAACAGGTACTACTGTAGGTCTTTCATAAAAGCAAAGTGGCATAAAGAGAACTGTTGAAAGCATGGGATATCTGTATTTTCATTTCATTGGGATTGGTTTCTAGAAATCTGTCTTACACTTCCTTTAGGATGATATTTCACTGTTTCTTCATTTTTCTTAATTCTTTCTGTTGATATGTCAGCATTAAACAAACAGCCACCTCTTCCAGCCTTCTTGGATTGGCCTTGTACTGAAGAAACTCCTCACTGATCATCATGGCCAGAGATTCTGGGGGCCTCTTAAATTTTTATGCTAGTCAAACCTACCAACTTTATTCTTAGTGATCCCCAGCTGTGTAGAATATGATGGATCATGATGAGCAAGGCAGAAGCCAATCCCTTGGATAGAATCTAGAAAAACTGGAACATTGGACACATTTAATTTTTTTTCCTCTCTAGGGAGAAGTTGGGATCAGGTATTTTTTGCCCTCTTACTCTGTGCTGTGCTGACTGGATGAGCTGTGACTAGTGCTAGCATGCTAGGTTCAAATTTCCTTCTTTATTCTCAGTGACCCTACAGGCATCTGGAGTTTTCTGGGCCCCATCAGTATTCCAAGACAGGGAAGACAAAAGCAAGTGCCTTGGGCAGTCCCCAGAAAAATTAGACCCTTGGAAATATGATGCAGTCATTTCCTTGTTCCCCAGTTAGAAGCTAGAATCTGAAAGTTTCCTCCCAATCACCTGGTACTGAGACATAATTCATAATTTCTGAGGGTAGGAATTATGGGATGAATAGGTCCCAAATTTTCCTATTGGCTTCCAGGTAACTGGTTTTATGCTCACTCAGGATGCAGTAGACATTTAGTTTTCTGAGTTTTATGCAAAGGCAGTTGGTCTGTGTGTTGCTGTTGAATTGGTTTGTTCATGGGAGCAAGGAGAGTCTAGAAATTCCTTTTCTGCCACCTTGCTCATTTCTCATCAGACAGACGATGACTGAAGTTGAGAGTTAAAGAGCCTGTGTTTATTATTTTCTGTAAGCACTTTAGTGCACTCAGAATCCACCCCGTGTCATAATTCTTATGGTCATTATTAGTTCCATATTGATCAAGTGAACTAGCCACTTTAGTTCCCAAAGAATATGCTTCAACTGACACCGTAGTTTATAGCTTAACTGTGATTGCTATTTATATTGCCCTGAATTACTAGTTGTCAGGTCTCATTGTCAAGGATCTTAGCACAATGATTAATCCAAGAATCAAACTTATTTCATAATTCCTTTTTTTGTGGAATCTATCTCCTGAAACCACTCCTAGCACAAAACCTGGATCAGCAAGAGTCCAGTTAAAAGACAAAGGAGAAGTTGGGAACAAGAGTAGATAACTAGAGAACTCAGAAAAATAATAAAGGTAAACTTGGAAGTAAAATTTTTTCCCAAGGCTGGGATCCAGACCTTGTCGTAGACTGGGACTTGCAGTCCAGTGGATGGGAGAGTAAATCTGCTGGATTGCTTTGGGCCAGAGTTTATCCAAAGCTATCTGGCTAATGAAGTAAAGAAGAAAACAAATGGGCCTGGAGCATCACTCAGGAAGCCTACAACTGAGGTATTGCTCATGAATTCATTGCTCACAAATGCTGTTGGTATTTATGTTGATGGATCAAGAGAAGACACTAATTAGAATTAGATAAGAACCAGCCTCTTATAATATCCTTCTAGTTCCCTCTACTGACAAAACTTATCACTGCACCATCTGACAAAGAAGTGTCCATGAGGTTCAGTTCCAGCATCACAAATAGATTAATAAAAGTATTCCTATTTAGCAATAAAAATCAATGAGCTGCTGGTACATACAACAATGTAAGTGAATCTCAAAAGTATTACACTGAATGTGCTGTGTGATTAGGTCACTCACTCATGTCTGACTCTTTGCAACCCCACGGACTTGTAGCCCACCAGGCTACTCTGTCCATGGGGATTCTCCAGGCGAGAATACTGGAGTGGATTGTCATGCCCTCCTCATTACACTGAATAAATATATCTAGACACAAGATCCTACAAACTGTTTTCATTTTGGAAAAGACATTTTAGTGGAGGCAAAACTATAGTGACAGGACACCAGGTTAGAAGCTGCCTAGGGCCAGGTTGGGGGAAGAGACTGACTGCAAAGAGATATTCAACAACTTTTTAGGGTGATGAAAATGTCCTGAAATTTGACTGAGGTAGTGGTACAACTCTGCACAGTTTCTTTAAGTGAATAGATTTCACTACATATAAATTATACCTCAAAAAGCTGTAAAATAATCTCCAGTGATTTTTGTTCTTCTCTCTGCTGCCTTATTTATATAAACTATCCAAACTGGGTGATTTCACTTTCAAAAATTAGTCATCAGACATCAACAAGATAGCCTAATAAGATATCCCTAACTCATATTCCCTCTTCAGCAACAATAATCTGGCATCCATCCACAGACAAGAGTAACTTTGTGAGAGCTTTGAGATCTAGGTAGAAGATTGTGAAAACCCAGTGAAGTCCACAATCTAGGAGAGCTGTTTTGAGAAAGAAGACTTGTACTCAGGCAGCTGACTTAACCGACCATAGTCCCAGGTACAAACCTGGAAACAGCTCCATAACTCCTAAGAACTCGACTACAGCCCCATTTAGCTTTGGTTCCATTACCAGTACCATATACCAAGGATTCCAGGAAGAGTCATGCACGCCTGTATGTCACACTTGTGTGTCAGGTGCACAAACCTCTGTCTGAGCTGTGTACCTGAAGTGTTCCATGAAATGGCTCCAGTCCCTCTCAGCTGTAGTCCAGGTGCCCCTGGAGGGGCCTAGCAAACTCAGTCTGGTTGTAGACACAGAAAGAACCCTATAACTGGAGGCCTTTCCAGTCACAATCCATGAACATTTCTACTGGCTCAGGGACCCAGAGGACATGCTTCTGTCTGCACCCCTAGAGATTTTGAAAGGGCCCTAAATTCAGCTCCTGCTTACTCCCAGCTGCTCAGAGATAGCACAAGAAAGGAAAGAGTAAATATTAGAGCATAAACAAATAAAAGAGATTAGAAGGACAATAAAAAGATCAATAAAACTAAGAGTTGATTTTTGAAAGATAAACAAAATCAAAAAACCTTCAGCTAGACTAACCAAGAAAAACAGAGAGGACTCAAATACAGTTATAAATAAGAAGAGACATTGCAATCAATACCACAGAAATACAAGGGATGATACAGGCTATTATGAAAAGCCATAATCCAATAAATTGGATAATTTAGACCAGTGGTGGGCTACAGTCCATGGGGTCACAAAGAGTTGGACATGGACATGATTGAGCGACTTCACTTTCACTTTCACTTTAGACCATTGGATAACTTTCTAAAAATATACAACTTACCAAAGCCAAATCATGAAGAAACAGAAAATCTGAATATATCAAGTAAAGAGATTTAATCAGTAGGTATTTGATTACCTACCAAGAAATAAAAGCCCAGGACCAGTTCATTTCACTGGTGAATTCTATCAGACCTTTAAGCAGAATTAAAGCTGCTGCTGATGCTGCTGCTAAGTCGCTTCAGTCGTGTCCGACTCTGTGCGACCCCATAGACGGCAGCCCACCAGGCTCCCCCGTCCCTGGGATTCTCCAGGCAAGAACACTGGAGTGGGTTGCCATTTCCTTCTCCAATGCATGAAAGTGAAAAGTGAAAGTGAAGTCGCTCAGTCGTGTCCGACTCTTCGCGACTCCATGGACTGCAGCCTACCAGGCTCCTCTGTCCATGGGATTTTCCAGGCAAGAGTACTGGAGTGGGGTGCCATTGCCTTCTCCATTCCCTAAAGCTAATCCTCCCTAAATTCTTCTTAAAAATATAAAAGAAGGGAACACTTTCAACCTCATGATACAAAAATTAAATAGTAACACTACAAATACACTATGGGCCAATTTACATGAGGAACATAGATATAAAAACACTCAGCAAAATTCTAGTGGATCAAATTTCATAGCACATTAAAAGGATCATATACTATGAACAAGTGGGATCTATCCCTGCGATATGTGGTCAACATATACAAATCAACAAATGTAATAAGCCACATTGACAGAATGAAAGATGAAGTCATATGATCATTCAAAAGATGCAGAAAAATTACTTAATCAAAATTCAACTTCCTTTAACAATAACAGATTTCAACAAACCAAATGTAGAATTAAAATACCTCAACATAATAAAGCCATATATAACAGGCTCACAGCTTAAATCACACTCAACAGTGAAGAGCTGAAATTTTTCCTTTAAAATCAGGAATATCACAAGGGTGCCTACTCTCACCACTCCCACTTAACAAAAATGTTAACAATACTTCCCAGAGTAATTAGGCAAGAGAAAGAGACAAAGACATCCAAATAGGAAATAAAGAAGCAAAATCATCCTTGTTTTCAGATGACATGCTCTTATATATAGACAAATCTAAAGACTCTACCAAAATACTATTAGAACTAATCAACAAGTTCAGTAAAGTTACAGGATACAAAATCAGCATACAAAAATCAGCTACATTTCTATACACTAATAACAAAATATATGAAAGAGAAACAAAGAGAATAATCCCACTCACAAAAGAATCAAAAACAATAATACACTAGAATATACAATGGAGAAAAGATAGTCTCTTCAATAAGTGGTGCTGGGAAAACTGAAAGGCTACATGTAAAAGAATGAAATTAGAACAGTCCTTAACACCAATCATAAACATAAACTCAAAATGGATTAAAGACCTAAATGTAAGGCTGGACACTATAAAGTTCTTAGAAGAAAACACCCGTAACACTCTTTGACATAAATCGCAGCAAGATCTTTGTTGATCCACTATCTAGGATCATGAAAATAATAACAGAAATAAACAAATGGGATCTAATGAAACTTAAAAGCTTTTGCATAGCAAAGGAAACCACAAACAAAAAGAAAAGACAACGCTCAGAGTGGGAGAAAATATTTGCAAATGAAGCAATTGACAAGGGATTAATACTCAAAATATACAAACAGCTCATGCAGCTCTATATTAAACACAAACAAACAAACAAATCACCCAATCAAAAAATCATCTGAAGACCTAAATAGAAATTCCTCCAAAGAAGACATGTAGATGGCCAACAAACACATGAAAAAAATGCTCAATATCACTAATTATAGAAATGCAAATGAAAACTACAATGAGGAATCACCTCACACCCATCCAAAAGGCCATCACTGAAAAATCTTCAAATAAATTCTGGAGAGGGTGTAGAGAAAAATGAACCCTCTTACCCTAATGGTGGGAGTGTAAATTGATACAGCCACTATAGAGAACAGTATGAAGATTCCCTAAAAACCTAAATATAGAACTACCATATGACTCAGCAATTCCATTCCTGGGCATATACCCAGAGAAAACCATAATTCAAAAAGATACATGTACCCCAATGTTCACTGCAACACTATTTACAACAGCCAGGAATGAGAGCAACCTAAATGTAATCAACAGAGGAATGAAAAATGAAGATGTGGTATATAAATTGAATGGAATATTACTCAACCATAAAATAGAACAAAATTGTACCATTTGCAGAGATGCAGATAGACCTAGAGACTGTCATACAAGAGTGAAGTCAGAAAGACAAAAACAAATATTATATATTAACACGTATATTAACTTGTGGAATCTAGGAAAATGGTATGTGTGTTAGTCTATCAGTCATGTCCAACTCTTTGCGACCCCATGGACTGTAGCCCACCAGGCTCCTCTGTCCATGGGATTTTCTAGGCAAGAACACTGGAGTGGGCTGCCATTTCCTTCCCCAGGGAGGAAAATGATATAGAAGAACTTATTTGCAAAACAGGACTAGAGACACAAATATAGAGAACAAGAGTATGGGTACCAAGGTGGGAAGCCGGGTGTGGGGTGGATTGGGAGATTGTTATATATACACTAATACCTATAAAATAGATAATTAATGAAAATTGACTGTATAGCACAGGGTACTCTACTGAATGCTCTGTGATGGTCTAAATGGGAAGGAAATTCAAGGAAGAGGGGATATATGTGTACATGTGGCTGATTCACTCTGCTGTACATTATAAACTAACACAACATTGTCAAGTAACTATACTCCAATAAAAAATAAAGTTAAAACATAAAATATTTATAATATTACTTTGCTAGCTATGGGAAACCTAGATGAGATCACCTATTGTGTTCTGCCTTTTTGCCAGCTACTATATATCAATGATAATGATTATCACCAAATTTTAATTTATTATTTAAGCTTGCAGAAATAGCCAGAAGCCTTCATGTTCCCAGCAAACTTTAGAGGCTTCATTACCTTACTGTGTATAAAAGTCTTTATATTACTTTTCATTACTTTACTGTGTATAGAAGTATATATACTGTATATATATTTTAATGCTATTAAAATAAATTAATTTTTCCTATTTCAGTTATAGCACAAATAAAATCATCCTTTATTTCAAAACACTCAGCCTTATAAGCATCCATAGTACATAAATTTAGTTAACTGGTTCCATCTGGCGATATAAATCCTACAACAAATATACAAAGTCTGGAGCCAAGAATGACATACAACCCTCTTGGTGGCACTCAACCTAAAGTGTCAAAATGAACTTCAGAAATACTTGCTCATGCTTGACATGAAACACACAACTAATCACACTCAGTATATGGCAGTTTAACAAAGAGAATTATAAGGACTGACTGGGCCAAATTTTATGCTTACCACTCCTGTTTCTCATGTGTACCCTCAAACTTAAACAAGTCTTCAGAAGAGAGTTAAGTCTAATATGATGCTTTAGCCAACTCCTAGAGAACACTTTTAAAGTATAAAATCAAGAATATCTTGAACCCCTGTTTAAGTCACATCTATTTCCTCATTCTCCTTCTGATCCCTGTAAATCTGTTTAATTGTCATCACCTCAAATGATACTTCGGTAAGAAAATCTGCTCCGATTCCACTGCTATGGTTAAGCTTCTCACACATCTACTCTACTTCACTGAAGCGTTTTCACAATTGTGAAATGAAGTGAAGTGAAGTTGCTCAGTCACGTCTGACTCTTTGTGACCCCATGGACTATACAGTCCATGGAACTCTCCAGGCCAGAGTACTGGAGTGGGTAGCCTTCCCCTTCTCCAGGGGATCTTCCTGACCCAGGAATCAAACCGGGGTCTCCTGCATTGCACAGCTGTAAATATAAAAGATTCACACAATTTTGTTTAATGCTTGTCTCTCCAGTTTTATATCTGGCACATGCGTGCATGCTTAGTCACTCAGTCGTGTCCAACTCTTTGTGACCCCAGGGACCACAGCCCACCAGGCTTCTCTGTCCATGGAATTTTCCAGGCAAGAACACTGGAGTGGGTTGTATTTCCTACTCCAATACCTGGCACAGCATTCAATAAATAACTTTTGAATGAAGAACAACAAAAAAAACCCAATGGTATACTTAGGAGTAAGATGAACCAAATAGGTAAAACATTTATGCACTGAAAACAATAAGGCATTGATGAAAGAAATTAGAACAGATGCAAAAAAAAAAAAAAAAAAGGAACAATATCCCATATCATGGTCTGGAAGAATTAATATTGTTAATATGTCCATACTATCCAAAGCCAGCTATAGATTCAATGCAATCCCTATAAAACTCCCAATGGCAGTTTTCCTCAAAACAGAAAAAAACAATCTTACAATTCATGTGGAATCACAAAAAGACCCCAAGAGCAAAAGTAGTTTTGAGAAAGAAGGACATAAAAATATTCTAAAGAATTTCAATGTGGTGTAGGTCCATTTAAATATATATATATATATTCAACACATTCTGATTAGTTAGCAAGAGCAGCTGACTAACATCAAGGAATATGGTAATTTACAAGCTAAATATTAGAAAAATTCTTTTTACAGGATTTTCTTGGAAGTCCAGGGGTTAACATTTCGCCTTCCAATACAGGAGGTGTGGGTTTGATCCCTGGTGGAAGAGCTACAATTCCACATACCTTGTGGCCAAAAAAAACAAAACATAAAACAGAAACAGTATTATAACAAATTCAATAAAGACTTTAAAAATGGTCTACATCAAAAAAAATTTTTTTTAAGAAAAATCCTTTATAAATTAATAGTTTTTTAAAACAAAGTGCCATGATTTTTTAAATGTACTCAAGGATGGGCTTTTTTTTAATTAAATAAATACGTACTTGTGAGGAAAAGAGGATCTAATATTCAGTTCAGTTCGGTTGCTCAGTCGTGTCTGACTCTTTGCGACCCCATGAACCGCGGCACGCCAGGCCTCCCTGTCCATCACCAACTCCCAGGGATCTAATATAACACTGAGAAAAAAGGCAGAAATGCAGGAATAAAAATTATTATCATAGAATCCTGAGGAGGCAATGAGTATCAGAGTGTGATCAACAGTGACTAATTATTAACATATAGCTAATTAAGATAATAATTGAAAAATGCATTTCAATTTGGCAATTAGGAAGGGAGAAGTTATCTTGGTGAGAGAGCAATGTCAGCAAAATGGAGGGTGTCAAAAACAGAACCAGTTACAACCAGAACCTCTCAGCCCCTCCTATTCCTAGAATACACACAGTCTCTGGCTACCCAGATTTACTCTCTATTCCTTAAATATGCTGTTTCTTCCTATTAAACCTCGCCACACATTTTCTGCTTAGTGAAATCTAGCTTTTCCTTGAAGAATCATTGGAATTCTTTGTGGTGCCATCTCTTAGCTCTAAGTTATGCCCTTCTTTGTGTTCCCATATACCTAGATCACAGTTTTATTTTGATCAAGTGTTTGAAAAATCAACATGATCCTTAAGCTAGCTTTAGAGATGGCCATTTGATTTAACCTCAGACTTTCAAAAGATATCCATCTTAAATTGATGCTCTTTGGTTTACCTTTGTTTTGGGAACTATGTCTCTCAGGTTAAGAGTTTCTGCAGAAACACTGATGCAGATACCAAGGAAATCCCTTTAGAATCAATGGAAAACTTTTACTTTGCTCCAAGGCTAATATAATTATTGTCACTGACATATTGGTGGATGGAGTGTTCTAAATTTTCATAATTGATTCCCAAATGTTTTCAAGACCAAGGTTTTAATATTAATTTTGCTAAAAACAAATAATATCAGGTGGCCAATTACATACTATAAAATATCAGTGAACTCAAAATACAAGGACAAATTTCTAATTTATTTAAAATGTTAAAATGCAGAAACACCCACTTTCCTAAAATGTCAGCATTTTTAATTGGTTACTCATATTATCTAATTAATAATTTTCTTGGTTTCTCTCTAAATTGAAGACACTATGAAAGGCCATAACAAGACACAGAACCTATTTTGACTGCAAAAGGACCACTGTCTTATCAGCAGATATACAGGTAAGGCTATAAAGAATTCCGTAAAATAATTCTGGGAGATAAAGTAAACTGATTTCTAATTCAGTTTAATTTATATAATAATGTATGTTTCAAGTTGGGGAAGAGAAAATGAGTTTTCACTCAGGACTACTCTGATCCAATATCTTCTCTATAAAATATGATTATTGAAAATTAATCCATAGTCCACATGACAAGTAACTTTAGTTGACTCACCATCAGGTATTGCTAAAATAATAAAACACTGTCTTTGAATATTTTTACTAAGTTTTCATAAAATACTTTAATTCTGAAAGATTTTTCAAAAACTGTTATAGATCTACATTATAAAGGGCAAACATATTTTACTCATTTTACAGCCCTCTAGTGATAAAACTCCAGAAAACCTCATGATGCTATGTGAACAAAAAGAAAAACAATGTATTAAGTTCAGAACAGACAAGGATAAGAAAGGGAAAAAGTTAAATGAAATATTTTTAAGGTAATATACTTTGAAGAACTCTCAGGTTCTTCTCCAACATTATTTATTTGAAAAATTCAGAAACCAAAGATTTTATCAATTTATGGAAAAGAAGAAATATGATTTTACCATTCCTTAAAACTTATCCTTCTTGTAATAATAACTATTACAGTAATTTATAATAAATCTGGGTGATCAGTGAATTTCAATAAATATATAGTGCATTAGAAGGAAATGATGAGTTTGTAAACATAATCATATAATAAGTGTAGAACCTCCATGGGATTCACCAAAATGACACTAGTTGCTTAGAAGAGGTATAACAGAGTGTGTGTGCTGTGCTCAATCACTTTAGTTGTGTCCGACTCTGCAACTCTATGGACTGTAGCCCGCCAGACTCTATCCATGGGATTCTCCAGGCAGGAATGCTGGAGTGGGTTGCCATGCCCTCCTCCAGGGAATCTTCCAGATCCAGGGATCGAATCCCTGTCTCCTGCATTGCAGATGAATTCTTTACCCACTGAGCCACCTAGGAATCCCATAATAGAGTACAAGATAGGTATTTATATAAATACTTTGAATGGAGACTTGGTAACATCATAATCTCATAATGTTAAACATGTATTTAGGAGTTAAACCTAAAGACAGGAAGTATTAGGATAAATGAGTAATTAAGAATAATAACTTCTTGAGGGCATATGCCATACCACCATAGTAGTAGGATCCAAAATGTGATGAAATAAATATAAAAATGATAACAAAATTAACCTATTAATAAAACTTCTAAAATTTCTATATTCTTACTGTCTTAAAGGCTTAAAATGTCTTCCTTTAAATTATCCCTTGATAAAGGGATACTAAGCAAAAGAAATAATTTTTAAAGCCAACTATGATTCTGGGAAGTTTTAAAAATTAGACATTTTAAATGTCTAAATTAATTTATTTTCAAACACCACATCAATTCCATAGGACTGAATTTAAATTTTTTTTTCCTGGAGAAAAAAACACCATAAAATTTTTTTATGTCTTCTAATTTTGGAAATGTCAAATTATATATATTAACCAGGAATTAGTACATCAGCATTAGATAATTCATGCGTAAAAATGTTTTCTGCCCTGAGAATTTACACAGGATTTCTAGACTACCCCTCAGTACACAGTCTGTGATACTTTTATTCTCACAGACTTAATCTACTATGCGTGTACTAGTATTCAGGACACAGTACAGGATGATTAAAGATGAGCTTCTTTCTTTTTGTATGTGGGGAAATTAGAGGAAAGAACTAGATACTTTCTAATTTAGAATCTCGTTTCTGTGCCATTTCTATCCCAGCTGAAAAGCCAGGAATGGCTAAGGAAAACCAATCTTTGACAACTGAGTTCATTCTCAAAGGACTTACAGATCATCCAGTGCTGAAGACCCTTCTGTTTCAGGTGTTTCTTACCATCTATCTGATCACTATGGTGGGCAATCTTGGTCTGGTGGCATTGATTTTTATGGAACGTCATCTTCACACTTCAATGTACTTCTTTCTGGGTAACCTCGCTCTGACGGATTTCTGTTGCTCCAGTGCCATAACCCCCAAGATGCTACAGAATTTATTTTCTAAAGACAGAATGATCTCCCTCTATGAATGCATGGTACAATTTTATTTTCTCTGCCTTGCTGAAACTGCAGATTGCTTTCTCCTGGCAGCAATGGCCTATGACCGCTATGTGGCCATCTGCAAACCACTGCAGTACCACACTATGATGTCAAAGAAACTCTGCATTCAGATGACCATAGGAGCCTACATAGCTAGTAACCTGCATTCTATGATTCATGTAGGACTTCTACTGAGGTTAACTTTCTGTAGATCTAGTCAAATTGACCACTTTTTCTGTGACATTCTTCCACTATATAGGCTTTCCTGTACTGACCCTTATATTAATGAACTAATGATATATATTTTTTCAATGCCAATTCAAATCATTACCATTGCCACTGTCTTGATTTCTTATGTTTACATTCTTTTCACTGTTTTCAAAATGAAATCCAGAGAAGGGAGAGGTAAAGCCTTATCCACATGTGCATCCCACTTTCTATCTGTCTCAATATTCTACATTTGTCTTCTCATGTATATTCGACCATTTGAAGAAGGGGATAAAGATATACCACTGGCAATTTTTTACACAATAGTAATTCCTTTATTAAACCCTTTTATTTATAGCCTGAGAAATAAGGAAGTGATAAATGTTTTGAAAAAAATTCTGAGGACCTATAATATTCTTAAACAAACTTAATCTTCTATGGAAAACTGATTTTATTAAAATGATTTATAGATTAAGGGACACAGAAAATGAAAACTATATTCTTATATAAAATATTAATCTATAAATCATTAGACTGCTGCTGCTGCTGCTAAGTCACGTCAGTCCTGTCCGACTCTGTGTGACCCCAGAGACAGCGGCCCACCAGGCTCCCGTCCCTGGAATTCTTCAGGCAAGCATACTGGAGTGAGTTGCCATTTCCTTCTCCGGTGCAGGAAAGTGAAAAGTGAAAGTGAAGTCACTTAGTCGTGTCAGACTCTTCTCGACCCCATGGACTGCAGCCTACCAGGCTCCTCCATCCATGGGATTTCCCAGGCAAGAGTACTGGAGTGGGGTGCCATTGCTGGTAATAAAAGTTATTATTGAGTTTCCTCCTGATTTTAGTCTGGTATTTGTGAAATTTGGATTAAGATCTGCTGGACAATTTTGAATTTCATTCATATATCTTTAAATCATTAGACTATGTTGGTTTAAAGATATATGAATGAAATTCAAAATTGTCAGGCAGATCTTAATCCAAATTCCACAAATACCAGACTAAATCAGGAGGAAACTCAATAATAACTTTTATTACCAGCAATGGCACCCCACTCCAGTACTCTTGCCAGGGAAATCCCATGGATGGAGGAGCCTGGTAGGCTGCAGTCCATGGGGTCGCTAAGAGTAGGACACGACTGAGTGACTTCACTTTCACTCTTCACTTTCATGCATTGGAGAAGGAAATGGCAACCCACTCCAGTGTTCTTGCCCTGAGAATCCCAGGGACAGGGAAGCCTGATGGGCTGCCGTCTATGGGATCTCACGGAGTTGGACACGACTGAAGCAACTTAGCAGCAGTAGCAGCAGATTATTCTTATAGAATTGTCTCAGATCAGTATTTTCAACTTAATAACTCAACAAAGAATCAAAATTAAATGTTTAGAAGAATTTGCCTTGATTTACCTTGTTTAGCTAATGGAAAACATTATATCTGATTCTATGTAGACTGTTTGAAACACTTAAAATTTTCTGGCAGACTGAAATGATAATTCTTATTCAGAAAACTGACCTGGTAGACACAAGTAGATGAGTTTGAGGGAGAGAGAGACTAGAAGCAAGCTAACTAATTGCATGTGTGAGCGTGTGCTCAGTTGTTCATGATAGCTTATGATGAACAGTGTCACTGGATTCATGGTCTCCAAATGAGAAGATTTAACTCTGGGACCAAAGACAGTCTCAGTCACTCAGAGCTTTGTGTAGAATTTATTAAAGTAAAAGGGATAGAGAAAGTGTCCAGCAAGAGGCACTGGAAAGGGGCAGGAGAGTACCTGCCTCACTAGTTTAAGCGGGGCCTTATATACTTCTCAACCAGCTGCTGAAAATAGATTTAAAAATATGTCAAGGCTACGAGAATTTTGCCCAGACCCTTTCTTGTAACGTACATCCTGGGATGACATCAGAACAAGATTAGCCAGAAAAAACAGGTTGCTGCTGCTGCTGCTGCTAAGTCACTTCAGTCGTGTCCGACTCTGTGCGACCCCATAGACGGCAGCCCACCATGCTCCCCCGTCCCTGGGATTCTCCAGGCAAGAACGCTGGAGTGGATTGCCATTTCCTTCTCCAATGCATGAAAGTGAAAAGGGAAAGTGAAGTCGCTCAGTCGTGTCCGACTCTTAGCGACCCCATAGACTGCAGCCTACGAGGCTCCTCCATCCATGGGATTTTCCAGGTTAACTCAGAGCTAAAGACTGTGGAAGTTTTTACCCAGACCTTCTCCCATAACATACATCTGAAGCTCAAAAAAGGCGTGTCCTTGAACAAGTGATACTGTTGCCTATGAGACCTACTTGTTTCTGACAAAAGAAAGTGAAAAAGAAAGAATGTTTACCTCCTCCTTAAAGGGGCCTTAGGCTTGGACTCATCAACCTGCCTAAGTTAACTATCTCACTCAAGTAGTATCCAACTCTTTGCAACCCCTTGGACTGTAAGACCGTCAGGATCCTCTGTCCATGGAATTTTCCAGGCAAGAATATCAGAGTGGATTGCCATATCCTATTCCAGGGAATCTTCTTGATCCAAGGATCAAATCTGAGTCTCTTGCACCTCCTGCACTGGCAGGTGGATTCTTTACCACTGCACAGCCTGGAAAGCCCCTAACTGTGCAGTAATCTATATTTAAAGTAATGAAGTTTGATCTAGATACAATTCCAAGAATGGGGAAAAAGGAGTGAGAAGGAATAAACACACACACACTCGCAGTCACATATACATTTTGTAGAATAATTAACAGCAAATTATAGCAAGTTGGCTACAGTAGATTCAGATCTACTTTAACCTGAAGTGTGAATAAGGTCCTTCACCTTTTTGAAGGCATCAATCATATTATATATTATGGAACATAGAATAGCAACTTACATAAAATATTCTCAATAAGCATTCTAAAAAATATTAATGAAGGCAGTTTTTTTATTTGTCTAATTTTTCAGTAATGCTGAAATATATTAATATTTTATTTGTTTTCTGGCCATTTTTACTTCTATGAATTTTCTATTCACTTTCTCTTTGTCTTACTATTTTTTTCCTCATTTATTTGTACCAATGTTTATAGAGAAAAAATATTAAAATGTTGTGACTATTAGTGGTAAATAATTTCACTGTGTGCTGATAGTATTTTCATACTTGTTTGTCTTATTTATAATTAATAAAATTATAAAATTGATATATTTATTACTTTTTAAAATATGCACTTTTGTTTAGATTTCTTTTCTTAATCCAAATTCTACTATTAGCCAATATTTCTGTTTCTCCTTCTTTTCAATTTTTTTTCTCCTCTTCCTCCCCCTTGTTTTCCTCCTTTTGTGTGTGTGTGATAGTGTGTATTTGACCTTTGATTCTTCCTGGAAACTATTTAGTATATGGCATGAATTGAACATGTAACTTTACTTGGCTTTTTTATCCAAAAATAATCCACATATTAATTCAACTCAAATAAACATCAAAGGAGGACTTCTTTGGGAAAGTGGCAAAATTAATTCTAAAAGTTTTGTAGAAAAATAATAATCAATAAGCAAACACACTTGATGTATTATATATTAAAATATATAATGAAGTATCAGTAACTGAAATAATTTGGTTGCAAATTAAGAACTCAGTTCAGTTCAGTTGCTCAGTCGTATCCGACTCTTTTCAAGCCCAAGAATCTCAGCACGCCAGGCCTCCCTGTCCATCACCAACTCCCAGAGTTCACCCAGACTTACGTCCATTGAGTCAGTGATGCCATCCAGCCATCTCATCCTCTGTCGTCCCCTTCTACTCCTGCCCCCAATCCCTCCCAGCATCAGAGTCTTTTCCAATGAGTCAACTCTTCGCATGAGGTGGCCAAAGTACTGGAGTTTCAGCTTTAGCATCATTCCCTCCAAAGAAATCCCAGGGCTGATCTCCTTCAGAATGGACCAGTTGGATCTCCTTGCAGTCCAAGGGACTCTCAAGAGTCTTCTCCAACACCACAGTTCAAAAGCATCAATTCTTCCGCGCTCAGACTTCTTAACAGTCCAACTTTCACATCCATACATGACCAGTGGAAAAACCATAGCCTTGACTAGACGAACCTTTGTTGACAAAGTAATGTCTCTGCTTTTTAATAAGCTGTCTAGGTTGGTCATAACTTTCCTTCCAAGGAGTAAGCATCTTTTAATTTCATGGCTGCAGTCACCATCTGCAGTGATTTTGGAGCTCAAAAAAATAAAGTCTGACACTGTTTCCACTGTTTCCCCATCTATTTCCCATGAAGTGATGGGACCGGATGCCATGATCTTCATTTTCTGAATGTTGAGTTTTAAGCCAACTTTTTCACTCTCCACTTTCACTTTCTTCAAGAGGCTTTTTAGTTCCTCTTCACTTTCTGCCATAAGGGTGGTGTCATCTGCATATCTGAGGTTATTGATATTTCTCCTGGCAATCTTGATTCCAGCTTGTGTTTCTTCCAGTCCAGTGTTTCTCATGATGTACTCTGCATAGAAGTTAAATAAGCAGGGTGACAATATACAGCCTTGACATACACCTTTTCCTATTTGGAACCAGTCTGTTGTTCCATGTCCAGTTCTAACTGTTGTTTTATAGATAAATGAAAAACTGAGATTATCCAAAAGTAAATTCCCAAATAAAACAGGAAGAGCAAAACAAACCAATCAGGAAACAAAGGGCTGTTTAATGAATAGTCTTCCATCAATTGATTAACTGTTTCTTCCATTTGTGTTAAACTTTATAAATTTCCTCTCATTCAGAGATATCCTATAAATCTACATCATATTTTTTCCACCTTAAGTTTTTATACATAGCACTTTTACTCAACTGGAATTCATTCTATAATGTTGTGAAGTAAAAATTAAAATTTGATTTTATGGCTAAATGGCATTTATTAACTAACTCTTCTCTTACTAAATTTTTATGCCTTCTTTCTGTTTATATACTCACATATACATGCATACACAAAGAGGTCTATTTCTACCTTATCTAGTCTGCACAATAAAAAAAGACAGTTGTAAGTGATCAGTGTGGCAAACTAGGAGGGTGTGGACCTCATCTCCCACCATGAACACATCAAAATATATCTATATGTAGAGAAGGCAATGGCAACCCACTCCAGTACTCTTGCCTGGAAAATCCCATGGATGGAGCAGCCTGGTAGGCTGCAGTCCATGGGGTCGCTAGGAGTCGGACACGACTGAGAGATTTCACTTTCACTTTTCACTTTCATGCATTGGAGAAGAAAATGGCAACCCATTCCAGTGTTCTTGCCTGGAGAATCCCAGGGACGGGGGAGCCTGCTGGGCTGCCGTCCCTGGGGTCACACAGAGTCGGACACAACTGGAGCGACTTAGCACCAGCAGCAGCAGAGTAATTCTCACTGAAAACAAACTGGAGGCTGACAGACTCTTGTACAACCAAGGCTGTAAGACACAACCACATGGAATTAGATAGGAAGGTAAGAGAAGTGAACAGATCAGGACTTGCATCTGTTAGAGGGGACAGAGAAGAAAAGAGGGATTACACAAGTGGCGATACTTTCTGGGGAGTGAGTGGTTGGGGCAACATATTGGATACTCTAGTCCAGGGTTGTAACACTGAGAAGTGGAGTCCCCTTACCTGGTTTGAAAAGCAGTAGAACTACCAGGAAGGCTGTAAGAAAGCTAGACTGCTTATGAAGAGCATGCATATACTTGCTTGCTCCCAAAGCAAGATAGAGGAAGCAGATTTCCCATGACTGCCCTGAGTTGAGCACTTGTTTCATCCCTGCTTGTTCTACTGCATAGCTCCGTGCTAGAGCAAGGGCTGCTGTGGCTGACGGAAAAACTCAGTTGTGAGAGATGGAGTAGGCTTGGATCTTGAACACATCTGAAAGAGGTGAGTGAAGTGAACGTCGCTCAGTTGTGTCAGACTCTTTGTGAAACCATGGACTATACAGTCCATGGAATTCTCCAGGCTAGAATACTGGAGCAGGTAGCCTATCCCTTCTCCAAGGGATCTTCTTAACCCAGGAATAGAACCAGAGTCTCCTGAATTGCAGGCACATTCTTTACCAACTGAGCTATCAGGGAAGTCCCTGAAATAGGTGGGACAGCAATTAATGGTGTTTAAAAAGGCAGTGCATCAGAAGCATTCTGCAACTCTGAATAAGCCCAGAACCACCATAGCTCTTACCAGACCCATGCAGAGTATCCACTCCAGCTCCTCTAGCTCCAGCACTGCTTCCCTCTGGGATGAGGGCACTGGTGCTGGGAGGGAGAGAACCCACACTTAGAAGGAGCAGAGCTACCTCAGACTTGACACCTCTGGCTCCAACTTTCTCACCTCCAGCCCTGCCTGCTACCAAGGTGATAACTGTCAGGACATCCAGAGAAAATGCTAAGTCAGATGCAGATTTCCCACCAAAGCTACTAGGCATACGCAGACTGTACAAGCATGCTCCCACAAAAGGACACCACTTTAAGACCAAAGTAAGTAACTGTTTCACCTAATTTCACAGAAAGGGAGAAAGTTAAGCAAAAATGAGGAGACAGGCAAATTTGTCCCAATTAAATAACAGGACAAAATCCATGAAATAATAACTAATGAAGCAGAAATAAATGATTTACCAGATAAGGAGTTCAAAGCATTAGTAATAATAATGCTAACTGAATTAGGAAACAGAATATATGAATACAGTAAGAATTTTAAGAAGGAATTAGAAAATATAAAAACCGATCAGTCAGAACTGCTAAGACTAGACTAAGTGCATTCATCATACACACAAATGGTAACTATGTGAGGGGGTGATATGTAAATTAGCTTGACTGGAGTAATAACTGTTCTATGTATATATTAAATCATGTTGTACATCTTAAATATACACATTTTTATTAAAAGTGTATAGAAATATTATAAAAGAAATAACATTACCTAATTTCAGAAATGAACTGGGTTCTTATTTACTTCAGGATTGACTGGTTTGATCTCCTTGCAGTCCAAGGGGCTCTCAAGAGTCTTCTCCAACACCACAGTTCAAAAGCATCAATTCTTCAGTTTTCAGCTTTCTTTATGGTCTAACTCTCACATCCATACATGACTACTGGAAAAACCATAGCTTTGACTATACGAAACTTTGTTAGTAAAGTGATGTCTCTGCTTTTTAAATATGTTGTCTAGGTGTGTCATAGCTTTTCTTCCAAGGAACAAGCATTTTGAGTTTCATGGCTGCAGTCACCACCTGCAGTGATTTTGGAGCCCAAAATAATAAACTCTATCACTGTTTCCATTATTTCCCCATCTATTTGCCATGAAGAGATGAAACCAGATACCATGGTCTTAGTTTTTTGAATGTTGAATTTTAAGCCAGGTTTTTCATTCTCCTCTTTTACTTTCATCAAGAGGCTCTTTAGTTCTTATTCACTTTCTGCCATAAGGGTGGTGTCATCTGCATATCTGAGGTTTTTTATATTTCTCCTAGCAATTTGATTTCAGCCTGGGCTTCATCCAGTCCAACATTTCACATGATGCACTCTGCATATAAGTTAACTAAGCCGGGTGACAATATATAGCTTGACATACTTCTTTCCCGATCTGGAACTAGTCTGTTGTTCCAAGTCCATTTCTAAGTGTTCCTTCTTGACCTGGATAGAGGTTTCGCAGGAGGCAGGTAAGGTGGTTTGATAACACCACGTCTTTAAGAATTTTTCACAGTTTATTGTGATCCATACAGCCAAAGGCTTTAGCATAGTCAATGAAGCAGAAGTAGATGTTTTTCTGGAATTCTCTTGCCTTTTCTATGATCCAACAGATGTTGGCAATTTGATCTCTGGTTCCTCTGCCTTTTCTAAATCCAGCTTGAACTTCTGAAGTTCTCAGCTCACTCAATGTTGAATCCTAGCTTGGAGAGTTTTGAGGATTACTTTGCTAGCGTGTGAGATAAATGCAATTGTGTGGTAGTCTGAACATTCTTTGGCATTGCCTTTCTTTGGGATTGGAATGGAAACTGATCTTTTCCAGTCCTATGGCCACTGCTGAGTTTTCCAAATTTGCTAGAATATTGAGTGCAGTACTTTCACAGCATCATCTTTCAGGATTTGAAACAGCTCAACTGGAATTCCATCACCTCCACTAGTTTTGTTCACAGTGATGCTTCCTAAGGCCCACTTGACTTCACATTCCAGGATGTCTGGCTCTAGGTGAGTGATCACACCATCATGGTTATTTGGGTCATTAAGATCCTTTTTGTATATTTCTTCTGTGTATTCTTGCCACTTCTTCTTAATATCTTCTTCTTCTGTTAGGTTGATACCATTTCTGTCCTTTATTGAGCCCATCTTTGCATGAAATGTTCCCTTGGTATCTCTAATTTTCTTACAGTGGTCTCTTATCTTTCCCATTCTGTTGTTTTCCTCTATTTCCTTTCATTGATCACTGAGGAAGGCTTTCTTGTCTCTCCCTGCTATTCTTTGGAACTTTGCATTCAGATGAACTAGTATGTATAAAATAAAAATGCAGAAGGATGTATTGTACAACATGAGAAGTAGCCATTATTTTATAACTTTAAATGTAGTATGACCTATAAAAATATTGAATCACTATCTTGTACACATGACCTGAATGTAATATCATAAATCAACAGTATTTCAATAAGAGAAAAAACAAATGATAGTTTATATTCTGGTAGGTAGGACAGACATTTTTTAAATGATTATACTAAATAGTATTATGATTGGGGAAGATTTTTTACCTCTACCTGAAGTCAACATGTTAGATTCAACAAGGTTCAACAGGGAAGCCGGGAGTGCTTCAGTCCATGGGGTTGCAAAGAGTCGGACATGACTGAGCAACTGAACTGAACTGAATTGACTGAAGGTTCAACTACACAATTCTCTAATATATTCAATCAAGACACATAAAGTCACACTTGGGTAAAGTGGCAAATGCATTACAAAAAAAACAGATAAGTATTTTGTAAATGAAAGAAAATGAAAAAACAATTTAATTTAAATAACCCAGGAAAGTCCCTCATGGAGATCTAATTTGAGATCAAGAGTTAGTAGGATTGGGAGAAAAGAGAGAGAAAAGAAGGGGTTAGGTGAGGGAAACATTAAGAGTAAATTAATGAAACAGGTGCATAAAGGAACAGTAAAGGGATAAACATGGCCAGTATCCTGAGGTGAGAAAAAGTCAAGCTTTAGTTTAAGATGCAGAGATAATGTAGAGTATCTGGAATACTTAATTAAGGAAAATGGGTTTGTTTGAAAACTTAGACCATTTTCAAATTCTTGAGCAAGGAAGTATAATTTTTTTCATTCATGGGACAAAAATTTGATGCAAAGTACCACATACTATTCAAGGTGTAGGAAATACATGAATGAAAGTAACAGAAAAATCACCTCCCTCTCAAGGTTATACACTAATGGTGGTTGGGGAAATGGGACTGACCAATTATTATATTGAAGAATGATTCGTGGAATGAAGTGGAAAAAAATCAAAACAGGGTAAAAAGATAAAGGCAGTTGGGGCAAATTGAAAAGAAAGGAGAATCATCACAGTAATTCATTTGTGGGATTACATAATGATATCAGAGTCTCCAATGAGATTTTTGTAAAACAGCAGAACAAATCCAACTCACAGAATGAAACTGAAGACCATACCACATCTTTTAGCCTTATCTTAAAATCTAATCATATTTCATGAATCGTATTAATTCTCCCTGTCAAAAACAAAGGTCAAGTCAATATGACATTCTTTCTGCTCATTTCACATCTAGGTAGTAAATCAAAGAGAATTTTTAAATGAAGTCAGTTACATAATAATCAACAAGGTGATCAATGAATGATGTTAGGTTACTTTACTAAGTAACCTTAGTGAAGATAATTTGCTTTAACCTCATTATCTCACAGGTCATTTTTATATGTTTATGGATTAAATCTCCCCACAGAAATACCCTGATGTTATTGCAGCAAATCCTTTAGGATTTGATGGAAATTTTTAACTTTCCATAGTTAGAAACATACTTAATGACTCTGAGCTCTTTGTAGTCTCCCAGATTTTCATTTTTTAATCCCAGATGTTTTTGAGACCAAGGTTTATATTCTGAAATTCTAAGGCTTAACATCAAGAAGCAAAAATGAGGTGCTAGAAGACTTTACAGTGTAAGCTATACAAGAAAAGTATTCTCATTTATTTTTACTTTTAATATTAGCATCCACTAATACATATTTATATGAATTATTACACATTTTTTCATTGTTGTTAGATTTCAACTACTCAGTGATCTTTATAGATCTTCTCAAAACTGAAGGTTATGGGAAACTTTTAATCTAGTTGTATCTACTTCAGAAAATCTGACATAATTTTTGCAGAAATAGAAAAATAACAGATGAATCAATTCAGATTCATGAACTGTGTAGGATATTTTGATTATATAAATATACACATGCATATATAATATTATACATATATATATATGACACATAACATTGTGTTAGTTTAAATCCCCTGGAGAAGGAAATGGCTACCCACTCTGTTATAGCCACGCTTTCCGGGAAACAAACTCACTCAGAAGGACAATGCAGATAGTGGAGTGCAGTTTATTACACCAGCGGGCCCAAGGCAGAGTCTCCTCTCAGCCAAGGACCCCAACCAGCATTTGTGAAAATCTTTTATACCCCATGTGTACGTGTCCAAACCCACCACCCCAATTTCCTTGAGACTTACATAAAACAAAGGAAGGGTAAATACAATCACAATAACCCCATCATTCAAATGTTAGGTGTTGAAACAGTTAATAATCAATAAGCCTATGGTTACACTCCGATAGATACAGAAAGAATTTATGACCTGTCTGGAGGCAGAGGTGATTAGAGTATATTTTCTCTTAGGCGATGAGTAACCTGGATGTGATCTTCAAGATTCCCCTGTCCAGAGGGGGTCTTATCCTTCTATTGTAGTTTCCATAGGCACTAAGCACAGAGTCCAGAGTCCACTGGAGAGGTGGCCGAGCATGATCAGCATGAACAGGCCTACAATGGAGTCTAGGCCCTATGAATTCCTTCTTCAACTCCAATATTCTTGCCTGGAGAATCCCATGGACAGAGGAGCCTGGCAGGCTATATAGTCCATGGGTCACAAAAGTTGGACTTGACTTAGCAACTAAACCACCAACATATTGATTTGACAAAATGGTAAATAGAAATATGATTCCCATTTATTCCCATTTATTGAAGCATTAGTTGGCACTCTATCACATCACAGAGTTGTCATTTAGTCTGTTAATAATTTTGATGACAATGATAAAATATTGTTGGTTTATATCCACTACACAATGAATTAGATTTCTAGGAATTATTTGTTGCAAGTTTGTGGTGGCTCAATGATAAAGACTCTGCCTGCCAATGCACGAGATGTGAGTTGTATCCCTGAGTCTGGAAGATCCCTTGGAGAAGGAAATGGCAACCCACTCCAATATTCTTGCTTAGGAAATCCCATGGATAGAGGAGTCTGGCAGGCTACAGTCCATAGATCGTAAAGAGTCAAGACAGAACTTAGTAACTAAACAACAACAACAGCCCTTAAACACCATCTCTCCTATTCCCTCAATCCTTATCCCCATGTATCCAACAACTGCTTTTATGAATTTTTTTTTAGATTCACCTGTAAATTAAATCATACAGTATATGTCTTTTTCCGTCTGACTTATTGCACTTTGTATGATGTCCGCAGGGCCCATCCATACTGTCACAAAAGACAGGATATTCATCTTCTCAGGGCTAGACAATATTTGATTGTATAGAAATACCTCACTTTCTTTACCCGTTCATCCTTTAATGGGCACTAAAGTGTTTCCATATCTTGACTACTGTAAATAATACTGCAATAAACATGGGAGTGCAAATATCCCTTTGATAGCCTGTTTTCATTTCCTGAGTAAATAGTCAAAAGTGAAATTCTGTGATCATATGGTAGTTCTATTTTTGAGTTTTTGAGAAACCTCTATCTTGTTATCCTTAGTGGCTGAACCAATTAACATTACCACCAACAGTGAACAAGATTTCCCATTTCTCCACATCCTTGCCAATGCTTGTTATCTCTTGTTTTCTTCATGATAGGCATTCTGACACGTGTGAGGTGATATCTCATTATGCTTTTTATTTGCATTTCCTTAATGATTAGTAATGTTGATCAACTTTTCATGTTTCTGTTGAACATTTAAATGTTTCTGAAAAAATTTCTTTTGAGTTACTATGCCCATTTTTTAAAAAATCCAATTGTTTATAATTTTGTTATTGAGTTGTATGAATTTCTTAATACACTTTAAATGTAAACCCTTACTTTTTTACTGATAAGTTTGAACAACTTTTTTCTGTATATTCTTCTTAAAATTAAAAGGCTCAGTTTGCACAAGAGGTCGCTAAGGATAATTGGTAGGATCATCGAAGAAGTCATTAAGGACCATTTACAGGACGCTGAAAACAATTTGACTCATCTCAGGTCTCTGGAGTGGAGGTAGGACAGGAATCAACAGTACTTTTCCATGTAACAGCATGCAGCTTTCTTAAGAAGTATAAGTCACAGTTAAACTCAAAATGCCTATAATTTAATAAGGGAATTCTCTGTACACATATTTTCAAAACGCAATGTAAATTACACATAAGGCATTCTAAAACATTTTGTGTACATAAGACACACATAAGAGTAGAGAAAACGGAGAGTAGCTTGGCCTGGGACATTTAGTTAAATCTTTATGAGGTAATATTTTGTATAAATTTGCTTTACAGAGAGGAAACAAAGATTCAGATATATGGGTAAAATCAACAGGAATATGGCACAGACAGAGTCAGTGTTTATGGAAATGTGTATGACACTGGGGAAAGGAATGAAAAAACTGAATGATAATCAATGGATAATTAATCCCTTAGCTTTTCAAAATTACTTTCTTTAAAACTGAATAGTCCCCTCGTTAATCCTTAGTGATTTTCATGTAATTTCTAACATATAAACTTAACATATTTATTGTATGCTATTTTTAAATATTCACTCCTCTAAGAAAACATATGAAAACCTTTGCTCAAGAAAAAATATCTTTCTGACCTACTTCACTCTGTATAACAGGCTCTAGAACCATGTGTAAAATAGATAGCTGGTAAAAAGTCACTATATAATACAGGGAGCCCAGCCTGGCACTATGTGATGACCTGAAAGGGTGCACTGTGGGGAGAGGAGGGAGGCTCAAGTGGGAGGTGATATAGTTATGGCTGATTTGTGTTGTTGTAAGGCAGAAACAAATACAACATTGTAAAGCAATTTTCCTCCAATTAAAAATTTAAAAAAGTGAAAACAAAAGAAAAAGATCTATATATAGGAAAATGAGTTTTGATTTATTTTTAATCTTTAATTTAAAAATTGACAATGAACGGGAACCGGAAAAAGCAATGGCACCCCACTCCAGTACTCTTGCCTGGAAAATCCCATGGACAGAGGAGCCTGGTAGGCTGTAGTCCATGGGGTCGCTATGAGTCGGATACGACTGAGCAACTTCACTTTCATTTTTCACTTTCATGCATTAGAGAAGGAAATGGCAACCCACTCCAGAGTTCTTGCCTGGAGAATCCCAGGGACAGGGGAGCTTGGTGGGCTGCCATCTATGGGGTCACATAGAGTTGGACACGGCTGAAGTGACTTAGCAGTAGCAGTATTTGGAAACACTGTGCCAAATATGGGTACTCTAGATTTGTACAATAGAAAAAATTGATAAAGACAAATCTTTTCCACAGTAACCATCTTCCCTAAAATTATCAAAATAGTCTCATGAATCTTGAATTTAAGGGCTGAGGTCATAAAAGATGATATGTTAGTGAGACAAATGTCCCCCAGAAGTCTGTGTGCCTGTATTACAGAGACAGTGTGAGAAGCTTGAAGAAAAAGCTCCTCTCAATATTGTAAAAAAAAAAAATATATATATATATATATGGAAAACTATACACACTCTAATTAGAATCTTATATCTCCATATTTCTATCTCAACAGACAACGTAGAGATGACTGAGGATAACTTCTCCTTGACAACTGAATTTATTCTCATAGGATTTACAGATCACCCACAGCTGAAGAACCCTCTTTTTCTGGTGTTCTTTACCATTTGCAGCCATTTGCAGTCTATGGGGTTGCAAAGAGTCAGACACGACTGAGCAACTTCACTTTCTTTCTTTCTTTCACTTTCCATTATACAGACTCTCTTGTGTGGACCCTTATATCGATGAGTTGATGGTATTTATCTTTGTAGGGTCAATTCAAACCTTTACTATTACCACAGTAATAATCCCTTACCTTTTCATCCTTTTCACAATTTTCAAAATGAAATCTAACAAGGGCAGAGGCAAAGCCTTATCTACGTGTGCATCCCACTTTCTCTCTGTCTCAATATTCTATGGTTCTCTTCTCTTCATGTACATTAGACCAAGTTCAGTTAATGAAGAAGAAAAAGACATACCTGTTGCTATTTTTTATACTCTAGTTATTCCTTTATTAAAATCTTTTATTATAGTCAAAGAAATAAAGAAATAATAAAAGTTATGAAAAAAATTATGAAGATTTCATAACATTCTGAACAAATATCATGCCCTATAGCCAATTGATTTTGAGTAAATGTTTTTTTCAAAATCAAGGATTATTGAATGGAAAAGTGAAAATGTTCACTATTTAATATATAAAATTACTAAAACACTATTGGTTTATAAAATCAAATAGCTTCAGAAAAGAGAGACAGAGATGTAGAGAACAAATAAATAGATGCCAAGGGGGAAGGGGGAGGAATGAATTGGGAGACTGGGATTGACATATATACTCTACTTGCATTATGTATAAAACAGATAACTAATGAGAACCTACTGTATAGCAGCACAGGGAACTCTACTCAATGGTCTGTGGTGACCTAAATGGGAAGGAAATTCAAAAAATAGGAGATACATGCTATGATGCACATGAATCATCTCCATAACTAGATTATGCTGATTCAACTCAAAATGAATTCCTTCCCAAAATGAATTTCTTCCCACTTTAGAATAAAAAAGGTTCAGAGTAGCACTCTTACCACCAAGTGGCTGACTGATCTCCTTGAGTGATGTTGCCACACTGGATGCCAGAGTGGTCTTTTCTGGGCAAGTTGAACTTCTGGAAGTCACAGTTGCTAAATGAGCCTAGAAAAACTGAAACCTCTGCTATTAGGCAACATGTATGCCTCAAGCTGGAATCAAGATTGCCGGGAGAAATATCAATAACCTCAGATATGCAGATGACACCACCCTTATGGCAGAAAGTGAAGAGGAACTAAAGAGCCTCTTGATGAAAGTGAAAGTGGAGAGTGAAAAAGTTGGCTTAAAGCTCAACATTCAGAAAACCAAGATCATGGCATCTGGTCCCATCACTTCATGGGAAATAGATGGGGAAACAGTGGAAACAGTGTCAGACTTTATTTTCTTGGGCTCCAAAATCACTGCAGATGGTGACTGCAGCCATGAAATTAAAAGACACTTACTCCTTGGAAGGAAAGTTATGACCAACCTAGATAGCATATTCAAAAGCAAGGACATTACTTTGCCAACAAAGGTCCATCTAGTCAAGGCTATGGTTTTTCCTGTGGTCATGTATGGATGTGAGAGTTGGACTGTGAAGAAAGCTGAGCCCTGAAGAATTGATGCTTTTGAACTGTGGTGTTGGAGAAGACTCTTGAGAGTCCCTTGGACTGCAAGGAGATCCAACCAGTCCATTCTGAAGGAGATCAGTCCTGGGTGTTCTTTGGAAGGAATGATGCTAAAGCTGAAAGTCCAGTACTTTGGCCACCTCATGTGAAGAGTTGACTCATTGGAAAAGACTCTGATGCTGGGAGGGATTGGGGGCAGGAGGAGCAGGGGACGACAGAGGATGAGATGGCTGGATGGCATCACCGACTGGATGGACATGAGTTTGAGTGAACTCTGGGAGTTGGTGATGGACAGGGAGGCCTGGCGTGCTGCAATTCATGGGGTCGCAACGAGTCAGACACAACTGAGCAACTGAACTGAACTGAACTGATCCCAGCCATATAGCCATTGTTCATGTGTCCATAATCCAGCACTGGGGTGGTGGATGAACAAAGCTTTATGACCTCAACTGGCTGAGACATTCTAATTTGGTTCTTTAGTAGCTCTTCCATAGTAGATGTTGTGTGGAGGACATTTACATACAATATAAGGTGCTCCTGCTCTGTACACTGTATCCATTCTGGGAGATCCATTCATATGCCTATTCTTCCTGATCTCTGACATTCTCATCTCTCTCCCCCCAGGACACTGACCAATATCCAAATCATTCACCTCTACCCTGAATCTATATAGTTTTAACTTGGGCCACTTCTCTTTCTATAGAGTAGAAATGGATAATCATTCCAATACTCTAAAGGAGGAGTTCCCCTTCCTTTCAAAATCACTCTGGCTAGGGCTATAGCTCAGTGACAATTGGCTTGTATCAACAGACCAAGTTTACTGTCCAAAAATTAACTTGGCTGTTTGAGGCGAGATGTGTGGGTTGAGGGAAAGAGGTCATTGCAATGGTAGTAGTTAACAAGGCAGTCCGGGTCACCTACTTGTGTGGCTTATGGTATTCTCTGGCCCTGCTCATAATAAGTCCTTAAATGGTCCATCTTTGTCTTCTAATGAATTGTTCCTGGGCTCACTCAACCTTATACTTATTGATCTGATAAATTCCAATTCATGAGTCAGCTCTGGCTTCTTGGTCACCTGATGTTCCAAAGTCAGGAGCTCTTTCTCTAGTAGGGTTTACAGCACGCCAGGGAATTATGTTTTTAAATAGTTTATTATTCTCTGCTGCAGAAAATAAGGCCTTGCCCAAACACTATAAGCAACTCTCCTACTAGAGTTTTCTATTAACTTTCCCACTCACTCTATATCCTCTTCCCACCTCAGATCTCTCTAACACCATTGGTCTGATGAGTCACTGGACTCAAATATCAGGGCTCTTCACCCCCAGCTTGAGCCTGCTGAAGAGCCTATTCCTGTGTTGGGACCCACCAAAACTTGCTGCCTTCTCCATTTGGGCAGATGTGTCTTTGTATAGGATCTCTTCCTCTATGTCAGACATTTTTAAATGTTTGGAAATAGATTCAAACAAGTACATGAATTGCTATATCACAGCCCTAAGATTTTAATTATATACCATACATCATTACACCTTTTTCTGAATATAAGATTATTAATTTTTTAATTGGTAATAGTGTTAGTAGGAGTAACATTGTTTTTAAATCAATACACAAAATAAAACTTTTAATACCAATTCTTTAATTCTTACTCTATTTTCATATTTTATACTACACATAATATTTTAGCATAGTGATACTTCTACCAAGTCATAGATAAAATGTACATATTCAGAATATACTCCCCAAGATTTTAGTAATATGAATATACACCAAAAATGGCTTGGAACTCTCCACTAGTGAAGCCACCATAAGATGGAACAAAGTGGAGTCACATAATTAGATGTGACAATCTAGAGGAAAATCTAGTATTAAAGAGGAAGGTCAAGTATAAAACTAAGGGAAACACAAGCATCATTAAACACAAACAGAGGAAAACAACCCAGCATAAAAGACAGAAATGGAACAGTCAGGAAGATAGAAACAGTGAGTACTATCACAGAACCAGAGGTGAAATTTTTAAAAAATACCAAACATCACAGCTTGGTTAGAAAGATAATTACATGTTCTTTGGAGATGACATTTAGAGTTGGTTGTGACCTTATTGAGAGACAGAGTTTGGTGAACTGGCAGGGACAGAAAAGAATGGGAAGGAACCAATTAGAACAATTTCTAATCTATTTTCCCATTCCGTTTATACTACCTGTATCTCCAATATCCCTTGGACCTATAAGGAGGTCCAACCAGTCCATCCTAAAGGAAATCAGTCTTGAATACTCATTGGAAGGACTGATGCTGAGGCTGAAATTCCAATACTTTGGCCACCTGATGTGAAAAACCAACTCATTGAAAAAGACCCTGTTGCTGGGAAAGATGAAGGCAAGAGGAGAAGGGGATGACAGAGGATGAGATGGTTGGATGGCACCACCTACATGATGGACATAAGTTTGAGTAAGCTCCGGGAGTTGGTAATAGATAGGGAAGCCTGGTGTGCTGCAGTCCATGGGGTCGCAAAGAGTCAGACACGACTGAGCGAGTGAACTGAACTGAATCACCAATATCATGTATGAGTAAGCCTCAGCCACCCTAGTTTATTATTTATAAATATTTTATATATATTAGTTATATTATATTATTAGAATATATATACTATTTATATATATTTTAATTAGGTCTTGCTCTTTCAAGCTTCCAGGATTTTTACATATGCTCCTATTAGTCTTCTTATTTTCCTCATGTGCATCATTTATTATAACTCTACTTATCCTGCAAAGTTAATCTGAAATGGCACTTCCAATGAGGAATCTTTCTTTTTTCCTCTGGGTCTCCATCCACTTCATTCACCATGCTTATATGTGACCTATTTACACTTTTTAATATCACAGCCTAAATTGCCTTCTAGTTAGCAATGCACATGTCTTTCTCTCACTAGATTATGAGCTTCTTGTGGAGCCATTTCTAAAACTTAAATGTTTCTCATCCTGTGCTCATTCTACCTACCATCTCTTCCAGCACCCTGTGTATTAGAAGTACTTGATTGAAGTTAAACAGAACTGAAATTTTAAACATCAGTGAAGCGTATATTGAGAATCTAACTCAGTGTGTTGGCAGAAGCACAGAATACGTAAGACATGATTGGTACTTTATGGATATTTAGCCAATACTTTTATAATCAACACATAAGAAGTCACATGAAACCAAGTGGCAAATGCAGTATGATAGCAGGTAGTTACTAAGCAGAACAGGAAAAGGAACATCAATATAATTGAAAGGAATGTCCTCATGGAGATCTGACTTAAGATCAAGAACAAGTATGTTGGGCTGAAAAGAGAGGCTGAACAAGGTGTTTTAGCTGAAGTAAACTTTAAGTGTAAATTAACCAAGTGGGCGCGCACAAGACCAGTGAAGGGATAAACACAACCAAGTGTCATGTCCTGAGGTCAGAAGAAGAAATCAGGATCATAAGTAAGATACTGAAAGACTGTGGACCATCTAGAATACTAAGTTGTTTTTAAAAATGGATTGTTTGAAACTAATGAAAGATGATTTCAAATTCTTGAGCAGGAAAATATAATTTCTTTCATCTAACAGGTATTTGTTGACCATTACAATCTGCCACATACTATCAAGGCATTATAAACACGGAAATGAACATAACAGAGAAAAAAACCTTTTCCATTTAGCTCCACATGCTAATGGTGGGGGAGATATTGATTGACTATAAATGTACCAACAAATAAATATGTAGTATACTGAAGAGTGATTAGTGGAATGTAGTAGAAAAAAACAGGGTAAGAAGGATAAAGGCAGCTGGGGAAAACTGAAAAGTAAGGAGAACCATCTAGGTAATTCATGTTGTTGCTGTTCTTGTATAGTCACTGCTTTAGTTGATAAGTTGGGTCCGACTCTTTGGTGACCCCATGGACTATAATCCCGTTGTCCATGTGATTTCCCAGGCAAAAATACTGGAGTGAGTTGCCATTTCCTTTTCCACGGGATCTTTCTGACCTAAGGATTGAATTCGCATCTCTTTCTTCCATTGCAGGTGGATTCTTTAACTGCTGAGCCACCAGGGAAGTCCTGGGTAATTCATATGTGGGACTAAAAAATAATATCAGAGTTTCCAATGATACTTTGCAAAATATCAGGACACATCAACTCACAGATGACCCATGATAAAACTACCACATCTTCTAATCTCCTCTCAAAATTCTAATCATCTTTCATAAACCATATTAATTCCTCAAGTAAAAAAAGGTCAAGCCAACACGAGATGCTTTCTTGCTCATATTGCATTTAAGCACAATAATAAACAGAATTTTAAAATGAGGTCAGTTACATATTAATCAATGGGTAATGATCAAATAACCTTAGTGACCTTAATGAAAGTAAACTGTTTTAATCTCATTATTTCACAGGTCATCCTGATGTGTGTTGGTGACTGAATCTCCATATGGAAATATACTGGTGTCACTGCGAGGAAATCCCTTAGGATTTGATGGAAAATTTTACTTTGTAATGTAAGGAACATAATTATTGACTCTGACCTATTTGTATTTGCCCATATTTTCATTCTTTTAATCCCAAAAGTTTTAAGAGACTAATGTTTATATTCTGAAATTCTATGAGATCCAAGATCACAAGGGAAACATGAAACGCTGCAAAACCTTCTGCTGTGAAATTTAGGTAAGGGAAGTACTCTAGTTTATTTTTAATGTTAGTACGCCTTAATACTTATTTATCTAAAGTATTTTGTTGTTATTAGATTTCAATTACTCAGTTATCTTTTTACCTCTTCCCCAAACTGAAGGCTATGGAAAAACTAGAATGATATTCAATTTGTAAAGTACCCTGACCTTTTTTGTCAGTTAAAATTTTTAAAAATACACAGGTAAAGACAGAAAGTGATTGTTAAATAATTTAGGAACTTGCACTGAATACTTTGCTAGCTTAGCCCAATAATCCAACAGCTAATATTTAATATTTTACAACAAAGATTTTTCAGCTGAGTTCTTTAATACTTGATTATGGAAAAAATAAACCCATTTTTAAAAAAACATAGAATTCATATGATTAGATATCAGTCAATATTTCTAGTGGATCACTAAATAATGGTAGAAGATAGCCATCTAAAGGAAATAAAAATTTGTTCTCAAAAACTATATTAAGGCTTAAAGAAATTTCTCTTTTTCTAAATGTTAGAAAACTAAAGCATAAAGTTTATTTTATTAACTTTGAATCTATTGTGATATACTTCAGAAAATCTTATATAAAATTTTAGAAGCAAAAAAAAAAAAATAGATGAGTCAACTCAGATAAAAGATACCTAAAAAGTTCTTATTTTATATATATAAAATAGATGAGTCAACTCAGATAAAAGATACCTAAAAGTTCTTATTTTATGTATATATAATTGAAATATATTTGACATACATTGTGTAAGTTTAATGCTTATAACATGTTGATCTGAAAAACTAGTAATTGATTGCATTTGCAGAATGTTAGCTCTCTATAACATCATGTAATTTTCATTTTTGTGGCAGAAATAATTGAGATCTAGTCTCTTGGCAGTTTAGATGATTATAGTAAAATATTGTTTATATTCACTATAGTGTGTACTAGATCTTATCTGTTAATTTCAGATAAGACCTTACTTATCTGTTAATTTCAAGTTTGTACCAATAAAGAATACCTTTCCTGTTTCCTCATCTCCCAGAGTTCCTGGTAAACACTATTTTACTCTGTTTTCATGTTTGGCTTTTTTAGATGCACGTTTCAGCTATGTCTTACAATTTTTGTCTTTCTCTGACTTATATAACGTGGCACAATGTCCCCAAGGTCAATCCACAACGCTGTAAAATGGAAGGATATCCTTCTTTCTCATGTCTGAATGTCCTTTCACTTCTATCCATTCATCCTTAGACAGATACACAGATGTTTCTGTATTTTAGCTACTGTAACTAATGCTGCTATAAATATAAGACTGCATATATCCCTTTCATAATTTGTTTTCATTTTCTTTGAGTATATATACAGAAGCACAATTGTGGGATTACATGGTAGTTCTATTTTAAATTATTTGAGGAAACACCATGCTGGCATCCATAGTGGCTGAACCAATTTACATTTCCACCAACAGACTTCTTGCCACATTCTCTGTTCTCCACAGTTTAGGCAACAGTTGTTATCTCTCATCTTCTTGATGATAGGCATTCTGAAATGTGTGAGATAATATCTCATGGCTTTTGATTGGCATTTCTCTAATGATTAGTGATGTCGTCCATCTTTTCATGTGTCTGTTGATCATTTGGATGTCTTTTGTAAGATTATCTTGGTAGTTCCTCAGCCCATTTTTTAATCTGAACATCTATACCTTTATTATTGAGCTGTATGAGTTTTCACATACTTTAGATATTAATCTTAATTTTTAGGTGATGAGTTTTGAATAATTCTCCTTGTAGAATCTTCTCAACCTGCAGAAGAGTTTACTAAGGATCACTGTAAGGACCACCAAAGAAGTTATTAAGGATCAGTGGTGGGACCTGGAAAACAAGTTCACCCATCCCAGATCATTGGGAGGGAAGTAGGACTAGAATCAATACTGTTCTTTCTCCTTTTGCACTGTACAGCTGCTATAAGAAGTATAAGTTACAGCTAACCTCAAAATGTCTACTATACAGTAAGTAAACTGTACACACTTATGAAAAACACAATGTCGATTAGATATGTTATCAAAGATTGTGTTGGGTATACAAGACATGATGGAGAGTCCAGAAAGTGAAAATTAGTGTGATCAGGGGTATCTGGTTAACTTTATTAAATAATAGTATATCTGATCTGATATACAAACCATGCTTTAGATGAAGGAGAAAAGGATGCAGATGTCTTAGAAATAGGAATAATGGCATGGACTGTCAGTGTTTATGAAAATGGGTATGACACTGAGAAAAGAGATAAAGAGGTGATAATCAATTCTTATTTTACTCCTTAGCTTTCTGAGTTTACTTTCTTTAAAACTGAACAGTACTCTCAATAATCCTCAGTAATCTTCAAACAATTCTTAAGACATAAATTAACATATCTATTCCATGCTATTTTAAAATGTTTATTCCACTTGGAGAGTTTATGAAAATTTAATTTTTAAAAGTTTCTATACATAGAAAAAGTAATTTTAAATTCATTTTTTTAAAACTTTAATACAAAAACTGAAACAAATTTTATGGGCAAAATGAAGCAAAGATGAGTACCTAGTTTGTACACTATATTTCCATAAATTCATAAAGACAAACTTTTCCCACTGTTAGCATCTCCCCTGTGATTACCAAATAGTCATGTGAATTTTGAGTTTCAGAGTTGAGGTCATAGATGCTGACATGTTATGGAGATGAATATTCCCTAGAAGTTTGTGTTCTTGTATTCACAAGACAGCAAGAGAAGCTTTCTCCTTATTAAAAAAAATATATATATTAAAAGGAAAGTTATACACATTCTTTTTTTTGTATATATACACATTCTAAATTGGAATCTTATCTCTCCATAATTCCTATCTCAACAGACAACAGTAGAGATGACGGAGGATAACCTCTCCTTGACAACTAAATTTATCCTCATAGGATTTACAGTTCATCCAGAGCTGAAGACCCTTCTGTTTCTGGTGTTCTTTACCATCTATCTGATCACCATGGTGGGAAATCTTGGCCTGGTGGCATTGATAGTTACAGAGCATCGTCTTCACACACCAATGTACATCTTCCTGGGGAATCTTGCTCTGATGGATTCCTGTTGTTCTTGTGCCATTACCCCTAAGATGCTACAGAACTTCTTTTCAAAAGACAGAATGATTTCCCTCTATGAATGTATGGCACAATTTTATTTTCTCTGCCTTGCTGAAACTGCAGATTGCTTTCTCCTGGCAGCAATGGCCTATGATCGCTATGTGGCCATCTGCAAACCACTGCAGTACCACACTATGATGTCAAAGAAACTCTGCATTCAGATGACCACAGGGGCCTACATAGCTGGAAACCTGCATTCCATGATTCACATTGGATTTTTGTTTAGGTTAACTTTCTGTAGATCTCATCAAATCAATCACTTTTTTTGTGATGTTCTTCCGTTATATAGACTCTCCTGTGCTGACCCTTATATCAATGAATTGATGATATTCATCTTTTCAGGGTCAGTTCAAGTATTCTCTATTATCACAGTAATAATCTCTTATCTTTTCATCCTTTTCACGATTTTTAAAATGAAATCCAAAAAAGGAAAAGGTAAAGCCTTATCTACTTGTACATCCCACTTCGTCTCTGTCTCAATATTCTATGGTTCTCTTCTCTTCATGTATATTAGACCAAATTCAGTTAATGACAAAGATAAAGATATACCTCTTGCTATTTTTTATACACTAGTTATTCCTTTGTTAAATCCTTTCATTTATAGTCTAAGAAATAAGGAAGTAATAAATGTTATGAAAAAAATTATGAAGAAAACATAACATTCTAAAATATCATTCCATATGGACAATTGATTTTAATTTGATAAAACTTTATTTTCAAAATCAAGCAATACTGAGAAAGTAGAAAATAGCCTCTTTATATAAAATACTGAATTACTAAAACATTATGGTATATGAATCAAATAAGCAAGTTCAGTGAGGAGAGAGATTCTGCTAAAATACATTCCAAAATCTAAGCTACAAGGTTCTATCAAGGGTAAATAATTATTCTTGAGACCACAAATTGTGTCAGGATGAATTTAGTCACAATAGTAACTATTACTTCAGAGTATAATGAATTACAATTTTCAACAAATCCAACAAAGGTAAGGAATAGAAGTAACTATATAGGAAGGTCCCCTCCATTTAATACTGTTGGCATGCTGCTGGAATCCTAAGGCATAATCTTACAAAAGCCCCCATATTCCAAGTTTTTAAATATCAATCCCATGTTAAGCAACACTGTATGACAGAAGTAAATAGTATGTTTGAATTTGAATCTCAGTTTTGAATTTGTTCAAGAGATTATGCTTCACCGTGAATTCAAGCAGAGCATGTATTCTTTAATCAGGAACAGTTTTCTCTTTAGTGTTGGTAAATCTTCTCTCAACTTCTCCAAAATAGAGTATCTGAATACATTAATGGTTTATCAATCTGTAGTGAAAATCATGCTATTTATACTGATAAATGTATGAATTTTACATTTTCATGTAGTTTGATTGTTCATTACATATATGACTGTGTAATTTATGAACACAATTATTTTTAAAAAGAAGTTTTATTTTCTCTTTCTTACTTCCCTTGCTTGTTATTGGGAATAACACTAACCTGGACTGATCCAATGTAAAGGATTGATATATACACAGCATTAACAAAAGGTGAAGGTGCTATTGAAACATAAATGAGAGAGAAAATAGCAAAAATTTAAATAAACAAAAATATTTATTGATCCTTACAGTGCAAATGTGATAGAAAAAATAATAATTCCCTGAGAACCTATTGTCTGCTAGGCACTAAGCTAGACATTTCATATATACAGACATGACTTTTCATGTTTTCCTCAGTAAAAATCTCATACTTTGAAATATTGTGGTGTTTACCCAAGTTCATCCAAATCATTGGAGTAAAGTAGAAGTTGGGTCAACAAAATCTTTTGCTACACACTTGGGAGTTCAGAAAGTGGAGATCCTTGTAGTTGGGACATTTAGTTCTTAAGTAGCATCAGAAATAATTGCACTTTAAAATAAAGCAGGGGATAAAAAAAAATAAATAAAGCAGGGGAATTTTAATATTTGGAAAAAAACAGCAGTGGGTATGACCAGTCAATGTTTATGGAAATGAGTGTGGCACAGGGAATGGGATCAGGGAGTTGAACAATGTAACAGAGTCAGAAAGCCTACAAAACTATTGGTTGAGCTGTTGATAAATATGAGAAGGTGGAAGTGGATAAGGTTACTGAGAAGCTTAAATTTAAGGAATTCCTTCAGATTCAGAGGAATCCAAATCTGTTTTAGAGGTATCAGATACTAAAGGCTTCCTAGAGCAGAGTGATATATTAATAACTTTACATTTTATAAACCTGATCATGTGACAGACTGGAAAGGGACCTGAAGCAAGAAGACTAATTTCAATAATTCATGTATTAGATGAGGAGAACTGAATCTGGGAAATGCTTTAAAAGTAGAGAATATTCTATATATTAAATTGTACTTGTTAGACAACAAAATGAAAGCCTATCTTTTTCCTGTATCAAACATGTCATAAATTATTTCATACCACCAATTCTTAATAAGAAGTCTGACACATTTGGCCATTCAATAAACATTTTTCTTTCAATATGTTTTTAATATAATTATATAAGTAAAAGTGTTATATTCTCATTTTTATTTTTGGATGAATTAATGAATACCTTTTAAATTATTAATTTTACTTTCTTACATTGTAAATACTGACAGATATAATTCGCATAAACAAAGTTCTTTAGGTTCCTAACATATTTTACAAGCTAAAAGGAATACAGATATCAAAAATTTTGAGAGGCTCTGAATTAGATGGATGTTGTACATCCAATATTACCTTCTATTTCAGTGGCTATTTTTAGTTGCTAGACTTGCATGCATTGATTTATGTTTGCCATTTCTAAGGGCACCATGATATTGTTGCATATTTCTGTAATACCCTTGCCCATCCTTAGCAACACTGAATCCCAGAGGTCTGTAAAGGAAGAACCTGTAACTTACTTAGGGTCAATGAGACAAAAGAAATTATTTTCTGGAATTTTCAGGCAATTGTGTATCCTATATTTGAAAAGAAATCCACAAAACATATGATGTTTCTCCCTCTGAATGTCATAGAACATGCATATAATATCTGGCACAGTAAATGTCCATTTGCCATCAAGAGGTAAGCCAGCCTAGAGAGGAAGTCAAAATAGAAAAGGGGGCATAGCCAAAAAAATCACACAGAAATAGAGTCACTGGAATAAACCTTCCCTCTGGTTGCATAATCAAACAGATATCCTTACTTATCAAGCTTGATTAGAAAAGATGCTTTATTTACAACAGAATAAATACTACCTGATATATTCGTGCCTCTTGCCTTATCTCCCATTTTTGTATCTTATTTTAAATTAATCCTCATACATCTTTTAGCTTACAAATAACTTTTCAATAGTATATACTTAACTATTAAGCAGATCTATAAGTCTTTTACTTTCATTACATTATTTTAATTTCCTATAATTCCACCTTAAAAAAGAGGCTTCATAATTTGTCCAAAGAAATATTAAGATGAAGCTGAAGAATCAAACTCAGTCTATTTTGCTCCTTAATCCATGTTCTTAACAACTAAGTCATACTATACATAGGATAAAAAAGTCAAAGTAGCATGAGAAGATAACTTTCAAGTAGCTAACTTGTTAAGGGGCAGAGAAATAGGGAAGATATTCAAGAAATATGTGAATCAATGACATTTTCCTCTAACTCTATTTTGAAAATTTTCACATCTATGGAAAACTTGAGAGAATCACACAATTAATGTGCATGGATTTTTTAAACACCATTAAACAAGTGTTATCATTTTACCACATTTGCCTGTGTCCAAATGTGTATGTGTGTTTATTTCATGTATATATACAAATACAAATGTGTATGATGACATTATGACACTTTACCAGTTCACAGTCATAACATCACTATTATCATCAAGAAATTTAACATCACCTAATATGAAGTTCTGGAGAAGGCAATGGCACCCCACTCCAGTACCCTTGCCTGGAAAATCCCATGGATGGAGGAGCCTGGTAGGCTGTAGTCCATGGGGTCGCTAAGAGTCGGACACGACTGAGCAACTTCCCTTTCACTTTTCACTTTCATGCATTGGAGAAGGAAATGGCAACCCACTCCAGTGTTCTTGCCTGGAGAATCCCAGGGACGGGGGAGCCTGGTGGCTGCCGTCTATGGGGTCGCACAGAGTCGGACACGAAGTGACTTAGCAATGAAGTGACTTAGCAATATGAAGTTGACATTAAAAATTTTCCTAATTATCCAACCTAAATATTCTCCCATATTTTCTCCTAGAAGGTTTATACTTTTAAGTTTTACATTTAGATCTGCAATCTATCTCAGTTAATTTCTGCAAAATATGTAGGGACTCTGTCTAAGTTTCTTGGACATGGAAATAAATTTGTTCCAGCACATTCATCAACATGGAGTGTGGAATAGATTAAGAGGATGTGGCACATATATAGAATGGAATATTACTCAGCCATAAAATGAACGAAATTGTGCCATGTGCTGAGATGTGGATGGACCAAGAAACTGTAATACAAAGTAGAGTAAGTCAGAAACAGAAAAAAAAACAAATATCATATATTAATGCTGCTGCTGCTGCTAAGTCAATTCAGTCATGTCCAACTCTGTGTGACCCCATGGACGGCAGCCCACCAGGCTCCCCCGTCCCTGGGATTCTCCAGACAAGAACACTGGAGTGGGTTGCCCTTTCCTTCTCCAATGCGTGAAAGTGAAAAGTGAAAGTGAAAAGTGAAAGTGAAGTCGCTCAGTCGTGTCTGACTCTTAGGGACCCCATGGACTGCAGCCTACCAGGCTCCTCCATTCATGGTTCTAGAAAAATGGTAGAGATGTACCCATATGCAAAGCAGAAACAGAGACACAGAGATAGACAACAAATGTATGGACACCAAGGGGTGGGGGGAAACAGGGAGGTGGGATGAACTGGGAGATTGAGATTGACATACATATACTACTATGTATACAATAGATGAGTAATAAGAACCTACAGTATAGCACAGTGAACTCTTTTGGGTGCTCTGTGGTGACAAAGAGGGAATATATGTATACATATAACTGACTCACTTTGCTATATGGCAGAAATTAAAACTTCATTGTAAAGCAACTATACTCCAATTAAAAAAAATTTTTTAAAACACATATACATAATGAAAATAGATGATCAGTCGCACGATCTAACAGGATTTTCCCCTGTTGATGAAAGGTCACCCAAGGTAGAGCTATATTTCAGTAGCAATACATTATGACATCAATATACAAAGCCGACTATCCAAGAACTAACTTGGCCTTCTGAGGCCAAATCTGTGTGTCGAATAAAAGATGTCAGTGCAATGATGGTAGACAACAAGAAATACTGGATCACCTACTTCTGTGTCTTATTGTGTTATCTAGCCCTGTTCAGTCTAGATACTTTTTCATCTGATGAATAGCTCCTGGGCACACTCAACCTTGTACTTTTTTATCTGATAAATTCTAGCTCATGTTCTGGCCTCTTGGTCACATTATGTCCCAAAGTAAAAAGCTCTTAGGGTAGTTTTTTTTTTTTTAATAGTTTATAATTCTTTGCTGCAGACAACAAGGCCTTGCTCAAAAACCATAAGCAGTTCTTCTATTAAACTTTCCCATAAACATTCCACTCACTCTACATCTCTTCTCACCTCCGACGTCTCTAATACCATTGGTCTGCTGAGTCATTGGGCCCAAATAACAAGGCTGTTTAACCCTACACCTTGACCTGTCAAAGGGCCCTTTCCTGTTTGGGGACCCAATCAAAATTTGCATTCTCCATTTCGGCAGACGTGTCTCTGTGTAGGATCTTTCACACTATGTCAGACATTAAGAAATGTTTGGAAATAAATTCAAACAAGTTCTTGTTATATTGCAACCCTAAGACTTAAACAATACACTGTATATTACTATATTTCTGTAACTATTATTTAATTAACAATAGTGTTAGTGGGAGTAACAATTTTTATAGCATTATACATGAAAATTATAATACCAATTATTTGAGTAATATTCTTTTCTATCTATATTTTCATGTTTTATGATATATATAACATTTTAGCATAGTGGTACATTTACCTATAGGGACTCCCCTGGTGGTTCAGTAGTAAAGAACCATCCTGCCAATGTAGGGATGTGGGTTTGATCCCTGGGTCAGGAAAATCCCTGGAGAAGGAAATGACAACCCAGTCCAGTATTCTTCCCTGGGAAATCCCAAGGACAGAGGAGCTTGGTGGACTACAGTCCGTGGGGTTGCAAAGAGTCAAACACAACTTAGCAACTGAACACACACACACATTTACCTATTAATAGGTATAAATGAATATAATAGGAATGTACTCCCAATTATTTTCTTGATATGAGTGTACACCAAAAGTGTCTTGGAACTGTCCTCTAGTAAAGTCACCATAAGATAGGACATAGTTGAAATACATAATTTGATGAGTTAATCTAGTGGAAATTCTAGACTGATAGAAGATAAAGGTCAAGTATAGAACCAAGGAGAATACAAGCACTATTAAAGGCAAAAAAGAGAAATACAACCCAGCATAAAAGACTGAGATGGAACAGTAAGGAAGACAGAAAAAGTGAACATTAACACAAAACCAGATATAAAGTCTTTCAACAGCACCAAATACCACAGCTTGTTTAGGAAGATAATTAGATGTCCTTTGGAGTTGGTATTCATCATTGGTTGTGACCTTACTGAGAGAGAGTTCTGTGAATTGGCAGGGAAGGAATCAAATAAATCAGTTTTCAGTCTATTTTCCTAATCCTTTTACATATCTGTAAGTGTCTCCAATATCATGCATAAGTAAGCTTCAATCACCCTAGCTTAACATTCTTTTTAAAAGTAGGTCTTGTGTTTTTGAGTTTCAGGGATTTTATCATATGCTTCCAATAGGCTGCTGCTTTTCCTCATGAAGATGGCTTATTATAAACCTACTTATCCTGCAAGGTTCATCTGAAATGATGCTTACAATGAGAAATCTTTTTCCCCTAGGTCACATTCACTTCCTTTGCAATATTTTTAAATAGCACATTCATTCACAGCCTGAACTCCTTGCTAGTTAGCAATGTAACTCCCCACTTAGATTATGAGTTTCTTGTCAGGAGCCATTTCTAAAACCTAAGAACTTCTTATCCCTACCATGCTCACATCATGTGTTCACTCAACCTATCATCTCTTCCAATATCCTGTATATTTTAAGTAATTGATTAAGGATAAAACAGAAGTAAAAGTTTAAATATCAATGAAGCATGTACTGAGGATCTACCTTAGTGAACTGTTAGGAGCTCAAAATACATATGGCATGATCAGTGATTTAAGGATACTTAGCCAATATTTTTGCAGGAGACACAAGGGATGAGGGTTTGATCTCTGGATAAGGAAGATCCCTTGAAGGAGGAAATGGTAACTGCTCCAGTGTTCTTGCCTGGGAAATTCCACAGGCAGAGGAGCCTGGTGGGCTACAGTCCATGGGGTCACAAAAAGTTGGACACAACTGAGCAACTATGCAGCCGCAGCAGCCAAGGCTTTTATAATCAAGACACATAAAGTCACACTTGATAAAGTCGCAAATTAATTATAAAAGCAGCACCATGTGTATCAAGAAAAGACAAAATCAATTTAAATGACTTGGGTATGGTGCTCGCTTCAGCAGCACATATGCAAACATTGGAATGATATAGAGATTAGTATGACCCTGTGCAAGGATGATACATATGGCTTAGGAATGTCCTAATGGAGATCTGATCTGCAATTAAGGATGAGTAGGACTAAGGTAAGCAAAGAGAGAAGGTGGTTTTGGTGAGGGAAACATTGTGAGTAAATTAATGAAGCAGGTGCACAAATGAACAGTGAAGGGGTGACATGGCCAAGTGTTCTGAGGTGACAGGAAAAAATCAAGGCTGTAGTCAAGATACAGAGACACTGTAGAACATCTAGAATACCAAGAAGGAGAAATGATTTGGTTTGAAAATGAATTAAAGAACATTTCAAACTCTTAAGTTGGTGAATAATTTTTTTTCTTTCATCTGACAGGTATTTGGTGAGCACTACAAACAGCCATTTATTATTCAAGCTGTTGAAAATACAGGAATGAATGTAACACAGATTCTCTTCCCACGTTAGCCTACCTGCTAATGGTGGGTGAGGGGTAAGGTGGGTGGAGTAATCTATTACAGATGAACTAATAAATAAATATGTAGTATATCAAAGAGTGATTAATGGAATGAAGGGGGGAAACAGAATAAGAAACATAAAGGCAGCTGGGTAAACATAAAAAGAAAGGAGAACCATCTCAGTAATTCATATGTAGGACTAAATAATGGGTTTTCAGCGAGGTAGTTATAAGACATTCAGTTCAGTTCAGTCACTCAGTCGTGTCCATGTCTTTGCAACTCCATGGATGGAGCATGCCAGGCTTAACTGTCCATCACCAACTCCCAGACTTTGCTCAAACTCATGTCCATCCAGTCAGTGATGCCATCCAACCACTTCATTCTCTGTCGTCTCATTTCCTCCTGCCTTCAATCTTTCCCAGCATCAGGGTCTTTTCCAATGAATCAGTTCTTCGCATCAGATGGCCAAAGTATTGGAGCTTCAGCTTCAGCATCAGTCCCTCCAATGAATATTCAGTACTGATTTCCTTTAGAGTCAAAAGAGTCAAAAGATTGACTCTTTTGATCTCCTTGCAGACCAAGGGATTCTCAAGAGTCTTCTCCAACACCACAGTTCAAAAGCATCAGTTCTTCAGCGCTCAGCTTTCTTCATTGTCCAACTCTCACATACACACATGACTACTGGAAAAAGCATAGCTTTGACTAAATGGACCTTTGTCACCAAAGTGATGTCTCTGCTTTTTAATATGCTGTTTAGGTTGGTCACAGCTTTTCTTCCAAGGAGCATGCCTTTTAGTTTCATGCCTGCAGTCACAATCTGCAGTGATTTTAGATCCCAAGAAAATAAAGTCTGTCACTGTTTCCATTGTTTCCCCATCTATTCGCCATGAACTGATGGGACCAATGCCATCATCTTAGTTTTTTGAAAGTTGAGTTTTAAGCCAGCTTTTTCATTTTCCTCTTTCACCTTCATCAAGAGGCTCTTTAGTTCCTCTTTGCTTTCTGCCTTAAGGGTGGTGTCATCTGCACATCTGCAGTTATTGATATTTCTCCCAGCAAACTTGATTCCAGCTTGTGCTTCATCCAGCCCAGCATATCACATGATGTATTCTGCATAGAAGTTAAATAAGCAGGGTGACAATACACAGCCTTGTCATACTCCTTTCCCAATTTGGAACCAGTCCATTTTTCCATGTCTGGTTCTAACTGTTGCTTCTTTACATGCATCCAGATTTCTCAGGAGGCAGGTAAGGTGGTCTGGTATTCCCATCTCTTTCAGAATTTTCCATAATTTGTTGTGATCTACACAGTCAAATGTCAATAAAGCAGAAGTAGATGTTCTTCTGGAATTCTCTTGCTTTTTCTATGATCCAACAGATGTCAACAATTTGATCTGTGGTTCCTCTGCCTTTTCTAAATCCAGCTTGAACATCTGGAAGTTCACATTTTATGTACTGTTGAAGCTTGGCATGGAGAATTTTGAGCATTACTTTGCTAGTGAGATGAGTGCAATTGTGCAGTAGTTTAAACATTCTATGGCATTGCCCAAAATTTCCAATTTTGGAATTCCATAATTCCAGTTCCATTGCCCAGTTTTCCAAATTTGCTGGCATATTGAGTGCAGCACTTTCACAGCATCATCTTTTAGAATTTAAAATAGCTCAACTGTTATTCCATCACCTCCACTAGCTTTGTTTGTAGTGATGCTTCCTAAGGCCCACTTGACTTCACATTCCAGGATGTCTGGTTCTAGGTGAGTGATCACACCATCATGGTTATCTGGGTCACGAAGATCTTTTTTGTATATTTCTTCTATCTTCTTGTCACCTCTTCTTAACATCTTTGGGACAAACCAACTCAGTTTGATGACCTTCACTGAACATACCAAACCTTTTAGTCTCCTCTCAAAATTCTAATCATACTCATAAACCATACTAATTGATCCAGTAAAAGGCCAAGCTAACACAAGACCCTTTTATGCTCATTTTAAATTTATATAGAATAATAAAGAGAATTTTTAAATGAGGTCAGTTATTTAATAATCAACAGATGATGCTCAAATGACCTTCATAACCTTAGAGAAGGCAAATGGTTTTAACCTCATTATCTTATAAGGAATCCTGATGTGTCCAAAAAAATACCTCAAGATTTGTGGAAACTTTTAACTTTTCATTGAAAGGAACATAATTATTGACTCTAACCTATTTGTAGCCAGCCGTATTTTCATTCTTTTAATCCCAAATGTTTTAGAGAACAAGGTTTATATTCTGAAATTCTATTAGCCATAACACACAAAACAAATATGAGAAGGTACAAATCTAGGTAAGGAAAGTATTCTACTTTTTACTTTTAATACTACTCCTTATTATTGAATTATCTGAAATATTCAGACAGTAGTAGTCAACTACTCAATCATTTTTCTAGCTCCTCTCAAATCTAAAGACTATGATAAAAGTAAGATGAGAATAAAAGTTTAATTCCCACTGATATTTTCTGATTAAGGCAAACATCAAAATATACAAGTAAGGATACAAATAACTATTAAATAATTTGGGTATGGTAATGAAAGTTTTTCTTTATAATTTAGCTGAATAATTTAGGGATTATATTTAATATTTTAAAAGAAATAAAATTTTCAGCTGGGCTCTTTAATATTTGACTATGGAAAATAAACCCATTTTCAACATAGAATTGCTATAATTAGACAAAATGTCAGTATTCCTAGTGTATCACCACCAAATAATGGTGATCTACTAGGAAGATAGCCATTTAAAGGAAAACAAAGCTTATTCTCAAAAATTGTATTAAATGTTAAATGGTTTTTCTTTTTCCAAGTGTTAGAAAATAAAGTAAAATGTAAACTTACCTTTATTTATTAGCTTCTAATCTACAGTGATATGCTTTACAAAATCTTAACATGATTTTCTTAGAAACAGAAAAATAGATAAGTCGATTGCAATAAAAGATATCTAATTTTTAAAATTTTATTATTTTAAATTGTTTATAACTTTATTGTTGAATTGTATGAGTTCCTTACATATTTTGGATCAGATCAGATCAGATCAGTCTCTCAGTCGTGTCCGATTCTTTGCGACCCCATGAATCGCAGCAGGCCAGGCCTCTCTGTCCATCACCAACTCCCGGAGTTCACTCAGATTCAGGTCCATCGAGTCAGTGATGCCATCCAGCCATCTCATCCTCTGTCGTCCCCTTCTCCTCCTGCCCTCAATCTTTCCCAGCATCGGGGTCTCTTCAGATGAGTCAGCTCTTCACATCAGGTGGCCAAAGTACTGGAGGTTCAGCTTCAGCATCAGTCCTTGCAATGAATACCCAGGACTAATCTCCTTTAGGATGGACTGGTTGGATCTCCTTGCAGTCCAAGGGACTCTCAAGAGTCTTCTCCAACACCACAGTTCAAAAGCATCAATTTTTCAGCCCTCAGCTTTCTTTATAGTGCAACACTCACATCCATACATAAGTACTGGAAAAACCATAGCCTTGACTAGATGGACATTTGTTGACAAAGTAATGTCCCTGCTTTTTAATATGCTGTCTAGGTTGGTCATAACCTTCCTTCCAAGGAATAAGCGTCTTTTACTTTCATGGTTGCAATCACCATCTGCAGTGATTTTGGAGCCCAAAAAAATAAAGTCAGCCACTGTTTCCACTGCTTCCCCATCTATTTGCCATGTAGTAATGGGACTGGAGGCCATGATCTTAGTTTTCTGAATGTTGAGTTTTAAGCCAACTTTTTCACTCTCCACTTTCACTTTCATCAAGAGGCTCTTCAGTTCTTCTTCACTTTCTGCCATAAGAGTGGTGTCATCTGCATATCTGAGGTTATTGATCTTTCTCCCAGCAATCTTGATTCCAGCTTGTGCTTCTTCCAGCCCAGCGTTTCTCATGATGTACTCTGCGTAGAAGTTAAATAAGCAGGGTGACAATAGACAGCCTTGACGTACTCCTTTTCCTATTTGCAACCAGTCTGTTATTTCATGTCCAGTACCAAGGGAACATTTCATGCAAAGACGGGCTCAATAAAGGACAGGAATTGTAGGGACCTAACAGAAGCAGAAGATATTAACAAGAGGTAGCAAGAATACACAGCACTATACAAAAAAGTTCTTCATGACCCACATAATCATGATGGTGTGATCACCCACCTAGAGCCAGACATCCTGGAATGTGAAGTCAAGTGGGCCTTAGGAAGCAACACTACAAACAAAGATAGTGGAGGTGATGGAATTCCAATTGAGCTATTTAAAATCCTAAAAGATGATGCTGTGAAAGTACTGCACTCAATATGCCAGCAAATTTGAAAAACTCGGCAGTGGCCACAGGACTGGAAAAGGTCAGTGTCCATTCCAATCCCAAAGAAAGGAAATGCCAAAGAATGCTCAAACTACAACACAATTGCACTCATCTCATTCGCTAGTAAAGTAATGCTCAAAATTCTCCAAGCCAGGCTTCAGCAATATGTGAACCATGAACTTCCAGATGTTCAAGCTGGTTTTAGAAAAGGCAGAGGAACCAGAGATCAATTGCCAACATCCTCTGGATCATTGAGAAAGTAAGAGAGTTCCAGAAAAACATCTATTTCTGCTTAACTGACTATGCCAAAGCCTTTGACTGTGTGGATCAGAATAAACTGTGGAAAATTCTGAAAGAGATGGGAATACCAGACCACCTGACCTGCCTCTTGAGAAACCTGTATGCAAGTCAGGAAGTTAACATGTAACAATATTATTTTTATTTTTGAATGAATTAATAAATACATTTTAATTTCTTTGTTTAAATTTTAATACTGTAAATAATAATAGATTTAATACACATAAACAAAGCTCTTTATGTCCTAAGACACTTTGCAAACAAAAGGGAATCTAGATACAAAAATTCTGTGGAGTACTGAATTAGATGGATATTATACATCCTATGTCACCCTCTATTTTACTCAACATTTTCAGTTTTCAGGCTTGAATGCACTAATTTTGTTACCCTTTTCTAAGAGTACACAATTTTTGTCATTCTTTCTGCACCATCAATCCCAACCCTTAAGAATGCTGAATCCCAGAGGTCTGTTAAAAGAATATATGACTTATTTGGGGCTAAGGCAAAAGGGTGTTTAATGGAAGTTTCTGAGGAAGTATGTATCTTTTATTTTAAAATAGATTCACAAAACAGGTAGTGTGTCTCCCTCTTAATGCCATGCTGTGTGGATATGATATTCAGCAGTTGGGGAGCATTTTGCCATCCCAGGTGGCACAGTGGTGTAGAATCCGCCTGCCAATGTAGGAGACACAAGAGACAAGTGTTTGATCCCTGGGTCCAGAATATCCCCTGGAGAAGGAAATGACAACCCACTACAGTATTCTTATCTGGAAAATCCCATGGACACAGAAGTCTGGCAGGCTGCAACCCATGGGGTTGCAAAGAGCTGGACACTACTGAACACACAGGGATACAGGCCATCAAGATGGTAACCAGCTTGGAGATGAAGTCAATACACAATGAAGGGCAAAGCTGAGGAAATCAGAGAAACAGATTCAAAGAAATTGGAATAAAACATTCTGCTGAGTGTATACTCTAACAGATCTTAATCTTTAAGCTTATTTGGAAAAGATGCTTTATTGTCAAATGAGTAGTAACTGAAAAATTCATATATCTTACTTTATCTCTCATTTTCCTCTGTGTGTGTATGTACACGCATGCATTCAATCATGTCTGACTCTTTGTGACCCAATAGAATGTAGCCTACTATGTTCCTGCTGCTGCTGCTAAGTTGCTTCAGTCGTGTCTGACTCTGTGCGACCCCAGAGACGGCAGCCCAACAGGCTCCCCCGTCCCTGGGATTCTCCAGGCAAGAATACTGGAGTGTGTTACTATTTCCTTCTCCAAGGGATCTTCCCAACTCAGGGATCAAACTTGCATCTCTTGTGTCTCATGCATTGGCTCAGTGATTTCAGACTCTTTGCGACCCCATGGGTCCAGGACATGACTGTATAGTCCAACTTCCTTGGTGGCTCTGATGGTAAAGCATCTGCCTACAATGCAGCAGACCTGGGTTCGATCCCTGGGTCAGGAAGATCCTTTGGAAAAGGAAATATCAACCCACTCCAATACTCTTGCACAGAAAATCCCATGGACAGAGGAGTCTAGTAGGTTGCAGTCCATGGGGTCGCAAAGAGTGGGACACGACTGAGTGACTTCACTTTCACTTTCATACAGGCATGGAATTCTCCAGGCCAGAATACTGGAGTGGATAGCCTGTCCCTTCTCCAGGGGATCTTCCCAACCCAAGGATTGAATCCAGGTCTCCCGCATTGCAGGCAGATTCTTTACCAGCTGAGCCACTGCAGGTGGATTCTTTACCAACTGAGCTATCAGGGAAGCCCCATGCATTGGCAGGAGAGTTCTTTACCAGCTGAACCACATGGTGCTAGTGGTAAAGAATCTGCTTGCCAATGCAGGATGTAAGAGATGCAAGTTCTGTCCCTGGGTTGGAAAGATCCCTTGGAGCAGGAAGTGGCACCACACTTCAGTAGTCTTGCCTGTAAAATTCTATAGGCAGAGGAGACTGGCAGGCTACAGTCCATGAATGACTCAGCACACATTCTCTTGTTTACAAATAACTTTTCACCTGCATCCATTCAACTATTCAGCACAAATATTTCATGTCACCTTTATGACACTATTTTCACTTCATATAACTTCACTCAAAAAAATTTGAAAGGCAGAGACGTTCCATGATCTATTCACAGAAATACTAAGGTGGAGCTCAGGAATCAAACCCAGGCTATCTAGTTCCATAATCCATGTTCTTAGCAACTAAATCATACTATACATAGTATGAAGAAGTAAAGGCAGTATGAGAGGATAATTTTCAAGATTATCTAACAGTACACACAAAAATAAATGTAAAATGGATTAAAGATCTAAATGTAATGCTGGATACTATACAATTTATAGAGGAAAACATAGGCAGAACACTACAACATAAATCATGGCAATATCTTTTGGAAAACTCAGCAGTGGCCACATGACTGGAAAAGGTCAGTTTTCATTCCAATCCCAAAGAAAGGCAATGCCAAAGAATGCTCAATCTACTGCACAATTGCACTCATCTCACATGCCAGTAAAGTAATGCTCAAAATTCTCCAACCTAGGCTTCAGCAATATGTGAACTGTGAACTTCCAGATGTTCAAGCTGGTGTTAGAAGAAGCAGAGGAACCAGAGATCAAATTGCCAACATCCGCTGGATCATGGAAAAAGCAAGAGAGTTCCAGAAAACATATATTTCTGCATTATTGACTATGCCAAAGCCTTTGACTGTGTGGATCACAATAAAATGTGGAAAATTCTGAAAGAGATGGGAATACCAGACCACCTGACCTGCCTCTTGAGAAATCTGAATGCAGGTCAAGAAGCAACAGTTAGAACTGGACATGGAACAACAGACTGGTTCCAAATAGGAAAAGGAGTATGTCAAGGCTGTATATTGTCATCCTGCTTATTTAACTTATATGCAGACTACATCATGAGAAATGCTGGACTGGAAGAAGCACAAGCTGGAATCAAGATTGCCAGGAGAAATATCAATAACCTCAGATATGCAGATGACACCACCCTTATGGCAGAAAGTGAAGAAGAACTGAAAAGCCTCTTGATGAAAGTGAAAGTGGAGAGTGAAAAAGTTGGCTTAAAGCTCAACATTCAGAAAACGAAGATCATGGCATCCGGTCCCATCACTTCATGGCAAAGAGATGGGGAAACAGTGGAAACAGTGTCAGACTTTATTTTGGGGGGCTCCAAAATCACTGCAGATGGTGACTGCAGCCATGAAATTAAAAGAGGCTTACTCCTTGGAAGGAAAGTTATGACCAACCTAGATAGCATATTCAAAAGCAGAGACATTACTTTGCCAACAAAGGTTCGTCTAGTCAAGGCTATGGTTTTTTCCTGTGGTCATGTATGGATGTGAGAGTTGGACTGTGAAGAAGGCTGAGCGCCGAAGAATTGATGCTTTTAAACTGTGGTGTTGGAGAAGACACTTGAGAGTCCCTTGGCCTGCAAGGAGATCCAACCGGTCCATTCTGAAGGAGATCAGCCCTGGGAATGAAAACGGACCTTTTCCAGTCTTGTGGCCACTGCTGAGTTTTCCAAATTTGCTGGCATATCGAATGCAGCACTTTCACAGCATCATCTTTCAGGATTTGAAAGAGCTCTGGAAATAACTGGAATTCCATTACCTCCACTAGCTTTGTTCGTAGTGATGCTTTCTAAGGCCCACTTGACTTCACATTCTAGGATGTCTGGCTCTAGGTGAGTGATCACACCATCATGATTATCTTGGTCTTGAAGATCTTTTTTGTATAGTTTTCCTGTGTAATCTTGCCACCTCTTCTTAATATCTTCTGCTTCTGTTAGGTCCATACCATTTCTGTCCTTTATCGAGCCCATCTTTGCATGAAATGTTCCTTTGGTATCTCTGATTTTCTTGAAGAGATCTCTAGTCTTTCCCATTCTGTTGTTTTCCTCTATTTCTTTGCATTGATCGCTGAGGAAGGCTTTCTTATCTCTTCTTGCTATTCTTTGAAACTCTGCATTCAGATGCTTATATCTTTCCTTTTCTCCTTTGCTTTTCACTTCTCTTCTTTTCACAGCTATTTGTAAGGCCTCCCCTGACAGCCATTTTGGTTTTTTGCATTTCTTTTCCATGGGGATGGTCTTGATCCCTGTCTCCTGTACAATGTCACGAACCTCCATCCATAGTTCATCAGGCACTCTATCTATCAGATCCAGTCCCTTAAATCTATTTCTCACTTCCACTGTATAATCATAAGGGGTTTGATTTAGGTCATACCTGAATGGTCTAGTGGTTTTCCCTGCTTTCTTTAATTTAAATCTGAATTTGGCAATAAGGAGATCAGGATCTGAGCCACAGTCAGATCCTGGTCTTGTTTTTGTTGACTGTATAGAGCTTCTCCATCTTTGCTGCAAAGAATATAATCAATCTGATTTTGGTGTTGACCATCTGGTGATGTCCATGTGTAGAGTCTTCTCTTGTGTTGTTGGAAGAGGGTGTTTGTTATGACCAGTGCATTTTATTGGCAAAACTCTATTAGTCTTTGCCCTGCTTCATTCCATATTCCAAGGCCAAATTTGCCTGTTACTCCAGGTGCTTCTTGACTTCCTACTTTTGCATTCCAGTCCCCTATAATGAAAAGGACATCTTTTTTGGGTGTTAGTTCTAAAAAGTCTTGTAGGTCTTCATGGAACTGTTCAACTTCAGCTTTTTTTTTTTTAATGTAGAGTACTTAAATGTCCTCAAGGAGGAGATCTGTTTTGAGAACAAAAATGAGTAGGTCTAGGGTGAAAGAGAGTGAGAAGATATTTTAGTGAGGAAATAAAAGCAAATTAATGAAGCAGGTGTATAAGAGGAAGAGTAAAGGTATGCACATGGTCAACTGCCCTGAGCTGAGTGGAAGAAAGCAAGGTGAGAGGCAAGATGCAGACTGTGGGGCATCTGGGATGACAAAACAAGGAAAAACTGTTTGAAAGCTAATCAAAGATCCTTACAAATACTTGAGCAAGGAAGTATTATCATTTCTTTCATTCAACAGATAAGTATTTGTTGAGCACTACAAAGTACCATGTATCTATTCAAGTGTTAGAAATAAAGGAATGAACATAATCAAGATGTCTCTTTCCTCTTTTTTTTTTTTTTTTCGTCTCTTTCCTCTTAAAACAACAGAGATTAGAGGAGGAGTGACTGATTATAGACATGCTGAGTGCTAAAGAATTGATGCTTTTGAACTGTGGAGCAGATAAGACTCTTGAGAGTCCCTTGGACAACAAGGAGATGAAACCAGTCTATCTTAAAGGAAATCAACCCTTAAATATTCTCTGGAAGTACTGATACTGAAGCTGAAGCTCCAATAGTATGGCCATCTGATGTGAAGAGCTGACTCACTGGAAAAGACCCTGAAGCTGGGGAAGATTGAAGGCAAAAGGGGAAAAGGGGGCTGCAGAGGATGAAATGATTCAATAGCATCAGCTACTCAATGCACATGAATTTGAACAACCTCCAGGAGAGAGTGAAGGATAGAGGAACCTGGCATGCTACACAGTCCCTTGTTGTCGTTCAGTTGCTCAGTCCTTTCCGACTCTTTGTGACCCCATGGCCTGCAACTCGCCAGGCTTCCCTGTCCTTCACCATCTCCCAGAGTTTGTATCAGGTGGCCAAAATATAGGAGCTTCAGCTTCAGCATCAGTCTTTCCAATACATATTCAGGGTTGATTGCCTTTAGGATTGACTGGTTTGATCTCCTTGCAGTCCAAGGGATTCAAGAGTCTTTTCTAACACCACAGTTTGAAAGCATCAATTCTTTGTCACTCAGCCTTCTTTATGGTCCAACTCTCACATTCGTACATGACTACTGGAAAAATCATAGTTTTGACTATACAGACTTTTGCTGGCAAAGTGATGTCTCTGGTTTTTAACTCACTGTCTAGATTTGTCATAGCTTTCATTCCAAAGAGCAAGCATCTTGTAATTTCATGGCTGCAGTCACCACCTGCAGTGATTTTGGAGCCCAAGAAAATAAAGTTTGTCCATTGTTTCCCCATCTATTTGCCATGAAGTGATGGGACCACATGCCATGATCTTCGTTTTTTGAATGTTGAGTTTTAAGCCAGCTTTTTCACTCTCCTCTTTCACCTTCATCAAGAGGCTCTTTATTTCCTCTTCACTTTCTCCCATAACCGTGGTGTCATCTGCATATCTGAGTTATTGATATTTCTCCTGACAATCTTGATTCCAGCTTGTGTTTCATCCAGCCCAGCATTTTGCATGATATGGTGGTGGATGTTTTTCTCTAAGTCATGTCCGAATCTTGTGACCTGCTGGACTGTAGCCTGCCAGGCTCCTATATCCATGGGGATTCCCCAGGCAAGAATACTGGAGTAAGTTGCCATTTCCTTCTCCAGGGGATCTTCAAGACCCAGGGATCGAACCCATTCTCCTCCACTGCAGGCAGAATCTTTACCGATTGAGCTATGAGGAAAGCCCCTTCACATGATATACTCTGCATACGGTTTAAATAAGCAGGGTGACAATCTACAGCCTTGACATACTCTTTTCCCAATTAGGAACCATCTTTGTTTCATGTCCGGTTCTAACTGTTGCTTCTTGACCTGCATACAGGTTTCTGAGGAGACGAGGTCAGGAGGTCAGGTGGTCTGGTATTCCCATCTCTAAGAATTTTCTACAGCTTGTTGTGACCCACATAGTCAAAGGCTTTAGTGTAGTCAATGAAGCAGAAGTAGATGTTTTACTGAAATTCTCTTGTTTTTTCTATGATCCAACGGATACCGGCAATTTGATCTCTGGTTCCTCTGCCTTTTCTAAACCCAGTTAGTACATCTGGAAGTTCTCGGTTCACATACTGTTGAAGCCTAGCTTGAAAAATTTTGAGCATGACCTTCCTAGCATGTGAAAGGAGTGCAGTTGTGCGATAGTTTGAAATTGTGCTACACAGTGCATGGTGTCACAAACAGTCGGACACAACTTAATGACTGAACAATAACAAATAAATATATAGCCTCCAGGAGAGTAATTATTAGAATAAAGGAGGAATCCTCAAAGACAAAACAGCTGGTAAGGACTTAAAAGAAAGAACAACTTCAGTAATTCATATCTGGGACTAAATAATAGTATCAAAGTTTCCACTATGGGTTGAGGAGGACACAGGACCAAATTCTATTCACAGAGGGAAGAAGGTGATACTCTGGCTACATCTTCAACACCATTTAGTATCATCTCAGAAGTAAATCATCTTTCATAAACAATATTAAGGCCATAAAATATTAATTACTTCAACAGAAGGTGAAACCAACCTGACTCTTCTGCTTATTTTACATTTTACAAAATGAAGGCAGAGAATTGTAAAAATGAATCAGTTACGTAAGATTCAGCAAGATGACCTCAAATTACCTTGGTGACTTTAATGAAGGTCTTTTACTTTAACCTAATTTTTTTCACAGGTCATCTTTAAGTAACTTTTGGTAGCTAGATCATAGTGACATAATCTCCCCACAGAAACACAATGAAATCATTACAAGGAAATCCCTTTAGCATTTGATGGAAAATTTAAATTTGCGTTGTATGGAAAATAATTACTGATGCTCACCTATTAGTAGTCTCCCAAATATTTATTCCTTTAACCCCAAGTGTTTTAGAGACTAAGGTTTATATTCTGAAATTCTAGTAGACCTAACACCAGAAAGCAAATAACTAGGCATTACATAAGACATCTAATGAAATCTAGGTAAGAATAAACTTCTATTTTACTTTTGCTTTTATTTATGTTTCTATTTTACTTTTAATATTAATATAAATTAACATTTATTTTTTGAATTATTAAGCATTTTTGTTATGCAAGATTTCAACTGTTTAGTTATCATCCTAGCTATTTCCAAAACTGAAAACTATGGGAATGAGGGTGAAAAAATTCATTGCAACTTATGCTGACCTCTCTGATTATAAAACTTCAAAATATACAGGTAAAGACAGAATATAATTCTGTTATATAATTCAGACCTGTACATAGAAAGTTATTTCTATCTTGGCTGAATAATAAAGTGGCATATGTTTAATATTTTAAAACAAAATATAAATAAAACTTTCAGCCAGTTCCCATAGTTTGAAATTGAAATAAACCATTTTGACCATAGAATTTATATGATTAGACACTCAGTCAATATGTCTTGTAGGTTACTAAATAATAGTAGAAGGTAGCTCTTTAAAGAAAAACAAAATTTGTTCTCACAAATCATATTAAGATTTAAAGGGTTTTCTCTGAGTCTTAGGAAACTAAAGTAGAAAAGCGTGGCTTACTTTTATTTGCTTTTAATGTACTATGACATACTTCTGAAAATCTTACATAACTTTCTTAGGAAACAGAAAATAGTAGGCATGTTAATTCAGATAAAAGATACACAGATACTTCTAAGCAAAGAATTTTGATAATATCCTTTATAAACTGTTCTTCAAAATTAAATCTCAACTTGCAGATACCAAATAGTTCATTAAGGATCATTGGTAGGATATTAAAAATAAGTTCACCTGTCCCAGGTCACCGAACTGGAGGTAGGACTGGAATTAATCATGCTTTTTTCCCATAGCGCTCTACAACTGTTTTTGAAGTATAAATTACAGAATATCTCAAAATACTTATAAAAGGAAAAATACACATACACATACGGAAAAAGCAAGGTTAGATTTTATACAAGCAATTCTAGATTGTATTGGATATAAAAAACACTCTTGATGGTTCAAAAAAATGGAGACTGGTATAGTTTGGGACACTGAATAAACTTTATTATGTATTATTATAAAAAACTATGCTTATATAAAGCATATATAAAACACTTGACTGAGCAACTAAACTGAACTGATGCTTTATCTTTATATAAAGATGTAGGTATCTAGGCATGTTCAAAGAGAATAGTGGATGCAGCATGACACTGTGAAAAGAGATGAAAGAGATGAAAATTTGTAAGTGCAATTTTCTTAGGTAATTTTCTTTAAAGATGAACAGCCCTGTCCTTCATCCTTAGTGATTTCCACACATTCCTAAGATATAAATCAAACATAACTGTGTATGTTATTCAAAAATTGCCTCTATTGGGAGAGTACATGAAAAATATCTAATTATATACACACACACACACACACGCACACGCACACATACATACATTTGTTGTTGTTCAGTCACTAAGCAATGTCTGACTCTGTGATACCATGGACTGCAGCACACCAGGCTTTCCCCTGTCATTCACTATCTCTCAGAGTTTGCTCAAATTCATATCCATTGAGTTGGTGATGCCATCCAACCATCTCATCCTCTGTCACCCTGTTCTTCTCCTGCCCTCAATCTTTCCCAGAACTGGGGTCTTTTCCAATGAGTTGGCTCTTCCCATCAGGTGGCCAAAGTATTGGAGCTTTAACTTCAGCATCAGTTCATTCAATGAACATTCAAAGTTGATTTCCTTTAGGATGGACTAGTTGGATCTCTTTGCTGTCCAAGGAATTCTCAAGAGTCTTCTCCAGCACCACAATTCCAAAGCATCAACTCTTCAGCGCTCAGCTTTCTTTATGGACCAACTCTAATCTGTACATGACTGCTGGAAAAACCACAGTTTTGACTATACAGACCTTTACTGGCAAAGTGATGTCCCTGCTTTTTACTGTACTGTCTAGCGATGACATAGCTTTTTTTCCAAGGAACCAGCATCTCTTAATTGCATGGCTGCAGTCACCATCTACAGTGATTTAGGAGCCCAAGAAAATAAAATAAAATAAACTGTTTCCACCTTTTCTTCATCTATGTGCCATGAAGTGATAGGACCAGAAGCCATGATCTTAGTTGTTTTGCATGTTGAGTTTTAAGCCAGCTTTTTTACTCTCCTCTTTCACCTTCATCAAGAGGCTCTTTAGTTCCTCCTCACTTTCTGCTATTAGAATGATATCACCTGCATATCTGAGGTTGTTGTTATTTCTCTCAGAAATCTTGATTTCAGCTTGTGATTCATTCAGCCCAGCATTTTGTATGATATACTCTGCATACAAGCAGGGTGATAATATACAGCCTTGACATACTTCTTTCCCAATTTTGAATGTGTCTATTGTTCAATGTCTGGTTCTATCTGTTGCTTTTTGATCTGCATACAGGTTTCTCAGCAGACAGGTAAAGTGGTCTGGTATTCCCATCTCTTTAAGAATTTTTGACAGTTTGTTGTGATCCACACAGTCAAAGGCTTTAGCGTAGTCAATGACGCAGAAGTAGATGTTTTGTTTTGTTTTGTTTTGTTTTGTTTTAATTCTCTTGCTTTTTCTATGATCCAACAAATGTAGGCAGTTTGATCTCTGGTTCCTCTGCCTTTTCTAAATCCAGCTTGTACATATGGAAGTTCTTGGTTCACATACTGTTGAAGCTTAGCTTGAAGGATTTTGAGTGTTACCTTGCTAGCATGTGAAATGAGTGCAATTGTGCAGTAGTCTGAGCATTCTTTAGCATTGCCTTTCTTTGGGATTGGAATGAAAATTGACCTTTTCCAGTCCTGTGACCATTGTCGAGTTTCCCAAATTGGCTCAACATACTGAGTGCAGCACTTCAACAGCATCATCCTTTAGGATTTGAAATAGCTCAGCCAGAATTCCCTCACCCCCACTACTTTTTATTGCGGCACTTCACACTCCTGGATGTCTGGCTCTAGGTGAATGAGATATATATGTGACTTGGTATTTATTTTAAGGGACTCATACAAAATCTGGGGCTTCCCAGATGGTTTTAGTGGTAAAGAATCTGCCTGCCAGTGCAGGAGATGTGGGTTTGATCCCTGAGTCAGGAAGAGCCTCTGAAGGAGGAAATAGAACCCACTCTAGTATTCTTGCCTGGAAAATCCCATGGACAGAGGCGCCTAGGGAGCTACAGTCCACAGGGTTGCAAATGGTTCGACATGGGTCAGCGACTGCACACGAGCACATATAAAAAATGACACATTATTTGGGAATACTGAATATGGGTGCCATAGATATATATAGTGTTCTTCATAAATTCATAAAGACAACCCCTTTTCACTGCAAGCATTCCCCCTAAAACTACAAAAATATTTTGGGGAATCCTGAATTTCAGAATCAAAATTTTACATTTCAAAGAAATAAATGTCTCCCACAGGTCCATGTCCCTATATCCCAGAGGAAATAGGGGAAGTTTTAAGAAGGGCTACATTCCTTGTATAAAGAAAAATTTGAAGAGGAAAACTATAGACACTCTAATTTCAATGCTGTATCTCCACAATTCCTGGGTCAACAGAGAAGGTAGACATGACTGAAGATAACCACTCCTTGACAACAGAATTTACCCTCATAGGATTTACAGAACGTCCAGAGCTAAAGACCCTTCTGTTCCTGATATTCCTTACCATCTATCTGATCACCATGGTGGGGAATCTTGGTCTGGTGGCATTGATAGTCACAGAGCATCGTCTTCACACACCAATGTACATCTTTCTGGGTAACCTCGCGCTGATGGATTCCTATTGTTCCAGTGCCATTACCCCAAAGATGCTACAGAACCTCTTTTCCAAAGACAGAATGATTTCTCTGTACGAATGCATGGCACAATTCTATTGTCTCTGCCTTGCAGAAACTACAGATGGCTTTCTCCTGGCAGCAATGGCCTATGATCGCTATGTGGCCATCTGCAAACCACTGCAGTACCACACCATGATGTCAAAGAAACTCTGCATTCAGATGACCACAGGGGCCTACATAGCTGGAAACATTCACCCCACAATTCATGTAGGGTTTCTCTTTAGGTTAACTTTCTGTAGGTCTCATCAAATTAATCACTTTTTTTGTGATGTCCTTCCATTATACAGACTCTCCTGTGTGAACCCTTATATCAATGAACTGATGATATTTATTGTTTCAGGGTCACTTTCAGTCTTCACTATCACCATAGTCATAATCTCTTACCTTTTTATCCTTTTCACAATTTTCAAAATGAAATCCAAAGAGGGAAAAAGCAAAGCCTTATCTACTTGTGCATCCCACTTTCTCTCTGTCTCAATTTTCTATGGTTCTCTTCTTTTCATGTACATTCGACCAAATTCAGTTAATGAAGAGAATAAAGATATTATACCTATTGCTATTTTTTATACTTCAGTGATTCCTTTACTAAACCCTTTTATTTATAGTCTAAGAAATAGGGAAGTAATTAATATTATGAAGAAAATTATGAAGATTTCATAACATTCTTCAACAAATATCATTCCATATGAACAAATGATTTTAATTTGATTAAAGCTTTTTCAAAATCAAGAAATACTGAGAAAATGGAAAATGGTCACCTCACAAATAACATTAGGTTATTAAAACATGATGGCATTATCAGTCAAATAAATAAGGTCAAACAAAGAAAATATGGTAAAATATATTCACAAATCTAAGCTACTAGGTTTCATCAGAAGTGAACTAAATAATTACCATTGAGGTCACATTTGTGTCACAGCATGTTAGTTAAACTAGAAGCTATATTTCAGAGTATAGTAAGTTACACTTTTAGACAAATTCAGCAAAGGCCAGGAATTGAGGTCAGTACATATAAAGAGCACCTTCATTTGGCAAATTTCTAGAATCCCAAGGTATAATCTTACAAACTTCCCAATATCTCAAGTTCTCAAATATTAGTACCCTCTTAAGCATGTGACAGAAGAAAAAACATATACCAACTTCATTTTCAATTTTTTAGTTTGTTCAAAAGATTATGTTTGAGTATGAAATCTCACTGAACGTATATTGATTAATAAAAACTTTTTCTCTTTAGACTGAGTCAATTTACACTTAAGTTCTCTGAAATGCAGTATTTGTACTTTGGTGTACTATCAATCTGTACTTGAAGATGATGCTATTTATATTGACATCACTATGAATTTGACATTTTCATGTAGTTTGATCATCACATATAACAGTGAAATTCCTGAATATATCCTTAAATAAAGTTTTTTCTCTCTGATATTATTATTTGTCCTTTTTGTTATTAGGAATACCACCAATATGGTCTGATTCCAGGGTAAATTACTGGTATATGCATATCATTAACAAAAAGTTGGAGGTGCTGATCAAGCATAAAGGAGGCAGAAAACAGTAAAAATTTAAATATCTAAACAATGATATTTATTGATCATAACATATAAATATGGAAGGAAAATAATTTACTGAGAACGTGCTCTCTGCTTGATGCTGCATTAGACCTTTCATATATATTACCTATCAATTCATAAAATGTGATTTTTCATGCTTTTCATCAGTAAAAATCTCATACTTTGCAATATTAAGGAGCTGGCCCAAGTTTATCCAGCTCATCAAATTCTGCCAGAATTTGAATCGGTACTACCTTTTCCCTATGTGATTAGGAGTTCAGAAAATGGAAATCCTTGCAGCCTAGGGTATTTAGCTTTTAAGTTGCATCAGAAGTAAAAATATGCCTTAAAAATGGAAAAAAAATGATTTTTGGAGGAAAATAGAAATGGTTATGGCTGATGTCAATGTTTATGGAAAACAGAGTGGCTCTGGGAATGAGGATGAAGGTGAACCATGGGATGGAATCAAAAAATGAACAAAACAGTCGGAGAGAGCTATCAGTTAATGTGGGGAAAACAGGGGAGGTGCATCAGTTACTGACAATCTTAAAGGCCACCCTAAGGAATCTGACTTAATCTTAGAGGCTGAAGTCTCCTTGGAGCAGAGCAATATCATTGTATATTTCAGAATCCTGATCTTGCAGCTAATCAGAAAGAGACTTAAAGCAAGAAGGCTAACTTCAATAATTCATGTAGTAGATGAGAAGAACTGAAACTGGAGAATACTCTAAATGGAGGGGAATGCACAGATAGAAACATTTTAATGAAAATAAATAGTAAACTGGAACTGTTGATAATAAAATGAAAGCCTATCTTTTCCCTACAAATATCAAACATGACATAATCAATTCCATATCACCAATACTTAATAAGGTACCTGATACATTTGGACTTCAATAAACATTTCACTGCAGCCAGGTTTTCTGGAAGAGTTTTTAGGCCTCCCTCTGAGCCCTCCTTCAATATAGCTTAGTATAATTATGTAAATTAATGTAATAGGCTTATTATTTTTATTTTTGAATGAATTAGTAAATTTTAATTTCTAACATTGTAAAATGGATAGATATAATCCACATAAACAAAGTTCTTTATGGTCATAAGACACTTTATAAGCAAAAAGAAATCTCAGTTCAGTCACTCAGTCATGTCCAACTCTTTGAAACCCCATGAACTGCAGAACGCCAGACCTCCCTGTCCATCACCAACTCCCGGAGTCCACCCAAACCCATGTCCATTGTATCGGTGATGCCATCCAACCATCTCATCCTCTGTCATCCCCTTCTCCTCTGGCCCTCAATCTTTCCCAGCATCAGGGTCTTTTCAAATGAGTCAGCTCTCCGCATCAGGTGGCCAAAGTATTGGAGTTTCAGCTTCAACATCAATCCCTCCAATGAACACCCAGGACTGATCTCCTTTAGGAGGGACTGGTTGGATCTCCTTGCAGTCCAAGGGACTCTCAAGAGTCTTCTCCAACACCACAGTTCAAAAGCATAAATTCTTCTGCACTCAGCTTTCTTTATAGTCCAACTTTCACATCCATACATGACTACTGGAAAAACCATAACCTTGACTAGATGGACCTTTATTGGCAAAGTAATGTCTCTGCTTTTTAATATGCTATCTAAGTTGGTCATAACTTTCCTTCCAAGGAGCAAGCATCTTTTAATTTCATGGCTGCAATCACCATCCACTGTGATTTTGGATCCCAGAAAAATAAAGTCAGCCACTGTTTCCCCATCTATTTCCCATGAAGTGATGGGACTGGATGCCATGATCTTAGTTTTCTGAATGTTGAGCTTTAAGCCAACTTTTTCACTCTCTTCTTTCACTTTCATCAAGAAGAACTGTACAAAAAAGATCTTCATGACCCAGATAATCACGATGGTATGATCACTCCCACGCACCTAGAGCCAGACATCCTGAAATGTGAAGTCAAATGGGCCTTAGGAAGCACCACTACAAACAAAGCTAGTGGAGGTGATGGAATTACAAGTGAGCTATTTCAAATTCTAAAAGATGATGCTGTGAAAGTGCTGCACTCAATATGCCAGCAAATTTGGAAAACTCAGCAGTGGCCACAGGACTGGAAAAGGTCCGTTTTCATTCCAATCCCAAAGAAAGGCAATGCCAAAGAATGCTCAATCTACCGCACAATTGCACTCATCTCACACACTAGTAAAGTAATGCTTAAAATTCTCCAAGCTAGGCTTCAGTAATACGTGAACTATGAACTTCCGGATGTTCAAGCTGGTTTTAGCAAAGACAGAGGAACCAGAGATCAAATTGCCAACATCCGCTGGATCACTGAAAAAGCAAGAGAGTTCTAGACAAACATCTATTTCTGCTTGATTGACTATGCCAAAGCCTTTGACTGTGTGGATCACAATAAACTGTGGAAAATTCTTCAAGAGATGGGAATACCAGACCACCTGATCTGCCTCTTGAGAAACCTGTATACAGGTCAGGAAGCAACAGTTAGAATCGGACATGGGACAACAGACTGGTTCCAAATAGGAAAAGGAGTCAAGGCTGTATATTGTCACCCTGCTTATTTAAAAAGAAATCTAGATACCAAAAATTATGAGAAGCTATGAATTAGAGGTATGTTGCACATTCTATATTCACTGTCTATTTTAATGGATATTTTTAGTTTTCAGGCTTGTATGCATTGATTTAGTTTCCCTTTCCTAAGGATACCAAAATTTGAGCTATGTACCTCTGCACCACTCCCCAACCCTTAGCAACACTGGAGCACCAGAGATCTGTTAAGAGAAGAACATGTGACTGACTCGAGGATAACAAGACCAAAAAAAATTTATTGTCTAGAACTATCTGGAAAATAAGTATCATTTATTTGAAAAGAGGTTCACAAAAAGGATAGTGTCTCTCCCTCGAGTCATGGTATGTGACTATGATATATGGCACAATATATGTGAGGGATTGCGGGCAGGAGGAGAAGGGGACGACAGAGGATGAGATGGCTGGATGGCATCACCGACTCAATGGACATGAGTTTGAGTGAACTCTGGGAGTTGGTGATGGGCAGGGAGGCCTGGCACACTGCGATTCATGGGGTTGCAAAGAGTCGGACATGACTGAGTGACTGAACTGAACTGAACTGACTAATGTGTATTTTTACTCACAGTCTTCAGGCGTCTGACTTTACAGGATGGATATGGTGGGCTTTGGCTGAGGATGGCACAACTAGATGTGTTTTTCCAGTAGTCATGTATGGATGTATGGATGTACAGTTAGACTATAAAGAAAGCTGAGTGCCGAAGAATTGATGCTTTTGAACTGTGGTGTTGGAGAAGACTCTTGAGAGTCCCTTGGACTGCAAGGAGATCCAACCAGTCCATCCTAAAGGAAATCAGTCCTGAATATTCATTGGAAGGACTGATCCTGAAGCTGACACTCCAATACTTTGGCCACCTGCTGTGAAGAACTGACTCACTAGAAAAGACCCTGATGCTGGGAAAGACTGAAGGTGGGAGGAGGAGGGGATGGCAGAGGATGAGATGGTGGGATGGCAGAGGATGAGATGGTTGGATGGCATCACCGACTCAATGGACATGAGTTTGAGTAAGTTCCAGGAGTTGGTGATGGACAGGGAAGCCTGGCGTGCTGCAGTCCATGGATTTGCAGAGTTGAACACGACTGAGCGGCTGAACTGATGTGTATTTTGCCATCAAGAAGGAAACCAGATTGGAGATAAAGTCAATACACAACGGATGGCATAGCTGAGGAAGTCACAGAGAAACAGACCCAGAGTCACTGGCATAAATTCACCTGGTTTTACAATCTAACAGCTCTTCTTAATGTTTAACTTTGGAAGAGATGCATTATTTATAACTAAGGAAATGTTAATTGATACATTCATGTATCTTGCCTTACCTCCCCTTTTCATAGTCTATTTTTAAATAATCATCAGACAGTCTTTAGTTTACAAATTACTCTTCAGTAGTATCCATTCAGGTATTATTCACACCTATCTTTTTTTAACTTCTTATTTTATATTGGAGTACAGTTGATTAACAGTCTTGTGTTAGTTTCAGTTGTACAATAAAGTGATTCAGTTATATATATACATGTATCTATTTTTTTTCAAATCCTTTTCCCAGTTAGGTTGTTACATAATATTGAGCAGCGTTCCTGCACTACACAATAGGTCCCTATTGGTTATCCATTTAAAATACAGCAGTGCATACATGTCAATCCCAAACTCCCTACTATCCCTCTCCACCATCCTTCCCCACTGGTAACCTTAAGTTTGTTCTTTAAGTCCATGAGTCTGTTTCCGTTTTGTAAATAAGTTCAGTTGTATCATTTTTTTTAGATTCCACATATAAGCTATATCATATGATAGTCTCATTGCAATACTATTTATAATGGCCAAGACATAGAAGCAACCTAAATGTCCATCAACATAAAAATGGATAAAGAACATGTGCTACCTATATACAATAGAATATTACTCATCTACATCTATTGTCTTTTACCTTCCTTACTCTATTTTAATTCTGTATAATTCCACTTTAAAAATTTATCCACAAAAATACTAAGGTGGAGCTCAGGAACCAAACCCAGGCTCTCTAGCTTCAGAGTCTATATTCTAACCACAAAGTCATAGTGTGTTGTTAGTCATTCAGTCAAGTTACGCTCTTTGTGATCCCATGGTCTGCAGTCTGCCTCTGTCCGTGGGATTCTCCAGGCAAGAATACTGGAATGGGTAACCATTCTCTTCTCCAGGGGATCTTCCTGATCCAGCGATCGAACCTGGGTCTCTTGCATTGCAGGCAGATTCTTTACCATCTGAGCCATGAGAGGATCACATAGGACAGAGAAGTTAAAGTAGCAGGAGAAGAAAACTTCCAAGAAGCTAAGCTATCTAGTGGATAGGACAGAAATTCAAGAATGCTATGAATAAATGATATTTTCCTCCAAATTTATTTTTTTAATTTAATTTTATTTTTAAAATTTACAATATTGTATTGGTTTTGCCAAATACATTTGAAAAATTTCAAACATACCAAAGTTAAGAGAATGCCCAGAGATTTTTAAAATCAATATTAAACAACTATTAACATTTTACATTTGACTGGTAAGCCATCTCCAAATGTGTACATACATATATACTTATGGATGTGAGAGTTGGACTGTGAAGAAGGCTGAGCACCGAAGAATTGGTGCTTTTGAACTGTGGTGTTGGAGAAGACTCTTGAGAGTCCCTTGGACTGCAAGGAGATCCAACCAGTCCATTCTGAAGGAGATCAGCCCTGGGATTTCTTTGGAAGGAATGATGCTAAAGCTGAAACTCCAGTACTTTGGCCACCTCATGCGAAGACTTGACTCATTGGAAAAGACTCTGATGCTGGGAGGGATTGGGGGCAGGAGGAAAGGGGGACGACAGAGGATGAGATGGCTGGATGCCATCACTGACTCGATGGATGTGAGTTTGAGTGAACTCCGGGAGTTGGTGACGGACAGGGAGGCCTGGCGTGCTGCGATTCATGGGGTTGCAAAGAGTCGGACATGACTGAGCGACTGAACTGAACTGAACTGAACTGATACATGTAAACAGTATGACAGTTTACCCATAAATACTTCAACATACATCTCAAAGGAACACAGACATTTCCTACATGATCATAATGTCATTATAATCTCTATGTAATTTAACAGCACCAAATATGAAAGTCACATCTGAACTTTTCCCAATTTTCCCAGATTGTCCTCTATAGTGATTTATTTTTCATCAAGAATTCAGTTAAATGTCATTTTTTTATTTATTTGATAATTTTTATATTTTATATAGTTTTCAAAGGTTACACTCCATTTCTACTTATTATAAATATTGGTTTTAGTCTCCATGTTATATAATGCATCTGTGTAGGCTTTCTTACACCAAATAGTTTGTACCTCCCACTCTCCTAACTCTATATTCTCCTTCCCCACTTCCCCACTGGTTTGTTCTTTGTATCTGTGAGTCTTTCTTTTTCTAATATTTACTAGTTCACTGCATAGTTTAGATTTCACATGTAAGTGATATCATACAGTATTTGTCTTTCTCAGTTTGACTTGTTTCACTTAGCACAATGCCCTTCAAGTCCATTCATAAAACAACAAATGGTAAAAAGGCATTATTTATATGGCTGAGTACTTTTCCACTGTGTGTGTGTGTGTGTGTGTACACTTCTTCATCCATTCATCTGTTAGTAGACACTAGTTTCCATGTCTTTACAATTGTATAATGCTGCTATGAACACTGGGGTACGTGTATCTTTTTGAATTAATGGGCTTTTCCCCAGATGTATACCCAGAAGTGGAACTGCTGGGTCAAATGGCAGTTCAGTTATTAGTTTTTTGGAGAAACCTCCATACTGTTGGCTGCACCAATTTACATTCCTACTGACAGTGTATGAGGGTTCCCTTTTCTCCACATGCTTCTGAACATTTGTTATCTGTATTGTTTCATATGATAGCCATCCTGAATGGTGTAATATGATAACTTACTGCAGTTGTAATTTCCATTTCCTTGATGATTTGTGACATTGAGCACCTTTACATGTGCCTGTTGGCTACCTGCAATTCCTCCTTGGAAAAAGTCTATTCAGTACTTACGTCCATTTTAAAAAATCAGGTTATTTGGGTTTTTCTGATGTTGAGTTATATGAAACTTTTATATATGCTGGATATTAATAATATCTTTTATCAATCATCAGTTCAGTTCAGTTCAGTCACTCAGTCATGTCCAACTCTTTTTGACCCCATGAATTGCAGCACGCCAGGCCTCCCTGTCCATCAGCAACTCCCAGAGTTTACCCAAACTCTTGTCCATCGAGTCAGTGATGCCATCCAGCCATCTCATCCTCTCTCGACCCTGCTCCTCCTGCCCCCAATCCCTCCCAGCATCAGAGTCTTTTCCAATGAGTCAACTCTTCGCATGAGGTGGCCAAAGTACTGGAGTTTCAGCTTTAGCATCATTCCTTCCAAAGAAATCCCAGGGCTGATCTCCTTTAGAATGGATTGGTTGGATCTCTTGAAGTCCAAGGGACTCTCAAGAGTCTTCTCCAACACCACAGTTCAAAAGTGTCAATTCTTCGGTGCTCAGCTTTCTTCACAGTCCAACTCTCACATCCATACAAGACCACTGGAAAAACCATAGCCTTGACTAGATGGACCTTTGTTGGCAAAGTAATGTCTCTGCTTTTCAATATGCTATCTAGGTTGGTCATAACTTTTCTTCCAAGGAGTAAGCGTCTTTTAATTTCATGGCTGCAATCACCATCTGCAGTAATTTTGGAGCCCCAAAAAATAAAGTCAGCCACTGTTTCCCCATCTATTTCCCATGAAGTGATGGGACCAGATGCCATGATCTTAGTTTGCCGAATGTTGAGCTTTAAGCCAACTTTTTCACTCTCCTCTTTCACTTTCATTTGCAAATATGTTCTCCCACTAGGTTATCTTTTCATTTTGTCCACAGTTTCCTTTGTTATACAAAATCTTTTAAGTTTAATTAGACCCCACTTGTTTAATTTTGCTTTTGTTTCCTTTGGTTTTAGTAAATTAATTTAAGGAAATATTGCTGCAATTTATGGCAAAGACTGTTCTACCTACATTTTCCTGTAGAAGTTTTACAGTATGTGGTCTTACATTTAGGTCTTTAATCTGGTCTTACATTCATGTCTTTGAGTTTATTTCTGTCTACAATGTTGAAGAATGTTCAAGTTTCCTTTTTTTACATGCAGATGTCCAGTTTTCCCAACACCGCTTCTGCAAGTGACTGTCTGTTCTCCATTGTGTATTCTTGCCTCTTCTGCCATAAATTAAGTGACTATAAGTATGTGGGTTTATTTATGGGCTTTACTCTCTGTTTCATTGATCTACATGTCTGTTTTTAGCGAGTACTATACAATTCTGAATACAGTAGTTTTGTAGTATACTCTGAAGACAGGGAACATGATTCCACCAATTCAGTTCTTCTTTTTCAAGATTGTTATGGCTGTTTGGAGTCTTCTGTGCTTCCATACAAATTTAAACATTTTTTGCTTATGAAAAATGTCATTAGTATTTTGATGGGGGTTGAAAAATAGGTAAATTGCTTTGGTTAGTATAGTGATTTTGACTATATAAATTCTTTCAGTACAAGAACACGGTATATCTTTCAATCTCTTTGTGCTGTCTTCAGTTTCTTTCTTCCATGTCTCACAGTTTTCTGAGTACCAGACTTTTACCTCCTTAGATAGGTTTATTTCTAGCTATTTTTTTATTTTTGATGTGATGATAAATGGAATTGTTTCTTAATTTCTCTTTCTGATACTTCATCGTTAGTATAGAGAAGTGTAACATACTTCTGTATATTAAGTTTGCATCCTGCAACTTTAACAAATTCACTGACAAGCTCTAAGTTTTCCAATTTCATCATTAGGATTTTCTATGTACAGTATTACATCATCTGCCAAACGTAACAATTTTACTTCTTACTTTCCAATTTGAATTACTTTATCTTTTCTTCTTCTCTGATTTATATGGCTAGGACTATGTTGAACTGAAGTGGCGAGAGTTGGCAACCTTATCTTCTTCCAGAAAAGGAAGAAAAGGAAATGCTTTCAGCTTTTCACCACTGAGTATGTTAGCTGTAGATGTGTCATATATGGCCTTGAATGTTGAGGATAGTTAAGATCATTGTCTTCACACACCAATGTACATCTTCCTGGGGAATCTTGCTCTGATGGATTCCTATTGTTCTAGTGCTATTACCCCAAAGATGCTACAGAACTTCTTTTCTAAAAATAGAATGATTTCACTCCATGAATGCATGGCACAATTTTATTTTTTCTGCTTTGCTGAAACTGCAGATTGCCTTATCCTGGCAGCAATGGCCTATGATCGCTATGTGGCCATCTGCAAAACACTGCAGTACCACACTATGATATCAAAGAAACTCTACATTCAGATGACCACAGGGGCCTACATATCTGGAAACATTCATACTATGATTCATGTAGGGTTTCTCTTTAGGTTAACTATCTGTCAGTCAGTCACTCAGTCATGTCCAACTCTTTGCGACCCCATGGACTGCAGCATGCCAGGCCTCCCTGTCCATCATCAATTCCCAGAGTCTACTCAAACTCATGTCCATTGAGTCAGTAATGCCATCCAACCATCTCATCCTCTGTCATCCCCTTCTCCTCCTGCCTTCTGTCTTTCCCAGCATCAGGGTCTTTTCTAGTGAGTCAGTTCTTCACAGCAGGTGGCCAAAGTGTTGGAGTTTCAGCTTCAGCATCAATTCTTCCAATGGATATTCAGGACTGATTTCCTTTAGGATGGACTGGTTGGATCTCCTTGCAGTCCAAGGGACTCTCAAGAGTCTTCTCCAACACCACAGTTCAAAAGCATCAATTCTTCAGTGTTCAGCTTTCCTTATAGTCCAGTTGTCACATCCATACATGAGTACTGGAAAAACCATAGCTTTGACTAGATGGACCTTTGTTGGCAAAGTAATGTCTAGGCTTTTTAATATACTGTCTAGGTTGGTCATAGCTTTTCTTTCAATGAGCAAGTGTCTTTTAATTTCATGGCTGCAGTCACCATCTGCAGTCATTTTGGAGCCCAAAATATAGTCTCTCCCTGTTTGCATTGTTTCCCCATCTATTTGCCATGAAGCAATTGGACAGGATGCCCTGATCTTAGTTTTCTGAATGTTGAGTTTTAAGCCAACTTTTTCACTCTTCTCTTTCACTTTCATCAAGAGGTTTTCTATAGGTCTCATCAAATAAGTCACTTTTTTTGTGATGTCCTGCCATTATATAGACTCTCCTGTGTGGATCCTTACATCAATGAATTGATGATATTCATCTTTGTAGAGTCAGTTTTGTCTTCACTATTACCATAGTAATAATCTCTTAACTTTTTATTCTTTCCACAATTTTCATGATGAAATCCAAAGACAGAAAAGGCAAAACCTTACATGTGCAGCCCACTTTCTCTCTGTTTCAACATTCTATAGTTCTTCCTTCCTTTTCATGTATGTTTGACCAAATTCACGTAATAAAGATGATAACGATATATCTATTGCTATTTTTTATACTCTAGTGATTCCCTTGTTAAACCCAGTTATTTATAGTCTAAGAAATAAGGAAGTAATAAGTGTTCTGAAAAAAATTATTGAGAAGAATTTATAAAATTATGAAACAAATATCATCCAATATGGACAGCTGACTGTAATGTCATTAAACTTTTTTCAAAATCAAGGAATATTGAGAAAATGGAATGGCCATGTCATATATAACATTAAATTACTAAAACGTGATGATGTATCAGGCAAATAAACAAGTTTAAAAGAAGAGAGTGTGGTAAATACATTTCAAAAGCTAAGCTACTAGAGGTTTCATGAGGAATGAACTAACTAACCTTGAGGTCACAATTATGTGAAATTATGTTTCAGAGTATTAGTTCAGTTCAGTGCTCAGTCGTGTCTGACTCTTTGTGACCCCATGGACTGCAGCATGCCAGGCTTCCCTGTCCAAGTAAGTTACAATTTTCAACAAATTCTACAAATGCTAAGAATTGAAGTCAATATATATGAGGTCACCTCCATTCAATATTTTTGGCAAATTTCAGGAATCCCAAGGCAAAAATTTGCAAACTCTCACATATCCCAAGTTTTCAACTATTAAACTTTTCTTAAGAAGAATCATGTGATAGAAGTAGTCTTTATGTCTCATTTGATTCTGAATTTGAGTCTGTTCAACAGGTTTTCTTTTAATATGAAACCACACAGAATATATATTTGCTAATCAAGAACATTTTCATCTTAATTATTAGTCAATATTCTCTAAAATTAAGTATTTTATTTACTCTATTACTCTCTGAAATAAAGTATCTATAAATTTGTGATTTTAAAATCTATACTTGAATATGATGCTATTTATATTGACATCACTATGGATTTGATATTTCTAAATAGTTTTATTGGTTGACCATCATATATGACAATCCAATACATAGATATATTCTTAAATAAAGTTTTTCTCGCTGATACTGTTACTTGTCTTGCTTGTTATGAGGAATACCACCAAATTAAGACTGACTCCAAGATAAATTATTGATACATTCAAGGCATTAACAAAAATCACCAGGTTCTGATCAAACAAAAATCACTAGGCTCTGATCAAGCAAAAATGAGGTGGAAAATTGTAAAAATATAAAACAATATCAAATTTAAATTTAATTTTAAATATAACAATTCAAATTTATTAAATGCATTTATTATTAATCATTAATCATAAAATTTAATAATTTAAATCTAAGACCAGATACTATAAAATGTTTAGAGGAAAACACCGAAGAACACTCTTTGACATAAATTGCAACAAGATCTTTTTCAAACCATCTCCTACAGTAAGAGACATAAAAACAAAAATAAACAAATAGAACCCAAATTAACTCAAATGACTTTTGCACAGCAAAGGAAATCATAAACAAAATCAAAGCACAACTCACAGAATAGAATAAAATATTTGCAAATGATGTGACTGACAATGGATTAACCTCCAAAATTTACAAACAGTTCATATAGCTCAATATTAAAATAAACAAACATCCAATCAAAAAATAGGCAGAAGAAATAGACATTTCTCCAAAGAAGACATGCAGATGGCCAAGAGACACATGAAAAGAGGCTTGACATTGCTAATTATTAGAGAACTGCAAATCAAAACTACAATGAAGTATCACCACACACCACATGGTCAGCATGGCCATCATCAAAAAGTCTACAAACAATAAATGCTGGAGAATGTGTTTCAAAAAGGGAACCTTCCTACACTATTGGTGGAAATGTGAATTGGTACATTCATTATGGAAAAGAGTATGAGGGTTCCTTAAAAAACTAAAAACAGAGCTATCCCTTCACTGAGCATATGTCTGAAGAAAAACAAGGTTCAATAGGATACATGCACCCCAATGTTGACTGTAGCACTATTTACAATGGCCAAGACATGGAAACAACCTAAATGTCCATCCACAGAAGAATGGATAAACAAGATATGGAACACATATACCACGGGATATAATTTACCATAACAAAGAATGAAATAAGGCCATTTGCAGCAACATGGATGGACCTGGAGATTTTCCTAAGTGAAGTAAGTCAGAAAGAGAAAGACAAATACATATAAAATCACTTCTATGTGGAATCTTTTTTTTTTAATAATACAAATGAATTTATTTACCAAACGGAAACAGACTTAGAAGACAAATTTATGGTTACCAAAGGGAAAATGTTGAGGAATGGATAAATTGAGTTTGGGATTGACATGTACACTCTACTATTTTAAAATAGTTAACCTACAAGGACCTACTATTCAACACATGGAACTCTGATCGATATTCTGCAGTAACCTAAACAGGCCCTTTAATGGATCACTGCCTTGTGGCAAATGGGTTTATGTAACTCAATGAAGCTATCAGCCATGCCAGGCAGGGCAACCCAAGATGGATGGGATATAGTAGAGAGTTCTGAGAAAAACATGGTCCACTGGAGGAGGGAATGACAAACCACTCTAGTATTTTTGCAGTGAGAATCCCATGAACAGTATAAAAAGGCAAAAGGATATGACACTAAAAGATGAGCCCCCAGGTTAGAAGGTGTCCAATATACTACTGGGGAAGAGCAGAGGGCAATTATACTACAGTGCCAGAAAGAATGAAGTGGCTGGGCCAAAGCGGAAATGACACTCAATTATGTATATGTCTGATAGTGAAAGTAAAATCTGATGCTGTAAAGAACAATATTGCATAGGCTCCTGGAATGTTATGTCCATGAATCAAGGTAAATTGGACATGGTCAAGTAGGAAATGGCAAGAGTGAACATCAGCATCTTAGCAATCAGTGAACTAAACTGGACAGGAATAGGCAAATTTAATTAAGACGACCATTATATCTACTACTGTAGGCAAGATTCCCTAAGAAGAACTGGAGTAGCCGTCATAGTTAACAAGAGTCTGAAATGCAGTACTTGGGCACAATCTCCAAAGCAACAGAATGATCTCAGTTCATTTCCAAGGCAAACCATTCAACTTCACAGCAATTCAAGTCTATGCCCCAACTACTAACAACAAAGATGAAGTTGACCAGTTCTATCTTCAAGAGATGGGAATACCAGACCACCTGATCTGCCTCTTGAGAAATTTGTATGCAGGTCAGGAAGCAACAGTTAGAACTGGACATGGAACAACAGACTGGTTCCAAATAGGAAAAGGAGTACATCAAGGCTGTATATTGTCACCCTGTTTATTTAACTTTTATGCAGAGTACATCATGAGAAATGCTGGACTGGAAGAAGCACAAGCTGGAATCAAGATTGCCGGGAGAAATATCAGTCACCTCAGATATGCAGATGACACCACCCTTATGGCAGAAAATGAAGAGGAACTCAAAAGCCTCTTGACGAAAGTGAAAGTGGAGAGTGAAAAAGTTGGCTTAAAGCTCAACATTCAGAAAATGAAGATCATGGCATCTGGTCCCACCACTTCATGGGAAATAGATGGGGAAACAGTGGAAACAGTGTCAAGACTTTATTTTTTGGGCTCCAAAATCACTGCAGATGGTGACTGCAGCCACGAAATTAAAAGATGCTTACTCCTTGGAAGGAAAGTTATGACCAACCTAGATAGCATATTCAAAAGCAGAGACATTACTTTGCCAACAAAGGTTCGTCTAGTCAAGGCTATGGTTTTTCCTGTGGTCATGTATGGATGTGAGAGTTGGACTGTGAAGAAGGCTGAGCGCCGAAGAATTGATGCTTTTGAACTGTGGTGTTGGAGAAGACTCTTGAGAGTCCCTTGGACTGCAAGGAGATTCAACCAGTCCATTCTGAAGGAGATCAGCCCTGGGATTTCTTTGGAAGGAATGATGCGGAAGCTGAAACTCCAGTACTTTGGCCACCTCATGCGAAGAGTTGACTCATTGGAAAAGACTCTGATGCTGGGAGGGACTGGGGGCAGGAGGAGAAGGGGAAGACAGAGGATGACATGGCTGGATGGCATCACTGACTCGGTGGACGTGAGTCTCAGTGAACTCCGGGAGTTGGTGATGGACAGGGAAGCCTGGCGTGCTGGGATTCATGGGGTCGCAAAGAGTCGGACACGACTGAGCGACTGATCTGATCTGATCTGATGATGACCTATAAGACCTTCTAGAACTAACACCAAAAAAAGATGTCCTTTTCATCATAGGGAACTGGAATGAAATAGAAGGAAGTCAAGAGATACCTGGCGTAGTAGGCAAGTTTGACTTTGGAGTACAAACTGAAGCAGGGCCAAAGACTAATAGAGCTTTGCCAAGAGAATGCACTGGTCACAGCAAACACACTTTTCAACAACTCAATAAATGATTCTACACTGGGACATCACCAAATGTTCAATACTGAAATCAAATTGATTATATTCTTTGTAGTCAAAGATGGAGAAGCCCTATACAGTCAGTGAAAACAAGACCTGGAGCTGACTGTGGCTCAGCTCATCAGCTCCTTATAGCAAAATTGAGGCTTAAACTAAAGCAAGTGGGGACTGATACTAGGTCATTCAGGTGTGACTTAAATCACATCTCTTATGATTATACAGTGGAAGTGACAAACAGATTCAAGGGATTAGATCTGGTAGACAGAATGCCTGAAGAACTATGGACTGAAGTTCATAACATTGTACAGAAGGCAGTGAATAAACCCATCCTAAAGAAAAAGAAATGCAAGAAGGCAAAGTGTTTGTCAGAAGAGGTCTTACAAAAAACTGAGGAAAGATGAGAAGCTAAAAGAAAGGGAGAAAGGAAAAGATATACCCAACTGAATGCAGAGTTACAGAGAATAGCGAGGAGAGATAAGAAGGCCTTCTTCAGTGAACAATGCAAAAAAAAAAAAAGAGGAAAACAACAGAATGGGAAAGACTAGAGATCTCTTCAAGAAAACTAGAGATATCAAAGGAACAGTTCATGCAAGGATGTGCATGATAAAGGACAGAATCAGTAAAGACTTAACAGAGGCAGAAAATATTAAGAAGAGGTGGTAAGAATATATAGAAGAACTGTAGAAAAAAGGTCTTGATGACCCAGATAACCATGATGGTGTGATTACTCACTCAGAGCCAGACATCCTGGAGTGTGAGGTCAAGTGGGCCTTAGGAAGCATTACTACCAATAAAGCTAGTGGAGGTGATGGAATTGCAGCTGAGCTATATAAAATAAAAAATACTAAAAGATGATGGTGTTAAAGTGCTCCACTCAATAGGGAGTTGCACTCAAAAGTGCTATCATCAAATTTGGAAAACCCAGCGTTGGCCACAGGACTAAAAACAGTCAGTTTTCATACCAATTCCAGAGAAGGGCAGAGCTAGAGCTAAAGAATGTTCAAACTACCGGACAATGGCAATCACTTCCCATGCTAGTAAGCTAGTACTCAAAATCCTTCAAGCCAGGCTTCAGCAGCACTTGAATCAAAAACTTTCAAGTGTACAAGCTGGGTTTAGAAAAGGCAGAGGAACCAGAGACCAATTGCTAACATACTGGATCATAGGCAAAGCCAGGAATTCCAGAAAAGCATCGACTTCTGTTTCAATGATTACACAAAAGCCTTTGACTGTGTGGATCAAAACAAACTGAGGAAATTTTTTTAAAAGATGGGAATACCAGAGACCATCTTACCTGTCTCCTGAGAGACCTGTATAAGGATCAAAAAGCAAGTTAGAACTTGAAGTGAAATGAAGTGAAAGTCACTCAGTCATGTCCAACTCTTTGTGACCCCATAGACTATACTGCCCATGGAATTCTCCAGGCCAAAATACTGGAGTGGGTAGCCTTTCCCTTCTCCAGGGGATCTTCCCAACCCAGGGATTGAACCCAGGTGTTCTGCATTATAGGCGGATTCTTTACCAGCTGAGCCACAAGGGAAGTCCAGTTAGAGCCTTACATGGAACAAATGACTGGCTCAAAATTGGGAAAGGAGTACGAAATGGCTGTATATTCTCACCTGTTTATTTAACTTATATCCAGAGTGCATCATGCAAAATGCTGGGCAGGATAAATCACAAGCTGAAATCAAGATTGCCAGGAGAAATATCAACAATCTTAGATATGCAAATGATACCACTCTAATGGCAGAAAGTGAAGACGAATTAAAGATCCTCTTGATGAAGATGAAGGAGGAGAGTGAAAAAACTGGCTTAAAACTCAACATTTAAAAAAAAAACTAAGATCATGGAACTGGTCCCATCACTTCATGGCAAAGAGAAGGGGGAAAAGTGGACACAGTAACAGATTTTCACTTGGGCTCCAAAATCATTGCAGATGGTAACTGCAGCTGTGAAATTAGAATATGCTTGCTTCTTGGAAGAAAGGCTATGACAAACCTAGACAGCATACTAAAAAGCAAAGACATAACTTTGCTGACATAGGTCCATATAGTCAAAGCTGTGATCTTTCCAATAGTCATATATGGAAGTAAGAGTTCAACCATAAAGAAGACTTAATGCTGAAGAATTGATGCTTTTGAATTGAGGTGCTGGAGAAGACTCTTGAGAGTCCCTTGGACAGCAAGGAGTCAAAGCAGTCAATCCCAAGGGAAATCAACCTGAACACTCATCTTAAGGACTGACGCTGAAGCTGAAGCTCCAGAACTTTGGCCACCTGATGCGAGCAGCCAATTCATTGGAAAAGACCCTGATGCTGGGAAAGATCAAAGGCAAAGGAGAAGAGGGCAACAAAGGATGAGATGGTTGGATGGCATTAGTGATTCAATAGATATGAACTTGAGCAAACTCTGGGAGATGGTGAGGTACAGGGAGGCCTGGTGTGCTGCAGTCCATGGGGTCACAAAGAGTCGGACACAACTTAATGACTGAACAACAACAACTTAAACAGGAAAAGAATTTGAAAAAGATAAAATAAAAATATGTATAACTGAATCACTTTGCTGTAACCTGAAACTAACACAACATTAAAAATCAACTATACTCCAATATAAAATAAAACTAAAAAGTAAAACAGCAATACATAAAAGATGATAAAAATAAAAGGGGTTGTAAATTAAAACCAAAAATGAGTCTTGTTACTCTCCTATAGTGAAATCATCAGAAGATGGAATATAACTGAAATATACAAGTAGATGTGATAATCTGGAGGAAACTCAGAGAATGAAAGAGAAGTTGGTCAAGTACAGAACCAAGGGGAACACAACACTGTAAAAGCAAAGAGAGAAACACAACCCAGCATTAAAACTGAGATGGAACACTCAGGAAGACAGAAGCAGTGAGTTTTACCACAGAACCAAAGTTGAAGATTTTCAATAGTACCAAACACCACAGCTTGGTTAGGCAGATAATTAGATGCTCTTTGGAGTTTCCTTTTAGCATTGGTTTTGACCTTACTGAGAGGCTTCAGGGAATTATCAGGGAAGGACCCAAACACAACAATTTTCAATTTTCCCATGCCCTATAAGTACGTATAAGTAAGATACTGTAAATATCTCCTATATCATGTATGCATATACTTCAGCCAAACTATCCACTTTGTAATTTGGTCTTGCTATTTCAACCTTTCAAAATTTAACATATGCTTCCAATCTGCTGTTTCTTTTCCACATGTGCTTCATGTAGTACAATGCTACTTATCCACCAAGGTTCATGTGAAATGATACTTTCAATGAAAAAATCTTTTTTTCTTCTTTCAGATCTCTATTCATTTCATTCTCCTTATTTCCATATTATATGTTTATACTTTTTTATACCACAGCTTGAGTTGTTTCCTCATTACCAACGTAACTGTTTTCTCCCCACTAGATTATGAACTTCTTTTCAGGAGCCATTTCTAAAATCTAAGAACTCCTTATCCTGTGCTTATTCTACCCACAGTTGTTTCCAACACCCTGTATATTGTAAATATTTGATTTAAGGTTAAACAACTGAAATTTGAAAAATCAATGCAGCTTGTATTAAGGATCTAACTCATTTCGTTGTCAGGAGCCCAAAAGATGTAAGATGTGACTTACGAATATTTAGCCAATGTCTTTACAATTAAGACACATAACATATACAATTCATATTTGATAAAGTCACAAATGCATTATAAAGGCAGGTAATTATCACAAAGACCAGGAAAAAGAAAACCTTTTAATTTAGAGGGAGGACTAGAAAAATCCTTAAGAAAGAGATCTCATTTGAGATCAAGAATGAGTAGGACTGCAGTGATAGACAGTGAGAAAAAGATATTTTAGATGAGGAACAAGCAAATTAATGAAGCAGGTGCACAGAGGAAGAGCGAAGGAATGTACATGGTCAAGTGCCCTGTGGTGAGAGGAAGAAAGCAACTGTGCAGCAACAGGGCTGGCAAAATAAGGGAAAGTATTTGTTTAAAAACGAACCAAAGACCATTTCAAATACATGAGCAAGGGAGTATTATCTTTTTTCATCATCAGACAAATATTTGTTCAGCACGTGAAAGTGTCCCATATTATTCAAGTGTTAAAATTAAAGAAATGAACATAAGAGAGACATCTCTTCCCTCTTAAGCTCATAGAGACTGGGGGATGAGTGACTGATTATAGATGTACTAACAAATATACAGCATGCTGAAGAGTGATTATTAGAATTAAGGGGGAATCAGCATAATAAAGACAAATGCAGCTGCTGTAAATTTAAAAGAAAAGAGAATAGTCTCAGTAATTCATATGTAGGAATATATAATATTAATAACATCAAAGTTTCCAAAATGGGTTTTGGAGGACATGGAGCCAAAGTCAACTCACAGAGGGAAGAAGTTGATACCGTGGCTGAATTTTCTACACCTCCAAATCCAATCATCTTTCATAAACCATATTAATCCCATAAACATATTAATTCATCCAGTAGGAGGTGAAACCAACCTCTTCTGACCATTTTACATTTTACACAAAGAATGCAAAGAATCATAAAAATTAGGTCAGTTAAATAAGATTCAGCAAGATGATCTCAAATTACCTTACTGACTTTAATGAAGGTCTTTCACTTTAAATTTTTCATTCATGCTCAGTGGCTAAATTGTGTCTGATTCTTTGAAACCCCATGGATTGCAGCCCACCAGGCTCCTCTGTCCATGGGATTTTCTAGACAAGAATACTGAAGTGGGTTGCCATTTCAAGAATACTGGAGTGGGTTGCCATTTCCTCCTCCAGGGGATCTTCCCGAACCACAGGTCATCTTTAATTAAAGTTAGGTAGTGTATGTCAGGCTTCCCTGGTGGCTCAGAGGTTAAAGCATCTGCCTGGAATGCAGAGGACCTGCATTTGGGTTCGATCCCTGGGTTGGGAAGATCCCCTGGAAAAGGAAATGGCAACCCACTGCATTACTCTTGCCTAGAGAATCCCATGGAGGGAGGAGTGTATGTCATAGTGACCTAATCTCCCCATAGAAATACAGTGAGGTCATTGCAACATTGCAAGGAAATCCCTTTAGCATTTGATGGAAAATTTACATTTGCATGGAAAATAATTATTGACACTGGCCTATTAGTAGCCTTCCAGTTATTTATTCTTTTAATCCCAAATGTGTTAGAGGTTTATATTCTGAAATTCTAGTAAACCTAAACCATAAAGCAAACAATGAGGTGTTACAAACCACTTAGTGAAATCAAGGTAAGAGGAATAGTCTAGTTCACTTTTACTTTAATATTAATGTCAATTAATATTTATTTTTCTGAATCATTGAGCATTTTTGTTGTTGCTAGATTTCAACTAGTTATCATTCTAGCTAGTCTCAAAACTGAAAACTATGGGAACTAGGATGAGAAAATTTATTGCAATTTATGCTGACCTCTCTGATTATAATGTAGAACTTCAAAAAATACAGGAAAGAACAGAATATAATTCTGTTATATCATTAAGGACTACATACAGAAAGTTTTTTCTATCTTAGCTATTAAATATTTTAAAACAAAAAAATAAAGAAAACTTTCAGCCATTGCCTGTAGTTTGGAATTCAAATAAACCATTTTGACTGAAGAATTTATATAATTGAAACTCAGTCAAAATGTTCTTGTAGATCACTAAATAATAATAGAATATAGCCTTTAAAAGAAAAGCAAGATTTGTTCTCATAAATCACATTAAGATTTAAAGGATTTTCTCTCTTCCTAAGTGTTAGAAAACTAAAGTATAAAGGCATGGCTTTCTTTTATTTATTAGCTTTTACATACTGTGACATACTTCAGAAAATCTTACATAATTTTCCCAGGAATTAGTAAAATAGTAGATACACTAATTCAGGTAAAAGAAAGAGACGCTAATTTTTTTAAACAATGAATTTCAATACTATCCTTTGTAAACTATTCTTCATAATCAAATTTCAATTTTCAGACACCAAATAGTTCATTAAGGATGTTTGGTAGGATACTGAAAACAAGTTCACCCATCCCAGGTCACTGAACTGGACATAGGACTGGAGTCAATCATGCTTTTTTCCCATAGCTCTCCACAGCTGTTATAGTAGTATAAGTCACAGGAAACCTCAAAGTATCTAGCGTACGACAGAGGGAGCTCAATCCAGAACTCTGTAACAACCTAGAGGGGTGGGATAGGGTGGGAGATGGGAGGGAGTTTCAAGAGGGAGGGGACATATGTGCACCTATGACTGATGCATGTTGATGTATGGCAGAAACCAACACAATATTATAAAGCAGTTATCCTGGAATTAAACATAAATAAATTTAAACATAAGAAATTGTGCATGCACACATGAAACAAAAGCAATATTGGATTTTACATAAGCAATTCTAATTTGTATCGGGTATATAAGACACTCTTGATCATTCAACAAATGGAGACTGGTATACAGTCTGGGGCACTGAGTAAACTTCATTAAGTATCATATATAAAAATTATGCTTAATATAAAGGAGGAAAGGATTTAGATATTTGGGTACCTTCAAAGAGAATAATGGATTTAGCATGACCCTGGGAAAACAGATAAAAGAGGTGATAAGCTATGGGTATTTCTTTTCTTAGCTTTCCAAGGTAGTTTTCTTTAAGAAGAACAGGCCTCTCCTTAACCCTTAGTGATTTTCATGCAATTCCTAAGATATAAATTTAACATATCTGTGTACACATTTTAAACATACCCTCTACTGAGAGGGTGTGTGAAAAATATTGCTCAATTTAATATATACACACACACACAATCATACATACACACATACATACACACACACATATATATATATAAAGTGACTTGATATTTAAGGACCTCTAATATAAAAACTGACATATGTTATTTGGGAATGCTGAATCAAATATGAGTGTCCTGGATATGAATTGGAGAAGGAAATGGCAACCCACTCCAGTATTCTTGCCTGGAAAATTCCATGGACAGAGGAGCCTGGTGGGCTACACTCTACAGTCAGTGGGGTCGCAAAGAGCCAGACACAACTGAGCACACATACGCACACACTGATACGTATAGTATTCTTCATAAATTCTTAAAGACAAGCCTTTTCCATTGTAAGCATCCTCCCTAGAATTACCAAAATATTCTTGGGAAATCTGAGTTTCAGAATCAAGATCATAAAAGCTGACATTACAGAGAAATGAATGTCTTATACAGGTATGTGTCCCTGTTTCCCAGAGGAAATAAGGAAGAGCTCTATTCAATATATAAAAAAAAATTTTTTGAAGGGAAAATTATTGACATTATAATTTCAAATCTTATCTCCACAATTCCTATGTCAACAGAAAAGGTGGATATGACTGAGGATAACCACTCCTTGACAACAGAGTTTATCCTGATAGGATTTACAAATCATCCAGAGCTGAAGACCCTTCTGTTTCAGGTGTTCTTTACCATCTATCTGATCACCATGGTGGGAAATCTTGGCCTGGTGGCACTGATAATCACAGAGCATCGTCTTCACACACCGATGTACATCTTTCTGGGGAATCTTGCGCTGATGGATTCCTGTTGTTCCTGTGCCATTACCCCTAAGATACTAGAGAACCTCTTTTCTAAAGACAGAATGATTTCCCTCTATGAATGCATGGCACAATTTTATTGTCTCTGCCTTGCTGAAACTACAGATTGCTTTCTCCTGGCAGCAATGGCCTATGATCGCTATGTGGCCATCTGCAAACCACTGCAGTACCACACCATGATGTCAAAGAAACTCTGCATTCAGATGACCACAGGGGCCTACATAGCTGGAAACATTCATCCCATGATTCAAGTAGGACTTCTGTTTAGGCTAACTTTCTGTAAGTCTCATCAAATCAATCACTTTTTGTGTGATGTCCTTCCATTATACAGACACTCTTGTGTGGATCCTTATATCAATGAATTGATGATATTCATCTTTGCAGGGTCAGTTTTAGTCTTCACTATTACCACAGTAATAATCTCTTACCTTTTTATTCTTTTCACAATTTTCAAGATGAAGTCCAAAGAGGGTAAAGGCAAAGCCTTATCTACATGTGCATCCCATTTTCTCTCTGTCTCAATATTCTATGGTTCCCTTCTTTTCATGTATGTTCGACCAAATTCAGTTAATGATGAAGATAAAGATATACCTGTTGCTATTTTTTATACTCTGGTGATTCCCTTGTTAAACCCATTTATTTATAGTCTAAGAAATAAGGAAGTCATAAATGCTATGAAAAAAATTATGAAGAATTTATAACTTTATGAAACAAATATCAATCATCCTTATGGACAACTGATTATAATGTCACTAAACTTCCAAAATCAAGGAACAGCAAGAAAGTGGGAAAAGGCCATGACATATATAACACTGAATTACTAAAACATGATGATGTATTAGTCAAATAAAGATGTTCAAAAGAAGAGAGTATGGTAAATATATTTCTAAATCTAAGCTACTAGTTTCATTAGGGATAAACTGAATAATTACAGTTGAGGTCACAATTGTGTCACAGTATAATCAGTTACACTAGTAACTGTATTTCAAAGTATAATAACTTAAAATCTTCAACAAATTCAGCAAATGCTAAGAATCAAAAGTGAAAGTATTAGTCTATCAGTCATGTCCAACTCTTTGTAACCCCATGGACTGAAGCCTGCCAGGTTCCACTGCCCATGGAATTTTCTAGGCAAGAATACTAGAGTGGATAGCCATTCCCTTCTCCAGGGATCTTCCCAACCCAGGGTTCAAACCTGGGTCTCCCACATTGTGGGTGGATTCTTTGCTGTCTAAGCCAACAGTTTGAAGCCAGTCACCTCCATTCATATAAAAGCCACCTCCATTCAATATCTTTGGCAAATTTCAGGAATCCCAAGGCATAATATTACAAGCTCCCTTATATCCCAAGTTGTCAAATATTAGTCTCATCTTAAGCATCACCATGTGACAGAAGTAAACTATATATTTCATTTTATTCTCAATTTGTTCAACAGATTTTGTTTGAATATGAAATCACACAGAATATATATTCACAAGTCAAGAATATTTTCCTCTTTAGTGTACTATAGTCAATTTTCTGTCAAGTTCTCTGAAATAGAGTATCTATAAATTTGTGGTGAATAATTCTGTACCTGAAGATGATGCTAATTATACTGACATCACTATGGATTTGATAATTTCATATAGTTTGATTGGATGACCATCATATATGACAACTCAACACCTGAATATATTCTTAAATAAAGCTTTTTCTCTCTGATATTATTATCTGTCTTTTTTGTTATTAGGAATACCACCAACGTGGACTGATTCCAAGGTAAAGTATTGGTATATACATAGCATTAACAAAAAGTTGCAGGTCCTGATAAAGCAAAAATGAGGCATAAAATAGTAAAAATTTAAATATCTAAAGAATAATATTTTTAATCTTTACATGTGCAAACATAGAAGAAAAAACCAATTTATACTTAGAACCTGTTCTATGGTTGGTGCTAAGCTAGACCTTTCATATATATTACCTGCCAAGTTATCAGATGTGATATTTTCATGCTTTTCATCAGTAAAAACCTCATACTTTGCAGTATTGAGGAGCTTGCCCAAGTTCATCAGATTTAGCCAGAATTTGAATCAATTATTACTTTTTCCCCACGTGCTTGGGAGTTCCAAAAAAAGGAGATTCTTGTAGCCTAAAGTGTTTACTCCTTAGCAGCATCAGAGGTAACCTGTGCCTTAAAAAATGAAGAAAAAAATTATGTCTAGAGGAAAACAGGAATGATCATGACCAGATTCAATGTTTATGGAAAAGAGTGTGGTACTGGAAGTGGAGGATGGGGACAGAGTCAGAAAGTGGGCAAAATTGTTGGAGAGAGCTATTGGTGAATATGGGGGAAAGGGGAGAAGCAGATCAAGTTACTTGAGAATCCTAAATGTCACCCTAAGAAATCTGAATTTATTTTAGAGCCATCAGACACTTAAGTGTCCTTGGAGCAGAGTAATACAATTGTACACTTCAAACACCTGATCATGCAACTGACTAGAAAGAGACTAAAGTAAGAAGACTAACTCCATATCAGATGAGGAAAACAGAAACTGGAGAATACTCTGAAAGTAGAGGAATGCACAGACAGGAGCAATAGTTGAAAGAAAAGAATAGTAAATTGTAGCTGTTGGATAATAAAATGAAGGCCTATTTTCTTTCCATGAATATCAAACATGATATAACTCATTTTGTATCACCAAAACTTAACAAGGTACCTAACACATTTGGTTATTCATTAAACATTTCCTTCAATATATTTTAATTATATAAGCAAATATATACTAGGCTTATTTTACTTTTGACTGGATTAATAAATTTTAATTTCATGGTTTTTATTTCTAATACTGTAAATATAGACATATTACAATATAAACACAGTTCTTTACGGTCATAAGATACTTCATGAGCAAAAAAAGGAATCTAGATAACAAAATCTTTGACAGTTCAGAATTAGAGGGATGTTGTATGTTGGGCTGGATAAAGCACAAGATGGAATCAAGATTGCCAGGAGAAATATCAATAACCTCAGATATGCAGATGACACCACCCTTAAGGCAGAAAGTGAAGAAGAACTAAAGAGCCCCTTGATGAAAGTGAAAGAGGAGAGTGAAAAAGTTGGCTTAAAGCTCAACATTCAGAAAACTAAGATCATGGCATCCAGTCCCATCCAAGTGACCAAGTGAAGTTGCTCAGTCGTGTCCAACTTTTTGTGACCCCATGGACTATAGCCTACCATGCTCATCCATCTATGGGATTTTCCAGGCAAGAGTACTGGAGTGGGTTGCCATTTCCTTCTCCAGAGGATCTTCCCAACCCAGGGATCGAACCCAGGTCTCCTGCATTGTAGGCAGACGCTTTATCATCTGATACCCAAGGGAAGTCCTTCCAGTCCCATCACTTCATGGCAAATAGATGGGCAAACAGTGGCTGACTTTATTTTGGGGGACTCCAAAATCACTGCAGATGGTGATTGCAGCCATGAAATTAAAAGATGCTTACTCCTTGGAAGGAAAGTTATGACCAACCTAGACAGCATATTAAAAAGCAGAGGCATTACTTTGCCAATAAAGGTCCATCTAGTCAAGGCTATGGTTTTTCTAGTGGTCATGGATGGATGTGAGAGTTGGACTATAAAGAAAGCTGAGCACTGAAGATTTGATGCTTTTGAATTGTGGTTTTGGGAAAGACTCTTGAGAGTCCCTTGGACTACAAGGAGATCCAATCAGTCCATCCTAAAAGAGATCAGTCCTAGGTGTTCATTGGAAGGGCTGAAGAAGCTGAAACTCCAATACTTTGGCCACTTGATGTGAAGAATGGACTCATTTGAAAAGACCCTGATGCTGGGAAAGATTGAGGGCAAGAGGAGAAGGGGACCACAGAGGATGGGATGGTTGAATGGCATCACCAACTCAATGGACATGAGTCTGGGTAGGCTCTGGGAGTTGGTGATGGACAGGGAGGCCTGGCGTGCTGCAGCTCATGGAGTTGCAAAGAGTCGGACATGACTGAGTGACTGAACTGAACTGAACTGTATGTCCTGTGTTCATTGTCTATTTAAATGGATATTTTTAGTTTTCAGACTTGAATTTACTGATTTAGCTTCCCTTTTCTACAGGTGCAATGATTTTTATTATGTATTTCTGTCCCACCCACCTCGACCCTTAGCAATTCTGTATCCCAGAGGTCTGTTAAGGAAAGAATATGTGACTTATTTGGGGTCAATGAGATTAAAAAAAAAAGTGATTTTTCTAGATGTTTCTGGGAAATATGTATTGTTTATTTGAAAAGACATTCATAAAAGATAGGATTTCTCCCTCTTGAAAGGGGTGTGAACATGATAGCTGGCATAATCTACATCCATTTTGCCATCAAGAGGGAAACCAGCCCAGAGATGAAGTCAGTACACAAGAGAAGACATAGCTGAGGAAATCACAGAGAAATCAACCCACGATCACTGGAATAAACTATTTGACTGGTTTTATAATCCAACAGACTTTATTAATTTACCTTGTTTGGTCAAGACACATTATCTGTAACTGAATATATGAGAACTGACACATTCTTGTCTCTTGCCTTGCATTTTTATAGTCTATTTTAAAACAATCCTCAAAGAGTCTTTAGCTTACAAATTACTTTTCACCAGTACCCATTTGTCTACTCATTACATCTATTGTCTTTTTACCTTCACTGCATTATTCTCTTTTCATATAATTCCACTTAAAATATATGAGGGATACAGAAGTCCCACAATTTATCCACAGAAATACTAAGGTGGAGCTCAGGAATCAAACCCAGGCTATCTAGCTCCATACCCATGTTCTTAGCCACTAAGTCATACTACACACAACACAAAGAAGTAAAAGTATCAGGAGAGGAAAACCTCCAAGAACCTATGCTGTCAAATGGACAGGGAAATAGAACAGAGATTCAAGAATGATGTGAATCATTCTTGATGTGGGTAAAAATAAATTCTTCCAAATTTATTTTGAAAAATCTCAAACATATCAAAGTCAAGAGAATGGCCACAGATGTTTAAGTCAAGATTAAACAACTGTTAACATTTTACATTTGACTTGTAAGCCATCTCTAAATACATATATATGTGTGTGTGTGTGTGTGTTTGATGACATTATGAGAGTTTACCATAAAAACTTCAACATACATCTGAAAATAATAGACATTTATTCTAATCCCAAGTAATTTAACAACATCAAGTATGAAGTTCACATTTGAACTTTTCCCCATTTTCCCAATATTGTTCTCTATAGTGATTTATTCTTTCAACAAGAATTCAATTAAAGGTAACTTAATTTTTTTGATTTTTACTTTCTATACAATTTTTTAAGGTTTCACTCCACTTACACTTATGACAAGTATTGGCTATATTCCTTGTGTTATGTAATACACCCCAGTAGCCTATCTTACACCCAGCAGTTTGTGCCTCCCATCCCCCCACCCCTACACTACTCCTCCTCCAGCTCCCCACTGGTAACAACTAGTTTGTTATCTATATCTGTGAGTTTCCTTCCTTTCTGTCATATTCACTAGTTTTTTGTATTTTTTAGAGCCCAAATATCATACAGTATTTGTCTTTATCTGACTTATTTTTCTTAGCATAATGCCCTTCAAGTCCATCCATAATGCAGCAAGTAGCAAAATTTCATTCTTTTTATGGCTCAGTAATATTCTAGTGTGACTTCCTCTTTATCCATTCATATGTTGATGGAAACTTAAGTTGTGTTGCTGTCAATTTCCTTCATCAATGAGTTGTAAGTTACCTGAGTACAGGTGTTTTTAGCTCCTTAATTAGATTTATTCCTAGGTATTTTATTCTATTTGATGTGGTGGTAAATGAGATTGCTCTCTTAATTTTGTTTCTGAGAGCTCATTTTTAGTATTAATATGCAACAATGCAACAAATTTCTGTACATTAACTTTGCATCCTGCAACTTTACTTAACTCATTGATGACTTCTAGTAGTTTTTCAGTGGTGTCTTTAGCGTTTTCTATGTACGGTATCATGTCATCTGCCAAAAGTGACAATTTTACTTCTTTTCTAATTTGGATGCCTTTACTTATTTTTCATCTCTAACTGATGTAGCTAGGACTTTCAAAAATACGTTGAACAGAAGTGGTGAGAGTGGGCATCCTTGTCTCTTTCTGAATATTAGAGAAAATGTTTTCAGCTTTTCACCATTGAGTATGATTCTAGCTGTGTGTTTCTCATATACAGCCTTTATTATGTTGACGAATGTTCCCTCCATAGGCCCACTTTCTGGAGAGCATTTTTATAAGTGTACACTGAATTTCATCAAAAGATTTTTTCTACATATATTGAGATGATTCAGTTCAGTGCAGTCATTCAGTCATGTCCGACTCTTTGTGACCCCATGAACTGCAGCACGCCAGGCCTCCCTGTCCATCACCAACTCCCAGAGTCCACCCAAACCCATGTCCATCGAGTCAGTGATGCCATCCAACCATTTCATCCTCTGTCATCCCCTTCTCCGCCTGCCCTCAATCTTTCCCAACATCAGAGTATTTTCCAATCAGTCAGCTCTTCACATCAGGTGGCCAAAGTATTGGAATTTCAGCTTCAGCATCAGTCCCTCCAAGAATATTCAGGACTGATTTCCTTTAAGATGGACTGGTTGGATCTCTTTGCAGTCCAAGGGACTCTCAAGAGTCTTCTCCAACATCACAGTTCAAAAGCATCAATTCTTCAGCACTCAGCTTTCTTTATAGCCCCAATCTCACATCCATACATGATCACTAGAAAAACCATAGCCTTGATTAGATGGACCTTTGTTGACAAAGTAATGTCTCTGCTTTTCAATATGCTGTCTAGGTTGGTCATAATTTCCTTCCAAAGAGTAAGCATCTTTTGATTTCATGGCTGCAATCACCATCTGCAGTGATTTTGGAGCCCCAAAAAATAAAGCCAGCCACTGTTTCCACTGTTTCCGCATCGATTTGCTATGAAGTGATGGGACCAGATGCCATGATATTCATTTTCTGAATGTTGAGCTTTAAGCCAACTTTTTCGCTCTCCTCTTTCACCTTCATCAAGAGGCTCTTTAGTTCTTCTTCACTTTCTGCCATAAGGGTGGTGTCATCTGCATATCAGAGGTGATTGATATTTCTCCCGGTAATCTTGATTCCTGCTTGTGTTTCTTCCAGCCCAGCGTTTCTCATAATGTACTCTGCATATAAGTTAAATAAGTAGGGTGACAATATACAGCCTTGATGTACTCCTTTTCCTATTTGGAACCAGTCTGTTGTTCCACGTCCAGTTATAACTGTTGCTTCCTGACCTACATATAGGTTTCTCAAGAGGCAGGTCAGATGGGCTGGTATTCCCTTCTCTTTCAGAATTTTCCACAGTTTCTTGTGATCCACACAGTCAAAGGCTTTGGCATAGTCAATAAAGCAGAAATAGATGTTTGTCTGGAACTCTTACTTTTTCAATGATCCAGCGGATGTTGGCAATTTGATCTCTGGTTCTGCCTTTTTTAAAACCAGCTTGAACATCTGGAAGTTCATAATTCATGTATTGCTGAAGCCTAGCTTGGAGAATTTTAAGCATTACTTTACTAGCGTTTGAGATGAGTGCAATTGTGCGGTAGTTTGAGCATTCTTTGGCATTGCCTTTCTTTGGGATTGGAATGAAAACTGATCTTTTCCAGTCCTGTGGCCACTGCTGAGTTTTCCAAATTTGCTGGCATGTTGAGTGCAGCACTTTCACAGCATCACCTTTCAGGATTTGAAATAGCTCAACTGGAATTCCATCACCTCCACTAGCTTTGTTCGTAGTGATGCTTTCTAAGGCCCGCTTGACTTCACATTCCAGGATGTCTGGCTCTAGGTGAGTGATCACACCATCCTGATTATGTGGGTCATGAAGATCTCTTTTGTATAGTTCTTCTGTGTATTCTTGCCACCTTTCTTAACCTTCTTCTTAATCTTCTCCTTCTGTTAGGTCCCTACCATTTCTGTCGTTTTTGAGCCCATCTTTGCATGAAATGTTCCCTTGGTATCTCTAATTTTCTTGAAGAGATCTCTAGTCTTTCCCATTCTATTGTTTTCCTCTATTTCTTTGCATTGATCACTGAGGAGGTCTTTCTTATCTCTCCTTGCTATTTTTTGGAACTCTGCATTCAAATGGGTATATCTTTCCTTTTCTCCTTTGCTTAGATTAGATAATTTTTATTCAACAATTTGTCAGTGTTGTATATTACATTTCATTTGTGGGTATTGTTTTTGCATTCCTCCCTTTGATCATGCTGTATGATCCTTTTTATGTGTTATTGGATTCAGTTTGCAAATATTCTTTTTTTTAAATTTTATTTAATTTTTAAACTTTACATAATTGTATTAGTTTTGCCAAATATCAAAATGAATCCACCACAGGTATACATGTGTTCCCCATCCTGAACCCTCCTCCCTCCTCCCTCCCCATACCATCCCTCTGGGTCGTCCCAGTGCACTAGCCCCAAGCGTCCAGTATCGTGCATCGAACCTGGACTGGCATCTCGTTTCATACATGATATTTTACATGTTTCAATGCCATTCTCCCAAATCTTCCCACCCTCTCCCTCTCCCACAGAGTCCATAAGACTGATCTATACATCACTGTCTCTTTTGCTGTCTCATTCACAGGGTTATTGTTACCATCTTTCTAAATTCCATATATATGCGTTAGTATACTGTATTGGTGTTTTTCCTTCTGGCTTACTTCACTCTGTATAATAGGCTCCAGTTTCATCCACCTCATTAGAACTGATTCAAATGTATTCTTTTTAATGGCTGAGTAATACTCCATTGTGTATATGTACCACAGCTTTCTTATCCATTCATCTGCTGATGGGCATCTAGGTTGCTTCCATGTCCTGGCTATTATAAACAGTGCTGTGATGAATATTGGGGTACACGTGTCTCTTTCCCTTCTGGTTTCCTCAATGTGTATGCCTAGCAGTGGGATTGCTGGATCATAAGGCAGTTCTATTTTCAGTTTTTTAAGGACTCTCCACACTGTTCTCCATAGTGGCTGTACTAGTTTGCATTCCCACCAACAGTGTAAGAGGGTTCCCTTTTCTCCACACCCTCTCCAGCATTTATTATTTGTAGACTTTTGGATCACAGCCATTCTGACTGGTGTGAAATGGTACCTCATTGTGGTTTTGATTTGCATTTCTCTGATAATGAGTGAAGTTGAGCATCTTTTCATGTGTTTGTTAGCCATCTGTATGTCTTCTTTGGAGAAATGTCTATTTAGTTCTTTGGCCCATTTTTTGATTGGGTCATTTATTTTTCTGGAGTTGAGCTGTAGGAGTTGCTTGTATATTTTTGAGATTAGTTGTTTGTCAGTTGCTTCATTTGCTATTATTTTCTCCCATTCTGAAGGCTGTCTTTTCACCTTGCTGATAGTTTCCTTTGATGTGCAGAAGCTTTTAAGGTTAATTAGGTCCCATTTGTTTATTTTTGCTTTTATTTCCAATATTCTGGGAGGTGGGTCATAGAGGATCCTGCTGTGATGTATGTCAGAGAGTGTTTTGCCTATGTTCTCCTCTAGGAGTTTTATAGTTTCTAGTCTTATGTTTAGATCTTTAATCCATTTTGAGTTTATTTTTGTGTATCGTGTTAGAAAGTGTTCTAGTTTCATTCTTTTACAAGTGGTTGACCAGATTTCCCAGCACCACTTGTTAAAGAGATTGTCTTTAATCCATTGTATATTCTTGCCTCCTTTGTCAAAGATAAGGTGTCCATATGTGCGTGGATTTATCTCTGGGCTTTCTATTTTGTTCCATTGATCTATATTTCTGTCTTTGTGCCAGTACCATACTGTCTTGATAACTGTGGCTTTGTAGTAGAGCCTGAAGTCAGGTAGGTTGATTCCTCCAGTTCCATTCTTCTTTCTCAGGATCGCTTTGGCTATTTGAGGTTTTTTGTATTTCCATACAAATTGTGAAATTATTTGTTCTAGCTCTGTGAAGAATACTGTTGGTAGCTTGATAGGGATTGCATTGAATCTATAAATTGCTTTGGGTAGTATACTCATTTTCACTATATTGATTCTTCCAATCCATGAACATGGTATATTTCTCCATCTATTAGTGTCCTCTTTGATTTCTTTCACCAGTGTTTTATAGTTTTCTATATATAGGTCTTTAGTTTCTTTAGGTAGATATATTCCTAAGTATTTTATTCTTTCCGTTGCAATGGTGAATGGAATTGTTTCCTTAATTTCTCTTTCTTTTTTCTCATTATTAGTGTATAGGAATGCAAGGGATTTCTGTGTGTTGATTTTATATCCTGCAACTTTACTATAGTCATCAATTAGTTCTAGTAATTTTCTGGTGGAGTCTTTAGGGTTTTCTATGTAGAGGATCATGTTATCTGCAAATAGTGAGAGTTTTACTTCTTCTTTTCCAATTTGGATTCCTTTTATTTCTTTTTCTGCTCTGATTGCTGTGGCCAAAACTTCCAAAACTATGTTGAATAGTAATGGTGAAAGTGGGCACCCTTGTCTTGTTCCTGACTTTAGAGGAAATGCTTTCAATTTTTCAGCAATACAGGCACACCTCAAGAAACAAGAAAAAAGTCAAATAAATAACCTGACTCTACACCTAAAGCAACTAGAAAAGGAAGAAATGAAGAACCCCAGGGTTAGTAGAAGGAAAGAAATCTTAAAAATTAGAGCAGAAATAAATGCAAAAGAAACAAAAGAGACCATAGCAAAAATCAACAAAACCAAAAGCTGGTTCTTTGAAAGGATAAATAAAATTGACAAACCATTAGCCAGACTCATCAAGAAACAAAGGGAGAAAGATCAAATCAATAAAATTAGAAATGAAAATGGAGAGATCACAACAGACAACACAGAAATTCAAAAGATCATAAGAGACTACTATCAACAATTATATGCCAATAAAATGGACAACGTGGAAGAAATGGACAAATTCTTAGAAAAGTACAACTTTCCAAAACTGGACCAGGAAGAAATAGAAAATCTTAACAGACCCATCACAAGCACGGAAATTGACACTGTAATCAAAAATCTTCCAGCAAACAAAAGCCCAGGTCCAGACGGCTTCACAGCTGAATTCTACCAAAAATTTAGAGAAGAGCTAACACCTATCCTGCTCAAACTCTTCCAGAAAATTGCAGAGGAAGGTAAACTTCCAAACTCATTCTATGAGGCCACCATCACCCTAATACCAAAACCTGACAAAGATCCCACAAAAAAAGAAAACTACAGGCCAATATCACTGATGAACATAGATGCAAAAATCCTTAACAAAATTCTAGCAATCAGAATCCAACAATACATTAAAAAGATCATATACCATGACCAAGTGGGCTTTATCCCAAGGATGCAAGGATTCTTCAATATCCACAAATCAATCAATGTAATACACCACATTAACAAATTGAAAAATAAAAACCATATGATTATCTCAATAGATGCAGAGAAAGCCTTTGACAAAATTCAACACCCATTTATGATAAAAACTCTCCAGAAAGCAGGAATAGAAAGAACATACCTCAACATAATAAAAGCTATATATGACAAACCCACAGCAAACATTCTCCTCAATGGTGAAAAATTGAATGCAAATATTCTATTGAGGATTTTTTCATCTGTGTTCATCAGTGATGCTGGCTTGTAATTTTCCTTTTTTCTTGGTATCTCTGTCTGGTTTGGCGATCAGTCTCATAGAATGAATTCTGTAGTGTTCTTTCCTTTGCAATTTTCTGAAATAGTTTCAAACCATAATTGTTAATTCTTCTCTAAATATTTGACAGAATTTACCCAGAAAGCCATCTTGTCCTGGATGTTCTTTTGTTGGGAATTTTTAAATTACTGACTCTACTTCATTACTGGTAACTGGCCTGTTTATATTTTTAAATTTCTTCTTCATTCAATCTTGAGAGGTTTTATCTTTTTAAAGAATTTTTCCATTTCCTCATTTTGATATATGGCAAAACCAATACAATATTGTAAAGTTAAAAAATAAAATTAAATTTAAAAAATGAAAAAAAAAGAAAACCTTATTTATAATAGCAAAAAATAAAAAATAAATAAATAAAATGTCCCTTTATTTGACATAGTCACCATAGTCTCGTAAGATGCCATGTATTTCTATGGCATCAATTGTAACTTCTTTTTTATTTATGATTTTATTGACTTGGGACTTCTCCATTTTTCTCCTGAAGAGTCTGGCAAAAATCCATCCATTTTGTTCATCTTTTCAGTAAACCAGCTCTTAGTTTCACTGATTCACTGATCTTTCCTATTGCTTCTTTAATCTCCATTTTATGTATTTTTATTTCTTTTTTCTACTATCTTTAGGTTATCTTCTTTTTCTAGTTCCTTTAGGTATAGGGTTAGGTTGTGTAAGATTTTTCCTGTTTCTTGAGTAAGCTTGTATTGCTATAAACTTTCCACCTAAAACTGCTTTCTGTGCATCCCTTAGGGTTTGCACTGTTGTTTTAGTTTCATTTCATGCAATGATGGGCATAATAAAGGACAGAAATAATAAGGACCTAACAGAAGCAGCAGATATTAAGAAGAGGTGACAAAAATACACAGAAGAACTATACAAAAAAGATCTTCATGACCCAGATATGATGGTGTGTTCACTCACCTAGAGCCAGATATCCTGGAGTGTGAATTCAAGTGGGCCTTAGAAAGCATTACTATGAACAAAACTAGTGGAGGTGATGGAATTCCAGCTAAGCTATTTAAAATCCTAAAAGATGATGTTGTTAAAGTGCTTCCCTCAATATGCCAGCGAATTTGGAAAACTCAGCAGTAGCCACAGAACTATAATAGGTTAGTTTTCATCCCAATCTCAAAGAAGGGCAATGCCAAAGAATGTTCAAACTACTATATAATTGCATTCATTTCACATGCTAGCAAGGTAATGCTCAAAATCCTTCAAGCTAGGCTTCAACAGTACGTGAACTTCTAGTTATAGTTGGATGACTTTCTCACAGTAGGAACAAAAGTAAATTTGAAATGTATTAAAGAATTAAATGTAAGACTTGAAACTATAAAACTTCTGGAAGAAAACATAGGTGATATGTTCTTTGACATTGATCTTAATAGTGTTTAATTGGATATGTCTCCTCAGGAAAGGCAATCAAAAGCAAAAATAAACAAAGGGGATTACATCAAACTAAAAAGTTTTTGCACAGTGAAGGCAATTATTAATATAATGGAATATCCATCTACAGAATGGGAGAATATATTTGCAAACAACATACCTGATAAATGATTAATATCCTAAATATACAAAGAATTCATATAATCAGTTTAAAAAAACAAGCAAATTTTTAAAATGGGAAGAATATCTGAACAGATATTTTGCTAAAAAAAATCATACACGAGGCCAACATGTATATGACAAGGTGTTCAACATGGCTAATCATCAGGGAAATGCAAATCAAATCCACAATGAGCTATCACTTTATATCTGTCATAGTGAAGTGAAAGTTGTTCAGTCATGTCCAACTCTTTGTGACCCCATGGACTATACAGTCCATGGAATTCTCCAGGCCAGAATACTGGAGTGGGTAGCCTTTTCCTTCAGGGGATCTCACAACCCAGAGTTGGAACCCAGGTCTCCTGCACTACAGGCAGATTCTTTACATCTGAGCCACAAGAGAAGCCCAAGAATACTGGAGTGGTAGCCTATCCCTTCTCCAGCAGATCTTCCTGACCCAGCAATCGAACTGGGGTCTCTTGCACTGCAGGTGGATTCTTTACCAACTGAGCTATGAGGGAAGCCCACACCTGTCATAAGTATTATACCAAAAATAACAAGAATGAGTGTTGGTGAAGATGTGGAGAAAGGGAGAGAAAGTAAATTAGTGCTGCTACTATGGAAAACTGAATGAAGAGTCCTCAAAAAATTAAAAACAGATCTACCACTGATCCAGTAATTTCATTCATGTGTGATATATCCAAAGCATGCAAAAAAAAAATTAGGAAATATATGTGCACCCCTATATAAGATATAAAAGCAATATAACTGCCCATCAATAGATGAGTGGATAAAAGAAAGTGTGATAATAGATACATAATGGGGAAAAGGGAAACCTCTTACACTGTTGGTGGAAATATAGATTGATACAACCACTATGAAGAACAGTATGAAGTTTCCTTTAAAAACTAAAAATCAGGGAGGCAGAGAGGGAGGCTCAAGAGGGAGGGGATATATATAATTATAATTCATTCACATTGCTGTACAGCAGAAACCAGCACAAATTGAAAAGCAATTACCTTCAAATTAAAAAATTCGGCATGAACAAGAGAGAACAAGAGAGAAAATGAAGGACAGAACACGCTAAATAAGTAGCATCTTTATATACAAAGACCAAGAAAAAAGGATGAACATTGAGATATCACAAAACAATTAGAGCGTTTCTGTTGGCTTCTTTTTGTAAGAATTCTTTCAATAAACTAAATTTTTCAGAAAAAAAAATTAAAATTATTATACAACCCAGAAATCTACTACTGGGCATATACCCTGAGAAAGCCATATTTAAAAAAGACAGAGGTACTCCCAATGTACAATGCAGCACTCTTCACAGTAGCCAGGACATGGAGGCAACCTAAATGTCCATTGACAGATGAATACATAAAACAGATGTGATACATATATACAATGGAATATTACTCAGCCATAAAAGGAAACTGAAATGGGTCATTAATAGGCACATGGATAGACCAAGAGTCTGTCATATAGAGTGAAGTAAATCAGAAAGAGAAAAACAAATATCATATATTAATGCATATATGTGGAATCTAGAAAAATGGTACAGATGAACCTATTTGCAGGGCAGGAATAAAGATTCAGACCTAGGGAATGGATTGTGTGTACAGGGGGTGGGGGAGGGAGGGATGAACTGGGAGATTGATATTGATGCATGTGCACTGCCATGTGTAAAACAGATAACTAGTGGGCACGTACTAGGGGGATATTGCAGGGAGCTCAGCTCATTGCTCTGTAATGACCCAGATGGATAGGATGAAGGGAAGGTGGGAAGGAGGTACTAGAGGGAAGGGACATGTGCATACATACAGCTGACTCACTTTGTTGAACAGCAGAAAATAACAATATTGTATAGCAACTATATCCCCTTTTTAAAAAGAATAAAACAGATAAGAATAGGGAAAAAAAAGAAAAAGAAAAACAATGAAAATTTGCCATTTGTCACAACACAGATGAGCCACAAGGGGATTATGATAAATGAGTGAGAGAAAGAAAATACTGTATGACTTCACTTAAATATGGAACTTAAAAAATAAAACAAATAAACATAACAAAACAGAAACAGAGTTATAAATGAAACAAACAGGTGCTGACCAGAGGGGAAGGTGTTGAGGGAAGGAGAAAAACACATAAAGAAAATTAACAGATTCAAATTTTCAGTTGCAAATAATTGAGTCACAGTCAAATATACAGTGTGGTGAATATAGTCAATAAATATGTGACATCGTTGGATGCTGATACATTGTAACTAGAATTATCATGATCTTCAGTTTACATATACACTATACAGAAATATCAAATTACTGTGTTGCATAACAGAAACTGAAATAGTATTGTAGGTCAATTATACTTCAAAAACAAATGTTCATAGAAAAAGAGATCAGATATATGATTACCAGAGCTTCTGTGTATGTGTGTGTGTGAGTGAGTCTGTAGGGGGGCATGGGGGATTGTAAGAAGGCATTGAAAAAGTACAAATTTCCAGTTATAAGATAAATAAGAACTATCATGTAAAGGAGGAGGTGTTCGTGGAAGTTCAAGCCAACAGGAGAGGTCTAGCTATCTAGCAGTGAAAGAGATAGTGGAGTACAAAGACTTGGAGCTCATCTTCCCTCACAAACACATCAAAAATACATCTACACGTGGAACAGTTCTTACCAACTGAAATCTTGCAGAAGATACCTTAACAACCAATGCTGCAAGAAAGATACCCATCCAGGTTCGATGCACGATACTGGATGCTTGGGGCTAGAGCACTGGGACGACCCAGAGGGATGGTATGGGGAGGGAGGAGGGAGGAGGGTTCAGGATGGGGAACACATGTATACCTGTGGCGGATTCATTTTGATATTTGGCAAAACTAATACAATTATGTAAAGTTTAAAAATAAAATAAAATTTAAAAAATAAAAAATAAAAATAAAAATAGCTATAGTAATGATGACAATTTAAAAAAAAAAAAAGGAATCAAGATGAGACGTGTACCTTTGGAGATGGAGCCGTGAAAGAGGAAAGGTTTCCTCACCCTGGGAGCCTCTTTGCCATTTGTGATGTCCACCAGGACAGATGGAGTGGCCTGGACTCTGCTGTAGAGGAGTATGCATGTGCTGGCTTGCTGCCAGGCAGAGCAGACAGGGACCTGCACTGATAGCTGTCATGTCACTACATTTCTCAGCCCAGGATTGCTCTTACTAGTGCACACAGCTGCTGGGTATTGAATCTCGGACTTCAGCAGACAGACCCAGGGAAAGGACTCAGTTTGGCTACATGGAGATGGCCTGAAGGTTCTGTGGTGTGCTACAGGTTGCTTGGCATGCACAAGGCAATGTCCAGGCCCACCACAGGTGCCCCATTATCAGGACATGAAGGCTTTGGCATGGGTCCACCACAGAAGCCCACTGGCAGTGTGCTCACGGTCGGACACAGGTCCAGCAGCAGGGGGGTTTGGGAGCACGCATATGCCAGCGGTGGTACTAACATCTCAGCCATCTACTAGTGCTCACACAGCAAGGATGGGTCTAGGGGTGGTGCAAGCAGCAGCAGACTGCATTGGCACACATACTGGGTGATGGGCAGCATTGCAGAATCACACATTCCTGGCAGAAAGCCCCGGGGAGGAACACTCAGTAGCTTCTTTCATAGTGAAAGCACTACAGTCTCACTAACATCACACCACAGCTTACAATCAGATCTGGAGTCTACCACTCCAAAAACTAGAGAGAGACTCTGCTCCTTGACAGGGCTATAAAAGCCACAGAGCAAAGAGGATGCCCTGCCCAACACACAGTGCAGGCTCTGATTACCAAAACAACACTCATACTCCCTGTCAAGGAGACAATTGGCAGTGCACCCTGAGGAAAGATGAGGCAGGCATCCATGCAAAAAACCCTCACACCAAAAATATTACTTTTACAGTCAACACAGGGATGCTCCCACATAAAAACAGCCCATCAAGACCACAACAAATAAATGTTTCTCTTAAATTCATAGAGTTAGAGAAATTTAAGTAAAAATAAAAAACAGAGGAAATACTCTCAATTAAAAGAAATCACCTGAAGGAACAATGAAAGAACTCCCCAGTCTACCAGACTCCAACTTCAGAAAGGAGGTAACAAAAAAGCTAAAATGATTAACAAATACTATCAATAGAGACACAGATCACTGTAACAATAAACCAGAACTGTAAAGAGGAACCAATCAAAATTAGACAACTCAATTGCCAAGATAAAAACTTAGTTAAAGGCAATGAATGGCAGACTAAATAACGCAGAAGAATGAGTGATCAATAAGACAGAAAAAGGAAATCACCCAATCACAACAGTAGACAGAAAGACCAATGAAAAACATGAATGCAATGTATGATACCTATGGGATAATATAAAGCTTACCAACCTACACATAACAGGTGCCCCAGAAGGACCAGAAAGAGAGAAAGGAATCAAAAATGTATTTGAAAAAATTTATGGCTGAAAACTTCCCAAACTTAAAGAAGGAAATGCATAGGAAATACAGCAGGTCCCAAACAAAATGAACCCAAACACACACCAAGAGTGATCATACTTAAAATAGCAAAAGATAATGAGAGGATTCTAAAGGCAGCAAGAGAAAAATAAACAGTCAGTTACAAGGGAACCCCCATGTGGCTATCGGCTGATTTCTTGAAAGAAACTGCAGGCCAGAAGGGAGTGGCAAAGATATAATCAAATCTGCAACCTAGGATACTGTACCCAGCAAGAAAACCATAAACAAAGCAAAAAGAAAACCCTAGAATGGGAGAAAATATTTGCAAACAAAGCAGCCAACAAGGAATTAACCTCAAAGATATACAAACAGCCTGGGCAGCTCTATGTCACACACACACACACACAAACACACAAAAACACAATCAAAAAATGGGTGGAGGACCTAAATAGACATTTCTCCAAAGAAGACATACAGATGGCAAAAAGCACATGAGAAAATGCTCAACATCATTAACTACTGCTGATGCTGATGCTAAGTCACTTCAGTCGTGTCCAATAAATACCAGAGAAATGCAAAATAAAACTACAATGAAGAATCACCCCTACACCAGTCAGAATGGCCATTATCAAAAAATCTACAAATAAATGCTGGAGAGGGTGTGGAGAAAAGGGAATCCTCCTACGTGTCAGTGGCAATAAAAATTGGTACAGCCACTATGGAGAACAGTATGAATGTTCCTTAAAAAACTAAAAATAGAACTACTATATGAGCCAGCATGGTCATATACCCAGAGAAAACCAAAATTCAAAAGGATACATGCACCCCAATGTTCACTGCATTACTATTTAAAATAGATAGGCCATGGAAGCAAACTAAATGTCCATCAACAGAAAAAGAATAAAGAAGATGTGGTACATATATATATACAATGGAATATTCAGATCAGATCAGATCAGATCAGTCATTGAGTCATGTCTGACTCTTTGCAACCCCATGAATCGCAGCACGGCAGGCCTCCCTGTCCATCACCAACTCCCGGAGTTCAATCAGACTCATGTCCATCGAGTCAGTGATGCCATCCAGCCATCTCATCCTCTGTCTTCCCCTTCTCCTCCTGCTCCCAATCCCTCCCAGCATCAGAGTCTTCTCCAATGAGTCAACTCTTCACAAGAGGTGGCCAAAGTACTGGAGTTTCAGCTTTAGCATCATTCCTTCCAAAGAAATCCCAGGGCTGATCTCCTTCAGAATGGACTGGTTGAATCTCCTTGCAGTCCAAGGGACTCTCAAGAGTCTTCTCCAACACTACAGTTCAAAAGCATCAATTCTTTGGCGCTCAGCCTTCTTCACAGTCCAGCTCTCACATCCATACATGACCACAGGAAAAACAATAACCTTGACTAGATGGACCATTGTTGGCAAAATAATGTATCTGCTTTTGAATATGCTATCTAGGTTGGTCATAACTTTCCTTCCAAGGAGCAAGCGTTTTTTAATTTCATGGCTGCAGTCACCATCTGCAGTGATTTTGGAACTCAGAAAATAAAGTCTGACACTGTTTCCACTGTTTCCCCATCTATTTCCCATGAAGTGATGGGACAGGATGCCATGATCTTTGTTTTCTGAATGTTGAGCTTTAAGCCAACTTTTTCACTCTCCTCTTTCACCTTCATCAAGAGGCTTTTTAGTTCCTCTTCACTTTCTGCCATAAGAGTGGTGTCATCTGCATATCTGAGGTGATTGATATTTCTCCCAGCAATCTTGATTCCAGCTTGTGCTTCTTCCAGTCCAGCGTTTCTCATGACGTACTCTGCATATAAGTTAAATAAACAGGGTGACAATATACAGCCTTGACGTACTCCTTTTTCTATTTGGAACCAGTCTGTTGTTCCATGTCCAGTTCTAACTGTTGCTTCCTGACCTGCATACAAATTTCTCAAGGGGCAGATCAGGTGGTCTGGGATTCCCATCCCTTTCAGAATTTTCCACAGTTTATTGTGATCCACACAGTCAAAGGCTTCGGCATAGTCAATACAGCAGAAATAGGTGTTTTTCTGGAACTCTCTTGCTTTTTCCATGATCCAGCGGATGTTGGCAATTTGATCTCTGGTTCCTCTGCCTCTTCTAACACCAGCTTGAACATCAGGAAGTTCACAGTTCACATATTGCTGAAGCCTGGCTTGGAGAATTTTGAGCATTACTTTACTAGCATGTGAGATGAGTGCAACTGTGCGGTAGATTGAGCATTCTTTGGCATTGCCTTTCTCTGGGATTGGAATGAAAACTGACCTTTTCCAGTCCTGTGGCCACTGCTGAGTTTTCCAAATTTGCTGGCATATTGAGTGCAGCACTTTCACAGCATCATCTTTCAGGATTTGGAATAGCTCAACTGGAATTCTATCACCTCCACTAGCTTTGTTCGTAGTGATGCTTTCTAAGGCCCACTTGACTTCACATTCCAGGATGTCTGGCTCTAGGTCAGTGATCACACCATCGTGATTATCTGGGTTGTGAAGATCTTCTTTGTACAGTTCTTCTGTGTATTCTTGCCATCTCTTCTTAATATCTTCTGCTTCTATTAGGTCCATACCATTTCTGTCCTTTATGGAGCCCATCTTTGCATGAAATATTCCTTTGGTATCTCTGATTTTCTTGAAGAGATCCCTAGTCTTTCCCATTCTGTTGTTCTTCTCTATTTCTTTGCATTGATCGCTGAGGAAGGCTTTCTTACCCCTTCTTGCTATTCTTTGGAACTCTGCATTCAGATGTTTATATCTTTCCTTTTCTCCTTTGCTTTTCACTTCTCTTCTTTTCACAGCTATTTGTAAGGCCTCCCCAGACAGCCATTTTGCTTTTTTGCATTTCTTTTCCATGGGGATGGTCTTGACCCCTGTCTTCTGTACAATGTCACGAACCTCATTCCATAGCTCATCAGGCACTCTATCTATCAGATCTAGACCCTTAAATCTATTTCTCACTTCCACTGTGTAATCATAAGGGATTTGATTTAGGTCATACCTGAATGGTCTAGTGGTTTTCCCTACTTTCTTCAATTTAAGTCTGAATTTGGCAATAAGGAGTTCATGGTCTGAGCCACAGTCAGCTCCTGGTCTTGTTTTTGTTGACTGTATAGAGCTTCTCCATCTTTGGCTGCAAAGAATATAATCTATCTGAAATCGGTGTTGACCATCTGGTGATGTCCATGTATAGAGTCTTCTCTTATGTTGTTGCAAGAGGGTGTTTGTTATGACCAGTGTGTTTTCTTGGCAAAACTCTATTAGTTTTTGCCCTGCTTCATTCCGTAATCCAAGGCCAAATTTGCCTGTTACTTCAGGTGTTTCTTGACTTCCTACTTATGCATTCCAGTCCTCTATAATGAAAAGGACACCTTTTTTGGGTGTTAGTTCTAAAAGGTTTTGTAGGTCTTCATAGAACCGTTCAACTTCAGCTTCTTCAGCGTTACTGGTTGGGGCATAGACTTGGATTACTGTGATACTGAATGGTTTGCCTTGGAAACAAACAGAGATCATTCTGTTGTTTTTGAGATTGCATCCAAGTACTGCATTTTGGACTCTTTTGTTGACTATGATGGCTACTCCATTTCTTCTGAGGGATTCCATTACTTAACCATAAAAAAGAATGAAATAATGCCATTTGTAGCAACATATATGGACCTAGAGATTGTCATACTGAATGAAGTAAGTCAGACACAGACAAGTAGCACATGATATTGCTTATATGTGGAATATAGGGGGGGAAAGGTACAAATGAACCTATTTACAAAACAGAAGTAGAGTCACAGATATAGAAAACAAACTTATGATTCCCAGAGGATAAGCGGGGAGGGCTCAGTTGAGAGACTGGAACTGACATATATACACATCACTATATAAAAACAGATAACTAGTGAGGACTGGCTAGATAGCACCAAAGGACTCTATTCAGTACTCTGTAATGGCCTATATCGGAAAAGAATCTTTAAAAAAGGAGTGACTATATGTATATGAATAACTGATTCACTTTGCTATATGCCTGAAACTATACATACTGTAAATCAAATATACTTCAATTTAAAAAAAATTTAATGGATTAAAACTTATGTGTAAAACCTGAAACCATAAAACTTCTAGAAGAAAACATAAGCAGTACACTCTTTGACACTTGTCTTTGTAATATTTATTTGCATATGTCTTCTCAAACAATGTAAACAAAATCAAAACTAAACATACTAAAATATATCACATTAAAAGCTTTTGCACAGCAAAGGAAACAATCAATAAAATGCAAAGGCCACCTACAGAATGGAAGAATATACCTGCAAACAATATATTTGATTGGGGGTTAATGTCCAAAATATACAAGAACTCATACAACTCAACCTCAAAAAAATAAACAACCTGATTATGTTTGGGCATAAAAATGGGCAGAGTGTAGGAATAGACATTCTTCAAAAAAAAAAAAAAAAGACACAGAAATTACAAACACGCACAGAAAAGATGCTCAACATCAACTAATTACCAGGGAAAAGTACATCAAAACCACAATATCATCTCACTCCTGTCAAAATGGCACTTATACAAAAGACAACAAATAATAAATGTTGACAAGGATGTAGAGAAAATGTAACATCTGTGCACTGTTGATGGGAATGCAAGTTGGCAAAGCCACTATGGAAAACAATGGAGATTCCTGAAAAAAGTAAAGACAGAACTACCGTGTGATCCAGCAATTCCACTCCTGGATATTGATTTGAAAAAAATTAAAATGCACTCTTGTGTTGATTGCAGTATTATTTACAATAGCCAATAAATGAAGCAACTTAAGTGCCCATCAACAGATAAATGGATAAAGATGTGGTATACATGTATAATAGAATAACGTTGTTTATTCACTAAGTCATGCCTGACTCTTTTGCAACCCATGGACTGTAGCCCACCAGACCCCTCTGTCCATGGGATTTCCCAGGCAAGAATACTGGAATGGGTTGCCATTTCCTTTCTCCAGGGCATCTTCCTGACCCAGGGATTGAACCCACATCTCCTTCACTGGCAGGCAGGTTCTCTACCTCTGAGCCACCAGAGAAGCCAATGGAATAATACTCAACTATAAAAAAATGAAACTATACCATTTGTGATAACATGGAAGGATCTAGAGGATATTATGCTGCTGCTAAGTCACTTCAGTCGTGTCCAACTCTGTGCGACCCCATAGACGGCAGCCCACCAGGCTCCCCTGTCCCTGGGATTCTCTAGGCAAGAACACTGGAGTGGGTTGCTATTTCCTTCTCCAATGCATGAAAGTGAAAAGTGAAAGTGAATTCGCTCAGTAGTGTCCGACTGCTAGTGACCCCATGGACTGCAGCCTACCAGGCTCCTCCGTCCATGGGATTTGCCAGGCAAGAGTAATGGAGTGGGTTGCCATTGCCTTCTCCCAGATATTATGCTAGGTGAAATAAGTCAGAGAAAGACAAATATTGAATGATTTCACTTACTGTGGAATGTAAAAGCCAAAATAAACAAAGAACCATAACAAAACAGTTATAGATACAGAAAACAAACAGCTGGTTGCTACAGGGGAAACGGAATCAGGGAGGAAAGAAATAGGTGAAGAGGGTTAAGCAGAACAAACTTTAAGTTGCAAAATAACTTAAGTCCCAGGTATTCAATGTACACTGTGAGGAATATGGTCAATAACCAATATTTTTGTATGGTGATATATTATAACTAGACTTACATACATGAGGAAATGAGGTGGTAATCATTTTGAAATGCATAGAAATACCAAATCACTATGTTGTATACCAAGAACTCACATAGTGTGGTATGTCAATTATACTTCAAAAGCAAATGAACAAGCAAATTCATAGAAAGAGTGATCAGATTTGTGGTTACCAAAAGTTAGGGGTGTGGGGAGGGGGAACTGGATGAAGTCAGTCAGTCCAAAGATACAAACTTTCAGTTATAAATAAGTACTAGTGATATAATGTACAACTTGATAAATAGAATTAACACAGCTGTATGTTACATATGAAAGTTGTTAAAATTCCAAGAGCTCTCATCAAAAGAAAGAAATGTTTTTCTGGTTGTTTAATTTGGTATCCATCAGACCAGATCAGATCAGTCGCTCAGTCGTGTCCGACTCTGTGACCCCATGAATCGCAGCACGCCAGGCCTCCCTATCCATCACCAACTCCCGGAGTTCACTCAGACTCATGTCCATCGAGTCAGTGATGCCATCCAGCCATCTCATCCTCTGTCGTCCCCTTCTACTCTTGCCCCCAATCCCTCCCAGCATCAGAGTCTTCTCCAATGAGTCAACTCTTCACATGAGGTGGCCAAAGTACTGGAGTTTCAGCTTTAGCATCATTCCTTCCAAAGAACACCCAGGACCAATCTCCTTCAGAATGGACAGGTTGGATCTTCTTGCAGTCCAAGGACTCTCAAGAGTCTTCTCCAACACCACAGCTAAAAAGCATCAATTCTTTGGCGCTCAGCCTTCTTCACAGTCCAACTCTCACATCCATACATGACCACTGGAAAAACCATAGCCTTGACTAGACGGACCTTTGTTGGCAAAGTAATGTCTCTGCTTTTGAATATGCTATCTAGGTTGGTCATAACTTTCCTTCCAAGGAGTAAGCGTCTTTTAATTTCATGGCTGCAATCACCATCTGCAGTGATTTTGGAGCCCAAAAAAATAAAGTCTGTTTCCACTCATTGGAAAAGACTCTGATGCTGGGAGGGGTTGGGGGCAGGAGGAAAAGGGGACGACAGAGGATGAGATGGCTGGATGGCATCACCATCATGACTGGACGTGGGTTTGAGTGAACTCTGGGAGTTGGTGATGGACAGGGAGGCCTGGCGTGCTGCAATTCATGGGGTCGCAAAGAGTCGGACACGATTGAGCAACTGAACTGAACTGATACCAATATGTTTTCCCTGATGGCTTAGCATAAAGAATCTGCCTGCAATACAATAAATGTGGGTTTGCTCAGTGTAAAGAATCTGCCTGCAGTGAGTAAAGGCGGGTTTGATCCCTGGGTGGGGAACATCCCTTGGAGAAGGAAATAGCAACCCTCGCCAGTATTCTTGCCTGGGAAATTCTATGAACAGAGCAACCTGGTAGGCTACAGTCCATGGGGTCACAAAAGAGTTGGACACAACTTAGCAACTCAACAACAACATATATCAATATAAATGATATCATCAATCACTGATATTTTGTTGTTGTTGAGTTGCTAAGTCATGTGTGACTCTTTGCAACCCCGTGGACTGCAGCACATCAGGCTTCCCTGTCCTTCACTATCACCAGAGTTTGCTCAAGCTCATGTCCCTTGAGTAGGTGATGCCATCCAACCATTTCATCCTCTGTCGTCCCCTTCTCCTCAGGCCCTCAATCTTTCCCAGTATCAGAGTCTTTTCCAAGGAGTCAGCAGTTTGCACCAGGTGACCCAAGTATTGGAGCTTCAGTTTCAGCATCAGTCCTTCCAATGACTATTCAGGGTTCATTTCCTTTAGGATTGACTGGTTTGATCTCCTTGCTCTCCAAAGGACTTTCAAAAGTCTTCTCCAGCACCACAATTGGAAAGCATCAATTCTTTGGCACTCATCCTTCTTTATAACCAGCATCTTTTTTTTTACTATTAGTTTATTTATTTGAATTGGAGACTAATTACTTTACAATATTGCCATGGTTTTTGCCATACCAGCATCTTTTATGACTCCTGCATAGGCAGGCTGGTTCTTTACCACAAACGCCATCTGGGAAGCCCCACTGATATTTATATTTACATAATTAATAATTGATGTTTATATATATATATATATATCAATTATATAGATATATCCAAATATTGATATTTATATCAATATAAATTAAATTCTGTAGCTTCCCTGGTGGCTCAGAGGATAAAGCATCTGCCTGCAATGCAGGAGACCTGGGTTCGATCCCTGGGTTGGGAAGATCCCCTGGGGAAGGAAATGGCAACCCACTCCAGTATTCTTGCCTGGAGAATCCCCTGGACAGAGGAGCCTGGCAGGCTACAGTCCACGGGGTCGCAAAGAATCAGACACAACTGAGCAACTTCACACACACACAAATTAAATTCTGATATGGTGACTGCAGCCATGAAATTAAAAGACGCTTACTCCTTGGAAGGAAAGTTATGACCAACCTAGATAGCATATTCAAAAGCAGAGACATTACTTTGCCAACAAAGGTTCATCTAGTCAAGGCTATGGTTTTTCCTGTGGTCATGTATGGATGTTGACAGTTGGACTGTGAAGAAGGCTGAGCGCCAAAGAATTGATGCTTTTGAACTGTGGTGTTGGAGAAGACTCTTGAGAGTCCCTTGGACTGCAAGGAGATCCAACCAGTCCATTCTGAAGGAGATCAGCCCTGGGATTTCTTTGGAAGGAATGATGCTAAGGCTGAAACTCCAGTACTTTGGCCACCTCATTGGAAGAGTTAACTCATTGGAAAAGACTCTGATGCTGGGAGGGATTAGGGGCAGGAGGAGAAGGGGACAACAGAGGATGAGATGGCTGCGTGGCATCACTGACTCGATAGACGTGAGTCTCAGTGAACTCCGGGAGATGGTGATGGATAGGGAGGCCTGGCGTGCTGCGATTCATGGGGTCGCAAAGAGCCGGACACGACTGAGCGACTGATCTGATCTGATCTGATAGGGCTCCAAAACAACACAATTTAAAGATGCTATTTTTTTTTTTAAGCTCCAGACTAGAAAATACTGAAGATCCTCTTGGATAAAGAAATTACATTCATTGAAAATCATTTATGTTTCCTTGAAGGTGAAACTTTGTCTTGAGGGTTTTTTTGGTGGTACTAAATCATATTTATAAAAGGCTTAAGCTCTCAGTAAGAACAGCCATTGTTATTGTTACTGAGTGCTTTTGTAGTTGGAAGTCCTCACAACATTTTACAAGAGAACAGCAAGAAATATTTGTTGACTACTGTGGTTTGCTGATGCGAGGAGGCATTCAAGCCCTTAGGAATTCAAGGTCTTTCACTAGAGAAGTCATTTCCATTTTAAAGCTGAAGAGTATAGAGATCCCTTATGAAGCAAACCTTTGATGTATACTATCTGGGGACAGAGCCCTAGAGTGATTCACCTGAGACTGGATTCTTGTTTTGTTTTGTTTTTTAATGAAAGGATTGATTATCAGACTGCTGGAGATTTTCTAGGGCTCTTTGTTTCATGTAATGAAATTGTGATTCTTGAAAGATAGATTCAGTCCTCCTTGCTAATGATGTCTCTGGCCCAAAGGGCTACCTCAGTACAAACTCTTTTCTTATTCTGTCATATCTTTACTGGAAATCCCTGTTTCCTAATAATGTCCACTGTGCATTGCCTGCAAATGAAGCGAAATTCATTTGCAGCTATGGAACTTATCCAATTCCCAGTCTCTAAGAACCAAACTTTTAATAAAGTCTCCAGTGAGGAAATTCAGGTTTGCTAAATATTTCACTAGATATTATCCATTCATGCAATTTTCCCCCATCTAACTAAAGTTAAAATTAACCAAATCATACAGAGCCCTAAATAATTTTAGCAGCATACTCAAAAAAAAAAACAAACAAAATGAAAAGACACAAAAGCATTAAACAAGATAGCAGTAATTACAATAAAATTACTACTCTAGTATAATAAAGTTTCCTAATGTTTGCATAAAGTGCAGAAGCTTTTCTTGCTTGCCCTTTATACAGTGTGTCTTTTTTTTTAATTTATTTTTTTATTGAAGGATAATTGCTTTACAGAACTTCGTTGTTTTCTGTCAAACCTCAACATGATCAGCCATAGTATACATATATTCCCTCCCTTTTGAACCCCCCTCCCATCTCCCTCCCCATCCCACCCTTCTAGGTTGATACAGAGCACCTGTTTGAACTTCCTGAGCCATACAGCAAATTCCTGTTAGCTATCTATTTTACATATGGTAATATAAAGTTTCCATGTTACTCTTTCGATACATCTCACATTCTCCTCCCCTCACCCCATGTCCATAAGTCTATAATCTCTCTGTTTCTCCTTTGTTGCCCTGTAGATAAATTCTTCAGAACGATTTTTCTAGATTCTATATGTGTGCATTAGAATATGATATTTTTCTTTCTCTTTCTGACTCACTCCACTCTGTGTAATAGATTCTAGGTTCATCCACCTCATCAAAACTGACTCAAATGCATTCCTTTTATGGCTGAATAATATTTGCTGGGAGAAATATCAATAACCTCAGATATGCAGATGACACCATCCTTACAGCAGAAAGTGAAGAGGAACTAAAAAGCCTCTTGATGAAAGTGAAAGAGGAGAATGAAAAAGTTGGCTTAAAGCTCAACGTTCAGAAAACAAAGATCATGGCATCTGGTCCCATCACTTCATGGGAAATAGATGGGGAAATAGTGGAAACAGTGTCAGACTTTATTTTGGGGGGCCCCAAAATCACTGCAGATGGTGATTGCAGCCATGAAAATAAAATATGCTTACTCCTTGGAAGGAAAGTTATGACCAACCTAGATAGCATATTGAAAAGCAGAGATATTACTTTGCCAACAAAGGTCCATCTAGTCAAGGCTATGGTTTTTCCAGTGGTTATGTATGGATGTGAGAGTTGGACTGTGAAGAAAGCTGAGCCCCGAAGAATTGATGCTTTTGAACTGTGATGTTGCAGAAGACTGTTGAGAGTCCCTTGGACTGCAAGGAGATCCAACCAGTCCATTCTAAAGGAGATCAGTCCTGGGTGTTCATTGGAAGGACTGATGTTGAAGCTGAAACTCCAGTACTTTGGCCACCTCATGTGAAGAGTTGACTCATTGGAAAAGACTCTGATGCTGGGAGGGATTGGGGGCAGGAGGAGAAGGGAATGACAGAGGATGAGATGGCTGGATGGCATCACTGACTCGAAGGATATGAGTTTGGGTAAACTCCAGAAGTTGGTGATGGACAGGGAGGCCTGGCGTGCTGCAATTCATGGGGTCACAAAGAGTCGGACACAACTGAGCGACTGAACTGAACTGAACTGAATATTCCATTGTGTATATGTACCACAACTTCTTTATCCATTCATCTGTCAATGGGCTTCCATGTTCTAGCTATTGTAAATAGTGCTGCAATGAACAATGGGGATACATGTGTCTTTTTCCACCCTGGTTTCCTCAGGGTACATGCCCAGGAGTGGGATTTCTGTGTCATATAGTGGTTTTATTCTTAGTTTTTTAAGGAATCTCCATACCATCTTCGGACACGACTGAAGCGACTTAGCAGCAGCAGCAGTATACCATCTTCTATAATGGCTGTATCAATTTACATTCCCACCAACAGAGCAAGAGCATTCCCTTTTCTCCACACCCTCTCCAGCATTTATTGTTTGTCGACTTTTTGATGATGGCCATTCGGACCAGTGTGAAGTGATCTCATTGTGTTTTTATTTGCATTTCTCTAATAATGAGTGATGCTGAGCATTTTTTCATGTGTTTGTTGGCCATCTGTATGTCTTCTTCGGAGAAATGTCTGTTTAGGTCTTTTTCCTACTTTTTGAATGGGTCATTTGTTTTCCTGGTACTGAGTTGTATAAGCTGCTTGCATATTTTGGAAATTAACCCTTTGTCAGTTGTTTCATTTGCTATTGTTTTCTCCCATTCCAAGAGTTGTCTTTTCACCTTGCTTATAGTTTCCTTTGCTGTGCAAAAGCTTTTAAGTTTAATCAGGTCCCACTCACTTTTGTTTTTATTTCCATTACTCCAGGAGGTGGGTCATAGAGGATCTTACTTTGATTTATGTCATCGAGTGTTCTGCCTATGTTTTCCTCTAAGAGTTTTATACTTTCTGGTCTCACATTTAGATCTTTAATCCATTTTGAGTTTATCTTTGTGTATGGTGTTAGGAAGTGTTCTAATTTAATTCTTTTATATGTAGCTGTCCAGCTTTCCTAGCACCACTTATTGAAGAGGCTGTCTTTGCACCATTGTATATTCTTGTCTCCTTTGTCAAAAATAAGGTACCCGTAGGTGCATGGGTTTATTTCTGGGCTTTCTATCTTGTTCCATTGGTCTATATTTCTGTTTTTGTGCCAGTACCATACTCTCTTGATGACTGTAGCTTTGTAGTATAACCTGAAGCCAGGAGGTTGATTCCTCCAGCTCCATTCTTCTTTCTCAAGACTGCTTTGGCTATTCAGGGTCTTTTGTGTTTCCATATGAATTGTGAAACTTTTTTCTAGTTCTGTGAAAAATGCCATTGGTAATTTGATAGGTATTGCATTGAATCTGTAGATTGCATTTGGTAATATAGTCATTTTCACAATACTGATTCTTCCTACACAGGAAATGGACTATCTCTTCATCTGTTTATGTCATCTTTGATTTGTTTCATCAGTGTCTTATAATTTTCTGAGTACAGTTCTTTTGTCTCCTTAGGTAAGTTATTCCTAGATATTTAATTCTTTTTGTTGCAATGGTGAATGGGATTGATTCCTTAATTTCTCTTTCTGATTTTTCTTTGTTAGTATACAGAAATGCAAGTGATTTCTGTGTATTGATTTTGTATCCTGCAACTTTGCTAAATTCACTGATTAGCTCTAGTAATTTTCTGATGCTACCTTTAGGGTTTTCTGTGTACAGTATCATGTCATCTGCAAACAGTGAAAGCTTTACTTCTTCTTTTCTGATCTGGATTCCTTTTATTTCTTTTTCTTCTCTGATTGCTGTAGCTAGGACTTCCAGAAGTATGTTGAATAATAGTGGTGAAAGTGGACACCCTTGTCTTGTTCCCGATCTTAGGTGGAATGCTTTCAGTTTCTCACCATTTTAGAATAATATTTGCTGTAGACTTATCATATATGGCCTTTACTACGTTGAGGTAGTTTCCTTCTATGCCCATTTTTTGAAGAGTTTTAATAAATTGTTGAGGTCCTTTAATGGACCGGAACCTGGTGGTCCCGAATCGATGATAAGAAAGTAAAAGAGAGAGAGAAAGAGGCTGATATTCCTTGGTTTACACAGAAAACCAATAAAGCCCTTTGACACAGGGCTTGTGTCACTCACGAAGGCACCTGGCACCCTCTTTGGGGGGTGAAGGCATAGTGCGTCTTCACCAGAGGGTTTTAGAAGCATGGGCAGGAGAATGCGCATGACAGGTCTCTGCACTCCAAAACAATTAGCTTGAGAGAGAGATAGAAGGAAAGCAAGACACAAGGACCAAAGCTCTGATGGAGCAAAGGTGTTTTAATCAACATGGTGTGGGCATATATACTGCGGGCATAATAACTACAGGGTAGTTATTCTCAGCAAAGATAAAGATTAAAATTCCAGACGTACAAAACGTAGGCGACCCATATTAAAGAGAGAGAGTTGTAAACAATCACTTTTACCATATGGTTCATAAGAAGGAAGAGGGTACTTACCACCGTATTGAAAAACTAACTAATGAAATGCCTGGATTCCTCAGCCCCAGGAGAGGCTTGCCTCTCCTCTTAGATCCTGAATATTCAGGAATTAATAAGGAATAGAGGATTCCTGACAGATCCAAAACAGCACACAGGAAGCCTCCTGTTAAATGCTTCCTGACAATAAATGGGTGCTGAATTTTGTCAAAGACTTTTTCTGCATCTATTGAGACTATCATATGGTTTTTATCTTTCAATTTATTAATATGGTTTATCACATGGATTGACTTGCATATATCGAAGAATCCTTGCATTCCTGGAATAAATGCGAATTGATCATGGTGTATGAGCTTTTTGATGTGTTGCTGAACTCTGCTAAAATTTTGTTGAGGACTTTTGCAACTATGTTCATCAGTGATATTGGCCTCTAGTTTTCTTTTTTGGTGTTGTTTTTGTCTGGCTTTGGTATCAGGGTTATGGTGACTTCATAGAATGAGTTTCAAAGTGTACCTTCCTCCGCAATTGTTTGAAAGAGTTTTAGAAGGATAGGCATTAGCTATTCTTCCACTCTCTTCTCTTCGAGTCTTTGGGTTGGCATGCCCTCACTCTTCAAGGATGGATTCTCCTGCTATCTTCTAAATAAAATAGAGCTGTAACACTGATTTGCCTAAGAGCTATAACACAGTTTGTCCAAGACCCGAGAGCTGTGACGCGCTGAGGGCTTTAATGTCCATCGCTCCAAATCTTTGTTGTGACGAGACAAAGAACTGAGGAACATACACTCGTGTGACACCTATGGTGCATGACTCGGGTTTAACCTGACTGAAACAACCTCTGCGCGGAAGAGGCCAAGCACAGCAGGAGCCCAACTCAGGGAAGCTCCCACGCTAGAAGTGGAAGGCGAAGAAACCCAGCACTGGGGAAGGCCCATTGTGCTGGAAACCAGAACAGCGAAAAACGAACTCAGCAGAAAGCTCATGCATCCCAGTCTCAGATTCCAGAAGACCTCCGGTTAAGTCCTAGAGCCCACGTTGAAGGTCAAGAAGGGCAGCAGTGAGGGGATATCCCTCGTCCAAGGTAAGGAGCAATGGCTGCGCTTTGCTGGAGCAGCCGTGAAGAGATACTCCACGCCCAAGGTAAGAGAAACCCAAGTAAGATGGTAGGTGTTGCAAGAGGGCATCAGAGAGAAGACACACTGAAACCATACTCACAGAAAACTAGTCAATCTAATCACACTAGGACCACGGCCTTGTCTAACTCAATGAAATTAAGCCATGCCCGTGGGGCAACCCAAGACGGGCGGGTCATTGTGGAGAGATCTGACAGAATGTTGTCCACTGGAGAAGGGAATGGAAAACCACTTCAGTATTCTTGCCTTGAGAACCCCATGAACAGTATGAAAACGCAAAATGATAGGATACTTAAAGAGGAACTCCCCAGGTCAATAGGGGCCCAATGTGCTCCTGGAGATGGGTGGAGAAATAACTCCAGAAAGAATGAAGGAATGGAGCCAAAGCAAAAAGAATACCAAACTGTGGATGTGATTGGTGATAGAAGCAAGATCCAATGCTGTAAAGAGCAATATTGCATAGGAACCTGGAATGTCAGGTCCATGAATCAAGGCAAATTGGAAGTGATCAAACAAGAGATGACAAGAGTGAACGTCGACATTCTAGGAATCAGTGAAGTAAAATGGACTGGAATGGGTGAATTTAACTAAGATGACCATTATATCTACGACTGCGGGCAGGAATCCCTCAGAAGAAATGGAGTGGCCATCATGGTCAACAAAAGGGTCCGAAATGCAGTACTTGGATGCAATCTCAAAAATGACAGAATGATCTCTGTTTGTTTCCAAGGCAAACCATTCAATATCACAGTAATCCAAGTCTACGCCCCAACCAGTAACGCTGAAGAAGCTGAAGTTGAACGGTTCTATGAAGACCTACAAACCTTTTAGAACTAACACCCAAAAGAAGATGTCCTTTTCATTATAGGGGACTGGAATGCAAAAGTAGGAAGTCAAGAAACACCTGAAGTAACAGGCAAATTTGGCCTTGGAATATGGAATGAAGCAGGGCAAAGACTAATAGAGTTTTGCCAAGAAAATGCACTGGTCATAACAAACACCCTCTTCCAACAACACAAGAGAAGACTCTACACATGGACATCACCAGATGGTCAACACCGAAATCAGATTGATTATATTCTTTGCAGCCAAAGATGGAGAAACTCTATACAGTCAGCAAAAACAAGACCAGGAGCTGACTGTGGCTCAGATCATGAACTCCTTATTGCCAAATTCAGACTTAAATTGAAGAAAGTAGGGAAAACCACTAGACCATTCAGGTATGACCTAAATCAAATCCCTTATGATTATACAGTGGAAGTGAGAAATAGATTTAAGGCCCTAGATCTGATAGATAGAGTGCCTGATGAGCTATGGAATAAGGTTCATGACATTGTACAGGAGACAGGGATCAAGACCATCCCCATGGAAAAGAAATGCAAAAAAGCAAAATGGCTGTCTGGGGAGCCATTTGCCTTACAAATAGCTGTGAAAAGAAGAGAAGCGAAAAGCAAAGGAGAAAAGGTAAGATATAAGCATCTGAATGCAGAGTTCCAAAGAATAGCAAGAAGAGATAAGAAAGCCTTCTTCAGCGATCAATGCAAAGAAATAGAGGAAAACAACAGAATGGGAAAGACTAGAGATCTCTTCAAGAAAATTAGAGATACCAAGGGAATATTTCATGCAAAGATGGGCTCGATAAAGGACAGAAATGGTATGGATCTAACAGAAGCAGAAGATATTAGGAAGAGGTGGCAAGAATACCCAGAAGAACTGTACAAAAAAGATCTTCATGATCCAGATAATCACGATAATATGATCACTCATCTAGAGTCAGACATCCTGGAATGTGAAGTCAAGTGGGCCTTAGAAAGCATCACTACTAACAAAGCTAGTGGAGGTGATGGAATTCCAGCGGCGCTATTTAAATTCCTGAAAGATGATGCTGTGAAAGTGCTGCACTCAATATGCCAGCAAATTTGGAAAACTCAGCAGTGGCCACAGGACTGGAAAAGGTCAGTTTTCATTCCAATCCTGAAGAAAGGCAATGCCAAAGAATGCTCAAACTACCACACAACTGCACTCATCTCACATGCTAGTAAAGTAATGCTCAAAATTCTCCAAGCCAGGCTTCAGCAATACGTGAACCGTAAACTTCCTGATGTTGGAGCTGGTGTTAGAAAAGGCAGAGGAACCAAAGATCAAATTGCCAACATCTGCTGGATCATGGAAAAAGCAAGAGAGTTCCAGAAAAACACCTATTTCTGCTGTATTGACTATGCCAAAGCCTTTGACTGTGTGGATCACAATAAACTGTGGGAAATTCTGAAACAGATGGGAATACCAGACCACCTGACCTGCCTCGAGAAATCTGTATGCAGGTCAGGAAGCAACAGTTAGAACTGGACATGGAACAACAGACTGGTTCCAAATAGGAAAAGAAGTACGTCAAGGCTGTATATTGTCACCCTGTTTATTTAACTTATATGCAGAGTACATCATGAGAAACGCTGGACTAGAAGAAACACAAGCTGGAATCAAGATTGCCAGGAGAAATATCAATCACCTCAGATATGCAGATGACACCACGCTTATGGCAGAAAGTGAAGAGGAACTCAAAATCCTCTTGATGAAAGTGAAAGTGGAGAGTGAAAAAGTTGGCTTAAAGCTCAACATTCAGAAAACGAAGATCATGTCATCCAGTCCCATCACTTCATGGGTAATAGATGGGGAAACAGTGGAAACAGTGTCAGATTTTATTTTGGGGGGCTCCAAAATCACTGCAGATGGTGACTGCAGCCATGAAAATAAAAGACGCTTACTCCTTGGAAGGAAAGTTATGACTAACCTAGATAGCATATTCAAAAGCAGAGACATTACTTTGGCCCAATTAGTCAAGGCTATGGTTTTTCCTGTGGTCATGTATGGATGTGAGAGTTGGACTGTGAAGAAGGCTGAGCACCGAAGAATTGATGCTTTTGAACTGTGGTGTTGGAGAAGACTCTTGAGAGTCCCTTGGCCTGCAAGGAGATCCAACCAGTCCATTCTGAAGGAGATCAGCCCTGGGACTTCTTTGGAAGGAATGATGCTGAAGCTGAAACTCCAGTACTTCGGCCACTCATGAGAAGAGTTGACTCATTGAAAAAGACTCTGATGCTGGGAGGGATTGGGTGCAGGAGGAGAAGGGGATGACAGAAGATGAGATGGCTGGATGGCATCACTGACTCAATGGACATGAGTCTGAGTGAACTCCGGGAGTTGGTGATGGACAGGGAGGCCTGCCGTGCTGCGATTCATGGGGTCCTGAAGAGTCAGACACGACTGAGCGACTGAACTGAACTGAAGTGAACTGAACTGATGTTTGATAGAATTGTCCTGTGAAGACATCTGGCCCTGGGCTTTTGTTTTTTGGGAGATTTTTTGATCACAGCTTCAATTTCAGTGCTTATAACTGGGTTGTTCATAATTTCTATTTCTTCCTGGTTCAGTCTTAGAAGATTGAACTTTTCTAAGAATCTGTCCGTTTCTTCCAGGTTATCGATTTTACTGCCATATAGTTGTTCATAATAGTCTCTTATAATGCTTTGTATTTCTTCATTATGTGTTGTAACATCACCTTTTTCATTTCTAATTTTGTTGATTTGATTCTTCTGTCTTTTTTTCTTGATGAGTCTGGCTAAAAGTCTGTCAATTCTGTTTTATCTTCTCAAAGAACCAGCTTTTAGTTTTGTTAATCTTTATTATTGTTTCTTTCATTTCTTATTCATTTATTTCTGCTCGGATCTTTATGATTTCTTTCCTTCGCCTAATTTTGGTTTTTTGTTGTTGTTGTTCTTCTTCTTCTTCTTCTTCTTTTTCTTTTTCCAGTTGTTTTAGGTGTAAAGTTAGGCTGTCCATTTGATGTTTTTGTTTCTTGAGGTAAAATTGTATTGCTATAAACGTCCCTCTTGGAACTACTTTTGCTGCATCCCATAGGCTTTGAGTTGTTGTGTTTTCGTTGTCATTTGTTTCTAGAAATTCTTTGATTTCCCTTTTGATTTCTTCAGTAACCCATTGGTTATTTAGAAACGTGGTGTTTAATTTCCATGTATTTGTGTTTTTTTCCTTGTAATTGATATCTGGTCTCATAGCATTGTGGTTGAAGAAGATTCTTGATATGACTTCAGTTTTCTTTGATTTGTGACCTAAGATGTTGTCTATCCTGGAGAATGTTCCATATGCACTTGAAGGTGTATTCTTCTGCATTTGGATGGAATGTCCTGAAGATAGCAATGAGATCCATCTCATCTAATGTATCATTTAAGACTTGTGTTTCCTTATTAATTTTCTGTTTTGATGATCTGTCGAAAATCCCATGGACGGAGGAGCCTGGTGGGCTGCAGTTCATGGGGTTGCTAAGAGTCGGACACGACTGAGAGACTTCACTTTCACTTTTCACTTTCATGCATTGGAGAAGGAAATGGCAACCCACTCCAATGTTCTTGCCTGGAGAATCCCAAGGAAGGGGGAGCCTGGTGGGCTGCCGTCTGTGGGGTCGCACAGAGTCGGACACGACTGAAGCGACTTAGCAGCAGCAGCCATTGATGTGAGTGGGGTGTTAAAGTCTCCTACTATTATTGTGTTATTGTCAATTTCTCCTTTTATATCTGTTAGTGTTTGTCTTATGTATTGGCGTGCTCCTATGTTGGGTGCATAGATATTACAATTGTTATGTCTTTCTCCTGGATTGATCCCTTGATCATTATGTAGTGTCCTTCCTTATCTCTTGTAATCTTCTTTATTTTAAGGTCTATTTTGTCTTATATGAGGATTGCTACTCCAGCTTTCTTTTGCTTTCCATTTGCATGGAATATATTTTTCCATCCTCTCACTTTCAGTCTATATGTGTCTTGAGATCTGAAGTGGGTTTCTTGTAGACAGCATATATATGTTGTTTTTGTATCCATTCAGCCAGTCTGTGTCTTTTGGTTGGAGCATTTAACCCATTTACATTTAAAGTAATTATTGATATATATGTTCCTATTGCCATTTTTTTGGAGAAGGCAATGGCGCCCCACTCCAGTACTCTTGCCTGGAAAATCCCATGGATGGAGGAGTCTGGTTGGCTGTAGTCCATGGGGTCGCTAAGATTCAGACACGACTGAAAGACTTCCCTTTCACTTTTCACTTTCATGCATTGGAGGAGGAAATGGCAACCCACTCCAGTGTTCTTGCCTGGAGAATCCCAGGGACGGCGGGGCCTGGTGGGCTGCCGTCTATGGGGTCGCACAGAGTCGGACACGACTGAAGCGACTTAGCAGCAGCAGCAGCAATTGCCATTTTTTAACTGTTTGGGGTTGATTTTGTAAATCTTTTTTTCTTCTCTTGTATTTCTTGACTATATAAGTCCATTTAACATTTGTTGTAAAGCTGGTTTGGTGGTACTGAATTCTCTTAACTTTTTCTTGTTTGAAAGCTTTTGATTTCTCCATCAATTTTGAATGAGTTTCTTGCCAAGTACAGTAATCTTGTTGTAGATTTTTCCCTTTCAGTACTTTAAATATATCCTTCCATTCCCTTCTGGCCTGCAGAGTTTCTGCTGAAGGATCAACTATTAAGCATATGGGGTTTCTCTTGTATGTTACTTGTTGCTCTCCCTTGCTGCTTTTAATATTCTTTCTTTGTGTTTAGTCTCTGTTAGTTTGATTAGTATGCGTTTTGGTGTGTTTCTCCTTGGGTTTATCCTGTATGGGACTCTTTGTGCCTCTTGGACATGAATGACTTGGACTTAAATGACTGTTTCCATTTCCATGTTGGGAAAATTTTCAACTTATAATCTCTTCAAAAATTTTCTCATACCCTTTCTTTATCTCTTCTTCTCTGGGACCTCTATTATTCAAATGTTGGTATGTTTGATATTGTCCCAGAGGTCTCTAAGACTATCCTCAGTTCTTTTCATTATTTTTACTTTATTCTGCTCTTCAGAAGTTATTTCCACCATTTTATCTTCCAGCTTAGTGATTCATTCTTCTGCTTCAGATATTCTGCTATTAATTCCCTCCAGAATATTTTTAATTTCAGTAATTGTGTTGTTTGTCTCTGCATGTTTATTCTTTAATTCTTCTAGGTCTTTGTTGGAGAAGGGAATGGCAACCCACTCCAGTGTACTTGCCTGGAGAATCCCAGGGATGGGGGAGCCTGGTGGGCTGCCATCTATAGGGTCACACAGAGTCGGACACAACTGAAGCGACTTTGCAGCAGCAGTTCTTTCTTAATTGATTCTTGCCTTTTCTCCATTTTGCTTTCAAGGTTTTTGATCATCTTTACTATCATTATTCTGAATTCTTTTTCAGGCAGTTTGCCTATTTCCTTTTCATTTATTTGGACTTCTGTGTTTCTAGTTTGTTTCTTCATTTGTGTAGTATTTCTCTACCTTTTCATTATTTTTTTTTAAATTACTGTGTTTGAGGTCTCCTTTTCCCAGGCTTCAAAGTTTAATTCTTTCTTCCTTTTGGTTTCTGCCCTCTAATTTTGGTCCAGTGGTTTGTGTAAGCTTCTTATAGGGTAAGACTCATGCTGAGTTTCTGTTTGTTGGTTGGTTTATTTTTCCTCTGATGCACAAGGCTGAGTGAGGTGGTAATCCTGTCTGCTGATGATTGGGTTTGTATTTTTGTTTTGTTTGTTGTTTAGATGAGGCATCCTGCACAGGGTGCTATTGGTGGTTTGCTGATACAAGATCTTGTATTACAGTGGTTTCGTTTGTATGAGTTCTCTCTATTTGATACCCCTAGGGTTAGTTCTCTGGTAGTCTAGGGTCTTGGATTCAGTGCTCCCACTCCAAGAGCTCAGAGCTTAATCCTGAGTTTTGCGTGGGTCTATACATTCTTTTCTGCTGGTCAGGTACTCCTGTCCACTCTCCAGTGCTGTTCTGCACACACTTCCGTGTCTGACTGTGTATTCCTGATGTATCCATGGAGAGAGATGTATTCCACATTCACCTACTCCTCCACCATCTTGTTCTCCATGTTTCTATTTTGAAAGAACTCTTAACTGGTTTTATCAAGCCCTCTTACATATTCATGAGACAAAATTTCCAAATTTTTCTATGGAACTAGCTCAAGTGTTATGGTACACTTTTGACCGCCTATTTGCTGCAAGTAACAACCTTCTCTGCACTTCTCAAGACCCACTCAATAAATACTCCATTTGGCAAAGAGTATCTCAGTATAGAGTATCTCAGTATATGTGGTCAGTTTTAGGAAAAAAGTAAATTTTAAATATTAATCAAGATTTGGAAAATAGTTTGATCAAAATTGATCTTATTGATCTCAAGTTTATGGTTCACTTGTGCAGAGCCTGAAGCATATGAGCTGAGAATCCTAGGATACAGTCCTGAGGCACTGTAGTAGAAGGAAATGACATAAGAGATGTTATAAAGGAAGAACCCATGGGACTCGATGGCAACTTAATCACAAGTTGAATATGGGCAGTGAGAGAAATCTGTATACGGGTCAGGAAGCAACAGTTAGAACTGGACATGGAACAACAGACTGGTTACAAATTGGGAAAGGAGTACATCAAAGTTGTTTATTGTCACCCTGCTTATTTAACTTATATGCAGAGTACATCATGAGAAACACTGGGCTGGATGAAGCACAAGCTGGAATCAAGATTGCTGGGAGAAATATCAATAACTTCAGATATACAAATGACACCACCCTTAAGGAAGAAAACAAAGAACTAAAGAGCCTCTTGATGAAAGTGAAAGAGGAGAGTGAAAAAGTTGGCTTAAAGCTCAACATTTATAAAATTAAGATCATGGCATCTGTTCCCATCACTTCATGGCAAATAGATGGGGAAACAATGGAAACAGTGAGAGACTTTGTTTTGGGGGCCTCCAAAATCACTGCAGATGGAGAATGCAGCCACGAAATTAAAAGACGCTTGCTCCTTGGAAGGAAAGTTATGACCAACCTAGACAGCATATTAAAAAGCAGTGATATTATCTTATCAGCAAAGGTCCATCTAGTCAAAGCTACGGTTTTTCCAGTAGTCATGTATGGATGTGAGAGTTGGACTATAAAGAAATCTGAGCGCTGAGAAATTGATGCTTTTGAACTGTGGTGTTCGAAGACTCTTGAGAGTCCCTTGGACTGCAAGGAGATCCAACCAGTCCATCCTAAAGGAAATCAGTCCTGAATGTTCATTGTAAGGACTGATGTTGAAGCTGAAATTCCAACACTTTGGCCACCTGATACAAAGAACTAACTCATTTGAAAAGACCCTGATACTGGGAAAGATTGAAGGTGGGAAGAGAAGGGGACAACAGAAGATGAGATAGTTGATGGTATCACCAACTCAATGGACATGAGTTTTAGTAAACTCTGGGAGTTGGTGATGGACAGAGTGGCCTGGTGTGCTGCAGTCCATGGTGTCATAAAGAGTCAGACACAACTGAGTGACTGAACTGAATTGAACTGAACTGAACTGAGGAGAATAGCAGTGACTTAGAGAATCCTGACGGTTTGAACCTGGGGGTGTATGATGTCTTACTGTTTCTCTTAGGATACACTTGAGAGTCTTGACCCTGGACCACAAGGACCTATGATATCTGACTCCTGATTCCCATTCTAGCTTCACTTACTATCACTATTCCTCTAATTTACTGTGGTACAAATGCTCTAGTTGCTCAGTTTTTGAAACCCACTAGGCTACCTCCCATCTCAAAGCTTCTAAATGCTGTCTATGGAATAAATGTCATTTGTCTCACTTCTTCCCCAATTATCTGGTTAATTCATATAATCTCAAGGCTTCAGCTTATGTGCTGTTTTCTCAGGGAATTTTTTCCCACTCCCATCCACAGATGAGGGTAAGAAGGTTGTTATATTCACTGATAGTTTTCTGTATTTGCTTAATGTGTCTCTCTACTACTGGATGATTAAGCTCTATGAGGCTCAGGACCATGTTTAACTTGCTCACTGCCTATTCCAAAGGACTAGCACAGTGAGTAGCATTAATAGATGACACTACTGATAAAGGCATGAAAAGATATTTGAGTGAACAAATGGAATCTACAACCCACAATATTGTTTCCCTCTCTTCTTCTTTGTTGTCTGGTTAACTCATACATTTCTAGTCTTCAGCTTATATGATGTTTTTTTCAGGTATGTTTTTCCTGACTAATCATACTATGAAAGCCTAGGGGGGTTAAGAGGAAATATTCCTTCTTAGTACAAGGCAATGGCACCCCACTCCAGTACTCTTGCCTGGAAAATCCCATGGACGGAGGAGCCTGGTAGGCTGCTGTCCATGGGGTCGCTAAGAGTCGGACACGACTGAGCGACTTCACTTTCACTTTTCACTTTCATGCATTGGAGGAGGAAATGGCAACCCACTCCAGTGTTCTTGCCTGGAGAATCCCAGGGACAGCGGGGCCTGGTGGGCTGCCATCTATGGGGTCGCACAGAGTCAGACATGACTGAAGCGACTTAGCAGCAGAAGCAGCAGTACAAGGTAATTCTCCTTTCAAGTGTGTCTAGTTTGACTGGATGATTAGAAATTATGGAAATATCCCACGGACATCAGTTAGGTGATTAGGACTGCAAATGGATATCTGGGAGCCAATTGCATCATCTGGCTTCCAGTCAAATGTCATTGATTTCTTTTTTTTTTTTTTTCTCTTCTGCATCTTTTTTTTTTTCTCTCTAATTTTATTTTATTTTTAAACTTTACATAATTGTATTAGTTTTGCCAAATATCAAAATGAATCCGCCACAGGTATACATGTGTTCCCCATCCCGAACCCTCCTCCCTCCTCCCTCCCCATACCATCCCTCTGGGTTGTCCCAGTGCACCAGCCCCAAGCATCCAGCATCATGCATCGAACCTGGACTGGCAACTCATTTCCTACATGATATTTTACATGTTTCATTGCCATTCTCCCAAATCTTCCCACCCTCTCCCTCTCCCACAGTGTCCATAAGACTGTTCTATACGTCAGTGTCTCTTTTGCTGTCTCGTACACCGGGTTATTGTTACCATCTTTCTAAATTCCATATATATGTGTTAGTATACTGTATTTATGTTTTTCCTTCTGGCTTACTTCACTCTGTATAATAGGCTCCAGTTTCATCCACCTCATTAGAACTGATTCAAATGTATTCTTTTTAATGGCTGAGTAATACTCCATTGTGTATGTTCAGAGATGGAACTTCAAAAATTGCTTATGATGAAATGGAAAATAACAGTTTTAAGAATGAGAGAAAGTTTAATCTTTCAAATGTTTTAGAGAGGTCAAAGAGAACAGAAGTCCAAGAAAGGTCACTGGACTTGAGGGAACAGGTCATTGGAGAATGTGGTTATTACAAAATAAAAGAAATGAAAAATCTAGGTTGCAGACAATTAAAGAGAGTTAATGGAAAAAGCAGATGTAGATGCTTTTAAAGAAGTTTGGTGCTAAAAATTGAGAGAAATGAGAAAGGAATTAAGAATTGACAGTGAGGTCAATTGGAGGTTTTCCAAAATAGGACCAAAAAAAAAAAAACCCAACACTTTTTATAGTGAAAAAAACTGAAGTCATTTGAATCTTTGGGCCACTAGTTTTATTTTAGAAATACTATCTCATTGGCTTATACTACGTTATTCTCTGATCCTTTCCCTCTTTTATCTCTGCTTCCTTTCTTTTTTCCTCCCTTTTCTCCCTACCCTTAGATGTGGACTAGCCAATAGGTAAGCCCTAAGCAGATTGTTATTGAGTACATGAACTATGTATAATTCAAATTACCATGTGCTGTAAGTACAAAGAAACACACCAGAATTTGAAGACTTAGTATAAAAAAATAATATAAAATATCTATTAATAATTTTGTATTGATTACATATTGAAATTATATTTTATAACTAGTTAGATATGTATTATTAAATTTATTTTTTTAAAACAAAATGTTTTATTATTAAAATAAAAAAACTTTGTATAAAAGCATAACAGATAAAAAGCTCTATTTACATGTATTGATTCAAGGTCCAATTATGCACCAAACACTGAATCGAACCGGCATAGCTACAGGCTGCAGATGCAAAGCAAAATGCACACACACACACTCTGAGTCTACCTCTACGAAAGGTTTGATTCATGCCAAAACAGGGCCAGGGAGAGACAACACACAACTCTGCCCAGAAACTAAACTGGCAGAGATGGCAAGTTTGCAAACTGGTGACAGTCACCCTTCTCCAAAAAAGGCACTTCTCAGTTATAAAAGTGCTTCAAACCTGAACATGAATCCTCTATGCCTGGCTTATAATTTCTTCAAGAAAGCAAAAACTGCAAAGGATTGTAGCTGAGTTTAAGTATCAATTGTCCATGCAAAATAACCAAGAATTTATTTGAAACACCTGATGTTATGAACTGAAATAAACTTGGCAAACTCAATTATCCTGAGGTTTTATTCCATGAATTCAAAGATTGGCCTACTCCTGAAGCCTCCCCATCTCAATTTCCTAGGATGGCTTTTCTACAATGATTTCAAGCTTAGTACTGTCCTCGAACCTTCATATTGTGACTGTGTGGGCCAGATGCACATGGCAGAGGAAATACAAGTAAAATACATGAAATATTATCCTCAGAAGCCTCCACAGTCATATGCTCTACTTGCCAACAATCACCTAATTTTTCCACACGGTCTTACAACTTTTGTGCCATGATTCTGTTAAAAAGGTTGACAAACACTATATCAGACCCAGTGTTTACATGTGAGCAAGTTACAGGGATAGTCTCTGAAATTGGATAGAGGTAGTTAATACTACTACTGTGTTTCTAAGTGCTTGGTTTTATGCATGGATTCCAGGGCTATTTTCAACGCCAATTAAATCCAACATGCTTTCATAAAACTTCGTTCACAAAGGATTCCCAAACTAAATGATGGAGGAGAATCACTGGAAATAAGAGGACAGCATGGGGCAAGGGGTGGGCAGAAAAGCAAAGGAGAAACTTCAGGAGGCAGAGTACAGCTGGCACTACACTTCTGTGATGCCCAGACACACGCGCGCATTTAATGGGAACAACTTGATTTGCCTCTAAGACAGACCGAGCCTCAGAATTCTTAACCTGGGTTTCAATCACATGACAAAACTGAAGACTTTAACAAGGAAGATTTGCGAAGTGGAAGGCAGGTAGTGAATCTTCCAATTATTATCCTTGCATTTCAAACTCCTGTTTTAGACTTTTCAAGTAAGCATGCACATTCCCAAAGCCATGGTACTTGGCTAAGTACACGAGCACCCCAGTCGCACACCGCCCATCTTGCTGCCGACAGAAGCTGCAGTTGCAGATCCCGCGACACGGTGGGCAGTGCCAGTTTGGGTCAAGCAGAGCATCCTTGACTTCTTCACCATAACGGTTTCGAAGGCAGGGACCACAGAATTGGCCTCGAACACCCCAGCACTCTGGGTTTTAAATATAAAGCAAATATAAAGCAAAACAAAGCAATGCTTGCAAAACTCATGTCAGAATTAGAAAGCTTCCCTGGCTCCTTCCCTGGAAGGCGTTCCCTGCCGGGCCCCAGTTCACGTCCAAAGACCCCCAGGAGGCGCACATTTCCAGGTGTTGCCTGCAGGAGAAACCCTGAGCAGAGAGCTCGTCCACTCACAAGGTCTAGGTCCCAGGTCCTAGGGTCACTCAGGGCCCTGCCCACAGAGGAGGAGGAGGAGGAAGAGGAAGAGGAAGACAAGTACATGTTGGTGAGGAAGAGGAAGTCCATGGTCGGCTACATGAATGAAGATGACATGCCCCGAAGTCGCCCGGGACCCATGACCCTTCCCCATGTTGTTCGCCCGGTGGACGAAATCACGGAGGAAGAGTTGGAGAACATCTGCAACAACTCCCGAGAGAAGATCTATAACCGTTCATTGGGGTATTATTAAATTTAAATTCGTAGGTTTCTTTTTACTATTTTTAATGTAGTTACCAAAAAACTCTCTGTTACATATGTAACTTTTGTTATATTTCTATTGGACAGCATTGCTCTAGGCTTTCTTACCTGTATCCTCTCTCTAGACTTCAGAAACCACCTCTAGACAATTGACTCATAAATATACATCTTCACATAAATGTATATTCAGACTTCTGTGAAGCTCAAATCCTTGTATTCAATTGCCAATCAAACCACAAGTTCCAAATATCAAAAAATGGGCCAAAGAACTAAACAGACATTTCTCCAAAGAAGACATACAGATGGCTAACAAACACATGAAAAGATGCTCAACATCACTCATTATCAGAGAAATGCAAATTAAAACCACTATGAGGTACCATTACATGCCAGTCAGAATGGCTGCTATCCAAAAGTCTACAAGCAATAAATGCTGGAGAGGGTGTGGAGAAAAGGGAACCCTCTTACACTGTTTGTGGGAATGCAAACTAGTACAGCCATTATGGAGAACAGTGTGGAGACTCCTTAAAAAACTGGAAATAGAACTGCCTTATGCTGGGCATACACACCGAGGAAACCAGAATTCAAAGAGACGTATGTACCCCAATGTTCATTGCAGCACTGTTTATAATAGCCAGGACATGGAAGCAACCTAGATGTCCATCAGCAGATGAATGGATAAGAAAGCTCTGGTACATATACAGAATGGAATATTACTCGGCCATTAAAAAGAATACATTTGAATAAGTTCTAATGAGGTGGATGAAACTGGAGCCTATTATACAGAATGAAGTAAGCCAGAAAGAAAAACACCAATGCAGTATACTAATGCATATACATGGAATTTAGAAAGATGGTAACAATAACCCTGTATGTGAGACAGCAAAAGAGATACAGATGTATAGAACAGTCTTTTGGACTCTGTGGAAGAGCGTGAGGAGGGGATGATTTGGGAGAATGGCATTGAAACATGTATATTATCATACATGAAACTAATTGCCAGTCCAGGTTCGATGCAGGATACAGGATGCTTAGGGCTGGTGCACTGGGAAGACCCAGAGGGATGGTACAGGGAAGGAGTGGGGGGCGGGGGGCGCTGTTCAGGATGGGGAACACGTGTACACCTGTGGCAGATTCATGTTGATGTATGGCAAAACCAATACAATATTTAAAGTAATTAGCCTCCAATAAAAACAAATAAATTTAAAAAAAAAAAAAAAAAAAAAACTTAGCTCCTGCTCTCTTTCCCCAAATCAGATCCTCTTCCAGTGTTTTTGGCTTACTTCATTCTGTACAATAGGCTCCAGTTTCATCCACCTCATTAGAACTTATTCAAATGTATTCTTCTTAATGGCCGAGTAATATTCCATTCTGTATATGTACCAGAGCTTTCTTATCCATTCATCTGCTGATGGACATCTAGGTTGCTTCCATGTCCTGGCTATTATAAACAGTGCTGCAATGAACATTGGGGTACACGTGTCTCTTTCCCTTCTGGTTTCCTCAGTGTGTATGCCCAGCAGTGGGATTGCTGGGTCATAAGGCAGTTCTATTTCCAGTTTTTTAAGGAGTCTCCACACTGTTCTCCATAATGGCTGTACTAGTTTGCATTCCCACAAACAGTGTAAGAGGGTTCCCTTTTCTCCACACCCTCTCCAGCATTTATTGCTTGTAGACTTCTGGATAGCAGCCATTCTGACTGGCATGAAATGGTACCTCATAGTGGTTTTGATTTTCATTTCACTTACAATGAGTAATGTTGAGAATCTTTTCATGTGTTTGTTAGCCATCTGTATGTCTTCTTTGGAGAAATGTCTATTTAGTTATTTGACCCATTTTTTGATTGAGTCATTTATTTTTCTGGAATTGAGCTGCGGGAGTTTCTTGTATATTTTTGTGATTAATTCTTTGTCAGTTGCTTCATTTGCTATTATTTTCTCCCATTCTGAAGGCTGTCTTTTCAGCTTGCTTATAGTTTCCTTTGTTATGCAGAGCTTTTAATTTTAATTAGGTCCTGTTTTTTTTTATTTTTGCTTTTATTTCCAATATTCTGGGAGGTGGGTCGTAGAGAATCCTGCTGTGATTTATGTTGGAGAGTGTTTTGCCTATGTTCCCCTCTAAGAGTTTTATATTTTCTGGTCTTACGTTTAGATCTTTAATCCATTTTGAGTTTATTTTTGTGTATGGTGTTAGAAAGTGTTCTAGTTTCATTCTTTTACAAGTGGTTGACCAGTTTTTCCAGCACCATTTGTTAAAGAGATTGTCTTTTCTCCATTGTATATTCTTGCCTCCTTTGTCAAAGATAAGGTGTCCATAGGTGTGTGGATTTATCTCTGGGCTTTCTATTTTGTTCCACTGATCTATATTTCTGTCTTTGTGCCAATACCATACTGTCTTGATGACTGTGGCTTTGTAGTAGAGCCCGAAGTCAGGCAGGTTGATTCCATTCTTTTTTCTTAAGATTGCTTTGGCTATTTGAGGTTTTTTGTATTTCCATACAAATTGTGAAATTATTTGTTCTAGCTCTGTGAAAAATACCGTTGGTAACTTGATAGGGATTGCATTGAATCTATAGATTGCTTTGGGTCGTATACTCATTTTCACTATATTGATTCTTCCGATCCATGAACATGGTATATTTCTCCATCTATTAGTGTCCTCTTTGATTTCTTTCACCAGTGTTTTATAGTTTTCTATATATAGGTCTTTTGTATCTTTAGGTAGATATATTCCTAAGTATTTTATTCTTTTCATTGCAATGGTGAATGGAATTGTTTCCTTAATTTCTCTATTTTCTCATTATTAGTGTATAAGAATGCAAGGGATTTTTGTGTGTTGATTTTATATCCTCCAACTTTAGTATATTCATTGATTAGCTCTAGTAATTTTCTGGTGGTCTTTAGGGTTTTATATGTAGAGGATCATGTCATCTGCAAACAGTGAGAGTTTTACTTCTTATTTTCCAATCTGTATTCCTTTTATTTCTTTTTCTGCTCTGATTGCTGTGGCCAAAACTTCCAAAACTATGTTGAATAGTAGTGGTGAGAGTGGGCACCCTTGTCTTTTTCCTGACTTTAGGGGAAATGCTTTCAGTTTTTCACCATTGAGGATAATGTTTGTTGTGGGTTTGTCATATATAGCTTTTATTATGTTGAGGTATGTTCCTTCTATTCCTGCTTTCTGAAGGGTTTTTATCATAAATGGGTGTTGAATTTTCTCAAAGGCTTTCTCTGCATGTATTGAGATAATCATATGGCTTTTATTTTTTAATTTGTTAGTGTGGTGTATTACATTGATTGATTTGTGGATTTTGAAGAATCCTTGCATTCCTGTCCACCCTCCCTTTAAACCATTTTCTCCAGAACTCTCTCTGCCTCATTGAATTTCTTTAGTACCTTGAAATTGTCATGTTTCCTCCAGAAATAGGGCCTTTGTAAGTCATTCTCACAACTTAACTATTCCATCCTTCTCTGGCAAATTCTGTTTAACCTCCAAATTTCAGTTCAGTCATCACTTTCTCAGGAAATCTTTCTGTTATCTCCCCTCATTCCCATTCCCACCTCAAGTAATAATGACAGTCTTGGTGGTAGTGATAGCATTTAGTATTATTATTTATTAAACACATATGCATTAGGCTCCCTTCTGGTGTTTCACAAATAATTCACTAAGTCTTCTAATCTACTTTTTTTAGTCTCCATTGAGGAAATTGACACATGGAGAGGTTAAGGAACTTTTCCACAACCAACTGTAAAGTGGCATAGCCAAGATTCAAATTAGGTCTTGTTTTCAGAACCCACAGGGTTAACTACTACATTATATAGTCTTTTCAGACTAGGCTAAACCCCTCTATTGTAAGTCTTATATCTCTAATAACCTTGCTTTCATAATAGTGAAGTTGTAACTATAAATTCATTTGTGTGAATATTTGGTTAATGTCTCCTGCAACTTCCTCCCAGCTCTATAAGGGAACAGGAATCAGATACCACGTCTGCTTTTGTCTACTGCTTGACTTCAGTGCCCAGTATTGTGGCTGACATAAAGTAGACATACAATATATGTGAATAAAATGATACAAAATAAATGTATGTATATCTGAAAAAAAGAAAGGAAGACAGGAGAAGGAAAGAGGAAAGGAGGGAGGGAGAAAGAAAAAGAAAGCAAGTTCCATGTTTCCAACTGTGGGTGTCTCCGTTGAGCACAGCACAGCCTACCACTGTCTATTTCTTTATCTGTTCTAAGAAGTCTTCTGACTGTGATGAGAACAAATTCAGGGATCCTGTCTTGTATACTGAATGACTTTAGAATTCCTCCTGAGTAATTACTTGATTATGTGTAGCTGAGTCATTCAATCTTCATTTCAGTCAGAGGATGTCAAAATCGGACCAAGCACTGAGTAATCCACCTATAACATAGTTGTGAAAGCCAAGTTCTCAAAAACACCCTACACTCCAGCCAGACTGGGGACTGCTTTCCATTTCTCTAACACTTCATGAGCTTTCATATCTCTGACACTTGACTTAGCATTCCTTTTCCAACATTTTGTGCTGAGAAAATATCCATGTATCTTTCAAGAAAGTAAAGAAAGTGAAAGTAAAGTCTCTCAGTCATGTCAGACTCTTTGCGACTCCATGGTCTGTAGCCTACCAGGCTTCTCGGTCCATGGGATTCTCCAGGCAAGAATATCTTCCAAGGCCAGGTCAAGTGTCCTTTCCTGGATAATTTATAATAAGACATCAAGGTAAGAGAAACCCAAGTAAGACGGTAGGTGTTGCAAGAGGGCATCAGAGGGCAGACACACTGAAACCATACTCACAGAAAACTAGTCAATCTAATCACACTAGGACCACAGCCTTGTCTAACTCAATGAAACTAAGCCATGCCCATGGGACAACCCAAGATGGGCGGATCATGGTGGAGAGATCTGACAGAATGTGGTCCACTGGAGAAGGGAATGGAAAACCACTTCAGTATTCTTGCCTTGAGAACCCCATGAACAGTATGAAAACGCAAAATGATAGGATACTGAAAGAGGAACTCCGCAGGTCAATAGGGGCCCAATATGCTACTGGACATCAGTGGAGAAATAACTCCAGAAAGAATGAAGGGATGGAGCCAAAGCAAAAACAACACTCAGTTGTGGATGTGACTGGTGATAAAAGCAAGGTCTGATGCTATAAAGAGCAATATTGCATAGGAACCTGGAATGTTAGGTCCATGAATCAAGGCAAATTGGAAGTGGTCAAACAAGAGATGGCAAGAGTGAATGCCAACATTCTAGGAATCAGTGAACTGAAATGGACTGGAGTGGGTGAATTTAACTCAGATGACCATTGTATCTACTACTGCGGGCAGGAATCCCTCAGAAGAAATGGAGTGGCCATCATGGTCAACAAAAGGGTCCGAAATGCAGTACTTGGATGCAATCTCAAAAATGACAGAATGATCTCTGTTCGTTTCCAAGGCAAACCATTCAATATCACAGTAATCCAAGTCTATGCCCCAACCAGTAACACTGAAGAAGCTGAAGTTGAATGGTTCTATGAAGACCTACAAGACCTTTTAGAACTAACACCCAAAAAAGATGTCCTTTTCATTATAGGGGACTGGAATGCATAAGTAGGAAGTCAAGAAACACGTGAAGTAACAGGCAAATTTGGCCTTGGATTACGGAATGAAGCAGGGCAAAGACTAATAGAGTTTTGCCAAGAAAACACACTGGTCATAACAAACACCCTCTTGCAACAACATAAGAGAAGACTCTATACATGGACATCACCAGATGGTCAACACCGATTTCAGATAGATTATATTCTTTGCAGCCAAAGATGGAGAAGCTCTATACAGTCAACAAAAACAAGACCAGGAGCTGACTGTGGCTCAGATCATGAACTCCTTATTGCCAAATTCAGACTTAAATTGAAGAAAGTAGGGAAAACCACTAGACCATTCAGGTATGACCTAAATCAAATCCCTTATGATTATACAGTGGAAGTGAGAAATAGATTTAAGGGCCTAGATCTGATAGATAGAGTGCCTGATGAACTATGGAATGAGGTTCGTGACATTGTACAGGAGAAAGGGATCAAGACCATCCCCATGGAAAAGAAATGCAAAAAAGCAAAATGGCTGTCTGGGGAGCCATTTGCCTTACAAATAGCTGTGAAAAGAAGAGAAGCGAAAAGCAAAGGAGAAAAGGTAAGATATAAGCATCTGAATGCAGAGTTCCAAAGAATAGCAAGAAGAGATAAGAAAGCCTTCTTCAGCGATCAATGCAAAGAAATAGAGGAAAACAACAGAATGGGAAAGACTAGAGATCTCTTCAAGAAAATTAGAGATACCAAGGGAATATTTCATGCAAAGATGGGCTCGATAAAGGACAGAAATGGTATGGATCTAACAGAAGCAGAAGATATTAAGAAGAGGTGGCAAGAATACACAGAACTGTACAAAAAAAATCTTCACAAGCCAGATAATCACGAGGATGTGATCACTCACCTAGAGCCAGACATCCTGGAATGTGAAGTCAAGTGGGCCTTAGAAAGCATCACTACGAACAAAGCTAGTGGAGGTGATAGAATTCCAGTTGAGCTATTTAAATTCCTGAAAGATGATGCTGTGAAAGTACTGCACTCAATATGCCAGCAAATTTGGAAAACTCAGCAGTGGCCACAGGACTGGAAAAGGTCAGTTTTCATTCCAATCCTGAAGAAAGGCAATGCCAAAGAATGCTCAAACTACTGCACAATTGCACTCATCTCACATGCTAGTAAAGTAATGCTCAAAATTCTCCAAACCAGGCTTCAGCAATATGTGAACCGTGAACTTCCTGATGTTCAAGCTGGTGTTAGAAAAGGCAGAGGAACCAGAGATCAAATTGCCAACATCCGCTGGATCCGGGAAAAAGCAAGAGAGTTCCAGAAAAACATCTATTTCTGCTTTATTGACTATGCCAAAGCCTTTGACTGTGTGGATCACAATAAACTGTGGGAAATTCTGAAAGAGCTGGAAATACCAGACCACCTGATCTGCCTCTTGAGAAATTTGTATGCAGGTCAGGAAGCAACAGTTAGAACTGGACATGGAACAACAGACTGGTTCCAAATTGGAAAAGGAGTTGGTCAAGGCTGTATATTGTCACCCTGCTTATTTAACTTATATGCAGAGTACATCATGAGAAACGCTGGACTGGAAGAAGCACAAGCTGGAATCAAGATTGCCGGGAGAAATATCAATCACCTCAGATATGCAGATGACACCATCCTTATGGCAGAAAGTGAAGAGGAACTCAAAAGCCTCTTGATGAAAGTGAAAGAGGAGAGTGAAAAAATTGGCTTAAAGCTCAACATTCAGAAAACGAAGATCATGGCATCTGGTCCCATCACTTCATGGGAAATAGATGCGGAAACAGTGGAAACAGTGTCAGACTTTATTTTGGGGGGCTCCAAAATCACTGCAGATGGTGACTGCAGCCATGAAAATAAAAGACGCTTACTCCTTGGAAGGAAAGTTATGACTAACCCAGATAGCATATTCAAAAGCAGAGACATTATTTTGCCAACAATGGTCCGTCTAGTCAAGGCTATGGTTTTTCCTGTGGTCATGTATGGATGTGAGAGTTGGACTGTGAAGAGGGCTGAGCGCCAAAGAATTGATGCTTTTGAACTGTGGTGTTGGAGAAGACTCTTGAGAGTCCCTTGGACTGCAAGGAGATCCAACCTGTCCATTCTGAAGGAGATCAGCCCTGGGATTTCTTTGGAAGGAACGATGCTAAAGCTGAAACTCCAGTACTTTGGCCACCTCATGCGAAGAGTTGATTCATTGGAAAAGACCCTGATGCTGGGAGGAATTGGGGGCAGGAGGAGAAGGGGACGACAGAGGATGAGATGGCTGGATGGCATCACTGACTCGATGGACATTAGTCTCAGTGAACTCCAAGAGTTGGTGATGGACAGGGAGGCCTGGCGTGCTGCGATTCATGGGGTTGCAAAGAGTCAGACACGACTAGTGACTGAACTGAACTGAACTGAGTTGTTTTTTGTTGTGTGCCCTATATGTGTGTAAGTATAGTTCTAATTGAGATGTTGGTCGTAATTGTGGGATATTTTAATATGACTCCTCTGTTATGGATATGGCTCTGTTCATGTGGTTTAGATTGGAAGCTTCCCTCAAGGGTTGGGAATTCTTAGTGGCAATCTCAAGCAAAAGAGCTAAGTCCTCAGACAAAACAACATAAGGGGAGCTCCTGCCCACTCTCCTGTCTCTCACTTTCTTAGAAATAGCTCTCATGGAGTTGAGCCATGCCTAAACTTCCGGACAACTGGGAAGAAACAGCATCTGCCCATGAAGGGTAGGATTGGAGATTGGTAAGGAGGCCTTGCCATAGGAAACCAAAAGGACAAGATGACTGACTCACCTGTATAAACCAGATTATCAAGATCAGCAGCATTCAGACATTTTGAATGCCCTGAATGAGTCATGATATGCATCACAATTATTCTGTTTCTAATAATAAGCTTCATGGAAAATAGATGGGAAAACAATTGAAACAGTGAGACACTTTATTTTCTTGGGCTCAAAAATCATTGCAGATGGTGACTGCAGCCATGAAATTAAAAGACACTTGCTCCTTGGAAGAAAAGCTATGACAAACTGAGACAGCATATTAAAAAGCAGAGACATTACTTTGTCAACATAGGTCCATCTAGTCAAGGCTATGGTTTTTCCAGTTGTCATGTATGGATGTGAGAGTTGGACTATAAAGAAAGCTGAGCACTAAAGAATTGATGCTTTTGAACTGTGATGTTGGACAAGACTCTTGAGAGTCCCTTGGACTGCAAGGAAATCCCACCAGTTCATCCTAAAGGAAATCAGTCCTGAGTATTCATTGGAAGGACTGATGCTGAAGCTGAAACTTCAATACTTTGGCCACCTGATGCAAAGAACTGACTTATTGGAAACGACCCTGATGCTGGGAAAGATTGAAGGTGGGAGGAGAAGGGGATGACAGAGGATGAGATGGTTGGATGGCATCACCGACTCAATGGACGTGAGTTTGAGTAAACTTTGGGAGTTGGTGATGGACAGAGAGGCCTGGTGTGCTGCAGTCCATGGGGTCGCAAAGAGTCAGACACAACTGAGTGACTGAATTGAACTGAACTGAATAATAAGCTATCATACTTTAATATGGTTTTATACATATAATATATACACATACACATGAACTAAAAAGGATTCCATATTATTTCAGTAACACTTTCCTCATTTCTTTACAATATAGTACCTTGAGTGGAAGAAATACAGAGAGATCATAGCTAGCCAGTGGGCAATTATTCATTACCTGACAAAGCCCATAGGCGCATATCACTCAGTCAACATCATCTGCCAACTTGCTTTCTCAGTGGGGAAAACGTTTGAGAATTACTCCTCTTGTTGCATATTGCTACATTTTGTTTCCCAGAGTGTGTTTAAGTCTGATGGGCCAGAGTGATTGAGAGAGCAATGCTTTTTTGTGGTCACCATGGTCTTGGCAGCAATAGTGACTACTTCCCCAGGGCTGAGAATCTGGGAATTCTCATGAGAATTTGTGAGAATCTCATGAAAATTCAGATACATGAGAATCTGGGAAAAGGTTTGGAGGATGAATTTTGCCCCTCCCACATGGGAACTGGCACTCTACTGCCAAACTAGAATGTTATTCTATTATGAAAAAGACAGATTTCTTCCAGGAAGCTTTTTCAACACCCTGAGACAAATTAATTTGCTCCCATCTGTTCTCCCATAGTTCCAAACATATGATTATACTATAGATTCTACCACCTTGCATTCTAAGTATTTGTTTACATCACTGCCTCCTTAGTACATTGAGGAGTTGCTGTAAACAAGGGTTGAATCTTACACAGCTTTGAATTACTATTGCTTATTCACTGTGCTTAGCATTGGAATAAGCATAATAAGCACTGTTAGCTCTTTGCTTTCTTTTATTTCTTGGCTGTGTCACACTGATCTTATTTCCCTGACCAGGGCCAGGCTGGGGACCTCAGCAGTGAAAGCTCAGAGTCTTAAACTCTGGACCACCAGGGAATTCCCCAACTGTCAACTCTTGAACAAGGGGCCAAATATGACCAGAAGAACAAATCAATATTCATCACATTAAATCTGGGGTCCTTTTTTGTTGTCTTGGGTTTTCATTGTGTTTTGTTTTTTTAAATAACAATCTTAAAGGCATCTTTAGTTCACAGCTTTAATCTTATCATGATACCTAGGGGCACCCAAACAATTATTTGTTAATTTATGCCGTGTCAACATGGAAAATATCACACACAGAATAAAGAAATGAATCATACACAGAATTGTTTTTCTGAAACTCAGCTTTGATAGAGTCAGTCCCTTGACAAATTTATTCAGATCCTACTAAATAGCATTCAAGCTCTTTGATTTGGCATTCTGACCTCATCTTTTTTAGGATGCTTCCTGTAATTTCTCCATCACTGTATTCTATTCCCACCAGGCATTTTGGATATTAGATAATCTGGCCTAATCTAAGCCAGAGAGTACCAGAAGACTGGAGTGGATTGCTATTCCCTTCTCTAGAGGTTCTTTCCAACCCAGAGTCCAAATCCATGTCCCCTGTGTCTCCTGCTTGGCGGGCCAATTCTTCACCACTAAGCCACCTTAAAGTAAGTCATTTGTACAGTCCATTTAAGCCACCTTAAAAAGAGGTGGGAAAGGTGCTACTTTAAGACCTCTGCTCACACAATCTTTCCTCTCAGTCAATAAACCCTGTTTCAGTTCCCACTTCTTTTATGAAGCCTTTCCTGAACAAGCCAGAGGGAATTTTTTCTTCCCACCTACAACTTTATATTCATATTGGTAACAAGGGTAAATTAAAATCAAACATGGCCTTTAATATTTGCTTAGAAATGGGCATTTGCCCTACTCCTTAGGTCTCAAAGGATACAAGTAATTATTCCAATTTAGTATTCTTGTAAAGTTTAGGAAATTAAATCTCTCAGGCGAAACTCTGATGTCAATGCCAAGTAAATCCCTCTAGAATTATTTAAAATATTTGAGCCATTCTCTACCAACGACATAAATATTATTGTTGATTTGTTGGTAGAAATGTTCTAAACAATCAAGAAGATATAATTTTATTTCTGGGTCTACTTTAAGAACCATCATCAGGCAACCAAATAGCCTTTCTTAAGCTCTTATTGGGGAAATCCAGGTGAGAAAATGCTTAATTTGGGGGTAGAAATATTAATCTCCAGAAACATTTATTTAAGTTCTTTAAGGTTTTCTCCTTACAATTTTTATTTGAAAATGTTTAAAGCTCCTTGAAGTCTTTTGTCTACCCTAAAGGTCCACTGTATAAGAAATGGATGAATGACTATAATTTATCTGCATCATTTCTGAATTTAAAAGAAGCCTAAATTTACCCAAAAACAAATAAGTAAAAACATACTTTTCTAGTAATTACAGAAAACATTAGCAACATTTTTGGAACTTCTTTTAAAAGGGTTTGCCATAACTTACAACTCAACAGGAAAAATGTAACATTAGCCTCTACAAGGAAATGGTGTTTAAAATTTTTGTGTCAGACATTCCTTACGTATTAAATAAACAATATAAGGAAGGAATATATATTTAAATCATGCTCTTAAACCCCTGATATAATTTTAAGGAGCTTTTCAGTTTATCTTTTAATTTTTAGAGAAATAAAATATCAATGGATTTTAAAATATCATTTCTGTCTGATTAATTATCATCAACTGGGGAAAATGAAGGAAGCTGATGTTATGTACTTCAAGTTGGCAAGTATAAGCCATTTAATGAACTTATTCAAATTATATAGATTTAAAGTTTTTGGTTTTTTAGACTTCAAGTTATCAAGAGTAAGGCATTTAATGAAAAAATATTAATTCAAATTATATAGATTTCAAATATCCATTTCTAATATTGTTTCTAAAGGAATCAGTCACAAATAGTCTGAATTTAAAAGTTAGTAAACAGTTTCAGGAAGCCAAAAGAAGAGATCTTCTCTCTAAAATATACAGTATATTTATGGTTAATGACTATTCAGCAAATTATCAATGTGCAAATGTCCAGGAGAGTCTACTAATCTTCTAAGAGAGTAGACATCACAGAGCAGGCATTTAGTAAGTAACAAATCTATGAATTGACTAAAACAAATGAAGGTAGATTGAAATAAAGCATTCACCAATAGATTAGCACTGTTAGGCTATAAGGAAAAATATGAGGGATAGATAATTGAAGTTTCAAGACACACTGAAATTTAATAAATACGAGGATTATAGAATCTCAGAATATTGTGAAAACATTTGATGTTAGCAGAACTTGACACTGAAGCGTTAGTGCTTTAATAAAGGTAAGTGGTTTCAGGAATGCATTACCACAAGACATGAATATATTCCTAAATGATCTGAAATGTGTGTAAGACTGTTGGCAAATTCTTATTTAAACCATGAATTTTATTATCATTGGAATGGAGCAGACACTTCCTCAACACATTCATTGTGATTTAGCCACTACAGAATTATAAAGTGCAGAAAACATTAGTTGGATTCCCAATAATTATTATGGGGCTATCAAGTTTTAAAACATAGATTTAAGAGCATGTCATTTTAAAAGTAATATTTATTGTAGAGAATTTGAAATAGAAGGAAAAAACAGACAAAAAAGATCTATAATTTCCACTGCACAGGGAAAGCTAGTGTGAAAATTTTTATGTGTTTTTGCCTGCCCTTTTCATTCATCTGTGAGTATTTATTTGGAAAACTAGAATTATTATATGCACAAAACTTTGTATTCTGTTTTTCACATAATGTTTTATTATGTCTGTTTTATCATTACTTTAAATATTCTAAATAAACATTGTTTTAAAGTATTGCACAATATACCATTGTATGGATGATTCACATTAACTTAATTATACTGACCAAATGTTTACAATTAGAATTCTTCACTATTATAAATAATGCTCTGGTGGGCATAATTATATATAAATCTCTGTGTGAGGTTCTAAATATTTCTTTCTTCTAGATTCATGATTACTGGTCACAGATCTGAACATTAGTTTCTTTCACCTATAAACAAATTATTTTCCAATAATTGCACCAGTTTATACTTTTGCCAGAAATACAGTTCAGATCAGATCAGATCAGATCAGTCGCTCAGTCGTGTCCGACTCTTTGCGACCCAATGAATCGCAGCATGCCAGGCCTCCCTGTCCATCACCAACTCCCGGAGTCCACTGAGACGCACGTCCATCGAGTCAGTGATGCCATCCAGCCATCTCATCCTCTGTTGTCCCCTTCTCCTCCTGCCCCCAATCCCTCCCAGCATCAGAGTCTCTTCCAATGAGTCAACTCTTTGCATGAGATGGCCAAAGTACTGGAGTTTCAGCTTTAGCATCATTCCTTTCAAAGAAATCCCAGGGCTGATCTCCTTTAGAATAGACTGGTTGGATCTCCTTGCAGTCCAAGGGACACTCAAGAGTCTTCTCCAACACTACAGTTCAAAAGCATCAATTCTTTAGGTTCCCATTTTACTGTACTTTAAACAACACTATATATAGTATCATTTTTAAAATATGGTTATTTTGATAGGCAAAATAAGTATCCCCTTGTAATTATTTCAGATTATGTTTTTCTGATTAGTCGAACATTTTCAGTTTGTTAAAAATTTTATTTCTTTTGATATTTTTATGTTTCTGTCTTTTATCTATTTTCTAGTGATTATTCCTATTAATTGGGCTTCCCTTGTGGCTCAACTTGTAAAGAATCTGCCTGCAGTGCAGGAGACCTGGGTTCAATCCCTGGGTTGGGAAGATCCCCTGGAGAAGGGAAAGGCTACCCACTCCAGTATTCTAGCCTGGAGAAATCCATGGACTGTAGAGTCCATGGAATCGCAAAGAGTCGGACACGTCTGAGCAACTTTCACTCACTTCACATTCCTATTGACTGATAGAAGCTCTTTATGAAATAAAACAATAGAAATGGTATCCTATTTATTGAAACAATTTCCTAGTTTGTGTCTGACATTGATGTTATTCGTGATATTTTTCACAGATAGCTATATAATTGAATTTATCAATTTCTAACCCTTAGGAATGCTTCAGTTTTTTTGATAGCATTTAAATTTCTTTACATTTTAATATGCACATGGACACAGGAGCAACTTTATACTGTATGCTTAAATGATATTTTAAATACCACAAAGACCAGGAAAATAGTTTTAAAAAACATTTTATAATAGAAAAAAATATATATAACATAAAACTTATCATTTTAACTATATTTAAGTATCTATAGTTCAGTGGCACTAAATTTATATTGTTGTGCATCTATCATCACCATCCAACTCCAGAACATTTCATCTACCCAAACTGAAACTCTGTACCCATTAAACAATAATTCCCCATAGCTTCCCTACCCAGACAACCTTTAATTCCTATAAGTAGCATCACACAATATTTGTCTGTTTGTGCCTAGCTTATTTCACTTGGTGAAATGTTATCAAATTTCATTCATGTGTTAACATGTATCAGAATTTCATTCCTTTTTAAGGCTGAATAATATTCCACTTTTTGTCTATACCACATTTTGTTATCCATTCATCCAGCAGTGGACAGTTGGGTTGTTTGCACCTGTGGCTATCCTGAATAAAATTCTATGAACATGAGAGTACAAAAATAGTCTTTCAAACAACAGTGTTAGTCTATGCAGATACAGTCACTGAAATAGTTTGAGAACACTGACAGTAACTGAAAGTGGTGTAAAAGTGTTAGTCACTCAGTCATGTCCAACTCTTTGGGACCCCATGGATTGTATGTAGCCTGCCAGGATCCTCTGTCTATGAAGTTCTCCAGACAATAATACTGGAGTAGGTAGCCATTCCCTTGTCCAGGGGATCTTCCCGACCCAAGGATGGAACCCAGGTCTTCCACATTGAGGACTGATTCTTTACCAGCTGAGCCACCAGGGAAGCCCATTTGATACCTATTGGTGACACCTAAATTACTCACCTTTACCTAAACCACACAGAGAAAACTTTTGCACTGAATCTTCCTCTCAAAACCTCAAAAGCCATCTCTGTCCATCTAACTTGACATTTTTCTTGAAAATATGCTGGGAAAATGTTAAATAACTAGCTTAAAAGGTAACAGCTCTGGGAGATTGATACTCCCCCAGATAAGCGTATGCATCCAAAAGCACATAACTTGTCAAAGTGTTGTGGAAGAAGCTCCTTGCCCTTTTGGACCTGAGAGCTCAAGAGTTGAATTGAGCATACTATAGATTACTACCTCATTTCTCCACAACTTTTTTTTTTTTTTTCCCCTCAACAGAGGAGTCAGGAATGGCTAAAGAAAATCATACCATAAAAAGTGAGTTTATCCTCACAGGATTTACAGATCACCCAGAACTGAAGACTCTTCTGTTTGTTGTGTTTCTTACCGTCTTTCTGATCACCATAGTGGGCAACCTTGGCCTGTTGATACTGATTTCAAAAGAGCATCGTCTTCACACACCGATGTATATCTTTCTGGGAAACCTTGCTCTTGTGGATTCTTGCTGTGCCTGTGCTGTGACTCCTAAGATGTTAAGGAACTTCTTTTCTAAAAACAGAATGATTTCCTTCTATGAATGCATTGCACAATTTTATTTTCTTTGCACCGTTGAGACTGCAGATTGCTTTCTCCTGGCAGCAATGGCTTATGATCGCTATGTGGCCATCTGCAAACCACTGCAGTACCACACCATGATGTCAAAGAAACTCTGCATTCAGATGACCACAGGGGCCTACATAGCTGGAAACCTGCATTCCATGATTCATGTAGGTCTTCTATTTAGGTTAAATTTCTGTGGATCAAATCACATCAACCACTTTTACTGTGATATTCTTCCTTTATACAGGCTCTCCTGTGTTGACCCTTATGTCAATGAACTGGTACTATTTATCTTTTCAGGTTCAGTTCAAGTCTTCACAATAGGTAGTGTCTTAATATCTTATATCTACATTCTGTTAAGTATTTTCAAAATGAAATCCAAAAATGGGAGGGTTAAAGCTTTTTCTACCTGTGCATCCCACTTTTTGTCAGTTTCATTATTCTATGGATCTCTTTTTTTCATGTACATTAGACCAAATTTGCTTGAAGAAGGGGATAAAGATATACCAGCTGCTATTTTGTTTACGGAAGTCGTTCCTTTACTTAATCCTTTTATTTATAGCCTAAGAAATAAGGAAGTAATAACTATCTTGAGAAAAATTCTGAAGAAAGAAAAATCTCAAAAAAGTTTAAAACAAATGATGTCTACTATACATTAATTGTTTAAATGCAGAAAAAAATTCCAAGTAAAATTTAGTTCAGTTCAGTTCAGTTGCTTGGTTGTGTCTGACTCTTTTTGACCCCATGAACCATAGCATGCCAGGCATCACCAACTCCTGGAGTTCACCCAAACTCATGTGCATTGAGTTGGTGATACCCTCCAACCATCTGTCATCCCCTTCTCCTGCTGCCCTAAATCTTTCCCAGCATCAGAGTATTTTCCAATGCGTCAGCTCTTCACATCAGGTGGAAAAAGTATTGAAGTTTAAGCTTCAACATCAGTCCTTCCAATGAACACCCAGGACTGATCTCCTTTAGGATGGACTGATTGGATCTCCTTGCAGTCCAAGGCACTCTCAAGAGTCTTCTCCAACACCACAGTTCAAAAGCATAAATTCTTCAGCGCTCAGTTTCTTTACAGTCGAACTCTCACATCCATACATGACCACTGGAAAAACCATAGCCTTGATTAGATGGAACATTGCTGACAAAGTAATGTCTCTGCTTTTGAATATGCTATCTAGGTTGGTCATAACTTTCCTTCCAAGGAGTAAGCATCTTTTAATTTCATGGCTGCAATCACCATCTGCAGTGATTTTGGAGCCCTAAAAAATAAAGTCAACCACTGTTTCCACTGTTTCCCCATCTATTTGCAGTGAAGTGATGGGACCAGATGCCATGATCTTCATTTTCTGAATGTTGAGCTTTAAGCCAACTTTTTCTCTCTCCTCTTTCACTTTCATCAAGAGGCTCTTTAGTTCTTCTTCACTTTCTGCCATAAGGGTGGTGTCATCTGCATATCTGAGGTGATTGATATTTCTCCTGGCAATCTTGATTCCAGCTTGTGCTTCCTCCAAGCCAGCGTTTCTCATGATGTACTCTGCATATAAGTTATATCAGCAGGGTGACAATACACAGCCTTGACGTACTCCTTTTCCTATTTGGAATCAGTCTGTTGTTCCATGTCCAGTTCTAACTGTTGCTTCCTGACCTGCATACAGGTTTCTCAAAAGGCAGGTCAGGGGGTCTGGTATTCCCATCTATTTAAGAATTTTCCACAGTTAATGTGATCCACACAGTCAAAGGCTTTGGCATAGTCAATAAAGCAGAAATAGATGTTTTTTTCTGGAACTCCCTTGCTTTTTCAATGATCCAGTGATGTTGGCAATTTGATCTCTGGTTCCGCTGCCTTTTCTAAAACAAGCTTCAACATCTGGAAGTTCACGGTTCATGTATTGCTGAAGCCTGGCTTGGAGAATTTTGAGCATTACTTTACTAGCATGTGAGATGAGTGCAATTGTGCGGTAGTTTGAGCATTCTTTGGCATTGCCTTTCTTCAGGATTGGAATGAAAACTGACCTTTTCCAGTCCTGTGGCCACTGCTGAGTTTTCCAAATTTGCTGGCATATTGACTGCAGCACTTTCACAGCATCATCTTTTAGGATTTGAAATAGCTCAACTGGAATTCCATCACCTCCACTAGCTTTGTTCGTAGTGATGCTTCCTAAGGCCACTTGACTTCACATTCCAGGATGTCTGGCTCTAGGTGAGTGATCACACTATCGTGATTATCTGGGTCATGAAAATCTTTTTTGTACAGTTCTTCTGTGTATTCTTGCCATTTCTTAATATCTTCTGCTTCTGTCATGTCCCTACTATTTCTGTCCTTTATTGAGCCCATCTTTGCATGAAATGTTCCCTTAGTATCTCTAATTTTCTTGAAGAGATCTCTGCTGCTGCTGCTGTTGCTGCTGCTGCTAAGTCGCTTTAGTTGTGTCCGACTCTGTGCGACCCCATAGACGGCAGCCCACCAGGCTCCTCTGTCCCTGGGATTCTCCAGGCAAGAATACTGGAGTGGGTTGCCATTTCCTTCTCCAATGCATGAAAGTGAAAAGTGAAAGTGAAGTCACTCAGTCGTGCCCGACTCTTAGTGACCCCATGGACTGCAGCCTACCAGACTCCTCTGTTCATGGGATTTGCCAGGCAAGAGTACTGGAGTGGGGTGCCATGATCTCTAGTCTTTCCCATTCTATTGTTTTCCTCTATTTCTTTGCACTGATCACCAAAGAAGGCTTTCTTATCTCTCCTTGCTATTCTTTAGAACTCTGCATTCAGATGCTTATATCTTTCCTTTTCTCTTTTGCTTTTCACTTTTCTTCTTTTCATAGCTATTTGTAAAGCCTCCTCAGACAGCCATTTTGCCTTTTTGCATTTCTTTTTCTTGGGGATGGTTTTGATCCCTGTCTCCCGTACAACGTCATGAACCTCCATCCATAGTTCATCACGTACTCTGTCAGATCTAGTCCCTTAAATCTATTTCTCAATTCCACTGTATAATTATATGGGATTTGATTTAGGTCATACCTGAATGTTCTAGTGGTTTTCCCTACTTTCTTCAATTTAAGTCTGAATTTGGCGATAAGGAGTTCATGATCTGAGCCACAGTCAGCTGCTGGTCTTGCTTTTTGCTGACTGTATAGAGCTTCTCCATCTTTGGCTGCAAAGAATATAATCAATCTAATTTCATGTTGGCCATCTGGTGATGTTCATGTGTAGTCTTCTCTTGTGTTGTTGGAAGAGGGTGTTTGCTATGACCAGTGCCTTCTCTTAGCAAATCTCTATTAGCCTTTGCCCTGCTTCATTCTATACTCCAAGGCCAAATTTGCCTGTTACTCCAGGTGTTTCTTGACTTCCTACTTTTGCATTCCAGTCCCCTATAATGAAAAGGATATCTTTTTTGGGTGTTAGTTCTAAAAGGTCTTGTAGGTCTTCATAGAACCATTCAGCCTCTTCAGTGTTACTGGTCAAGGCATAGACTTGGATTACGTTGATATTGAATGGTTTGCCTTGAAAACGAACAGAGATCATTCTGTCATTTTTGAGATTGCATCCAAGTACCACATTTTGGATTCTTTTGTTGACTATGATGGCTACTCCATTTCTTCTAAGGGATTCCTACCCACAGTAGTAGATATCTGAGTTAGTCATCTGAGTTAAATTCACCCATTCCAGTCCATCTTAGTTCGCTGATTCCTAGAATGTTGACATTCACTCTTGCCATCTCCTGTTTGACCGCTTCCAATTTGCCTTGATTCATGGACCTAACATTCCTGGTTCCTATGCAATATTGCTCTTTATAGCATTGGACTTTGCTTCTATCACCAGTCACATCCACAACTGAGTGTTGTTTTTGCTTTGGCTCCATCCCTTCATTCTTTCTGGAGTTATTTCTCCACTGATCTCCAGTAGCATGTTGGGCACCTACTGACCTGGGGAGTTCATCTTTCAGTGTCCTATCTTTTTGCCTTTTCATACTGTTCAAGTGAAATTACACAGAGAAAATGTACAAATTTCATGTAAAATATTAAAATATATCATAATACAATCAACTTACACAGAAATATGTAAGGTAGGAATGTCTTAATTCAAAATGACAAAACCCCAAAACCAAATTTTGAATTAATTCAAGAAATAACACAAGACTTCCCTGGTGGTCCAGTGGTTAGGACTTCACCTTTCAATGGAAGGTGTGTGGGTTCAATTCCTGGTTGTAGAACTAAGATTCCATATGCCTTGCAGCCAAAACAAACAAACAAACAAAACAGAAAACAGAATCAGTATTGTAACAAATTCAATAAAGACCTTAAAAAATGGCCCACATCAAAAAAATCTTAAAAAAAAAAAAATAACACATACATTTCCAAGATCATGGATTGTTTTAGCATGAGGGATTATCACCAAGCAAAAGAAAAACAGCAATTATATCACAATAAAACTGAAAAAAAAGTTCTTAAACTGTCAGACAAAAGTAAGAATAAAAACAAAATTAGCAGTTACAAATATAAAGGGTAGTTCTATTAAACCTTAATAGCAAGTGTACATTAATAATTTGGCATGTGAACACTCCAGTTAAGCTAAAAGGGTTTAAGGGCATGTGAATCTTCAACCCATGAAATCACTTACAACAATTTGTGACAAAGTTGAGGTGAGTGAATTTTGTGGAATCACTTTTAATAGCACATTGTAGTTAGAATAGAGTTAGTTAGGAAATAAAGGTGTGATATAAAAGTGAATACTAAATTTCCAAGTTGACTTTCCTATCAACTTGTGTAATGAAAGATGGAATGTCAATTTTCAAGAGTAGTTATCTTCACAGACATTTATTTACCCCCATATAAATATGCATAATAATGCTATCACATAAAGTTCCAGGCAAAACCTCATTTAGGATTTGAAGAGTGTGTTGCCAGTGAGTTAGGCTAAATTTCTCTATCCACCTTCCTGAGAGATGAGGAAGGGGTTCAACAATGAGGACACTTACTACACTATATGGAAATATGAAGAAAAGTATGCTTCTTGAACTGTGGCTAGGGCTTATCTGAAACTATTTTTTTCTTTTCCTGCTGTAAAACCTGAAGTTCTAGAAGGTAGGTAGAACTGCATGAACTTCATATGACATAATGAAAGAATTTCTTTCCAGTTATTTATTCAACATAGATCTACAGAGAAGCACTATCTATGCAGAAGCACTGCTTTAGGTGCTGGGATAACTAGCTACCAAAATACCAGGTTTTCCATTTTTTTAAATAACAGAACATTTCCGTAACTTTAATGACTAACTTCTTCCAAGAAGGACTCTTATCAAGTAAAAGAAATCCCCCCTTCCACCTTTTCTCCTGACGCTCTGAGGTCACATCTAAATTACAGGTCAGGTTGTAGCTATGGCCCAGCCTAGCTAGCCACCCAAGACTGACTTCACATGGAAAATCAACATGTTGAGTGTATTTAGAGAAAGTGGCAGGCATGCAAGTACAATATTTCTAATTCTCTAACTCATGAATACAAAACTATAACTACTTAGTTTATATTTGTAATTTCCATAAAAATCTAATTCAGCTCATCCCATGTAAGCAAAGATTTCAAGATTGAAAATGGAGACATTTCAAGATTTCCTTTGTTGTTTCAATCTTCCTACCCATTTTTAGCCCCTGCAAAATTGCTCTGAAGTTGGCATTGCTTGCTGATGCAGATCTGTTTTATCAGTGAGCCAATTCACTACCTGGTTTCAAATACTGGTTCATAACTGATGTGATGAAGCATCAGGGAGGCAGAACATATGCCTATAGTCCATTCACCTCTATAAATCATACTAAATGTTAGAACTTTACGTCTTCAGATTAATATCATAAATCTCAGGTTGTATTTTTAATCTGTTAAAACGGGACTATATTTGGACTATGTATAAGGGAGAAATAATGTGTTTTATTAGACAATTGTTCCTACTCCAGAGAAAATAAAAGACCTCATGGCAACCTTAAATGTTCCTGAGTCCTATATGTCTTTCAGAAATTTAAAATTAGTGTTGTAAATTATTTCTATTAATTTGAAGTTTTCATTAATTTTTTACTAAAATACAGTTTTAACTAAATAAAGACATGACTATCTCATTTCTTTTCCAAAGAGGGTAAACTTGTTAATGGGGTTAGGCTCATTTATTACTTAAAAAAATGTTTAGGAACTTCCCTGGTGGTCCAGTGGTTAAGACACTGCACTTCCACCACTGGATTGCAGGTTTGATCCCTGGTTGGGGAACTAGGATCCCTTCTGTGCATGGCATGATCAAAACAAAAATTTTAAGATATTTGTAGTATACACTGGGTATATAAGGTAGGAGAGGAAGTATGCTGTGATACAAAAACAACATAAATATACAATATAGCATAGCATAGTAACTTTATTCAAAAATATTTCATGTGTAAATACTTACTAGGTACAGTCTTAACTTAGTTTAATCTCCTATAGCTCACAAGTACAAAGGTTATATTTTGCTACAACATTTACATTGTACTGTTTCAGCAAAAATTCACTAATATTCTATGGATCTTGTAGTTAATAGATAAATAATTTGCAAAACTTCAGAAAATTGAATTATAAAGATAATTTTTAAATTTATGTAACATAACTATACTTAAAGGTAAAATCAAAATTTAAAGAAATTAAAGAAATTTAAAATATATGTAACAATCTTCTTTATGACTCTATAACGACCAGACAATATGTTTTAAAAGATTTCTTATAGAACTACTTAGTGGTTAACTCTTCAAATCCTTAAAAACCAAATATCTCTTGGACATTAAAAGGATAATAAAGGAATATTATGAATAATTCTATGCCCATAAATTTGATAACCTAGATGAAATGGACCAATTCCTTGAAAGATACAATCTGTCAAAACTCATACAAAAAGAAATAGACAATCTGAATGAGTTTATATCTATTACAGAAGTTGAATCAATAATTAATTAACCTTCCAAAACAAAAAGCACCAGGCCCAGAGAGGTTCAATTAATACTTTCTACAAAACATTTAAGGAAGAAATTGTACCAATTTCCTACAATTTCTTTCCAAACATTGTGGGCAGTGGGAATATTTTCTAACTCATTCTATGAAGCCAATATCACTCTAAAACCAAAACCAGACAAAGACAATACAAGAAAACTATAGATTAATATTTCTCATAAACATAGATGAAAAATTTTCAGCAAAATATTAGCAAAGTGAATTTAACAATATATTAACAGTTATACACCATGACCAAGTGGAATTTATTTCAGGTATGCAAGGCTGGTTCAATATTTTAAAAAGCAATTAATGTAGTTTATTACATCAGCTGGTTAAAGAATAAAAATTACATAATCACCTTAATAGATGCATAAAGAGTATTTGATAAAATTCAACATCCACTCATGATAGAAATTCTCAGTAAACTAAAAGTGGGGAAAGATGTCCTCAACTCAATAAATAATATCTACATAAAATTATAGTTAACATCAAACTTATGGTGAGAAACTTGAAACTTTCCCACTTAGATCAGAAGCAAAGCAAGCAAAAACACCGTAGCTTTTCAACATTGTACTGGAATGCTAGCTAATGCAATGAAACAGGAAAAGGAAATACAAAAGGATCTTGAAAATTTTAAATTACAATGGCAGAAATTTTTAAAAGCCAATTTGAGTTAAAAGATTAAGCTGACCTAATATTTTAGAAAGTAGAAAAAAAGGATTGAAGACTAAAGTAAAAAGATAAGGAGTTTATATAATAGGAATTGTCATCATCTTATCAAATAATAGGAAAAAATAAATACTACTTGGGAAATATTTACATATTAATAAATACAAGAAGAATACACAGGATGATTGTGAAGTGAAATGATGAGACAAAAGAAAACAAGGATTAAAACCAGACTAAAGTGACAGAGAGCTACAGAGAAGTGTTCAATTTAAATATTTAATGTTCCTATTGGCCATTTTGGAGAAGGCAAAGGCACCCCAGTCCAGTACTCTTGCCCGGAAAATCCCATGGACGGAGGAGCCTGGTAGGCTGCAGTCCATGGGGTCGTGAAGAGTCAGACATGCCTGAGCGACTTCACTTTCACTTTTCACTTTCATGCATTGGAGAAGGAAACGGCAACCCACTCCAGTGTTCTTGCCTGGAGAATCCCAGGGATGGGGGAGCCTGGTGGGCGCCGTCTATGGGGTCGTATAGAGTCAGACACGACTGAAGTGACTTAGCAGCAGCAGCATTGGCCATTTTGATGTCATCTTTGGAAAAAAATACCTATTTAGTTCTTCAGGGTGTTTTAAAATCAGATTGTTTTTTGTTTCATGAGTTTTTCATATATTTTAGATACTAACCCTTTACTAGATATATAGTTTGCAAAAATGTTCTCTCATTGTGTAGGTTGTCTTTTCATTTTGCTAATTGTTTCTCTTGTGTGAGGAAGCTTTTGAAAAGACACTCAACATCACTGATCATCAGGGAAATGCAAATCGAAACCATAGCGATGGTATTGCCTCACATCTGTTGGAGTCTTATCATCAAGAACACAAAAGACAACAGGCGCCGGCATGGATGGTATTGAAAAGGCAACTCTTTCACACTGGTGGTGGAAATGCAAACTGGTCCAACCACTGTGCAAAACACATGGAAGTTTCTCAAAAAACTAAAAATAGATTTACTAATCCAGCAATTCCACTTCTGCATATATATCCAAAGGGAATGAAAACAGGATTTTAATGAAATAGCTACACTACAATGTAATGTTTATTACAGCTTTATTCACAATAGCCAACAAATGGAAACAACCAGTGCTCATCAATAGATGAATGAGTAAAGAGCGATGTGTTACATACACACAATGGATTATTTGATCCTAACAAAAAAGATTGTCATTTGCAACAATATGGATTGACCTTGAACACATTGGGCTTCCTTGGTAGCTCAGATGGTAAAGCGTCTGCCTGCAATGCGGGAGACCTGGGTTCGATCCCTGGGATGGGAAGATACCCTGGAGAAGGAAATGGCAATCCACTCCAGTACTCTTACCTGGAAAATCCCATGGACAGAGGAGCCTTGTAGGCTACAGTCCATGGGGTCGCAAATAGTCGGACACGACTGAGCAACTTCACTTGAATACATTACGCTGAGGTAAGTCAGACAAAGAAAGAGAAATACTGTATGTTATCACTTATACATAGAATCCAAAAAAGGCAATCCTGTAAAAAGAGTAAAATGATGGTTACCAGGGGATTAGTATGGGGAGGGCACAGTGGTAGTGCTTAAGGCTACAAACTTGCAACAGTTAGGGATCTAATGCACATAGAGACCTATGCACGATATAATGAATATAGACAATAACATTGTACTATAATTATGGAATGTGATAAATAACAATAGCAATCACATCACAATATATAAATATTGAAGTACACACTGTTATACAAAGTTACATGTCAAATTTATTCAATAAAAATTTTTAAATAATTAAACTTCTAGAAAATAATTTTGTGTCAAAACAGTAAGAAAAAAGGCCTTATTAACTAAAGGAGAATTTTTTTTAATAAGAGAAAAGTGATATCATAATGTATTACATGGCATAGATATCAGCAACAAATACATATTCAAAATAATAAAAATAATGACTACTGATTTAACCAAAGTGGTGATTTAACTGTACTGAGAGGGTAAAGGGAATGAAAGAGTATTCTCTGAGGAGGGCTGTGGTATAGTGACAGAGCTATTATCTTCCTCTGCAGAAACATCTATAAGAAACTATAAAAAGCAGTATAAGCGTATCACATAGAAATACAAAAATGAGTCTAGAAAAAATTTAGGAGAGTTGAAACTGGTTGAGGGTTGGGGAGGGCAAAATTAGGGTTAAGGTATAGATGCTATTTTTTTTATTATAAAGGCTTTTATTATAAACCTTTATTATAAGGCTATTTTAAATTATCTGATATTTGAAATGCTGCAAATTATTTTGATAAAAATAAAAGAAGAATTTTAAAACATTGGTAACATTATTTTAAACTTGAGTCTTTTGCTCCTTTCCACGTCCAATATTTATGATAGAAAATTAAATTAGCATTTTTGAAGAAAGGTATGTTCCAAACATTTGAAATTCCAAGCTTTTTTTGGTCTCTGTGTCCCTCAGAAATTTGCAGCAACATGGATGGAACTAGAGGAAGAGAAGTAAGTCAGAGAAAGAAAGACAAATACCATGTGGTATCACTTACACATGGAATCTAAAATATGACACAAATGAACTTACTTACGAAGCAAAAGCAGATTCACAGATACAGAGCACAGTCTTGTGGTTGCCAAAGAAGGCGTGTGGGGGAGGCATGGATTGGGAGTTTGGGGTTAGGAATGTAAACTATTACATACAGAATGGATAAACAGGATCCTACTGTATAGCATAGAAATTGTATCCAATATCCTGTGATAAAGCATTATGGAAAAGAATGGATATGTATAATGGAATCATTATGCTCTACAGCAGAAATGAACACAATACTGTAAATCAGCTTTACTTCAATAAAATAAATTTTTAAAAAATTAACAGAAACTCCTTGGGAAAAGTATATTATTACAAAAAGTGGCAAGAGAATTTGCATCATAAATGCCAAGGGAGGACCTAAAGGAAAGGTACATATTAAATGCTGCATATACAGAATGAAAGAATTTTTGGCCAAAGGTAAAAAATGAGTCTTTAGGCATCCAATTAGGGTAAGACTTTGAAAACTGCTGGGGCAGGCCTAGACAAGAAGCAGAACTGGCCTGATGCAGCCACAGATTCTGAGATATTTGCAACTTTGGGGTATGCTGGGCTCCTGTGGGGATAAAACTTCTTTACCATCTAACCACGACTTACAGTCCAATTACTTATTGCTGCATGATCCCAAAACTTGATGACTTAAAACAACAACAATCACTATATTATATCTCCCATGGTTTGGGGTTGACTGTGCTCACCCAGGCAAGTTCTTATTTAGTATTTATCATGCGGTTGTAGTCAAACGGTGGCTGGGGCTACAGTCATCTCAAAAGCTTCTTCAGTTGTATGACTGGCCGTTGATGCTAGCTGTCAGATGGGATCTAAGCCAACACGTGGCCTCTCCTTGTGATCAGTGTTAAGGGTTGAATTTTTGGCAATAGGATCCTTACAGATGTAATCAAGTTAAAATGAGGTCATTAGGATGAGCCCTAAACCTATATGACTAGTGTCCTTTAGAAAAAGGGGACACAGAGACAGATATGCAGAGGGAAGACAGTGCAGAGGGACAGGAGAATGCCTTACGAAGGTGAATTGGAGTGATGTACCTAAGTCAAGGAACAACAAGGAGCGCTAACAAACCGCCAGAAGACGGGAGGAGGCAGCGAATGATTCTTTTCATAGGTTGCAGAGGGAGTGTGGCCCTGCCAACACCTTAATTTCAAACTTCTAGCCTCCAGATCTGTGTGATGACACAATTCTGCTGTTTTAAGCCACCTTTCTGTGGTACTTTGTTATGGCAGTGCTAGAAAACAATACACTTGGGTTTCCTGACAGCATGGCTACTGGGTTCCAAGAATATACCAAGAAAGCAGGGCAGGAGTGCATGACATTTTGAAGGCCCAGCTTGGGAAGTCACATAAAAGCAATCTTTGAGACAATCACTACATTTTACTCATTTAAGGAAAGGGGACAGAGTGTCAATGCCACTCTATAAGATGTTCTTGTGGAATGAGATATACTGTGTTGGCCTTCACAATTTATACAGTTTACAAGAGCTTCCCTCACAGCTCAGTTGGTAAAGAATCTGCCTGCAATGCAGGAGACCTGGGTTTGATTCCTGGGTTGGGAAGATCCCCTGGAGAAGGAAATGGCAACCCACTCCAGTATTCTTGCCTGGAGAATCCCATGGACAGAGAGCCTGGCAGGTTATAGTCCATGGGGTCGCAAAGAGTCAGACGTGACTTAGTGACTAAACCACCACCACCACCACAAGAGTTGAGGAAGAGTTGAGAAGGATATCAACGGCTAGTTTGAAGGGAAAACATTAAGGACTGCTTAGTCACTTATTCTTTGTAAAATTTGTTCTTCCCTGGATAAAGAGGACTCTTGTGAAACAAAAAACAAAGCAGGGAACACCAAAGGAATTCAGCTTTTCAGATATGGAGCTTCTCAGATGTCCTTTAACTCCCATGGTCCCAATAAGTCAAAATACTACAAGAGAGGTACAGTTATCATCACTCGTGACAAGAAAATGAAGCCCAGTATGGCTGAGTCACTTGCTCAGGGTCCCATAGTAGAATTTGTGTTCTGAATCCCAGGCTAACTGCAAAACCTGCATCTCACCTATCATGTAAGAAGTCACATGAAAGATCTGATGAAGATGTCTGATGAAAGATCATCCTGAGGGCTGCACTGAATAGTTCAACCCATGCAGTGCCGAACAGCATGGTACTTTTCATTTACTCTCCAAGATTTAAAAATCAGGAGAATATTTATGAAAGCAAAATGTAACTTTGAAAAACTGGGAGATCTGGCAATAATTATTTCTTTTTATGCCACCTGCCTTGTCTCTTTGAACATCTGAACACGTAACTTACATTACAAAATACTGCTTTTCATCATACTTCATTATTTCAATTTTGCAGTGAAAACATTCACCAACTTGCTACTATAAACTATAAAATATATTGATTTGAACAATTTCTCACTGTCTTAGTTCACCTTTTATAGTGAAAATGTTAAAAGGAAAAAAATGAGCAAAAATGCCCAGAAGGGGTAATTTATTAGCTAATATATAGTTATATATAGTGGGTTTTTTTAAAGCAAAATAACCAACAATAAACAAGTTAAATATATTAATTCCATTTTTAAAAAGAAAATCTTACACAGTAGATGACTGCTAAGCTGTAAGTCCTTTTTTAAAAAAAGAGTTTTATTGGGCAGGATTTTAGGTATGAACTTGATAGAAATATGATGGGACAATAGTCAACATAATTCATTTTAAGCAAGTGTATGTTATCCTTTTATTAAATATGAACATACTGTTTCACTTAAATTATTTTCATGCTTTTTAAATAATTTTACGTGTTGTTTTTGCTGGTGAATCTGTATCAATCCCAAGGAACTAAAGAAACAAAACTAGTTAATCCTGTTTAATGTGTTAACAAGAAAGTAAATTCTATTTTACAAAAGAAAGAAAGCCAAATGTTTATGTGGGGAAGAGTGTATTATCAAATTAGTATGCTAATTTTGGAGATATGAGTCACTGCATGCTAATATGACTTACAGATATAGTTTGAAAGATTTTCTTTAGAAGATAAAGATAGAAGAATATGTATGTCATATAGAAAATTTGAAATAAAAATCCAAACCTTTTTATTAAGAGAAAAAATTACTGGGAGTTTTTTAAACTATGATTTCATGGAGAGATATGCATCTGTGTGAAACTAGTTCTTCACAAAACCAGAGATGGAAAATGAAAGGTAACACACCCTGAGACACTGATGGGCATCTGAGGGCATCTAAGCACGGGTACTTATGTCATCTACAAAGGTGGAAGTGAAGTGAAGTCGCTCAGTCGTGTCTGACTCTTCGGGACCCCATGGACTGTAGCCTACCAGGCTCCTCCGTCCATGGGATTTTCCATGCAAGAACACTGGAGTGGGTTGTCATTTCCTTCTCCAGGGGAACTTCTCGACCCAGGGATTAAACCTGGGTCTCCTGCATTGCTGGCAGATGCTTTACCCTCTAAGCCACCAGGGAAGCCCCAACAAAGGGGGAAGCTGGAGCTATATTTGGCATGTTTGCAATAAATCTGGAGATGATTATAATAAATCTTTAATAAATTAATACAATAAATTATTATAATAAATCCATAACAAGTAGACTAAAAGAGTTGCTTGACGTTATCACAGTTAGGGACGACAGGACAAATTGGTTTATCCATCTCTGGATAAAGATTAGCTGAATAGAGATTAGCTCTATGAGTAGGCAAAGAAATGTAATTTGAGGGGCTCTAAACAATTCTCCTAGTCAAAATATTTCTTCATCTCCATAGCAACGACATATTCCACCATTAGAATGTTGAGACAAACATGGTGAATAGATTTTATCTTTCCTGACAAGTGAGCAAGTAAGAGCATGACTGAATGATTAGGGATGCTGTTCAGGGATTCAAAAATTAAATGTGTTATTCTCCCCTAGTTTAGAGGCAGCCCGTGTTCCACATGACTTCCATGAAAGTAGGGGTGCAATCTGCATCCCCAGGGCCTACCTCAATGCCTAGCACCAGCTGAGGTGCTCAAACAGTATATGAAGAAAGGCAGGAAGGAAGGGAGAAAGACAAGAAGCAAAAACTTAGGATTAAGGCCTTGAAAGTCCAGGTGTTAAAATGGAAATAACGTCCTCAGAAAGTGTGACTCATTTTCTCAGTAGCATAAAATCAACTCAATCTCTATTTTACCAGCTATTCAGCAGGAAACAGCCCAGAGCGGAGGAATGAGGCACAATTCTAGGAAGCGGTCAGTCCCACACACCAAGGCAAGACCGTGCCCTAGGTATGATACCTGGAAGACTGGGGCAGCCTGAGGATGCCAGGCTGCACGGGAAGAATCAGAGCTGGATGTGGCAGGGAGCAGGGCCCTGAATGCAGTTATCTTAGCTCTGTGCTGGCTGAACACAGAATGTGACTACCCAAAGAGCACATCACCTGAGCACTCTCTTAAGAATCTCACGCTGTCACAAGAAAAAACATAAGGCTGAAATTTATCATGACAAGAAGTCTTGCAGGGCCAAGTTATGAGCACCAACGAAATGATGTTTTTTGCATAATTTCCTCAGCAACCTGAAGGCTGTTACACTCTCCACTGTCTCCTCTTCATCTCTTCCTGTAAAGTGTGTCCTCTCTCTTCCTGTCATCATCAGGAAGGCATGCACTGAGTTTAACATTCTCTTAGTGTGGGAAATCATATAGAGCGACACACAGTGAAAAGAAATACACAGGTGCAATCTCTGCTCCTCACAAATTTACCTAATGAAGGACATTAAAATGGAGAAGGAAATGGCAACCCACTCCAGTATTCTTGCCTGGAGAATCCCATGGACAGAGGAGCCTGGTGGGCTACAGACCTTGGGGTCACAAGAGTCCAGCACAACTTAGCGACTAAGCCAGCCAGGACATTAAAAAAGAAAAGAAAATGGTATAAGCTATTTACAGTATATAAATTGAATAAAATTAACTAATGTGCATGAGTGCTGTGCTAAGTTGTTTCAGTCGTGTCCGACCCTGTGCAACCCCATGGCATGTAGCCTGCCAGGCTTCTCTAGTCACGGGATTCTCCAGACAAGAATACTGGAGTGGGTTGCCATGCCCTCCTCCAGGGGAATCTTCCCAACCCAAGCATTGAACCCCATGTCTCTTACATCTCCTGCATTAACAGGTGGGATATTTACCACTAGTGCCACCTGGGAAGCCCATAATTAACTCATATTAATTGGCTAATGTAATTGACTAATATTAAACTAAATAGTTTAATAATAGACTTTCTAAATAGATTTTCCCGGTGGCTCAAATGGTAATGCATCTGCCTACAATGTGGGAGACCCAGGTTCGATCCCTGGGTTGGGAAGGGTCCTCTGGAGAAGGAAATGGCAACTCCAGTACGCCTGCCTGGAAAATCCCATGGATGGAGGAGCCCATTAGGCTACATACAGTCCATGGGGTCGCAAAGAGTCGGACATGACTGAGAGACTTCACTTTAAACTAAATAGGACTTCATTCTTCATAATACTTTTCCCTCTCAATTTTTTCTTCTATTTAACTAAACATATTTAAATATGTAGCCCCTACTTAGACAGAACTAATTTTTGAAATAGATTTATTACTCTCTTCCTGAGGAAATACTCACTAAGAAAATAAGTCTTATTTGAGGACTGATGAGAGGAAACGAGTCTCAAAATTTAATAATTATGTGTCCTTCTATGTACTCACATCTGAAAAAATGAGTATTGTGGTTAACCAGACTTACAAGCTTAGTTCAAATATTTCAATAAAGATAAGACATTTATTTATTGATTCACGCATCATTCAATAAATATTTGTTAAGCATTTTATTATATACTAGACACTGTGCCAAGCACTGTGTACTATGAGTTAAGTCAAACAAGACTTCTGCTCTCTTAGGTTTTAAGTAATCCAAGGAAGGAAAATGTTAAACAAAATTATTACTGTTTAATAATGCTTAAGAGGATTTAAATGTAATGTATTTTATTACTTCAGTCTCGTTTTATCAGAAGCTCCATGTTCCCTATTGAGATGTTAGACCCCTGAGCAGGATCTGCAGGGGGCAGTCTAAAAACAGATTCTTGTAGCATTTAGCTCATCAGTCCCGTCAAAGATCTGTAAATGCCCTGGGGAGTCATCAGAGTATGGAGAAATAGGAAACAGACATCTCTGGGGAGCTAAGCTGAAGGCTCTGGGCTTTCCCCCGTCCCACCCACTGTGGTAAGGAGGGGCTTGCCTCCCCCTCACTCTGCTTAGTCCCTTAAGAAGGGACACGTGCCCCCTGGAGCTTGAGGAACCTATGGAAGAATATCCGATCCACCTTTGAAAAGTTAAAAGCTGTAAGGACTTGGCTAGATGAGGCTGGGCGAAGCCGTGAAAAGTCAGGTTGAGTTGGGAGAGACCTGCATTTCCACTGTCCAGGTATCCATTAGCCGTTCCTGTTACCTGAGGACTGAATGTCTTTCCCCACAGACGGAGCTGACCTGTGGTCCCAATAAAGGAGAGCTCCTAAACAACCTGAGAGCACCAGGACCCCAACAGGGAGGAACCAGCCTGCCAGGAAGCCAGGCACTGAAGGGAGAGCGGTGAACAAGACAGCTGAAGGAGAGACACTGACTTCTCACGCTAAAGGAACCACACTAGAAAAGTCTGTGGAGGGCGGCGTCTGAGAAACTCCCCACAGCGGCCCTTAAAAGAGAAAGAGCAGCCCTGTGTGTGGGCCTCCATAGCCCCAAGGTCAGAGGACACCTGAGGCAGCCATACAAAACTGTACTTATTCCTAGTCTACTCTTCCCACGGTTTGACCACAGAGGAGTGACTGAGGAGGAAAAGTGACTGAGGGCAGAGAGAAGAGGCCGGTCAAGTCTCCTCCCAGCCAGAGGCAAGACTAAACCAGCAGAGCACGGAGTTTCAACTCAGAATGGTGTTTTAGTTTTAATATTTCACGGATTAGACTGATTATCAGACTGGACTGAACTTTTTTGGGTTGCTGTCAAAAAGAACTACTTTATTAATTATTTGTATGTGCTCAGGTGCTTAATTAATTGTGTCCGACTCTTTGCGGCCCCATGGACTGCTGCAACACACCAGGCTCCTCTGTCCAGGCAAGAATACTTGGATTCTCCAGGCAAGAATACTGGAGTGGGTTGCCATTTCCTATTCCAAGGGATCGAACCCATGTCTCTTGCGTCTCCCACATTGGCAGGTGGATTCTTTACCACTAGTGTCATCTGGTAACCCAAAAACCTACCCTAGACTTAATTGATGTGTGGGAAGAATGGATCGGTGGAGCTTAAACAGAGCGATGATAAATAGTCACTCTCAAACTTGGACTTTACTGCCTCCCACATTGAAGAAATTCAGAGCGCTGTGAAAACATAAGAGAGAGGATTAGCCCATGATAGATGGTCAGGAAAAACTTCGCTGAAGAAATAAATATCAAGTAAATTTTGATTAGAAAAACAAATAAGAATTCTTCTAACCAAGGCAACAAAAAATTTTAAACATTTTCTAGTACAGCAAGGAGCAAGTGTCTTTTGGTTTCGTGGTTGCAGTCACCATCCATAGCTAATAATGGTTACCATTTACTGAAAGTTTCAGATGTGCTAAACACCATGCTAAGTGCTTTACATGTGTTATCTTACTTAAGCCTCACAACAAACATGAAAAGTGAACCCACTGAGACGTAAGAAGTGCTATAACTTTCCCAAAATTTCTCAAGCAGTAAAAAGAAGAACTGAGGTTATGAGCAAATGTCTAAATCCAAAGCACATGGTTTAGATGTGAAAGTCATGAGTTAACTAGAGAGTAGCTCTGCTAGGGGCTTCCCTGGTGGCTCAGAAGTAAAGAATCTGCCTGCAATGCAGGAGACTTGGGTTTCATCCCTGGGTCTGGAAGATCTCCTGGAAAAGAAAATGGCATCCCATTCCAGTATTCTTGCCTGGGAAATCCCAGGGACAGAGGAGCCTGGTGGGCTATAGTACACGGGGTCACAAAAGAGTCCAACATAACTTAGCAACTAAACAACAAGCTCTGCTTGTTTATCTAGAAGGTTCTCCAGTACCTGGGGTGGGGAATTCCTACCCACCTTCTGTGGTGGAAGGAGAGAGAGATCACAGCACCTTCTACTCAAAGACTCAAGGCCTTTCCCTCCCCTTCCTGCTTCCAGGCATCTTCTTACTGCAAATGGGAAGGGAGGGGCACCCCTGCCGTGGAGGTTGGTTTATAGTTATGATAATGAAATTGGATTCTGCTGCCCCTAAATTCGTCCTGGAAGAAATATTAATCCCAAGTGTTTGAACCCTTTCTAGTTGTTATTTAGATAATTTCCTATCGTTCGTATCTTTGAATGTGCCTTTAGGTCTTGAGCAAGAAAAATGCCACTCTGCAACTTATTTTAAGTGTTCATGAAAAACACTCATGACTGGCCCTATGGTGTGTGTCCCTGAAATCCACTGCCACCCTCAGTACTTAAAATGAACCGTCCAAACCAAATTGCATTGCATGTGGTAGCAGTTCATTTCAGGAGCCAGAGGACAAGCCACAGGAACCCAAGTTCCTCCTGTTCTCTCAAAGGACCTGGATCCACTTTAAACGAGATAAAGTCAGATTTTTTTGAGGCAGCTAATCTTAAACTGGCACCCCACTCCAGTACTCTTGCCTGGAAAATCCCATGGATGGAGGAGCCTGGTAGGCTGCAGTCCATGGGGTCGCTAAGAGTCGGGCACGACGGAGCGACTTCACTTTCACTTTTCACTTTCATGCATTGGAGAAGGAAATGGCAACCCACTCCAGTATTCTTGCCTGGAGAATCCCAGGGACAGAGGAGCCTGGTGGGCTGCCGTCTATGGGGTCGCACAGAGTCAGACACGACTGAAATGACTTAGCAGCAATCTTAAACCAACAACTGATGTTTAGCAAAATCATTGAAAGACAAAAAAAAAAAACAAAAACCCTCAGTGGTGCAGTCTTATTTGGGAAAAAGCATAAAAACACAACTTTTTAGAAATTCTTCCATTTTGAGATGCAAGAATGGTCTATAATGAAGTGCTGTGTTTTGAAATAACCTTAACTGGAAACCAGACTTGCCCTGATAACGTAGCCCCGGCCCTCATCCCTGCTGGCATGCAGCCACAGGACAAGCCATGACAGCTCCACTCCTGCCCAGACTGGAGCCTAACCCCACAGGCCGAGCAGAGGCTGCCTCCTCCCCGTGGGCGGCCTTGTTTCCAAACAAAACCTCATAGTGTCTGAGCTCTTATGCTTTGGGAGCTATGTACCTGCTTATTAATATTTAACCTGCACAACTGTCTATTCTCATCTTTCATCCTCAAGCATTTCTGGCTTGTGTAGAGGTTAACATCAGTCTCATATCTCTGTACTTTCTGGTTCTAATCAAAAGAGAAGGAATGCAGTGAACTGACAAGCAGACAAGGATCAAAGTATTCATTTTCTCTATGGAGGCCTAACACCCTATGGGCTTCCCAGGTAGCTCAGCTGGTAAAGAATCCACCTGCAATGCGGGAGACACTGGTTTGATTCTTGGGTCCAGAAGATCCCCTGGAGAAGGGATAGGCTACCCACTCTAGTACTCTTGGGCTTCTCTGGTGGCTCAGATGATAAGGAATCCACCTGCAATGCGGGAGACCTTGGTTCGATCCCTGGGGTGGAAGATCCCCTGGAGGAAGACATAGCAACCCACTCAAGTATTCTTGCCTGGAGCATCCCCATGGACAGAGAAGCCTGGCGGGCTATAGTCCATGGGATCGAAAACTGTTGGACACAACTGAGCAACTTAGTACAGGACAGCACAATCACCCTACAGTACTTCTACTGGGGGTGGGAGTGGGGTGTGGGGGTGGGGTGGAGGGTTGTAGGTGGGGGTGGTGAAAGTACTCAATTAAAGAAACTAATTTAGAATGAAGCCAAAAGAAATGAGGCTACCTGTTAACTCCAGCCAAATCTGAACCTTAGGACCTGGACTGGAGGTCCTGGAGGTCTGAACTGGAGTGTCTTGGGCCAGCAGGCAAACCCTTTGTACATCCTTAAGCAGCAGTGGTATGATGGATGGGGGCCCATCTCAAAGAGCCCGGTTATCAGCAGAAGAGAGTGCCTGAAAGCACAGGAAAGAAATAGCTTCTAGAAGGCAGGCACCATGCCAGGTCTGTTTACAGAGCCTGTAAACACTGTCTCCTTTTAAGAATCTGCCAAGCAGAGAATCTGATATCTTGCTTTTAAATATGGCTTTCAAACACAGTTTTCAAACATAGCTACTCACTGGAATCACTTGGTAAGGTTTAAAAAAAATTATAGTGACCTGGCCACATCCCAGATCAACTGAATCAGAACCTCTAGAGAACAAATCTCTATTTTCTAAAGTTCTCCAGGCAATTCCAATATGCAGCCTAGGCTGAGAACCACTCCCTGGGTTGGCCAGGTCATTACTGGCAAACCCATCCAATCAATGCAGCCAGTCGTAAGCATTTTTGAGTGACTTATTTATGCTGAGAAATTTACGTAATCCTCATTACAACTCTAGGAGGTAGGTCTGATAATCATAGCATTTCACAGATGGGACAAGTGGGACTTGGAAAGGCTAAGTGACAGACCTGGGATGACATTTTAGTATATTGAATCCTGAGCTGGATAGGATTCCCTGACAGCTCAGCAGTAAAGAATCCATCTGCAAGGCAGGAGTTCCAGGTTCGAACCCTGGGTCGGGAAGATCCCTGGGAGAAAGAAATGTCAACCAATCTAGTATTCTTGCCTGAGGAATCCCAGGGACAGAGGAGCCTGGAGGGCTACAGCCCACAGGGTCACAACAGTCAGACTTGGTGCCTAAACCACCAGCACTCCTAAGCTGGATATTTAAACATCATATACTTTGTTGCTATCATGCTTCCAGCAATCACTCCAATCAGAGAATACATTTTTTGTTTGTTTTTCTTTTGTAGAGAGAAGTATGCAAGTGTTGGAGAAATCGAAAGGGTTTGTTCTAATATGCTCTCCATAAAGAGAACAAAGTTGAAGAGGAAGAGTACAGGTTTCCAAAAACTAACATTTGTAGAGATTTGAAAAACATGTGTTATGGGGCAATAAATAAACAGCCAGCAACAAAGGTCAAATGGCAATTTTTAAAAACAGAATCAGCTTAATAGTTTCAAGCAGCCCTCCATGGCATATTGAGACTAAGAAAACTGGATGGCATAGTTCTGCTGTGGACATAAGAGAAAGAACCATGAAGGTGCCATGAGAGATTATGCGAACAAGAGACTCAAAGCTGCTTGTGTATATCACAATGACAATACAAGCTGATCAGAGATAAACAAGAACAGAGGCAGGAAGACTGGGAGAGGCTGAAACACTGTAGAAGTGAGATAAAGTTCACATCTGAGACACTGAGTCTGAGGATGGAAGGTGATACAGCACCCCAAAACTCAAATATTTTAAAAGGTGAAGATGAGAGGGTAACAGGCAGGAAGGCCAGGGGTCTCCAAACGGAGGAAATAGCCTGCAAGTGTCTGACATTTTTATCTCTCTTAAGCAGCAGGAGGAAACAAACTAGTGATATTTTTTTCCTTCTCTATACAAATTTAAAAGGAGGTATCTCTTAAAATACTGTGTTGCCATAATGACACCTGGTTTCACCTGAAGTTAACTATTCTCAAACCTTGAAATAAACAATGCATTTTTCTTATGGAAATGTTTGCCTTAAGCTATGCTAATGTGCTATGATTTACCCCAAATTTTGTCTTCAAGTCAGTTCCAGCTCATGCCTCAGAACCCACTTGACAAACCAGTGTTATACTCAGATATTGTTCCCCTAATCTATGTAAATAAAACTATTTGTATGGTTTTATTTTCTACAAGATTCAAGTTAATCATTTTATGGCCCAGGATGAACCATTTGGTGCCAATATTATCCCAAAACACATCTTATGGGTAAGAGGCCTGGTGCCATTCTGAGTTTTAAGACATTCCTTTATTAACAGACTGCTAATGACTATATAACATCCAGCTGAAGACTAGCAGGGGGTTACTCTTTCTGTCCCCTTCTGATGTCTATGTCAGAAGCTTTCTCTATCTCCTTTATACTTTAATAAAACTTTATTACACATGAGGTCTGAGTGATCAAGCCTCGTCTCTGGCCCCAGATTAAATTCTTCTCCTCCGGGGGCCAAGAATCCTGGCGTCTTTTTTCATTCAACAACAATCTTTCATCTTGGGGGCTCGTCCGAGATCCTTCAGGACAAGGTAAGGATGCTTGGAGCTCTAGTTCTTTGTTCTCTTAGCGAACACATTTTCTGCTGTGCTTTACTAACCCTATGGTGTGCTTGTGTGAATAAATGACATGCCCTGCGCTAAACAAGTGAAGAGCCCTGCTCTGCGGTTGCACGGTGATCTCATACGGCTGATGACAAAAACCTGTTGGGGATTTACACTGACCTGCCAATCCCAAGAGGCACCCAATGTCTCCTTCGGGAACCGACCAGAAATGGGCAAAGTGTGTAGACCAAACTCTCCTTTCTTGGTCAAGCTTTTTGGTCTCTGACCATTTCATAACTCCTTGGAAATTAGAAGTACTAACCTAATCTATCGGACCATAGACTTTCAAGGGACTTGTGATCTATACTGTTACTGTGTACTGTGGCTTAGGTCCCAAACGGATTGGCAATCAGAAAAGTGCCTAGCCTCACTAGGAATCAAAAGTTCAAAAGCTAGATAGAGCTCTACTCCAAAAACATCTCTGAGGTTAAGGGTTACTCAGATTGGGACTGCAATGGTTTTTTCCTTTGGTAACGCTGGCTCTTAGTGGACCAGAGGAGGCTCTTATACTGGTGTGGTGATGCTTGGAAGGAACATCTCAGTTTTATGTTCGTATCAGTCTTATTGTGGTCAGGAATATACTCAGGGTCATGCACAGGTACTCAGGTGACGAATGTTTCCCCCAGAGGTCTTAACTTGGGAGGCCTTCAGGAAGGTTACTCTGATTGCACCCCGGGTGGCATCAGAGGCAAGCAAGGTTAATGGTGAAGAGCTGGACTTTAGGTAGGGATGCTATCAGATCTACCCCTGGTACATCCCCACCCCATCTTGGTGGTAGAACCGGGAGGGACAAGGATGGTGCCTGCGTCGGTAAGGGACAGACTAAGTCCGACCAGGAAAGAAAAGCTTTTGGTGTAGTCTGTCTACACCCCCATCTAGAGCAGGGAGGGACGCCTCCGGTAGAAAGATGGCACTGGTCGCTTTTTTTCTGTCTTATAGAAGAGAGCTAACAATTCTAGCCTCACTCCTTTGAACTGTATCTTGAAAAACTGGGATAGATTTGATCCCCAGGACTTAAAGAAGACACACCTGGTCTTCCTATGTGATACTGCATGGCCACGGTATCCACTGGAGGACAGCGAATGGTGGCCAGTTGGAGGGTCTCTTAAGTATAATACTGTTCTACAATTAGACCGGTTCTGTAAGGAACAAGGGAAAAGTTATCTTAAAGGATAGATTTCTCACTCAGTCGGCTCCAGATATCCACCATAAGCTATTAAAACGGGTGTATGGACCAAATCAGCCTTTAGATACTCTGTTACAACCGGCTCAGACAGCCTATTATGGTAGGGACTATGAGAAAAAGAAAGAAAGGCAGAAAAAGACAAAGAAAAAGGAGGAAGCCTTGGCAATGGCTATGAAAAACAGCCTGAAAAAGATGCCCAGAGGGACCCAGGTGAAAAGAGATGGGCTTGCTATTACTGTGGAAAGGAGGGACACCTCAAGCGAGATTGCCCTTAGGCATCTAAGCCTCCCCGGCTCCATGTCCAGTCTGCAAGGGACCACACTGCAGGAGAGACTGCACCCAGAGGCGCAGGTCTCCGGGGTCAGACTCTCAAAACAATCAGGACTGAAGGCGCCGGGGGGGTCCCCACACAAGCTCCCATCCTAATTACACCTGAGGAACCCCAGGTATTAATAATTGTGGGGGGCCAATCTGTCAATTTCCTTTTAGATACTGGAGCAACTTACTTTGTGCTTACTGAAGCCCCTGGCCCACTTTCTTCCCTATCTGCTTCCGTAATGGGACTGTCTGGACGAGCCAAGAGGTATTATTTCAGTTATTCTTTATCTTGCAACTGGGATTCTGTGCTATTTTCACATGAGTTTTTGATCGTGCAAGAATCTCCCTCACCACTTTTGGGAAGGGATATACTGAGCAAGGTCCATGCCTGTGTTTTCATAAATATGGAGCCCTCCCTTTCTCTCCCTTTAGTTGAACAAAATGTAAATCCTAGAGTATAGGCTGATGGAAAATCTGTGGGTCGAGCACAAAATGCTATTCCTGTAGTTGTTAAGCTCTAAGACCTGCAAGTATTTCCACATAAGAAACAGTATCCACTAAAACCTGAGGTTAAGGAACAGTTAAAACACATCATCGAAAATTTAAAGGAGCAGGGACTATTAATTTCCTCAAACAGTCCCAGCAACACTCCTATTTTGGGTATAAAGAAATCAAATGGCAAATGGAGACTAGTTCAATGAGGCTGTATTTCCTTTACACCCCATGGTGCCTAATCCTTATACTCTATTGTCTGGAATTCCTGAATGAGCCAAATATTTCTCAGTAATTGATTTAAAAGATGCCTTCTATTCAGTGCCTTTGGTGGAGCAAAGTCAATTTCTATTTGCCTTTGAAGACCCTACACAGCCAGCTTCTCCGTTAACTTGGACAGTTTTGCCCCGGGGATTTCGTGACAGTCCTCACTTATTTTGACAAAGTTTGTCATGGGATCTACAAAACTTTAATAGCTCTAAAGCGGTGGTGTTACAACATGTAGATGATATTTTGCTCTGTGCTGAGACAGAGGAAGCTTGTTCACAAGCCTCAAAAGGTTTCTTAAACTTTCTGGCAGACTGCGGTTACAAGGCATCAAGAGAAAAGGCTCAGCTTTGTCAACAATCAGTTAAGTATCTGGGCCTAATCATATCAGAAAGGGACTAGGGCCATTGGCCCTGAGAGAATTAAACCTATACTAAATCAAAGACAAAAGAGAATTCTCTCCTTAGTTCATATTTTTAAAACGCTGCAAAGATAGAAAATAATATAAATTGGATCTTACAAGTTTGCTGAAAGTGTGCAAACGTTAATGTCAATGCTTTAATTTTGCTAACAGAAATTTTAACACTAAAAAGGATTTGAATGACTCTTCTTGAAGAGAGCAAATAATTATTCTAATTCTTTATGCAACTTAGAATTTTCACATAATTTGAACTAAGGGAAAAATAAATCTCTTTACAACAGTGTGTTGGAACACCTGATGAGCAAAAGAAAAAGAATTCCTATACATAACTGTGTTTTCTTGTTTTATTTCTCTTTTCAAAGTATGAATCATCACTCCTTTATGAGAAGAGGGCTGAAAGGAGGACAAGAGACTCCACCTACGTGTGCCAGGACAGAGGTGAGCGGAGTTTGTGAAATAATAATTTTCATCTTCAGAACTGTACCCATTACCTACTCCTTTAGCTGTTGGGAAACTTTTCAAAGTGTTGCAGCTGGCAAAATCAGCTTAAGACAACAGGTTGTTTTCATTTCTGGTGAAAGCTTGTTGTTCCATCACTCAGTTGTCCGATTCTTCGTGAACCCATGGACTGTAGCCTGCCAGGCTCCTCTGTTCAAGGAATTTTCCAGGCAAGAATACCAGAGTGGGTTGCCATTTCCTTCTCCAGGGGATCTTCCCAACCTAGGGACTGAATCCATGTCTGTTACACTGGCAGGCAGATTCTTTACCGCTGAGCCACCAGGGAAGCCCCTTCATGAGGGTTAAATTTTAAAATGCCCTCACATTATTTTACAGTAATTGAAAATGATTGGATCTATATTATATATGTTTCAACAGTGCTAGCCTGCAATTTAGCGATATCTCTGGGATAAAGAAAAACAAACTCTATTTATTTGGTGTATAGTCATCTCTTTCTCACTGGGGTCACCAATCAGTTCACCTGTGACTTAACTCCATCCATCCTCCCTGTGCAACCCCCAGCCCCATACACACACACACACACAACACACACACACACACACACACACACAACTAATACTTAGGTCTGGTAAAACTTGAACACATTACAGTTAAATTCTCAAGACCTTAATGTATCATGACCTATACAGTAGGCACACAATGTTAATTGAACAAATAACTTCTGCCCTTTTTATTGCATCAACTTTTAACTGTGTTGTCTATCCTTAAAAATTTTTCTAAAATGAGTTTTTGCTCTGAAGGATATAGAAGACATTATTCATATCATGAAATGAGGTTAGGAACCATAAAATTAAGATCTTAAAACATGTTTCTTAATTCTTAAGTTGCCATAAAACTCACATTCTGAAAAATCTGAAAATTATTTTGCTTGGGGGTTGCTTTCAAAGATTAGCTGAAGAGATTAATAGCACATTCTTTGGAGAAGGCAATGGCACCCCACTCCAGTATTCTTGCCTGGAAAATCCCACGGACGGAGGAGCCTGGTAGGCTGAAGTCCATGGGGTCCCTAAGAGTTGGACAGGACTGAGCAACTTCACTTTCACTTTTCACTCTAGTGCACTGGAGAAGGAAATGGCAACCCACTCCAGTGTTCTTGCCTGGAGAACCCCAGAGACAGGGGAGCCTGGTGGGCTGCCATCTACGGGGTCGCACAGAGTCGGACACGACTGAAGCGACTTAGCAGCAGCAGCATCACATTCTTTGCGACTGATTTTATGTATTAGTTTAATCAAAAACGGTTAAATATCAGTAATTTCCTATAGTTCCACCTGATTAGAATCATCAGATAGCTGCTGCTGCTGCTGCAGCTGCTAAGTCGCTTCAGTCGTGTCCGACCGTGTGACCCCATAGACGGCAGCCCACCAGGCTCCTCTGTCCCTGGGATTCTCCAGGCAAGAATACTGGCGTGGGTTGCTATTTCCTTCTCCAATGCATGCATGCATGCTAAGACACTTCAGTCATGCCCAACTCTGTGCAACCCTATGGACAGCAGCCCACCAGGCTCCTCTGTCCCTGGGATTCTCCAGGCAAGAATACTGGAGTGGGTTGCTATTTCCTTCTCCAATGCATGCATGCATGCTAAGACACTTCAGTCATGCCCAACTCTGTGCAACCCTATGGACAGCAGCCCTCAGGCTCCTCTGTCCACAGGATTCTCTAGGCAAGAATACTGGAGTGGGTTGCCATTTCCTTCTCATTAGATAGCTGAAAACCTGTAATATTTATACATCAAGTGAAACAATCCAAGCCTTTGTATTCCAAAGAAAAAAGCCTTCGAAGGAGAGAATGACCTTAGCTACTCTGAAATACACTAAAACTACAACACATATTCAGTACCGGGGTTTATTAAGGAAGGAATCTACTGGTGAGGCTCAGGAGTTGGGTTCTGACTGAGCTTCCTCAGTGCACGTGAAAGATGGGTATTAGAGTAGCAGTTAGGTAACTCTGGGGTAACAAGAAGCAAAGATATTGTTTAAAACAAAAATCAAAAAATGTCATGTTGGTCATTAATTTAAAAATCCCATTCCCCAAAGAACGTTATGCTTGTTCACCTAGCTTTTGTACCATCCACAAAACGTGCTGAAAGGCAGTGAAACTTCAAGAGTTAGGAAGAGGCAGAAAACTGAGTAATCAGCCATTTCACAGGCAATAATCTACTGAAGAGTAACATTGGATTTAAGTCTGAAGCTAACTTAATTATTTTATATAGAACATAAACATCCACAGCCATTAAATGACTTTACGAAAACTAGCCATGTTGGGGCTTCCCTGGTGTCCAGTGGAAGTCCACTGGCTGACTTCAAGCAGCCAATCCACGGGGGAAGGGGTTCGATCCCTAGCAGGGGAACTAAGACCCCACGTGCCATGTGGCACTGCCAAAAGATAAAAAACAGGAACAAAAAACTAGCCACGTTAGCAATGATACATAATATTATCATAATACATGATAAGTATCATAATACATGATACTTTGAAAACAGGTCTTAAAACTGAAACATTAAAAAATTGTCTCATTTTCTAGTGGGGGTATCCCACATTTTCTAGAAGAAAAAAAAGAGACCCAAACAATAGACATAAAGACAGGCCTTCAGAGCAACAATGCACTTCCCTCAGAAAATCACAGTAATCCTCATTCAGAATCCTGTAGTGCTTTTTATCCTAAGGTACTGAAATTTAATCAACTCAGACACTATACACAACTCTGAGTCTCTTCTCATTTTTTATTTTTTAAAAAAGACAGATTTAGGATTTCGTAAGAAATTACTGTTACATTTTTTTTTTAATCTGTCAAGTACTACAGTAATGGAATAAATAAATAAGATTTTTTTTAAGTTCAATGTTTATAGACATATTTATAAAAAAATGACTGAATTAGAAGACATTAAATAATGCTGACACACCAGGAGGGGTTTAGGCAAGGAAAGGCACATCATTCCACCACAAGAGATAAAGACCAGTCGGAAGTTAATGACCAGCCAAAGCTTTAGGTCTTGTGGTAGTTTTCCTAGCTCTGGAGGGTCATTACGGTGGATCCTTCTTTATGGTACTTAGCTGAAATAAACAGCAGTTGGAAAATTTTACTTGGTGACCTCAATGTATCATTTAAAAGAAAGCACTCTTGTAATATGTCTGGTGTGTGAGGAGGGAAGGAACAAAAATCCAAAAAGGTTTGCTGATACTGGAAATCCTATTGACATATTAAAGATTTTTTTAAAAAAGGTAAAATAAGGTTAATCGTGTTGACTGGCTGAAATGGAATTTTTGTAGTTAACAAAGTTAAAATTCCACGTAAACACTCCCTTTCTTTTAAACAGACAGTGTACAGATAAAAAAACTGCAGTATTTCACTTCAGATGAAACTATATGCCAATATTTAGGGAAAAGGATCTTAGATGATTTCCTTATTTTAGATAGCCTAAGTCCTTGAAGACAGCACTATATCTCTGGCTGACAGCTGTCTACAATAGCAAAGCGAATATAAGTTTTGACAATGATAAGAGGTTTCCCAAAGAAACTGTAAACAGATACAGTTACATTACTGAAAAGTCTAATAGACGTTAGCAGAACTTGCTATGGGTCAACCTCCTACTACCAATTTTCCTCACAAATTTGTGCCAAGACTCTACCCATTTTTCTCTGTCTGGATTCTGAACCTAGATTAGTTTGACTAAAAGATGGAATCGCCCAGGTTCCATTTAAATTTTAGTTGTGTTGAGAAACAACTGTCTGCATGAATAAATAAAATGGGTTTTCAGGATAAAATGGTATATCCACACAAAAAAAGTTAAATTAAAAACAATTCAGGGGGAGGTAACGGACAATATTAATATAAAAAAAAAATCATAAAAATGGCAACTGTAAAGCAGGCAGCTTCCCACTCATGCCACACGATATGCCTTCATTAAGGTGTACTCTTTCCGGTTGGTATGAGCAGCCCAGATGAAGAGAGCAGAAGCCATGAACTGTAAGGGAGCTGACACGCAAGCCAGGCAGAAGGACCATCCGAATTCACCAGACACGTTCTCAGGCAGCTCCAGTTTCTGGTGGAGTAGTTCAATTCCAGCAACGTAACAACTCACTGAGCCCAGTGTACACAGACCTTGGAGGAAAATTTAGGAGAAAAAAAACAACATAGCTAGATAAGAGCACGATAAAAGGCAGTGACATGTGATCCCTAAGGCGACAAAGAGGTAAAACTAAGTTTGAAGAACAGACCCACCTGCAAGGAGATGGAGAATGCCTGTGGCGATGGTGGGATACAAGCTTCGGCAGATACAAGCACAAAGTCCAATCAAAGCCCCAAAGCACATCAAACCTAGACTAACAAAAGGTAAAAGGAACTGGCAACGCCAAAGATCTGATTTCAAAGGAGAGAGAGAGACAGAAATGAAATGTTACCATTTCAGTTTTCTCACAATGGCAATTTCTTTCATATTCTATTAGAACTTTTCTCAAAAAGGTGAGAATGGGGTACTTTGATATTGAGGCTTTTTTCCTAAAGCACATTGTTCAAAACAGTGCTAACTTTCTTCTGACAAAAGCAAAAAGACACTAATAGTTAACTATTACTGAGGGCTTCCTATGTATCAGGCACTGTTCTATACATGCTTTGTGTATTAAACCTCCCAACACCCCTATGAAGAAGGTACTATTACCTCCATTTTATAAATGAGGAAACTGAAAGAAGATAACTTGTACAAGGTAACACAGTAAGTGGAAGAACCAGACTGGAAGCAAAACCTTCTGGTTCTACATACATACTTAAGTCCTTATAGGATCTCAAGGCAGGAATAACAAGTAAATGAATAGTGATTATAAAAGACCTGTTAAAAGAATATACACAAAGCACAAAGCAGAGGATCTAGTATATACCAGGCACTCAAAAAATGGCAGTTTTAATTATCATAAAGTCCCTCAACAACATTGGGAAAAAAGCTGATGACTTTCCAAAGCACCCCGTTACCTTTTCAAACTATGTTAATTATTATCAATGTAGGAACATCAACTCTGAATCAAATTTTACCTTTTAGGGCTAGTTTTACTTTCTGGCACTACATCAACGTCTTTTTTCTAACTTCCCTTTAAACTCTGTTAGTAACAAACTTCCTATGCATTGACAATGCAAAATTGAATACTTGCCATTTATTCAACATCCCCTCTCATGAAACGGTCATTCTTCAGGGCAGGTTCCAGTAACTCTAATAGCCTAGAGACTAGGTCCAAATCTGAAGATAGTATTTCCCAGGCAGCCTGACCATCAAGGAACAGAATGCTCTTAATAAGCACTTTCATTTTTGACATCTACACTTTTGATACCACCACCTAAGACTAGATCAATAGTTTTGGGAGGCCTGACACTTAAGTTGACTCATGTAAAGCTTGCAGTCAACTTTTTTCACATATCCCTAGCTGAACACAGAAAAAATGAAGTGTTTAACTTAAATATAGACATTTATATTTATTCCTATAAATTTCCTCTTTAAACAGGCCTATTAATAACATCTTTTTGTGAGTATAGATTCTGTCACCCAGTGTATTAGCTGCTCAACTTCATATCTGCAATTTGTTAAGTACATATCTAACTTCTAAAATATATTATCAAGAGGACAGAGTTTGTTGGGATAACATTAAAGATCTTATTTCAAGTTGACACAATGTACAATGTCATCTTGTTCCAAAATCAGAGTTCAACAAAAGACATATAAAGTTATTTTCCTTTTTTCCCAACAAAGTACTCACAGGTCCGAAGCAGATCAATCCCACTATTGTGGTTTCCAGGCTCAACAAATTTCTCCATGAACTGCTCATTTAGTGTGAAACTCATGCATTTTGTGACCATATCAAATGACTCTGTAATAAGAAAAATGATTGCTTGTTGCATTTTTGCTTGTTTTACTTTTAAACATTTAACAAAAATCTGTAATTATTCTCTGAAATAAAAGGTGATGTGGAAAAATGTTCTCAGGAGAGCACCCTCTTTGGCCCTGAGTGACACACAGGACGGACTAATGCCCAAGAGACCAACAGTTCTCAGCCGCAGGTGTGACATAGGTACAGGAAGGCAAAAAAAAAAAAAAAGGAGTAAAATGAATGAGAATAGACAGTAAGATGACTATGAAGGAGGAGGGGACAAAGAATAAAATAGAAACTTTGATCCTTCTTCCCCAAACCTATTCCATCAGTCTTGTTCCCCATCTCAGGTAAACAATAATTTCATCCTTCTCATTCCTCAGACCAGAAACTTCATAGAGTCATTCTTGCCCATAAGCATTTCATCAGGAAATCCCACAGGCTCTACCTTCAACATTTATCTAGGATCAGGCACTGCGCTCAGTACTACCACCCTGATCTGAGGCGTAACCATCTTTCACATGAACTGGTTCAACAGCCTCTTAAGTCTCCTGGCTTCCGTCTTGCCCAGCCACCTGTCTGTTTTCAACACATCTGCCTAGGTGACCAGATTATCTTTGCTCTGCACAAAGCCCCACAATGGCTCCATCACACTCAGAGTAATATCCAAAGTCCTCATCACACCTACAGAATCCTGCCTGATTTGCCCTACTCCCACTCCCAGAATACATCTCTGACAGTCTACCCAACTCTCCCCAGCCCCCTCCCTTCCAGCCTAGGGAATTCCATGCTGGTTCTTGAGTATTTCAGGCATGCTCCCACCACAGGGCCCTTAGAGTTGTTCCGTCCATTCTAAATGAGTCTCATTTCCACAATTACCCACAGGGTCAACTCCTTCACCTTTATCAAGTCTTTACTCAAGTGGTGTTTTCCTGCTGCAGCCTATCCTGCCTTTACTATTGAAGAACATAACTTATATGCCCACCAACATCCCCTTCCCTATGTACTTTCAAATCCCCTTTATTTTACTCTATTTTTCATAGCACATCACCTTCTACTACATAATTATTTATTCTGTTGATACTGTTATACCTATTTGTTGTTTATTGCCAGTCAGCTCTTATTAGAATGTTAGCTCCCCAGGACTAGGGATTTTTGTTTTTTTCCTAACGTACACCTAGCTCCTAGGCCCTGAACATGAAAGTGTGCAATAAATATTTGTTGACTGAATAATAAATGATTGCTAAGATTAAAGTATCAAGTGTTCCTATGCTCTCATAAATAGAACTGAACATTTTAAATAAAATTCAACCAACTTTCACTCTTTCCGATCACTTTCTTTTTTGTATAAAATCACACTATGATCCTTCTGATGTACAGTATTTTGAGCCTGTTGTGCTGTGATTTGAATACAATGCTCCCCACCAACAGGCCAACAGAACTAGTCATAAATGGAAACAAATTTATAAAGCTGTTACTTGCAAAGAACTCTAAAGCTTCCATCTTAACAACTAGAAATTAAAAATTTTCAATGCTAAGAATGCTTACAAAATAAACCTGAGAGGTATTTCTTAATTTTTTTTTATTCTCATAATGCATATTTTTAACCTAAAAACTCCATCAAGATTGTTGTAAACAGGTCTTAAACAAGGAGATTTAAACACAGAGTTGGCCAAATTAAATCCTCAAGATTTAGAGGGCAAATGATAATATCTACTAAAACACAACTACATATAAATGACTATTAATTCATATGTGTTGACTTGATTTTGGATACTAGTACTTTTAACAATTACCAAGTATTTAAAATCTTCCAAAGTACTTTACTAATTATTTTCTCATGACATGTGTGAGATTAATACAACTATTTCAATGTGTGGTTAAATAAATACAAAGATTTAAAATGGCTTTCTCCAAGATAAGGACAGTTACTCATTCAACCAATATTAATGAGTACAATGGTAATTAATTAATGGAAACTGAGGAGAGAAGGTGATAGGGAAAAAGAAATACATAAGATTTATTTCTTTGGGAAGAGAAAGAACCCACAGACATTCTTGTACATAACTGGCCATCATCGTATCACTTTCTCTATTATTGAGTAGCCACTGCAGAAGATGCAAGAGATGTGAGCTCAATTCCTGGGTAGCGAAGAACACCTAGAGTAGGAAATGGGAACCCCCTCCAGTATTCTTGCCCAGAAAATACTATGGAGAGAGGAGCATGGCGGGCTACAGTCCACGGGGTCACAAAGAGTCGCCCACAATGCAGTGTGTGCGCGTGCACGCGCACACACACGCAAACACACACACACAAAGGAGACAAAAAGTTAAAATAAGACAAATACCTGTCCTTTCTGGCGGGCTATACCAGTACGTGTTTTGGGGTATAGTGATACACCGTCTCCACAATCCCACTGTGCCATTATATCGGAAAAGTGCATCACTGTAAGTCTTTTCATCTGCCTCATCACTAGCAAAGTCATTCCAGATGCTTTTGTTCAAATCGCTGGAATTTTCTTGAACTGGACTCCGATACTCATACCAGAAGTCTGTGCCAATTGAGGCTGCCATGTAGATGGTAGAAATGAGGCTAAGTACACAAGCAATTACAAACGCTGTAGCAAAACGGTTATCCATTCTGGCATTCAGACTGCTCTGTTTAGAAGTTGAAAGAGAAGAAAAGTTAGACTTCAAGGACAAGTACAGATTTTGAAAGGAATTACGTCAAAATCACCCTTTACCCTATTCCCCATCCCATGGCTCTTTAAAGTAATGTATAATCATTAATGAATTAAAAAAAAAAAAAAAGAAGCAAGCATGTTTTAAATTAAGTTCAAAACAAAACTCATTATCATGAAAGTACTTATTGAATGCTCACATACCCAGGATGCTACGGAGACAGAAGTCTTGTTCTCTAGTCTATCACCTGCACACTAAAACAGACAACACTGAAATGGACATACACATTACAGATACAAACAGCAGACATGCCCAAAGTCAGCAATGTACCTTGCATACATTTTTAATGACAGACTGCAGAGCATTAAGTGTTCTGGGTCTGAGTGTGAAAAAGGCATAGGAAAAGGAAGCAGAGGAAATCGGCTCCTCCCAGTTTCCTCTGAACAGGGAAATCTTTTAAAACAAGGTAAAGAAAGAGTAAGGAACTATTTAGAAGACAGCTGAAAATGTCTGTTAGCCCAGAGAGAAAGGTTGTTTCAGGCGCACGGAGGAGCAAAGAGAATAATAATATGCAGTAATGCTAGATACCAATCTGCCCCTAATCCATTAAAGCTAAGCCAAGCTCCCTTCCGCTGTCAAAGTCTTCACTCCTTCCTACCTACTCGCCCCGTTCCTTATACTTTTGAACCTTCTTATCTGCAAACTAAAAGATCCTCAGCCGGAAGGAAAACTCTGAATTAGGCAAATATTAACACTCCAAAGGCGTGGACTGGGCTGAATGGCAATAGTACATGGCCGCAACACAATGACTCAAGGCGGATCAAGCTGAGTCAAATACTGCAAATATATACCATGAACCGCGCCAAACACCTTAAAAAGGAGCTCGAAAACAAGCTCGCAAACTGGGGTTGCTGAGTTTGGAAAATGGCAAGTGACTCAGGAGAGATCAGAGCAATCACAATCGTTAACGATGATAACTCCAGAAGTTGGGTTTGTATTTTTATTTTTTTAATTCTTTTTCATCCTGATGCTCTCAAATGACCTTAAAAGGTCCCGAGCACCAGGAGCGGCGGTTCTCCCAGGCCGGACGCCTGGAGCTGTCACCTCGCGGGTCGCACCCTGGGGCTGGGGGTGGTCGAGACGAGCCGGCGGGCTCTGGGGCGGGGCAGCCCTGAGCGGTCCCCGGCCAGGGGGCCCAGATACCCGAGAAGGCCCCTCCCCGGAACAATCAGCCAAGGGAAAAGCCCGGCGATAACCCCCCACTCAGGACCCACACGGTCCGGGCCGCGCCCAGGGAGGGGGCCCCCTCTTCAAACTGCTGGAAACCTCGAACGACTACACGACCCCCGCCCAGCGACGTCGGCCCCGCTCACTCACCGCCCATCCTCCTGCTCCGCCAGCTTCGCCCTCAAGCTCAAACCACAGCACCCTACTCTCTCCGCGCCTCCTCTGACGCACTTCCCTGCAGAGCCCGCCCCCTCCATAACTCCCGCGCCTCCGCCTCCGCCTCCACCCCGGGCCGGGCCTGGCCCCGGAGCCGAGGGGACTTGTGGGAGTTGTAGGAGGGACAGAGGAAAAGCTGCGGGGGGCGGCAGACGGCATTCCTGGCGCTGGGCGCGGCGCATTGTGGGAGATGTAGTTCAGCTTCCGAGGTGCGCAGAAGGGAGGTCTGAGCCGATTGTTTCTTATATTTTACTACGAAGGTCCACCGAGTAAGGCGAGGTGTTTCGGGTCACTACGGATCATTAATTGTGACTAATGTGACTCAGATTTTTCCAGTTGTGCTTTCCCTACCACCACCCTAATTGTGAAACAACAATGCGATTATCCTTTTAAAATATTAACCCAATAATTTTAAAACTCTCCTACAGGCTCATTCCCATTGCACCAGGTAGTCTTTCTGGTTTTATGGCTTAAGTTTAGACTAAGAAGGATGTAACCTGACAGAGTCCCTTGGACTGCAAGGAGATCCATCCAACCAGTCAATCCTAAAGGAAATCAATCCTGAATATTCTTTGGAAGGACTGATGCTGAGCTTGAATCTCCAATACTTTAGCCACCTGATGTGAAGAACTGACTCATTTCCAAAGACCCTGATGCTGGGAAATATTGAAGGCGGGAGGAAAAGGGGAAGACAGAGGATAAGATGGTTGGATGGCATCACCGACTCAATGGACATGAGGTTAGTAAACTCAGGGAGTTGGTGCAATGGCACCCCACTCCAGTACTCTTGCCTGGAAAATCCCATGGACGGAGCAGCCTGGTAGGCTGCTGTCTGTGGGGTCACACAGAGTCGGACACTACTGAAGTGACTTAGCAGCAGCAGCAGCAGCAGCAGGGAATTGGTGATGGACAGGGAGGCCTGACATGCTGCAGTCCATGGGGGTCACAAAGAGTCTGACATAACTGAGAGACTGAACTGAACTGAACCTGACAGAAGGCATCCAAATAGAATGTAATGACATTCTTCAGGTTTCACATGATTTTTGGCTGCTTTCTCTTAAAGGCAAATGATGTTTTCTCTTTATTGTAGTAAAGCTTCCTTTTTAAATAAATTGGTTAAAATATTAATACTAAGTATCTCAGATATGTCAAAAAAGTGAATACTTTTTAAATTTAGTATGAAAAAGACTGAATTTTGGAGAACATTGCATTATGTGGATAAGGTCATGAATGACCTCAGAGATTGCAGGTGACTTTACCACAAGGGGCAGCAGAGGATGAGGTGTTTGGTTGGCATCATCTGCTCAGTGGACATGAATTTGAGCAAACTGGGGGAGATAGTGAAAAACAGGGAAGCCTGATGCTGAAGTCCATTGAGTCCAAAGAGTTGGACACAACTTAAGCGACTGAACAACAAGAAGTAGGGCACAGAGGCAACGAAAGGATTCTAAGCCTTCAAGTACTGCATAGAAATCCACAAACAAGAAACAGCGACGTCTCTTTAGTGACCCATGTGCACCCAAGAATGTGCTCTGAGAACAGCAAATGTCAGATTTCTCAACAGATACCTACAGAGACTGGACTTGCCAGGTGGCTCAATGGTAAAGAATCTGCATGCAATGCAGGAAATGTAGGTTCAATCCCTGGGTTGGGAACATACCCTAGAGAAGGAAATGGCAATCCATTCCAGTATTCATACCTGGGAAACCTCATGGACAGAGGAGCCTGACAAGCTACAGACCATGGAGTCTCAAAAGAGTCAGACTCAGCCTATGTACCAAACAACAACCTACAGAAACAGCCAACTCAAGGACCAGCAGGACTCTCAAACACTTCCTCATCCCCCAAATCCCTTTGAATTTGGCCACAGCACAGGGAAAAGGTAGGAGCCCCAATCTGATACTAAATTTCTACCACCCTGATAGACTGAAGGTGTATCATTTGTTTTTCTATTTTTAGCCTTATTTCTTTTGCCAGAATTGGTGAACTGATATTCACATCCAGTACATAATTAAAATAAGGTAATAGCCAAATATAATATTCAAAATTACCGGATTTTCATGTAGGATATCGGATCAAAGGAGAAGTTTGTTAGAGGTACCAACTAGAGAAAATGGTGGAGGTGCTCAGGCAAATTGTTAATGCATAATAAAACTCCTCAATGCATTTTTTCACCAGGAAATGTTTTCATCCACTGGCTTCATTAGAAATTCCCTACCTTCTTTCTCCAGTGAAATGGAACTATCTCTCTAGAGAAGTTACATGGTAAATAAAACCAGGTCAAAGAGAAGTTTGAAAAAGGAAAAGGAAGACACTGCCTCAGTTCACAAACAAGGAAACTGAGCCCAGGGAACAACTGACTTCAAGCTTGAATACTGGGGTGAGCTGACTAGTTTTGTGACATTAGAGAATTTACTTAATCTCTTTAAGTCTCAGTTTATTTTTATCTAAATTATGATGTTGACAATAGCACCTATTCCATGTGATCATTGTGAGAATTAAATGAGAAAATACATATAAAATACCCAGTCTAGAGCCTGGGGCATACTAGACAATTGCTAAACTATTAGTATTTGCAAATATTTGTTCAACACCTATAATCTTTGAATAGGGGGCAATATAAACACCTCTTTAAAGCTCTCAGTTCCCCTGGAGGCCGGAAGTAAGCCGTTTGTGTTGGTCCCTGCTCACTTCAGAAGGTTTAGCAACACTGTTTGTTGTTGTTTGTTGTTTAGTTGCTCAGTCGTGTCTGACTCTTTGTGACCCTAGCCCACCAGCTCCTGTGTCCATGGGATTTCCCAGGCAAGACCATTTCCAACCTCTGGACCAACTTCCAAATGGCTAAGAAGGATGCCAGGACCAGATTTTAGGCATCCTCGCTCAGCTTCACTCAGGAGATTCCCAGGCTGGGCTCATGGCATATGAAAGTCCTCATGATTCAGGAGATGGATGTATCTGGAGAGACCTTCAAAGGAGGATGACGCTTTCATCTATCAAATCTGCAGAATGCCTAGAAAACACAACACATTTCAGTCAGCAGTTTAGCATGGACCTGGGAGTGTCTGCACACTTGAGGTTGTGACCTTCCTGCCCACTCAGCCCAGAGGACTTGAACCACTCCATCACACCCAGTACCACCAAGCACACAACCATGTTTCTGGCCTATCTTTACATCTTGGGGTTTCTGTCTTCTATCTGTGCTTGCTGCTCATGTGAATAAGCAAAATAAATACTTAATAAATTCATGCAGTTAAATTTGTTTTCATTTCATACTGCACTGTTTGGGAAACGGTAGCTTGCCTGATGTATTTTCACATAAAGATGATTTAGTGCAACCAAGTACAGATTATGAAATTTATATTTAAAAGCAAAGTTGGGCTAGTCCTCTGGCTTAATTTGTTAAGGATGGTTCTAGTTTCAGCAAGAAAATATTGTAATTACACTCTACTTTAAATAAACCAAAAATCTAGTTATGTAGATATTATAACTTGTTTTTATTATGTGCTTACAAAAACAACTCTTTATGTGAGAATTCCCTCCAATACAAAACTCCCTAATACACTTAAATATTACTTTTAATTGTACTTTTTTAAGGAATTAAAAACTATATTAAGCAAAATATACATTCCTTATATTTTTCTCATATAGTTTTGTCCTGATTGTTTTCATTATGAACTTTGGAGTGCAGAAAGAAGGAAAATAGAAAAATATCAAGTTCTGGGCTCTAATCAATAATGATCCTCAAACAGATGTATCAATCTTTGAATTTCTTTGTACCAATTCACTATAGAACAATGCAAAGTTAATCAAGGACAAGGCAAATAAAAAGTGTGTCCAAAATAGCTCTTTCCTTTTAGTAATTCCTGTCAGATGTTACACAGAAGAACAAAACAAACTATAGCTGTTCAGATATCCATGTTTCTGAAGGACAGAGAATGGACCATGTGTAAATGAGAAGTTTAATTTGTCCTTTATTTTAAAATCATCAATGTGAATCTTTGGTAGATAACCTCTTTCTGGGCCCCAGTGTCCTCATTAGTTAAATGGTTGTACTAGATGATCACTAATGTCACTTAAAGCTGTATAATTTTATGAATCATAATTCTGCTAGAAGAAAATGGTTGCTATAGGTCCACAGAAGTGCAGTTTCACTGGAAAATGCATGTATTCTATACCTCCAGCTAAAGTAAAATACAAGACAGAGAGAGTGGGAAATGTAGATGGACAAAGAAAAAGGATGAAAGCTGCATGCATGCTGATTAGAAAAGATACAGCAGTTCAGACCTTTGCTATTTCAACAAAATCAGTAATGATGGAAAATGGAAGCTGTTGGAGAAGTTTGTGAAAAATACTTATTCATCGCAGATGATTCAAAACTCAAGCTAATTCAGTCAAGTTCTACAAACACTTATCGACCACCAATTGTATGCCAGAAAATATGCTTGGTACCAGAGACACCAGTGTAAATAAATACAGTTTTTGCTGTACACAGCCTAAACCCAGATTAAATCAACAATTATGAAGAAGCCTGAAGTGTAGGTACCTAGAATACTAAGGTACTACTGTTTAGGTAAATATGAGATACCAAGAGAGAAAAAAATCCAACAAATGAAGTTGGGGATAATAGCAAATAGGTGCCACTTAATTTGCACTAAATATTGCACTAAACTCTCCTGTCAGAATAAAAATAAATAAATAACTCAGTATAAACAGAGATTTTAAACTGGACTATTTAAATGGTCATACATGTTATGATACTCAAATAAGAAATGGACAAGCAAGTGTTTCTAACAAATGAATATACAATCACTTTATCTGATAAGATTTATCAAAAACAAATAGTTTGCTTCATGATCTTTGCCATTTACCCTGGGACAAATCAGTACAGCATATATGAAGAGATTTCTTTCTACTGGACCATCTGCTACGTAATCTAGTGAATCCTAACTAATATGGGGGTCAGAATGGTTGATAGAGAAGAAACAGAAGTAATATATCACAGTGCCAGTTGGGGTGGCTGTATTCACACAAAACCTCCAATCCACCCATGAAGCAGAGGCTGTAAGTCACAGGTATGGCTGAATGATGATAGTAGATCCACTCGGGCAGATGCCTCAGTGACAAAAACTTACTCTCTCTCCATTTTTAACATTTAAGTAAGTTCTGAACATATCTCAGGAATTAGGACACAGAGTAAGGGAGGGTTTAGAAGTCTAAATTAATTCCTAAAAATTTCTGAGATCCAGGCCAGAAGACTTCTAAGAAGTTCAAACTAAGAGGTGATTTTTAAACTTTTTAAAAAAATTAGCCAAAATAATAACAAACATAATGTATAAAGATGGTTAAGATCTGTGAATTACAACAGTGGCCCTAAACTTTAGTATATTTAAGAATCACTGCTGCTGCTGTTGCTAAGTTGCTTCAGTCATGTCCAACTCTGTGCGACCCCATAGATGGCAGCGCACCAGGCTCCCCCATCCCTCGGATTCTCCAGGCAAGAACACTGGAGTGGGTTACCATTTCCTTCTCCAATGCAGGAAAGTGAAAAGAGAAAGTGAAGTCGCTCAGTCATGTCCGACTCTTCACAACCCCATGGACTGTTGCCTACCAGGCTCCTCTGTCCATGGGATTTTCCAGGCAAGAGCACTGGAGTGGGGTGCCATTGCCTTCTCCGAGCCACTCCTAATGACTCTGATTCAATAGCTCTGGGACCAGGTTTAGAAAGCTACAGTTTAGTAGGTATCCCAGGGGACTCTGACATGAGTAATGTGGTCTAGCATCCACAAATTCAAAACAATGACTTTAAGGGGCCAAAAAAAAGACTACAGTTGGATAACTACTATAACCTTGAGGTAGCGGAATGATATCAGATGGTCTCTGCCTTTAAGTTGCTCATGATCAGCTCTGGAGGTCAGACACCAAAAAACTTACCATGTGAGATGAGGTAATAAGTAGTTTACAAGTAGCATTGTGAAAGGTCTTAGAACATACAAAGGTGTAGGCAATAATCTCTGTTATCAGAAAGGATGAGGGAGGGAGTATTTCTTTTCTGGAAAAATAATTCTTAAGAAGTGACATGTGTGCTGTAATTCAGTTACTGATATTTATAGCTTACTCTTTTTTATTTCTGGTCATCGCCTGTTCATACTGCCTTTTCATATGCTTATGGTGTCCAGTGTTGTTTTTGAGTTTTGGTCTATTTGGTTTCTTCATGTTTATTTCAAAGGGCGTTCAAGGTTAAAAATGATCATCATTCAGAACTTATTTAGAACTATGACCTCCCCTACTCTATCTAGTCAGCTTTTATCGTGGGTTCTGTCTTATAACAGCTTTATACTCTTTGAGTTATTAAAAGACCAGTACTATGCTGTTTGGGCTTCCCTGGTGGCTCAGCAGTAAAGAATTTGCCTGTACTGCCGGAGCTGCAGGAGACTCAGTTAGATCTCTCTGAGTCTGGAAGATCCCCTGGATGAGGGCATGGCAACCCAATCCAGTATTTTTGTCTGGAGAATCCCATGGACAGAGGAACCTGACAGAGGAGTCCTTAGGGTCACAGTTGGACATGACTGAAGCAACTTAGCATGCACGCTCACAGTATGCAATTTGTTCCCTTTTTTGGCTCAAAACAATTTTCTAACTCAAGTTCCAAGATACTGTTGATCTGTGGTGAGTATTCTCATACTGTAGCATTCTACCACTAATTACCATAATCCAAAGTGACTATATGATAAAGCAAATCATTTTGCCTACAGGTGCTTCAAAGTTTACTGAGGAAGTCAGACTTATTTGAGATAATTGACATCAGCAGGCCAACAAATTTGGAATGCTGAAAGAAAATTTAAGGCCTGAAGAATAAATGTACAGTTAAATGTGATCCTCTGGAGTATGAGCCTAAACTCTTTTCCATTGTTATAATTGTATGCAGAATTCCTGAGATATATCTAAAATTTGTTTAATATTTTAGGCCTACCATCAACATTATCTCTAAATAGCAGAACTTCTGGCTGAAGAATGTGAAATTCTAATAGTACAATTAACGTACATTTACAAGTAAACTTTAAAATATATATATATATAAAATTGCTTCTTTAATGCAAACACACACACACACAGTGTTTAAATACTTGAATATTTTACGTTTACCTCATCAATCCTTGTCAAGTAAACATTGTCCTACTTCAAACTCACAGACTGAGTTATTCTATTAAATATTTAAGGCTTGCCCAGTGGGAAAGATTTCTATCCCAGAAATGTCAAAAAGTTAATTAGCTATATCTCCTCTGCAGCCTATACTTAGGGAAGGATATGGCCTCCCACACTCCCTCAGGGACAACACAGAGCAGCCTAGGACACAAAAGAAAACAGACTGAGGCCCATAAATCAACTCCCTAGTGACTTTCTGGAGCTGCCCCAGATCAGGGGAGCCCTCCCCCTTCCCTGACCCAGACTACAGGCCTGAGACTGAATAGAATATGGCAATAGAACATGGCAGGAGGGAACCCAGCAGGCAGGATCGTTCTCTACAATGTGTTAATTAATTGTGGAAGAAACAAAAATTCAGTGGAAAGGACTTCGAATGTTTAGCAATTATATTTTCTTCTACGCAATAGTAATATCAACCCAAAACTGTAATTTTGAGGGTGACATGAGATGGAGGGACAGTGAGAAGGACACAAGAGTGTGAGGGAGCCTTGAGCTACTTCAGCCAGTAAAGAATTTAAACAGGAGTCAACTTCAGAATTTGTCGTGTTTTACTATGGTCTTCCTAAACAAAAGGGAACAGGTGAGAGAAAAATATGATAGAATCCTTCTGCTACTAGGCTGTCCCTCAAGTGTTTTGAATGAACCTCAAATCTTCCTTTTGTAGTGCTTTCCTTTTATACTGGCCACTGTATCGTAGTGTCAACTAATATATGGTTGTCTGTTGCCAAGTCAGTCATTCCAAAAGGGAAGTTCACTGATGTGTGGAGGCACTTATTGAAAAGTCAGAGTTCAGAAGCTAAAAAATCAGTCCTATCAAAGTGAAGTGTAAAAAAGAGTAGATCAGAGGGAATCTAGAGACCGGTGGAGGATAGTTATTTGAGGGTTCATAAGGAGAATTCCTTCAAGGATATTATTCAAGGATATTAATGCTAACAAAAGGAAACCACGTTTGTTGAATTACAGTAACAGAAAACAATGGAAAAATAGCAGTTTGTGCCTTCCAAACCTGTGTTTGTAAGCTACATAAATAACAACAGTGCCTGCAATTAAACCCCAATGAATTCATCCTTGCTAAATTATACTGGATCAAAGTAACATTTCCAAAACACCTACTAGGTGCAAGGTACTATGCTAATTGCAGTGAAAAACATTTTAAATAATAATAAAAATACAAGACGTGGTCCCAGCATTTTGGGTATTTTTTAAAACTTACTGAACAAGACAGGATCTGTTATGCATGAACTGAAAGAGCCAAATAAATGAGAAGAAATTAATTGGAATCATGTTTGCCATAGATGCAGACTGGTATGATTTGGGAAAATTTCAGTTTACTCTCCATGCAATGGAAGACTATTGAAAAGTCTTCATATTCCACCAATGATATGATTGAAAAGAGTACCTTGAGCATCACTACCTTAAAATTCTAAAAGTAAAACAGGATCTCGTATGTGAAACAGGAGGCTAGATCAAAAGGGTTCTCAATGTTAGAAAAGCAAAGATGTCTTTAAATTTAAGTAGGTAGGAGAAAAAAAGTTAATTCATCTCCTAACTTTTGAATTTAAAGAAATAAATTGAATACTTTGAAGAAAAAAGCCAAAGAGCACCTCAGTTTTCTGTGTGTGTATGTGTGCGTGTTAGTCGCTCACTCGTGCCTGGCTCTTGGCCGACCCCATGGGCTGTAGCCCACCAGGCTCCTCTGCCCATGGAATTCTCCAGGCAAGAGAATCCCTGGAGTGGTTGCCACGCGCTCCTCCAGGAGATATTCCTAACCCAGGTATTGAACCTGGGTCTTCTCCACTGCAGGCAGATTCTTCACCATCTGAGCCACCTCCTGGGCAAATGCAAATAAAGAAAACCATAACCACAACCACCCAACACCTATCAGGGTGGTGTTCCTTGTGGGCCCTTTCTGAGGATTGGTAGAAACTGTGTTTTTTAATCTCTGTTTTTATGCTTGTCCCAAGATCTTTTAAGGAAGGGGGTGGGGCAGGGGGAAGAGGCAGACGCTGTATAAAAGAAGCTGCCTTGAGAATATTCTAAAACACATACAAAAACTTCCTAGGTTAGGAAACTTACCAGATTTGGCAGCTGATGGACCCAGTGATGGACCCAGAAGCAACCACGGTTTATTTGGAATATCTCTTTGTTACGAGTCACAATCCTGATATTGAAGAGACCCACTCCCATGTTCCTTATACATCAGTCTTCCTTCCGGTCTTCTACACAGCTGTGTTCCTGATTGGAGTGTCTGGGAACCTCATTCTCATGAGTGCACTGCATTTCAAACGGGGCAGCCGAAGACTGATTGACATCTTTATCATCAACCTGGCTGCCTCCGACTTCATCTTCGTCATCACTTTGCCTCTCTGGGTGGATAAAGAAGCATCTCTGGGACTGTGGAGGACAGGCTCTTTCCTATGCAAAGGAAGCTCCTACGTGATCTCAGTCAACATGCACTGCAATGTCTTCTTGCTCACCTGTATGAGTGTGGACCGCTACCTGGCCATCGTGTGTCCAGCCGTATCCAGGAAAGTCAGGAGGAGAGACTGTGCCTATGCAGTCTGTGCCAGTGTCTGGTTTGTCTCCTGCCTCCTCGGGTTGCCTACCCTTCTGTCCAGGGAGCTTACCCTGATTGATGGTAAACCATACTGTGCAGAGGAGAGGGCCACTCCCGTCAAACTGACTTGGGCCCTGGTGGCCTTAATTTTTACATTTTTTGCCCCTTTGGTGAGCATTGTGTCCTGCTACTGTTGCATCACAAGGAAGCTGTGTGTCCATTACCAGCAGTCGGGAAAGCATAACAAAAAGCTGAGGAAATCCATAAAGATCATCTTTATCGTTGTGGCAGCCTTTGTTCTCTCCTGGCTGCCCTTCAATACTTTCAAACTCCTGGCTATTGTCTCTGGATTGCAGCAAGAACTCTACCTGTCCTCAGCTTTTCTCCAGCGGGGGATGGAGGTGTGCGGGCCCCTGGCATTTGCCAACAGCTGCGTCAACCCCTTCATTTACTATATCTTTGATGGCTACATCCGTCGGGCCATCGTGCGCTGCTTGTGCCCTTGCCTGAAGAACTATGACTTCGGGAGCAGCACTGAGACATCAGACCTCACGAAGGCTCTCTCCAACTTTATTCACGCAGAGGATTTTGCCAGAAAGAGGAAGAGGTCTGTGTCACTCTGAAAAGGACAGTGACATTTCAAGCTCTGTTGATGGGATTGAAGGGTTCATTTGTGCCCACGACAAAGAAAGAAGAAAAGTATTGCTAATAGTATTCATATTGCTTATGAATACAAAGAAGTGTTAATTTTTAAAGAGACATCTAGAAAGTCTCGGTGTTCATGGATATAATTAGGTTATATGCTGTTTTTTTGTTTTTTTTTTTTTGGTTTGAGCTGAATAGCCTTATTTGACCCTTGCCAGTCAAGTTCACTGGGCAAAATACAACTCTTCTAAGTCTTGAACTCTGAGATAAGGCTCTTGCTTGGACCAGTTCCTTTCTTCATGGGTGTTAATGCACATTCCAGCCTTTTCCTCTCTCAGGAAACTTGATCCACACCACCCTTCATACTGGGCTCCAGAGTGGACTGCATGTAAAGGATTCCACCCAGTTGTAACTGGTGAGAAATATGGTGACAATGCAGATAGTAAAAAACTGTAATATACCTGTGCTCAGTAATTACTTGTTCCTGAGTAATGAAGTCAGGTTCTGGCCTTAATCTTTGATCACGCTTAATTTGGTGATTCCATACCACCTTCCAACCTTATCTTTCACCCTATACCATTCACAGTGACTTTGGGCTGGTGAAACCTCATGGGGAAAAAATCATTCTGTATTGTGTTTATGATTTAGGACTTACTTTACCACTTGGTCTTAAAGAATATTTTGACATAGAATAAGCTTTGACTTTTGTTTTCCTTATAAGATATATTGGTTAAAATGTATCTCATTATAATGGTATAATAACTACTTTTCAATGAGGTTTTACTGTGCTCTTGTTTTCCTTTTAGCCTTTATAAATTAGGATATGATTTTGTTTTAATTACATGTTTTTAATTACCTAGTTATCTAGTTATCAAATAAAAATGTTACTACTACTATAATTGGAGGTCATCTAATGCTTAGCTACACCCTCATGCAGATTATCATTTTGTATTTTAATTAAAATGTTAATGCTGCACATTCCCTAGAGCATCATTTGCTTGGTGTATGTAATTTCACAATTTGATCTGATAATACAGGAAGACAGGATGCTCAGTATTCAGGTGAAGGGAAAAATCTGTAACAAAAATGTTACTGATATTTTATATGTAGTTTTTTGAAACTCAAAAACCTTCGAGAACTCGCTCAACTGATAAATATTTACTGAGCCAATTCATACCTATATTCCTTTCAAAACTTTGAAGTTAAAATGTAATTAGCAGCAACCACAAAAGACTTTGCAGCGGCAAGCCTACTATTGTAAATACCTTTTGATTCAAGATAAAGTAGTTTTTTTACCTCCACTGTTGACACAAATGAATTACTATTTTAGTTTTAAATGTTAGGTTTGAAAATCAGAGAAAGCTTCAAATCTTTTCAGAGACGACATAATTCAGGATCATCCTATGTACCTTAATATTAAGAGAAATCTCAAATATTGGGCATCTTCTTATAGTCTGTCTAGAAGTTTGGGTTTGATAAATTGGTTAATTTATTAATTTCTCTTAAACTTTTATTAAATAAAAATATAATTTCATTATAAAAGTGTTCATCTATGTTGTATTAATTGCTATTAACATATCAATTAACACTGATACCCTAACAGTGTTTTAACAAATTATCATAGATATAGAAATAAAAAGACTGTAAATCATAAGAAATAAATTTTCTTGGAAAACTTCAAAAGTGAATTAAATAATTAAATTATTAATTAAAATTAATTAATTAATTTAATTAAAAATTAAATAAGTAAATAGATTGCCAAGCGTTAAGTAAAAACAAAATACAAGATATTTACTTTTCAGAAACAAATCAACAAAAGCACTGTAACTAATCAATGCCTTTGAGAAATGCTACCTTTAGAAAACAGCCCAGTCAATCAGCTGCAGTATTTGTTAGGAAATGAAAAAACCTGGGTTACTTGGTTTAACTTCACCTTTAATGTTGGGACATTGAACAAATCATTTTAATCTTTCATATCTAAATGTCATGGGTAATATCCATGCCCATAGTATCCTTAAGTTTAAGACTAATAAATACAAGTAAAAAGTTCCTTAAATATTAAAAAGTTATGTAAAATGATTGTTTCTATCATTAATTATTGAATGTTACATAAAAATTTCCAAACTAGATTATTAAATGACTCTTAATCATTTTCATTTAACAAATATTAGAGTTTATCTTACTTCTGTATCATCCCTTTTATTTTTCCATTTTAACACTGAAGAAAATATACTGTTGTACTTTTAAATATTTTAAGTGGATATGCTGTGTGCCTTATAAAAATCTTAGCATATTTTATATTCATAAGGTACCAGTGATGGAAGGAATATAGGCATAATTCTACAGATAGCATAACTGATAGAAAACATTATAAATGTAATTAATATGTCACTATGAAAACTTACCACAGAAAAGCTCTCCATTAAAGCCTGGATAAGAAGTTGTCTGATAACTTATAATTAATTTAAAAATTAAGGCACACACAGTCACAAACACACATTTAGTCCATTTGGGCCATATAGAAAGATGAAAACTAACCTGACATTCCTGGGAGTCCCACAGTTCGTCCTCTCTAACAAGTCAAGATTACCCCAGAGTGAGAACAACACTAAGTAAGAACAGTCTTGAAGGAAGCTATGTGCGTGACTGAAAGGGGACATAAGTTACTAGGGGTCACAAGTTAATTTTTAAATAGACGCAGAAATACACAGTATGATGGGAAGCTGAGTAAAAGAAATCTTCCTCTGATTCATCTCAACTCCTCAAATCATTCTCTATCCCCCCAAGAGATATCAGAAGTGAGAAATGACTTATCAAATGTGCATGCCACAGAGAAAAGTGAGCCTCAGTTTTCCTGCACAGCTCATTCACAAAAGTCAAACAATAATAAAAGAATTACAAATTTGTTTCTCAAAGAGCCCCTGATGGAGCCTGCTATCAAGATGATGCCTCCACCATGAGAGAGAGCAGTGCCATCCAGAGGAAAAGCAGAAGGATAATTCTAACTTGTAAACGGTACTGGATTCAACTGCTTTCCACAGAGCTTGTAGGTTGGATTATCCCTTGCAAATGCCTGTTCTTATTTTCCGTTCTTTTCTTTGAGTCAACATTCTTTGCTTTTATCGATTCTGTGAGTAAGCAGTTACGACTAGACTTTACATGTCAGTAGACAGAGAAAAACTACTCCAGCTCTGACTTTTAATTGCAGATGAGTGCCTCTTGTCTCTTATCTTTGTCAGTTTCTTAACAGAACTACATTAGCAAAATGTATCTGATAAGTGGAAATTTCATCCTCAGATTGATTAAACTTCAACATTTAAACAAACCTTTAAATATCCAATGTGTCAAACTATTAGCAAAGTGAAAGTTCTTATGACAAGTTGAAATACCATAGTATATAAACTCAACTGAAATGTTCATTTATTAATCTAAAAGTGGAAGGAGATATTCTGTTACTTGACAAGCATTATTAACCTAAAAAGTTCTTGGTTTATGTATGTGAGTACCAAATTTCTAAGATTCAATGGCACTTTAAAATTACAGTGGGACCTTTTCTGAGTTGGGCACATATAACTAAGTTGAATTGTCATTGTTTTAGGCAAGTGGCCCATTTGAAGGATTCATATGATACAGTGTTCGTATTATTTTTGTAATGCTCTGCAGACCGAGTAAAGATATCATTGCAGGAGGATTCTTTACCAGCTGAGCCACAAGAGAAGCCCAAGAATACTGGAGTGGGTAGCCTATCCCTTCTCCAGTGGATCTTCCCGACCCAGGGTCTCCATTGCAGGAGGATTCTTTACCAACTGAGCTATCAGTGAAGCCCTAAGATATCATCAATCTGACATTATTCAGTGATTTTTTTTCTTTTCTAATTAAGAGATTTAATAATTAGCTAGTTTACTATCACTTCCATATTAACAAGAGTTAGGCTTCCTCTATGAGTACTTCATATTTGTCAATATTGGTGGAAAATTTAGCATTTTTATCTGCTAGCCTCTATCAACAGAGTCGGACATGACTGATGCAACTTAGCATGCATGCATGCATGCATTGGAGAAGGAAATGGCAACCCACTCCAGTGTTCTTGCCTGGAGAATCCCAGGGACGGGGGAGCCTGGTGGGCTGCCGTCTATGGGGTCGCACAGAGTCAGACATGACTGAGGTGACTTAGCAGCAGCAGCCTCTATCAATTATGATTAGAAAGATTTTATTTCCTTATTACTATTAGTTTAAATGAAATATAAAAGGTACTTTTTGCTAGAATACTTTGTATTTGCAGAAGTTATAGATATTCTTGTGATGTTCTTAGATCAAATAAAATTTTTTCATCAATAATTGTGTGAGTAAAGACTTTTAAATTTTTTTTAAAAAGTTTCTGTGGCAGAGTCTTTAGCAGACAATTCTGCTTTTTTTCCATATAGACAGTGTGTAAGAACTGTCTGTTGTAAAATGCTCACAAATTCTTAAATCTGAAAATTCCAGTATAGCATATAAAATACTCCATACAAATTTTGTAAAGTTTAACCTCTTCAGAGATACTGTATGATGTGTAGAAAATAAAGCAAAATTGAGATCTCAATTCTAAGTATTTAGCCTAAACTGCTAATTAAGTCATTACTCATCCCATCATAGGTCAGTGGTTTAATTTTATACTTTTATGCCTAGACCAGTGGAGTTTCTTGGAAAATAGTCAATATCTCAAACATCAAAGTGTGAGTGTAACGTGTCTATTGTACACAATGCATTATGACAGCCAGAAATTTGTTAATCTAACTGATGGGTTCCTCATTATAATTTATGGATTCTGAAGCAGGCGTACTGCAGTCACCCACTCACAAAACCTCTCTCTCTCCCCTCCCCTCAACCCCACATCTCCATCTCTCTCTCTGTCTTTCTCTGTCTCACACACACACATGCAAACACACAAACACATGATGTACAAATACAGCTGATAAATACCCACTGACTTCTGTTGCTAATATTCAGTCTAAAGTACTTGATAGAATGCAAGAAAGGGAAAAATAAGGCAAAGAAAAAATATAGTAAACATAAAATACAAAAGAAAATGTCATATATAAAAAATAAACATATCAACTAATACAATAAAATAACATAATATTATATTGTAATAAGACAATTGATATTGTAATAATACAATAAAAACACAAATGAATTAAAATTTCCTGTTAAAATTGAACCAGTAGCTCATTCTCACAGTCATCTAATATATATGTGGCACTACTAGACTCTGTAGAATGTAAAGAGATAGAGGTAAAATTTACTTCCTCATGGAGTTTACAAGCCTCTAGTTATCTTTTAAATCAAAGAATGGAGTATTACCATCCAACAAGAACTTGATATATGCAGAGAAAATGACAAGTCAAATCACTTTATATAATCTTTTCCAATGTTTAGGGAAAAACCAGTATTTGTCCATACACAAGTTTCTTCATGCAACTGCCATTTTGATATGGTTATTTCCTAAATATCATCCATATTTTCTTAAAGAAAGTGCATCCCCATCACTGGCATCCCCCAATGAAGATACTTTTACTGATCTTAAAGATTTTTAGGTGTAAAAGATTATTTTAAACATAAGAACACCTCTGGTTTCAATTTATTTTCAAACAAATTTAAAAAGTTATGTAAAGTAGATAAATCTACTCTAACCTTGCCCAAAGACCGTGATTTAATGAGATGCCCTCTCTCTTAACCCTCTGTTTAGACCAAAAACAAAACTGACAACTCAGGTGGAGAAGTGGTAAATGAGAAACGAAACTTCCCCCGTGGTTTCATGTTTAAAGCAAAAAAAAAAACAGATTCAGAGGAGCTGAAGGTAGATGGAAATGGCAACTCTATTTCTAGTGAAAAAGATGTTCATGCAATGCAGATCTGACTTGTATGCATTAATAAAAATAGTTTAAATTAGTAAAGAATTGAAAAATGAAGTCAATGCAGAACTGCAGAACTTACACAGACTTTAGGATTTTAAATTACAGTAGTTTCACTTAGATAATTCAAAGTACTGCCAGTAAACTTATGAAAATATTTAGCATGATAATCAAAGATGACCAAATTAAAATTAAAAAAATAATTTTACCTATTAAGTTAGCAAATATTTAAACATTAAATACTGAAGCTTACCAGAATTAAAGGTGTGGAGTGTGGGCAAGACTTCTTGGGCTATTGATTGAGTATAACTTGATTAAGATTTCTACAGGATTTAGAAAATCTATGAAAAGAAATTTCACTTCTAGGATTTTACCACGCAATGTAATTATGGCAACATGCAAAGATATAGATTCATGCATTTTTATTGCAGCACTGTTTGCAAAAGAGACTGGTACATATTAAGAGCTTGATAAATAATAGTTGATAAATAACTCCATCTTAGATTACAGATGAAGAAAACAGAATTCAAAGAAATCAAGTTTCACATAATTCTTAAGGAACTGAATAAAAAATGAAACCTGATTTCAGTCAAACTGAAGCCTATGCAATTTCAAAGCTCATGCTTTTTCCACGATGCCATATTTTTTTCCTCTGATTCCCTTACTCTTTAATAGACTCTGTTAACAACCTTCACTTGTTTATTATTTTTTCCAATGCAAATCTCTCAAATCACCAAACCCTTTGTCTGTTCTTGACTAACATTGCCTGAGGGAGAAGGAAGTTCATTTTACTGAAAGTTTGTGTGGTTTTTTTTTTTTTCAAAAGAAAAACATTTTCTTGTAACAAGTTTCCCATGATCTCTTAATTATGATATTTCAGAAACAGCATCTTCCATCCAACAGTCACTAAAAATCCTTATCTAGAAAAACAGATACAGGCTGCATGTAAGAAATGGACAATTATCTATTTTACTCCCCCTCCCACCCAACCCCACACAAAAGGATAGTAGCATTATGACAGAGGTTTTCACAGGAAAACACTTTTTTTAAGCGTGAATAGGTACTAAGTAAGAATCATAGTTTCATTTTCTTTATCCTTCAAATGTTTCTAGTCCCAGATTTCTGAGAATATACCCATAGCAAGAGTCTGAGTGAACTCCAGGAGTTGGTGATGGACAGGGAGGCCTGGTGTGCTGCGATTCATGGGGTCGCAGAGTCGGACACGACTGAGCGACTGATCTGATCTGATCTGATCTGACCCATAGCAAGAAAAAAAGTAAATCTAATGCCAAAGCTCACGCTATAGACAGTGTGGGCAATGCAGCCTAACCTGGTCCAGAAATTGAAGTTTCACCCTTCTTTCTTATTAAGTGCTATTCATTATGCCAAGAAGCTGCCCTGATCCGTGTGCAGAATACATTCAGTAGCCAGTGCTCCTGTCTTTCAGGAACTTTGTTTACACTTTTCAGAAGGCACATTTATATAAATGGCTTCCTGATTTCAGTAGGGACTCTCCAATGTAGCTTTGAGAAACACAGAAGTTTCTCAGATTAGGAACATTATTGTTGTTGTTCAGTCACTAAGTCATGTCTGACTCTTTGCAACCCCATGAACTGTAGCATGCCAGTCTTCTTGGTCCTTCACTCTCTCCCAGAGTTTGTTCAAACTCATGTCCATTGAATAGGTGATGTCATCCAACCATCTCATCTTCTGTCACCCCCTTCTCCTCCTGCCCTCAATCTTCCCAGCATCAGGGTCTTTTCCAATGAGTCAGCTCTTCACATCAGGAGGCCAAAGTATTAGAGCTTTAGCTTCAGCATCAATCCTTTCAGTGAATATTCAGGGCTGGTTTCCTTTAGGATTAACTGGTTTTATCTCCTTGCTGTCCAAGGGACTCTCAAGAGTTTTCTCCAGCACCACAATTCGAAAGCATCAATTCTTCAGTGCTCAGCCTTCTTATAAACACTGTAAACTTACAAACATTATAAACTACCCCAAACATAAGGTAAAAACTTGATTTAAATTTACAATAAATAAGAAATAATATTTACCATGCAGCATTTTTAGGAAGGGGAATTAAGAATGTTACAAAGTAAAATGATAATAAGGTTAATAATTACTGGCCCACAATTAAGGAAAAATAAAATATGATTTTTAAGCATAAGAGAGCATGGTACTCAAGTATTAAACCTGCTATTTATTTTTAACACAAAGAATAATTACTTCAGCTTGCTTTATTTAGGGAATATATTAAAATGTTAATAATGGTTTTTTTATATAGTAGAACCAAGGACAGATTCACTTTTAATTTTAATTTATTTTTCTTTACATTTTATGAATATTCTATATTTCCTATAATGAATATGTATTTTCTTTTTTAAACTTTAAAATAAAAGATGCTGGAATAAATGGTCACATGTGGCATAAAATACACATTAATATTTTGGTACAACTTTGTGTCTTCCTCTACAGTCAAAAATAGGGATTTTTTAAATGTCATGTTCAATTTTAAATTCCTTATTCGTAACTTTGGGATGATTTGACTCTGGACAAAGTCTTACCAAATTAAAGCTCAGCCAAGTCGCATTTGTTCTCATATCAAACGCAGCAAGTAATTATTTGGGTCAAAGATTCCAATTTCCTTTCCTAAATTGACTTGCCCATTAAGTTAAATGTCAGCCTAGTTTGAGTACATAGGTGCAGTTTTTACATTATTTTTTGCGTATTTTAACTTTTTGATTAAGTGTAAATTAGAACTGGTTCAACAGAATGATAGTTGACTATAGGTCTTGCCAATTAATTTCAAATGCTCTCTTTCAGAACATTTGCAAATAATATGATATTTCTGGAAAAAGTGAAAATATTTCCAAGTGAAAACTTTCTGAAATACAAGTAATGAACTTTTTATTTGAGCAGTCATACGAGAATGAATGGTGACTTTAGCATTTTTCTACTTCACTCGGATTTACCTACAAAGTATTGTAGCATCGTTGACATCTGAATATTGTTTACTAAGCTCTCAAGGAAGGAGAACCACTGGCCTAACATCAATTTTCCATTGTAACAGTACAGCTCTATTACCAAGAAAAATGCACAGGGAAGATGACTCATAATAAATATCTACAACTCCCAACGATCTATAAAGTGCTTCACATGTATTAACACACTTAATTTAATCCACGCCACCCTCCTCCCTTCCCCTCTTTTCTCATAGCAGTCAGACCCTCCATCTCAGTCCAAAGGTCTCTCCCTACCTTCTCTAGCTCCATCTCCAATATATCTCTTGCCTATTCTTGTCTTGAGGTCTGCTTCTCTGCAAACTAGAGCTAACATAGGAAGAAAACTTCTTTTTTCTTCTGAGAGAATAAAATTTTCTGAAGGTTCAAGAATTCTTTGGGGAAGTGCTTTCCTTACTGACATGTCAAAATAGAGCATGCTATACAATGGAATAACAAGCATTTTATGCATTTTCATACTTCATATACAAAATCATACATAAAGCAGAGAATTATAAAAGTGTGCCTCTGATAAGTATCTTGATTATCTGGCTTAAGGAAAGTCCTCAATGACACCTTAAGTAATAGGTAATAATTCTTAGTGCTATAATGATAAGTAATATTGTGGCTATTATTGGAGTTTTCTTGCACCTTTCTCCCACTTCCCTGGAAAATTCAAAAGAAGAATGCCTTAAAATAATGGCATAACTACAAGAGTATAATGTAATATAGTTGGAAACATAAGGGCTTTAAAATCAGAAAATTTGAGTTAGAAACCATAACAACAGACCACTAGTAACATCGATATGAACTTGGACAAGCTATTGACATTCTCTGCCTCAAGTTTTTACCTGTTAAATGAGGATAACACTGTTTTCCATGGAGTTGTTGAGATAGGTCACACAAATAAAGTCTATTTTGTTTTTATATTATTTATTGATCCTATATGCAGGAACATAAAAATATATATTTTAACAAATTTTAATTTTTAGTAATTTAATTATGAGGACTTAAAATGTATCAAGTTGTTGAAGTGTATATAAATGTCATGTAACATTATATATTAGTCATAGTATATACATACCTAAACAGGTAGACCCAAAAAATCAGCATCCTCATTCACAGCTAGTAAATTTATTTTAGCTCTTGGGCAACAAATTTTATCAACTATGTTTGAGAACTATTTTTATTCAAAGCATTATAATATATTTATTATTTAGTTCTCGCTAGTGCTATAACAGAAAATATCTTTAAAGCAAGAAGAGGATCAGACATAGATGTCTTTCCTTAGAAGTCTCTGTAAGTAAGGTTTTTCAGCTGGGTTAATTAACACAGTTGTATATGTATATCTATAACTCTATCAGAAATTATATATAAAGAGGGAAGGAGGAACTTAAGGATTTACGAAGCCACGGTTTTGCTCTGAAGATAGAAGAAAGTGCTAGCTACAGGCAAGAAGTTCCCTCTGTGAAAGTCAAAGCCTTTCTTGGCTTTGACATTTTTGATGAGTTAAAGTGCAGAAAAACCTACAAATGTAGATCTGCAAATGTTTAAAGTACTTCATCAAACAAAGATCAAAATATCACATATATTTTATTTATGTCTCTATGTACAGAAAATAAGAAATATAGTATTCTTCCCACTTGCCTATAATTGTGGTGCTTAACAACATTGCCCTCTGGGAGAAACAACTCTGTTTTGGGGCAGGGGGTGTGATTGGCAGAGGGACAAGTAAGGGAGTGGAAGATAGGGAACAGCATCATCATTGTTGCTGATTTTCCATTTATTTTAGCAAAAAGTTCCTCCTCTGTGGTTTTTTATATCTAAGATGACTAGCCAGCTGAGAATGTACAGTGTTGGGAAGGCTTCTCAGGGAGAGTTAGAACAGACAGGTGGAGCCTAGGAGAAAAATTCACCTTCTCCAACTGCACTTCTGCTGCTGCTGCTGCCAAGTCGCTTCAGTCATGTCCGATTCTGTGCGACCCCATAGACGGCAGCCCACCAGGCTCCTCTGTCCATGGGATTCTCCAGGCAAGAACACTGGAGTGGGTTGCCATTTCCTCCTCCAATGCATGAAAGTGAAAACTCAAAGTGAAGTCGCTCAGTCGTGTTCGACTCTTAGCGACCCCATGGGCTGCAACCTACCAGGCTCCTCCGTCCATGGGATTTTCCAGGCAAGAATACTGGAGTGGGGTGCCATTGCCTTCTCCAGCTCTACCCTATAAAGACACTGACCCAGTGGGAGAGGGGAATGACCTCAGAGTCATTAACCCCTCTATATCCTCCACCATTGGATAAGCCTGCCATGATTGGCTTACTTCAGCCACTGAACCATCTTCACATGAATGCATGACTTCCATCTTCAATTTTTCTTTAATCATTTCTGTTTTTGTGCTGCTCCACTTTCCGTTAAAGTAAAAACAGCACTAACTTTTTAACTAAATCAAAGATGCTTTAAATTCTATGAAGGCTTTACAATTTGCAAAAGTTTCACACACATGATTTCATATAATCCCATAATAATGTTTGTTTGTTTGTTTTCTCCTACCCTATGTTGCCACTCCCCTTTCCCTCTCCCCATTGGTAACCACTGGTTTGTTCTTTCTCTGGGTGAATCTGCTTCTTTTGTTTTATTCACTAGTTTGTTATATTTTTTAGATCCACATATGTGATACATTCAGAGAAGGCAATGCCACCCCACTCCAGTACTCTTGCCTGGAAAATCCCATGGATGGAGGACCCTGGTGGGCCGCAGTCCATGGGGTTGCTAAGAGTTGGATACGACTGAGCGACTTCACTTTCATGCATTGGAGAAGGAAATGGCAATCCACTCCAGTGTTCTTGCCTGGAGAATCCCAGGGACGGGGGAGCCTGGTGGGCTGCCATGGGGTCGCACAGAGTCGGACAGACTGAAGAGACTTAGCAGCGTGTGATACATTGTACTTTTCTTTGTCTGACATATTTCACCTAGTGTAATGCCCTCCACTTCCATCCACGTAGCTTCAATTGGCAAAATTTCATTCTTTTCTATGGCTGAATAATATTGTATCACGTGTGTGTGTATTCAATTGTATGTATGTATATATATACATACAATTGAATCTTCTTTAATCCATTCATCTGTCGATGGACATTGTTTCCATACCTTGGCAATTGTAAACAATCCTGTTAAGAACATTGGGTTGCATGATCTTTTCGAATTAGTGTTTCTGTGTTTTTCAGATATGTACCCAGGAGTGGAATTGCTGGGTCATATGGTAGTTCTATTTTTAATTTTTTGAGAAACCTCCATTATGGTTTCCATAGTGGCTACACCAATTTACATTCCCCCCAACAGTGTACAAGTGTTTCCTTTTCTCCACATCCTTGACAACATTTGTCATTTGTCTTCATTTTGTTAATAGCCAGTCTGACAGATGTGCAGTGACAGCTCACTGTGATTTTGACTTGCACTTCCCTGATGATTAGCAATCTTTTCAAGTGCCTGTTGGCCATCTGCATTCCCTCTTTGGAAAAATATACATCCACTTCTTCTGCCCATTTTTTCCCCTTCGGGGAAAGTGTAAATGCAGTCCCCTCTACCACAAGTTATGCAGCCGAGTTTCCCATGTTTGGAGAAATCAGAGGGGTCAGCACACCCAGAGTGCAATGGGTAAGTCTCACCTGGGGCAAACCATATTCGTGATCATGGTAACTCCCCTGCCAGGTAAGTATCCCATTTTTCAATTTTTTTAAAAAATTTCTTTTTGTATGAGCTATTTATATGCATTTAATATTAACCCCTTATTTGTCATATCATTTGCAAAAATTTTCTCCCATAACCCCTCCTATTAAGTAGATGGTCTTTCTGTTTTGTTAATGGTCTCCTTTGCTGTGCAAAATCTTTGAATCTTAATTAGGTCCTATTTGTTTATTTTTGCTTTTATTTCCTTTGCTTTAGGAGAAGGATTCAAAAAACGTATTGCTGTGATTTATGTCAAAGACATAAATCTGCCTATGTTTTCCTCAAGGAGTCTTAACATGTTAAAAAAAATGAGTTTTTAATATGATAAATGATTGTTTTTCCCCCTTGCTTTACTATAAAACACAGAGTGAGACACAATAAGAGAATCCTCATGGCCTTTAGAAGTAATGTATTCAAAATTTTCAATGTAAAAATCTAGTTAAATTCAGATCCAAATTGTTAGATTTATTGTGCCAAATTTCAAATGGAAATGTGGTTCTCTGCATTTTAAAATGTATAACAACTGTTTATAATATTCTGTATAATACAGACATATCACTATGTGCATGACAGAGTTAAAGGCTTATTTATGCAATTTTTATAGAATACAACATAAACATTTCTGTCAAAAGGACTTGTAAAATCATCTACCTCAACCCACTCATTTTTCAAATGAAGAAACTAAGTGTAGAGTCTTATTCAGAAGCAAAAGTCCTTTGTGTTATTTTAAAAAATCATTAAGCTGATACACATGGGTACTATTATAAATGTTGTTAAGATAGTGATACATTTCTGTTGCTGGTGGTAAGTAGCCACCCCTGAGTACTCTAAGTGCTCACCTCTCCTGGCCTTCGGTCATCTTTCCTAGGAGCTCCTGGGCCCTTCAACATCAACCAACTAAAGGGTTAGCCCTGTGTAAGCAGGAGGCCCGTGGGAGACAGGTTCCTCCTGAAGTGGTGCCCATGAAGATGCAGGCTGTTAAACAGTTGTGAGCATCACCCCTGCCTGCAGTCAATGACAGAAACTTAAAATTCCCAGCTGCATCGGACACCTGTCAATTGAGCCAGTGTCCATTCCGATGCTTTACCCCCACCCTCAGGCAGTCATCTGCTCCTTCCCACCCAGCTCATGTGTTTTGGTAAAAGCTGAACCTACTCTCAGGCCCATAGAAAAGCCTTAATAGACTTCAGCTCCTCGGTTCCTTCCACACCTAGGCCACAGCCACCACAGGGTGAGCATGTGACCAGTTAACTAGGCAGTTCAGAGTGTCGGGTCAGCATTGCTATCTCCCCAGCTGGGCTGCATGGAAACTTGCAACCACCTTAATAACAGCAGGGGGGCCAGTCAGAATAAAATTAACGTGGTTAACAGTTAAGAGACAAGACAGAAAAACAAAGCAACACAAAACAAAATTTTAAAACTGAGTTTTTACTGGCATGGCTGAGCTGCTAGTTCAATGAACGTAGGTCCTCCCTACATCTGGACTTTCCAGTCACCTGAACTTTACTCTGTTGGTTGTTTTCTCTTGTTGTTTAAGCCCATTTGAGTTGAGTTTTATTTCAAACCTCAAAAGACCTCAAAGTTCCTCCAGCAGTTTTGCGAGAATTCTACAGTACAGCACTTAAGTTAAATATATCACAAAGTTATAAAACAAAACAGAATTTCCCAAAATGTGTTCCAAAGAACATGAACTGTAAGAGAAGTTAATAGTTATTATGGTCCTAGAGAGGAACAGCTCAATAAAGTCAACTAAAATAGACCTGGATCATCTCACAAAGAAGATTTGTGGTGTACTCAAAATATAACTTTTATTTTTTATTCTTACCTAATCTTTTTCAAATGTATTCATTATAGTAATTGCCCCTTGCCTGAAGACCTTGGGAGATTTATTGACTTTTCTACTTATTTTTGGGGGAAGACTTTTACATCTCAAATCACAACATTAATTCAGAAAACAAAATAACTTTGTTCTTTTCTTCTCACCATTCACTTAATAGCCAGCTCTTTGGGGAAAGTTGGGGTGGGGTAAGTGCCAGATTTAATAGATTAAAATATGAGATGCCTAGTAATATTTGAAATTCAGACAAATGACATATATTTTTTAATATAAACATGTCCCAAATATTGCATGGGATATACTTATATTTATAATTAAAAGTGTTCGTTGTATACCTGAAATTCAAATTTAACTGAAGATCTTGATTTTTTTCTAGGAATGGTAAGTAAAAGCAAGGAGAAAAGGCAAGGGGAGTTATAGTTCTTTGCTGAATGACTATGTTCTTTGGGCATGGGGGATGGTGAAGGTGACTCATATGAGCCAACATTCATGTTCTTTAAATGTTTCTTCGTAGGGGAACCTCCCCAGCATCAATACTCAAGACTTGAGTGATACTCCTCATTCCCTCAGGATGTCTACGTCCCCTAGTCCATCAGCTGGGAGATATAGATTTGTCCGCATCAGATATAGATTTGTCCCCATACATCTTTGGCCCTACACAGCCTGGCCTCCAAAGTGGCAAAGCACTTGAAACAGTGTCTGACACAGAATATGTGCTCAGTAAACATCAACTGTTATTAATAGTAGGAGTATCAGCATTAGTAGCAGTATAAGCAGTAGTACTGGGGTTGCCTAGGTGACAATTTAAAAATGGCAAACTGAGTTTTGATTACACTGAGACGTGTCATTTTGCAAATTCATGTGTTTCTGATTTTACTGGTCTAAAAAAGTAAATGTTTCCATACATTTGAGTATGGCTTAGTGAATCAAAATGCCTGTAGAGTCCTTAAATAATACTATAATTTTCGTATCCTCTTGTATTGAGTTGACCAAAAAGTTCATCTTGGTCTTTCCATAACATCTTACAAAAAACTGAAATCAAACTTTTTGGCCAACCCAATATTTTAGCCATGTAAAACCTTTTTTGAAATGTAGACATTTTCACATAGTTAGAAGATATATAATTAGAAATTATTTTGTATCTTTTATTTTTAAATAAAGTGAGATAAAGTGTTAGTCACTCAGTCATGTCCAACTCTTTGTGAACCCATGGACTATAGCCCACCAGGCTCTTCTGACTATGGGTTTCTCCAGGCAAGAATACAGGAGTGGGTAACCATTCCTTTCTCCAGGGGAATCTTCTCTACCCAAGGATTAAACCCAGGTCTCCCTCATTGCAGGCAGATACTTTACCATCTGAGTCACCAGGAAAGCCCCATCCTCTTTTAAAGACAGGAGGGTGCTTAATCCAAAAGAAACAAATATTATTAGTAACTTTGGATAAAAATATAATCATTACAAAACACAACATTGTCTATCTTCTAACCAAATTTCCAAAAAAGTGCACTTTTGTCTTGTGATTTTTCAACTTTTGCAGCTCTGCCTGAAGCCACAATCTTATGACTTGGATCACAAGATAAGCATCCCGCTGTCATTAATTTTTAAGCAATGTCTCAGTTTCACATGCAACCCAGAAAGGGCAGAAAGAAAAACAGCAAGCCCCACCAGCATGTGCCTCAAGATCACTCATTTTAAACACACAGTTGTATCCTAATTTGCCATAAGCAGCACGCCAAGGAAAGGTGGGCTCTAGATGAGCTGGTGAAAAATCCCCATCAGAACGATTGGGTCTGAGTAGTTCAGCAATCTTGAGAAGCAATTCCATTCAACTTCAACAGACTATTTTGTCACGGTATGAGCTGTGTCCCCCTCAAAAAAGATGTGTTGCCGTCTTAACCCCCAGCACCTTAGAATGTGACCTTATTTAAAGAGAAGGTCTTTATAATCAAATTAAAATAGGGCAATTAGGGTAGGCTTTATTCCAGTACGACTGATGTCGGTATAAAGGGGGGAAATTTGGACACAGACCCAGAGGGCTTTCCCAGTGGCACAGCAGGAAAGAGCCTACCTGCAATGCAGAAGATGCAGGAGATACAGGCTTGAGCTCTGGTTCAGGAAGATCCCCTGGAGGAGGGCATGGCAACCCACTCCAGTATTCTTGCCTAAAGAATCCCATGGACAGAGGAACCTGGCGGGCTACAGTCCATGAGAACACAAAGAGTCGGACACAACTGAAGTGACTGAGCATGCAGATGGACTATGATGTGAAGTGACTCAAAGAGAAAATGGTCATCTACAAGCCAAGGAATGCCAGAAGCTAGGAGAGAAACCCCCAAACAGACACTTTCCTAGACCCTTCGGAAGGACCATGGCCCTGCTGACACCTTGCTTTCAAACTTCAGGTCTCCAGATCTATGAAACCACAATTTTCTGTTTCTCTAAGCCACCCAGTACTTTGTCATGCTAGACCTAGGAAACTAATACAGTGTATGAAAGTATGTCCTTCCAAACATCCAAATTACTAAAAGTAGCTGTTCTATACTTTTTTCTGCCAGCTTTTGATAGCTCATCAAATCTCAGGTTCTGCCCTTTGAAGTTAGTAGAAATGTATACACAAAAGAACCCTACAAAATGATGATACAAGGGAGATAAAATGAAAGAATGCCATTTCAGTATTTCTAATTTTTATTCAAATGGTTAAGAAAAGTATCTCTTTTACTGAAGGGGGTCACATGCATATTCTGCCTCTGAGATTGCTGGATTAAAAAAAAAGTACTCTTCACTCTTTATTTATTTGGGGGCAGGTAGGGTATTACTTTCCCAAGCAGGGAAACCTGTGCCCCATGCAGTGGAAGCATAGAGTCATAACCACTGGACCACCAGGGAAGTCCCCAGACTGCCACATTTAAAAGTAAAATATTAGTGTTAGAGACCAGGTATATTACATTAAGAATAAATTTTAATTATAATGAATAATCCTGGGATCCAAGGATTGACAGCAATTCTTGAACATTTATTGGCTCCACTCAGAGGATTATTTCCAGTAACTAACAGGTCAGAGCTTAAGTCCAGCTCAGCCTTGCACACACGGCCTCTGAGTTCCCCTGGAGCCCTCATTTACTGGGCGTGACTAAAGCAAAGCAGGGGAGGAAGTGAACAGCTTTCTTAAGCTCCCTGCCTCATGCATAACCCTGACTATTTGCTGAAAACATCCACACTATTGGAAAAAATAGCAAGAAGTTTTGTTGGCTGGATTGTGGTAGGATTCCTGGAAAAGCACAGTCCTCAAAGCTTACCTGAGAAAATTCTCACAGGAGTTAAAACAGTTTCCCTGTTTTGTGTTTTTCTCTTCTCCCTATTTATTCTGCAAAACTCCCCATGGAGGCCTTTGTCCCTCAGACCTCTAATCTGAATAGCATCACCTGTTAAGCCCAAAGTGTCTGGACAGAGAAATTAGACCAGGGAAAACAGGACTTCAGGTTTCTAAGACTGGGATAACCACAAGCTGTGGTGGGGCTTTGCACGAGCCCCTTCCGCATTGGCTACAGAAACCTCAGATTCTTATGTGTGAAATGAGGAAGTTGTACTACATGGCTTCAAATAACTCTTACAACTTAAAAACCCTTTGACTTTGATTCTTTTTGTTTTAATCTTTATAGACATATAGTTGATTTAGCTTCCATGGTGCCTCAGACTGTGGAGTCAGTCTGCAATGCAGGAGACCTGAGTTCAATCTTTGGGTTGGGAAGATCCTCTGGAGAAAGGAATGGCTACCCAGTCCAGGATTTTTCCTGGAGAATCCCACGGACAGAGAAGCCTGGCGGGCTATAGCCCACGAGGCTGGGAAGAGTCGGACACAACTGAGCGACTAAGCACACACACACACATAGTTGACTTACAACGTTGTGTTAGTTTCTGCTGTACAGCTAAGTGAATCAGTTATACATATACATGTATGAATCTTTTTAAGTTTCTTTTCCTATATAAGTCATTACAGAGTACTGAGTGGAGTTCCCTGTGCTGTACAACAGATAACATATGATATCACTTATATGGATATCTAAAAATGGAATCCAAAAAGTGGAATCTAAACAAATGATACAAATGAACTTATTTACAAAACAGAAATAGAGTCACAGATGTAAAAAACAAACTTGTGGTTATCAGAGGGCAAAAGGGGGAAGGAATAAATTGGGAAATTGGGAAATTGGGATTGACATATACACACTACTATATATAAAATAGATAACTAAATAAGGTCAGACAAATATCCTATGACTTTTATTCTAAACTCACAAGGGAGCAGGGCGTGGGTGCTACAATGATGCAATGACCTCACAACTTAGGCTAATTTTAAGAAGAAAAGGAAGAACCCTGACCGAAGAGACGGTGATGTTACCAAAGGAAAGTTAGAGGGGTTTGTGATAGATTCCCAAGGAAAGTGCTACAGTATTAAATGATCCTACCTGGAAATAGAGAAGTAAGACTTCCAGCTGCAGCAGACCAAGCCATTCCCAGGGAGTGGGTCCCACTGGGCCAGCAGGAATCATCACATGTTGGGTGATCCACCAGTGAACTCTCTCTCTGTCTCTGTCTCTCCCTGTCTTTCCCAGATTGCTCTTACTTACAAAACTCTCACCTCACACTGAGAATGACTCATATTCTTTCATGAGCTCAAGTAATATATCAGGATTCCAGGAGGAAAAAGATGGTAACTTCAAATTAAGATAATTTAAGAGGGGCTTAATAAAGAAAGATCACAAGGTGTAGGGCAGTAGCCTGGGATTGGTAACAACAGAGCTTATCCATTCAGTTCAGTTCAATCGCTCAGTCATGTCCAACTCTTTGCAATCCCATGGAGGATAGCACACCAGGCTTCCCTGTCCATCACCAACTCCTGAAACTTGCTCAAATTCATGTTCATCGAGTCAGTGATGCAATGCAAATTTTTTGGTGTGGGATAGGTATAAGTATGAGAAGTGGACGACAGAGGATGAGATGGCTGGATGGCATCACTGACTCAATGGACATGATTTTGGGTAGACTCCAGGAGTTGGTGATGGACAGGGAGACCTGGCGTGCTGTGATTCATGGGGTCACAAAGCATTGGACACGACCGAGCGACTGAACTGAACTGAAGTATAAGTATCTAACACGATTCCTTAACCCCAGAACGCCCCATTGTTCCTCCACCAGAGATGGAAGAGTTGGTAAAAAATAAAAAGTTCTAAAAGTTTGCTACTTGTTATTCTTTGTAATTAAATACATGAAAGACTGGTTTTTCTTTGGATACACTCTGTGTTTATATTAATACTTAACCCGTGACCAAACGTCTAGACTTAAAACTGGGGGGTGAGGACTTCCCTGGTTGTCCGGTGGTTAAGAATTCGCCTGCCAACCCAGGGGAAACAGGTTCAATCCCTGCTCTGGGAAGATCCCACAAGCCACAGGGCAACTAAGCCCATACGACACAATTACTGAGCCCAGGCACCCTAGAAGCCATGCTCCACAGTGAGAAGCCCATGCTCTGCCACTAAGAGTAGCCCCTGCTCACTGCAACTAGAGAAAGCCCGCATGCAGCGGTGAAGACCCAATACAGCCAAAAATTTGAAAAAGCAAAAACAAAAAACTGGGGAAATTCACTCTAGAATTCATTCTCTCACAAATGCCCAGCATTGCTTCAGGAGGCCACCAGGGTCAAACTTCTACAGTCTTACCACAGGTCTTCTCTAATCTGAGAATCTTTCACTGTGTCCTGCTTTATCTGGTATGCTTATCTTAAAACCCCAGTTGGATCAATTCTTAGTTGTATTTCTACCCAAAAGAATAGCAAAATTACTCGATATCTAACCTAGGATAGCAAAACGCTTCCATTCTTCACTCTCATATACGCTCAACTGATGTGACTAATCGACCGTTTCTCATTCCTGGAAACTGTAAAATATGGTACTGAGTGTCTCTGTCAACAAATTCTGCTTCTGTTTCCTCCCTTAGGAAACAGAATTTTCAAAGTGATATGAATATGTTCTATAAAAGCCTTGTTAAGACCTATTGCAATAAACCATTACCATATAATAATAGCTCACTCCCTGTAATCACCTTCTGCCAGCTTACTTATATATCATGCTTCTCTTTCTCCTCTGCTTCTCTTAATCTTGTAACATCCCTGGTGTTAAGGACTAGTCACAACTAATTAACATTTATCCTTCAGATAGTGTATGCTGTAATCACTGTGGTAATCAGTGTGTTTTCTTACGGGAACGCTGTTTATAAACAAAGGCAGAATTCTTCCACTTCTGACTGAAAAGGGCCAACTGAGGCAGGGAGAACATCGCCTAGGGGGATATAGCACTCCTCTGTGTCTTACGCTTTGTTGTTGCTCAGTCCTACTCTTTGCAACCCCACGGACTGCAGCATGCCAGGCTCCTCTGTTCAAGACCAATCAAATCAAATCCTGGAATACCAAAGCTGGGGCTGGGGGTGGGGGTGGGGGTGGGGTGGCCGGGAACCTTTCTTGATGTTAAAAAGAGGTAATTTTTAAGATAATAAGAGACAGTTAAAACAAAGAACTTGTCATGTACAATTGGTAACATAAACTAAGATTAGCTCCAAAGGAGCATAGATAACTACGTGCTGGTTGACTTCATGCTTATTCATTTATTCAGCAAATATTAAGTACTCCCAAGCCAAATATTTGCCAGGCACTGTTATCAGCATTGTTTACAGGCTCTTCCTAAACTTCAGAAGTTGTCTGGAGGGCAATCACCAGGTCATTGCACACATTAACCCTGAATCAGTCTGAATCAGATGGGTGGATCATAGATTTGCCATAACTTAATAACATTAGGAGAAGGCAATGGCACCCCACTCCAGTACTCTTGCCTGGAAAATCCCATGGATGGAGGAGCCTGGTAGGCTGCAGTCCATGGGGTCGCTAAGAGTCGGACACGACTGAGCGACTTCTTTCGCTTTTCACTTTCATGTTAGCAGCAATAAATTGATTTCTTCAATTACATAAGCATAATGCATCTAATACAAACCTTTTGATCTGAGTTATTACAAAGAATGTATAAATAGACAAAAATAAATACTCAGACTGAAGTCCTACTTCTTTACCTGACTAAAATTCCATTTTTTTTTAAAGGCAAATGCTTTGGAAAAATACATAGTTGGCTTTGTCTATGCTCTGTGCTGGGCTAAACCAGTTCCTCTAATATCAAAGCTTCCTTTTCCACCAACTTGATCCACTGTCCTGTTGCCCAAAGTTCTTGTCCCCACAACTTCACTTTACCCAGTCTGATGACAAGACACTGAACTCCTGCAAACAAGAAAGAATGCTTGTGGGATACTATAAGTGACTAAATAATTTCAAAATGCTATTGGTTTGTTTTCTTTCTAGAGTATACATAAACAGTAATGAAATTTCAAAGGAACTAAAATCCTTCTCCCATTCACTACATAAGTTAACACCTCCTTTTCATACAAGTGATCATGTACAAAGCTGTTCAAAAAAGTAGTTTAGATATGAGTTTCATTTAGAATTTCTCAGCTGCATATTTTGTCTTTCACCTATTATTTGACAATTATTTTAATATATACACCATTCCCAGTACTTAAAACAAGAAATTATGATTTTTTAAAAAACATAGTTAGAAAAACAACAGAGGATAAACCGGTGGGTGAAGAAAAAGTCATTGAAACAGAATTTATCTCAAGAAGAAAAGGAAACCAACAATGCAGCATTAGCAAAAATGTCTTTCTAGAATTATACTTGTTGATGAGGAAATGACTGAAAATCAGGAGAATAAACATGCCTGCCTTCTTCTACTATTCCAAATACCTTCTCTTATACATAATTATGCAGAATCTTACCTTAAAGAGGAAGATCACAGGCTACTATATCACTGCTTTTTTGTTCAAACTAAAAATCATATCTTTGTGTTTTTGTTTTTTTTTTTTAAGTTAAGTGAAATTCAGAAAGACAGATACAAGGCAAAGAGAGAGAGCAAAGAAGCCAGATTCCTGCCTGTATGTCTGAAAGAAGGATTTCTGAAAGGTTTTATTTTATTTTATTTTTTTGAAACCTTTTCAGCTCTAGCTAAAGCTGAAGCTAGCCTGAGCATCGCGTGCCATTCTTGAAGGGTCCTTGGGGCTGACTCATTTGTTTTATCATTTCTTGTGAAAACGAGAGGTGGCAACTATCACTGGAGAGCAAAGGGTGACTTGGTGACTGATCTCTTTACCAAACTGAGGGAAGCAATCACACGCGAGGTTCAGAAGCTCCCCACTCCCTGAGAAACCCAGCAGCTTGGTAGAAAGGAAGTAAATTCTATACAAGCAGACAGGTGGTAACTGAGAATACAAACATGAAGAAAAGAAGAATAAATATCTTTTTCAGAAATATATACTGCAGTAACAATCAGAATTATTCTACTTCTCATTTATACCCTATGCTCTTAACTGTAAATAGTGCAATTTAAAATAGAATGGATCGTTGCTCTGTGTTTTAAAACTTTGCTCCCTTTCTAAATGCATCACTTCACTTTTAACTGTCCTTAGAACCTTCATAGTTTACTTCCTCTAAAATAGGTGCACTTTTAATAGAACGGTGGGGGCAAAAGCCACAAACCCACCCATAGGACCAAGGAGTGAGCAATGGGAACAATGAGCAGGGGAAGATAAAAAGTAGTAAATGCCCTAAAAGAAGTCACGGGAAAGTCAGGGATTCTTCTTTCCAGAGTCAATGGGGCTTGACTTCTGATTGAGCTGAACTTCAGGAATAGACAGTAATGTCTTCTCTCATGGATTTGGGAAGGAAATTCTTGTTGTTCTTTAGATGCTAAGTCATGTCTGACTCTTCAGCCCTATGGACTGTAGCCCACCATGGGATTTCCCAGGCAAGAATGCTGGAGGGAGTTGCCATTTCCTTCTCCAGGCAATCTTCCTGACCCAGGGATTGAACCCACATCTCCTGCATTGGCAGGTGGGTTCTTTACCACTGAGCCACCAGGGAAGGGGAAGCCCTGGAAAAGAAATGACCAAAACATTTGTGGAATACTTCTTGGGATAGGAGTAAGGACAGACAGACACTTTACAGACATATATTTTTAATCTTTAAAATATCCTGGGGAAGTAAATATTATCTCAATTTTAAGATGATAAAGTTCAGATGCATAGTTAATGGAAAAGGAGAGAAAAACAGGTAGACTGACTCCCATTGTCAATCTGCAGACTAAATGTTTCAAAAGCACATCTGCTTTCTTTGTGACTAATAACCAACATATTTTTATTAATTCAATTACTGAAGCATGTCCTCCTATAGTAACTGAATTTATCTTCATTAAAGCACCGATAGGATGTTCTCTCAGGTGAGAAAAACGAGTCTCAGGGTGTTCTCAAGATCACTCATCCTGGAAATTATAGTGCCAAAATCAGAGCATAAATCCTGTGCCCTCAATTCTTCTGCTTTTTCAATCTTTCCCTTTGCCTTTCATCTCTGCTCCCCTCCTCTCCTTATGATTCATGAGAGGGCTGTGATGTTCTTAAACTCTCACATCCACTTGCAGCCAGAATTGAAGCTTCAGCCCATCAATTTTACAGCTTGTCTCCCTGTTGAAAGCCAAGGGTCCTTACGAGAGACAGCACTTTAATCTTTCATCCATCATTTGCACTTTAGTATGACAAAGGGATATCAGTTTGTCTTTAATAGACTTATTTCTTAGGGTATTTTCAGGTTCACAGCAAAATTGAATGGAAGGTCCAGAGATTTCCCATGTACCCCGTCCCCCACCCATGTTATGTTTTCAACATCCCCTACTAGAGTGGAACATTCGTTACAATTGATGAACATAAATTAACACATTGTTATCACCCCAAACCACAGTATACATTAGAGTTCACCCTTGGTGCTATATATTTTGTAGGTCTGGACAAACGTATAATGACATATATCCACCATTATAGTATCCTCCAGTGAGGTTTCACTGCCCTAAAAATCCTCTGTTCTCTGCCTATTCCCCTTCCTTCACCCTAGCCTTTGGCAACCACTGATCTTTATACTGTGAAATTAGTTTTTGATGGGAGGGGGGAATGAAAACTAAAACAAATGAACAATCAAACACAGAAGACAAGAGCATTTAGACTCAAGGTACACGGGTTGATGTGAGTGGGGAAACTGAAGACCTAGACAGAAACTCAAGCAACTTTATAAGTAAGTTAGACACACCTTTCGCTACCCCACCCATCCTCACATCTTGCTGAAGACTCAGCTCAGTGGATTTGAAACAGTTTTAACAGTGAAAACCTATGTTGAAATAAAAGCTTATATTTTTATACATAATATAATAAGAATGTAAATGATATATGTTAGCGTGCACATTCAGCAATTTTAATGAAAGTTATAGTCTTACATGCCCCCCAACATCTACCTCAGCTGACAGCATCCAGTCTATTTTTAAAATTTCGATTTAGTTTAATGGTATTGAGATTAAAATCCAATTCATAGTAACAAATATTTGCAAATGGTTCTTTAAAGGAATTCACACTGCAGTCTAGGACTACATCCATTAAACTGAATCAGAAGTTTGGAACAGCTCTAACAACTTGTTTGCATTTTTTAGTATAAACATAAAAGTCTAAGACACGCCTAAAAATGTACAGTCAGTATTAACAGCATTTATGTCAAAATATTATCAAAATATGACCAAGTTCTGTGTTCAGTTGCTTTTATCCAATTGTATTGCATTGCACGGGGGACCCTGGTGGGCTGCCGTCTGTGGTGTCGCACAGAGTCGGACACGACTGAAGTGACTTAGCAGTAGCAGCATGCTAGTCCTTAAGGAAAGAATTCACCAAAAAGCATTCATGAGTTTTTCCGGGAACATGATCACTTAAGTATTATTATGGTGTAGTCTTAGTTGTGCATAGTCACAGGCTTAAATTTTTAAATGACTAGTACAAAGCTATAAACCTTTCTAAGCCAAGGGTACATCTGTAAGAACTACATATGAACAGAGCCAGGGAAAACTCTGGGAAAGAAGACTATTTACAAGAGCTAGCCTTGCCAAGTATTAAAAAATACGATAAACCTCTAGTAATTAAACTGTGTGGTGGAACAGATAATCAATGAAAGAGGCCACAGGGTATAGACATAGACCCAAATACATATAGAAGACATGAATATGATCAACTTGAACCCTTCAGTATAGAAAAAAATGAATTTGACACATGGTGGGGAAGTTACATGGGAGCAGGGTGGAAAGCTGGATTTCCCACATTCCTTATGTCAAAATTCATTTCTGGTGCAGGGATGCACTGGAACTGGCATACAGCCAGCTGACAAGAGGCAACTGTGCACATCTTTTTCTAACTCTGTGTTAAGTAAATTTATATAGATAGCTTGTAACTGATCATGGTGGGGTGTTTACACTTCAGAAATTGGCAAATATTACAAATCAGGGCTTTTCTTTTTGTTTCTTGAGATTCAATTTTCCAGTCACCAGTTCTGGGAGGTTAAAAAAAAAAAAGTAAGATATGAACCAGAAGATAATGTGAGTATTTTTCTCTTAATAATTTTAAAAATGGCAGAGAAAACTTTTTACAAAAATCCAAAATACAGTTTACTACAAAAAGTAACACCTTCTACTCTGAAAAACTTCTGTAAGTAATACCAAAGTTAAAATGTCAAAATGGGTGAAAATATGTACACAGATAAAACAGGGCTAATTTTCTTAATATACAAAGAGTGCTAACAAATTAATAGGGAAAAGAGTAATTCAATGTAAAGATGATTGAAAGACATCAATTGACAGTTAACAGAAATATAAAACTGTTCAATAAATACATGAAAAAACTGCTCAACCTCACGCCTAACTAAAAAATCCAAATTGAAAAAAAATTTTAAACCTATACAATGGCCAAAATTTAGTGTGGGTTGTGATGATGAGGGTAGATACGGGGAAGCTTATTCATTCACTGTGAGACATGATTAAATTAAATTTTATATTGTTAAGTGAAATTTAAAATTCACATTTGTTTTAATTTAATAATTCTACTTCTAGGAATTGGTCTTAAAGACTTTCATAGACTCACAAAAGTAAGAGAGGGATGATTGTTATGACTGTTTGGATAAAAGTTATGTATCACAGCCTAAGAAATTACCCTGAAACTTAAAAGCTTAACATCATAACAAACATTTATTTCATGCAGTGTCTGTGTGTCAGGAGCTGGAGAGCAGCTTAGCTGGGTGGGTATCTCACAAGGTTGTAGTCATGGTATAAGTGGAGGCTGCCGTCATCTGCAGATTGACTGGGGCTGGAAGATCCAGTTCCAATGTGACTCACATTCATGGCTGACAAGTTGTAGGAGACCTTAGTCCATCACCCCAAAGACCTCTCAGTAGGACTGTTGCAGTGTCCCCAGCACAGGACAGCTGGCTTCCATCAGAGTGACCGATCTGGAAAAGAGCAAGCAGAAGCCACAGTGCTTCATAGGATCTAGTCCTGGAAGTCACACCTGACCACTTCCACAATATCCTAGTTACACAGGTCAACCCAATTCAGTTAGGGAACTGTATACAAGATGGCACAAAGACCAGGAAGAAAGGTCATTGGAGGCCATCTTGTGAGGCTAGTTTACACCATTTGGACTAACAAGAGAAAAAAATTAAAAAGAATCTCAATATTCATTAATAAAATACTGGTTAAGATTTTAACTTAATAAAATGTTATAGAATCATTGAAAAGAAGGAAACACCCTATCTCTGCTGTGATGGAAAAATGCCCAAAATATAAAGTATGTAAAGCACATATCTATACTTTTATAATAAGATTCCCTTGATATTCTTATAAAAATAGGCATGTATGTACAATTACATACATAGGAGCATGAAATATCTGCAACAGTTTACAAGGAGAGCTATCAGTGGGCAGTGGAACTGGGTGATAGTGGTTAGGCATATATAGCTTTTTATTGTATGCTCTGAACTTATAATAGAAATGCTTGAAAAAAATCTTACTGTGCACATATATCACATTTATAATTTTTAAAACTAGTTAACAATATACTTCACAGATATTACAGGACAGACAGCCAAAGGGGGACATTATTTTACCCAAGCTTAGGCAGACTTCCTTCAGATTCTAGCTCCTGCTTGGAAGAGCTGAGTAGATAAGCAGGGCAAACATAAGATGGTTTACTGAGCTGAGGACTGAGTACTGCCAGTCTTCCAAGTCTTCCAGTCTCCAGCCTCTGCAAAGCTGGATTAACAGGAGACAGGAACTGTCCCCAAAGTAGAAATGTGTTCTGTGGTGGATGGCTTCCTATCTGAGGCCACAGGGGCCTTTGGAGCGTCTGGCAGCTGAGATGTGCAGAAATGTAGGGTTTGCAGTAGGCAGCTGTGACACAGGGTCACACCACCCCGGAACACCTCTTAACACCTTGATGTTAGCAAACCTTGGCTCCAGTGGATTTCCAAAGTATCTGCTACCCGCTGGGGCATGTGAACACCTGTCCTGGAATATTTTCAGCTGCTGGAAGTTGAGTGATACTCCTGCTGGATTATCTTGAATGGGTTGAAGCCCAGGAAAGCCCACGCTCAGTTTATTATAAGGCCAAGTTTGGGCTTTGAAGCCTGGAAGACGTCCTCCACTGGGTTGAGAAAGAAGATAGCTGAGAATTGTCTACAACAACATGAGAAAAATGGAGTCACAGGGTTTTAAGGGAGCCTCCTAAAAGCTTATATCAAATGCCAATAATACAATGATAATAATTATTAAAGGTGCATCTGACATTTGTGTGGTGGTTGGGGTGGGGGGGTGTTAGTCGCTCAGTCATGTCTGACTCTTTGCAACTCCATGGACTGTAGCCTGCCAGTCCCCTCTGTCCATGAAATTCTCCAGACAAGAATACTGGCATGGGTTGCTATTCCCTTCTCCAGATCAGACATTTATTAAGTGGTTATTGTTCACTTACTAGTCATATCCATTTTCCAAGTTAAAAAGCTGAGAACTGGAGAGGCTAAGCAAACCTCCCAAAGATATTATGCACCCTTTTTTTGAATTTCGGTTTGACAAATAAGGTGTATAACATACTTGGGAAAGTTAGTTAGCCTCTCCAGTTCTCAACGTTTTAACTTGGAAAATGGATGTGATTAGTAAGGGAATAATACTGATTAGTAAGTCAGCCAACAGCTGATTCATTGGTTAAAGTCCCTGATGCTGGGAAAGATTGAGGGCAGAAGGAGAAGAGGGCACCAGAGGATGAGATGGCTGGATGGCATCACCGATGCAATGGACATGAACTTGGGAAAACTTTGGGCGATGGTGAGGGACAGGAAGGCCTGACGTTCTGCAGTCCGTGGGGTCACAGAGAGTTGGATACAACTGGGTGACTGAACAACAACAAAGCAAACTTCCCAAGGATATTATGCACTTTTTTTTTTTTAATTTTGGTTTGGCAAATAATTCAAAAATGTACTTAAAAAAAAAAAAAACATGGAATCAAACATTTTAAGAATTCATGAAGCACTTCTGCCCAAGGAAATAGAAGAATGTTGCTAGTTAACCCATGACTGGAAACCATCAGTGGAATTCACAGAAGGGGAGATTTCTGTTCAGTATAAAGCATAAGCTTATTCAGAATTAAACTAGACTTAATTAAATAGATTAATTTTCTTGAGAGGTAGTAGGCTCTCCATCACTGGGAATGTTTAAGCAGAATCACAGTTACTACCTGTTAGGTATAATACAGAGAAATGTGAGCAGCATACCATTGGCTTCTATTTCAAATCTAAGTTTCAATGTTCCTATGAGAATAAAGGCTTCACTTTGTTATGCTTTGGGTTGAATTGAATTGAAGCTTCTAATTGCACAAGGCTGGATAGAGTATATTTCTTGAGATTGAGAGTACAAACATTTAAGTACTTATTATATGCATGGCATTGTTTAAAGTGCTTTACATAGATTAACACAGGTAATCTTTCATAACACCCTAGTGAGGTACATGTTATGTACACAAGATTTACCTAAAGATTCTAACCTCAAATTCTGGGTACCAAGTCCATGCTCTTCAGCACTCCGCAATGTTTATGCTCTGTGTAGTGAGATTGTTGCAATTACAAGACCCTTCAGGTAGAGAAGGTTTAGCTAAGACACTGCAGATAAATGAATAAACAGACACAGGAAGTGGTTTGTTGCATAATAGGGAGTTTCTATCCATGTTTCTATAGTTACACCACCAAACCACAGACTGATACCAAGAAAAAAAATCAGTGCGAGAAAACCCTCGATATCATTAACATTCCTTGATTCTGAACTCAGCACAGATCAGCTTAATCTAAAATTTTTAGTTTAGTATGGGAAAAGAAAAATAAGGAGAAAACAATGAAAATAGCATTAGTAGAACATAAGTTTCCTACCTTTTGTTTCTTTATTTTTTCCATAACAATAGGATTTCTTTTCATAGAGCAACATCCATAAGACATTTACTGTCCCTTATTGAATGCAAATCACGGTGAGTTGCTGGTGGTACCGGCAATGAGAGGCAAGGTCTTGACTGACATCTCTGAGCTTCCAACAACTCAGTAGTTCAGTTCAGCCTCAAAACCAGACCTCTGGAGGCCTGAGGTCGGCAGAACCAGAACACTTGGCTCTGGGGTGTTGAGCAAATACTTCATTCACCCTTCAGTTTTTCTAACATATGTAATAGAAATAATAGTACCTCTCCCAGAGGATCCTTTCAAATATTGAATAAGTTAACTTGTGTAATTTTAGAACTCTGCCTGGCACATAGGCACATAGAAAATCCTCAATTAGCGTTAGCTATTAATATTAGCTGGTGTGAGGGGAAATGGAACATTTAAGTGTAAATCTAAACTTGCAAAGAGATGTTATGTTACTGAGTGGCATGTGAGAATCAGATGAGAGTTACAGATACTAAATACACCTGGGTTCAAAGTGGAGTGAGATGGTTACCGGTGGGAGTGGTAGGGGCCACTGGGGCAGACTCTCAAGGCGAGGAGAGGAGAGCCAAGAAACGGATTCTTTTGCCCACTTTTGATGTGGCATACTTTCAAATTCTGTCACAAGTAAAATTTTCTCAGCTAATCTAAGGTGGTCTATGATATAACACTTGACCACAAAGAAAAAAAAAATAGAAGAGAATTAAAAAGTTAAACAATAGGTGGGAAACAATGATACACAAAAGAATTAAAATGCACTAAGAAATAACATGTTATTTCCTTCCCAAATAAAATATATGTACATATAAAAATATGTGCTTAATATTGATATTTTGATATACATGTTAATAAATACCTATCACTGAATAGTTTTTCACTCTTCCAGCTAAATTACTCCATCAGATTACTCAAGTTTCTTAGCTTTAAAAATAATTATTATTTTTGATGTTGACCTGACAAACTGAAAAGCAATTGACTGAGGCATCTGTCTGTATAATCTAAACATATGCACATCTATATTTTTTACTGGGAGGGGAGTAAGTAACCTGCAAATGACTAAACTCTTCTTCCTGACTCATCTCATCTACTCTTCTTTTAAAATGATAACTAATCATTTACTTTGTTTTCTTTTTATGAACTATCTGACTTGTTTTAATGTCTTCAGTACACCTTAACAGATTTACTAAATACGTACTGTCTGGATGCACTCGACAGTTTACAGAACTCTTTCCCATGTACTCTATCAGTTACCTCTCACAGTAATTTTGAGAGGAACACGTTACTCATTCGGTTTTACAGATGTGGTAACTAGAGTAGAGTCTATGTGACTTTCCCTGGATCCCACAGCTTTGACTGGTCTGAGATCTGGGCTCAGGTGGTATGCGAATATTAGCAAAAGTTTCAGAAATGATTGTTATGCCTTGAAGAGTCCTCGTCAGTTGACTGGTTAAAAAAAGAAAAGGGGAGAACAGTACAGACTTATATTTGAGTCTCTGTCTATAAATTTTTTGTGTTGTTGTCTTTTTTTTTTTTTGCTTTCCCTATTGAAAGTTATTTTGCCTCACAAGCTTCTGAAGCCTGCCAGAATTAGCAACTAATTCCTGCAACTCCTGATTATGGTCTGGTCTCTATTCTTCAGGTGAGTAAGAAGGGGAATCAAGCAGAGACAAACTGGACTGCTGGGCCCTTGGAAATCTTCCCAGGAATTGTCCTATTGTTTATCCTTATAGCTTTATCCTCATATCCTTTATAGCTTCCCTTGTGGCTCAGCTGGTAAAGAATCTGCTTGCAATGTGGGAGACCTGGGTTTGATCCCTGGGTTAGGAAGATCCCCTGGAGAAGGGAAAGACTACCCACTCCAATATTCTGGCCTGGAGAATTCCATGAACTGTATAGTCCATGGGATTGCAAAGAGTCGGACACGACTGAGTGACTTTCACTTCACTTTTTATCCTCATTAGGGATGAAAGTAAATTGTTAAAGCTGCAGGCCTGTGTATTGGCATCATTGGCCCCAGAAAATGTGGCCAAGGCTGGCAAAGCTGCTTCCTACTGTACAACTCTTTAGCATAAGTGGTGGCTCATGACAATAGACTTGCAACAATGTAAGGAGTTTTTACAAAGAGCTGGGCACCAGGGTTGTTGGAGGAGAGATTAGCAGGAAGCCCAAGATAACTTAGGAGCCTATTCATAAGCAATTTTTGGCCACCAGAAAGAATGTTCACCCAATTCTGGAAATAGGACCTCATGGCCTGATGAACTATGGACTTCTGAGTCTCATGAGTGGAAGGAGTAAGAAGAGTGGATGAAGAGAAACTTCATGGTTTAGGGGGAAATGGGAGAGGAAAAGTAACCCCTTAAAAAGGCAAGTGGATGGTAAAGGCAAGGAAGGAGAAGATTTCAGTGGTATGATAGTTAATTTTATGTATCAACTTGGCAGGGCCATGGTGCCCAGTCATGTAGTCAAATATTATTCTAGATGTTTCCATAAGTGTGTTTTTCAAATGAGACTAACATTTAAATGAGTGGAGCTTGAGTAAAGCAGATTGCTCTCCATAATGTGGGTAGGCCACTTCCAATCAGCTGAAAGCCTAAACAGAACAAAAGCCTAACCTTCCTGAGCAAGAGGAAATTCTGCCAGCAAATGGCCTTCGTTGTTCTTTATTTATTTAGTTTCACCAGGTCTCAGTTAAGGCATGTGGGATCTAGTTCCCTGACCAGTGATAGAACCAGGGCCTCCTGCACTGGGAGCATGGAGTCTTAGCCACAGGACCACCAGGGAAGTCTTGGCTTTCATTTGACTTGAACTACAGCACTGTCTCTTCCCTGGGTCTGCAGGCTGATGGCATTAAAACTTAAACTGCTTAGATTTGTCAGCCTCCATAATGCCATTATGGAGCCTATTCATTAAGTTTCTTAAGAGATAAAAGATATGTATCTCCTAGGCAATGGCACCCCACTCCAGTACTCTTGCATGGAAAATCCCATGGATGGAGGAGCCTGGTAGGCTGTAGTCCATGGGGTTGCTAAGAGTTGGACATGACTGAGCAACTTCAATTTCACTTTTCACTTTCATTCATTGGAGAAGGAAATGGCAACCCACTCCAGTGTTCTTGCCTGGAGAATCCCAGGGACGGGGGAGCCTGGTGGGCTGCCGTCTATAGGGTCGCACAGAGTCAGACATGACTGAAGCAACTTATCAGCAGTAGCAGCAGCATAGGTTCAGTTTCTCTGGAGAGCCCTCATACAGGTGGGTTATAGTCCTCAGCCTACAAGGAGGGGATTTAAAACTGGTGAACAAAAACCAGGGATTGTGCACCAAGCCAGGTGTGACTCTAATTGGCAAGTATTTCTATACTGATCTCACCTTTGGCTTCTTAATTTTCCAACATTAGTTTTTCCTTGCCAACTTTTCTTACTTTTAATTGAATACATCCTATTATACTTCATATGTTATTATAAATCCCCTTCATTCCTTTTTAGGATGTTAGAAGTATAGATAAGTTAATAGATCCTCATCATTTGAAACCATGATTTAAGGTTAGATTTAGATTACTACCTATAAGGAAGAAAGGAGTACATCAAGACTGTATATTCTCACCCTGCTTATTTAACTTATATGCAGAGTAATCATGAGAAATGCTGGGTTTGATAAAGCACAAGCTGGAATCAAGATTGCCAGGAGAAATATCAATAACCTCAGATATGCAGATGATACCACCCTTATGGCAGAAAGTGAAGAAGAACTAAAGAGCCTCTTGATGAAAGTGAAAGAAGACAGTGAAAAAGTTGGCTTAAAGATTAACATTCAGAAAACTAAGATCATGGCATCCGGTGCCACCACTTCATGGCAAATAGATGGTGAAAAAGTGGAAACAATGACAGACTTTATTTTGGGGGGCTCCAAAATCACTGCAGATGGTGATTGCAGCCATGAAATTAAAAGACACTTACTCCTTGGAAGGAGTATTATTAGATAGCATATTAAAAAGCAGAGACATTACTTTGCCAACAAAGGTCCGTCTAGTCAAAGCTATGGTTTTTCCAGTAGTCAAGGATGGATGTAAGAGTTGGACTATAAAGAAAGCTGAGCGCTGAAGAATTGATGATTTTGAACTGTGGTGTTGGGGAAGACTCTTGAGAATCCCTTGGTTGAAGATCCAACCAGTCCATCCTAAAGGAAATCAGTCCTGAATATTCACTGGAAGGACTGATGTTGAAGCTGAAACTCCAATACTTTAGCCAGCTGATGCGAAGAGCTGACTCATTGGAAAAGACCCTGATACTGGGAAAGACTGAAGGTGGGAGGAGAAGGGGACGACAGAGGATGAGATGGTTGGATGGCATCACCGACTCAACTGACAGAAGTTTGAGTAAACTCCAGGAGTTGGTAATGGACAGGGAGGCCTGGCGTGCTGCAGTTCATGTGGTCTCAAAGAGTCAGACACGACTGAACAACTGAATTGAACTGAACTAACTGAAGAACAAAATGATGAGGAGATACAGAATTCCAAGTGCATGTGCAAAGGAAAGTATTTTGGTAAAAGAACAGAAAGAACTGAAATTAATTGAGAGGATAAACATCAAACCACAGATATGGAAGCAAGAACCAAAAACTCTATATTAAAAAAAAAAGATGAGTAACAAAAGGGAAATGAGTTGTTAGTAGGCCTACCTAAATTTTTATAAAAATTATATAATTAAAAATATTTTCTGGTGTGAGAAAAATTAAAGGGTTCAAGGATATGATACAAGCAATGAAAACATTGCTATGTTGTCTTCATACATATGCTTTTCAAAATGTGTATGCTTCTTATTCTAAAATATTTTTCTAAATTAAAAAAATGCAGATAAAATTTCATGCTATGTCAATAAGAGGACTTTAGGGCTTTTCTGACTATCTGTGATTACAGAAAGACACTAGAAATCACAAGGAACAAACAACAGTGAACTCAGAATGTCATACCACAAAAGAAGAGTAGGAATCACCCACCTGCCCACGCGAGGATCTGGCCTGGGTGAAACATTGAGAGTAAGCCCACATTCAGGAAGAAGCATTCCCCATCTAACAACTCATCTTTCCCTAAATAGAAAACATCTTTCAGTCTGATTTCCTTGCTCTCCTGTGGTGCATCTCACACCGATCCAACCATGAATTAATAACATTATAGCGGCAGCACACAGATTGTTTGATCAACAGTCCAGGGAGGAGGCCAGATTACTTGTTCCAAGTCCCACGCTGGCTCATTACTTCCACTGAATTTCCTCTAATCTGGAGGGGATCAAGGAGGAGCAGTCAGGAGTCATGAGCTTTTCATTAGGTAACTTTCCTTTCATTTCCATTTCATATTCTACTGATTGCCAAGGAAACCATGTTGAGGTTTTCAGCCACTGGTAGCAAGTCCTTCAAGTTGTCACTAAAACATAATTTGAAGAAAACAAAGTAGATCTATAAAAACGGAAATGTTTATTATTTTTTTTAGGTTTCTTTCTTTACAAATACAACTCTGCTCAAGTTCCTCTATAACTCATGAGATGCTTCTGTGGTTAAGCCAGAGGGCTGCTATGTTTAAAAAATACAACCCCAGAAACAGTGGTCAAGTTGTTAGATGGCCACTGATTTCAATATAACTTCTAATCTCCCAAGCAGAACCTTTAAAGAAGTCACACATCTGGGACATTGTCTAGCACCCACCCTTTGAAATGCCTTCCCTATATACATTGATATGTATGAAATCTGTGATTTTTTATTTTATGACAAATAGTTTTACTTATTAGTATAGACAGAAAAGACACTTTAGTACCACACTGAAAGTTCTATGGATCTTGAGTATTAGAACCTGTTAAATAATTCTTTCCTAGCATATCTGACTCTTAAACTAGTTAGAAGATTCCGTGCATTTAATGAATCTTAACATGAAGTTAAAAACAGGAAGAGGTCTTTAAAACACTGATAAGGTAATGGTAACTCACGATAAAAAAAATCAATACCAAGGAAACCAGAATTGAAAGAGACACATGTACCCCAATGTTCATTGCACCACTGTTTACAATAGCCAGGACATGGAAGCAATCTAGATGTCCATCGGCAGACAAACGTATAAGAAAGCTGTGGTACATATACACAATGGAATATTCAGTTCAGTTCAGTTCAGTCGCTCAGTCATGTCCAACTCTTTGTGACCCCATGAATCGCAGCATGCCAAACCTCCCTGTCCATCACCATCTCCTGGAGTTCACTCAAACTCATGTCCATAGAGTCAGTGATGCCATCCAGCCATCTCATCCTCTGTTGTCCCTTTCTCCTCCTGCCCCCAATCCCTCCCAGCATCAGAGTCTTTTCCAATGAGTCAACTCTTTGCATGAGGTGGCCAAAGTACTGGAGTTTCAGCTTTAGCATCATTCCTTCCAAAGAACACCCAGAACTGATCTCCTTTAGAATGTACTGGTTGGATCTCCTTGCAGTCCAAGGGACTCTCAAGAGTCTTCTCCAACACCACAGTTCAAAAGCATCAATTATTCAGCGCTCAGCTTTCTTCACAGTCCAACTCTCATATCCATACATGACTGCTGGGAAAACCATAGCCTTGACTAGATGGACCTTCCTTGGCAAAGTAATGTCTCTGCTTTTGAATATGGAATATTACTCAGCTATTAAAAAGAATGCATTTGAATCAGTTCTAATGAGGTAGATGAAACTAGAGCCTATTATACAGAGTGAAGTACATTAGAAAGAAAAACACCAATACGGTATATTAACGCATATATATGGAATTTAGAAAGATGGTAATGATGACCCTATATGCGAGACAGCAAAAGAGACACAGATGTGAAGAACAGTCTTTTGGACTCTGTGGGAGAAGGCAAGGGTGGGATGATTTGAGAAAATAGCACTGAAACATGTATATTATCATATGTGAAATAGATCACCAGTCCGTGATACAGGATACAGGGTGCTTGGGGCTGGTGCACTGGGATGACCCAGAGGGATGGGATGGGGAGGGAGGTGGGAGGGAGGGTCAAGATGGGGAACACATGTAAACCCATGGCTGATTCATGTGAATGTATGGCAAAAACCACCACAATATTGTAAAGTAATTAGCCTCCAATTAAAATAAATTTTTAAAAAAGACAAAAAATTTTAATAAAATAAATCTTCTCAAACTTCAAAAAAAAAAAAGAAACAACTATATGATGGAAAAGTATACAGAATGATAAGGGTTTTGAGATCTTAAATAAAATGTGAGATCTTAAAAAAATTCACGGCCTTTACTTTTAAATTAATCTGATAAATGTTAGCAGTTAAAAAATCAAATAGGATGGGGAACACATGTATACCTGTGGCAGATTCATGTTGATATATGGCAAAACCAATACAATATTGTAAAGTTAAAAAATAAAATAAATTTTAAAAAATCAAATAGGAATAAAGGTTTATAATGAAATGTAGCAATTCTCTGTCCCCTGGTCATCTATCCGTAGTCCTGATCTACAAAAGCAACTTGTTTTAAAACTTTTAGATCTATCTTCTGTTAACTTCTATATTATTAAATGATCAGCTCAATCTCTTTTCTGAGAATATTAATTAGAGATGTCTGTTTTCTCTGCTTCTCTCTCTTATATTTGGAAGTTTTCCTCAAATATCTGATGATCTATGATCTTAAAAAGGCAACAAAAATTGGACTGAAAACGCGAGATGTCGGGGGTTATGAGGGTGCAGGATAAGAAAATAGTTGTGCATGGTGAAAATGCCAAAGATCCCTCCTAGGGGTAAAGCTTTTTTTTTTTTTGTCTAGAACTATTCTATGAAATTGTTTTCTAGAAAAGAGCTCTTGAATTTCCTGCCCAGCTGTAGGTGAAATTCCCTTGAGGGAAAAGTCCTCAGTCAGGAGGTCACTTTTCAAGAAAACCCCTATTGTGGTGCCAGCCTGTCCTGTATTTTTGAAGATTTTAAATAACAGAGGGAAGTGTTTAAGATATAAAGTTAAGGGGGGAAATTAGTATGCAAAATTGTATATACAGTATGACTTTACTAAATTCAAATTTACATGAGGCAGCTAGAAAGAACTACACCAAAATAGTAAGTGGTTATGGTTATAGTTATTTCTGAACAGTGGTACAAAATGTGACGATTATTTCCTTTTGATACAGCTGTTTTCCAAAATTTCCATAAAGTATTGACACTGATTTAAATATTAGGGAAAAATACTTGATTTTTAAAGAAACACATATCAGGATGCCAAAAGGAAAACTCACAGAAGTAGATACATGCTGGTATCAAAGTAAAAGAATCTTTCTGCCCTAGCTTAAAGGGTATAATTAAACGTTTACTGTTTTTTAATATTTAGAAAATATGAAGATATTAAGGAAAATCCCCCTGGTATACTGAAATGGCTGCTTGCATACAAGAATCCAGCTAAGAAATAGCACACTGCTAATTTTGAAGCTCTTGGAAGCTTTGCCTCAGTCCTTTTCCCCACTCACCAGAAATGTATTTGTCCTTGGCTTTTCCTTAGTTTTTTCACCTAAATGCAGTTTATGGCCTAGCTTTGCATCTTCTGAATTTTATACAAATGGAATCAAACTGCATGTTTTATTCTACAGGTTGCTTTTTTCACCTCATATTATGTTTGTGAGTTTTATGGATAATCCTAGTTTATATTTTTATTCCAATGAACATCTCTACTACAATATCTTTATTTAACATCTACAGTCTCCATTTCTTTTAGACAGTATCCATTAGTCCCTCTAAAACTGATGAGACATTAGCATACTTTCATTTCCTCCCTGGTGACTCCAGCCTGGGGTAAGAAAACAAACTTTATTGTTATCTTTTTCTTCCTTTGATTTATCAAGATATTCTGCTTTCTGAATTCTCCAACTTCATTTTTAGTCCTTTAAAAGGACAAAAATGTACACTATTTTTACCAGAAATCTTTGAAATTTTGATGTCATTAATTTTAATACTCCCCCAATATCTTTATTTGTGAATATATGCATTAATGTACTAATTTATTATGGACAAATAATTACATTACACATAAAAATAGAACTTTTGAAGAGAGGGTGTTTTCTTATTTTTCCTCACAGAACTATCACACGTCCACCCCTCACTCCCTCCCCCGAGCATAGACACCCTCTCGATTCAGATGAGTGGTGCTCCATCTTTTCAGGATTATGCATCCTTTTGAGTCAAGTTAACATCAGGAACTCAAAGAAAAAGGCACACATTTTCTCATGATTTCAGGCAACTCACACTTCAGAAATTCTGTAGGAACTCAAGATGAAGACCCTGCTTTAGACATTCAAAATTATTCGGATTATAGACATTGCCAACTTTAGAATCTCTTTGTCTTTAAGAGAAGTGAAACAGGGTGGAGCCATTTGATAAGACAGAAACATCATAGTGGAATTAACTATGCTTGATTAAATGTGTGATAACTCCTTTAGATAGTCTCTCCGACTATACCACAGTTCAGCGAAGGAGAGATCTGCATTCTCTTTCATCTCCTCCCTTTTCCTGCCTCCCTCTCCTCTTTTGCTGTCTTGTTCTATGTCTCTCTCATCACCCTGCTCCCTTTCTCTTCAATTTCTCAACACCCACCAGCAAAACAAAAACAAAACTCAACACAGGGTTAGATGTTCTTGAGCAAACGGGCTCCACCTACTGGTTCCTTCAGGAATTTCATGTGAGTGAAAGTCGCTCAGTCATGGCCGCGACCCCTCAGACTATACAGTCCATGGAATTCTCCAGGCCAGAATACTAGAGTGGGAAGCCTTTTCCCTTCTCCAGGGGATCTTCCCAACCCAGGGATCGAGCCCAGGTCTCCAGCATTGCAGGCGGATTCTTTACCAAGTGAACTATCAGGGACACGCTAAAGAATTTCATATTTAAACACAAACTTGAGAAACTGGGCTTCCCTGGTGGTTCAGATGGTAAAGAACCCACCTGCAATGAAGGAGACCTGAGTTCGATCCCTGAGTCAGAAAGATCCCCTGTAGAAAGGAATGACTACCCACTCCAGTACTCTTGCTTGGAGAATTCCATGGACAGAGGAGCCTGGTGGGCTACAGTCCATGGGGTCACAAACAGTTGGACTGGACAGACATAGAACAGACTGGTTCCAAATAGGAAAAGGAGTACATCAAGGCTGTATACTGTCACTCTGCTTATTTAACTTATATGCAGAGAGAAGGAAATGGCAACCCACTCCAGTGTTCTTGCCTGGAGAATCCCAGGGACGGTTGAGACTGGTGGGCTGCCGTCTATGGGGTCGCACAGACTCAGACACGACTGAAGCAACTTAGCAGCAGCAGCAGCAGAGTACATCATGAGAAACACTGGGCTGGAAGAAGCACAAGCTGGAATCAAGATTGCCAAGAAAAATATCAATAAGCTCAGATATGTAGATGACACCACCCTTATGGCAGAAAGTGAAGAGGAACTAAAAAGCCTCTTGAGGAAAGTGAAAGAGGAGAGTGAAAAAGTTGGCTTAAAGCTCAACATTCAGAAAACGAAGATCATGGCATCTGGTCCCATCACTTCATGGGAAATAGATGGGGAAACAGTGGAAACAGTGTCAGACTTTATTTTTGGGGGCTCCAAAATCACTGCAGATAGTGATTGCAGCCATAAAATTAAAAGACGCTTACTCCTTGGAAGGAAAGTTATGACCAACCTAGATAGCATATTCAAAAGCAAAGACATTACTTTGCCAACAAAGGTCCGTCTAGTCAAGACTATGGTTTTTCCAGTAGTCATGTATGGATGTGAAGAGTTGGACTGTGAAGAAAGCTGAGCACTTAAGAATTGATGCTTTTGAACTGTGGTGTTGGAGAAGACTCTTGAGAGTCCCTTGGACTGCAAGGAGATCCAACCAGTCCATTCTGAAGGAGATCAGCCTGGGATATCTTTGGAAGGAATGATGCTAAAGCTGAAACTCCAGTACTTTGGCTACCTCATGTGAAGAGTTGACTCATTGGAAAAGACTCTGATGCTGGGAGGGATTGGGGGCAGGAGGAGAAGGGGACGACAGAGGATGAGATGGCTGGATGGCATCACCGACGCAATGGACTTGAGTTTGAGTGAACTCCGGGAGTTGGTGATGGACAGGGAGGCCTGGAGTGCTGCGATTCATGAGGTCGCAAAGAGTCGGACACGACTGAGTGAACTGTGCAACTAACTACACTGAGAAACTAAAGACACTATCCAATATACGGCAATGAAAATAATTTTATTACCTAACATATTTTAGTACCTGAGAAAACCTTGGTAATTTATAGACTAAGATCATTTCTAAAAATCTGAACTTAATTCCTAAGTTATCAAACATGTTTATTGTAGCATGTATTATTTTAATATAGTCTATGTAGAAACATAGTAACATTCTAACCCTTAATTACAATCACACCTAACTTGTCCTTTTTGATTCCCTTCCTCCCTATTCCATTTGTTCAGGGAGCTACTCTCAGGACCCTTTGTTGACACCTTTCTCCCTGCTCATTTCTCTGCCCCCAGTTCAGTCTTTGACTCTTTCTTATTACATTACACTTGCTTCTCCAGATGGCTCACCTATTTTTTCAATTAAGACCTTCACACAAACAATTGGTAAATATATATTTCTAGACTTAACTTCTCTCTCTTGAGCTTTAGACTCACATCTCCAAATACAGGTGTAGGTGCCTTGCAGGCATGCCAAGCTCACCAAATTCACTCTTCTCATTTTTTAAATGACACTCAATCTGTTCTCTGGAGAAGGGAATGACTACCCACTCCAGTATTCTTGCTTGGAGAATTCCATGGTCAGAGGAGCCCGGTGGGCTACAGTCCATCAGGTTGCAAAGAGTCGGGCACGGCTGAATGACTCAGCACACAACGTCTTCTAGTTATCCACTGCTGTTTAACACGCCACCTCAAATGTAGTGACATAAAGCAGCAACCATGCTCTTCTGCTCAGATTCTGAGAATCAGGAATTCTGTCCGAGGGAGCACAGAAAACAAAGCTAGGTGGAGCTGAGCAGACCACCTTTTGCTATTACAAGAGAGATACCATATCTTCCTCACTTCATCAAATAAGAGGGAGGTGAAGATGAAAAGGAAGTGTGTGTTGTTTCCTTGAGATATATTCACAGTATTTTAAAGCCATCCTCTTGTTTAATAGCCTAAGATCAAGTACACACTAAAGAATTAAAAGTTACTCAGCATAAGTTAGTAAGTTAATTTGTATTCATACTATGGACAATGTAACCTACATTTCTGTGAACAAGGAAGTTTTGGCCATAAAGCTATCAACCTCTGCAGCCACCCCCAACAGTACATCCTGAAGGGAACTCAGGATGGAAAAAAACCAAATACTGGCGTTAGTTAAGATGTATGTCAACGGAATAATTTCAGTGAGCCCAGACTCTTGCATCTCCTCATACATAGAAAAGCACTAAAATCACTACCTTAAGATATCTGGGATTTTTTGTGATTACAGTAATCTATGGATGTTTGACTACTTTTTTTTCCAGCAAAAACTCCCCTATATCCTGGCTGCCCCCTTTCCTCTTTGTAACTATTTCTCAGAGCTATCTAAGAGGTTGCCATCCTGGGCTATAAAATGTTCAGTAAGGTCACCAAATAAAACATGACTCTCAACTTTTACTTGTGTACTTTTTTCAGTTGACAATATTAAATATTGAGAATATCTACCAAATTATTTTTCACAGTTAAACTACAACTTGAACTAAAAGAATGGATAAATTGGGTCAAAATTTTGCATATTATACTCATGGTTAGAAAGATGTCAAGCAGCAAGCATGGAGTATTCTAAAAGCCTCAGGATGCCTCATCAAATCAAAAAACAGAAGCACATTTTATCATACGTAAGCATAAGATAAGGGCTTCCCAAGTGGTGCTAGTGCTAAAGAACCCACCTGCCAATGCAGGAGACATAAGAGACATGGGTTCAATCCCTGGGTTGGGAAGATCCCCTAGAGGAGGACATGGCAAACCACTCCGGTACTCTTGCCTGTGGACAGAGCCTGGCAGACTGCAGCCCATAAGGTTGAACAGAATCAGACACAACTGAAGTGGCTTAGTATGCACACACACATGCAAGCACAGATGAACAACTAGGAAGACTTTTACTCTAAAAATCCATTATTCACTTGCTGTTAAATAACAGAGACTTCAACTCAGTTCGGTTCAGTCGCTCAGTCGTGTCCGACTCTTTGTGACCCCATGAATTGCAGCACGCCAGGCCTCCCTGTCCATCACCAACTCCCAGAGTTCACTCAGACTCACGTCCATCGAGTCAGTGATGCCATCCAGCCATCTCATCCTCTGTCGTCCCTTTCTCCTCCTGCCCCCAATCCCTCCCAGCATCAGAGTCTTTTCCAATGAGTCGACTCTTTGCATGAAGTGGCCAAAGTACTGGAGTTTCAGCTTTAGCATCATTCCCTCCAAAGAAATCCCAGGGCTGATCTCCTTCAGAATGGACTGGTTGGATCTCCTTGCAGTCCAAGGGACTCTCAAGAGTCTTCTCCAACACCACAGTTCAAAAGCATCAATTCTCAACTAATACAACTTAATTGTGAACTTTAGTTTGGAACCTCCCTAACCATCTCATAAGAAAATACATTCATGACAGAGTTGATGCAGCAACTCTTACATGACCACAAAGTCAACTTGCATTCCTAAGTGACTGAATTTGTGTCAACTGATTGAAACTATGGTGGATTAGAGTATGTCAAGTGTTACATTCAAACATGTTTTGAAATGTGAACAGGAATTAGTAAGTGAAGGATACTTTAAAATACTAATATGTTTAACTTCTAGAATCAAAATCAAGTGTGCCGATTAGAAGATGGGAACAGTTTAATCACCTTGCTCTGCCAGTGGATGTGGGGTGTGTGTAGAGTAAAACCACCTATAGAAACAGGTCTGAGAGGTTTACTTTGTGCGACCCATGCCAGTTTCAGGTCATAACACAAAGATAATCAGTAATTGTAGATTGTAAATGTCTAAGCTTCACTAACTTGAATATGCTAATTTAAGTCTATTATGAAAGTAGAATTTATATGTTTATTTGGAAAGAAGCAACTTTCTATAAATGTGGGATTTCGAATACATAGTTAATATTTGACAGGAACAATACAAACACTCTTGAAAACAATTTCTAAATGGGTTCTTAAAAGATGTATACTGGGAACTTCTGTCTTCACAGACCAGGAATGAGACAGTTCTAAAGGAAGCCAAAATTCCTAGGTAGGTTAAGTCCAGGGTCTCAAGGAGGAGAGAGGGGTCTGAGGCGCTCAAGGAGAAAAGGACAAACTTTTTTTCTACATTGCTTTGTCTTAGTTAATATAACAATGTATCTTGCTCAAGGATGTTTCTCCGTAACAAGAACCTTCTGACTAATCTTATTCTTAAAACTTGTATACTGTGGGAGCCCACCTGGTGAGACCTTTCTGTTGTCAACTCTAAGCTTGTTAATTTAAGATGCATGTTGGGGGAGTGGGTCTGATAAAAGTATATAAGGCCTTGCTAAGACTAGAGAGTGGGGCATTCTCTGTTCCCCTTCTGATGTCTATGTCAGAAGCTCTCTCTGCCCTTCTTTACATTTTTATAAAACTGCTACACAAAAGCTCTTGAGTGATCAAGGCTGGTCCCTGGTCCCAAAGCTAAAACTTCTTCAGAGATCATGAATCCAACCTCATTCACCGTAAGCTATCAATGCCACAGTATAATGTTGTAAAACAATGCTGAAAGGAAAAGGTTGACACGTCATTCCAAAGGTAGATGTTATAAATGAGGATGCTCTGCTGTGTGACCCCATGGATAGACTCATCTTAAATATTTTGAAATAAGTATAGTGTACACTGAATGACTATACGAATACAGACTGTGATGACTAAACTGTGCTGAAGGAGACAGAGACTCCAAACAGAGATAGCAGCAGCCTGAGCACAGGTCGGATAGTAGAAACTTATGAAATGCTCAGAAAAACGTGGGGTGGTGACATGAGTCTGAGAATGCCACACAGGGGAGGGTGGAAACAGAAGTTAAGGCTGACAGATCTGGGAAAAGATGGTGGATGGCTTTCACTATCAGACTGAGCTTAGAAACTTCTCTGTAGGAGAAGGAAGGCTGCTCAGTACATTTGAGGGCACAATTATGGGGTTCAGTGAAGTATTATAGGGAGAGGATGGAGGTCAGAGTGACCAAGGGCAGGTGGTAGATTGCAAACATTCAGGTGAGAGGGAAGGTGGGACCAAAGCAGTGATAGCAGTGGACAGAGGTGGGGAAAGAAACACTTCAAAGGGGGACGCAACAGGATTTGACTAGGGCAATGAGGGAGGGGTGCCAAATCTATTCTGTGGTTTTGAGAATCACACAATTGCACAAATCTATTCTGTGATTTTGAGAATCACACAATTGCACACCTCCCACTGAGAGCTGGGGTACAGTTCCTGCCCCTGTGGATCAGGAGTCATTCTTAGTGACTCACTGGTAACTAAAAGAAGGTGAAGCGACGCTGCACAGCCTCTGGGCTGAGATCAGAAGACACCGCCTCTGCCTTGCTGGGCGGAACGTGTGCTCTGAGCCACCTGCAGACACTAGATCCACCATGGGAGCTGAGCCTATCCTCTGAGTCAGCCTAACCAGGCACAGACGTGAGTAAAACAAACCCGAACACGATTCCAGCCGTGATGAACTGTAACAGCAAATGACTCGTGGAAGGATAAAGCATTTAAAAAAAAAAAAAAGATTATTTGGTCTTCTAATCTGACACTCTTTAGCATGCAGAAGTTTTTATCTCATTAATTACTCAGTTGAACAGGTGGGTAAGCAGAATACAGTCATAAAGTAGAGGTTAGAAATTTGCTCCAAAGCATTTATATCCCTCCCCCAAATTTCTACCCTTTATGACCATCAATATAACGTGTGAGACAGCAGCAGTTAGGTGTCCAAGGCATTTAGAGGTGTACCCTGGGCCTCCAGCAGGCTCTATCAATACACATTTGAAAAAAAAATTCACTTTGAATAACCGCAGAATGATTTTCCAATACTTATGCAATTCTGCTACTTTTTCCCCTATAGTCTCATCTGTAAGAAAAAGACAAGATTACCGAAGAGTATAAAAAAACTGACATGTACCCAAAATTTATGAAATTTATATTAGTCCAATGCCCAGAGCCCAATAACCCCAAACACAAGGTTGGCAGATCTATATGATAGGGACTTTTTATTGTAAAAGGCAAACCAAAGTATACTGAACATTTGCTCCTATATGCCTAATAATATTTTTTTTCATTTGTCTGACTTTGTTGAATTATAAGTCATAAACAAAATAAAATTCCATGATTTTAAGTGTCCAGCTCAATGAGCTCTGATAAATGTATACAGTCTGGTATCAGTGCCACAATCAATACACCGAATATCTGCATCACTTCAAAACATTCTTCTGTTCCCTTTCACAGTGAATTTCCCTACCCAGCCCCTGGCAGTCACTGATATGCTTTCTCTTGTTAAAGAGTTTTGACTTTTCTAGGTTTTCATATAATGCAGTCATACAGTGAGTGTGTTCTTTTGTGTCTGGTTCCTTTTACTTAGCATAACCATTTTCTGATATTCACCCATGTTGCTGCATTTATCAGTAGACGTTTCCTGTCATTGTTGAGTAGTATTTTAACATAAGGATATCTTATAACCTGGTTATCCATTTACCTGCTGACGGGCATTTGTGTTATTTCCAAATGGCTATTGAGAATAAACCTGCTATGAAAACTCAAGTACAAAACTTACATTTTTCTTGGCTAAAATATTTAGGAATGAGGAATTATGGTTTTAGTACTAAAAAATATTCATCTTTCCTAAATCAACTATCCTAGAAAAAATGAAAAATACAAACCTTCCTTAGTTATACTTCATAACAAAATTTATCAGCATACTTGTGGGAAGAGAACTGAAGAAGTCACACATCTTCAAGCTCTGAAGAGTCACACGCAACCATACATTCAACATATTCCAAAATAATGCTCAATAACGTGTAGGGAGATACCATTCCTTATAAACTACAATATATTATGAATAAAATACATTCATATTATTATTTGAAAAAAGAAGTCTCAGAAACTCTGTTGTGATTTTCTCTTAGGAGCAAAGTTAAGACTTGCAGAATCTCTAATTTAAAAAGAGGGTGATTTCAATTCATCCATCTTCTAAGAAATATGTTTATAAAATGCCTACATGCTTCTTACATTAGTTGTCTGCTCTAATTAGAGAAGGAAAATGTTTCTCACTTCCTAAATGAGAAACATTCCCTAAATTCACAAATCCCCCAGATTGTCCTTAGTCTAAATCTCTGTATAGAAGTGTCTGGAATAGAAGTGTGCAAATATCAGAATTCAAGGATATAAGCTTTCATGCTGAAAAGTGCATAGACTTTCAACATGGACAAAAATCAAAACTGCCACTTAGATATTTCTTGTTTAAATAACAGTGATGTTACTTTACAGTTAACTGTAGGTAATCACTGAATTGTAACACATGCAGAAATTAAGAAAATTTCCAGTGTTTCTAAATATCTATCATTATAAAAATGAATATTTTACCAAATTATGGTTTCTAAAGATATAAAGATTATGATCTAAGAAACTTCAGCAATGACAAAGTAAAATTTTTACCTTCGTTTCCAGCAGCTTTCTAAAATTACCATTCTAAATCTTATTGAATTAATGAAAATAAAATTTACCCCAAAACAGATTTTTGTGGCAGAAACTAAATCTTTAAAAAATACATGAAGTAAAAGTAACATGAGAAGTTTCCTGAAACAAATTATAATAGTTAGATCCCCTTAACCAATTCTTGGAAATACAATGTCCTTGTTTGTAAACTTGTCATATAAAATGATTCTAAAGTACAAATGAGTTTTTACATCAACCAGTTGACAAGGTGCCACCTCACCACCCACCAACAGCATCTGGCGGAAGCTTCCAGTGCTTAACACACATTTCACCACCTGTCAAGGAGGCAGACTCCAGGGTAGACAAAGAAGACTTGAGCTCTAAAACACAGGTAACTACGTGCCACACCGTGGGGGTGGTGTCGGCCAGTGGATCAGGAAGTGCACTGAGTGTCCCCCAGGCCCCAGGAAGGCTGCTCTGTCTGCATCAAGGCACCCAGTCCCTCGGGTGGCGCAAAACTTCCAGAATTTCAGCTTCTTTAGAGTTCTCTGAGGGTGAATGCATGTACTCCCATCTATGAAGGTTCAAAACAGAAGCAAACACATGTAATAACAATAAAAAATAAATAACAACATACACACCTCTTTATCTAAACTAAATAAAATTCTAAGGGTAATAAAAAGTCCTCTAACTCTTTGTCTTCACTAAGCTTTCAAAAAATATTTGCTGCTAAAGAAATAAAGTTTCTTAATAATTCTTGGAGCATAGTCTAGCTAATATTAATACTCCAGAGCCAAAACACACTTTTATTACAATCTAGGGTTTTGTGAAGTATAGAACCTCAGATGATCCATGGGCAAACTTTTTTTTTAGCTTAGTACTTTTTCTTTTATTTTAATGTGTTCATTTCTATTCATGACAAAAATGTTGGTTTGCCTTTAATCTTCTCTCTGAAAAATATGAGTATAAAATTTAAGTAAATAATATGTCAGATTATATACAAATATATAAACAATGGTGAAAATGGCTAAACTGTAGTATGAACTCTGGTAAACACTAGTTTAGACCAGGGGCTGGCAAACTTTGGGCTTCACTGATGGCAAGAGACACGGATTCAATTCCTGGATCAGGAAGATCCCCTGAAGAAGGAAATGGCAACCTACTCCAGTATTCTTGCCTGGGAAATCCCATGGACTGAGGAGCCTGGCAGGCTACAGTCTATGGGGTCGCAGAGTCAGACACGACTTAGCAACTAAAACAACTAGCAAACTTTCCCTGAAAAGGGTTGAATAATAAATATCTTGGGCTCTTGGGGTCATATACATATTGCAGGCTGTTGCCTATTCCTTTTTTGCCTGTGATTTTCTTATAAAGACAGCAAAGTCAAAACCAAGGAAGTCTTTAGGAAAGCTATTTGTGGTATCAATGTTCATGCTTTGTAGGGGTCAGAGGACTGGGGGGGTGGGGAGTAACTATCATTCTCATGAGTTATGCTTACCGGGCAGTGAGAGGTAAAGACATCAAGATGCTTTCAATCCTGGATCCCGGAGTGAAGAGGCCAAACTTTGTACCCCGATCGTACAGCAGGTTAAATTCTACATACCTGAGATGAAGACATCAAAAAAGATTAAGAGCTGGTGAGTATAGTCTTATACTTCATGGGGGGTTGATGGGTTGGGAAGGTGTGTGGGGGTTGGTGGGCATCTTCCCACCAGCCCCACCCCATCAGCTGTAACTGGCACAGGAAACACCAGTCTCATCAGCTGACTTTTCTCCATCCGGACAGGCGTAAAGAAAAGGGTATTCTACCCAGCAAACAAGAGGATATAGATTCAGCCCCAGCACACAGCAGTTACAAAACAATAAGGTTATGTTTTCCAATAAATAAACAGAATGAACACAAAGCTTAGAACTTGAAGGCACAAAAACAAGAAAAGCAAATGGCACCCTTTATCAGGATAGAGCAGCTCTCTCTGGGTCTCCCATACAGTCTGAGATGTTTGAGTCAAAGACTTCATTCTACTGCTAATAACTCACATGAACTAAGACAGTGTAAAGTTCTTGTAACTGAAAAGCCAAGAACAGTTAACAGAACTCTATCATCTATAGTTACTAACATATCCCAGATATTTCCTTTCCTTAAAGTAGTTAATAGCATTAATAAGCAGTCATATAATTCTGTCTTTGCAGATTGATGACAAAAGTCATAATGACAGGTAGTAGTGATTTGAGTTGCAGTGCTTAGCTTTATTTTCTTAGAAAAATATCCTTAACATCAACTAAAACCTGGTTCAGGATATAAGTCTTCCATTAACAGACACAGAGTCATATCTAAACTCTGTCTAGCTTAAAAATCTGTGATTTCCTTTAACATCAAAAGATTCTTTATAAAAGGGTCTTTTGTCTCCAACTTCTTAGAGATATTTCAAAAAGATCATTTCTACTAGCCAAAAGAATTGAAAATGACTCATAAAGCCAAAAATTTCAACAAACAGTTCCCCCTTCAAATCATTTCTCAACTCCTTCAAAAACTACTCTCTTGGTCCAAACTTCCCTCAGATATTATTATCATTAATGCACTGGTTACTGTAATTTAATCACAACTAAAATATATATATATATATTCTCTAGATTCCGACAGTGCTTCAATTTTTAGAAAGCACCCTTCACTGTGGAAACTTGCCAATGGCTCTGAGAAAACTTAATAAGTTACATTCATGGATCCCTTTCTACTTCTCATCATTTATCAACGACTAAGTTTTGTGCACTAATAACTAATACCTTCTTTAGTCTGTTTCAAAAGATAACTTAAGTGAATCTTCTTAACTTCTTCCTAAGACCACAGGAAAAAAAAACATCAGTCTCTCAACTCCCTTTCTCACCCCTGATGTTATCTTTCTGAACCGTGATATTTAAGGGATGGCTGTGATTCTCTATTTGTACTGATGTCTTGTTCAGAGACCCCTGTAAGGAGCTCCCAAATGAGCCTCTTGTGCTCATGAGCGAATCCTTGTGCTGCTTTCCTGTATGAGTGAACAGGAAATGTTCCTTCAACATTCACTCAACAGGAATGTTCCTTCCTGTGTATTAGCCTGACTTTCACCAGGTTTTGCTTAGATCTGATCTTTCCGATCCTTTCCATACATTTATCCACTCCGAGATATCTGTAAACTATGAACCTCAGCCATTCCCTTTAATATAACTGATATCTACCTTGTATCCTGTTTCCCTGTCCCAAAATACAACAAAACAAGTTACAGATGTTTAGTTTCTCTGAAAAAGAAACTAGAAAAGAACCTTCCAAGACTGGAGGTTCAAGGTGTGGGGAGAGAACAGAAGTAACTGAGGGCAGGCACGTGTGTTCAATCGTACCTGACACTTCGCGACCCCATGGACTGTAGCCTGCCAGACTTCTCTGTCCATGGGATTTCCCAGGCAAGAATAATGGAGTGGGTTTCCATTTCCTCCTCCAGGGGATCTTCCCGACCTAGGGACCCAACCCGCCTCTCCTGCATTGGCAGGCAGGTTCATTACCAGTGTACCACCACAAGACTAAATGAGATTGCCAAAGAGGCTGTAAAGTCAAAAGATAAGCAGCCTGACCACCACAGGGGAAAGTTGTATTTGGGGGCGACAGGAAGTGGGGAAAAGTAATATAGATAATGGGTTATGAATGCCACGTAAGAAAGTGACGTCAGGGCTCAAAACCACAAAAAAAGAGCTGGGGTTATCTTAAGTCCCAGAATTGACTGCCATTTTAAGGCCCAGAGATAAGGACAGTAGAAGGGGCCTCTCTTTGAAAGTATCGTCACCCACCACACCACAGAAAATTAGCCTAACACCCCTGCCAAATTTCTGAATTCTGCCAAATTCAAAAAACACGACATGCAATGATACACACAAATGGAACTCTCAAAATACGCTGTCAATTAATAACAATAATAAACAGAATAAGACATTATTCCTATGTCCAAAAAGTTTTAAAGGCTTCACCTCATAAGTAGTCACAAACCCTGCTGGCTTTGCATAAGAAATCTCACGTAAAACTAGAACACTGCACTTTCCACAGAGTTTGGTTTATTTATCTATTAATTTTTAGTTTCTCTTTTTTTGTTGTTTTACGTTTTCATTTCTTCCAGAGTTTTAATTTACCCTCTTGGGATGGTCTTCCCTACTAAACTGTGAACATCTCTGCCCAGCGTGGGCCCTAGCCATGGGGGCATACGATAAATGTCAAGAGAAAGGGAAGGAGGAGTAAGGGTGTATTTGGGAAACCATAGGACCAAAAAACACACCCGTCCTAAAAAAAAAATGCCCCTGTTTAATAAATGTCTGACGAGAACACAATGAAATTCTCATTTTCCCGAGTTTTATACACAGGGAGCAGGCAGGCACAGGCAGTTCTAAGAAAGAGTAAACAACAAACATTTATCTTAAGACTTGGAACAGTATCTAAGTGAACGTTTTCAGGGCATTAGCCGTATCTCCTTAAGTTCCCAAAGCTTCATATGCTCAGGACAGAATTAATATAAATGAGAAAATCCATTTTTGTAGGCATGGACCAGTAGAACACATGCGATTAAGATGGTAATGAGAAACAGTGGCTAATCTGCAGCAGATCCACAATCACACCCCAGCTGAAGATGCCCTCACGTGGGTCATCCAACTGAGCTCACCAACTCAGCGCACAAAGCAGGGTGGCCAAAGTGAGCACCGTGGCTGGAAACACTAACTGCTTAACCATTCACATGGAAGAAGGTCTGCAAGTTTTGAAGGCACAATGACCTGGTTCCACATCTGGGATCTTTGATTTACCAGCTGTGTAAACTTGGGCAAGGGACTTACTTCACTAAGTTTTATCATCTGTAAAATGATGATAGTTATACCAATTCCACAGGTTTGTGATGAAAATTAGATGCAAACGGCCTAATGTACTGGCCAGCACATATGAACAGTTCCATAACAAACAAATATCATTACAGTTCCCTAACTAACAATTTCTAAAACAATCATTTTCATTATAATGACTTCCATGAAAACCTGAAGTTAAACAAAAAAAGGTATGATTCAGAATTTACAAAGCAGCAAAAACATTAAATGATTCTCCTACCTTGGCAGAAGGTTGGAAGGTATTGTTTGAAGACAAACTAAAAGAAATCAGCCGAATTAAATTCAACAAGTACTTACTATAAGCCTAATATGAGTCTCTAATGTACAGACAGATTAAACAAACTTTGCTCTTTTTATAACACTATTTGACAGTGTTTTTTTACTTCACTTTGTTATTTATCTAGTTATGAAAAGAAATCAGGGTGAGCATTAACACAGCTCTGACAAAGTACTGCCCAAGATGACCATCAGCCACTGTTATTACAGTTGCTCCGCTGCACCCTCCCACCTCTTATGACATGAGAGGGTTCATCGCTCACTCACCGTCCTCTTCGGAGCTGCTGCCACAACTTCTCCTGGGAAGTGAAGGAGTCATTACAGTGCTTCTTCACAAGGGGGACGTAAGAAGGAATGATCGCCTGGGTACAGCTCTGCACAAAGCGAAACACCTCCTCCTTGGATGGAGAGTCGAGGTCATCAAAAAAGATACCCCCGATACCCCTCCGCTCCCCACGATGGGCTATAAAAAAGTAATCGTCACACCTGGAAAACACAGCAAGACCACAGAAGGAAAAAGAGACGTGTGTGAAAATCAGTGTGAGCATTTCAGCTTATAGCACCATCCCTGACTAATGCCAGCACAGTGCCCTTTCTTTTCGTCCACATCTGAAATGAAACTAGACTTTTAGACAGATTTCCTGCAGTTATTACCAATGTAGAAAACACTTACACTTTTACCTACAAATCAAGTAGGCAAGTGAATACATATCTATCTAACGTGGCATTGTAAGACCTTTACTGAAAAGAAAAACAGAGTCCGCTCTTAATACTCGTATTTCTTAAAACAAGTGATGCTGCTGCCCTCGGAAGCATTGCTGCTTTTGCAGGAGGCAGGAACGCTTCACCAACAATGACACCAACCAAGTCCATGACCAGGTGCTAACCCCTAAGCTCTCTGAATCAGTTCTCTGAATTCAGTTCTTAGAGGTAATCAGTAAATTACCTCTAAGGTCTCTCTCAGCAATAAAACGTGATGACTCTACAGTATGCGTGACTCAGGGGAGGGTTGGTGGAAGGAAATGTTCAGAGAATAAGAGTCCTCAGAACGTTAAAGGTTGCCCTTCTGAACCAGCACATGAGACTATCACTTTGTTCTCCAGTCTTCCCCACCTGTGCCTACTAGAGCAGATTTCCTAAGTCACTTCCTAATTGCTAAATCTGTGGTACAGCTGACTTCGTGGAAATAGTTAACTTCTTTCCATTATCTCGATATAAAAGGGTTTGTAAACAGAAAAAATTGTACAAACAAAAACTAAAAACTACTGAAAGGTTATCGTGAAAATAGCCCTAATAGTTTAAAATTTTTTAAAAGGTCGGCGGGGGGGGAGGGGCAGAAGATACATATCCCTAGAACTGAGGCACTGGTATAATTCACCTTGACTGCAACTTCTTGACTTTTTTCCACACATACATTTTATTAACAGAGTTAAAGAACAGCCAGAGCAAGGCTGTAAAGCCAGCTTTAATGAAATCATATTATTTCCACATCTCTATTCATGGGATTATGAAATTAAGAGATTTAACTAAATACACTAAAAACTTTTTAACTAGCCTGTATCTGAGATATTTTCTTAATACGACTCAGATAAAGTTCTTCAGTAACAGGGATAAAAGCAAACCCCAAAAAAAAGAGAATATCCCATTCTCCTGCTGGAAGGAAGCTAATATGTAACAAAAACACAATTCTTACACCTCTGTGTCCATGGCTGTGCAGTGTTCAGTGGCAATGTCAAATCAAAAAGAGGTTATGTAAATATCTTATCTTTTCTGAAGATTTTAAAACGAACTCCATATTCTTACATAAATAACAGCAAGATTCTACAAATATTAACACTAAAAACAAAGCAAAAAACAACCCACCCCAAACCCTTTCTGTTCCTCCTTTTTCTAGAATGGCATTTAGTTCTAAGCAGTGATGAGTACTTTATTCTTATTCCAGATAACTTATGCAGAGATTCCATTTCATATCTATCAAATACCCTGGGTAACTCTTTTATCATTAAGAGTTTCTTTCACAAAGCTTCCAATCCCAGTGTTCTCCTTGTCCCAAATCTCCAGTACATTTGCACCTCCCCTAATAGTTCTCCAACTTTTCCCATGCTCAAACACATTTCTATGGCAACAACGAGATGATAATCCTCATGTGGGGCGAGAATTTAATACAGTAAGTCCCTTATACAAACCTTCAAGCTGCAAATTTTCAAAGATTCTACAGTTGTGCATGCCCAATCTTCTAAGTTAGTTCCCATGTCTGGTGTACACTGTCACACGCATGCATTCTCTGCAAGTACATGTGCTTCTGTGCACTTTACTGTACAGTACTACACAGTGTTCAGTATCCTTATTTCAAGCCCAGGATGCTCAGAAGCAAGCACAAAAACGGCAGTCTGTAGCTGGTACTATGCTGTACTTTTCAAGTTACTGTACTGTAAGATTAAAAATGTTTTATTTCCTGTCTATTTATGTATTATTTGTGTGAAAAACATTATAAATCTATTCCAGTACAATCCTATATGACCGACTATATTACCTGGGTACCTAGGCTAACTCTGTTGGACTTATGAACAAACTGGACTTATGAACGCCCTCTCGGAATGGAACTTGTTTATTTGTAGGGGACTTACTGTATCCCAACTTAGGATTAAAAGCCTCTGATTCTCAGGCATAGATCACCTTCAAGTTTATATACTAATCATCTGGTTTAACATTAAAACCATGTAAAACTGGTATCTCACTTCTGCTGGGCAAAGAAAACAGTTCAACCTTCATAAGCTGCAAAAAGTATGTAGTGACACAGTAGTGCCTTCAGCAGCTACAGAAGGAATGGTAAACATGTAGGGATCATGAATAGTTCAATAACTTTACCTACCACTTTTTAAATTTGGGATAGAGATCTGGACCATGCTGGTCACATGCCTCCTTGAGAGTCCTGTGAAAATGGACCGCATCCTCTTGGTTCAGGTATGTTGGGGTAAGGTCACATCCACCACCAAACCACCACAGGGTGTTACCTACGAAATCAAGACACGTGATTCAAGTGGATGCTGCTCTAAAGGAAAAGTTAGGCACATTGCTTTAAGTGCCATCACCTGCAGAGGCACGCACAGCAGCGGCAGGCGCTGCTCAAGAGCTTGGACAGGGTAATAGCCCAACTAATGGCACACAGAGGCTGGAACTATATTTACATCACGAGGCATGATCAACTGTACCCCGTCTTAAAGCCACTGATAATGCACTGGGACTGGCAAAGCTACGTATGTGGAAAATAACTTCCAAAAGCAAGTTCTCAATGGCAACTTAACAGGGCCCGTGAGGTTTCCCTTTGTTCATAATAAACTGCTATCTGCAAAGACCCCTATGTGCACTTTTGGTTCAGGTGCATTACACCATTCCTTGTGTTGGAGGAAATATGGGGACATCAGAGTCCAGCCAATACTCCTTTCACTTTTCACGTCTAGTGTATACAATCCATCGCACCTGCCAAGGAATAAGCCTTCACGTGCCTCCTGAAACAATTAAGACTGTACTTAATTTTTCTTAACTTTAGATGTTATGCCTAGTAACCTGTTTTAAAATACTCATTTTGCACAATAATACTTTTCACAGCTTGAGACGCTTACCGTCCGCTTCTTCCACCTCGAAGTATCTGTAGTTGAAATGGATAGTAGGAGTATGAGGATTCTTGGGGTGAATGACAGAGCTCACGCCCATAGCAGAAAACGGCAATTTACCTGGAAAGGAATACAGAGAACTGCACTTGAACACCTGGCTTGATACAAATTAACTCCGACATGGTTTCTGAATCAATTTTCAAAGGCCGCTTTTTAATTTATCTCTTAAAACATAATTTTAAAAAAATAATTGTAAGGAATCCCCAGGTGGTCCAGAGCTTAGGACTCCTCGCTCTGACTGCCGAAAGCCTGCAGTTCAATCCCTGGTCAGGGAACTAAGATCCCACACACCTCAAGGTCAAAAAACGAACACAGACAGACAACTGTTAACATTTTAGCACATGTGCCTATGTGCAAATGTGTGTGTGTGTATATATATACCTACATGTTTGTGTGTATGCTTAGTTGCTCAGTCATGTCTGACTCTTTGCAACCCCATGGACTGTTGCCCACAAGGTTCTTCTGTCAATGGAATTCCTTAAGCAAGAATACTGGAGTGGGTTGTCATTAAAAAAGAGTAACTGTGAACTGGCTCATCTGGTATACGCACCTGAATGGAATTTTACAGAATCAATGTTAATTTTACAAATAAAACTTATAGAGAGAAAAGGTTTGCAGGAACTATTAAAGGCTGCTGAGATTGTCTGCATATTAAAAAGCAGAGACATTACTTTGCCAACAAAGGTTTGTCTCATCAAGGCTATGGTTTTTCCAGTAGTCATATATGAATGTGAGAGTTGGACTATAAAGAAAGCTGAGCACCGAAGAATTGATGCTTTTGAACTGTGGTGTTGGAGAAGACTCTTGAGAGTCCCTTGGACTGCAAGGAGATCCTAAAGATCAGTCCTGAGTGTTCACTGGAAGGACTGATGTTGAAGATGAAACTCCAATACTCTGACAACCTAATGCAAAGAGCTGACTCATTTGAAAAGACCCTGATACTGGGAAAGATTGAAGGCAGGAGAAGAAGGGGACGACAGATGGTTGGATGGCATCACTGACTCAATGGAGATGAGTTTAAGATGAGTTTGAGTAGACTCCAGGAGTTGGTGATGGACAGGGAGGCCTGGTGTGCTGTGGTCCATGGGGTCGTGAACAGTCGGACATGACTCAGCGACTGGACTGAACTGAACCGAGATTGTCTGATTTACCATCTTTTGTCTTCAGTAGTTTTCCTCTGCTTCTCATTTGTTTTGCTGCTTCCTCAGAAAGATTTCCATGAACGACAGAAATGCTAACCCCAGCCTTTTCAAAAACATGCCCGTCTTGAAGTACACAGCTGATGCCACCACCTCCTGTGAAGAGAAATGTAAAATGAGGAGAGAAGGTAAGAGTATGTGCAAAGCTGAAAACTACTGCTGCAAGAAGAAAGTGGGATTAGGAGTTATCTTCCTTCTCTACTTTCCAAATCGTCCATAGTATCAGTATATTATAATTGTTAAGTACAATAAAATGAGATAACCAGCTTAGCACTATGATATTTTCTATTGACTATTAGCAAATATTTTAACTCTTCACATCACCATTTCTTCTACGTCATTGTTTGTTGTTGTTTAGTTGCTAAGTCCTGTCTGACTCTCTGCAACCCCATGGACTGTAGCTCGCCAGGCTTCTCTGTTCATGGGACTTTCCAGGCAAGAATAGTGGAGTGGGTTGCCATTCCCTTTTCTAGGGGATTTTCCCAACCCAGGCTTGGAACCCATATCTCCTGCATTAGCAGGTAGATTCTTTACCACTGAGCCACCTGGGAAGCCCCTACATCCTTACATCATCCTCTAAATTACTGAAATAGTTTCCCTTTAAATAAGACCAATCAGAATGGCATCTATTTGTTATGGGATGTGAGAAAACTAAGATTAAAAACTGGAATGAATATATTTGAAGAATGTTCTATTACTACCAAATTTAAGAGTTCCATATTGTTTCAATTGTTTTTCTCTCAAGTGTGCTGTTTGCCTTTTCATTTTGTTTAGAGGTAATTAAAAAACAGTAGATATTTGAATGCTTAAGGGATTCGGAGGCTTAAACTGAGTGAGATACATATTAACATTTAGGTGTATGACCTTTAAGGCTTCTCAGGTGGTGCTAGTGGTAAAGAACCCGCCTGCCAATGCAGCAAACGTAAGAGAAACAGTTCGATCCCTTTGTGGGGAAGATCCCCTGGAGAAGGAAATGGCAATCCACTCCAATATTCTTGCCTGGAGAATTCCTTGGACAGAGGAGTCTGGGGGGCTACAGCCCCTGGGGTTGCAAAGAGTCAGTATGAGCTTTACTCCCAGTAGCTGGTATGTTTGTTTTTTAGGACACTAGAATTAATTGTTTCCTGAAGTTTCATGTTTGGCTTGTTTTATTTCTAAGAATTTTTAGAGCTGGATGGGATCCAGTACAATCCTTGTATATTTCAAATGAGAAAACTGAGGCCCAGAAAGCAAAACACCATCTCCAGAAACACACAACTAGCAAATGGCCCAAACAATTTGTCTAAGTGCTTTCTAAGCATCAAACAGTATCTGCAGCAGTTCATATATAGTCATGGTATTTTATCGTTACAATACCCTCATATAAAATTTCATTTCATAGATGAGGAAACAGAGGCACAAAAAGTAACTTTCGAAGGTCACACAGCCAGTCTAGGTTGTCTCCTGAATCAACAGTCTTCACTTATAAACATTACAAGATAGGGAATTTCCTGGCAGTCCAGTGGTTAGGACTCTGAACTGTAACTGCTGAGGGCCAAGGTTCAGTCCCTGGTCAAGGAACTAAGGTCCCACAAGCCACGAGGCAAGGCCAGGAAAAAAAAAAAGAAGGCTTACAAAAAAAAAGCTACAAGATGGAAAACACTAAGAAAACCAGATTTAGTTTCATTTAAAATAAATGTGTCAATATCACAATCCAAAACCAGCTGATAAGAAGTTGCTGTAGTATTTCCAGGTAAGAAGGATCAAAAATCCTTTAAGTTTATAACCAAGATACAGGGTTTCACCGTATAGGTAATAACATGAATATATGACTCTATAAGAACTGGGCTTTAATACTTCAGTATTCTGCCAACTGAGGTAAAGATTCTTCTAGCAGGAAATATAACGGGTGCACTTGGCTGAACTGCTAGCCATTTCTTGCGAAACCTGGGTAAAAGACACAATGACACAACACCCTCAGCAGGAGGAGTCTAGCTGACAGTAAGGAAAAGGCTTTCTCTTTCCATCTCCAGAGAAGGAGAATGGGTAAACGAACCCGGAGAAAGAGATAAAATGTAGAGACAAATCTATGCTGAATTACAACCTTGGGCATCCTTGCCTGTGGGTTAAAACTGATCTTAAGACTTCTTTGAGAAGTGCCATATAAAATTGCAGATTTTTGAAATGTCCAGTACTAGAGTGACAGCAGGTTTGGGTCCACACCTGCAAGCTGAGGGCTGATGACCCTGTCAATGTCAACCGTTTTAAAGGTGAACCTTTTTAACCTGGCAGCCGCTATGTAGGTACCCCTTCCTTACTCCCATTCCTTATTCTGAGTCATTTTCTCCCCGCAAACTAAAACCCGACCTCTTTTCCCCATCTCCACCCCCCACTAGGGGCCGACCTCCTCACCTTCCTTCCTCTCCCACCGGTCCACAGAGAAGCGGGCGCCCCCGTCCACCTGTGCCAGCGCCTGGCACACCTGGGCCTGGGTCTCCAGTATCAGCAGCTCCATCTTGGTCTTCATGTCGTCCGGCCTCCTCCGCAGCTCGCGCAGGTCGGTCACCGGCGGGGCCATGAAGCAGCGGCAGCGGCGGGCCAGCTCATCGTCCTCCTCCTCGGGCCTGCCGAGAGATGCGCTCTGCGCCCCGGAGCTCTTGCGCACCATCTCGGCCCGCTCCACGTGCCCGAAGGCGACGGCGGCCAGTCCCACCAGCCCCGCGAGCCCCGCGGCTAGCCGAGTTCTCAGCCGGGAGCCGCCTCCCACGGGGGGTCCGTACCCCAGCCCGCGGCTCTGCTCGCCGCAAGCGGTACCAGGCGGGCGGCACAGGCGTCCGGCTGCGCAGCGCGGGGACCAAGCGCGCAGCTCCCCGTAGGCGCGCAGCTCCCCGCAAGCGCCCCGCACCGCGCGCCAGCAGGGACCCGCGCTCAACCAGCGCAGATTCATGGCCATGCTCTCGCGCTGTCACCCTGAGCAGTGCCCGCCTCCCGCAGGCCGGCCCCTGAATCCCCCAAGATCCCCAGTGGCAAGTGGCGCCGGTACTGGGACCCTTTGCTGGAGAAGAGATACTACCGGGTCGATCCCCCGCGGCGGCGGAGGCGGCGGCGGCGGGCGGGAAGTGAGGAATGCCGGGATCTGTAGTCCCGGCTCCTATCGCCGCCTGCAGGGGCGCGCCTGCGAGATAAAAGAATCCAGCGTCCCCAGAAGGGCGGATCCCATGGGAGGAGAGCTGGGGTGCTGGGTAGGAGAGGGCAGGGAAAGCGAAGGCAGAGATAAAACAGGCCCTCTTATCACATACAACCTCTGTCGGTTCAACCAATCACAAGGAGAAGGCAAAATATGGCTGGCCGAGCCAAGGGCTAAGCAGAGTAGAAATATGGCCAGAGACCCCTGCCCCAACTTTTATTTTTAAATCGAGTTGCAAATCCTGACTCTTGTGTTTCCCTTTGTTCCCAATTCTAGTCCTCTAAGGCTTCTAGAGCTTGGACGATTGTGGGGGGAGCCTGGGAAACTCCTTACCGATGAACTAGTTTTTTTGTTTTTGTTTTGTTTTACAATATTGTATTGGTTTGCCATACATCAACATGAATCCACCATGGGTGTACACGTGTTCCCAATCCTGAACCCCCCTCCCACCTCCCTCCCCATACCATCCCTCTGAGTCATCCCAGTGCACCAGCTCCAAGCATCCTGTATCCTGCATCAAACCTGGACTGGTGATTGGTTTCTTATATGATATTATACATGTTTCAATGCCATTTTCTCAAATCATCCCACCCTCTCCCTCAGAGTCCAAAAGACTGTTCTATACATCTGTGTCTCTTTTGCTGTCTTGCATACAAGGTTATCATTACCATCTTTCTAAATTCCGTATATACGTGTTAGTATACTGTATTGGTGTTTTTCTTTCTGGCTTATTTTACTCTGTATAATCAGCTCCAGTTTCGATGAACTAGTTTTTAAAGGGAGTAAGAAAAGCTATAATTGGGCCCATAGGAGAATTCTGAGAAAAGAATTTCTGGAGTCAACTACATAGCACAGGCCTAGCATTAAAATCTTCCCAGGCCTTGCCTATACAGTGCCCACTCAATTATTTTAGGAATAAGAAAAGCAAAGTATTGTACTGTTGACGGAATTTGTAATTTCCTCCGGTTCTGTCGCCTCACAACAAAAATTTGAAGCAGCCGATAGACCAGCTTTACAGCCCATGGACAGATCAGTGCAACAGCCCTGGGTTGGACTAGTGTTACAGCTCTGTTTTGCAGCTGAGTTTTATTTAGAAAGTAAAGGAAAATGCATCCTCAAGCCTTGAGGGCATGCCGACTCAGAAGACCTGAAGAGAGGCCCCCAGCCCAATTTTGGCTCCTCTTTTTAGGCCAGGAGTGCTGTTTTACCTGAGGTCCTCACTCTGGTCCTCTGACCTTCCTTTGTTTTATTTTCATGGGTTTTTCCCTTCCTTGTCTTTTAGCCACCACCATTCTGGACTCCTTTTTCCTATTCTAACTACCTAATAGAACTAAACTGCATAAAACTCATGACCTGGTGTGTTTGAGTGATCAAGGAATGGAGATTTAAAAAATACTTTTCATACAGTTGTAGGATGCTGCCAAATATTTTTCATGCTTCGAATAACTCCTGTTAACTAGGCAGGACATTCACCTACCCCCTCAACACACACACACACACACACACTCTCTCTCTCTCTCTCTCTCTCTCTCTCTTTAGAAAAACAAGGAAAGAAGCTAAAAGATTTGATAGATTATTTTTGTTCCCGTATCCATGTCACAGTTCCATTATGTCTGGAAGTGTAAGAAGGAGGAACTTCCCTGGCAGTCCAGTGGTTAGAGGCCGCCCTTTCACTGCTGTGGGCCCCAGTTGGATCGCAGGGGGGAAACTAAGGTCCTGCAGCCAGGCCATAAAGCCAAAAGAAAAAGAAAATGTAAGAAGGACTATTATGGGCGAATTTGTCCCTTAAATCTCCAAGATGATTTTAATTTCTAGTAGTAGATAATTAAGCCATTGGTGGTGGTTTCTACGTTTTTTCTTTGTGGCTAGATGCAGCAATGGAACTTCCATGGCTACAGGTTAAACTAGTTGTTCAAGGCAGATATTTTATCATCCACAGATAACTACATCCAGTGGCTCTCATACAGAGAACATTCTTGGCTGGATGGGTGTGCTTGACTTCCTAGCAGATTCAATGAGTGTTAAATGCCTGGATTAAGAAGTGAATAAACCACATTAGGGAAAGTTTTAGCCACAGTATAACTTGCTGGGAGGCTGAGTTGGCAAAGGAAAAGAAAGATAACTATCGCTGTATAACGTGACCCACTGCAGGGAACATGGGGGCTGAGTGAGCACCAGGAGGGGACCAAGTCCAACCTGGAAGCCTGGTAGGTCTTTTGGCAGAAGAGGCACCAAAGCTGAAGAACCTTAAGGCGGTTTGGCCCTCAGCAGGGACAGGGAGAGTCTGGGGGGCTTGGGTGAGGATAAAGAAATGTTGTTGCCAAAGTCTACTTAGTTGCTTAGTCCTGTCCAACTCTTTGTGACCCCATGGACTGTAGCCCGCCAGGCTCCTCTGTCCATTGGGTTTTCCCGGCCAGAATACTGGAGTGGGTTGCAATTTTCTTCTCCAGGGGATCTTCCCAACCCAGGGATGGAACCTGTGTCTCCTGCATTTGCAGGCAGATTCTTTACCACTGAGCCACCAGGGAAGCCCAAAAGAAATGTTAGTTGGTTATTAACACTTCTTGTGGAGAAGGTAATGGCACCCCACTCCAATACTCTTGCTGGGAAAATCCCATGGACGGAGGAGCCTGGTAGGCTGCAGTCCATGCAGTCGCTAAGAGTTGGACACGACTGAGCGACTTCACTTTCACTTTTCACTTTCATACATTGGAGAAGAAAATGCCAACCCACTCCAGTGTTCTTGCCTGGAGAATCCCAAGGACAAGAGAGCCTGGTGGGCTGCTGTCTATGGGGTCACACAGAGTCCGACATGACTGAAGCGACTTAGCAGCAGCTACCCTTCTTCAGTGGTCTAGACCATTGGAAAGAATACAAACTTTCAGTTATAAAATAAGCCCTGGGGCTGTAAGCTACAGCATGATGACTATAGTTAACAATGCTGCTGCTACTGCTAAGTCGCTTCAGTCATGTCCAACTCTGTGCGACCCCAGAGACAGCAGCCCTCCAGGCTCCCCCGTCCCAGGGGTTCTCCAGGCAAGAACACTGGAGTGGGTTGCCATTTCCTTCTCCAATGTATGAAAGTGAAAAGTGAAAGTGAAGTCTCTCAGTCGTGTCCAACTCTTAGCGACCCCATGGACTGCAGCCTACCAGGCTCCTCCATCCATGGGATTTGCCAGGCAAGGGTACTTGAGTGGGTTGCCATTGCCTTCTCCGACAGTTAACAATTCTATATTGTATATTTGAAAGTTGCTAAAGGAATAGGTCTTAAAAGATCTTATCACAAGAAAAAAATGTTAACTCCGTATGGTGATAGATGTTAACTAGCTTATTGCAACCATCATTCTGCAATAGATACATGTTTATAAAATCATTATGTTGTACACCTAAAATTAATTTAATATTATAGGTCAATTATACCTTAATTTAAAAAAAAAAAAAAAAAAAAAAAAAAACAGAAAAAGAACTGTCACTCAAGAAAGGGTTTATTTGCCTTTTTCAGATGCCTGTGATGGAATTTGACTGAGCCTGGTTGTGATGAATGAAATTCATTAATAAAAAGGAAACTCTCTGGCCCATAAGTGCCTTAATTCTGGGAATACCCATAAAGTTAGTAAAAGATAAGCAGGCACAGGCTATTTTGAACATTTGTTCAGGCAGATAGGCTGGTCTTGAGCCCAACTGTCTGCTAGTTTCCAGATTTCCACCCCTCTTCATCCTTAGCTTTTCTAGGCCCGGGGCCTCCTCATTTCTTCTTCTGGTTCCCAGTACCTTCCCTACCCTCACCTTGTTATGCTATGTGCTGGGAGCCAGCGTGAGGAACTCCGCCCGTGGCAAAGGTCATGAGGAAGGAGGCTAAGCATATGCAAAGGCGGGATCTAGCCTCAGGAGTCCCCCTGGATATTCTCAAGCATCTACCCCCAAAACCAGAGTCTGCCTACTTTACTGTTATGTGTTCTCACCTCTGACTTTACGGGGGGCTGTCCCCCACCACCATCTCGCTCTCTCTGAAAAAGAGTTAACTTACAGCTCCAGTTTATAAAGTTCCTGGGCATAATAGGCGTGTTTAAATCCAAACCCCTGAGATGGCTCTCTAACTTGCCTGACAAGTTTACCTGGACTCCTACAGCTGTGCATACAATTGTTTACAGTTTCCCAGCCGCGACAGGCACGGGAAGCTTAAGATATTCAAATAGCTTAGAGCCTCTCGAAGAGTTAGAAACTGTCAGAATAAAACTAGTAGAAGATTTCATTGATGAGCCAATGCTTGCTGCCAAGTTTCCACATCCCCTGTATTGTATCCTTGAATGTGTATTAATTAATATAGTTGGTATGTAGAAAAAATAAGCAGTGGCCTTGGTGTTAGCAACTTTAGACCCTTAAGGTAATAAATTCTTTCCTTTGTTGTAAACCCACTGCACCTCTGCCCTATGGGAATGCAACTTTATCTAACACCTTTGGAGGATGGTGCCAAACCTTAAAATAATTACTCTTAGAGAAAATAAGTCTTATGGTTGACAAACCTTTGTCAGAGTCATAAAATATTAATAGGCCTTCTGGCCAGAAGATGATGTAAATCACCTAAACCATTTGTATACAATAAGTTTGCAGGAAAAAAACCCTGGTTTTGATAAGGATCAAAGACTGCTGACTTTGCATGATTTCACACCCCCTATTATCCTCTATGTGTAACTTATAGTATAAAAGCCCCTGTTGAAAATAAAGCTACGGGCCTGCTCACTGAAGCTTGGTCTCCCCACGTCATTCTTTTTTTCACATTCTGGCTGAATACCCATCTGGAGCGTGGAGGTCCTCTGCGACCACTTATTTGCCTGGGCTTCTAAGACCCACTCGAGAAGGTGCCTAAGGTGGGGCACCTTCTGCTATTCAAGAGGGTGCCTGCAGCCTCCATGGTCAGAGCTAACCTGATGTCACAGGTTATATTGATTTTCCGCGTAAACCAAGTTATTCAGCCTCTTTTCTCCACTGAACTTTCCTCCTGAGCTATCCTCATTCTATTACTCTTTATATCTTTGATGAATATTTAAATAAATCTATTGCATCCAGTTCACTGAAGCCGTCTCCCCTTCGAACTCCCTGGATCAGCCAGGGCTGGACCCCGGCAGCTATGCTTGAAAAAGACCTTAACAGCCTGATCAGTGTGAATTTAAACCACAGTTCCTAGGGATTCAAATTGTCTCCAAGGAAGACGCTAGTATGTAAGTTTTATTTGTCAGTGTAGAGTAAAAGACAAGCCCTAATCAAGCAAGTTCAAGCATCAGAAAGTTGACAGGGATAAAATCTTGCAAGCTTACAGTAAGTAGTAAGACTCAAGGTGTAAGGTAGAGGTTCTCATCCTTTTCGAACCCAGTTGCCTGCACTGCTCTGTGTTCCATGTGACCCTACAGCCAAAAGATTCTGACTAGCCTTATTCCAGGTCACACAGTATAGGTACATTATCCGTTTTCAAATCCACATGCTTTCCAGAAACCTTATGGGCTTTCCCTCCTCTATGCCCTAAAGTTGTCAACTAAAAAACATTTCACAACCTAAATGTTAACAGTTATGTTTCATTTGATGATAATTTTTAGGAGGCAGCATCTCAAGTAATCCTGAGAGAACTGTTTTAAGGTGAGGGGTGGACGTGGGGAGTCAGGATATATAGAAAATTTGCAACAAAGGGCAGGTAGTCTGAAGTCAAAGGTTATTAACAATAAAGAAAACCAGATAGCTCAAGTTAAGGAATTTAGTGCTTTTTCTATGCATGAGAAGGTAGAAGAGCCTGGGCTCACTGAAATCATTCCTGTGATATGCACCTCACCTATCTGGGGCCAGTATCCTGTGTTTTCACAAACCTGAGTTCCCTCAGGGCTCACTAGCTCACTGCCCAGTGGTGGCTGCAATCTCTGATGATTGTGATAGCCTTTGTTTACTGATACGACAGGAAATATCCCATTTATCAAAGCGCTGTTGAACATAACTGACTTCAGGCCTGCCAATAGTACATGAGTCTGCCCTTTAATAGAGAGAATTAGAAGAGAGCCTGACATCCCTCTGGTAACTATCCTGCCTTCTAACAACACACACAGTCATAACTCCACTGTATTTACTAAATTGTACTATTTTTACCCATTCCCAAGTTTGGAGAGCCAAACTTAAGAAATTTATTATTCAAGTGACTCAGTTTGGTTACTTTCAGCTAGCTACAGAAAGTCAGGCTAATTGTTAGCAAAGTACTATATTGCAAAACAGATATGTTTGCCTTGGCTTACTTAGGCCAATTTATCAGAAATTCTAGTGGGAGTGGTTGTTGGTTTATAGGGCTTCTCAGATATTGCTAGTGGTAAAGACCCCACCTGCCAGTGCAGGAGACATAAGAGACTCGGGTTTTATCCCTGGGTCAGGAAGATCCCCCGGAAGAGGGCATGGCAACCCACTCCAGTATTCTTGCCTGGAGAATCCCATGGACAGAGGAACCTGGCGGGCTACAATCCATGTGGTTGCACAGAATCAGACATGACTAAAGCAGGTTAGTACACACAAACATGGGTTGATAGCAGTGAGATTATCAAAGAACTGGAATTTTTGAGATTGTTATTCTATTTTTGACTGAGAATTTGCATTCTAAACTTTTAGGTCTTTAGAGGCAAATATTTACATGAATCATTAAAATGATTTTTAAAGCTAAATATAAGCTAAATATCCAATTCAGTGTTGATGACTTGTTCTTTTTCTTTACTGAAATAATTTCAAAATTAGTTTTTCATAGAGGTATAGATACTACCAAGTATTCCAGAAAATTTTTATAAAATAAAGAAAACCATGGTGCCAGCCCCTTAAGTCTTTCAAGTTCCATCTTTAGCTCCTCTGTAATTCTTCCCTATAGTAATATGTATGTGATACGTGGAGTTGCAGCAACCATTTTGTGACCAAGATTAAGAAAGTCCCATGAGAAATATATTTCTTCTTCAATATTACAGAGTAGTAATATTGAAGGAGCCTGGCTCCTGATGACATTCTCGAGCAAATGCACCAGCCCTGGGCTGTCTACCTTTGTAGCTGTTGTTATACAGGAAAAAATAAATAAGGTACTAGTTGTCAGACTTTGTTTTACTTGCAGCTTAAGTCTTTCTAATACTTTAATTATTCCTCCTTTGCTCAGATGCTCACCCTGGAAGCAATCAACAATAGCTAAGGGTAGGAGATAGGATCATGTTAAGACACAGGGGACCTCCCTCTATAATTAGTGTTGGAGAGAATGAGTGGTGAGTGTGGGATGTCATTTCTAGAAAAGGGGAAATATGATAAGCAAATGATATTGTAAATGCCTACTTTAGAGAGAAGTTTTTGAAGATGATTCCAGCTATTGAGCCAATGTGGATCTAAAATTAACAAAAATATGAAATTCAGAAAGAGAAGAGATAGGAGGGAATCACTTTGATCCAGACAGTTATTGAAAGAGTTGTTTCCACCAGCTTGACTGAAGCTCTCCAGATGTTCATTTGTGTGGATGCAGGAGTTCCACTTCTTTCTACCCACCCCTTCACTATCCTATGTTCTTAACATCCATTCTAGGAGGCTTAAGAATATCATGGGTCAACTGAAAAGAGGGGGCAGGGGAGTCATTTTGGAAAACGTTAGGGAAAAAGCGTGATATATGCAAGTGTCCTTTCTGTTAGGCAGTCAAGGAACAATGGGCACTAGATTGCTATTGAGTAATCTTAATGAGCAGACAGAAATAAGAATAACAATAACATTGCTCCTGGGTACCTGCCCCCATGATGACTTCATGACACTTGCAACTGGTGGTTTTTGCATAAGAAATGAAAGCTGCTTCTTCCATTCATGTCGTGGAGAATTCATCTCAGGTGGTGGATGGACTAGAATACTGTCTTGGAAAAGGAGAGGGTAACAGGAAGGAAGGCTAGGGGCCTCCAGAGGAACTAGGCTGCAAGTGTCACATGATTTTTATCTCTCTCTTAAGTGGCAGGAGGGAAAAAGCTACAAGTGTCAGATTTTTTCCCCTTCTCTGTACAAATTTAAAAGGAGGTTTCTTTCAGAATTCTGTGTTGCCATGACGGTACCTAGTTCCACCTGAACTTAACTTTTCTCAAACCTTGAGCTAACCAATGTGTTTTTCTTATGGAAATATTCTTCTTAAGCTATGTTAATGAATTATGTATTTACCTTAAGTCTTATTGCCTAAGACTCAGAACCTATAGTGGCTCAACAACCCAGTGTGTTTTACCCATGGAAATGTTCCCCTAAGCTATGTTAATGAGCCTATGTATTTGCTTGGAAACCTGTCTTTCTTCAAGGTTCATGTCAATCGTTTTATGGCCCAGGATGACTCCCCTTGTGCCAGTGTTATCTCAATATGAATGTTGTGGGTGAGGGGCCTGGTGCCACTCTCTGAGTTTTGAGACATTTCCTTTCTCTAATTAGCAGCCTGCTGATAGGTATATAACTTCTTGCTAAAAACTAGCAATGGGGCACTCTTTCTGCCCTGTCTGATGTCTGTGTCACAAGCTTTCTCTCTTTTACACTTTAATAAAACTTTATTACACAAAAACTCTGAGTGATCAAGCCTTGTCACTGGCCCTGGATCGAATTCCTGTCCTCTGGAGGCCAAGAATCCAGGCATCTTTCTTGGCTCAGCAGCAATCTTTCAAAAAAATATACATTTAAAGCCTTTTAACGTAAACCCATAAACCCAAACATTTTAGTAAGTTTAGGAGTCAAGAATTAGTTTCCTTTGTTCTCTGCATCTATCTAGAGTGACCTTTTCTCCCCTATCTGTTTAGCTAGGGCCAGGAGTTGCTTCTAGAAGTGATGGGGTTGAATGAATGTAGAGGGAGAGAGAAGCACATTTGAAACAATTCCCTCATTACAGACACATTGAACTTAATATCCTGGTGGTCTGTGTAAACTGAAATGTGGGTCTAGAGAGGCATAAGGACTGAAAGGGTAGATTTATGAGATACCCATAGCTGAAATGATTAGAAGTTCACAGAATAACTTTGAAACAAAGGGATGAAGGGCTCAAAGTTAGAAGACAGGGCACCAGACACATTTAGGGACAAAAGAAACTAGAAGTCTTATGTCCCAGAAGCATGCAATGGGGAGCCAAGGAGGAAAGTGTGGCCAGTGGATAGAAAGTTGAATTTTCTGATTGGAGAGCTTAGTGCTGAGTACTGGATACTAGAAATTATGAAATCACTGGATGCCTTTGTGACAAGAGCTTCAGAAAACCAGAGGAGAGGGCAGGTAATTTAAAAGAATGCATAGAACAATAGTAGCTTGGGTAGGCACTTATAAGACTGATCTTTTGTCTGAGTTGGAAGACTTGAGCATGCTTTTGTTTTTTGCTGAGAAGAGTGAGGCAACAGAGAGAACTAAAAATGCAAGAGTAGGCACCATTAGGAGACCCCAAGGCCAGACCCAAGGTTTAATTCCTTTGATCCTTTTCCCAAACTGAACCATTCAACCTCCAGTAAGAGAGCACAAAGGTCAAGGGGAATAGGAATGAGGACTGAGGGAAAAGATTAAATACTTTTGGTCTTAATATATGTAGCTTCAAGGGATCAGGCTTTCTTGCTCTAAGTATTTGACCCCCCTCTCACCCTCTTTCTAACTAGTTCTGAGGTAGCCTGTCCTAGTCTCCACTTTAATCAAGAGGTTATGAGAACTTTGTGGGATAATTATTCTCAGTCATACTGAGTCCTGGTCATTCATTCTTCCTATAGACATTTATTTAGCACCTTTTATGTGCTACATTGAAAACAATCCCATAAAAGAAAGAACCACTGTTACTACCCTCACATGATGGATCAAGAAACTGAAGCTTAGGTTTAGACATAGAGCAAGCGTGGAGTTTGTTTCTAATGTTGTTTTAACATTACTTTACTATCTGATTCAGAGCCATTCTACTAAAACAATGAGACCAGTATTTCCTAAATCCCTACATCTTGCTAGAAACTTAAGAGTACACAAAGGAGCTAATACCCTCTTCCACTCTCCTAGAAAGAAATTCCATTTGAGCCACCAGACAATCTCCTTAAATGAAATATCACACAGTCAGTACCCATTTTGCATGGTACTTTGGGATCATAAAAATGATCATGCAAACAGAAGCCAAACAAATCAATCTTAATAATGTTAAAAAAAGAACTGACTGTTCTGTAATCTTTAAAATATTTTGTCAAAACACTAAAGATTTGGTTACTGTAAGTTATAAATTAAAAAATATCAAAACTGATATTTACTTAGTTCCCTTCAATTTAAAACATTAGAAACATTCAGAAGTAAAGTGTTTTATTTCTTTGTACTTATCAAGAAATTTTTGGGAATTGCCTGGCTATCCAGTGGTTAGGACTCTGTGCTTTCACTGCAAGCACACGGGTTTAGTCCCTGGTCGGGAAACTAAGATATTGGAAGCAGCGAGGTATGGCAAAAATACTGCCTTTTCTGTTGTATATCTTGCAATATGAAACAAGCATCTTTTCTATTCCTTGGTGAATTGTCAGTCTTCTTTCTAAGTTTGTATTAGCTTCTGATATTTTATCCTTGCACTTTTGGTGGTGTCAAATATTCCAAGAGTTCTGTAATCTGAAGATTTCCTGTTTGTTTCTTTGTTTACCACCAACACTTCCTCTGGGACATCTTTATCTGGCTTGTCATAACCACTTTTTTCATCTATGTCAATTAGTTAACCTTCACGAAGTTCCTTTGATGCTTAATGTTATGTGTCAACTTGGTTGCGCCATTGTGTCCAGATATTTAGTCACATCTTGAGTTGCACCATCAGCTTTCACCTCGGTCTCCAGTACACTGGTTCACTCTGCACATTTTCACTTGTCGGCCTCCAAAGTCATGTGAGCCAACTCTATAAAATACGTCTCTCGCTATGTGTATGTGTATATATATATGTAATATATGTTCTATTGACTCTGTTTCTCTGGAGAACACGGACTAACAGTTCCTCTAGCTAAGCATCTGTGTCTCGAACAGTGGCAGTGATGACATTTCCTTGATCAGCTTTTTCTAATTCCATTTATATTCAATTAGAATTTCACTTTTTGTTTCTTTACTCCACTTTCATCTCTACTGTCCAGTTATCATTTTTGTAAAATGTCACATGGGTTTATCACTGGTAGACAAAGAAGCAACATAGCTACACACTTTGCTCTCTGTATGTAAACTGGCAGCAGATGTGCAGTGGCCAGTCACCACAAACCGTTCTTTTTTTAATTTTTATTTTATATTGAAGTACAATTGATTGACAATGTTGTGTTAGTTTCAGGTGAACAGCAAAGTGATTCAGTTACATTGATATGTATACATCTATTATCCCCTTAATTTTCAAGTTCTCTTCCCATATAGGTTATTAAAGAATATTGAGTAGAATTCCCAGAGCTGCACATTAGGTCCTCATTGATTACCTGTTTTTAAAAATAATCCATCTTATTTACTTTTGGCTGCACTGGATCTTCATTGCCGCATGCAGGCTTTCTCTAGTTGCAGTGAGCAGGGGCTACTCTTCATTGCAACACATGGGCTTCTTATTGTGGTAGCTTCTCTTGTTGCAGAGCACAAGCTCTAGGCACACAGACTTCAGTAGTTGCAACACTTGGGCTCAGTAGTTTTGGTGCATGCGCTCAGTTGCTCTGTGACACGTGGGATCTTCCTGGACCAGGGATCAAACCTGTGTCTCCTGCATTGGCAGGCAGATCTCCATCCATTGTGCCACCAGGAAAGTCCTAATTATTTATTTTGTATATAGTAGTGTATATATGTTAATCCCAACCTCCTAATTTATCCCCCACACCAGCCCCATTTCCTCTTTGGTAACCATAAGTTTGTTTTTAAAATCTGTGAGTCTGTTTCTATTTTGAAAGTAAGTTCATTTGTATCATTTTATAAATTCCACATATAAGTGATATCATATGGCATTTTTCTTTGTCTGACGTATTTCACTTAGTATGATAATCTCCAGGTCCACGCATGTCACTGCAAATGGCATTATTTCGTGTTTTATGGCTGAGTAATATTCCACTGTATATATGTACTACATCTTTTTTATCCATTCTTCTGTCAATGGACATTTAGCTTGCCACCAATAGACTTTCAAAAAACATAATGTGATTGGTCAGTGAATAGCCTGTGCATCTCTTATCTATGTAGTGATCTGTGGACTGAAGAGCTAGCACCAAGTTTGTACTTTATATATCCATCTCTATCTCTGTGTACCACATGTGTGTGTGTGTGTGTGTGTAGTAACTGATATTTGAACTGTGTGGCTGGTCAACCAGTGGTACTTAACTAAACCACAGTAACTAATTAAATGTATGCATATTGAAGCCATGCAATGCAAGGACTGCTTCTATTTACTTTTGAACTAATTGTCTAGGTCCATAAATCTCTACTATGAAGGACAGTCCCTTGAACAGCAAAAAGATCAAACCAGTCAATCCTAAAGAAAGTCAACCCTGAATATTCATTGGAAGGACTGATGCTGAAGCTGAAGCTCCAATATTGTGGCCACCTGATTCAAAAAGCTGACCCATTGGAAAAGACCCTGATAAAGCTTGCGGGCAGGAGAAGGGGGAAACAGAGGATTAACTGGTTGGACGGCATCACCAACTCAATGGACATGAGTTTGAGCAAACTCTAGGAGATAGTAAAGGACAGGGAAGCCTGGCATGCTTCAGTCCATGGGGTCTCAAAGAGTCATATACAACTTAGCAACTGAAGAACAACTGTGATGGATAAGAAAACCGGTTCTCAACTGAATCAGCAGCACCCCTATGTAAAAGTTGTATCATTTTATTAACTGTTATCCTTGAAATACCAGATACTTGCTTTCTTCCCTATTATCTGTGAATAGCTGGCTGCTTAGAAAATCACATAAAAATGTTCAAATATAGAAGGTGGTTTGTGGCACAGACAACTATTTGTCCACTGAAAATCCATTCTCCAATTCTTCCTTGAATTGTGAAAGTCAAAGTTTTATTGGGCCATATAGCTTTCTCACTAAAGACTACATTCCCACCCTCCCTTGAAGATTATGGCCAAATTCTGGCCTATGGGATGTGAGCAAAATTGTTGCATGCCACTTCTGGGTTTGTCATTAAATGGAAAGGATGTGTTCTTCCCTGGCCATTTTTCCATTGGTTAGGATACAGATGGAAATGGATCAGCTATTGTGAACCCCAAATGGAATCTGTATGTTGAGTGTAGATATCAGAGCTACTATCTCTAAATAGTTATATTAGAGGGAATAAACGTCAATCTTGCTTTAGCCACTACATTTTGGGATCTTCTGATTATAGACATTTAATTCTAACTAATGGATGGTTTCCTGTGTGGGAATATGCAATAGTGTAACATAGTAATACAGGGGATTTACATATATTTATATCACACTAAAGAGTTAATTGATTCTCTTCCCTTCCAGCTCTAACTTAAAGAGGATAAGAAAAAACAAGGTTCTAAGTATAATCCCCTTCTGAGAAAATAAATTGAGCAGAACCTATTGAAGACAATTAATGACGTCATGAAGCCACCACAGACAGGATGAGTAAGATCTGCTACTCTGCAATGTGCATTTGATGTTTCACATTTAGCAGTTACTGTGCACTAAGGCTATGAGCCTCTATTTCTAGTCACCAGACATGCTGGGATGGAGGCTTCCAATAATTAAATTTCCAGGAGCTGCTAAAATGTGATGAGAGACAGTTACTGGAATAATTACATAATTTTTGTGGCAAAGTAAATTTAATATAGTGTTAATCAGTTAAGTCATTGACATGGAAATACTTTATCCTAATGCAGTTCTTAAAATTTGTGCATCAGGAAATGTGGCTCTTCAGTAAGCAACAGATTAGAAAGATCTGATTTAACACGAACAAATGCGTAACACTTTCCTTGTGCCTCAGCTGGTAAAGAATCCGCCTGCAATGCAGGAGACCTGGGTTCGATTCCTGGGTTGCGAAAATCCCCTGGAGAAGGAGAAGACTACCCACTCCAGTATTCTGGCCTGGAGAGTTCCATGGACTGTATTCGTTAGTCCATGGAGTCGCAATTTCAAATCAATTCAATGTGTAACATTTGTGTATATGCACTAGAGGGCACTCACCTACTGTTTTCTAGTTGAGCAAAATGGTTTCAAACAAGCCTATTGAAGAATTACCTTCGAATCTTGTTTAAAACGTAGACTCTTAGACTGTAAAGGAACCCTGTGAATCTGCATTTTTAGTAAGAGCTTATTATAAGGGAGCATGGTTAAGAGGATGACTTGTGAAGCTTGACTGCCAGGATTTGAAACCTGGCTTTGACACTTGTGAACTTGGGTAATTATTTAATCTCTCTTCTTTGGCCACCTCATGCAAAGAGTTGACTCATTGGAAAAGACTCTGATGCTGGGAGGGATTGGGGGCAAGAGGAGAAGGGGTCGACAGAGGATAAGATGGCTGGATGGCATCACTAACTCGATGGACATGAGTCTGAGTGAACTCCGGGAGTTGGTGATGGACAGGGAGGCCTGGCGTGCTGCTATTCATGGGGTCGCAAAGAGTCGGACATGACTGAGCGACTGATCTGATATGATCTGATCTTACCTAAGTTTCCTTATCTGCCAGATGGAGTCAGGAATAGCACCTATGTCTTACGTTGTTGAAAAGATTAGAGAGTTAACCCAGAACATACAATATAATGCCTGGCAGTAAATATTCACTCTATTATTAAAAGTTTTTTGTTTGTTCGTTTTTTGTTGTTTTGGTTTTTGGTTTACCCAAAGAGTTTTATTTGGGCAGCTCTGGGGACTGGGAGGGACTGCACATAAAATAAGGTGTTGGGCCTCTTGTTGGTGAAGTGTGGCTTGTGCTAGCAACACAGGACCTGATGGGGCAGTGTGAAGTTGATCTTGGAGTAGTGGAACTGCTTGACTCTTGGTCAGTGGCACTTATACTGACTGTGGTCTCCTCCACCTTCATGATCTGTATTCAGTGTGCTCTGCTGCTGCTGCTGCTGCTAAGTCGCTTCAGTCGTGTCCGACTCTGTGCGACCCCATAGATGGCAGCCCACCAGGCTCCCCCATCCCTGGGATTCTCCAGGCAAGAACACTGGAGTGGGTTGCCATTTCCTTCTCCAATGCATGAAAGGGAAAAGGGAAAGTGAAGTCGCTCAGTCATGTCCGACTCTTCACGACCCCATGGTCTGCAGCCTACCAGGCTCCTCCGTCCATGGGATTTTTCAGGCAAGAGTACTGGAGTGGGGTGCCATTGCCTTCTCCATCAGTGTGCTCAGGCACCCACATCTCTGTCTGTAGGGATTGAGAGAGGGCACGGTACATGTGTACATTCCCCCAAACTTCCCATCACGTGTAGGGGAAGAAGGCACTCAGGGATCCAATGGCCACAGCATCTGTCTGCAGCAGGCACTGGCTACCAGAGCTGTAGAACCTTCAAATTCATTTTGAGGGGCAAGGCCAGAGCCTCCCAAAGGCAATGAAATCCACTTGGTACTAGCACCTCTGTTTAAACTATAGCTATAAGGAACAGCAGGCTTCCTTGGTGGCTCAGTGATAAAGAATCCACCTGCCAATGCAGGAGACTCAAATTGGATCCCTGGGTCAGGAAGATCCCCTGGAAAAGGAAATGGCAACCCGTGTCTAGTATCCTTGCCCGGGAAATCCCATGGACAGAGGAGTCTGGTGGGCTACAGTCCCTGGGACTGTGAAAAAGTCAGACACGACTTAGTGACTAAACAAGAAACAGCAGTTTTCAGGTTTAGGTGCTTAGAAGTATTTTTTTTTCAATAAAGATGCACATTGATATTGTTGCAAGAAGACTTGAGAACTACTCTTGAGCAACACAAGATTATTTTTAAAAGAAAAAAAGAAGATATTCTCAACATTCTACCCAGCTGGGCTAAAACTTCAGGTTCTGACCCCCAGCTAGAGTGACCACAGAATGGGAAGAACCAAAGGTACCAGATAAAGCTGGTGTTTGTATGTTCTGCCAAACAGTTTTTACTTTATTCAGAAGTCAATGGAAAGTCATCTCAGGCATTGAGGCAGAAGATGGCATGATTAGGTCTATATTTGAGATGGATTACTCTGCAAGCAGAGTGGGGGTTGGAATGTGATGGGTTACACTGGAGGCAGATGGGTGAGGGAGCTCGGGTAGATGCAACGCTTTTCCTTTTCCATCCCAGAGAACCGTCTCCAGGAAGCATTGCAATTATCCACATTAGTGATTCTAGTATTAACAATTTGAACCTTATAAATCTTTTCTTCTTAGATGAAAATAGAGTGGAGTTTGTAATGAAGCACTCTGTGCCAACCCTACCTGATGTTTTATACACAGTATAGAGCACACAGTACCTAGCAGGCATCCTCCCTAAGTTTTGAGGCAGCCAGTCCTGCAATGAAAGCTCATTAGCTGTGCAGTCATCAAGGAAAAACTGGACCGCTTTCCACCATATCAGAGGCTGTGAAAGGACCACATTCTGTGTCTCAACTGGTGAGCCTGTCGAGGTTGGGGTAGATTTCCAGGAACTGTGGCAGCTTTGAAGTGTCTGACCTAAGAGAGATTAAAATAAACTTCAGTTCTGCTCTATCACACCCCAGCCAAAATGGGAGGCGCCGCGAGGTGGGGCAGGAGAAAGTGGTGGAGGAGGAGGGGAAAACTGAAGTCACAGTCTCCTCATTGGCTTTGCCTTGAATTCACCAACACTGCTCTGCTGTCATCAAATTAGCGGAGGCAACAGTGCTTGGGGAAATAGCTACAATACATGAGTGTTTTCTCTAGTTGCTGAGGAGTGGCTATGAATGATTTTATGAGAAAAGAATCTATCCCTGGGGCCCCATCTAACAGGATCAATTCCTACTTGCTCCCTCAGCCAAGTCTCATGTATCGCCCATGTACCTAGTCACTTAGTTCCTTAGAAACATATCTGTTTCTGAGTCTCTGGAAACACGCGAAATATAAAAAGATAAAACAACTCTTCCCTCTGTTAAGACTGCAGAATCAATCTTAGACTGCTTAGAGCTAGAAAGAATCTAATCCAACGGTTTTCAAGTTCGTTTTAGTATCTGATCCCTTCAGATGAAATCCGGTGAAGAAGTTCAAATAATATGTGAACAGAACGCAGAGCTGCTTTTATTGAAAGGCATTTCTGGCTGGGCAATGCCTCTATTTTTGTCACATCTCCAACACCCTATTTTGTGAATTAATTCTTTGAAGAGCCAGGACTTAAAGGAGCAAAGTCTGAAAGTCATGATGAAACAAGTTCTTCCATTTTACAGAGGACAAAAATGAGTCCCAGAGAGTTCATAGTTATTTGGTTTTATGAGGGCTCCCCAGAGTAGTCATTTGCTAAGAAACACTTGTGAAAAAAATAATGTTTTCTTGATGGATGATGACGTAGGTGCACAGATATATTAAATGCAACTTGAGCATTTATCAATGGATATTATTTTTTATTCAGCCCCTTAATTTTCACATCATATTTTAAAAGGTAAAGGAAGTGAATTTGCCATTAACCATATGAAATTTTTTGGAACTAACTGATTCTCCCTAAAGCTTTCTAAGAGAAAAATTTAACCCTAAAGCTATAACCAAATGTTTGAGACTGTGAGAAAATCAGAATACTCAAAAATTAATCCAGGAAATGAGTGTATCCCACGTGTGCATGCAAGCTCAGGCATGTCTGGCTCTTTGAGACCTCATAGACTGTAGCCCTCCAGGCTCCTCTGTCCCTGGGATTTCCCAGGCAAGAATACTGGAGTGGGTTGCCATTTCCTTCTCCAGAAGATCTTCCTGACCCAGGGACTGAACCCACATGTCTTGCATTGACAGGTGGATTGTTTACCGCTGAGCCACCAGGAAAGCCCATGACACACTTTATGACTTGTATTTTTTATATATATATAGCAGCTTTATTGAGCTATAATTCACATATTATGCAATTCACCATTTAAAATATACAGTTAAAAAAAAATATACAGTTAGGTGGCTGAGATTGTGGAGTAGGAAGAGCCTAAGCTCATCTCCCACAGGCATATCAAAATTACAACTGTTCACAGAGCAACTATTAATGAGAAGGACGTGAAGACTAGCTGAGAAGATCTTCTACAGCTGAAGATATGAAGAAGAACACTACAATAAAGACGGGTAAGAGGGGCAGAGATGTGAGATACGTGAGACCCACATTCCCAGGTAGATGACTCACAAACAGATAATTGCAGACATTCTCCCCAAGGAGCTAGGAGTCTGAGCCCAATACAGAGCTCTAGGCCTAAAGAATCCTAAACAGTTGGCTTGGAAGGCCAGTGGGGTTTTATATACATATATGTGGTATATTAGACCACAAAACCCATCTCAGTGAATTTAAGAAGACTGAAACTATATCAAGTATCTTTTCCAACAACTATATAGGACTAGAAATCAACTACAAGGGAAAAAAAAATGTGGAAAACCACAAACACACATAGGCCAAATAATATGCTACTAAACAACCAGTGGGGCTTCCCATACGATGTAGAGGTAAAGAATCTGCCTGACAATGCAGGAGACTCAGGAGACACGGGTTCAATCCCTGGATCAGAAAGATCCCCTGGAGAAGGCAATGGCAAGCTGCTCCAGTATTTTTGCCTGAAAAAAATTCCATGGACAGAGAAAACTGGTGGGCATGAAAACTGATTCACAGGGTCACAGAGTCAGATGCTACTGAACGACTGAGAACACACAACCAACCAATGGATCAATGCAGAAATCAAAGAGGAAATTTAAAAAAAAAACAAAAAACAAAAACACCTGGAGACATGAAAATGAAAACAATGATCCAAAAATCTGTGGGATGCAGCAAAGCAGTGCCAGGAGGGAAGGTGATAGCAATACAACCCTTCCCTAAGGAAATAAGAAAAATCTCAAGCAATCTAAACATACACCTGAAGGGACTAGAAAAAGGACAAACCAAACTCAGTTGAGAATGTTTCCTTTAAATCAAAGGTTAACCGATGTAGTTCACCATTGTAACAGAATAAAGAGAAGAAAAAAAACCCATAGAACTAAACAGGCGACGATAAAGGCATTTGATAAACTTCACCATTTATCCGTGGTTTAAAAACCTCTGTGGTACAGCCACACTGGGAAATAGTTCAGCACTTCCTTATAAAACTGAACATGAAACCACCATACGACACAGCAATTTGCACTCATGGACATTTATCCTGGAGAAGTGAAAACTGACATTCACACAAAAATCTATACATAAATTTCCAGAGCAGCTTTATTTGTATAGCCCCAAACTGAAACTACCCAGATGTCTTTCAATGGGTGAATGTTTGCACAAAGTGTGATATATCCATACTAAGGAAAGCAGTAAAAAAGAATGAACTCTTTATCTGTGAAACAACTTGGATGAATCCCCAAGGAATTATATTGAGTGAAAAAAAAAACAGTTTCTGAAGATTGTGTACTACATGATTTATTTGATTTGTATAAAATGTTTGAAGATGAAATTTTAGAAATTAAGAACAGATTAGTGCTTCATAGGAGTTAGGGAAAGAGATGTGCATACACATGAACAATCTTTGTGGTGATGAAAATGTTCTGTATTTTGACTATGGTCAACTTACATGTGATGAAATCACACAGAACTAAATACACATGAGTGTATAAGTGTATAAGTAAAATGGAGAAGGAAATGGCAACCCACTGCAGAGCTCTTGCCTGGAGAATCCCATGGATGGAGGAGCCTGGTGGGCTACAGTCCACGGGGTCGCAAAGAGTCAGACACGGCTGAGCAACTTCACTTTCGCTTTCACTATAAGTAAAATGGGAGAAGTCTGAAAAAGATTGTGGGATTGTAATGTCAAGGTCCTGATTGTAACATTACACTATATGTCTGCAAGATGGTACCATGGGAAGAAACTGAGTAGATGGTACAGACTTTCTCAGTATTATTTCTTACAACTGTGTGTTAATCTACAAATTACCTCAAAAGAAAAGTTTAATTAAAAAAACTTCTCCTAAAAATCTAGTAATAGATGAGAACTTCCAAATCTAATCAACAGTAGTTCTAAAAAGCATGTAACAAACATACTTTTGGGGAAAATATTGAAAGCTTTTCTTGAATATTAAGAACAAGATAAATGCCTGCTTTTCCCCATTTTTACCTGGCACTGTATTAAAGGTTGCAGCTACAGAATAATGCAAAAAAAATTAAATCTAAGTTATAAGGGCAGGAAAAGAACTACAATTACTATTAGTCACAGGTCATATGGCTGCATATGTAAAATTCCAAAAGGAAGTACAGTTAAATTTCAGAATCAATGAATGTATTAGCAAAGCTACAGGAAAAGTCAATGTATAAGACTGTGTTATAGTATTCAAAAATCAATTGTAACATTAGCCAAAAGAACCCCAAAATATTTAAAATATGGCATTTAAAATAAAATTAAACACATGAATAAATCTACCAAAAGATATGCAAGGCCTCTACACAGAAAACTATTAGGATTATTAGGAAAAATTGTTGTTCAGTCATGTCCAACTCTTTGTGATCCCATGGACTGAAGCATGCCAGGCTTCCCTATCCTTCACCATCTCCAGGAGTTTACTCAAACTCATGTCCATCAAGTCATTGATGCCATCCAACCATCTCATCCTCTGTCATATACCACAGATGTTTTTAAATGCCCGTATTATAAAGTGGTCAAGTTCCTAAGTTAATCTATGGAGCAGGTGCAATACTGATCAAAATCCCAATGAATTTCTGTTATTGGCTTTTCTGAAATTGACAAGTGGTTCCAGTGTTCTTGCCTGGAGAATCCCAAGGACGGGGGACCCTGGTGGGCTTCCGTCTCTGGGGTCGCACGGAGTCAGACACGACTGAAGTGACTTAGCAGCAGCAGCAGAGAGGTAAGGAAAGACAAACTGAAGTTAAACAACATCATGGGAAGGACTTCCCTGGTCATCCAGAGGCTAAGGCGTCACACTTCCAAAGCAGGCAGCCCAAGTTTGATCCTTTGTCCCGAACTAGATGCCACATCTACAACTAAGTTCACATGCCACAGCTGAAAAAAAGAACCTGCCACAAAGAAGATCTCGTGTGCCACAACTGAGACCCAATGTAGCCAAATAAATTAATTTTTTTTTAAATCATGGGAAATTTTGCTCTGAGAATTAGTTAACAGAACTACTTAAAATATTAAAATCTTATAGAAGTTAAAGGAGTACAATTTGTTGTTGTTCAGTTGCTAAGTCATATCTGACTCTTAGTCGCAACCCCATGGACTACAGCATGCCAGGCTCCCTTGTCCTTCACTATCTCCTGGAGTTTGCTCAGACTCACGCCCATTGAATCGGTGATGCTATTCAACCATCTTGTCCTCTGTTGCCCACTTCTCCTGCTACCCTCAATCTTTCCTAGCATCAGGGTCTGTCCCAATGAATACAAATTTTGTGCAATACTCGCACAAAAAATGGACCAAAAGACCACTAAAACAGAAGAGAACATGTAGAAACAGGCAGTGAATAGATGGATACACAATTATGACAAAAGTGGAGCTACAGAGAAGTGGGTAAAAGACAGTCTTTTCAGAAAATAGCGCTGGATCGATGTGTAAATTTTCTGTAGCTGCCATAACAAATAACCACAAACTTAATGGCTTAAAGCAACACATTTATTATCTTACCATTATTTAAGTCAGCATTCCAACATAAACCTCACTAAGATAAAATAAACGATTGGCAGAAACGTTCTTTTCTGGAGGCTCTAGGAGGGAATTAATTTCCTTGCCATTTCCAGATTTCTAAAACCACTGGAGAATCCCAGGGACGGGGGAGCCTGGTAGGCTGCAGTCCATGGGGTCCCTAAGAGTCCGACGCGACTGAAGTGACTTAGCAGCAGCAGCAGCAGCAAAACCACCCACATTCCCTATCCTACATTGGCTTGTGGCCCCTTTCCTCAATCTTCAAGATCAACAGTGTTGCATCTCTCTGGCTTGTTCTTCGCTAATTAAATTTCCCTTTGACCGCAGCCTGGAAAGATTCTATTTTAGAGCTCTATTTGGTTAGGTTGGGCTCAGTCAGATAATACAGGATAAACTGGTCATCCCAGAGTCACATCTGCAAGGTTCTCTTTGTAGCAGAAGGTAACATATTATGAGGCTCCAGGGATCAGGACCAGGACATCTTTGTGGGGTCCTCATTCTGCCTACCACAGTCAACTAGATACTCTTTGTAAAAAATAAGAAAACTTCCTTCATCACTCATCAAATACAAAATCAATTCCAGATAGGCCATAACTCTACATGTGAGAGTTTGAAAAATTAAACTTTTGGAAGAAAATACAGAAAAATGTTTTCATGATATTGGGGTGGTGAAGGATTTCATGACCAGAACAACAACAACAAAAAAACACCTTAAGACTGAGAAATTGATCTAGATTAAAGTTAAGAATTTTTCATCAAAATCTCCTAAAAATAATGAAAATGCAAGCCACAGAGTGGGAGAAGGTACGGGCAATACACATCATCAATGAACAGCTGTGTCAAAGTTTGGGTTCCCCTGAAAGCAGAACCTGAGAAAAAGGCTTAGTACAGGAGCTTCCAGGGATCCATCGTGTGTGTTAGGCTTCACAATAAAACAAGTTAACACCAATAAAAACAAAAGTCTTAAATGTAGTAGCTAACATTTATTCAATGCTTTCTATGCACTAAACTCTGTTCTAAGCATTTTATGCAAATCAACTCAGTTAACACCTCAGACATGCCCAGAAGTAGATGCCTTTATGGGCTTCCCTGGGGGCTTAGACGGTAAAGAATCTGCCTCCAATGCAGGAGACCCAAGTTCAATCCCTGGGTCAGGAAGATCCCCTGGAGAAGGGCATGGCAACCCACTCCAGTATTCTTGCCTGGAAAATCCCACGGACAGAGGAGCCTGGCAGGCTACAGTCCATGGAGTCGCAAAAGAGTCAGACGTGACTGAAGCGATTTAGCAAGCAAGCAAGATGCCTTTGTAATCCCTGGGGAAGGACACTGAGTCACAGTGTAGTTAATGTCCTAAAGCTAACTAGGCACGGTTTGTGATGGTAGGGATTGTTGCCTGTTTTGTTGGCTGCTACTTTCCCACTGCCTGGAAAAATGCCTCTTCATTGAATAAAGTGGCAAAATAAGATTCACACCCATGCTGCCTTTGGCAAATCTTACATTCTTAACCATGACACAGAACAGCTCATAATGTTATTCACTTAAAATCTCCTATTCAGATCCAGGGTGTAAGAATGAAGATAATAAAAGCACAGAAAAATTAAAATTATTTTTTAATTTTAAAAATAAGTTTTTATTTAAAAAATAAAGATACATTTAAAAATAAAGATACAATTTAAAATCCATTCATCCAGATTTCTTAGAAGAAAGGGGGATGGGAGAAACCAAAGGCCAGAAGAATGTTTTCAAATACTTTTCTTCCCCACAGGTTTGTTTAAGATCATATTCCCGTCTTTGCCAGCCAGCATTTTAGCCCTTGCCAATGAACTTCCCAGATCATGGAAAGCCACCTCTTAACCCTTTTCCCAAGACCTGAGCCTAATCCCAACCCTCTCTCAACTGAAAGACATGTTCGTGTTGACTGTTGGTTCAGCAGTTGTGTTTCTAGCCACTGAATCAAATTAAACTGAAATCAAAACCAAACACATGTTCCTCTAAGAAACAGCCAAGACTTTCACGCTAAATACCAAACATTCTCCCCGCCAGCAGTTCAGGCGTTCTAGCACACAACTTTAAGATGTTAACCAAGAATTGTCCAGACTACAGATCATTGCTTGGAAAATTTTCGTTGCTACTGGTGGCGATGATGTGTGTGTGTGTGTGTGTGTGTTTAAAACCAATGTAGAAAAGTTCATGCAACAATGTGCTCCCATTTTAAGAAAAAATGATTTCAGTATAATTTTGTACAATAAAGTCTCTTCTGAGAGATCACAATTTTTCTTCTGTTGGATGATGTTTTTGGTGGTCAAGAGAAATATTGAAAAGTAGTATTCTTTTTTTTTTAATGAAATGGGCATTTAAATGAACCATAAATCAACATTGGTCAATTGAAGCTATGGAAGTGACTGTTACAATGACTTTATTATTTTTTTTTAATATTGGTGTAGATCAACAATGTCTTGTTAGTTTCAAGTATATAGTAAGGTGATTAACTTATACATACATATATATTCTTTTTCAAATTCTTTTCCCATTCAGGTTGTTACAAAATATTGAGTAGAGTTCCCTGTGCTATACAGTAGGTCCTTGTTGGTTATCCATTTTAAATATAGCAGTGTGTACATGTCCATCCCACACTCCCAAGGTTTTGGTGCTTATGATAATGTCTCCAAAGAAACTATGCAGCCTAAAATAATAATATATCACTACTCTTTGTACATTTTACTTTCTATGAACTATATTTATGTGCATATCCATTTTCATATCAAATCATCAGATCAGATCAGTTGCTCAGTTGTGTCCTACTCTTTGTGACCCCATGAATCACAGCACGCCAGGCCTCCCTGTCCATCACCAACTCCCAGAGTTCACTCAGACTCATGTCCATCGAGTCAGTGATGCCATCCAGCCATCTCATCCTCTGTTGTCCCCTTCTCCTCCTGCTCCCAATCCCTCCCAGCATCAGAGTCTTTTCCAATGAGTCAACTCTTTGCATGAAGTGGCCAAAGTACTGGAGTTTCAGCTTTAGCATCATTCCTTCCAAAGAAATCCCAGGGCTGATCTCCTTCAGAATGGACTGGTTGGATCTCCTTGCAGTCCAAGGGACTCTCAAGAGTCTTCTCCAACACCACAGTTCAAAAGCATCAATTCTTCGGCACTCAGCTTTCTTCACAGTCCAACTCTCACATCCATACATGACCACAGGAAAAACCATAGCCTTGACTAGACGAACCTTTGTTGGCAAAGTAATGTCTCTGCTTTTGAATATGCTATCTTGGTTGGTCATAACTTCCCTTCCAAAGAATAAGAGTCTTTTAATTTCATGGCTGCAGTCACCATCTGTAGTGATTTTGGAGCCCCCAAAAATAAAATCTGACACTGTTTCTACTGTTTCCCCATCTATTTCCCATGAAGTGATGGGACCGGATGCCATGATCTTCGTTTTCTGAATGTTGAGCTTTAAGCCAACTTTTTCACTCTCCACTTTCACCTTCATCAAGAGGCTTTTGAGTTCCTCTTCACTTTCTGCCATAAGGGTGGTGTCATCTGCATATCTGAGGTTATTGATATTTCTCCCGGCAATCTTGATTCCAACTTGTGTTTCTTCTAGTCCAGCGTTTCTCATGATGTACTCTGCATATAAGTTAAATAAACAGGGTGACAATATACAGCCTTGATGTACTCCTTTTCCTATTTGATAGGAAATTTTCCTATTTCCTATCAAATCATAATGCCTGTTTATTATTATTTCCTTGAGCCTATTAAAATACATGATTTCTATTTTCCCAGAGGTTCATATACAGTGTTTTTTTTTATTCAGTCATAAAAAACATTTTTAAAAACTAAGATCATGGCATCCAGTCCTATCACTTCATGGCAAATAAAAAGGGGAAAACTAGAAGCAGTGACAGATTTTACTTTCTTGAACTCAAAATTCACTGCAGACAGTGACTGTAGCCATGTAATTAAAAGACAGTTGTTCCTCGGAAGGAAAGCGACGACAAACCTAGGCAACATGTTAAAAAGCAGAGACATCACTTTGCTAACAAAGGTCTATCTAGTCAAAGCGATGGTTTTTCCACTGTCATGTACAGATGTGAGAGTTGAATCATAAGGGTGAGCACCAAAGAACTGATGCTTTGGAATTGCAGTGCTGGAGAAGACTCTTGAGAGTCCCTTGGACTGAAAGGAGCTCAAACCAATGAATCCTAAAGAAAATCAACCCTGAACATTCATTGAAAGGACTGATGCTGAAGCTGAAGCTCCAATACTTTGGCCACCTGATGGGAAGAGCCAACTCACTGGAAAAGACCCTGATGCTAGGAAAGATCAAAGGCAACAGGAGAAAGACGTGGCTAGATAGCATAACTGACTCAATGGACGTGAATTTGAGCAAACTCTGGAAGATAGCAAAGAACAGGGAAGCCTGACGTGCTACAGTCCATGGGGTTGCAAAGAGTCAGACAAGACTGAGCGACTGAACAGCGACAATGAACATAAAACTCTATTCATTCAAATTATTGACTTAAGAAATATAAATTAAAAAAAAGATAAAGTAGACACTACTGCCTTGTAACATGTCACCAGAGCCTTGTGCTAAGGTGTTCCCAGTCCAACAAATGGCTATCTTTGATTTTCAGATGCCTGCTAGTGTAACTACATGTATTATCATCTGGTACATATTTCTACATCTTTTCCACAAAGATATAAAAGTCTTTAGTTGTATTCTGGCATTTCTCTCCAATATTTTTTAAACATTACCAAAGTGCTTCCTATAGTCACTTACAGAAGTCATTATTCCAACCAAAGAATAAAGTTCATCTAGACCTGCACGTGTTCTACCTAGATTTAAATTATCTAGTTACCCTTATTCCCTACTACTCTATCTGGACTTCCTTCAGTCTTCTTGGGTGGCTCAGACAGTAAAAAAAAAAATCTGCCTGTAATGTGGGAGACTTGGGTTTGATCCCTGGGTCGGGAAGATCCCCCAGAAAAAGGAATGGCAATTGACGTCAGTATTCTTGCCTGGAGAATCCCATGGACAGAGGAGTCTGGTGGGCTATAGTATATGGGGTCGCAAAGAGTCAGACACAGCCCAGTGACACACACACACATACACACACACACTACTTCCTACTTCCCTACTACTCATATTTCTCTATTAATATTTGAGATTTGGTTTATCTACATGTTTCTCTTTTATATACCACTTCAGTTATTCTGCTTTCTCTCTGTCTTTGTCTAACTTCAATTTTTGTCCCATTAGTGTGTCTCTTTTTCTCTACTTTGTTCTTTTTTTTTTCATTTAATTGTATTTATTTTTGGCTGTTCTGGGTCTTCATTACTGTGCGCAGACTTCCTCTAGTTTCGGCAGGTGGGGGCTGCTCCCTAGTTGCGGAGCTTGGACTTCTCACTGCGGTGGCTTCTCTTCGTTCCAGAGCATGGGCTCCAGGTGCACAGGTTTCAGTAGTTATGGGGCACCGGCTTAGTTGTCCTGAGGCTTGTGGAATCTCCTTGCACCAGGCATCAAAGCCATGTCCCCTGAACTGGCAGGCAGACTTTTAACCACTGGACCACCAGGGAATTTCTCTACTTTGTTCTTTTTGGCCAAAAACATCTCCATCTCCTAATCCTGCCATGTACTTCTTGCCTCAAACCTTTGTTGCTATTAGCTTGAAACATATGAAAGTATACATTGCCTGATATTTTTTTTACATTTTCATTGCCCCCATATGTTTGTCTTCCATGTTTCTGTTTTTGCCCTCCCAGTGTTTGACCATTTACTTATTCACTCTTAGTGGATGAATATCTATTGACCACCTGCAATGTCCAGGTCTATGCTAGACGATGGCAACACCAAGTCATGACCCAGCAAGCACCTTCAAAGAGCTCATGAACTAGTAGAGAATTCATACAGATAAGCAAGAAGTTACAAAGATGTGGAAAGAATGACTATAACCAAGGAGCACAAAGGTGGGGATACTAAACCCAGACTGTGAAAGTCAGAAAACATGTTCTGGAAGGTAAGACACCATTCTAAGGCCAGAAGTAGAGGCTACAGGACATATGTGCAGGCCCACAGATTTCTGGAGATGTCATCTTTTTTCATCAGAATCACTTGTGACATCTTAACTTTTAAAGTTTACTATTTCACTATCTTGATAAATTACTTCTCACTCTTTCATTAATAAAAATTTTAAGGACCCGCTCAGTACCAGGACCACAATAAGTGTGGTCTTTTCTTTTTAAGGCCCACTGTTTAATATCTATTTTTATTTATTTATCTCGTCTTAGCTGCAGCACGTGGGTTCTTCGATCTTTGTTGAGTCACACAGAATCTTTTTTAGTTGTGGCTTGTGGAATCTATTTCCTTGACCTGGGATTGAACCTTCATTGGAAAGCATGAAGTCTTAGCTACCAGACCACCAGGCAAGCCCCTAAGACTCAAATTAAAGACTCAAGAAAAAAAAAAAAAAGACTCAAGGAATTCTCTGCTTTCACCCTCCCCCATAATTTGGGGGAACTTCTAACCTGTTTTTCCAAAATGCAAAGTACTCATTTGGCTCTTGCTACTGTTTCTTCCTCAACAACAAATAACTTTAAATTTTTAGTTTCCTTTTTACTTTGAAATTGCTCAGTGTAATTTATTGAGTGCTTTCTATGGACAAGGCACCATACTATGAGCTCTGGGAGATATACAACGATGACTAAGCTTCCTCATGAAGCTTATAAACTAATAAGGGAAAGGTGCACAAAGAACAGGATATAGAGAATAATAGATGCTCTACTAAAGATATTTTATGTTTAAAGATTAGAATTTCTTAGTTTTAATTAAATTCAGAGGAGGATTGCTTGTTTTTTCCTGAATCATTAGCAAGTTGATAAGATTAGGACAGAAAGTCTAGATCAAGTCAAAACATTTTTGAGAGGCATTGTGTAATTTTTTTTAAGCTATTTTTGTTTTCAATACATCCCAGAGGAAAGGGTGCCTGTACCAGTCTGATTGTATCCAATAATTCAGAAGTCAGTTCATTAGATTAACAAAATTTAATAGTGGTATTATGGATCAAATTAGATTTTAAAATAGGTATTGGAATTTCAGTGTTACCCCTGGGCTTTCACATTCTACATTATGTATTTCTGTAATTTTGGAATACTTCTTAGTAATGATAATGTGTTACTTTTTTAATTAGAAAAAATACATTCATAAATACATATATGGAGCTTCAATTAGGAAGATGAATGTGTGCCCTAAGTCGCTTCAGTCATGTCTGACTCTTTGCAACTCCTCTGTACATGGAATTTTCCAGGCAAGAAATCCTGGAATGGGTTACCATTTCCTACTCCAGGGGATCTTCCTGACCCAGACTGAACATTCACCTCTTATGTCCTGCATTGGCAGGTGGGTTCTTTACCACTAGTGCCACCGAGGAAGCCCAATCCAACTCTAGCAACCCCATGGACTGCAGCCTACCAGGCTCCTCCATCCATGGGATTTTCTAGGCAAAAGTACTGGAGTGGGGTGCCATTGCCTTCTCCAATTAGGAAAATACATTGTGCTAATTCTCCAGAAAGGTATCTGTTAGCTTCCTTTTTCAAAATGAAATATATATATATATGATTATAAAAGTTGAAAAAATATGGAAAAAAGAAAAAAATTACCTATAAAGCCACTACACTAACTCAATTGTTTTCTATGATGTGTTTTTCTCCTCTTGTTTTTTTTTGTACATTGATGAGGTTGTTTTTAAGTGATGAGATAGCAACAGTTCATTTTAAAATTTTAATTTGTCTTATTGAAGTATGGCTGACTTACAATGTTGTGTTAGTTTCTGATATAGAGCAAATAATTCAGTTATACATGTATATAATAGTTTGCATTTGTTTATCCCAAACTCCCAGTGCATTCCTCCCCAGCCCTCCTCCTTTTTGGCAATCACGAATCTGTTCTCTATGTCCTGTGAGTCTGCTTCTGTTTATAGATAAGTTCATTTGTGTCATATTTTATTTATTTATTTTTATTTTATATTGGAATATAGTTGATTAACCATGTTGTGTTAGTTTCAAGTGTACAGCAAAGTGATTCAGTTATATATACATATATGAAAGTGAAAATCACTCAGTCATATCTGACTCTTTGTGACCCCATGGACTATACAGTCCATGGAATTCTCCAGGCCAGAATACTGGAATGGGTAGCATTTCCCTTCTCCAGGGATCTTCCTAACCCAGGGATTGAACCTAGTTCTCCCGCATTATAGGCAGATTCTTTACCAGCTGAGGCACCAGGGAAGCCCAAGAATATTGGAGTGGGTAGCCTATCCCTTCCCTAGTGGATTTTCCTGATCCAGGAATCAAACCATGGTCTCCTGCATTGCAGGCTGATTATTTACCAGCTAGTCAAGGCTATGGTTTTTCCTGTGATCATGTATGGATGTGAGAGTTGGACTGTGAAGAAGGCTGAGCGCCAAAGAATTGATGCTTTTGAACTGTGGTGTTGGAGAAGACTCATGAGAGTCCCTTGGACTGCAAGGAGATCCAACCAGTCCATTCTGAAGGAGATCAGCCCTGGGATTTCTTTGGAAGGAATGATGCTAAAGCTGAAACTCCAGTACTTTGGCCACCTCATGCAAAGAGTTGACTCATTGGAAAAGACTCTGATGCTGGGAGGGATTGGGGGCAGGAGGAGAAGGGGATGACCGAGGATCAGATGGCTGGATGGCATTACTGACTCAATGGACATGAGTCTGAGTGAACTCTGGGAGTTGGTGATGGACAGGGAGGCCTGGCGTGCTGCGATTCATGGGGTCGCAAAGAGTCGGACACGACTGAGTGACTGATCTGATCTGATACATGTATTTATTCTTTTTTCAAATTCTTTTCCCATTTAGTTTATTACAGAATATTTAGTGGAGTCACTGTGCTATACAGTGGGTCCTTGTTGGTTGTCTATTTTAAATACAGTACAGTGTCACACCAATATTTGTTGCAGTGCTGTTTACAACAGCCAATACATGTAAGCAACCTAAATGGTCACCAATAGAATAATGGATGAATAAGATGTAGTGAATATATATATGATGGAATATTACTCAGCCATTAAAAAGAATGAAATAATGCTATTTGCAGCAACATGAATAGACTTAGAGATTATCGTACTAAGTGAAGTAAGTCAGAGAAAGACAAATATCATATGATACCACTTTTATGCAGAATCTAAACAAAGTAATACAAATGAACTTGTATTTACAAAACAGAAATAGGTTCACAAATTTAGGAAACAAACATATGGTTATCAGAGGGGAAATGAGGTGTGGTGAGGGATAAATTGGGAATTTGGGATTGAGAGAGCAATATTTCTTAATAATATTTAACCCACAGAAATAAGAACATTTTCTTCACATATACACAGTTCTGTGTTTTGGGCCCAGATGGAAAGGTAGAATCATGGAATATTTACATGAAAATACCTTATAGATTATTCTGAAATATTCAAACTCTCATTATCATCTCCCACTAGGTAAAACCATTATCTTCCAGGTTTACTACTTTGTAGATGGAGTCATATTAACAGTAATAATCCAGATTTTATTGACACTTGTCATGAAGAGAGGTTCATGACATTGTACAGGAGACAGGGATCAGGACCATCCTGAAGAAAAAAAATGCAAAAAAGCAAAATGGCTATATGAGGAGACCTTATAAATAGCTGTGAAAAGAAGGGAAGCAAAAAGCAAAGGAGAAAAGGAAAGATATACCCATTTGAATGCAGAATTCCAAAGCATAGCAAGGAGAGATAAGAAAGCCTTCCTCAGTGATCAGTGCAAAGAAATAGAGGAAAATAATAGAATGGGAAAGACTAGAGATCCCTTCAAGAAAATTAGAGATACCAAGGGAACATTTCATGCAAAGATGGGCACAATAAAGGACAGAAATGATACGGATCTAACAGAAGCAGAAGATATTAAAAAGAGGTGGCAAGAATATGCAGAAGAACTATATCAAAAAAATCTTTATGACCCAGATAACCAGGATGGAGGGATCACTCACCTAGAGCCAGACATCCTGGAATGTGAAGTCAAGTGGGACTTAGGAAGCATCACTGTGAACAAAGCTAGTGGAGGTTATGAAATTCCAGTTGAGCTATTTCAAATCCTAAAAGACGATGCTGTGAAAGTGCTGCACTCAATATGCCAGCAAATTTGGAAAACTCAGCAGTGGCCACAGGACTGGAAAAGGTCAGTTTTCATTCCAGTCTCAAAGAATGGCAAATGCCAAAAAAGCTCGAACTACCACACAATTGCACTCATCTCACATGCTAGCAAAGTAATGCTCAAAATTCTCCAAGCCAGGCTTCAACAGTACGTGAACCATGAACTTCCAGATGTTCAAGCTGGATTTAGAAAAGGCAGAGGAATCAGAGGTCAATTGCCAACATCCGTTGGATCATCGAAAAAGCAAGAGAGTTCCAGAAAAACATCTATTTCTGCTTTATTGACTATGCAAAACCCTTGACTATGTGAATCACAAGAAATTGTGGAAAATTCTGAAAGAGATGGGAATACCAGACCACCTTACCTGCCTCCTGAGAAATCTGTATGCAGGTCAGGAAGCAACAGTTAGAATTGGACATGGAACAACAGACTGGTTCCAAATAGGGAAAGGAGTACGTCAAAGCTGTATATTGTCACCCTGCTTATTTAACTTCTATGCAGAGTACATCATGAGAAATGCTAGGCTTGAAGAAGCACAAGCTGGAATCAAGATTGTTGGGAGAAATATCAATAACCTCAGATATGCAGATGACACCACCCTTATGGCAGAAAGTGAAGAACTAAAGAGCCTCTTGATGAAAGTGAAAGAGGAGGGTGAAAAAGGTGGCTTAAAACTCAACATTCAGAAAACTAAGATCATGGCATCTGGTCCCATCACTTCACAACAAATAGATGGGGAAACAGTGGGAATAGTGAGAGACTTTATTTTGGGGGACTCCCAAATCACTTGCAGATGGTGACTACAGCCATGAAATTAAAAAACATTTGCTCCTTGGAAGAAAAGCTATGACCAACCTAGACAGCATATTAAAAAGCAGAGACATCACTTTGTAAAAAATGTTCTGTCTAGTCAAAGCTATGGTTTTTCCAGTAGTCATGTATGGATGTGAGAGTTGGAGTATAAAGAAAGCTGAGCACTGAAGAATTGATGCTTTTGAACTGTGGTGTTGGAGAAGACTCTTGAGAGTCCCTTGGACAGCAAAGAGATCCAACCAGTCCATCCTAAAGGAAATCAGTCCTGAATACTCATTGGAAGGACTGATGCTGAAGCTTAAACTCCAATACTTGGCCACCTGATTTGAAGAACTGACTCATTTGAAAAGACCCTGATGCTGGGAAAGATTGAAGGAAGGAGAAGGGGACAACAGAGGATGAGATGGTTGCATGGCATCACTGACTCAATGGATATGAGTTTGAGTAAGCTCCAGGAATTGGTGATGGATAGGGAGGCCTGGTGTGCTGCAGTCCATGAGGTCGCAGAGTTGGGCTGTGCAACTGAACTGAACCTAATGTCATGAAAAGGTCCCCCAAATTTTTCTGGGACTTCAGGTAATGTTTCACTTGTGCTATAAGTAAAACCAGTTACCTGTCTAGTCACCTCCTTTTTTCTTTCCTCTTCTCAGCTCTAACCATCATGGGCTAGATGTTGCTGAGTTTCCTGATGATGCTGCCTTCCCTAGGATGCTGCCACAGATGTCCTAGAAATGCCAAAGCAGTGCTGTGGTGTGTACAGAAGCATAGACTGCACTTCCCTGGTGGTTGATAATCTGCCTTCCAATGCAGAGAACATGGGTTCAGTGCCAGGTCAGGCAAGTAAGATCCCACATGCTGCAGGGTGACTAAGCCCTGAGCACCACAATGAAGATCCCCAGTGCCTCAACTCAGACGTATTTATGTTGATGTATGACAGAAACCAAACCAATATTACAAAGCAATCATCAGTCAATTAAAAATAAACTTTTAAAATAATATAAAGACATTTTTTTAAACCAAAGCAAGCACAGAATGTCCCCTTCTCCTCTCCCATTGTAGGTTCCCCAGCACACCATTTGTGTCCCATGTCCTGGGACACTTTCTACTCAAAATGTGGTCCATGGACCAGCATCATTGGGCAGAATTGTTAGAAATGCAGGCTCTCAGGTCCTGTGTATCAGAATCTGCCTTTTAAGAAGAGTCCCAGGTGATTCATATACAAGTGACGGTCTGAGGAACACCTACTCAAGACACGCTCTGAGGCTACGATAAGAATGCGTTTGGGACAAGAGCAGTGTTGGGTCAGAAAACAAAAGTAGCAAATAATAGGTCCTTTTATAATGATTTCTTCTCTTTGAAGACCTTGTCTTTATGACTGGGCCAAACATAGGCTACGTGGCCCCTTCTCTTAGGATGCACTCTCCCTCAGGAGCCCCTCAATCCTCACTACCTCACCAAGAGAGACTTTTGATGACCTGTCACTTCTATTTCAGTGCAACCAGACGTGGCTTAGGCTCAAACTAAGAATCCACCACACATGGGAGATCTTATACCATGTAAAATATATATATTTATATGTATTTATATGTATATATAATTTATATACATGTAAAATAATTTTTTTTGTAACAAATATTGATTCAGCAGCTATCATTTCCTAATGGAGAAAGAACCAAAAGGTTCCCACATGGAAGAGTCTTACTGTAGGTTGGAGAAACCAGCCTTATATCTTGACCCTACAGCATGTCTGTGCCCTTTCTCCAGGTGAAACACCCTCTTCCAGTTCATTTCTCTACATTCTTACCCACGCTCCAAGGCCAATTTCAAATGCCAGTTTATCAATGTTCAGTTCAGTTCAGTTCAGTCACTCAGTCGTGTAATTCCCTCCTATACATATGCCTTTAACAATTCAGAAGCTTCTGTGTGTTCAGTCGTGTCTGACTCTTTGCAACCCTGTGGACTGTAGCTCACCAGGTTCTCTGTCCATGGAATTTTCCAGGCAAGAATGCTGGAATGGGTTGCCATTTCCTCCTCCAGGGGATCTTCCCGATCTAGGGATCAAACTGCGTCTCTTGCATCTCCTGAGTTGGCAAGCAGATTCTTTACCACTTGAGCCACCTGGGAAGCTCTGACAAGTCAGAACTCCCATCATATCCTGCTTTAAGATTGTGTATGTTGAGGCCTTGTGAGAAGGGCATATGTCCCTTATAGGCAAAAAGTGTATTTTAGTCAGTTTTCTTAGATTCTCCATAGGACCTAACATGATATGCCGTAACTACTTTTTGAAAAAAAGGAAACAATTAAAGGTAATGAGCCTATTCTGTTAATGCTTCCCCATTCAGGAAGTGTTTAAATCAGCCTTCTCAAATCATAGTCAGAGAACATGGGGGCAAATACAAAACACTGGCTGGGATAGTTAGGAGGATTCCACTTTTTCCCAACTTTCTCTCTATCAGATTGGTTCTTTCATGCAAAATAAGGTCCTCATTGGTAGGTTAGTAGCTGTTAATCTCAGCTGAATAGCATTTCATCTTAACTTGTTTTCAGCTGAATAGAAGTGGGCTGGCTATATATATATATATATATATATATTTAAGCCTGTTAGTATTTAAGAAGTCTCTTACCTTGGTGGGTAGCACTTTTTATGCCTGGTTTTTCCTAAAGCTGAGATGGCATCCCAGGCAAAGGGCCTTCTTTCTGAAGAATGTAGGGATGCTCTTAATCAAGTAGCATCTTACGAGCTGCATGTCAGTGATGCTTATTTATCTATGGTTAGTATGTGTCCTGGAGTCACTGTCAGGGAGGTTTGAGATCTGGTCAGGATAATATATCTTACAAAGCCTTACTCATTTTTGTTGCAGCCATGTTTCTTGTTTGATACTAGAGGGACCAATTTAGTGGCTGGGATTTTGCTTCTTTGAGGCCCAGTGATTTAGAGCTGTGATTGCAAACTGTGGATGAATAGTTGGGAGAATTCTTTTCCAGAGTAGTCCCAAAACTTGTGTGGGCATCAGACACTGCTATAAATAATTTTTCATCTATCTGCTAGTTTAGAGCTAGTGCTGATATGGTAGGGTTAATGAAATAGTTTGACTTTTGTAGAGTTCAATTGTTTTAAACATTTTCTTAAGTTTATTTACTTATTGGCTGCACTGGGTCTTCGTTGCTGTTGTGTGTGCTTTCTCTAGTTATGGTGAGTGGGAACTACTCTAGTTGCGGTGCATGGGCTTCTCATTACGGTGGCTTCTTTTATTGCAGAGCTCAGGCTCTAGGGCACGTGGGCTTAGTTGCCCCACAGTATGTGGGACCTTCCTGGACTAGGGATCAAACCAGTTTCCTTTGCACTAGTGGGCGGATTCTTAAACACTAGACCACCAGAGAAGTCCCAAGATTGACTTTTGAGTGTCACTTACTTTATGCTGGACTTCTGCCAGTTGTCAACATAAATACTGGTTATAGTGCTAGCATATAGGGTTCATAAACCTGACCCTTAAAGAGGCCTAATGGCTAAATGCTAGGCACCGCGTGTTAAAACCTGGGTCACGTCTCTGAAGTAGCCTGGGTTTGAGAAGGCAGTTGGGGCCTTCTGGAAGTCAAAGAGCAAACTGAGAACCCTGGACTGAACAAAGAAGGCCTCTTTTGGACAGCCACAGAGATAACAAAGTGAGTTTGTGTGAGGTTCCAGTCCTAAACATCGACTCCTCTCACCTGCAGTCTCTCCCCATTCTTATCCCTGCTCCAGGCCTGTTATTACATTGAAGATCCAGAAGCACCTACTTTTCATACATTCTTCCAAGACCAAGCTGATGTGAAGAGGGAGCATGCAAAGCAGTTCATAAAATATCTAAGAAAATATAAGTGTAAAATCTGCCTTCCGGTGATTAAGGTGACGATGTAGCTTTGTTATGATGATCTCTATAGGGCCTTTGCTGGGTCTGGATAACTAAGTTATCAGTTGCTATCTGACTTGTTCCATTACTCATGTTCCTACATGGGATTATAGAAGCTGACTGAGGGTAAGCATGTATCTTGTTTGTAACCTCTTTATATCATTTTGAGTAAATTTCAGTCACTAAATCTTAGCTTTTCTTTTCTGAAAAAGTGATACAAAGTGTGACCTCTGGACCAGCAGCAGCAGCCTGACCTGGGATCTTATTAGAAATGCAAATTCATGGGCCCCACTCGAAGAAACTGAGTCACCCTCTCTAAGAGAAGGGCCCAAGGAGCTAAAGAGCTTAATAAGCTCTCCAGATGATTCTAATCCTCTGTATAGTTTGAGAAGATCTACTGTTCTCTTCTAGAGTGGTTTGTATCTTATGTTAGCTCTTTAATTCAGATACACCCTCAGGTATTTAATACAGCTGCCTCTTCAATGTATTTAATAAAACAAACTTTTTTTCCACTGGAACAGACTCTACATTTGTAGAGTTGTACATTCTATTTGCTACATGCTGCTGCTGCCGCTTAGTTGCCTCAGTTGTGTCGACTCTGTGCGACCCTAAGGACTGCAGCCTGCCAGGCTCCTCTGTCCATGGGATTCTCTGCTGCTGCTGCTAAGTGGCTTCAGTTGTGTCTGACTCTGTGTGACCCCCATAGACGGCAGCCCACCAGGCTCCCCCCTCCCTGGGATTCTCCAGGCAAGAACACTGGAGTGGGGTGCCATTGCCTTCTCCTGGGATTCTCTGCTGCTGCTGCTAAGTGGCTTCAGTTGTGTCCGACTCTGTGCAACCCCATAGATGGCAGCCCACTAGGCTCCCCCATCCTTGGGATTCTCCAGGCGAGAACACTGGAGTGGGGTGCCATTGCCTTCTGGGATTCTCTAGGCAAGAGTAAAAGAGTGGGTTGCCATGCTCTTCTCCAGGGGATCTTCCCAATCCAGGGATTGAACCTGGGTCTCCTGCATTGCAGGCAGATTCTTTAACGCTGAGCCACCAGGGAAGCCCTATTGCTACATACTTGTCTCTTATTTCCTCTTTCTTAAGAATAATTACTATTACCAACTTAAACGTTATGAATAGGGACACACCCAAATGATAGAGAATAGGTATTTATGTTCTAAAGGGCTTCCCCCATGGCTCAGATGGTAAAGAATCTGCCTGCAATGTAGGAGACCTGGGTTTGATCCCTGAGGGACTGGCAACCCATTCCAGTATTCTTGCCTGGAGAATCCAATGGATACAGGAGCTTGGTGAGCTACAGTCCATGGGGTCTCAAAGAGTCGGACACAACTGAGCAACTAACACAAACATACATATTTATGTTCTAAAACCAAGAAACAGAAAAAAGTGACAATCTAAAATTGATTTACTCCTAATGTTTTTGATATACTCTAAAGAAATGATTTAAACCTTAGTTGATGCTATTACATGTGGAAATATGCCTCCTTATCTGAGGGGTTCTTTTAACTCCAGGTCTCTAAAGACAACTAAATGTCTGGTGATAACTGAACTGAACTACTCTCCAAAGCTAAAGAAATTCCAAAGCTAATGAAGAGTGCACGTAACTGTGCTAGTGGTAGCTGTGCTTTGCAGAACATTAAAGTCACCTGGAGAACTTTTAAAAGCCCTGCTCCTCAGTACCAATTAAGTCAGAATGTCTGCAGCTGAAAGCCAGACACCAATATTTAAGGGGCTCCAGTGATTCCATCATGCCACAAAGCATGGAAACTACTGGCCTTTGCAAGCCTGTAAATCTACCCAGGAAGTAGGGTGTGACTAAACTGTGCCTTAGCTAGCAGAGTGACTCCCTGTTTCTCTCCAATAGAGGCCTGATATAGATAACTGGGGAACTGGTAAACAAGCTCTACTGTCTGCTCTGCAGTTGGAGAATGAGTTAAACAAGCTCCTGCAAGACCTGAAGGCCTCAGCTTCTAGGAATAGAGAAACCAATGTAAGTAATAAACGGGTCATTTCACTTCTAGATGATGGCTTGCTTTTAGGAAATGAACCCAAGGCAATGGATCATCTAATGTGTTTATTTCCTCTGAAGGAAGTATATGAACTTATTTCTTAGAGTAGTTGGGAGGTGGGAGGAGCAGTGGCCCTGGTAAGGAGGAATGCAACTCAATACAAGATGGAGAAGTCTTTTCAGGAATAATTTGCACTCTTGATATTTAAATCCATCTTGAGAACCGCTATCCTAGACTACCCCCACAAAAGTGAATGTCAATGGTGACCTATTCTATAGACTTCTCTGAAGTGTTCTTTGGTTAATGGTGAACACTCTATTGCAGTGATAACATTTCTCACCAAACTTCTTAGTTTCTCTGGAAGTTGAAGAAAATAATCTGGTAGAAAAGCTATCAACCTTGCTGCTATTGGACTCACTGTAGAACCCTGAAAACTATCAAATACCTGACCCTTACACCAGAACCCTAAAATTTCAGTGCTTGGGAATGAGGTCTGGGAAGCTACTTGACACTTACCTATGATTCAAATAGGGTGAAAAATCATTACAGTATAGCTTATTAAATTAATCTGTGCTTTTGATGAGATGCTTTAATACTCATACTCGTTGGAAGTGGATGTTTGGTGGGAGGGGGGTTCAGGATGAGGGGGGGAGACACACACATACCTGTGGCCAATTCATGTTGATGTATGGCAAAAACCATCACATTATTGCAAAGTAATTATCCTCCAATTAAAATAAATAATTTTAAGAAAAGATAACATTGTAAACCAACTATACTCTAATAACTTTTTTAAAAAGTGGATGTTTGTGTTCATCTGGAGGTTTTGAATGTCAGAGATCAATGCCTTTGAACTTCATCATGCATGTAAATCATCTAGTCCCTTCTTAAAACATAGATTTTGATTTAGTAGGAGTGGAAGAGATTCAAGATTCTGCATTTCTGACAAGCTCCTAGAACTGCTGATCCATGAGCTATAATTTGGGTAGCAGATTAGATTGCCTCCTGCTGCAGACAATGTCCTTAATGAGTTTTTTCTTGTTTTTATTTCTGTAGCTCTTACGCTTCATGAAAAAGTTCCTGGATGAACAGACCAGGAACATAAAATATCTGGAATACCAGCTTAACTATCAGAAGGAGTTGGAAATGTCAACCCAGAGTGAAGGACAGCCTGAAAATGCCCCCGGAACATCTGCAGCAGCAGGTCAAGAGACAGAATCTACAGGCAACTCTCCAAGTCCTCCTGCCCAGAAGGTCCCAAAGTCATCTCCTTAAGAATCCTGATCTCCATTTGACAGAAGTATGCTTCTCTTTTCATCTCAGATCCTAATCCTCCTGTTGTACATGCAAATAAATGTGTTTTGCATTATGATTATGTGTAGAGAGATTGCTATTGGAGCACAGGAAAGGTTAGGTTCATAAATGGGAGTTTGAAAGCTTCTTGAGGTACCATGGATACATTAGACTTAAAAAAAAAAAATTCTCAACACCCAGATGTAGAGTCAGGTTCTAGTAAATTCAGTTAGTCCAAGTGGATACAGATGAAATTAAGTATCATAACCTAATGTCTTGCTAATTCTCCTCCCCACAACTTAATATATTGCTGCTGCTGCTAAGTCGCTTCAGTTGTGTCTGACTCTGTGTGACCCTGTGGACAGCAGCCCACCAGTCCCCTCTGTTCACAGGATTCTCTAGGCAAGAATACTGGAGTGGGTTGCCATTTCTTTCTCCACTTAATATATTAAGTTTACAAAATAGTAGGGTTTTCTAATAAATGCAAAGCTAAACTTAAACAAGAACTCTTGGTCTAGAAAAGATGACTTCACTTGAAAGGTATACAGTGAATAGGCAGCTGCAACCCAGGTGCCCTCCCAGTGCTGGACGCAGGCATAGAGAATGGGTACACAGGTAACTAAGACACGACAGACAAGTGTTAGGATGGCCCTACCCTCTCTGCTGTGGGCTAGCCAGCAGCTACTGGGGAAATTGCTTTTAGGAGCAAAGAATGAGCATGCAATCTTGGATCACACCCAAGGGCCTCAGGTGGCTAGTAGCACCTAGGTAAAAGAGGCGTCTATAACGGGTGCCTAAACAGTGGAAACAGTGTCAGACTTTATTTTTTGGGGCTCCAAAATCACTGCAGATGGTGACTGCAGCCAGGAAATTAAAAGACGCTTACTCCTTGGAAGGAAAGTTATGACCAACCTAGATAGCATATTCAAAACATTATTTTGCCAACAAAGGTCTGTCTAGTCAAGGCTATGGTTTTTCCTGTGGTCATGTATGGATGTGAGGGTTGGACTGTGAAGAAGGCTGAGCGCCGAAGAATTGATGCTTTTGAACTGTGGTGTGGGAGAAGACTCTTGAGAGTCCCTTGGACTGCAAGGAGATCCAACCAGTCCATTCTGAAGGAGATCAGCCCTGGGATTTCTTTGGAGGGAATAATGCTGAAGCTGAAATTCCAGTACTTTGGTCACCTCATGCGAAGAGTTGACTCATTGGAAAAGACTCTGATGCTGGGAGGGACTGGGGGCAGGAGGAGAAGGGGATGACAGAGGATGAGATGGCTGGATGGCATCACTGACTCAATGCACGTGAGTCTGTGTGAACTCTGGGAGTTGGTGATGGACAGGGAGGCCTGGCGTGCTGCGATTCATGGGGTTGCAAAGAGTCGGACACGACTGAGCTACTGAACCGAACTGAATTGAAAACTCTGGGATCTAATGTCTGATCTGAGGTGGAGTTAGTATAATAATAGAAATAAAGTGTGCAATAAATGTACTTGAGTCATCCTGAAACCATCCCCAACCCCTGGTCGGTAGAAATATCTTCCTTGAAACCGGTCACTGGTGCCAGAAGATTGGAGACCACTGCACTATAGGATTGTGTCCTGACTTGAAAACTAACTCAATGGCTTTGAATAAGTTTTTATTTGCCTTAGGCATTGATGCAGTTTAATCATCTGTAAAGTGGGATTACTATTACTTAGTTCATAAAGTTAATAAAAGGATTGTGCTGTGTTGTGCTTAATTGGTTAGTCCAAATAAAAGGATTAAGGATTATATAAAGTATCTAACCACAGCGCCTGCTCAGATTATGTATTCTGTTATTTGTACAATAAATAGTGCCACTGCTTAAACATGTGGAAAGCCAGTACATAACAGAAGCACTGACAGTAAGAAAACAAATCACTGAAATTAAGCCAGAATCTTAATACATTTAATCTTAAAATAATCTTGTTTGAAACAAGGATAAGTGATCATGAGAAAGAACCAACTATATATCTTGGAAAAACTGAAGTTAACAAATGGGCTGAATATTCAAATAAGCACAGCTAATCAAACAAGTGATCTAGAAGTAAGCTAAGAAGTTCTCTGGCAAAAGAAATGGTCTTCAAAAGTTAAAACATGGAGTTGCAACAAAAGATCTAGTTAGAGTTCCAAGAGGAAAGAAATCAAGAGATCTATTATAGTGAAATTTTAAAGCATCAAGGATGAAAAAGTTTGCCATTAAGTCATCATTTAAGGAAAACTGATGTATTAATAACAGCTTTTTCACCAATATTAGAAGCAGAAATAAAAATCTTCCAAACACTGGAGGGGGAAATTAATAGACCTAGGATAGAATAGCAGAGAAGGCAATGGCACCCCACTCCAGTACTCTTGCCTGGAAAATCCCATGGATGGAGGAGCCTGGTAGGCTGCAGTCCACGCGGTCGCGAAGAGTCGGACATGACTGAGCGACTTCACTTTCACTTTTCACTTTCATGCATTGGAGAAGGACATGCAACCCACTCCAATGTTCTTGCCTGGAGAATCCCAGGGACGGGGGAGCCTGGTGGGCTGCCGTCTATGGGGTCACACAGAGTCGGACACGACCGAAGCGCCTTAGCAGCAGCAGCAGTAGCAGCAGCAGGATAGAATAGACCAATTCGGGTATTCACTAAATTTATCAGAAGTTTTTAACCCAAAGACCTTTACTGTGAACAGTATCACTGTTTCAATAGCAAAATGTAAGGGCATGGGCTTCTATGGGCAGGTTTAAAGTAACCTAGCTGATATTAATATAAGTGTGCTATGCTTGAGCAATTCTAACGGGAAAGGGTATGCCCCAAGGGAATAGTCAACCACATCATGGATTTTTCCTACCTTTTATACAAGTCACACATCTTGAAAATCATTGCCATGGCAAGCTTGTCACCACTGGAGAAATACTAGTGTACAAAGCACTCTTGAGTAAAGTTCTCACTTTTACAATTACTAATTTATATTAATTTTATACTTATTAGTGAATGATAGAAAATCACATTAAATTGAGAATAAGACCACATTATCCTCAGCACTAATTATTGCGTTCTGAACGTTCTCAAACAGCATTTCTGAACCTCAGTACTATTTTTTTTATTGATGATATTCCCCATTCTATATATTACATCCCTGTGACTAATTTTTTTATAATTTTATTTATTTATTTTTGGGAGTGCTGGGTCCTCATTGCTGAGCAGGCTTTTCTCTAGTTATGGCGAGTGGGGGGGCTACTCTCTGGTTGAGGTGCACAAGCTTCTCACTGTGGTGCTTTCTCTGGTGGAACACGGGCTTCAATAGTTGCAGCACATGGGCTTCGTAGTTTCGAGTGCCAGGCTCTAGAGCACAGGATCAATAGTTGTGGTACAAGGGCTTAGTTGCTCCATGGCATGTGGGATCCTCCTGGAAAAGGGATTGAACCCATGTCTCCTGCATTGGCAGGCAGATTCTTTACCACTGAGCCACCAAAGAAGCCCTCAACCTCAGTACTATTAATATTTTGAGGCTAAAGACCCATTGTTATAGGGAGTAATCCTTCCCGTTGTAAGGTGTCAAGGAGCATCCCTGGCCTCTAACTACTAGATAGAGCCTTCTCCAGTTGTAACAAAAATGTCATTCTCTTTTGTGGCTAAGCAATATTCTATTGTATATACATATTACATCTTTATCCGTTCATCTGTTGATGGATTCATAAGTTGCTTCCATACTTTCCCAATTGTAATTCCATACTTTGGCAAATGCTGCTACGAATGTTGGGGTACATGTATCTTTCTGAATTAGAGTTTTTGTTCTTTTCAAAATTTACCTAGGAATGAAATTGCTGGGCCATGTGGTCTGTCTATTTTTAGTTTTTTGGGAAGCCTCCATACTGCTTTCCACAGTGGCTGCACCAATTTATATTTCCCACCAACACTTTAGGAGGGTTCCCTTTTCTCCACATCCTCACCAACATTTATTTCTGCTCTTTTTTTAAAATGTGACTTTGGATTGTTCTTTTTATATTTATTTATGTTCCACTTCATGGCATGTAGGATCTTAGTTCCCCCACCAAAGATGGAGCTTGAGGCCCCTGAATTGGAAGTATGGAATCTTAACCACAGACTGCCAAGGAGGTCTCCTATTTGTGTTCTTTTTGATGATAACCATTCTGACCACTATGAGCAGATAATCACATTGTGGTTTTGATTTGCATTTCTTTGATGATTAGTGATGTTGAGCATCTTTTCATGTGCCTTTTAACCATCTCCGTTTCCTCTTTGAAAAATATGTATTCAGTTCTGTCCATCTTTTAAATGGATTGTTTTTTTGATGTTGAGTTATATGAGTTATTTATATATGTTGAATATTAACCCCTTATTAGTCATATCATTTGCAAATATTTTCTCCCATTCAGTAGACTCTCTTTTTGTTTTGTTGATGGTTCCCTTTGCTGTGCAAAAGCTTTTAAGTTTAATTAGGTCCCACTTGTTTATTTGTTCTTTTGTTTCCTTTGCTTTGGGAGAGGGATCCAAAAAAAAATATTGCTGCAATTTCTGTCAAAGAGTGCTCTGCCTATATATTCCTCAAGGAGTTTTATAGTATCTGTTCTTACAGTTAGGTCTTTAATCCATTTTGAGTTAATTTTTGCCCATGGTGTTAGAGAATACTTTCATTTCACTCTTTTATATGTGTCTGTCTAGTTTTTCCAGCACCACTTATTGAAGAGATTATCTTTTCTCCATTGTATATTCTTGCCCCCTTTGTCATAGACTAATTAATCATAAGTACATGGGTTTATTTCTGGGCTTTCTTTCCTGTTCCATTGATTTATATATCTGTTTTTGTGCCAGTTCCACACTATTTTGATTACTGTGGCTTTGTGGTATAGTCTGAAGGCGGGGAGTATGATTCTTCCAGCTCTGTTCTTCTTTCTCTAGATTGTTTTGACTATTTGGGGTCTTTTGTGTTTCCATACAAAATTTAAAGTTATTATAGTCTTATGAAAAATGCCATTAGTTCTATTTTTTTGAATCTGCCACCTCTGTGTGACTCCTTATCCGAACGTATTCTACTTCTAACTCCAACCCTCTTGTTGCACTAACCCTCTTTGATCATAGAAGTTCTCACTGATAATGGGACCTCATCCTTTTGGGAGTGAATATTTACTATTGATTTCTGACACCTACCACTTTTGCAAATCCTATTCTCAGAAACAGCTGCAGCACTGTTGTGGCTTTCTGAACTAAAGCCTATGACTTCAGATGCTCCAAACAGTTATCACCTAGGATACTTAAAGGAAGAGAACGAGGAGGAAAAAATCCATTAATAATACAGTGTGTGTCTTATGACACACACTAAAATGTTTACTTCCTAAAAGTGAGGAATACTTCTTGAGTGCAAAAATTATATCATTTACCTGCTAATGAGGTTTCAGTAATAGGGCTATGCTAACAGAAGGTCCTTTTGGAAACTTTAGGTACATAAATGCAAAAAGGCAAGCCCTCATAAAGAATCATGAAGGCAACCTAGATTGGAGGAAGCCAGTTAATTTTGTGACTACAGAAAAGAGATACTGCTTTAGAAAAAAGTATCAAAATCACTTAGCCTAGATGGCTATCCTGGTCATTTCTCACCTACAGGAAATTCTTAAAAATGAATGATTTAGAAATCCCCATCTCAAGTAACAATGATCAATACAAAATAAGAAAGGGCTTGGTGGGGAACTGATATGTAGATGCTATTAGAGAAAAAGGAAGGGAAATAAACCATAGTTTATTAACATATGAGGACTACTTTGATATGGAATAGTTGCAAACTGTGAACAAATATTTTATTTATTTATTTACTTGGATCTTGTTTGTTTATTCATCAGCCACTCAGTATGTTTTGGCTGGGAGTTTAACCCATTTGCTGCTAAGTCACTTCAGTTGTGTCTGACTCTGTGTGACCCCATAGACGGCAGTCCACCAGGCTCCCCCATCCCTGGGATTCTCCAGGCAAGAACACTGGAGTGGGTTGCCATTTCCTTCTCCAATGCATGAAAGTGAAAAGTGAAAGTGAAGTCGCTAAGTCGGGTCTGACCCTCAGCGACCCCATGGACTGCAGCCTACCAGGCTCCTCCGTCCATGGGATTTTCCAGTAAGAGTACTGGAGTGGGGTGCCATTGCCCAATTAAATTACATGTAAATTACTGATGGGGAAGGGCTTTCTATTGCCATTTTACATTGTTTTCTGTATGTCTTTAGTGACTTTCTTACTGCCTTTCATTGTGTTTTGTTTTTCTTTTCTTTAAATATAAATTTATTTTAATTGGAGGCTAATGACTTTACAATATTGTATGGGTTTTGCCATACATTGACATGAATACACCATGGGTGTACATGTGTTCCCCATCCTGAACCCCCCTCCCACCTCCCTCCCCATCCCATCCCTCTGGGTCATCCCAGTGCACCAGGCCCGAGTACCCTGTCTCATGCATCAAAGCGGGACTGGCAATTTGTTTCACATATGATAATATACATGTTTCAATGCCATTCTCCCAAGTCATCCCACCCTCACCCTCTCCCACAGAGTCCAAAAGACTGTTCTATACATCTGTGTCTCTTTTGCTGTCTCGCATACAGGGTTATCGTTACCATCTTTCTAAATTCCATATATATGCGTTAGTATACTGTATTGGTGTTTTTCTTTCTGGCTTATGTCACTCTGTATAATAGGCTCCAGTTTCACCCACCTCATTAGAACTGGTTCAAATGTATTCTTTTTAATGGCTGAGTGATACTCCATTGTGTATGTGTACCACAGCTTGCTTATCCATTCATCTGCTGATGGACATCTAGGTTGCTATTATAAACAGCGCTGCGATGAAGATTGGGGTACACGTGTCTCTTTCAATTCTGGTTTCCTTGGTGTGTATGCCCAGCAGTGGGATTGCTGGGTCATATGGCAGTTCTATTTCCAGTTTTTTAAGGAATCTCCACACTGTTCTCCATAGTGGCTGTACTAGTTTGCATTCCCACCAACAGTGTAAGAGGGTTCCCTTTTCTCCACACCCTCTCCAGCATTTATTGCTTGTAGACTTTTGGATAGCAGCCATTCTGATTGGCATGAAATGGTACTTCATTGTGGTTTTGATTTGCATAATGAGTTATGAGATGTCAATGGATTTGGTGTGACTTTGGGCAACCTGTATATTGAAGCTCAGGGCTATGTTCCTATGTTGCTGGAGAATTTGAGTGGTATGTCTTGCCTGGAACTTGTTGGCCCTTGGGTGGTACTTGGTTTCAGTGTAGGTATGGAGGTGTTTGATGAGCTCCTATCAATTAATGTTCCCTGGAGTCAGGAGTTCTGTGGTGTTCTCAGGATTTGGACTTAAGCCTCCTGCCTCTGGTTTTCAGTCTTATTCTTACAGTAGGCTCAAGACTTCTCCATCTATACAGCACCATTGATAAAACATCTAGGTTAAAGATGAAAAGTTTCTCCACAGTGAGGGACACCCAGAGAGGTTCACAGAGTTACATGGAGAAGAGAAGAAGGAGGAGGGAGATAGAGGTGACCAGGAGGAGAAGAGGGGGGATCAAAAGAGGAGAGAGCAAGCTAGCCAGTAATCACTTCCCTATGTACTCTCCACAGTCTGGACCACTCAGAGATGTTCATGGAGTTATACAGAGAAGAGAAGAGGGAGGAAGGAGACAGAGGTAGCCAGGAGGATAAAGAGGGGAATCAAAAGGAGAGAGACAGATCCAGCCAGCAATCAGTTCCCTAAGTGTTCTCACAGTCCAGAACACACAAAGAGATTCACAGAGGTAGGTAGAGAAGAGAAGGGGGAGGGAGGAGATAGAGGCGACCTGGTGAAGGAAAAAAGAGAGTCCAAAGTGGGAGAGAACAGTCAAGCTAGTAATCTTGCTCCCAAGTAAAAATGGGTACTGAAGATTGGGTTCTTAAAGGTACAAAATTGATAACAAATACCAAAAAGTAAAGATTAAAAATCTAGAGTAGAGGTTAGATTCTCAAAAATACAATAGTAAAGAAAAAAAAAATTCACAAAAGTTATAAAATATATATATGAAGTTTGCTTTAAAAAATAGGGTCTTTATTTTTGCAAAGTAATAGTAGGTTACAAAAATGAAAATTAAAGGAGTAATAGAGGACTTAAAAATAAAAAAAAATTTTTTTAATTTAAAAAATGATAATAGTAAAAATATATCTAGGACTTTCTCTGGTGGTGTTGTGGACAGTGTGGGGTCAGTTCATTTTCAGATAGTTCCTTGATCCAGCTTATACTTCTCGAGATCGATGCTGTGCTATGCTAAGTCACTTAAGTCGTGTCCAACTCTGTGTGACCCCATAGATGGTAGCCTACCAGGCTCCCCCGTCCTTGGGATTCTCCAGGCAAGAACACTGGAGTGGGTTGCCATTTCCTTCTCCAATGCATGAAAGTGAAAAGTGAAAATGAAGTTGCTCAGTCATGTCCGACTCTTAGCGACTCCATGGACTGCAGTCTACCAGGCTCCTCCATCCATGGGATTTTCCAGGCAAGAGTACTGGAGTGGGGTGCCATTGCCTTCTCCTCAAGATCTATAGGCCCCTTCCTATATAGTTGGTGCCAGCTACAGGGTTTTAATCTATTGCACCTGTCACTTCCAAGGCAGTTCCCTCTGTTTTAGCTTCTTCTGTTTGTTGGTCTCTTCAGTGTCTAATTTCCACCCTGACACAAGGGGGCGGTGGTGGACACTTTTTTAGGCTCATTTGTTCAGTCGTGCTGTGGAGAGGGAGGAACACGGCAAACAAGTAACACTGGCGTGTGCTCGCAGTGTCTCAGCCACGCTGGGTTTGCCCCCATCACAGCGCGTGTGCTTTCCCTGTTTACACTGCTCAGGGCTCTAGGTTGCTCTGCCGGGACTGTCTGAGGCCAGCTCTGGGTTGTATGCACTTCCCAGGTCCAAGCCGCTCAGGTTCAGGTACTCAGGTACTCCACAAAGGCACAGACTCGGTTGGGCCTGCATTTTGTGCCCTTCCCAGGTCTGAGCAGCTCAGGTGACCAGGTGCTTGGCGAGCGCGGTCGCTGCGACTTATCTCCCCCCGTCCCTGCTGCTCGGTTTTCTGGGTGTACAATCAGCGCACCTTCTCAGCTGTGCTGTGTGTCTCTTCTGGGGAGCTGATCTCTGGCTGCGACCCTCCTGGCGGATGTTGACTGTCCAGAATCCCAAGAAGTCTTGGTTAGCAATGAAGCCTGCTTGCAGTTTGGTAGTTGTTGCCTCTCTGGGGCCTCGATTGCCCCCTTCCAGCTCTGGCTGCCCTCGCCTGCCTGTCTCCGGCGGGGGATGGGCCAGTCCACAGCCAGCTAGCTCTGCTCAGTCCTTTGTTCTGTGAGCGGGCTTGGCGATGTCTTAGGTTAGGGTTTTTGGCAGAATAGCTATCCCACAGTCTGGTTTGCTTTCTCAAGTTAGTTCCCTCAGATTGCCCTCGGGGCATTCAGGCCTGATCCTTACCCTAAGCAATGCAGCCCGTCCCTCCCTGACCAGCCCCCACTTGCTGGTGGCGGATGCGGGCATCTGTGCTGCTTCTCTGCTGGGAGTTACCATAGGGCACGTAATCTGTGGGTTTTAATTATTTATTTATTTTTCCTCCCAGTTCTGTTGCCCTCTGAGGTTTCAAGGCTCGCCACAGACTCATCAGTGAGAGTGTTTCCTGGTGTTTGAAAACCTCTCTTTTTTAAGACTCCCTTCCCAGGACAGATCTCCATCCCTACCTCTTTTGTCTCTTTTTTTGTCTTTTATATCTTTTCCTATCTCCTTTCGAAGACAATGGGCTGCTTTTCTGGGTACCTGATGTCCTCGCCAGCATTCAGAAGTTGTTTTGTGGAATTTACTCAGCATTCAGATGTTCTTTTGATGAATTTGTGGGGGAGAAAGTGGTCTCTCCGTCCTATTCTTCTGCCATCTTAGGACCACCCCCCAAACATTTTAATTTTAGCTATTCTAGTGGATATACAGTGCATCCTATTGTAGTTTTCATTTGCATTTCCCTGATGACTATGAAAAGCAAATGTTTAAAACTGTTACAAAATAATATTGGAGAATAACTTAGCCTTCTGCCCTGGTTTTTTGAAGGAGCAGAACTGAGTCTGATTAAGAGGAATATTACAAATGCAGTCTGCTAGAATAGCAACATACAGACACTGAAGGCTGTCTAGGATCCTACCTGTTAGCATTAGAGGTATGAATACTGGGTCACTGCATGGAGGTTTGCTGATGCTCACAGATACTATTATTACCAATATTGTTATGCATATTTTTATTTTTTGTTATTCATTTATTTTTGGCCGTGATGGGTCTTTGTTGCTGTGTGTGGGCCCTCTCTAGTTGTGGCGCACAGGCTTCTCATTGCAGTGGCATCGCTTGTCATGGAGCTAGGGTTCTACGGCGTGCAGGCTTCAGCAGCAGCGGCAAGTGGACTCAGTAGTTGCGGCTCTCAGGCTCTAGAGCATAAGAACTCAGTACTTGTGGCACAGGGGCTTAGTTGCCCTGTGGTATGTGGGATCTTCCTGGAACTGGGGTTGAAACTGTGTCTCCTGCACTGACAGGCAGATTCTTAACCACTGGACCACCAGTGGTTTTGTTTACTTGAATCCTGAAAGATGAAAGAGCAATTATGCCTGTGCAAATAATTTATCCATGCCTCTTTAATTCCTAGCAATGTGATGTTACCAGTAGAAAAAATTTTTCTTCTTAAAAACACTGCAGAGAACTCTTCTTAAACATTAGAAAACAAAACTGCTAGATTTTGTATCTCTTCAGTAATAATAAATCAGCTCAATTAAACAAGTACCTGTAGAGTACCTTCTATTTATCATGGACTTTACTCGGATGCTGGGAATACAAAAGTGAATGTGCTTTGCCATCAAGATGTGCACTATCTAGTAAAGGATGCATAGTTATGTAAATAATTAGAATTCAATGTGGTAAATGCACCAATAAAGGCCTATGTGAGGCAGAGTAGAAAACAGAGAGTGACCATTTGTGTCAGTGTAAGGGGAATACAGGGCTTCCCAGGTGGCTCAATGGTAAAGAATCTGCCTGCCAAGCAGGAGAATCAGGTTTGATCCCTGGGTCAGGAAAATCCCCTGGAGAAGGAAATAGCAACCCACTCAGGTATTTGTGCTTAGGAAATCCCATGGACAGAGGCGACTGGCAGGCTATATATAGTTCATGGGGTCACAAGAGTTGGACATGACTTAGTGACTAAACAGCAGCAGCAACACCAAGGAGGATGCAGCCTAAAAAAAGCATCTGATGTGGACCTGGGTGGATGACTCAGAGTTCAGTGGGATGGGGAAGCAGAATAGAAACTTCAGGCTTAGCCAGTGGCATAAGTTCAGATCCTGAAGTGTTTTGCAGCATGTTAACATCCCTTAATTTTGTTCTTCAGAGGGTGGGAACGAACCAAGTAGTTTAGACAAAGTTTATGACTTGATAAACTTGGTCAGTTTATGACTTGATCAGTTTTGCAGTTTAGAACAATAACCATGGTAGCACAGTAGCTGATGGTGTGTTATTCTGACATCACTGTCTGTATTATGTGATAAAATAAATAACTATTTATGTTGGTGTTTTTGAGAACTGAGATTTTCTGTGTGAAATGAAAGTGTAGGATCAATGAGATCAAGTAAAAATCCTATAGATATTTAATTGTAAAGATCAGAATGAGCTCGTGATATAGTTATCTTTTAAAGAAAATTCTTAACTGTCCACTGAAAAGACTTAGAAACAAGTAGCAAGGGGCACCCTGACAACCTCATTTTGGTCTCTAAATACCTTTTGTCACTAAAAGGAACAAGGGCTCATTTGAGAAATGGCTGCTTGTAGTTCTGAGTCAGGAAATATATTAAATAATCCTGAAACATGTTATCATATAAGAAATCAAAGCTATCAAAAAGAAGTCAGAACAGAGCAAACTAGTGGTCACCAGTGAGGAGGGGCAATATAGACTAAGTGGGGGAGCAGGAGGTACAAAGTATCTAGTGTAAGATAGGCTACAAGGATGTGTTCTACAACACGGGGAATATAGCCAGTATTTGTAATAACTGTAAATGGAGTGTAATCTTTAAAAATTATATTTAAAAAATTTTAATTGTAAAAAAAAGAAAGCAAACTTGAAGAGGCTTCCTTTGGGTAAGGTTAGCCACTTTGAGAAAAAATAACTGCAGTGGATTACATGCGTGCTAAGTCACTTCAGTTATGTCCAACTTTTTGCAACCCAACCCTATGGACTGTAGCCTGTCAGCCTCCTCTGTCCATGGGGATTCTCCAGGCATACTGGAGTGGGTTGCCATACCTTCCTCCAGGGCATCTTCTTAACCCAGAGATCAAACCCATGTGTCTTATATCTCCTGTATGGTAGGTGGATTCTTTACCACTAGCGCCACCTGGGAAGCAGTGACTAAGACATACCAGATGCTTGAATTTATGAATAAAATATTGAACAATAATAAAGTATTAATAATTGTTACTATTTAATAATTATAATAAATGATACTAAAAAATAGTCACCTTTGGAGGATAGTAGAGACCTAACTGAAAACTGTATATTGTCACCCTGCTTATTTAACTTCTATGCAGAGTACATCATGAGAAACACTGGGCTGGAGGAAGCACAAGCTGGAATCAAGATTGTTGGGAGAAATATCAATAACCTCAGATATGCAGATGACACCATCCTTCTGGCAGAAAGTGAAGAAGAACTAAAGAGCCTCTTGATGAAAGTGAAAGAGGACAGTGAAAAAGTTGGCTTAAAGCTCCACATTCAGAAAACGAAGATCATGGCATCTAGTCCCATCACTTCATGGGAAATAGATGGGGAAACAGTGGAAACAGTGACAGACTTTATTTTGGGGGGGCTCCAAAATCACTGCAGATGGTGATTGCAGCCATGAAATTAAAAGACGCTTACTCCTTGGAAGGAGTGTTATGACCAACCTAGACAGCATATTAAAAAGCAGAGACATTACTTTATCAACAGAGGTCCATCTAGTCACAGCTATGGTTTTTCCAGTGGTCATGTATGGATGTGAGTTGGACTATAAAGAAAGCTGAGTGCCAAAGAACTGATGCTTTTGAACTGTGGTGTTGGAGAAGACTCTTGAGAGTCCCTTGGACTGCAAGGAGATCCAACCAGTCCATCCTAAAGGAGATCAGTCCTGGGTGTTCACTGGAAGGGCTGATGTTGAAGCTGAAACTCCAATACTTTGGCCACCTCATGCAAAGAGCTGACTCATTTGACAAGACTCTGATGCTGGGAGGGATTGAGGGCAGGAGGAGAAGGGGACGACAGGATGAGATGACTGGATGGCATCACTGATTCAATGGACATGAGTCTGGGTGAACTCCGGGAGTTGGTGATGGACAGGGAGGCCGTGTTGTGGTTCATGGGATCACAAAGAGTCAGACATGACTGAGTGACTGAACTGAACTGAAAACTGGTAAAAGAAAGAATCAAAGATTTATTTTAACCTGTCTTTCCTACATGAACTAACTTAGAATAACCAAATTGTCATAAGGGAAAGTTTTTCATTCTAGAAAATAATACAGTGTGAAATTTACCCTTTTGCCAGTCTTTAAAAATAACTAGGCAATGATCATCAATGGCTATTAACAGAAGGAAAACCAATCAGGCATTTTGTGCCCGCTAACAAAATCACACACTAGTACTTATGAAGTCATTTTGAAAATAAAAGGTGAAACTACATCATATCAAGCCTCAAGGTTTCACTTGCCCCTTTAGGAAATATGGGAGAGAAGTGTCTAGTGAAGAACAACAGAAATGCAATCAACAAAATCCATAATGTGAGAAACTATTGAACAAACGTCACAAGTTCTCCAACAAATTATACGGGGGAAAAAAGGAGAAAAGAGGCATGTGGCCTTTGATCCTGATTAAATCAAATTTCTAAAACTTTAAAGAATTTTGTCTCATAAACTTTATGAGACAACCGGTAAAATCTGAACATTGATAATATTTTATGTTAAGGAACCATTATCAATTATTTTCAGTATGATCATTATATTATGGTTATGTATAAAATAAGAATCTTTACATTTACATTTTAGAAATATAAATTAAAATATTTATAAATGAAATGATGAAATTTTAAAGGGAGAAAGGAGAATGGGGTAAAGATGAAGCAAGATTGGTTATTGTTGAAACTGGGTAATGGGATCCTTTGGGGTTTATTACACTATACTGTATACTTTTCAAAAATAACTTTTTAAAGTTGCTTTTGAAGGGCAATTTTATCTCTTTAATATCTGATTCAGAACAGGCAAGGTCAATTCACCACAATCTCTAGGTGCTGATACTGGCACCCTGAATTTCTTGCCCAGGTGTCCATCTTTCCTTCACAGAGATCTCTGTAATCATCTTTACATTAATGTTCACCTTGTCGTGCTTTACAGAGAGGTCTTTTTAATTTTTATTAATTTATTTATTTATAACTGTGCTGGGTCTTCGGTGCTGTGTGGTTTTCCCTAGTTGCCGTGATTGGGGGCTTCTCTTGCTTGTGGTGCGGTAGCTTCTTTGTTGAGGAGACAGGCTCTAGTGCGCAGGCTCAGTAGTTGTGGGGCATAAGCTTAGTTGCTCCCAGGCAAGTAGGCTCCTCCCTGGCCAGGGATGGAACCCATGTCCCTTGCACTGGCAGAGGGATTCCTAACTGCTAGACCATCAGGGAAGTCTCAAGGAGGTCAGAGTTTGGAGAACTAGTCATGTAGTCTTTTTCAAGTTGCTACAGTTATCACTGGGCCCAAGGATGTCTGGTTTCCTATTTCCTTGAATAAAGCACAGTGCACATTGCCACCAGTCAATTACTGGACTATTTTAAGAGTGCTCTTTTCTGCCTAGTTTTTCTTTAGAACAGAAGGGTTTCCAAAAATGGCCTCCAAACCATTTTGTCCTTGATGTCGCTGACTTTCACACCAAATCAAAAGGGTCTCACTTAACATCTTCTCAGGTGGGCTCCTTGTGTGTAGTCCATGCACCTGCTATGAGGATTGAGTTCTCACTAGCTTCATCTTATGCCTGCATATGAGTGCATTGCAGATTTTCCTGAGGAGTTAGAAGTAATAAGTGAAAATTACACAAAGCATAAAAAAGGCAACACCTAAGTAGAATACTAGCTGTTTCACTGCCCCAAAGCCTCTCAGCCATCCTGCCATCTCTAGCCATTTTCTTTTCAGAATCAACCAGAATATTGTGGGTCCACACCTCTCTGTTCTAGGCTTTCTCCAACATCTCAGCATTTGGATCTCCATCATGGACTAGTGAAGAATCAAAATTATTCCTTCTTTAATATGAAAGCCCTAAACTCATCTTTGTCTGAACATGACCCAGAGGGCCAAAATCTGCTCATGCATTTTACTGAACAAATGTGCAGCTGTCTTTCCAACAGGAATTCTGCTTTCCTCCAAGCTAACAAGCTTCAACTGGTGCTTACCTTCCAGGATAACAAACTTTTACAATTAAGTTTTTCTCTTTTCCTTTCACAGTATTTCTCCTTAAACTACAGTAGGCACTATGACTTTCCTTACACATTGAAAGAAAAAAAATAAGATGATCAATTATGCACACAGAAAAAGAACATCTAGTTGGGAGCAAATATACCCACAATAAATATACCCAGATATACAAACCTATATATGTAGATTTTTACTATTTACTTTGTGTTTTAGGATGTGTATTGTCTTAAAATATTGTCTGGAATGGGAAAAATGACCTTCCTGTACTGTGACTAAATTTTGCTTTTGTTTGTGGCAAGCTGACCTATTATGAAGCTGAAATTATAAACATACATGAAAAAGCAGCTTAAATGTGCTACTTACTAATAAGCATAAAATGACGTAGAAGCATGACACATTTTAAAAACTACCTTCTGAAGTTGGGGTGATGACAATAAAAGTCAATGTTTCCCGGGGGCATGTGATGTTATACTTCTAAATGCTTCACATTGGTGCACTTGATTACCTTAATCATCCTAAATGGTTCTTTAGAGTTAACGCAAGGAACACTCTTTGCAGAAAGTACTGATAGTAGTTCCAACTATAGTGAGGAAACTGAGAGGCTAAGAAATCAGCAAGTCAGTCTGGTGAGTTACTCTTAAGCCAGTGGTCATTGCCTGCTCAGTTATGTCCAACTCTGTGACCCTTTGGACTGCAGCTCACCAGGCTCTTCTCTCCATGGATTTTTCAGGCAAGAATGCTGGAGTGGGTTGCCATTTTCCTCCTCTAGAAGATCTTCCTGACACAGAGATTGAACCCAAGGCTCCTGTGTTTCCTGCATCGCAGGCGGATTCTTCACCCGTTGAGCCATCAGGGAAGCCTTGCTCCATGGTAGTGACTGTTATGAGGATCCTAAGTGATCTGAATTAGAAACAAAGGCAGGTAATCTCTTGGTTCCTTGTTCTCTAGAGCTATATCATGTTTTGTCCTGTCTCTATATGTGCACCTGCATCTTTCTTTTCCTTTTTCCAGTTTCTCTATGTTGTTAGCTCATAGTCAACTGAGTCCTCTCAACCTGGTATATCCTTCATTTAAGCAACCAGCAAAAACTGAACACTAGCTTTGAATTTCAATTCCAAAGTACTGTGAGAAAGACTTCAATTAGCCTTAGGAGTCAGGGTTCCCTTGCCCCTGGGGACAAAGGCAGTGGCTATAGGAGTAAAGCAAGGTCATATACTATAAATATATTATACTGGTGTAATATGTTCACTGAATTGGTATCTTTTGCATGTACAAGTCTATTTGGATTAAAGTCACAAGAATGTTTTTAGACAGATACACTCTTTCAGCCCGTTCCAGAACAATGATTGTTTGTATTCGTCCATGGCCTGACAAATACAGAACCTGTATAGACGTACAGCAGAAATCTGGGTTAGCTCTCTGGAGCCACCACAACAAACTAGGTGGCTTATAAGAAATTCATTTTCCCACAGTCCTGTAGGCCAAGGTCCAAAATCAAGGTGTTAGCATGGTTGATTCCTCCTTGAGACTCTAAGGGAGAAAATGTTTCATGCCTCTCTCCTAACTTCTGGTGGTTGCTGGCAACTCTTGGCATTTCTTGGCTTGTGGAAGCATCACTGCAACCTCTCTCTTCACATTGCCTTCTCCCTTCATTTCCCCTCTCCTGTCTCCTATAAGGACTTTGCATTGGATTTAGGGCTCACCCTAACTCAGCATGATTTCATTTTGATCCTTATTCTAATTATATCTGAAAAAACTCTTATTGCAAATAATATCACATTTTGAGTTTCTGCGTAGATATAAATTTAGGGGGACATCATCCAACCCACCAAAACATCTATAAAGTGTCTTTGCAACTGACACCATAACACCCCTACTTATTGCCTCTAAATTGATTTGTTCTACTTTTATCAAATACTTACTCTATGGCAGGTACTGTTCTCAGTATTTCACAGATAATAATTCATTTAATAGTTGTTATCAATTGGTGGGGGCTTCCCCAGTGGCTCAGTGGTAAAGAATCCACCTGCCAATGCAGGTAGACATAAGAAATGTGGGTTAGATCCCCTGATCAGGAAGATCCCCTGGAGGAGGGCATGGCAACCCACTCCAGTATTTTTGTCTGGAGAATCCCATGGACAGAGGAACCTGGTGGGCTACAGTCCACAGGGTTGCAGAACCAGACACGACTGAACCAACTTAGCATGTACACACACACACACACACACACACACACACACACACACACACATGAACTGGTCTTGTTTTTCTTCTGGGTTATTGCTCTCATGTATAAAAGACAGGCCACACTTTCCTTTGCAGCTGGTCCAGTGCTCTGTGCTCTGTGCGTGGGAATTTTGATAAAGACTAAGCTGAGACCCAGCTGCAGTGCCTGACTCTTGACAGTTCATGTAGTCTCTCACTTAAGAGTACTGTGTCACCTCCTGGAGAGAGCTAAGTAAGACATTCAGGAAACTAACACATAGGACTTAAGATCCCTTGTGTAAGTATCTCCCTGGAAAATGAGCAGCAGGAGAGCTCCATAAGGAAAGAAAGGGACAATAATGAAGATGGCCACACAGCCACAGCAGGAAGCAGACCTGGCTGTGTCATTCCCTGCAGTGTTCAGGGATGTTCCCAGAGTTTTAGGGACAGGGAGGAGATGTCCAGCTCATGTGCCCCACCCACCAAGTTTTCCTAGATTGCTGCTTTTGTCTTCTTCTCCTCCACTTAGACCCAGAGGGACAACTCCTAAATAAGGTGCTAGGTTGAACTGAATATTTGGGTTTGGTTTTAAAATACTGTGAGGATCTATAATGTAGCAATCTGGGAGCCAAAATAAGAATCCAGCAAATGGGGACTTCCCTGGTGGTCCAGCGACTAGGACTGTGCCCCCAGTGCAGGGGTCTTGGGTTCAATCCCTGGTCAGGGAAATCGATCCCACGTGCCACAGCTAAGAGTTCATACGCCACAACTAAGCTTCGTGCAGCCAAATAAATAAATAAAAGTAAATTTAAATATTAGAATCCAGCAAATGAATTGTATTTCCTTTTAGTGGAGTAACAAGTATTAAGAGTATATGTAACATTTGGAGCTACTGATTTACTTGGAATGTATATGTATCAGCCTGGGATTCAATGCTATTTATTCACTATACTTATGCCTTCACAAAGCATAGATGAGCTGAAGTTTTTATTCTGTAGGCACTCCATAAAATCTTATGATACTTGTGGTCAGCTGGAAGGATTAACTTCCACCAATGATAAAGGCAGATGTCACAGAACACTAAAAAAATAAAAATGACACATGTGATAGAATTTTTTTTTTTAAAGAATAAAATCTTACATTTGGGACAACATTCTAAGGGGTATTATGCTATGTGAAATAAGTTACAGAAAGACAAATACTGAATGATTTCACTTATATGTGGGATCCAAAAAACAAAACAAATAAAAATGTACAAACATTAAAAAAACCAGAAACAGTTACAGATACAGGGACCAAAAGGTGGTTGCCAGAGTAGAGGGAGGTAGGGGGAAGAAAAAAATAGATGAGAGAGATTATGAGGGACAGACTTCCAGTTATAAAACAAGTGAGTCACAAGTATAAGTGTATAGTGTAGGGAAGATGGTCAATAATTATGTAAGAGCTTTGTATGGTGATATATTATAAATAGACTTACCTTGATGATCATTTTGAAGTGTATGGGGGAAAAATCACAATGTTACGTAACAGGAATCAAGGTAGTGTTGGTAATTATACTTCAAAATTGAGTGCAATCACATTCATAGAAAAAGAGATCAAATTTGTGGTTATCAGAGGTGAGGGGGTGGCATGCAGGGAGAAGGAATTGGGTGAAGGCAGTCAAAAGATACAAATTTCCAGTTACAAGATAAATAAATACTAGGGATATAGCATACAATATAGTAGCTATAATAAACATGGCTATATGGTGAGAGTAAATTCCAAAAGTTTTCATCACACAAATTATTTTTTACTATTTCTTCAATTTTGTGTCTGTGTGAAATGATGGATGGTCACTAAATTTTTGGATAATAATTTCATGATGTGTTTTAAATCAAAACATTTTGCCCCAAACCCTAAAATTATATAGTTCTATTTTAATTATATTTCAATACAACTGGAAAAAAATATTGGCCACAATAAGAAGTATTGAAAATTGGAATAAATTATGATGTCTTCTATTCCAAAAACAAGAAAATGGACAACTACAACAACCCAGTCCAGGCAGGATTACTAAGAGCCTCTGCCCTTCAGGAATGAAGGTTTGGGTCACCCACCAAACAAGGAACTATGACTAACTATAACTAACTGAGGTGCTTGCTGAAGACAAAAAGAATACATCAGTTCAGTTCAGTTCAGTTGCTCAGTCGTGTCTGACTCTTTGCGACCCCATGAATCGCAGCACGCCAGGCCTCCCTGTCCATCACCAACTCCCGGAGTTCACTCAGACTCACGTCCATCAAGTCAGTGATGCCATCCAGCCATCTCATCCTCTGTTGTCCCCTTCTCCTCCTGCCCCCAATCCCTCCCAGCATCAGAGTCTTTTCCAATGAATACATAGTGGGTAGTAAATAAGGTAGTTATAAATACCAGCTACAATCACATGACCAGTCAGAAGTGAGGACTATACTGGCTATGAGCATTTACTCCTTATTATTAAGGAATATTAATAAGGAGCATTTCTTCCTATTTTATTATGAATAGATTTGTTTATATATGTTGATATATAAACAGTTGACCCTTGAACAACTCGGGTTTGAACTGCATGGGTCCCCTCATACATGAATTTTTTTCAGTAGTAAATCCTACAGAACTACATGATCCGTGGTTGGTTGAATCCACTGATGCAGAACTGAAGATATGGGGGGCTGCGGATATGGAGAGTCAACTATAAGTTGCAGACAGATTTTCAACTGCAAGGAGGGCCAATGCCCTTAACCCCCCTGTTGTTCAAGGGTCAACTGTGTATCTTTGTTTTCTTTCCTCTTTTATTCCCTTACCATGTAACACAGATGTATTGACTTTATATCATGGTCACTTTTTATTGATTACATATAAATATTAATTTAACATAACAGTATTTAAGTTATAGGATTTTAAGGAAAAGAGTAAGCATCACTCAAGGACTTTACCTTTTCTTCTGGGGAAAGGGTTAGTGCTTTTTTTTACCCCCTTGGCTATACCATGAGAGATATGGGATCTTTGTTTCCCAAGCAGGGATCAAACCCACACCCCCTGCAATGAAAGTGTGGAGTCTTTTCTGCTAGACCTCCAGGGAAGTCCCAAGTGTGTTTTTGATTATATACAAAATAGTTGTATCATGTTAGGAATGGTCTTGTCATTGTCTTTATTTTGAGATTAAGCATGGTTGAAGGAGATGGTATGGGTGCCAAGTTAATAAGGGTTGGACTTATGGTTAATTTTGTGTGTCAGCTTGATGGAGTCATACAGTGTCCAGATATTTAGCTAACATTTTTTTTTCTGAGTTTGTCTGTGAGGATGTTTCAGGATTACATTAGCATTTGAATCGGTGGACTCAGTAAAGCTTCCCTGATGTGGACTCAGTAAAGCAGATTGCCTTCCTCATCCAATTCACTGAAGGCCTGAATAACATAAAAGGCAGAAGAAGGGAGAATTCACCCTTTCTGCCTGACTACTTGAGCTGAACACTGGTCTTCTATTGCCCTCAGGAAGACTACCATCAGTTCTCCTGGAACTCAGGTCTTTGGACTTAGACTGAACCACACCACCAGCTCCCGTGCATCTCCAGCCTGCAGATATATCTGATATCAGATACATATGCTCCAATACTTTGGCCACCTGATGCAAAAAGAGAAATCATTGGAAAAGACCCTGATGCTGGGAAAGATTGAGGGCAAGAGGAGAAGGGGCAGCAAAGGATGAGATGGTTAGATAGCATCACCAACTCAATGGACATGAATTTAAGCAAACTCCAGGAAATAGGGAAGGACAGGGAAGCCTGTGTGCTGCAGTCCGTGGGGTCACAGAGAGTCAGACATGACTTAGAAACTGAGAAGCAACAAAAAATCATATATGTATGGTATATCTGATATCAGCTATATATTTTTTTAAGATTTTCTTTGATAAACTGGCTCATTTGATTAGGAAAACTGAAAAGTCCCACAGTTTGCAAGGGGATATATATATGTGTGTGTGTGTGTGTGTGTGTGTGTGTGTGTGTGTGTTAGTTGCTCAGTTTTGTCCAACTCTTTGTGACCCCATGGACTGTAGCCCATCAGGCTCCTCTATCCATAGGATTTCCCAGGCAAGAATACTGGAGCGGCTTGCCATTTCCTTCTCGTGTGTGTGTGTGTGTGTGTGTGTGTGTGTAACTAGATTAGAATAAAATTAAGTCCAATCTCAGAGAGGGCAATGGCAACCCACTCTAGTACTCTTGCCTGGAAAAATCCCATGGACGGAGGAGCCTGGAAGGCTGCAGTCCATGGGGTCGCGAAGAGTCGGACACAACTGAGTGACTTCACTTTCACTTTTCACTTTCATGAGTTGGAGAAGGAAATGGCAACCCACTCCAGTGTTCTTGCCTGGAGAATCCCAGGGACGGCGGAGCCTGGTGGGCTGCCGTCTGTGGGGTTGCACAGAGTTGGACACGACTGAAGCGACTTAGTAGTAGTAGTAGTAGTAAGTCCAATCTGAATTTTTACTTGTCTTTTGGGTTGGAACAACAACAAAAGTCATAATGGCTAAATTTTTCAAATTATACCTGAGCAAGGGAAGTGACATTGGTAGGTAATTTATCTAACCACTTTATATAGAGAGAGTAATTGGTTTTGAAACCTATCAGGAAATCTAAGCCTGATCATTTAAAAATAAATTTCACTTGTGTATTTTTCAACCTTTGTTCATCTTATTTTATTTTTTTACTTTTTAAGTATTTTTATTTATTTATTTGACTGCACCAGGTCTTAGTTGTGGCTTGTAGGATCTTCCATCTTCATGCCAGCATGTGGGATCTAGTTCCCTGACTAGGGATTGAACCCAGGCCCCCTGCATTGAGAACAGGGAGTCTTAGCCAGTGGATCACCAGAGAAATCCCTATTTCTCTAACTTATTTTAAAATTTACAAATAGTTTCAAGAAAAAAAGACAAATCTTAACATATCTCTACAGCACTTCACTGACTTAAAAATCTAGCAGATATAAAGTAAAGCAAGATTTCATATTACATGGCTATGTTTTTTCAAATTAGCCTTGGAGCAAAATAAAATAATTTCCCTCTGCTTTTTGCCATTAGCTGTCTATCTGCCTACCCCTGATTGATCTCAGGCCCTTGCCAGTAACCTGCAGCTCTGACTTGAAGGGGTAAAAGAAAAGTAGAAATCTGTAGTTCAGGACTGGCTCTCCTAAAATTTGTCTTCCTTTGCCTCTAAGGAGGATATTCCCTTTAAAGATACCCATATATACTTCCTCCAAAATCTTGAACTTGTTAATAATACCCTAGCTTGGGTATGATGATGAGAATCAAGATTTGGAGCAAAAGACCTTGATCCTAATTCTGCTGCTCACTGTATGATGTCAGGCAAGTCACCTGACTTCTGAAATTTCAGGTTCATCCCATGTAATCACTGACAATCAGCTATATCTCTAAGAATTATAGTAAATACAAGAGAAGTGAGTAACTTCTCAATGACTAATATATTGTTGGATCAGGACAAATGCTTATTCTTCATAGATAAAATCAGTCTATTTTATCTGTTTATAGATTTTATGTATTCATAGATAAAATCAGTCTTCATGACATATCTGAAATTTCTTCCTACTGACTAGTCATGTAAATTTGCTCAAAACTGAAAATTCAATCTAATTTAAGAAGTGCCTGTTACCTACTAGGTATTTTGAAAAATTCAGGATAAGAATGAGATACTGTTTTGCTTTCAATTTTCTCATAATATGATTGCCATAATTTACTCTGGAATCTTAAACTCCTCAGTGCCTAATGCAAAAGTCACATTAATTTCCCCTTCTTTTTTTTTCTTTTTTGTTGTTCAGTCGCTAAGTTATGTCTGACTCTTTTCAACCCCATGGACTGCAGCATGCCAGGCTCCTCTGTTCTCCACTATCTTCCAGAGTTTGCTCAAATTCTCGTCCATTGAGTCAGTGATAGTATTAACTATCTCATCTTCTGCCACCCCCTTCTCCTTTTTCCTTCAATCTTTCCCATCATCAGGGTTTTTTCCTAATGAATTGGCTCTTCAAATCAAGTGGCCAAAGTATTGAAACTTCAGCATCAGTCCTTCCAATGAATATTCAGGGTTGATTTAGAATTTACTGGTTTGATCCCCTTGCTGTCCAAGGGACTTTCGAGGCTTCTCCAGCACCACAATTCAAAAGCCTCAATTCTTCAGTGCTCTGCCTTCTTTGTGGTTCAACTCTCACATCCATACATGGCTAGTGGAAAAGCCATAGCTCTGACTATACAGACCTTTTTTGGCAAAGTGATGTCTCTCCTTTTTAATACAGTGTCTAGGTTTGTCATAGCTTCCTTGCTTCCAAGGAGCAAGCACCTTCTAATTTCATGGCCACAGTCACTGTCCACAGTGACTTTGGAGCCCAAGAAAATAAAGTCTGTTCCTGCTTCCACTTTTTCCTCCATCTATTTGCCATGAAGTGATGGGATGAAATGCCATGATCTGAGTTTTTGAATGTTGAGTTTCAAGCTAACTTTTCTTTTATAGCTAATTCTTATTAAAATACAGAGAATAAAAGCAATAGCTAAATAACAAACACCACTGGACATTTCTAAAAAAAGTTTTTTTGGCTGAACTGGGTCTACACTGCTTTGCACAGGCTTTCTTTAGTTGCAGCAAGCGGGGGCTAAACTTCGTTGCAGTGCGTGGGCTTCCCATTGCTGTGGCCTCTCCTATTGTGGAACATAGGCTTTAGGCACACAGACTTGAGTAGCTCAGGTCCACAGGCTCAGTGAAAGTGAAAATCACTTAGTTGTAGTTGGGGTTACTCAGTTGTGTCTGACTCTTTGCGACCCCATGGACTATACAGTCCATGGAATTTTCCAGGCCAGAACACTGGAGTGGGTAGCCTTTCCCTTCTCCAGGGGATTTTCCCAACCCAGAGATGGAACCCAGGTCTCCTGCATTGCAGACGGATTCTTTACCAGCTGAGCCACAAAGGAAGCCCACAGGCTCAGTAGTTGGGTTACTGGGCTCTAGGCCTTGGGCTCAGTGTTTCCAGTGCACAGGCTTAGTTTCTCTGCAGCGTGTGGACTCTTTGGACCAGGGATCAAGCCTGTGTCCCATGCATTGGCAGGTGGATTCTTATCCACTGCATATTACTAGGGAAGTCCCACATTTGCACCAACATTCTACAAAATTTGTGACCTCATTTAGGAAATGGATGTGCATAATTCGAAAGTCTTCAATACTGTCACAATTGCTTGGCGAGTCAGCAGTAGCTTTACAACAAGGGAAGAGAGAATTGTACTACACAAAGGGAAGGAAGGGTGAAAGAAAAGCCAGGGAAGCAATTTATTATTTTTTCAATTTTAGAAAAAAATATTAAAAATATGTTTCATTTGGTTTAACTGAGTTAGCATTGCTTCATCTTTAAAATATTTACTTGCAGGGAATTCACTTGCAGTCCAGTAGTTAGGACTCGGCACTTCCACTGCCCAGGGACTGGGTTTGATCCCTGGTCAGGGAACTGAAATCCTGGAAGCCATGCAGCACAACCATCCCCACCCTCCCAATTTTTTTTTTCTTACTTGCAGAATCCTCTTTGAATGCAGTTGAGAAAGAATACTATTTGAGTTTTTCCAAAATTATAGAATACATTATGATGTTAACTAATCAAATACTTAAATAAAGAAAGAGGCTAGAAAGAACAATAAGATGTGTGTGAAAACCAAGTTGTTACCTAAAAGAGTCAGGGCTTTTGACCTATAATCCCACTATTGGGAATATATCTTAAAGAATAAAAGTTATGTGTACATACCTTTGTAAAACAGTATTTGCAAAAGCAGAGTGCTAAAAACAATTTACTTGTGCAGCAGCTACACAATGGCTAATGAACAATGAGGGAATCTGTGCAACCACTAACAATACAAATAGCTGCAGAAACGTGAATGCAAAGCTTTTAAGTGCAAACAAAGTAACTATAATTAGGTGAAATTAAAGTATGCATACATGTAACAGAAGAAGTGGTGCAAAGACATAAATAACTCTCCCGTATGAAAGCATACTTTTATATTAAAGGGTTTAGAGAGATACTGGGTTGGCCAAAAAGTTTATTCAGGGGTTTTTCCATAACGTCTTGTGGAAAAACTCGAACAAGCTGTTTGGCCAACCCAATATAGTAAATATACCATAAGAGTCATCTGTTTAAAGTTTACCATTCAAGGGTTTTAAATATATTTATAGAGTGCTTATTTTTTAGAATTATTAAAATTTTCCTTTCTTTTTTTTTTTAAAGATGAGATCAGTAGATCTAATTGCCTGGGACAAAGAAAGAGGAGTCACATTTTAATTTAAGATCTATTTGTTTAAGATCTTTTGAAAACTTGTTGCTGCTATACCCAGGCAATGAATATAATTTCCATTTAATATCTAAATAGATGTCCAGGCAATCCAATAAGACTTTCTTAAAAATCCAAATACACTGCTGACAGTAAATTACCTCTTCATTTTTCAGCTTACATAAGGTTTGTGTAGTCTGGTCCTTGCAAGTTTAAATCCACCTCGTCTACTGTCAAATACAGGGACACCAGTCTCTAGTGCATTCTGCACTGATATGAGGCTTTATTCTCAGGAATAAATGTGGTAAACATGTTAGGCTTTGAATTTAGACTTTCTGTTTATAAACAGTCCTGCTGGTTATCATCTAATCTTGGCCTCACTTGCCCGGTTACTTCATCTGCAGAATGGGGATAATGGCATTTTCTTTCAGGGTGGTAACTGACATGATGGATACAAAACAACACAGTAGCTGAAATGCTGGTGAGGTTCACTCACTGGTATAATTACTACCATTATTCCTCCTATTATATTAGTATAGACCGAAATAACCACAAACAAGTCTTGTTTCTCAGATTGACCAACCATGAGTAAACCAATTAAGGACATGAATTGCTCCTAAGGAATGCTTCAGCACCCCTCCCATTTCCTGGGGTGCTCCTTTGCACCAACACTCAGGCTATGTGCCATTCCAGAAGGGAGGGGAGACTAGCCACCCTGTTCTTCTGCATGTGTGTGCACGCATATCCATGGAACTGTTCGGTAGCTACAACACCTCCAGCACTAATCTTCCTCCTGCACTCATAACCTGCCCCCAAAGGGCCATCCACTCATTCAGATATGTGGCTCTGCTTTACTCCCAACTGTAGCTTTGGGGAAATTCCAAAGGATGGTCTTATCAGAGGAATAACCCAGTCATATCAGCCTTTGACTGTAAAATTAGCTGAAAGTTCTGCTATGTTGGCAGCAGCCTCACAAACCTATTTGCAAGAATATTCTGTACCTATACAGATACAAACCTGCTTAAACTGTGATCCAAATATTTTTGAGATGTGCCCAAAGTGCTGCCCAAAATATTTTGGTTATAGGTCCCTCGGGTTCTTTCAACAGCATTCTTGTAATTCTGTATATATGTGTGTGTTCTTACATGTGGGCTCAGAAAGATTGCTTCCTAAAGAGGGTAAGAAGGTTTTGTATTATGAGACCCTGAGCTTCACTTTTGCCAGGAAAGAAGTTTAAAAGGCTTTGTTTTCAAAAACCTGGAGCAGAGTCTCCGAGGTCAGTTGTCTGAAAAGATCAGGGTTCCAAGATGGAAATAGAGTGGAGAGGCCTAGACTTGAGGGACAGGGGTGGTGGGAAAGACTGACACGACGGGGCTGCCCACTTCTCACACTTCTCATACCTGCCTGACTGCATGACAGTGAGGTTCCTGACAGTGTAGTTGGGGGTGGAATATACTATTTAACTTGAACAGTGAACAGTTTTGATTGTGACAATCAGAGTCAAGGTCAAGGTTCCATCTCAAATTTCCAATAAACCCCAGAATTCCTTATAGAATTGTGAGATAGGAAAAGGGTTTCACCCACCCACTCCATGAATAAAATTAGATTTTCTGCCAGATAAAAACTAGATTGTCTTCCAAGCTAGATGGAAGTGTATGGGGAGACAGATTGATTTGATTTAGGGGAAAAATTTACATTTCTTTCATTTTGAATGAGTGGGATATATCGTGTTGGTTACTCTCCCACTTCGGCTGCATTTAACTGGAAGGGCTTTGGCAAGTATTCTTAGGCTTATTGTTGAGAAATTCTCTGTTACCTTGAGAAGTTGTATTCACAAGAGATTATCTGCAAAGCAAAAACAGATTTATACATTTATATGTGATAGATTATTATTCTTTGGAATTTAACTTACATGATTAGATTCAACCATCTAGATTATTTAAATGAGGTATTGTCGGACAAGGCAATTTGTGAATTTGGAAGGAAACTGCAAGAGAAGATAAATACTGTGCAAAAACCAAAAGTTTTAGAGACAGAAAAACATGCTGTAAGAACTTGGACAATTTGCCTACTTCCTCTTAGGCTTGGTATTTTCATCTGTAAAATAAAGATACGATAAGTATATTTTCCAACAAGTTATAGTGAGGAAGAAAATGAATATATATTCAACAGCACAAATCCTTCAATAAATGCTCATTTTATTTTCCATTATAACCACACTTGGCTTCTTTTGATCTCCTTTATTTTATTTTTTAAAAGATTTATCTATTTTTGGCTGTGCAGGGTCTTCAATGCTGCTTTTGGGCTTTCTCTTGTTGGTGCACAGCCTTCTTATTGCAGTGGCTTCTCTCGTTGCGGAGCACAGGCTCTAGGTGCACGGGCTCCAGCAGCTGCAACTCACAGACTACAGCACGTTTCCCCTGCACTGGCAGGTAGATTCGTAACCACTAGACCACCAGGAAACCCTGATCTCCTTTATTTTTAAATAAACTTTATTAGTATGTAACATACAGAACAGTACACCAAAAGCATAGTTTCATGAATTATCACAGCAAGAATATACCTTTATAGTTACCATGAGGTCAAGAAATAGAACATAACCAAGTCAAGGAAGCCCCTCCTTCTCTCCCATTTGTTACCCCCTTTATATCCCTCACTGATGTGACCACTATCCTGACTTCTAACACCATCATTTAGTTTGGGGAGTTGTATTTTTCTCTTAACATTTTTTTTTTGTGATAAGGATATCACATGAGATATATTCTCTTAAACTTTAAGTGTACATTGTTGTTGACTACAGGTCCAATGTTGTACAGCAGATCTCTAGAGCTTATTCATCTTATTTAACTGACGCTTTATGCCTGTTGATTAATATCATTATTAAGCTTGGATGATTTTTAAACTTAACACATATTGAATCATGCAGTACATATCAGTTGGTATCTGGCTTCTTTAACTTACCGTATTGATGAAATTCATTCATATTTTGCGTTAAACAGGAATTTATTCATGATCATTGCTGAAGAATTCTTCCGTTGTTTGAATACACCACACTATGTGTATCCATTCTTATGTGAGTGAGCATTTGTGTTGTTTCCAGATTGGGACTTTTATGAGTAGTGCTGTGACAATTTTCACTCATGTGTATGCATTTCTGTTAGGAATATGTATAAGGGCCAAATTGCTATGTCATATGGTATGTATACAAACAGCTTTCATGTATACTGCCAAACAATTTTCTCAAGTGGCTGTGCCAATTTTCTCTCTCACAAGGAGTATGAGAGTTCCTGTTTTTTATCTCTGTACCTGGTACTGACAGTCTTTTCTTTTTTGATGTAGACTTTCTTCTCAGGATATGTTATCTCACTGTGGTTTGATTTAGATGCCCCTGATAACTAATGAGGTTGAAAAGCTTTTTCATGAATTTGCTACTTACTTGGATATCCTCTTTTGTGAAGGCCTTGTTTAAAAGTTTTATTGCGCATTTTTAAAATTGGGTTGTCTGTTTTACTGTTAATCTTTTTATTTTGTTTTGGTAATTCTACTGTATGGATACCACATCTTTAATCCATTCACCTGTGGCTGGCATTTGGATTTCCCTGGCTTGGGGCAATTTTGAGTAAAGTGTATACAAATATTTGTAAATACATATGCATATATGTCTTTCTATGCACGTATGTTTCCATTCCTCTTGGTCAGAGTGAAATTGCTAAGTGAAATGGTATTTAATAAATAACTACCAAACTGTTTTCCAAATTGATTATACCATTTTATATTCCTACTGTATGAGTTCTAGTTGCTTCATATGCTCACCAACCCTTCTCCCTACCTCCTTCTCTTTCTCTGTCCCTCTCTCCTAAATTACTCCTAATCTACTCCTATTGCCTTTTAATTTTATTTTTTTCAGTTCTATAATTTCCATTTGAAGAATTTTATACTTTGTAGTTTTATACTGAGCTTTTCCATTTTGTCATCTTATTTCTGGAACATATTAATATGTTATCTTAAAGATCACATATAATAATTCCCATATTTGGATCTCCAATGAGTATATTTCTATAATCTGTCTCCTCTTGTTTTTCAGTCAGGTGCTCTCACCTCCTGGTATACCTGGTAGTTGGCAGGTATACCAACTGGCATACCAGGTAGGCAGCTAGACAATATATATGATAATTGTTTATGTGTAATATATATTATAATTTTATATATGATAAATTGTAGAGATATTTTAAAATTCTAGATAATACCTTACAGAGAGCATTCATTTTTGCTTGGCAGTTTAGCAGTTAGCTAAAGGAAGATTAAGTTTCATTAAATCAAGGATTTAGTTGATTTACTGTCTAGCCTTTGTAGAGTTATAAGTTAAAACTGGAGTGTTTGCCTGAGTCTCTCCTTGGTCAGCCTGAAGTCTTCATTTTTGACCACAAGCACTGTAAGAATGTTGGAAACTCCACTCAGCTTCTCAGCTTCCTGGCTTCTACTCATAAACAGACAAATGGCTAAAGTGAGACATTAGGGTCAAGCTGGGCTCACTTCTCTAAATTTTCATTCTGTCTTAGCCTAAGTTCCTTAGAAAACAGGTGCTGGGGTAAAGGTTAAGTGTTAATTTTTCACTAGGAAGTACACACAACACAACAACACAAGAGAAGGCTCTACACATGGACATCACCAGATGGTCAAACCAGAATCAGATTGATTATATTCTTTGCAGCCAAAGATGGAAAAGGTCTATACAGTCAGCAAAAACAAGACTGGGAGCTGACCGTGGCTCAGATCATGAACTCCTTATTACCAAATTCAGATATAAATTGAAGAAGGTGGGGAAAACCATTAGACCATTCAGATATGGCCTAAATCAAATCCCTTATGATTATACAGTGGAAGTGAGAAATAGATTCAAGGGATTAGATCTGATAATCAGAGTCCCTGAAGAACTATGGATGGAGGTTCATGACATTGTACAGGAGGCAGTGATCAAGATCATCCCCAAGAAAAAGAAATGCAAAAAGGCAAAATGGTTGTCTGAGGAGGCCTTACAAATAGCTGTTGAAAAGAAGAGAAGTGAAAGGCAAAGGAAAAAAGGAAAGATATATCCAGTTGAATGCAGAGTTCCAGAGAGTAGCAAGGAAAGATAAGAAAGCCTTCCTCAGTGCTCAATGCAAAAAAATAGAGGACAACAGAATGGGGGAGACTAGAAATCTTTTCAAGAAAATTAGAGATACCAAGGGAACATTTCATGCAAAGATGGGCACAATAAAGGATAGAAATGGTATGGACCTAACAGAAGCAAAAGATATTAAGAAGAGGTGGAAAGAATATACAGAAGTATACAAAAAAGATCTTCATGACCCAGATAATCACAATGGTGTGATCACTCACCTAGAGCCAAGCATCCTGAAACTCGAAGTCAAGTGGGCCTTAGGAAACATCACTATGACCCAAGCTAGTGGAGGTGATGGAATTCCAGTTGAGCTATTTCAAATCCTGAAAGATGATGCTGTGAAAGTGCTGCACTCAATATGCCAGCAAATTTGGAAAACTCAGCAGTGGCCACAGGCCTGGAAAAGGTCAGTTTTCATTCCAATCACAAAGAAAGACAATGCCAAAGAATGCTCAAACTATCACACAATTGCACTCATCTCACATGCTAGCAAAGTAATGTTCAAAATTCTCGAAGACAGTCTTCAACAATACATGAACCATGAACTTCCAGGTGTTCAAGCTGGATTTAGAAAAGGCAGAGGAACCAGAGATCAAATTGCCAACATCTGCTGGATCATCAAAAAAGCAAAAGAGTTCCAGAAAAACATCTATTTCTCCTTTATTGACTATGCCAAAGCCTTCGACTGTGTGGATCATAATAAACTGTGGAAAATACTTAAAGAGATGGGAATACCAGACCACTTGACCTGGCTCCTGAGAAATCTGCATGCAGGTCAGGAAGCAACAGTTAGAACTGGACATGAAACAACAGACTGGTTCCAAATAGGGAAAGGAGTACGTCAAGGCTGGATATTGTCACCCTGCTTATTTAACTTATATGTAGAACACATCATGAGACATGCCAGGCTGGATGAAGCACAAGCTGGAATCAAGATTGCCAGGAGAAATATCAATAACCTCAGAAATGCAGATAACACCACACTTACAGCAGAAAGCAAAGAAGAACTAAAGAGCCTCTTGATGAAAGTGAAAGGAGAGTGAAAAATGTGGCTTAAAACTCAACATTCAGAAAACAAAGATCATGGCATCTGGTCCCATCACTTCATGGCAAATAGATGGGGAAACAATGGAAGCAGTGACAGACTTTATCTTTTTAGGCTCCCAAATCACTGCAGACGGTGATTGCAGCCACGAAATTAAAAGATGCTTACTCCTTGGAAGAAAAGTTATGACCAACCTAGACAGCATATTCAAAAGCAGAGACATTACTTTGCCAACAAAGGTCCATTTAATCAAGGCTATGGTTTTTCCAGTAGTCATGTATGGATGTGAGAGTTGGACTATGAAGAAAGCTGAGTGCCAAAGAATTGATGCTTTTGAACTATGGTGTTGGAGAAGACTCTTGAGAGCCCTTTGGACTGCAAGAAGATCCAACCTGTCCATCCTAAAGGAAATGAGTCCTGAATATTCACTGAAAGGACTGATGTTGAAGCTGAAATTCCAATACTTTGGCCACTTGATGTGAAGAACTGACTCATTTGAAAAGACCCTGATGCTGGGAAAGATTGAAGGCAGGAGGAGAAGGGGACGACAGAGAATGAGATGGTTGGATGGCCTCACTGACTCAATGGACATGAATTTGAGTAAGCTCTGGGAGCTGGTGACGGCCAAGAAAGCCTGGCATGCTGCAGTCCATGGGGTCACAAAGAGTTGGACACAACTGAGCGACTAAACTGAACTGAACTAAATAACTCTGAGATAGTAAAAGTAAAAGGAAAATAAAGCTGGTAGAAGAGGAGGAAAAGGAGATACAGATTAGTCTGCAGATGACCACAGCTTCATGTAGAGAAGCTCACTGTGTAGAAGCACTTTGTCCTGGAACAGTCTGTTAGAGGAAGAAAAAGACAGGAATTAATTCAATGGCTCCCTCTGTTGATTGACTTAACTTTTATTGGTCAACCTTTACCCTATAAGACATTAACATCTATGCATTCCTGATGTTTCAACTGACCACTTCAGACCCAACAAGGAAACAGAATCCCATACCCTACAACATGTTACTTCCTCTAACTCCAGAACTAATTAAAGAAATCAGATCCTTATGATTATGGTGGGACCTGGTGCCATAGCTGCAGCAGCTCATCCCATTTCAGGAGCAATGCAATCTGTGCTGGAGACTAGCACTCACCTTGGAGGAAACGGAAGCACCCTGCAAAGCCTGTTGATGAAATAGTTGTGACTTCATGTCCATGGTAAGTTTGAGGACCTGGGGAACAGATAGGACCTTGAAGATTTAAGGAGGTTTCCTCAACTTATCCAATGCACCTTCTCCTAGGAATCTTGTTCTCTCAAAGCCCTTGGTGGTATCACAGTTTTCAAATGTCTTTTAGCAATGTTTTTATGTATTGTCCAGAATTTCTGATTGTCAGGGGAAGGTTTAGTCTGTAACCAACTACTCTACATTATTAGGAAACAAACAAACAAACAAACAAACCTCACTGCTATCTTTTAAAAGGGGCTTCCCGGATAGCTTAGTGGGTAAAGAATCCACCTGCAATGCAGGAGACACAGGAGACATGGATTTAATCCCTGAGTTGGGAAGATTCCCTGGAGGAGGAAATGGCATCCCACTCCAGTATTCTTGCCTGGAAAATTAAGTGGACAGAAGAGCCTGGTGGGCTGCAGTCCAAAGAGTTAGACATGACTGAGCACTATCATGGGTCCTTTAAAGATCTTAATAAAGTTAACTACAGGCACAACTGACACCCAAATATGGCTAAAAAGTGAGTTGACTTTAGCCTCAGAGTAAAACCTGTGGGACACCAAGAAGCCAGGTTCTCATCTGTTAGATGTAAATCACCCCTTATCTCTGTATTGATTTCTCAGGTAAATTCAGCTGATGTTTTCAAAGTCATCTTACCCGGATTTCCTCAGATTAGTCACAGACTTTATTACTCATTTAATGGAAATTCCCATCCTCACTAAAGCACTAACCTTGGGCGAGGCAAGGGTACACAATATGCCAATCGCATCATTTCCAAAGCTGAGGGTTCACAAGTGATTTGTTACATATTTACTCTGTGTTTGTTACATAGTTACTCTGTGTTGCATATTTACTCTGTGTTAATTTTACTGCTGCAAAAACTCAGCTCACACTAACATTTATCTTTCCTTCCTTATCAGACTTATCTCTGATCTTACCTACAGTGTATGATTCAACTCCTTGTGACATACTCTAAAAATTTCAGGGACTTCCCTGGCAGTCTAATGGTTAAGACTGACCTTCAATGCCGGGGGAGAGATTTGATCCTTGTTGGGGGAGCTAAGATCCTATATGATTCCTGGACAAAAAAACCAAAACATAAAACAGAAGCAATATTGTAACAAATTCAATAAAGACTTAAAAAGAATTTTAGAATTTCCTCACCAGTTGTTCTGAAACACTGCTGACATATATGAACCCTGAAATTTTTAGCCTTGTCCAAGTTAGACCAAAGATTTTGGTTCCTAATGAAACCTTCTTATAGAAATTTACTGTAGTATCTTTCTATACTTTTATGTAATATGGAAAACAGGAAGTATAGTGTAAGGAGCTCTATCAGGAATGTTAAATAAAGGTCTTCTCTTCTACTTGTTTCCTTCTCAGAGTGCCTTAGATGCCTCTCTTTAGAAAATACCACCCTTTGGAGAATGGTAATAGATGCATGCTTAATGATACAAGTCATGGATATCCAAAAATGTTTCATTAGCTTTCTGCAAAAAACAAAACAAACAAACAAAAAAAACAGCAAGTTTTCTATGAACATTTTAGGATAATAACCTTTCTCTACTTCCTCCCAATCTGTCATTTGTCTCCACCATGGGTCATCCTTGCCCCAGCAATTTGAATGTTTGTGACCAATGGGAAATGGTGATTTTTCCAAAGAGAAGAGGACTTTTCTTCAATTAAGGGAACATGCATGGCTGTGGTTCCCTGCTAATGTATAGGCCCCATCACAGCATCAAGAAATATTTTATCACAAAATTGTGTATGCAGTTAAAAAACTGTGTGCAGTATGATCTCAATTATATGATATGTGTGTCTACAAAATATATATGCATGTATGATGATATACACTAAAGTGTTAACCAATTATGAATCATAGAATTATGGGTATGAGCTAATTTTTTGTGCTTATCTGTGCTGTCATCATTTTACTTACTGGGCATATAATTTTTTTCAAAAAGCTTAAAAAAAACTGCTTTTGCCAGATGTTGTGTTCTCCCAAGTAAAATACACATCCTATGCTATTCTAGGCAATAAGTCAATAAACAGACATGAAATGCATAGAATAGGACTTAGCACATAGTCTGTTCTCAATAAAGATTAGTTATTATGCATACTACATAGGACATTAAATTCAGCTTTTTTGTTAACTGCAATTTTAAAATATCTGTGTGCTGCGTGCTAAGTTGCTTCAGTCATGTTCAACTCTTTGCGATCCTATGGACTACAGCCCACCAGGCTCCTCTGTCCAAGGGATTCTCCAGGAAAGAATACTGGAGTGGGTTGCCATTTCCTTCTTCAGGGGATCTTCCTGACCCAGGGATCAAACCCACCTCTCTGTGTCTCCTGCATTGGCAGGTGGATCCTTTACCACTAACGCCACCTGGGAAGGCCCCCCAAAATTTACAGTTAAGCTTTAAAAAATACCTTTTCAGTCATGATAACATTCAATTTAAGAAATTTTCATTCATTAATTTATTTTTTTTTGTCTATGCTGGGTCTTCATTGCTGTGTGTGGGCTACTCTCTAGTACGATGCACAGACTTCTTATTGCAGTGGCTTCTCTTGCTGTGAAGCATGGGTTCTAGCATGCAGGCATCTATAGTTGAGGCTCACGGGCTCCAGAGCTTGGGCTCAGTAGTTGTGGCACAAGGGCTTAGTTGCTCCACACCATGTGGAAACTTACTGGACCAGGGATTGAACCCGTGTTCTCTGCATTGGCAGCTGAATTCTAAACCATACGTCATTTAAATTTTAACATAAACCAGTGAGAGAAGCAGGAGAGCATTCAGTAATATGTGATCAAGTAAGCACTAGAGTATCAAAATTGACTAATCAATTTAGTTCAGAATTTTAAAAAGTAAATGCTAAATAAAAGTAATTTTGTTTACAAAAAGTACAAATAAAAAATCTATATTCAAAGGCAAGGGTCTTAAAAGAGTATATGGATCTATTAAAGGAACCACATAATTTACTAAAAGTGCTTGCCTCCTTTTTTAATATGATATATAACTGAAACAGAGCAAAAAGACTTATAATGACTACTAGGCAGAAGATTGTAAGGGATTCGAAGTCAATAACTCTTTAGCTATGGGTGCTGCCCCTCATTAGCTAAGGTTATAATCTGGGTAGAAAAGAATGAAAAATCATTTGGAAAGAAAAATGATGAGCAAGAGAAGCATAAAAGAGGAAAAAGAGGGAAGGAATGGAAAGGAGAGGAAAAAGAGAATATTATAGAGCTTAACTGGAGGAAAGAAAAAAAGGAATGATGAAGCAAATAATTGGAAGCGTGGCATCTATGAAGACCAACTAATGCTACATATGCCAGGCCTCCTGCTAAGTGTTTTTCCAGAACTATCTCATTTAGTTTTTACATCAGCCCTCTGAAATTGGTATTCTATTGTCCATATTTAACAGATGGGGCTTCTTGGGTGGCTCAGAATAAAGAACCCACATGCCAGTGCAGAAGATGTGGGTTTGATTCCTGGGTAGGGAAGATCCCATGGAAAAGGAAACGGTAGCCCACTCCAATATTCTTATCTGGGAAATTCCATGGGCAGAGGAGCCGGTGGGCTGCAGGCCAGGGGGTCGCAAAGAGTGAGGCATGACTTAGAGACTAAACAACAACAACAACAACAATTTAACAGATGAGAAAACTAAGATTTTCAGGGTTTAAGTGATTTTCCCCCCAGATAAAATATTACATCTTTTTCATGAGATATATCCTATCTCTTTGAGCCTCACTTTAGCCTGATTTATCTTCTTAGGGTGTGATGTCCCATCTTCCCATATTATAAAATAAATGAGCAGAATATCTGCTGTTTGTTTTACATCTTCTATATTGACATTATTTTCTATAATCCTCTAAATCAAGTAGGCTTAATGAGGCTTTCAATAATTTAATATGAGGAGGCATGGCAAGATCTAACAATAATACCATGTTCCTATTTTCCCAACTATAATTTGTCATTAATTCTAAGACATTGTATAATATTTTCAAATTTATTACACATAAAATTTTACTAAAGCATAAAGAGAAAATCATAGAATACTTTTTTGAAAAGCATCAAATAAAACAAAATTATGTTTTGGCCCCAGAATTCTAATGTCGTCACCATAAGGCCAGACCTCTATATTGCTGCTCACTTAATAAGGAGATTTCCTATTAACAGCTGAATGGGAATACTGTCTGATGTTAAATTTTATACTTCCCTCAATATTTGGATAAAAGGGTTCTGGATTGATAGAGAGTCCAGATGTAGGTTATAGCTTGTGCCCTGTCAGTTGTGCAATCTTTGACCTAGTCCCTAACTTCTCAGGGTCTTAGTTTTCTTTTTCTGTATAATTGTATTTATTTATTTATTTTTGGCTGTCCTGGGTCTTCACTGATACAAGGGTTTTTCCTATACTTGCAGCAAGGGGAGGCTCCTCTCTTGTGCGTGGGCTTCTCACTGTGATGGCTTCGCTTGTCGTAAAGCACGGGCTCTAGAGCACACGGCTTCAGACTCTACGGCACAGGCGCAGTAATCGTGGTGCACAGGCTCAGTTGCTCTGCAGCATGTGGGAGCCTCCTGTTCGTTGTTCACATGATGTACTCTGCACAGAAATTAAATAAGCAAGGTGACAGTATACAGCCTTGACATACTCCTTTCCCAATTTGGAACCAGTCTATTGTTCCATGTCCAATTCCAACTGTTGTTTCTTGACCCAAATATAGGTTTCTCAGGAGACAGGTAAGGTGGTCTGGTATTCCACCTCTGAGAATTTTCCAGTTTGTTGTGATCAACACAGTCAAAGGCTTTAGCATAGTCAATGAGACAGAAGTAGATGTTTCCTGAAATTCTTTTGCTTTCTCCATGATCCAGTGAATGTTGGCAATTTGATCTCTGGTTCTTCTGCTTTTTGTAAGCCCAGCTTGTACATCTAGAAGTTCTCAATTCACATACTGCTGAAGCCTAGTTTGAAGCATTACCTTGCTAGCTTGTGAAATGAGCACAATTATACAGTAGTTTGAACATTCTTTGGCATTGCCCTTTTTTGGGGATTAGAATGCAAACGGGCCTTTCCCAGTCCTGTGGCCACTGCTGAGTTTTCCAAATTTGCTGACATATTGAGTGCAGCACTTTCACAGCATTATCTTTTAGAATTGTAAATAGCTCAGCTCAAATTCCATCACTACCTTTGTTTGTAATAATGCTTCCTAAGGCCCACTTGACTTTGCACTCCAGGATGTCTGGCTCTAGGTGAGTGACCACACCATTGTGGTCATCCAAGACTGGGATCGTCCCAGATCAGGGATCAAACCCGTGTCTCCTGCATTGGCAGATGGATTCTTCACCACCTAGCCACCAGGGAGGCCCAAAGGTCTTACTTTTCTGTTCTGTAAAATAAAGGTTTAGGCAATATGTTTGGGAAAATCCTGTGAATGTTTAGCTTGTTAAAAAAAAACAAGGCAGGGAGCTCTCTTGTGATTAGAATTAGAATAAGAAGAACTCAGAAAGTAATACTTTAATGTCTCTGATACTTTGTTAACATTTTTTCATGTATTTAATCATGACTGTTGACTTCTATTTGGTGCCATAAATGAAGAAGGACTTCCCTGCTGGCTCCGTGGTAAAGAATCTGCCTACAATGCAGGAGATGTGGGTTTGGCCCCTGGGTCAGGAAGATCCCCTGGAGGAGGAAATGGCAACCTACTCCAATATTCTTGCCTGGAAGATTCCATGGACAGAGAAGCCTGGCAGGCTACAGTCCATGGGGTTGAAAAGAGTCGGACATGACTGAGTGACTGAACACACATAAATCAGGAAAACAGAGGCACTATACTCTTAAACATTGGTTTTACTGATATTTTTTTTGGAAATGTCTCTTCAGGGAAGGGAAACAAAAGCAGAAATAGACAAGTGATACCACATCACACTAAAAAGCTCTTGCACAGTAAAGGAAGCTATCAATAAAACAAAAAGGCCACCTGCTGAATGAGAGGATATTTGCAAACAGTCTATCTGAGAAGGGTTTAATATATCCAAAACATACAAAGAAGTGATACAACTCAACATAAAAAAAAGAAACATGATTCAAAAATAGGAGGATCTGAATAGACATATTTACAAAGAAGACATACAGGTGGTCAATGGACACAGGAAAAGATGCTCACATTCACTAATGATTAGGGAAATGTAAATCAAAAGCACTGTGAGATATCACCTCAGACCTGTTAGAATGGCTATTATCAAAGAGACACCAAATAACAAGTGTTGGCAAGGATTTGGAGAAAAGAGAATCCTCATACACTGTTGCTGAGAATATAAATTGGTGCAGCTACTATGTAAAACAATATGGGGGGATTCCTCAAAAAATTAAAAAGAGAAGTACCATGTGAGCAAGCAATTCTACTCCTCAGTATTTATCCAAAGAAAAGAAAAACAGTAACTCAAGAAGATATATGTATCCCTGTGCTCATTGCAGCATTATTTACAATAGCCAAGATATGCAACCAAATAGATAAATGAATCAAGAAGTTGTGGTATATATATATACACACACACAAAAATAATAGTATTAAACCGTAAGAAGAATGAAACCTTGCTGTGTGCAGAAACATGGTTGGACCTAGAGGGAATTATGCTAAGTGAAATAAGCCAGACAGAATCCTCATGATTTCACTTACATGTTGAACCTAAAAACAAAGCAAATGAACAAACATAACAAAATAGAAACAGAGTAATAGATTAGAGGAGTAAGAGGTGATTGCCAGAGGGTAGTGGAGGTGTGTGAAGTTAAGAAATAGATGAGGGAGATTAATATGTACAAACTTCCAGTTGCAAAATAAATGAGTCACAGGTATGAATTGTGCAATGTGGGAAATACAGTCAATAATTATGTAATAACTTTGTATGGTGACAAATGAGAACTAGTCTCATCAAGGTGATCATTTTAAAATGTGTAGAATTATTGAATTAGGAACTGATTATATATCAGGAACTAGCATCATATTGTAGGTCAATTATACTTCAAAAATAGACAAACAGAAAAAAGATCATAGTTTTGGTTACAGGCGATGGGGGAGGTTGGATAAAGGCAGTCAGAATTTCTGGTTTTAAATAAGTGCTAAGGATGTAACATACAGCATAATCAATATAAGTAACACTGCTGTTAAGTATGCAAGCTGAGAGTAAATCCTAAAAGTTCTTATCACAAAGAAAAATTTTTTCTATTTCTTTAATTTTGTATCTATGTGATATAATGTTGTTTTTCAGTTGTTCAGTCATGTTCTGACTCTTTGCAACCCCATGGATTGCAGCATACCAGGCCTCCCTATCCCTCACCATCTCCTGAAATTTGCCCAAGTTTATGTCTACTGCATCAGTGATGCCATCCAGCCACATTTCATATGTGATATAATAGATGCTCACTAAACTAATGATAGTAATTTCACAATGTATGTAAATCAGATCATCATGCTGTACACCTTAAACTCACAGAGCACTGTGTTAATTATAGTTCAATAAAACTGGAAGAAAAAAATAAGACATATTACTGGTAGGTGATAACGCTAAACCTAAAAAAAATAATAAGCCACCAATTTAGTGAATGCTAATACCAATTTGGTGAATGCCATTCACCTTTATCATTTTGTAATAATTTGGTTAAGATATGCCACAGCCAATGGTTTGGTCAAAGCTGAGATAATTGCATGCATTTTATTGATACACATAGTAGGTAGCGATCAGAGTGTTGACACCCAGTTAAAGAGTGTCACAGGGGCATGGAGGAAGAGGGGAAATAATTACTCAATAGCCCTTGGAAGCCATCCTCAATTAAGGTCAAATCGCACTAATAAATCACAACATTAAGATTGTATAGATTACTATTTATGATACTTTTTCTCAGTTGAAAGATTTCAAAATCTTCAAAAGTGGAAACCTTGAGAATTACAATTGTAAGTAGCTACAATTACAATTGTAAGTAGCTATATTTTTCAAATCACTTAGTGTGTATTTGGCTTCAAGCAATACATACACTACTTAAAGTGGCTTAAAAATAAAAATATGTTGCTTTACATTCAAGAAGTCTGAAGGGAAATGTTCCCAGATTTCTTAAAGCAGCTCAACAATTGCATTAAGTGGCAAACTCTACAACCACCAGCCCTGGTCATTGGCTCAATGCCTTCATGCTTACATAATGGCCTCCCGTGTTCCAGGCATCACAGGTCCATATGACAATATTTGGACCGCAAAACGATTATTTCTCCCATATGTCTTTTTTATTTTATTTTTTTTTACAGAGGAAATTCTTCCCTAGACTCCTTATTTTCCACTGGCCAGAAACGAATCTCCTACTAGTTCCCCAGCTGCAAGGGGTTTTCCTTGCAAAGCAGCACCTGCCTTTTCCAGGGCAAAAGGCAATACACGCTCACTCTTCCGTGTTGGTATGTGTCCTCCCAAGCATGTCTTTCTTGTGGAGTTTTAATCTACTTTGTTTAAATCATATTGAATATCAGGTTTTGCAACCTGTCTTTATATTTTACCGTAAGCATTTGTTCCACAGTAATAGTTTTTGGAGATTTATTTTAAATGATGACATGATATTCCATGCAAAAAGAGTACATCCTAACTAACGTATAATAAGCAGCATTCTTTTTATTTTTGGAAATCATACTGGGTAAAAAGCACTATATACCAGAAGATTTACACAAGTACCTCTAATCCTTAGAACAATCCTGCAAGGAAGCTATCATCATTCCAAAATAGGAAACCAACTCAGAGTTTAAAACTTACTGGCCAGAGGCGATTCAGCTCTATTTAAATAGAATTAAAGCTACAATGTATCATCTTGCTTTTAGTAAACCATCAGCAGGTATTCAATTCCTGTCAGTAGTTACACTGAACTTACTCTGACATCCTGTGTTTCACAATTCTTGGTAAGGCTTACTCTGATGCTTCATCCTTCATAATTCTTTAACAGTACTTCCTACAGTTGCCCTGACAGTTCATCTAGCACATACAATTAGTCATATTCTTCAACATTCTTAAAGTTAAGTTCAGTCTCTTATAGTACCAATAATAAAAATTCCTGGTTTGATTCTGTGTAGCAAAGTAAATTTCCTTATCCAATATACAATTCTGTGAACAAGATATGCAGATGCTTGTAGAGCAATATAGACAAAAGTATGTAAAGTAAGATTAACAAGTAAAGTTTATATTAATACATCTATATATGTGGGTACTTCGTATAAAAGGCTTGGTCCATATCCTCAAACAGGTGACAGTGTTTTTCTTCTGAAAACACTATAAACAGCGTCTGGAGGTGTCAGTCATTTAAAGGGAATACCTAAATAAAAAAGGAAAAATAAGGAGTGGGGAAAGCAGGGAAAGAAAGAAGGAAGAAATGTATATATAGGGCTGCTGCTGCTAAGTCACTTTGGTCGTGTCCAACTCCGTGCGACCCCATAGACGGCAGCCCACCAGGCCCTGCCGTCCCTGGGATTCAACAGAAGAGAAAAGCCAACATTGCCATAATTATTGTCAATTTTGCTGTGACAATGAATTCTAGAGCAGACTGGAAAACAGCACAGGGCAAATGTTTCTGGCCAACCAACAGGACTAGCAGAGATTAACCCAAATTCAACTTTGTCACTGGTTGCATCACTGCAGTTTACCTTCTCTGAGTATACACCCTCCTCCCCTCCCATCCAGGCACTTGAACTCTGCATCACAACATACTCCCTGTGCAGTTTCGGGCACTTTGCATGATTTGACTTATTTCCCTAGGACATACACCAGGGGCTTTCCCGTATACCACCGCCTTTCAATGTTCAGGCCCTGCCTCCATGTGCTTCCCCTCCCCACTTGCCATTTTGGCTTTTGGTGAGGGTGGTTCCAGGACAAAGTTGACAGAAACAAGTTTCTTCTGGACTCCACACAGCAGAGCCAAATAGGAAATGATACTGGCAGCTTCACCTGTGAGGCCAGACACTGAAAAGCAGACGGGAACGCAGTCCCTTAGAGGAACTCACAGATCCACCCATGCGAGGAGCTGCCCGTGAGAACGGGGTCCTTTGTCCGAAGGACACAGCTCTGGGAGCTGCCTCAGTCCTTGAGGGTTTGCTTGCAAACATAGCTCTCTGTCCCGCCACCCCAGAGATTAGGCGCTTATTTACTGCAGGCACCTGGAGTTCTGTGCAAATTTCTCACGCACAGGGAAATGTTATCTGGTGTAAGAAATAATAACAGGGTGCCATTCCCATGTTCTCAAGATTTCTTGTGACTTTTTGTAAGATGTATAGGTCAACCAAGAAAAAATGTCAACTGTCTTGTCTTTCTCACGCTCTTCTGTATAAATATAAGATGCTGAATAAAGTTGGTGTCAGACTGCGTCCCTTCGTGGAGACGTGTCTGAACCTCTCGACCCCATCTTTGTTGTAGTCTCTTGCTTTAGTTTCTTTCTTAGCCCCGCCGTGCACGTTCTCAGGACCTGATCGACTTTGCCGGCTGGCACCGGCACACCCAGCCACCCTGCTTTGCCCTCTGGCCTAGTTCCCCAGGCTGCTTCAGGGTGAGTGAATCAAAAAGTTCTTCTCAGTTTGTCTGATAACGTATTGAATTAGGCTTCCTGGTGGTTTTTTTGCTCTATCCTAGTGGGATTTCTTTGGAAGGAATGATGCTAAAGCTGAAACTCCGGTACTTTGGCCACCTCACGCGAAGAATTGACTCATTGGAAAAGACTCTGATGCTGGGAGGGATTGGGGGCAGGAGGAGAAGGGGACGACAGAGGATGAGATGGCTGGATGGCATCACTGGCTGGATGGCATCACTGACTGGATGGACGTGAGTCTCAGTGGACTCCGGGAGTTGGTGATGGACAGGGAGGCCTGGCGTGCTGCGATTCATGGGGTCGCAAAGAGTCGGACAAGACCGAGTGACTGAACTGAACTGAACTGAGTGTAAGCCTCTGGGAGGGAGAAAGAAATTCACGAATTTGCTGTGGTTTGATCTATGTAACTAACCAAGAAAAGTTTTGGTTTTATCTTTTCTTCATTCTAGATTACCAGTGTGGTTACTTAGTATCTTGTTAATAATCCAGTGCTACAGATTTAGCATTACTTGAGAGAAAAAAATGATGACTGAATGAAGACATGAAAAATATATCTTATTGATATGCATATTGATTAATAAGTAAATTTTATAAATTTATTAAAAGATAGACTTTTGATAAATATAGATCTGGTTTTCATTCCACCTTCTATATGTCCTAGCAGAGTGGCTTAGGACTAGATGGCTAACTCCTTCAAGCATCATTCAATTTCTTCATCATTGAAATGAAGGTTATGGTTCCTACCTCAGAGGGATGTTATGTTTGATAAGAAAGGATGTCTATGAAGTGTAAGACATAGAGTGATCAAGCAGAAATACTAGTTCACTTTCCTCTCTCTTTAACCAATCATCCCCAAGAGAATATAGATTTTTTTTAAGTTTTTGAAATAATAAACAAATGCATTGCAGCATTAAAACAAATGCATTTTGAGCATAAAACCCTCAAAAAGTTTATAAACTAGTTGGGGACTTTAATGCTAGTTCACATAGAACAATAAAAGAATGTTACAGACTCATAATTTGATTACATGATTGTGTATTTCTGGTTATAAAAATATGATTGTTAAGAAAAAAATGAAGTAAAAATGGACTAGAGTTTTCTGTTAGGCAGGCCTTCTCCTAGCATTTTCTAGGTATTCTGGGGAGTAAGAAATAGATCTGGCGTGAGGTTAATTATGTAAAAATAGTAATTATATTTTTCTATTTAAAAAATGACTAACATATACCTGATGACACTTTTAGGGGTGTTCCAGACAAAGTCCTACTAATCCTCTGAGAACTAGTCCAAAGTCTCTTTCAAAAACAAAAATTCTTTTAAGAGCTCATATTAGAATTAACCTTTCCATAAAACTCTCTTATAAATCCCTAACACTTTGTTGCCACTTTATACCTATCATGGTGATTACAAAAGTATTTCACATGGCCAAATTTCCCCAGGCTTATTCACATTCAATAAAAGAACCATCAAAAATGTATGACATAAGAATTCCCAACCTCCTTCCTGCTCCTGCTTATCAAAGAGGTAGATACTGTATCAAATACCAAGAATGACTTGAAAATACAAATTCCCCATTTGAAATTCCACATGGAATCAAAACTCCATAGGAAAAACTTCAAACCTAGACTTTTCATCTTGTGTCTTACCTTTAGAAGCAGTTGATGAAACACATTTGCAATTTTTAAAGTATTTTCAAATGACTCATGAATCATGTTCCTTCTTGGCTATCTAATACAAATCCAGGGTGTTATTTACCATCTCTGTGGAAACTATTCTTCTGTCTCTCTCTGGCCGATTCTTTTGCCATGTACTAAGGGATTTTATGATGCTTTTCCTCTCAAGAATCAGACAAAGTAATAAGTATACAGAAAGAACTGAAAATATCTGGATAAAAAACAAATAAGCTCAGTCAAAATTAAGGAGAAGAATAAAAGAATTTATATATCCTTCCTCTACTATGTGCCAGACACTGTTCAAAACATTTTCTAATTAACTCATTTAATCCTTACAACAGACCTATGGGGTAGATATAAGTGTCTTCACTTTGAAGATGAAAAAAATGAAGTGAGAGAGATGAATTCACTTAGCCAATGTCAAAGAGCTGGTGAAAAAAAAAATGTAAAATAAAATTCCTTTATTTAAAGAATTGGCTCACACAATTACTCAGGCTGGTAAATCCAAAACCTATAGGTTGAAACTGGCAGGCTGAAGACCCAAAAAAGAACCCATGTACCAGTTCAAGAACAAAGGCCTTCTAAGGCTGGTAGAACCCCGTCTAGATCTGAGGAGTTCAGTCTTTTCTTTTCAGGCCTTTAGCTGATTGCATGAGGCCCACTCACACTACAGACGGCAATCTGCCTTACTCAAAGTCAGCCACTTTAAATGTTAATCTGATTGAAAGACACCCTCACAAAAACATCCAGAATAATGTCTGCCTACATCTACATATCTGGGCACCATGGCCTACACAAGTTGACATGAAGTTGGCCATCATTACATATATACTTTTTCATAAAAGAAGATATTTTGATGGTACCTTGGGGATCATGAGTTGGAATATTTGAAGTTCCTGCTTAAGGGCTAAATATATACAAGACATTGGGCCAAATTCTGTACTGACCACTGAACATAACTGAAAATTTGGTATCATAAATAAATCTTGACTATTATTAATAGCTTCACTTGCAATTAGCCTCTTCCTCCTAAAACCTGAGGGTAAACCCAACAAAAAAAGAGATTCATCAAGATTTTCAAATAAAATGACGTGTTTCTGCATATAAGTATTCCATCTATCTGAGAGAATTAGAAATGGCTCTACAGTCTACCCAAGTCTGAGCTGGAAATAGGGCAAACTTGGACAAAGCATTCAGACTTCTTTGTTTTCCAAAAGGACAATGACTAGAACCGTCTTTCCCCACCTCCTGCCTGAAACACACACACACACAAGTTATGCACAGCGATTTAAAATTAAATTTAAACAAGTTAAAATTAAAGTGGTGTGATTTCTTCCAGAATGTTATAGGTAGCCCTGGTGATAAATTATCTAAAGCAGGGGATATATCAGACAGTCCACTGGGATGCAGGTAGCAAATATCAGAACCTATTAAATCTCTAATGAGAATGAGTATATAGTTTTTAGTTTAAAATAAATATCTAAACAATAGTCATATCTACATTTGTCCTTGGGATAATCTACCAATCGTTTGTCACATACAGTATTAAAGGGGACCTAAGGAAGGAGTGAGGAGAAGGCAATGGCACCCCACTCCAGTACTCTTGCCTGGAAAATCCCATGGATGGAGGAGCCTGGTAGGCTGCAGTCCATGGGGTCGCTGAGGGTCGGACACGACTGAGCGACTTCACTTTCACTCTTCACTTTCATGCATTGGAGAAGGAAATGGCAACCCACTCCAGTGTTCTTGCCTGGAGAATCCCAGGGACGGGGGAGCCTGCCGTCTATGGGGTCGCACAGAGTCGGACACGACTGAAGTGACTCAGCAGCAGCAAGGAAGGAGTGAAAGGTGTAGAAGGCCAAGGGGTTGACAATGGCACTCTTCTTTGTTGGTTTCCTGTGTATGGTAGACCACATGTACCTGGTTCAGTGGATTTATATATCCTGGTTCTAATTTCAAACTAACACTCACAAAATGAACAGATGACTGAAAAAAACATATCCTGGCAACTAGGTGAAAGGGTGAATAATGCATACACAAATGAACAATGAGAAAACTGTAGAGATGACACTCATTTGCAAAACAAACTTGTCGGGCACATTATCAAAATATATTGAAATATCAGTTTAGCATTATGTTGTATGATTAGCATTATGCTGTATGGTTAACATAAGGACTACTATTTTTAAACTATTTCATTTTTATTTCATTGTATCAATTTATTGCAAAAGTGGCCACAAATTGTATCCATTCTGTATGCATGTTCCTTTGCAATATGGCTACAGTTACTCCCATGAAGAAGGAAAGTCTATTCTTCTATCCATTGAATCTACACTGCAGAAATAATTACACAAGGAGAGACTTAAAAAGTGGTTGTCCACTGGGGATTGTTCCCTTGCTGCTCTTTGGAACCATGAGGCCCCTGCATGTAAATAAGTCTAAGTTAGCCTGGTGGATGATGAGGTGTGGCCTAGTCCCCATAGGAGAGCCAGCTAACTTAACTTAACTGTGAAAAGTTGAGAGGTGGAGCGTCTAAGAATTTTAAGGCTGCTATCCCACAACACACTGACACACCCACGTAATTCGACTTCTAAAGAATTGTGGATGTGGCTTTCCTTACACTGAATAGACTCCAGTCAGATTCAGAGACAAACCACAAAGTTTTAAGAGTTGTACTAATGAACCATGTACTTGGGTCAAAGAAATTAGATTGCTCAAATTACAAAATATGAGTTTTATAGTAAAGGAACAAAGTCTCAGAAGACAGCCAAGAGCTTAGAAGATAGAGCTAAGAGACTTGGAGGACAATGACGCAGGGAGATGAAACTAGACTTAATCCAGAAATATTTCCCACCCCCAGAATGGGCAGACCTAGTAACAAATGTCCTATTGGATCTCAGAATTGCTGTAAACCAACGGCTGCTATGTGTTTCAGATACCTCCCCTTCGTGATGGCAGTGTTTCCTGTCCGATTCTGTCTGCCCAATCATGTATATTACTGGGTGTACTGACAAGCAATGTATGATCTAGAAAGCCACAAGCTCTGAGGAGCCTCATCTGATCTGATTTAGATGAGATGGCTGATCTGATTCCACGCTAGCCTGATGCCATAGTGAGACGAGATTTGGGGGATCTTACACGTGGATGAAATGGTAATTTTTTCTGAAGGATAGACTGCTAGATTGTAAAAGTGGCTATAATACATCGTAGCTTCTTCCACCAGGAGATGTCTATTTTTCCACCCTTTGAATCTAGACAGATATTATGACTCATTTCACCATTCATGTACAACAAAATTGATACCACACCAATATAAGGCACCTTTCATTTCATAAACAAAATGAAAAGACAACCTACAGAAGAGGAGAAAATATTTGCAAATGATGTGACCAACAAGGGCTTAACATCTAAAACAGACAACTCATAAAACTCAACAACAAAGAAATTTAAAACAAAGTTAAAAATTGGGCAGATGGCCAAAATAGACATTTCTCCAAAGAAGACATACACTCTGGGCATGTATCTGGAAAAGATGAAAACTAATTTCGAAAGATACATGCACCCTGATGTTCATAGCAGCACTATTTACAATAGCTGAGACATGGAGACAACCCAAATGCCCATCAATAAACAACCAGTTTAAGAAGATGTGATACATACACACACACACACAATGGACTATTACTCAGCCATAAAAAGAAATGAAATATTGCCATTTGTTACAACATGAATGGACCTAGAGATTATTATGGGATTTCTTTGGAAAGAATGATGCTGAAGCTGAAACTCCAGTACTTTGGTCACCTCATGTGAAGAGTTGACTCATTGGAAAAGACTCTGATGCTGGGAGGGATTGGGGGCAGGAGGAGAAGGGGACGACAGAGGATGAGATGGCTGGATGGCATCACTGACTCGATGGACGTGTCTGGGTGAACTCCAGGAGATGGTGATGAACAGGGAGGCCTGGCGTGCTGCGATTCATGGGGTCGCAAAGAGTCGGACACGACTGAGCGACTGAACTGAACTGAACTGAAGTGAAGTAAGTCAGACAAAGATATATGATATTACTTACACGTAATCTAAAAGATAATACAAATGAATATGTATATAAGCAGAAACAAACTCACAGGCATAGAAAACAAACTTATGGTTACCAAAGGAGAAAGGGAGAAGGAAGGGGAAAATTAGGAATGTGTGATTAATAGATACAAACTATGATATATCATTTAGGTAAACAACAACGATTTACTGTACAGCCCAAGGAACTATATTCAATATCTTATAACAATCTATAATGGAAAATAATCTGAAAAATCTATATGTATATATAATTGAGTCACTTTTTTGTACACTCCAAATTAATACAATATTGTAAATCAACTATACTTCGATTAAAACAAAAACAATGTAAGCTTTTAAAAATGTTTTATGTATTTTAATTGGAGGAAATTGCTTTATAATGTCATGTTGCTTTCTGCCATACATCAGCATGAATCAGCCATACATATGTCCCCTCCTTGAACTTCCCTCCCACCTTCCACCCCATCCCACCCCTCTAGATTGTCACAGTGCAACACGTTGAGCTCCTTGTTTTATACAGAAACTTCCCATTAGCTATCTGTTTTACATATGGTAAAGGCTATATTTCAATGCTACTCTCTCAATTCATCCCACCCTCTCCTGCCCCTACTGTGTCCATAAGTGTGTTCTCTATGTCTGCATCTCTATTCCTGCCTTGCAGATAGGTTCCTCAGTACCATTTTTCTAGATTCCATATATATGAATTGATATATGATATTTGAAAAACAATTTAAACTTTATGAAATAAAGCATAAGATATATTTCATGTTTCTCTGAGATGTCAAGGAAACTAAGGTATCCATAAGAACCAATATCAGAGTAAAAGTAAAAATGGGCTTCCCTGATAGCTCAGTTGGTAAAGAATCCACTTACAATGCAGGATACCCTGGTTCGATTCCTGGGTTGGGAAGATCCGCTAGAGAAGGGATAGGCTACCCACCCCAGTATTCTTGGGCTTCCCTTGTGGCTCAGTTGGTAAAGAATCCGCCTGCAATGCAGGAGACCTGGGTTCTATTCCTGGGTTGGGAAGATCCCCTGTAGGAGGGAAAAGCTACCCACTCCAGTATTCTGGCCTAGCAAATTTCATGGACTGTATAGTCTATGGGGTCACAAAGAGTCAGACACACCTGAGTGACTTTCAGAAAGTAAAAGTGGAAAACCTAAGTGGTAATCAAGAACAAAACCTAGCATTGTTCTGAGGCCATCTCCAGAAACCCTGGTGGCTTTGAGTTTCAGTTTTCATGTCTGGTTAATTCTGGTGACAGATAACAATGCTCAGGGACCTCTGAGACTGAGAGTTTAGTTGGATCACACCCTGCATTGCCTAGGCCCTGTGGACAAATAATGGCCCTCCAAAGATGTCCATGCCACTATCTCCTAAACCTGTGAGTAAATTGTTACATGGCAAACGGGAACGAAGGATGCAGCAGGAATTAAAATTGCTAATCTACTTGAAGGTAGATTATCCCAGCTTATCCAGTGGATCCAGTGTAATCACAGAGCCTTTTAAATGTGGAAGAGGGAGACAGAAGTTGGAGTCAGAAAGAGATTTGAAGATGCTATGCTGCTGACTTCAAAGACAGAGGAAAGGGCTATGACTCAAGGAATGTCCATGGCCTCTAAAAGCTGGAAGAGGCAAGAAAACAGATTCTCTCTCACAGACAGAAGCAGTGTAGCCCTGCTGATATCTTGAGTTTACCTTGATGAAACTCCAGATTTCTGACCTCCAGAACTGTGATTTTTTAAACCATGAAGTTGGTAATATTTGTTACAACAGCAACAGAAAAGTAATGCAAACCCTAAAGGGATAATATATTTCCAGAACATTTTCAAACAAGATTAAACATTTTCAAAATAGGATTGCTGTGGGGAAATTATGCCTATGGAGATGACTGAATAATTTCTATAATAAATGTTAAAAATGAAACACCAACATATTCAACCCACTCAGGAATTTAACAAACAGACTCTTAACTTATTGAATTGGATTTAATCAAATGAAAGGTGTTATTTGCCTCTGGGAAAATCAAAGCAAGTTTCTTCAAAAATTATATTTACTGAAAAAGAAAGAGCTGCATCACCATAAGCCTGAAACATGAAAATGACTTCAGTCCTTCTGCTGATTTCAAAGCCATAAGTAGAAATAGATGCCCTTGTCTGAAGTCGTTTCCTTCCTAGTCTTTCATCTGCCCTAAGCGGAAGAAGTGGGTTTTATAAGTGAAGTACAGTGGTACCTTGCTGTCTGAGGGGGATTGGCTCTAAGAGCCCAGAAGATACCGGATCTGCAGATGTTCAAGTCCTTTATATAAGACAGTCTATGATAGCCCTCTGTATAGGCAGGTGCAGAGGACCCACTAACAATGATTCTAATTTCATGGCATTCAAAATATGAATCATGAGGGTTATTTTGGGGCACACTGTACATATAGGAAATGCAACAGACCCAAAAGCTGCCAGAGTGAGAGCCCAGTACTGCTTCTGTCTCTTTTTCTTAAGGGCTACTGCTTCCAGGTGAGAAATCTTTTCATCTCCTTTAAACTCCACAGGGATTTGCTACTACAGCAGTAACCTCAGAGTTTAATATTTTCCTTTCAGAGTTCTGTCCTGTGTTTTAGAACACTTTTGCTAAAGAAAAGCTTTTATGGTGGGTGTGTGTAGTTACTTCAAAAACATTTGAAGCAAAGATAAATTAACTGACTGGGTTGAAAGGGATTCAGTGTTGGGGAGAAAGGAGCTAAAGATAGGATGCAACCAAGAGAACATAATATTGGCTTTATCCAAAGCTAAGAAACAGCAAATTGTATTCCTCCTTAATGCCCTTACCCTTCACTTCTATCCTTTGCTAAGTACTCAGGAACTAATACTGAGCCCTGGCAGCCTTATATCCTGCACAGCTAATCTGCAGAACCCTATCGGAGTGTAGTTTCTTTTTAACATCCTCACATCTCATCAAGACTCAACTGTTAAGATTTTTTCATTCTCCTGCTTCCATGCTAGCTCTTACCAGGAAGGAGCTCACAAACTAACATGTGTGCAATAGTGCACATACAAGATTCTGGTATTTTCCTTCCCACACAGAAGTGGGTGATGCCTCGGACTACTCAGTTTATCTCCTCCAGGAATCCATCCACCCAGGGAGTATCTTTTCTGTCCTTGTCAAATCAGTTTATGGAATTGACGTTGAAAGGTGGCAATAAAGGTAGAACCTGAACTATGGGAGGAGAAAGAAAAGATATTCTCTTCAAAATAAAGACAGAAAACAATTTTGGAAATTTAGAGTAAATGGAAAGTGCTAGAATGGTGCAGGTACCAGATAAGTGGGAAAAAGGTAAGAGAGTTATTACTGGGGAGGGTTAAAAAAATCAACCTTAATGCATTTCTAAACGCGTGAAAATTAAAACCCAACTCCATTTTTACACCTAATGAATATTTGATCTGTACTTTTACGAATAAGACTATACATAGACTGGTATGTGTGTGTGCTCAGTCGCTCAGTCGTGTCCAGCCCTTTGCAACCCAATGGACTGTAGCTCTGCATAAGCTGTTTGTATATTTTGGAGACTGAGCCTTTGTCAGCTACTTTGTTTGCAATTATTTTCTCCCATTCTGAGAGTTGTCTTTTCATCTTGTTTGTAGTTTGCTTTGCTGTGCAAAAGCTTTTAAATTTAATTAGGTCCTATTTGTTTATTTTTGCTTTTATTTCCATTACAATAGGAGGTGGGTCAAAGAGGATCTTGCTATGATTTAAGCCAAACAGTATTCTACTTATGTTTTCCTCTGTTTAATAGTTTCTGGCCTTACATTTGAGTCTTTAATCCATTTTGAATTTATTTTTGTGTATGGTGTTAGGAAGTGTCCTAATTACATTCTCTTACACATAGCTGTCCTTTTCCCAGTACCACTTACTGAAGAGGCTTTTTGCCATTGTGTATTCTTAACTCCTTTGTCAAAGATAAGGTGACTATAGGTGCCTGGGTTTATCTCTAGGCTTTCTATCTTGTTCCATTGGTCAATATTTCTATTTTTGTGCCAGTACCATACTTGATGACTGTAGCTTTGTAGCATAGTCTGAAGTCAGGAAGGTTGATTCCTCTAGCTCCATTTTTCTTTCTCAAGATTGCTTTGGCTATTCAGGATCTTTTGTGTTTCCATACAAATTGTGAAATTTTTCATTCTAGTTCTGTGAAAAATGCCATTGGTAATTTGATAGGAATTACATTGAATTTGTAGATTGCTTTGGGTGACTTTTCTGGTAGCTCAGCTAGTAAAAAATCCACCTGCAAGGCAGGAGACCCCAGTTAGATTCCTGGGTCTGGAAGATCTGCTGGAGAAGGGATAGGCTACCCATTCCAGTATTCTTGGGTTTCCCTTGTGGCTCAGCTGGTAAAAAGTCTACCTGCAATGCGGAAGACCTGGATTTGATCCCTGGGTTGGGAAGATCCCCTGGAGAAGGGAAAGGCCACCCACTCCAATATTCTGGCCTGAAGAATTCCAAGAACTGTATAGTCCATGGGGTTGCAAAGAGTCGGACACAACTGAGTGGCTTTCACTTTCACTTTGGGTAGTAGTGTCATTTTCAGAAGATTGATTCTTCCAATCCAAGAACATGATGTATAATGCACACACATTCACACATATGTATTAAATATATGCAGCAGGCACTGTCCTAAGCTCTTTGCAGATATTACCAGATTTAATTCTCAGCCTTATAAAGGTAGGCATTCATATCTCCATTTTGTAAATGGAGAAACTAAGCTTCACAGAAGTAAAGTTCCCTCTCAGAACTCACAGAGGTCACATAACAAGTAGCTATTAGACCCAGAAGATGAATTCATTATGCTGTCAATCCCTACTAATACTATTTCCCTTAATATGGACAGAGTAAATATTAAAAAATGAGTGGTTATATCAAGCACATGTCATCAACTCCATTTTGTACCTAAGGAAATTGGGATTTTTTTTTTTTTTTTAATTTAGCTGCTCTGCACTGCTTGCAGGATCTTAGTTCCCTCCCTAGGGATTGAGACTAGCCACCCCCCCCTCCCCCAACTCCACCTGCAGTGAAAGCTCCTACTGTTGTACTGACTACTGGGCCACCAGGGAATTTCCAAAACTGGGGTTTTAGACAAGCTAAATGAGTTATCTAAGATCACAGAGTTTGTTAGAGGCCCAAACTGGGAAAATTTTACTTCAGTCTTCTATAATTCAAGAAATCCAAAACATAGTAGTCACATAAGAAGGATAATACAATTTCTTTGTTCATCCAAGTTAGGGATAAAGTGGCTAGTATAAATGGGAAGGGTTTTCATTTTCTCCAGACAAAATATATAGACAAATTTTACTTTTTTTTTTTCCATTTTGGTTCAAAGTCATTAGCTAAAAGTTCATATTTTAATAAGGAAATGCTTGCACACTTAAACATGCATGTAGAAACTGGCATTTTAATCCTCAAAAATTTTTATATAAACGATTTCATAACAGCAAAAAAAAAAAAAGGAAGAAAAGAGAAAAACCTTCCTCACTCAAGGTTTCTTTGTTAATGAGTCAAAATAGACAAAATCTAGAAGAGTTTCATTTATGTGCTGGTCAGATCTTCACAATTTTCTTTCACTGGTAAAGGCAGCCTTTCAGCCACAGACTCTAAATGAAGTGTGGTTCTATCCTGAGCTTCTCAATATATAACCTCCTGGGAAGTACCTTGTATTGGGTTGCTAGAGGCTTTCCTGATTCAATTTTACGACTTCAATATATATAACCTTCCCCTGATGAGCTAAAGGCCATTTATAAAGTTACTGAAAACAGATCAGAATGAGCTGTTTCCTTTACTTACACCTTTTAAAGCTACCATTTTAGCAAGAATCTCCAAATTCTCTATTCATTATTCATGGGTCCTCATTATTCCGAGAAAGTGCTCATCTGTTTTCTTCTCCCTTTGTGGACTCTCCCCTTGCTCTCATGGGCCACACATGGGGTTGACCATTGTTTCTAATGACACACAACACTCAGGTCTTCTTCTCTCTTCTTTACTCCCAGCCAGTGTTGTCTACCAGTGAATGATACTCACCTCAGTGTACCATGACCTCAGAAACCTGCCACAACCACCTCCCTGCCTTCTGTTATGGTTATTCACCCTTCTGCTTCTTGTATTTGTAGAGAAGGATATCTGTGCCTCTTCTGGAGCGTGAATTTCTATTAAATTTGCTTTTGTGTCTGGAGCATGAACTCCGTAACGGCAGAGATCTGTTTTTCATCCTTGCTTCCCCTGCACTAAGATCAGGGTCTGATGTGACACAGGTGGGTCTGTAGAACTATTGGATGCAAACTGTTTGCTGGGCCAATCCACTTCACTATGTTACATTCCTTCCAAACCTGTAGGAGACAGGAAGAATAAAAGAAAAGCAGGCCCTGGCAAGGGTCGCAAAAGAAATTTATAATTATTGATAAACTGGATGCTATAAGGCGTGAATGAGACTCTTGGAACAAGTCCAGAGGGAACAGTTCATAATCTTGAAAACAAGATATGATCCTGGGGTCGTAAAACCGATCCCAGACTGTTTCTCGACTGGTGTCTCAGAGTCACATGTTTTACATATCTGGTGGAAAATCTATAGATCAGTATATTAATCTTAGTTACTGATTTGTTATGATTACTGTTTCCTATGAAACAGTATATGATTACTCAGTGGTTAATGATCACTTTGTTCTTCGGCCCCGAAGGCCACATGAGTTAGTTTAATTTTCGCATATTCTTTGATTCATGACTGAAAGTAAAATAAAGCCGGCTTGGATTCCGTTTCGGCACCTTCACTTTGGAGCGGTGTTGGTCCCCTGATCCTCGCTTTTCTCTGAATTCTTGCGTCTCGTTTCTCATTCTCTCATCGTATCGCGCTTTCGGAAACCCTGCTTGTCGAGCTGATCTCTGAACAAACCAAAGCTTCTTAGTCTAATAGAAAGAGGGAAACCTGGGATCCGTTCTCTGGTGTGCTAGATATAGGCCCTTCAGTTCAGTTCAGTTTAGTTCAGTCTCTCAGTCATGTCCGACTCTCCAAGACCCCATGAATCACAGCACGCCAGACCTCCCTGTCCATCATCAACTCTCCGAGTTCACTCAAACTCAGGTCCATCAAGTAGATGATGCCATCCAGCCAGCTCATCCTCTGTTGTCCCCTTCTCCTCCTGCCCCCAATCCTTCCTAGCATCAGAGTCTTTTCCAATGAGTCAACTCTTCACATGAGGTGGCCAAAGTACTGGAGTTTCAGCTTTAGCATCAGTCCTTCCAAAGAACACCCAGGACCGATCTTCTTTAGGATGGACTGGTTGGATCTCCTTGCAGTCCAAGGGACTCGCAAGAGTCTTCTCCAACACCACAGTTCAAAAGCATCAATTCTTCGGTGCTCAGCTTTCTTCACAGTCCAACTCTCACATCCACACATGACCACTGGAAAAACCATAGCCTTGACTAGACGGACCTTTTTGGCAAAGTAATGCCTCTGTTTTTTAATAGGCTATCTAGGTTGGTCATAACTTTCCTTCCAAGGAGTAAGCGTCTTTTAATTTCATGGCTGCAGTCACCATCTGCAGTGATTTTGGAGCCCAAAAAATAAAGTCTGACACTGTTTCCACTGTTTCCCCATCTATTTGCCATGAAGTGATGGGACCAGATGCCATGATCTTAGTTTCCTGAATGTTGAGCTTTAAGCCAAATTTTTCACTCTCCTCTTTCACTTTTATCAAGAGGCTTTTTAGTTCCTCTTCACTTTCTGCCATAAATTATTTAACCTTTCAGCATCTGTGTTCTGTGAGAGTTTTGGAAAAGTAATAAGTAGTGTATTGAAAATATATAAAGTACCTACCATTGTAACACAGTGTCACACACATTGTAACACAATGTGACACAGTTCAGTGAAGTGTGACTATTATTATAATGATTTTGTTCTTGTGGCCCCTCATGGTCACACCCCTGCTAAAAGATTGTGTGTGTGCATGTTACACACCTAGCTGGAGAGGACAACTCTCACCTGGTCAGCATGATGTGTTCTTTAGAAAATTTCCTGACCCTCACTTCCCACTGGGATCATTCATCAATCAATGCCACTATTTGATCTTGCCGTAATCCCTGTGCCCTTACTTCAGTGATAGTCATAACCTATGGAGGTTATATTTTTCTTTCTTTGTCTGGAGATTTTTTGTTCTGACATGTGTGCTACTTGTGGTGGTTTAATCACTAAGTCATGCCCGACCCTTGCAACCCCATGCATGTAGCCTGCCAGGCTCCTCTGTCCATGAAATTTCCCAGGCCAGAATACGGAAGTGGGTTGCCATTTCCTTCTCTAGGGGATCTTCTTAACCCAGGGATAGAACATGGGTCTCCTGCATTGTAGGCGGATTCTTTACTGACTGAGCCACCAGGGGAACCTGTTTGCTATTTTACACTAAAATATTCTGTACACTTATAAAAGAATCACACTTTAAAATATAGGAAATATTCTCTTTTTATAACCAGCCCTTGAGCACTCACTAAATGCTGAAACTTAAATTTTCTCATCATTAAAAATATATAGTAGCACTCTATGTGTTAATATATATCTCCCAGTCATATAAAGTGAAGAAGTTTCTTTGCTTTGAACTGAGATACTTTAGTTAAAAGCATCAATTGTTAGGAAACCTTACTTGCTTTCACAATGCAAGGAACCATCTGGACCTCCAGTAGTTTAGATGGCTTGATAACAGATCACTGATTAAATGTTGAGGGCAAGAATATGATCATTTATTGCAGCTGCCAGATCAGAGAAGAGTGTTTGTCATGAAACAGATAAGGAAGATTGAAGGTATCTTCACCAGGACCCAGCTAGTACTGAGGTCAGCAGGAATTTGGACCTAGGCCTGACTGACCAAAGCCCTCAAAGCTTGCGCCTAAAGCCCGCGATCGTTTTACCATTGCAGGATGCAGTGTGTGAATGATCCTTCTAACATGTCCAGCTGCCATCCCTCCTACCACAAAGTACAAAACCCATAACCTATTCCCCTTCTCATGCAATATAGGTAGCTCAATTTGTCACTCTACTAGCCCTACAGAAGAAAGGGAAGGCTTAAAAGAAATCATCCCCCCTAAAGAAATTTCCACCATCTCAAGAATATTTGGAGCTAATTGGAATCTAGAAAGGTAGGTGGTTTTTTGTACATCTGCAGATAACAGCGACCCTGGTAAACCATTTCCTAGAAATAATTCTTTGGTGGTTATCTGGAAGTGAGTGATTTTGTTTGGTTGTGTTTGGTTTATGGGTGGTTGGTTTAGGAAGGGATGAATAATTTTATAGTTAAGGGGTTAGGGTTAGAGTTAAACCCCCTCCTCAGGCTCGTCAGACCAGTTGGAAGAAATGAGCTTGTCAGTTTCAGACAGTTATTTTCAGGCTGTAGAAACCCTAGAAGGAATTTGAGTCAATCCATTATTTTCCAGATCTGACCTCCCTCTGCCAAACTTCTTTCTGGCTAACACTCTAATTTCCCTTGGGCTTTTCCTTCTTTAACAAGATGTCTTTGTTTTGATTTAGCCTAGGACTAGGCTGGGGTCTTATGGAGGAAAAAATTTGCATTTGAAATGAGGAAGTGAAAACAAAAAAAGGAAACAAAAAACCAATGTTGTGGCAAAGGCAGCTGTTTCCTACAGAACCTTGATAACTTGCAGCTGTTCACTGTCTTTTGGAACCAGTGGAAACTGGCTTCCGCCCTGGCCTTGCCTGCTGCTTCTCCAGCCTCCCTCACCTGTCCGACAGCTCTGACTTCCCCACTGTCATTTCCACTGCAAGGTGACATCCTGGGATACATGTATGAGCTCTGGTACAACTCAATCAGTTCTTCGCTCACTTATGAGCAAAGCTATGCTTTTCTTACAATGGCGATGACAGATGACACTTTACAAATACTCCCTCGTTTAATCCTCAGAGTTCCCCAGTGAGGAAGACTGTATTTTTATCCTCATTTCATCGAAGAGGAAAGCAAGACTTCAGCCTTGTGTCCAAGTTGCTTTTCTAACTCCAACGTCTGCTATCTGAACCAAAGGGTTTCAAAACATCTTCCTATCAGCAGAGTGCTTGTCTGGAGCAGAGATTTCCAGGCAGCCAGCTCAGAGATCCTAACTAACTGAGTAAACGTGCAGTGAAGCCCAGTAATCTGTTTTCAACAGACATCTCTGATGAAGGCAGGGTTTAAATCTTCCCAGTGAGCTTCTCCATTTTTATATACCCTTCTTGGCACAGCCCCATCACATGTCTCACTTCTGATTAATCACTCCCTCTGGTTTCTTAGAGCACATGGCTCTCATGGACAGTACAGCAGGAACCATGGTGTGTGTTAAAATTAGCTGGTTTTATTTCTGTCTCCCTCACGAGCTGGGAGCTACTTCATGTCCAGGATACTGTTTCTTTTTGGCTTCCTCTTCCTGAATTGCTCCCTCCGCTGATTTTTACATAGCTGGGTTCTCTTCATTACTGGGGCTTCAACTTAAAATTCCCTTCAGAAAACCTTTTATAATAATCTTAAGAATTTAAGTCAGAAGCCCACCACAAATTCACTGTTGTTTCACTCAGTTTTCATGTAGAGCAGAGCACAGGACTTTGCATAGTCAGTGTTGTTAGAATTCTTGATAGATTATCCAAAGGTAAATTAAGTACATTCTTAGGGCACCAGGAGAAGAGGTACCCTATTTTTCTTTTTAATAGAGGTTGGCATATAATTATATTTTTAAACTTTAGAAGTCAAGTGCCAAAAAAAAAAAAAAAAAAGGTTCTTGCTGGTCTCTTCCACTTATATTATGGCTTAGAATTATTTTTATATTGAATTATTTATTGAAAATGAGCTCTGTAGCATGTGGGGCCTTTGAGTTTCTAAAGGTTTAACCTGGCACTGGTATATATTTAATATATTTGTCTTCCAAAACATTTTGAAAATAAATTGGACAGATATTATTATCCGGTCCCATGTTGAAGAGCACACTGCTCTCCCCAAATCTTCATGTGTTCACCAACCAGGAAGCTCTCTGAACCCTATCTTGTTGGGCTTTTACAGTAGGCACGATTGATTAAGTGATTGGCCAATGGTGACTTAATTCACCCTCCAGTCTCTCCCCACTTTGGGGAGGTCTGGGAATGAATCTGAAAGTTCCATCCCTCTAACCACAGAGTCAAACACCCTCTTCCAACACCACAAGAGAAAACTGTACACATGGACATCACCAGATGGTTAACACTGAAATCAGATTGATTATATTCTTTGCAACCAAAGATGGAGAAACTCTATACAGTCAGCAAAAACAAGACTAGGAGCTGACTGTGGCTTAGGTCATGAACTCCTTATTGCCAAATTCAGATTTAAATTAAAAAAGGTAGGGAAAACCACTGGACCATTCAGGTATGACCTAAATCAAATCCCATATGATTACACAGTGGAAGTGAGAAATAGATTTAAGGGACTAGATCTGATAGACAGACTGCCTGATGAACTATGGACAGAGGTTTGTGATGTTGTACAGGAGACAGGGATCAAGACCATCCCCAAGAAAAGAAATGCAAAAAAGCAAAATGGCTGTCTGAGGAGGCCTTAAAAATAGCTGTTGAAAAAATGAGAAGTGAAAGGCAAAAGAGAAAAAGAAAGATATACCCAGTGGAATGCAGAGTTCCAAAGAGTAGCGACGAGAGATAAGAAAGCCTTCTTCAGTGATCAGTGCAAAGAAATAGAGGAAAACAATAGAATGGGAAAAACTAGAGATCTCATCAAGAAAATTAGAGATACCAAGATAGAGATACCAAGGGAACATTTCATGCAAAAATGAGCTCAATAAAGGACAGAAATGGTAGGGACTTAACAGAAGCAGAAGATATTAAGAGGTGGCAAGAATACACAGAAGAACTGTGTGAAAAAGATCTTCATGACCCAGATAATCATGATGGTGTGATCACTCACCTAGAGCCAGACATCCTGGAATGTGAAGTCAAATGGGCCTTCAGATCAGACAGGTTGCTCAGTCGTGTCCGACTCTTTTTGACCCCATGAATCGCAGCACGCCAGGCCTCCCTGTCCATCACCAACTCCCGGAGTTCACTCAAACTCACATCCATCGAGTCAGTGATGCCATCCAGCCATCTCATCCTCTGTTGTCCCCTTCTCCTCCTGCCCCCAATTCCTCCCAGCATCAGGGTCTTTTCCAGTGAATCAACTCTTTGCATGAGGTGGCCAAAGTACTGGAGTTTCAGCTTTAGCATCATTCCTTCCAAAGAAATCCCAGGGCTGATCTCCTTCAGTATGGACTGGTTGGATCTCCTTGCAGTCCAAGGGACTCTCAAGAGTCTTCTCCAACACCACAGTTCAAAAGCATCAATTCTTCGGTGCTCAGCCTTCTTCACAGTCCAACTCTCACATCCATACATGACCACAGGAAAAACTATAGCCTTGACTAGATGAACCTTTGTTGGCAAAGTAATGTCTCTGCTTTTGAATGTGCTACCTAGGTTGGTCATAACTTTCCTTCCAAGGAGTAAGCGTCTTTTAATTTCATGGCTGCAGTCACCATCTGCAGTGATTTTGGAGCCCAGAAAAATAAAGTCTGACACTGTTTCCACTGTTTCCCCATCTATTTCCCATGAAGTGGTGGGACCGGATGCCATGATTTTCGTTTTCTGAATGTTGAGGTTTAAGCCAACTTTTTCACTCTCCACTTTCACTTTCATCAAGAGGCTTTTGAGTTCCTCTTCACTTTCTGCCATAAGGGTGGTGTCCTCTGCATATCTGAGGTTATTGATATTTCTTCTGGCAATCTTGATTCCAACTTGTGTTTCTTCCAGTCCAACATTTCTCAAGATGTACTCTGCATATAAGTTAAATAAACAGGGTGACAATATACAGCCTTGACAAACTCCTTTTCCTATTTGGAACCAGTCTGTTGTTCCATGTCCAGTTCTAACTGTTGCTTCCTGACCTGCATACAAATTTCTCAAGAGGCAGATCAGGTGTTCTGGTGTTCCCATCTCTTTCAGAATTTTCCACAGTTTATTGTGATCCTAGGAAGCATCATTACAAACAAAGCTAGTGGAGGTGACGGAATTCCAGTTGAGCTATTTCAAATCCTGAAAGATGATGCTGTGAAAGTGCTGCACTCAGTATGACAGCAAATATGGAAAACTCAGCAGTGGCCACAGGACTGGAAAAGGTCAGTTTTCATTCCAATCCCTAAGAAACACAATGCCAAAGAATGCTCAAACTACCACACAATTGCACTCATCTCACATGCTAGCAAAGTAATGCTCAAAATTCTCCCAAGCCAGGCTTCAACAGTACATGAATTGTGAACTTCCAGATGTTCAAGCTGGGTTTAGAAAAGGCAGAGGAACCAGAGATGAAACTGCCAACATCTGCTAGATCATCGAAAAAGCAAGAGAGTCCCAGAAAAAAAATCTATTTCTGCTTTATTGACTATGCCAAAGCCTTTGATTGTGTGGATCACAATGAACTGCAGAAAATTCTTAAGGAAATGGGAACACCAGACCACCTGACCTGCCTCTTGAGAAATCTGTATGCAGGTCAGGAAGCAACAGTTACAACTAGACATGGAACAACAGACTGGTTCCAAATAGGAAAAGGAGTTCGTCAAGGCTGTATATTGTCACCGTGTTTATTTAACTTATATGCAGAGTACATCATGAGAAACGCTGGGCTGGAAGAAGCACAAACTGGAATCAAGATTGCCGGGAGAAATATCAATAACCTCAGATATGCAGATGACACCACCCTTATGGCAAAAAGTGAAGAGGAACTCAAAAGCCTCTTGATGAAAGTGAAAGTGGAGAGTGAAAAAGTTGGTTTAAACCTCAACATTCAGAAAACTAAGATCATGGCATCTGGTCCATCACTTCATGGCAAATAGATGGGGAAACAGTGAAACAGTGACAGACTTTATTTTGGGGGGCTCCAAAATCACTGCAGATATTGATTGCACCCATGACATTAAAAGACACTTACTCCTTGGAAGGAAAGTTATGACCAACATAGATAGCCTATTAAAAAGCAGAAACATTACTTTGCCAACAAAGGTCCGTCTAGTCAAGGCTATGGTTTTTCCAGTGGTCATGTATGGATGTGAGAGTTGGACTATGAAGAAAGCTGAGTGCCAAAGAATTGATGCTTTTGAACTGTGGTGTTGGAGAAGACTCTTGAGAGTCCCTTGGACTGCAAGGAGATCAACCAGTTCATTCTAAAGGAGATTAGTCCTGGGTGTTCATTGGAAGAACTGATGCTAAAGCTGAAACTCCAATACTTTGGCCACCTCACGTGAAGAGTTGACTCATCGTAAAAGACTCTGATGCTGGGAGGAATTGAGGGCAGGAGGAGAAGGGGACGACAGAGGATGAGCTGGCTGGATGGCATCACCGACTCGATGGACCTGAGTTTGAGTGAACTCCGGGAGTTGGTGATGGACAGGGAGGCCTGGCGTGCTGCAATTCACAGGGTCAGAAAGAGTTGGACAAGACTGAGGAACTGAACTGAACTGAAGAACTAAAGAGCCTCTTGATGAATGTGAAAGAGGAGAGTGAAAAAGTTGGCTTAAAGCTCAACATTCAGAAAACTAAGATCATGGCATCTCATCCCATCACTCATGGCAAATAGATGGGGAAACAGTGGAAACAGTGACAGACTTTATTTTGGGGGGCTCCAAAATCATTGCGAAGAGTTGACTCATTGGAAAAGACTCTGATGCTGGGAGGGATTGGAGGCAAGAGGAGAAGGGGATGACAGAGGATGAGATGGCTGGATGGCATCACTGACTTGATGGACGTGGGTCTGGGTGAACTCTGGGCGTTGGTGATGGGATGCTGGGTGATGGGTGATGGGATGCTGGGTGATGGGATGCTGGGTGATGGGTGATGGGATGCTGGGTGATGGGATCCTGGCATGCTGGGATTCATGGGGTCGCAAAGAGTCGGACACGACTGAGCAACTGAACTGAACTGAAAATCATTGCAGATGGTGATTGCACCCATGAAATTAAAAGATGCTTGCTCCTTGGCAGGGAAGTTATGACCAACCTGCTGCTGCTGCTGCTAAGTCGCTGCAGTCGTGTCCGACTCTGCGAGCCTGTGGATAGCAGCCCACCAGGCTCCTCTGCCCACAGAATTCTCCAGGCAAGAATACTGGAGTGGGTTGCCGTTTCCTTCTCCATATGACCAACCTAGACAGCATATTAAAAAGCAGAGACATTACTTTGCCAACAAAGGTCTGTGTTGTCAACACTATGGTTTTTCCAGTGGTCATGTATGGATGTGAGAGTTGGATTGTAATGAAAGCTGAGCACCGAAGAATTGATGCTTTTGAACTGTGGTGTCGGAGAAGACTCTTGAGAGTCCCTTGAACAGCAAGGAGATCCAACCAGTCCTTCCTAAAGGAAATAAGTCCTGAATATTCATTGGAAGGACTGATGTTGAAGCTGAAACTCCAGTATTTTGTCCACCTGATGTGAAGAACTAACTCATCGGAAAAGACCCTGATGCTGGGAAAGATTGAAGGTGGGAGAAGGGGACGACAGAGGGTGCGATGGTTGGATGGCATCATCGGCTCAATGGACATGGGTTTTGGTAAACTCTGGTAGTTGGTGATGGACAGGGAGGCCTGGCATGCTGCAGTCCATGGGTGTCTCAGAGTCGGACACGACTGAGCGACTGAACTAAACTGAATCACAGAGTTGGTTCCCCTGGCAACCAGCCCCTGTCCTTAGGTTAGGCACAAAATTCACCTCCTTAACAACAAAAGATGCCTTTGTCACTCTAATCACTTAGGAAATTTGTGCCAGAAATGGGTACTGAGACCAAATATATATTTCTTATTATAAATCACAATGTCACACTAGTCAGTGAGGCCCCAAATGCAAGAGCATCAAAAGACAGAAAATATAAGAAAAATATAGTTTATTTTGTTTAGTGCTGTAAACTCCCAAAAGATGACTGAAACATAGGTGCAGGTTTCTGGAAATCTTCGCTTTCTAACTGGAAGAGTGGCTGAGAGAAGTGGAAACACTTTTTCTTTTTCCATTGTCTTAGACTCTGTAATTAAAATTTGACTTGACATTCTTCCTTAGACTTGGGGTTGACAGACCAAATTTTCTTGCTCTGTCCAGTTTTAAAAGAAAAGATTCTTGTAAATGTGTTGTACTTTACAGATATTCTTAGTAAACTTTGGCAAGGATGTGGCTCAGAATGAAACTACTCTGTTCAGCTGTAAATGCAGACTTAAGACTTGTAAAGTAGTTGAAGAAAAGCTATGTGAGAAGAGAAAATATGCACTGTTATCACTGGTGAGCTGATCCTTTCTGGAACCTAAAACTGGGCCAGCAAACTGTTTCAACTCATCCCAATTGAAAATGAGAATGAGATGGATGGGATAAAACTGAAAATGGAGAAGTGAGAAGCTTAAGGAGATTGTAAGGGTATGGCACCCCACTCCAGTACTCTTGCCTGGAAAATCCCATGGACGGAGGGGCCTGGTGGGCTGCAGTCCATGGGGTCGCTAGGAGTCGGACACGACTGAGTGACTTCACTTTATGTTTTCACTTTCATGCATTGCAGAAAGAAATGGCAACCCACTCCAGTGTTCTTGCCTGGAGAATCCCAGGGACGGGGGAGCCTGGTGGGCCGCCGTCTATGGGGTCGCACAGAGTCGGACATGACTGAAGCAACTTAGCAGCAGCAGCAAGGGTATTTAGGAATGCTGCTGCTGCTGCTAAGTTGCTTCAGTCATGTCCGACTCTGTGCGACCCCATAGATGGCAGCCCACCAGGCTCCCCCGTCCCTGGGATTCTCCAGGCAAGAACACTGGAGTGGGTTGCCATTTCCTTCTCCAATGCATGAAAGTGAAAAGTGAAAGTGAAGTCGCTCAGTCATGCCCAACTCTTATCGACCCCATGGACTGCAGCCCACCAGGCTCCTCCGTCCATGGGATTTTCCAGGCAAGAGTACTGGAGTGGGGTGCCATTGCCTTCTCTGGTATTTAGGAATATATGGTCCCAAAAGGACATTTATCAGAAATCAAAGGGACAATTCTCTTTTCCACATGAGGGAAATCATCTTTTGCTGCTGTTGGCATATTTTTCTGAGTATCTCTTGGCTAAATTTTCAAAATAGCAGAAGAATCAGTTTATCAATATATAGTGGGTTTAGCGCATTACTTAGAAATGTTGATATCATAGACTCTTAGACATATACATTTTAGGAATTAGAAAATTAATCCTATATATATGTAGAAACTGATTCTGAAAACAGTTATATTGCTAATACAGTCAAGTTATTCCATTACTAGACACCATGTGGTGTTAATTTGAATGGCTAGATAAGTATACTGCCCCTTAAAGAAATGCGTGTGTGCTAAATCACTTCAGTTGTGTCCAAATCTTTGCAACCACATGGTCTGTAGTCCGCCAGGCTCCTCTATCTGTGGGATTCTCCAGCCAGGAATACTGGAGTGGGTTGCCATGCCCTTCTCCAGGGGATCTTCCTGACCCAGGGATCGAACCTGCAGTCTCTTACATCTCCTGCATTGGCAGGTGGGTTCTTTACCACTAGTGCCACCTGGGAAGCCCCTTTAATGATATGGTTTGGTCCAAAAGATAAAATTAAAGATAAGTAGAGAAAAAATGAACTAAGAAACATGTCTAACAGAATTTTCCACCTGGAAATCAAGCAGTAATCTTGATTTAAAATTAGTTCTCAAAGCCTGCATTTTTATAAACTCTATAGAGGGGCCAAGAAGGGAAAGGCTACCCACTCCAGTTTTCTGGCCTAGAGAATTCCATGGACTCATGGGGTCACAAAGAGTTGGACACGACTGAGTGACTTTCACTCACTCATAGAGGGTCCATGGTTATTTTCTGATGAGAGCCCGGATTGTCAGCATACTAGGGTGCTAGTTGTACTGCAAGACGCTTTTCAGGCTGTAAGATGAAAAATGTGACTGACTTTAACAGTGAGTGTATTTTAATATATTACATATTAATATAATATATGGCATACACAATTTGGTAAATTAACTGTACAACAATTCCAGAATTGGATAATTTAGCAGCTGGTCCATCTCATGAAGGATCCATCCTTTCTGTCTTGTTGTTCTGCCATCTCCAGATGCTAACTTGATGGCTCATTCCTGGAAGAAAGACAGAGAGAACACTCATTTTTTTCATTTACCTTCTGAAGAGATAGGAAAAAATTTCCAAAGGCATGCCTGTTATTGACCTCCTCAACCACAGTGGTTACATGGTTGGTTCAAGCCAATCCTGATTTACACCCCTGGGGCTGGAAAAAGTCCAATCTCCCTTAAAGTTTATGGCCCATTGAGTTCTCAAAATACTTGGGTTTTGAGAGCAGGGGAAAATGGATTTCAGACCAACCATTCTTTCAAGAAGGCAGTGTGTCTGACGGTCAGTGGGGCACAAAGAAGGGTTTGTATCACTCCTTCTCCCACCATTTATATCAGCTTCTCCCTGATAGCTCAGTTGGTAAAGAATCCGCCTGCAATCCAGGAGACCCCAATTTGATTCCTGGATTGGGAAGATCCCCTGGAGAAGGGAACAGCTACCCACTCCAGTATCCTGGCCTGGAGAATTCCATGGGGTTGCAAAGAGTTGGACACAAGTGAATGATTGTCACTTTCTCCCACCCCATTATAAAAAGGAATCCTTATTATTCACAAGTTGTTCCAAATACTGAGATGAATGTTGCTTTTGTCATTTTCACTTAGGCTTGGCTATTTTTCTGGATAGAAGTAAAATAAGTAATTACTTTCTGTTGCTTTAACTGCAAGAGGATTTAAATGCAGCTCTCATGTGACTCTGATCCCTATTCCCGAAGCTACTAAGCTTAAATCCCTCAATCGGCTCAGCCAGTCCTTATGGTTTCCAAATCCTTTACTATGTCTTCTCACTACACATTTTTTATTTCTCGTTGATGAACTAGGAGAAACTCAACTTTCAAAACCTACCTCTGGAAAGCCTTTTCAAATTCCTTGTGGTCATTCTGCACCCCCTTCTCTGGTGTTGTCCTCTCATGCCTCCTCAGTACCAACATATACTGAACTCAACATGCAGTCATTATGCCAAAGGCTTCATCGAGTGTCTCACTTAGCCTTCACAGGAACCCTATGGGACAGTTAAAACTTTATCTCAGTTTCATAAATGACAACACTGAGACACAGAGAGGTTAAGTCATTTGTGAGGTCACACAGTATATAAATGGTGAGACCCGGATTCAAAACCAGATGATTAGACTCCAGGGTCCTGGCTCATGAGCATTAGATTCTACAACCTGCTATGCTCTTATCTCCAGAGTTCTTCTTGCCAAGTGACTGGAACATAGTGAACACTTTACAAATGCTAAATGAATGACTGACGATTTTTCTCTTCTGTAGAATATAATTTATTATGTGATGCCTGGTATTGAAAACACTGCTCCAAATGGCTTTTGACCAGAACAAAATAAATAGCACGTGTGGGAAGCCAGATAATGCTCCCTCCCAAAACTGTCTATATCCTAATCCCCAGAAACTGTGAATGCTGTGCTACAGTCCATGGGGTAGCAAAGAGTCAGACAGGACTAAAATCACTCACTCAATGACAGCTAGCCGTCTTCTCGTCCTCTTGATGTTCGGCACGTTGAGTTTTCAGACTACAGACAGATTAATCTACAAATATAGATGCTCTCTTCTCATTTTTTAAAGGCTCTTAGTTGGCATCTGCCCCCACATGTTGTTCAAACCCTCTGGATTGTCACCGCCATCCTATGCCTGTTGTTTGCACTCACTGATGCTGCTACCTTAGAAGTCTGTTTCCCAAGAGCCCATTCACAAGAAAAAACAAATTCCCCCATAGGCTTGGGACTGTATTCTCATCACAGAACCTAACATTATGCATTTGGATGTAGTTAGAAATTGTTTTTAATCTAAATTTCTAAAACATCTGTGTATGGGAGAGAAAAAGAAAATTTATCTGAAGTTAAACCATAAAGCACCTTTAAAGTATTTTGAATCCTGAAAATCAGTGATAGAATGAAATTTCTGACCTCAAGCTAATAGATCCTTGCACTTATTAAATAGGATATAAAATATTTATTGGATGACTCAATGGACATGAGTTTGGGTAAACTCCGGGAGTTGGTGATGGACAGGGAGGCCTGCTGTGCTGCAGTCCATGGGGCTGTAAAGAGTCGGACACGACTAAGCGACTGAACTGAACTGAAAATATTTATTATTGTGTCTTGCCTACCTATCTACATTTGTGTTTTGTTAAGAACCTTGTTATTCCTCCTATGAATCGGAGATATCATCTGTCTCACAGTCCTTTAATAAAGTCTTTAACTTGGGAAGTCGGTATATTTAATTCCCTAAACCGTTTTTGAAGTGGCATCAGCTACTTCTGGAAACCTATTAGAAATAAAAATTCCCAGGCCACACTCTAGTTCCACAGAATTAGAAACCCTGAGGTGGGGATGACAATCTGGAGCAATAATTAGGCTATTGAGCTATGTTAGGCGGCCAGGAGAATGTAAGAACTCTAAAGCTCTTTTAGGAAAAGTCATTCATATTTCAGTGGCTAAGAAACTTGGGTAAGATTGTCTTCTGGCAAATTCTAAGTAAGTGCATGTCATTTTAAGCAAACACTAGAAAAGAAAAATATTTAGGAAAAAATAGACCAGGAAGATTATTTTTTTGCATAAAGCAAATTTCCAAAGTTATCTCTCCAAGTTCTCCCAGGAAGTTGTTTCCTCTAGTTTCCACCAGGCTGTTTATCTCCAGCAGTTACAAAACCCTGATAAACAGTGTTAGTCTACAAGTATGCTCATTTGCAATCATCATCATGTTGGGAATTTTGGACATTCACCACTGTGTTCTTTGAACTTAGCCAATGTATGACACAGAATCTCAGAAAGTGTTTGTAGTCTGAAACTTATGAGCCTATTTCCCTCATATCACTTCTCAAGGCAGAAACTCCAGTGTCTAGGATTCTGTATGTTTAATGCCTCAATTGTCATTGTGCTGGGCATACAGTAGGTTCTCGATAAACCTATAAATGACTAAATCAATGAAACCCTGATTGTTCACTTGCTGTCGTGTCCAACTCTTTGCGAACCCCATGAACTGCAGTATGCCGGGCTTCCCTGTCCTTCACTTTCTCCTGGGGTTTGCTCAAACTCATATCCATTGAGTCAGTGATGCCATCTAAACCATCTCATTCTCTGCCACCCCTTCTCTTCATGCCCTCAATCTTTCCCAGCATCAGAATTGACTGGTGTGCAGAATGGCTGCGATCCAAAAGTCTACAAATAATAAATGCTGGAGAGGGTGTGGAGAAAAGGGAACCCTCTTACACTGTTGGTGGGAATGCAAACTAGTACAGCCACTATGGAGAACAGTGTGGAGATTCCTTAAAAAACTGGAAATAGAACTGCCTTATGATCCAGCAATCCCACTGCTAGGCATACACACTGAGGAAACCAGAAGGGAAAGAGACACGTGTACCCCAATGTTCATCGCAGCACTGTTTATAATAGCCAGGACATGGAAGCAACCTAGATGTCCATCAGCAGATGAATGGATAAGAAAGCTGTGGTACATATACACAATGGAGTATTACTCAGCCATTAAAAAGAATACATTTGAATCAGTTCTAATGAGGTGGATGAAACTGGAGCCTATTATACAGAGTGAAGTAAGCCAGAAGGAAAAACATAAATACAGTATACTAATGCATATATATGGAATTTAGAAAGATGGTAACAATAACCCTGTGTATGAGACAGCAAAAGAGACACTGATGTATAGAACAGTCTTATGGACTCTGTGGGAGAGGGAGAGGGTGGGAAGATTTGGGAGAATGACATTGAAACATGTAAAATATCATGTAAGAAACGAGTTGCCAGTCCAGGTTCGATGCACGATACTGGATGCTTGGGGCTAGTGCACTGGGACGACCCAGAGGGATGGTATGGGGAGGGAGGAGGGAGGAGGGTCCAGGATGGGGAACACATGTATACCTGTGGCGGATTCATTTTGATATTTGGCAAAACTAATACAATTATGTAGAATTTAAAAAAAAAAAAAAAGATTGCATGTGGAAATGGAAAAAAAAAAAAAAAAGAATTGACTGGTGTGATCTCCTTGCAGTCTAAGGGATTCTTAAGAGTCTTCTCCAGTACCACAGTTTGAAAGGATCAATTCTTCCATGCTCTGCCTTCTTTATGGTCCAACTCTCACATCCATACATGATTACTGGGAAAACCATAGGTTTAACTAGACGGACCTTTGTTGGCAAAGTGATGTCTTTTCTTTTTAATCCTCTGTCTATGTTTGTCATAGTTTTCCTTCCAAGGAGCAAACATCTTTTAATTTCATGACTGCAGTCACCATCCATAGTGATTTTAGAGCCCAAGGAGAGGAAATTTGTCACTGCTTCCACTTTTCTCCCTTCTATTTGCCATTAAGTGATGGGACTGGATATTGTGATGTTAGTTTTTTTAATATTGAGTTTTAAGCCAGGTTTTTCACTCTCCTTTTCACCTTCATCAAGAGGCTCTTTAGATCCTCTTTGCTTTCTGCTATTAAAGTGATACCATCTGCATATCTGAGGTTGTTGATATTTCTCCTGGCAATCTTGGTTCCAGCTTGTAACTCATCATGCCTGGCATTTTGCATGATGTGCTCTGCATATAAGTTAAATAAGCAGGGTGACAATAAACAGCCTTGACCTACTCCTTTCTCAGTGTTGAACCAGTCAATTGTTCCATGTAAGGTTCTAACTGTTGCTTCTTGAGCTGCAAACAGGTTTCCCAGGAAACAGTTAAGATGGTCTGATAAGAGTTTTTCACAGTTTGTTATGATTCATACAGTCAAAGGCTTTAGCATAGTCGATGAAACAGAAGCAGATGTTTCCTGGAATTCCCTTGCTTCCTTTATGACCCAGCAAATGTTGACAATTTAATCTCTGGTTCCTCTGCCTTTTAACCCAGTTTGTATATCTGGAAGTTCTTGATTCAAGTACTGCTGAAGCCTAGCTTGAAGGATTTTGAGCGTAACCTTACTAGCAGAGGAAGTGAGTACAGCTGTCTGGTAGTTTGAACATTCTATAGTCCTGTCCTTCTTGGGAACTGGCATGAAAATTGACCTTCTCCTGTCCTGTGGCCATTGCTGGGTTTTCCAAATTTGCTAATATATTGAGTGCAGTGCTTTAATAGCATCATCTTTTAGGATTTTAAATAGCTCTGGTGGAACTCCATCGCTTCCACTAACTGAGTCCCTTTTAATTCAAAAATTGAGAATAATAGAAACCCTAAAACACCATCACTATCAGGGTTCTGATGAAAATGGTGTACAATCACCCTTTACAAGAGAGTTTTTATTGTCACTTCTCAGAAAAACTACTGGAGGAGGGTCAAGCATTCTAAGTATTTTGATATGCTTCTAAGCAAGTTTCTACTGCATGTAAAAAATCCTAAAACATGTTTTGAAATTTTGGTTACAAATAAATAGGTGCTTATTGTGCAAATCAAACATTCAGAAATTTATAATTTAGAAAGAAAAGTCCTCCATGAATACATCCTCCAGAGGTGGTTCATGTTCATGGCTGGTGTGTATCCCCTTAGACACCTTCTGTTAGTGTTCTAACATAAGTTTTATTATAACCATCATTATTTCTATTACTTTTTTATTTTTTTACATCTCACAATAACAGGATCCTACTAGGCAACCTGTTTAGCAACTTGCTGCTAAAATTTAATAATATCTTAGACATTATTCCAAGTCATTAGATGCAGGACTAGTTCATGGTTTTAGTGATTACACAGAAATCTCTTGTATATGTGATCCCTACAACTCCAATCCCTTAGCAATGGTTGTTTGACTCATTCTGGTATCTCTTCATTATATTTAATAAGCAATAAGAAAGTGAAGTCACTCAGTCGTGTCCAACTCTCTGCGACCCCATGGACTGTAGCCTACCAGGCTTCTCTGTCCATGGGATTTTCCAGGCAAGTGTACTGGAGTGGGCTGCCATTAATAAGCAATATCTAAATGGCAATTCTTAAACACAACTTTGCATAACTATGTAAGGTGTCTGCAACAGAAGTTTCTATCAGTGGAACTGCTACAATAAAGTATACATTGTATACATAAAGTATATATAATGTATACATAAAGTATATATTCTACAGTAAAGTGTTCATGTTTAAAATTATAATTGACTTTATTAAAATATCCTTTGGAAAAACCTCACCAGTTTGCATTTGCACCAAAAGCACGAGAAATTATCTTCACACTAAGTTTTAATAATCATGATTTTCACCAATAAGTGTAAATGATATATAGCTTTAAATTTGATTAGTGAAGTCAAGATTCTTTTCAAATTTACTAGAATGTAAGCTCCAAAGAGCCAGAAATTACTGTCTGTTTTCTTCACTGCTATTAATATATACCTGTTTAGAATGGTATCTGGCACATAGCAGGCATACATATTTGTTTAATTAAGTAATGTTTATTTTTCTCCTCAGACTGCTGTTATTTCCATGTAGTTTCCCTATTTTTCTACTAAATTCTTGATTTTTTTTTTTTTTTTTTTTGCCTCCTAAGAGCTCTTGGCCTAATAAGAAGAGAAACCATTTGATATGTGCTGCAAGTATTTTTTCCCAGCTTGTCTTTTTATTTTTTGGTGTATTTTATCTTTAGAAACTGCATTTTTGTGAAGTCAAATGTATTAACCTTTTTCTTCAAGCTTCTTTCATGCCTAGTTTTTCCCACTTCAAAATAAAAGCAAGATTCACATAGATTTTCCTCTTGTTCTTTCAATGTGGGCTTAAGGGTTTTATTTTTGTTTTCATCTGATATTTTTATCTGGTCTCTATTGATTGGAAAAACACACTGTATAGAATAAAGAGCATACAGGTAAGGAATCACCAAGTTAAAGAATTCAAATTTGTACCTAAACACGGATGCATTTTTATTTGACACTTTTTTACTGTCTTTCCCAAACACAAATAACTTTGTTAGTGTCTTTTTAAAAATTACAAATATTACTCATATACATTATAAATATCACAAGTTAGAAACATTTAGAGTATACAGCAAAAAATCCTCCTTCCCTTTCTTCCTCTGCCACTGTAATTCTAGAAGAAATCTCTGTCAACATTTTGTCGTGTAGTCTTTAGGACCTTTTCTTACGTACTCACAAATATATACACACGTCAGTGATCCTTTATTTTTTCTGCTTGATATAAATGAATTGCACAATATGTTTTATGAATGTAGAACTTCTAAAGCCAATATAATGGCTGTCATCATATTAGTATATGTATATGCAGATTTCTAATGGTTTTGCAATAGTTGCATTCATTTTTCCAGGCCAGAATACGGAAGTGGGTAACTGTTCCCTTCTCCAGGTATCTTCCCAACCCAGGGATCAAATCCAGGTCTCCCACATTGCAGGCAGATTCTTTACCAGCTGAGCCACAAGGGAACCCCAAGAACACTAGAGTGGGTAGCCTATCCCATCTCCAGCGGATCTTCCCAACCCAGGAATCAAACTGGGGTCTCCTGTATTGCCCATGGATTGTTTACCAAAGGAGCTATCAGAGAAACCCAGGATATACTACCATAATATAATTAATCACTTTCTATTCTTTCTATTATTTTCCTGTTTTTAAACATTACAAGTAATGCTTCTATGACCAACCCCATACATATTTTTGTGTTCTTATGTAATTATTTATGCAGGATGGAGTCCTAAAACATAAAATTGCTGATTTGAAAGGAACATGCATTTACAGCAGACTAGAGTTTGGGACGGAGAAAGCAATGGCAACCCACTCCAGTACTCTTGCCTGGAAAATCCCATGGGCAGAGGAGCCTGGTGGGCTGCAGTCCATGGGGTCGCTAAGAGTCGGACACGACTGAGCTACTTCACTTTCACTTTTCACTTTCAGGCATTGGAGAAGGAAATGGCAACCCACTCCAGTGTTCTTGCCTGGAGAATCCCAGGGACGGGGGAGCCTGGTGGGCTGCCGTCTATGGGGTCGCGCAGAGTTGGACACGACTGAAGCGACTTAGCAGCAGCAGAGTTTGGGAAACACAGAGAAGCCTTTGTGCCACTCATAGCCCACTGTAATGACTCCACCTTGCACTCTGCTTCAGGAGTGCTATGGAAAATATTTTCTTTTAAGTATAAATTTTTGAACATAAAAATATAGTTAATTATTTGAGTGTAGGTTTATGTACACTTTGCCCAGCAATTCCGCTTTTAGGGATCCATCCTATAGCAACACTCCCATGAAATGAAGTAGCAAAAGTTCAGCCCTGTAAACCAGTTATGAGACAAATGTGTTAGTTTAAAATGTCATAATTTTTATCATTAATGGTCTGAGAGCTCTGAGTGAAGTGACCTGTATATTTTGCTTGAATTATCAGTCACAGGACTGGATATTAGCAGAGCATCTTCATAGATAGATGGGGAGGGGGCATATCTGCTAGGACAGTGATCCAGGCATTGAATGCTTCTCAGAATTGAACAAGAGCTCTGAGCAAGCTGCTCTAAGATACAGCAGCTTTGTGCACTGCCCCACACAACTCCGGGGGTGGGGGGTGGTGGGGGGCTACTATCTTGGGGGAGGGGCTGTCCTGCCATCAGGGGGTGCTGTGAAGGGAGTTACCCAGCAATCAGGAAGGCCAACCTCTTCATTGATGGGGTAACTGGGAGTTGGTTGAGAGATTTCAGGTCCTTTCCCTTCCGATCCTCATTCCTAAATCACTTGGCTTGAGGCCAGAACTATCTTGCAGGGAGAAAAGTCAAGGAACTTTAATGAGGGTTTTGAAATTCAAATCCCAAACAACTTTTTACATCTGATCAGTTCAGTTCAGTCATTCAGTCCTGTCCGACTCTGCAACCCCATGGACTGCATCACACTAGGCCTCCCTATCCATCACCAACTCCCAGAGGTTACTCAAACTCATGTCCGTTGAGTCCGTGATGCCATCCAACCATCTCATCCTCTGCTGGCCCCTTCTCCTCCCGCCTTCAATCTTTCCCACCATCAGGGTCTTTTCAAATGAGTCAATTCTTCCCATCAGGTGGCCAAAGTATTGAAGTTTCAGCTTCAGCATCAGTCCTTCCAATGAATATTCAGGACTGATTTCCTTTAGGATGGACTAGTTGGATCTCTTTGCAGTCCAAGGGGTTCTAAAGAGTCTTCTCCAACACCAGAGTTCAAAAGCATTAATTTTTTGGAGCTCAGCTTTCTTTATAGTCCAACTCTCACATCCATATATGACCACTGGAAAAATCATAGCTTTGACTAGACGGACCTTTGGCATAGTAATGTCTCTACTTTTTAATAAGCTCTCTAGGTTGGTCATAGCTTTTCTTCCAAGGAGCAAGCATCTTTTAATTTCATGGCTGCAATCACCATCTGCAGTGATTTTGGAGCCCCCAAAATAAACTCTCTCACAGTTTCCACTGTTCCCCATCTATTTGCCATGAAGTGACGGGACCAGATGCCATGATCTTCGTTTTCTGAATGTTGAGCTTTAAGCCAACTTTTTCACTCTCCTCTTTCACTTTCATCAAGAGGCTTTTGAGTTCCTCTTCACTTTCTGCCATAAGGGTGGTGTCATCTGTATATCTGAGGTTATTGGTATTTCTCCCAGCAATCTTGATTCCAGCTTGTGCTTCTTCAGCCCAGCATTTCTCATGATGTACTCTGCATATAAGTTAAATAAGCAGGGTGACAATATACAGCCTTGATGTACTCCTTCCCTGATCTGATAGCAGCCACCAAACTGCCCTCTAAAAAGGAAGTAGTTCTTTACACTTACTTGAATAGATTCCTTGCCACCTTTGCCAGAAATTCATTAACTCACTTATTTTTAAAAAAAGATTCACTTATTTTATTTTTGGCTGTGCTGGGTCTTTGTTGCAGTGTTCAGGCTTCTCCTTGTGGTGGCTTCTCTTGTCACGGAGCATGACTCTAGAGCAGTTGAGTTCCAGTAGTTGCAGCATCTGGGCTGCATAGTTGTGAAACCCACATCCCCTGCACTGGCAGGAAGATTCTTAAGCACTGGATAGCTAGTGGAGCTCTCATTAACTCTTTCACCACCCCCCCCCTTTTTTTTTGCTTATCTGATTTCTCATTACTGTTCAGATTTTTTCACATAGTTTTATTATTTAAAAAAGACACTAAAATTTTTGCAAGTTTTTGGATAATTTGTATTTCTTCAGTGAATTGCTTGCTGATGTTCTGTGCTCTATTTTTAAATGGGTTGTCTTATTTTTTGTTTTTTGATCCATAGGAATTCTTAATTTATTCTGGATATTAACCATTTTTAATAATATTGCAATCATTTTCCATCAGCTGTCTTAATTGTGCCTCCCATCATATAGATACTGACATGCTCCTGTGCTTAGAACACTTTGAGCCCCAGTTCCACCCTCCTCTGCTAGCTTGTTGAAAGAGAGTAAATACAGTCCCTGATAACTACTGAGCCACTAAGACCTCTGAAACCTTGACAGGACAAGCACAATCAGGAGACACTATCATTTATGAAGTGGCAAATAAGCTTTCTGGTAGACTTGAATTCCTTTCTCATGCACTCACAATTCTGGGGAAAACAATACAATGTTTATTTATGTATGCAAACATGTAGCTGATACCCTGCTCTGGAATAGAGATGTTGGAGAAGTTAGGGTTCGCTTGAGAGTACTAACTGCCACTTTCTACATTGCTGGCAGAGTCATAGCTCTAAGTTAAGATTTACATTCCTTACACACTGGTTTATTATTTTTGAGATCCACATATCCTTGAATTGTCTTTTTGGCTGCACCAGGCAGTGTGATAGGTCTTAGTTTCCTGTGCTTAGTCACTTGGTCGGCTTTGACTCTTTGTGACCCCATGGACTGTAGTCCACCAGGCTCCTCTGTCCATGGAAGTCTCCAGGCAAGAATACTAGAGTAGGGTGCCATTACCTGCTCCAGGGGATCTTCCGGAATAAGGGGTGGATCCTGTGTCTCTTACATCTCCTGCACTGGTAGGTGGATTTTTTTACCACTGTGACAAATAATTGCTTGTAGGAGATAAAACCACAAGATAATCAGAAGACAGATCTGGCAGGATCTTTACCTAGAGTTGGAAGAAGGACTGTATGTTGGTCAAGTTCAGTCTTGAGCCAGGTACTGTTTAAAACTAAATCCCCCAAGCCTTGAGAATGTTAAGTTCAGTTCAGTTAAGTTGCTCAGTTGTGTCCTACTCTTTGCAACCCCATAGATTGTAGCACACCAGGCCTCCCTGTCCATCACCAACTCCCCAGGACTGATTTCCTTTAGGATGGACTGGTTGGATCTCCTTGCAGTCCAAGGGACTTTCAAGTCTTCTCCAACAACACAGTTCAAAAGCATCAATTCTTCGGTGCTCAGCTTTCCTTAGAGTCCAACCCTCACATCCATACATGACCACTGGAAAAACCATAGCCATGACTAGACAGACCTTTGTTGGCAAAGCAATGTCTCTGCTTTTTAATATGCTGTCTAGGTTGGTCATAACTTTTCTTCCAAGGAGCAAGCATCTTTTAATTTCATGGCTGCAGTCACCATCTGCATGATTTTGGAGCCCACAAAAATAAAGTCTGACACTGTTTCCATTGTTTCCCCATCTATTTCCCCTGAAGCGATGGGACCAGATGCCATGATCTTAGTTTTCTGAGTGTTGAGGTTTAAGCCAACTTTTTCATTCTCCTCTTTCACTTTCATCAAGAGGCTCTTTAGTTCTTCTTCACTTTCTGCCATAAGGGTGGTGTTATCTGCATTTCTGAGGTTATTGCTATTTCTCACTGCACTCTTGATTCCAGCTTGTGCTTCATCCAGCCCAGCATTTCTCATGATGTACTCTGCATGTAAGTTAAATAAGCAGGGTGACAATATACAGCCTTGATGTACTCCTTTTCCTATTTGGAACCAGTCTGTTGTTCCAAGTCCAGTTGTAACTGTTGCTTCCTGACCTGCATACAGGTTTTTCAAGAGGCATGTCAGGTAGTCTGGTATTCCCATTTCTTTCAGAATTTTCCACAGTTTATTGTGATCCACACAGTCAAAGGCTTTGCCATAGTCAATAAAGCAGAAATAGATGTTTTTCTGGAACTCTCTTGCTTTTTTGATGATCCAATGGATGTTGGCAATTTGATCTCTGGTTCCTTTGCCTTTTCTAAATCCAGCTTGAACATTTGGAAGTTCATAGTTCGTGTACTGTTGAAGCCTGGCTTGGAGAATTTTGAGCATTACTTTGCTAGCATGTGAGATGAGTACGACTATGCAGTAGTTTGAGCATTCTTTGGCATTGCCTTTCTTTGTGATTGGAATGAAAACTGACCTTTTCTAGTCCTGTGGCCCCTGCTGAGTTTTCCAAATTTGCTGGCATATTGAGAATGTTAAAGAAAACATTTTTTTTCCCCCATAAACTTAAAAGAGGATATTGTGTGAAAGAGGTCTCTTGTCACTTTGTATCTCCAGTCCTGGGATTCATCTACTATGATCTGATGTGACCTGCTGAGAGTATGCCCCTACAAGTAGGTCTCTTCTGCATAGAGTAGACAGTCCTATGTCAATCATGCCAAGAAAGCCTGCTCTTGGTCTAGGGTGTGAGAATTTGGAAGGCAGATCATATATTGGGGTCAGGAAGAAATACTACTTTCTTGAACTTTAGACTGTGATTCTCCAGAGTGCTGAATGGCACTCCAGGCTGGCGTGGGGAACCTGGCTTTCACCGGTCCCGGGATACCCTGGGATACATCCCATCAAACAATGTCATTTTAATTCAAAGAGATCACACCATCTGTAATTAAAAAACAAACCTAGCAAACTGGTCCAACCCTATGTGTACACTGCCTAAATATTATGGTTTCAAGGACCTTTAAAAGACCCTGCATGTCCCAATAGTTCTCTATTTCCTGGCCCTTCCCCTCCCACTTTATTAGAATAAATCATCTATACAAAGGCTGAGTTAATTATCTTTACATTGTGAAAACATTGTAGCCCAGAGACTGCTACAAATTTACCCTGCTTAATTCTTTACCACCTTCCACAAGAATTCAAAAATTTTACATAGTTGCAATCATGTGCCCATGAAATAATGTATTCTGCATTAAAAAAAATCTTTGACATGTCAAAAGCACCTGCCCAGATAGTTACATAACAGGCAAAGCATTCTGGAAAGAGAGCTGATTTTGGTTCTAGGTACTTTCATTCAAATCACAGCTCCAAAATGGGTTGGTATGATCTTGGGCATATTACATAACCTCCTGACTCCACTTTGTCATTTCTGGGATAAGATTATTCTGGTTTGCGGGATGAACTGGAGGAACAGACATGATACATGAAGGGTAGCTGACTCATGGTAGGAAAGAACTGGTAGTTAATATCCATACTTCCTGATTTTTTTTTGTGATAAGCATTGTGCCAAGAACTCTCTACCTCATCATCTATTTTAATCCTCATCACAACCCGTGAAGAGAGGTTGTACTCTCTCACTTTACAAAAGGAAGCACGTTGAGGTTAAGTCACTTGTTCAAGGTCACACAGGACAGAGGAGGCAGTGGAATTTGAACTAGGTCATGGTGAGTAGTGTCTTCTTGGCCAATACTGACTATGAAGAAGCACAAATGTCACCTAAGAATAATGGACTGCCTCTTCCCTTAGCACATGACTTTGCAGATTCAAGAATCCTAGGAAAGGGACTTCCCTGGCAGTCTACTGTTTAAGACTTCACCTTCCAATGCCTGGTCAGGGAGTCAAGGTCTCATGTGCCCTGGGGATGAAACACTAAAACATAAAATAGAAGCAATATTGTAACAAATTCCACAGAGACTAACAAAAAATGGTCCACATCTTAAAAAAAAAAAAAGTCCTAGGAAAGCTAGAGAGTAGGAGGTAAAATCACTGCTTTAATTCTGAAGATGATGAACATAAGAAGGGTAATAAACTCAGCAGAACCTAAAAGAGCATAGTAACTTCAAGAAAAATGGGCCCAGTTGGACAAATACCCTCTTCCTTGTGGTTCAGTCAGTAGAGAATTTGCCTGCAATGCAGAAAACCACCTAAAATGCAGGAGGCCCAGATTCATTTCCTGGGTGAGGTGAGGAAGATTCCTTGGGGGAAGGAAATAACCCACTTCAGTATTCTTGCCTGGAAATTCCATGGACAGAGGAGCCTGGAGGTCTACAGTCCATGGGGTCTCAAAGAGTCAGACACAGTTGAGGAACTAATCCATCACCACCACTCAGATGTCTGAGGTACCACCTTTGTAATTACAAAATCTGTGTGGGTTACTACAAAGGCAATTTGTAGAAAGGGTACGGGTTGGGGAATTCCTGAACTCTCTGGGTTTTTTTGATTGTGTGTGTGTGCTCAGCCGAGTCGGATTCTTTGATAAAATTGGGAAAATAACAAGTGCTGCCTCCTAGGGCTGTTGTTAAAATCAACACCAACACCAGAAGGTCCATCACAAAGGACTTTGTTTCAGGGCCTGACACGTTACTCACTCTGAACTGCACCCAAGTCTGTGGCTCTTCTCCCAGGGCATATGATTTATTTCACAAACACTGACATTTAAAAAATACAGCTATCCAAGTATCATCACTATAGTACACGCATTTCTCAAGGGAGACCTATTTTAACAAGCAAATACACATTTCGTCTTCCTTCCCCCTAACGCATCGTTTCCTCCAAAAGACAAAAAGCACTAACACATTTGTCCTTGAAGGGCAGAGCCCAGAAATTCTGGTCTCTCTGGACACTCCCGCCCTTTCTGCTGGGGACCAACCGCCTGCCCCGCCTCGTGTCACAGAAGTCCCCGCCGAGCCAAGCAAAAAGTGTTTACTTCTGCCGCCTGCCAGCCCGGCGGGGAGGAGAAAGCTCCCTAGCCGCCCCTCTCTTTCTCCCCTGCAGCTTTCAAACAAACCGGGGCGGGAAAGGAGTGTCTCCTTGGCTGTGGAACCTGATCCTCCTACCTCGTCCAAAGCCACCCGCCGCTTTCCCCGGGCCTTCCCTTGGTGATTTTCCTGTCCGGGACGCCCGGGGAGGGCGCGTGGCTGGAGTCCCGCCAGCCGGAAAGGTAGGGGCTCGGCCGCGCTCCAGCCTCGCCCGCCCGGGGACGCCGGGCCCCAGCGGCTCTCTCTGCACCTCACTGCCCCGCACCTTCCTCGGCGCACTCGGCGGCGGCCACAGCCGCTGCCGCGAGAGGAGCTTCCCCGCGACTCCGGAGGCGCTCGGCGCAGTCGCCGAGGATCCGGCCCCGGGCGCTGTGGGCAGCGCACGCGCCGCCGGGCGCCTCGGATTTCTCGCTGGTCCCCCGCCGGGTCTGGGAGACTGCCTCCTTCCCGGGCCGCCGCTGAGCCGCGCTACCGTCCTCCGGTTTCCGCCGGCTCGATGCTGCGGCTGCCGCGGGAGAGGCAGCACCCGGCTGGAGAGAGCGGCTGCGGGCGAGCTCCCGGCCCCGGAGCCCCGCGCGCCTCTGCGGTCTTCGCGCCTGGGCCTCGGCGAGTAACTCTCCCCAGCCCGCTTCGCTGCGGGTTGGCATCGGCGGGGGGAGGGTGGGGGAGGGAGGTTGGGGGTGGGGAGATCCGCGGGCTTTGCCTCTGAGGCTGAGGATCAGGGGCCGGGGGGCGCGCCTCCATGCACCCTCCCACCCCCAGGAGCCTGCATGCGCTTGCCCGGCGCCCCGGGTTCAGGGAGTGGGGGGCGCGCGGACCCGGGTGCTCACCGGGTAAGGGCGGCTGGGGCGCTGGGCACTGGAGCGGCCGGCGGGGGTGACGGGTTCCTCGCTCACTATTGTTTCTTTGTAAAAGGGGATGTACGCGACCCGGGGCGAGAGGTCTGCAAAGTTCTCTCGTTTTACCTTAGAAAAAATCTACGAGAAACCCTTCTTCCCGCCACAGTGGAACTAGACCTAAAGAAACCAGCTCGGAGGCGATTTGGCGCAAAGTGCAGGGACGAGAAAATTGCAGGGACTTGGCCTGCCGTTCATTTGGGGGAAAGGGGAGAAGAAGCTAGTGGTTTTGAGGCCGAATGCTACCGAGCTCCCTGGCGATCTCAGCTCCTTGTGTGGTGTTATTTGGGCTTGAAAGAGAATCTATAAAAGGCAGTTTTCAGAAAGTAAAAACAAACCCAAAACACCTTTGCGGGGGTGGGGTGGGGGGGTGGGGTGCAGGTCTTCAGTGGAAGGGCGGGGAGAGAGGTTGGTGACCGGGTTGAGGGTGGGGTTGCTGTTCGAAGATGTTGTTTTAAAAACGGTACTTGGGAGTGGTGATGAAAGCGACATCTTGAATGCCAACGTATCGGAAACTCCAGAAGCCGCAGATTCTAAATCCAAAAGTCACACGTGCTTTAAGAGGCCCGCCACCTGAGAACTGTAATTAGGTAGATAGTTAAGAATACTGCGAATCTACCAGAAGCTCCTTGCCCTCTGGCCCCATGTTCACGCTAGTCTCGTGGTTTCTGATAGCTGCTCTTACAAGGCTAGCTTTGATATTTGACTTTCCAGTGATAAAACTTAGTGTCCCGGCTGCAGGCTGAGAAATTATATCTTTTGACTTATATGGAGATGTTACATATTTGGGAAGATCTGGTCAGGTTGCCAGGCTATTTTACATCTGAAACATGATGATTTGACATTTGTAAATTGATTTGTTTTCCCTTCCTTTTAGTCTCACCGCCGACTTTTAGTACGAAAATCTGTAAAGAGCCACTCTTAGATGATCTAGTTTGTCGTCTCCGAATGAGGCTGATTGGCTCGGAAGCACTTTAGATAATGGCAACTTTGGTTTATGAGAAGAGAACTTTTCTCAAAACTGTGTATCTGTTCTGGCATCAAGTGGTCCTTAAACGTGGAGGGGGAGGGCCTTCTCACAGGCCTTTTCTTGAGCAATATTTTCACCACGTTCCTCCCTGGTTGTCACAGTTTCAGGTTGTACCGTGTCTCCGTATTATGGTGTAATAGAATGAGATTGCTGTTTTGATTGTTTCAGTAGATTTGTTGGAGATATTCAATTTGTTCTTATGCCCCAAATCAATACAAATCTTTGGAGCTCAAAAGGAATAGAAATAGTGTTGGCAGAAGAATGACTTTAAGAGACATAGCATTTAAAAAAAATCAGTCTGTCTTTTGTGAAAATTGTAATTTTCAAGTTTTCTCATTTTAAATAATAGTGGCAGCTGTTTGCTTCTGTGCGAGATATTTCTGTGTTCCATATCATATGGAATATTATGAGAGAGAAGTGAAGTAATACTGTGCTTCCCATGTTTCTCTGATAAGCATCATCTGCTAACCATGCAGATTACAATAGGCTTTTTTCCATTGTGATTGCATTCAGAGGCCAGAGACCTGTTTAAGTGCATTCTAGGTGATGCTTATCAAGAAGGAGAGGAAAGCACAAAACTCAGGTGGTTCCCAGTATGGTTCCCAGTATTATCCCCAGTGAGTTCACCTGTGCTAGTTTATTTAATCTTCACAACCACCCTAGGAGAAAGGAATGCTTGACCTTATTTTATAATTAAAACAAACAAACAAACAAACTTGAGCCTGCCCAAGGTTAAGTGACTTAGATTGGATCACAGGAGGGTCGCTTCACTTCTGCCTTGCAGGGGTCCCAGGAAGCCTCTGTAGCAGATGTTCCTCACAGGTTCTTCCATTCATTTGCTTGTCTTTCTCCTGTGCCTTCCACCCTCACTTGTATCCCCCTCTCCTATCTGAACACACCTTCTTAATTACCCCTCAGGCTTGGCTTCTTGAGCAGATGCTCTACATTGTCTTTCCTCTTGTTAGTTTCAGACTTTCAAGGGTTATCTTCTATCTTCTCCACATCTTTGACATGCCCCTTGGGTGGGTTGTGTCTGGCCAGGTTTACAAGGGCCTGTTATTGCCAATAGCTTATGTTCTGAATGTTCTTTTCATTCTGAATATATTTTCAGGGAAGTTCCTTTTTGCCTGGAAGAAATCTTCACAGGGCTACCTCCTCACTATCACTGTTGAATCTCTCTTGCTTATCCTAACTACAGTGGATAACAGCATACACCACAGTTTCCAGTTGAACCCTGATGAGTTAAAGTGTTTAATTTGGAGTGCACTTGATGTATAGAACAAGATGTGTGCATTGGACATAACAGTGTTTTTGTAGAAAGCTATATTTATGGTTCCATGTCAGGGTGTCAGAAGCACAGTTCTCACTGTAGTGGGGTAGCAGGTGTTTTTTCTCCTGATGGTGATTGAATTGGTCAGGAACTTGGCTGCCAGACAGGCGGTCAGGCTAAGAAGCAATGATATTTTGCGGGTGAGGATATGATAAAAGAGAGTGAGGAGCAGTAGGATCTCAGTCTCTTCCCCGTGTTCATATTTCTTTTTTTCTTTTTGGAGATCTTTTGGTCATCCCAGGAGGAATGGGCAGCTTACCACTTACTACCACAACCTTCTGCATCTGATCAGGGTTTTCGTCTTCCTGGACCTTTGGGAAAAAGGAGAAGGAAAGCACCCAACCTTTAGGAAATTTCTTATCATGAACACTAGAAAGCTGAGTGAAGAGTCTCTTCTGTGTTCTCTCTTCTTCCCCCTTTTACCTGAGATGCAATGTGCAAGGGGGATCATTTCATCCAGTTGCACAGAGTAATGCTGGTTTTTGAAGAATTCTTTAAACATTGACTTACTTTTTATGTGATTGGGGATGGAAAGATCTGTGGGAGATGAGAGAATAAGGCCTCCAGGAGAGGAAATGGCAAGGAAGCTGGCGATTTCTCTAAGGGAAGGAAGCAATGTTATTCTCACCCCCGTGGCGTGTGGAAGCAGGCCTGGAATTGGTGTGGTTGTGGGTCATGGTCATAACCATGTGCTTTGATGGGGCAACAAAAGAGGCAGAGAATGGTTTTGCAGTGGCTCTTGAGTGACTTTCTGCAGTCATCTATATGGTGGAACTTGAGATTCAGCCAATATTTATTGCGTCCCTACCATGTACAGGAGATGTTCTAGGTAGGGTGTGCAGCATTGAACAAAACACATTCTTTGCTCTTACAGAGTTTATGTTTCTGTGGGAAATGGAATCAATAAATCAGATACAAATATATGGGAAAACACTTTTCAGATAGAATGAGTGTTATGAAGACAGTTCATTGTGGGGGTGTGCCAGACAGGGTCTGAGGGAAGCTGGTTTAGGGCAGTCAGAGAGCTGCCATGAGGGGGTGGTGTATGAAGAAAGATAGGAATGGTGAGAAGCCAGTCAAGTGAAGAGCATTCTAGGCAGAGGAAACAGTGGCCACAGAGGCCCGGAGGCATAAATGAACTGCGGATGTTTGCAGAACTTGGAGAAGAGTGCAAAAGGGCAAGCTAGGAGGAGAGGAAGTCAGTGAGGTAAGCAGAAGACTGCTTGTGAGATACCTTCAAATCTTAAGAAGGAGTTTGAATTGTGTTTTAATTAGAATAAGATGCCACTGGAGGCTGATTTAGAGATTCAGTCTTTACCTGGTGGTTGATGGACTTTCCTCTTGGGCTTTTTCTTGCTCTCTCTCTCTCTCTCTCACACACACGTTTTCATTCTTCACATTTTTCTTCTCCCCATTAATTGGCCATCACTGATTTCCCTTCCTTGCTCTAGGCCAGGGCACAGGCATGTCCACACTGAGAAGCGGTTCTCAGAGGACTGTGTACAGTTTTTCTCTCATTCACTGAAATAAATCCTTGTACTCACTCAAGCATGAAACGCTCCATCACTAGCTTTGATTGCTCAACTTCTCTCTAGGCTGAATATCTAGTTGTCTCTAAGTCTCTGGGTTGGCTGGTGGCATCTGAAACTAGATATGAAAAACTAAGTTAATCATCTACTCAAATCGATCACAGTTGGTATCGTTTGCAAGTGTGATTGATTTGAGTAGATTAACTTAATTTTTCCCATCTAGTTTCAGATGCCACCAACCAAAAGGACAATGATCGTCTGAAGAGGGGATATTCTATATAATGGGAAACTCTTCCCTTTTCCTGATGCCAGCCCCCTTTCCCCCAGGCTATGCAGGGAGTTACAGTTTCAGTGGAAATGAACTCTTGTAATAGTTGCCATGGGACTATACTATGCCTTAGAAATTTTGTTTCTATCGTTCTTCATAGATAATCTTCTCAGTCTTAGAGTAACACTTAAATCATGAAAATTTATGACCAAGGCAGTACTTCCTAGTAGCACTGGTTTATCAGAAATGAACAGAGGCATTTTATCAGGTATCCTTTGATTCCAAGATAGCTCATCATCTCCAGTATCCAACTCTCTGGGGAAACTTGGTATACTCTTAGAAAATTACTTTTGAGATTATTTAGCCAGATGCCCTGCTCATTTATTAATTTACATACTTAACTGACATATATATATATATATATATCAGTTATCTTTCAGCTTTTGGTATCTGTTTCCTTATGGCTGATGTGCTGACATAAAATCTGGAACATGTTTCAGTTTAAGCAGGCAGCAGTTATGTCTCATCTTGTTTGCCCCGTGTCCTCCACCTGGTGTGGCGTTCAGAACTTTATAAATAGAACAGACGGTTGCCAGGTGTCTCCATCCGTGCCCATGGATTAACTCACAGTGTGAATAGCTCAGCTGTAACATCTTAATAACTCTTAGGCTTCATCTTTGTAACTATTAGGATTATCAGTGTATCATTTCAAAAACTTGACCCATTGGAGAAAATAGGTGAAATGTGCATTCATTCCTGTGGGTTTGTCTAAATTAATTAAAACTTTTCTGGCTTTGAAACTTTTTTTGAAAATTATTAGGTTGACATGTAAGAGACTGGTATGTGAATATTATCAGATGGCTATTCTCAAATTTGTTTTCATGTACAGTAAACTTTCAGACATGAGTCTGAGTGAACTCCGGGAGTTGGTGATGGACAGGGAGGCCTGGCGTGCTGTGATTTATGGGGTCACAAAGAGTCAGACACGACTGAGCGACTGAACTGAACTGAACTGAAACTTTCAGAGATGGTTAGATAGTATTACTGACTCAATGAACGTGAATTTGACCACCTCCAGGAGATAGTGAAGAAGAGGGGAGCCTGGTGTGCCATAATCCATGGGGCTGCAAAGAGTCAGATGCAACTTAGAGACTCTGTTACAACAAATTTTCAGTTTCATAATTCATAATTTATGATAATTTGAGTTGGGTTTGTAGTTACATTTGTGAGGAAATAAGTGTGCCAAGAGATTAGATAACAAAATCATTTCCCTCTTTAATAGCCCAGCATCTCACATCTATGATTTCATGCCCTTTAGTAAGCACCGCTTGAAATCCATTGCTTATTATGATATGTCTTAGGTTTCTGTTAGATATCATTTAACCTAGCTGGAGACACAAACAGATTCACTGGGGATAAAAAGCTCTTCTCATCTCTTCTCATCAGGGCCAGAGCTGAGAGTGAGTCCCTGCCTGGGAAAGGGAACTGAGAAGGGCCAGCTGTGGACTCTTGCTGAAACTCAGAGTGACAGAGTTTCTCACAAAGAATGGCGTCTTTAGAGGGCATCTTCCTGGTTAATAGAGATACTCTGTATACATATTTTAAAGGTTCTACCTTTTAGACTTTTTCCCCCCTGTCCCTCAAGGACATGCTGCTATAATACCAACAATATAAACAAAGTCTTCTTGTCTTTGAGCTGATTTTATGGAGTCTGCCTCCCCAATAAGATTTTAGTCCTCAGAGAAGTTATCAGCCCAGTGTTTCTGATAGCTTAGAGGAGTTTTCTTCTTAGGAAATATTTTATTGCAAATATTTAGGCCAGCACCATAGAAGGTGCTGCTTTTATTAAAATAATACAGTACAAAGTGTAATAAAATGAAATGCTTTTATTAAAATCTGTGCAGCCCTTTAGTGTGTAAGAGTCCTTCATGTCTTAAGGGATAGAAGAGGCAAAGATGGGGAATATGCGCATACTCTATGTTCAGCACAGAGCCAAAGAATTAAAAAATCAGTTTTTTTTTTTTTAATTCCCTGGTTTGTTTTTATGGATAATATAAAGCTGGTATTAGATCATGTAATATATAATTATTATAGTATAATAAAGTTATAAACTGCACTTAAAATGGAAAAAAATGGGTTATCTTGTTGCATTTAGACAAGAGCGATGAGTTGATCCAGTTCCAGATGGATTTCCAGCTGCTTTTCAGCAACAGCAAGTAATTTAATTCATAATTTTATTTAATTGACAGACTCCGCAAGTTATAGGACTTTTTTTTGTGAATGATTTTGGTGAGATAAAGAATACTGCTGTCAAGATCCTTTTGATAGTTGAAGCCAATATCTCAAGTAAATGTCAGAGTAAGTTAGCTAATCACTCTTGTTTGATCCCAGCTATGCTACAATTAGATTAGAAATAATTGGATTTTTTCTTAAGCAGGATGTTAAGGGATATGTGTAATTTCTGATGGTTGAAATATCTGTAAATGTTTTGCAGGCCTGGGATATTTTTGGAGGACAAAACTGGCCCATCTACTGCAAAAAACCTGAAAAGCTTCCCTCCATTTTTAGAGTTGGTGTGTAGGCCTCCTCTGCTTTAACCATAAATAATGCAATTACATTCTTCTTACAGAGCTTCTACCCAAGGTCTCCACCTATGACCACCAATATTCCTGTCCATGCACCTTTTATATTAACATTCCTCAAGCATGGTTTTTATTACAGAAATTTTTTTCTGCTCAAAAATCCAGAGAATTCTTCCCACAGGTCTTTTGAAGTTTTCTGCTCTCTCCTGTTGCCCTTTTTTTTTTTTTTTTACTGTTCCATTTGCTCCTACAGTCGCTGCAAGCCTCCCTGTGCTGCAGATTGTGAAGGCCTTTAGAACTGGTGCCCTTCTCCTTCCACTCCCCACCCACCCCCATCCAAGCTAGATGATAACCTGCCTTTCCAGCTTCATGGCTGATAAACTGCCTGACTCTGAACACATTGCCTAACTTCTGTGAAGATCACTTTCTTCATCTCTAAACTTGAATAATGCCCACTTCACAGTTATGATAATTAAAAAAGAAAGCATGTGCAAATAGTTCAGTATAGGGCCTGCCAAATACCTAACATTTAATCAATATTGTTACATTATTATTATTATTATAACTCTTATTATAGCTATTATCATAACTCTTGTTCATTGGATAGTTAAAATTTGACTTTCTCCAGAAAGTCTTTCTGTTTGGCCTTCTCTGGCTCTAATTTCTTTTTTTTTTTTTTTTAACCAGTCTGAGTCCTATTAGAACCTGACTTCACTTTCAGTTCATGACTTCACTTTCAGTTCAGTTCAGTTGCTCAGTTGTGTCCGACTCTTTGCAACTCCCTTGCAGCACGCGAGGCCTCCCTGTCCATCACCAACTCCTGAGTTTACTCAAACTGATATCCATTGACTCGGTGATGCCATCCCACCATCTCATCCTGTGACTTCAATTTGGACTCTATTTATCTACTCATGTTGTTATATTCTTCAGTTTTCCTTGAACAGTAATAAATATTTGGACACCTTTCATGTGCCAGGCACAGTACTAATTATAATATAGAGATCCATGGGCAAACAGTGGAGGGATGCAGTGTGCAGTGTGTGTGTGTACACAAGTGTGCGTGTATGTGCATGTACGCATGCTTCAGGTGGAGTTGGGAGATGAAAATCTGTTGATTGGTACTGTGATTTTTCAGAATAAACTAGGGTTGAGAACAAAAACTACTCTGTTCATTTGTCCATTAAAAATGAACATCTGTTCATCTTTTTCTGTAGTTTAAAAAACCTGATAGTTGTATCTTGAAACATATGTTCTTGAAACACTTTACATATACTTTCTTTCTTAGAATCTTCTCTATCCTCATCTCAACATGGGTAGAGGTAGAGAAGGAAGACTTTCTTGAAAAGTGGAATCCCACTAGCTGCCTCCGATTTATGGCAGTTTTCACGAGAAGATGATGAAAACATTTCATGAGAAAATGATGAACATTATTGAACATAATACATACTTGATATTTGATCTCTCATTTTTAATAACCTAAGTGTTTGAAAGAAACGTGAGGGAGTTCCTTGGTTGCCTAGTGGTTAGGATTCCAGGTTTTCACTGCCATTGCCCAGGTTCAGTCCCTGATTGGGGAACTGAGATCCTGCAAGTCACACATAGCACAGCCAAAAAAAAAAGAAAAAGGAGATGTGAAGTATCATTTGAGACTTCTGAAACCTGGGTTTCTATATGAAGTTTGAGAGTGGAGATATCCAAGGAAAACAGTCCACAGGACTACTATAAATGCATGGCCTTGAAACTTCCAGTACCTCCCTATTACATTTCACACTCAAGAAAGCCACAGCTTCCTCTTCTGTAATTATTTGCTTGATAATTTTTATGTGCAGTTTGATTAAGATTTTATTTTTATTTGTTTCCTTTGCAGTTAAAGTTTGGCTTCCTTTCCTCCTCTCTGTTCCCCTTTCTTATTCCTCTTCTCCTCCCCATTCCCATTTTTAAGACATCATTCAATTTTTAACACATCAATATGTTATTCAGAGCTTCTTCAATTGTTGTTGTTCAGTCACCAAGTTGTATCTGACTCTTCACCACCCCATGGACTGCAGCACTCCAGGCCTCCCGGTCCCTCACCATCTCCCAGAGTTTGCCCAAATTCATGTCCAATGAATTGGTGATGCCATCCAACCATTGCATCCTTTGTCACCCTCTTCTCCTTCAGTCTTTCCCAGCATCAGGGTCTTTTCCAATAAGTCAGCTCTTCGCATCAGGTGGCCAAAGTATTGGAGCTTCAGCTTCAGCATCAGTCCTTCCAATAAATATTCAGGGCTGATTTCCTTTAGGATGGACTGGTTTGATCTCCTTGCAGTCCAAGGGAGTCTCAAGAGACTTCTCCAGCACAACAGTTTGAAAGTATCAATTTTTTGGTGCTCTGCCTTCCTTATGGTCCAGCTCTCACATCTGTATATGACTACTGGAAAAAAACCATAGCCTTGACTATATGGACTTTGTTGGCAAAGTGATGGCTCTGCTTTTTAACATACTGTCTAGGTTTGTCATAGCTTTCCTGCCAAGAAGCAATTGTCTTCTAATTTCATGGCTATGGTCACCATCCCCAATGATTTTAGAGCCCAAGCAGAGGAAATCTGTCACTGCTTCTACCTTTTCCCCTTCTATTTGCCATGCAGTGATGGGACTGGATGCCATGATCTTAGTTTTTTTAATATTGAGATTTAAGCTGGCTTTTTCACTCTCCTCCTTCACCCTCATCAAGATACTTTTTAGTTCCTCTTCGCTCACTGCCAGCCTGAATTTTAATACGAGGAGCTGATGATTTGAGCCACAGTCAGCTCCAGGTCTTGTTTATGCTGCTTGTATAGAGCTTCTCCATCTTTGACTGCAAAGAATATAATCAGTCTGATTTCAGTATTGACCATCTGGTGATGTTTATGTGTAAAATTGTCTCTTGTGTTGTTGAAAAAGGGTGTCTGCTATGACTGGTGTGTTGTCTTGGTAGAATTCTGTTGGCCTTTGCCCTCTTCATTTTGTACTCCAAGGCCAAACTTGCCTGTTACTCCAGGTATCTCTTGACTTCCTACTTGTGCATTCCAGTCCCCTGTGATGAAAGGGCCATCTTTTTTTGGTGTTAGTTGTAGGTCTTCTAGGTCTTCATGGAACCGGTCAACTTCAGCTTATTTAGCATCAGTGGTTGGGGCGTAGACTTGGATTACTGTGATGTTTGCCTTGGAAACAAACCAGGATCATTCTGTCATTTTTAAGGTTGCACCTAACTATTGCATTTCAGACTCTCTTGTTGATTCTGAGTGCTACTCCATTTCTTCTATGGGATTCTTGCCCACAATAGTAGGTATAAGGGTCATCTGAATTGAATTCACCCATTCCTGTCCATTTTAGTTCACTGTTTCCTAAGATGTCCATGTTTATTTACTCTTGCCATCTCCTGCATGACCGTGTCCAATTTACCTTGATTCATGGAATTCCAGGTTCTTATGAAATACTGTTCTTTACAGCATCAAATTTTACTTCCATCACCAGACACTTCCACAACTGAGCTTATGCAATATCTGATGTTAAATGTCTGACTTATATTTAATTCTAGGAAATCCTACATATTTTTACTGCAGAAATATATTTTCTACCAAATCTGAGTGGGGTCCGGTGTATTTTAACTCTGTCTTTTGGTGTTGATCTCTCTTGCTTAGAAATTAGGCAAGAGGATGGAAAACTCCATAACCACAAGAGTTTAAAATTCCCAGAGGAGAATTAGATGTGAAAGAAAAAACACTGGAATATACTTGAGCTGTAATTAGCCTGAAAATGGAATGTGTGGCAGAGGTCCCCAAGAAGGCTAGGAAAACAGGGCAGAGCAAAAACTGTTGTAGCTCATTTCTGGCACTGTTTTGGGAAGCCTGTGCCCTTATTGTGGGTCAGTGGTTGTCAAACAACGTTTTTAAGTCACCCAGAAATTTTGCCTCTAGAAATTGTCAATCTTTTAGTTCAAATATATGTACTCCTTGGCCCTTATATTTTTCTCATTATAAGTGTGTTACTTTGGCATTTCCATTTATACACCAGCACCTGGGAGTTGAACGTCTCAGGTAAACTGACCACTTGAATGTCTGAACCAGCAGGGCTGAGTGGCTGACTGTTGGGTTGGGGCTTCTCCCAGGTAAAGCTCCTTTCTGAAGTTACACCTGGGCTGTCAACACCTTTATGGTTTGGACAGCACCAAGTTCTCTAAAAGTAAAGCTCTTATGGCAATTCATCATCCATGCAGAGGAGCATAAAACCATGTACATATGAAGTGAAAGTGAAAGTCGCTCAGTTCAATTCAGTTGCTCAGTTATGTCTGACTCTGCGACCCTATGAATTGCAGCACTCTAGGCCTCCCTGTCCATCACCGACTCCCGGAGTTCACTCAAACTCACGTCCATTGAGTCGGTGATACCATCCAGCCATCTCATCCTCTGTCGTCCTGTTCTCCTCCTGCCCCCAGTTCCTCCCAGCATCAGAGTCTTTTCCAATGAGTCAACTCTTCGCATGAGATGGCCAAAGTACTGGAGTTTCAGCTTTAGCATCATTCCTTCCAAAAAACACTCAGGACTGATCTTCTTTAGAATGGACTGGTTGGATCTCCTTGCAGTCCAAGGGACTCTCAAGAGTCTTCTCCAACACCACAGTTCAAAAGCATCAATTCTTCGGTGCTCAGCTTTCTTCACAGTCCAACTCTCACATCCATACATGACTACTGGAAAAACCATAGCCTTGACTAGACGGACCTTTGTTGGCAAAGTAATGGCTCTGCTTTTCAATATGCTATCTAGGTTGGTCATAACTTTCCTTCCAAGGAGTAAGCGTCTTTTAATTTCACGGTTGCAGTCACCATCTGCAGTGATTTTGGAGCCCAAAAATATAAAGTCTGACACTGTTTCCACTGTTACCCCATCTATTTGCCATGAAATGATGGGATCAGATGCCATGATCTTTGTTTTCTGAATGTTGAGCTTTAAGCCAACTCTCTCACTCTCCTCTTTCACTTTCATCAAGAGGCTCTTCAGTTCCTCTTCACTTTCTACCACAAGAGTGGTGTCATCTGCATATCTGAGGTTACTGATATTTCTCCCGGCAATCTTGATTCCAGCTTGTGCTTCTTCCAGCCCAGCGTTTCTCATGATGTACTTTGCATATAAGTTAAATAAACAGGGTGACAATATACATCCTTGACGTACTCCTTTTCCTATTTGGAACCAGTCTGTTGTTCCATGTCCAGTTCTAACTGTTGCTTCCTGACCTGCATACAGGTTTCTCAAGAGGCAGGTCAGGTGGTCTGGTATTCCCATCTCTTTCAGAATTTTCCGCAGTTCATTGTGATCCACACAGTCAAAGGCTTTGGCATAGTCAATAAAGGAGAAATAGATGTATTTCTGGAACTCTCTTGCTTTTTCCATGATCCAGCAGATGTTGGCAATTTGATCTCTGATTCCTCTGCCTTTTCTAAAACCAGCTTGAATATCTGGAAGTTCAGGGTTCACATATTGCTGAAGCCTGGCTTGGAGAATTTTGAGCATTACTTTACTAGCATGTGAGATGAGTGCAATTGTGGGGTAGTTTGACCATTCTTCAGCATTGCCTTTCTTGGGATTGGAATGAAAACTGACCTTTTCCAGCCCTGTGGACACTGCTGAGTTTTCCAATTTTGCTGGCATATTGAGTGCAGCACTTTCACAGCATCATCTTTCAGGATTTGAAAGAGCTCAACTGGAATTCCATCACTTCCACTAGCTTTGTTCGTAGTGATGTTTCCTAAGGCCCTCTTGACTTCACATTCCAGGATGTCTGGCTCTAGGTGAGTGATCACACCATCGTGATTATCTTGGTTGTGAAGATCTTTTTTGTATAGTTCTTCTGTGTATTCTTGCTACCTCTTAATATCTTCTGCTTCTGTTAGGTCCATACCATTTCTGTCGTTTATTGAGCCTATCTTTGCATGAAATGTTCCCTTGGTATCTCTAATTTTCTTGAAGAGATCTCTGGTCTTTTCCATTCTGTTGTTTTCCTCTATTTCTTTGCATTGATCGCTGAGGAAGACTTCCTTATCTATCCTTGCTGTTCTTTGGAACTCTGCATTCAGATGCTTATATCTTTCCATTTCTCCTTTGCTTTTCGCTTCTCTTTTTTTCACAGCTATTTAATAGTCACTCAGTTGTGTCCAAGTCTTGACGACCCCATGGACTATACAGTCCATGGATTTCTCCAGGCCAGAATATTGGAGTGGGTAGATGTTCCCTTCTCCAGAGGATCTTCCAAACCCAGGGATTGAACCAAGGACTTCTGCATTGCATGCAGATTCTTTACCTGCTAAGCCATGAGGAAAGGCCATGTACATATAGTTCAATACATTTGTTCCCAAGAAGCACACTTGTATAACCTGCCTCCAGGTGAAGAGGCGGAACATAGCCTGCCTTCCGGGAGTGCACGGAGCACTCTCACTTGATCACTGCTCCTCTCCTACCATGTAACCACTACTCTGACTTTCACCACCATAGGCTATCTTTTTTTTCTCTTTCTCTTTAATTTGAAATGGCACCCATGGTGTTCTGAGTGACTCTAGGATGTCAGAAGGGCTTGCCAGGTGATGCTAGTGGTAAAGAATCCTGCTAATGCGGGAGACCTAAGAGACACAGATTGAATCTCTGGGTTGGGAAGATCCCCTGGAGGAGGGCATGGCAACCCATTCCAGTGTTCATGCTTGGAGAATCCCATGGCCAGAGGAGCTTGGTGGGCTACAGTTCACAGGGTTGCAGAGAGTAAGCCACGACTGAGCAACTTAGCATGCACGCAGAGAATCAGAGTCCCTCTGGCTCAGAGGAAGGACTGGGCATCAAGAGATGTGTTATGGGTTGAGTCGTGTCTCCCTAAAAAGACATGTTGAAGTTATAACTCCCAGTACCTCAGAATGTGACCTCATTTGAAAATAGGGTCACGGAGATGTAGTGGTTAAGATGAAGTCATGCTGGAGTAGGGTGGCCCCCTGGTCCAGTGTGACTGGTATCCTTATAAGAAGCATGTGTGTGAGGACAGAGACACAGGGAGAGCACCATGTGAAAACACTGGGTTGGAGTGATGGCATCTATCAGCCACGGGGTGCTAAGGAGTGCCAGCAAACCACCAGAAACTAGCACGAGGCAAGGAAGTATTCCCCCCTACCAGGTTCAGATGGAGCATGGCCCTGCCAGCACTTGGCATTTGGACTTCTAGCCTCCAGAACTGTGAGATAAACACCTGTTATTGTAAGCCACCATGTTTGCGGTACTTTGTTGCTGCAGCCCTGGGAAATGAACACAGAGTGTTCGTGGTGGGCCTGGTGCCTGAACCCTCCTGTCTCCATTCCCCAGATCCCCCCTAGGCCTTGGTTCTGGAATTTTCCCTGTCTTGCCCCTAGCTGCTGCATGTCTGTGATGTGCCCCATAGGAGGACAGAGGTTTCATGGCAATGATATGGCTTTTTCTTTATTTCTCCACATTATTCTTCCCTAGTGTTTTCGGACTGAACCAGTTTGGTTTCCTGGGATATCCCAGACCAAGCTTCGCACGTCATCTCTTTTGACTTCCCACCAGTGCCTCTCTGGCCCTCTGCTGTGGTGTCCTTAAGCCATTCTCCCAGACCTGGCCTGAGCCACCTCCTCGGTCCAGTTGTCCCCAGTTACTCTGATTCACAATCATCTTTGATAGGGGAAAAAAAAAATAGAACTTTATGCTTTAAATGAAATCTCTATTTTTCAAATAGTACAGCATGCTGTAAATAAAGGTTTCATTTTGCTCTACTTTGACATATCAAAGGCCAGTTCTCATTTTAGAAAGTAAAAAAAGCCCTCAGATCAAAAAACAGTCCAACAGTTAGGCTTCAGTTAGTAAGAAGGGACTAAGCAGAGGGTAGCAGATGACAGAATGCTTTTTTCTTCAGCAAAGGATTGGGTTTAGACTGCCTGACAGTAACTTCTCTTATTCTGGGCTGAGTTTCTGGGGTAAGGGGAATGCTAAGAACCATACTGTTTTGAAGTCCCCAGGGTGACTTCACATGCCCGGGCCACTTGCTTTGCCCTTCTTTCGTACTCTTGTTTCAGGACCCAGAGATTTGCTGGGGACGTTTGTCTGGAATGCTCTCGGCACAGACTCGCCCTTCACCTTACATGTCCACAGCCTAGCGTGGTTGCAGAGGGCATGTGCCTGTCATGGCCCCTGCTTTCTGTTCAGAAGTCACTGCTTACTGCTAGTAACACCAGGGGAAGCCACCAGACATTTAGAAAAATCACAAAGGTGGGGAAGTTTGAAAAGTTTAAGCAGTTCTACTTTTGGTTTCTGGCCTCTTGCTGATTCTCATTCTCTTTATAACTAGTTTCTACTGCTCATACAATATATTTTGTCCTTTGAGGGGGAATGCAAAAAAGTTGCATGTTTTAGGCTTCTATGTTTTTTCTATAAGATACATATTACTTAATTGAAAAACAAGAAAGTAGGGCACTTTGAAGTTATAGTTTGGAAAAGGAAATGGCAACCCACACCTGTATGCTTGCCTGAAAAATCTCACGGACAGAGGAGCCTGGCGAGCTGCAGTCCATGGGGTCTCTTAAGAGTCAGACACGACTGAGCAACTAAACATGAAGCTATAGTTAAGAGGTCAGCATGGGGCAAAGGTTATATTTGGTATGTCTGTGTTTTTGTGGACTTGCCTTTAGAGCATCTGTGCTCTCAGACGGTTTTTTTCCCCCTGAGATTTTGTGCCATGTGATAAGATGGGCAATAGGTATCTGTGTTGGATGGATAAATGGATAATTGAGCTTCTCCATTTGCTTGGCCAGTTATTTCACCAAACTACTGGTAGGATGAATTGCAGTTGAGTTCTGAGCTGCCTCCTGAAGCCTGGAGGTTTTCCTAAGCCCAGGGGGATTTCTTGGACTGGAGACCAGGAATTTAGAAGTGATATCCCCTTGGCTCTGGCCTGTGAAATGTGCTAAAACATTTTGGCTAATTGTGACCATGGAGCTGACTGCATGGTGATCCCCAGTGCACTGGAGTTACTTCTTTCATTGGAAACCCAGCTTTGTTTACCTTCTTAGGAATGTTGAACACTTCCTTGGAAATCTGCTAAGAGAGGAAACATTTCTCCCCCCTCTCTTCAGAGAAAATACTCTTTCTTGAATTTCCTTTACATCTTCTAGACTAGGGTAGTTTGTTTATTTTTGTCTACACCTAGCCTTGTGGAATCTTAGTTCCCAAGGATTGAACTTGGGCCATGGCAGTCAAAGTGCAGAGTCCTAACCACTGGGGCCACCAGGGAACTCTTGAGACTAGGTTATTTTAGCGTGTAAAGAATGCAGCCATTAGTAAACATTTATTCATATTTTAAAACATCTACCTTTTGTGGTTTTCTCAGATTCTTTATATAAAGTGATATTAAAGGTAGAGGAATGCCATTGATAAGTCTTCACTTATTTGTAGACTTGACTTCAGTTTAGCCTGGATAATAAACTTTGTTACAATATCCTTGAACTAAACATTTCCATTAATGTAAATACATCATTGTGTATGGTCACACTGTTTATGGGTCTAAAGACTTCAGGGTGAAAGACTTGGTGTTTTATTACTTTGCTTCGTTGTCCACTTTATCCATCCTTGACTCTGGTACATGGGAGTACCTCCTAATTGCTCGATTCTAAAGAGAAATTTGAAATTTGAAATTCTGTGGGGTAGTGTCTTGGATTATTTTCTGCCTAAAACACTGAACAAAGCATTCCAGGGAAAGCTTTGGTTTGTTTACTTGCTCAAGCACTCAGAGTTTTCTGCCTAGTCACTGTGGTTATCAGAAAAAGAAAGTGGTTATAAGACTATTTTCTGCATATGCTTTTTCTTCAATATGTTTTGTTTTCAACAGAATGATTATAGATTTACTTTACCTATAAATGTATTTTCTCATTTAAAATACTATTAACTTTGCATTTGCAAAGAGTCATCAGTTCAGTTCAGTCACTCAGTCGTGTCCGACTCTTTGCAACCCCATGAACCACGGCACGCCAGGCCTCCCTGTCCATCACCAACTTCCGGAGTCCACCCAAACCCATGTCCATTGAGTTGGTGATGCCATCCAACCATCTCATCCTCTGTCATCCCCTTCTCCCACCTTCAATCTTTCCCAGCATCAGGGTTTTTTTCAAATGAGTCAGTTCTTCACATCAGGTGGCCAAAGTATTGGAGTTTCAGCTTCAACATCAGTCCTTCCAATGAATATTCAGGACTGATTTCCTTTAGGATGGACTGGTTGGATCTCCTTGCAGTCCAAGGGACTCGCAAGAGTCTTCTCCAGCACCACAGTTCAAAAGTATCAATTCTTCGGCACTCAGCTTTCTTCACAGTCCAACTCTCACATCCATACATGACTACTGGAAAAACCATAGCCTTGACTATACGGACCTTGGTTGGCAAAGCAATGTCTCTGCTTTTTAATATGCTGTCTAGGTTGGTCATAACTTTTCTTCCAAGGAGCAAGCGACTTAATTTCGTGGCTGAAGTCACCATCTGCAGTGATTTTGGAGCCCCCCCAAAATAAAGTCTGCTGCTGTTTCCCCATCTATTTACCATGAAGTAATGGGACCAGATGCCATGATCTTAGTTTTCTGAATGCTGAGCTTTAAACCAACTTTTTCACTCTCCTCTTTCACTTTCATCAAGAGGCTCCTTAGTTCTTCTTCACTTTCTGCCATAAGGGTGGTGTCATCTGCATATCTGAGGTTATTGCTATTTCTCCCAGCAATCTTGATTCCAGCTTGTGCTTCTTCCAGCCCAGTGTTTCTCATGATGTACTCTGCATATAAGTTAAATAAGCAGGGTGATAATATACAGCCTTGACGTACTCCTTTTCCTATTTGGAACCATTCTGTTGTTCCATGTCCAGTTCTAACTGTTGCTTCCTGATCTGCATACAGGTTTTTCAAGAGACAGGTCAGGGGGTCTGGTGTTCCCCATCTTTCAGAATTTTCCACAGTTTGTGGTGATCCACACAGTCAAAGGCTTTGTCATAGTCAAAGAGTCATACCTGGTATGTTAAATATCTAGGTATTTTTAAACAGCTTGAGTTATCAAAGTTTATGCTTTAGAAAAAAGACTATGTGGAAGTGAAATTTGAATTTTAAAGTATTTCTAGCAGTTTGTAGGGATTCCCTGATAGCTCAGTTGGTAAAGAAACCACCTACAATGCAGGAGATACCTGTTCCATTCCTGGGTTGGGAAGATACCCTGGAGAAGGGAAAGGCTACCCACTCCAGTATTCTGGCCTCCATGGGATCACAAAGAGTTGTTGGTAAGATTATCTTAGTAAACTGCTTTTTTTTAGATTGGAAAAAAAAAATATTTGGCTCCAAAATGACATTTGGATCTCTGAAAACAGCCTAAATATCTGCTGATAGGGAATGGAAAGAGTTGTGGTGCAATTGATTAATAGGATACTGTACAGAATTTGAATAAATCAGACCTTTATGCATTGGTATGGATGGATCTCTGAGCCTGAAGTGTAGAGTGAAAAAATTCAAATTTCAAAACATTCTGTATTTCGTATGTAAATGTTAAACCATTACTTAAAACAGTATCATATACCACGTATGTGTGTACATGTATGTGAATAAAAAGTAGGCAAATTCATGATTGTGGTTGGATCCCAGAGAAAAAGAGGAGGGTAGGGAGAGGAACACAAATCTCCATTAAAAAAGAATCCCTGAGAAGATAATGGTTATTTTGGTTAATGGGTTTGTGAGCATTTGGTATATTAACATTTGGATTTCTGTTAGTGCTTCTGTAATGAAAAACTTCATGTACTATTTCCTAATGAAATAGGTTTCAACCTAGGAATCTTACATTTATCAAAACTCTGGGAATGAAACTGAAGATTTTCTAATACATCCATATTTCACTATGTCATTCTGTGAAAAATGAAAATTGGCGTAATGAATCTTGAAGATGAGGAAGGCTTCAAGTTGATCTGGTTCCTGGAAAGACAGAGTAGCTGATGGGTTCAGAATAAATAGACCAGCAGCGGATTACCTCACCCAACCCTGGCTCGACATCCAGCTTTGAGACACCCTGGACAAGTTAACTTCTCTATGCCTCTCAGTCTCCTCATTTACAGAATTAGAAAAACAGGTCCAACTCCGCACAGAAGTCCAAATGTTAATATACCAAATGCTCACAAACCCATTAACCAAAATAACCATTATCTTCTCAGGGATTCTTTTTTAACGGAGATTTGTGTTCCTCTCCCTACCCTCCTCTTTTTCTCTGGGATCCAACCCCAGTCGTGAGGATTCTGTGAGTTCATGCATGTGGTAGGCATGCAACAAAGATGAGCTCTTACTTTCATGCTTACTTCTATTAGCAGCAGCCTCAGTCACAAATGCCATTTCCTTTGCCGGGAATGCTTTTCATTTTTACCCTGATTTCATCTGTTTACTCCTCAGAGGAGTTCTCTGTGAATTCTCTCAAATTCCTCTGAGGCTCTCTGTCCTCCCCTACCTAGGTTAGTGCCTTGTCCAATCACAGTTGTAAATTTAATAATTACTACATAGTAATAATACCAAATAGTATTACTTAATAGTAATAACAACTGCTTGCTACTTTCTCCGTCTCTTCCTGGATTGTAAACTAATTTTCTTCTTCACTACTGTGTCTTTGGTGCCTGGAACAGGGTCTGGCATTGGGAAATAGTTTTTTGTTTTGCTTTTTAAAATTGATTTTTGGCTGTGCTGGGTCTTCGTTGCTGCACAGGCTTTTATGCAGTTGTGGGGAGCGGGGGCTACTCTTCATTGCTCTTCATGAGCTTCTCACTGAGGTGGCTCCTTTTGGTGTGGAGCACAGGCTCCAGGGCCCGTGGGCTTCAGCAGTTGCAGCTCCTGGTCTTGAGAGCACAGGCTCAGCAGTTGAGACTCACGGGCTTAGTTGCTCCTCGGCCTGTGGGATCTTTATGGATCAGGGATCCAACCTGTGTCTCCTGCATTGGCAGGCAGATTCTTCACCACTGAAATACCAGGGAAGCCCAGAAATTGGTTATTGCCTAAATCAGCAAAGTTATAGTAGAGGTGAAAACTTCCATAGTTAATTTTACCAGGAAATGAGTTGACTCCCTTTGCCTAGAGGATTAATTTAGCTTGCATTCGGAAGTAAATCTAGGATTATATGATTTAATAAAAATATATATCACATGTATGATGGTTTCTTTGTAACAATAATTATACCCCAAGTTAAGATTAGCATCGTATTTGTAATTTGATTTTGGAGGATCCTCTGGTGGATGGTAAGCTGGAACATTTCCAACACTTTAGCCTTAAGATTTGATAGATGCTCTTCTGATTGTTTATCCTCAAGCTTACTTACTTTTTTCCTTTTTTTTTTTTTTACTTTTTTCCTTTTAAAAAGAGCAAAAGGGGAATTAAACAGGAAATGATGCTTCTCAGGGAGCAGAATAAGCTTACATTCATTCAGAATACACTGATGTAATAAGTAGCTTGAGGAAAAGGGCTTTTGTAAATCAGATGAAATGTTACTTATAACTTTTAAGCAAACTATAAAACAATAAGCCCTTTGGAAAGGGGACTTACTGAGTAGGAGGAAAGACAGGAAGCTGGTTCCCTCTTAGCTGTGGGCTTATTTATTCTGGGAGAGAAACCTATGAAGGATTTAAAATTTGAGGAAGGGCTGTGTGTTCAGATACCAGCATATTTCTCCAGGAAAGACGTCACTTAGGATTTTGAACTGATTAAAAGCCCAAGTTTCTTAGATAAGGAGAGAGCTAAGCAAAATCTGAGCAAGAAGGAAACTTTCAAACCATTGAAGGGATTTTACCACCCAAATGGGGTGGAGGAGAGGTGAAATGTCAGGGCAGAGCCCTACATGGAAAAAGAAGACCACAAGTGTCGCCTTGGGAGTCTTCTGTCCGCATACCCTCACTTTGGAGACACATGATTTTTAATACAAATCACAGGAAAAAAAGTTATAGCTATGTTTTATCTTATCCTACTTCTCTGTTAACTGTTGTATACGGAAATCATAAGTAACTGCATTTTAAATGCTGAGCATGCATTCATTCATTCACTGGGACACACTTACTTTGCCAAACTTGGAGTAAAATTGTCATTTTTTAACTTTTTTTTTTTTAAAGGAAGTTAAAAAAAAAAGTATTGTTTAAAATTGGGCAAAATTGGTTATTGCTTTAAAGTATCAGCTGGGGGGATATTGGAAGGTACCAACCCATAGCTTTATTTATTTATTTATTTTTAATTTGAAAGTGTGTGCCTGCAAAATTCCAGTAATAACTACTTAATATATAAAATTTATTAATCATCTGCCCCCAAATCAGGGTTGGAGAGTACTTTTGAAGTCATGTTGTTAGAAAACTTTGGGAAATACTGGTTTAAGTAACATTCTAACACTTGTAACCACACTGCATTAGCATGGACATCACCTTGGAGCTTGCAAGAAATGCAGAATCTCATGACCCTCTGACCTTCTGACAGGAACCAACAGTTTACAAGGTGCTCAGGTGATGATAATGGACATTAAAGTTTTTTAAGGACTACTATACAAATCCATCCCAAGCAGTTTTTTAAAACAGTATCTTTAGCAATGAGCGACTCATTGTCCAGAAATGGAACCTGTATTGTCTTTAGGTAACCTAAGCGTGTTTCTCCATGCCAACTTCAAAGTTGTTAATTCCTTGAATTTTGCACTCACTGGCCTTGGATTAACCCCCACTAGCCCTCAGAACCAGGCTATGCCTCTTTTTCATGAAGGTCATTCAGACTTGAGAATAGCTATCTTGTTTGCCTTCCATGATTTAAGCTTCTCCAGGTGTAACTAAATCCCCATCCTCTAGCTATTCCTGGTGTGACATTGTTTGAGGTTTCTTGACTAACCTTCCAGCTTCAGATTTTTGATCGCTTTTTGACTCTAGTAGATAGTAACTAGTATAGGTTGAAGACAATAGAAACCCAGGAGTTGTGCTTTCTATACATTTAGGGAGAATGATTCTGAGGTGCAAGTTTATCATTATCTGCAATTTCCTTAGGTTCAAAATTCTGTCTCATGGTGGAGACTTCTATTATCATAGAATTAGGATAGAATAGAATGGTGGTTGTTTAGTTGCTAAGTTGTGTCTGACTTGAAACCCATGGACAGTAGCCTGCCAGTCTCCATTGTTCATGGGATTTTCCAGGCAAGAGTACTGGAGGCAAGAGATCCAGGGGATCTTTCCCACCCAGGGATTGAACCCTGGTCTCCTGCACTGCAGGCATATTCTTTACCAACTGAGCTACCAGGGAATTCCCTAATAGAATAGAATAGAAGTCTTCTATTATAATTGCCACTAAAGAGCACCCCTTTGCTTTTGTTCTGATTTCTAAATGCACAAACTGCTTAGCACTTCACAAGTGAAATGTATATTGAAATATATGAAAATAAGCATTTTCTGTTTCTCCATAAATTTTGAACTTTAGAGAAAAAAAAATCCCATGCAGTCCACAACTCAGCATATCAACTGATTTCTTTTTTCTCTCTCTTGCAGCCATGAGTCACCACACATAACATCTCACGTATGGAAATGTACTCAGCTTTTTAAAACTTTATTTGGTAGAATCTAAATATTTTTCATGTTACTCTATGATTTTCATAATTAAGTGTAATCATTTTCTTATTGTAGGATATTAGAGTCATAAATGAGTTCTGAAATAAATATTTGCTCTATTTTTAGTGGTTTTGTTTTTGATATTTGTTTCCTAAGAGTTTTTATTAAAAAAAACACACACACACTTTCTACTAACACAAGAAATACAGAACATGCAGGGTTTTATGTTTTATTTGTTTCTGTATCAGAGTTTTTAGTCTTGTATAAGAAAAATGGTAGCAGGAGCAATTTGAGATTTTTTTCTTCCAAAGTTTTTTGGAGAAAGTAGCCTACCACACATTGTTAAAGCAGTTGCTGTTCTCACTAATTTCCCACCCTTCCTTCTGGATATTTTTGTTCTTGATCTCTCCTCCTCCTCCTATCTCCCTCCCTCCCCTTGCTCTTCAGAGTTTTCCAGCAGCTCCTTCTCTCACCTCTGCATTGAACAATAAAGCTGTGTGTATGTGTAGAGAGGAGCTGAAAAAGGAGACAGATGGTTCTTTCATTACCAGGTTGCTCCGGATTAATTGAGTTGGATCTGTTATTTTTTTCAAGGAGACTGAGCTGGATCCCGTGGATAACCAGTCATGAGCTACAGTCATGTAGTACATGCAGCCGGTTTTGCTGTTGGGTTTCTTTGTTTTTGGTAATCATCCTGTGGAGAATTTAGGGAGGGGCCTATAGTGACTTTACTAAAGCAGTGTTTTCATTAAGACTTTTCTTTTTAATGGCTTAAGATTTTTCTTGAGTTGCTGAGCCATCCTTGTAAGCATGCTGAATTTGTGTTTTGTTTCAGCACTTGGAAGTGAAGAAGCAGCACAACCTCTTATCTTGGATAATTTCTAGTGGACAGTATAGCAGCAGCCTTCTGGGCCTCCGGCGCTCTTACCACATTCTACACCCTCACAAACAAAGAGGACCTCTGGGAAACAGATTCCTAAAAGTGCAGGTGAGCAAAAGCACCAGGACTGTCATCTCAGACTTCTTAGATGTTTGAACACTTGAAATGTTCTGATACAATTCTTATAGAGTTTAAACTGTCTTTATTGGTATATAATTGCTTTACAATGTTGTGTTAGTTTCTGCTTTAATAACAAAGTGATCCAACCATCAGATCAGATCAGTCGCTCAGTCGTGTCCGACTCTTTTCGACCCCATGAATCGCAGCACGCCAGGCATCCCTGTCCATCACCAACTCCCGGAGTTCACTGAGACTCAGGTCCATCGAGTCAGTGATGCCATCCAGCCATCTCATCCTCTGTCATCCCCTTCTCCTCCTGCCCCCAATCCCTCCCAGCATCAGAGTTTTCTCCAATGAGTCAACTCTTCAGCCATATGTCTACATATATCCTGCTTTTTGTGAACCTCCCTCTCACCCCACTCTCCATTCTACCCCACCCTCTATCCCACCCCTCCAGGTCAGCACTGAGCACCAAGCTGAGCTCCCTGTGCTTTACAACAGTTTTATGCTGGCTGGTGACTTTAAATACCCTCTCCTTCTATGTATACAGCTACCTGTTAATTTATCTCTTACTAGTTTAACATGTAGCCAGAGGGCCTTTGAAACTATGTTATTATGTAACCAGTGACTCTTTCAGTTCAGTTTAGTCCAGTTGCTCAGTCCTGTCCAACCCTTTGCCTCTCCTCAGACTGTAGCACTCCAGGCCTCCCTGTCCATCACCACCTCCCCGAGTTTACTCAGACTCCTGTCCATTGAGTTGGTGATGCCATCCAACCATCTTATCCTGTCATCCCCTTCTCCTCCCAATCTTTCCCAGCATCAGGGTCTTTTCAAATGAGTCAGTTCTCTAGCATATCCCAAGATTGAGCTATAAAAGCTTTAGTTATTATTTTTATTCTCAATCTTAATGGCCTTCTTTGGGACTGTTCTAAACCAACATCAAAGTGAAAGAGTAAGTAAACTGAAGTTACAACTAGAATATTACATGCATCACAAGTGCTGTTCACCAGCTGTGTTAGAATGAACTCTAGTTCCCTCTCTGCCTTTATGCTACAATTAATAATATTCACTCAAGTATTTTAATATAGTTTGTAGTTATATTCTCCTTACATTCCTAGAATCCCATGTACAAATATACACCAATTTATAAATTTATTCTGAGAAAGCTCTGGAGCTCAAATGTCTACTAGGAATTAGCTCTGTGTTTTACCCATGAATCCATCATCTTTCTGATACGTTGAGATTTGTCAGAGAACTATTATTCATCTAGCAAATTTGTCATCACTTTGTTTACATATCATTTTGTGAAGGACACTTATTGACTGACAACATTGTCCTTTACGGGTACTGGGGAGTTTGGGCATTTACAGTGGTTTGGGGATTTAGTCCTTGGGAATCTCTTGAGATCTTCATTGTTCCCACCAAAATTATGAGTGGATTCAAAGCCTATTCCTCGTGTCCCAAGCCACTGGGCTTGCAGAACTCTTGAGCATAGGCTGGAGGTAGGGCTGGGTCTTTAGTTTCTTCCTGCCAGAATATTTATGTTTGGCTACGTTGGGTCTTCGTTGCTGCATTCGGGCTTTCTGTAGTTACACTGAGCAGGGGCTACTCTCTAGGTTTCTCATTACAGTGGCTTCTCTAGAGCATGGGCTCTCAAGCACAAAGTAGTTGTGCCTCATGGGCTTAATTGCCTTAAGACACGTGGAGTCTTCCTGGAACAGGGATTGAACCCGTGTCCCCTGCACTGGCAGGTGATTCTTAACCACTGGACCAGCAGCAAAGTCCCAGAAACATCTTAACTGAATGAAATCTGAGCTTTAAAGGGCTTCCCTTGTGGCTCAGTGGTAAAGAATCCATCTGCAGTGCAGGAGACATGGGTTCAATCACTGAGTCAGGAAGATCCCCTGGAAAAGGAAATGGCAACCCACTCCAGTATTCTTGTCAGGAGAATTCTGTGGACAGAGGAACCTGGCAGGCTACAGTCCATGGGGTATCAAGAGTCAGACACGACTTAGCAACTAAACCACCATTGCTGGGCTGTAATCTCTTGGTGATTTGTGGAACTGCCTTTCCTGTCTGCCTATATATCTCCTTCTATCAAGAAGATGGAACTATTTTGAGTCTTTATAGCCTAACAGTGAAGAGCAGAGATTCTGGTGTGTACCTGGGTTCAAATTCCAGCACTGCCACTTACCACTTGAGCATCTGTGGGCACATTATAACTTCTCTGTGCTTTAGTGTCTTCATCTCTATGATAGGGGTGGCCTTTCTTAAGGGGTGGTTTTGAGGATTAAGTGAGTTATATACCCAAAGCATTTAGTTTTATTGCCCTCTGTTGCGTTGTTTCTTCTTCTTTCTCCATTCCCAGTCTAGGGCTGACAGATATTCAGCTCTTCATCCTTACCTTATTAGGATGAAGGTGTTAGGTGTTGCTGATTGACCCCAGCATTTGCTTCTGAGCCTCGAACATAGTATTTGAATCCTCAGCATTGTAATGGATCCAAATCAGAGTGTAATATGAAAACTATTTTCCAAGTCAGATTATCTGTAAAGCTCTTGATTTCATTTCTTGCTTCAAGACATAAATTTGGGGTTGCACAGAGTCGGACACGACTGAAGTGACTTAGCAGCAGCAGCAGCAGCTGATTACAAATCTAGGTTGTTTGGTTTTACTAGTGCTCGGAGCAGTTTTATTATGAAAAGCATAAAACAGTATGGCTTCTATAGCCAGAAATATGGTCTGAGTTTTGCTAATGATTTACTATTATCTTAAATGCCTTTTTATTTTATAAGCAGATGAGTAAGGCTTTATAATACAGATACTTTGAAATGTTTAAATGAATGTAGAGAAATAACAGCTAGCATACAGTAATGGAAGCTTAATTTTTTTTTTTTTGACTTTTGTTGTACAACGTCATGAGTTCTATAGTATATTTACAAGGATGTTATGAAGTTAGTTTTTTAGCGACGTCTTGGTGTATGGGCAGCTGATACTTTATTAGTTTTAAAAGAAGAATTAAAAACAAGATTAGGAAAGTCCTTATCATGTGCCAGACATTTTTCTAAGTGCTTTATATTTACAACTTACCTAGCTCTATTAGGTACTATCTTTATTCCCATTTTACAGATGAGGTATAAAGAGATTTAAAAACTTCCTAGGGTCATATGACTAGACAGAAGTAGAACTGAAATTCAACCGAGGGGTCTGATCACCACACAGGCAACTTTAACACCCAATTGTGCTGCTACCTACAAAGACTAAATTGTATGAAGAAGATGAGAAGGAAGATGGAAGAACCAAATTAAAGATTCTTAAATGCCAGGCTAAGCGATTTTATGTGTATTTGGCAGACAGTGGAATGCCACTGAAGGTTTTCCTGTGGGGCAGGTGACAAAATGCGAGCTGGCCTTTGGAGAGTTTATGCCAGCAAGCACGTGGGCTGGTTTAAAGGGAAGATAGCTTAGAGATCATTGCTAGTGGTTTGAGAAGTAATGAGAACATGGGTTTAGGAACAGGATTGAGATAAGAGCTCGAGAACACCTGTATTTAGGTGTGGTGAGGAAGAAGAAAAAGGACTTAGAAGCTCAGGTAGCAGGAGTGAGACCCTGTGCCGCCCAAGGGAGGCATTTTAGGGATTGAAAACTGTAGAGACTGGAGAGGACTGGAATGAAATGAAGTTCAGTTCAGTTCAGTCGCTCAGTCGTGTCCGACTCTTTGCAACCCCATGAATCGCAGCACGCCAGGCCTCCCTGTCTATCACCAACTCCTGGAATTCACTCAGACTCACATCCATCAAGTCGGTGATGCCATCCAGCCATCTTATCCTCTGTCGTCCCCTTTTCTTCCTGCCCCCAATCCCTCCCAGCATCAGAGTCTTTTCCAATGAGTCAACTCTTCGCATGAGGTGGCCAAAGTACTGGAGTTTCAACTTTAGCATCATTCCTTCCAAAGAACACCCAGGACTGATCTCCTTTAGAATGGACTGGTTGGATGTCCTTGCAGTCCAAGGGACTCTCAAGAGTCTTCTCCAATACCACAATTCAAAAGCATCAATTCTTCAGCGCTCAGTTTTCTTCACAATCCAACTCTCACATCCATACAGGACCACTGGAAAAACCGTAGTCTTGACTAGATGGACCTTTGTTGGCAAAGTAATGTCTCTGCTTTTGAATATGCTATCTAGGTTGGTCATAACTTTCCTTCCAAGGAGTAAGCGTCTTTTAATTTCATGGCTGCAATCACCATCTGCAGTGATTTTGGAGCCCCCAAAAATAAAGTCAACCATTGTTTCCACTGTTTCCCCATCTATTTGCCATGAAGTGATGGGACCAGATGCCATGATCTTAGTTTCCTGAATGTTGAGCTTTAAGCCAATTTTTTCACTCTCCTCTTTCACTTTCATCAAGAGGCTTTTTAGTTTCTCTTCACTTTCTGCCACAAGGGTGGTGTCATCTGCATATCTGATATTTCTCCCGGCAATCTTGATTCCAGCTTGTGCTTCTTCCAGCCCAGTGTTTCTCATGATGTACTCTGCATAGAAGTTAAATAAGCAGGGTGACAATATACAGCCTTGACGTACTCCTTTTCCTAAGACTGCAGGGTTATTACTGTGTACCCACCATGGGCCTGGAATCAGGCTGAAGGAAAACCCACATAAAAATGTTCTCCTGAGCTGCCAACTCTGCTACTTATGAGTGAGGTCACTTTTGGCAAGTCTTTACTTTTTTCCTAAATCCTGTCTGCTTCTCCTGTTATGTGGTGACATAAGACCTTACTCTGCCTGAATGCCCTGAACTCTTGCAGTTTTTCTAGCTCTAAGATCTATAATACTTGGGTTCCAGTTGTGAATAGCAGTCATTGGAAATGTTGTTGTGATTGTTTGGCAATTCAGTTGGCCCTTTTAGGTAAATAAGGTGATGAAGAATGAAGTGTCTGTCCCTTAGGTGTAATCTGAGAGAAATCCTATATATTTTCTCTGAGGCTGTAAACAATATAGGAAAGAAAATGTCTGGGAATTTACAAAGAGACTGCAAACATCTCCTAGAATGGTGAACAAAATTTTTCTCAAAGCCATTTATTTTCAGAGAGTCCTCTAGTTTGTTCAGACAAAATTCTGTTGATTAGAAATTTTCAAAGATCAAGCCCAAAGGACTCTTAAAAGTGGTATTATGGAACTTAGAACGAGCTTCCAGTTCCTCTCAGACTGCTTTTTGTGAAGCCCTGATCCTCTTCATGGGATCTAACTCCTTTTTCCTTGGACCCGCTCCAGCAATGCTTCTCAAACACGCAGATCACTGGGGATCTTGTTAAAATGCGTATTTGATTCTGTGGATCAAGGAGTGGAGCTGAGATTCTGCATCTCTACCAGGTTCCCAGGTGATACTGAAACTGTTAACCAATGAAGGTTCATGAGCCTATAGTGAGGCCAGATAACTAAATGTCAGATTTTGGAGCAGAGAAAGGTTTATTGCAGGGCCAAGCCAAGAGAATGGGTGGCTTGTGCTCAAAACCCCTGACCTCTCAGTTTATTTGGGGGGAGAAGTTTTTATGGGTAAAATATGGGATGAGAGAGGCAGGGTGTGTGACTTTGTTCTGATTGGTTGGTGGTGAGGTAACAGGGTATGTTCCAGGAATCTTGTGCTGAGCCTGAAGTTACCATCTTATGCCTGGGTGGGATGCTGTAGTTTCTGCAGAAGAACTCAAACATGCATCAGTTCAGTTCAGTTCAGTCGCTGAGTCATGTCCGACTCTTTACAGGAGTGAGACCCTGTGCCACCCAAGGGAGGCGTTTTAGGGATTGAAAACTGTAGAGACTAGAGAAGACTGGAAGGAAATTAAGTTCAGTTCAGTTCAGTTCAGTTGCTCAGTCATGTCCGACTCTTTGCGACCCCATGAATCGCAGTGTGCCAGGGCTCCCTGTCTATCACCAACTCCCGGAGTCTACTCAAATTCATGTCTATTGAGTTGGTGATGCCATTCAACCATCTCATCCTCTGTCCTCCCCTTCTCCTCCCACCTTCAATCTTTCCCAGCATCAGGGTCTTTTCAAATGAGTCAGTTCTTCATATCAGGTGGCCAAAGTATTGGAGTTTTAGCCTCAGTATCAGTCCTTCCAATGAATATTCAGGGCTAATTTCTTTTAGGATGGACTGGTTGGTTCTCCTTGCAGTCCAAGGGACTCTCAAGAGTCTTCTCCAACACCACAGTTCAAAAGCATCAATTCTTCGGCTCTCAGCTTTCTTTATAGTCCAACTCTTACATCTATACATGACTACTGGAAAAACCATAGCCTTGACTAGATGGACCTTTGTTGGCAAAGCAATGGCTCTGTTTTTTAATATGCTGTCTAGGTTGGTCATAACTTTTCTTCCAAGGAGCAAGTATCTTTCATTTCATGGTGCAAGCACCATCTGCAGTCATTTTGGAGCCCCCCAAAAATAAAATCTACCACTGTTTCCACATCTATTTGCCATGAAATGATGGGACCGGATGCCATGATCTTAGTTTTTTAATGTTGAGCTTTAAGCCTACTTTTTCACTCTTCTCTTTCACTTTGATCAAGAGGCTCTTTAGGTCTTCTTCACTTTCTGCCATAAGGGTGGTATCATCTGCATACCTGAGGTTATTGATGTTTCTCCCAGCAATCTTGATTCCAGCTTGTGCTTCATCCAGCCCAGTGTTTCTCATGATATACTCGGCATATAAGTTAAATAAGCATGGTGACAATATATAGCCTTGACGTACTCCTTTCCTTATTTGGAACCAGTCTGCTGCTCAATGTCCAGTTCTAACTGTTGCTTCCTGAACTGCAAATAGGTTTGTCAAGAGGCGGGTCAGGTGGTTTGGTATTCCCATCTCTTTAAGAATTTTTCACAGTTTGTGGTGATCCACACAGTCAAAGGCTTTGCAATAGCCAATAAAGTGGAAATGATGTTTTTCTGGAACTCTCTTGGTTTTTCAATGATCCAGCAGATGTTGGCAGTTTGATCTCTGGTTCCTCTGCCTTTTCTAAAACCAGCTTGAACATCTGGAAGTTCATGGTTCACATACCATGAAGCCTGGCTTGGAGAATTTTGAGCATTACTTTACTAGCATGTGAGATGAGTGCAATTGTGCGGTAGTTTGAGCATTCTTTGGCATTGCCTTTCTTTGGGATTGGACTGAAAACTGACCTTTTCCAGTCCTGTGGCCACTGCTGAGTTTTCCAATTTTGCTGGCATATTGAGTGCAGCACTTTCACAGCATCATCTTTTGGGATTTGAAAGAGCTCATCAAGCATGCATAATGACGTATATTCCTTGAGGAGGAGCCAGGACACTGCCCTGAGGCTGCACTGTTGTTTCTTGACTGCTCCTCCTCGTTTCTACATCCCCTCTCTGTCCTGGTTAGTGACTGTTTGCCCTTTGAAACTCAGGGAAGGTCTGTTTCCTACAAACAGAAAGTGGGAGACACAGGAAGGATTTATACCAGGGAGGGCCCCATGGGGTCCTGCTGGTTTTTGAACCACACTCTGAGGAGCTGGGATCTAAAATGTTTCATTCTACTTACCACAGAAGATAATCATACTCCTTTTGGAACAATGTAACTTCTCTCGCCAGACCAGGAGCTCTGTTCACCATGTCTTGAAGTAGAGCACACATCAGTAATAAGTGTTCAATAGTAGTAGGGTAATCCGTTCTTACCCATGTCAGTGGTTTGTATGGTTCAGTGGCATCGGTAATGTGAATTGTTTATAGATAGAGGATTTTCCTTTTAACTGAGAGATTGAAGCAAATAATCTTCATGTAAGTTAAGAAATACATTTACTATGTGACCCATGATAACATGTGTATACCCAAATCCTTAATTTTTAGTGTAGTGATTCTGAAAACTGAAGTCTCTGAAAACGGAAGTCTCTGTGCACCAGTGTCAAATTGAATCTGAGAGACAGAGTTTTGGGTGAATTTAAAAGGAAGAGCTTTATTACTTTGCCAGGCAAAGGGGAACACAGCAGTCTTGTGCTCTGAAAAACTGTGTATCCCCTCCTGGAGGGGTTTGGTGAAGAATTTTATGGCAGTGATCCAAGCGTATGGTTGCTGATAAGGATCTAGATGTGTGCAGGTCCTTCGCTCTTTTAACCTGGTGTCAGGGTCTCCTTTGTATCTGCATCCTCTTCCTTCCCTAATTAGCAACTGTTTGAATTTGCTCTTTAAAACTCGGGGAAGGCCACGGAGGCTGGAGGGTGTTCCGTACAAACAAGGAAAGGGGTGGGGGCACAGGAAGGCCTCTGTGCCCACGAGCGCACAGGGTCCTGCTTGGTTTCAGTAGCTGTATTTATATAATAGTAACTAAATGTCTGTTAACTGGTGAATTGATAAACTGTGATTATGGTATGGACATAAAATGGAAGCGATGTCATCTAATTTAAAAAGTATACAACCTAAAAGTTGAGAATTATGTTTTATTTGGTGGCCTTTCTGAAGACTGTAACTGGAGAGACAGCCTCTCAGATAGCTCTGAGGAACTGTTCCAAAGAGGTTAGGGAGGAGCTAGGATATAGAGGAGTTTTTGCTAAATTAAAGGACTTCCCTGGTGGCTCAGATGGTAAAGAATCTGTCTGCCATGCAGGAGATCCAGGTTTGATCCCTGGGTCAGGAAGATCCCTGACCTTGCCTGGAGAATTCCATGGACAGAGGAGCCCTGTGGGCTATAGTCCATGGGGTCACAAAGAGTCAGACATGACTGAGCAACTAATGCTTGCTTTGCTAACCAAACAAACAAACATAGGTGGATATCAGAAAATTACTGCTAATCACAAAAGGGACATCTTAAGTTAATGATTTTGGTGCTTTTCTGTGTGTGGGAAGATGCAAAGTCTGGGCTCATTGAAATTACTCCTTTGATAGACATCTTAACTGTTGAGGACCCATATCCTGTTTTTCTCCCTCTCAGGGTGTGCTGTCAGAGGTTTTAGGGGTGATAGAGGGAGTGGGGAGAGTGGCTGCAGTGGCCGATGGTTTGATGGTGGGCAACCGTGTTGTTTATTGGGATGGCAAGCAACATTTTTTCCCTCACAATAAGGAAAAGGAAGGAATTCCTGGTAGAAATAATGACATGGGCAATTTTTTTCAAAAGCATTATGCTAATATACATAAGCCAGAAATAAGATACGACCTATCTGATCCCATTTATATGGCCTTTTAGAGAAGTGAAACTGCAGTGGTAAACAGATCAGGGGCCAGAATCTAGGGGGAGAGAATTGCCTCCAAAGAGGGACGCAAGAACTTTCAGACTTGATGGAAATGATTTTGGTGATTGTTACACGACCTTACAGGTTTGTCAAAGCTCATGAAATTGTATACTTAAAAGTGGTGGATTTTATTATAATTTTTTCCCTGTACACAGTTAATCTTAAAAATTTGCCACATCATTAACCTGTTAACAGTACCTCTTACTCATAGAGTCTACCAAGTCAGTGGAGCATTAATATAAGTAGAGAAAATTTCCACTCTGGGAGAAGAAATGAGTCTCTGGGAGAAAATATGAATGAACAGTAGGAACATAAGAAGTTCCCTTAAAAACTTCTTTGTTTATTTTCAACAAAGCTGAGTCTCAGAGGAGAAATCTTGAAAACAGGAGCTTCAGTTCATTTATTTTTAACATCTAGTATAGTATACTATTAGCTGAATGATTTTGGTGTGTCCTGTTACACTATTAAAAACACCAAAATTCTGCTGATAAGTCATTTCTTTTTATATTCTTTGCAGAGAGCATACCCAGTTTAGGGGGCAAGATTTGGTCATCTGCTTTGGCACTGAGGACTTAGCTTTTATTGGGTAAAAAGATATGTCTATGCATCCTAGGGATGAAATCTGGGGAAAGCATTGGCTTTTTCGAAGGATTGAAAGAGGAGGTATGTGTATGCATATAGGAAATAGCTGCATAGCATTGTATAGCAGAAGAACCGAGGGGAAGAAGAGAAAAAAAATGATACATATTCTTCTTCTGCTATGAACAAAATGCTGTTTAGAAATCAGCCAAATGTATACAGTTGTTCCAATTTGTTGAAACTATACAAATCTTTTGTAGGGGGAAGTGTGCATAAATCAAACTATAATTTTCTGTTTATTTACTCAGTAATATCAGATTTCCCTCCTTAATTTGTTGTAAATAACAGTAGCTCAGAACTTCAGATTTCAGTTTAGCTTTTTAAGGTGGTATAATATTACTACTTAATTTTATAGGTATTATTCTTTATTTTAAAATTATGGGCTATTGAAAATTTTCAGATCCTTCTAGTAGAAATCTGATCAACCAGATTTACTAATTCCTTAAGATTTATCTCTCTGTGAATTGAACAGTTTTTCATATTATATTATTTCTAAGTATATTTTAATAGATGCATACTTTATCATTCCCTTGCTTAAAAAGTTAAGTGACTATATTAAGTTCATGCTGTTATAGTTATAAAATACAGTGATTATAGTTTTTCAGAATGTACAATTTAGAAGTTTCCCATAATGTATAGAAAGATCTCTTGAGTGGGAATGCTAACATCCCTGCTTTCATCATTGTGTGTGGAAAGAGCTTAGGGCAAGGCTGGCCATTTTTTAAGTACTTAATAAAAGTGAAAGTGTCAGTTGCATCGGACTCTTTGCAACCCCATGGACTACAGGAATCCATCAGGCTCCTCTGTCCATGGGATTCTCTAGGCAAGAATGGAGTGAGTAGCCATTCCCTTCTCCAGGGGATCTTCCTGACCCAGGGATTGAACCCAGGTCTCCTGCATTGTAGGGAGATTCTTTACCATCTGAACCACCAGGGAAGTTTCTTAATGAAGTGTGCTGTTATTTATACCATCATCAGCACCAAAGGGTGGAGCTTCTTGGTGTATAAATGAGGGGACACATTTGGATTGTGCCATTCATAATAAGGACCATTACTTGAAAGAGGGGCAGTAAATGAGTTAAAGAGAACTGAGGCCTTTCCGCCCATCACTACAGAGTCCTGTGTGTCTCCTTTAAGGCTTGGACTCTGTGGAGATGGCTGGATCTAGGAGGCTTTGGGGGCCCATGGGGCTGGAGTCAGAGACCTAGACATCAGGGCAGAGATGGAGCTGCTACTCATGCTCACAGGGACATGTAACCACAGAGGAGTTACAGGCTGAGCAAGCAGTAAACACAAAGAGGAAGGAAGGAAGGATGTAAGATCTGTTGTCAAGTTGAGATGGTCTTGGGTGTCATCGTGAGCTGTGGTCTGGTGGAGCCCTGAGTGAAGAAGGACCTCTCCCAGGGTTGAACGGACACAGGCTGAGAGCAGGGCCAGTTGGTAAGATTGTTGAGACGAGCCTTGAACAGGGGCGGGCAGCTGAGAGGAAACTTGTGGTTGAAATTCTGTCTGCACAGGGTTCTGCGGAGCCAGAAGGGATGTCCTTTTCTAACTTGCACAAGCATGCAAGTTATTTAGTGTTTTTGTTGAGCACTAGCTGGGTGAGAGCAGAGGCAGAGCAGCAGCACAGCAAGACATTGGTCGCTGGCGAAACAGAGGGCGTCGGGACGACAGTGGATGAGGACACGGTTTAGGATGCTACTTACTTAAAATTGGAAGTTTGGTTGCTGGGCTCCTGGGTTAGTTGTGAGAGAAAGAAGAATGCAGACCCTGGAAAACTAAGGTGTAATTCAGGAACCTGGCAGCAGGAACTCAGGCCTGGTGAATGACATGTTCAAGGTCAGCGTGGGATTAGTAAGAACCTGACCAAACTGTTGAGCTGCTGCTGAAGGCTTCTCAAGTTCCTTTGGGCCAGAATCAGTCTCAGAGGTTGGGGTGGGACTGAGCCTCAGATGGGTTCAGGGATGTGTCTGCATCTGGGCCTGGAGGGCACTGGGTGTACAGAGGCCAGACAGGCTGGGTCCATCCACATGGGGAAGCATGATTCTTCCCTGAAGTCATATAATATTGATTGAGATACCCACGGGGTTTTTGTACTTAGGGAATAGAATGCTGTGTCCAGAATTACTGCCGAATATGCTTTTATCTAACTGGTGGTTGGAAAAACAAGCCCCTTTATATTCGAAAAAACATTAGGAGAGTCTAAAAAAAGAAGAATCTGACATTTTCAAGTGTCATTCCATAGGGTTTTTGTTCAGTTTTTGTAAGCAACACTGTTATGGTTCTCTGGGGCTCAAGGAAGCACCTTGAAATAAAAACCCTCCAGTTTGAATCTTAAGCATACTGAAGTTTGAGAATCACTGCTCTAGGACACTTGGAGGAAAAAATAACAGGTTTACTGAAATCCAGAAGAATGGGGTAGGGAACAACAAGGTTGTGAATAGTAGAGTTTTATTTCAGCACAGCTTTTGACTATGAACTTGATCTCCATTTCTCCAGTTCCTAGGATTGTCACTGCATAGGGGGATGGCAGGATGGACAGATTAGACCTTGTGTAGTGCTTAGTCTGGTATCAGAAGGATAGACCTGCACCCATTCATAAAAGCTCATATCTGGAGAGCAACAGTACAGTGTGTGAACTCTGGTCTGATAGATATGGGTTTGAGACCTGTTCTGCAGTTTATCAGCTCAGGAAAGTTGCTGTTTCTCTGAGCTTCAGTATGCTTATTTGTGAAATGGGAGATACGAGTTTACTATAGCCCTTACAAGGTGATTGTGAAGATTACATTAGATAATATACCAAAAGCATTTTATCAGGGGCCTTGACACATATATAATACATATATATCTTAATGATTCTAATCAGCCATTATTCACTGGGCATTGGCCATGTGCTGAGCATTTTGGGTAAAAAAATTAATACAGAACATCTAGTTATGAGACCTGGAACTCCATTCATTGACTGTCTACTTAGCGTCTTCTGTGTAACATGTTTTGTTAGATGCAGATACATACATGGAAATAAAATGATGGGCAAGTCCTGCTCTCATGGGTCTTGCCATCTAGCGGGGTCATCATTGTAACGTCTGTTATGGTCTCTGTATCAGTACATTTGTTATTTGTTTCCTCCGTGGTTACCTTGAGAATCCTAGAGCAATGATTCTCAAATTTTAATTTGGGTCAGCATAAGAATCAGACTGGAGGGCGCTTGTTTGAATACATGTCCCCAAGCCCCAGAAACTCAGGTGTAGTAGGGGCTGAGGAAAGTGCATGTTAACAAGTTGTCAGCCGGTGCAGACCCTTGAACCTGCCATATCGCTTTGGGGAGCCTGCCCTGCAGCCCTCTCCCATCCACTGTGTCTGAATTTGCATTTTGGAACTCTGCCCACCAGTGGAGCACTCTCAGGAAGCTGTGTGTCTGAATTTTCTCGTTTGGGTTCCCCTCGTGCCTTTTGTCTTGATAGATAGGCATAGAACTGTGAAAAGCAATGGCCACACTTAGTCTGCTTCTGTTTCTTACACCATGTGAGCTGGGACAACTCGCCCCGAGAAACTTTCAGTTCCTTCATTCATCAAGGAAATGATACCTGCACATCCATTTATCAAGCTTGTTTTGAGCCTTAAGTGAAGTGATGGCATACAAGCTTTTTATGAACTTAAAAAATATACTTTAATTATTAAAGAGAAGGAAAACCTGTTGCCAAGATTGAGCCCACTTTGGTATATGTAGTGTGTGCTCAGTCACTCAGTCCTGTCTGACTCTTTGCGACCCCATGGACTCTAGCCCACCAGGCTCCTCTGTCCATGGGATTTCCCAGGCAAGAATACTGCAGTGGGTTGCTGTTTCCTACTCTAAGGGATCTTCCCAACCCAGGGATCGAAACCCAGTCTCCTGTATTGGCAGGTGGATACTTTACCATTGAGCCACCGGGGAAGCCTCTGGCATATGTAGATTACTCATCCATTCAGTTATGTATCATGATTTGAGAAGAAATAAGCATTTGATCTCTGCCAGCGATTCCTGCTCTCCCTTGGAACTCTACTCACACTGTAGGTGAATAATTGATTTATGGTTTAAACTTTGTCAGGGTATTTTAGGGACCCTGGTCTTATTAATAGTGGCATCTGCAGCCAAGAATCTGCTATGTATTGTTTAATGTCAGGATTTTGAAACTTGTTTTGGTTATTGGAGCTATGTTGAAGGGCTTTGTTTCCCTTTAAACCAGGCACTCTGTATTAAATCCTAACTGGTGTTGCTTTGAATCTTTGGCTTAAAGCAAAATGGTTGTGTCATTTATAGACTTACAATTAGAGACTTCACTTATTTCTGCAAGTTTTTTCCTGTGAGCAAGCAGAAGAACTCAACATGCTTATCACACGGATATCCTGGCTGTCCCCAGTTTGCTTCGCAGCTTGAGTATGGATGCTGTGAGTTGCCCATGACACATGAGAGAGTGAAAAAGCTTCCAAAATTTTTTTGAGTTGGTGTACACAGTGACCCTTCATGAATAGATTCATTTTACATTTTGAAGGGAAAAAAATGTTTCTCACCCTTCTTTGGTTTCAACTAAACAACGAACTGGTGAGGCAAAAACAACAATCTCACTTACTCATACTTCCTTGTTCTGTAAAGTAATAGGTAAAATTTCCAAGGAATATATTTTGAGGGACAGGTAAGCAAACTGAATTGAAAATACTGAGTTCTTCCTTTAGACTTTAATGTGCTGCTTTACCTTAGATGCAAATTTTTTTTTGATTAATTTTAATTATATTTGACTGTGCTGGGTCTTCACTGCGTGCAGGCTACTCTTTAGTTGCAGTGTTCAGCTCTCTGATTGCAGCGGCTTCTTTTTGCAGTGTTCAGCTCTCTGATTGCAGCGGCTTCTTTTGTTGTGGAGGGTGGGCTGGCTTGGACTTCAGCAGTTGCGGCTCCTGGGTGCCAGAACACAGGCTCAGTAGTTGTGGTGTGTGGGCTTAGTTGCTCCACAGCATATGGGGTCTTCCCAGATCAGGGATCGAACCTCGTGTCTCCTGTACCAGGGAAGCCCTAAGTATGTTTTTTAAAAAACTGCTGTTACTGGTAAGTGGTATCCTTGTTGAGTGTTTGCATAACTGATGTTACTTTGGATGGAGTCTTAAATATTTGAGTATTTAAACAAATTGTTTGGTGATTATTTTGGCCCATGGTAAAATGCCTTCCAGGACAGTCTTAAGCCTGGTATTCGTAATTTCTAAAACTTTCTTGGTCCAAGTCTAATTTGTGCATTTTAGAACTTAGTTGCTAAACATCGCTGATAACTGAAACCATCAGATAATGCAACAAAAAAGGCTTAGTTGCGGTGTATTTTTAGATGAGTCACAGGATATATAGAGTTCCTCAGTGTTCTTTGGAGTTTTTTGTATTTATCCTACATTCGTGTTTGTGTGACGCATGAAAAAAGAAACATTTGCCAGGGCCAGTTCAGTCCGAGGCATGAGCCAAGGCCAGTCCAAGCCAGCTCCCTGTATCCTGTCCGCATGAAGCCTGGCTCATGGCCTCTGGCTAAAGGGTTTAATATGATCACTTCTCTCACATGGGCTTCCCAGGTGGTGCTAGTGGTTAAGAATCTGCCTGCCAGTGTGGGAGACGCAAAAGACACGGGTTCGATCCCAGGGTCTGGGACCCCCTGGAGAAGGAAATGGCAACCCACTCCAGTATTCTTGCCTGGAAAATTCCATGGGCAGAGGAGCCTGGCAGGCTACAGTCCACAGGGCCGCAAAGAGTTGGATACGACTGAGCAGACATTATTCTCTCACACAGGAAGGGGAAGAAGTGGAGCCAGCATTTGCTGCACATGTCCTAAAGGTCAGGCTCGCTGTCTCGCTGTCCTTGTTTCCTCAATAAACTAGGTAAGTGATGCATCCACCATCTTCACTGCCTCATTTTCTTGGGCTTTCACTCTGATCATCCAAAACCTGAGTTTTCTCCATTCCTTGGATTTTTTTTTTTTGCCAATTATTTCTCAAGAAACCCAGAACCATACTTTTTTTTTTTTTTTACCCACTGGATGATCATGCAATTTATTTCTTGCTTTTTACCAAAAACTTAAGATGATTTCTAAAATAATGCATAATATGTCAAGACATATATTACAGAGGGATGAGGAAGACAGAATAAAGTGGACAGGGAGGCCTGGGCCCAGGAAGATCTGTGCCCTTCCTTGCTTTACTCTCTCTGCCAGCAGAGGGTGTGGCCTTTGTGCCATGGCTGTGCGCAGTTGACTCTTCCCTTCAGTCCAATAGGAATACTGCTCAGGTTGCCCAATGGGTGGGCCAAGTCTCCCTTTGGTTTTCTCAAACCCATGCACTTGACTGTGTAGGAAACAAAACTCAGAGCTGGCTTTAGTTTTAGAAAACAAACAACCATAAGATATACACGCTTCTTCAGCACTCACTTTTGTGTCCTCAGTTATGCCAGATGCCCATCCTTTTGGCTAATGTGTCTACTGGCCCAAAGAGGATGCTTGTGTGCTGTCACTCCTCAACATGTGAGAACAGTCGGGCTGGAAGAGGAAGACTAATTTACCTAAGGCCCTCCCACCCCCAGGCCAGGAATTATGTGGAGTTGGGCCATGATTTCTGTCCTCTGATTTCCAACCAGTGTTGATTGGGGATTTTGTTGCTAAACTGGAAGTATGTGTAAACTAAAGTTTGCTTGTTTAAGGCATTCATTTGCTTCCTCCTGACACAGCCTTCGCTTCTAATTAGTTTATAATAGTGGCATGTGGGGGTGGTGGCTGCATTCATTGCAGTGAGAAGCAACAGCTGACGGCGAGGGTGGCGCGCCTAGCAATCTCCATGGGATCATCACTACAGTTGAGGATCACTTCCAAACAGCCCCGCTCCCTCAATAGCTCCTGAGAGTCTCAACTCTAATTGTGCCCAGAACAATTAATGACACTTGTTATGATGACGTCACATTATCAAGAACAGTTTCGAGTGTAGTCGATTATACCTATAAAGGCAATGGCACTCTTTAAGAATCTAACCAATCACATACATTTCAATAAAATTACAAAAAGAAAAAAGAATCTAACTAGACTCACATGTTCTACACTGCATCGCCCTAATTGAGGTTAGTTTTCTTGGTGGCTCAGATGGTAAAGAATCCGCCTGCCAATGCAGGAGACCTGGGTTCGATCCCTGGGCCAGGCAGATCCTCTCTAGAAGGAAATGGTTACCCACTCCAATATTCTTGCCTGGAGAATCCCATGAACAGAGGAGCCTGGCAGGCTACAGTCCATGGGATCCCAGAGTCAGACATGACTGAGTGACTAAACACTTTCACACTTTGGACAAGAGTGAGTGGAGTGGTACGTTCAAGTCTAGATGGACCAGAAACCTGGTAAGAGATGCAAAGATGCACTGAAATAAAAACATTTTTAAATTTGTCTTTCACATTTACTTACATGTAGAAGTGAGAACATATTCATATCTGCCTATGAAGCAGAAGTGGAAACTAAAGAAAATGTTTTAGGCTTAAAAAAAAATCTATTTTGTAAAGGTGCTAAACTTACCTATGCTGTGACATGGTGCATATAAAAGTGTGTAAAAATTGAGGCTATGGTAAATATTTTTTAGTAGTTTTTTCCCCAGTCTTTTAAAGTGAGGAAATGACTTTTAGCTTATATAACATTTAAAAGTCATTTTGAGCACTGATGAAACAAAATGTTTTTTTTACATCTTAAGGTATATATTCACTTTCTCTTGAGAGAGAGAAAATAGATATTTTTTAAAAAAATGGGTATTAAATGGATGTGTAAAATTTTGTTCTGAATGTTTTACTTCTTTAATACGGGAAAGTATTGTTCTAAACATGGATCGTGTTGTGTTGTTTAAAAAAGATGAGAGACAGAAAAAAAAAATTCTCTTTCTGCATATTTAGTAGGTGTTTCCAAAATAACAGGCTGACATCAGTTTCTTCTGTTCTTCCCTCTATATGTTTCTTTATTCGCTAATGCTTGTAGGTAGGTCATTGTGTAAATCATCTGTGTAATGATCTTGGCTTCATTCCCTGTGTTCAGGTGGGCCAGCCATGAGAGGGTACCTTTTGGCCATCTTCCTGAGTGCTGTCTTCCTCTATTATGTGCTGCATTGTATATTGTGGCGAACAAATGACTACGGGTAAGTCTTATTTTTGCTGCTTAAAAATGGCCCCCGACTGGGTCTTTCACATGGACACACAAATGATATTAGAAGGACCTATTACAAAGCAAACAAACAAACCCTATAACATTTTGAGCCTTTTCTAGCTTTTCCATTATAAGTTAGAGTTTTACCGTCCTAGTATCTTATTCATTACAAATAACCGTTTAAATATTGGTGAGCAACATTGGGTTTTCTTTTTTTTTTTTTGGACTTTTCAGTGAAGCAGTGCTCTTGATCATCTTTGGGATTCTGATTTATATAATTCATCTTTTTGAATTGATGGAGTAATTCTTAGACTCAGTGGCATTTGAGTCTTCAGTTCAGTTCAGTTCAGTCGCTCAGTCGTGTCCAACTCTCTGCGACCCCATGAATCTCAGCACACCAGGCCTCCCATCACCAACTCCCGGAGTTCACTCAAACTCACGTCCATCGAGTCAGTGATGCCATCCAGCCATCTCATCCTCTGTTGTCCCCTTCTCCTCCTGCCCCCAATCCCACCCAGCATCAGAGTCTTTTCCAGTGAGTCAACTCTTCGCATGAGGTGGCCAAAGTACTGGAGTTTCAGCTTTAGCATCATTCCTTCCAAAGAAATCCCAGGGCTGATCTAAGAGTCTAAAATACTGGGATAAGATTGTTGATAAATGTGGACACCTACATATGGTTTCCTTTGTTTAAAAATATTTGCTGAATAGTGATATAGGCAGAATTTGAAGTGACTTTGACTTGAAATATTACATGCAAAATTTGGAGACGCACAGATAACTTTATTACAGAGAAAACTCCTATATTAAGCTTTTTATCCTTTTCCCTTTTCTATTTTGAAAAGTATTTACTTAGTTTGAATAAACAGATTACAAATAAAAATTAACTACAATATGTGACCTGAATAGAAATGACTGGAACAAATACAACACAGAACTTGATTTCCTTGCACTAGTCGCAGAGCATGTAACAACTGAGAAAGCTTCAAAATCAATTATATTTCTTTGAAAAAGGAGTAACAGCAGTTCCTGATCTATCACAACTAGTCAACTTAAATACAAGCTTCCGGACATGAATTTCATGAGTGAACCCACATGATCATTTTTTAAAACAAGGAAATTTTGACAAGTTGAAGTAAAGTGAAATGGTTCATGGCTTCTAAGCAACAGGTTTTATTTTTTTAAAAAACAGAAGAAAATTCAGAGCAGCATTGTCACAGGATAAATTAATGCTATACTACCATATACAAAATTTTGCTAGAGATGATTAATTATAATGCAACTTTTCAAATTAAAGCAAAACAAATCCAAAGATTAAAAAAATGATTCTGTCTAATCTGAAAGTGTACTGATTTCTGTAAGTCACAGAGCATGTGATGTAGGCAACTATCTATATTTTCCTTGTGATGTGTTTAAAAAAAAAGGGACGTGCTTCTAAAAGCAAAGAACTTACTGGAATTAGAGACTAAATTGACCATGCAAGTATGTCTCTCCATATGACTGTTGCTGGTGCTTATCAGTGCCAACCAGACATTTCCTTGAGTCACTCTATGACAACTGTCCTTTTGGGATTCAAGTTCACAGTTAAGGCTGGGCTGTTAGGTTGAAAAAAGAGCACTGTTGTCATTTAAGCTTTTATACCTCCCTCAATTTCTTAACACCTGAATAAGTCCAAATACAGGATAGTTAATCATTTCTTTTTCTAGAAACAAATGAAGTCACTTGTCTTTCTTGTTAATTGATGCCTTTTCTGCTTTTTCTCCTAGGAATGATTTTTTTTACTTGAAACAGTGAACAGATGAACCTCAGTTTATATCTAAAAAATAAACTTGCCAAATGTTGCTGGTACTAAAAACAGATTAGTTATTGTGGGAGAAGAAACAGATAATCTAGTTTAAACAGTATATTAAACATTTTATAGCATATAAAATGTTTCTTAGCATTAAGTTTTTGTTATGATGCTACCCTAGGGAGAAACGTTAAGGAAAAAAACTTTCCCGATTATCTTTAATGTAGTTAACAACAAACACCTCTTATAATGGTAATTAATATGAATTTGTTTTTTATGAAGTATTCTAATTTACCAAATTTCACATTTAGGTGGGGTGGGGAGAGAGGCTGTCTCTTCCTAACTTTCCAAATTCTTGAGCTTTACTTTGCTTAACTACCATTCACACCAAGAGTTTCAGACCATTGATAACCATGCTAGTCTATCAAGAACATTCTAAAATATTTTCTATAATAAAGATAAAGAAAAGTTAATATACATATTGCTTTATTTTGCAATGTTTGCAACAAACCATGTAAAATTACATGCTTTGAACCAAAAGTATCCTCAGATATACGAAATGGTTTTTTTAACACTGAGGATGGGTTATTCAAAAATACTAAAATGAAAGCATCAAAATAGATTATGTCTTTTTCTCCTCAAAATATATCTTTAAAACTCAGAATTCAGAAATTACTTTGCTTGAGTTTCCCAGAGTTCTGCTCAGAAATTGCCTACTGTTTAGTATAAATGTTTAAAAAAAAAAAAAACAACTCTTCTGCAAATGACTGGAGCAGAAAACTTGTGATGTGGACAGCAGGTTGGAAAACCCAATTACTTAGCTTGTAAATGTATAACGTAGTTCTGGAGAACAGCTGTCTGTTAGTCTCGAGGTATCCTTTCTTCCTATTGCCAGTCCTTTGGCAAGGAATCAAGTCTTAATGACCTTTAAATTCTGAATGGGTGGTATTATAAGACGTCAAATAAACCACAAAAAACTCCTTCACTTAGACAAAAGTTCAGTATTTTTTGCCAGTGTTTGAATAATAGATGCTAGATCATGTTTCTAGGTTTTGTTTTACTAAATTAAAAAAAAAATGGTGCTTCTGCATTTGATTTCATTACTGGTTGGTTGAAAAATCATTGTAAGGCTCTTTATGGAAGGAACTTAGGCAAATCATTGTAATGCTCTTTATCGTCACTGGAAAACTCCAGTGCCAGGTGCATGGGTTTGGCTGTAAGTTTTGAGGTTTTTGGACAACCCGGTTTGATCCCTGGGTGGGGAAGATCCCCTGGAGAAGGAAATGGCAACCCACTCCAGTATTCTTGCCCGGAGAATCCCCATGGACAGAGGAGTCTGGCGGGCTACAGTCCATGGGGTTGTAACAGTTGGACTCGACTTGGTGACTAAACCACCACCACCAATGAGTCAGAGATCTTAGAAGTCTGATCCTACACCACGTGAGGCTCCTAGAGGCATCTCTCCCTGTATCTTTGCTCCTTCCTGTCTCTGTTCCACACTTAGTAATGGGAGATAAGAACAGAAGAGAAAGCACGAAGTTGGCTAGATTGCTAATTCCCAACAAATCATATTCTGGCTCACAGGGGAAATGATAAAGAAGACAATGAAAAGGGTCCAAATTCAGCACATTTTTTGGTCATTAGAATTCGAGGCATGTTCATGTCACTCCTAAACTAACACATTACTCCACAGAAAATATGAAATTACTTCAGATGCTGTGAACTTGCTTCCTTAAGCAATAATGAATAATTATTGTCTTTAAAAAAAACACTCAAAGTTTGGCTTCACTGTATCCTCAAACAGTTTGTTTTCTATTTTAATAGACTTGGAAGCCAAGTAATATTTTATACTTTATTTTGTCCTCTGACTATAATTTGACTTTCATGGCTTGGTGTCATATCCCACCATATTTATTTATCTTCCTTACAAGTAAATCAAGAGGTTTTTGCCACTTGGGGTATTTACCAAAGATGAGTCTCTTCAACTAGCCTTATAGTATAGAAACCTAGAATTTTAACTGGGAATTTTGTACTAAAAAAGTTTAAAATTGAGTCAGTCCCTGAAGGGGTTAGGCTATTTCTGTCTGAATCTGATGATTATAGAAGAAAACTGATTGGTTTTCTTTTTTAGGTTAATTCTCCGTACAACTGATGATCATTCCTAGTTTCTCATGTGAAGCCGTTTTCCTCTTTGCCGGCTGCGTCTGGATCCTGCTGCCCCGTCCCCGTCATCTAGCTTCATTGTCATGCTCTGTCTTGTTTCACAATACCCTTTCACATGGTGGAGACAAGTGTTCCATTCAGGAGACACACAAGCACCTAACCTGTGCCAAGAACAGAGGAGAGTTCGCTGTGATGCCAAATAGTGGGACGGTTGAGTCCCCAGGTCACAGGCAGGGGCTACGGAACCTGCCCAGGGCAGCATCTCTCTGGCATTTACTGCCCATAGGTATCCACGCAGGTGGCTTGGAGGACCTTGACAGCCGTGTGCATTTCTCAGGAGTTCAGGAACTTCTAAAATATGAGCCAGGTCATGGCTTCCATACTGTGGGAGTCCTACTTCTTCTTTCTTTATTTTTTTCCTAGTTCTTCTCGAAGGGTCCTTTGAGTCGCTGCTCTCTGACCCTTCTGGGTCACTTGTCACCTCAGCCTTTTTTCCACTCTCTCTTGCTTTATATCCATGAATCCTCAGACATGTCCAGGACTAGGAGAAGTTTCTGTCCTACCTCAGGGGCTACAGTGAGGATTCCTATCCCCTGTCTGAGAAGCCTCTCCCTGGTGATACCACTTGGATTCCCAGGATACCGTTTGCTTCCCTTTGGGCTGGCTGCCCAGTTCTACTTTCTGACTGACACTATTTTTTGTCTCCTAGGGTGACACCTATGGAAATGAAGCAGAGAAATAAGATCCGGTCTTGTTTATCAAAGCCAGCTTTTGCCTCTCTCCTGAGGTAAAAATACAAAAGAAACCGTGGCACACAAAATGTTCAAAAATGTGTTTGTAATTGTTCTCCACACTTGTTTGCTTTTTTTTCTGTGCAAATCTTAACAATGTAAAATGGATACCCTACATTTAAGGAAGAGCTTGACTGTCCTATGTCTTTTTGTGCTTTTAGTCAGAACTCTGCATATATTTTAAGAAAAGGCATTGAAGAACTCAGTCAGACCAGTTTTCTTTTCACACAGGTGAGATTAGAGAGGTCTGGTTGTCTTTGATCATAAGCGTGCACTGTCCTTTTAGGGTTTTATTTTCCCACCCTTGTTCCCATGTTATTTTCCGCCCTTTTTATTTTGTGGTTTCTTCTGCCTTACCTCTAGGTTAAAGTTTACAGCAGAAATTTTCCTTTCACAAACTTTTAATGAACTTCATAGAATATAAATAATGATTATTGATTATGGTTGTCAGGACTTGAAAAGAATTACTCTTCCATCCACAAATATTCTCTTATCACCACAGCTTTGATAGAGTGCTGGTCAAAATGCTTCTAGAAATAAATGACAGTCAGGTCTGGGCATGTTGAATTGTGTAAACACATACAAGCTTTTCAGCATTTTTGTCTGTTACGGATCTAAAATTCACATTTTTTTTCCCCTTATTTCCTTATATTACTGTACTGTCCTGTCAACTTAAAAAATATTCACAGCCTAAAAGTTGAGAGTTATGCTTTATGTGGTGGGCATTTTTAGGCTTCAAGTCCAGGAGGCAGCATCTCAAGTAACCCTGAGAGAACTGCTTCAAGGAGGGAAAGCTAGGTTATATAGAAGTTTTGCAACAAAGAGCAGGTAGTCTGAATGTTAAAAGATTATTGTTAATTAAAGAAAAACCAGACATCTCAAGGAATTTAGTGCTTTTCTATGTATGGGAAGATGCAAGAGTCTGGGCCACTGAAATCATTCCTTTGACATACACCTTAGCTATCTGGGGCTAATGTCCTGTGTTTTCACATCCTGAGTTCCCAGGGGCTCACCAGTTCACTGTCAGTGGTGGCTACAATCACTGATGACTAAGACAGTATTTACTGGTATGGCAGGAAATATTCCATTTCTCAGTACCTTTCCGTGACTGGTTCTTAATCTTTAGAGGCTACCAGTTCCTTTAAAATCAGCCAACTCTGGAATGCTTTAGAAACATAAATATTTTTATGTCTAACTATGGGTGTGCCATGGCTGCTTGTAGTCAATCCATGGATGTGTGTCCGATTAGGACCATTGCAAAACTAGAAGAGTGATTAAAAAAATTTTTGTTTACCATGACCCATAGTAAGAAGTATATCTTGCCTTGGAACTTAGTGTTTGTACTAAGTTTATTTATAATAAAAAATAAACAATTTTTACCTCTCCTACTCCAGATACCCTATAATCTGTTCTATTCACTTTTTAAAAATGAGCTGATCTTGACTTGCAAAATTGACTTCATGAGCCACGAACGGTTGCAAACAGCAGGTTTGGAATGCTTCTCTAAAATCAAGGTACCCTTTTATCTCTAGCTTTAGGGAAGAAAGGTATTTCCTTTCTGAGAAAACCCAAAGGGGTTAAAGTATTTATGAAAGACTGCTCAGCAGATGTGTAAGTCTGCACACCTGTCCTTTGAATAGCATTCCTTGGAGGCAGGGCTATCCTTTGCCAGTAGCCAATGGGAGAAGCTCTGCTGGGAAACCTGGCAGTGTTAACCTGTGGTTAATGTGCTAGGACTGGACACCTTTCCTTAGCGTTGAGGTTAGGCGTGGTTTCAGCTTTGTTAGCTGAAACAAATGGGTTAGTAACTCCAGATAATAGTTACTTCACTTTTTTATAGCTTCTGTTTCTTTATCTTGTCAACTGAATTAAAAAAAAAAATCACAACCTAATAGTTGAGAATGTTTTACTTGGGAACCTTATTACCTTACTATGGCTCAGCAGGTAAAGAATCCACCTGCAGTGCAGCAGACACAGGAGATGTGGGTTCCATCCCTGGGTCGGAAAGATCCCCTGGAGGAGGAAATGGCAACCCACTCCCGTATTCTTGCTTAAAAAAATCCATGGACAGAGGAGCCTGGTGGGCTACAGTCTATGGGGTCACAAAGAGTTGAACACAACTGAGTGATAGAGCAGAGCACAAATACTAAGGACTGGAGTCTGAGATGGTAGCCTGTCAGATAGCGCTGAGGAATTCTTCCAAAGAGGCAAGGGAGGAGCCAGGACACAGAGTAGATTTTACTGAAAACGACAAACAGACATGTTGTCAAACGTTAAAAGATGACTGCTAAGCACAAAAGAGACATCTCAAGTTATTGATTTCCATGCGTTTCTATAGATAGGAAGATGCAGGAGTCTGGGTTTATTGAAATTATTCTTTTTGTTATGCACCATAACTGTCTAGGGCGCTAAGACCAGTATTCTGTTTTTCTCCATTATGAATTTCCCTCTGGGGCAGCTGTAGTGGCTGACGGCTTGCTGGCCTCAGCATCCTTTGTTTACTGAAATGGCAGGTCACCTTTTTTGTCGACAGTCTAAATTGACTAGTAGAATTTACTTTTCTTTCCGGGCTTTCGTAGAAGTACCAAAAGCAGATATGTAATATGATTATTATAATGTAATATAACCCACTGTAACATAATACAATGTCATGTATAATTATTATAGATAAGGGTGATACTTATTGAGCCCCAACTATGTGTGAGACATGGTACTATCAACTGGAAAAAAAAAAAAGAAAAAACACACAACTAAAAGTTGAGCATTATGTTTTATTTGGGGTGTTACTGAGGACTTAAGCTGGGGATACAGCCTCTCAGATAGCTCTGAGGGACTGTTCCAAAGAGGTATAAGAGAAGCCAGGATTTATAGGAGTTTTTGCAAAAACAACAAACCAACATCAGGGAGTCAAACATCAGAAGATTAGTGCTAATTAAACCAGACAGACATCTCAAGATAATGAATTCAGCCCTTTTCTATGTGTGGGAAGATGCAAGAGACTGGATTATTGAAGTTACTCCTTGGATATGCACCATAGCTATCTGGGGCCAGTATCCTGTTTTTGTTTTTCTTCCTCAATTCCCGATAGAGTGCAGTTGGAGTTCAGATGGAGTAGCTGAAGCCTTTAAGGCTTCAACATCCTTTGTTTACTGAAATGGCAGGCCACATTCTTTGCTCACAGTGTTGAACAATTATTTCATTTAGAAATTTAAAATCAGAAGACCTGACACTTTTCCCAGAGCAGATCCCAAGCTTAGAGATCAACCATGATACAGATAATGACCTTTTGAAATTGGCTGGGATCCCCCTCTCCAGGATGCTAACACTTGTCACAACTGAATCTGACATACACACTCTTCTCAAGTAGGAAGGGGTGGTCTCTCAACTCTTTGCCTAGTTTGAATATGGTGTCAGTTCTCAGTTCAGCTCTGGAGATCTTGAGCTCCTCTGACTTGCCCAGGTTAGTAGTTCCTGAGAAGCAAAACCAGGATAAAGCTGAAGCTAATTCATCCTTATTTGTGCATGCGTGCATGCTCAGTCGCTTCAGTTGTGTCGGACTCTTGTGACCCCTGTGGACTGTAACCCACCAGGCTCCTCTGTCCATGAGATTCTCCAGGCAAGAATACTGGAGTGGGTTGCCATGCCCTCCTCCGGAGGATCTTCCCAACCCAGGGATCGAACCCATGCCTCCTGCACTTGAAGGTGGACTCTTTTCCACTGAGCCATTGGGGAAGCCCTCGTTCCTATTCTAGTGCTTCTTATTTCCATTTGTCGTGTGGCCTCTGAAAACCCAGGGGCACTCTGGTCTCTGCCTGCAGTTTATTTAGGAAGAACAAAACTGGTAAAGGTGGAAAGAAGGGACCATTAAAAAAACAGAGATGCCTCATGAAGCATTCTTGTCTGAGAGAGTACCCGAGTATAGCAGTGGGGTAGAGAAGCAATAAGACACCCATCATTCTTGAGTATATTTTAATTTAATGACATCAGGAGAGAGTTCAGTTCTAGTTACCTCTAGCTTTTAGTGTATTTTAATTTTCACTGCTGACAACAGCTTTATATATATGGTATCTTTTCTTTGGGGAGTGGGTCAGCATTTATACTTTTATTTTCCCTCCTTTGTTCTTTTGTTTGTTCCTGTAGATGGCTGCCTTTGGGGTTCTCTTGTATTTAAATTCTGTGTCCCCTCCCCCAAGCTGTTACATAATTTTGGTTTTACTACCTGGAAAGCATTTCCATTCTGGGTGTGTAGTTCCATTGCCTATCCTATTCTATGTAACATTTAAATAGTGTTTAAGATGATTTTGAAAGAATCTTAAAAATAATTATATGCTCATTTTATAGTCAATATAACGATAGGAATGACATACTATAGTTTTTTACAGTTGTGATTTTAAAAACCTGCAAATATTATACACATTTGGGAAAGTCATTCTTCATCCTTATCTTCCAGGTATCATCAGTTTCACCCTTTTCTGTGTGCAGCTAATTTTAAAAATACTGCTTCCTTCTATGGTAGCGATAAGTTTGATTTGCCCTATGGGATGAAAGCATCAGGTCAGTAATATTACTCTTACCCTGCCCTAATACTATGACTGGTGTTTGATGTGAACCATATGTTTGTATATAATTTTAAGGTCTTTTAATCTTTTTGTTTCATAGTGATTCCTAAGGATGTGATTTTTGAGATTGGGTGAAAGGAATTATATTTTAGTATGTAAATCCCCATTCCTTTTGAGTCAGTGCAGAATAAAAGAATGAAGAAAGGTAGATTTTTGTTGTTGTTGTTGAGAAACTGTTTTTCCCGCTTTTGTTTTACCACCGTAATTCGTGAGTTCGATGCCTTACTTTATTCCAGTTGAGAATTAAGAAGACAATTCTGTGGATTAACTTCCTCCTGTCTCCCATTTTGCCTCTTTACCTAGGAGTTTTATGTCATCAGCAAGCTCTAGGTCCTTGGTCAGTCTTTTAATTTAATCAAAGGATATTTTGTTTTTGCTAAATTTAGAGAGAATTGCTCCATCCACTAATGATGAAACAATTTTCCCTCTGCTTACTGACCACTGCTTTGCTTTACATTCTAGATTTTTGAGAAATCCTGAAAGCCTTTTAGGTGACAAGTCTATAGTTTCCTGAGTTAGATTTTCCTTATTCAGCTGATCCTGTGTGTGTATTTAGAATACATTGTAGAGAGTTCGATAAGTTTACACTTGCAGAATATTGAGTTCTATATCAATATCATTTTCTGAATCATCTGATATGGTAATTTTTGGTTATGATTGTTTTCAGATTAAGCATATTATTTTTCTGAGATTTTTGCAAAGTGTCCTTAGAGTGTTTATATTTTAGGTGCCCTTGTTAAGTAGTGCTGACTAGTTGCAGTTATATCATGAATTTTCACCAGGGAATAAATCATAGGTAATCATACCAGTTTGAAGTGGATTTGGGGGAGGGCAGAGGATAAAGTGGTTTACCATGTACCTAAGAAGTCATGATTGCTTTTATTCCTAACAGTCCACTTGTTTTCTAGCCACACACTTTCGACTGGCTCTTTGGAAACTGCCGAATTGTGATATCTTTGATGAGTTTGACAAGTGAGTTTGTTTTCTTGCTTCTGTTTTACTTTTAGCTTTAGCTAAATTTTAGTACAAAATATGTACTTCAGTGTAACATATATTCACTCAGGAAGATTCCATAGCTTTTGTGCATAACTAAAATGCCTAGGAGTTATTTCTGTGGCACTTGAAGTAACAAACTACAAATATAATTTAGACATTGCATAATTGTTGGCTCAAAATTGCAGACAGTCTTGATTACACACCATGCTAGTGCCAAGTCAGGACATTTTTAACCCACAGTCATCTTTTCTAAGTTGTTGTTACTGAAGAATTAATTCACACTCCCTGTTGATCAGCTCACAGCCTCCCTCCATGGTCCCCATACCTTCCCATACATACTCTAAATTGCTCAATCATGAGAATCTTTTCTGTTTCACTTGAATATTGGATTTCAGAAACAGCTCTCTTCCTTTTATTCAGAATTATATTTGAGGGAAGTTAATGGTGTGCTTAGACACACATTTTCTGGCAACAAAAGGCAGTTTGGTTTTTGGAAAATTTGGGGGTTCAGTTACCTCTTAGGAACTGAGTTGCCTAAGACAGACTTCTTAGCAAGTCAACTTATTTTACAGAGATGGGCTTATTTCCCTCAGTTTTAAACTGAATTTTGGAATTTAGCTGGTTGTCCAGTGGGATGAAAAGGGTGACCTGCAGATGTGAGACCTCTATTGAAAAGGAAAATGGGCAGAATTCCCTTCTTATCCAGGAGAATAGAGGCACTTTTTGATACATACAGAACTTATGGTAGTGGACAAAAGTGTGAGATTGGAGATAGTTCGCAAGACAGCACTGGAGGAGCAGTGCCAGATTTTGTCTGAATTTATCTCATTTTTCTCTGTCAGGGACCCAGATTCAGTTCAGTTCAGTTCAGTCGCTCAGTCGTGTCCGACTCTTTGCGACCCCATGAATCGCAGCACACCAGGCCTCCCTGTCCATCACCAACTCCTGGAGTTCATTCAGACTCACGTCCATCGAGTCAGTGATGCCATCCAGCCATCTCGTCCTCTGTTGTCCCCTTCTCCTCCTGCCCCGATCCCTCCCAGCATCAGGGTCTTTTCCAGTGAGTCAACTCTTCGCATGAGGTGGCCAAAGTAGTGGAGTTTCAGCTTCAGCATCATTCCATCCAAAGAAATCCCAGGGCTGATCTCCTTCAGAATGGACTGGTTGGATCTCCTTGCAGTCCAAGGGACTCTCAAGAGTCTTCTCCAACACCACAGTGCAAAAGCATCAATTCTTCGGCACTCAGCCCTCTTCACAGTCCAACTCTCACATCCATACATGACCACAGGAAAAACCATAGCCTTGACCAGATAGACCTTTGTTGACAAAGTAATGTCTCTGCTTTGTTGAGGTGTAATTTATGTAATAATGTTGATTCATTTCAGATTATACTTTTTTATAATTTAAAACTATTCTATCAACCTAATCACTTTCAATTTTTATTGCATATCCACAGCAGCCATATATATTCTTTCCTGACATTTATATAACTCTTATCTGTATTGTTTTATGACGACTTTTGGCATGTGTGCTTTTTATCAGTTCTCTCCAATTTTTACAACCACTCAGCAGAGTATGCTTGATGATTTTCATTTTTAAAATCGAGAGACTGAGGCTAGGCAAATCCATGTTGTTTGTTATAGTTGATGAATGTCAGAGCCAAGATGTGAACCTGGATGGGTCTATCCAGGGCTGGATGTTTAAGAGTGATAGTGGTTATGTCTTAAATAATTGTAGCAAGTATCTGCAAATCTTTGAAAAACTCTTTGTCCCTGTAAATGTGAGATACTGTCAGGATTGTAGATGGTACATGACTGGAGGTTTTGTTCTGGCCTGGTTTCTATCTCAGAACTGTTGTTTAGTTGCTCAGTCATGTCCGACTCTTTGTGACCCCATAGACTGCAGCATGCCAGGCTTCCCAGTCCTTCACTAGCTCCCGAAGTTTGCTCGAACTCATGTTTACTGAGTTGGGGATGGTATCTAACCATCTCATCCTCTGACACCCTCTTCTCCTTTTGTCTTCAATCTTTTCCAGCATCAGGGTCTTTTTCAATGAGTTGTCTCTTCTCATCAGGTGGCCAAAGTATTGGTGCTTCAACTTCAGCATCAGTCCTTCCAATGAATATTCAGGGCTGATTTCCTTTAGGATTGACTGGTTTGATCTCCTTACTTTCCAAGGGACTCTCAAAAGTCTTCTGCAACACCACAGTCTGAAAGCACCAATTCTTTGGTGCTCAGCCTTCTTTATGGTCCAACTCTCACATCTATACATGACCACTGGAAAAACCATAGCTTTGACTAGACGGACCTTTGTTGGCAAAGTGATGCCTCTGCTCTTTAATACATTGTCTAGGTTTGTCATAGCTTAAAACTATCTATGCTTTATTTAGTTGCTTTCAGAGCCACTCTCTACACAAGTGTTCATCATCTGTATGTACCTCAGCCAGGCTACTTCCTCTCTTCTTGCTGACTTGGTCTGGCTCTTCCCCACACTTCCTCTTTTCTCATAGGGAGTGCCCCCCACACCCACCATCAATTCACATCAGGTTCTTAGTGTCACCAGCACTGGGAGGGAGGCGAGTGTGGGTGGTGATAAAGGATTGCAAATCATGCTGATGGTACAAGGGTTCTTGGATCTGAACTTGTTAAGAGATGGAAGTCACATCAGTGTACAGACAGAAACCATTCAGGTGTGGAGTGAATGGCGAATATCCATTCGCCATTTGGGGCCTCCCAGAGCGAGCACAGTGATGCACTGGACACTCAGCACTGCTCAATTGCTTGTTTGACACGTCCAAAGTTGGTCCCTAGAGATGTCAGAAAAAGTGTTTTGAAAGTAAATAAGAATATACTTGTGACAAAATTATCTTCATTTACATATTGACTTTTAGGAGGAGCTCACATGTAATAATAAATTTGACCTACGTTCTAAGTATGGGCTTCCCTTGTAGCTCAGGGAATCTGGTAAAGAATTGGTAAAGAATCTGCCTGCAGTGCAGGAGACCCGGGTTCAATCCCTGGGTTGGGAAGATTCCCCTGGAGAAGGAAATGGCAACCCACTCCAGTATCCTTGCCTGGAAAATCTCATGGACAGAGGAGCCTGGTGGGCTGCAGTCCATGGGGTCGCAAAGAGTTGGGCACGACTGAGCGACTAACACTTACTTACTTACATTCTAAGTACGTCCTTCTACATTTGTCTGAAACCCACAGTACAACCCAAAGATCATAGCAGGCCTCAGCCCATGCCCAAGTTTATATTTTAAGTAAACTCCAGCAAAGCAGAATACACTAAACTGCCAACTGCTGCCTCAGAGTCCCCTTAGTCTGTCCCCCGAGTGACCTTTATATGGTTCTCATTTCTCCTCTTTGCCTGAGAAAATGCTCTAGAAGAAAGAGGTCTGAGAACAGTCGGGCTTCTCAGGCTGAGGACCTGGACCCCCTCTTAGTTGAGGAGTCCTCCCGGAGCCTGCTCTGTGGATCTGGGAGCTGTGGCCCACGTGCATTAGGAGGGGTCTGTGGGTGCACTCTTTGTAGGATTCTGTGAGTCAGAGAGGAGAGGGGCTCAGGTGGAGAGAGGCAAGAACCTCCTTTTCAAGTCCCTTCCCCCTTTGGCTTTTCTATTCACCCTCTGTCCTCTTTGTCCTCCCAGAAAGCTTCAGATATTTTTTCATTGTTTCAGATCTGAATTCTTTACTTACCCATGTAGCAATCACGATCTCTTAGTTGGGGTAGATTTCTGTTTTGTTTTTTTTGGCTGCTCTACCTGGCTTGTAGGATTTTAGTTCCCCAGGGAGGGATTGAACGTTCACCCTCTGCAGTGCAACAAGCACTGTTCTAGGGACATCCTGGGATAGATTACACTGTGAATGAGAAAACTCCAAATATTAGTTCCATTTATAAGATACAAATTTTCCTCTTTCTGACAATTGTCATATAAATGAAGTTTGCATATAAGCATTCTCAGACCAGCTCAGTGACCAAGGCTTCTCTATTGTGACTGTTATTCCTCCCTATGGTCCATTCTGATGGTTGGACTTTGACCAGTCGTATGTCACATTCTAGCAGTAGAGGGGACAAAGGAGGAAGGGCATGCCCCTAGCCATTGAGACTTGCTTCCTTCTTTAAGGCTATTCCCCAAAAATTACATATAACCCATTATTACATCCAGTGATGTGCTGGAGCCAGTTGGTACCAACTTGTGAGAGCTGCTGCTCTTCCCAACTCTGTGTTCAGTGCCATCAAGGTGGAAGATTGAAGTTAGCCATGGTGGGAATGTATACCATGGAAAATGGCAATGCTACGAACCAAGGCTCCCCATCATCTCCCTGTCTCCCAAGGGGGACTAATTGTTAAAAAAAAAAAAAAAGCTTGCTAGCAGCCACCAATTATATCCCACTGGCTAGAGGTATAATCACAGGGCCACACCTCGCTGGGAGGTGGACTGGAAAGTGTAGCCTCTATTCTAGGTGGCTATGTGCCCGCCTAATGAAACATAATTATTGAGTGGCAAGTAACAGTCTTTGTCAGTGTTGTCTACCATCTTCTGTTTCTGTGCCTGGAAATATTCAAGATTCTAAAGTCAGTTATGTAACACTATACCAACCTAGCTCACTTGAAGCAGCCAATTGTGGTTTGTCTCTTGGAGATGAAAGCTGTTGAAAAATGTTGGTGTTGCAGATCATTCGGAGGTGGAGTTTCTTCCAGAGGTCTTTTTTATGCCATCTTTGTAGGTAACATGAGTAAAGTAACTCAGTGAGGCAGATCAGCCTTTTTCTAAAGTTAGTACCATGAAGAACTTGGGCCAGAATTAGAGGGGAGGGAACAGGAGTGTGTGTTTGGCCATAACTCTGTGTGGAAGAGCCTTGGAGTTGTAACAATTCCACGCTTGTTCTTTGTTCTACCTCCATGCTTCCCTAACCTCTTTGCCCCCACCACCAACACTGCTCCCCACCAACCCGTTCTGTTTCAGAGTTTTTGGTCACTTAGCAAAAATTGTGATAATTGGCCTCTCCTCTTATAATTACATCTGTTATATTTTTGTTATATGAAAAGTATTCATTTTAGAAAAAATGTTCATTCTAGAAAATTGTCTTTCTCTGTGATTTTGTGACAGTTCTCAGTTTTTTCCTGTGAAAAGATGAGAACACACAATAGGCCATTTGCATCCCCCATTCTTATTTTATTTGTTTATCTCTTTGGTATGTGGTTTTTTTAATTGAAATATAATTGCTTTACAATGTTGTGTTTCTGCTACACAATATTGTGAATCAGCTATATGTATACATATATCCCCTTCCTCTTGAGTCTCCCTCCCACCCTCTCCCCTATTCTGCCTCTCTAGGTCATCACAGGGCACCGAGCTGAGCTCCCTGTGTTATACAGCAGCTTCCCACTAGCTGTCAGTTTATACATAGTACTGTATATATGTCAACACTATCTGTCAATCTGTCCCACCCCCACCCCCTTGCTGTGTCCACAAATTCATTCTTTACGTCTGCACGTCTGTTCCTGCCCTGCAAGTGTGTTCATCAGTACCATTTTTCTAGAATCCATATATATGTGTTAATATATGATGTTTGATTTTCTCTTTCTGACTTAATTCACTCTGTATGACAGACTCAAGGTTCATCCACATCACTTCCACTGACTCAACTTCATTCCTTTTTATAGCTGAGTAATATTCCATTGTGTGTGTGTGTGTGTGTGTGTATATATATATATATATATATATATACTGCATCTTCTTTATTCATCATCTGTTGATGGACATCTAGGCTGCTTCCATGTCTTGGCTATTGTAAATAGTGCTGTAATGAACACTGGGGGTACATGTGTCATTTTGAGTTGTGGTATTCTTAGGGTATATGCCCAGTAGTGGGATTGCTGGGTTCTATGTTTAGTTTTTCAGGGAGCCTCAATACTGTTCTCCACAGTGGCTGTACCAGTTTGCATTCCCACCAACAGTGTAAAAGGGTTCCCTTTTCTTCACACCCTCTCCAGCATTTATTGTTTGTAAATTTTTTTGATGATGGTCTTTCTGGCCAGTCTGAGGTGATACCATAGTGTATTTTTGATTTGCATTTCTCTGATAATTAGTGATGTTGAGTATCTCTTCATTTGCCTCTTGGCTATCTGTATATCGTATTTGGAGAGATATCTATTTAGATCTTCCACCCATTTTTGATTGGATTGCTTGGTTTTTGATACTGAGCTCCATAAGCTGTTTGTATATTTTGGAGATTAATTCTTTGTTGCTTCATTTGCAAATATTTCTCCCATTCTTATGGGCTTCCCAGGTGGCACTGGTGGTAAAGAATCCATGCCTTCTAATGCAGGAGATACAAGAGAAGTGGGTTTGATCCCTGGATTGAGAAGATTTCCCCTGGAGAAGGAAATGGCAACCCCTCCAGTATTCTTGCCTGAGAAATCCCAGGGACAGAGGAGCCTGCTGGGCTACAGTCCATGAGGCTTCAAAGAGTCAGACATGACTGAGCAACTACGCCTGCACACACTCCCGTTTTGAGGGTTATCTCTTCATCTTGTTAATGCTGCAAAAGCTTTTAAGTTTAATCAGGTCCCATTTTTTAATGTTTGTTTTTATTTCCATTACTCTAGGAAGTTGGACAAGGCAATGGCACCCCACTCCAGTACTCTTGCCTGGAAAATCCCATGGATGGAGGAGCCTGGTAGGCTGCAGTCCATGGGGTCGCTAAGAGTCAGACACGACTGAGCGACTTCACTTTCACTTTTCACTTTCATGCATTGGAGAAGGAAATGGCAACCCACTCCTGTGTTCTTGCATGGAGAATCCCAGGGATGGGGGAGCCTGGTGGGCTGCCGTCTATGGGGTCGCACAGAGTCGGACACGACTGAAGTGACTTAGCTGACTCTGGGAAGTGCGTCAAAAAGGATCTTGTTGCAGTTTATGTCAGAGTGTTCTGCCCATGTTTTTCTCTAAGAGTTTTATAGTTTCCAGCCTTACATATAGATATTTAATCAATTTTGAGTTTATTTTTGTGTATGGTGTTAGTATTCTAATTTCACTCTTACATGTAGCTGTCCAGTTTTCTCAGCATCACTCAGTGAAGAGACAGTCTTTTCTCCATTGTATATTCTTTCCTCCTTTGTCATAGATTAAGTGACCATAGGTGTGGGTTTATCACTGGGCTTTTTATTCTGTACCTATTTCATAGGTCTGTATTTCTGTTGTGTATGTGTGTGAGTACCATACTCTTTTGATTACTATAGCTTTTTCATATAGTCTGAAGTCAGGGAGCCTGATTCCTCCAGCTCTGTTTTTCTTTCTCAAGATTACTTTGGTTATTTGGGGTCTTTTGTGTTTCCATACAAATTGTAAATTTTTTTGTTCTAATACCATGATGAATACTATGGTAATTTGTTATGGATTGCATTGAATCTGTGGATTGTTTTGGGTGGTGTATTCATTTTCACTATATTGATTCTTCCAATCCAAGAATATGATATATTTTCCCATCTGTGTCCTCTTTGATTTCTTTCATCAGTGTTTTATAGTTTTCTGAATATGGGTCTTTTGCTTTCTTAGGTATATTTATTCCTTGATATTTTATTCTTTTTGTTGTGATGGTAAATGGATTCTTTTCTTAATTTCTGTTTCTGATCTTTCATTGTTAGCATATAAGAATGCAAGAGATTTCTGTGCATTAATTTTGTGTCCTGTAACTTTACCAAATTCACTGATTAAATCTAGTAGGGTTTCTGATGGAATCTTTAGGATTTTCTATGTATGGTAATGTGTCACTGCAAACAGTGAGAGTTTTACTTTCTCTTTTCCAATTTGTATTTCTTTTTCTTCTCTGATTGCCACAGTGAGGACTTCCAAAACTGTGTTGAATAGGAGTGGAGAGAGTAAACATGCTTGTCCTGTCCCTGATCTTAGACGAAATGCTCTCAGTTTTTCACCATTAAGAATGATGCTTGCTGTGGGTTTGTCACAGCAAACAGAGTGTGTGTGCTAAGTTGCTTCAGTCATGTCCAACTCTTTGTGACCCTGTGGACTGTGGCCCACCAGGCTCCTCGTGGGCCACATGGGGATTCTCCAGGCAAGAATACTGGAGTGGATTGCCATACCCTCCTCCAGGGTATTTTCCCCACCTAGGGATTGAACCCAGGTCTCCTGGTCTCCTGCATTGCAGGCAGATTCTTTACCACCAGCACCACCTGGGAAGCCCTGGCCTTGTCATATGTTGCCTTTATTATGTTGCCTTTATTATATAGATTCCCTATATGCCCATTTTCTGGAGATTGTTTTTAAAATCAGAAATGGGTGTTGAATTTTGTCAAAAGCTTTTTCTGTATCTATTGAGATGATCATATAATTTTTATTCTTTAATTTGTTAATATGGTGTATTATGATTTTGTGTATTTTGAAGAATCCTTGCATGTCTGTGATAAATCCCACTTGATCATAGTGTATGATCATTTAAATGTGTTGCTGGATTTTGTTTGCTGGTATTTTGTTGAGGATTTTTGCATCTTTGTTCATTAGTGATATTGGTCTATAATTTTCTTTTTTGTGATAGTTTTGTCTGGTTTAGGTATCAGGGTGGTGGTCTCACAGAACAAATTTGGGAATGTTCTTCCCTCTGCAATTTTTGGGGAAAGTTTTAGAAGGATAGGTTTTAGCTCTTCTTGAAATATTTGATAGAATTCACTTGTGAAGCCATCTGGTTCTGGACTTTTGTTTGTTGGAAGATTTTTCATTCGTTTCAATTGCATTACTTGCGATTGGTCTGTTTATATTTTCTAATTCTTCCTGGTTCAGCCTTTCTAAGAATCTGTCCATTTCTTCCAGTTTGTCCATTTTATAGGCATATGGTTGCTTGAGGTAGTCTCTTGTGATCCTTTGTATTTCTGCAGTGTCAGTTGTGATTTCACCTTTTTCATTTCTAATTTTATTGAGTCCTCTCCCTTTTTTTCTTGAGTCTGGCTAAGGTTTATCAATTTTTTTTCATAAGAACCAACTCTTAACTTTTATTGATGCTGTTGTTTTCTTCATTTCTACTTCATTTATTTCTGCTATGATCTTTATGATTTCATTGCTTTTAATTGACTTTGGGTTTTCTTTGCTCTTTCTCTAGTCACTTTAGGTGTAAGATTAGATTGTTTATGTGAGAGTTTTCTTGTTTCTTGAGGATTGAATTGCTGTAAATTAGAACTGTTTTTGCTGTGTCCCATAGGTTTTTGGTCATTGTTTTTGTTGTCATTTATTTCTATGTACTTTTATTTCCTCTTTAATTTCTGTAGTTATCACTTGGTTATTTAGCGGTGCATTATTTAGCCTCCATGTTTTTGTGTTTTTTATAGTTTTGTTCCTTTGATTAATTTATAATCTCATAGCATTGTGGTCAGAAAAGATGCTTGATACTGTTTCAGTTTTATTAAATCTTCTGAGACTTGATTTGTGACCCAAGATGTAGTCTATCCTGGAGAATGTTCCATGGCACTAGTGTAAGTTCCATGGCACTAGTGTAAGAAGTGTATTCACCGATTTCAGGTGGAATGTCCAAAATTATCAATTAAATCTATCTAGTCTGTTCAGGCAATGGCACCCCACTCCAGTACTCTTGACTGGAAAATCCCATGGATGGAGGAGCCTAGAAGGCTGCAGTCCATGGGGTCACTGAGGGTTGGATATGACTGAGCGACTTCACTTTCACTTTTTACTTTTTTGCATTGGAGAAGGAAATGGCAACCCATTCCAGTGTTCTTGCCTGGAGAATCCCAGGGACGGGGAGCCTGGTGGGCTGCCATCTATGGGGTCTCACAGAGTCGGACACGACTGAAGTGACTTAGTAGCAGTCTATTGAGTCACTTAAAGCTTGTATTTCCTTATTTATTTTGTATATATGATCTGTCTGTTGGTGTAAGGGTGGTGCTAAAGTCCCTCACTATTATTGTGTTAACTGTTGATGTCTCCTTTTATGCTTATTAGCTTAGCATTTGCCATGTGTATTGAGGTGCTCCTATGTTGGGTGCATAAATATTTGTAATTGTTATATCTTCTTCTTGGTTCGATCCTTGAGGTATGTGTATCCTTGAGGTATGTGTTTTTAATGGAAGGTTAGTAATCTTGGGCTTTTCCCTTTGTATTCTTTCTGGGTTTCTCCTGAGCAGTGGTCCAGCAGGTTGGGATGGGGTGAAAGTTGAGGCTGCTGAACCATTCCCTGAGAATCCCAGTTACCCAGCTCCCTGTCCCTGTTCAGTTGTGTGGACTGGGTCTGTGCTGTGCTCAGTCGCTTCAGTCCTGTCTGACTCTTTGCAACCCCGTGGACTGGAGCCTGCCAGGCTCCTCCATCCATGGGGATTCTCCAGGCAAAAATACTGAAGTGGGTTGCCATGCCTTCTTCCAGGGGATCTTTCCCACCCAGGGATTGAACCTGTGTCTCTTGCATCTCCTGCATTGGCAAGTGGGTTCTTACCACCTGGGAAGCCTGTGGACTGGGAGCCAGACCCCAAAGCATGGTAGAGTCACAGAGTGGGTCAGAGGCAGGAAGGATGGAGATCACTAGTCCAGTTCCCTCATTATGAAGATGAGAGGACTGAGGTCCATTAGAGGTTAGGAGGTCTCTAGAGTTGCACTCCTCTCTATTTCCTCCCTCTGCATTTTAACAAGCAGAGCAAAAACAGAAGACTCCACAATTAGTGTCTTAGATTGAGCGTCATCTAAAGAGGTAAGGGAAAGAAAACACTGTAACTGAATTCCATTTGAAACATTCTTTAGAATTTCCAGGGCTGTAAGCAATCCCCCACCATTATTTAATGTGGCTTCTGTCTTTATCCTTAACCCCAAACCATTAAAAAAAATATATTTAAGACTGCATTGGGTCTTAGTTGCAGCTTGTGAGGTCTTCTTGCATCATGCAGGATCTGTTGTTGTAGTGCACAAGTTCTCTGGTTGCAGTTCACAGGGCTTCAGAGATTGTGGGCTTAGTAATTACAGTATTCAGGCTTAGTTGCTCCATGGCATGTGGGATCTTATTTCCTTGATCAGGGAATTGAACCTGGTCCCCTGCATTTCAAGGCAGATTCTTAACCACTGGACCACCAGGGAAGTCCTGACCTCAAACCATTTTTAATACTTTCATAGGGTTAAACTAAAACATCTCTATGTTATATATATATATATATATATATATATATATATATATATAATCACAAGGGATTTGATTGAGATCATACCTGAATGGTCTAGTGGTTTTCTCTTCAATTTAAGTCTGAATTTTGCAATAAAGAGTTCATGATCTGAGCAACAGTCAGCTCCCGGTCTTGTTTTTGCTGACTGTAAGGAGCTTCTCCGTATTTGGCTGCAAAGAATATAATCAATCTGATTTTGGTATTGACCATTTGGTAATGTTCACGTGTAGAATAGTCTCTTGTATTGTTGGAAGAGGGTGTTTGCTGTGACCAGTGCGTTATGCAGGAAGTGAAGAAGAACTAAAGAGCCTCTTGATAAAAGTGAAAGAGGAGAGTGACAAAACTAGCTTAAAATTCAACATTCAGAAAACGAAGATCATGGCCTCTGGTCCCATCATTTCATGGTAAATAAATCGGGAAACAATGGAAACAGTGAGAGACTTTTTTTTGGGGCTCCAAAATCACTGCAGATGGTGACTGCAGCCATGAAATTAAAAGATGCTTGTTCCTTGGAAGAAAAGCTATGACCAACCTAGACAGCATATTAAAAAGCAGAGATATTACTTTGCTGACAAAAGTCCATCTAGTCAAAGCTATGGTCTTTCCATTAGTCATGTGTGGATGTGAGAGTTGGACTATAAAGAAAGCTGAGTGCTGAAGAATTGATGCTTTTGAACTGTGGTGTTGGAGAAGATTCTTGAGAGTCCCTTGGACTGCAAGGAGATCCAACCAGTCCATCCTAAAGGAAATCAGTCCTTAATATTCATTGGAAGGACTGATGCTGAAGCTGAAACTCCAATACTTTGGCCACCTGATGCAAAGAACTGATTTATTGGAAAAGACCCTGATGCTGGGAAAGACTGAAGGCAGGAGGAAAAGGGGATGACAGAGGATGAGATGTTTGGATGTCATCACTGACCTGATGGACACGAGTTTGAGCAATGTCCGGGAGTTGGTGATGGACAGGGAGGCCTGGTGTGCTGCAGTCCATGGTATCACAAAGAGCTGGACACAACTGAGCAACTGAACTGATGTTGCATGTGTAAATTAATTGAAATAGAACTATATTCAAGTTTTTTCCTCTTAAAGATAAATGATCTGGATAGAATCTTCTCTGAATAGATACTACTGAAAAAGTTTTCTCAACTGTCATCCTGAAGATCATGCACAGAAAATATATCAGTTGGCCTTCTCTGTAATTTCACCTCCAGCCAGAGAATCCTAAATGTGGGAAAGAAAAACAAAGAAATATGTTGAGAAACCATTTTTTTTCCCTTAAGGTGAAATTTACATAAGATAAATGAACCATTTTAAAGAGAACAGTTCAGTGGCATTTAGTACAGTCACAATATTATGCAGCCACCACCTCTAGCTAGTTCCAAAAAGACAAACCATTTTAAAACAATTATTAGAGTAACCTTTTGTGTTTGCTTTGATTTTTCATGTTCCTCCTTTTATGGGAATACTCAAACTAGCTGTCTGACTAGAACTTCGGCAGCAGAGAGGTGATGATAAGGACAGAAAAGGATAGGTTAAGAAACAGTTTGTTTTATTCTTTTGTGAGGGAGCGGGGAGGGCAGGTGGTGGGCATGGTCCATCTAAAACAGGAGACAGCATAGTGAAAAATTGCTAGAGCCAGCAGGTCAGTTGTAACTTTCCTGTGATCTTGGGCAAATTTCTGAATTTCTGAACCTTGGTTTCTTATAAAAGAGGAGGCAGAACTGCATATGCACATTATACCAGGGTCAGTTTTGCTAGTTAATCGTTAAGTGAGGGTGACCATTATGCAATAGTTAAGTCAGTGTAACCGCTGGAAGAAACTGGGTGAAGGGTACACAGGACTTCTCAGTACTATTTTTGCAACTTCCTGTGAGTCTAGAATTATTTCGAAATAGAAAGCTTAAATTGAAAACATATGACCACCTGAAACTTGTACATGAATGTTCATAGCAGCACCATTCATAATAGCCCCAGAGTGGAAACAGTCGAAATGTCCAGCCTCTGCTGAATGGATGAATTAAATGTACATCCACATGATGGAATATAATTCAGTCATAACAAGCAGTGTAGTACTGATTCATGCTCTAGCATGAAGGAACCTTGAAAACATTTTGCTCAGTTCAGTGAAGGAGATCAGTCACAAAAGATCACATATTTGTATGACTGCATTTACTGTACATGACTACTATTTCCAGGTGGTGCACTGGTAAAGAGTCCGCCTGCCAATACAGGAGATGCAAAGAGATGAGGGTTTGATCCCTGGGTTGGGAAGATCCCCTGAATAGGAAATGGCAACCCATTCCAGTATTCTTGCCTGGAAAATTCCATGGACAGAGGAGCCTGACAGGCTACAGTCCATGGGGTTGCAAAGAGTTGGACACAACTGAGCTCAAGACATGTCAACATGTCTACTGTACAGGAAATGGGCAGAATAAGCAAATCAATTGTAGATAGAAAGTAGATTAGTTGAGCCACTGACGAGGGTGAGTGACCCCTACCGGCTATGGGGTGTCTTTGTGGGGAGGTGAAAATGTTCTGGGTTGGATAATGGTGATTGTGGCACAGCTTTGTTAATATGCTAAAAACCTGCTGAATTTTATTATTTAAAAGGGTGAGTTTTGTGGCATGTGAATTATATTTCAATTAAAAAAAGTTTTAAAAAGGGGAGATGGTTGAGATATCCTCTAGATTCCTTTCCAGCTGCTTTGTTCAGAGGGCACAGTGATGCCCCAATTAGAACAAATGTTTAGGAATAACACACTCTAGGTCTCTTGCCATATTTGCCCTGTGCTGTCACTGTTGATTTCTCAGGACTCAAGTTCCTCATTATTCTTCAAAGCACAGCGTGTGCAGGGTGGCTATATATATATTTTTTTTCCCATAAATGTTAGTAATTGAAGATATTTTAAGGGAATTACATCACAAAGAAGCAATACTTAGAATGTGCCCATGTAATGAGGTCCTGACCCTTCCTGGCTATCTGTGGAGCTCCTTAGCACTCGCTTGAACCCTGGCCTTGAGGGCTGTTCCCTTTTCCTCAGTGGGAGTGCCTCCTTCCACAGCCAGAGCAGTGGAAACCCTGAATTACAGAATCTTAGCCCTCACTTAAAGTACATGAGCCAGCTCTCCACTCCCAACCATCACCGTCGCATTCTGCAACCATGCCAGATTCTGCAAAGAGTGCCTGAGTCCTGCACAGGTGGTTATAGAATAATTCAATATAAATATCTCACTTAATGGAAGCACCGTGTTAAGTCAGTTGCTTGTTAAACGGATGGGGGATTTGTGAAAGTTTCCTAGTTGCTCAGTCAAGCAGAATGAATTATGTCAGCATCAGCAGAGCTGGGTTAGATTGGCAGTCAGCCAGGACAGGAGCATAGCCTTTGACAACTTAAGATGTCAGCGGTGTATTTATTAAAAAACAAAACAAACAAACAAAAAAAAAGCTCTATAAGAAATATCAATGTCTGCTTCACTACTCTGGACATCTTCCAGTCTCACAGTATCTTTACATGGCAGCATTTTCAGCCAGGAGGAAGACTTGAGACTGAGGGGAGGTTGATATTCTGCTTTAACAAAGTGAACCATACATGGCAAAGAGAAACATAAGTGTGTTTTATAGCAGCTACTGTGGTCAGATGTTGGATAGAGAGAGATACAGAAACCATGGTATACATGCTAGGGGTAATGGCTCCATGCAACGTAGATCAGCAACATTCCAGACCTCAGTAAGGGGGCTTCCCTGGTGCACTAGTGGTAAAGAATCTGCCTACCAATGCTGGAGGTGCAGGAGATGTGGGTTCAGTCCCTGGATAGGGAAGATCCCCTGGAGGAGGAAATGGCAACCCACTCCAGTGTTCTTGCCTGGAAAATTCCATGGATAGAGAAGTCTGGTGGGCTACATCCATGGGGTCATGAAGAGTTGGGCTTGACTGAGAGACTGAGCATTCACACAGACCTCAGTGATTTCCTTACTTCATAAAGGCATACTGAGACCCAAGAGGTTCCATCACAAGACCAGGGTCCCAAAGATGCTGACTGAGGGGCCAGAGCTAGCAGTGAGCGGTCCGTTGCACAGGGTTTTAGAATCTTCAGGCTTGCAAGTGACACTCTTCCTAAGAGTGATCTAAACTCAGCGGATGTTTATTATATCCCATATCTAAAGATGTGTGGGTTCAGGTCCACAGATTTGTGGATCCGGCTCATAGGGCAGCCACGTATGGCTGCACACACTGGATTGCACGAACCCGGGGGTGCCGACATGCACATGTAGTTGTCTGGATGGTACCTGTGTATTTGGACTGTGTACCACCTTACATCTGTGTGGACTGGCTCTGGTTACAGGACTGAATTTGTGGCTCAGTGATGTCAGGGCAGCTTCTTGGTGGTTCTCTCTATCTTTTTATCTCAGGTTTGAGATGACTACAGCTGCTCTAGCCTTGTCATCATGTGTCAGTATCTAAGCGGAAAGGAAGGGATGGCTAAAACGAAAGTGTTCTGTTCAAACCGTTCTCTTCCTAAGGGTAAAGGGTTTCCCAGAACATCTAACAGATTTCCCTAATATCTGATTGCCCAGGGATGGGTCACATGGCCACGTCTAAACCAACCTTGGCACAAGAATATACTCACCCCTGTTAGACTTGTGAAAGCAAGGTTCTGCCAGCAGGCACAGGGGTAATGGGAAGATGACAAGTGGGATCTGCCAAAGATTGTTACATTGAAGATGGAATGATACATTTTAATGTATATGATGCTGCTGAAGGGACAAATGAATATCGAAAACCATTCAGAAAAGACAGATCATAGATCACTGGAAGTGGACAGTTCGAATTTATTTCCCCTATATTGATAGCTGATGTTTCACTGCATAAGTTAGTAACTTTTCTGGATTTGCCTGACTGAAAAATATGTCTTTTACCTACAGGAAGTGTAAGCTCTTACCATTACTATCTCAGCAGTTTTCTAGATTTTTCATTAACAGGTTCAGGCAGTCCAGAATTATTTTGTTTTCTGGGTAAGCATTTTGAGGCACATGGATTTCTCTGTTTCCAGGATAGAGGAAGGAAGAACAGATATCTGTTTCTCCAGATACAAAGTCATGCTTAAAGTGACAACCAAAGCAGTTTCTAAAATGTACAACTTGTGAATCAGGAAATTTCAGATTAGAGGATGCAGAAATATAAATGATCCTATTCTTGCCCTTTAGGGATTCACAGTTCACTGCAGCTGTTTGTGCATGGTGTGCTCAGTTGTGTCCGACTCTGCGGCCCCAAGGACTGCAGCCCGCCAGGCTTCTCTGGCCATGGAATTCTCCAGGCAAGAATACTGGAGTGCATTGCCATTTCCTCCTCCAGAATCTTCCTGACCCAGGGATTGACCCGCCATCTCTTGCATCTCCTGCATTGGCAGGTGGATTTTTTAACTACTCGCACAACCTGGGAAGCCTGTGTTAATTAAACAGCGTAAAGTTAATAGAGTCTCCCAAAGGTCACTGAAAATTATTGATTCATGCCTCGGAAACAAGGGAGGCCAGGAGCCCAGGCCAGGGGATGAAGCCATGGAGAGGGCTAACCACTCCTTTGATAACATGAGGGTACCTTCTGGGGAGAGAGGGAAGCGGGGAGTAACAAGGTGTGTGGTTCAGACTGTATCTGTTCCATTATGCATTTCCTAGCGTCACGGGAGCATTGTGAGTCACCGCTGCAGAGAAGATGTTATTGCCAAAGAGAAGTCTTAGGCACATCCCTAATGAAGTTTCTAGTGTTATATTTGATATGCTATTAAAAAAAAAAAGTGTTGATCTTTGCTGTATCCCTTGCTGGGAGGAAAAGGAAAATTCCATTGATAAGGTTTGCCTTTAAAGACATCAGTAAATATTCCCATGGTGAAGGACCTTCCCCCATTCCACCTGCCCTCTGCAAAGCCAACAGAGAAGAAAACAGTGAAATTTCTAAAATGTGTGACCTTGGCAGTATAAAGCGTCTTTGTAACTGGAGTTCTCTTGGGTGAGGTAGTGTCCATATGATTTGTTTCCATTTTTCCCAAGTGGGAAGAGGCTGAGATGATTGGGTAGCAGAAATGACTGGGGAGGGGAGTGGCTTGCAGCCTTCTTTGAAGGAAAGAGGGTTGGTCTAGATGCCATAAATTATAGATATTCTTCCTTCACCTCTCCACACAGGTGACCTCATAGGAACAGAGCGGTTATTCCGATCCTGTCCATTCCTAGCCACTCCCTCCCCGGTGCCCGGCCTTGCTTAGTGTTCTGATGGGGAGGTGAAGCCAGTGTCTGGAGTTTCAGCATCTCACTTGCATTACTGGCCCTGAGGTTACAGAAGGAAAAGCCATGCAAGCTGTGTGTGTAGGAGCTGCTCCCTGCCATGGAGCCCTCATGGGCTAGATCTGCCGGGGAGGATGGCCACAGACCCAGAGAGGACAGGGTTGACCAGGGAGCAATCCCATCTTCTCCAGGCCACCTAGCTGCAGACCACTGTGGACAGAGTGGTTTCCTGGGATTGGGGTTTATGTCAAACGTGTATATTAGAGCAACTAGAAATGTTATTTTAATAGTTGAAGGCAAGCAGATTTAGAAAAGAAACACGTCTAGAAAGTTTAAGATGTAAAACCATCAAATAGAAATAGATGAACTAAACAAATTCTAAATTAAAAAGGTACATTTACATGTATAGGAATGTGTATCTTGTCTCTTGTTAACCCAACAGGGCCAATGCCTGGCTCCTTTCAGTAGTTCCTGTACTGCTGTGTTCTCTGTGTTTAAGAATTCTACAGCGTTTATGCAACTTTGCTACTTATTAGTTTCCTAAAGCCCTTAGGATCTGGAGTTCATCTGGTCTGCTGATTTCATGGTACTTAGAGAAGCAGTTTTTTCCTCATAGTTCCACGTCATGAGGGCCCTGCAAGGACAATCTCAACAGCCTTACCCTCTGTAGTTTTGTCCCTTGGAGAAGAAGGACATTATCTTTTGTCATTTCTCTAGGCTTAGCCAAGCGGCGGTGAGAGCTTGGAGCTGGATGGGCCAGGCCATGGTTTTTTGTTTGTCGGTTTGTTTTTAATTAGTTTTTATTGGAGTGTAGTTGATTTACAATGTTGTTAGTTTCAGGTGTTCAGCAACGTGAATCAGTTCTACATATACCCTCTGTTTTTAGATTCTGTTCCCATATAGGCCCCTGAAGAGTGTTGAGTAGAGCTCCCTGTGCTATATGGTAGGCCCTTGTTGCTTATACACTGTTGCTGTTCAGTCTCTAAGTCATGTCTGACTCTCTTGCTCCCAATATTTCCCCCTTCTGTCCATAGTTTGTTTTCTGCATCTATGGCTCTATTTCTGTTTTGTAAATAGGTTCATTTGTACCATTTCTTTAGATTCCATATATATGAGCTATCATCTGGTATTTGTCTTATACTGACTTACTTCACTCAGTAGGCAATCTCTAGGTCCATCCATGATGCCACAAATGGAATTCTTTCTTTTTTTTTTTTTTTCGGTTGACTAAAATTCCATTGTATATATGCACCATATTGTCTTTATCCATTTCGCTGCTGATGGACATTTAGGTTGCTTCCATATCCTTGCTCTTGTAAACAGTGCTGCATTGGGGTGCACGTATCTTTTCAAATTACGGTTTTCTCCAGATTTATGCCCAAGAGTGGCACTGCTGAACCATAACAGTAGCTCTATTTTTAGTTTTTTAAGAAACCTCCATACTGTTTTCCATAGTATGTACCTAATTATGTGCCCACCAACAGAGTAAGAGGGTTCCCTTTTGTCCATATCCTCTCCAGCATTCATTGTAGATATTTTGATGATGGCCATTGTGGCTGGTGTGAGGCGATACCTCACTGTAGCTCTGATCCTTTCTCTACTAATTAGTGATCTTTAGTATCGTCTCATGTGCCTGTTTGCCTTCTGTGTGTCTTCTTTGGAGAAATGTCTATTTAAGTCTTTTGCCCATTGTTTGGGTCTTTTTTTGTTTGTTTGTTTTTTGACATTGGGCTGCATGAACTGTATATTTTGGAGATTAATCCTTGTCTTTTTGTTTTCTTCATGGTTTCTTTGCTGCACAGAAACTTTTAATTTTAATTAGGTCCCGTTTGTGTGTTTTTGTTTTCATTACTTTAGGAGGTGGATCAAAAAAGATATTGCTGTGATTTATGTCAAAGTGCTTTGCCTATGTTTTCCTCTAAAAATTTTATAGTACTGGGTCTTACAATTATGTCTTTAATCCATTTTGAGTTTATTTTTATGCATGGTATGGTGTTAGGAAATGTTCTAATTTCATTATTTTACGTGTAGCTGTCCTGTTTTCTCTATACCACTTATTTCTTCTTTGTAATAGATTAGCTGACTATAGGTGCATGGGTTTATCTCTGGGCCTTCTATACCATTTCATTGGCCTATATTTCTGTTTTTGTGCCAATACCATACTGTTTTGGTTTTTTGGTTACTATAGCGTTTTAGTATAGTCTGAAGTCAGGGAGCCGTATTTCTGCAGCTCTTATTTTTCTTTCTCAATATTGCTTTGGCTATCTTGAGAAAAAAGAATGAAACTGGAGTGGTCAACCTCCACATGAAAAGCACGTGAAAAGATACTCAACATCACTCATTATTAGAGAAATGCAAATCAAAACCACAGTGTGTTATCATCTCATGCTGGTCAGAATGGCTTTCATCAAAAAGTCTATAAACAATAAATGCTGGAGAGGATGTGGAGAAAAGGGAACATTCTTACACTGTTGGTGGGAATGCAAACTGGTATAGCTACTATGGAAAACAGTGTGGAGATTCCTTAAAAAGCTGAGAATAGAACTGCCACATGACCCAGCAAACCCACCCCTGGACATATACCCCGAGGAAACCAGAATTGAAAGAGACACATGTACTCCAATGTTCATTAAGGAGAGGAAAGGAAAGTGAAGTCCCTCAGTCGTGTCCGACTCTTTGCGACCCCATGGACTGTAACCTACTAGGCTCCTCTGTCCATGGGATTTTCCAGGCAATAGTACTAGAATGGGTTGCCATTTCCTTCTCCAGTGGATCTTCCTGACCCAGAGATGGAACCCAGGTCTCCCGCATTGTAGACAGACGCTTTACCGTCTGAGCCCCCAGGGAAGTCCAAATGTTCATTGCAGTACCGTTTACTATAGCTGGTACGTGGAAGCAACCTAGATGTCCATTGGCAGATGAGTGCATAAGGAAGTTGTGGTGCATATACACAGTGGAGTATTACTCAGCTGTAAGAAGGAATGCATTTGAGTCAGTTCTAATGAGGTGGATGAAACTGGAGCCTATTATACAAAGTGAAGTGAGTCAGAAAGAGAAAAACAAATACTGTATATTAATGCATATATATGGAATCTAAAAAGATGATAATGATGATCCTACATGCAGGGCAGCAAAAGAGACACAGATGTAAAGAACAGACTTTTGGACTCTATGGGAGAAGGTGAGAGTGGGATGACCTGAGAGAAATAGCATTGAAACATGTATATTAACATATGTAAAATAGATGACCAGTGCAAGTTTGATGCATGAAGCAGGGCACCCAAAGCCAGTGCTCTGGGACAACCCAGAGGGATAGGGTAAGGAGGGAGGTGGGAGGGGAGTTCAGGATAGAGGCCACGTGTATATCCATGGCTGGTTCATGTTGATGTATGGCAAAAACCATCAAAATATTGTAATTACACTCCAATTAAATATCTGTTTTCCAAAAGATTGCTTTGGCTATTTAGGGTCTTTTGTGTTTCCATACAAATTGTAAAACATTTTTGTTCTAATTCTGTGAAAAATGCTATTGGTAATTTGATAGGGACTGCATTGAATCTGTAGATTACTTTAGGTAGTGTAGTCATTTGCACAATATTGATTCTTCCAATCCAAGAACATGGCATATCCATCTGTGTGTGTCATCTTTGGTTTCCTTCATCAGAATCTTGTAGTTTTCTGGGCACAGGTCTTTATTTCTTTAGGTAGGTTTATTCCTAGGTAATTTATTCTTTTTGATGTGATGGTAAATGGGATTTTTTCCCCTTAATTTCTCTTTTCTGATTTTTCACTGTTAGTGTATAGAAATGCAAGAGATTTCTGCATGGTAATTTTGTATCTTTCAACTTGATCAGATTCATTAATGAGCTCTAGTAGTTTTTTGGTAGCATCTTTAGGATGTCCTATGTATAGTATCATGTCATCTGCAAGCAGTGATAGTTTTACTTCTTTTTCAATTTACATTCCTTTTATTTCTTTTTCTTCTCTGATTTCTGTGGCTAGGACTTCCAAAGCTATATTAATAGCTTTGTGTGGACATTCTTGTCTTGTTCCTGATCCTAGAGGAAATGCTTTCAGCTTTTTCTTTCTACCGTTGAGAATGATGTTTGTCATATATGGCCTTTATTATGTTGAAGGCTAGGTCCTGTTGGCTGAGAGCTGAACAGTAGATGATCCACTGGCTGAGGCTAATACCTGCCAGCAACAGGAAGTTCCACCACATGTCCTACTTTAAAGCTCTTTGGCAGGAATACAGAGTAAACTTTTCATTTGTATACTGGCTAAGCTTTAAGGACCAGTACCTGTTTGGGGAACTGAAGTGAGCATGGGCGGATACAAAGAAGTCACACTTTGCCCACCAGGTTCTATACTGTCTGTCTCCACACTTATAATACATAGCCATAATTCAAAGCTGGCATCTCAGGGGAATGGGTAACGCTGATGGAAAATACATACACTTCTAGTATAGAACACACTTGTATCAATATTAACATGGAGAATCTTATGTTGAGGCATATTTTTGTAGTCCAGAGGCCTGGACTCAATCCTAATTCTACCTCTTTGGAGTATGACTTTGAAATGTTACCTGAACACTTTTTAAAAAATCTTTTCTTCTGTAAAATGGAAATATCAGTCTTACTTATCTCCATGGGTGGTTATGAGAAGCATAATGAAGGGATGTATGTGAACTGATAAGCATTAATAGTTGCTAACAATGATATAGTTCCTATGGAACATGATTTCTTGAGTCTTACTATATCCCTAGACCTGTGAGTTACAATTGATTCTTTTTCTGGGTTCCTCAAAGTATGAACAGGTTGTTGGAATCAGCCAGTTTTGTAAAAGATGTCTCAAGCTCTCACTTGTCTATTTGTTCAACAGTGTGCCATGTAAGAAGTGTGTGGTGGTTGGTAATGGAGGAATTTTGAAGAATAAGACATTAGGAGAAAAAATTGACTCCTATGATGTAATAATAAGGTAAATATATTTTCTATTTGCTAACACAGAACTGTTTTAAAAGAACATAGTTTCCTGCTTTAGTATGACCTTTTTAAAAGGAAGTGGAGTTGCTTTAGTATGCTTAAGTACAGTACATATTACTCAAGTTGTTGGCTGGAGTAGACTTCGATTTCAGGTCATTCATTTAGCAAATATTTATGAAATCCCCTGAACATTCTGGGCACAGGTCTAGCCCCAGGGAGCTATTGCAGTGAATAAAAATAATGTTCTTCCTCCCTGTGAAGCTTACATTCTAATGGGAAGAAGAAAACAGTAATTAAGAAAAGAAATATAATAAATGTCATGTAAACAATCAAAACAGTTAAATCATCAAGAATGAATGAATGGTTGTTTTTGAATGGATGGCAGTGCTGAGGCAGAGACATCTTAAACTAGACCTAAGTGGCCATATGAAGACTAGGGAAGAGCAATACAGGCAGAGAAAATGCTGGCTGAAGGTCCTCCGGAAGGCATGATGCTGGGTTTGAGAGCAGCAAAAAGAAAACCAGTGAGGTTGGAAGGCAGCAGACTGGGGAGAGGGGTGCAATTGGCAGCTGAAGATGTAGTTAAGGAGTGGGCTTTGTAGGATTTTGTCAACTTGGATTTGGGCTCGTGTTTAAGTATAACAGAAAAGTTTTGAAAATCATTCAGCAAGAATGCAACTCTATCTGGTTATGTCTTTTTTTTTTTAATTGTATTTATTTATGACTGCACTGGGTCCTTGTTGCTGCACGCAGGCTTTTTCTAGTTGCAGTGAGCAGGGCCTGCTCTCTAGTTGCGCTGCATGGGTTTCTCATTGAGATGGCTTCTCTTGTTGTGGAGCACAGGCTCTAAAGTGTGCGGGTTCAGCAGCTGGGACGCATGGGCTTAGTTGCCTCAGGGCATGTGGGATCTTCCAGAGCAGGGATCAAACCTGTGTCCACTGCATTGGCAGGCAGATCCTTAACCACTGGACCACCAGGGAAGCCCTGGTTTTGTCTTTAGAATACGCTGATGGTGGCATGGAGAATAAAACATGAAGGACAAAGGTGAAAATGAAAAGACCAGTTAGGTTGCTGCATTTGGATAGAGAATGGTGGCTTGCAATAGGATTGTCATGGCGGGGACAGAGATAAGGGACTAGATTGAGGCATGTATTAGAGTTACAGTTATCAGGATTTGCTTTTTATTGAATGTGAGCAGAGATGGGAATAAAGGAATGCAGGATACTTCCCAGGTTTTCAGCTTAATAGACTAGCTGGATAGTGGTACCATTCATTGAATTGGGGAAGACTAGGGTAGGAACAGGTTTAGGGGAGAATCAAGATTTTGGTATGAACATACCACGTTTGAGATGCTTATTAGATTTATAGTATATACATCAAGTAGGCAGTTAGATAAAGCGGTTAAATCTTATAAGTTGTATGTAAACCATGGACTGGGTGAGATTTCCCAGGAGCAGACAAAGAGGGCTCAGGACTGAGCTTTGAAGTACTGAAAGGTTGTGAAAGGAGTAAAGGAGCTGGAGAGGATCTGCTACTGAAGTAGGAAGAAAGTCAGGAAAACGTGGTCATAAACACCAAGCCAGGTGATCATAAATGCCAGCCAGACAAAGAGGGCTCAGGACTGAGCTTTGAAGTACTCAAAACTTAAAGGTTGCAAAAGGAGTAAAGGAGCTGGAGAGGATTTGCCACTGAAGTAGGAAGAAAGTCAGGAAAAGGTGGTCATAAACGCCAAGCCAGCACAGTGTTTTAAGACAGGGAGGTTTCAACCATGACAGATGCTGGTGAGAGGTCCTGTAAGATGAGGACAGAGTTCACATTGGACTGCCAAGTTGAAGCTCACTGATACTCTTGACAGAAGACTTGGAGGCGTGGTGCTGGGGAGAAGCCCAAGTGGAGTGGTTTGAGGGAATGACAGGTGAGAAAGCAGAGAAACTAGTAAACTAGTATAAACAACTCTTTGGAGAAATTTCACTGTGGTGTTGAGACATAAGATGGTCACTGGAGATAATTCCAGACTCCTAAAGGAGATTTTCTGTTTTGTTTCCTTTTATAGATAGGAGATTCTAAAACATTAGTAAACTGATGGAAATGAATAAAGAGATTGGCATGGTAACGAGAGAGGGCATGGGGCCCAGAGCACAGTGTGGTTATCTCTGCAGTGGAAGGGAAAGTTGGGGTTGTGGTCACAGCTACTGAGAGTCCCATAGACCTAGTGGTGTGGTAATGAGAACATTTCCGTCTCTGTTTTCTTGTAGTAAAGGTTGAAGTCAGGTCATTCAGTGTGTATGTGTTGGGAATGGCTATGAACAGTCTTCTGAAGAGTGGGAAAACTTCCTGCTGGGCAATGCATTAGGGTGACCTGGCAGTGCTTGGGCGTTTTGCTGGGTTACAAGTTGCCGAGGGTTTCTGCATAGTATGGTCACCTCATTTTCTGGTGGTTATCCATTTTGAGGAAGCTGTGAAGATTTATCCACAAAACAATGTTCAAGGACTCACAGAATTCTTTGTAATTGTGTAAAATCTGCTTGCCTAGAACCACATCAGGCCCTTGTGGGAAAATGCCACTGGCAAGACATTATGAAAGTCATTTCAGGTGTTATTAAGGCTGCTTTATATTACATAGTGCCATAGGGTCAAACAGTATTTGTCTCCTGGGTGACATTATTTTGGCAACAAAGCATTCCTCTTCATACCACACCTTCATGATGTGTCATAAATAGTGCATGTCTAACCTTGGCTTATTTTGAACATCTGCAAATCCAACACTGGATCATTTGTGGTTCATTCACCCCAGCAACAGTTACTCTTGGTTATGCTTAGGTATAAATATAGCAGTTTTGTTGTTCCTTTACTTCAGAGCACATCAATTTTGATGGGTCTTCAAATCACCTTAACTGTGACTCTTGCCTGTTAGTCACTTAGGCACACATCCATGTGCTCCATGATGGTGTAACCCTGGGCACAGAACTTTATCTCTATGGATGTCAGGGCCCTTACCTACAAACACAAGGGGTTTTATCGAGATGTCCTCCAAGGTCTGTTTTGAGTATCCTGGGGTTTTATGTTCCCATTTGTTTCATTTTGTCTTCAGTTTTTCTGGAGGTAAGAATGAACTATTGGTGGCCCCACAGTTAATTTTCAAACACAAATGAATGTTTCTGCCTTTGATCAAGCAGCTGTTTCAGGAAGGGGAGTTATTTCCTTGGCTGTGAAAGACTTGGTGGATTGCCACGTGGCTTTAGAGCCCAGCTACGTGGCTGACGATGTTTGTCTGGCTCTGAAATCTGAGAACTGTGATGGAAATGACCCTGACTGCTCTTGGTCTACATGTCTTGTGTGTTTACTACCCACAGAATGAATAATGGTCCCGTTTTAGGACATGAAGAGGAAGTTGGGAGAAGAACTACCTTCCGACTTTTTTATCCAGAATCTGTTTTTTCAGATCCTAATCACAATGACCCTAATACTACGGTGATTCTCACTGCTTTTAAGCCGCTTGATTTAAAGTGGCTGTGGGAATTGTTGACAGGTGGAAAAATAGTAAGTTGGCAAAATCGATCTGTCTTCTGATTTCCTTTATTTTTTAATATTAAAAAAAAAAGACAACAACAAATTGTATTTTCTATATTCTTACTTTATTTCAGAGCCCTAATGGTTTTTGGAAGGAGCCAGCCTTAAATCTGATCTATAAACCTTATCAAATCAGAATATTAGATCCTTACATCACCAGAATGGCAGCTTACGAACTGCTTCATTTCCCAAAAGTATTTCCCAAAAATCAGGTATGTATTTTGCTTCACACAGTTTCAAACTAAAGACATTACTGCGGTGGAATAGAGGGTCCCTGGGAGTCTTAGAAACTGGGTGAGAATCACAACTCATGAGGTGACTTCTGAGGGCCACATCTGAGTTAGTGAGATTAGGTTATCTGTGGATTTTATCTGTATGTTGTTCAGGTTGCAAGGAAAACAGCCTTTTAAGTGTAGTGTTTTTCCTGCTCTTGCAGGGCCCTTCTGGGGTCTCCTTTTAGATGTCCAAGTGGCCCATCTCTCATCGCCTCCTCTTCACTGCTCTGCAGGGAGGAGTATTGATGGGGGAAGGGGGAGGGGGTGTGTAGCACTGATGGCCAGGCTGTGTGCAGACAGCAGGATTCTTTAATTCTTTTTAATTACAAGGAATCTCATTGACTTTGACTCTTGTATCCCTGTTTGTCTACATTCCCTAGGAAAAAAGTAGTTTAGATCCATACAGTGACAGGCTGTATTTTTCATTTGAAGCTTGAGTAAATGTGTAATGTGATATCTCAGCTGAAAGGAGGCTTTCCTTTTTGTAATTGGGGAAAATCCAAAGAAATAAACTTGTATTTTGTTCCTTTTCATTAGCACCATAAAAAATTCTGAAATATTACATGCTTAAACAGCTTTTACAAGGGAATATTTTTTTAAAAAGGAAATCATCCTTTTTTTCTCTGTATAATTCAGATTATCTCCCAAGCTCTTTTGCATTTTTTATATCCTTCTAGACTCTTGTCTGTGCATTTACAAACACAAATACTTTTTTTAAAGTTAATTTTATTGGATATAGTTGCTTTATAATGTTGTGTTAGTTTCTGCTGTACAGCAAAGTGAATCACGTATTCGTATGCCTATATCCCTTTCTTAGACTCCCTTCTCATTTAGGTCACCACAGAGCACTGAGCAGAGCTCCCTTGCTGTACAGTAGGTTCTCATTAGTTATCTCTGCCATACATAGTGCTACTAGAGTATATATGTCAATCCCGATCTCTCGATTCATCCCATCCCTCCTCTCTCCTTGGCATCTGTAAGTTTATCTGTGTCTCTATTTCTGTATAAGTTCATTATACCATTTTCCCAGAGTCTACATACAAGCAATATTTTTCTTTCTGAATTCCATCTGTATGACAGTCTCTAGGTCCATCCATGTCAGCAAATGGCACTATTTCATTCCTTTTTACAGCTGAGTAGTATTCCACTGTGTATATGTACCACATTGTCTTTATCCATTTCTGTCAGTGGACATCTAGGCTGCTTCCATGTCCTGGATATTTTAAATAGTGCTGCAATGAACATTGAGGTGCATGTATCTTTTTGAACTATGGTTTTCTCCAGGTATACACCCAGGAGTGAGATTGCTGGGTTATATGGTAGTTCTGTTTTTAGTTTTTTAAGTAATCTGCATACTCCTTCTCCACCGTAGCTGTATCAATTTACATTTCCACCAAAGGTGGGAGGGTTGCCTTTTCTCTGCATCCTCTCCAGCATTTATTGTTTGCATCAACTTTTGTCTATGCAGTTACAAACACAAGCACTTTTTTTGTTGCTGTAATTTGTGATTATACTATATTGTTCTGCTGTTTCTCCTCTCTAACTCTTCCCCTATTTACAGACCTTTAGTTTTCTAGCCAGCTTTTTTTCCTCTATAGGTAATGTAGAAATGCATGTGCTTATAGGGATTTTCTGCACACTTGTGTGATTTCTGTAGGAAAGACACCTGGAAATGGATTTCCGAAGTCAAAAAAGCATAAATATTAAGTCCTGTCTTGCTAATTTTGAGGGGAAAGGACAGCTTCTGAATGTGTATTTTGTGAATTTTCAGCTCTTACTTTCCTAAGTGAGGTAAGATCAGATTTATCCCTTGATTTTTGCTTTAGGTAGTGCACAGGAAGCCTCTGGTCTTTCTTAGAGGTGGTACTAGAACTAGTTGTAAGTGCACTGAAATTCCACTAGGGCAGTGTCCGAGAAGCCAAGTGAGGGGCACAGCTGTATTTCAGAGGTCAACTGTGTCAGATGCCGTCCTGGAAACACAGAGGTCACACTGATGGGGACAAGTATAGGAAGAGGAAGAAAGCCCGATTGAACTGGGTGAAAGAGAAAGAACGTGGGACATGAGTGAATGGAGGCGAATCTTCAATGGAGTTTTGCTAGAAAAGAAAGCAGAGGAATGGCGGGAGACATAGGCTCAAGGAAGGGTTTTTTTGTTGTTGTTATGGCTTTTTAGATAGATATGTTTGTATGCTGAAGGGATGATTCATTAGAAATATTGATGATGAGACAAAGGGGATACTTGTAGAAGCAAAATTGTTGAGAAAAAAGATGGGGTAAAATGGAGCGCATGAGTGGAGAGGCTGGCTATGGGTAGAAACAGGGACAGCTCATCCACATAGGAGTGAACACTGAAAATATGGGTAAAGACAAAGGTAGATTTGGGATTGGGAAGATGATGTAGCTCTTGTCTGATCGATTCTGTTTTCTAAGAAAAATGAGGATTAAACTGGCAGTTTAAAGTAGGAAGGAAGTAGAGCTGTTGGATAGAAAGGTATGAGATTGTCATCTTGCAGAGTAGAAATGGAAATTTGCTGGGGGAGTATAACTGGATTGTTGGACATGACTGAATGCCCACTGGAGGTGGTCATAAATGTAACCTGTGACCAGTCAAGTATGCCGTTTTCTCTGACCTTAACCAGGGTTAAGATTCTGTCAGGGACAATGTAGGTTCTGTGGGTGATGGGTGCTAAAGGAAATTGAAGGCCTACATAAGGGAATGACTATAATGGTGAATGGAAGACTCTAAGGTGTGAAGAAAGGAAAGAGTGACCTTGAAATGTGATGGCATCAGTGAGGTGGGATGACTCCTAGGTTTTTAACCCTACCATTAACTTCCTTTCACAGCAGATGGAGCAGCTGTGGTGGAGTCACTAGTGTCAGGGGTAAAGAAAAACTTAGGTAAAAGGCTGTTAGGCTTTCAGACAAATTTGCTTCCTGGAGTTTACCTGATTTTATTATGCTGCTCTGATTTTTCCTGAAACCATAATTAATCATATGTAATGTCCATGGGATCTGTAGGAAACATTTAATCAAAAGAAAATCTCCTTGAATTTTTGTGTTAAAAAAAAAAACTTAAGATATATTTTGTTTTCGCTTTTGAAGGCTACCCTATGAGAATTACAGCTTAGGATGCCAAGACCCTTCAAACATCTATGATAGTACTTTTTAGGATATATGTACATGTGAAGGGGATGTTTGGTTTCTTTTAGTTAAAATTTAAATTTATCAATTTAAAAACAAAACTGAGTGTGACTTTACTATGTATATACATTTGGAATCTTCATTTTCTAGTCAGATCCTCACCTTGGCAGTTTGTTATTGAAGTTACTCGATTAAAGCCATCTTTCCCTAGAGTTGAATTATCAGCATTATGAAACAGAACTATTTTCTGGCTAAATGATTTGAAGCCTTTTAGCATGATTCCGTGGGCTTCCCTGGTGGCTCAGAGGTTAAAGCGTCTGCCTGGAATTCGGGAGACCTGGGTTTGATCCCTGGGTCGGGAAGATCCCCTGGAGAAGGAAATGGCAACCCACTCCAGTATTCTTGCCTGGAGAATCCCATGGAGGGAGGAGCCTGGTGGGCTACAGTCCGTGGGTCGCAAAGAGTCAGACACGACTGAGCGACTTCAGTGAATTAAGTGGTTCTTACATTTCATACATGGGTTTAATATGCTCAGGCTTTGCTTTTTCCACAAGTCGCCGGACTTGATGTGTTTTTTAAACAAGGCGGTACATCCTTTTCCTCAAGCCTTCATCTGATAGGTGTCTTCTGGACTAGTACTGCAGTTAGGTTTTACTTGAAAGACTTTCTAAGATTTCAACCAACACTTTATAGAGTCAGGATATTAACTTGGCACTTGAGCCTTGGGGCATGATGAAGGTTGAACTTAAGTTTTTGTCTCGATGAAATGCTCAGAAGATGCTGTAAGATGGATCACCGAAATAGGCTTTGGAAACAAGTACCTTGTGTGGACTTTTTTCCCTAAATTTTCATTTCCTCCCCCAGAAACCCAAACACCCAACCACAGGCATCATTGCCATTACACTGGCATTTCACATATGTCATGAAGTTCATCTTGCTGGCTTTAAGTACAACTTTTCTGACCTCAAGAGCCCTTTGCACTACTACGGGAACGCCACCATGTCTTTGATGAGTGAGGTAAGCTTGTATATTCCGCCATCTCACCCTGTCATTTTACTGAGGGAACAGGTTTTGAGAGGTTGATGGCTTAATAAGGGTTTACAGAGATAGCACGTGCTGAAATTAGGAGTGGGGTCCAGAGTTCTTACTACAGCAGCAGCTCCCAATCTGTTGGCCTCAGACCCTTGGAAGAATCTCATCAAACCGACATAGGGACCAAGCCTTACCTTAGATGCTGTATTTGATGCACGGTTTGAAAAGACAGAAATCTGTTGTTTGAGATATGACAAATTCACCTAAAAGCATGGCCATGATCATGCTAATTATTTTTATGCAGTTTTTCAGTTAAGTAGATGGGAAGGTCTATAACTTTTTAACCTCATGAATGAATCATCATGGTCAGAAAAGTAGTAAACTTTTATACTAGATCATTTTTCTCTTGAATAGGGATTAATAATGGTAGATTTGATCCTTAAATTTTTACTGTGAATAGGAACGAATTTCCTATTTTCCTAATAACTTAGATTAGTGGCACAAGAGATAGCAGTTAAATATGACATGTACATTTTAACATTGAACAATAAATGATTTATTGTTAAGTATATGGATATATCCCATGAAATGAAACCAATCCCCTTAAATCCTCATCCCTAAATACTATGTAAGCTGAATACGTGGAATTATTCAGGTTAGATCTTGTCAATTTGGTTTCTAGATTTACACCATAATTCAGTAGACCAGGGTTGGGTTCTTTACTAGCTCAGAGGTTAAAGCGTCTGCCTGCAACGTGGGAGACCTGGGTTCTATCCCTGGGTCGGGAAGATTCCCTGGAGAAGGAAGTGGCAATCCACTCCAGTATTCTTGCCTGGAGAATCCCAAGGACGGAGGAGCCTGGTGGGCTACAGTCCATGGGGTCACAAAGAGTCGGACACGACTGAGTGACTTCACTTCAGCAGACCAGAAGATGATGTGAGGGAGCCTCTTAAGTGATGGTTTAAGTGGAAAGAGTGGGCTTTTAGGGAAGGCTCTGGCAAAAGAATGAGCAATGAAAAACAATAGACAACAAAAGTTCAAGTCCATGTCACTTGTTACTTGAGTTTTTTTTATATAGCATATTCCATTGCTGCCACTGTTAATATCTTCAGATTGGGATAGACGGTGACTTTCGTTTTTCTTCTTTAGAATGAATATCACAATGTGACTGCGGAGCAGCTCTTTCTGAAGGACATTATAGAAAAAAACTTTGTAACCGACTTGACCCAAGAGTAACCCTACAGACGCAGAAGATAATGCTAACAGTATTAGTTTTATTTTTATACTGCAATTTTTAGTTTATTTTTAAATATGTTGGATGTACTTGTCAAGAAATTATGTGTATTAAGTCTGTTGCTGCCTGGTGATTCATAACCACCAGCTTAATTTCTGTGAATATATTTAATTTATGGAAACCAAGATGTTAAGATATCAGGGAAAGTGAACTTTTCATTGCCTTGTTTAAAAATAAGCTAGTTTTCTGAGGTGTTTTTAACTATAGTTAGTTCATCTTAGACTTCTGAAGGGACGTTGACTTCCTAGTAAATAAGGGGGGTTAGTTTCCTACAACAAATTTTGAATGTAACAGGACATTTTGCGAGGTTCATCTGGCTACTGTAAATTGGTAGGGAACTGGTGTGCAGCAGTGCCTTGATGTAGTGTACTGGACCCACTTCAAGTGTATAACTCTAGTTCCTTTTAGTTATATCTGAGGAACCGGACTGGAGTCTTAAACCAGACCTGAAGCGTGGATGGTTATGGAAATCTAAGATCATACTGGCTGAATTAAGCATTTTTCTCCTGCAGTTAAGTAAACAATGATTATGATCAGTAGTTTGGTAGAATGAAGATTTTTTTTTCTAAGTCAAAAGAAACAAGATAAACATGAAACTCTGGATAAGTAAATAACCAAAGACTGCAGTTCTTAAAGCCTGGTGACTTCATTATTTTAAAGAAATAAAGTTTATACAAAGAAGCTGAAGTAGGCAAGCTCAAGAAGGAGAAAATTTGTAAGCAGTATTTTTTGCCTGGCTTATTCATTCATTACATTTTCGAAGCTTATTTGAAGTAAAGTAAAAAAGACAAGACAAGAAACAAAGAAGACAAGAACGAGTAAACCTTTAGAAGAGTCAAGCTGTTTCTGGATTTCAGTGGCACTTTCATAGCAAAACCAGCTGTCCACATGATTCAGTCACATCTTCAAATGGAAAGCTTACCTAGGGTGCACCAGAAAAGACTTGTGGGATGCAGACAAGCCAGTTGGACTAAAGTGGTGAGCCAGTCTCCCTTTTCACTTGAATGACTATAATCAATGGTTATGGGAAGGGAGGAGGACAGTGGGTGAAGAGAGCAGTAGAAGTTACATGGCTAGAATCAAAAGCTGTCAGAAGAGGTATGTGTAGAAAGAATTGGTATCACTGGGAGACAGTGATAATTATCACTGACAACCTGCCTCCCTAAAGAGGGTGTATAAATATTAGGTCAGAAACAGGAATAAATGACATACTTGAAAGTGGTGTTGGGGGAGAAAACTAGTAGCTGGTTGAACTCAGACCTACATGTTGAATATGGACTCTGTGCTGTTAATCCCAGCGTATGTTCACACATACCTCTCATTTGATCCTTCTGATAACTCAGGTGGAAAAGGCATAGCTGATCATCCCCTCATACCACACAGCCAGGGGCCACAGCTAGACTGTGGATGCTGCGTCTGGCTTCAGAAAGGATGGTGCTGGCTACAGAAAAAAGTCAAACACTAATGGTGGCATTTTCAAATGTTACTGTGAATACTATAACACTGGCCATAATATTTCTGGCTGATCTTAAAATTGAGGAATCTGGTATTTTGTATAGTACGAGAATTGTTACAAACCTCAAGGTTTAAGAAAAAAAAAAAAGGAACAAGACACATATATACAATTTATTAAAAACACATGAACACATTAAAATCTCACTATTTATACAATCAAATTCTAGCAACATATACAAATATTGAGTGACTACAGTACATGCCGAGGTAAGAAAAGTACATTCTGGGAGAATATCACTGACACTCAAAGCCATTTTTATTTCCAATACGTATTTCAATATATGTTTTGTTTCTACCTTTCCCAGTGCCAAAAAAGAAGAGGAGGAGATGAGAAGAAGAAACTAGTTACAAGTTGGATTATATGAGAACTGGTGCCACAGTTGACCTAAAAATATCCAACTCTTACTTAGATATTGCAGTTTAGGGATTTCAAGTTCAGAACCAAAAGGCAAAGCCAGTAGGTAATTTTTTTCTTTAAATAAACAGAACTTCACTGACTTCTCTTAAGAGGGTTGAAAAGCTTTTATTGTCCCACCTAATCTAGTTGTTCTTTCTAATCCTATTATCTGACATGGTGTTTTCCCATAACCCTCTTGCTCTCCAGGTAACAATTTGGAGCCCAGGGAAAGAGGTTCAAGCTTTATTACATTCCACAGAATTATGGCCACATGTATATTTAAATAAGCTCATTTTCTGCTCCCTCTTGTGGATGGGAGGGAGAAGGGCAAATGTATACATAACATATTTTCAATTACTGTATAAATCTTCTACTCGAACCATTTCAACAGCAAATAAACCCATTGTTCAATGCAAAGTGCAAATAGCGAAACGTGAACTTAAATAATTGGGCTAGACCCTGCATACACAATAGGATCTATTTAGATTTACAGCTTTTAATACAATATAAATCAGCATTCACAATATCTTACCTTTAACTGTGCTGGTTCCTAAGATCAAGTAACAGCGAAGTCAGTGTAATTTTATGAAACCTTAAGGGCCACATTTCCTGTACCACTGTCTGATTCTATTTTTATAACTGCATTAACAGGAAAAAATTTAACCCAGTAAGTCACAGTGACTTTTTTTTTTTTTACATGTTTCAAGCAAAGAATAAAAAGGCAATTTTGTAAAAAAATGGTTACCGTCACATTTTCAGTTGTTACTTGATTGTCTCCAAAGCTGTATATATATCAGACATAGTAATGTTAAAAAAAAATTCTAATATGAAAACGAATTAAAAAGTACAAACCAGAACAACCTTTTGTATCAGGCTCAGCTCAATTGGAAAGTAAAATATATAATAGTAGTTAAAAACTAGATATTTTATAAAAATTATTGGTAGTTCAGGGACAGCACAGTGGCAACATATGAATCAAGTCTTAAAACATGCATTATTTAAGAAAACATTTGCTTCTCAAAAAAAAAAGTTCTATGGGAAAACAATCAGGTACGCACAATTAAAAATAGCAAGCATCTTTGGAAAAAAGAAATAGTTACTGAACTCATTTCTCTTAAAGCTTCAAATAGGCATATGATTTTAGAAAGTAGATTTTTGTATACTAAAGATGAATAAAAAAATAAAGCAATTGGTTTACTCTCTTCCCACCTGGAGGGGGATGACTATGTGCTTTACACATTCATACCTGTTTTAATAAAAGTTCAACATCTGTGCTTTTTGTTTCAAATATTTTGAAACACAATGTGTATTGGTTTTTCAGTGAATAAAATTATGCCTCAAAAGTCTGTTGGAAAAAGGAAAAGCAACTGAAAATAAGACCAACAAAATCATACAACTAGAACGCAGGGAGGCTGTAGAACTTGGCAGTTCTGTTTTGGTTCAACGTTTTACAATACTGAGACTCATGGAAGCAAGCAAATGAACACTGTACATAGTTGGTTAAATTTAGCAAATTCTGCCATCATCTGGCGGTACAGGCTAAAAGAAAAGACTAGAACCTGCTGGGGAAGTACATTTCAATATTAACTATAAACTAGGGGATGTAAAATTGATATATTTTAATTATATGGTTAGCTTCTCATATCATCTTACCAATCTGAAGACTTCTAAAGATGGTTTCTACACTAAGGCTAGTAAACTGCAGATGATTTCTATTTCAGTCATTTAGACTACTTCTGGGTGACCGAAGTTGCCCAGAGGTATCAAAAACAAGATAGGAATTTTCCTTTGCTAGGATGCTAAAACATTTGTTCCCTCTGTTCCCTGTGATACACGAGACTACTCACACCCCCGACCACATAGATGGCATAATCACACAGAGCCAAAAAATACATGCTGGGTTTGCATTTCCTACTGTGGGAAAATATTTATTTATTTCACTAAAAATAATAAATACCTTGAGATTCAAAGAGTCTGTATATAAAACCAAAACAATTTGGTTACTTTTGTGGAGGGGAGGTAATTTATACGATTCCTGAGGAATAATTTTGCCTTTCACGTTGAGAAATATTAAGTGGGTATTGTTTACAGTGTTCACGTTTACAAGTCCTTAACTTTTCACACTCTCCTAGGAAGAATCCCATTGCAAATAAAGTCTGGAGCAGAGGATCTCCTTTATAGCTTTTTTAATTTATACAGTTCCTGTTTCCACATGAAGACACTAGGGGATCTAAATTAATGAGATTGATAGAGCAAGCATCACGCACTGAAAACACTCAGGCATTTATAACATGAGAATGGGGCAGGCCCCAAGGGCCCCAGGTGGAACAAGCCAGGGATGAGACCAGGTCATGTACTATGAAATGTTTACGTTCATTAGAGTGTCAGAAAGTGAAAAATCACTCTGCTCTCTACAGGTCAGTTTCCCAGCTACAGCTCTTCCTAAGGAAAAGATGGTTAAATATATAATGCTGCAATCAAAACCATGATTATATCAATATATATTTTTTAAATTCAGAAAGCAATACAGGAATAGAAGAGGAAGAAATCACAATAGTACCCACCTTTCACAAATTGCTGAATTTCAAGCCATTAGACATTTTAAGAACAGTACCATGCGTTATTGCCAAAAAGGCTTACAGAGCCATCTCGAGTTCATCAATGTACCTGCAGCATCAGTAATAAATACTCAGTGATTTTAAATTTCTTTGAAGTGCATAGTAGGGAGCCTTTTCTGTATAAAATAGTGTTTTACAGTAGTAACAAACAAGATGTTTGAAATTTCATAGGCAAGCAGTAACTGTGCCACAGTAACCCTTTTAAAGCAAGATGGTAAGATTAGTAGTTTTTTGTACCTCGGTCATCACACTTCCCCTCAACCACATCCGTGACAGATATGTAATACGTTCTACCACTAATACAACAACAACAAAAAAGGCCATGTGCTTTAAAATGACGCTTTGTAAAAAGCAGCATCACCTTCAAAGGACTTCTTTAAAAATGTCACATTCACCCTCCCTCCCTGCTTCTGACACCTCCTGCGTGCTCTGCGGCACCTGGTACACCAGTTCGTCCGGGGCGCTTGGGCCCGGCTTCCCACCTTTCGGGGTATCATACTGGGCCTGCGCCGAGGAGCAGCTGTCGGTCCTGGAGAGGAGAGTGTTGTATGTTCCCACTGAGGGGGGTGGTTGGTTCCCTGCAGCTTTGAAAGTGGAAGTTGAGGGCAGGCCAGCTGCAGCTGAGGGGTGCCCAGACATGTCCATGACGATTGGTGTTGCGTACTCAGGCCCGGTCACTGGCAGTGGTTCTGCGTAGGCGTGGTAAACTTCTTGCATTGGGGAGCTGTAGGGATCGAGGTCAGCATACCCTGCTTCTTTTCCTTCTTCTGGTTTAAAGGTAGACCTCTGATGGAGGGGGCCCACAATTCCTCCCACAAGTGGCTGCGCATACTCTGGGTGTCGCAAAACACAAACAGAAGAGTTCTCTCATTAATGCCACAGGCTTACCCTGAAAACACACACATCTTTATGGCACCTGTGCTATCATGGAGACGGATGGATTTTCCTGCAAGAATCAACTTCAAAATTAAAAAAGATGTTATCTCAAGGTAGTATGTCAATGTGCCAGAAAGCTTCATTCATGGAATTCTGCATAAAGAGTGTATGTGTTCTTCAGATTTACAGATAACTATTTCATTCGAAAATAAATAGTCCATTACTGTATTGGTCTTGAAAAATAATTTCATGTTTTTCTTTTTCAAATATTAGGACATGTTTATAATATACACTGGGTTAACAGGATAAATACTGAGGCCACTGTGTCTTTTTCCTGCTCTCCTTTTAATACCCCCAAACTCCCAATAAAACCAAATGAAATTCCACATAAGCAGACAAAATACCCAAAGTTTTTAAGAAATGAATACCCTGATTTTATGGATAGAACATCTGAGACACAGAAGTGACTCTCTTGAGGTCTTTTTTAAAAAGTGGTTCTACATTTGGAAACTACCTCATCTCCTACACGTGGAAAAGATAAAGGATACTGTGAATACCCAAGCACTTTGCAGCAAGCTCAGCGGTGTGCCCTCGAGCCCGGGCTGTGCTGTGATTACCTGCGGAGTCCGCCTGCAGCATGGTGGGGACCTCTCTTGGACTCAGGTGGTTCACCTCGCTACTGCTGTAGCGAACTGGGGTTTCCTCGTGCTCCACTGATTTGGCGGGAAGAAACTGCTTCATTCCTTTCCACCAACCTTCATGGTGATCATAAGCAAGAGAGACCATTAAAGAGAAAGCTATGTTTGAAATGTAACAGTATACGAAGGGAGAAATTCTGCTGCATTTAAGCCATTTCTGTAACAAAGATCTATAAAATGAGCCTTGATGATCAAGAATTTTTTTTAAAAAATGTGGTAAAATACACATAACATTTTCTATCTTACCCTTTTTTTTTTTTGGCTGCACCCACACGGCTTCCAGGATCTCAGTTTCCTGACCAGGGATTGAATCCAGTAGTAGGAAAAGCCTGGAATCCTGACCACTAGGCACCAGGGAACTTTCTGAACCACTAATTAAGCAGCTCAGTGATACTACATATGTTTACATTGTTGGGCAACCCTCACTCCAGCTATCTCCGTCTTGTGAAACTGAGGTTTCACATCCATGAAACCGTAATTTCTGATTCTCTCTTCCCCTCAGTCCCCGGAAACCAGCACTCTACTTTGTCTTTAGAATACTATATATAAGTAGTACCTTGTATAAACGGAGTCATATGTTATTTTTCTTTTTGTGACTGGCTTATTTCACTTAGCATAAAGTCCTCAAGGTTCATCCACATTGTAGTATATAGTACAGAATTTCCTTTTTTAAGGCTTAACATTCCGTTTTATGTGTATACTGCATTTTGCTTATCCATATACTAGTGGATCGATACTTGGGTTGCTTCCATGTTTTAACTATTTAATACTGCTATGAACATGGAAGTAGACACATTTATTCAAGACTCTGTTTTCAATTCTTTTGGGTATACACCTAGAAGTGGAACTGCTGGATCATACAGTAATTGTATTTTTAACTCTTTGAGGAACTGACCAAAAAAAACACACCTACTTTCCAAAGAAGCTGTACCTTTTTACATTCCCATCAACAGTGCACAATGGTTCCAATTTCTTCACATCCTTGCCAATACTTGCCATTTTCTGTTTTTCCCCTATTCTCTATTTTCTCTCATTTTATTATTTACTTCTTCCCAGTAGCTCTGGGTTTAGTTTGTTCTTCTTTTTCTAGTTCCTTAAGTTGTTCAAGCTTATTTTCTGCTTTGATAGACTATCCAATGCAAAGCAGAACACGGTACAAATCTCTATCAAAAGCAAACTGAAGCAAACCACTGCTGTTACAGTGCAGCCAGACAGTTGTTACAGCAGTGGTTTTTAATACAGTAATAAGTTCAAAGAATTCTAAGATTAACCCTGGGCGGGGGGTGGGGGGAAGCGGCACAGGATCTGACCCCACCACTGCTCTTTTCTGCCCTAGTCACAGTGAACTCCCTGGGCTCCGAACAGTCATTCCAGTGAGGCTGGGGAAGAGGGAGACCCGCAGAAGGGCCCTGCTGTGACCTGCAGCAAGCTGCCACCTGCCACACACAGTAGGAATCAGAAGGAACGACAACTCATGGCAGAGATGGCAGACTAGCTCCACTGGGACAAACAGCCACAGCAGAGTGAGCCACGCTGTCACCAGAACTGCAGTCTCCCACCTCTTGCCTAGCGTTCACGTATACCATGCAGAAAGCTGGTCTCAAGACAGAGACGTACATGGAGGCAAATCAGACACGTTTCCAGAAGGAAAAGAGCAAAGCGTGTGTTATGAGAAATTCTTATAACGAAATTCCATTTCATTACTCAGCGACTACAGGAGATTTTTACAGAAAAGAAAAAAATCAGAACAGAAGAGGAATGCCATTTTTCTAACAGTGCCGGGAAGTTCATGTGGGCCTGAAAATGGCTTTCCTCTTCTACTGTTGCCCCCTACAGGGCAGGGCTTCCCTCTGCTGCTGCTGCTGCTGCTGCTGCTGCTGCTGCTAAGTCGCTTCAGTCGTGTCCGACTCTGTGCGACCCCATAGACAGCAGCCCATCAGGCTCTCCCGTCCCTGGGACTCTTCAGGCAAGAACACTGGAGTGGGCTGCCATTTCCTTCTCCAATGCATGAAAGTGAAAAGTGAAAGTGAAGTCGCTCAGTCGTGTCCGACTCATGGACTGCAGCCTACCAGGCTCCTCCACCCATGAAGAGATATGAAGCTGTAAATTACCTGCCCGGTCCCAGTACGGTAAGTCATAGGTGCCTTTAGTTTTTTTCTTTCTGGAAAAATACAGGAAAAAAAAAAGCGCAAATAGAGTGAACTCACTAGTAAGAAAGCTCTGAAACAGTAAGATAAACACTCAAAAGTTAATAATTAGTCAAGAGTACACACTGCTACTTGCTGATCTACCCGGGGGAGACCTCTTTTTCATTTGACTTTCAAAGTTGCCATGGTTGAATTCTGGACTCTCAATAAATATTAAGCAACTATCTGCTGACAGAGTTATTTTGTTAACCAACTCTTTCCCACTCAAAACGGATAAAGAGTTGTGTTTTTTTTTTTTTTTTAAGACTGATTCTGTAGATAAAAAAGCTGAATCAAACCAGAGACCCAACCCTGACATGTTAGGTTTATTTTGGTTTCAAATACAAATTTCACAAATCTGTTGATTCATCAAGTTCACAGGACAACAAGAATAACAAAACCCTTACATTTTCTTCTCCATTGTTATTATTTTCTCAACTTACTGTTTTTTCCCTACGGTCCTTTGCCCCTGAGAAGTTTAAAGTGTCACACATACCCTTAACTGCGTAGACCTGATTCCTCTACCCTGCCCAGGACAAGCCACACCATCACTAACAGGGAGAGAGCTGAGGACCATGCGGGCTGTGGAGAAGGTTCTCCTTAGCCCACTCCTCAGAATTCAGAACATCTTTCCCTGGGGAAACTTCCATCCCTCCCTAGCATTAAGAACTGCTATCTACAGAGAAAAATATCAAGCACATGAAAGGACATTTTCTGGTTCAAGAATGTAAATCTAATTAAAATAATGCTCTGCAAGCTAAAGAGAAAGAAGCTGTTGCATCGTTATAAATGAGCTCCAGAGGGTTATGTGATTTGCTCATGATCACAAATGAGGCTTCCTCAAAAGCCCAAGGTATGCGCCTTTCCTACTTGGACACATTCTTCTCCAGTATAAGACTGTGTTTTTATTATTGATACTAAGAGCTTCCTCACTTAAAAGTATGGCTGTATTTAAAATATAATACTTCATTATTTCAAGGAAGTAAAGTGTAAAATTTGTGGATAAGAAGATAGGTGCTGAAGCTGTCCAATGGTTGTACTATAAAATAGGATGGCATATTCTTGATCTCAAATGAAAAAGCTTCAGGTTGTTTATTCATGACATGTAAAGTACTTACAACAGTGCCCGGCATGGGTCAGGGAGTCAGTAAGTGGCAGCTGTTTTTATTATTACTTTTCTCCTGGCTACCTTCCATAAGCCCCTTAATGGCAGTTCCTCTTTGCTCCTTGTCACAAAGCCAGTTGTCTGCAATTTCATTCACTAAGTTCTTAAAAGTAACCTTAATTCTGCAGCTCAGACCTTCTGTCCTGAACAGGATCGTGTTCCATCTACCTCTCTGTGGAGTCTGAATACCCACAGAGTCCTCTAGACACCATCCCAAACTCATCCCAGGACTTGTCTCGGGGCTCTCAAACAGTTCTGCTCATCATTCCTCACCCCCCGGCCCGGGGCTTTAACCGTAGATGATTAGACCTGATCAGCTGATTGTCAGAGGCCTGGACCAAATCCCCACCCTGCCATGTGCTGACCAGGTGACCTCGGCAGGTTACTTGTGCCCTGTCAGTCTCACTTTCCTTTTCTGTAAATGGGATCTGTAACAATACCTGCTTTACAAACTGGTTAAATGAGTTAAACATGTAAGGCGTTTAGAATAATGTGTAAAGTCAGCATTTCATTTGATTTTGTATAAAGATTTGCCATTGATGTTCTCATCACCACTATTGCTGGAGAGCAGCATAAACTTCCCTTCTTGGACTCTCCAACAGCCCTGTTCCCTCCTTCCCCTCCTCACCCTCCCCCGCCATGCTAAGCTGTCAGTCCTGCAGACAGGGTCCTTCCTCCCATGGAACACACTGTAGTCAGTCCTGTTTTGATGGGATTTCTTTTGTGTTATGATTCCTACTCCTCTTGTGTGAAACTTATGGGATTTAAGCTATTTATGATGTATGATGTGTGTGTGTGTGTGTGTTATTTGCTCAGCTATATCCAGCTCTTTGCGACTGCATGGACTGTAGCCCAGCAGGCTCCTCTGTCCATGGTATTCTCCAGGCAAGCATACTGGAGTGACTTGCCATTCCCTCCTCCAGGGGATCTTCCCGATCTAGGAATTGAACCCAGATCTCCTGCATTACAGGCAGATTCTTTACCAACTGAGCTACCAGGGAAGCCTGTACGACTTGCTACCTAGTTCAAAATGGGAGTCCCAGTGGCCAAGGTGAGCTTTCCTAAGAGTTGTTTTGAAACGTCTGCTGTAGGGTTGCCAGTGTCTTAGCATGGTAAACTGAGAACATTACTTTAGATCAGAAGTTTGATGGGCCATGTACAGCACAGGAACAGACAGAGAGACCAAAGGAATCAGGACTCCTCCCCTGGGTAACAGTTACTCCATAAGAGGAGACCACTGAGCTGAGTGACCTGAAGGCTCTTGGCTGGAGGCCCTGACCCCATGCACATGGACGTTGCCTATGGCCCTGCTGGGGCCAAGGCCTGCAGTTGGACCAGAGACCGCTGCTGCTGGTGCCAAGACGCCTCCTTCCAGACTGCTCCTTGGAGTGGTTCGTTACCCCACTTTCCCTACTCTGCCCAACCTGAGTTCTGTGCTAATTACGTGTAATAAACCCAGTGACTTGTTGAACACGGACTACTGTTTTATCTCCAATCTTGTGATTCCTATCTGCCCTGAGAGCTCGGCCCTGTGACAAGCAGGTTCCATGGTGGATGGTTATCTGCAATGTATTCTCTCCCACTGGACAGACTTTGGGGCTCACGAGAGGATTCCCACCAGATGGCTCAAATATTTGGTACAGAGTCAGAGCGCAAATATTTAATGGCTAAACAAATGAACTCCCTCCAAACCTGTTAAGCCACCAAAGCTGTCCCCGCTGCTATGTTATCCCTACTGGTCTAACTGCACAAGCCAGAAACTGGAGTGAATCCTAGATCCTCCTCCTCCTCTGGCAAGCAGCCCATCAAGCCCCCCACTGACACCACTGGCAAACTCTCCCCCTCATGTCTGCCCCCTGTCCTAGAACTGATGTGTTATGTTCTTGCCTGGCCTTAGTAGATTCCTAACTCATCTCTCTCTTTTCTAGTCTCTTGTCTCTTCAATCCACCCTCACCAACTGCTGCCACCATTTACCTACAGTCATCTGAGAGTATCACCTGCCCGCTGAACACTGGTCAATGTCTTCCCCATCTACAGAAAGCCTTCCTGGTCCAGACCCAGGCTTCATTTCTATGAGTCTCCCAGTGCTCCCCCATGCCAAGCCCCTGTGAGACAACTCACTATTCTGCCTACATTCCACATCTCTGTGCCTTCTCCCAAGCCATGCCCTCAGTCTGGGCCATTCTCTCTTCCTCTATCTAGCTAAAATCAACTCCTCCTTTAAGGGAAAACTTGTCAAATATGAGTATTACTCTTTTCTGGAAAGAAGGTTTCAGGTAACTCTCAAAGTTCTTGCATCTGTGTTCCTCTGCACTTCACGTACAACTCCTCAAGCCAAAGTACAGTGGTCAATCTGCCAGACGATCTGGAGATAAGAATGTGTTTCATTCTCTCAGTAAATGTTACTCAGTGTCTGTTATACCTTACTACTGTGTGTAACCCAGTGTGTAACACAAAGTTTGATATAATAAAGGTACTCAATAACTTTTTACGGGATTGAACTTACTCATTTTTTACGAGAATAAAGGAGAAATGTACATATTTTTATTTTAATGACCACCTTAACTCTTCCTCTCAAAAGGGTTCATCTTCTATATTTAGTTCTATTTCATATTTGGAAACATCCCCTCTAGGACCAGTCAGGTGAACTGGTTTTGCACTGACCTGTTTCTCCAATGCCAAGCACACACTAGTATGAGAATGAGAGTGGTGAGCACCATGACTAACACAGGGACAAGGACCGCGGCCAAGGCTACATCTGAAAAACAGCAGCAGACAAAAACACATTAACACCAAAGAAAGAATCATTAAGGAGAAGAGTAAAGATTAACCGTATCATCATTCAAAGTTTTTCTAGCTCAAAAAAAAAACAACCCCATAATTTATGTCATGAGAGTGGGCACAAGTGGTAACTGTAGAGATTTCACAGATACATGGAAATTTGTTGCATTATTTGCTCCACCATTCTATGTTTTTAAAACACCAAGACAGATTAAAAGACAAATGATAAACCAGGAAATATTTTCTGCATATGTGATAAGAGGTTAATAATAGTTAATCTATTACAGAGTTTACAGTAAAAAATAAACAGGAAGGTCAGTAGAGATAATAAAGCAATGCATTAAGAAGCAAAGAATTCAATGCGAGGTACACTGAAAGCATATCGTGGAGCACAATGCTGCAGATTACATGCGTTACCTGATTGAAGAATATGAGGATTCTTACAAGAAACAATTCTCTCAGTACATAAAGAACAACATAACTACAGACATGATGGAGGAGATGTATAAGAAAGCTCATGCTGTAATACGAGAAAATCTAGCATATGAGAAGAAGCCTAAGAAAGAAGTTAAAAAGAAGAGGTGAGGTGGAACTGTCCCAAAATGTCATTTGCTCAGAAGAAAGATCAGCTTCCTTCAAGTTCAGGAACAGGCTGCCAAGAGTTAATAAACCAAACCTCAATTTGCTATCAAAATTTTTCAGATAAAGACAATAATAAACTTATTGAACAAGCGAAAAAAAAAAAAGGGGAGCATTAAACATGTTCACCTCACTAGTAATCAGAGAAGTAGAACTCAGACAAGAATAAGATGCTATGTTTGCTTATCAAGTTGGCAAATATTTAAAAGAACAACTAATTGCTGAAGAGGGTCTCAATGCCTATTGAGATCATTCTGATTGGCATTTTGGGGCAAAATTTATAAAAAGGTGTTACTTGACAATTCTCTATGCAGAATTATTCTTAGGAGAAAACTATGATGCCATTCAAAGATGTACCTTTAAAGATCTTTGCTACTGTATCTGCAGAAGAGTGAAAACCGGGAAGTGATCCAAATGCTCAACAATGAGGGGGAGGAAGTAAATCACTGTATCCTCCTTATAATAAAATATTACCTAGGTACTGGAAGTGACTGCAAAATAGTTACAGATGTGAAAAAATAACAACATAGTACCAAGTTGTTGTTCAGTTGCTAAGTTGTGTTCCACTCTTTGGGACCCCAGGGACTGCAGCCGCCAGGCTTCCCTGTTCTTCACCATCTCCTAGAGCTTGTTCAAACTCATGTGCATTGAGTCAGTGATGCCATCCAACCATCTCATCCTCTGTTACCCATTTCTCCTCTTGCCTCCAATCTTTCCCAGCATCAGGGTCTTTTCCAATGAGTTGGCTCTTTGTATCAGGTGGCCAAAGTATTGGAGCTTCAGTATCAGTCTTTCCAATGAATATTCAGGGTTCATTTTCTTTAGGGTTGACTGGTTTGATCTCCTTGCTGTCCAAGGGACTCTTGAGAATTTTCTCCAACACCACAGTTTAAAAGCATCAATTCTCTGGCACTCAGCCTTTTACTGTCCAGCTCTCACACCTGTACATGACTACTGGAAAAACCATAGGTTTGACAATACACATCTTTGTAGGCAAAGTAATGTCTCTGCTTTTTAATACACTGTCTAGGTTTATCATTGTGTTTCTTCTAAGGATGCAAACATCTTTTAATTTCATGGCTGCAGTCACCATCCTCAGTGATTTTGGGGCCCAAGAAAATAAAGTCTATCACTGTTTCCATTGTTTCCCCATCTATTTGCCATGAAGTGATGCAAGCAGATGCTATGATCTTCATGTTTTGAATGCTGAGTTTTAAGCCAGCTTTTTTACTCTCCTCTTTCACCTTCAAGAGGCTTTTTAATTTCTCTTTGCTTTCTGCCATAAGGGTAGTGTCATCTGCATATCTGAGGTTATTGATATTTCTCCTGGCAATCTTGATTCCAGCTTGTGATTCATCCAGACTGGCATTTCACATGATGTATTCTGCAAATAGTATTAAGTATTGAAACCAAATGCATGTATGAACAAGGCAGAAACCAACACAATGCTGGAGCCTGCGGGAACTTGGAGATCACTTAATAAGGGGATTAAGTCATCTCACTCTATAGATAAAGAATCCTGGGTAGAAAATGGTCTGCTTAAGGTCATCTGTATGGAACAACTGATCAAGAAAGGAGTAAGACAGGGCTGTCTGCTGTTGCCCTGTTTGTTTAAGCTATACACTGAGCACATCATGAGAAATGCCAGGCTGGATGAGTTATAAGCGGGAACCAAAATAGGCGAGAAAAACATCAACAACCTCATGATAAGCACATGATAGCACTCTAACGGCAAAAAGCGAAGAGGAACTAAAGAGCCCCTTGATGAGGGTGAAGGAGGAGAGTGAAAGAGCTGGCTTAAGACTAAATATTAAAGAAAACTAAGATCATGGCCCCATTACTACATGGCAAACAGAAGGGGAAAAGGTGGAAACAGTGACAGAATTCCTCATCTTGGGCTCCAAAATCACTGCAGATGGTGAGTCCAGCTATGAAATCAGAACACAATTGCTTCTTGGCAGGAAAGTGATGACAAACCTAGACAGTGTGTTGAGAAACAGAGACATCACTCTGCCAACAAAGGTCCATATAGTCAAGGCTATGGTCTTCCCAGTGGTTAGGTAGAGTTTTGAGAGCAGAACCGTAAAGAAAGCAGAATGCCAAAGAATTGATGCCTTCAGACTGTGGTGTTGGAGAAGACTCCTGAAAGTCCCATGGGCACCAAAGAATTGATGTCTTCACACTGTGGTGCTGGAGAAGACTCCTGAAAGTCCTGCGGGCAGCAAGGAGATCAAACCAGTGAATCTTAAGAGAGATCAACCTTGAACAGTCACTGGAAGGACTGATACTGAAGCTGAAGCTCCAGTATATCGGTCATCTGATGTGAACACATGACTCATTGGAAAAGTTCCTGATGCTGGGAAAGATTGAGGGCAGGAGAAGAGGGCATCAGAGGATGAGATGGTAGACGTGAACTTGGGCAAACTCTGGGATATGGTGAGGGACACGGAGGCCTGGTGTGCTGCAGTCCATGGAGTCACAAAGAGCTGGACATGACTGGGAGACTGAACAACAAGGTCATCTGGTTCAAAACTGGGAAAGGAGTATGTCAAGGCTATGTATTGTCACCCTGCTTATTCAACCTGTACGCAGAGTACATCATGCAAAACGCTCGGTTGGATGAATCACAAGCTGGAATCAAGATTAACGGGAGAAATATCAACAACCTCAGATATGCAGAGGTTCACCCTTATGGCAGAAAGTGAAAAGGAACTAAAGAGCTTCTTGATGAACATGAAATAGGAGAGTGAAAAATCTGGCTTAAAACTCAGTGTTCAAAAAACTATTAAGATGATGGCAAGGCATCTGATCCCATCACTTCATGGCAAATAGATGGGGAAACAATGGAAACAGTGGCAGATTTTATTTCTTGAGCTCCAAAATTACTGTGAACAGTGACTGCAGCCACAAAATTAAAAGATGCTTGCTCCTTGGAAGAAAAGTTATGACAAAACTAAACAGCGTATTAAAAAGCAGAAACATCACTTTCCTGACAAAGGTTCAATAGTCAAAGCTATGGTTTTCCAGTAGTCATGTATGGATGTTGAGAGTTGGACCATAAAGAAGGCTGAGCGCCGAAGAGTTGATGTTTTTGAATTGTGGTGCTAGAGAAAATTCTTGAGAGTCCCTTGGAGATCAAGAATCAAGGAGATCAAACCAGTCAATCATAAAGGAAATCAACCCTGACTATTCATTGGAAGGACTGATGCTGAACCTGAAGCTCCAATACTTTGACCACTTGATGTGAAGAGCGAACTCATTAGAAAAGACCCTGATGTTGGGAAAGTTTGAGGGCAGAAGGAGAAGGGGACAAACAGAGCATGAGATGGTTGGGAAGCATCGCCAACTCAGCAAACACAAGTTTGAGCAAACTCCGGGAGACAATGAAGGATAGGGAAGCCTGGCATGTTGCAGACCTTGGGGTCGCAAAGAGTTAGAAATGACTGAGCGACTCAACAACAGTAAAGGTCATCTGGGAAGTTGGTTTTTTCCCCCACTCCTTAACCTCCTCCTGGCCATGAGGGTGACGATAGCAACAACTGCTGATATTTACTGGGTGGGAAGCTCCAGACCTGCATCTCCTTTACTCCATATCATCATAACCCAAAGAAAGAGCGAGCCTGAAGATCCAGGAAGGGAGAAGATAATCCATAACACCAGGCCTCTGAGAAGTAGGATGGATGGGAAATGGATGAGTATGCAGGTTCCAGAAAAAGGTTCCATTGAAGTGCCCTTCAAATGGCTTCTACTTTGTGAAGTGGAAGATGTAACTGAGAGTGAGTGAGGATCTCTAGGTCAAGGGTTTGAAAAATACAGAGAATGTTTCTAACAACTACTGCTGGGAACAGACAGAAGAACTAACCAGGGAAACAGAAAGACCACCAGCTGGTACTGAGGGAGGACCCTGATGTTAGAGCAGCACAAATCTGACCATGACGTGATTTTCACCAGCATCACTCTTACACTGGATGTAAAAATGGAGAAAGGAGAAGGGCATACAACAGAAATCATGACTCAGGATAGAAAGGACTAAGATATTAGAAAAGCATAAGTGCTTTATCCCTAAAATGTGTGAAACTGTAGAGAAAACAGTCAGGCTAAGATGGATACTGTTTGACTTAATCAGAGGTATTATTAATACAATATATGCTTAGGTTCAAAAAATAATAAATTCTATACAGTACTATTTCAAAGAAAAGGAGACAGGAGGTCTTCAATCAAAAATGCTCTTTGATTAGTATGCTCTTTGTTAGTCTTTTAAAGATTACATGGACCCTAGTTCCAGAATAAAATGCTTTAAGAACAATTTTAGACCTAAGATTTTAAAATTCTATAATCAGATTTTAAGATGAGCAACACTTAAAAATGACTATTCTTCCATATGGTATGTGGTCTGGGATTCCACCCAAACGCATGGTTTCTGTAAATTGAAGGTCTTTGTGGGATGCTGAAATTTCTTGTCTCTGTCAACTCTTGCTTCTTTCTAAAGTGGACAAAATAAATGTTGCCCGCCATTTCAATAATCAGAGTGTTGCCTCAAGTTCTCAGCCACTACCCCCTACCCATGACCATGTACCCCCAGAGGAATTTAGGATGGAGAAAATTGGAATACTGACTCTAAACAGTTAAGATACATATTAATGAGTAATTTCAGTGAGCTCAGACTCTTGCATCTTCCCCTACATAGAAAAGCATTAAAACCGTTAACTTTAGATGTCTTGTTTTTTTATCTTTTTTTCCCCAGCAAAAATTCCTATATATCCCAGCTCCTCCTTTATGTCTTTAGAACAGTTTCATAGAACTACCTGAGCGGCTGTATCCCAGACTACAGTCCTCAGTAAGAACCTGCATAAAACACAATTCTCAACTTTTAGCTTGTAAGTTTTTTTTTTTTCAATCAACACTAGCCTTTCCTGCAGCATGAGAAAGACACAGGTCTCTTTGGGAATACTTTAGAAGATACGAAGGAAACTGATGTGGAAAGTTGTAGAAAGCTATCTGAATCCAGACAAATTTTCAGAAAATGAGAATGATTAAAATTGTATTAAGTTACTCTGAATGAATGCTTTCTCTTCTCTGCACTGTCCTGAAAATTAGGGTGCTTTTTATCTGTCAACACTGAAATCAATTCCTTAATGGCATTGATGTGATGTTTTTGTTCCTGAACTCAACTGAAATTTTGTTTTCAACTAGTAAAATCAAAAACTAGTATGCTTATATATGTTAACATTTTATATAACAATAATAAACAAGCTTGAAAGTAAATTGGAAAACAGTATTTGTCGTCTTAAAAAGTAACTATAAGCATTTAAAAAAAGAGATCAAATTTTTAAAATAAATGTTAACAGTATCTTTTATTTGTTTTTAAAAAAGTATATTAATTTTCACCAAACCTTTGTTATTTTTCTTCTTCCCTTTTTGCTACCAAATCCCTATCTAACAAATTAATATACAATCAGAAAAAAGTTTGCTTCTTGCTATGGTTTTAGTTATTTTTAGAAAAATTTTCTTTGTAAGGCTGAGGCTCCATGTATTTATAGCTATAGAAGGGGAAAAAAAATCACAAAATGAATTTTATGATTCCTTTATCATCTAAAGTTAATTATTTTAGATGATAACTTTATCATCTAATTAATGATTGTAATGCTTTTCTATGTAGGGAAAGATGCAAGAGTCTGAGCTCACTGAAATTATTCATTAATATGTATCTTAACTGTTTAGCGGAGAAGGCAATGGCACCCCACTCCAGTACTCTTGCCTAGAAAATCCCATGGATGGAGGAGCCTGGTAGGCTGCAGTCCATGGGGTCGCTAGAGTCGGGCACGACTGAGCGACTTCACTTTCACTTTTCACTTTCATGCAATGGAGAAGGAAATGGCAACCCACTCCAGTGTTCTTGCCTGGAGAATCCCAGGGACGGGGAAGCCTGGTGGGCTGCTGTCTATGGGGTCGCACAGAGTCGGACACGACTGAAGTGACGAAGCAGCAGTAACTGTTTAGAGTCAGTATTCCGTTTTTCTCCATCCTAAATTCCTCTCGGGGTACATAGTCATGGGTGGGGGTAGTGGCTGAGAACGTGAGGCTGAGAACCTAGAATACAGCAGCCAGCTCTAAATATTTAAAGAATCATTTTACATTGTAACAGATAAAAGAACTTAACAATGCAGCCAGTTTTTTCTATAAGGTATGGAGTTGAACTTTTTGCAATACTGAAAAAACAAGGGGGAAAAAACTTTGAGGGTTTAAAAGCTGGAGATGTTCCTGAAAACTTGTTAAAAACAAACAAATTCACTCCTATAAACAGGTGTTAATTTTTGGTCTGCATACCTTTGGTCACACTTGGAGTTACGGTAGTGTTTTTGATTTCAGGAGCGGCAGTTGTCTGCTCTGTCTGTGTAGGAAATTCATTTCTACTTCGAGGTTGTAGTGGTTGAGTAAATTTGGGGGCACGACCTTGAAAAAAATTTTAAAACTCTTTATTCTTTTATCTATACCAACTTGATTAAAACAGTTACTTTATAATGCTTTTAACATACTTATGGAAAATTATACCACAAAACTAGGGAATACTGAATGCTCACTTTTAAAGGAGGCATACCTTTGGCTATTTTTGGAGGGGTTGTAGTATTTCTGAGGTCATTGCTGCTCCGAGGAGGCGGAGGTTGAGTAAGTTTTGGAGGACGACCTTGAAAAATGGTTTAGAAAAGTTTCTACATTTTGCTTATAAAAATCATAGTTAAAAAATAGTAATTTTAAATGTCTTTAACATTTCCCACAGTACTTAGTTTTGCACAGTAACTTTAAATCTCAGAGAAAGATGTCAGAACGATAAATGTACTCTGCAGTAAATGCACAAATATACTTTGATTTCTGAGTTTTTTAAATAATTAAATTGTCCGAAAAGAATCTTCTTAGGAAGGAGAATATCAGATGATATTGAAAGGAAAGAGAATGTTGAAAGGATAAAGCTATAAAAATGTTGTCACAATATATATGCTTACTACTCATTCAACTCATTTAATAAATATTTATGGAGGGCCTACTATGTGTCAGGCACTATGGTAGTTTGGGGGGATATAACAGTAAACAAAGTATTAAAATATTATATAATTTTGATGGAAGTTATTCCTACTTTTAATTTATTCAAAGTAAAATGTACTTAGGCTAAGATGACTGTTACAATCATCAGTGCTTAAATGATAGAAATATTCTACTACATGAGACCTGATTATAAATGATTAAGGTTGAGACTACTTTTGGAAATCCAACTCTTTTCTTTGTCTCATCAGTGATGCTCTTTCTTCTTCCACCTGTAACTTTAGAAACCAGTTTGATATTTAATATGATAGTTAATAGGGATAACTATTTCTTTTTAAAAATCTCTTTAAGAAGATATGATAACTACAGGATAAGCACATTATTATTAGTTTCTCAGAGAACAGCGAAGTCATTTTTAATCAATGCAATGAAAACAAGATGCCTTAAACATATTGTTGAATTACCTTTAGGAATAAATTGACATCCAAGCAGTTCCATTTTCATGGCAATTTTCTGCTGCCATTGGGTAGGATTCACTCTAATAAAACGTGCAATAATTGGTGGCAAAAAGTTATTACGCACATCCTGGTGATAATCTTTGTTTCCTTGAAATATCTTTAAAAAACAACAAAAAAAATTGGTACTTTACATCAACAGAGGCCAGGGCTAAACTGCTCCACTGAAACATGTTTTTGAGTTTTGCTCTGGGCCTTAAATGAGCTCTGCAAAGTATGACAAGAAGCATTAATTTGTATGAAAATAAATCATAATTTGGAAAAACTATTAAGAAGCTGCACATTCTTCATAAAAATGTCATAAAAGGAAATACTGAATATAAAAATCATTTTAAATGACTTAAAAACATAACAAAAGTTCTAACTTGGCAATTTGAGGAGAAGGTTTTAGTTGTAGTGCACAATATATTGTATTAATAATTCCTGTGGAATCATCAGCTATTTAAATAAATTTATTTTTAAAGTAAAGAATAATTGAACATTTGAGGTCTTAGAGGAAATGCTTTACTGTATACTTTTCATAATTTTTCTCTCAATAAATTGACTGAAAGTGAACACACTAGTAAACACATAAGGGATATATATCTCCACCTACTGGAGAAACTGTATAAGCACAGTTCCCATTTCTCTGCCAGCGGAGAGTGGGAAAACCTCACAGACAAAGGATACCGGGTTGAGTTCTTAGAACTATACTGTCTCAGAAAGATGAGAACTAAAGCTGCTCAGGTCTTGCCTAACAACACAAAAATGTAAGCCTTGAAAAGATCACGATTTCCAAGTAACCTAACTGCATCCCAGAATAGCTATGTGTGCCACAGCAGAAAAGCAGGTCAGAACTGATAAGCCAGACCACTTCCTCATTTTACAGGTAAGAACTCTGATCCTATAGGCAGTGGTTTAGTTGCTAATTCATGTCCAGCTCTTTGCCACCCCATGGACTGTAGCCAACCAGGTTCCTCTGTCCATGGGCTTTCCCAGGCAAGAATACTGGAGTAGGTTGCCATTTCCTACTACAGGGATCTTCCCAACCCAGGAACTGTACAGATGTATCCTGCGTCTCTTGCATTGGCAGGTGGATTCTTTACCACTGAGCCATGTGGGAAGTCCCAACCTAGAACTCTAAACCCAGTGAAATTATCTTTCAAAAAAGAAGTCAAAAATATTTTTTCAGAACTTTGTTAAGACGTTTTTAAAATATAACCATTGATAATACTCATGATTATAAAAATTATTTCACAAGTATAACAAATATTACTATACAAATAAATATGGATGTGCTAATAGTAAAAAGTTGTCAAGTTTGGGGGCATTAAGCAGAAATAAGTTACATACAGAGACAATATTGTTATTTGCTTCAAGGGGTGGAGGCTCACTAAAGGTGAAGTTCATGTAACATCAAGTAGAAGAGAAGGGGGAAGGCCTTGAATAACAGCTGAAGAGTTTAGATCCAGATGAAAGACTAAAAGGAACCCCTGGAGTTTTTTGAACAGAGATAAGTGGCAAGTGAAAATGTCAGCATACCATATATATGACAGAGAACTGGCAGTATCGTAAAATCAAAACAAAACTCATGAGGAGTTTCATTGAAAAAATGTGCTCGTAATTCAATCCCAGGTGAGAGGCAGTCACCTTCCCTGGGGACAGGGACCCCTTGCGGTAGGTGGATCAAGACCGGGAGCCCCAGTGAAAGAAACTGACCTCCAGTTGAGAGCCACCTCTGCTGTTCTCTCTCTACCCCTTAGCATCTGTTCTGGCACACAACAGAACTGCCATTTTTGGCTAACTAAAAAATAAGATGAGGAAATTCTCTAGGTAGAAAAAAAATAGTTGTTTTTTTACAACAAATGTTGGTAAGATCTTGAAATGATCTTTCTATAATTTCGTATAATTTAATGCCCTTCTGCCTTATCCTCTGCACCCCCCTCACCTTGCCTAGAGAGTAGAAATCTAGGAACAAATTAGGATCTCCACATTCTGTGGATTGATAAGAAAAGTTTTTTAAAGATAAGAAATTAATTAATTGTAATAAATAATAAATTATTTAAACAATGTAATTAATATTGGAAAAAGAAATCAAGAAAGTACTTACCCTTACAATCATCAAAAAGGACCCAGAAGCCCTGAGAATGTCCTAACCATGTTAGAAGGGTAAGGCTAATAATTGTGCTATGCTTAGTCACTCAATCGTGTCCAACTCTTTGTGACCCTATGGACTATAGCCCTCCATTCTCCAGGCAAGATTACTGAGGGGATTCCTATGCCCTCCTCCAGGGGATCTTCCCAACCCAGGGATCAAACTCAGGTCTTCCACATTGCAGGTGGATTCTTGACCAGCTGAGCCACCAGGGGAAGCCCAGTAACCAACACTACCTAAAATAACCAGGAGAGGGCAGAGTAAGACCAAATGATATTTAATTGTTAGTATCACAAAGGAAGAGCTTCTGTGGCTTATTGCAAAGGCCACACCTACCCATCACCCTCTTCTGAAAATGCTCTTTAGAAATACTTTAGTGATCATTTTACCTTATCCTGGTCCACACCAGGCTCTCTGTACACAGTCCACCTCTGCCCATCAGCACTGTATAGAATCTTGTAGGCTGACACGTAGTAATTGTGCTCCACCATGGTGGAGCCAGTAGTCACAATGCCTAGAAACAGGAAGGTCATTCATTAGAGCTCACAGTCTGATCCTTGAAGTTTGTTCATCACTGAAGCATTAACACCTAAAATGTACTGTTCAAACAGTTCCGTCTGTGGCACAGGACCATACCTAAGGGCAAGGTTTCATCCTGATAGGAACTACTCCTTGGCTTTGTTCCCTTGGAGGGACAGGAAGAATTATGACCACATATAAGGAAAGGACTATTGTATTTTGGCAGCCTGTATTCATGTCATTGCAAAATACTGCTCACTTACTGAAAAAGAATGACTTCCTGGGAATGAATAAAGATTATTGGCATTATTTTTAGTACCAAAGCAAAATAAATTTTAACAAGCAATCCTAACCAAATATTCTGACCATTTGTTCAGTTCAGTTCAGTTCAGTTCAGTCGCTCAGTCGTGTCTGACTCTTTAAGTTGCTGTAAATAATTAAATTTATACTCGGCACGTGGGATATTATCTGTAGCACTTAAAATGGAATCATTGAACACAAACTTCTCTTAATGACTGTTGTTGCTGTTTAGTCACCAAGTCGTGTCTGACTCTTTGTGACCCCACGATTGTAGCCCTGCAGGCTCCTCTGTCCATGGGATTCTCTAGGCAAGAACACTGAAGTGGGTTGCCATTCCCTTCTCCACTTAATGACTGTAGGAGATGGTTATTTCAGATGCCTCAAGATCCCTTTACTCTAACACTACCCTAAAAAAAAAACTTACTACAACGAAAAGAAAAACTAATAAGAATCAAGTACCAACTCCTCTCCTTTGCAATGTTTTATAAAACCTTCTTTGGTCACATTAATACCAGTAAAAGGAATTCTTTGGGTGTTCTTTGGAAGGAATGATGATAAAGCTGAAACTCCAGTACTTTGGCTACCTCATGCGAAGAGCTGACTCATTGGAAAAGACTCTGATGCTGGGAGGGATTAGGGGCAGGAAGAGAAGGGGACGCCAGAGGATGAGATGGCTGGATGGCATCACCGACTCAATGGACGTGAGTCTGAGTGAACTCCGGGAGTTGGTGATGGACAGGGAGGCCTGGCGTGCTGCGATTCCTGGGGTCGCAAAGAGTCGGACACGACTGAGCGACTGAACTGACTGACTGACTGAAACTAAATCTGGTGGTGGTGGTTTAGTCGCTAAGTTGTGTGTGACTCTTGTGACCCCATGGACTGTAGCCTGCTAGGCTCCTCTGTCTGTGGCATTCTCCAGGCAAGAACAGTGGAGTGGGTGGCCATTTCCCTCTCCAGAATTAAACTTAAAATCATATAATTAAATTTGCAGTGACCAAATTTTCCATGAAATTCTTACATGTCACCAGGTTTTCAAATGAAATCAGCATAAATTGTCTAGAAAATTCTGTCTCTTTTACCTGTGATCTTCTTTTCCTTATTCAGATCTACTTGCAACCACTGATATTCATCAGTGGCAAAAGCAGCCCAAGGAGGTCCAGGTTTTTTCAGCCTGGCCTTTTCAGGTTTCCAGCTGTTCTCTTGTCCTGTGTGGTCCATCCACTCCAACACAGATGATGCTGTTATTTGAGCATCAGCGATCACGCCAGATTCCATGCCCAGTGTTCCATAACAACCTGAAACAAAGAAGAAAGTAATTCAGTTTCCAGACATAAACTCAAAAAGCTATAAATACTTATTCATTGGAAACTCTGAATTGTACCTTTAATTAACATTCACTATGCTGACAATAGCCTATACTAGAGGATTTCAAAAGCAGGCAAATGCTTCTTGGGTCTGTCTTTGTGTTTCATCAGAGAACATACAGACGAATTTATTCACAGCAATGCATGTGAGTGTGCTCGGTCACGTCCGATTCTTTGCTACTCCATGGACTGTAGCCCACCAGGCTCCTCTGTCCACGGAATTCTCTAGGTAAGAATACTGGAGTGGGTTGCTATTTCCTCCTCCGGAGGTTCTTCCTGACCCAGGGATCGAACCTGCGTCTCCTGTATCTCCTGCATTGGCAGGCATATTATTTATCACTGAGCCACCTGAGAAGCCCATTCACAGCAATAACCACTAGTTACTGGTGACACCTTACCCTCTCCCTGGGACACTTTCCTCAGTGGGCAACAGGCTCCCCTACTCAGATGTCACCTTCTCCATGAGGCCTGCCCCAACCCACTTCAAACTTCCAACCAGTCCCTCCTGCACTGCCTGTCCTCTCTCCTTGCCTTATTTCCTACATCTTCTATAATGTTATAGACAGTACATTATAAACATTCATTTACTTATCCACTGTTCATTGTCCATATCTCACTACCAGAATGTAAATTCTGCTCACTTTTGTTTCACTAGCACCAGAAGAGTGTCTGGTGACAAATGAAAAAAGGCACTTAATATTTTCTGTTGATTAATTACTTCAGACATATTAAAAAAAAATCCCTTTTTCTTAGGAAACTTCCATGGTCACTTGATCATTTCTCTATTAATATAAAACCTCCAGTTTATTCTATTCATTAAATTATTATCTATTTTATCCTAAAGGAAATCAACCCTGAACATTCATTGGAAGGACTGATGCTGAAGGTCCAATAATATGGCCACCTGATGCGAAGAAATCGACTCACTGGAAAAGACCCTGATGCAGGAGATAGAAGGCAGGAGGAGAAGTGAGTGACAGAGGATGGGATGGTTGGATGGCACCCCCAACTCAATGGACATGAGTTTGAGCAATCTGTGGGAGATGGTGAAGGTCAGGCAAACCTGGTGTGCGCCAGTCCACGGGGTCACAAAGAGTTGGGCACGACTGAGTGACTGAACAACAGCTACAATCTATTTTCTCTCCTAGAGTTATTTGTGGTAACTAAATGAGGAAGTGCAAAAAAAAAAAAAAAAACCCAAAAAAACCAAAAAACCCATCACAACAAAAAACAAAACCTAGAAATTGGCAAAATGCCTGACATACAGTGTTCAAAAAAAAAAAAGGCTATTATACAAATCATAATAGTTATGAAGTCCATGAGAGGCTTACCACTTGTCTTAAATGTAAAAAGACTTGTAGATAAGTGTCCCCTGAAAGAGAAAAAGGTTTCTTGGTGACATTCATATACAACACATTACTTGCTCATATTTGTCTTAGCAAAACTTTCTTGTTTTTATTTTACTAAGAATCATCTATGGCTATATATTAGTCAACTGCTATTGTTCCTAGCAAAAAAGAAGTCACATTTCTAATTAAGCAGAACAACTACTGAAATCAGCATAAATAATTTTGTCTTCAAGTATCTAGTGCCTAGTTTCATACATGATTATATAAGTGTATCCATGCAACTTTTAATAAATACTTATTCTATTTCTTTCTCATATTAACATAGGAGATTAACACATTCCTAAAATGTTTCTACAGAAATTGCTTTTTGGGACTATAAAACAAAAGGTGACCTTCTCAGAGAAAGAGGCTCAAGTTTCCAGGGGCAAACAAGAAAAGCTGGCTACTAAGAAGAGACTGCATTTGTTACAGGAAATCAACGTTTCAGTGCTACAAGGTAGCACTGCATTTGGGTTTTGTAACAGGCAGGAAGGTGCTTGGGGAGAGCGCATGGGTGGACAAGTGATTAGTTCACCACATGGCAGGTCCAGGGGTCCTGAGGAACTTGCAGGGATAAAACCATCCAAATCAGCAGTGTATATGTCTGCCTTCAGCACAACATTCAAACCATTACAAGTGGATGTGACTTGTCCTTCATTAAAAAAAAAAAAAAAAAATGAAAGAACTCATGAAAAAAAAAATTCTTTCTAAAAGTAGAACAGAGGAAAGGAATGAAACAACTTGCATAAAATTATCCAGAAGAAACCAGAAGAGAAAAGGTAGCTGACTCCATCTATATCATGGATGGACCAATGACAGTCCAGGTGTCGCCCGCTTTGTGTGGTCAGACAGCTTAGAATGGTTTTTACATGGTTAAAAAGTTGTCAACAAAACGAAAAAGAGTAAGCGACAGAGACGCTGGCTTTCTACAGTAAAACTCTCCACTGTCCGGAGTGTGGAGCTCTGGACTTCTGAAGGAAACTGGCCCAGGACCTACAGAGAAGCTGGTTTCAATTACACTGCAGGATCGGGCGTGTCTGAGATGTAAGGTTTAGGGACAGATCACCCATACTATGTTTCTATTCAGTGTTTCAACTCCTCCCACTTTTGATACCTAGTTTAGGTTTTGTGAAACAGTAGATCATAAATACAATGAAAACACATTCCTACAAAATTCGCTCGGGATGGCAGGGATTCATAATAGTACTATCTCTGATTTATGTCAAAATTTGACTTCTATTCAGTGTATTTCAAATATCTTAATCCACCTTGGGCCACACAGGCATAAGGAACAGAGTAGTTATGCCTTCTCATCTTTAAAATGAAGTAAAGATTTGGCAATAAACTTCTAGGCTCATTCTGGGCTCTTTCTACGCTTAGAAAGAAACAAATTACTCCCCCAAGTGACTACCACCCTCTCAGCTGGAGAACAAGCCAAGAGAGCACAACCTTGGCTGTGCGCGTCAGTGCACTCAGACGCGGACATAGCCGTGAGTCCTTATCACACAAACGTTATTTCATGAACACCATCACCAGCAATACCGCTCAGGCCTCATTTGGCCCTACCCCGCCCCATGCAGCACGTTTATTATAAACAGCACAGGTACTTACACCACGGACGTTACGTTGTTAGCCAGGGAGCTTTCATAGTATGGGATGCCCTTGCTAATTACGACACTGATCTGGCCACCCAAAGTGTTTGACACGACGCCTGCATGCACACCGGCCATGCACAACGGGGAGGACTTCAGGAAGGAAAGAAACAAGATGAGTTCCACATTTTCTTTTGATAATTCATAAACAAGACAGTTACACTGCCTCTAGAAATCATTTAATCTGGGCAGTTTTCTTAATAAACATGGGGTAGATGACTGGTAATATAACACAGAATAGATTTTTAGCAGAAGAAAAAGAACAAAACATTACGTATTACTAAAAAGAAGTAATTGTCAGAAAATAAAAGTCACGATAAACAATAGTTACACATCTGTCTATGAGAAGTTTTGGCATCACTTTAACTTAAGTCTACAGCCAACTTACATCTCTATATCCATGAGGGATGGCTCCTGATATCTCAGCAAAGGGGAGCAGGCAACCAGCTGGGCAGTACTTGCTGTGAAATAAAAACAAGTTAAATGGTACACGTTGCTGTACTTTCTGGGGAAAAAGACCAAAAAATAACACTTACCATTTTTTAGTTCACTGTAAACACCATAATCTCACCAGCCTGAGAGAACCACCACTTCTAAAAGGTCCTTAAGACTTTCTTCCATCCATCTACACACATCTTCACCCACATATATACAAAAATCACCTCATATTCTACATGTTGATTTGATTATTTTATTTCATAATGAATGGCAGACATATTTCTACTGTAAAAGCAATTCACAATACTTAGTAGCTACATAATACTTGATTTTGTGGATGAACTGTAATTTGATTCACCCATCCTCTACTGATTAAATTAAGGTGATTTAAAATGGCATTCATTCACTTACTCACTCATCCACCCACACACTCCACACGTTTACATGTATGTCTGTAACTCTGTCTATTAAGTGCTGGGCTGTGCAAGGGGTGGGGTTCACGAAGGTCAACCAGACAAATGGTGGCGGTCCTCCCTGGGTTTACATGCCCAGGTAGGAGAAGTATTAAGTATTGAGCCAATACTTCATGAAATCAAAGAATGAGATTATGTTTCTGCTGTAAAGAAAAGGTAGTCTGTGAAATAATCAGGACTCTAACTTCACAAAAGTACGATGAACATCTGGCAAACCTGCTATGCGCCAAGCAGCATTCTGAGTTACACTCAGGTCATCCACGTAAAGACCCTACGTGGGGTGCTAGGTACCATCATTGTCCTCATTTTATGGATGAAGAGGCTGAGGAGCTGTGTTTCCACGTCACACAGCAGTGCCGAGGCAGCTGGGCTCGTTTCTGTGTTCACATGTGGGGCTCTGCAACTGCCTCAGCCAGGGGATGGGGCTCTGAGGAAGCGGAGCCTCAGCAGGGAGCCAGAGACCACCACCGCAAGACAGCAGGGACATGCGCCTCAACCAGAAGGGACAGCCTCTCCCTGGGGCAAGGTGGCTCACGTGGGTCTGGACCAAGGACAAGCCACGCAGGCCGAGCGCGGTGAGAAAGGTGCGGCTGGTCTGAAATAAACCTGGAACAGGAGCCAGGGATCAGATCACACAGAAGCTGGGGGGTCTGTGGTGAGAAGACTTGGGGGTACATTTCTAAAAGAAGTCATTAAAGGATTTTGATGGTGTCTACACATAACCTGATTCATTGTGTTTTATTTTGCCTTTTTTTTTTTTTTAAGTTCTTCTGGCTCCTGGAAAGAAAAGAGACTGTAAGGACCATGAGTGGAGGATAAGACACTGTTAGGTAGTCCACGCAAGAGAGGATGGCAGTGTGCACTTGGGTGGTGAAGATGGAGCTGGTGCAGGGTGGGGTTCAAGACAGCTGACCCTCTGGCAGGGCTGCGTGACACACACTGACACCAGGATTACCTCTGCTGACCAGGATCCCCCTGGAGGGCTGAGGAGTACCCCCAGCTCACACAGAGAGAATCATTCTTGAAGACAAAATGAAACCATTCTTGAAGATAAAATGAAGTTTCTTTGGGAAGTAGTAGCAAGTTGGGGGAAGTAAGTGAGATGGGTCTTTGAAGATAAGTATGAATTTACTAAGCAGCAAAGAGTAAAGTGGTTCCAGACAAAAGTTCGGAGAGCTCAGAGCAGTATAAATAACCCAGAGACGTTTCAATGTAAGACTAGAAAAATGGCCTACAGACTATTTGCAAAGGACCCTGAGAACCAGGCTAAGGAACAGTGATGGTGTTTTGTCATAGTAAGTTTTGAAATAATATTTCAAAGCAGAGGAGTGATAGAACACAGACTTTAGAAAACAACTTGGCAGAATGTGAATGGCAGAAAAAAGCCAGCAAAGGTTAGAAATGGGAAACCAATTATGAGTTCATCCTAGTCCAGGCAAGAGTCAAGGGCGTAATGCAGGGAAATGATAGTAAAAATGCCACCGGGGTGAGAACAGTGAGGAATTCTCTAACAGCCTCAATTGTCTTCCTAACTCTTTTTGAGTAAAAATAAATAGCTCTTCTATCTTTCCAAGGAGTTTTTACTAGATTTTGAAGAGTGACTAGTTCTACTTTTAAAGTATATCCAAATTATATTTCCACTGTGGAGAAGATTTAAATGCTACAGGTAAAGCAAAATTTAAACATGGCAATTGAGTGGCTTTAAATAAGCTCTGATTTATTGATGTTTTAGAACAATGGTTATGAGTCATACAACATACATTATAATCAAGTGCGTAAGATGAGGATAAAGTAGATGAACAGTAACGTTTAAGAAAAAAAAGTCACAAATACAGTCATACCTGAACTCAGGTTCCAAAAATTTGGATGCAGTGTCTAAACAAGTAATTAGATCTAGAAAAACAAACAAACAAAAAAATGATTCAATAAAATTAGGTTTACTCTTGCAGAAATACCAACTGTTTTTCCAAATCCAAATCATGTTGTTTTAAACTTCAAAATCTTAACAGGTTGTACTTTTAATTTTTTTTAAAGTTTTTGTTAATTACGACTTATTTCTGATTTTAAGTATCCTGATTTCTGGGGCTATGTCTGCTGCTGCTAAGTACCAGTACTAAATACTGCCACATCACCTCATACAATCACATACCATACACATGGATGGTACACAGAAAAAGTATAATTTATAGCCCTGAAGTAGCTTCTATAATATACAGCTCATGAAACAAAAAATGTTTGTTATTACAAGACTAAAAATGATTCTTTGCTGATTACACACAAGGAAAACAGTAACAAAAGAGAGGTGAAAAAAAAAAAAAAGAGAGGTGAGTTAGTTCCATGGCTCTAAACAATTGCTATTCAAAATCTGGTCCACGGGTAGACCAGCAGCAGCAGCAGCATCTGCTGGGGTGTTACTAGGAATTCACATTCTTGAACACCATCCACAGCTACAGAATCTCTGGGAGTGGGGCCCCAAAATTTGTTTTAACAAGTCCTGCAGGTAATTCTAAAGCACACTCTGCACAAGATGAAGCATAAAAGTTTTAACATTTTCTATCTCAAAATCAAATCTGTGTAAAAGCTAACCTTGTCCAATTAAGAACTAAGTCACATGCTGTGTATAAGAGGCTTCTGGTCCAAACACTTCAGTGGTTTCCTTCTGCTCTTAAGACAGAGGGCAAAATTCTCAACATGGCCCACAAGGTCCCACCTCAAGGAACAACATCTCAAGGTCTGGTTTTGTCCCCATCTTGCCTTCTTGCCATATGAGCCTTCTTTCTGTGCCACGGTGCTCTCTTGGCCAGGAAGGCTTTCCTACTATCCCTTTACCTGGCTGACCCTCTCTAGAGCTCAGCTCAACCATCACATCCTCTCAGAAGCTGTTACTGATCTTTTCAAGTCCAACTGTGAGAGCATATAGTAGGCACTTACAGGTTTTCTGGTTTAATGAATGGATGACTATATATATTCTCACAGTCTTATGTAAGAATGGTCTGTTGCAATTCTAGAGTTAGAAGCAACATCATCTTATGTCTAGAGACTGAGGCTGTTGGTCTCTATCTTGGTATCATCAGCAGCTATCAGAGCATACAGTTTTAAAAGGAGACTTTCTACCAACATTTACTGAATAAATGGAAAAATAAAAGTTTGATTGCTAGCATGTTTGGCTAAGTCCAATCATAGACTAACCCACAGGAGGAAAACCTAGAAGGTCGTAAGCCAATCAAAAAGGTGAGACTTCACATACAATATAAATGATGAGGCCACCCAAAACACTGACAGAAGTAACACTTCACATGCTTCCTAGCACAACGAAGGGGCACAGATATCTGTTAAATCAGTAGAAAGCACAAAATAACTAAGTATTCTTTTTTACAATTCTGAAGGGAAATTATGTATTTATTATCCAACTGATATGTGTCTTGAAAGAACTAGAGCGTAATAACTGTTAAACTAACAGGAAAGTAGTATTTTGAGAGTGAGTACATGGATTAATATTTACATACCACAGGTACTTGAATGACAATTAAGTTAAATTTGTGTTTAAGGAGTTTGAGGGGATACATGCCTGGTTAGAGTTTCATGACCACCTGGTTGACTGACTGGGAAAAGCAGACAAACTGAATTACCTGTACTTTATAGCTATTCAAGGCAATCTTTACACAGCCTCAATAAGAAATTATTTTCCATTTTCCTGCTCCACCAAAAGACTTTCCAACTTCTAAGATTAGAAAGTGAACTTCTAAGATTAATAGCCTGGGATGAAAAGGTAGCTGTGTGGTCCAGCATGGTATTCAAGCCACAAGAGGACTGCCAGCTGGCCCTATTACCTTCAGGCCACATGCCAGAATGCTAGTCTTCTATGGATATACTTGATCAGAGCTGGGCTTTATTATAGTAAAAGTCCACGCAGTGCTGAAAGTCCAGATTATGCTCGAATGAATGTAACTCACGTGACCTTGCTCCCAAATGCCCTGGGGGCTCAAAAGCGCTCCTAGGAGGAAAACATGAATTCAAAACAGAAGGCTTTATAAGGAGAGTTAAGAGGACAACAGACAGAGAAAGGAAGTCATGATTTAGAGATTTTGACCTTCACAACTCCACAAAGGCAAAGGAAATAGCAATTAAGCAGAGAACTGAGAAGTTTTAAAATGTGTTTTTCTAGAAAGCATTTCCCAAGTAAATAGCCTTCCAGAAAAAATCACTATTACTCTAAGGCTCCTAGTTAATAAGTACACAGCCTGGGCAAGATGAATACAGCTCCAAGAAAACCATCTGACTCAGGAAAGACTTCACATAGCAATGTAGGAAGTTATCGTAATGAATGGAACAGAACTGAGGGTCCAGAAATGAATCTTCAAATTTACAGTCAATTGATTCCAACAAGGATGCCAAGACAACTTAATGGGGGCAAAACCAGTCTTAAACAGATGGTGCTAGGACAACTGGGATAGCCACATGCAGAAGAAGGAAACCAAACCCCTATCTCAGACCATACGCAGAAGTTAACTCAAGGTGGAGTCAAATCCAAGACTTCAAACTACAAAATACTTAGAAGGAGATTTAGGTATAGATCTTGACTTTGCCTTAAGCAATGGATTCTTAAGACATGACACCAAAAGCATAAGCAAATAAACTGATTTCCTGATTTCACCAAAATCTGAAACTGTTACACTTCAAAGAATGCTATCCTGAAAGAGAAAAATAAGTCAAAGAATAACACAAAATATTTGTAAATCATGTATCTGGTAAGAATCTAGTATTTAGAATACACAAGGAATTGTTACAACTAGACATTAAAAAGAAATCTCAATTTTAAAAGGATCAAAGGATCTGAATAGTCATTTTTCCAATGAAGATATACCAAAAGGCCAATAAGCACCTGAAAAGACATTCAACATGATTAGCTATCAGGGATATAAAAATAAAAATCACAGTAAGGTCTGATTCTGATAAATAGGTACATATATACTCAGAGAGGTGGTTGATGGATGTGAGGTTTGAGACAGAGTCAAAGATAACTTGAAGGCTTCTGATCTGTGCTAATTAAAAGTATGCATTCCAAGTACAGCATATGGGCAGTGGGTTTTCCCGGTGGCCAAGTGGTAAAAGAATCCACCTGCCAGTGCCAGAGATACAAGAAGACGAGGGTTCCATCCCTGGGTTGGGAAGATCCCTGGAGGAGGAAATGACAACCCACTCCAGTATTCTTGTCTGGAGAATCCCATAAACAGAGGAGACTGGCAGGCTACACTCCATGGGGTCAAAAGAGACCGACATGACTGAGCACACATGCACAATTAGTCCCTCAGTATTATCCAACTCTTCGCGAGCCCACACACTGCAGCACACCAGGCTTCCCTGGCTATCACCAACTTCTGAAGCTTGCTCAAACTCATGTCCATTGAGTCGGTGATGCCATCCAACCATCTCATCCTCTGTCCTCTCCTTCTCCTCCTGCCTTCAATCTTTCCTAGCATCAGGTCTTTTCTAGTGAGTCAGTTCTTCACATCAGGTGGCCAAAGTACTGGAGCTTCAGCTTCAGCATCAGTCCTTCCAATGAATATTCAGAACTGATTTCCTTTAGGATTGACTGGTTTGATCCTTGCAGTCCAAGGGACTCGCAAGTCGTCTTCAACACCACAGTTCAAAAGTATCAATTAAAAAAAAAGTATCAATTCTTTGGTGCTCAGCTTTCTATATGGTCCAACTCTCACATCCATACATGACTACTGGAAAAACCATAGCTTTAACTAGATGGTCCTTTGTCAGCAAAGTAATGTCTCTTCTTTTTAATATGCTATTTCAGTTGGTCATAGCTTTTCTTCCAAGGAGCAAGTGTCTTAATTTCATGGCTGCAGTCACCATCTGCAGTGATTTTGGAGCCCCCAAAATAAAATCTACCACTGTTTCCACATCTATTTGCCATAAAGTGATGGGACTGGATGTCATGATCTTTGTTTTTTGAATGTTGAGTTTTAAGCCAGCTTTTTCACTCTCCTTTTTCACTTTCATCAAGAGGTGCTTTAGTGACTCTCTGCTTTCTGGCATAAGGGCGGTGTCATCTGCATTTCTGAGGTTATTGATATTTCTCCTGGCAATCTTGATTCCAAATTGTGCTTCATCCAGCCTGGCATTTTGCATGATGTACTCTGCATATGTTAAATAAGCAGGATGATAATATACAGCCTTGATGTACTCCTTTTTCAACTTGGAACCAGCCTATTGTTCCCTGTCTGGTTCTGACTGTTGCTTCTTGATCTGCATACAGATTTCTCAGGAGGCAGGTAAGGTGGTCTGGTATTCCCAACTCTTTAAGAATTTTCCACAGTTTGTTGTGGAAGTCAAAGGCTTTGGCGTATCAAGCAGAAGCAGATATATTTCTGGAATTCTCTTGCTTTTTCTATAATCCAACGGATGTTGGCAATTGGATCTCTGGTTCCTCTGCCTTTTCTAAATCCAGCTTGAATATGTGGAAGTTCTCAGTTCATGTAGTGTTTTGATGTCTAGCTTGGAGAATTTTGAGTATTACTTTGCTAACGTGTGAGATGAGTACAATTGTGCAGTAGTTTGAACATTCTTTGGCATTGTTTTTCTTTGGGAATGGAATGAAAACTGACCTTTTCCAGTCCTGTGGCCACTGCTGAGTTTTGAGTGCAGCACTTTCACAGCATCATCTCTGAGAACTTGAAATAGCTCAGTTGGAATTCCATCACCTCCTCTAGCTTTGTTTGTAGTGATGCTTCCTAAGGCCTACTTGACTTCACATTGCAGCATGTCTGGCTCTGGGTGAGTGATCACACCATCATGGCTACCTGGGTCATGAAGATCTTTTTTGTATAGTTCCTCTGTGTATTCTTGAGACCTCTTCTTAGTATTTTCTGCCTCTATTAAGTCCATACCATTTCTGTCCTTTATTGTGCCCATCTTTGCATGAAATGTTCCCTTGTTATCTCTAATTTTCTTGAAGAGATCTCTAGTCTTTCCCATTCTATTGTTTTCCTCTATTTCTTTGCATTGTTCACTGAGGAAGGCTTTCTTATCTCTCCTTGCTATTCTTTGGAACTCTGCATTCAGATGGGTATATCTTTCCTTTTCCCCACTGCCTTTCGCCTCTCTTCTTTTCTCAGCTATTTCTAAGGCCTCCTCAGACAACCATTTCGCCTTTTTGCATTTCTTCCTCTTGGGAATGGTCTTAATCACTGCCTCCTACACAATGTCACGAACCTCCGTCAATAGTTCTTCAGGCACTCTATCAGATCTAATCCCAATCTACTTGTCGCTTTCACTGTATAGTCATAAGGGATTTGATTTAGGTCATACCTGAATGGTCTAGTGGTTTTCCCTACTTTCTTCAATTTAAGTCTGAATTTGGCAATAAGGAATTCATGATCTGAGCCAGTCAGCTCCTGGTCTTGTTTTTGCTGACTGTATAGAGCTTCTCCATCTTTGGCTGCAAACAATATAATCAATCTGATTTTGGTATTGACCTTCTGGTGATGTCCATGTGTAGAGTCGTCTCTGGTATTGTTGGACGAGCATGTTGGACATGACCAATATGTTCTTCTGGCAAAACTCTGTTAGCCTCTGCCTGCTTCATTTTGTACTCCAAGGCCAAACATGACTGTTACTCCAGCTATCTCTTGTGTCCATGGGGTCACAGAGAGTCAGACACGACTGAGTACACACACATAACAGTTAGGCAATGATAACTGCAAGAAGAAGCACCAATAAAGCACTCATTGTCAGCTTAATTATGCTGGGTCCACTTTAACACGTCTGGTAACACCAGAAAATCAGTAGTTTGTTCACAGTGAACAGCAGTATATAATTCACTCTGTTCACTAAGAGCTTCTGCATGGGAAATTTTTTTGGTAATTTTAATCCTTAATAAATACAAAAGAATATTTATAACATACACATTACTACACAAAACACCAAATATATGGCATACTTCATCTTGGTGCTCTGGACAACAGAGTAGCAGCAGTAGCAAGGAGCATGCCACAGGGGTTCTTCCAAAGCCCACAGCACCCAATCCCTCTTTTCTTGCATAGCCCAAAGGACAGGTGGTATCCACAGGGCAGAGTCTACACTGGTCTTAGCAGCAGTGTCTACCCCGAAGTGAGTGTGATCATAATGTCTACACGAAGAGCTGCTGTAACATCTGCCTTCCTTAACCTCAGAAGGCTTCATAGAGGAGGAAAGGGTCAGTGGGGTTTTGCAGGGAGGATAATGTGATTGCGAGGAAGAGCATGAGAAAATTAAAAAAAAATTAAAAGGTGAGCCAATATTCAATAACAGGATGACAGATTCAGGGTTTTCTTAATGAAAACATCAACATCAGATTTTCTAAGACAGCTCTGACTTAGCAATATCACTATGAGCCATAATTGATATCTTATGCATAGGCCTTTCTTTAAATTACAATTAAAAATTTTTCCAATACATAATAACTGAATAGGCTTGGGAGCTTCATAATTATTTCATGAAATAATTTTTAAAAATGACATCTAATGCTAATCCACATAAAATACTATGAAAATATGATAAATATTTTATAAGTTCACATACAATAAAAAGTATCAGCATATTGGTTACTAACTTAGAAATATTTTTGATTGACAGCACTGGTTATTCCTGAGACTACAGACTGTGAAAGAGATTTAGATTTTCCTCCAATTAATACTGTTATGATCTTGAATATATTGAAAATGACTCGCAGCAGTGTTAGTATCTATCACAAGAGTATAACACAAACTATATTAGCTGCAGGGTGTAAGTTTTGTTCACTTGATGCCATTTACTCCTGAGGGAAGTGATGCTTGAGTGCCTGTATTTATTCTAACTCAAGAAAGCATGGAGTAGGAAATGGCAACTCACTCCAGTATTCTTGCCTGGGAAATCCCAGGGACAGAGGAGCCTGGCGGGCTGTAGTCCATGGGGTCACAAAGAGTCGGACATGACCGACTAACACTTCCACTTTTCTTTCCACAAAGCATAAAGCACTATAACTAATTATATTTATTTACCAGAAGTAAGAAAATACATGAAGCAAGACAATGTAGACCTACAGATTCTCCTCCTTTATTTGCTTGAAATTCTTTTAACTAACAAACTCCCCAGAGCCTGAAGGGACATGACACCATGCTTTCCTAATTCTCTCTGTCAGCAACCTTGCACTGTAAGTGTACAGATAGTCCCTCCATTCAAGAGCTAGCGGACTAGGGACAGGTTCATCTTTCTACTTGATTCTCATGTCAGTATTATTGCGTGACCCTGGGCATAATTCCTTGTTTCCACAATAGGAACCTGGCACTGATTTGTACCATTTGCAATGTAGTGTCAGGGAAATTTACATATATAATAAAATGTAATTTATCGTGATTGAGAGTCTAACATTAGCAAACCAACATTTACTAAGTGGGAGATAACTTCTGTAGTATTTTACATCGAATCTCCTTTTACATACTGAGAGTAGAGTAAGTCTTATGTTTCTCCTAGAAAGATTATTAATACATCACCATCTATGGAAGCTGAGTCCACAACAGGAGCTCAGGGGAAATTTTCTCAGATGGAAATATTAAAAAAAAATTTTTTTTTAAACAGACAATGTAGGCATGGCTCAGTTGCCTAAGCAGTAAGTGATACAGTTGAATAGACCACAGACTACTTATGGATAAATCAAATCCTCTTCACACCTAAATGCCTATATACTAAAAAATGAATTATAAGACATGTTAAAATAACATAAGACATTGTATATTAAATATAAAAGACACTTAAAAATATTAAAAATTATAAGACATCTTTTGTAATCTAGTATCGAGGACACGCATAGTATCTAGTGAGAGTTGCAGTGAATGAATTTGTCCCCTGGATGGCACAAGTCAGCACAAATATATATGCAGCCCCTTCAAAGCACTTCTAACTTACTAAAAAGAAAAAAAACAAAAACAAAACCCAAACCACATAGAAAACACTTAAAATCATTAAGGTGCTCTTCAGGTTATCTGTCAGCTTGAAATAAACTTTATCTCACAAAGATAAACTGTCTCTTTGAGTTATATCATCTTAACAAACTAATTGTGTTTATAAATGCTCTTTCTCTGCAAAACTGGTAAAACTATTCATCAGCACCTTAGTTCTACAAATTGACAACAAAATACAGATATTTTTCTGCATGTATACAAACACCATACATACTGATTTGTGTACAAGGACAAATTTTAAAATATGCATGTCAACTGAGACTTCATTAATAAAATCTTACTGAATAGCTTAAAAGTTTTTAACTGCTTGCCAGATACAACAGAAACTAGGTACACAACAGAAAAACTAAAAACAGAAACGTAGCTAACATAGTACTCAAAACAGAAAGGATCCTGTAAAATTACTGTACAATTAAGGTAGCAAACAAGGAATTCATGCTCTATTTTCAAAACCAAAAACATCCCAAGCAGGAAAAAAAACAACCAGTTACAGAAATTTGGACTCTATTAGAAAGGAGCTCTCTATTCTGCCCCTATGTTTCATTTATAAGTTAATATAATCTGATGGAAGATGGAAGAAATGGAAAATATCTGCCAAAAAAATGTGGTTAAAGAATGTAGCAATTAAAACTTTTTATACTATTGTTGTTAATTCTAAAAATAATCTAACATATAGCAACAATAACCCTGTCAAGTGGGAATATTTGCCAGGCTCAGCTGTTCCCAAGTCTTATGCACACTGTCATCAGATTCGAAGGTGTTGGCAGACAATGAATAAACAAGTGTTTATGAATTCCACTTAGGGAATAGGTTAATATATCTTCATTGGATTACTTTATTTCACATGAAATTTTAAACTAGTTCCTGTTTCTTTCTAAAAAAAAGAAAAAGGCAAACTTTGACCACTATAAAACTCTGGATTGATGAAATCTGAAGTAATAAGCTTTAAAATTACTTTTCAAGTGATAATTCACATTTTAAAAAAGGAATATCAGACTATCACTTTTCAGCTGGCCATGTACCTAGATATGTGTACACACAGAGAGTCATACACACAGACAACTAATTGATGGCACATGACAAACAGAGGCTGCCTTAAAAGACCTGAAGCTACTGATGCAAATGTAGATATGTCTTCTGAGCTCATTATTCAGTAACTAAAATTACCTAAAAAATTATTGCCCAGAGTCATCCTAGAAATGTTGAGCTTTACTTAGAAACTGGCTAATGTTGAACAGATTCAAAACCAGGAATTGAGAGCACTCATCTATAAAATTTATTTTATTTTCAAGTCCCATGGTAAATGTTGTTTTTTACATTTACATTTTAGGATAAAAATGTCAGCATCATTTATCATTCTGAATTAAAAGACCTAAGTGCATCTGGACCTGTGCAAGGCTGGCTGTGCCTCTCTCGGTAAGACCAGCAGTAACAAGGAGTTTCGCTCTACAGAATTCTAACCCCAGGATACCTCAGAATCCATGAATATCTTCAACTGTCAGAAAAGGAAAAAGTGTTAGTTGCTCAGTCGTGTCCGACTCTTTGCAACCCCATGGACTGTAGCCTGCCAGGCTCCTCTGTCCATGGAATTCTCCAGGCCAGAATACTGGAGTGAGTTGCCATTTCCTTCTCCAGGGGATTTTATAGACTCAGGGATTGAACCCGGGTCTCCTGCATTGCAGGCAGATTCTTTACTGCCTGAGCGACCAGGGAGTCCCTTCAATTGTCAGATAAAAATTTCAATTTCAGAAAGTCTAGTTCCATCCCTGGGTTGGGAATATCCCCTGGAGGAGGAAATGGCAACCCACTCCAGTATTCTTGCTTGGAGAATCCCATGGACAAAGGAGCCTGGCGGACTACAGTTCATAGGGTCGCAAAGAGTTGGACACTACTGAAGTGACTTAACACACACACCAAGTCAGAGTAGAACTACCAATCTTCTAATTATCACTGAAGTGCTGATTCATATATTTTTCTGTCTTTCTATGTTACCCAGTGGAAACAGGGAAACTTCCTTTCATTGGTAGATAAAATCATTTACAGGTGAAAATTAAAAGTGGTAACTGGTAATGGGAAAGATTGGAAACTTCTGCTCAAAGATCTTAAAAATAACAAAGAGGAATAAGACCATAAATTACAAAAATTAGACTCTGAAGGGAAGAGGACACCAGGTACAGAGCCCAAGACACCACAGCAACTCAGCGCCTCACCCGAGAGGCTTCTTTGTGTCCAAAGCCTCTTACTTCAACATGAATTTGTGCAGACCGAATACTAACTCTTTGAAATGTTTCCCTGGAAAAGACACGCCTGTTCAAGTCTTTAAGAAGAATTAAATTGGAATCTGGCCTAATTCTGGAGCTACTTTTATAACATGCATTGTATACACGCACGCTAAGTCACTTCCTTCTTGTCTGACTCTTTGTGATCCCATGGACCATAGCCTGCCAGGCTCCTCTGTCCATGGGATTCTCCAGGCAAGAATACTGGAGTGGGTTGCCATGCCCTCCTCCAGGAGATCTTCCCAAACAAGATCTTAATTTGATCATCTCTGATCCAGGTTCCTCTGAATAGCCTTTTAACTGGCCTCCTTACAATTATTTTCCCCTCTCTTTGGCCCATTCTTTACAGATCAAGGAATTGCAAAAACATAAATCCAGTTACATCACTCCTCTGCTCTAATAGCTTCCATGCAATTTTTTTTTTTTTTTTTTGATAAAACTCTAACCCTTACATCTTCCACAAGGTCCTGAATAATGTGACTGACTTTCTACTCATTCACTTCACCTCAGCTGTGCTGGCTGTTTCTCCAGTTCCCTCAAAGTTCCTGGCCTGTGCATCTGCTATTCTCTTCCTTGTAGTGTTCTTCCTTGTTTGTCTGGAACCTCCAATTAATCCTTTGATTCTGGGCTCAGGAGTGGTTTCTTGAAGAGAGCTTTAATCTTCATCTATCTCCTACTACCCGTACCCCTCTGGCCTCTTATTGTTTAAATGTTTCCTTCATCACGCTTATTTTAACTGCAATTAAGCAACCATGTGTTTAATGCCTTTTTCCAACCCTTTACTGCAAGTCCTATGAAGGTGTGATTGCCTCTGTCTCATTTACTGCTGTCTTCCCAGTGCCAGGAATATGGCAGGAAATAAGGTACTAAAGGGAATATAATTTTGCAATGGGCTCCTGTAAGAAGTAACGAAAACTAGTCTATCTCACACAAAATCATGCTATCAACAACACATCACACTATAACATTAACAAGTCTTTGTGACACTTTAACACATGAGGAAGCCAGTGAAGCAAGGTTTTCACCACTTTTGCATTCCCAAATACTCTCAACCTTCACCTAGGTTATGAAGCTGGGCACATGTGATGTTCCTTGAAAATATTCATGGAATTCAGTGTGGCAGCTAGGTTTCCTGGATGGTAACAAACTGAGACTCTAAACCAAAGCCAACCAGCCTTCAAATGAACAAGTCATTACAAGAAATTATGCCTGAAAGGCCACTCAAGAAGAAGTAATATGAGATTCAACCAGTGCCCTCTTGAATCTAGCCAATTCACTTCGAATAAAACAAATGCTTGATGGATGGGCAAGAGCACACAAAAAACATTAAGAAAAAGTCCAAGAGCGAGCTGTGAAATAAGGAATTCCCAAGATGATTATGACTGGACAGTGTTACTATAAAGAAGTTCCAGATTATGGTGGATATTTCAAAAAATCTTTGGAGCCTAAGATTCATCTAAAATAGTGACACAGCTATTTGAAGCTTAGCACAGACAGTGCTTCTGGTATCTGAGATGACTATTAAGTTCTTAAGAAACTCTAGTATAGGACATTCAGATCCCTGTGGATCAAAAGCTCTGTAATTTAAATATCCAATGTAAGAAACTTTTTTTTTTTTTTTAAGAGGAGATACTTATTTTCCAGAAACTTTTAACTCAATGAATGACAAAGAGAGAAAGGGGCAAATGGGAAAATGTAGAATAAATAATTTAAACTGACACGGCGACAAGAAACTTAAGGAGAATAAGAAACTAATTATCTTCTATCCTTTCACCCAATAACCCAAGACTTTCACAAAGTAAAACTGAAAAGGACAGGAAGCTTATCATTTTACTGTGTTTTCTGCCTTATTCTCTTGACAGTGGGAGGGTGGGCAGTGGGAAAAATGAGATACATGTTTGTACAGTAGTGAAGGGGTGAAACTAACATTTTTTTCTGCCTACTGTGATATGTGCCTAAGACACTAAACATGTATTATTAGATTTAGTCCTCATAACTAACCCACTTGCAGATGAAGCTCACCGCGGTGACGTGACCGGTCAGAGGTCCCCTGGCTGGTGGCAGAGGCAAGCTCTTACTCCAGAGCTACCCAGTGCCCCTTCTACAACACCCCGCTGCCTTAGTCTCCTTGTTCTGTCAAATACATTAACTATTTATTTAGCAGAACATTTCCAGTTCATTTCTTTCCATTATTCCATTCAAATGAGCTTTCTTTTTCACTCTGAGGGATTCTATTAGCCTTTACACCTTTTCCCATAGCTTAGAGATTAAGGGAAAGCAGATCTTCCTTTACATACAGCAGCTCCCCTCTCTTATACTCTTAACGCAACTTTTTTTTTTTTTTAAAACTTTACAATATTGTATTAGTTTTGCCAACTATCGAAATGAATCCGCCACAGGTATACCTGTGTTCCCCATCCTGAACCCTCCTCCTTCCTCCCTCCCCATGGGTGTGGAGAAAAGGGAACTCTCTTACACTGTTGGTGGGAATGCAAACTAGTACAGCCACTATGGAGAACAGTGTGGAGATTCCTTAAAAAACTGGAAATAGAACTGCCTTATGATCCAGCAATCCCACTGCTGGGCATACACACTGAGGAAACCAGAAGGGAAAGAGACACGTGTACCCCAATGTTCATCGCAGCACTGTTTATAATAGCCAGGCCATGGAAGCAACCTAGATGCCCATCAGCAGATGAATGGATAAGAAAGCTGTGGTACATATACACAATGGAGTATTACTCAGCCATTAAAAAGAATACATTTGAATCAGTTCTAATGAGGTGGATGAAACTGGAACCTATTATACAGAGTGAAGTAAGCCAGAAAGAAAAACACCAATACAGTATATTAACGCAACTTTTAATGAGGCACAGAGCGTGTATCTCAAACCCAGCACAGCCGGGAAGGAACAGCTGGCACCGCCCCGAATCCTTCCCAGGCTCATTCATTCCCAGACATTCTCATGCCGAGGAGGTTCTTAACGATTTTCTCATTTACATAACATAAAGTAGAGGCTAATTTTTAATTTTAAATGGTCAGCCTAGATAAAATCATTGTTGAATATCAAAATAATTATCAATTTTCTACTTTAAATGATTTCTTTGTATTAGTAAAATTAAAAAAATTTTTCTCGCCACAAGAACCCAATGGCAGAGGGGAATGAACGAATGCTACAGTGACCAAAACTTGAGAGAGATTTCATTCAAGTCCTGCATTTTAGCTTACAGAGATTTGAGGTAATTTTCCATTCTATTCCACTAAATAGCCTTGTTTTTAACTCCCCCTTCATATTGTAAATGTTAACAATTTAGAAAATATCTCATACTTATTTTGCAGTGTCTCAGAGAGCACTTTCCCCATTACTCCTGCTGGCATGCAACACACTTTTTTAGGAAAGAATGGTAATACGGTTTTTAACACAGTAAGATGAAGCGGTAACCTGTGGATAATAAAGCTTTAAATTGATTATTTCAGTAACTGACAGATTTTTTAAAAGTTATTGCTTGTGTTCCAGTCTTATAAAAGTGGAAAAATCAGTATTTCTTCTGCCAAGGAAAGGTAAGTATATAAAAGGACTTTATAAAAAGTTAGTATACTTAATTTTTAAAATTCTGAAACTGATTTAATTTTATTTGTCATATTTATGTATGTGTTATAAACTGTTCGATCTTCCTACTCTATTCCAATCTCAGATAACAGGTACTCAAAGAAAATACCGCATTTCTGTTTTCAGAAATTGTAAAATGTGGGAATCATCATATAAAGTGAAAATTACCTTGCTTTTCTATAACTGAGTATGAAGCCAAAAATCCTCGTCCAGAAACATGAATTCCACTCATGAACAGCACTGTGACTTCATTGCTTTTTGATTCAATTGAATGGTTCATTTGCAAGCCCAGACCGCAGTATTTGCCTAGGATGAAAGAAAAGCAGATATTTGGTATGATTCATAAAGTCAACATTATGTACGATGTAGGTAACAGAATCATAATAATACACCAAGCTGACCAAACTAGGTATTACATTAATCTAAAATGATGACTAGAATATTACTCTGGAGAGAGAATAAAAAAAAACCGGAAGTAATAAACTGTTCAAATGACTCAAAGGCAGAAACAGTGTATTCAGACATCACTGACCTTATAATGACTCAATTTCCTGTGAAACACGAGTATTCCCTTTTAAACAGTGACAAGGAATTAAAAAACAAAATTAAAGTATTTCAGGTAGGCAAGTGGCTCATAAATGAACCAACAGTTAATTGGTGGTATTCTTAACATGTTTCCCATAGGGTTACCCCAGATTTCTGAGCACAGGGACCCCTCCAAACTTTTACAGATCTTCTCAAGTTTTCTTCCAAGAACTGCTGGACTTCTGTCAACCCCTTTAGGTGGTCATGTTCAGTCCTACAGTTTTAACTATGATAACGACAATTCACATTCATGCCTCTATAAAGCCTTTTCCTTGAACTTCAGAAGCATATATCTAACTGCCTAGCAACTTTTACTCTTTAAGGTTTCACAGACATGTAAAAAATAACAGATCTTCCGTCAGAACAGATCTAAGTTTATTAAGATAAAAGAGAAGAAAATAAAAGAATTAAAAGAAAAGATATTGAACCAATAACTAATAAAAATGAGTTTTTCTTATGTGCATGGTAACTTTAACAAATTCTGAATAAAAAGTTCTAAAAATATTTTAAGTTGAGCAATATCACTTTATGTGCTTCCCTTATAGCTCAGTCAGGAAAGAATCTGCCTGCAATGCAGGAGACCCGGGTTTAGTTCCCTGGAAAAAAAAAAAAAGATCCCCTGGAAAAGGAAATGGCAACCCACTTCGGACATGACTTAGTGACTAAGCCACCACCAAATCACTTTAATAAGAGTAATCTGTACTTCCATAGACATCATTTTCAAGGACTATATATTATCATATGAGTAGAAAATGCTAAATAATTCACCTCTATCACCACGACCACCACTCCAACCAGAATTGGTAAGGGAAGTAAGGTCCCTTATATATACAGAAAGTGAAGTCCACTCAGTCGTGTCCGACTCTTTGCAACCCCATGGCCTGTAGCCTACCAGGCTCCTCTGTCCATGGGATTTTCCAGGCAATAGTCCTAGAGTGAATTGCCATTTCCTTCTCCAGGGGATCTTCCCAATTCAGGGATCGAACCCAGGTCTCCTGCACTGTAGACAGACACTTTCCTGTCTGAACCACCAGGGAAGTCTATATATACAGAAGTCAATTGTAAAAAATAACCTAATCAAAATGGACAGAAGACCTAAATAGGCATTTCCTTAAAGAAGACATTCCAATGGCCAAGAGGCACATGAAAAGATGCTCAACACTGCTAATTACTAGAGAAATGAGGTATCACCTCAAACCTGTCAGAATGCTATCATCAAAATTTTACAAATAATAAATGCTGGGGAGGGCGTGAAGAAAAGGGAACTCTTCTATATTGCTGATGGGAATGTAAACTGGTGTAGCCACTATGGAAAACCGTAAAATAAAGCGACCATATGATCCAGCAATCCCACTCCTGGTAATATATTCATAAAAGACAAAAACTCTAACTTGAAAAGACACGTGTACCCACCCTGCCCTGTGTTCACAAAGACACGTGTACCCACCCTGCCCTGTGTTCACAAAGACACGTGTACCCATCCCGCCCTGTGTTCACAAAGCACTATTTACAACAGTCAAGATACAGAAGCAATCTAACTATCAACATATGAAAGGATAAAATAAAGATGTGATACATATATACATACATATATATGTGTATGTATGTATATACACATATATACACGCACAGCCATAAAAAGCAAAATATTGCCATTTGCAGCAACATCAATGGACCTAGAGAAGTAAGTCAGACAAAGACGATATATGATATCATTTATACAGGGAATCTAAAAAATAATACAAATGAATTCATTACAAGATAGACTCACAGACACAGTAAACAAACTTATGGTTACCAAAAGGGAGAGAGAGAGGTGGGGAGGGACAAATTAATATGTTTAAAAGGGACTCAGTAATATCACTAAGAATGGATTTGCCTTTCCTTCTAAAGAAGGAAAGATTAGGACTACTTAGTCATTGTTCACTTTGATTTCAGGGAAAGTGGTTATTTCAACATTATTTTGTTCATGAATAAATGACAGATCCAGTATTTGCACATTTTAAGATGAATAAGGTTCATGAGAACCCCATGCTGCTAAGTCACTTCAGTTGTGTCCGACTCTGTGCGACCCCACAGAGGCAGCCCACCAGGTTGCCCTGTCCCTGGGATTCTCCAGGCAAGAACACTGGAGTGGGTTGCCATTTCCTTCTCCAATGCATGAAAGTGAAAAGTGAAAGTGAAGTCGCTCAGTCATGTCCGACTCTTAGTGACCCCATGGACTGCAGCCCACCAGGCTCCTCTGTCCATGGGATTTTCCAGGCAAGAGTATTGGAGTGGGGTGCCATTGCCTTCTCCGGAGAACCCCATGAACAGTATGAAAAGGCAAAATGATAGGACACTGAAAGAGGAACTCCCCAGGTCAGTAGGTGCCCAATATACTACAGGAGATCAGTGGAGAAATAATTCCAGAAAGAATGAAGGGAAGGAGCCAAAGCAAAAACAATACCCAGTTGTGGGTATGACTGGTGATAGAAGCAAGGTCCAATGCTGCAATATTGCATAGGAACCTGGAATGTCAGGTCCATGAATCAAGGCAAATTGGAAGTGGTCAAACAGGAGATGGCAAGAGTGAACATCGACATTCTAGGAATCAGTGAACTAAAATGGACTGGAATGGGTGAATTTAACTCAGATGACCATTATATCTACTACTGTGGGCAGGATCCCTAAGAAGAAATGGAGTAGCCATCAAGGTCAACAAAAGAGTCCGAAATGCAGTACTTGCATGCAATCTCAAAAACGACAGAATGATCTCTGTTCATTTCCAAGGCAAACCATTCAATATCATGGTGATCCAAGCCTAGCCCCAACCAGTAACGCTGAAGAGGTGAAGTTGAATGGTTCTATGAAGACCTACAAGACCTTTTAGAACTAACACCCAAAAAAGATGTCCTTTTCATTATAGGGGACTGGAATGTAAAAGTAGGGAGTCAAGAAACACCTGGAGTAACAGGCAAATTTGGCCTTGGAATACGGAATGAAGCAGGGCAAAAGCTAATAAAGTTTTGCCAAGAGAACACACTGTTCATAGCAAACACCCTCTTCCAACAACACAAGAGAAGACTCTACACATGGACATCACCAGATGGTCAATACCGAAATCAGATTGATTATATTCTTTGCAGCCAAAGATGGAGAAGCTCTATACAGTCAGCAAAAACAAGACCAGGAGCTGACTGTGGCTCAGATCATGAACTCTTTATTGCCAAATTCAGACTTAAATTAAAGAAAGTAGGGAAACCATTAGACCATTCAGGTATGACCTAAATCAAATCCCTTATGATTATACAGTGGAAGTGAGAAATAGATTTAAGGGACTAGATCTGATAGACAGACTACCTGATGAACGGAGGTTCATGACATTGTACAGGAGACAGGGATCAAGACCATCCCCCTGGAAAAGAAATGCAAAAAAGCAAAATGGCTGTCTGAGGAGGACTTACAAATAGCTGTGAAAAGAAGAGAAGCGAAAAGCTAAGGAGACAAGGAAAGATATACTCATTTGAATGCAGAGTTCCAAAGAATAGCAAGGAGAGATAAGAAAGCCTTCCTCAGCAATCAATGCAAAGAAATAGAGGAAAACAACAGAATGGGAAAGATTAGAGATCTCTTCAAGAAAATTAGATATACCAAGGGGACATTTCATGCAAAGATGAGCTCGATAAAGGACAGAAATGGTATGGACCTAACAGAAGCAGAAGATATTAAGAGGTGGCAAGAATACACAGAAGAACTGTACAAAAAAGATCTTCACAACCAAGATAATCACGATGGTGTGATCACTGACCTAGAGCCAGACATCCTGGAATGTGAAGTCAAGTGGGCCTTAGAAAGCATCACTATGAACAAAGCTAGTGGAGGTGATGGAATTCCAGTTGAGCTATTTCAAATCCTGGAAGATGATACTGTGAAAGTGCTGCACTCAATATGCCAGCAAATTTGGAAAACTCAGCAGTGGCCACAGGGCTGGAAAAGGTCAGTTTTCATTCCAATTGCAAAGAAAGGCAATGCCAAAGAATGCTCAAACTACCGCACAATTGCACTCATCTCACACACTAGTAAAATAATGCTCAAAATTCTCCAAGCCAGGCTTTAGCAATACGTGAACCATGAACTTCCGGATATTCAAGCTGGTTTTAAAAAAGGCAGAGGAACCAGAGATCAAATTGCCAACATCCACTGGATCATTGAAAAAGCAAGAGAGTTTCAGAAAAGCATCTATTTCTGCTTTATTGACTATGCCAAAACCTTTGACTGTGTGGATCACAATAAACTGTGGAAAATTCTGATAGAGATGGGAATACCAGACCACCTGACCTGCCTCTTGAGAAACCTACATGCAGGTCAGGAAGCAACAGTTGGAACTGGACATGGAACAACAGACTGGTTCCAAATAGGAAAAGGAGTACGTCAAGGCTGTATATTGTCACCCTGCTTATTTAACTTCTATGCAGAGTACATCATGAGAAACGCTGGGCTGGAAGAAGCACAAGCTGGAATCAAGATTGCCAGGAGAAATATCAATAACCTCAGCTATGCAGATGATACCACCTCTATGGCAGAAATAAAGTGAAGAGGAACTAAAAAGCCTCGTGATGAAGATGAAAGAGGAGAGTGAAAAAGTTGGCTTAAAGCTCAACATTCAGAAAACGAAGATCATGGCATCTGGTTCCACATCTGGTTCCATCATTTCATGGCAAATAGATGGGGAAACAGTGGAAACAGTATCAGACTTTATTTTGGAGGGCTCCAAAATCACTGCAGATGGTGACTGCAGCCATGAAATTAAAAGATGCTTACTCCTTGGAAGGAAAGTTATGACCAACCCAGATAGCATATTCAAAAGCAGAGACATTACTTTGCCAACACAGGTCTGTCTAGTCAAGGCTATGGTTTTTCCAGTGGTCATGTATGGATGTGACAGTTCAACTGTTAAGAAAGCTGAGTGCCGAAGAATTGATGCTTTTGAACTGTGGTGTTGGAGAAGACTCTTGCAAGTCCCTTGGACTGCCAGGAGATCCAACCAGTCCATCCTAAAGGAGACCCATCCTGGGTGTTCATTGGAAGGACTGATGCTGAGGCTGAAACCCCAATTGTTTGGCCACCTCATGCGAAGAGTTGACTCATTGGAAAAGACCCTGATGCTGGGAGGGATTGGGAGCAGGAGGAGAAGGGGACGACAGAGGATGAGATGGCTGGATGGCATCACTGACTCGATGCACATGAGTTTGGGTGAAATCCGGGTGTTGGTGATGGACAGGGAGGCCTGGCATGCTGCGATTCATGGGGTCACAAAGAATCGGACACGATTGAGCGACTGAACTGAAGTTTCATGTGAGAAAATGTACCTTGAGACCTTTACTCTTACTTCACACATTCACAAAGAACAATCTGGATGGACTGAGGATTTAAATGTGGAGAAGGGGAAAATTAAAGCATTTAGAGGAAAACCCTGAGAACATCTTCATAACCTGTAAGGGGGCAAACATTTTAAAACAGAATGTGAAAAGTATTAATACTAATCATGAAAAAAAAATTCTGAACATTAAAATTAAGTTAAAATTAATGTTTGCTTATCAAAAGATACCAATATAAAGGAATAAAAAGGAAAGGTATATTAAGGGAGAATATTTGTAACATTTATATCTAAAAAGAACCCATATATTTAGAATATATAAAAGAACCCCTACAAATGAGAAAATAATCATCCAATAGAAAAAAATGCATTAAAAACTTCAAGATTCTTCACAGAAGACATTCAGTGGCTAATAAATACATGAAGAGAGAACAATATCATTAGCCATTAAATAAGGCAAAGCTACAACGTGATATCTGTTCATACAAACTAGAAGTGTGATAAAAGAAAAAAATAGAGAACAATAACTAGAACTCTCCTACATTGGTGGTGGGTGTGGAATGGCACAACCACAGAGGTTCTTGGCAATATCTACCAAAGCTGACCATATGGACACTCAGTTTAGTTCAGTTCAGTTGCTCAGTTGTGTCCGACTCTTTGCGACCCCATGAATCGCAGCACATCAGGCCTCCCTGTCCATCACCAATTACCAGAGTGCACTCAGACTCACGTCCATTGAGTCAGTGATGCCATCCAGCCATCTCATCCTCTGTCGTCCCCTTTTCCTCCTGCCCCCAATCCCTCCCAGCATCAGAGTCTTTTCCAATGAGTCAACTCTTTGCATAAGGTGGCCAAAGTACTGGAGTTTCACCTTTAGAATCATTCCTTCCAAAGAAATCCCAGGGCTGATCTCCTTCAGAATGGACTGGTTGGATCTCCTTGCAGTCCAAGGGACTCTCAAGAGTCTTCTCCAACACCACAGTTCAAAAGCATCAATTCTTTGGTGCTCAGCTTTCTTCACAGTCCAACTCTCACATCTATACATGACCACAGGAAAACCCATAGCCTTGACTAGATGGACCTTTGCTGGCAAAGTAATGTCTCTGTTTTTCAATATGCTATCTAGGTTGGTCAGGGAACCAACAATTCCTCTTCTAGATACAGAAATATGCATTAATGTTCACCAAAAGATAGGTGATAGAACATTCACAGCAAACAATTAATAACAGCCAAAAAGGGTTATTCATATAGTGGATATATCTTAGTTTCCTTATTGTCAGAAGTTTAGCTTGCTTCTGATTTTTCTACACAGTGAATAACATTGCAATAAACATTTTCCTAACATAGCTTCTATCTTTTAAAATATTTAAGAGTGATTTTTAGAGTGATTTTTAATATTTGCTTCTACACTGCTACTTAAGTGAGCTATACCAGTTAATATAGCCTCAATATTAAAAAAAGACAAATTTCATCACACCACTATATTAAGAGCTATGTTTTTAACCAATCCAAGAGTAAGGGAGGTCATATACTTAGCTCTAAAACTTTTACATTTCTCTGATTATAAGAAAAGTTGCCTCCTCCAATATCCTCCTTCATAATGGCAGCATGGACAAAAGAGCACCCAAATTTTTATCAGTACCCATGATGGTGACCAAAGGGTCCTGACTGAAAATGTTTTTGCAATCATTCGGATCAAAATATCTGCAAAGCAATACCAATCTTCCTCATCAAATTTTTCTAAGTAGGCTTTTCTTCTCTCTTGTGAAACTTTCTACCTGAACTGAGAACTATAAGACTTTTTCTCTGGAAAATCAGCACATTTCTGGATAGAGGAAAGCTCCATACTCAGAAAAGGTAAATGACTCAAGGCACTGGCTCTTATTAAGCTGACAGCTTCTTTTAGGACAGCTGGCAGAGTTTTCTTATACTAAGTACACTAATGTGAAAAGCAGTGAGTTATAACTGTGTGGACTTCAGCAAAACCAAATGTGCTGCCAAGCATCACAGGTGAGACATACATAGCATACCAAGAAATTTCTTTCAAAGATTTTCTGGAAAAGTAAACTTTTTACCACTAATAAGATGTCAAAGACTTTTTAACATTTCCTGTAAGGGTTCACAAATAGGAGTTCTTGGGCACGGTCAGCATCACATGGCCTAGTTTTATCCAGTTGAATGACAATGAGAAATGGGACAGGTGTCAATTCCTCACTAACCTGTCTCAAAACATTAGAAAAAACATTCCGAAGGACACCATTTACAGAGACAAAGCTTTAGCATTTCTCTATTCTTGTCCACAAACCAGCTTGACCATTCTAGAGTACACAGATTCACTAAGGCCTTTTGAAATGCATGTGGCTTCTGTACTTTCCAATGCAACAAACAACCTCATACAACGCTTCTGCATTAGGAACAAATCCAAGTTAAATGTGGGTACCCATCCAGCTTCTAATTAAAAAAAATTCACAGTAATCAATGTATTTTTGTGGTAAACACATATGAGATGACTTTAGCCTTCTTGAGATCATGTTTTCACAGACCAGGACTTTATCTCACATGAAATTCTTACATGGCTCTTATGTCTACTACATAAGACGCCCATAATCATTAAGATTAGAGATCACTTCTTTAACTCCTGCCCATAAATAAAATGTTAATGATGATTTTACTGTAATAACACTTCTTTCAAATCAAATAATTTATACTTTAACTTGATGTAAAATAATACTTTTTTTTTTTGACAAAGAAAACTTTAAAAGAAACTCCAAGAATGAAATTTATTTTATTTTTGTTAGGGTCACAAATCCCTAAAACATATCAAGAGATTTCATGGAGTCTAAAAGTAATTTAACTGGCAAAGGTTAATGAAAGACCCATCAGGGGAGACAAAGACACTTAAAGATATCCCATGCATAGCTAGAAAATACTGAAAACTAAATCCACTGGTAGATAAGATGACTGACCTCAGAGAAGGAACTTAAAAGCAAAGAAATCCTGAATAGGGGAATTTTGGATAGGAAACACTTCGGTGGGAGAAGTAGGTTAAAAGTAGCAGAGAGATATGGAAACTGTATGGCAAAGATGGGGACGTGATCAAATAAGAGCAGGAAATTTAGGATCTTGCAAGATTATATATATATATATATATATATATATATATGGATATACAATCCCTTCCCTTCTATAGCCTCTTCTCTTGAGGGGAAAAAAAAAGTAGGAAAGAAAAATTTACTACACTAATAGAAGAGGGCTATCATGAACTTATGATAAACTACAAAACTTGTAAACCATATAAACCACTGCAAACTGCCAGTATTGTCCACAGAAATACTTAGGCATTGTCTTTATCTATTTAAACAAAAAAGGTAGGAAAAAAAATGAGAATCTCAGCAATTCAATTTATGGAAACCCCCTCATCCCCCAAAATGATGGTAAAACAGAAAGAAACTGGAACACAGCACTAAACTTAATTAAATGTCCTCAAACAAGCAACTGGGGATATGGCAAAACACCTCGAAACAGAAACTCAAAAACTAAGAACAGAAATGGACCAAAAGTAGGGAAAAAAAAGAGTTGGCTGATCTCAGAAAAGAAATGCTTTAAAAAAGTGACAAAATTATGTCAGAAATATTACAAGGTGCACAAGGAATAATATTTGAATGCAAATATGATAATAAATGTTGAAGAAAAGAACAAATACAATGAGAAAAGGAAACTGAAAAAAGTAAAAAGTATCAATGAGAACGTGGCTTAAATGAATGTGATTGAAACAGCAAAGAAGGCTGTTTTCTTACAATTAAGGTATTTTAAAAAGATACACACGACAATGGAACAGAAATAACATTAAACTATAATTCAAGAAAGTTTTCTAGAATCTAAATAGTGAAAGAGCTCATTGGATACAGTGAAAACTAACCCAATGATAAACTTCAATACATATCCTTGTAAAACTGTTTGACTTTAAAGGAATCTTTACGTAAGCTTCAATACAAAAATTAAGTATCTTATAAGGGCAAGAGAATTCAATTAGTATCAAACTTCTCAAAAAATAACAATAACATAAAAAAGCCAGGCGATAATGGAAGAGCATTTTTTTTTAACTCAAAGAATGAAAAAAAAAAAAAAAAAGTCAAAGAATGAACATATGAACCAAAAACTTACATATAAGATCAAACTGATACTCAAGGTAAGAAAAAATTTTAAATTAAGCAGCTCTAAACATACAAGATAACTGTACTCAAGCCTCTTTTAAGGAATCAATCTATTCAAAGATGAACTTCACTCATTTAAGATACATTTGGGAGAACTTAAGTAAAAAGACTGCCAGTGAGCATTTAATATATTTAAACAGTGATAAAAGTTGGATGAGTTGAAGATTAAGATATTATATGATACAGGCTATGTGTTATAAATTTTGTTCTGTCAGAGTAGAAATGAGGAAAGCAGCAGGAAGGAAAGAGGAAAGAATTAGGTTGGTACAAATGTAATTGCAGTTTCGGACTGTGAATTTTATATCATTATAAATAGGCTCCAACACATCTTTATTAATCGAAATAGGAACCATTACAATCAGTACATTTTTGCCCATGAGAAATATGCTTTCTTATTCTTGTAGCATAAAAATTGTGCTTCAGGATTTGATAAACTCTTTTAAAACATTTTCTGCCTCCTGCTGGTTGTGGAAGCATTTTCCCCACAAAAAGTCGTCCAGATGCTTGAAGAAGTGGTAGTAGGCTGACGAGAGGTCAGGTGAAAATGGTCAACGAGGCAAAACTTTGCAGCCCAATTCATTCAACTTTTGAAGCATTGGTGTGAGACATGTGGTCAGGCTTTGTCATGGAGAGGAAGCGGGCCCTTTCTGTCAACCAATGCCGGCTACAGGCATTGCAGTTTTTGGTGCATCTCATAGATTTGCTGAGCATACGTCTCAGATGTAATGGTTTTGCCAGGATTCAGAAAGCTGTAGTGGATCAGACCAGCGACAGACCACCAAACAGTGACCATGACCTTTTTTTGGTGCAAGTTTGGCTTTAGGAAGTGCTTTGGAGCTTCTTTCCAGTCCAACCACTGGGCTGGTGATCGCCGGTTGTTGTATGAAAGCCACTTTTCATTGCAAGTCACAATCTGATCAAGAAATGGTTCCTTATTGTTGCACAGAATAAGAGAAGACGATACTTCAAAACGACAATTTTTCTGATTTGTGGTCAGCTCACGAGGCACCCACTTACTGAGCTTTTTCACCTTTCCAATTTGCTTCAAATGCCAAACGACCATAGAATGGTCGACACTGAATTCAGCAACTTCTCGTATAATTATAAGAGGATCAGCTTCGATGATGCTCTCAATTGGTCATTTTCAACTTCTGATGGCTGGCCACTACGCTTATCTTCAAGGCTCTTGTCTTCTTTGCAAAACTTCCTGGACCACCACTGTGTTGTATGTTTGTTAGCAGTTCCTGGGCCAAATGTGGCAAGTTGTCTCTGCTGCTTTTTGACCCATTTTGAACTCAAATATAAGAAAATCACTTAAATTTGCTTTTTTGTCTAACATCATTTCCATAGTCTAAAATACATATAAAATACACAGCAAGTAATAAGTCATTAGCAAAAAAAAAAAAACACAGTGAAAGACATGTAGTAAAATGAGGTATAACATAACCATATTTATTTCAGAACGTATTCAATATCAAATGGTAAATTCCAATAAGGCAAAAATCACAATTACTTTTGCACCAACCTAATAGAACAGTTCACTGAATGTTATATGAATAAAAGATAGGAGTTACAGGCAAGTGGTAGGAATGAAAAGACACCATGAAAAATAGACAAATCAGATAATAAAACATGAAGTCAATGGGATTAGAGGCATTTAAGAACATAAAATCAAATAAATTGGAAGGTAATACTTAAAACTACAAAACTTATTTAAACTCCAAAAGGAGTTTAAATATAGATGAAAAGAAAACAATACAAAGAAATAAACACAGCAAATATAAAACACATGACTGATTATACCTTAAAATAACATGAGTTAAGCCAAAAAAAAAAAAACAGTTTTATAAACAGATAAAACAGGTCTTAGCTTTAATTATTTAAAAAAAATATTTTCAATTTGGTTCATAAAATGAGACCCTCAAGTATGTAATACACAAGAAATACATCCCAAACAAAATGATTCAGCAAGGCTAAAAGGAAAGGAATGAACAAAGACAGGAATGCCAAGCAAATGAATGTAAAAAGAGATGAGGAGGAAGGTGTCTATGTGATACTAATATCAGACAAAGAAAAATGCAAACTAAAAAGTACTAAATATGACAAAGGAGAAACTTTTTAATGCTAGAAGTCACTATTTAAAATGAAGACAATATAATTATGAATAGCTATGCAACGACATTGCAATCACCTTTATAAAAGCAAAAACCCAAAGATATGCCGAAAGAACAAAGATACTAGAAACAGATCAACTAGATAAAAATATGAAAACCTAAACAGCATAATAAGATATTTTGGATGCATATTAAACTTTATATCTTACTATTAGAGAATAAACCATCCTCTCAAGCATACATCAGACAGTCACAAAAAAAGATATCTTAGGTTATACATAAAAGCAAGTTCCATAAAGAAGAATATTATAATTTTTCTAAGCACAATGCAATAAAACTAAAACACTATTAACAGTAAAAGTATGTGTACAATGTTTATTTTAATACTAACTACCTGAGGATCAACTTGGAGGCAGTGAGCTGATACTCTCAATCTAAAGCAGCACTACTGAGAATTGGGGCCAGACAGTACTCTGGGGGCCTGTCCCATGTGCTGTAGGCACATAACACACCTCCTAGATGCCAGGAACACTGCCTGTCCCCGGTGGGACAACCAAAAACATCTCCAGACATCTCCAGTGTCCCCTTGGAAGGCAAAATACCAAACTTTTGAGGACATTGTCCAAAGAAAAAATGACAAAGCTTGCAAAAAGAAAAATCAGTTGACTGAGGTTTAGAGAGTTAAATTAAGCATGAGGCTGAAGCTAAATACAAGAGTTACAGGTCCAGCTAGGATTTAGAGAGAGAGAAGGGTAAGGATTAGGATAATCTGTAATAGAAATCTGAGCGAGTTAATGAAGGAAGATATTACCTCTGGGTGGTTAGCTTTCATATAAGTTGTGTTTGTTGTATAAAAAGTTTGTCTCTCTTATGTTTGTGCATCAGTTAACATATTTTAGTCACTGTAGAAAACAGATTTTTCAGGGCTGACATTTGTTTTGATTGGTCAATACCTATGTTGAAACTACTATTAAATATTTTATAATACTGACTGTAAAGAAAAAATAATGTCAGAATAGGGAGTTCCTGGTGACCTAGTTGTTAGGATTCTGGCCTTTCACTCTTGTGGCCCAGATTTAGTCCTTGATCAGGGAAATGAGATCCTGCAAGCTGCCACGTGCCCCCCTCACCCCCCAAAAAAATGGTTATTTCAAAATAAATAAAGGAAAAAGCTAAAAGGAAAAAGTTAATGTTTACTAGAAAGTTGCTAGTTTCAACAGTTTAGGGTAAGTGGCTGCTGCTGCTGCTTCAGTCGTGTCCGACTCTGTGCGACCTGATAGACGGCAGCCCACCAGGTTCCTCTGTCCCTGGGATTCTCCAGTCAAGAACACTGCAGTGGGTTGCCATTTCCTTTTCCAATGCATGCATGCATGCATGGTCGCTTCAGTCGTGTCCGACTCTGTGTGATCCCACGGACAGCAGCCCACCAGGCTCCTCTGTCCACAGGATTCTCCAGGCAGGAATACTGGAGTGGGTTGCCATTTCCTTCTCCACAGGGTAAGTGGACCATGTAGTAAAAGAAATTAAGGAGTAAGGTCACCACCACCACATGTGTACGCTCAGTCAGGTCCTGCTCTTTGCAACCCCATGGACTGTAGCCCGTCAGGCTCCTCTGTCAATGGAATTTTCCAGGCAAGAAATATTGGAGTGAGTTTGCAATTTCCTATTCCAGGGGATTTTTCCAACCCAGGGATAGAAACCATGTCTCTTGTGTCTCATGTACTGGCTGGATACCTGTTAATACCTGCCAATAGATACCTACTAATAGCTGGTATCTATTACTCTATAGCCTAGTGGTTGAGGTTATAGACTTTGCTGTTAGCCAGACCTTAATTCAAGTCCCAACTCTGCCTATACGACTTTGGGCAAGTTGCTTACTTTTTTAATTTATCTGTTTTATGGGAATAATGTGCAGGATTCTTGTAGGACTCAATACAATCAAGCATGCCAAGGGCTTACAGTAAGAGACACCAATTCTGGAGCCAGGCTGCTTAGGTTTGAATTCCACACAGCAATTCACCAGCTGTATGACCTTGGGCAATTTATTCAACCTCTCTGTGCTGTAGTTCTCTCATCAGTAAATGGGGGTGATGAAAGTACCTATCTCAAGAGTTCTTGTGAAGACTATATAAGTTAATTGACAAAAGAGATTTGAATAGTACCTGGCACAATGCAAGCACTGCATGCATGGTAGTTATTTTCATTATTAAACTGAGCTTCTACAGAATAAGAAATAAAAAAAATTAGAAATCATTATCATCATTACATACCTAATATTATCATTACTTTAGCTTTTTCAAAAGGTTTGGTGGTAAAGAGAAAGAAAACATATTTACTTTTTCTCTTAAACAAGGAAGACCTAAGCATATTATAGAGAAAGGGGACAAACAATACAGAAAGGGAAACTTCTCTGAAAACATAATAGACACGGAATCATTTACGAGATGAAGCCCTGAGGACCTCAGTTTCCCTCTTTGTAAATATTATCTGAAGAATCTAAGAGACACAATTTTTAAAGATACTTTGGATGAAGGTTTAAGACAGAATATATATCTTTAAATATACCTTTGAACACATAGACACACATTTACATTTATTTTACAGAATGCATTTTCCTTTAATAGCTACTAGGTTTTAAAATATTTAGCTTCTCTTTTAGAGATCTACCCACAAATTACTTCATCTCCCCAAAAGTTCATTTAAAATGGAAATTTTAAGCAAAATCCAGGAAGAAAATATATACAATAGAGTGGGAAAAGGACACAAGTAAGCAAAGATTTTTCTCTTAAATATTTGTTTTTAAATTTCATGTTTGGACTAATTATCAACAATATCCATCAGGGAAACGATGCTGCTGCTGCTGCTGCTGCTACTACTGCGTCGCTTCAGTCGTGTCTGACTCTGTGCGACCCCATGGACTGCAGCCCACCAGGCTTCTCCGTCCATGGGATTCTCCAGGCAAGAACACTGGAGTGGGTTGCCATTTCCTTCTCCAATGCACGAAAGTGAAAAGTGAAAGTGAAGTCGCTCAGTCGTGTCCGACTCTTAGCGACCCCATGGACTGCAGCCTACCAGGCTCCTCCATCCATAGGATTTTCCAGGCAACAGTACTGGAGTGGGGTGCCATTGCCTTCTCCATAAACGACGCTAGTAGATGTCTATGAACCAAAATAAAATATTGGAGTTATATATGTATAGAAAGTTAAGATTAACAACAAATGAACTTAATTTTCACCTCTATGATTGTGGGGCAACCACTATGTCTCAGACACCAAAGATTAAAGAATAATCAAAGGGGAAAAGCCACAATGAAAGTTTTTCTCATTCCAACACAATCTGCCTATCAAAGGAACAGATCTGGAGAGCCAGTCTTAACTCTATCATTAAACACATCCTTTTTGTCTGTGAAAATAGGTACCGCTACACTAATTTCACAAAGATTTCTGGACAGTCTAGCTACTTAAAAAGTTGTTATATAGTATCATAAAACACTCATATGTTTAAATAATGTTACATATTACTGCCCACTCTTTAAAGAAAATAGAAAATAACCATGTAAGCCAAAAGTGCTTTATCAATTAAGTCACATTCTAATGATTTACAATTTAAAAAGTGATTCCTTGAGAAACATTCCTTTCGCTTTCTTGATTATTCCATAATACAATCTTTCAGGGGATAAAAGTCCCTAAAATTAACACTTACAGGGGAAAAAAAAAATCTAAGCTTTATACCAATGTAGGAACCATATTTATAGGAAAACGCAGCTCGTTTGAAGCTGCCTCTGTTCAGAAGGGACCCTGAGAAAAGATAACACAGAAAACAGGATTCTTTACCATTGTCACTGGAATCCTAATGCCCACATATATTTGTTTCTATCCTATAATTCCTGGCATATCTACCTAATCAGAATATTAAACAGTTATTCTTGAATGACCTTTATTTCTCTGCCAATCAGGAAAGTTACTTTTCTACCCTTCCCCTCCCCTGCCCCAAACAGCTCCTCAAATGGAGGACCAGAGGATATATGGTAGGTGGTGATGGGAGGGGTAGGGAGGTGGGGTGGAGCAGAACTAAAGTCCAACAGGAATCATCACTCAGTCCCCTTGACCTTTCTGCATCTTTCCACTCACCTGTGTGAAGAGATAGCAAGGGAAAACAAACCCCATGGAAATAAGGGAGAGCTGAGCACTGTAAAGTATTACTTCATTTAAGCTTCCTACAGTACAGGTGATGACTTTGCAGTCTGGACCGAGGCCCTTGTAGAAACGATTCTCAGCAAGTAGGTCCTAGAACTGGTATGAGAACCTGGTGAGTGATTTAAAACCTGTGCTCCATTTCTTTCCCATGTCACTCTTCCTCTTTAGCAGCATAACCCTATTGTCCAAATACATAATCCTCTTGTCTTTTTTTAATAAAAAGCACTTTCATTATGGAAATTAAAAAAAAACAAACAAACACGAAAGTAGAGAGATGCACTCCCATGTGCCTGGTGTGCCATTCTGGTTTCACCTGCCCTCTTCCTACCACTTTTTTCTCTGACATATTTAAAAACAAATCCAAGACATTTTTTTTGAACTTCAGAATGTCTCTAACAAACCAGATCTTGAACAAACCAATATAACATTACCACATCCCAAAAAATTATTCCTGACTATTGCTGTATGCCCAATTACTCTTATCTTACCCTAAAATTTCTCTGCTTATCTTAAAAATGTCTTCTTGCAATCAATTTGGATCAAGATCCAAACAAAATCACAAGGGCCACACATTACTTTTGGAAGACATCTCTCTCTAATGCATGCCAGTTATCTTGATCTCCTTCCTTTTCTTTTTTTAAAAAATGCCACTTATATATAGTCTTTATGGTTGATAGAATGTGTTTCTCTAGCTCCTTTATTTCCTAGAAACTGCTAAGGGCTTGATCAGATCATGGTTCACATTTTTCATCGTTGTCTCAAAGCTGCTCAGGTGGTACTGCTGACTCCCTACTGCATCACCTCAGGAGGCAGTTAATATCCAGCTGCCTTCTATTAATGTTACAGTTATAGATAGTTCCTCAGGCAATTTGAGTTTCTAAAAGTTTATCTGAGACCATATATTCAAGGCAACATGCACATGGTGATCAAGAACCCAGATTAATTGAGAGCTAACTGGGAGACAACAGTGGTTATCGCTCAATAGACCAGGAACTGTTCCTCTTGGTAGGTAAGAGGCTGAAAAGTGGGGAAGAGATGAAGGGTTTGACTCGAGATGGAGAGGAGCCCAGGAGATGCACACGATGCTCAAAAGAACAAGATACTAAGTTCCAGTTATAGTTCTAAAAGACATTTTACATACCTGTATCAGTAAGTCTTTCCAAATAAAGTCATAGATAGATTTATTTATTCTATGATATTAATTCACCAAGATAGTCCTAGGAATTTTTCTACCTTTCCTGCTAAAGAGAAAGGTGCTGATCTCTAACCAAAGGTTCTCAACTTGACCTCAAAGTATATTCTCCTGGGAAGCTTTAAAATTCCCAAGGTGTGAGTCCAACCCAATCCTGATTCAACTGCTTTAGGTTGGGGACCAGAGATCTGGCATTATTTAAAAATCTATCCAGGTGACTCTAAAATGCAGCCGTAATTGAGAACCATTGTTCTTAGCTAAAAGTAAGGAAAACAGCAACTAATATTTACTAAGCAAATATTATGTGTCAGGTACCCTTCTAAGCACTTCACATGTACTAGTCTCATTTGCTATATTACAACTGAGGAAACAGAGATCAGGTAACTTGCCTGAGGACACAGAGCAAGTTAAAAGCAGAGTTAGTACTTTACTAACAGGAGATTTGAATCCAAAACCCATGCTCTTAATTATTATGATATACTGACTCCTAAGCATGACTTATATTTAACTGCAGATAAAATTATCAAAGAAAAAAACCAATACAAAAAGATAATTGACTTTCTCCTCCTTAGAAGCAGTAGAGTGGTATCTTGTTGCAAAGGAACCAACACAAGCTTATTAGAAAAGCGGACAAGACAGACAAGACTCTTCTTTTCCAAAAAAAGATTCAAATTTAAGATTTCCAGACATTCCAATAATTTCCCACATATCCTATGGAGCATAATTACTCAGTGTTAAGTATCTAATATGGCTTCAGTTTTAAAACTCTGGCCACTGATATATTGAAAATGTCCTACCTATTTCGGTTCTACCAACTCCAATTCCATTGTAAATTCTCAAGTAATTAAAGTGACAAGAATCAGAATCTTCGATGTCAAAGTCACCAAATTTGATGCGCACTCTCTCTCCCGTCTTTACACGAATCTCCCATTCGCAAACAGTGCTGTTAGGATAGGTGTGTGGGTAGTTTATAGACGTCAGGGTTCCACTTTCAGGACCTAGTACAGTATGTCCACATCCATCACCTTTAAAAAAAAAAAGTTAAAAAAGTGATATATTATTCTTTATATCTTTAGCTTACACTATAAATAATCAGGGTTCTGTGAATATTTTAAAATACGTATGACATCAGATATTTTATACCAACCACCAATACGTCTGGTACACAAGATATACTAGATGACATGGTTCTTGGTAAATCTAGTTGTGTGAGCCAGGTGAAGCCAGGTTAGGTCAAAATAATCAATGGTTAGCTTTATGAGTTCAAAGAACTTTCCAATCAGAATAAACAGAAGTAAACATAACTTAGCAACAATTATACCATATTTATATATACATATCATAATAAATCCAATCTTTAAGAGTATTCACAGTAATTGTTCAAAATAAATAAAACTATAAAAATAAATCTACATGATCAGTTTCATCTATTTACTTACAAATACCACAAGCCTTTTCTAAAATCTCTGTAAGAAGTTGAATGATTTCTAAAAATACTTAAGCTATACTAAAGACAGGCTTCCCAGGTGGCACAAGTGGTAGAAGAACCAGCCCGCCAATGCAGGAGACTTAAGAGATGGGGGTTCGACCCCTGGGTGGGGAAGATTCCCTGGAGGAGGGCACGGCAACCCTTCACATATTGGTAGCAGCATTATTTGTTCCAGAAATTCCCTCAGCAACTGAATATGGAAACCTAGCTAACTTAACACATAGTAAAAATCCAATATCCGCATTCTTCCCTCTATCATAAAATGTGCTATTTCACTGAGCACCTGGAAAGAGACAATAATACTGATTAAAAAGTTTCAGCTGCTGCTCCAATTGTATCATTTAGCATTCCTTAATGATGGGATTCAAATAAATGTCTAATAGGAAAATGAATACATCCTTTCAAAATGATACTATTTTCTCCTTCAAAAGAGCTGTTTATAATCACCTTCTCGAATTGTTCAGAACTTCAAAAAAAACTATTAAAAGTGACACTTCTGAGTTTTAACCTCAATATGGATACAGATGAATTTAAGAAAACTTTCTATTATCTTGATTTTTTATTTTTAAGAACAATGCAGGGCTGATTTTATTTACTAGAACAGAGTTTTAAAAGCCTATGAATAAGAACATAGTATCTAGCAAGTAGCAGTTGTAAAATAAATGTTTATTTGCAAGGAGATCCAACCAGTCCATCCTAAAGGAAATCAGTCCTGAATATTCATTGGAAGGACTGATGCTGAAGCTGAAACTGCAATACTGTGGCCACCTGATGTGAAGAGCTGACTCATTTGAAAAGACCCTGATGCTGGGAAAGACTGAAGGTAGGAGGAGAAGGGGACGACAGAGGATGAGATGGTTGGATGGTATCACCAACTCCATGGACATGAGTTTGAGTAAACTCCAGGAGTTGGTGATGGACAGGGAGGCCTGGTGTGCTGCAGTCCATGGGGGTCACAAAGAGTTGGACACGACTGAACTGAACCGAATTGAATGAATAAAGAAACTGTACATTAACCTATGAAAAAGTTATCTCTAACTAGTCCCACAACTAGCTTCAAGGAAGGAACAACAACTCTGTACCTAGATTCTGAGGACAATACTTAGTGTCTTTTGCTAATAAGGAAATTTTACTCTCAAATCCACATTAGTATTGTTACTTAGTCTACTAAGGTCAATGCCAACATCCGGCTTCTTAAATGAATCTCCCTCTGTTGGTAGCTTTTAACCAACATTGTGCTTAGTCACTCAGTTGTGTCTTGACTCTTTGTGACCCCATGGACTGTAGCCCGCCAGGTTCCTCTGTCCATGGGGATTCTCCAGACAAGAATTCTGGAGTGGGTTGTCATGGCTTCCTCCAGGGGATCTTCCCAGCCCAGGGATCGAACCCGTCTCCCTAATTGTGGGCGGATTCTTTACCATCTGACCCACCAGGACTTCGTCTTCTATACCTGCCTTCACTCCACACACAAAAATGAGGCATTGTGGCTCAATAATATCATAATACAGAAAGGCACCATTAAATAAACCTGTGAGTTTTTGTGATACATCCACTGATCTTTTACAAATATAAAATTTAGAACATTATACAACTCAGAGGAATAGAAAATAACCACAAAGTTCCCCTGAAACTACCATGAAAATACCTTTAATATCACTACTGGATATCACCTAAATTAAAAACACAAAGATACAAAAACCTCCCTTGTGACAATAAACGAATTATAATTTAAATAACTTTTGAATAATCACCAGTGTTTTTCCTTAGAGAAAAAGACAACCATCCTAAGAGAACTTCTATTAATAGCAATATGAAACTAGTCAGAAATGTACTCTTACCACTGAAAAGATGAAACCGAGCTTTCTGGAAGCGTTTCAATCTTTAAAAAGTACCCTGAATAAATGAAGTAATTCAAAATATAAGTGTATTTTCTTTAGTATGTATAAAACTAAGGCAGTTTTTTAAGTGATTAGAAGTGTTGATGGATTTCAGAGCGCCAAGAATTTTGCTATTAACAGCTGAAGTCAGAACTTAGTAATGGCAGACTGTGGCATTTCATGTATTCCCCACAGGCTATTGTTTAACCTAAGGTTGTCATGTAAAAATGATTTTTTCAAAAGGACAAGTAGAGTGTGAAGAGATATCTATTTTAGATATCAATTTTTAGGTATCTTTATGTTCATATTTGTTTGATTCTTCATAAATACACAAAACGTCTTTTTGCCTTTTCCCCTATGCAGTGTAGTTCTTACAAAAGTTAACAAAATAAATACTAACCGATGAAAAAACAGGATTTTTGCACACGTGCTGATGAAGAAAACAGTTAAAATGGAGCTATCTTTTTTCAGTATCTTGTGTAGGGGGAGGGCATGAATAGTCCACAAGTTACGTGCCAAGAATGTTCTAAAATATGTGATGGAGTTCAGAGCTTTTCTCTTCTTGCAAACAAGATGATATGCACCAGAAACTAAAGTTAAAAGAAAGTCTCAAACCTACTGCAATCCACAAGCTTGAATGTTTCATATTTCCAAGTCTATTTGATAAGTTTAACCTGATTTGGCTGGGCTGACCAAATACCAACTGCTATGAAGAACATGTTTAGAATATTCCAGTTGAAAAGGGACACTAGACCAGCAGTTTTCAAATGTTTTTTTCTGTTATTACAAGTAAGAAATGTTTTTACACTGCGACTCAATATTGTTTTAAATATATATTCCTGACCCACAAAAGGGTCCCCACCTGCACAAAAAAAAACACTGTACCACGCACCCAAAGGTGACAGTGCTGAATTCTCAAATCAAAGAAAGACGCTGCGCTCATTTTTGCCCAAGTTAGAAAATGTGCTTCCAGTTTATTTCTACAGTGCCTAAAATACTTGAAATGGGACAAAATATTAAAAAAATAACACTAAAATCGGGAAAATATTATCAACAAATCACCTAACACATGACAGCAGAGGTTCTCAAATAGGGGTGGGGGACATTGGAACAATTCTACCTTCCACTTGGCAGAGCACAGAGGTGGGTGGGAGAGATGCCCTGGAGGAGGGCGTGGCAAGCCACCCCCCTGACTGAGGGGCTAAACAACAACAAGAGACAGGTCACCACTGGAGGGGGAGGGCGCTACCAGCATCCAGTGGGTAGAGGCCAAAGACGCTGGCTAAAGTATCTTACAAGGCACAGAACAGCCCCCAAGAATAAAAGGGTGATGGACCCGAAGTGTCAGATAGTATCAAGGCTGAGATGGGCTGACTTGGAGAAAAGGCTAGGACGTCTCCAACAGAAGATCTGAGTTAGTTCCTTTTCCTCTGGCTAAGGGTACAACCCAGGGAATAGTTTTCCCCATAAGGTCAAAGAAATAAGCAGAAAGCTTATTTTTCTTTAAGCCAATGGGAGAAGGAAAAAAAAAAGGTTCTTCTTATTACTCTACAGCCCTCAAGTATTTTTCTTGGTCGAGGCCCCTTACTTAACACGAGGGTTTGAAAAAGGACGGTAATAGGGTCAGGAAGTAAGAGTCTCCAGATTTTCTGCTTAGCTTTGTAACTGGAAAGAATAATAATCTGTGACCAGGCTAACACCACCTACTATTACTCACTTTCACAAGGTAGAATTGACAGAGAGTGTAACCACTACTGGAAAAATAATTTTCAAAATGGGTATCGTAGGACCAATCCATACACTCCCTCTCATCAGTAACTCCACATGTCCAGCTCTTTCTCCCTCTCTAACTCCATCATCACCACCGTGCTTGTCAGCCACTTCTCCTTCTCCCGTAGATGGTCTCTACCAGACTACAGTGGGCCATAAAGGGTAGAAAGCCTCTTCATGCAACTTTTGAATTTTAATTTTATTTCAGTGGAGAGAAAACACTGGAATTTGATCTCACTGCCCCTTCGGCTGCAGATTTATCTAGGGGATTACTCAGAGAACATGTGTTCACTTCCTCTGAATACTGTCAGGTCAGATGTGTTAAGCCAGATACAAATTTTGATACTGCTCCAGGAAAATAGCTGAGTAATTTTTTTTTACTATATATCTCAAGAGAAAACACAAGGAATGTTAATTTAAATAGCAGTGAATTAATACAGCAAAGAACACATGCTTATTTTAGGCTGCTTTCTAAACTTCAAGTGTGTTTTTCAGATAAACATGTGCTCATGATGCTGATTTTATGTAACCTTCCAGCTAACCCCATATTGTAGTCACATTACTAGTAAAAATAATAAACATTATCTTATTTAATTTTATTAACATGAACACGAAAGGACTTCAAAAAACACTTTCTTTAACAAGAACAAACACAAATGTAAGAAACTTGCATAAATATGCCAAAAACGTAGAGCAAGGCAACTTTCATTACAATCATCATAAACTAGGAGAGGCTTATATTTTTCCAGTGGACTTTCACGGGTTTTTGTCAGAGTGCACGGGTGAGTCTGACTATACACTTCCTCTAAATAAGAGTCACTTCTGTCACATCTTGTAACACATCTGTGAGATCTTATAAGAAATGGAGAAGAGAGGCATTCAGAGTAGGAAAGTGTTCCGAAGAACGACTTGCAAGTATCAATCAGGATATCCTATTTCATTATTTCATTTGACTTCAATGAAAATTTTTAATGCATTATTTAGCACTAAGAATTTTCAGACTACAAAGTACTGCATAAATCCTATTACTCTAAGATTTTTAAAGCTGCATCACGACAATCTCAAAAAGATATTTCAAGGCCATACTTAAATTTCATTCATTTTTTGAAAAAATATTGCAATAAGATGGATACGTGCCGAGAGCTGCAAGAGGGTTATGGTGGCAATTTTAAGGAAAAGAAACAGCTCCCAGCTCGATCTTTAAGCCCAAACTCCTGCCTGCATGTAATAATAATTTACAAAACTGAATCACATGAAGGAAAGTGAGATGTTTAAATCCTCTTCAATCCCCACCAAGCACACACTCTACATAGAACATAATGGTTAAGCAAATGGGCCCTGGGGTCACACGATGAATGTAAATGCCCTACCACTCACTGTGATCTTGAGAAGGTTGTTTACTGCTGCTAAAGGTCAGTTTTTCTTCAAATGGGTATACTACTATCTCAAACCACATAGGGTAAGAATTAAATGAGGTACTGTATGAAAACACCTACTGTCAGGCTTCCCTAGTGGCTCAGTGGTAGAGAGTCTGCCTGCCAGTGCAGGAGATGCGTGTTAGATCCCTGGCCCGGGAAGATCCCACATGCCACAGAACAACTAAGTCCGTGTGTCACAACTCCTGAGCCTGAACTCTAGAGCCGGGAAGCCAAAACAACTGAGCCAGCGTGCCCTAGAGACCGTGCTTTGCAATAAGAGAAGCCACCGCAGTGAAAAGCCCATGGGCTGCAACCAGAGAGTAGCCCCGCTCGCAACTAGAGGAAAGCCCACAGGGCAACAACATCCCAGCACGACCAAAAATAAATAAATACATAAATAAATAAAAAGATAAAACAAAGCAAAAAAAACCCTCCCTACTGCTGCTGCTGCTGTCGCTTCAGTCGTGTCTGACTCTGTGCGACGCCATAGACGGGAGCCCACCAGGCTCCGCCGTCTCCAGGCAAAAACGCTGGAGCTGGTTGCCATTTCCTTCTCCAATGCATGAAAGTGAAAAGTGAAAGTGAAGTCGCTCAATCATGTCCAACTCTTCGTGACCCCATGGACTGCAGGCTACCAGCCTCCTCCGTCCATGGGATTTTCCAGGCAAGAATACTGGAGTGGGGTGCCAATGCCTTCTCTGGCCCTCCTTACTATCAAGGGCCTAATCCACAATAATGTGCTCAATAAATGTCTGAGGGTATTTATTACAGTCATGAAGACCAGAATCATATGTGGATCTGGTGCGTTTGGCACAGCCTCGCTAAGCCATCAGAACAATGGCTCATTACTTTAGAAGATTTACAGCAGCTTTAAAGCTTCGACTACAGTGTCCTGTGAAAAGCATAAATTATGAGAAAGTAATTCTCACTAATCTTCTCCCAGATGACCTCTACTTCACTTCAGTGACTCATGAAAACACAACCTAGACTTTGTTTTTGCTATTACTGTAGACTCCTCCCACCTGTGAATGTCAAAAACTTCAATGTCTCACTCCTTTGGTCAGTCTCCTGACCTTTCGGCTCTCTTACACCCACTGCTGGCTTTCTGTGAACTTCTCTCTTTCCTCCCCATCTATTATGTGGCCCTTAGCCTTACTTCTTTCCCCACCCAGCCTGGATCTCACATCCAGTGTGTGAACTACACTCTTCCTGGTACCTTCACTTTCTGGCCACTATGCCTTCTTGAGGATCTCTCTGCCTGGGAAACCCTCCACCTGGGATCAAATGATCTCTCTGCCCAGGAGCCAAGCACAGTTGGAAAAAAAAAAAAAACCACCACAGTCTAAGGAACAGCTGTCATTACAATAATGGATCCTGATCTCAGATGGGCATTGAAAGTCACCAGTATTTTCACTCAGTGTTTCTCAAAATTTCGTCAACATTAGAACATTAGGTTCTCAGGCTCCCATCTCTGTTTCAGTAGATTATAATAAATATGGCAGAAAAATTATCTGAAACTTGGAAATACGCTAAAAAAAAAAGGTGAGCAGCAGAAACTTTAAATGCCATAGAGACCAAAAGCTGCCCCAAAATTACAAAGTATTTAATTGGACTTGTAATTTATCATCAACTAAAGGCCCTAGTCTTCACTGGACATAAACTTGCAGATTTTTTTAAATTAATTTATTTTTTAATTGAAGGACAATTACTTTATAGTACTGTGTTGGTTTCTACCAAACATCAACATGAATCAGCCATAGGGTTTACCTATGTTCCTCCTCTCTCATTTGAACATCCCTCCCACCTCCTTCCCTATCCCACCCCTCTAGGTTGTTACAGATTCCCAGTTTGAGTTCCCTGAGTCATACAGCAAATTCCCACTGGTTATTACTCCTTGGAAGGAAAGTTATGACCAACCTAGATAGCATATTGAAAAGCAGAGACATTACTTTGCCAACAAAGGTTCGTCTAGTCAAGGCTATGGTTTTTCCTGTGGTCATGTATGGATGTGAGAGTTGGACTGTGAAGAAGGCTGAGAGCCGAAGAATTGATGCTTTTGAACTGTGGTGTTGGAGAAGACTCTTGAGAGTCCCTTGGACTGCAAGGAGATCCAACCAGTCCATTCTGAAGGAGATCAGCCCTGGGATTTCTTTGGAAGGAATGATGCTAAAGCTGAAACTCCAGTACTTTGGCCACCTCATGCGAAGAGTTGACTCATTGGAAAAGTCTCTGATGCTGGGAGGGATTGGGGGCAGGAGGAGAAGGGGACGACAGAGGATGAGATGGCTGGATGGCATCACTGACTCGATGGACATGAGTTTAAGAGAACTCCAGGAGTTGGTAATGGACAGGGAGGCCTGGCGTGCTGTGATTCATGGGGTCACAAAGAGTCAGACAAGACTGAGCGACTGATCTGAACTGAATGTATGTTTCCATGTTACTGTCTCTATACATCCCACCTTCTCCTTCCTCCGCTCAAGCTGTGTCCATAAGTCTGTTCTCAACGTCTGTCTCCACGGCTGCTCTGCAAATAGGTTCAACAGTACCATCTTTCTAGATTCCATATCTATGTGTTAGTATATGATACCTGTTTTTCTCTTTTGACTCACTTCACTGTGTTATCAGTTCAGTTCAGTCGCTCAGTCGTGTCTCACTCTTTGCGACCCCATGAATCGCAGCACGCCAGGCTGCCCTGTCCATCACCAACTCCCGGAGTTCACTCAGACTCACGTCCATTGAGTCAGTGATGCCATCCAGCCATCTCATCCTCTGTCATCCATCCCCTTCTCCTCCTGCCCCCAATCCCTCCCAGCATCAGAGTCTTTTCCAATGAGTCAACTCTTTGCATGAGGTGGCCAAAGTACTGGAGTTTCAGCTTCAGCATCATTCCTTCCAAAGACATCCCAGGGCTGATCTCCTTCAGAATGGACTGGTTGGATCTCCTTGCAGTCCAAGGGACTCTCAAGAGTCTTCTCCAACACCACAGTTCAAAAGCATCAATCCTTTGGTGCTCAGCTTTCTTCACAGTCCAACTCTCGCATCCAAACAAGACTACTGGAAAAACCATAGCCTTGACTAGACGGACCTTTGTTGGCAAAGTAATGTCTCTGCTTTTCAATATGCTGTCTAGGTTGGTCATAACTTTTCTTCCAAGGAGTAAGCGTCTTAATTTCATGGCTGCAGTCACCATCTGCAGTAGTTTTGGAGCCCAGAAAGATAAAGTCTGACACTGTTTCCACTGTTTCCCTCTCTATTGCCTATGAAGTGATGGGACCAAATGCCATGATCTTCGTTTTCTGAACGTTGAGCTTTAAGCCAACTTCTTCACTCTCCTCTTTCACTTTCATCAAGAGGCTTTTTAGTTCCTCTTCACTTTCTGCCTTAAGGGTGGTGTCATCTGCATATCTGAGGTTATTGATATTTCTCCCGGCAATCTTGATTCCAGCTTGTGCTTCTTCCAGCCCAGCGTTTCTCATGATGTACTCTGCATATAAGTTAAATAAGCAGGGTGACAATATACAGCCTTGACGTACTCCTTTTCCTATTTGGAACCAGTCTGTTGTTCCATGTCCAGTTCTAACTGTTGCTTCCTGACCTGCATACAGGTTTCTCAAGAGACAGGTCAGGTGGTCTGGTATTCCTATCTCTTTCAGAATTTTCCACAGTTTATTGTGATCCAAACAGTCAAACGCTTTGGCATAGTCAATAAAGCAGATGTTTTTCTGGAACTTTTGCTTTTTCGATGATCCAGCAGATGTTGGCAAGGCTCTAAATTACAAGTCCATCTACCTCATTAGGACTGACTCAAATGGGTTCCTTTTTATGGCTGAGTAATATTTCATTATATATATGTACCACTGTGTCTTTATCCATTCATCTGTTGATGGACATCTAGGTTGCCTCCATGTCCTAGGTATTGTAAATAGTGCTGCAATGAACATTGGGGTACATGTGTCTTTTTCAGTTTTGGGTTTTCTCAGGGCATATGCCTAGTAGTGGGACTGCTGGGTCATATGCTAGTTTTATTCCTATAAAATTGTAGATTTTTATCCTGTGGAGATGTATATAATTTCTGGACAGTTGAAAAAAAATCCAAATATTACAGTTTAGAGCCCTAATAGCCCACTTTTAGTCATCTAATCTAGCAATCACAGCCTAAGACTGCCTATCTAAACACCTAGTCTCTCAAATACTCTTTGGACACATTTTAACCTCTTACTGATTCCTTCACTAATTAATGAGTTGAATAAAATCTTTGATGTGTTAATTTTACATTTGCACGACAGGTACAATTTTGCTACAGTGGCGCCTAGGAAGGGTCCACGCTTTTAATAAATTTCGGAATTCTAACAATGAGAGCAACAAAAAAAACACACAATCTTTCTCCACCCAGTGTTCCCCAATATCTGCCACTTTTTCCCACTTTTTTTTCTTATAGAGAGAGCTTTGTCAGTTTTCCACGTTTGCTGTCTTATTTCTTTTCCTCCCGTACGCCCTCCCATTCTAGGCTCAAAATACAATAATTCAGTTTCTAGACAGTTGTGGGATGGATTGTGCTCCCCCTAGACCCCATTATCCCAACAACCAAATTATATGTTCCTAATTCCTGGAACCTATGAATGTCACCTTATTTGGAAACAGGTCTTAGCAGATGTAATCAATTTAAAATGAGGTCATACTGGATTAGGACAAATCCTAATCCAGTGTCTGGTGTCCTTATAAAAAGAGGGAAAGTTGGACAGGGATACAGACATAGGGAAAATACCACGCAACTTCAGAGGCACAGACTGGAACGATGCAAAGGGATTCCAAAGACTGCAACTCCCAGAAGCTAGAAGGAGCAAGGAAGGGCCCTCACCTAGAGCCTTCAGAGACAGCACATGGCCCAGCCGATACCTGACTTTCCGAAGTTCAGCCTGCACAACTGTAAGACAATAAATTTCTGTTGCTTGAAGCCGTCTAAATTTGTGGTGATCTGTTATGGCAGCACCAGGAAGCACAGACCTACCTTCCCAATGGGACTATTCACTAAAGCGGTCAGTTTACGAGCTGCCAAGTCAACAGATATTTTGCCATCCTTATCATCTGTGACCTTTCCACAGCATCTGGTATTGCTGGCTTTTCCTTCCCTCCCACCTTCCTTCCTTCCTTATCGGCCCTCCCTCCTTCTTAGAACTCTTCTTCCCCAACTTAGTTCTTCTTTAAACTCTCTAATTGCCACTTCTCCAGCATCTTAGCTGACATCTTTTGACTACAGATGACTGACTCTGCGGTTCTCCAGCTCTTTCCCCTCTCTCTGTATGCTGCCAGGGCCATCTCTCCACCCTGACTTCAGTTACCACTAGGTGGAGAATGCTCCAAAGTTTCCAACCTTTCTCCTAATTCTCAAATCTGTCATCTACTTCTATATTAAGCATCTCCGCTCAGAAATTCCACAGTATTCAAACTCATGTACCAAGATTCAATGAGCATCTTCCATGTGCCAAGTACTGAACCAGGTGTTAGAACAAGAGAAATGACAAGGCCCTTGTCCTTACAAAATTTACAAAATAGTAAGACAGACATAGTATTAATGAATAATTTCTGGAATGTTGAGTACTGCAGGGAAGTAATGGATGTGATACAGTGTGTGCGTGCGCATGCATAGGATAAATAGCAATTAACTAGACAATTACTTGTGGATGAGGGAGGTGCTGAAAGCAGAGAGAAGACAATTCCAGAAGGAAAAAAACAGCATTTTTAACTGACCTTTGCTCTCTCAGATTTAACTGGTCATTAAGTTTTATACTTTGTTTCCTTAGTATCTCTAAATTTAGTCCCTCTGAATAAGTGCAGGCCCTTTCAAGAGTTCTCTAACGGTTCCCTCCACTTCCTTTTTTTCGTTTCCAATCCACTTGCCCACACTCCTGCCAGTTTCTTAGACTGGGTCATGCAGGTCGCTCATTTTAAAAACCTTCAACTGTTCTCAAACTCTTCGACAAGAATACAAAGTCCATTATAATCTGTCCCCTGACTCCCTTTCCCATCTCATCTCAACTTTTCCCACAAACTCTCTGCCCCCGCTCTGGGACGATGGGCTCTCAGGTAACTCCCCCATGCTCCACCCACTCTCTCCTCTGCACTTCTCAGCTCTGCCAACAATAATGTCCTTACTCCTCAGAGCCACCTGGCAAATACCTACTCAGTGTTCTCTTGGGAAACCTTTCTGAAAGTCCAGGTCTTTCTCTCCATTTCCATTATTAAAATCTCTTTATTGAATGTGCTTAATTATGCATATTTATGTCGGTTTGCCACACCAGCTGTAGAACTCTGCTAGGCAGGCAAGGTATTCTGTTTGCCTGGGTAGCCACAGACATAGAAACAAGGCGCACTGGGTTCTTAACATATGCTGCCGAATTTAGAAAATAATGAACTCAAAACACAAGGGTAGGCACAATGGTAGATAAGTGATACAACAGAAAGTACACAGGCCTGGGCATCAGACAGACTTTCCAATGTAAATTCTAGCTATGCCAACTTCTGAGGTGATCCTAGCACTTAACCTCTACATCCTCAACTATACATGGGAATAATACCACCCATCTCCCAAGGTAACTGTGAGGGCTTGGTAAGAACTTACATAAAGTGCAGTGGATTCTATAAATGTGAACAATCTCTCTGAAGATGATGTCTACATATCTAGTACCCTCCCTTCTTTCTGGGAACTACTCTGTAGTTTGCAACAGTTTTCATATGACCACATGCCCCCTGGTTAGCTAACTGGTCCAAGGGTGGGTACTGACTCACACTGGGCCCATCTGAGGCCAACTTACCCTGCCCTCCCATTTCCTGCCCTTGTATGTCAGGGAAACCCCAGAATCTCTCTAGTGCTGAGGCCATAAGCCTTGAGGATTGCCAGCAGCCATGATCTGCTACATACAGAGAAAGCCTGACTGTAACAAGACAGAGCCCTTGGTGTCTGAGGTCTGGCTGCATCTCTGCTTTTCTCAGAGCTTAGTCTGGCTAAGTCCTTAAGAAGATTCCGCAAACTACCTCAAAATGCTCCCCAAAATTACCTTTTACTTTAAGCATGTGTAATTTTCAGTTCCCTATAACCCTCCTAACTAAAACACTCTTCCTCCACCCATGCAACAGAATGTCTCACATCCAGACCTATAAAGTTAGCATCTAGGATAAAAAGAGTAACCAGAAATAGTTCATGCTTGGAAGAGAGAGAGGAACCATGAAGCTGAAAATGATCTGAGGGTGGAGATCAAAGAAAGTTGAAGTCTATCAACAGGTAGGAAGTTGGAGAAAGGGGAGGCCAAAAGCGAGGGGCCAAAACCTGTATTAAGGTCTCAGTGGGCTGCAGGCCAAGTAAGGATATTTCACATGAACAATCACACCCTGCTCTCTCATTTCTTCACTACACGGCCTGACCCCTTCACTAAGCTAGGGGTGGAACTTTCCTATACAGTAAGTGTAGGGAAAATGGGAAGAAGGACCAGAAGGATGGAGAAGCACTGGATCTCAACAGAAAGCCAACACTTGAAAATGGAAATCTTAACTGTAGAGTAGGGAAAGAGAAACAAAATTTTCATTCACATGTTGTTTTACTCACTGAACCAAAATTTAGCAACTGCCTAGATTTGGTCACAGCCTCATGCATTCTACAGAGGTGAGCTATACATTAAAAAAAAAACACTGAGCGTGACATGCCTAGTATTAATATTTAAACCCATATATGTCTGACTCCAACATCTCTATACTTTCAAACTCCATCCAAGTTAAAAAATAATGAAGACAAAGAAACCTCTCGGGTTTAAAAGAAAAAAAAAAAAAAAAAACTCACAGTTGAAAAGACACTTTCAGAAGAGCAGAAGCTAGACTGCAAGGAAATCATCACAAAATTTTCATTCACATGTTGTTTTACTCACTGAACCAAAATTTAGCAACTGCCTAGATTTGGTCACAGCCTCATGCATTCTACAGAGGTGAGTTATACATTAAAAAAAAAAACACTGAGCGTGACATGCCTAGTATTAATATTTAAACCCATATATGTCTGACTCCAACATCTCTACACTTTCAAACTCCATCCAAGTTAAAAAATAATGAAGACAAAGAAACCTCATGGGTTTAAAAGAAAAAAAAAAAAAAAACTCACAGTTGAAAAGACACTTTCAGAAGAGCAGAAGCTAGACTGCAAGGAAATCATCATTTAACAAATATGTGTGCTAGACACTAAGAAAATGTACAGCACAAATTTAGTCTACTTGTTAGTTGGTCATTGAAAAAAAGGAGAAATATAAGCTGCGGGCAAAGCAACCAGTTGAAAGAAAAGATGTATATATAAGCCAGTGGCGTCTTGACTGTGTTTCCAGATACACGGTTAAGAAGCACCATGGAAGTTTAAATTCTACTAAAAGCACAACTTATATTCCCCAATAAAGCAGGGTTCTGGACAAGGTGGAAGAGATGATTTGAGGAAGAAGAAAAGGCGAGGCAGGAGGTAGTTTTACTTGCAGGGATGAAGAACAGGACAAGGGTTTAGGACAAGGCAGGTCAGTCATGATGCTGTGGCTGAGCAGAAATCCCATGGGAGGTTCGACCAATGGTCCTTACCTGAGGCAGATCTAGTCACAAAGGTCACACGCCTTTCTCCAGCAACCCTGAGCTATTCAGAACAAGAGAAAGCGGTGGGGACTGGCATGTGGGCCAGGTTTAGGATCTATCCAGGACATGGGGAAAAGCATCAATGGGATGATGGACCTGGGCTGAGACAGGTGATCCAGAAATGGGCAAAGGGACTGGGTAGAAGCAGAGGTAGCTAAGGGTGATGTCACTGCTAATATCACATAGGTACAAAGGCTTCAGTCTGCCCTGCAGTGGAAGTCCTCCACAATCTTGTCCCCACTGACTTTTCCAGCCTGTTTCGCATTACTTTCCTCTGACACCAGATTAGTGAAGCTACCTGAATGTGCTCCAGGAATTTCAGCCAGCAAAGAAAAAGGAGGCAGGCAACAACTAGAACCAAAACTAGGGAGTTTTATAAAGCTGGGGGTGACTATTCAAATCAAAATCTGAATGAGAGAGCAAAGGAGTGCACCTCACTGGCTTTCATTGATTTTGGCTTAGCACAGCTCTTAAAGACCAACTTATTTGACAGGGCAACACAGCAGTGTTCTCTAAATAGCAGCCGTGGCTTTGTTCAGAGTTCCAGTTGAGGGGGGACTCCTCTCATTACGAAAGCAAAAGAGTCTAACTCCTGGGAAGAGGGTGGCTGGGAGAACACTGGGCATAATGTCAGGCCCTGTGCAAGCAGGTTAAGGTTCAAGAAAAGGCTCTATTTCCATGGAACTCAGAAGCCCAGGCTCTGAGGGAATCAGACAAAGGACAACAGTGTGAAGGACATGCAGGTGCCCAGAGACTAATGAATAACATGCTTGGGGCAGCAAATTCACCGCAGAAATGAGTTCTGAATTTTTTTTTTTTTTTGGCCCGGCTGAGTGGTTTGTGGAATTTTAGTTCCCTGACCAGGGCCTGAACCCAGGCCCTTGGCAATGAAAGCACCATGTCCTAACCACTGGACCATCAGGGAGTTACCCTAAATTCACATTTTTGAATGACGGACATCATGGTAAGTATTAGAATTTAGAAAGTGAATAAAACTCTGCCAGATATAAATATTTAATATACATTGTGATTAATGACTGAACAGAAAAAACTAGGAATTACCATCTGGAGATGAGTGCATGTGGTGACAAGAGAACTCTTCTCAGAGAGGATGATACTGAGGAAGATTTGAAGGATGATAAGAGGTTACTGCTTCCCGGGGGGCTTAATGGTAAAGAGTCTGCCTCCCAAGCAGGACACATGGGTTCAATCCCTGGGTCGGGAAGATCCCCTGGAGAAGTAAACGGCAACCCACTCCAGTATTCTTGCCTGGGAAATCTCATAGACAGAGGAGCCTGGCGGGCTACAGTCCATGGGGTCACAAAGAGTTGGACACGACTCAGCAACTAAATAACAAGGAGGTGACCAAGCAGATAAGGAAAGGGGCTCTTTCTCTTCAAGTAGAGAAAATGATACATGTAAAGAGATCAGTAGAGAGAACAAGGTAAAACAGGATCAAATTACATATGAGAGGAATAAAAATCTCAGTTTTACACAGAACTATATATATATATATATATATATATATATATATATAAAGGGTGAGGGATGAGATAAAGTCAGAGAAGGAAGGGAGGGGCCAGATTCTGAAAAAATATATATAAAACGCAAAGGACTCCTCTCGCTATAAAAGCACAGGAGTCTAGATACTGGGAAGATGGTAGATTTTATCTTAGGTGGTAAAGGGGCTACTGGACATACTACGGAAGTATTAACAGAGCTCCAAGAGGGCAGTGCCCCAGTGCACAGAACCATAGCCCTCAGAAAAGAACCAACAAATATTTGCCCAAATATGGGGCAAGAGTGCAGGGTATGGGGCTTGCGGAGGAAGCAGTGGGCCAGGGCCAGAGGCTGAGGCATGCTACTCACCACAGCAGGGCTGGCTTTGACACTCACAAGTTTCCTGACTCCTTGCTACTCTGATGCTGTGATCTTTACTCCTTAAATGTCACTCATCCCTGTGAACTAGGAATCTACTGACCCTAACAGCTGATCTGCTTAAAACCATTTTATCAGCAAGGTTTCTCCTACTTCCCTAGGCACTGTGAGCTTACCCTCCTTTTCAAACTCACAGCACTGTGCAACTTTCCCTGACTATTTACACATACGCTCCAACTCGAAGATGATTATTACCCCAACTAGACTGCAGGATCCCTGAAGACAATGACAGTATTTTACTCGTTCATAACTATCTTGGGGCTGTGTTAACATATGTGCACACACCCTGGGAGTTTATAGTTGGAACTCTCTCATGCTGAGAGTTGATCCCAAGCAATTAAGTCCTGACTGCAAACTCCCAGAAACTGTACTCCACAGAAGCAAGGAACGCTGAGCCTCCTCTCCTTAGAAAGCAGTTGAGGGACTGTGCATCTTGGGGTCTTTCCAGTAACTCAAGCAGCTAGCCAAAGATCTTCTTCCAACTACGTACCTTCAGAGTGCAGGTGGATCTAGCAGGCCATGCTTTAGCAGCCTGTTAAGATCATTCCATTATCCGTCTGCTTCAGTGGACACTGGCATTCATTAAGTTCTAGTTTATGTGACTATTTGTATTTTTTTGTACTAATAGAGTATACTGATTCAATCCACATAAGGACCTGGAAAATTAGCATTATGTGGGTTTCTAAACTAATCGTTTGAACTGACATACTTTCTTAAAGATCCTATCGTAAACGAAGAATTTAATCAAATGGATTAAAGAAAATAATGTAATAGCAGTTTTTGAACAATATAGTAATTACTTCATAAAGAATAAATGTCCTGTGAAAAAATTTTTAATTTCAAAATTTTTGTCTTGCCATATTTTCAAAGTAGCCTTCTGTTTACTAAATCAGCCTATATTAATTTTAACACGTATGTTTGCAGAACATAACACCACACTACTAAGATTACAACCACATAAGATTATGTAGGTGTGTGAACATGGACTAGAAAGGAAGATGAAGTAAAGTGAAGTGAAAGTCGCTCAGTCATGTCCGACTCTTTGCGACCCCATGAACTATACAGTTCATGGAATTCTCCAGGCCAGAATACTGGGAAAGGAGTATACTCCAGGGAAAGGAGTGGGTAGCCTTTCCCTTCTCCAGGGGATCTTCCCAACCCAGGGATTGAACCCCAGTCTCCTGCATTGCAGGTGGATTCTTTACCACCTAAGCCACAAAGGAAGCCCAACAAAAATTATAAATTGATAGATTAGAGGTAAGACTGTAATTATTAGTTAAATTTTTGGTTTTGAGTAATTGTTATATAACTGTTATCTGTATGATATTTTTAAAATAAATAAAGTGCTAAGGCCATAAGGTTGTTATAAAACAAACAATCTGTGAGCCACACAAGAAAAACTGCCAAGTGGTCTCACTTCCTATATCAACAATCACATTTAGCAAATATCACTCCCTCTACAAAGCTTTTCCTGATCTATATAGTTTCATGTTATCAGTCCACATCCTTCCAACTAGTCAAGAAGTGGAAGTGAAAACCATCTATTTGCATGCATTTAATTAATACCTAGGATTACCACCTGAAGTATACTAGAAAGAACTTGAAGTGACTGGAGCAGAGAGAAAGAGTGTGTGTGTTGGTCTTTTAGAATGAAACTTAAATGTTCACACAGAACTATTCATTATTTCCAGAACAAAATAAAGTTTCCTCTCTGTTGATAACATTGGGAAATCTACCTAAAAATCATTAACCTGTAATTTTACAATTAATTTTTAATTTACAAGCTTTTAAAATATGGATTTTAAATTTGATCATTAACACATGGAATATGTGCTATATTTCTAATCTCCACTATGCAAAATTCATCAGAAATAGAGAAGAAAAAGCATGCTTTGATTTTTGCCTCTCAAAAAAACTATATATAAGAGCCCTAGTGTTAGTTGCTCAGCTATGTCTGACTCTTTGCAACCCCATGGACTGTAGACCTCCAGCCTCCTCTGTTCATGGAGTTTTCAAGGCTAGAATACAGGAGTGGGTTGCCGTGACCTCCTCCAAGGGATCTTCCAGACCCAGGTATTAAACTTACGTCTCCTGCATTGCAGGCAGATTCTTTACTGTTTGAGCCACGAGGGAAGAACTTAAGAGCCCTAATGTTTCATCAGACCAAAAATAATTAATTAGGTTAATTCTAAATTAACCTAATGTCAATATTAGTAATAATTATAAATGTTCTTTGCACTGGGACGTGTTCATTTCCAACAATTCACAAATACTGCTCAAAAACTATTTCCCTGCATCACAAGCAAATAAAGGCACTACTGACAGACTGTACATTTTTTTCTCACATTAGTTCAAAAATCATTGTGAAACTGAATGATTCTTTTTAAAAAAGAATTTGACAGATTTATTAAATTAGCTAACAAAAATAATTACTTTCATGAATATTTTCTATTCATAGGCATAAAGAAGTCAGTCTCAATGGATTTTTAAAATTTATTCCCCTGATATTTTACCACATTCAAATAACATTCTAATCTACGGGCTTCCTTGGTGGCGCAGTGAATAAGATTCTGCCTGCCAATGCAGGGGTCATGGGTTCAATCCCTGCCTGGTCTGTGGAGCAACTAAGTGTGCGTGCCACAACTACTGAAGCCCGAGCCCCCTAGAGCCTGTGCTCCACAGTAAGAGAAGCCACCGCAAAGAGAAGCCCATGCACCGCAACTACAGAAAGCTGCACAAAAGCAATGAAGGCTCAGCGCAGCCAAAATGAAAAAAATTCTAACCCAGAAGGTAGGCAAACCTTCTATGACACAAATGAGGAAGCTGAGCTTTTGAGATGAGGCGACACAAATTCCTACAGTCATAATGTAAACCAAAGACTTAAATTCATTCAGTTGCGGAACTTCCTATTAAGTAAATTTATTACAGTAACAAATAGGCAATCAGCATAAGTTCCACCAATTTAAGTTTTTTAGAGAGACATACACTTTATAGGTAAATAATGCTTTCCATAAAAACAAGAAAGCCTTTGAAGATGAACTTAATATCAAACTCAGAACTCAAGATACACAAATATAAGCCATGTCTAAAACAGCATCATAGTCAAACAGATGTGAATAAACAGAAATTACAAATATATTAATGAAGTAAGATTAAATACATCTCTGTTGTGAAAGGTTGACAAGTTTTCAGACCAATGACAAATTTTATTCTAGACCAAATAAAAAGAAAAAAAAACATTTGGTCAGCAGAAAATCTGCTGAAGAATGGCATTAATGTGTGGCATTAACTGGAATGAGTGTAGCATCTTCCACTTCAAAATGAGGTCTGAAAGATTAAAAGAAAAAAATCCTGAAATACATTTCTACCTCAAAATACATATTAAATGCATTTCTACCTAGGATGGCTAAGGAAAAAAAAAAATCTGTATATCACAAAACACTTTCTCACAGCTTACTTTTATTGTAATTTGCAGAACACTGGAAAATGCATAAAGAACTTACTTACAACTCTACCATCGAAAGACAACTTTTATCATTTTATTATCTCCTTCCAATCTTATTATAAAGACTTCTGATAGAGTAAAAACTCCAGCTTGTAACTTAACATTACAATATAGTAGACATCCCCATTAGAAAAAATTCTATAAGCATCTTAAAGCACTGCTTCTCATTTCAAAGTCAGACTTCCTTCCAGGTTATGTGAAGAATCCCAGTGGACCCTAAAGCACATCTGTTAAGACCGGTAACATGGACGGCACCACAGACTGCATCCGGATCCGCTGAGTAAGAAATACAATTTTTTAAAAATTGGGGAATTCAAATGCCATACAATTTCTGGGTTTTCAGGTGATGTATACCTAAATGACCCTTACTTTATCAATTTAGTAAGCTCATGATAACAATGATAATCAGTTATAGCTGTTTGTACTTTACCCTTTGCCAGACTCCTATGTACTAGCATTTCATTTTTATCAAGCTAAGAAACAGGCATATACTCATATCACTGATGTAGAAAACTGAGGTACAAACAACTTAAGTGATTTTACAAAATTTACCCAATCAACTTGGGAGAACTAGAAATCAGGTCTTTTAAATTATCAGGATCATTTCTATTTGTGTTAATCTATACAGATGTTTTTATAAACATGACACTGTGAAAGAGAACCAGATACCCTAGTTGTTAAAATGCTTGGTAAAAACTAAAATTAAAAAAAAAAAAGGTAATGTTGCATGTTTAATTAGGCCAGGCTTGAGAAACTCTAAAAACAAGGCAATTGTCTCATTTGCAGAGGAGACATTTAATCAGTTATAAACTATTCAAAGATCTTTTTTTTTAAACATGACATAAACACGTTCAGATTCTGAAATAAGTAAAAGTGGTCAGAGTATCCTGCTTATGTAGTTATACTTTGTATCAACATAACTTATTTTATGGGTGTCTCAGTTTCCTTATGTTTGAAATGGGATAACAATACTTAACTCAGAGGGCTGTGGTGAGGATTAAATGAGTTAATAGATGTAAATCACTAAGGGTTGTCACAAAATAAGACCCATTCAATCAGTGTTAGCCATATGTTAATATAATCCTGTTTTGCTTTTTCTTTCTACCAGGAGGAAAATAGAAGCATAGGTTCTAAAACTTTAATGAAGGAAAGGAATTTCACTCTAATTTATTAAGTGCTGATGTTCAAGAATTCGATTAAGAAGATGATCTAACTGAAACCTGAATGCTGCCTAGAGCTGAAAGAGGTCAGTTTACCAAATACATTGTTTCCATTTACATTATATTTCCACATGCCTGTAAAAGTTTTAGCATCTTCACAATGACCTGCTTAAGACCATGATTCCATACTCTACTGAAAACTACATGAAAGCAACATTAAGCTGGACTTAAACGTGGAGATCAACCTAAAAACAAACAAACAAATATCTTCCAAGTGTTAAGTAACAATCCAGTTCTTATCTCTCTCAGTGTAATAAAATGGAAATTCAATGGAGAAATGTGTTCAATAATTTGATGTCAAATTGTTTTCAAAATTGCTGTTCAATGCCTGAAAAAAGTACTAAAAGGGGGAAGAAATCAGCCCAGCATTCTCTTTCAACTATGATTATTAAGTAAATAGCTTTATACGCTCTGGAATACGTTCTCGAAGGACTGTAGTAAGAAAGAAGTTTTGTCACTTTCTGTAAGGGCTTGCCCATTTAATACGGATCGCTCCGTCTGGGCAATAGAGCACGCTGCCTTGGGTCCCAGACGCAGAGTCTGACCCAAACAATCTATCTAGACCACCATCCTGAATAGGCAGGGGTTGCAAAGGGCATGTTCTAAATCCAAGACTCAAAGATAACCAGAATAAACTCTATTCGATTTTGAACTTGACACTTTCACAAAAGATAATCGTCGTCAACTCCCTTCAATGGATTTAAGATGCTATTCAATTACCTGGCCGTTTTACTCTGTCCATCCATCCACTTAGCTTAACATTAGACAGCGCATCTCCAAAACCTCTCCTTTTCCTCACAAATACTTTCCCCAGAACAATCCAATGCCCAAAGGAGGTCTTCATAGCAAGGTCTCACTTCCCTCTTTTCAAAAAAAAAATGAATGGGCTCCCCCAAAAGTAAAGCCTCGCCAACTTGGGGAAAAACAGCCTGCCAAGCTTTGCAATTCAACCCAGCGAGTGCGGGACCAGGTCTGGCGAGGCACCGAAGCGCACAACTACCCTGCGCGTCTGCAGATTCCGTAACGACCCGGACACCCTGCGCCCCAGAGGCTCCCACGGCGCCCCCACGGCCCCCGGGGCCCCGCGCGCAGCGCACTCCTTGGGAAGAACTCACCTTGCTGGGCTCCGGCGTCCTCGAGCAGCAGGAGCAGGATAAGTAAGAGGAGGAGGAACAGAGGCCTGGGGAAGGAGGTGGAGGAGGAGTTGGAGCGAAAAGGGAGGGGGTAGGAGCGGGAGAGGGGGAACGCGGCCCGGGCGGGGGCGGCGACCGCGGCCCGGACTAGGAAACGTTGAGGGCTGTGCCCGGCTCTCACCACCGCCCGGCTCGCCATCGCGGCGGCCGGCAGTCCGCCTGCATAGTGCGGCCGCCCCGGGGCCGCGGCACCGGGCGAGGAGGCAAAAGCAGCGGCGGGAGAGCAAGAGGCAGCGCGCGCTTCGCCCCACGCCGCCCGCACTCCGCGAAACCTCCTTCTTCTTCGTCCCTTCCCTCCGCTCCCCTCCCCGGGACCCCAGGCCGGAGCGCTAGGGAGGGGAGGGAGAGAAATGGGGTGCTCGAGCCGCGGAGGACAGCTGGGGCGACGCGCCTCCAGAGCCGCGTTCAGCAATCCGACCCCTGCCCACCGCGCTCGTCCTGGGCTCGGGCTGGCTGGCAGGCAGGCCGGCCGCCCGCTCCCTCGCGCTCCCTCTCGCGCGTGCTGGCCACGCCTTCACAGCCCACCCCGGCCAATCCCCGGGCAGCTCTGGTCCGTCTCCCTCTGTGCCACCCAATCAACACTCGTTCGCCTCGGTCGACCCGTTAGCTCCCCGGCCCACTCCTCGATCTCCACCGCCCCTCATCTCTCTCCTCCAATCCCCTGCGGCCTTGGGAAGCGTCCCACCCGCCTCCCCCAAAACGGGTTCCGCCCCCAAACTCTAGCCCCCGACAGCCCCCGCCCTACCCGCGCGCCTGTTATTGTTGGGACTTCAGCCCAAGCTGATCCCGGAGAGGCGGTTGCTTGCTCTGGTCAATGACTTCCGGGACTTCCCCTAGCCCGCTCTCCCTGCTGCTCTGGCCCAACTTGCTCATTGCTCCTCCCACGTCGCACATCAGGCCACTGGAAGGGGTGGGAAACCTGGATTCTGGATGATTTTAGCTGGGAGCTGAGTCTGAGGGACTTTTTTTTCCTCAATAGCAGAGCATTTTTTTAAAAATTAAAATTACATCCAGTTGTTGCAGCAACTCCCAGTTACAATAACAGATACAGTGTTCAGTGTAAGATATATATGTATTTACTGTTTCCTATGCCTTTTACTATGTTAATGTGGGCCGGAGGATGGCCGGAAAAAAAAAGTATATGACAAGATCCATGCCCCTAAAGCAATTTAAACCTGACTTCCTAACATTCACTAAGCCATTCTACCAAGACTTGGTGGTCACCTGCTGTGTACCTGCAAACGTACAAGTTGTGGGATTTGCAGTCATAATACAGAAATCTTCCAAGATCTTGTGTTGGGATAGAGATGGAAATGCATCATGAAAATCAGAATAAAATAAATACTAACTAGAGTCGCGAGTAATCAGATGGAGGCTGTTAAGAAGATGGAGTAACCAAAAGAAAAAAAAAAAGAGAGAGAGAACAGGCTTTGGGAAAGGGGAAAGCAAAGGACTAGGCAGAACTGGTTTTAGGAGAAAGATGCCATTTAGGATGTTTTTCTTATCTCTCCTCACTTTTCTTTGGAACTCTGCATTCAGATGGGTATATCTTTCCTTTTCCCCTTTGGCTTTCGCTTCTGTTTTTTTCCTCAGCTTTCTGTAAGGCCTCCTCAGACAAACATTTTGCCTTTTTGCATTTCTTCCTCTTGGGAATGGTGTTACTCACCGCCTCCTGTATAATGTCACAAACCTCCTTCCATAGCTCTTCAGGCACTCTATCAGAGCTAATCCCTTGAATCTATTTGTCACTTTCACTGCATAGTCATAAGGGATTTGATTTAGGTCATACCTGAATGGTCTAGTGGTTTTCCATACTTTTTTCAATTTAAGTCTGAATTTGGCAATAAGGAGTTCACGATCTCAGCCACAGTCGGCTCCCAGTCTTGTTCTTGCTGACTGCATAGAGCTTCCCATCTTTGGCTGCAAAGAATATAATCAATCTTCTTGATTTCTGTGTTGACCATCTGGTGGTGTCCATGTGTAGAGTCTTCTCTTGTGTTGTTGGAAGAAGGTGTTTACTATGAGCAGTGCATTCTCTTGGCAAAACTCTGTTAGCCTTTGCCCTGCTATATTCGGTACTCCAAGGCCAAATTTGCCTGATCATTGCATGCAAGATGGGCACAATAAAGGACAAAAATGGTATGGACCTAACAGAAGCAGAAGATATTAAGAAGAGGTGGCAAGCATACACAGAACTATACAAAATAGATCTTCACAACCCAGATAATCACAAAGGTGTGATCACTCACCTAGAGCCAGACATCCTGAAATTCAAAGTCAAATGGGCCTTAGGAAGCATCACTACAAACAAAGCTAGTGGAGGTGATGGAATTCCAGTTGAGCTATTTCAAATCCTAAAAGATGGTGCTGGGAAAGTGTTGCACTCAATATGCTTCAAATTTGAAAAACTCAGCAGTGGCCACAGGACTGGAAAAGGTCAGTTTTCCTTTCAGCCCCAAAGAAAGGCAATGCCAAAGAATGCTCAAACTACTGCACAATTGTACTCATCTCACACACTAGTAAAGTAATGCTCAAAATTCTCCAAGCCAGGCCTCAACAGTATGTGAACCATGAACTTCCAAATGTTCAAGCTGGATTTAGAAAAGGCAGAGAAACCAGAGATCAAATTGCCAACATCTGTTGGATCATTGAAAAAGCAAGAGAGCTCCAGAAAAACATCTACTTCTGCTTTATTGACTATGCCAAAGCCTTTGACTGTGTGGATCACAATAAACTGTGGAAAATTCTTCAAGAGATGGGACTACCAGACTACCTGACTTGCCTTTTGAGAAATTTGTATGCAGGTCAGGAAGCAACAGGAAGCAACAGTTAGAACTGGACATGGAACAGTCCAAATAGGGACTGGACTGGTCCCAAACAGGGAAAGGAGTACATCAAGGCTGTATATTGTCACCCTGCTTATTTAACTTATATGCAGAGTATGTCATGAGAAACGCTGGGCTGGATGAAGCATAAGCTGGAATCAAGATTGCTGGGAGAAATATCAATAACTTCAGAAATGCAGATGACACCACCCTTATGGCAGAAAGCAAAGAAGAAATAAAGAGCCTCTTGATGAAAGTGAAAGAGGAGAGTGAAAAATTTGGCTTAAAGCTCAACATTCAGAAAACTAAGATCATGGCATCTGGTCCCATCACTTCATGGCAAATAGATGGGGAAACAGTGGAAACAGTGACAGACTTTATTTTTTAAGGCTCCAAGATCACTGCAGATGGTGACTGCAGCCATGAAACTAAAACACGCTACTTATGACCAACCTAGACGGCATATTAAAAAGCAGAGATGTTACTTTACCAACAAAGGTCCCTAGTCAAAGCTATGGTTTTTCCAGTAGTCATGTATGGATGTGAGAGTTGGACTATAAAGAAAACTGAATGCCAAAGAATTAATGCTTTTGAACTGTGGTGTCAGAGAAGACTCTTAAGAGTCCCTTGGACTGCAAGGAGATCCAACCAGTCCATCCTAAAGGAAATCAGTCCTGAATATTCATTGGAAGGACAGATGCTGAAGCTGAAACTCCAATACCTTGGCCACCCGATGCAAATAACTGACTCATTTAAAAAGACCCTGATGCTGGGAAATATTGAAGGCGGGAGGAGAAAGGGATAACAGAGGATGAGATGATTGGATGGCATCACCGACTCAATGGACATGAGTTTGAGTAAACTGCTCTGGGAGTTGGTAATGGACAGGGAATCCTGGCATGCTGCAGTCCATGGGGTCACAAAGAGTCGGACATGACTGAGTTACTGAACTGACTAACTGGGATGTTTTTAACATGGGACCCTAAAGACAGATGGTGTCATTAAAAAACTGGAAAGGTGAATTAGGTTGTATGAGAGAGCGAGTCAGTTTTGGACATACTGGACTTCCATTATGGTCCAGTGTTTAAGAATCCACCTGCCAATGCAGGGGACATGGGTTCATTCCTTGGTCCAGGAAAATTCCATATGCCTCGGAACAACTAAGCCTGTGTGAGACCACTGAGCCTGTGTGCCTCAGCTACTGAAGACTGCCTACCTAGAGCCCGTGCTCCATAACAAGAGAAGCCACCATAATTAGAAGCCCGTGCATTGCAACTGGAGAGTAGCCCCAGCTTGCTGAACCTAGAGAAAGCCTGAGTGCAGTATCAAAGACCCAGTACAGCAATAAATAAATAAATAAAAATTCTGGACATACTGAACTTGGGATGTTCACTCAGCTAGTACATAATGTTATATAACAGGCAGGTTAACATTTTAGTCTAAAGCTCAGGTTGAGGAATACCTTGAAGTTATGGGTGAGGGTCATAAGACTAAGATCCTCAAATGAAAATCTGAGAATTCAAAAGGACTTTGGAGGTCATCTTTTTCAATTCTCCTGCTAACCCCTCATACACTAAAACCCTTCCACCAGTTTTTATTCAATTAGCATTTATTGAATGCCTATAAAACCCGACTGTGCTTAAGGCCTAACATGGACAGTAAGCAAACAAAGTTCAGTCAAAGGAGCCAACATTGTATGGGGGAGGCAAACATATAAAGAAATTTGTTGCTATCAGTGCCATGTTGGAAGTATGGACTGATGACCCAATATCAAATGGAAGGAGTTCAAGGAACCCGTCATGGCAAGGATGAACCTCTACCAAGTCCTGAATGAGAAGACAAAGTGAGGAAGGTGGTCTCAGGCCAGCTATAAAGTAGGCTGGCCCACAGACCCCATGGCAAATGGCGCTGATGGAGCTGAATGAGGTTAACTACTGCTGACTTAGTGGGAGCAACTGGAGACTAGTGTGGAAAAGTGGGTAGGGACAAGATCTACAAGAGAATGAGATGGTTGGATGGCATCACTGACTCGATGGACATGAGTTTGAGCAGGCTTCAGGAGTTGGTGATGGACAAGGAAGCCTGGCATTGCAAAGAGTCAGACACGACTGAGCGACTGAACTGAACTGAACTGAAGAAGTCAGAATTTTATTCTGTAGTATTGAGAAGCAACCGAAGGATTCTAAGAAAGAGTGACATTATCAAATCTTTACTTTAGAAAGCTCAACCGGATAGGTAGGTGAGGAATGGACTGGAGGAAGAGAGACTGTGGAGACAGGAAGAGCCAGTGCAGAGACTAGCCCCATGATCTGTGTGATTAAAGGGAGTGATGGTGGGTCTGAACAGCAATTCCAGTGGGCTTTGGAAAGGGGAGAGTTTTCAAGGAATGTTTATGAATGTTTTACTGCCTCAATATGGTGAGTAAGGAGGAGTTGAAGAAGATGCTCAGGTTTCTAAGTAGAAGGCAGTGCCTATCACACAGCAAGGGAAACTGGTTGGATGAGAATGTAGAAGACAAGGCTATGAGTTCAGTACGGGGACAGTTGAATATGTACTGATGTGACAGGCAATCAGTCATGTGCTAAGACTTCCAGGTATTGCCGTTCTCTCTGAGACAACCCGTCTTGTTTGTTGGACAACTCCTTTCATCAGGCATTGAGAGATAACCTTGAGGTCACAGAGGTGGTGGACAGAGCAAGATTTTATGAATCTCAGGATGGTGTTCTACTGACTACACAGAGCTGCACCAGAGGCAGAGTCTTCCTCTGTGAGCTAACAGGTTAGAGAAGCCTTCCTGGAACAGGGAAGCTGGGCTGTAGGTGCCTCGACTTCTTGTTATCATAGGATGAAAAGATCCTGGCAACACATACCTACATATACCTAGCACAAGAGGTAGGAGCACTTACATTCTTCATCTCTTTTTTTCATCCCTGTTTTACAGACTATCTGGAATTTTAAAGGGTTATTAAAAGTGGAGAATAGAGAGCTAAAGAGGTTCTAACTGAGGTCAATGGCAGGAAGGGGATGAGGGGGAAAGGAGCAACTCAGAGTTATATAGAGAGAGGTGAAATCAAAATATCTTGATGACTGAGATCATTGAACAACTTCAGTATGTATTCTTATGCTTCCATTTCCTGGGATTTAGGAAATACAGAGTACAGAACTCTGGCTGAAGAACATCTGTGGAGGCCCCATTACTGTCTGAATGAGGGAACTGTAAGCAGAGCAAGTAGGTAGAAATTCTCTCTGCCTCTGTTCTCTTCTCACTTCTGAACATTGTTATTCTACTAAGTTTGCAAAAATGACCACAAAAGACCACACTGAGAGGGCCAGAATCTTGGAACACCTCACACCAGTAGAGTATAACAGATACTCATTTCTAGGACAATGCCTGGGGAGGGTAGAATTCTAGTTTATATGAGGTTTCTCACTGCCTGCATGTTACTCAGGCCAATTTTGTCATCTTCCTCATCTCTGGGGCTTGGTGTGTGTGGGGGTGGGGGTGGGGGTGGGGGGTTGACATCTGCTGAGGCATTACTTGTCCAGGACTATTAACACGCATGACTCAGATGGCTGGGCTAGATTAGAACTGAGGATTCTAAGCAGGACCCAGAGTAGATGGTTCTGGAGGAGGGCCATCATCTGAGCAACCCCTGGAAGCTAAAGTGCTTCCACAAAGGAGACCCTGGTCCAAGCTCCTTCCTACAGAGTCTCAAAAAGGCATGTACTTAAGGGGTTCCCATGGGGACAAGACCAACATAGAAAACACATACCGAGTAATTAATGCCTTCACGACACAGGAGCTCACTGACAACGCACTAGGACTTGTAGCAGTCACGGTGACTCTGTTCATGGACTGGTAAGTGAATGAATACTTTGGATGGAGGCTCTGGGAAAAGGCATGCATGGGGTAGTTGTATATGAAATATAAGAAAACTGAAATATATATCATTTTAATATATTTATGTTTGTTTAATCCATGTTAAGAAATTTAAAAATAAGTAGAGTCTCACCTTAAATTTTAATTCCAAGACCTTACTCCCCTTTTTTGTCCTCTCTCTGTTCCTCTCATTCTTTCTTCCTTAATTGATAAGTGGAGGAATAGTGAAAATGAAATTGACCTGTAGAGAAAAGGAGAAATATGAAAACAGAGGTAACATACCACTATTTCTGCTTTCAAATGAATCCCAGATCAGCCACTTCTAAGGAAATAAGATGGAGGAAAAGAAGCTGGGGGCTGGTGTATTTGCTTCTGACTGTACCAGAACATCTGGGTTTTAATGGCATGATACAGTAAGAATCCTTGGCACCATCATTGCTATTAAATGTCTGTTATGCATTAATAAAACAGAAGAGGCTCATTTAATATGGCATTTATACTGGAAACCTTGGGATGATGATATGTAATGAATCACTGGTGGGTTTTATCAGTGAATGTGTATTTCTGGCAGGATAACAGAAAGAGAGAACAAACGAGAATTTACTTTTGTGATCTTCTAGAGGAATGGGAGAAAGAGAATGTGGCAGTTCTAGGGAAATATTTCAAACTTCAAAGACCAGAGCCCTAAGATCTGGTTACTGTTTTCACAGGAGCATTTTCTCTGTCCTGTTGACTGTTTGGACAAATGTTTACAACCAAGATGGTTGCTAAATGTCTGAATTCTGCTGAGGAGACTTTCTTCATTTCCACAGAAGGAAGTGGTTTGGATACATTTTTCTCCCTCTCTTGTAAGTTTCTTTCAGTGAGCCTTGTCAGTCAAATGTAGCGCTCAGGTTTATTGCTCCAATTTCCTTAATATGTATAAATTATTTCTTTAGGTATTTATTTGTTATAGCAAATATAAGTGTTGGGAACCTAATTTATTATAGAAGATATTGAATTTCTACTGGTAGATAAAGAGGTTAAATATTTTTTCTTGTCCTATTTCAGCAACATGATTAACCATGATAATTTTCCATTTGCCTCTTCCTCTATTACAAGCATCTCTCTCTTTCCCCACCCTACCCTCCTTGTTTTTTCTAGGAACATAAGAAATTTAACCAATTCACTTTCTTGGGGGTCAAAAGAAGAAGGCTTCAGCTTGGTATTTTATCTCTAATGGAAGCTGCAAAGGATTTGTGTACACACTGACCTCCATAAGAGCAATATCATGCCTAGAAATTAGAGAATTAATTACACATGCATGGTTAGCAGAGAAGTGAAAATTGAAGAGTGAACATACCAGAGTACTGGCAATAATATGATTTAGGTATGTAGTAGCTGCACGCCTCCCCCTGAATTCTTTCCTCTGGGACCTTGGCTGGCAACGCAGCCCAGAATTAAATAGACAAAGATGAAATGCTGTTTGGCTTCTGAGAAATTGAGTTGTTTCATGAGCTCATGGAAAACTATAACCAGATAGTTCTATCCAACTGAAAAGTGCTGTCTAGCCTCCAGCAAGGCTCCTGGCCTCTTTAGGTGTCAGTTTCCTTGTCTGGAACAGAAGATATTTAGATATCAGTATATGCATCTGTCTGGGTGAGTGCTCAGTTGTGTCCGACTCTTTGTGACCCCATGGACTATAACGTGCCAAAGCTCCTCTGTCCATGGGATTTCCCAGGCAAGAATATCGGAGCATGTTGCCATTTCCTTCTCCAGAGGATCTTCCTGAGCCAGGGATCGAACCATCTTCGCTTACATCTCCTGGATCGGCAGGCAGATTCTTAAACACCTCACCACTTCATTTGGAGCTTCCGCTCCAAATTTTTGCATGATTCTTTTCTAATTTGTATTTCCTATAGGGTCCATGGGATTCCCTGGTGGCTCAGAGGGTAAAGCATCTGCCTGCAATGTGGGAGACCTGAATTTGATCCCTGGGTCGGGAAGATCCCTTGGAGAAGAAAATGGCAACCCACTCCAGTATTCTTGCCTGGAAAATCCCATAGACGGAAGAGGAGCCTGGCAGGCTACAATCCATGGAGTTGCAGAGATGGACACAACTGAGCGACTTCACTTCATAGGGTCCGTAGTAATAGGATGCATGCTTGCATGCTAAGTCGCTTCAGCCATGTCCAACTCTTTGCAACTCTCTGGACTGCAGACCACCAGGCTCCTCTATCTGTGGAATTCTCCAGGCAAGAAAACTGGAGTGGGTTGCCATGCCCTCCTCCAGGGGGTCTTCTTGGATATATGCATAAATTTAGACAATTCTTCCAAATTCTCATTGTCTGCTGCTCCCTTTCATCTCACAGCCAGATTCTAAATCCTTAATCCCTATATCACTTCCTATTATAGAAGGGAGAGGAAACTGATGACTACAGAATTCCTATCTGTGAAAGCATTGTTTGTGCTGAGCAGGAGTGGCTTTACAGGAGTTGCTTCACACACCCTCACCCTGCCCAGCAGTGCCTTATAAACAGGGGCTGGATGAAGAGTTTCAGTTCTGTTCTGTGAAAGGAGCAGATGGGACCTTGGAGGGGGAGGGGACCTTATCAGGAAGGAGATGGGGGAGGTCAGAGGAGATAAAGCTGGCCTGCAATTTGAATGGAAGCTGGAGTTGAGGAAAGGCGAGAAACAGTGCAAATTCCCCAGTGATTGGAATGCTAAGATTGTTTGTGGCATATGCCACTCCCACCCCTCTTCCTCCCAAATTCTTCATTAAGTTTGCTCTAGTCACAGCCTAGACCGGGTGAAACTCTGAGAAAAGGGGAGTTGTACACAAGTTGTGTAGGGGACAATCAGGTTGTAGAGTTTATTGATTCTATATGGAAAAGGAGGGATGCTTCCTTAAGAGGTGAAATGACAGCAGAGATCAAAAATTCAGAGAAATCAGAAAACTCCTAGAACCAGAGGCCCGGAGAAACCGAACCCTCTGTGCCACTCACCATTTCTTAACAAGAGACTCAGATTCCATCCCTAAGTACGTCAGGATATTTGAACTATTTTAAGTATTAAAGGACGACGTGATTGTTGCAAGCTAGAAGATTTGGAATCATCCAGGTAGCTGACATCTGTTATACTAGGACAAGTGAATAATAATAACAATAATTCTACTTTTTATTTTCTAAGATTCAAGAGAATAGAATTAGAGATTGTTTTTAATGTGCATATTCTTTCAACGATTCCTTTTGGATCTTTAAATTTAATTTAGATCCTTTAAATGTAATAAGTCAGTAAAATAGGAAGCAGTATTTTCAACAATCAGCCTTTAGAGATTCAGTGTGTAAAACGAATACCTAAGGCTTTTAAAACAAATAAGTATATCATCTCCTTCATATCACATTCACAGACTAGCTAATGTTAGCCTGCCTTTCAGTACAATAAGGTATAAATGAGATGCAAAATATACATTTTCATTTAAATTGATTTTTTTATTTGGGGCATTCTATTAACCATAGTTTGTGAAATGACAGACTGTAGACTAAAAGGAAATAACATATTGTTCAGATTAACCTGACTTGCCATGAGCTTCTGCATTAATCATCAGGTTTTAACACCAATAGAAGTCATGCTTTACATTTGACTGACATACACTATCATTTTGCTCCTAGTTAACATACTGCACAAAAGTGATAATGTGAGGGATTTTTCTGAAGGATTGATTGCAGACCAAGATAACTCCTAGGAGGGGAAAAAGGCAGAATATAATTTCCCTTGCTTGGCTAATTTCTTTTTTTAATCTTGAAGGACAGTACATGCCTAGTGCTCACAGAATTTTGAATAAATAAAATTATTTTCTCATCATATATCTGGCATTATATACTGGTAATCCCTTTAAATCAGAGCTTAGTTTCCATTTGTAGGTCTGAAAATATGTAGATTCATTTTTGATAAATATAGTCAGTATATTTGATACTACTGATGACTAAAATGGAGGGTGAGAGAAGACCTTGATAAAAGATATAAATTATTGTCACAAAAAGTCACATAGTAACAAAAAATCATGGATTTCCTATTTGCCTAGGTGTCATTTGCAAGATGCTCAGATATTAACAACAGTTCCACCTTATAACAAAATTTAACTATTTGTTTAGCTGCTTGATTTGAAACAGTAAAAGTGATTTTATTTCCCCCAAATCAAATACCAGACAAAGCAATTCAGGATTCAATTTGGTCTTTTTATCACATGTTATTATACACATATACAAAAATAAGATTAACAAAGTACTTCCTATCATAATGTAAATATATCCATTCACTCTAGATACTGTTAGATGTCACATATGCATAAAATTAATTAAAGCACCTACAAAATAATATCCCCAACAGAGAGCCACGCAATATGTATATAATTCAATTGAACTTCTCTACAAGTTAACCAACTCTTAATAGCCATACATACATGCTTATGGCAGCTGTCAGTTTAGAGAAATTATAGTTGTGCATGGCCCAGAATAAAATCTTTTAATACCATCTATGTCCTAATGGAAAACAAAATTAAACAAATGAGCTGTGTTTAAAGATACATTAAAATATTACACTCAGATACTTCTCTGGTGGTACAGGGGATAAGAATCTGCCTGCTGATGCAGGGGACATGGGTTCGATCCCTGGTCTGGGAAGATCCCACATGCTGTGGAGCAACTAAGTTCATGTGCCACAACTCCTAAGCCCACATGCCCTAGAGCCCGTGCTCCGCAGTAAGAGAAGCCACTGCAATGAGAAGACCATGCTCTGAAATGAAGAGTAGCCCTCACTCACTGCAACTAGAGAAAGCCTGTGGGCAGCAACAAAGACCCAGCACAACTAAAAATAAAATATAAATACATTAATTAAGAAAATATTATACTCAAATCCTATCTGTCATCACATATTCTCTCCTGAAAGTTAGTTTCCAACATTTATGTCCGTATACTATGTGCGCAAAACATTTAAGCTCTTCTTTACCTTTCAAGATTTTTTTCCTGGTCCTAGAATCATTTTCATAGTTGTGAATTTCATTCTATTCCATCATGTGACATTATCCCCACCTTTATTTTCCCAAACCAAATTAATCCAAGAGGTGGCTAACATCCGTGAAAGATAGAGTAACCTTTAAATATCTTTCTTTAAAAATTATCTTCATGGCCTTCATGTAGCCAATAAATGATAAGAAAACTGTATTTAGGAGAAGACAGTGTGAATTGTCTCTGATGATATCTTGAGAATGTAAAATATCCTTGAAAAAAAAAATGTAAAGAAACTCAGAATTCCACACTTACCCAGTGAATGTTCATTTTTTTCTCTAACAGATTTCCAAATTAATTTAAAACAAGCTGCATAAAAATTATGACATAATTTTCTGGACTGCAGAATCAATGAGTTGCTCTCCTGAGATGGTGAGTACCAACTAAGTCACCTGATTCTGAGAGCCCACTCTTGGAAACCTGTGGTCTCTTTTGAGTAGTGATGGGAAAAATACTGAGAACCACTGGGCTAGAAGATTCAGTTCTGACAACCAGGCAGTTTGAGTTCATTTGGGTCTCTGACTTTTTCAGATTTACAGTTAAAAATCCTTTTTATGTCTGTTTCTGCCAAGCTTATGTCCCTTCCAAGCTGTATATCTTCCATATTCCTTCTCCTTTTCTATGAGTCTAAAAGAAAACACTTTGATCCATTAATGGAATGTAGTTGACCCAATGCCCTCTCTGTCACAATGTTGATTTACAGCCGCCAGGAGCAACGGGCAGCAAGCCAGGCTGCAGACAGTGACTAAACCCCAACAACAGGTCAGATGCGGTGCTTGCTTAATGGGCCCCTCTGTCTCCAGTGAGCAGCCCGCCTGTCACAGTGGGTGCAGCTTTCTCATGGTAGGAATTAGTTGCACACATTTTCCTGCCTCCAGGATTTGTCAGAAGGCTGTCTATGACCAGGATGAGCCACTGAAGAATCATGCTCTAATACTGGGTCCCCTCCTGTGTGTGGGGAACCTGGCCAGAAGGGGAAGGGCAGGGCACTCACGTTTAGTGAGCATCTACCTCTGCTAGGTATTTGACACATGTGATGTTACTGATGTTTTCTGGCATCTCAGTGAAGTTTAATTATTCACACATGAAAACACTGGTTCAGTGATTAGGAAAGGACTCAGCAGGGTTGAGATTCCAGGCCTGCCTCACATGAGCAATGATCGTGTTTTTTCAGCCTAACCACACTGCCTCCATATTATTCTGAGAAATGCTTATGTCACTCAGTAACCTAGACGTTTTACAAAACCTGCTACCAACAGGCAACGAATACCTAATAAAAGTGCATTTTTTGTGTTACAAAATTATCATTTGATACAAATGGTTATTTTGAAAACCATGCTAGGAGATGTCCATTTTATCTCTTGTATTTTCTAAAAGCTCATAAAATTTTTGTCTTGAGTATTTTGATAAGTACACAAGCCCAGGTCCTGGAATTGTATAGCATTGAATTTGGGGTTCAGAGAATGTACTGGCATTCTTCATCTTTGCTGAATCCCACCAGAGATCGAAGAATCTGAGAGATTAATTTCCAGTTAAAAATGGTAGATTGACCACAATGTTTATTCCCTCCTCAAAATGATGTCAAAATGATATTAAAAGAATTCGGAAAGTATTAATATATACCAATAAGGACAATGGCTAGACCTGAAAATGGAGGGGTGGTGGTGGTGATCAGTCAGTGAATGTACCTATTGATCTGCAGGTCTCTGGTGCCCTTTTGCCTTCCTACTCTCACAATTCCAAAAACCAAACCACAATGTATATCTATAAAGTAAATGAAATGCTGTGAAACTTTCTGAGATTCTGGAACATTCTCCTATGCCAGAAGTATGCTGCTTATATTTTGTCTTGGGCCCATTGAAGGTCTCTTGAGGTAGGCTTGGTCAGTGGGTATTTTCATCTCATATCTCTGGAAGTCCCAACATTCTGTTTGCATTTTAACAGCTACTTACTAGATAGGCAAGAGCACGAACTGACTTGGTGCCAAGCTAATTGTCAAGCTCTTTTGCAGTGAGCCAGTTTGGCAACATAAAACTGTAAATTTTATAGTGAACCATATGATAATTTTGTCATAAACTGGGTTCTGAAGGCATTTCTTTTCAACCACCAGTGTGTATTAAGTCACTTCAATAGTGTCTGATTCCTTGCGACCCCATGGACTCTAGCCCATGAAGCTCCTTTGTCCATGGGATTTCCCAGGCAAGAATACTGGAGTGGGTTGCCATTTCCTTCTCCAATAGATCTTCCTAACCCAGGGATTGAACCTGCTCTCTTGTATCTCTTGCATTGGCAGGTGGGTTCTTTATCACTAGCGCCACCTGGGAAGTTCCAACTTCCAGTAAATCTTAGAATAACCCTTTACCACCATAACCCCAAACATGAGAAACAATTGCTCTGCCGAAAGTCATGCTTGTGTCTCTACTTTGCTTCACTTCTTCCCCTCCTCCATGCTTTCAGCTGCTTTGCTACATCCACTTGCGTGAAGTCCACCTACAATGGACTTGGTACAAACTATTAAGAGTAACTGGAAATCACAAATATTGCTTTACACTGTTGGACTTTCTTAGCTTAGGTTAAAGGTTTTACAGAATCCCTTCTGGAGCTTAATTTTTCCCCTCAAATCTTACTGTAAAGTGAGCCATAGACCATTCCTTTAATATCACGTGATCTTAAGATCCAGGCTTAACTGTGAATGTTGTTCCACATACATGCTTACATTTTAAGTAACTAGAGTATTTGCTGCTAGAGATCATGGAATATTTTATATTAATTTTAGTGTCTCTTGACAATAGACAGCACCATAGTGGTTTTCAATACATTTTTGATGCATTAATAATGTATCAATGAAAGAACCGTGAGTTGTTTTTTTTTTTGCTCAGAAAAATTGTCTTCTTTTTTAGATTTTATGTGCCACCCTTCTATTTCCAGATTTTGCCAGTACCTTCTGTCCTAAAACCCATGTTACAGGATAAAAATAAAAAATAAACCCCTATTTAGCAAAGTCTGTATATTTAGGTTTCTGTTATTTGCAGCCATATGCACTCTTAACTGGAGAAGGCAATGGCACCCCACTCCAGTACTCTTGCCTGGAAAATCCCATGGACAGAGGAGCCTGCTGGGCTGCAGTCCATGGGGTCGCTAAGAGTTGGACATGACTGAGCGACTTCACTTTCACTTTTCACTTTCATGCATTGGAGAAGGAAATGGCAACCCACTCCAGTGTTCTTGCCTGGAGAATCCCAGGGACGGGGGAGCCTGGTGGGCTGCCGTCTATGGGGTCGCACAGAGTAGGACACGACTGAAGCAACTTAGCAGCAGCAGCAGCACTCTTAACTGATGTGTATGTGTGGGGGGAGGGATGTACCACACTCCTGCTGAAACAAATCATTAAGCAGGTCAATAATGAACATGTTCTAGGAGGAATTTGTATTGAAAAGGCTTTGCTGTAAATTGGCCTAACAGTCACTTTCATGGATGCTGAGTATGAAATTGGAAAAGAATAGGTGTGTGTATACGTATAACTGCATCACTTTGCTGGGCACCTGAAACTAACACAGCATGGTTAATCAACTATGGTGGTGGTTTAGTCGCTAGGTTATGTCTGACTCTTGCGACCCCATGGACCATATCCTGCCAGGCTCCTCTGTCCATGGGATTCTCCAGGCAAGAATACTGGAATGGGTTGCTATTTCCTTCTCCAGGGGATCTTCTCGACCCAGTGATCGAACCAGGTCTCCTGCACTGCGGCAGATTCTTTACAGACTGAGCTATGAGGGAAACCCTTAATCAACTATGAAGTATGAAGTGAAAGTTGCTCAGTCGTGTCTGACTCTGCCACCCCATGGAATATGCAGTCCATGGAATTCTCCAGACCAGAATATTGGAGTTGGTAGCCTTTCCCTTCTCCAGGGGATCTTGCCAACCCAGGGATTGAACCCACGTCTCCTGCATTGCAGGCAGATTCTTTACCAGTTGAGCCACCAGGGAAGCCCAGAGATGTCTGGCAAGCATACAAATACATGTGATAAAAAGTGGAGTCCAGTGCCTACCATGAAATGGGTGTAGATGCAGTGGGTAAAGACTTTGCATTTTGTTGGGGAGATCTGGAAAGCTTCATAGAAGAGGCCTTGAAGATGAACTAGATTTCAGTAGGTTGAAAGGTTAGGATATGATCAGAGAAGAGAACGGTGTAGACAAAGGCATGAACGTGGGAACATGGAAAGTATGATCTTAAATGTTACTAGCTACCATACAAACTATACTATTTTTTCCCAACTCCTGATAACTGTCAAAATAACATTTTAGATCACTGAGATGCTGCATTTATGTTTTAATTCAGCTACCACTGACCCTTTTGTCAGAGAAAAAATTTATTTCTCTGTTTAGTTCTAGCAACAAAAGGATGAACTGAGGACATTGTGAATTGGTGGTATTAATTAAACAAATTCTTCATTTTTACCCTCTCTCTGTGATAGAGTTTGGAATATACTAGTACCATATTTATTTTCCATGATTTTTTGGAAGTTGCTGTTTTTAACGACCTCAGGATTATAATAAATGCAATCTCCTTGACTATCTTTGCCCACCCTGTAATGGGTGATGATCTTTAACTGGACTCCTTCTCAAGCAAAAGAACATTCTACAAAGGAACTGATAGGGCCTGTGTACTGATAAGAATGTGTATTTTGTGAATTTTTCCACAGTGTGGGAGAATCCTTAGTGAATCTTTATTCACCACTTTAACTCCTATATTTTTAAAATCAAGTCTCTGATATACTTTGTTCCTTGATGGTGGGATGGAGAGATTACCTTTCTTCAAGGTTGCCAAGTAATTAATACCATGGACTTCTTGGCACATAATCGGAGCCAACCATCTGAATGATTGAACACACTGTAGGGTTTTCAGCAAAGAAATGTAATTAATTAAAAGTGTGCGTAACAAAAATTATATTCTCTGTGGGCACAAGGAAGCTGGAATAATGCTACTCTGAAGCTGCCACATGCACATTGTGTATTGTTCAACTCTAGACAGTGACATTCGCAGCATAGTCTAGGGAATGGCACCCTTGTTGCTGGGTGGTGCACAGCCGCCAAGGCCATACAAGGCAGCCCGGGCCATTCTTTGGTTGTCTTTTGTTGTGCTGACTGTAGCTGAAGGAGTCTCTTGCCAAGTTTCCCTGTATATTTTGCCGTTCCTGCAGCTCTTACTTTTCTTGGAGCTTTGGCAGTGGGATCTGTTGGCAGCTCTGTTATCCTAGGCCGTCTTTGCCTGTGTCCTTGAGTTCCTAGACAACCTTGAAAACTGACATGCATATACCCACAGTCTTTGATGGGCCTTTAATGGGGATATTTTCTCTGTTACCATTTTTTCCCCTCCTTCCGGTTGCCAAGGTCTTCCCCTGCCTGTGACTTTTTGCTTCTAAGAGAACCATATTTTGTTTTTGTGTCCTTTTATGAGGGTGACTATATCATATACAGCCTAACTGAGAACACTTTAAAATATTTCATATGGTCATCCTAATACAAGGACACAAAGACCAAACATGATTCTCTAAGAAGGAGCTATTGATAATGACACTGGGATAACAAATATAAACTGGGACTATCCTGAGCACCCTGGGGTGTCTGATCACCTGCCCTTCTCTCTCTCTAAGCTGATATGCAGCAGGTTCACACCTTAAAGAGTAGGAGCTATGTGTGGGATATTTCTGGGCTTCCCTGGTGGCTCAGATGGTAAAGAATCCACCTTCGATGCGGGAGACCTGGATTTGATCCCTGGGTGGGAAGATCCCTTGGAGGAGGGCAAGGCATCCCACTCCAGCATTCTTGCCTGAAGAATCACCATGGACAGAGGAGCCTGGCGGACTATAGTCCATGTGGTTGCAGAGTCCGACATGACTGAGCGACTAAGAACAGCACATGGGATATTTCTGTTCAGTGAATCATTAGACAAAGCACCTTCACCATTAGCACCGCTCCCAGGACTCCAGACCTCCCTCCAGCATCTCAACAGCATGGCTTTGGCATGGCCAGAGGCCTATAGGGCACTTGCTTGCTTGCTAAGTCACTTCAGTCGTGTCCAACTCTGTGCGACCCCATAGACGGCAGCCCACCAGGCTCCCCCCATCCCTGGGATTCTCCAGGCAAGAAGACTGGAGTGGGTTGCCATTTCCTTCTCCAGTGCATGAAAGTGAAAAGTGAAAGTGAAGTCGCTCAGTCGTGTCCAACCCTCAGCGACCCCATGGACTGCAGCCTTCCAGGCTCCTCCATCCATGGGATTTTCCAGGCAAGAGTACTGGAGTGGGGTACCATTGCCTTCTCCGTATACCAGGCCTAAGGTTTGCGTGTGCTATGATTATTAAACATAATCATAAACAGTTATTAAACACCTTGCTATTATGCCAATTCTTTTACCAGCTCCCTAGTCTCCCTTTCTCTTACTTTGTCATCTATCAACCTAGTCTCAGGACTGTGAAGATACCCACAGTCTATTTTTCTGTTTCATCTCTATTATACTTGTATGTCACATTCAATTTTGTAGCTGTTATTTATACTTATCATAAATAGCAAGATATTTATTTAAGAGAGGAAGGTATTAGATTTTGTTATCAACATTACTGAATTGCAGGGTATTTATGGTTTCTTCAAGCAAGGAGCTTTGAAAGGAGAGTTCTGTCTCTTCTCATAATCACAGCATTGTAAAAAGATTGTTTCTGTGTGTGAATCCCCTCCCCTGGCTGGAATGTGGAGAAGACAATTGGTCTCCATGAATAGGATTAAGAAAACCAAAGGAGAGTTTCAGAGAGTTAGGGCTAAGAAGAGGGAAGAAAAAGATTGTGTTGTTTTGCTCAAAAATCACATGGCAAATATTTCGGATTACTAGGTCAAGTTAAGGCTTTGTGAGAAGTAGAGGAAAAAAAAAAAGAAATTTTGTGACTGGTGAAAAAAAAGTTTCTTTTTTGAGAGCATCAACTATGAAACTTGGATGAAATTCCCCATATGGCAATTGTGAATTGAAGGGTGAGTTCTGGATCAAGAACCAATGTTTTCATGGCTTTATATAAATGTGAGACCTGAAATATTTAAAATGCTAATAGGCATTTAGCAAAGACTTCTTTGAAAATTTGGTATCTTTTTGGTCATGTCCAGAACTGAGATAGAGACAGGTGTAAGGGGAGCATAGAAAGTCTCACAGTGTGGAGACATATAGAAAGAGCATGTGACCCAGAGTCAAGTGAAAAATATGGGTTCAAATCCCAGCTCTGCCCCTTGCTAACCAACCTCTCTGAACAGTGACTCTTTCACCTTCAGTTCTGTTCAGTTCAGTTCAGTCACTCAGTCGTGTCTGACTCTTTGCAACCCCATGAATCGCAGCATGCCAGGCCTCCCTGTCCATCACCAACTCCCAGAGTTCACTCAGATGCACGTCCATCAAGTCAGTGATGCCATCCAGCCATCTCATCCTCTGTCATCCCCTTCTCCTCCAGCCCCCAATCCCTCCCAGCATCAGAGTCTTTTCCAATGAGTCAACTCTTTGCATGAGGTGGCCAAAGTAGTGGAGTTTCAGCCTTAGCATCATTCCTTCCAAAGAAATCCCAGGGCTGATCTCTTTCACCTTAGAACAAGGCAGATAATACTTTTTCTATCATGTTGTCAAGATTTTACAACTTAATGTACAAAAACTGCCGACTAGCATGCCTGCTGCTGCTGCTGCTGCTGCTAAGTCGCTTCAGTCATGTCCGACTCTGTGTGACCCCATAGACGGCAGCCCACCAGGCTCCCCCGTCCCTGGGATTCTCCAGGCAAGAACACTGGAGTGGGTTGCCATTTCCTCCTCCAATGCATGAAAGTGAAAAGTGAAAGTGAAGTCGCTCAGTCGTGTCCGACCCTCAGTGGCCCCATGGATTGCAGCCTTCCAGCCTCCTCCGTCCACGGGATTTTCCAGTCAAGAGTACTGGAGTGGGGTGCCATTGCCTCTCCGACTAGCATGCCTACTCCATAGTAAATGCTTAATAAATTCGTGTCTTAGAATGTGGGCTATTTTAATGCAGAATGTAGGTACTAAGGTACTTGATTTTTAATAAAGAATTTAAGGCAGAGAGAAAGGAAGGATAAATGTGACCTGAAAATTGGATAAACCTCCATGTGTGGAGGGTCTATGGAATGTGTGGAGAGGTGAAGAAATACACACAGTGAGGGAAGGAGAAAGAAGGAAACTGGCAATCCTGGAGGTGTTGATTTTATATATCAGGTTAAGACAGGTGACATAGTGATACCAATATAGGAAATGCAAGAGATGTGTGTTCCATCCCTGGGTTGGGAAGATCCGCTGGAGAAGGAAATGGCAACCCGCTCCAGTATTGTTGCCTGGAGAATCCCATGGACAGAGGAGCCTGGAGAGCTATAGTCCATGGGGTCGCCAAGAGTCGGACTCAACTGAGAGAATGTGCATTCACACACACAAGACCAAAGAACTTCCTGGCATACACATGATGCCTTTGCTTTTCTGGAGGTCAGAGGGAAAACTGTAGCAATTTCTGGCTGAAGAGACTGAAGAAAGTTCTAGTGCTAGCATGACTGCAGCACAGGGTCGGTATTTTGCTGAGAAGTTCATAACCTTGAGGTCTGTAGGCTCCTAGAGGAGGTGTATGGAGAAGGCAATGGCACACCACTCCACTACTCTTGCCTGGAAAATCCCATGGATAGAGGAGCCTGGTAGGCTGCAGTCCATGGGGTTGCTAAGAGTCGGACACGACCGAACGACTTCACTTTCACTTTTCACTTTCATGCATTGGAGGAGGAAATGGCAACCCACTCCAGTGTTATTGCCTGGAGAATCCCAGGGACAGGGGAGCCGGGTGGGCTGCCGTCTATGGGGTTGCACAGAGTTAGACATGACTGAAGCGACTTAGCAGAGGAGGTATAAGTGTGCTTCAGGAGGCCCTGTGAACCCCTCTGAAGCTATGGGAAAATCTTGGTAGATATTTGTGTCCTGGGAAACAGGCTCCATCATGTTCTTTGGATTCAACAAGAGCCGTCCTGGGAGTTAACTCCCACAGTCTATGGTTCCCCACTGTGTAGCAATGATATAGTTTTGGAAACTAATATCTGCTCTAGGGAGGTGTGCTTGATCTAAGGATAACCCCACATCTTCGCAATACTTGGTTTAAATTAGAGAGAATAGAAAAATAAACCTGATGTACCCATCACTGAGTGTTTTTCCTGACTTTTGAGAGAGAAAAACTGCTCTTTGACTAAAGGCACAGTCAGGGGAAGCATGTGACCAGCCTACAACTATGAAGGGATGAGTCTGACACTGTGGACGGAAGCACAGAGAAATGGAAAGAACTAAAGCCCTCATGACTTCAGTAAGCCCTGGTCCAACCATTTCCTGAAGCCTGACCTCCATCTGGACTTCCCTCCTGTTACTGATAAATGTTATGTAAGTGACCTTGGGTAGGGTTTTCTGTTACTTTTAAACAGTCATAGCTGAATGGAGATAGTGACCCCCAAAGCTGAGAGCCAGTTGTTTACGCTACATTAAAAGAAGAATCATAGAGAATGCTTAAATGAACTGTTTCATGGTTAAAACCATTTCAGTATAACTGGATAATGATGTCTTTCTTTACTTCATCTACAGAGGTGAAATAATTTGTGCTTTTCACTTTAATATGAGTGCCCTTGAACCCTTCTATAATGGTAGTGGGAAGAAGGAGCACTATCACATAGATGGAGGTGGTAGTGTGAAACTTAGGGAGTGTGCGTGGGGGAGGGCCTTTTAATTATGCAGTGTATACACTTATGCTTTCACGATAGTTTAGAAAAAGTCATATACATAAGAAATGTAATCAGGAAGGTCTGTGATGCAACTGTCTCAAGGCATCACTGGGCATGGAGCTGTCTGCTTTCAATCTTGATCCACAGTGCTCTTTGCTAGCCTTTTATCCTGGAGGTAACTCTTCTGCTTTGGTGCCATCGGTAATTGGATGGTCTCTGGGCACCAACCTAGTCTGTGTGCTTCACTTGCTTTACAATCTACAGAGACACAACTAAACCCTAACTTTAGTGGAGGACTATCCTCCCTGTACCCTTCTCATATCCACTCCTCATCCACACTGAAGAACCCTGGATTGGCACATCACCTTGCTTTTCTCTCTAGTGCACACTTACTTAAACCCCATATTCTACTTCCAGCTGCTCTCTATACCACTATAGGTCATGGAAGACTTGGGAAGATGAGGAGGGTAATCTATGGCCCTCCCACGGCTAGATCACAAAAAATGAAAGTGAAAGTCGCTCAGTCCTGTCCAACTGTTTCCAACTCCAGGGACTATAGCATCCCAGGCTCCTCTGTCCATGGAATTCTCTGGGCCAGAATACTGGAGTGGGTAGCTGTTCACTTCTCCAGGGAATCTTCCCAATCCAGGAATCGAACCCAGGTCTTCCACATTGAAGGCAGATTCTTTACTGTCTGAGCCACCAGGAAGCCCAGATGGCACCAGATTGCAAAAGGAGGGTAATTTATGGCCCTCTCGTGGCTATATCGCAAAAGAGTCAGGTATGACTTGGCAACTAAACAACAATAACAATACGGCTGTTAATAATATAATGTCAATGGCAAGATTTGCTATCTCTATAGCCTCTTCCATAATTCTGTGAAGTTGACTCTTCTAACACTCTAGACAGAAAGTTAGGTGAATGTCTACTTTACTCTCAGAACTCAAACTTAAAGGAAAATCTAAGGGAAATTCTGTGGGTCTATCCTTACTGCTATCCTGTTTGCATTTTTATCAATTCGATTAATAAATAGAAATCATAGTACTCTAGTCTACAGATGACACAATGCTGGGAGAAACAGCCAAACACAAAATATCTGAAAACCCTTGTCTAGTGCTTACTATATCCGTTCTTCTATCTACTTTACCTGTATTAGCTCATTTAATTCTTATTTCATAGATGAGGAACAAGTTACTCGCCCAAGGCCACTTAGCAAGAGAAGAGTAGAGTTGAGGTTTGAATCTAAGTGGACTGGCTCTAAAGTACATGCTCCTAGTCTTTCTGTTTTGATGCCCTCAGCATGGTGTAAGAGTTAAGCCAATAGAATGGGTATTTTAGATATGCTAAAACAAACAGCAGAATACAATAGATAAGGAAAGAGCTGATTTTACAACAGATTATATGAAAGAGGTCAAGGGTTTTTGGTTGATCATAAGCTGGATTTGAAAGGAAATAAGCTGCTTCTAAAAAGGTTAACACAACCCTAGACTTCTGACAAGGAAAAATATGATTCAGCAGAGGAAGTAAATGTTCCACTGTATTCTAACTCTGACTAATAGATTATGCTGGAATATTTCATCTATCAGGTATCAGAGTTCACGAGCAATACTATCCAACTCAAGATGTTAGCTAAAATGATGTTCAGTCCAGTGACTACTCCATGTAAAATGAGGGCATATAATAGCAGTTTTTAGATATTTGAAGAATATCTGAAGAGGTATGGTCTATGGTATGGTTAATATCTTAGCTCAAAACCAAAAGGAATCATCTAAATATTCAAAGTCTTTCACAATAGTTAGGGCTGCCTCATTAAGCAGTGAGTTCCCAGGCAATAGAAGGTTCAAAAAGTGTCTGGATGACAATTTGTTGAACATCTCATTTGTTGGAAAATAGTGTTTATTGGAATAGCATTGCAACAAAGCTGTTTTAGGAATCTGGGTTTTCTTAGGAATCTGGCTTTTCAAAGGTAATTTTTAGCCAAAAATCAGGTATCTACACAATTGTTAACTGGAAAGCATCAAATTAAGAAAGCTTTGAAGGACTCATCTTAGCATATAATAATGGGCAATATTACCATTAAATTTGAAGGAAAAATACTTAAATGAAACTCCTAAACTCCTTATCATATATTTTACAAAAATGTTGGAATCCAATTTCAAATGGATGTTTTCCTGCCACTTTAGTGTTTTTAAGTGCTTTGTCTTTGAGAAAATACTGTAATAAATAAAAGTGGGCAAGTGAAGTGGCTGAATACCCTGTCAAGATGCCCTGTCCAACGAGTGCACATGTGATGAGTGAGGAAGGGAGAAAAGGTTAATGTAATTAGAGAAATGAATTCTGGGTAGCCCCAAAGAGCATGTCTTGTGAGTCATCTACATTCACATTTCTTTGAACTTTGTCTATCCTAAGGGAGATGAAGCAATTACATAGACATAATGTGTTACCCTTTCAGTACAATGCAACCCACATTCCTCCATACATTCATCATCATCAGTGGTATTTGTGTTCAGTGCTGTCACGCAAGCTAGTTGCCAACAATTATTAAAAAGAAAACCGAAAGGTTATGCATTTAGGAGATAAAGCAAGGTTAACTTTTGAAACATGCTCTATGAAGATGTCAATCCATTAAGGGGAAAAAAATCACTAAGAAGCTCCTCAAAGATACTCCTGCATCAAGAACTATCTCCAGAGACCTACGAAGTAAATGAAGTGATTATCTGTCACTCACAATTCTCGGAAATGGAATCCACAATGGCTGTGATATAGCTGCATATGAGCTTCCCCTCACATTTTTACCTACATTCTCATTCACTGATTGTGAAAGTCTTTTTCTCTGGACTTTCTCTCATTACCTGCTTTTTTTTTCTTTAACAACAAACAAAAATACTCTAGATTTCATTACCAGAGCCACTTATGTAGGGAGCATCCTGTCTGGCACGGTGTTAATACTACCTCTCTCAACTTCTCAGGAAAAAAAGAAACTATTTTCAACACATATTTTTCCTCCTCTTACCTCCTCCCCTCCCTTTCTCTTCTTTCCTCCTTTTTTCTCTCTTTCCCTCCATTCCCTTCCTCTTACTCCTCCTCCCACTCTTCCTCCTCTTCCTCTGGAATTCATGTTTCCCTTAAAAATGAATTTTCTTCTATCCCAATTAATTTTCTCAGACTACAAATAAAATAGCACTTATACTGTGCTTGCTATGTGCCAGGCAGTTTACTAAACACAATGCATATATTGGCTCATTGGTCTTTGTTGGTCTCTCCAACCTGAGAAAGTATGCCCTATTGTTACATCTTTCAGAGAAAGAAAACCAAGGCATGGAGAGGTTGTATAATTTGGCAACAATCACATGGTAATGAGGTCTGAACACAGGCCTTGTGGTTCCAAAGTCCATGCTTGAACCAATGACACATACCCCTTCTCGAACTTTAGGGTTTTCCAGAGCATGGCTTCCTTAGAGACTGATAAAGAAGGGAACTAACATTTACTGGGTATCTAATTCATGCCAAGCACTCAACATATATTATCTAGTTAGATCTCTGCTACAGCACTTCAAGTCAGGGATTATGATCCCAGCTTTATAGACAAGGTTAAAAAAAAGCAAACTTACCTAATGTCACACTGTAAGTTACAGAAACAGATTTCTGTCTAGCTAATTCTATACATTACCTTCTTCATATTAGATTGTCACTTGTAGCCAAATATAGAGCAAGAAGCCTGTACCTGAGACCTCATCTTTGGCACTGTCTTCTCATTCTCATACCTTGACCTCTTGGGCACTCTAGAAAACTTGAGATAGTCAGTCAAGGCTTCATTTTTCTCTTAATTAGTCCTCAAGAATGTGCTCTCTTGTCTGGTAGACTTAGGCAACCTATGACCTCAGCTGGTTCTGAGTCATGCTGCTAACTCTGATCTGCATCACACACTTTTTTTTCTTTCTTTGTGGTCCTTAATCCTGAGATGGGATATCGAGAGGCAATGACTACAGAAGAACCGCATGCAGCACATTATAAGAACTATTAGGTTGAACCACATATGAAACAATGTTGCATACTTTTTATATGAAAGAAACTAATGTTTTTGTTGGTAAAATAAGTCAAATAGTGAAATTTAATATGGATCAGCATCTTATGTTTTACAATACCCATTTTTACTTCAATAATTTGTATAAAGTACAGAAAATAGACCAATTTTTAAGGAAAGCATAATACTATTGTGAAAGTATACTTGTATCAGTATGTCTAATATAATTTTATTTCTTATCTAAATCATTTTTGGTGGGCCAAGCAGCTCTGGCAGCCTAGCATTTGCCATGCTGCTAAATCTCAAAGAAATTTAAAAATACATTGAGTTTCATGAAAATTAAAATATAGCATATGTAAATTTGGGGGATCTAGTTAAAGCAGTGCTGAGAGGAAATCTATAGTGCTAGGTACCCTAGAAAAGAAGAAAAATCTCAATTGATAATCTAAATTTCCATCTTAAGAAACTAGGAAAAGAATTATAAGATACCCCCCAAGTAAGCATAGAAAGGAAATCATAAAGGAGGACATAAATAAATGAACTTGAATATAGAAAAAAGGAAAAAAATCAATGAAACAAAGACCTGATTCTTTGAAAAGATTAATAAAATTAATAAGCGTCCAATAAGATTAACAACATTGAAAAAAAGACACAAGTTACATAAATCAGGAATGAATCACTGTAACAAGGTCTATATAAGTATAGACCCTGCAGACATCAAGAGGGTAATAAGGGAATACTGCACAGAACCCTATACGCATGAACTTGACAGCTTAGTTGAACTGAACCAATTCTTCTAAAAGCACAAACTACCACAACTCATCAAATATGAAATGGACCATTTGAATAATCCTACAACAACTACAGATATTGAATTTATGATTTAGACTATCTTCTCCGCCCCTTCCCTAGGCCCAGATGATTTCATTGATAAATTCTTCCAAACATTTAAGGAGGAATGACTGCCAATTCTACACAGCCTTTTTGGAAAATAGAAGAGGGCACATTTTCCAATTCATTTTATATGGTCAGCACTAACCTGATAGCAAAACTTGGCACAGGTATTATAAGACAATAATAGTAATAATGATAACAATAGTACTAATACTATGTGACTCCTCTGCTTAGATCTGCTTCAGCTTCCTATGTAGAGGTGATAAGGAGAGGCTTATTTTATCCTATTCTTTGCAAGACACATACATTCTATGCATTCCTGATGAAGTGCTCTCCAGATGTGATTGACTATATGTGTGGCAGACCTAAACAGAATGGCTACTCTTGGGCTGATGATTAGCGTGAATGAATATATATTTAATACAAATATTTAATTAATATTTAACTTCTGTTATTGTTATAGCAATGTATTTTCCCATCAATAAGTAGTAAGAGCAAAAACTGTGCTTTTAAAATCACTGCGGTTAAAAAAAAATCAGTATGGTATGCATTCATGTTCATAACAGTATTTCTCAAAATAGCCAAAAGGTGGACATAACCCACGTGCCCACTGATGGATCAATGGATAAACAAAATGTGGCATATATATATATATATGTTGTATATATATATATATATGACAGAGTATTATTCAGCCTTAAAAAGTAAGGAAATTCTGATACATGTTACAACATGGATGAACCATGAGGATGTCATGCTAAGTAAAATAAACAGACACAAAAGGACAAATATTGTATATTTTGACTTACATGAGGTACCTAGAGAAGTCAAATTCATAGAGATGAAAAGCAGAATGGTGGCTGTCAGGGTCTAGGGGCAGATTAGGGGGAAAGTGGAAGTGAGAATGAATAGTTGTTTAAAGGGTACTGAGTTTTAGTTTTGCAAAATGAAAAGCATTCTGGAGATTGGTTGCACAACAATGTAAAATTAATTAACACTACTGAACTGTACACTTAAGAATGGTTAAGAGAGTAAATTTTATGTCTATTTTACCACAACTAGGAAAAAAACACTATTGTAAATACTATAGTATACATGCCTTTTCTTAAAGACATTTAGGATAACTTCCTTAAAGTGTTGGGGTCACATTTTAAAGTGTTTGGTGAATATTTCCGAAGTGTTCATAGAAACATGGCACCAGTTTATGCTCCTTACTATTTAGTCGCTCAGTCCTGTCTGATTCTTTAGAGACCCCGTGGACTGCAGCAAGCTAGGCTTCCCTGTGCTTCACTATCTCCCAGAGTTTGCTCAAGCTCATGTCCATTGAGTCGATGATGCCATCCAACCATCTCATCCTCTGTCACCCGCTTCTCGTCATGCCCTCAATCTTTCCTAGCATCAAGGTCTTTTCCATTGAGTTGGCTCTTGGCATCAGGTGGCCAAAGTTTTGGAGCTTCAGCTTCAGCATCTGACTCTTTGCGACCCCATGGACTGTATCCCACCAGGCTCCTCTGTTCATGAAATTTTCCAGGCAAGAATACTGGGGTGAATTGCCATTTGCTACTCCAGGGGATTGTCCCAATCCAGGGGTTGAACCTGTGCCATCTGTATTGGCAGGAGGATTCTTTACCACTGAGCCACCTGGTTTCAGCATCAGTCCTTCCAATGAATATTCAAGGTTGATTTCCTTTAGGATTGACTGGTTTGATCTCCTTGCAGTCCAAGGGACTCTTAAGAGTCTTCTCCAGCACCACAGTTCAAAAGCATCAATTATTCAGTGCTCAGCCTTCTTTATGGTCCAATTCACTGGAAAAACTATAGCTTTGATTACATGAACTTTTGTCGGCAAAGTGATGTCTCTGCTTTTTAATGTACTGTAGGTTTGTCATAGATTTTCTTCCAAAGAGCAAGCATCTTTTAATTTCATGGCTGAAGTCACTGTCCACAGTGATTTTGGAGCCCAAGAAAATAAAGTCTGTCACCATTTTCAATTTTACCCCCATCTATTTGCCATGAAGTGATGGGACTGGATGCCATGACCTTAGTTTACTGAACATTGAGTTTTAAGCCGGCCTTTTCACTCTTGCAGCTAGATGTGACAATATAGCTAAAGTCTAATAATGAGATCTAAAGATAATGGTATGTATAAATAAAAAAAGTTGTATCTAAAAGTAATGGTATGTGGAGTTTCTGGAATGTTTTCTTTAAGTAAAGGACTTGTCTTCTTTCCCCTTTGTACCTGCTGCTCAGAATGTAGATAGGGCTGATGGGTCAGCTACCATTTTGGACATCGATTTCCACGTGAAAGTCACATGAAGCATAGCAACAAATAGAAAAGCTATGAATTCTTGACATCTGGAACTGCACTGTGGGCTCTGGACTGCCTGCCTCCAGACTGTTATGTTGGAGACAAATACATTTCTAGCTCATTTTGATCTCTTTGCTCCTGAATTTATCCTTTAGCTTTAGTTTTCATTCTTTTCAGTTTTTGTCATACAGGTGAAAAATACCTTAGTTTTGTTATACACAGCTCCTTGACCACTAAGAGATAAGATTTCTGGAGTTGTTGCTACTTTTAGCTAAGCAAAGGAGAGGTACCCAGGGGGAATTTTTTCTTCTTTTCATATCTGGGATGGCATATTGCTAGGGTTTGCAATATGAAAGAGTAAATTCATTATCATTACCTTTCTCTTTAATTCAGAGACTGTCTGGAAGATAAAGTTGCTAAGATCAATAGATATTTATTTAAACACTCTATGCAATTGATACTTGGAAAGAATGCTTATATTTTGATCATCATGCTTTAGAGGATTTTAATAAGGATAAAAAACCAAGGTGTCAGATACTTCTGATTTTTTTAATAAAACAACTGCCCTGAGAAACTGGATCTAATGTCTCAAGGCAATTTAAGCCTTGTTACTCTTGTGGGATGGGTATGGGGAGGGAGCATGGTGAAACTCTGAAACCTTTGTTGATGTTTTTTAACCTGAGTGTATTATCACATGGGGGGCTTCTAAAAACACAGATTGCTAGGCCCCATGCCTCCAGGATTGACTAGCCACTTTCTAGGCAGGAAGAACAGCAAAATGAGCAACTCTGGTGACACTTGCCTCACTTTAGGCATTCTGCCACCCTTTTGGAATAACTCTGCCAACTCCAGGGACCAGGGAAAACAATTAGAAGGAAACAGAAATGGCAAGAAGGAGACTGTACTTATTTGAGGTCACTGCTTAGATTTCGTCAGGACTTTGGACTGATTTTCATCAAGTAGACTGGTTTCTGTCAAATTAAACTTTTCCTTATTCCCACAGTAGGAGCACCACGTAAAACCTAATCTCTGCTTCAGTGCATGAGGTGAAGTATTAGTCGCTTAGCCCTGTCCATATCTTTGTGACCCCATGGGCTGTAGCCCACCAGGCTCCTCTTTCCATGGAATTCTCCAGGCAAGAATACTGGAGTGTGTTGCCATTCCCCTCTCCAGGTGATCTTCCCCATTCAGGGATCAAACCCGGGTCTCCTGCATTGCAGGCAGATTCTTTATCACTGAGCCATCAGGAAGCCCTCGTTGCATACAGAGGACATTCTCCTTTTGGCATTAGGGAGCAGAGCTGCACACCCTCATCTTGTCTCCTTATAGATTAAATGATGCAACTGAATTTATATCACAGTGTCCTGGAGAACATGCAACTGCTATAGTAGATATTCCTGGCTATGTTTCAGCAACAAGAGAATTGCTTTAACTACTATTCCAGACTCCACCGATCTTTTCTGCTTTACTGTGTTTAGCATTAACTCTGAATTAGGATGTATGTGGTTGAAAATAAATGTTCAGCCACAGGATGAATTTATAGATGAGGTTTCTTAATAGTTGTTTCCTTTAACAACACTTCCTTTAAAGACATTGCACATTATCAATATTTAACTTGGTGCTTATCCACTCTAAGTATTTTGTTTACAATTACCAAGTTACTATATTGTTGTCAGTTCTATGCAAACTTTTATCAACTAAAACACATCTGAGTGGAAAGTATTCATTATCTCACTTCAAACTCTGCAGTCAGGTCAATAGCTAAAAGATAGGTGAGACATAATTGAAATTTACAGATGTGATTTATTTTCTTATGTCAGTTGGAGATCTTATTCTATGAAAAAAATAGAGAAATAAATTTGGAAAGCCATTGAAAAACTGCTCACTTTAGCAATTTTGTTTTACAATTTTTTTAAAAAAAAATCAGAGATTCAGAGAGGTTAGATAATTTATTTGCTCAAGATCATGACTAAACTCATGACTGATCCAGTACTAGAAATGGGCCTCCTAGTGCTTTGTGAAGTCAATATTAAGTGTAGTGAACTGAATCCTAGCATTTCAAAGGATGTATGAATCATTATCGGAGAAGGCAATGGCACCCCACTCCAGTACTCTTGCCTGGAAAATCCCATGGATGGAGGAGCGTGGTAGGCTGCAGTCCATGGGGTCGCTGAGGGTCGGACACGACTGAGCGACTTCACTTTCACTTTTCACTTTCATGCATTGGAGAAGGAAATGGCAACCCACTCCAGTGTCCTTGCCTGGAGAATCCCAGGGACGGGGCATCCTGGTGGGCTGCCGTCTACGGGGTCACACAGAGTCGGACACGACTGAAGTGACTCAGCAGCATGAATCATTATAATTCTCTTAGTTCTATTTTATGAGGATTTAAAAAAAAAAACAGAATATTCAAATATATTTTGAAAGAAATGCACCAGACGATTTACATACTGATGTCCTTCCAAACAGTTCATTAAAATGTCTGATTTAAAATAAGTAATATTCACTGGAAGGATTGATGCTGAAGCTCCAATACTTTGGCCACTTGATGTGAAGAGCTGACTCATTGGAAAAGACCCTGATGCTGGGAAAGATTGAAGGCAAAAGAAGAAGGGGGCAGCAGAAGATGCGATGGACCAACTCAATGGACATAAATTTGAGGAAACTGGGAGACGGTGAAGGACAGGGGAGCCTGGTGTGCTACAGTCCATGGTGTTGCAAAGAGTTGGATATGACTTAGCGACTGAACAGCAACAACAAAAAAACCTATCATTAATGATGCATATCTGCTGACTTATGAGGAATCATAAGTAAGTGATACAGGGAGAAATTTGGAGAAGTGATAAAGATGCTGAAGAGAACCCATAGGAGAAATAAATAGTCCATGGAATGTGTTTGGAGTAAACCTTTTCCTTACTTTCTCAACATTCAACATTCTCAGTATCTCAAAATATACATCTACTATTCAGACTTATTTTTTCTTCACTCTGTATTGTTGCCATAATTACACAAGATACTTATGGATAGATAGGAATTCCCTGGCAGTACAGTGGTTAGGGCTTTGTGCCTCTACTGCCAGGGGCACGAATTTAATCCCTGGTTGGAGAACTATAATCCCACAAATGTCACAGTGCAGCCAAAAAAAAAAAAAAAACCCACACAAAACACAAAAAGCCCATACCACATATGGATAAATGATGACAGCGATACACTGATGACAGTAATCCATTTCATAGCAAACTAGTATTCTCTTAATTGAATGTAGTTAATAAAAGTGATTGAGATTTCAAAACACAATATTAAGTCCTTATTCCTTGAGGAGTTATAGAGAACAATTGGGTTGTGAAAACAAGGGAAATTTTGAAAGAAAATTGACTTTAAATGACTAATTTTTAAATTAAACTTTTTATTTTGTATTGGAATATAGTCAATTAACAACGTAATAGTTTCAGGTGGTCAGCACAGGGGCTCGCTCAGCCATACATATATATGTTACCATTCTCCCCCAAACTCCTCTCCCAGCGAGGCTGCCATATAACACTGAGCAGAGTTCCCTGTGCTATACAGTAGGTCCTTGTTGGTTATCCATTTTAAATATAGTAGTGTGTACTATATTCAGTTTTCACCTTGACAAGTTCTGTGGCCATACAAAGATATGGCTGAATGAATTTAGGACAAAAACAACCTATCAACCATGATGAACTCATTAAAATCAGCTAATGCACTGCCAGTTTGGTTAGACAAAACACAGTCAAGTCAGATGAAGTGAAGTGAAGTGAAAGATGCTCAGTCATGTCCAACTCTTCGCAACCCCATGGACTATATAGTCCATGAAAGTCTCGAGGCCAGGATACTGGAGTGGGTAGCCTTTCCCTTCTCCAGGAGATCTTCCAAACCCAGGGATCAAACCCAGGTCTCCCACATTGCAGGCAGATTCTTTACCAGCTGAGCCACAAGGGAAGCCCCCAAATGAGATGACTGGAGTGAGAAATATTGATGTCTTACTTACTCAATGTTTTATGGGTAGGCTTGAGCACGTCACCAAAAAGGGAACCTCCAAAAGAATGCCAGAAAACGATTGCTTTGCTTTCACTTGTCTTTTTGGCTTTGCCCTTCTTGTTTCTGCACTTTGGAACCATGTAGATGAAGGGAATTCACTGCTTTCCCTTTCTGTGACTAAGGGAATAATCACATTAATTAGTAATAATTAATAATTATTAATGACAAATAATAACTAATAATGTGATTATTCATAATAATCACAGATCAGACTATGGAAAATATTTGTAGCAGCTGACTGTTCTAGAAAAAGAATTACATCAACATCTATATGTTGCCTGATATATTTCACAAACTAGAACAAAAAAATCTTAAAATTTGTATGGAGACCCAAAAGACCTCAAATAGCCAAAGCAGTCTTGAGAAAGAAAAACAGAGCTAGAGGAATCAGGCTGCCTGACTGTATATAGCAATCTTATTGCCATTGACAGACTATACTACAAAGCTACAGTCATCAAAACAATATGGTGCTGGCACAAAAACAGAGATATAAATCAATGGAGTGGGATAGAAAACCCGGAAATAAACCCACACACTTATGGTTAATTAATCTATGACAAAGGAGACAATCTTATACAATGTAAGAAATATAGTCTCTTCAATAAATGGTGCTGGGAAAACTGGACAGCTACGTGTAGAAAAATGAAATTAAAATACAATTTTGCACCATGTACAAAGATAAACTCAAAATGGATTAAAGACTTAAATGTGAGACTGGAACATAACTAAAAAGAAGCAGGAGAATCTGGGCCTTGCTTTAGAGCTGCAGCATGCAAATTTGGCTTTGGAGTACAGAATTAAGCAGGCAAGGGCGAATAGAGTTCTGCCAAGAGAATGCACTGGTCATAGCAAACACCCTCTTCCAACAACACAAGAGAAGACTCTACACATGGACATCACCAGATGGTTGACAGTGAAATCAGATTGATGATATTCTTTGTAGCCAAAGATGGAGAAGCTCTATACAGTCAGCAAAAACAAGACTGGGAGCTGACTGTGGCTTGGATCATGAACTCCTTATTGGCAAATACAGATCAAAATTGAAGAAAGTGGAGAAAACCACTAGACCATTCAAGTATGACCTAAATCAAATCCCTTATATCCCTTATATACAGTGGAAGTGAGAAATAGATTTAAGGGACTAGATCTGACCAACAGAGTGCCTGATGAACTATGGATGGAGGTTCATGACATTGTACAGGAGACAGGAATCAAGACCATCCCCAAGAAAAAGAAATGCAAAAAAGCAAAATGGCTGTCTGAGGCGGCTTTACAAATAGCTGTGAAAAGAAAGGAAGCGAAAAGCAAAGGAGAAAAGGAAAGATATTACCATTTGAATGCAGAGTTCCAAATAATAGCAAGGAGAGATAAGAAAGCCTTCCTCAGTGATCAATGCAAAGAAATAGAGGAAAACAACAGAATGGGAAAGACTAGAGGTCTCTTCAAGAAAATTAGAGATCCTAAGGGGACATTTCATGCAAAGATGGGCTCAATAAAGGACAGAAATTGTAGGGACCTAACAGAAGCAGAAGATATTAAGAAGAGATGGCAAGAATACACAGAAGAACAGTACAAAAAAAGATCTTCATGACCCAGATAATCACGATGGTGTGATCATTCACCTAGAGCCAGACATCCTGGAGTGTGAATTCAAGTGGGCCTTAGAAAGCATCACTACGAACAAAGCTAGTGGAGGTGATGGAATTGCAGTTGAGCTCTTCAAATCCTGAAAGATGATGCTGTGAAAGTGCTGCACTCAATATGCCAGCAAATTTGGAAAACTCAGCAAGTGGCCACAGGACTGGAAAAGGTCAGTTTTCATTCCAATCCCAAAGAAAGGCAATGCCAAAGAATGCTCAAACTACCGCACAATTGCACTCATCTCACACGCTAGTAAAGTAATGCTCAAAATTCTCTAAGCCAGGCTTCAGCAGTACATGAATCATGAACTTCCAGATGTTCAAGCTGGTTTTAGAAAAGGCAGAGGAACCAGAGATCAAATTGCCAACATCTGCTGGATCATGGAAAAAGCAAGAGAGTTCCAGAAAAACATCTATTTCTGCTTTATTGACTATGCCAAAGCTTTTAATTGTGTGGATCACAATAAACTGTGGAAAATTCTGAAAGAGATGGGAATACCACAGTACCTGACCTGCCTCTTGAGAAACCTGTATGCAGGTCAGGAAGTAACAGAACTGGACATGGAAAAACAGACTGGTTCCAAATAGGAAAAGGAGTACGTCAAGGCTGTATATTGTCACCCTGTTTATTTAACTTATATGCAGAGTACATCATGAGGAATGCTGGGTTGGAAGAAGCACAAGCTGGAATCAAGATTGCCGGGAGAAATATCAATAACCTCAGATATGCAGATGACACCACCCTTATGGCAGAAAGTGAAGAAGAACTAAAGAGCCTCTTGATGAAAGTGAAAGAGGAGAGTAAAAAAGTTGGCTTAAAGCTCAACATTCAGAAAACTAAGAGCATGGCATCTGGTCGCATCACTTCATGGGAAATAAATGGGGAAACAGTGGAAACAGTGACAGACTATATTTTTCTGGGTTCCAAAATCACTGCAGATGGTGATTGCAGCCATGAAACTAAAAGACGCTTACTCCTTGGAAGGAAAGTTATTTAGGACCAACCTAAATAGCATACTAAAAGGCAGAGATGTCACTTTGCCAACAAAGGTCCATCTAGTCAAGGCTATGGTTTTTCCAGTGGTCATGTATGGATGTGAGAGTTGGACTGTGAAGAAAGCTGAGCACCGTGAACTCCGGGAGTTGGTGATGGACAGGGAGGCCTGTGTGCTGCGGTTCATGGGGTCGCAAAGAGTCGGAGATGACAGAGTGACTGAACTGAACTGAACTGAATGCAAACTCTTAGTTACAGCATGTGGGATCTAGTTCCCTGATCAAGGAGGAAACCTGGGCCCCCTGCATTGGGAGTATGGAGTCGTATCCCCTGGACCACCAGGGAAGTCCCTGACGAGAGTTTTAAAAGTGTTTTAGAGGAGAACAAGATGGTGGAGGAATAGGTGGATGTGAAGTACATTCTCTTTCCACAGATACATCAGGAATACACCTTCAGACACAGAAGTGCATGGAGAACACCAGCTGAGAGCAGACAGGAGTACCTGACCAGTGGAAAAGGATACATAGAACCACACAAAACTTAGTAGGACAAAGGAACTACGTGGGGAAACAAGAATGTTAGCAGGACTGGACTTACGCTCAGCTGGTAGGGGAACTGAAGCAGGGGTCTGATCCCCACAGTGGGGCAATTGTCTGAGTCAGAGGAGAAACATTTAAGGCTGAGAGTGAAACAGCTGATCTGTGGCAGCCTAAATGGAATGAGAATCAGACAGTCTTTGCCTCAGCCATACATACCCCAGACAGGAATGCTGGTCTCCTGGAAGGCGCAGTGGCTGGGAGCTGAAGCTTAGGGATTGTGCAGCAATTCCAGGGCAAGGGCCACTATTGACTGCAGAGAGATGGATTGAGGGGATGTGAGGGAGGAGATAGTGGTGGGAAATGCCAGTGGAGGGAAGGCAGGCAGCCACGGAAGCAAGGCAATACTGCTGAGTCACCCATAGTGGGTGGAGCCATCACCATAGCCTCTCTCTCCCCACACGCCAGTATTGGCAGCTGAACATTAGAGAGGCTGGCCCATCAAACACTTGATGCACTACAGAGTAGGACCCCAGCCAGGGGGCCCCTCTATGTGCCTGATGTGCTGAACAACAGAGAAGGACCCCACAGCAAGGGAGCCCTCTAAGTGCCGGAATGGGCAGATCTTCGGAGAAAGACTGGTCAGAGGCCATCTGATAGCCAGCTACAAGAGGCTCGAAAAAAGATTCCGATAGGGCTATAACTCCTGCACACTTGGCACCACCAGGGTCCCCACAAGCCACGCAGCTGCACCACCTTCCTACTCAACTCTCACTGGGGCAGAGCTGCCACAGGCAAAAAAATGTCTTGAGTCTATGCACGCAGGGTCGGTTTGGTCATGTCCAACTCCTTGCGACCCTGTAGACTGTGGCCTGCCAGGCTTCTCTGTCATAGCTGGGGTTTTCCAGGCAAATATACTGGAGCATATCGACCAATACTGGTTGCCATACCCTTCTAGAACACTATATTTCCTGATGCCCTAGTCGCCAACCCCTCTGAGTACCTGGTGCTGCCAGAACCCCTGTGACCTAAGCAGCTGCACTACTTCCACACCTGGCCCTCACAGGGGCAAACTCAAGTCCTCCAGGGCAGCCTCAGGAGCTAAACCCCAGTGGACGACCCATAGATAGAGGTGGAAATAAAACCACAATTGAAACCCAGGGGCAGTGTGGCTAAGGAAGAAGACCAAAAACCCTCCCACCAGTTGTACAAGCTGCAGATTAAATCCACATGATCAACTAAGCAGACTCTGTGTCGATGGAATATATGAAAGGCCACTGAGAGCTCCTACAAAATAAAACTCACAAGCTCTAAGAGCTGGGACATTGGAGGAAAGAACACACAGAAATAGGACCAGATTAGAATCTGAGCTGCCCCTACAGCCGGTCCTGAGATCAGCACAGTGATGGAGGGCATCCTAGGGAGTTAAGTTGGACTGTGACTCACAGAGAGGGAAGGGACTCTGACAGCAGTGACTCAAGAAAAAACATTTATTATTCTTATATTTTGACTTGTTCTGTAGATTCTTTTGGATTTTTTCTGCCCCGCCTTCCCACCTGTTGTAGTTGTCGATTTTATTGGCACTAAGAAATCCAATTTAGCTTTTGAGCTTTTTTTTTTTTTTTTTTGTCTCAGTCACATTTTTTACTGTTGTCAAAAACCTCTGCCTCTATATTGGGCTTTTGCAGTTCTATGGAGTTTTCCTTTTTCCTTTTCTATTTTTTTAATTTTTAACATTTTAAACCTATTATTTTTTCTACACTTATTCTTTTGTTTGCTTTTCCTACTGTTCTTTTCCCCTTGCAGTTACTCTTTAATGTATATAAATCTTCTTTAGCTACCTGTATTTAACTTTGCATATCTATTCTTTCTTTCTTTTCTTTCTCTCCTTTCCTCTCAACATATTTGTTAACTTGTTTTCATTGCTTTATTCCCCAATTGGCACCTTGCTTTAGTTTTGTTTTCCAGTTTGTGCTTTAATTAGTTTTGTTTTGGTAGATATAATTTTTGGTTTCCTTTGTTTGCCATGTCAATCTATTGTACTTTATTTTTGTTGGACTGTTTTGATTTTGATTATGGGTGTATATGTATATGCGTATATGCAGTCACACTTCCTATTGTTATAAACCTCTGCCTGTTCATTGGACTTCTGCAGTTCTGTGAAATTTTCCTTTTTCCCCCTTTTTTCTTTCTTCTTCCATTTTTTTTTCTTTTCTCTTTTTAAAAATTAATTTTTAATTTTTAACACCTATTATTTTTTCTACATTTATTCCTTTTTTTGCCTTTCCTACTGTTCTTTTCCCCTTGCAGTTAATCTTTAATGTATATAAATCTTCTTCATCTACCTCTATTTAACTTTGCATATCTATCCTTTCTTTTCTTTCTTTCATTTCCTCTCAACATATTCATTAGTTTTGTTTTCATTGCTTTATTCCCCTCTGGGTACCTTGCTTTAGTTTTGTTTTCCAGTTTATCCATAAGTTAGTTTTGTTCTTAACTGGTAAATATAATTTTTTATTTCCTTTGTTTGCAGGGTCAATCTATTGTACTTTATTTTTGTTGGACTGTTTTCACTTTGCTCATGGATGTATATGTATATGTGTACATTTCATTATTTTAATTATTATTTGCCTGATTTTGTAACTGCCATTTGTCTGGGGTTCATCTTTGGTTTTTCATTTTTGGATATTTGTTTTCATCTCACTTAATGGCCCAGAGGTTAAAGCATCTGCCTGCAATGTGAGAGACCTGGGTTCGATCCCTGGGAAGATCCCCTAGAGGAGGAAATGGCGACTCACTTCAGTATTCTTGCCTGGAGAATCCCATGGATGGAGGAGCCTGGTGGGCTACAGTCCACAGGGTCACAAAGAGTCGGACATGACTAAGCGACTTCACTTTCACTTTCAAAGCCATAACAAACCATTTGTGGAATCTTTGTTCCTGACCAGAGATCAAGTCCTGAGCCTTTGGAGTAGGAGCACTGACTCCAAGACCCTAGTCTACCAGAGAACTAACCCTCAGTTCAGTTCAGTTCAGTCACTCAGTCGTGTCGACTCTTTGCAACCCCATGAATGGCAGCATGACAGGCCTCCCTGTCCATCACCAACACCCAGAGTTTACTCAGACTCATGTCCATCAAGTCGGTGATGCCATCCAGCCATCTCATCCTCTGTCGTCCCCTTCTCCTCCTGCCCCCATTCCACCCGGCATCAGGGTCTTTTCTAATGAGTCAACTCTTCGCATGAGGTGGCCCAAGTACTGGAGTTTCAGCTTTAGCATCAGTCCTTCCAATGAACACACAGGACTGATCTCCTTTAGAATAGACTGGTTGGATCTCCTTGCAGTCCAAGGGATTCCCAAGAGTCTTCTCCAACACCACAGTTCAAAAGCATCAATTCTTCAGCGCTCAGCCTTCTTCACAGTCCAACTCTCACATCCATAACATGACCACTAGAAAAACCATAGCCTTGACTAGACAGACCTTGTTGGCAAAGTAATGTCTCTGCTTTTGTATATGCTATCTAGATTGGTCATAACTTTCCTTCCAAGGAGTAAGCATCTTTTAATTTCATGGCTGCAATCACCATCTGCAGTGATTTTGAAGCCCCCCAAAATAAAGTCGGATACTGTTTCCACTGTTTCACCATCTTTTTGCCATGAAGTGATGGGACCAGATGCCATGATTTCAATTTTCTGAATGTTGAGCTTTAACCCAACTTTTTCACTCTCCTCTTTCACTTTCACCAAGAGGCTTTTTAGTTCCTCTTCACTTTCTGCCATAAGGGTGGTGTCATCTGTATATCTGAGGTTATTGATATTTCTTCCAGCAATCTTGATTCCAGCTTGTGCTTCCTTCAGCCCAGTGTTTCTCATGATGTACTCTGCATATAAGCTAAATAAACAGGGTGACAATATACAGACTTGACGTACTCCTTTTCCTATTTGGAACCAGTCTGTTGTTCTATGTGCAGTTCTAACTGCATATAGGTTTCTCAAGAGACAGGTCAGGTGGTCTGGTATTCCCATCTCTTTCAGAATTTTCCACAGTTCATTGTGATACATACAGTCAAAGGTTTTGGCATAGTCAGTAAAGCAGAAATAGATGTTTTTCTGGAACTCTCTTGCTTTTTTGCTGATCCATGTGTATAGTCACCCTGCTATCTAAGGCCTACTTGACTTCACATTCCAGGATGTCTGGCTCTAGGTGAGTGATCACATCATCGTGATTATCTGGGTCATGAAGATCTTTTTTGTACAGTTCTTCTGTGTATTCTTGCCACCTCTTCTTGATATCTTCTGCTTCTGTTAGGTCCATACCATTTCTGTCCTTTATCGAGCCCATCTTTGCATGAAATGTTCCCTTGGTATCTCTAATTTTCTTGAAGAGATCTCTAGTCTTAGAGAAGTGCAAATCAAAAGTACAATGAGATATCACCTCATACCAGTCAGAATGGCCCTCATCAAAGGGTCTACAAACAATAAATGCTGGAGAGGGTGTGGAGAAAAGGGGACACTTTTGCACTGTTGGTGGGAAAGTAAATTGATACAGCCAATATGGAAAACAGTATGGACATTCCTTAAAAAACTAGGAATAAAACCACCATATGACCCAGCAATCCCACTTCTAGGCATTTACTCTGAGGAAACAAAAATGGAAAGAGACACATGTATCCCATTATTCATTGCAACACTATTTACAATAGCTAGAACATGGAAGCAATCTAGATGTCCATCAACAGATGAATGGATAAAGAAGTTGTGGTACATATACACAACGGAATATTACTCAGCCATAAAAAGGAACACATTTGAGTCAGTTCTAATGAGGTAGATGAACCTAGAACTTATTATACAGAGTGAAGTGAGTCAGAAAGAGAAATATTGTATTCTAACACATATATGCAGAATCTAGAAAAATGGTATGAAAGAATTTATTTACAGGGCAACAATGGAGAAACAGACACAGAGAATAGATATGGACATGGGGAGAGGGCAGGAGAGGGTGAGATGTATGAAAAAGTAACATGGGAACTTACATTACCATATGTAAAATAGATAGCCAAGGGGAATTTGCTGTATGGCTCAGGAAACTCAAACAGGGGCTCTGTATCAACCTAGAGGGGTAGGATGGGAAGGGAGATGGGAGGGAATTTCAAAAGAGAGGGGATATATGTATACCTATGGCTGATTCATGTTGAGGTTTGACAGAAAACAGCAAAATTCTGTAAAGCAATTATCCTTCAATAAAAAATAAATAAATTTAAAAAAATGTGAGGCTGGACATTATAAAAATCTTTGAGGAAAACATAGGCAGAACACTCTCTGACATAAATTGCAACAATACCTTTTCAATCCATCCCCCAAAGTAATGGAAATAAAAACAAAAATAAACAAATGGGACCTAATTAAACTCAAAAGCTTTTACACAGCAAAGGAAACCATAAAGAAAATGAAAAGACAGCCCAAAGAATGGGAGAGGATGTTTCCAAATGATGTGACCGACAAGGAATTAGTCTACAAAATTTACAAACGGTTCATGTGGCTCAATATAATCAAAACAAACAGCCCAGTCAAAAACTGGGCAGAAGACCTAAGCAGACATTTCTTCAAAGAAGGCATACAGATGGGCAAGAAGCACATAAAAGATGTTCAACATTGCTATTTATTAGAGAAATGGATTTCAAAACTACAATGAGATATCACTTCCTACCTCAGGATGCCTATCATCAAAAAAATCCACAAACAATAAATGCTGGAGAAGACAGGAAGAAGGGGAACACTTTTACACTGTTGGTGGGAATGCAAATTGGTACAGCTACTATGGAGAACAATATGGAATTTCCTTAAGAATCTAAAAACAGAGCTACCATATTATCTTGCAATCTCACTCCAGAGCATGTATCAGGAGGAAAACGTGGTCTAAAAGGATAAATGCACCCTACTTTTCACTGCAGTGCTTTTTATAAAGTAGCCAAGACATGGGAGCAACCTAAATGTCTATCAACAGAGGAATGGATAAAGAAGATGTGTTACATATACACAATGGAATATTACTCGGCCACTAAAAAGAATGAAACAGTGCCATTTGCCACAACGTGGACAGATCTAGAGATTGTCATACTGAGTGAAGTAAGTCAGACAGAGAAAGTAAAATACTGTACGATATTGCTTAAGTGCAGAATCTAAAGAAGTGAGACAAATGAACTTTCTTTACAAAAGAGAAACAAACTCACAGACTTAGAGGATGAACTTATGGTTACCAGGGGAAAAAGGTAGTCGGAGGAATAGTTAGGGAGTTTGGGATTGACATATACACAATGCTGTGTTTAGAATGGATAACCAGCAGGACCTATCATATAGCATAAATAAATAAGTGTTTAGAGTAAAAAAATGATTCATTAAAAAAATCTATATATTGTTTCCATGATTGATTCTTAGCCTACATAGAAATGATTGATAACAATAAGATCTAGCACGTATTTTTTGTTAACTGCTGCTGCTGCTGCTAAGTCGCTTCAGTCGTGTCCGACTCTGTGCGACCCCATAGACGGCAGCCCGCCAGGCTTCCCCGTCCCTGGGATTCTTCAAGCAAGAACTTTGGAGTGGGTTGCCATTTCCTTCTCCAATGCATGAAAGTGAAAAGTGAAAGTGAAGTCGCTCAGTGGTGTCCGACTCCTAGCGACCCCATGGACTGCAGCCCACCAGGCCCCTCCATCCATGGGATTTTACAGGCAAGAGTACTGGAGTGGGTTGCCATTGCCTTCTCCGTTTGTTAACTATGTATTATATAATTACTGCTTAATGTACATGTTATTTAATCCTTAATACCATCTAATCAGGTTGATTCATTTATTATTAATATTTCTATTTTACAGAAGAAGAAATAAAGGTAAAAAAAGCTTAAGCTATTTGCTTACGATGTGCAACATATCATTGATAGAGTTAGAATTTAAACCAGGGCTTTAAACCCAAATCTTAATCATTCCACTCTTCTTCTTCTTGATCAGAGGTCAAGTTCAAAGTATTTGAAAAGAAGACAATTTTTTTGTGAATCAAGACAAATTATTCATGGAAGTTAAAAACCCATGCAAAATGAGAAATATAGCAGATGCATTGATATTATAGTCCATCTGGTTGTTTGGAAACAAGAATTTTAATTATAATTTCCATAAACAAAACCCTAAAAGTCTAGTATCTGAGGAAAAAAAACAGATAAAAAACATTTTATGAGATAATCTAGCCCATTCTTTGTCTTAACCCAAGGATGACTGGAACGAGAATCTTAAACGTCACTTGAATTTCTGGGTTCTTCTTTCAACAGGTATACTTGTTAGTATTATGAACAGCTTAAAGAATTTTAAGATACAGTTCTTGTCTTCCTAGAACTTACCATTAAGAAAACTGGTTATTCACATTACAATTTAGATGACCATATGTAGCCTCACAGAGCAATTCTATTTAGTTAAGTATTACAATGAATACTACAAACAACATCTAAGTCTTTGTCCATGGATTCCTGGAGGGGTGCTCTGTGCTTAGTCCCTTTGCTAGATGTATTCAAGCAGGGGTAGAGCAATGTGGACCATTTATGAGAAGTTTCATGAAGGAAGTGAGCTTGAGTTAGGACCTGAAGAATTAAGAGAGTGGCAAAGTGGGTGTAATACGTGGGAGGAAAGATCAGCTTGGTATGTTCTGGAGAGAGTGAAGAGACAGATGTGGCTGGAACAAAGGAGTGTAGAGAGCAGTTAATTGGGTAGGGGCTTCCTTAATGGTTCAGTGGGTAAAGAATCCACTTGCAGTGCAGGAGCCACAGGAGGTACAGGTCTGATCCCTGGGTCTGAAAGTTCCCTTGGAGAAGGCAACCCAGTCCTAGGAAATCCCATGGACAGAGTAGCCTGGTGGGCTACCATCCAAAGGATTGCAAATAGTTAGACATGACTGAGTGACCATGCACTCATGCAAGGTACTCTTAGGCTTAGCAGTTTGTAGTAGATCTTAAAGCAGCATGGAATTATGGAAGGTTTTAAAGAGATGTTCAAGTGTTTTAGGATGAAAATAGCAAAGATATGGAGAAAAGATTGGAAAGGGACAACTTCAAGTCAGGAGAATGGTTAAGAAACTAGAGCAGAAATCCTGGTATGGTGCAGGAGATGTGAAATCGGATGGATTGTTTCTGCCTCCTGAAGGTATGGCAGGGCTATTCCCTGGGATGGTAAGATAAAATGGAGCTGCAACAAACTATTAGAGAAGATAAGATCCATAACTCAAAATTCAAGAGAGTAAAATCCGTTCTTCAGGTTATAGGGGCAAGCGTGGGGCTGAGAAATAAAGATGAAGCTAAAATGAGCTGCATAAAGGCAAGATCTGACCTGCAGGAGAGGAGATAGTATGGGGCAAAGTAACAGGTTGTAAGAAGGTGAGGTTTTGTAGAAAGTTGTCTAAAGCTCTTTGAAGGGGGTGCCAGTCCCATGGCCTAACTAAGTCATTCTAAGCAGAGAATGAACAGATAACCATCACAGTGGCTTATGAAACATTAGGAAGTGTATTGCAGTTGACAATAATCTTGTTGGACATCAACCTGTCACAGTTTTGAGGACCCTGGGGAACCTACATCAGCACTAGGCGTTTTCTCAGAATTATGTCTTTCTCTGAAATGACAGAATATTTTGGATGACCACAGATTTTGCATGATCCAAGTCCTGAACCTTGGAGAAGATTGCAAGATGGGAATGAATTCAAGAAATTTATAAAACTGAATGAAAAAATTTTTGATGGAGTAAGATCTAAAATTATATGACTTATAAGATCTAAAATTATGTAGTTTTAGATCAGAAAGAGACTTTAGAAATTTTTTATAGTTCCCCACCTAAGCTGGAGTCTCAAAAATAATATTCACTATTGTCCTTTAAAAGTTTTTATATCAATAATATATCTGTATACTTTATACCATTTAAATTTCCCCCTTTTATAATAGTAGGTTGGACTCACAGACAAATATTAACATTTGAACTACCACATACTTTATTATAAATCCTACTGCTGTGATCATATTCATTAAAAGATAAAATAAATTGGGATATTTAGATGATAGTTTTTAAAAAAATCTAAAATCTGTTGCCCAAAACCCCCAAAAGCTGTTTTAAATGATGTTGTAGAGAATTCCATTGAGAAATTTCTAGCCTAGTTAGTAATACCATCTATAGTTGCACCCTACATATAAGTAGGTGAGAAATGTTTAAAGTATTAAATCTCACCTGCTACTGCCAGGGAGAATAGTTGACAGAGCTACAGGAAGTCACAGAAAGCCAGGGATATATGCCCCAGTTGGGAGACATTTTCAGGAGACATTGAAAAAAAATTTTTTTTACTCAGAATCTGAACATTGACCATGTGAAGAGAAGGACAAGGATGTTCTGCTATTATATTCATAGTCCAGCATGAGAAAATGAACAATCATAAAAATCAGGATGATAAAAATCAGGATGATCCATGAAGGATCAGGGTGTATTTTCTATAGTGACAGCTGGCTAAGCTTTGTGTCAGATCTCTAGAGAAATAGTGATACTAACACCAGGATTAAAGAAACTTACGAATCGGTTCACACACATGTATTTATGTTATAAAGTATTATGTTACTGTTTATATTATAAAGTAATAGAATTATAATCTTATTCTATTGTCACTTTAATTGAGAGTTTTTTTTGGTAGCTCTTTTTTCTCCATTTTCTTCTTTTGTTCTCTTGTGATGTGCTGGCTGCCTTAAGTGTTATATGTGTTGTTGTTGTTGCTAAGTCGTGTCTGACTCCTTGAGACCCCATAGACTGTAGCACACTGGCTTCCCTGTCCTTCACCATCTCCCGGAGTTTGCTCAGAGTCATGTCCATTGAGTTGGTGATGCCATCCAACCATCTCGTCCTCTGTCATCCCCTTCTCCTCCTGCCTTCAGAATTTCCCAGCATCGGGGTCTTTCCCCATGAGTCAGCTCTTCGCATCAGGTGGCTAAAGTGTGGGAACTTCAGCTTCAGCACCAGTCCCTCCAATTCAGGATTGATTTCCTTTAGAATTGAGAATTGATGCTTTCGAACTGTGGTGTTGAAGAAGACTCTTGAGAGTGCTTTGGACTGCAAGGAGATCAAACCAGTTATGAGTAAGAGGTAGTATTATGAGCCAAAGACATAGGATTTGTCTTTGTAACCAATTCTTCTTCACCAAGATGAATATATCCTGGCTCATTTGCTTCACTATTTCTTCTCACTAGTTTGGGCATGAGGAATGTTCTTAAAACCATATTACAAAGGCAATCAAAGAGATATATTCTGAAATAAAATCATACTTTTCTCTACATAAAAAAAGACCACAGCAATATAACACATCCTAAATAATCTGTTTTCTCTGGAGAATAAATTTTCTGCTCTCAAAACAGCTGTACATCCCATCTTGTTCTTATTAGAGTTTAAGTCATATAATGAACTGTGAAAAGAATGTTACGTGCCAGTGTACCCTGTCCTCACACTAAACAGCTTCGCAGTAAAGGCTAGTTTATCATTCCTTGTTTAAAAATGCAATTCCTGTGGTTCCTTCAGAGGTAGCCAAATACAACTTGAATGCTACCAAATCATTCCTTGTTTCCTCTTTTAGCTACCCTTGGGTGTTTTCAAATGTGTGTCACTTTTCAATAAAAGGTCTCCTATATTGCAAATTTACAGTAGCATTCTTTGATTTTTTAATAATAAAATATGGAAGTAAATTTAGGAATTGTCTGCTCGGTATACAAGGCGGCATGATACATTTCAATTTTGCACTGACATCAGTGACTAACTTTTTAGTAAGGTGCAAAGCTGTTGTAAGACATTTTCTAAAAAAAAATCCTGATCTGGATATGTCTGTGTTTATGAATTAGCTAATTTAGGGAAATCATGCCAAGAAAGTCAGATGAGTAAGAGGCATCCCCAAGATGACAGAAATATGTGAATCATTTCTATAAAAGTGGAGCCTGTGCCTCTAGTCTTGCGAACATTCAAGGCTGATTTTACATGGGATGCATGAAAACATTTGTGCTTCACTGTTTTGAAGTAAGAGCTACAGATTGCAATGGCAGGCTCACCGCTACAAGGTTTCCTCATTAGAAATTCTCACTTATTGAACAATCCAGCTATACACCTAGACTTGAATTAGTCTCCTGGAGGCTGAATCACAGATGATAATTAGTCAGGATGCACTCTTATAGGAAATGCCTATGGATGTTTTGGATTTGTAAGAATGAGAAAAAATGACCCTGGCTAAAAATTAGTGATGAGTAAGGGATATGCAAAGGAAGGTGTCTTCTGGTGAGAGGCATGCTAGGGATATTTGATCTTCTTGCCTCTGTACTGTATTTAGAATTGGTTATTCCATCAATATGTGTCTAACCTCTACAAAGAAAATATATGAAGCCTGAAAATCAATCATTCTCCACTCCAGCAAGGTGGAGTGATTAATTGACATCGATGTTGCTCACACTTGTTCAGTTGTGAATCCTTGAACTTGTGTGGATACATCTTATTATAATAACTGAGATGAGAAATACTGATGCCTGAAACACAAATGCCAAAAAATGCACAGAAAAAGAGGAAAGGAGAATTTGAAATAATTCTAAAGGAAACCAGTCCTGGGTGTTTATTGGAAGGACAGATGTTGAAGCTGAAACTCCAATATTTTGGCCACCTGATGTGAAGAGCTGACTCATTTGAAAAGACCCTGATGTTGGGAAAGATTGAGGGCAGGAGGAGAAGGGGACGACAGAGGATGAGATGGTTAGATGGCATCACCAACTCAACGGATATGAGTTTGGGTAAACTCTGGGAGTTAGTGATGGACAGAGAGGCCTGGCATCCTGCAGTCCATGGGGTCGCAAAGAGTCGGACAGGACTGAGCGACTGAACTGTACAATCAGGAATGACACTTTATCCTGTGATTATTTTTTTTCTAAAGTCTTTTTGATTATAGATGTAAACATCTGGAAATCCCACTCTGCATTGACCATTTTTCTTTGCTAACTGTCTAGGAATGCAAACGTTTGGAGTTTATGAAAATTCTTGACTTTGTTAATTCTGTACTTCCTGCTTTGCCTATAGAGTATGAAACTCATAGTACGTATTCAAAAAAACATTGATTTGAACAATTTGGCCATTTTCATTGATGCAGAAAGACAATTCCAATATTCAGAGTGTCTGAGGTTCAGTTTGATTTTATTCATCTGTCCTAACCTCTATCACCAGAGCTTTATTTCTCAAGTACCTGATTTCCTAACTTGTAACAAAAACTTTGTCCACAATTAATAGTTCCTGCAACTCATTCACAGAAATGAATAGGATAGCTATGAGTGACTGTAAAAGAATATAGTTGTGAGAATAGAGTGAGTAATGATCTTGATGACTTATATGGCAGGAAGAAAACACTGACTTTGAGAAAAGTCCAGATGGATGTTTTTACTTAACACTCATTCTAGTCTGGTTTAACATAGTTCAGTATCATTTGTCACTAGTTTGATGCCATCTAGCCTCTAGTTACTTTTTTATTTTTGAAGGGATCATGTGGGTATTGTTTTGTGGAGTTTCTCTAAGGAGCAGTTTATAAGAAAGGTTTTAAGATTAATGAACATGAATTTCCTCCAGTGATGTGAGTAGATAGGAACTGTGGGAAGCAGATCTATGAAGAATGCAGTGCTGAGTAATTTAAGCCCATACTCTCCCAATGCTTACAGTGAGAATTCAAGGATCACTTACAAATCTATTGTAATTTAGGCTAGAGTTTCATAATTCACTCAATAAATAATATCCATCATCTGTTATATGGATACCATGGTATTGGGCACTGAGTAGAAAGTGAATATGAAGAAACTGTGGTCCTGTATTTAAGGATTTCACATTCTAAAGTTAAATTCTATTTTATAATCTAGGTTTATCACAATATCAATATCACAAGGTGCCTGAAGAGAAGCTAAAATAAAGGCTAACAGAATCTTGCCAAAAAACCACACTGGTCATAGCAAATACTCTCTTCCAACAACACAGGAGATGACTCTACACATGGACATCACCAAATGGTTCATACCAAAATCAGAATGATTCTATTCTTTGCAGCCAAAGATGGAGAAGCTCTATATAGTTGGCAAAAACAAGACCAGGAGCTGAATGTGGCTCAGATCATGAACTCCTTATTGCCAACTTCAGACTTAAATTGAAGAAAGTATGGAAAACCATTAGGCCATTCAGGTATGACCTAAATCAAATCCCATATGATTATACAGTGGAAGTGAGAAACAGATTCAAGGGATTATATCAGATGAGCAAAGGGCCTGAAGAACTATGGATGGAGGTTTGTAACATTGCACAGGTGGCTTAAAACTCAACATTCAGAAAACAAAGTTCATGGCATCTGGTCCCATCACTTCATGGGAAATAGATGGGGAAACAGTGGAAACAGTGTCAGACTTTATTTTTCTGGGCTCCAAAATCACTGCAGATGGTGACTGCAGCCACAAAATTAAAAGACGCTTACTCCTTGGAAGGAAAGTTATGACCAACGTAGATAGCATATTAAAAAGCAGAGACATTACTTTGCCAACAAAGGTCCATCTAGTCAAGGCTATGGTTTTTCCTGTGGTCATGTATGGATGTGAGAGTTGGACTGTGAAGAAAGCTGAGCGCCGAAGAATTGATGCTTTTGAACTGTGGTATTGGAGAAGACTCTTGAGAGCCCCTTGGACTGCAAGGACATCCTACCAGTCCATTCTAAAGGAGATCAGTCCTGGGATTTCTTTGGAAGGAATGATGCTAAAGCTGAAACTCCCGTACTTTGGCCACCTCATGCGAAGAGTTGACTCATTGGAAAAGACTCTGATGCTGGGAGGGATTGGGGGCAAGAGGAGAAGGGGACGATAGAGGATGAGATGGCTGGACGGCATCACTGACTCGATGGACATGAGTCTGAGTGAACTCCGGGAGTTGGTGATGGACAGGGAGGCCTGGCGTGCAGCTATTCATGGGGTCACAAAGAGTTGGACACGACTGAGCAACTGAACTGACTAACTGACTGACAGGAGGCGATGACCAAACCATCCCCAAGAAAAAGAAATGCAAAAAGGCAAAATGGTTGTCAGAGGACGCCTTAGAAATAGCTGAGAAAAGAAGAGAAGTGAAAGGCAAAGGAGAAAGGGAAAGATATACCCATCTGAAGGCTTTCCTGGTGGCTCAGCAGTAAAGAATCTTCCAGTAATGGAGGAAACCTGAATTCAATCCCTGGGTCAGGAGAATCTGCTGGAGGAGGGCATGGCAACCCACTTTAGTACTCTTGCCTTGAGAATCCCATAGACAGAGGAGCCTGGCAGGCTGCAGTCCTTAGGGTTGCACAGAATCGGACATGACTGAAACACCTAAGCAGCAGCAGCAGCATACCCATTTGAATGCAGAGCTCCAGAAAATAACAAGGAGAGATATGAAAGCCTTCTTAAGTTAACAATACAAAGAAATAGAGGAAAACAATAGAATGAGAAAGACTAGAGATCTCTTCAAGAAAATTAGAGATACCAAGGGAAAATTTCCTGAAAAGATGGGCACAATAAAGGACAGAAATGGTAAGGACCTAACAGAAGCAGAAGAGATTAAGAAGAGGTGGCATGAGTACACAGAAGAACCATATAAAAAAGGTCTTCATGGCCAAGATAACTATGATGGTGTGGTCACTCACCTAGAACCAGACATCCTGGAGTGTGAAGTCTTAGGAAGAATCATTATGAACAAAGTGGGTGGAGGTGATAGAATTCCAGCTGAGCTATTTCAAATCCTAAAAGATGATGCTGTGAAAGTGCTGTACTTAATATGCCAGCAAATTTGGAAAACTTAACAATGGCCATAGGATTGGAAAAGGTCAGTTTTCATTCCAACCCCAAAGAAGAACACCACCAAAGAACGTTCAAACTACCACACAATTGAGCTCATCTCACATGCTAGCAATGTTCAATATCTTTCAAGTGAGACTTCAACAGTATGTGAAACAAGAACTTCCAGATATACAAGCTAGGTTTAGAAAAGGCAGAGGAACCAGAGATCAAATTGCTAACATCCATTGGATCATAGATAAAGCAAGGGAATTTCAGAAAAACATCTACTTCTGTGTCATTGACTATGCTAAAGTCTTTGAATGTTGGATCATAACAAACTGTGGAAGATTCTTAGAGACTGGTACACCAGACCACTTTACCTGCCTCCTGAGAAACCTGTATGAAGGTCAAGAAGCAACAATTGGAACCAGACATGGAACAATGGACTGGTTCCAAATTGGGAAAGGAGTACATCAAGGCTGTATATTGTCACCCTGCTTATTTAACTTATACGCAGAGTGCATGTGTGCCTGCTAAGTTGTTTCAGTCATGTCCAACTCTTTGCGACCTTAACATCATGCGAATGCCAAGCTAGATGAAGCACAAGCTGGAATGAAGATTGCCAGGAGAAATATCAGTAACCTCAGATATGCAGATGACACCGCCCTAATGGCAGAAAGTGGGGAGGAATTAAAGAGCCTCTTGATGAAGTGAAAGAGGAGAGTGAAAAAGCTGGCTTAAAACAACATTCAAAAAATGAAGATCGTGGCATCTGGTTCCATCACTTCACGGCAAGCAGATGGGGAAACAATGGAAATGGTGACAGACTTTATTTTCTTGGGCTCCAAAATCACTGTGGGTGATGACTGAAGCCATGAAATTATAAGACACTTGCTCCTTGGAAGAAAAATTATGACAAACCTAGACAACTTATTAAAAAGCAGAGACATCACTTTGCTGACTAAGGTCTGTATAATCAAATCTATGGTTTTTCCAGTATTCATATATGGATGTGAGAGTTGGACCATAAAGAAGGCTGAGCACTGAAAAACTGATGCTTTCAAACTGTGGTGTTGGAGAAGACTCTGGAGAGTCCCTTGGACAGCAATGACATCACACTAGTCAATCCTAAAGGAAATCAACTCTGAATATTCATTAGAAGGACTGGTGCTGAAGCTGAAGCTCCAATACTTTGGCCACCCTTGATGCGAAGAACTGACTCATTAGAAAAGACCCTGATGCTGGGAAAGATTGAGGGCAGGAGGAGAAAGTGGCGACAGAGGGTGGGATGGTTGGATGGCATCACCGACTCAATGGATATGAGTTTGAGCAAGCTCCAGGAGATAGTGAACGAAATGGAAGCCTGCCATGCTGTAGTCCATGGGCTTGCAGAGATTTGGACATAACTGAGTGACTAAAGAACAACGGGTTTGAAAGGAGGACATATTTTGTTTGGTGACCTGGGGATATGAGTTTTGAACTGAACCTTGAAATTGGGTTAATTGTTAGCACAGGTAGGAAAAGAAGATGGAGAGGAATCCTAGTGAGAGTGAATGGCATCTGATTATCTCCAAAATTCTCTCTTCAACTTGCCTCTAAACATTACTGCCACTGTATTCATCAACACGTTTGTTATGTCTTACTTACTCTATGGCAGTTTCCTCCTTGGTAGATCTTCCTATCTCCAGTCTCACCTCTTTGAAATGTATCCTCTGAAAATACATTGCCGCATGTAACTCTCCCACTAGAAAACATGAAGTATTTCTCATTGCATGTCTAGAAAACAAGTCCACATACAAGGTCCTTTATGATCTGACCAAGTTCTACCACTCACGACTTTGCACCTTTCAGGGGACATTTAACAATGAGAGGAGACACTTTTGGTTTTCACAGTTCAAGAGAGGGTGCTCCTGGCATCTTCTGCAAGAGGTCAGGGATGCTGCTAAATATCCTAGAGAGCACATGATGGTCTCCCAGCACAAAGAATTACTTGGCCCAAAATGTCAATGGTGTGAGATCAAAAACCCCTGGTTTACATTACACTTAATTCAATTGTGTAATTATAATAACAACAGATTTGGGAAAAGGGCCCACTGACTCTTAATAAATGTCAAATTCACCCAGCAGCTATAGAATTCTACGGGTAAATAGAAGAGTTTAATATTAATTTATAATCATTTAGCATGTCCTATGCATCAGCCAAATCAGTGCAAACACAGCCAACACAGGGAAATCAGTGCATTATTTAATCTCTAGTGTTTTTCCAGGGTCATGTATGGATGCGAGAGTTGGACTGTGAAGAAAGCTGAGTGCTGAAGAATTGATGCTTTTGAACTGTGGTGTTGGATAAGACTCTTGAGAGTCTCTTGGACTGCAAGGAGATCCAACCAGTCCATTCTAAAGGAGATCAGCCCTGGGATTTCTTTGGAAGGAATGATGCTAAAGCTGAAACTCCAGTACTTTGGCCACCTCATGCGAAGAGTTGACTCATTGGAAAAGACTGTGATGCTGGGAGGGATTGGGGGCAGGAGGAGAAGGGGACGACAGAGGAGGAGATGGCTGGATGGCATCACTGACTCGATGGACGTGAGTCTGGGTGAACTCTGGGAGTTGGTGATGGACAGGGAGGCCTGGCGTGCTGCGATTCGTGGGGTCACAAAGAGTCGGACACGACTGAGTGACTGAACTGAACTGAACTGAGTGTTGTTTTAGTGAACATTAATTAAGGAAGCTTCTACTCAGCTTGTATTCTCCTGAACAAGCTGCCTATCTTCGTATTGCTAGATTCTTGGATGCCTTCTTCATGTCCTGGAATTCTTTTTCTTATTCCTCCACTGAATAAACGTACACCTATTGCCTGGAGAATCCCATGGACAAAGGAGCCTAGTGGGCTGTGGTCCATAAGGTCACACAAAGTCAGACCCGACTGCAGTGACTTAGCGTGCACGCACGCGTCTTTTAAGTCCCAGATTAAATATACCCAAGGGGAAACTTTTCTTAATTCTCCATACAGTGGATTGGTCTAGCAATTCCCTCATAACCCACTTCACAGATTATTATAATAATTTATCATGTGTGTTTCTTCTATAGTCCGTTGAAGATAGGGTTCATGTTTCATTCATCTTTGCACCACTGGTACTTATGACAGTACCTGGCACACAAGAAAGCAATCAATATATGTTGGTTCAAAAATGAATAAAGGGCTTTGCAGGTGGTGCAGTGGATAAAAATCTGTTTGCCAATGTAGGCAACACAGATTTGATCCTTGGTTCAGGAAGATTCCACCTGCCATGGAGCAACTAAGCCCATGTGCCACAGCTACGGAGCCTAAGCCCTACAGCGTGTGAATGAAAAGCCCACTCACCACAACTAGAGAGTGGCCCCCGCTCTCCCCAACTAGAGAAAGCCTGCATGCAGCAAAAAAGACCCAGTGCAACCAAAGATGAAATAAATAAGCAAAAATGTTAAAATGAATGAATGAGGAAGGACGAAAAAATTATATGTACACTATAAACAGTTCATAGCCTGTTTTGCATGGAAAGAAGACATGAATAAAAGACTTGTAAAAGATCAGATTGCAAAGATATTTAGGACTTAGATTATAGAGTGCTTTGAAGGCCTGGGATTTGTGGTTTATATTGTAAGGTTTAGAGAAAGTAGAATTTTTTTTTTTTTTTAATAAGGGGTGACACAAAGTGGCACTGTAGAAACATTAAGCTGGTGGAGGTATTAGAAGGTATTTGGTAATTAGAAAGCATTTAGCCACTTAATCATAATGTATGTGAGGCTTATGTAAATATTGTGGGTTTTAGTGCTGAAGAGAGCATGTGAACTTAATCTTGGGTCACTCCCAAGCCTGAAAGAGAAGGAGGCAGAACATCACTATAATCATAGTACTTGTCCCATGAGATCTGTGTATTCCACTGAAGAATGGGAGTGAACAGCAGTGAAGAAATTGACAGGGACACAGGGTAACTGCTAGAACTGACCAAAGTCAGATGTGCCCTGGAGGTGTCCATGCCTCTCTCGGTAGGCATACTTCCTAGGTATATACCATGGGGGACTTTGCTCTTGGTATTTGTTATCTTAGAGGAATCTGGTAGCTTTTATTCCTGCCCACTCATCTTTTCCATTTTCCTTTTTATAGCTACAGAATTCTTTGGGGGGATTCTTCTCCTCTTTTACGTGGTCTTGGTATACAGATTGATCATGCCATTCCTGTCCTCTTCCTTTCCAGGCATATTTGAGCACATGACTCAGGCTGAGCTAATCATAGTGCCACACCTACCTGGACAGTTCTTTCCAAGGGTCCATATATCAGTCAAATCAGGTCCATCAGAATTCTTCCTCATAACCTTACAGTTGGGGAGGAATCACTTCCTTTCACTTAGTAAACCATAAGGATATGGACCTAGACTGTCATTGGCTGTTCCCTCCAATGCATGGAGAGGCCTTGCAAGGAGTAGAAAATAGAAGCCAACACGCAAAGTGAAGCAGAGCTCAACAGAAATAAGAACGGGATGGAGACAAACATTGTGGTGGCAATGAGGCCCCAATCCAATCTCTGAATGACTGGTTTCTGTGGCGTCTTGTCTAAGTTCATGACCTGTCTCAGTATGGTTCCTAATCAGAGGAGTCAACTCACTTCCTTTTCTGCTTAAGTTAATTTTTGCTGGGTTGTGGTCATATGGAGCCAAAGGAACCTCAACTCATAGAGTTTCCTATTACCTGCTATTTGCCTGTATTATTACTAGCAGCAGTCTATGATCCAAAGTATCAGCTCTTATTGCTATATAAAATTTCTCTTACTCTTGATCAGAGAAACTAGGGATATTCCTCCTTGGTTCTCTACCACATCTAAATTTGATCCAACAAAATTATTAAAAGTCAAAACATAAATGTTTTAAATTCTAGTAGTGTAAGTGCTCAAAACAGTTAAAATTTGAAGGAGAATTTTGCTCTTTCTCGGTATCACCGCAGCCGTGATAGAGTGAATTTCATTACAGTGGAGTCTCCGTCAGGTCCAGATGTGGCTCCTCTTGTTTGGAGACTTAGGAACTTCAAAGACCGGTTTTGTCCCCTCTCTCCCTACTCTATAATAGGTAACAATGGAAGAAAAGGGACGCACTGATTCAGAGAGTGGGCACTGGTGACAGACACCGGGCACTGGGCTATGGAAGTACTGAAATCCCACTGAGTAGACATTGTGAGTATCCTGGGTGAAAGAGCTCCCTGAATTCATTGGGCTGTGATTCTGTTCTCAAGAGGAATCTCTTTTTCTGTAGGTCTTCACAGGATGTCTTTTTCTCTTTATTTTTTGGTGGATCTGAAGTGAGCATTGGGTGGGTATTCCCTCCTTGGGAGCCGAATAGCTTTCTCAACCCATGCTTATCAAGGAAGCTCTGAGGTTTTAAGACAAATGCTTTTTTGGTCAAAGTTCTTGTTTCTCTGACAATTAATTCCCCTAAGAGAAGGTTTCTGATCTATTTCGTATACCAGTAACCTTCCTCTTCTGAAACCTAGTTCTCAGATCTGCTTTATTTCTATGCTTATTCAACCCTAAACCATGTTTTATCTAGATCACTTTAGGGCTATTAAGTTTAAATGGCCTTTAATCTGACTTTGCCTAGGAGCACTTTGACCAACTAGGAATTTTAATTGTGCATTTGTTACTGAAAGCTTTTGTAAGTCCTGTTTCTTACTTTTGAGATGTAGAAGATAACTTTCCAACTTGAAAGGACTTGAATTTCTGGTCTTTTTCTACGATTTCCTTCCAGCCTGCTTTCAAATGGTCAGTTTTCTTGTTTTTGTTTTTTTCCTGAAATTCATTTCTCCTTGGTAATGCCTTGCTAAATGCAACAAAAATCACCAATAGATAGCACTAAAGATCTATTTTCCATTGTTTCACTGAAACTTCTGGCTGAATATTAATGTGAGCTGACTTCCAAGTTACTACACATGACAGTTATACCAAATATTTTATCACTGCAAAACACATATCATTATCTTTTCAGCCTCTGATATCAGCTTCCTTGCTGTTCATCAGCCACTAAGCAAATTCACATATGTTAGGTTTTGTTACACCAACACCCTGCATTCACGGGTTAGTTTCTTTATTGGGATGATTAATGCTAGCTACCACAATAAATATGTTGAAATCAGTGCTTTTACAACCAAGGGTTCATCTTATTTGTCTATGTCCAGAAAGAATTATAGGCAGGGGATGAGGGAAATTTTCCTGTACACTGTCATCCAGGAAACCAGGCTAATGGAGGTTATAATATCTTGTAACTATATGACCCAGGGATCAAACCCAGGTCTCCCACATTGTAGGCAGATTCTTTACCACTGAGCCACCAGGGAAGTTCCCTAACACACAAGCACTACCAGTAACACTCGGCTTTTGAGATTTCCCTAGCACAGGAAAGGAAGGATGGAGTGGCCCACCAGTCTTAGCTCTACAGGCCCAGAAGTCATAAATATCACTTCTACTCAATGGCCTGTTGCCTTAACTCATCACCCTGCTCTAAAATAATTGCAAAGGAGGCTGAGAAACATCAGGATGCACATGGAATAGTTGGTGAGCCCTGACTGTCCCTGTCCCTGGGAGCTGTTATGGAAGTTAGACAGCAAGGTCTTGGCAGGAAAGTGTCTGGTAGTCATTAGTTCTGTTCAACAAATATTTCTGGTTCTTTTTCCCAGCAGATTTGTACTTCCCTATTTCCCTGGAATTAGAGTGGTCATGAACTTTGGTCATTCATTGCTTTGGGGAATGAAATGTGAAGAGAAGGTTATGTATTTCTTTCAGATGGACTCTTTAAGAGCAGTGTGCAATTTGCTGTGCACTCTCTTCATCTGCTGCGAGGACCAGCAGTGTTCCAGACAGAGTTTGCTTCCCTAGCGTGGGTCCCAGCGAGGATGACTTGAATCAGAGATCCAGACAAATTGCAATAGACATGCAGTGAGAGCACAAAATTAATCCTAGTTTTGAGTAGGAAGTGGGTGGCTGTTTATCGCTGAAATATATTTCATTCCATTCTCATTGATATCATACTTTCTCATCTTTGTTTCTTTAATGCCAGGGATTCAACAAATGCCTGACTTTTTGGCTTGTGTTACTACTGTTTTCCCCAGTAAATCCTTATCTTTTATTAGCAATGATGTTCCCAAGTAGTAGAACTGAATTTTCTGATGGTTACATGAATAGTATTCCAGCCAGTAGCCATTCATGGGATGGAGTTATAGTCAAGAATATGAAGAAAGACCACCAGTGGCTGTTAGCCTTGCTTTCAAAGTAACGCTTTCTGCAAGTGAATTTTAGCAGAAAGTCTTTCAAATACAAACTTTTATATTCCTTCCCTTTCTTTCTCATTCTCTCTCTCCCTGCCTCCTGGGTTCAATTTAACTGGAGGAAAATTCTTCTTCATTATGATGACAGAACAGTGAATCTTAGAGTGATCACAGAAAATAGGTGAAGTGGCTTGATTGTACTTCTGGGTTTAAATGTAGGTAGAATTATATAATGGGAAGGGCTTCCCTGGTGGCTCAGATGATAAAGGATCTACCTGCAATGTGGGAGACTCGGGTTCAATCCCTGGCTTGGGAAGACCCCTTGGAGCAGGGCATGGCAACCCACTCCAGTATTCTTGCCTGGGAAATCTCTTGGCCAGAGGAGCCTGGCAGTCTACAGTCCATGGGGTCCCAAACAGTCAGACAGGATTGAGCAACTAACACTTTCACTTCACTTCATATAATGGGAAACTTACTAGATTTGTATTCAGAAAATTTGAATTTGAATCCTGTCTCTGCTACTAACTAGCTATGGACACTTTAGTTAATTTCTTCACATAAATTTGGGCTAGTGTAGACTGAGTATTCTACAGTGTTGCTATGAAAATAAAAATATTATAAAAAGATATATAATGGTTGTAAATTCTCTTTTAAGATGACCATAAAGGCCAAAGTTACTATTATCAGAAATTTTTTTTTTCCTCTTTGACTTATTTGCATTAAAAGCTTTCTAAATATGAGGAAACCTATGAGACAGACTTACCTGATTGCAAACTGTTCTGGTTCTCTGCACCTGTCTGCACTTTACATGCAGAAGGTTTGTGTGATGACCTAGAGGGGTGGGATGGGCAGAGGGAGGCTCAAGAGGGAGGGGATGTAAGTATACATATGGCTGATTCACATTATTGTACAGCAGAAACTAAGACAACATTGTAAAGCAATTATCTTCCAAATTAAAAAAAAAATTTTTTTTAAAGAGCGTTTGGCACAATCAGCCAGGAAGAAACCTTGTTAAGACTTCATTTTTGAGAACAGTCCTTTACCTGTCCTTTAAAGTCCTTTACCTTTACCTGTCAATTTGGGGTTTAAAAAAAAAAAAAAACCTATTGACTGTAATTTAAATATGACATTTACTCGATTCATATTTACATACCTGGAGAGGTTTTGACTTTTGAACTTTATACAGCAACAAAAAGATTAAACGGAAAGGATTGCATCTACACAAAGGTATGAGAACTCTATGCAGTTTACCAACGGGTAATTCAGGCAAAATTGTGTCTCCAAACCATTTTGATATTTGCTTTCAATTCTTCTCAGTAGGGAGCTGGTAAACCTTGTGGGCAGTTGTGCTTAAAGGAAACATGGCTCATAGTTGTTTCCTGATGCTTTCCAGATTCTCTTCTCTTTCAATCATACTTCTTTGTACAGTGTTGAATCATCTAGTGATTTCTGTGTCCCTCGCTTGGATGACCCACCTAATTATACTGGAGTAGTTGTTTTACTTACAATTTCAAAGAATTTTCAGTCTCTCTGAAATTTTATCAAAGATTTTAAATGCAGCCCTTATTGACTGGTACTTCTACAGAGCTAAATATTGCTGGTCTTAATTTCATGTATTTAAGACAGGCAGGCCAGATCTCTTCCACTGACCCCCACTGGCCTCACTCTCAACTATTCTGTACCTTGCCTTCTGCCCAGACAGGGAGACTCATACAGACCACACCAGGGGCTTCCCACGGGGTTTCTGGTTGAGTCTTTCCAATGGAAAGTGCTGGGAGTAGATTGGAGGCAGAGAAAGGGGAGGGAGGCCCTGGCACCCTTCCTGCAAGGTCTCCTCCAGCCAGCTGTGTCTCTCCAGCAGTCATGGATTCTCTCAAGGCAGCAGGCATGACTCTTTCCCTGGTTTCCAGTACTACTCCCTCCCCTCTTAATAGCTTAGGTATTAGGCTATTATTATGAAGTCTTGGATGCATGGTGACCCTAGTCCACTTCATTGAAAATGTCTCTTTGTAAATAAACCTTCATTGAATTACTCTATTTTGACCCACCATCTGTTTCCTCTTGGGACACTAAGTAATTCAGTGGACATCTCTATTTGAACCTACTCCTCATATTCCTACTTTCTCTTTCATGCTGCTGTTATTGTTGGCACTTTACCTGTGTATGATGTATGCCCTTTCTGTGTATTTCTATTTAGTATTCTATGTCTCTGAACTGCCTTTATATTCTCTGCCAAATGAGAGATATAATTTTCAGGTCTGTGGTGTATTTCTTTTTTTCCCTTTTCTTTCAAAATAATTGAAAACCTATAAAAAGGAGCAAGAATAATTTGAAGAGTTTTTTCATTCTGAACAATTTGAGCAAGTGGTTGACAAGATGACTTATAATCTTCAAATACTTTAATGTGTATTTTTGACAAATAACATTTTTCTGCCTAACCACAGTAACACCACTGAAGACAGGAAATTTATGTTGATATATTGTTACTACCTATATCACAAATATTATTCAAGTTTTGCTATTTGTCCCAAAATGTCTCCTACAGTAAAAAAAATTTAACCCAGGGTCACATGTTATACATAGGTATTTCATCTCTGTAGTCCCCTTAAAATCAGGAATGATTCCTCAGTTTTTTTTTTGTTTTAACTTTCATGGGTTTGACAGTTTTTGAGTTAATTTATAAACTGTCTCTAAGTTTATCTAATGTCCCCCAAGGATTAGATTCAAGTTGTGCTTCCTCTAGGGCTGGAATACCATCATAATGATTTTGTGTTCTTCTTATTGCATCCAATTACATGGTACATGTTTTCAATTTATCCCCATAATACTGACATTAATTTTAATAATTTGTTTAGGTGAAAGTGAAGTTGCTCAGTCGTATCCAACTCTTTTGACTACCTCTTTGGACTGTAGTCTACCAGGCTTCTCCGTCCATGGGGTTTTCCAGGCAAGAATATTGGAGAGGGTTGCCATTTCCTTCTCCAGGAGATCTTCCCAACCCAGGGATTGAACCCAGGTCTCCCGCATTATAGGCAGACGCTTTACTGTCTGAGCCACCAGGGTGGTTGTTTAGGTGGTGTCTGCCAAATTTCTCCTTTGCAAAGCCATTCTTTTCTTTATTGCAATGAATAAGCATTTTGTGGATAGTTGAGACCATGTAAACATTTCATTCTTCATCAAACTTGTACTCACTAACTTTAGTATCTACTGATGTTTCATGGCTAAATTCATTATTACTATGATGGTTGCCAATTGGTTATTTTCTAATTAGACCATTTCTCCTACATTGATTAGTTGGCATTTTATGGTAAAGAATTTATTCTTCCAATTGATTTTTTCACTTACTTATTTGTATCAGTATAAACTTATAAATTCCTTAGAGAGGCCAGTGGGAGCCCTTTCAGGATGATTTATATAATTGACCATTTCCTTACTAATAAAATATTCAGACTCATCTTTAATTTTTCCTTGCCTTAACCCTAAAGTCAGCCATTTCTCCAAGGAACGCTGGCTTCTTTTAGTGGAGAATTGTGTTTAGAAACTGAGATCTGGGCATCTGGTATGCTCACTAGTTTCAAAGTGTCATTGCACCCAGATGCTATCAATGGAAAGGATTAGGCCATATATGTAAGTAGGTGCTCTCTGTATGTGTATTGTATATATGTTGCTACGTAATTAACATAGTAGCTTAAAACAATGGGTATTTATTTCTTCACAGTCTAGTCCAGAATTCAGAAAGGGTTTAGCTGGGTGATTCTGGCTCTGTCCCTCTTATGAGGTTGCAGTCAAGATGTTGGCCAGGACTGTAGTTTTCTTAAGGCCTGACGAGGACTGGAAAACATACTGACAAGGTGGCTTACATGTTTGGCAAACTGGGACCGGTTGTTGGCAGGAGGTCTTTTTTGCTCATGTCATTGAGCGTCTGTCACCTTAGTGCGGTGGCTGGCTTTCCCCAGATGGAGGAAGCCCAGATGTTTTTTATGACCTAGCCTCAAAAGTCTCACTCTTTCATTTCTTTAACATTATTTACACAACTGAACCTTATTCGGTATAGGAGAGGACTTCACAAAGGTATGAATAACTGGATTCAAAAATACTGGGGGCTGTTTTAGAAGCGGGCTACCAAAACATCCATATCTATCTATTTATCAACTTACATATCTCCCTGCCTATCTAACATCTAACTACTGGAATCTATGTGTTTATACTGGTCCTTCCAAGTTCAATCCAGCATCACAGGATTCATCCTAGCTTGTCCTAGGCAGTGAAGATGCTGATCCCCACCATTCTTAAAGTTCCAATATATCTACTTATTTCATCAACACCCATATATGTAATCAGTCTCCTGGCCCAATGCCTAGCAATAGCGACACCATGTATAAATACCCTCCTCAACAAGCATTTGGGGAGAAGGAAATGGCAACCCACTATGGTATTCTTGCCTGGAGAATCCCAGGGACAGAGGAGCCTGGTGGGCTGCAGTCTGTGAGGTCGCACAGAGTCGGACATGGCTGAAGCAACTTAGCAGCAGCAGCAGCAAGCATTTAGGCTTTTACTCCTTGCCAGGCCACTGCAGCCCCTGCTCCTATGCATAGCCCCCATGAACTACTGGCTTGATGACACCCCACCTAATGTTTTTTGAACTGAGCTATTCAGGAAGTTATTCCTTTCTATTCATGAAGGAAGATAAGGAAGTGTGACTTTATTTTGTTGTTGTTGTTGTGAATTGTAATGTGGCAGTGGGAAAAATGTACAATACTTAGATTTGGCCTAGAGAACTAAATCTCTGGCTCTCGCATCTACACAGAGGTCCAAGAACTATGTCACATTTCCTGCCTATAAGGGCTAGGCATCTCTCCCTCTGTGAACAGTTGCTTGTTTAGTCTGTCAAGGACACTTCCATGCAGCCTACATATATAGTCTTTTATCTCCTCCTTTTCCCCCTTTCCTTTTCACTTCTTTTCCTTTCCTTTCATTCTGTTCTTTTCATCTCCCTTCCCTTCTCTTTCTTCTTCACTTCCCACAGCCTTTATCCTTGTCAATCTTTTTTTCCTAAGTGGCCTTTGCTTCAAGTTTGTCACTTACATCTCATGGGCACAATGATGTTTGTTTATCACATAGCAGTCCTAAAGGTATTACTTGTGTGGTGCAAAAGGGCAACCTATACTGATCCTTTATTAGAATGATTTTGATGCATCTTAGCCTTCCATTCATATAAGAATGCTTATTTTGAGATCATGGCAATAGAATTTCAAAGTCACCGTTATTTCTATGCTCCTGCTGAAGAGTTTACTAGTGACCCGAGGACTTCCATATCTGAATAAGAATACAGAGAAGTGAGACAGGATTTCATTCTAACATTTACTTTCTCTTAACTACAGGCTGAAGAATCACATGAACATCTTTCCTGCTCTGGTCTTTTCATCTCCCCAGAAAGTTAGGATTTACTAGATGAGATGTTTTCTGTGGGTTGTAAGACTCATGGAAGGCATGGAAGGACGGATATTAAGACTGAGCAAGCTGTTAAACTGTTACGGGCTTTTTACAAGGAGGGCTAGTGGGCTCCTCTCCCCCACCACACCCAAGATTTGGAACTGGAAATTGGGCTTGGTTAAATCACCCACAGAATTGCATGAGGTTTGGGGAATTTGGATGGGAGCTTTCTCTCTATTCATAGAAATGTATCAACATTATTTGTTCTGCCCTGCCTGTGGAAAGATGCCTGGTAGGGGAGATAACACACGCAACATGTCAGAGCTGGGGGACTGACACCTCTGAGCTCAACAGTTCTTACACCTCACTTGAGAATAAGATGTGTGCACTTGGGAATGCAGGCTCGGTAGGGAGCCAGGACAGTGTGAGCAGATGAATATTTAGTACATTTCATGGGCTCCAAGGTTATCATCACACAAAGCTAATATGTCATGGCAGTTTCGTGCTGTGAGGAATTCACTGTGGCTTGTAAAATGGCCTACATTTTTTCAAGTAGGGTCAATGCCAAATCTTATCTAAAGTAACTCTTTAGAAATATCATTCCAGTGACTTAGGAAAAGGATGAAGCAAACAGCTGTACAAGATAAACATTTTAAAATGTGACGACTGACACTTTAGAGGGGCACAGAAAAATTCCTAGATAAGACAGTATGACAACATTAACCACATTATAGAATACAGGGGGTTCCCAAATACCACTTATATCTTGTGCTTCTGCTAAACTATACTAAGATTTCATGGAAAGAAACTGAAACTCACTTTTGATCACTGTTCCTTATGATTTTAAGAGGGTAACAGAATAGCAACATTTCTCTTAACATGAATTTTGACATTAAAATCTCTTTGTCTATTCATTCTAATGCTAGTTTTTCTGGATGCATTTAATGTGTTCATTTGAGTAGAAAGAGAGCATTAATTTAAAGAAAGGTACAGGACAGAATAAGCTGTTATCTCGCTCTGGCAGGAAGGATGGAAAGGAATATAACCTTTAGAGATACTTTTCTAGAAGTCATCATGGTAAATTAAATTAAAAAACAAAACCAAAAACTTTTTGCTCTTTCAACAGGTCTGTTGGACTTTTCATGCTTTCCTTGCTTTTATTATTCATTTGTCTTTATAAGAGAACTGAAAGGAACAAGGTTAATGGAGTTTTAAAATAAATTTGTAAATAGTTAAAACAGAGTGAAAACATATTAATTCGTTTCTGTTTCTGAAATGCATCTTTCTTCTCAACAGGTGGAGAATGCCATAGGGACAAAATCATTTAAGTTTCTTGACTTCAGCGTAAAGAGGCTGTCACTATTTCAAAATCCATAAACAATGGGAATCCCCTGGAGGTCCAATGGTTAGGACCCAGTGCTTTCCCTGCCAGGGCACGGATCGATCCCTAGTTGGGGAACTCAGACCCCCACATGCTGAGCATGGTGCAGACAAAAAGATAGGTAAACAAAGTTTTTATTTCCCAATGCAACCTTTGTGGCACAAAAGTATTATTGCCTACTATGGTGGAGATTTATTATCTTGCCTCTCTAGTGTTGATTATCACATCTTCTCATAACCACATCTTCATTTCCTTAAGATATAAGCTTTCTCCCACCTTCCATTCATGTGGTATGTGTATGTGTGTGTGATCAGTCATGTCTGACTCTTTGCAACCCCATGGACTGCTCCTCTGTCCATGGGATTTCCAAGGCAAGAATAGTAGAAGGGTTGCCATTTGCCATTTCTTCCTGGAGAGGATCTTCCTAACTCATGGGTAGAACCCGCAACCTTTACATCTCATGCATTGGCAGGCAGATTCTTTACCACTGGGAAGCACTTCACACGGTATGTGTGAGACCAATCAGCGCATTCAGTCCCTCAGCCACAATGCACAGTGATTGGTTCCAGGATCACCATGTGACCCAGTTCAGGCCAATGAGAGTCAGTTCTGGACTTGGTTGACCATATCGGTAATTAGAATCTTTTTTTCACTGGGATTTTTAGCTGCAGGATGATAAGGGAGACCCGTGGTGACTGAAAACAACCACACAGACAGAACCAGCCTGAGAATAGAGGCAAACAGAGAAGAAAGTGCTGGTGAGAGGAGGAAAAGGAGTGAGTGCTGATATTTGAGCACCAGTTGAAATATATCTGAATTCCTTTACAGAAGTTTTTTTGGTTTTTAAGATGAAGTTGGCTTTTTAGATCAAATTTCTAGTTAAAAAATTAGCAGAGGGCAGACATGGGCTAATACTGATTGCTAAGCTGTTGCTTAACATGTGGCCAATCCACACTAAAGTTTAAACACTTTTTGCCTTAACCTATTCAGATTTTAAAAATCTATCTAACTAAAACATTTTGGTGCTTATTATGTGCCAGCCACTGTCTTGATCACTTTACCAATAACAACTCAGTTCTCATACCAAAGCCACGGTGGAGGTCTTATTAATATCCTCATTTTACCATGGAAGAAGAAGAGGCACAGAGAGGTCAGGTAACTCACCTAAAGTCACACAGATAGCAAGGGGCAGACCAGACCTGGGAACTGAAACCCTTCAGTCTGACTTTAGATCAATTCTAACCATTACACTACCCCGCCTTTTCAGATTAGTGCTCTACCTTGTCCAAATTCATAAACAAACACACATAATGTATTACTGTGCATTTTATGAAAATTTTTGAGACAGGTGGATATTGTCATACAGCTTGTTGGTTAAAAAAAAAAGTGAGACCAACAGGCAATATGGTGTTGTGATTGAAAGTGTAGGCTCTGCCTTCAAACAATCTGGGTTTGAATTCCAGCTATGCTAATTACCAGCTGTGTGGGTAAACTACTTTACCTCTGCATGGCGCCTTTATTTCCTCTTTTGTAAAGTGGAGCCAATATCTACCTCTCCAGGTTGTTGTGAGGGTTAAAAGTGATAGTGTTTCTACAGAATTTCACCGAGTTCACTACCTTAACTATTGCTATTATGGATAAATCTCACCTTTTTTTGTTATGCCATTCTTATGCATAATGTTTTTTCTCTTTTCCATTCATATTCTTCAATACCTATGGCTACTCTGCTCTCGTTGGACCAGTGCTTTTATTATTTCCTCACAGCTCTATTCTTTTAATTAATTTCAGTCTTTTAATCATCTCTGAACTTGTCCTAATTATTTTTTCCAGTTCTAAGAGGATTTTCTTTTGGAGCAACGAGAGAAAGCATGGAAAACAGAGAAAGTCAAGTTCTGCCCTACCTTTTTGCTTCTGTCTTTAGAGAACCAAAAAAGTACCAGTAATTTCCTGTTCCTGTATAAGTTGACAGATTTGGTGTTATTCGTTTGTTTCACCCTTCAGATCATTTTCTTTGGAGAGGAACTATCAACTACTTGTTAGGGAGTTGCCTCTGATCCCCATGATTCCACACAGAAAGCCAGGGTGCCTGTTTTCAAGGGCAAAGGCCCAGGATCAAGCAGTAGGTGAATTTCAAAATTTTGATACTCTTAATGGCCAATATGAAAGTATTTAAAAATATATGATATAATACCATTGGAAAATCTGTACAAAGACTCTTTAATCATGGTTGTTCCATTCCTGTGCTTTGTGTGTCGTGGGTAGCCACAGTTAAGTGCTTCGGAATATCCCCTCAACCCAGCCCAGTGAAGAACAATTTGCAGGCTACTACTATGGTCTACTACACGTGGGAGCAATAAGGCGATTAAAAGCAATCAGATGACTACTGCATTCCATCCATCTTTCTCCTCTTGACTTTCTGCATTCATCAGCCATGGAGATAAATTTAAATGTAATTATCATATTTTACTATAATTACATGAGAACTCAATACATAGTTTACTTCCCCTGGACTTTTAGACAAAGGTAATGGGAGATCCGACCTAACTAAAATGACCCAGTTCTAATGCTTTGTGACTCAATTAGATCTGAAAGTTGAAGATAGAAAGAAAACTGCTTTAATATTCTGTTATCCTTAAAAATTAAATTTAATCTCCTTTATTTTCTCATGTGGTGCAACACTGTTAGAAGGAAATATTTTCCCTCTTCACACAAAACATTATGGAATGAGCATCAGCCTTTCCTCTGAGGACTTTTATGCTCGGCCATTGCTGGCTGTAGGATGTGGCATGGAATGGACAAACATGACCTCGTGATCCTTCTGCTAATGTGGACCTTTGAGGAAGATCAGGCAGATTTTCCAGACAACTGGTTTAAGAGCACAGAGGTAGATAAACTGAAAGCACTGCTCTGCCTCGGCCTTGGCATCAGCTCGTCTTTGAAGCCATGAGTCATTTTCCTCTTAGCAAGGGAAAATGCTATTGAAACAATTCATTCCTCAATGATTCAGAAAGAATTTTGAAAAACTGATGACAATGTTGTCCATTATTTTGTGATGGTTACAGATTTCTCTGATTTTTCCCAAGCTCCAGGGGACTTTTCTAGTTATTCATCTTAATGATTGTAGGCAGTGAGCTGGCAGAGGTTGGTTTTTTGGTTGGGATGTTGTCTTAGAGGTAAGTTTTTAGTATCAAGGCCAAGACACTTGGGTCTCCAGATTCCATGACAAATGGAGCCATTGGTGAATTTTAAAAAAGGAATTCCCCAAACTCTGACTTGTTTTGGTCCATTTGATTGGGGCTTCTCTGATGGCTCAGTGCTAAAGACCATCTGCCAATGCAGTGGATGTGGGTTCAATCCCTGGGTCAGAAAGATCCCCTGGAGAAGGAAATGGCAACCCACTTCAGTATTCTTGCCTGGAAAATCCCATGACAGATGAGCCTGGCGGGCTACAGTCCATAGGGTTGCAAAAGAGCTGGACATGACTTAGCAACTAAACAATAGATTGTTTGACTTTATGAAAAGTAAGATGAAGCAAGAGCTTAAGATTGAAACTTTCAATATGAGGAAATGTGTTGATTGACCTGTTATTTAAACTGGAAAGAAATATAAAGGGTAGAGACAGTTCAACTGACTTAAACAAAAACCACATACACACACACACACACACACACAAAACTTTAATGAGGAGTTTTAATTGTCTGCTTGGATAATTAACATTTATTTTGCCTATCTCTTTTTTGCATTTGACAGATTATTTCATGGAACCCTGATATAATTTAGGTAGTCACAGATTTTATACATAAATGGAATAGGCTGTGGTAGCATGTAAACCATTATATTTTTATAAAAACAGGTGATTTTGCTTATCAATTACTGTGCATAATTGATAAGCAAAAGACATCTGGGTGTATACATTACACTCATCAAAGTGATAGTCCAGGCAAAAATAGCCCTCAGGAGATTCTATGCAGGCTGCTGCAGTGTCCTAGCAAGTCATAAAGTCGGAGTGAAGGTGGAGCCAGAGAAAGATGGCATTTGGTGATCCAAGAACCAAAAGTTTGCAGTAGGATGCTCAAGAACAGGAATTAAGGTCTGTGTGTGAATTTCCAGGAGTGAGAAATGCAGGGCCCTGTGTCCAAGAAGAGCTACAATATTAGGAAGGTATCCAACAGGGATCAGAATAGGGACTGAGTCCCCAGACTGGTGGTGACTGGGTTTCAGCACCAAGGCAGAAGCTCAGTTTAATGAATCAGTCAGTTAGTAAGCAAACACTTATTGAGTGACTACTGTATGCCATTGGTATGCCAGGTTCTGAATGTACAAAGGAAAACAAGACACAGCTGCTGTCCTCTAATTTCTCACAATTACAGACTGGGATGCAAGTTTATGACCTAACTAGGAACAAGTATCACAAGATGATAAATGTTAGAATAGAGAGAGCTGGCATTATTTATGTCTTTTCTGCCAGTTGTCAGGAATGGTCTCTTAGATTGGGGATAAGGAGTATTTAGACGGGGATTAAGTAATTCTGTCTATGAGGAAAAGAAGGCTGTAGAGGTCAGACTGAGTCAGGGCCTGCCTCTGCTTAGATGATTTATGCAGGAGCAGCAAGATGGCATTTTTAAAGTCTTGGCAGATATATCCTTGCTCCATATATTGTCACAGCTCAAAAAGAGCAGATGAAGAACTGTGACTGGAATTAGAGTTCTCCTTTACTCTCAGCAGTGGGCTTCATACATTTCAGCTAATCTAACTATCAAAGAGTTTCAAGGAGGAAAATATGTAGAAAGTAAAATAATTCATTTGCAGTTGAGGGGATGCATCCAAGAAAAGACAGGCATGGTAAATCATGCTTTTCCTCCATTTGTTCATTTCTCTAGAAAGGAAAATCCTCGTGATTTATTTCATCCCCTAAGTGATTCTTCAATTATTTTTATCCACATGTGATTTCTCTGTATATTTCTTCATAATACTTTGTTTACATCTATTGTTTATACTAACCCCAAAGATGCAACCAAATTTGTCATTTCATATGCTACAGGACATGTGAACAAAACATAACAAAACAATGTAACAAATATAAGCAAGTTTAGTCTAATCTGCCAAGCACTGAACTTAGTCCATTGGTAAGACATCTATTAGGTTGCATGAGATGGTGGGAATGAACTCTGGCCTAGGAATCAGGAAATTGCGTATCTACCCTGCCATCCCGTTTCATGCATGGTGACATTACCTACTTCGGTTTCCTTATCTCTCACATGCTTAGGTCCTGCATATATTACAAGTTTTAAATGAAATGATGATGACAAATACAAGTACTTCCAATTGTGGCCTACAGCCTCCTCCAAGCCTCATTTCTACACCATCCCTCTATGTATCTTCACCTTCAGGAAAATGAACATTTGACTTGGCCTTTATCTCTTATAGTTCAGAAAGTGGCTCTTCTATTTTCCCTCAGAAACACTTGGGTCATTCTCTACTATCTAGAAAACAGTGAAAAGTGAAAGTGAAGTCGCTCAGTCGTGTCCGACTTTTTGCAGCCCCATGGACTGTAGCCTATCATGCTCCTCCATCCGTGGGATTTTCCAGGCAAGAGTGCTAGAGTGGATTGCCATTTCCTTCTCCAGGGGATCTTCCCGACCCAGGAATCAAACCCGGGTCTCCTGCGTTGCAGGTAGACACTTTACCGTCTGAGCCACCAGGGAAGCTGCTAGAAAATGGTGAATGAGGATACAAAGCGACCATTCTTGTTTCCTTGACGAGTGTGGTTTAAGCAAGTTGAGCCGGTTGCCCATTTCTGGATGATTTAGGCTTGAGCCAAAATTCAACAGTATGTGAGATTTTTATTGGTTTGTTTGTTTCCTAGTAGTTTGGATTTCTCAGAGAGAGGTTGCTGTAGTTAAGACACCTTACTTTACAGTCAGCAACTTGGGGGTTTCTGTGCTGGAACTAATGCTTCCATCAGATACAGATAAAAACAAAATTTAAAAGTCTAGAATGACTTCTGTTTATTTCAACTAATTGAGGGACTAATTGGCTGTTCTTTAGCCATGTTTCTCAGGGGCATATTGTTCTAATCAGATAAATTGATTATTCTTTCTGTGTGCTTTTGAAGAAGCAATGATTTTTGTTGGAATATGCCTTTACTATTATGTTTAACTGTATTAACAGATATATGTTGCTAACAGTGTAGGCAAGTAGCATGTATTGAGAATTGCAATGATCTGCTGCAGGGATTTTAAATGTCATCCGTCTTCTTAAGTCCATTGCAGATAAGTAATCAAAGCTCAGAAAAGTTACCTAAATTAATCAGGGCAAACTATTAATATTTTTTCTTTCAGGATTGAAGCCCAGCTCTTCTTGACTCTGAAATGCAACTTTTGATGAGAAGATTACATACTGAAAATGTAAGAAAGAACAAAAATAAATAACCAAAATAAAATAAAACGAACCTCTTTATAATGCCTTGAGGCAAACTCCAAGTTATAACTTCAAGATACTGCTATGCCAGAGTAAGTCAAATTTGGCTTGTTTTAAACTTTCATGTTTAAACGAGGAGATATTTTTGTCTCCTGGGTTTAGCACATACTTGAAAATGAAAGTGTTAGTCGCTCAGTTGTGTCAGGCTCTTTGCAGCCCGCCAGGCTCCTCTGTCCATGGGATTCTCCAGGCAAGAACACTGGAGTGAGTTGCCATTACCTTCCCCAGGGGATCTTCCTGACCCAGGGATCAAACCCGGGTCTCCTGCACTGCAGGTGGATTCTTTACTGTCTGAGCCAGTGAAGCCCAGCAAATACTTGGTGCTTGATAAATATAGATTGACTGGGGATGTGACAGTTGCACTAGGAAAGAGCTTTGCTTGTACATTTCAGAAAGACACTGGAGAGGCCTTCTGGAGCATGTGTGCAGTTGTGGCAGCTCCAGAACTGGCCATGACTCCTCTGTGGGAGAGGGAAGTGGTTTCCTCTAGGAAGAGGGTTGAGCAATAAAGCCACAGAGGTTTGCTGACACATTTGCTAGGCATGACTTATGCTCATTTGGAAGTTATTCTGTGGCTCCATTAATAAGGTGTTTCCCAGTGCATCACAGCTGCCCACCATCCATCCCCTCTTCCAGTGGGGTCGATGGCGTCCCGGTTTGTGGCAAAAGCAATTATTCCCTCACTGCCAACCCTGATTATACATCACTTGACTCCAGTAATGAGCAGAGAAATTCAGCAATACCAGTAAATCAATGTTTGCCAGGTGTGGGGTATCACTAATCTTTTGACTCTGAGAATGCTGGGGATGTGTAAGTTTATCAAGCATTCTTAGGAATAACTGTCACTACTGCTTGCAGGATTAACGGATGAAAGCTAAAGTAGTTTCTTTGCATCGGGGTAATTTATTTTCTTTTTTCTTTTATAGTTTGTTGGTTTCTAATTATAAGATAATATATGGTATTAGAGAATATTCTGTAGAAAAGTTGAGAGAAGAGAAAAACATCATTTACAATTCCACCACAATAAATAAGACAACTACTGCTGACATTTTGTTGGATTTCTTTTTGGTCTTGGCAGCTGAGATCATACTGAACATATAATTAGTATACCTTTTCTTGCCTCTTCACTTAATATTATTTGACTACTTTCGTAAGTTATTAAAAGCACAAAAAAACCTTTTAATGGCTTTTTAACTTATTATAATTATTTTCAATGTTATTATAAAGCCTCCCAAATGTATGTAATGGTTATATAATATTTTCTCCTATAAAGTGAAAGTCCCTCAGTCCTGTCTGACTCTTTGTGACCCCATGGACTGTACAATCCAAGGAACTCTCCAGGCCAGAATACTGGAGTGGGTAGCCTTTCCCTTCTGCAGGGGATCTTCCCAACCCAAGGATTGAACCCAGGTCTGCCACATTGCAGGCGGATTCTTTACCAGCTGAGCCACCAGGATACTCCAAGAATATTGGAGTGGGTAGCCTATCCCTTCTCCAGTGGATCTTCCTGACCCAGGAATCGAACCGGGGTCTCCTGCATTGCAGGTCGATTCTTGACCAACTGAGCTATGAGGGAAGCCCTTTCTTCTATATATCAGCCTATTTTTCCGAGGTCACATACCTGGTTATTCGCAGAACCAGGGCTAGAAACCATTTTCTCTTATTCATCTAAGAGCATAATCCAAGTAAGTTTTTCTTCACATTCTCAGATGAAGGATAATATTAAAAGTAGAATGGGGTTTTGATTAAAACTGAACTTACTCTTCAAAAAGAGTTTCACATCCTGTATATTCAGTCTTTTTCATGTTTCCCAGAAGAACACTTTTGTTTTAAGGGAGTTAAAAGAATGCAGGGAAAGAACAACACTGGTAGTACACTCTAATAGGATTTATTTTACTGGTTAAGTAGTACATCACCTTTGTGTCTGTACAGCTGGAATATAAGCAGATTTTAAGTGACAAATGCTATAACATTATGGCATCTACTCTAGGTTTGTGGGACTAAGTTATGTTGTGGGTTCAATTATAACAGTTTGATCTATAGTTTGAGTATGAACACTGAGATTCTTCTCCCCTCCACCAAGCTTTGACATTTTTTTAAGATGAAGAAATAGGAATGTGGAAGTATAATCATTTGTCTGAGGTCACAGAGGGAGATGATTGCACAGCTGGAATGTAAGCCTTGTATTTGACTAAAACCTTGGCTTTGTTTGTGGGTCTAGCTAGACACATAAAGCTTTTCTCTTCCCCAGCAATGACTTTTAGTACCAGCTTTCAGAGACTGACATTCAATCTAAGCTTTGTGATCAGTATTTAGCAGGAGAAGAAGGGGAGGAATTACTTATCTTTTTGCATACATTAGCATGCAAATGACTCTTTTCTCTGCACTGTGGAAGGGTCTGAAATGATCACATATACAATATATCTTTTATCAGTGGTCCTGGATACAAATGTTGCTTTGATGAATCCACATTTAGAGGCCTTCTCCAAACATTTACAGTGCTTTTTAGGATTAGAACTTCTACCTACGGTCATTTTTAACAAAAGGAGAATTATGATTAAGTTAATTTATGCATTATTTACCCTGGTCTAAACAGTCATCCTGGTATATTATTTTTTTCCAGTGGTTTTCCTATATTTAAAAGAGAACGTGAATATGTTCCCAGAATTTTCCAAGATTATGGTATTTGTTTATTTGTTGATCTGTTAAGACTTTCTTGCTAAACAGCTATACATTGGCCGAGGAAAGCCACATGAATTTACCCATATTTATTTTTCTCTGATAAATTAAGGTCACTCTTATGATCTTAGAGGTCTCACAGAGAAAACTTAAGACAGGTCCTGGGCTTCCAAGGTGGCTAACTGATTAAAAAAAAAAAAAAATCCACCTACCAATGCAGGAGATGTGGGTTTGATCCCTGGTCTGGGAAGATTCCACATGCTGAGGGGCAGCTAAGCCCAGGAACCACAACTGTTGAGCCTGCATGCCCTAGAACCACTGGTGCACTGCAATAGAGAATCACCCCCTCTCATCACAACTAGAGAGACGCCTGCTCGGCAGCAAAGACCCAGCACAGCCAAAAATAAATAAATAAAATTACTAACAAAAAAAAAAAAAGAAAGGAAGACAGAACAGGCCCTCCAGTTAAATTCCCTGCTGACAGTCCTTCCCTAGAAGACTTCCCTATTGAAGTATCCTTGACCCATGATCCTAATCTGCAAGCAATCTTGCCCAGGCAAGGTGTCCCCTCTAACTAGCAAGCATTTCATTTGGCAGAGTTATCCCTTTGTTCTTTGCAGGCTTTAGTGTCAGGAGGTGAAGGTGAAGGTGAAGTCGCTCAGTCGTGTTCGACTCTTTGCGACCCCATAGACTGTAGCCTACCAGGCTTCTCTGTCCATGGGATTCTCCAGGCAAGAATACTGATTGCAAATCCTTGTTTTTTTTCATGACCTAACCCTTTGCTTTTTCATGCCTAATTTCGTTGATGAAATTTAGCAACTTTATTTTGATGTGACAAACTGCACGTAAAGTGTACAACTTGATAAGTTTTGACATGTGTGTACACTCGTGAAGCCTTCACCACAATCAAGATGATGAACATATTCTGCAACCCCAAGAGTCTCTTTTGCTCTTTCGTGATCCCTCCCTCACCTCCCTCCCTGCCTCCTCCGGCACCCTCAGGCAACCGCCGATCTGCTTTGTGTCAGTACAGATTAGTGTCCATTTACTACGAATTTTATGTAACTGCCAGAGTCATACAGAATGTATTATTTTCTTGGTCTGGTTCCTTTTACTCAGCATAATTTTTCTGAGATATGTTTATGTTGTCAGATGTATCCTTTTCATGCTGAATAGTATTCTATCATATGGATAAATCACAATTTATATCCGTTCACGTCAGCCAGTTATGAATGCAATAACCTTTACAGAGTGGAAAAGAAAAGACACTACGGTATAATACTTTTATGAACTTCTTTCTCTATAATAAATTTTACACTATCTCTTCATGTTTACCTCTGTAAGTATTAAAAGTGAATTATAAATACAATTTAACTATGCAAATTAAAAGGGTCTATTGGACCCAGATGGTAAATTGACTATTTTTTTCTGGGGTCCTGAGGGATAACCAAGGAAAACTCTCTGAAATTCTAATTGCTGGAAGAGAAGAACATTTTTTGAAATCTAACATCTCACTTTCAACAGAATTTTAGTAAATAGAAATATATCAGACAAACATTAAAATGATCATCACCAGCACCACAAAAAGAATACTGGAGGGGATCCTTACAATGCTAACCACCTAAATGAGCAGATGCTTTTTGACTTGAGAAATCCGGGTCTAAAGACTCTTTCTGCTGTATTGTTTTTCCCATAAGTTTCCCCCTTTTTAAAAGAGAATGTGAAGATTTCCCCAGAATTTTCACCTAAATCATCAGCAATTTTCCTCACATCTTTTAAAGCAATTGGTCTTCTCAGATTCTCAGCTTGAGGGAATGAGCTACATTTCATTCGGAGAGTGGGAAGCAGTGGGTCAGATAAAGCTCACTCAGGACACATAAAGGACTTGGCCTGTTCATTGGGTAACTGCCCAGCTTAAAATTAGGATAATGAACTGCCTTCTTTACCTGAATGAAATATTTCTCATGTTTCAGATTTCAGAACTCTTTTGGAAGGCTTCCATCTCTCCAATTTAGTTGCAAGTGAAACACACAAAAAATCTGCTTCCTACAGGCTGTTTGATTTAGAAGATATTGATCAACAATCAGCCAGGAGATGGGAACAATCTATTTTGACCTAACAATTTCACCCATCTTTTTAAACTGACTTTCAGAGTTTCCACTCATGGTGCACATGAATGCTACATTAAAGGATACATGCCAAAAATCCTAAAATATTAAACAATTTCTGGTTATTAAGGAGTTTTTGAATAGAAGGAACTGTTACATTGGAACTGGTCTGCCTGTGAGCTGTTCAGTGGAAGCAGGCAGGATGGGAAAAGAATATTCAGTAGAGTGTCCCCAGTGAATGTCCACACATTACTGGATGTGTGTGAGTGTCTAACCCAGGCCCTTGTTATGGAATCTTCACTATCACTGCAACAGTTAAAAAATTTAGCTGAAACATGGATGGACCTAGAGATTGTCATACTGAGTGAAGTCAGAGAGAGGAGAAATATCGTATGGCATTCCTTAAATGTGGAATCTAAACAGAACTGATATAAAGGAACTTACAAAACAGAAAGAGACACACAGAATTAGAGAATGAACTTAAGCTTGCCTCTACACACTGCTATATTTTAAATGGATAACCAACAAGGACCTACTTTAAGGCACATGGAACTCAGCTCACTGTTCTGTGGCAGCCTGGATGGGAAGAGGGTTTGGAGGAGAATGGATGTGTATGGCTGAGTCTCTGCCGTTCACCTGAAACTGTCACAACACTGTTAATCAGCTATACCCCAATAAAAACTAAAAAGTTTAAAAGAATTTAGCTAAAGAGCATGTCTTACAATTTTTTTTTTAAGGTAGGCAATTAACCTATCCATTGGCAGACCAAATTGATTTGATTAGGTCTAAGATATTCTCATGGAAACTGATAACAAAAAGAATTTAAATTCTACCATCTCTTTATGGAAAATTCCATACAAGCACAGTTTTTAAAAAATCTCCTTTATCTTTTACTATTGTAAAATGAAAAATATATTTTTTTAATATTTCCAAGAAACGTCAAAGGACCCACCCAACTCCCAGGCTGCTCACTGTTTTTTTTTTTTCTCTTAATTGCTTTTACATCGTGTCCAAGTCTGACCATTTGCACTTAACATTTGCTTGATAAACTCTGCCAAGCTGAAGGATGCTTGTCTGTTTTACATTCCTTGGCCTGTGAAGCGTTTTTTTCTGCTTCACATGCCTAAGGGGGCAAAGGTCAAACCTCCTCAGCTGCAGATGAGGTCATGGTTGCTGATGGTCTGCAGCTGATCACAATAAAAACAGGGTCTCCCCTGTGACCAGCCCTCCCCATTTAGGAGCAGTGATGTCATCTCTGGTGAGACAGGATGAGACATGCAACTGGGTTTAAATTGCACTACATAAATTTTTCTTCTGACTTCACTGCAATCTTTTATTTATTTTTGCAGAAATACTAGCTTAATCATGGTTTCAGACTAAAAATAAATAGATGAAGTAGAGGAAGCTTATGTTTTACAAGTAGTCCTTCATATCTGTTAGGCAAAGCCAGAAGAAAATGCTGTTTTCCTACATCAAAAGAAATGAATATTGGCAATCTCATATGCCAGTCTCATCCTAACACTTTCAAAGTACCTCTCTCCAAGAATACTAAGTGTTCTTACAAGGATTTCAGAATCAGACCTTAGTTCAGGTGTCCCCAAACTCTAGGCCATGGACCGGTACCTCCTGTCAGATCAGTGGCAGCACTAGATTAGAAATAAAGTGCACAACTCGGAAAAGGCAGAGGAACCAGAGATCAAATTGCCAACATCCACTGGATCATCAAAAAAGCAAGAGAATACCAGAAAAATATCTACTTCTGCTTTATTGATTATGCCAAAGCCTTTGTAAAGGTCACAACAAACTGTGTAAAATTCTTCAAGAGATGGGAATACCAAACCACCTTACCTGCCTTCTGAGAAATCTGTATGCAGGTCAAGAAGCAACAGTTAGAACTAGACATGAGACAACAGACTGGTTCCAAATAGGGAAAGGAGTATGTCAAGGCTGTATATTGTCACCCTGCTTTTTAAACTTATATGCAGAGTACATCATGTGACATGCCAGGCTGGATGAAGGACAAGCTGGAATCAAGATTGCTGGGAGAAATATCAATAACCTCAGATATGCAAATGACACCACTCTTATGGCAGAAAGTGAAGAAGAACTAAAGAGCCTCTTGATGAAAGTGAAAGAGGAGAATGAAAAGGCTGGCTTAAAATTCAACATTCAAAAAACTAAAATCATAGAATCCAGTCCCATCATTTCATGGCAAATAGATGGGGAAACAATGGAAACAGTGAGAGACTATTTTGGGGGGCTCCAAAATCACGCTGATGGTGACTACAGTCATGAAATAAAAGATGCTTACTCCTTGGAAGAAAAGCTATGACCAACCTAGACAGCATATTAAAAAGCAGAGACATTACTTTGCCAACAAAGGTCTGTCTAATCAAAGCTATGGTTTCTCCAGTGGTCATGTATGGATGTGAGAGTTGGACTGTGAAGAAAGCTGAGCGCCAAAGAATTGATGCTTTTGAACTTGGTGTTGGAGAAGACTCTTGAGAGTCCCTTGGACTGTAAGGAGATAAAACCAGTCAATCCTAAAGGAAATCAGTCCTGAATATTCATTAGTAGGACTGATGCTGAAGCTGAAACTCCAATACTTTCGCCATCTGATGTGAAGAGCTGACTCATTTGAAAAGACCCTGATGCTGGAAAAATCAAAGGCAGGAGGAGAAGGGGTCGACAGAGGATGAGATGGTTGGATGGCATCACCGACTCAGTGGACGTGAGTTTGAGCAAGCTCCGGGAGTTGGTGATGGACAGGGAAGCCTGGCGTACCACAGTCCATGGGGTTGCAAGGAGTTGGACACGACTGAGCGACTGGACTGAACTGAAAGTGCACAAGGAATGTAATGTGCTTGAATCATCCTGAAAGCATCCACAACCCCACTCTGAAAGAAAAATTGTCTTCCAGAAAGCCAGTCCCTCAGCTGAAAAGTTGAGGTCCACTGCCTTAGTTTGAATTCCACCTCTGCCATTTATATCTGGGTGACTATAAACACGTCAGATTGAATTTCTACTCAGTTGTTTTAAATGAAGAAAGTACTATGTACTCACAAGATTATATTTAACATGTGAAAGTGCTTAGAAGATCACCTGCCTATAGGAGGCATTCAATCCCTTGTGTCAGTAATAATAACAGCAATACTGGTAGCATAGCAGCTCAGGTGCCTTAACAAAAGCCCTCAGAGTCAGAAATGTTTTATAATTCATAACTTTTCAGATTTTAGAAAGATGCTTCAGTACTTATACTCAGGACCAGCTATATAATTTGCAAGGTCCTGTGCAAAATGAAAACTGCATGACCTCTTGTTCAAAAATTATTAAAGATTTCAGGATAGTGAGAGCAGAGCTTTACTCCAGGTGCAGGCCTTTGTAAGTCTGGGGCCCCAAGTGACCGCCCTGCTTCCACAGTGTCTCAATATACGCCCGCAGCAAGGGGCTGAGAACAGTGATGAAACACATCAACACTTCTCTCAGGAAATGTATGAACATTCACACCAAGTGGGGAAAATAAAGCCAGTAGATATTCTCACTTCAGTTCAGGTTGGATTTGCTACCAAATGAGTTTATTATAAACTTAGAAAAATTGACAGTTTTCGGAGGCTTTGGATTTTGGAATACCAGAAAATGGATTGAGGTGCTATTTGCCCACACCCTGGGCATTTATGTGGTAGAGAACCCTGAAGCCAATGGGAACTGAGGTTGGGTCTTGTTTTGATGCATAATAGTTGTGAGACTTTTATTTAGACTCTTGAAATGAAGTGAAAGTCGCTCAGTCATGTCCGACTCTTTTGTGACTCCATGAACTATAGCCCTCCAGGCTCCTCTGTCCATGGGATTCTCCAGGGAAGAATACTGGAGTGGGTTGCCTTTCCCTTTTTCAGGGGATCTTCCCAATCCAGGGATCAATCAAACCCAGGTCTCCTGCGTTGCAGGCGGATTCTTTACCAGCTGAGCTACCAGGGAGCTCTTGCTGCTCCTGCTGCTAAGTTGTTTCAGTCGTGTCCGACTCTGTGCGACCCCATAGACAGCAGCCCACCAGGCTTCCCCGTCCCTGGGGTTCTTCAGGCAAGAACACTGGATTGGGTTGCCATTTCCTTCTCCAATGCATGAAAGTGAAAAGTGAAAGGGAAGTCGCTCAGTCGTGTCCGACTCTAGCGACCCCATGGACTGCAGCCCACCAGGCTCCTCCATCCATGGGATTTTCCAGGCAAGAGTACTGGAGTGGGGTGCCATTGCCTTCTCTGAGGGAGCTCTTGCTGCTGCTGCTGCTGCTAAGTCGCTTCAGTCGTGTCCGACTCTGTGCGACCCCATAGATGGCAGCCCACCAGGCTCCCGTCCCTGGGATTCTCCAGGCAAGAACACTGGATTGGGTTGCCATTTCCTTCTCCAATGCATGAAAGTGAAAAGTGAAAGGGAAGTCGCTCAGTCGTGTCCGACTCTAGCGACCCCATGGACTTCAGCCTACCAGGCTCCTCCGTCCATGGGATTTTCTAGGCAAAAGTACTAGAGTGGGGTGCCACTGCCTTCTCCAGAGGGAGCTCTTAGGCAAGGCCAATTGGAGGCAGAAGTGTAGCGTGGTTCTCACTTCTGGGGAAGGATTCTCCACTGAGGAAAATGGGAGTGGGGGGAGTGAGAGGGAAACCAAGCCTTGGTGGGTGGATGGGCAGCAAGCTTCTAAAATCAACAGCAAATCAACAATGATGACACAAAAACATGACAATCTGACTCTCTCTTCTACTTGGTTGGAGTCCTGCTTTCACACATTTTCCTCTAATGCCTTTTTATCATGGTTTAACAACAGTCAGGCTAATGTATTTTCTTTACAAATGTGCAGAAAATAAAGAACATGCTCAAATAGAGTAACTGTGTCTCCTGTCTGAAAACCCACCCCAGCCGTGTCTTTGGCTAGAGTTTGAGTCCCTGAGATAATAATGGATACCATTTATTGAAATTTACTATTTGGATAAACTAATGGCACTTGAATACCTGAATAGTAGGGTCTTAGATTTGGGCTTCCTATTTTAGTATCTGTTATGTATTCATCAGGGTTACATATACAGGGAATATCCACTAATTACCCCAAAGAATGATCCCTGAGATAAGCAGTTTGAATGAAACAAAATTAAATACACATATATTTTTATATCTTCCTCACAATGTGGAAATAAATCAAACTTTAATAAGTATAATGTGCATTAGGTTATTAATATATACTCTTATTAGGATATAAAATAAGTGGGAAGAATTAAAAAAAATTTAAGAGGTTGGAATTTTAGGGGGAAATTGAAAAACAGAAATGAACAAGAATATATGTACAGACGTGCATGAGAAAAAAATACTGATTTTTAATATTCTTACAGAATAAGGAATGAGACAGTTGATGGACTGTTCTAGTAGAACAGAAGACTATGCAATCATTTCAAGCATGTTGGACTAAGAAAATTAAGGGCAGGACCTATATTCCACTCATTTGCCCCCTAGGAAATGAAGCTGCCTAAGAAAGAAAACATGACCAACTCCAATTATTTTTCACAAGCAGTGTGTGGAATTGTGTTATTATTCAATAGAAATTCAAAGTAGAAAAGTATCTTATTATAGTTGCAGACACACCAAGAAATTTCCAGCTGCAACAACTGTATTATTAGAGTGAGTAGAAATATTCAGAAGTGAGTGTGTTTACCTTAAAATATCTAAATGCCAGATGTAAAGTGTTTGATCATTTAACATTTCATCACTAGTGACAGAGCCCTGATTCCAACCCCAGCAATCTGCTTCCAGAATCAGTGCTCTCACCTTACCAGACTGTCTCTCTATTGATTATTTCTTGTGACTTTAGTCCTGGATTATTTTATCTCCTCATGTTTAGAAAGTCTTTAATTTTTATAACAAACAGAAATAAATGCTTAAAGTATTTTGAAGCCCTTTTAACTCTTGAATGATGAGAAGTTTTCTATCTTTATCATGATGTACTTAAGTTTCCCTGATCCTCACTAGCCTCTCTTATGTGCAATAGAAGGATTTTAATAATTGCCTCACAGAGTTTTTTTTTTTTTAATGACATTAGATATTATGAAAGTGTCATGGAGCTCCCTTACCTAGATGGCTGTGGGACTACTTACTTGATACTCTAGATTCCAGAATCTTAATGATCAGTTAGGGTCCATCCAGTCCCAGAATCTACTTAACCAATACCTGGAGAGGCTCTTGATTTGAGAACTTTAGAAATACAAAAACTTTTTTTGAAAATCATTACATCCATATTTGGTTTTAATCACATATAGCTTCTTATTTATATGTGCTGCTGCTGCTGCTAAGTCACTTCAGTCGTGTCCAATTCCATAGACGGCAGCCCACTGGGCTCCCCCGTCCCTGGGATTCTCCAGGCAAGAACACTGGAGTGGGTTGCCATTTCCTTCTCCAATGCATGAAAGTGAAAGGTGAAAATGTGTACTACTTATCAATTTATTGCCTCTCAGGTCCAAATTTATACTCCAATATCTGCTCTGTCATCAAGGATGGAATTCTGTGAGCATCTCGCCTTTACAGCAGGCTTTTTCAGTAGAGGACACTAGAAGGATGTAGCAGGCTGAAGGGGGAATCTGCTGTCATCAGAGGGTGCAAACTCAGGAGTGTGTGTTTGAAAACAGGGTTGTGATCTGCCCCAGCCAAGAACCCAGAATGTGTGACACTTCCAAATCCTCGCAGCTCCAGCCCATCTAGATGCTGTACACTACAGGTCTCCTGCCTCCATAGGCACCTTCACTCGCTCAGCGCACTCCAGTCCCTGGTCACTAGCTGAGGCTCACCTATACTCTGCCTGTGCCTGGAGGGCTCTCCTCTCTCTGCATGTCAGTGTGCCAAGTGGGACAAGTCTGCACTCCCCGAAGGTTGCTTCCTTGTTTGCCCACTTAGAGCAGATCAGACCTGGTCCAGGAAAACCAGAAAACTTCTCTGGCACACTGTGGGATGCAACCTCACCTTCTCCAGTGAGGTATGAACTTAGCCTTGGGGAGGAAGTCGTTCTTCCAAATTTGGCCTTCCTTGGGAACTCTCAGTCTCAGCCTTCGGACACTATATATAGTTTTCATAATACCTTATGGTTACTCTTTGGTTATAGTTTCATAATCCTTTAATATTAAACTTCCATTGTTTAAATCACTGTGTGCAAATCAATGAAGTCAGAACACTGCCTCACACCATACACAAAAATAAACTCAAAATGGGTTAAAGACTTAAATATAAGACACGATACCATAAAACTCTTAGAAGAGAAATAGGCAAAACATTCTCTGACATAAACTGTAGCAATGTATTCTTAGGTCAGTCTTCCAAGGCAATAGAAATAAAGGCAAAAATAAACAAATGGGATATAGTCAAATTCATAAGCTTTACTTAGCAAAGGAGACCATTAACAAAATGAAAAGTCAACCTATGGAATGGGAGGAAATATTCTCAAATGATGTGACAGGCAAGAGGTTAATTTCCAAAATATACAAACAGCTCATACAACTCAATAAGGAAAAAAAAAAAAAAAACCCAAATCCCCAAACAATCCAATGAAAAAAATGGGTATAGGACCTAAACAGGTATTTCTCCAAGTACATACAGATGGCCAATAGGAACATGAAGATATTCAGCATTGCTCATTATTAGAGAAACATAAATAAAAACGGAAATGATTTGTGTATCTACATGATTTGTATATCAATGATATACATGATATATATGATATATGATATACATGAATTGTATATTTGTGGATCACCTTACACTGGTTAGAATGCATGTGTGCTAAGTTGCTTCAGTTGTGTCCAAAGCTTTGCAACCCTATGGACTGTAGCCTGCCGGGCTTCTCTGTCCATGGGATTTTCCAGGCAAGAATACTGGAGTGGGTTGCCATGCCCTCCTCCAGGGGATTTTCCCAACTCAGGGATTGAACCTGCTTGTCTTACGATTCCTGCATTGGCAAGCAGTTTCTTTACCACTAGTGCCACCTGGGATGCCCCTCTGGTCAGAATGGCCATCATCAAAAAGTCTACAAGTAGGAAATGCTGGAGAGGGTGTGGAGAAAGGGGAACTCCCCTACACCGTGGTGGGAATGTAAATTGGTATATCTACCATGGAAAACAATATGGAGGTTCCTTAAAAGACTAAAAATAAATTGCCATATGACCCAACCATCCCACTTTTGGGCATATATGCAGAGAAAACCATAATTTGAAAAGATACACACATCCCTATGTTCATAGCAGCACTATTTACAAGAGCCAAGGTGTGGAAGCAACCTAAAGGGATGACAGGTGAATAGATAAAGAAGTTGTGGTACATATATACAATGGACCACTATAGAGTTATAAAAAGAGATGAAACGATGCCATTTGCAGCAACATGGATGGACCTAGAGATCATCAGACTAAGTGAAGTAAGTCAGACAAAGGTAAATGTCATCTTTCACTTATACGCGGAATCTAAAAAAAATGATACAAATGATCTTATTTATAAAACAAACTGACTCATAGACCTAGAAAGCAAGTTATGGGAGCTTATGGTTACTGGGGAAGCAGGGGGAAGGATAAAATCAGGAGTTTGGGATTAACAGATACATACTATTATATATAAAATAGATAAATAACAAGGACTTACTGTATAGTACAGGAAGCTATATACAAAATCTTATACAAACCTATAATGGAAAAGAATCTGGAAAAAATATATCTGAATCACTTTGCTGTATACCTGAAACTAACACAGTATTGTAAATCAGTTATATATATGTGATCATATATTATAATGTATATGATGTATATCAATTATACTTCAATTAAAAAAATCACTGTGTGGTTTCTGTCTTGCAATTGGACCTGAATTCTTACATGATATTTATATACAACAAAAAATGAAGAATATACAATGAGTTTTGGTTTTAGACCAGTTCCTCCTCTCTAAGAGTTTCCAACCTGATAGCTTTCTGTTTTTTTTTTTTTTTTTCCTTTTCTCATTTCTTCCCTCCCTTCCTTCCTCTCTTCCTGCTTACATCCTTCTTTTTCTTTCAGCTCTGAAGATGGCTGGATAACATGAGACTTCAGCATCTCTCCCTAACCTGAGGGTGCTATCATGGTGCTATAACCTGAGAACATCATGGTGTTCTGTTGAAGAGACTCCACTTTCCTTTCCCGATGCCTCTGCTTGCTCTGATTATGAGAGGGGTTTTAAAACTGATCTGGCAGGGAGCTTTTTCAGTCTCAGGATCTTGCAAGCTAATGGACCCTCTCATTCCTTCAGCACCATGACACTTCTTGTGTAATCCCACTATATGGTACAACTTCCCTTCATTAAATCAACTTCTTAATGTTTGGCAGTATTAGAAATGCTGGAACAGAAAGCATTATGTAAGACATGATGATGTTAAGTGGAAAACAGCAAAACATTAAAAATTTATAGTTCCTGAAGGACAAATTATAAAGGTCTGTCCCTTGAAAGTTTCTATTGATTGACAATGACTATTAGTCTCCCACTGGGAGAGGCCAATGAAAAACTATGCAGATTCTGGAACAAACTTTGCATTGGGGCATTTGAGGGAAGAGTGAGTTGTGCACAAGTAAGGCAAGCTCTTCCTTCAGATGCGGAGCTGCTTTGTAACTTAGCCTCAAAGGTCTAATGTCTGAGCTCCTGGGATGACCCTTCTCAAGTCTCACAGCTTCCCACATTCTCCTTTCTGTTCCCACAAAACAGTTATGCACTAGCCTCTGCAATTAAACATTTAATAAATGAGAAAAACAAGCTAGAAACCTTCATCTCTTACTTATACTGTAGAAGAATAATATGAGAATGAAGGTGAAAACTATGAACATGAAGAGATTCTGTGCTTTTTCCTAGGACAGTATTCCCCTCTACTGGTGAAAGCCTGTAACTATTTTTTCCCCACCAAAGCTGCTTTAAAAAGAAGTAATCAACTAAGATGTTTGTTTCTGTGTTTTAAGGGAACACTGGTATTTTCTTACACATATCACATTATTTTTAGAGCCTGAAAAAAATCCCCAAGGAAATCATCCTTTATTTTTTTTTTTTCACATATTCAGTTCTGAAAATTTCTTCCCCAAACAATACCCTGGTGTCTGGGGAGACACTGCTTTTTGTTTTTTTAAATCAAAAGAGCATTTCTCTCCCAGCATGTGTATTATTTTCTACAGAGCCTAACTAATTATAGTTTAGGAGGAAGTTCTTTCAATATTTATCCCTGCAGACCCTCCTCTTAGTCTCCCCAGAGAATCATCCCCAGTGCAGATGTACTGCAGAATTGAGAAATAATAGGTGTCTGGTATCAGATTCAGTTGACTTAGTAAAGATCTTTGTGACCTAAAGTTGAACCTATCCCACTGATTTCTGTTTTCTGAGAAATGTTAAGTCAGAAAACCCTGGAGGAAGTAGACTATTCTAATGACTCACCTGGGAAAGCCCAGAGAAGGTGCCTTATTAGACTCAAAGAGGCTAACTGAGCCCTACAACTTCTACAGGTATTAACACTGGCATGCTTTTTGCATTGATATTTGACATAAGGAAGAAGTAGGAAATATGTAAATATGGGAGAAAAAAGAAATTGATGTTTGGATCAGATTCCTCTTATCATTCATCTGGACATTTTGATGAAGGCAATAGGTGAATAATTAAAACAAAGTGTTTACACACTGTTTTCAGGGTATTACTTGACTATCCTTGCTATCCTAAAGGGCCTGCATCATGTATTATGTGCATAAATATTTAAATTCATCCTTATAGTACACTAATAATTATTTCAAACTCAACTCCCAATTAAGTTTGAAACCTTGGTGTTGTTTTTCCAATGTTTTCCCTCTCCTCTTTGAATTGCATATTTACTCCCTTCTAAAACTAATACTATTGTGGAGAGTGTCAAAAACTAAAGAAAAGTTAAAAACCAAGACTCTCAAAGAGATAAAAACGAATAGTTGTTAAAGATTTTATTCTACACGTTAACCAATAATGTTATCTGAAAGGTGGATTTGCTTCTTGGCAGATTCTGAGCCAACAGACATCACTAAGCTGAAGACTGGGAGAAGGGAGGATTTATTATTACTTGTACCAGGTAAGGAGAACATCAGGGGTCTTTCCCAAAGAAGTGTCTCTCTGAGCAGCAAAATTAGGGACGTTTTAAGCTAAGGGTATGTGCATATTAATGAAGGGGCTTGAGCAGAGGAGAATTTAGCATAGAATTGGGGCAAAGGACTATAAAGTCCAAGCTTCAGTTGATTGAAATCTGGTCAACATCATCCTTCCATCCTTCATTTGACTGGGGGCCTTAGTTCTGCAGAACTCAAAAGACCTGTATCAGATTGTTATGTATATTCCTTGAGGAACTAGGACTGTTTTATTGCTGAACTATGGTTGACTGCTTTTCCTTTGCTCCTATATTCCCTTACTTCCCTTAAGAACACCTAATTACTGAGACTTGCTCAAGGGCAAGCATTGTGGCCAGACTTAGATCACAAAAACAGCTTAGGCCAAAATGGATCCTCTTATATCAAGAAAGCTATTCCTGCTTCTCTTTCTCTGGGGACCTCCAAACCTATGTACTTACAGTGATGATACTGGACATATGTCATAACTCATTCAAGAAAATCTGAAGAAACAGACACATTTATACATCAGGAATATGGAAATGAATGTGTACATAGAGGCAAAATTGATTTTCCCACAGGGGTATGTGCGTGTGTATGTGAATGTGCGCTTAGTCACTCAGTCATGTCCGAGTCTTTTCGACCCCATGGACTGTAGACTGCCAGGTTCCTCTGTCCATGGGATTCTCAAAGCAAGAATATTGGAGTGGGTTGCCATTTCCTACTTCAGGTCCCTATCCAAGGAAAGAATTTGCATCTCCTACGTCTCCTACATTGGCAGGCGGATTCTTCCCCACTGTGTCACCTGGGGAAGGTGAATCAGTTGAACATCTACTGAACAAGACTCAATTTGTATGTTAATAGACAAGAATTATTTTACATTGTTACTTCTTATCTTCAATTTACACAGTTGCAAAAGCGCTCAGGGACAATAAAAGACGGCTGCTGCTGCTGCTGCTGCTAAGTCAAATCAGATAATCCTGAGAGTGGTCCCTAGATGCCAGACAATGCGTAGCCTTCCAGTGAAGCACAAAATTTTTCCTGTAAGAGAAAGTAATTTCACGCTTGATGCTCTTTCCTTTCTCGGTTTTCTTAGAAAACAGGCAGATCCAAGACTCACTCTACAACTTCTGAGCTTCTATATCAGATTTTTCTTGTTATTTTTCACCCACATGAAATAGTGAAACTGGGTAAGAATTTGCACATATACACATGCGAGACAGTCCATAGTTTGGAGTTTTTTCCTCAATGATGTTTTATTTAACTGTGAAATATGCACTTTTCTTTTGTCCCTTTGCATTCGTTTTATCCACCTAGCAAATATTTGCCAGTCACCTGTTTATCCATTTGCAGGTCTGAAAAAACAGAAGTAGATCAGACAGGGTCTCTGTTCTCAAGGAATTTGAATACAAGAGATCTGAATTTTATTTCAGACACTCAGAAGTATAAGATAACAATATAATTTATTTTCTTTAAATCAATGGTATTCTGAATCTGAGACCCATTACTTGTTTGGCAAATCATTTAATTTCAGTCATTATCCAGCTTCTGTGGGGTCATCTGTAGGTCCTAACAGTAATAATAATAATAATAAAAGCAAAATATTTGTGGGGCTTGTCTGTGGTCTTCAGTCCCAAAGGAGAAAACTATGCAAACCTCTGCAATGCAGTAGGCTTTCTGGCAAGCTCATTTATGTGGGTTGTCTCTGCTTTTGGTTGTCTTTGACTAGGTTATCTTACAATTCCATTAAGATAGAAGTTAACTTGTAGGACAATAATAATAATGAAAATTATTATTGTGCATACTTGTATGCACAGCTAAGCAAATGACTCCTGTACATGACTATGAAAATGAGTTTTGACAGAATATAAATCTCTGAAAGCCCAATTTTCATTTGAACCATTTTTATATAGCTTACTGGTTCATTCTTTACTATCTAAACCACCAGGGAAACCCCTAAATAAAATACTGATGTGTTCATTTTCTTTTTGTGCAAGAGTCATGTTTTTATCCTCTTTTAAAATGTACATAGTCTGCTAACCAAAATAATACAGGAGGCTGGAAATAAGAGTTTATTTGGGGTCTTAAGAATTCCAATTCAGGAGACACAGAAAGAGTGCTCTGAGGAAGAGAAAGGGTTGGGGACTTATAAGGACAAATTAATACAACACTGTAAGGCAACTATATTCCAATAAAAAACAGTTTAAAAACAGCCATGAGATTGTTAGTTAAGCATTGCCTGGCTGATATCGACTGGATGGTATCTGACTGGTATCAGCTTTGATACCAGTCAGAAAATATTTGTTCTTAAGGAATCACAAGTTGTTTTGGGCTAGGGGTCCAATAAATAGACTGTGATGAGTTATTTTAAGCAAGGGTCCAGTAAGTGTCTTGAATTTCTGGCAGGTATCCTGGATAACTTTATCAGGTAAAGAGGTCAGATTCTTTCCAGGCTGAGACATATTTAAGTCATACTTCTTCAGTTGCCTCCTGGCTCCATTTAGAGAGCTCTTAGCAATACTGACTCCATTTTGATTTTCCTTTCACACGGCCCATGAATATGATCCTACTGAAGCTCCCACGTCATTTGAAGTGGTTTCCAGCCTCAGCAGGGATGATATCCTTGCTAGGGATCTGTAGATTTAGGGCTGTTGCATGGTTGTGCAGGTTTTATACTCAGTTCTGGGAGGCACCATTTACGGGGAGCAGGAGAACATTTTTTCAGACAGTAAATACGCCACAGGCCATAGGTCTCATGGGTCTCTGTCATAACTACTCAATTCTACAGTTGCAACTGTATACAGCTATAGGCACTACTTTAGTAAATACAGAGGGCTGTGTCCCCCCACCCCTCCACTTTTATTTACAAAAGTAAGTGCCAGTGCATGGGCTGCAGCTTGCCAATTCCTGACATACACCATGTCTGCTTGTCAGGAGTCCCCCCAAGTGAGTGAAAGTCAACTCTTGCCCGACTCTTTGCTACCCCATGGACTATACAGTCCATGGAATTCTCCAGGCCAGAATACTGGAGTGGGTAGCCTTTCCCTTCTCCAGGGGATCTTCTTAACCCAGGGATCAAGCCCAGGTCTCCCGCATTGCAGGTGGATTCTTTACCAAAGCCCCTCTGGAATGCTCTAAAAGGATGAGAAGTAGGGCCTTGCCATCCATCTGTCTTTCCTCTTTTCTCCTACTCACTCCTATAAAGCTGCTTGATTTTTTTCCTCATTATCCTCTAGTATAATTTTCTCAAAAATTTTGGGCTTTTGAAAATGAAAGACAGGAGGCAAATTATCAGGAAATTTCACTTTGGTCTCATAATGTCCCTGAATTAAAGGACCAGATACAGGAGCTACTTTAATAGAAACAAAGGAAAAATTCAAGACTGAAACAAACTGAGATCTCAGTAAGCTACCCTGTCACAGATATAAGGCCTATTTTTTTTTCTATAATCATCATTTTTAAGATGTTCTTAATTTTGTGAAACATTTTATGGTTTTCTTTTTTCCCACAAAATTGTGATCATGTTTTATTATATGATAACAATTTTTGTTAATGATATATCATGATTAATACTCATTATATAAAACTGTTGTAGCCACACAGTTTGTTTCTGGGAAACAAACTCACTCAGAAGGACAATGCAGATGGTGGAGTGCAGTTTATTACACCAGTGGGCCCAAGGCAGAGTCTCCTCTTAGCCAAGAACCCCGACCAGTTTTTGTGAAAACCATATACCCTAAGTGTACTTGCTCAAACCCACCTCCCCAAATTCCTTGAAACTAGTCTGGACAAGGTAAAAGAGAGATACGATCAAAGTTAACCCATTATTCATGTGTCACAAGACTAGATAAACAGTGTATATTTAAGTGAAGAGGAACTAAAAAGCCTCTTGAAGAAAATGAAAGAGGAGATTGAAAAAGTTGGCTTAAAGCTCAACATTCAGAAAACGAAGATCATGGCATCTGGTTCCATCACTTCATGGCAAATAGATGGGGAAACAGTGGAAACAGTGTCAGACTTTATTTTTTGGGGCTCCAAAATCACTGCAGATGGTGACTGCAGCCATGAAATTAAAAGACGCTTACTCCTTGGAAGAAAAGTCATGACCAACCTAGATAGCATATTGAAAAGCAGAGACATTACTTTGCCAACAAAAGTCCATCTAGTCAAGGCTATGGTTTTTCCAGTGGTCATGTATGGATGTGAGAGTTGGACTGTGAAGAAAGCTGAGCACCGAAGAACTGATGCTTTTGAACTGTGGTGTTGGAGAAGACTCTTGAGAGTCTCTTGGACTGCAAGGAGATCCAACCAGTCCATTATGAAGGAGATAAGCCCTGGGATTTCTTTGGAGGGAATGATGCTGAAGCTGAAACTCCAGTACTTTGGCCACCTCATGCGAAGAGTTGACTCATTGGAAAAGACTCTGATGCTGGGAGGGATTGGGGGCAAGAAGAAAAGGGGACGACAGAGGATGAGATGGCTGGATGGCATCACTGACTCGATGGACGTGAGTCTGAGTGAACTCCGGGAGTTGGTGATGGACAGGGATACCTGGCGTGCTGCGATTCATGGGGTCGCAAAGAGTCAGACATGACTGAGTGACTGAACTGAACTGAATTGATTTATCAATAGGCCTGTGGTCATATCCTGATAAACATAATGGAATTTACAACTTCGTTCTGTTACAGAGATAATTAGCATATTCTTTTAGGCAATGGAGAGTCCAAGTACAAGTCCTGAGGCTCTTTTATCCGGGGGGTCTGGTTTTCCATTGGTATCCCACTTCTATAGACACCGGGCATAAAGTTCAGAGTCCATTGGGAGGGTGACGATGTGTGCAGCCTAACGTTCACAGGCTGGCCTAAGATGGAGTCCAGCTCTGTCTGTTTTCTCCTTCATTCCCCAGTCTTGATGCTCTTAACTCATATTATGAGCATCATTCATAGGGATATATTGCACCCTGGCTCTCTGAACACCAATTTGGGAGAATGACATCAACCTTCATTGTTGATACATTGTATCATAATACATTGTAAAATTCAGGGTCCACAAAGCAGCACTATCAAGGCAACTATAACAGTGGTAAATATAGTTTTCCTCCAATGGCCCTTCATCCAAGATAGGACCGAAGTCCAGAAAGGAATGTTTTCATTTGACATTGCTCTTACCTGGTTTTTCTGTCATCTAAAACAGTCGATGCATTGCTAGATAAGTCAGGAATGTATACACAACATTCAACCTTAATTATAGCACAGGTCCCTGCTTGAGCATCTGTGAGTATGTCCAAAGCCATTCTATTATGACTTACCGCTTTTCTCATTTGGATTTGCTCTTCATTTAAGGCTTGGATGGCTTTTGTTCTATCTAGCAGGGCCTGTTTTGTGAAATTAGTCAAGGCCTCTACTTTAATCATAAAATCTGTTGTCCCTATAGAGGGTACGAATAAGGCAGCAATATACTCATACCATTGAAACACAGATCTTGTCTACCTAGCATGTAAATAAGGTAGATTTACCGGGGCTTGTTGTAGGTAGGCTTTTGTTACACTGACATTTATATTAAATGTAACCCCATGACCTGAGTCTATTGACTGTAGGTCTTATACCAAGAGAGCAAGGAGAGTTTATGATTGACAAGAGAGAGAAAGTCTCTTTTCGTCATCCCAGAAAAGAGCAGAGTGGTTTAATATCTCCTTGGCAGAGCAGTGACACCACCAAGGAAGTCCATCCGTCACTGATAGAGGCATAGGCCCACATACCCAGCAGTTGGAAGTGCTGTGGAAGTCTGCGTAGGAATGTGCCCATGAGATGCAAACATTGTCCTGAGTTGAAATGGAAGTTAAATTCAAAATCACGTTGATGAGCCCAAGCAGCAGAAGTTGATTATGCGGCTTCATCCTGAAGGGGCTTGTCCAGGATCTTCTTTCCCTTCTTCTTAAGGATGGTCTTAGTCTCTGGAGGGTCAGCGGGGTCCCTCTGTGCAGTCCACTCAGCGTTTTTTGGGTCTGTGTGGTATGCTCTCTTCACCCTGCATGATGGATCCAAGGGACAATACCTGCAACTTTAATGGAAGAGGCGGATATAGCTTGGGCAGTTCAGGTGGAGCCAGATCCTGGAAGTGTTGGCCAGAGGCTTCTGTCACCGGGATCGGAGCCTGCCAAAACTGCGGCTCTACAAACTCCGGGAGAGCTGGTGGGAGAGCAGTGGCTGCTGCAGGAACTTCACCTGGTGCTGGATTGGGCATTAAGGCGGCCTCCAGTCCTGGTGGAGCACTGGGAGACAGGTACGTCATTATCCAGTATGGGGGAGGGGTCATGTCATCCCCATCCAAATCCTGCCAGATCCCAGAGGGAGAAGGGGGATCAGCATGTCTTCACCTGCTGGTCAGCACAGCCGAACCAGAACACCATGTGGTCCAAGACTGTTTCTCCATTAAAGTCCTCTCTGCCTTGGTGGGCTTGATCGGGTGCTGATGAAAACACAGATGGGTTAAATATCCCATGTCCCAGGCCATCCCCGGAAAAGCCAGTTCATACTCACTTATGTATCCCCCTCCTTCTAGCCTAACAATTCCGAGGGGATCAAGAATTTCACAGCAGACGGGACACCTCCTGGGGGAGGGCAGAATACGAGCATACAAGGACCAGTTTCCTATCCTAAAAATCCCCTGGCAATTGCTGGTAATAATTTTCCCTGAGACTGCGTGGACACACCTCCTAAATGACCTTCACAAATTTCCTTCCTAAACCCTAGCATGCTTGTCAACCTGTGTACCAAGCAATTGCCGCCTGCCTATTCCAGGCTCCTGTGGGTCCATGCCCCTTCTAGTCCCTCCCAGGGGGCTGATCAGGCCCCTCTTCCACCCTGCTGGGTGGGTTCCTCCTCACCTGAGAGCTCAGTTCCCCTGCTGCCGTCCACTACCTGCTAATGTGAAAGGTCTGGGCGTTGAGAAGCAGAATCCTTCCAGAAGGGTGAGGCACCATCCCCCCTCTAGAAGATTCAAGCCACAAGGCCTCAGAGTAGTCCCAAAGGGGACTTGTCTCCTCAAAGTGAGGAGTTTCCCGGCCAATGCACCAAATGGTGTAGCCACGCGTTGCAGGAAACAGACTCACTCAGAAGGACAATGCAGATAGTGGAGTGCAGTTTATTACACCTGCTGGCCCAAGGCAGAGTCTCCTCTTAGCCAAGGACCCTGACCAGTTTTTGTGAAAACCTTATATACCCTAAGTGTACTTGCTCAAACCCACCTCCCCAAATTCCTTGAAACTAGTCTGGATAAGGTAAAAGAGAGATAACGATCAAAGTTAACCCATGATTCATGTATCACAAGGCTAGATAAACAGTGGATATTTATCAATAGGCCTGTGGTCATATCCTGATAAACATAATGGAACTTAACGACTTTGTTTTGTTACAGAGATAATTAGCATATTCTTTTAGGCAACTGAGAGTCCAAGTACAAGTCCTGAGCCTCTTTTATCTGGTGGCGGGGAGGGAGGGAGGTCTGGTTTCCCATTGGTATTCCACTTCTATAGACACTGGGCACAAAGTTCAGAGTCCATTGGGAGGGTGACCATGTGTGTAGCCTAATGTTTGCAGCCTGGCCTAAGATGGAGTCCAGCTCCTCCTTCAAAACATTCTTTGAAAATATGGATTTTTGTGGTTGTAAATTATTTATCAAATAATATATGCTAATTTGTTTATTTAACATATGAAACACTGGGAAAAAATGTACCTTCAAAAAGCAGGATTTGGTTAACTAAATTAGAATACTTCATGTTTTTTCAAAACACTTCTCACGTGTACACAGAAAAAGAAAGCAAAGAAAGAAGCGCTAAGTCAGTGGTGTCCTAATGTCTACCAACCAGCAAAAGATTTTAACTAGGCTAGAAAAAGCTATATGGCTTCTGCTTACTGCTTCTGAGATGCTGGCTCAGGAGGAAACCAGCTCTCTGGAAGGAAGTCTGACTGCCCTGAGTCCACCTTGCTGGAGAGGACACATTCAGGTGCTCTGTAGATGGCCACCATCAACTGCCAGCTCTGTGAGTGAGCAGTCATGAACTTCCAGGTCAGCTAACCCTTCAGACAACTGTGGCATCAGCTAAGGTCTGGTTGCAACTATCTAAGGAACCCCAACTAAGAAACACCTAGCTAAGCCATTTATGAGTTCCTACCCCACATAACTGTGAGCAGAAGAAAATAGTTGTTGTTTTTATACCACTAATTTTTAAGTTAACTTGTTATATAGCACTAGTTTCAAAATTGGGAAAGGAGTATGTCAAGGTTGTATATTATCACTCTGCTTATTTAACTTATATGCAGACTATATCATACAAAATGCTGGGCTGGATGACTTACAAGCTGGAACCAAAGACTCCTGGCAGAAATATCAACAACCTAAGATGATACCACTTTAACGACAGAGTGAAGAGGCACTAAAGAGCCTCATGTTGAAGGTGAAAGAGGAGAGTGAAAAAGCTGGCTTAAAACTCAGCATTCAAAAAGCAAAGATCATGGCATCTGGTTCCACCACTTCATGGCAAACAGATGGGGAAAAAGTAGAAATGGTGTCAGATTTCATTTTCTTGGGCTCCAAAATCACTGTGGATGGTGACTGCGGCCACAAAATTAAGATGCTTGCTCCAGGAAGAAAAGCTACGACAAACCTAGGCAGTGTATTAAAAAGCGGAGACATCACTTTGCCAACAAAGGTCCATACAGTCAAAGTTATAGTTTTTCCAGTAGTCATGTATGGATGTGAGAGATGGATCATAGAGAAGGCAGAGTGCCGAAGAACTGATGCTTTCGAACTGTGGTGCTGGAGAAGACTTTTGAGAGTCCCTTGGACAGAAAGGTTATCAAACAGGTCAATCCTAAAGGCAATCAACCCTGAATATTCATTGGAAGGACTGGTGCTGAAGCTGAAGCTCCAATACTTTGGCTACCTGATGGGAAGAGCCAACTCATTGGAAAAGACCCTGATACTGAGAAAGACTGAGGTCAAGAGGGGAAGGGGGCAACAGAGGATGAGATGGTTGGATGGCATCACTGACTCAATGGACATAAGTTTGAGCAAACTCAGGGAGACAGTGAAGGACAGGAAAGGCCAGCATGCTGCAGTCCATGAGGATGCAAAGAGTCAGATGTGACTTAGTGACTGAACACTAGCACAGCACTAGGAACTTTAATAGGAAGAAAACACTATGTTTGAAGAGTCATTTTACACGGAGAGTGAAGGAGAGGAATCAAAGAAGATTCTAGAGAAGGAGGACTTCCCTGGTGCTCCAGTGGTTAAGAATCTGCCTGCCAATGCAGGGGACACATTCAACACATTTCAACCCCTGGTCCAGGAAGATTCTACTTGCCATGTGGCAATGAAGCCTGTGTGCCACAACTACTGAGTCCTCACACCCTAGAGCCCGTGTTTCACAATAAGAGAAACCACCTCAATGAGAGGCCTGCACACCACAACGAAGAGTAGCCCCGACTCTCCGCAACTAGGGAAAGCCCACGTGCAGCAAAGAAGACCCGCACAGCCAAAAATGAATAAATGCATATATTCACTAATTTAAAAAAGAAGATTCTGGAGATTGAACCTTGTGGAAAATAACTATCATTTGGTGAATGAGAAAATGAACTGAAGAATTAAAATGAAGGAGAGGAGATGATGCAGATAATCTTGAGTATATTAAACTTGGAATGTGTCTTAGTTCAGGCTGTTATCACAGAATTCCATAGACTGCGTGGCTTAAACAACAAAACGCTATTTCTCGTAAGTTCTAGAGGCTGGAAGTTCCAGTGTCTGGTGAGGGGCCACTTTCTGTTTGCAGTTGGCCATTTTCTCCTGGCATTCTCACAGGTCTGAGAGCAGAAAGCCAGAGAGCAAGCTGTGTCTCTTCTTACCAGAGCACTGTGATATTGTAAGTTATAATAAGGTGTCTTTATTCTTCCATCTTTGTGACCAAGAACTCCCAGGGCCCTAGTAGCTTCCTAAGTGATAGAGCAATGAAGGTGTCTTTTGTTATTCAAAACAAGCCCTTTTCAACCATAGTGAGGTGGTTTTCAGAATGGCCTTCATCAAAAAAAAAAAAAAAAAAATCTAAACAATAAATGCTGGAGAGGGTGTGGAGGAAAGGAAACCTCTTGGCTGTTGGTGGAAATGCTAATTGGTGCAGCCACTATGGAGAACTGTATGGAGGTTCCTTAAAAAACTGAAGATAGAATTACCTCAGTCACTCAGTCGTGTCTGACTCTTTTTGTGACTGCATGGACTGTAGCCTGCCCGGCTACTGTGTCCATGGAGTTCTCCAGGCAAGAATACTGGAGTAAGTAGACATTTCCTCCTCCAGGGATCCTCCTGACACAGGGATCCAACCCAGGTCTCCTGCATTGCAAGCAGATTCTTTACCGACTGATCCACGAGGGAAGCCTCTGCCATGTGACCCAGCGGTTCCATTCCTGGGCATATACCTTGAGGTGGCTTTTGGAAAGCCCCTAAGTTTGGGGACTGGTTCCCCGGGAAGCCAATCACATGATTAGAGGGTTAATATTTTCAGCCCCACTCCATAACCTTCTGGGAAGAAGCGCTGGAGGGTGAATCAATCCCCAGTGGGCCAATGATTCAGGCTTCCCAGGTGGCTCAGTGGTAAGGAATCTGCTTGCCAATGCAGGACATGCAGGAGACAATGGCTTGATCCCTAGGCTGGAAAGATACCCTGGAGTAGGAAATGGTAACTTTCTCCAGTATTCTTGCCTGGAGAATCCCATGGACAGAGAAGCCTGGTGGGCTACAGTCCATGGGGTCGTGAGAGTCTGACACAGCTGAATGACCTAGAAGACACAGGCACAGTTAATGATTTAATCAACCGCACCTACACAATGATGCCTCCACAAAAATCCCTGAAGTACAGGGTTTGGAGAGCATCCTGGTCAATGAACACAGGGAGGTGCCTGAAACACGGGTGTCAGGGAAGGTTTGGAAGCTTTGCTCCCCTGCCCATATACTGACACCTTGCCCAGTGTTTCTCTTCCATTTGGTTGTTCCTGCACTATATCCTTCTATAATAAACCAGTGATCTAGTGTGTAAAATGTTTTCCTGACTTCTGTAAGCCATTCTAGTGAATTAATGGCACCTGAGGAGGGGGTTATGGGAACCCCTGATTTGTGGTTGGTCAGAAGCACAAGTGACAACCTAGGATTTGAGTTAAGATCTGAAGTGGAGTCACTCTCACAGGACTGAGCCCTTAACCTGTGAGATCTGATGCTGTCCCCAGGCAGTGTCAGATTTTGTTAAATTGTAGGATGCTCAGTCAATAACCTTCAGAGAATTGGAGGATTACTTGACGCCGGAAAAACCTGCACACACCTGGTCACAGAAGCATTTAGTGTGAGTAGTAGAAAAGACGGAGAAGGCAATGGCACCCCACTCCAGTACTCTTGCCTGGAAAATCCCGTGGACGGAGGGGCCTGGTGGGCTGCAGTCCATGGCGTTGCTAAGAATCGTACACAACTGAGCGACTTCACTTTCACTTTTCACTCTCATGCATTGGAGAAGGAAATGGCAACCCACTCCAGTGTTCTTGCCTGGAGAATCCCAGGGACGGGGGAGCCTGGTGGGCTGCCATCTATGGGGTCGCAGAGTCGGACACGACTGAAGCGACTTAGCAGCAGCAGCAGTAGAAAAGAGAAGAAATTTAAGTGTTTTTCCTCTTTCAATCAGTAATCCCATTCAACAGGGCTCTACCCTTGTGGTTAGGTATAATCACATCCCAAAGGCCTTGATCTAATACTGTCACTTGGAGGTTAGAATTTTAACATGATTTGTAGGTTAACAGAAGCATTCAGTTTATAACAAACTGTGTCAAAATAGTACATGCATGAAAGACATTCAACATCACTAGTTATTAGAGAAATGCAAATCAAAACTACAATGAAATACCACCTCACACCAGCCAGAATGGCTACCATCAAAAAATTTGCAAACAATAAATTCAGGAGAGGATGCGGAGAGAAGGGAACCTTCCTACACTGTTGGTAGGGATGTAAATGGGTGCAGCCACTACGGAGAATAGTATGGCATTTCCTAAAAATACCTAAAAATAGAGTTACTATATGACTCTGTAATCCCAGTCTTGGATATATATCTGGAAAATAACATGATCCAAAAGGATACATATACCCCAGTGTTCACTGCAGCATGTTTACAATAGCCGACACGGAAGCAACTTACATGTCCATTGACAGTAGAATAGATAGAGAAGATGTGGCACTTATGTGCAATCAATGGAATATTACCCAGCCATGAAAAAGTATGGAATAATGCCATTTGCAGCAGTATAGATAGACCTAGACAATGTCATACTTAGTGAAGTATGTCAGACAGAGAAGGAGAAATATCATATGACATCCCTCGTGTGTGAAATCTAAGAAAAAAAATGATACAAATGAACTTAGTTACAAAACAGAAAGAGACTCATAGACTTAGAGAAGGAATGTATGGTTGTGGTGGGAGGAAGATGGGAGGAAGGGATAGTTTGGGAGTTTAGGATGGACATGTACACACTGCTATGTTTAAAATGGAGTACTAGCAAGGACCTACTGTGTAGCACATGGAATTCTGCTCAATGTTATGTTGCAGCTTGGATGGGAGGGGAGTTTGGGGGAAAATGAATACGTGTATATGTACGGCTGAGTGTCTTTACTGTTCACCTGGAACTATCACCACTCTGGTTGTTAACCCCCTATATCCCAGTAAAACACAAAAAGTTTAAAAATATAATGCATACATTCACGAAAGATTTTATATAAGAATATTTATAGTACTTTAATGAGATTAGTCCCAAAGTAAAAATAACCCAAATCCGTATTAATAGGAACCTGTCTAAATATCCATATTATTAAAGGAAATAATTTTCTTTAATCAAATGAACACTGTTGATGTAATATCCTTTCCTTGCTTATTTTTTTTTTTTAAGAAAAGAGAATTCATGAATAAAAAATAGAGCAACTGGGAGCCAACAGGCTTTTCAAAAAAATTAAGTCAACAACATATTTTGTACTGTGGTGCTTTTCAAAAAGAAAAGATTGTCCCTGAGGAACACAGACCTTAGAAGATGAGAAAATGACCCTCAAGAGGTGATCTTTTATTTAAACAAGCAGTTTGCTGATTGGCACATAGTTTTATTTTTAGAAAATAAAAAAATTGGCACATCAGGTTTTATTTTAAAACTTTTAATTATTTGAATGTACATTCTGACCTGTTATTTTGAGACACAGATACTCTAATCACATGAAACCATTCTAAAATCACTAGATTTCTCAAAAATGTCTACAAAAGTGTTTTTTTTTAATTGAAGAAGTACTGCATATAAATGATAAAAAATTCAAATAGTTCAAAAGAGTATATTATGACAAGTTTCTTTCTGGATGAGTTCTTATCTCTCCCTTACCATAGGTGTTCTCTGTGAAGTTTCTTGTGACTTTTTCCACAAATATTCTATGTTAATTAAAGTGTATATAGGTGTATGATATCATAGCTTTCTACCATATGACTGTGCCAATATGTTATACTATATCTCGTATATACATAGATCTCATATATGTATTATACTATATATATGAATACATATTTAACATGTTTTGTATTAATGAGCATTTAGTTTGCTTTCAAATTAAAAAAAATTACATCTGTAATAGCTTATGTATACACATCTGTATTTCATATATATAAAAAATCATATATGTCAGTGTATGTATATGAGATTTATAGCTTAAACTTCTGAAAATGGAAGGGCCAGGTCAATGGGCATATGAATTTTATCTTTTAAAAGATAATACCAAATATCAAATCTTGCTTCCCCAAGATTTTACCAGATTTACCTTCACTGCCTATTTTCTCGCATCTTTACCAATAGATATTATAATTGAATATTTTTATCTGCTATTATTATTGACAAAATATGCTACTGCTTTAATTTTCATTTTTTAAATGATGAGTTTAGCATTTTTAATATATTTTTGGCCAGTAAAATGCTAAACTCATCATTTAAAAAATGCAAATTAAAGCAGTAGTATATTTAATCAATAACAGCAGAAAAAAATATTCAAGTTTTGGCCAATTATGGGCTTCCCTGGGGACTCAGATGGTAAGTGTCTGCCTGCAATGTGGGAGCCCTGGGTTCTATACCTGGGTTGGGAAGATTACCTGGAGAAGGAAATGGCAACCCACTCCAGTACTCTTGCCTGGAAAATCCCATGAATGGAGGAGGAGCCTACAGTCATGGGGTCACAAAGAGTCAGACATGACTGAGCTACTTCACTTGGCCAGTTACAATTCCCTTTTCCAGATTGTCCAGTTTTCTTGTTTATAATAGATTTGTAAGGCTCTTTGCATATTAGGGGCTATAAACTATGAGCTATTCAGTTGTAAATAAGTATACTGACCAGGATAGGAGCGTGGGCCTCTAGAAGGCATATTCTTGCCCTTTTGCCACATGGGGACAAATGAATGAAGCAGGAAGACCATAGTCAGAGAGCTCTTTTCCCAATAAATTCTGAAAGGAACAGGATATCTGTCTTATGGGCTTTTTCATTCTGAAATGAACCTATTTGTTGTTGTTTGTTTGCTAAGTTGTGTCAAACTCTTGTGTGACACCATGGACTTTAGCCCGCCAGGCTTCTCTGTCCATGGGATTTCCTAGGCAAGAATACTGGAGTGTGTAGCCATTCCCTTCTCCAGGGGATCTTCCCCACCCAGGGATCAATTCCATGTCTCTGCATTGGCAGGTGGATTCTTTGAGCACTGAGCTACCAGGGAAGCCCAGAATGAGCCTATATTGGAATATAATTATTAAAAACATACCCTGCTGCATGAGTAATAATTAAATGGCATGATTTCATTTAAAGGACAGTGGAACAGTGACACAGCACTCTTAAATTTACAACAAAACATTAGACCTGTCCTCTAAAGTGGGCTTCCCAGGTGGTGCTAGTGGTCAAGAACTTGCCTGCCAATGCAGGAGGCATACAGAGACACAGGTTTGATCCCTGGGTTGGGAAGATCCTCTGGAGGAGGGCATGGCAACCCACTCCAGTACTTTTGCCTGTAGACTCCCAGGGACAGAGGAGTCTGGTGGGCTACAGACCACGGGGCTGAGATGAGTCGGACACGATCGAAGTGACTTAGCATGCATGCATGGCTTCTAAAGTAGTGTTCATCTGGGTTTGGTGGCATAAGATGCATTTTATTTTAGGGATTTGCTTTTTCCACTTCATTTCTAAAATAGATTAGCAGAGATGTTTAAAGATTTAGATACATTTTGGTGCTTAAAATCAAATTACATATTTATTTCTGTTACAGCTTTTGCTCCATAAGGGAGAACTATTTCCCCATGATTCCCATGGGATCATCATTTCCAGGTCTGCAGAGAACCCCAGAAAAAAAAAGATTTGATTTTCTCTTATTAGGAGTGTTAAAAGTGGAGTCTGGTGTTTTTGCTCAAATAAAGACAAAGGGCTGAGCAGTTGAGCTCCTAACAACCCTTACAGAAGTCAGCAAGTATGTATGTGCTGCCCAAGGAACACACTGAAGTTATGAATTGAATTTACCACTCGTCACAAGTGGCCAGGGCCCAGCAGGCCATGCAGTCCAGGAAGGAAAGACATATTTCTCTTCTATGTGATGGCAGCTGCTGCTGTCATTTTGCATTGACCTCAGGTGGCTGAGTTTCCCGCAAAGCCTCTACGCAGGACCAAACATGACTGAGATGCAGGTTATGCTCTCGGTTTCCAAACGCTATCTAATCTTTCCTTATGTCAGAGACTTAGAAGAAATTATAATTTACAGGCCACTTGTTAGATGAGTTCAGAGACTGAAATGTCAGCCAGTAACTGAGTCACAGGCCATTGGGTGCCAGACACTTATAATTCACTATCTGACGGAGGCTTTGTACTTAATAGAGGCCTGATATTTTAAAAGATATGAGATTAGTCTCCACATAAAATCTTCCACTGCTATTCATGTTGCTATTTGTTTTTATCCAAATATTAAAGAAATGGGAAGTGAAATTAAAAATTGTGCAGCATATATAAAAATGTAAAAATGATCAGCAAATAGATTGTATGAGATGATGGATCAGAGAGGTCCATAAAACAAGAAAGAGTGAGTGGTAAAATGGGAATAATTACCCAATGCTATGTACTGGGTGTAACTTCCCTGGTGGCTCAGTGGTAAAGAATATGCCTGCCAAGCAGGAGATGAGGGTTTGACCCCTGGGTTGGGAAGATTCCTTGGAGAAGGAAATGGCAACCCACTCCAGTATTCTTGCCTGGGAAATCCCCTGGAGCCTGGCAGGCCACAGTCCATGGGGTTGCAAAAGAATCAAACATGTCTTAGCTGCTAAACAACAACAACAATGTACTGAGAAGGCGGTATCTGCTGACCTAGGAGAAGATATCTGAGATTTTTGCTATATCAGCAAAAATTCAAGTTGACATGATGCATATTGTAGCATCTCTATAGATACAGCTTATGCATCTTTAGCAGGGGTGTCACTGAAAATTCAGTCTTCTCACAAACCCTATTGCATGGTACAACACACATTTCCGACTTATTGCATTAGTCATGATGTTGAGTTTGATCAATGGACTAAAATCGTATCTGCCATGCTTCTCCACTGTAACATTATACTTTTCCCCTTTGTAATTAAAAAATACTTTGTGGGAAGTTACTGTAAATCTTTTGAGGGCAGGAGGAGAAGGGGGCAACAGAGGATGAGATTAGATGGTTGGATGGCATCACTGACTCAATGGACATGAGTTTGAGCCAATTCCAGCAGATAGAGCAGGATGGGAAACCCTGATGTGCTGCAGTCCATGGGGTCGCCAAGAGTCGGACACAACTGAGTGACTGAACAACAACAACTTTATATCTGTACAAATATCTCTTTCCTAATCACTTCAATGCACTCAACTACATAGGATATAAATAAATATCCTATGTAGTTTAGTGGTAAGTAACCTCTTATTATCATTATGTATGTTGGTACTCAAATTCTCTCAGAGTTGACCAATAGGAGTCCCTTTAAGTTGGAGTCTTCATTTTTTTGACATGACCCATTATTCTTTGAGTGCTTCTTGACTTTCTATCAAAACAAGATATTGCAGGTTCATTTTGTATTTTCCTTCTTCAACTGATGTCAGCCATTTTGCCAAGGTGCCTTTTAACGAAGAATTATACTTAAATATCATGATCTGGTTCCTAAGCATGCTCATTGATTGGGGCTGTTGCTGTTCACAGTTTCTTTAAGTGATAACATATAAACAAATATACCTCTGCATATTTACTTCTCTTTAATTTAAAAATCAACTTTATTGAAGCTGAACTGACATACCATCAAATGCACACGTTTCAAGTGTGCACTTGAATAAGTATTGACAAATGTACATAACCTTGTAATGCCCACTCCAATCAAGAAATGATACATTTTCATCACTCCAGAAAGCTCTTCTATTCTCCTTTGCAGTCAGTTCCTCCTAACCCTACTACAGGCAGACACTGATCTGATTTCTATCATTGTAAGTCGATTTTATCTGTTCTAAAAATTCATAACAGAATCGTATTGGTTCCAACTTTTGTTGTGCTTGGCTTCCTTTGTTCAACATGGGGTTCATTCATGTTGTGTGTATCAGTAGTTTGCTCCTTCTCATTGCTGAATAGCATTTCATTGTATTAATAGACCATGACATGCTTATGTCATCATCTAGTCATGAACATTTGGGTTGTGCTGAGTTTTGCTTTTATAAATCAAGTTGCCAGAAATACATACATGTGTGTTTTTGAGAACATATGCCTCCATTCCTCTTGGGTAAATACCTAATAGTGGAGGTGCTGGTCAGATGGGGAGTGTGTGGTTAACTTTTTGAGGAAGAGCCAAACTCTTCCAAAATGGCTGTATCATTTATCCTCCTATCAGCAAAGGATGAGTTTCAGTAGCTCCTCATTTGCTGATACTGTGTAATGCCAGTCTTCTTAATTTTAGCTCCTTTATGAGTGTATAACTTCCCTGGTGGCTCAGACGGTAAAGCCTCTGCCTGCAATGCAGGAGACCCGGGTTCGATTCCTGGGTCGGGAAGATCCCCTGGAGAAGGAAATGGCAATCCACTCCAGCACTCTTGCCTGGAAAATCTCATGGACGGAGGAGCCTGATAGGCTGCAGTCCATGGGGTTGCAAAAGAGTCGGATACGACTGAGCGACTTCACTTAAGAGTGTACAGTGGTATCTCACGACGGTTTAAATCTTTATTGTATTGATGACTAATGCTGTTGAGAATTTTTATGTGTTCATTGATTATTATTGTATCTTCTTTTTCCATGTTCAAATACTCTGGACATTTTTGGAGGTTGCTTTTTCTTATTGAGTTATAAAAGTTCTTTTACTTTTGGATACAATTTTCTCCTTTCAATTCTCACCTTTCAATTTTCTTAATAGAACATTTTAAAGAGGAAGAACTTAAAATGTGTCTAGAGTCTAACCATTTTTTTTCTTGTCCTGAATAAGAAATTTTTTCTTAACTGAAGGTCACAAACATCTTTCTTTTATGTATTTTTCAAGGCGTTTTATAGTTTTAGCTGTATCTTTATGATTCATTTTATTTGTATGTCAACAAAGAGAATAATGAAACGGTATTATTACACATTTGAACTTTCACAAAAGCGCCAAAAAATACATTGGATCAAGGAAGATTCCTTCCTTCTTTGTAAACCATGAGAAAGTAACTTTGGGATTAAGTGATGGTTGTATTTCCATAGTCTTCTGGATAATAATGTTTTGAGCAAATGTACATGGAAATAAAATTCTTGAGTGTTCCAAATTTGGTTTTATTGCCAAAAAAAAGTCCCAAAGAAGTGAAAATATACTTAGCGCCAAATCAGACTGATTTTATTTTTTTAAATAGCCTTTTCAGAGGCTTTATAGCCCAGAAGAGAGAATGTTAACTGCACTGGCCCATCAGCATATAAAGTCAAGGAAATGATTTTCTCCACTGAATAACTCTTTAATTTTCACAGGAAGGCAAATTTATTTCTCCTCTCTTCTTCAGTTTGCCATTTAAATTCTAGATAGTAGCTAGGTTGTCTTTCGTGCTCTCAAAAGCTCTTTCAGTACCGTTTCCATATTTCATAAATCAGAGTTCTCAGCTTTGGCACAACTGCCCTTTTGAGTTGGATAATTGTATTAGTTCACTGGAGCTACCATAACAAAACATCACAGTCTGGATGACTTAAACAACAGGAATGCATTTTCTCACAGCTCTGGAGGCTAGAAGTCCAAGATCAAGGTATTGGTAGGTTTGATTTCTTCCAAGACCTCTTCCCTTGTCTTGCACGTGGTCTTGCCCATGGTTATATTCTTGCTATATCCTCACAGGGTCTTTCCTCTGGACAAGTACATCCCTAGTGTGTCTCTGTTCATCCAAATATCCTCTTTTCATAAACATACCAGTCAGAATAAGTTGGGGCCTATGCTAATGACCACATTTTAATGTAGTCACTTCTCTAAAGGTCCTGTCTCCAAATAGAGTCACATTCTGAGGTGCTGGAGGTTTGGGTTTCAGCATATACATTTTGGGGAACATGATTCAGCCCATAAAAATACTTTCTTTACTGTGATAACCATTCTGTACATTGTAAGATATTTACCAGCATTCCTCACCTTTACTTAGTAAATGCCATTAGCACACTCTAGTTGTAACAACCAGAAATTGCCAAATATTCCCTAGGGGGTAAAGTCACTCTTGGATGAGTATTACCACCTTAAAGGAACTTAAAGATATTTTGTAGTTTGTTTCCTTTCTGTCCCACAGGATTTACCACTACTGTATAAAATCACTCAGTAGTTGATATCATTTTGACTGGAGACATTACTTGAAACTGCATCCTTTCTACTATATCATGCACGTTTTACAACATAAACATTCGAAAAGTTGAAGTGAATTTGGGAACATAAATTAATGGGTGCTTATTGAATGCCATTAATTCTCTCTGTCCATCAATCCATTCATCCATTACCTGTTATTATTTTCAGTTCTAATCCAACTGCCTAGGATTTTTATTCTAGCTTTCTCTCTTTCCACATTTGTAACATCCGTGTTTTTTTTGTGACGGTGAGAAGCGTTTATCCATATACGTAAGGGCATGTGTCTATCTATGTGTCTACCTACCTATCTCAGCCCCCTTATATGTATCTAATCTCTCAATGTCACTGTCACCACTGGGGTCCTATCCCTTATGTGCATGACCTCTTTGCTCTCCTGAGCTCCAAAACCCCTGGGCAGCTCTCCTGCGTACTTCTCACACTGCTCAAACTTTATGCCTGTGTTGGGGTACCCCTGTGGAGATGTCTCCTTCACCCTGATTGGTGATTGCCTGAGCTGAGCTGCCTCCCACCATGGTGACCTTCTCACCTGCTTGGGCTCTGATATCATGCAGAGCCACTCTTGCAGAGACATTCTCTTAACTCCTCTCCAACTCTGACAATCCTCACTAAGCTGCCCTCAAAACCTCCACTTGGAATCTAATTCCCTATGTCAGCCCCACTCCCCTACCCCCTACCCCCTACATCTATGCTTTCCTCACCCTGCCTGGGCTCTTTTAGCTCCTACTGACATGACGCTGTGTGGGATGACTGTTTTGCCTTCTCAGACTGGGTCTCTCTGTTCCCTGCCTCTTGACTCTACTTTGCTTAGCCCTATCTAATGACTTTGGACTGTTCTTTTTTTCCAGCAAGAGAAGGGAAGGAAAAAGAAAGAAAAGGAAGGGAATAAAGGCAAAAAGACTTTTAAAGAGGCTAAATGGAAGGAAAAGGAGTTGGTCAGAAGAGATCCTGTTCAAATCAAGATTCATCATTTTCTCCACAGGCTAGCCCTTCCTCCCATTTCTATCCGTGGTTACATTCTCCTTATCAGCAGGAAGCTCTTTGGTAAAAACAGAAAATTATAGTCAATGGGCATCTGCTTAACACTGGTTAGAAAATAATTTTTGTAAATTTTTTCCCAAGCCGTGGGGGTTTCTTCATCTTAAGTACCTTGAAACTTTTTGAATTGTTTTTGAATTGTAAAGGTTTAGGATCATATGAGGAGAGGGCAGTGGCACCCCACTCCAGTACTCTTGCCTGGAAAATCCCATGGACGGAGGAGCCTGATAGGCTGCAGTCCATGGCGTCGCTAAGAGTCGGACACAACTGAGCGACTTCACTTTTACTTCTCACTTTCATGCATTGGAGAAGGAAATGGCAACCCACTCCGGTGTTCTTGCCTGGAGAATCCCAGGGACGGGGGAGCCTGGTGGGCTGCCGTCTATGGGGTCGCACAGAGTCGGACACGACTGAAGTGACTTAGCAGCAGAAGCAGCAGCAGGATCATATGATGGAAAGGAAAGATAGACTTTCTATGAAAACATCATAAGAATGCCAACTTTCTCCAGGGTCTTTGGTCCTGGGGTGGGAAGATTAGCCTTCATGTTGGACAAGAATTGTAGCCTGGCATGAAAACATCTGTTTAAACCTTGAAAATCAAATGGACTGATTCCTTTTCCAAGAACTGTCATTAATTCATTGTTTCATTAGACAAGTCCTGGACATTGATTTCTTTTTTGGTAAAGTGAGAACAAGCATTCCTCGCTGGCCAAAATAAGCAGAGGTCAGTGGAATAAAAAAACTTAAAACCCAGACATGCTGTACTTCTCAGGTGAACTTTTACATAAGAACAAAATATTGCTTTATTTCTAAAATACCATTATCTTTTTAAGAAACACTCCAGAAGGAAAATATTTTCATCGCTTTGGAGATTAAAGTACCAGCAAATATTGGTTTAAATATGCGGCTCATAGGGTCTTTTAAAAGACAATCATTCATATCACTGACATTTGAAATGAAATAATCATGCAAAAATGAATGCTTTGGTTATTTGTGATGGGAAAGTACAGAGGTTGGCCCCTTGATCATGGAATTTAATGAAGTTAATGGGAATTTGTGGATGCTTGGAGAAAGACAGATAGAGTCAACTATCCTGTAATACTAACACTTAACATTTTTTTCCATGTCTATTTATCAAATAAAATATCTGTGTCTTTAAGTTTATGACCTGTAGCTTTTATTATAAACTGTTTTTGACTTAAGAAGTCATTTGGCTAAGTCCTCTCTGTCTTTTATTGACTTGAATGACTTTAGCTGAATTACAATCAGATAAAGTTATCAATTGTTGTAGTTGGCCTGGAAGGCCAAATGATGGAGTGGAAAGTGCACTGGACAAGGAGTCCTGAGAACTGAGTTCATGCTCCAGGTCTGTGGGACTGTAGCTGTTTTCCTCTTTGGGCTTCAGTTTCATTTGTCAAATAGGGGATGAATATATTGTACCTAACCATCTCAAATGGCTTTGTGTGACACTAAATAAATGTGAGAACAATTTTAAAAAATTCTCTTGGAATGTAAATTGGTACAACCTCTATGGTGAACAGTATGGAGGTTCCTTAAAAAACTGAAAATAGAACTACTATATGATCCAGTAACCCCATGCCTGGGCTTATGTCTGGAGAAAACTACAATCTGAAAAACTCCATGCACCCTACGTTCCCTGCAGCACTATTTACATTAGCCAAGACATGGAAGCAACCTAAATGTCCTTTGACAGAGGAATGGATAAAGAAGATGCAGGGTATATATCAGTTCAGTTCAGTTCAGTCGCTCAGTTGTGTCCGACTCTTTGTGACCCCATGAATACATATATATATATGAATGTTACTCAGCCGTATAAAGGAATGGGATAATGTCCTTTGCAACAACATGGATGGATCAAGAGATTATCACACTAAGCAAAATCAGACAGAGAAAGACAAATACCACATGATGTTACTCATATGTGTAATCTAATTAGAAAAGATACAAATGAACTTATTTACAAAAGAGAAACAGATTTATAGATATGATTACCAAAGAGGCATAAATCAGGTGCTTGGATGGACATACACACACTAGTACATGTAAGGTAACTTGGACTTCTCCGGCAGTCCAGTGATTAAGAGTTGGTACTTCCACCTCAGGAGGCATAGGTTTGACCCCTGGTCAGAGAACTAAGATCTTGCACGCTGAGTGGCCAAAACAACAACAACAAAACAAAACAAAACAAAATAAAATAAAGATAGCTGCCAAAAGGACTTACTGTAGAGCACAGTGAATTATACTTAATATTCTGTGATAATCTAGATGAGAAAAGAATCTAAAAATGATGAATACATGTATAACTGAATCACTTTGCTCTACACCTGAAATTAACACATTGTAAATAAACCATATTATAAATAAAATTATTAAAAAAAAAGAAAATTACATAATGCTGTACTCTAGAAGACTAATTTACATTTCATTGCCTCTATGGTGATTTACATTTTTCAAGTGAATTTATCTTCCTGTCCACATTTACTCCACTTTCCAACTACTCCTTTTCTGAAATCAGTGGCATTGCTACTCCTCTGATCACATGGAGATCACTGGAGATTCTGTGGACCCATTCTATTTTTCTGTGACCTTTTACTGTTCATTTTCTTACCAAGCCTCATTATTTCTTCCTCTGTGTTACAGCTCAGTTGTCCTCTTTTGCTCTGTTTTCATTTCTACCAACCTGTCTTTAATAGGAGACAGTGCAGCAAGAACCATGTTCAGTTTTATTCCTCTTTGGAGAGCTTCTAACTAGTGACATTTTAGGTGAAACTTCCCAGTAGAAAGCAGACTATGACTCTTATGCCTTTTACACTGAATCTTGTTTTGGGCAGGCATTCTGGGGACACCTGAATTTGCATAAAAGGAGAACATGATATCCAGAAGTTCTGGCTACACACAGTATACAGAGGGACACAGGGAAAGAGTTGATACTTATGGTTGAGGGAGAGGTTCTCCAAAGAGCTGGGATTGTCCCATTCATGAATAGAGCACAAGGGTAGAGTAGTGGGTGATATTTGAAAATCCAGAGTGGAAAATATTATCTAGGAAATCAGTGGACCAGGAAGCAGAGGTTTGGGCAGTGAGCAGGAGTCTAGACCTTGGGAGGGACTCTGTTAAGAGCTGGTAATGTCTCTAGCCAAGGATGAGGAAGTGAGTGTACCAAAGTGTACCAGGTACTAAGAATCAACTAGATTAGAAGTGAGGAAACTTGACTTTAAAATCACAATACCTTTATTCTGGCCCATTCGCATATTACCTTGTTATTGTCTCTTCTGAGAATCAGTTTCCTCATCTGTAAAGCAAGGATGAGATGTCTATGTAATAAGGGTACTTTACGGCTTAAATAAAATGATATATAGTCTGGGTTAATATTCATTGATATTCTCACTGATTTGAAAAGTATTATTTTTACCACTTTCATGTGTGACAAAAGTAGAACTTCAGAAATTTTTTGAAATAGGGACAAGACTCGTTCATATTTTGGCTCAATTTACTCCCTTTGGGAATCACTTTACCAAATTTTCTTAGGGTTTTTTTTTTTTTTTTTAAACAAATGCTAAAAAGTCATCCTTTCATTCAACCAATATTTACTGAGCATCTACTATATTTGAGGAACTGTTCTAAGGGCTTGGGATATTTCATAAGCAAGTCAAACACAAATTTCATAATGCAGCTTATATTATGTGGGAAGAGACAGATCTCTTAACATAAACAATGAATATAATATACATCCTATATTAGACTGTGCTAAGTGCTATGGAAAAAATAAAGCAGGAGAAATAGAGTTAAACTTTTTAATTTGGGTAGGTCTCATTGAAAAGATGATATCTGAATAAAGACTTGTAAAAATGCATGAGTAATATGTGTGGATATTTAGAGGAAGAGTGTACTTGGCAGAGCGAATAGTCAGGGCAAAGGCCGCAAGGTGGGAGTTTCCCTGCCATGTTCGAAGGTAGGAATTGGAAAACAGCCTATGGACCAAACCTAGCCCACCAACTGTTTTTGTCAGTAAAGTTATTGACACACAGTTGTGCTTACTGTTTACACATTATGCATGGTTTCATGGTGTTACAGCGCCAGAGTGGAGTAGTTGGAGTAGAAACATAAAGGCCTTTAAAACCTTGTTAACTGTTCACTGTTTGAAAAGCTTTACAAAACAAATTTGCCAACCCTTGCTCAAGAGGCCAGTACTGGAGTGAACAAATAACAAACTCTTATGTTTTCTTTTTTTGTGAGTAAAGGGATTAAAATTTTTATTTATTCACCACTTGTCTTTATGGATGTTCCTTTCTAGCTTACTGAGACTGTGTCTAGAGAAAACACATCAATCCATTTTTTTTCAACAGACCAAATAAGGGAGTTTATGGCTTTTATCATGTTTATTTCCCTAACAGTGGCAACTAGGCTTTTATTAATTCTTTTGTTCATGAGAGAGAAACACCTAGCTGTTTTCGCAAAGAACATTCAAAAACCAGTGGTGAACAGAAGTGTGATACCAGACGAAGTCCAATAGGTGGCTGTATTTCTCAAAGTTTCAAAACCAGTCTGATGGTCTGATGCATGCAGATTTATATATATCTCAGTTTGCTGTTCCCTCACTTTAATTCTGTGATGCCAGGATCATTAATTTTATGATAATGGGCTAAGTAGTACAGAGAAAAAGAAAGTTTATCACATAACCAGAGTATTTCATTTACTGTATCAGTGTTTCTAGTGTTCATTCAGCAGATTCACAACCAATATTCATTCATATCCTTAGTCTGGTTAGCCACTCTGTGGTACCCTCTCAAATTACACGGAATGTGTACAGAAGAGTTGAGAATCTGTAGTTAGAGACCTAGAATGGCATCCGGGATGCACCATGGAGCAGCTGAGTGAATTTGGAAGTTATTAGGTCCATTGGAGTAATTTAATCAGTTAAAGTCATTAATAAGAACTGCCGCTTCACAGTATTTTAGGAGATAATATATGGAATATATAATTTTTATCAATTATATCTTAATTTTTATCTAGAGTTTTTATGCAATACTAAATGTTACTGTTACTCTTCTTTTCTCTTGTCTCAAATGTTTTTCACATTCTATTTCATTCTATCAGAAATGTTTTTGGAAAAATCTCAGCTTACCAACTCTGGTCTCTCTCTATAATGACTGCTTTGATCTCATTGATTTTGAGTTCATTCTTATTCTCTTAGCACTGGCATTTAGACATCTGGAACCATGTCATCCACAGTTTTTCCCCCAAGGATTTTTTTCTGACTATTTCTATACTTGTGTTTGTCTCCTACAATGCCATTGTCCAAAATGGAATCTCGTTTTACTTCAAAGTACTATTTCAGTATCTTTTGTTTATATTAGCACGATTTTTGTCAGACATGGTCTTTCTAGTCCTTATAAAATAATGCCATCCCTGGGCTATTATTTTGATAAGTCAATGTGCAGAAAATGAAATTTAGTAATTTGTGAACTGTATAAGACATGGTACTAAAAATTTTAGTTGATAAAGTTCTATTCCAGGAAGGTTACAACTGAATGTGAAATATAGTAAAAGGAGATAATTCTCTATGTTACAAGTCAAAATAACCGTATTTTAATCCTACTCACTTCATTACAGATATCTATCGCCTCTATCACTCTCCTGCTACAGAAAAATTAAAGAGCAGGTGTACATATGAAAAATGTTGGCAGGCTCTCTGATATCTCAGATACACGACTGTACTCCAGACTAGCCATGTAAAGTCATGTCATTATACAACCCTCTTGCTCCTCCATACCTTTTGGCCCTAAGTATTCATTCTGAAATAGAATTCTGTTACTCATCCTATGGGGAAGAGGTTTCTACATTTTTTAGTTTCTGGAATACTGTGGCCTGTTTAGATCATTTTACCCAACACAGAATTTGAATAAGTACAAAGAGTTAAAAAACAAACAAACAAACCCAAGAGCCTGTACTGATTAGACAAGGTCAGTGGAAAAGATTACAATTTCAGTGTTAAAAAAGATACTGAGTTGGAATATAAATGTCTACATTCAATGTAAATGCTAAGAGCAAATGGGACTTTATTCACCAAAGTTTTACTTGTGAAAATTTAGAAAGTTATGGTCATGTATTAATTAATAAACATTTATTTAATGCTTTTTATGTATCAGGCACCACAGCAGGTGACAGGGACATGGCAATAACCAAGACAGACGTAATCTCTGTCCTCATGGAGTGTATATGTTTTCTATAGTTGCTGTAACAACTACCACAAAATTTGCAACTTAACGCAAATTTAGTATTTTATAGTTCTGTAAGCTAGCAGTCCAACGTATGTCTCACTTGGCTAAAATCAAGGTTTTAGAAAGCCTGTATTTCTTTCTGGAATCCTTAGGGCAGAATCCCCTTTCCTGCCCTTTCCAGAGTCCAGAGGCTGTGCTTTTGGCCCCTTTTCCTCTATCTTCAATGCCAGCAACATGGTATTTCTCTCTTTGTCCTTCATCTCCTTTTTCCAATGACTATAGCCGTGAAAGATTCTCCACATTTAAGAACTTGTGTGATTAGACTTGGTCCACCTGGAAAATCCAAAGTACTCTCCCCAACTCAAGGTCTGTACCCTTAATCACGTTTGCAAAGTCCCTTCTGCCTTGGAAAGTAATATACTCACAAGTTCTGGAGATCAGGACATGGACATCGTAGGGACCATTATTCTGCCTTTTATATGGAGCTATGGTGCAGTGAATGCGTAGCAAAACCAAATGCCAGTAGGCAGGCAAATGACTGAAATGAGTGGGTTCAACAGGAGAAGGCAGTGGTGAATTGGAGCAATCACACTGACAGTGCATGACGATCCTAGCTCTGTGTTGCCAGAACTTTTCATATTTTAAGAAAAGCTAGAACTGGATTATGTGAAATCTACCAATTCTTAAAATACAAGCAAATGTCTTAGATTGGTTCTCAGTATCAAGCTCTGAGCTGTAAATTAATATGTAAGTAATTTATTTATTTATTTGGTGGCTCAGTGATAAAGAATCTGCCTGCCAATGCAGGAGGTGTAGATTCAGTCCCCTGGAGAAGGAAATGGCAACCCACTCCAGTATTCTTGCCTGGGAAATCCCATGGACAGAGGAGCCTGGCCCGCCACAGTCCATGGGGTTGCAAAAGAGTCAGACACAACCTAGCAACTAAACAACAAAAATATAACAATTTTTTAGGAAGTCTTCCAGGGAAACTGGGAAGGGAGTGGGAGAGTCAGGACCAGGAAGGGGAAGAAACTCAGCAAGGGTACAATCTTAGGCAAAGTCCTGTAGCCTGATTGCACAGAGGAACTCTGGAGTGTAAGTCATATCTCATAGCTCCAGCAAGAGAGCTGGGGCTGTCGTCATCACGCACTGCTCAGCCACTAATTAAGAGATACCAAGGGACATGTAAACCACTTGGTATTATCTGGATAATCATGAATAACAGTGTCCAAGTTATTTTTGTACTTGGGCCTAATATTTATATGCCTCTAGACATCAGAGTAGGAGAAGGCAGTGGCACCCCACTCCAGTACTCTTGCCTGGAAAATCCCATGGGCAGAGGAGCCTGGTAGGCTGCAGTCCATGGGGTCGTTAAGAGTCGGACACGACTGAGTGACTTCACTTTCACTTTTCACTTTCATGCATTGGAGAAGGAAATGGCAACTCACTCCAGTGTTCTTGCCTGGAGAATCCCAGGGATGGGGGAGCCTGGTGGGCTGCCGTCTATGGGGTCACACAGAGTTGGACACGACTGAAGCGACTAGCAGCAGTAGCAGCAGACATCAGAGTGACAACAATTATTACAATTATCTGTGACTCTAGCTGACAATTCTAATTCTAAATGCCTTTCTATATCTTGGACTTCCCTGGTGGCTCAGACTGTAAAGCCTCTGCTTACAATGTGGGAGACCTGGGTTCAATCCCTGGGTTGGGAAGATCTCCTGGAGAAGGAAGTGACAACTAACTTCAGTATTCTTGTCTGGAAAATCCCATGGACAGAGGAGCCTGGTAGGCTACAGTCCATGGGGCCAAAAAGAGTCAGACACGACTGAGCGACTTCACTTTCTTTCTTTCTTTTCTTTCTATATCTTGGGAAGTCTTCACAGAAGCTTGTAATAGTGTCTTATTGGTCAGTGAAAGACTTTATAGCCAGATGAGCTCCCATGTTATAGTAGAGAATGCGTAAGAAGCATAGTGGGCCAATATTGGTGAGAAAAATTTACTTTAGTCTCTTTGATCTTTTTTTTTTGAGACCACCATCCATTGCCTGAGACTATATCTAACACTTGGTTTTGCTACTGAAAAGAATGTTATTGGCACCTTCATTACAGTTTCTTGAAGTTTTTTGGCTTCTTTTGAGATGATAGGTTTTCTGTGTTTTTTTGGGGGGGGGGCGTCACAACAAAAATTCTAGTTTTTATTTGTATATCTTACAAAGCAATGAAAAGGCTCAGATGCCTTAAAAAAAAAACTATCCTAGGTTAATTAAGACACCAAGGTAAATTGGCAATTTTTTCAGAACTCAAAGAAAATAAGTTGCTTGATTTTTTTTTTAAATTAAGATTTGTGACTCTTCTGTCTCTGTTCTGCAAGATTTTTTTAAAGGAATTTTGACAATAAACAAATTTGCTGAACACATTTATTAGGTTGATGAGAAAGTAATTGTGGTTTTCAACTGTGAATTTTAAATTCTAATTAGGCTCAAACACATCTTTATTAATTAAAATAGAAATCATTACCATCAACACATTTTTGCCAAAGAAAAATAAGTTTAAGTTTGTTTATTGCTGTAGCATAAAAATCCATACTTCAGGATTTGACAAATTTGTGAAATGCATTTTCTGCCTCCTGCTGGCTGTGGACGCATTTTCTCTGCAAGAAGGTGTCAAGATGCTTGAAGAAGTGGTAGTCGGTTGGTGAGAGGTCAGGTGAACACGGTGGATGAGGCAAAACTTCATAGCCCAATTTGTTCAACTTTTGAAGCAGCGGTTGTGTGATGTGTGCTTGGGCATTGTCTTGGAGAAGAATTGGGCCCTTTCTGTTGGCCAAAGCAGGCTGCAGGTGTTGCAGTTTTCAGTGCGTCTCATCTATTTGCTGAACATACTTCTGAGATGTAATGGTTTTGCTGGGAATCAGAAAGCTGTAGTGGATCAGATGGGCAGCAGACCACTAAACAGTGACCATGACCTTTTTATGGTGCAACTTTGGCTTTGGGAAGTGCTTTGAAGCTTCTTCTCAGTACAACCGCTGAGTTGGTTGTCATTGCTGGTTGTCATATAAAATCCACTTTTTATTGCACATCACAATCTGATCTAGAAATGGTTTGCTGTTGTTGCACAAAATAAGAGAAGACAATACTTGATTTTTTTGATTTTCAGTCAGCTCATGAGGCACCCATTTATTGAGCTTTTTCACCTTTCCAATTTACTTCAAATGCTGAATGACTGCAGAATGGTCGACACTGAGTTCTTGGGTAACTTCTCACGTAGTTGTAAGAGGATCAGTTTGATGATGGCTCTCAATTAGTCATGGTCAACTTCCTATGGCTGTCCACTCTGTACTCCTCATCTTCAAGGCTCTCATGTCCTCTGTACAGCTTCTCGAACCATCACTGCATTGTACATTTGTTAGCAGTTCCTGGGCCAAATGCATTTTTGATGTTGTGAGTTGCGTCCACTGCTTTATTCCCTATTTGGTATTCAAATAAAAAATTCGCTTGAATTTGCTTTTAGTATAATTTCCCTAGTCTAAAATAAATATCAAATAAGTAGCAAGAAATAATTCATTAGCAAAAAACATAAAGTGAGAAATGTGCATTAAAATGATGTATAACATAACCACATTTATTTAAGAATGTATTCTAATATCAAATGGCAAAGTTCAACAATGCAAAATCGCAATTGTTTTAGCACCAACCTAAGAGTTACAGGTTAATCTGATCATCTTTGATTCTCTTGAAGGTGATAGAAATGGCATTAGAAAGCAATAATAATGCACTTGAAAATTTGAGAAGCCAATGTTTAAATTTTATTGTTTAGAGAGCTGAATGAATTTGGAAAAAGAGACTAGATGCTTTATCATGCCCAAGAGAACATGTGGTGTCAGTCTGGGGATAATCTCATGAGTCTTATTAAAGAAAGATTATATGACTGTACATGGAAGGTTTTGGCTCAATTTGGTCTGTCTACACTTAGCTCAGTCATAATTATATTCTCATAATATTTTAGGTGTTGCAACAACCATCAATTGCTCAACTAAACAATAAATTCCACATGGATGCATTTGTCTTGTGGAGTTCACATCATAATTTTTCATTTAAAAAATATCATTTAATTGGTTTAAAGTACCAATATCACTGAAGGCTATTAGTGTACCAGTATGAAAACCAGCTCATAAAAATAGAGTCAGAAGAGTCAGAAATATTTTTATGCTTAATTCCTAGGCATTTTCTATGAGGTCAATAACTTGAATTTATTTTTATAGAATGCTGTTTGGTAGACTGTATATATAACTTGCTAATATCTTTTTACCTGATATTTCATCTTATACTGTCATGTGTTAGAGCCCCAATATTGTCAAACCTACAAAACAACCATGGTGAAGATAAGGGAGATGATAGTGTAGTTATATGTTCACAAATGTCAATGGTGTCAAAAGGATACTATTTTGGAAGTGGGGAGGCTTGCTTATGATTTTTACTAGCATCTGACAACACTTGAGTAACTTACCCCCGAGAGATCTATTTCCTCATCTCCCAAAATAAGGAGTTTTAGACTCAGACAACTTTTGCAGTGTTTTCCACTTCTAACATTCTGTCTCTTTCTTTGTTCCTCCATTCAGACAGGGTAGGGACAGGTCAGAATGACATCACTGTCTCTTCCCTCACTCAATTGATTTATCCTATGCTTGTCTGGCCATTTCTTTCTGAGCTTGAAATCCTGGTGTTCTGGGGTTTCTTGACCCTGTAAAGGAAGGCACTGGACTTTGTCCTAGTGAGTCAAGCCATTTGTTCCCTCCTCTAACACCATAACAACCATCTTTCTGTTTCTATTCCTTTTTCTTTGACTCTTTTGTAGTGAAGAAAATTGCCCTCAAGACACCATAAGGTTTCTTTGGTCACTTTCAACTGGTGGTCCTGGGAGGTAACAGAAAGGAATTGACAACCTGGTCTCTGGAGGAAGGGAGCTATATGATTTCCTCTGCCAGCAGCATTGAGAACCTACTGGAGAGACCCTGGCGAAGGTTCTCCATTGGAATCAGGGCATACTCTTGCCTTGGAAAAAGGGGCTTCTTTTTTTTCTGAGTGAGCAGAAGTGTTTAAAGCAGTTCCAAACTGTGTTCCTAGTAATTACATGTTCTATTTGCTTTCCCCCTTGTTTCTTTGGTTCTGTGTTTTTGCTAGAACAATCTGTAAGCTCTTTTAGAGCCTGACATTCTTTTTTATGAAAGGAATTTTGTGGTCTTTAGAGGAAGGAATGAGAAAAGAGAGGAGAGGAGAGAAAATGAGCCGCTTCCACTTCCTTCCCAAGTTCTTCTACTTTGGAGATTTATATTATGAATGACATGGGGAAGGGAGCACCTGGAAAAAGATATATATTTTCCTTTTAAACTCTTCAGAACACATATTTTTGTTCAAGGAACCATATGTAGTCCGAGGGGACTGAGAGTATATCTTATATAATTGTAGATTTTATAGCTTCGATTCTAGACATGCTTCCCTTAGGGCCTAGTGTATAAAAGTTGTAGGAGACTGTTAATTCCAAGAGCCTGACACACTTGTTCAACATTTATTTCCTGTCCATTACTACATTCCATTCTGAAATCACTGCGGATGGTGACTGCAAGCCATGAAATTAGAAGACAATTGCTTCTTGGCAGGAAAGCTTTGACAAACCTAGACTGTTAAAAAGCAGAGACATCATTTTGCTGACAAAGGTTCATATAGTCCAGGCTATGGTCTTTCCAGTAGTCATGTACAGATGTGAGAGTTGGACCATAAAGAAGGCAGAGCACCAAAGAATTAATGCTCTTGAACTATGGTTTTGGAGAAGGCTCTTGAGAGTCCCTTGGAAAGCAAGGAGATCAAACCAGTCAATCCTGGTTTGAAGGAAATTAACTCTGAATATTCATTAGAAGGACTGATGCCGAAGCTGAAGCTCCAATACTTTGGCCACCTGATGCGAACAATTGACTCAATGGAAAAGACCCTGTTGCTGAGAAAGACTGAAGGCAGAAGGAGAAGAAGGTAACAGGTGCTGAGATGGTTGGATGGTATCATTGACTCAATGGACATGAGTTTGAGCAAGCTCCGGGAGATGGAGAAGCCTGGCATGCTACTATCCATGCGGTCTTAAAGAGTCAGACACGACTTGGTGACTGAACAACACCACCACATTCCAAGTACTCACCATTTCTAATTAAATTAGAATCCTACTATATTTCTTTCCATGGTGGCCAGAGTGGTACCTGTCCTTAGAAAGGATCCTAGTGGCCATGTTCCTAGCTCAGTAGACAAGTTAAGAATATATGTTGAGAAGGATAAACAACAGCAGATATGCTAGTGCCATTGCTGTTTGTGAAAAAGAAAATCAGAAGTGTTTCATCTTGGGTTCATGTTTTATATAGAGGTTCACAAAGCAAGCATATGTATCAGAGATATTTTTTAGTTAATATCATGTTTAGTTAATATCACCTACATTAAAATAGTAACTTGGCCTTTAAGCTGAGGTAACAGTATGTACCAGATGGGACTCTCCTTGCTTGACCTCTTTAATTGACATAATTTTTATAATTTGCCCATGTTAGTCATAAAATCAGCATGTGTTTAGGACTGGGCAAGGGAAGCAATGTTATGGTACACCTGTTAGGCTCCAGTTAATGTACTGAGATTCTACCTGGAAAATTTATGGGGACAGGAATATAGTTTAAAATGTGTAGGGGAGGGAAAGAAAATTATTATAACTCTCTTCTTGCCTTGAAGTACCCTTAAAGCTCCATTACTGAACTCTTTTGGGTTAAGTAGTAAAATTGGGAGAAGCAGATGGGGAAAAGCAATGTCTCTCAAGAGGCAGACACTGTTTAAAAGGAGGAAGAGTTTTGAGGATGGCACTAAAATTTAAGTATTCTTTAAATTCAACTAAGTCTTAGGAGATAAGCTTACCTAGTATTCATCTTAGAGAACACTGGAGAATGGCAGGAAATCCTAAGAATATAATCCCCAGTCCAAAAAAATCTCATTGTGTTATTGGAAGTTGGAGATGTCAGCCAGTAGACATGGGTAATGAAGGTGGGAAGGGAGAGAACATGTCAAGAGAAAGTATTATCAATAAGTCAAATCCTTTTTCATGAGATTTATTTTTTATTTTTTAAGCTAAGGTTAGTCTGGTTGGGAAAACAAGAGAAGATGCTTTTGGATGTTTGTTGATTTAATTACACACCAGCATGTGATATCTTTAGAACTGCCATAGGAAATATGCTATTAATTTCCCATTCATATCAGATACGACTGATTCAATTCTTTTCCCCGATTAGTGTAGACTCAGCTTCAGAATCTTTCCATGTCAGTGACTTTTAGTAGCCACTATCAACAGTCACAGTTGGCACATGAGTTCAAAGCTCACTCATCAACTTTGATGCTTAGGGTCAAGATGTATACCTATTATGACTAAGTTATCCTCTAAGGAATCTTTATTTTATAATACTCACAAAATTTCTGTCAAACCCAGATCCTTGTCTTTGTCAGTGCCATATTTTGGCATAGCCTTTGGAATACGCTTGGCTGGAGATTAAATAGCTTGGATGCTTTCCTTTGATATAGCACATTGTCTCATTCTTTCACAAAACTTTGAAAATATGAAATCTTTTATTTCAAGGCAGGGAACCTTTAAGCACTCAATAAATACTTATTCATTTGACTTGTGCCAAATTCTCACATCATCACCGCTGATACATCAGAGTCAGAAAGTACAATTCCATACAACTAAATCCTATTTTTAATGAGAGAGTCTACTGGTTTTCTCTTGGAGGGAGATCAGGAAGCCCACCTTCAATGGGAAAATTGTTATTTTTATGCAGCTTTGGAGTAGTTCTACCATGCTACATCTCTTGATTATGTTTGGCTTGACAAAAGTCAGATTCTTGTGAATTTGAAAAAAATAGCCTTTATCAACTTCAGTTTCACTGAAGTCTTTCTCTGAGAATAAAATTGATAACTTTGGCCAAAATAGATAACACTCACGCCTTGCTCATTCTTATATGCTACATTTCTTTAACAGTCAGAAATTATTCCTTAAGCATGACAACTGTACTTGCTTGTATTTTATAAGCTTTTTGAAAGAAGGTCAACACCTTATTTATTTTATACACATATTCATCACATATGAATGAAAGCTTTAAAAAATGCTTTAAAAACTTACAACTTCTGTGAGATATGTTAATGGTGTTATTAGTAGGCTTGTTCTGCCCTTTACTGTCTGTCCATTTACTTGTTTATTAAAGCCACAAGTACTGAACATATACTGGGATCCAGGAACTATAATAGGAAAGATAATACTAGGCGATTGTGGCATTTTGCCTTTGCTGGTAGATGCAGAACCAATGTCAGTGCTCTTTTGTTAGAATAACAACAGACTAACCCTAGTGCCTTAACTTAGAGACTATCAAATTAGTTTTGTGTCTTCTATAGAGAAAAAATATTCTGTTAGGCTAGTTTGAGATTTCATTATCCAAATCATGTTATTCATCTATATTAGTATTAAGCTCATTGTCAACTAAAATATATTATATTCTCACAAGCGCTGCTGTCAAACCACATTATTTCTTTCATAAAACTTTGGGTCAATATTGGTGGCATTTTCTTTTTTTTTTTTTTTTTATACAGCATTTCTTTATTAACAAATTATATCACACAAATCAGGTTACTTTTTCTGTCTGATTACAGAGTTAACAGAACTTGCATCCACATTTAGAGCAGCAATATAAAAGTTTACCAGGAAGAAATTCTGTGTATGGACGAAAGGACTGCAACATGTCCTAAGAATTGAAAACTGGCAACTATGATGTAACAACTGCAGAAGATTCAGGCTTGTTTTCCATGTTTTTAACTCTCCAAAAGGGATAATACATTAAGGGGATAATACAGCCAAAGAAGGGATGATGTAAAAAATCACAGGAAATTAAATGAGTACAAAAACAGCACAAAGGTCATGAGAACTTGAGAAGGTATGAAAAACCAAGCAGCGACAAGGCAGCTCCCTGGAGTTGCACCAGGCCTGACTGTTCCTTGTCCTACACGAAACTGGTGGACTCTTCATCTGGGCATTTCAGTCTGAGAAATCAGCCAGATTCATGATTTTTAAACAAAGGTTTACTTAGATACAACTTAGGGAGAGAAAGCTAAACATTCGGAAAGTATTAACTCCTTAAGAAATAAAAATTGTGCAGCCAAATGAAAGCAAAGTATAAAATCTGGATAAAAATGTTTCTCTAAAGGTAAAATTCAGCTTCCTGAGAGATTTCAAATCAAACACATAGTAAGAGAGTGGTTTTCAAAGTGGGTTTCAGGCCCATCCTCTCTTCAAACTTTTCTTATACCCAAACACTTCTAATTCTGTTTGTATCTTCTGTGGTTTCAGCAAACATCTCCTTTTTTAAAAAAAAGGAAATCTGATGCCACCTCCATCCCTTTGCTATTGTTTGTTCTTTTAAATTTAAAAATCACTGCTATGAGAAAAATGAGATCTATGACATACTTTGTCAGTATTACTCACTGCAGATTTGAACATTATCCTATACAATAAACGAGTAAAAGAAGTTCTTAGGAAAAACAGAGTCTGCCCTGATGTAATGTGTGCTGTTTTTGGTCATTGAACTTTCTCATTCTAGAGATGTCTGTAAATTAGGGCTTACCTTCTCAACGAAGTTCTCTGTGACTGTTGACTGAAATGTGTCTGGATTAAGGTGTGGCTGGAATGTTAAGATTGTGTTCACACTGTCCAGAAATATTGAGAGCATGGAGGCAGTAGAAGAACAGATTTAGGGGCAGTGGGAATAGCAAAGTTTAATTTCTTCCTATTAGTGGCATTTTCAAGCCCAGAGAGAATGTTTTGAATTTCAGTTCTGTTAATGTGAATCTCCACAATATTGGTTTTTTAAAGATGATATAAGCATGCTTTTGCCTTCATATGAGTCACTGATTAACATATGGACTAAAACAAGGTCAAACACAAGCTCTGAAACACAGGATCTCTTCAATCAGACATGAAGCTCTTTCGTTTTGCCAAAACGTAGCTTATATTTGGACTTTCCAGGTAGTTCAGCTGGTAAAGAATCTGCCTGCAATGCAAAAGACCCCGGTTTGATTTCTTGGTCAGGAAGTTCCCCTGGAAAAGGGATTAGTAACCTACTCCAGTATTCTTGGGCTTCCCTGGTGGCTCAGATAGTAAAGAATCTGCCTGCAATGTGGGAGACCTGGGCTCAATCCTTGGGTTGGGAAGATCCCCTAGAGGAGGGCTTGGTAAACCACTCCAGTATTCTTGCCTGGAGAATCCTCATGGACAGAGGAGCCTGGTGAGCTACAGTCCATGGGGTTGCAAAGAATTGGACACTACTGAGTGACAAAGCACAGCACAGCAGCAGCTTATGTTTCTTCACCTTTCTATAAGTCTCTTTTGAAAGATTTTGTCAAATATTTTAAGACATTCTTTATTACCTACAAGTTTTGTTGCTACAAATTTTAAGCTAAATTACTTTGAAATACCTTCAGCTTAGACCTGGGAATAGGCCATTTCCAGTTGTTATGATGGGGCAGAATGTGGAAAACATCTCTCTAAAAAAGATAAATCAGTCTGTGCATCTGAGGCTGGTTTGGACATGGAAAAACAAGAAAAAGGACACAAGAGAGGGAGCCATTGACACAATCAAAACAATAGATGCAATAGACCATGAGAGAGCCAACTAAGGTGTGAATAGTAAACATGAGAAGGATGGGAGAAATCTGATACATTTTGGAAGGAATAGAATCCCACGACTTTGAAAGGGTTTCAAAGATGACCCTAAAGTGAAAGTCACTCAGTCATGTCCAACTCTGTGACCCCATGGACTACACAGTCCATGGAATTCTCCAGGCCAGAATACTGGAGTGGGTAGCCCTTTCCTTCTCCAGGGAATCTTCCCAACCCAGGGACTGAACCCAGGTCTCCCACATTGCAGGCAGATTCTTTACATTGTAGGTGGATTTTTCACCAGCTGAGCCACCAGGGAAGCCCAAGAATACTGGACTAGGTAGCCTATCTCTTCTCCAGCAGATCTTCCCAACCCAGGGATCAAACTGGGGTCTCCTGCATTCAGTTCAGTTCAGTTCAGTTGCTCAGTCGTGTCGGACTCTTTGCGACCCCATGAATCGCAGCACGCCAGGCCTCCCTGTCCATCATCAACTCCCGGAGTTCACCCAGACTCACGTCCATCGAGTCAGTGATGCCATCCAGCCATCTCCTCCTCTGTTGTCCCCTTCTCCTCCTGCCCCCAATCCCTCCCAGCATCAGAGTCTTTTCCAATGAGTCAACTCTTCGCATGAGGTGGCCAAAGTACTGGAGTTTCAGCTTTAGCATCATTCCTTCCAAAGAAATCCCAGGGCTGATCTCCTTCAGAATGGACTGGTTGGATCTCCTTGCAGTCCAAGGGACTCTCAAGAGTCTTCTCCAACACCACAGTTCAAAAGCATCAATTCTCCTGCATTAAACACTCCAAATGAGGAACTTTGGAGGGACATGTAATATTCTAATATGCACAGGTGGTATAAAGAAATATCTGAATAGTTTTCATTATATCTTTCATTACATGTTTTATGTAGCATTTGGTACAAAACCTGAGACATTAATTATCAATGTCAATTTTATCAGGACACATCACTTCACACCACTCCTCTTAGTGTCCCCCCACTCCCTACACCCCCAGATGTCTAAAAAATGTGGGTCTATAATTCAAATGTACAGTAATTGAAGGCTGGGCAAGAAGTAGAGATTAGAGATGGAGAGAATGTTGGAAATCTACAGGAAGAGAAACAAAGGCCTGAAGATCCTCCTTTCAGGGAATGAAATAGAGGAAGAGGACTGAAACAAAGAGGAATAAGTTAGTGAGGCAGAAGAAACAAAATAAGAAGGCAAGCCAAGACAATAGTTTCTGGTGTTAGAGAATAGTCCAATATGCAATATGTTACTCAATGGAGACATTTGGATTTGTTCAGAGTGATTTTATCACTGACTTTATAGATTGATTACAATAGATTTGAGGGGTTAATAACAGATTACAAGGAATGATTGGTAGAAAAAGAAGTGGATTAAGGAGATGGGTGGGTTGACAGGAGGAACAGCTGCATTGAACTGCTTACATTTTTAGATGAGAGACATTTGAATGTTTGAAAATAGGAGAAATGAGATGGTTTAGAGAGGGAGGCTGCTAAAGAGTTTTCTTAGTGTTAACTGCAGGAAAGAGGCATTTGTAGAGATGAGAAGAGATGGGAAGGGACAAGAGGCAGTATTATCTTCAGAACAGAGACCTCTTTTTCAGAGACTGCATGAGGATAAATGCGAAAAAGGCAGATGAGCCAGATAATGTCAGAAAACTCTGTCCTTACTTTTCAGAACTTCTCGAGAGCACTTCCATTAATTGGAAGTTTGACTTTCTAACATTCACCTGCTCATCTCCTTGTTACCTTCATTTAGGACTTTGCTAGTTCATCCTCTGTGTAATGGTCAGTACCCATAAAAGCCAAGCCGTCTGAAAACCCCATTATAGAAAAGGGTGAATAGGGAGTACAGGCAGGGTGCGATCTACTTGGACTCATTCACTTTATGGTTCTAAATATGGGGTTCTTTAAGGGACATTCAAGGGGCTTCTTGACTGGATAATTGTTCTACCAGTGAAGAATAGAATCTGGTTTTTCATCTTGGTAGTTTATCTTTTGTTTTCCCACATCTATTTTAAAAGTACAAAAAGTCAGAACTTCCTTGGGGTTTTGACCCTTTAAGGTTGGTCATGAGTTGTTTTTATCTTAATAAATATTTACTTAGGATTTGTTTCTCTTAGAACCTTTTCTTCCTTTGTTTCTTTCTCCCTTAGATCCTTTTCTTCTATCTCCCCTTCCTTTCTTTCTACTTTTCTTCCTTCCTGCTTGTGCCCTTTTGATATTCCAAGGACATCATGGAGGTTGGGGAATATGAGTCCTCAAATACCTCATGTTCTGAAGAGGCACATGGATACTAATGATAACACAGTGAAGTACACGGTACCATGAGGACTGGGGTCAGTGCACTCAAGATCAGGAGTGTTACTGGAGGCAAAGAGAGAACAGTGGTGTCATTTGGAACATGCCACACCACACAAAGAGGGATGACTTGGGAGGAAGACCCTATCAGGTAACCCTAGCAGTCAGAAGATAGCTGTCTTGAGGCCAGAAAACACGGGGGCCACAGAGTATGCCTGGGTTAGTCCTAAACCCAGGAATGTGTAGACAGGACATAAATCACAGTGCCTAATTCTTAAGCTTCAATATTTTTGTTGCCTACCAATGAGCAATTAGCACATAAAAGTTTGTGAATCCAACCCAGGGTTAGAATGAAGTGTTTCAATAAATTATGTGTCTATTCTTAAACAATAGTATCATTAAATTTGCCAAGCTGATTTTGGAAGGCAGAATAGCTCTCATAAATCAGTTTAACTGGGAAGGTTTAGATCTAATCTCAATTAATAATGAACTTCAAATGGGATGTTGTCTTTCCTCCAGCCGTTACCCAAATAAATATAGATCATTTATATTTTGACTTATCCCCATGGCTTTCATTGTTAGGTCACTGGAATTATTGTCAATGGCAAAACACAAAAGGAAAAAGAGAAAAAGGGGACTGGGAAAATGAATCTGAGGCCAACTTTTTCGTACTAAATACTTCCCTTCTGTTCAATTTTATTATTATTTTCACAGAGCTATTAAATATCTGTTTGGAGTAAATGTCATTAAAAATCTAGAGGCAAATTAGAAAAATAATATCTGAATTTAAAAATTTGCTTAAAACTATACAAACTTGTGGAAAGAGAATTCTCTGTGCCCCTACCCCTCCCAAAATGCTCCCAACTCACCCTGCTTCCACCCCTTCCTCTCCAAAAGGACAGTGCACTTAACCAATGCACTGGCTTAGACTTTTATTAGGTGCTCTAGTTATAAAGAAAGAACATTTTATTTTTTCCAAAAATGTTCTCCTTATGACATGATGCAAACCATCCCCCAAAAGGTGATTTGAGAAACTGCACATGATAGTTAGCAACTGCATTCTTTCTAAATGTCAGCAATGTGCCAGCTAATCTGCAGATTATAGAATTAGTATACTCTAATTTTAGAGACTTTTAAAGGGGAACATTGTTGCTCAAACCTACATTTACCTATGTTGAGAAATGGTCAAGAGATTCCTGCAGTGTTTGGATGTCAGGCTTAATGATAAAACGCGATATCACCACATTGTTGATCACACTTTGGAAATATTGATCTGATTGTGCTGCACATGATCATGGGTTTAGAAATATCTGACACTTTTTTCCTGTTGATCATAGCTTGATTTACAAATCCATTTTAATAATAATTCTACCTAGTTGTTTTAATTCCTTCTTTAGATCAAAGATTATCATACAAACTACTGGAGGAGTAAAGAAAAGGGACAAATATTCATTCATTACTATTCTTTCTAGAAACTTATTAACTTCTATCATAATATATTCACTTCATCTTTTTTGATAATGATGTAATTTATTAAGCACCTATTATGTGACTGATTCTTTGCTGAGAACATTCTGTATATTGTCTCTAAGCTTCTCAAAAGCCTTGTATCCTAAGTATCATGAATTCCCTTTTAGAAGTGAAGTAGGACTACCCACGTGGCACAGTGGTAAAGAATTTGCCTGCCAATACAGGAGACACAAATTCAGTCCTGGAATTGGGAAGATCCCCTAGAGTAGGAAATGGGCACCCACTCCAGCATTCTTGCCTGGGAAGTTCTCTGGACAGAGGAGCCTGGCAAGCTACAGTCCATGGGGTTGCAAAGAGTCAGACACGACTAAGTGAGCACAAAAAGAGGTGAAATAGCTGAAAAACAGCAGATATAGAATTTGACTTGATATTGAGTGAATCCAAGGCCTACGCTTTAACTAGATCAAGATGTATCTCTTATGTGAGAAGTGATGACGTCACTTAGTCTTCTGCTCACATGTGCAACACACTTCCATCGGTAACAGCTTCCATTAGGCTACAGGAAGTGAAACTTACTATAGGAAATGTTGTTTCAAACAGAAGTAAATTAGAAAAATAGCATCTGAGTTTAATTGGAAAATTTCTGTTTAGAACTGTACAAACTAAGTGGAAAGAGAATTCTCTGTATCACCACCACATACTGCCATGGACATCTAGTGATAATATACTTACCCAGTGAAAGACTACTGTCTCACTGGCCTTGTGAGTGAGAGCGCAGGTGTATAACCTGAATGTCCCCTACACAGCAGCCCCTCATACTGCTGAGAATCACTGCTATCTAGACATCTTCATCACATTGTGATTCTCTAATTAATCATGGGCTTAGAGAAAAAGGGTCAGCTGAAAGATATGCACCTCCATAAAATCACTACTGACAACATGATGCATTGTAGTTGAATGCTTCTTAAGTATTACTTGGATGCTATCCCATCAGAGTTCAGTTCCTGGAAAATTTGTCTTTCTTGAAAGAAATAACAAAAATCAAAAATTTTAATAACAAAATAACTCTGAGGAAAATAGCATGAAGTATGATGAAGAGCTCATCAAAGATGGAGACCCATCATGTTTATTTTGCTTTGTGCCTTGGCTCTCAGGAAACCCAAATTTATATTTTATGTTAAATTACAGCATATTAACTTAGATTGCTGGAAAAAATGATCTTTTATGAGTTTTGCTTTTGTGTTTTTTAAATTAATTTGTATTGGAGTATATAAGAAAACAATGAAAAGAAAAAGAGGAAAACAATAGAATGGGAAAGGCTTGAGATCTCTTCAAGAAAATTATAGATATTAAGGGGCTATTTCATGCCAAGAAGGGCACAATAAAGGATAGAAATGGCAAGGACTTAACAGAAGAGGAAAATATTAAGAAGAGGTGGCAAGAATAAATAGAAGAACTAAACAAAAAAGATCTTAATGACTCAGATAACCACAATGGTGTAGTCACTCACCTAGAGCCAGACATCCTGGAATGCGAAGTCAAGTGGGCCTTAGGAAGCATCACTATGACCAAACCTAGTGGAGGTGATGGAATTCCGCTTGAGTTATTCCTAATCCTAAAAGATGATGCTATTAAAGTAGTGCACTCAATATGCCTGCAAATTTGGAAAACTCAGCAGTGATCACAAGACTGGAAAAGGTCAGTTTTCATTTCAATCCCAAAGAATGTTCAAACAACTACACAATTGCACTCAATTTGCATTTTAGCAAGGTAATGCTCAAAATCCTTCAAGCTGGGCTTTAATAGTGCATGAACCAAGAACTTGCAGATGTACAAGCTAGATTTAGAAAAGGCAGAGGAACCAGAGATCAAATTGCCAACATCTACTGGATCATAGAAAAAGCAAGAGAATTCCAGAGAAACATCTACTGCTTCATTGACTATGCTAAAGCCCTTGACTGTGTGGATCACAACAAACTATGGAAAATTCTTAAAGAAATGGGAATTCTAGACCACTTTACCTGCCTCCTGAGAAACCTGAATGTAGAAACAATTATAATCAGACATGGAACAATGGACTGGTTCCAAATTGGGAAAGGTCTATGTCAAGGCTGTATATGGGCATCCTGCTTATTAGACTTATATGCAGAGTACATCATGTGAAATGCAAGGCTGGATGACTCATAAGCTGGAATCAAGATTTCCAGGAGAAATATCAACATGATATGATATCTCAGATATGCAGATGGTATCATCCTAAAGGCAGAAAGTGAAGAGCAACTAAAGAGCCTCTTGATTAAGGTGAAATAGGAGAGTGAAAAAGCCATCTTAAAACTCAACATTCAATAAATGAAGACCATGGCATCTGTTCCCATCACTTCATGGCAGATAGAAGAGGAAAAAATGGAAACAGTGACAGACTTTATTTTCCTGGGCTCTAAAATCACTGTAGATGGTGACTGTAGCCATAAAATTAAAAGATGCTTACTCCTTGGAAGAAAAACTATGACAAACCTAGACAGCATATTAAAAAGCAGAGACAACACTTTGCTGGCAAAGGTCTGCATAGTCAAAGCTATGTTTTTCCTAGTAGTCATGTATGGATGTGAGATTTGGACCATAAAGAAGGCTTAGCACCAAAGACCTGATGCTTTTGAACTGTGGTGTTGGAGAAGACTCTTGAGAGTCCCTTGGACAGCAAGGAAATCAAACCAGTCAATCCTAAAGGAAATCAGTCCTAAATATTTATTGGAAGGACTGCTGCTGAAGCTGAAACTCCAATACTTTGGCTACCTGATGCAAAGAGCCGACTCATTGGATAGGACCCTGATGCTGAGAAAGATTGAGGGCAAGAGGAGAAGCAGGCAACAGACGACCAGATGGTTGGATGGCATCACCGACTTAATGGACATGAGTTTGGGCAAACTCTGGGAGATAGTGAAGGAGAAGGAAGCCTGGTGTGCTGCAGTCCGTGGGGTGGCAAGGAGTCAGACATGACATAGCAACTGAACAACAACAACAAATATTTGCTTTACAATGTTATGTTAGTTTCTGCTGTACAGAAAAGTGAATCAGTTATACATATACATGCTGCTGCTGCTGCTGTCACTTCAGTCGTGTCCGACTCTGTGCGACCCCTTAGACAGCAGCACACCAGGCTCCCCCGTCCCTGGGATTCTCCAGGCAAGAACACTGGAGTGGGTTGCCATTTCCTTCTCCAATGCATGAAAGTGAAAAGTGAAAGTGAAGTCGCTCAGTCGTGTCCGACTCTGTGGGACCCCATAGACAGCAGCCTACCAGGCTCCTCCGTCCATGGGATTTTCCAGGCAAGAGTACTGGAGTGGGGTGCCATTGCCTTCTCTGATACATATACATATATCCCTTCTATTCTGGATTTCCTTCCCACTTAGTTCATCATAGAGCACTGAGTGGAGTTTCTTGTGCTATACAGTTCTCATTAGTTACGTATTTTATACATAGTGTCAATAGTGCACACATGTCAATCCCAATCCCCCAATTCATCCCACCCTCCTGTCTCCCCTGGTATCCATACATTTGTTCTGTGTCTCTATTTCTCCTTTGCAAATAAATCAATCTGTAAAAAATGATCCATCTTTTAATTGCTCACATTTTTTGGTACTTAATAGTTTGTCTTTAATCTAATGTTCAATTTTATATGTCATTGATTTAAAACTCTCTCAAATAAGGTTTTACATAAATGGACCACAAATAATACAATGAAAAGAAAACAGTTTCTACTTGTTCCATTTCAGATTGCCCAAGTCTCTGTTTTTTCTGATATTCTGCTTTCAGTTATCACTCACATCTAATCATTCATCTATTCTTTTATTTTTCCTTAAAGGATTCTTTCTCTCCTTTGGCTTACCCTCACCATTTCCACCTGTAGTATTCTAATCCAAACTTTCCTCATTACTGAATTACAGAATGTTCCCCAACTGACCGTCCTCTCCCAGTCTCTTTTCTTGCCTATTCTCTCTGTTCTGTCAACAATAGTCATTGGTCAACACTGTGTCCCAGTTGCTGTGTACTGATGAACAAGATAGGTAACAAAGGCAGATACTGAATGACTAATACTATAACCAGTGCAGCAGATGTACATGGGGGCCACCCTGGTCTTATGCAGTGTCTGTCATACTTGGCACTCCTGACATGTTTTGCTGGATAATTCTTTGTTGTGGGGGCTGTCCTGTGTGCATTGTAGGATGTTTAGCAGCATCTCTGGCCTCTGCCCACCACATGCCAGTAGCACCTCCCCAGAGCTGAGAAGCAAAAGTGTTTCTAGCTGTTGCCAAATGCCCTCTGGGGGCAAAATTCCCCCCTAGTTGAGAATCATTGCTCAACTGTAGTCTGCGTAGGTTGGAAGATGAGTTTAATATGGAAATGTTTACCTGTGGATAGGCCATTTGGATGGTGAGCCGAAGAATGAGTAGGAATTAGTGTTGGGGAAGGGAGAGGTAGGAAGCTTTGGGAGATGGGAGAGTCTCAGTGTTCTAGGAAGGAAGCCCAATACATGCAAAGACCTTGAAGTGGGAATGAATGTGGAACATTCCAGGAACTGAAAGCAGACCAGTATGGACTAGAACAGCATCTGTTTAGATACTGGCTACTGCCAAGATTGAGAGAGGCACTCATCTAGCCAGTCTGTGTGACTTGTGCTTAGAACTATGAGCAGTGAGAAACCCTGCTTTGTAGCAGGAAAATGACAAGATCTTGAAGTGATTCAGGGCAATGGCAGGAGTGGGATGAAGGGAAAGACTGAGCCTACACCAGCATCTTCCACGAATGAGGCTGGGGCTGGGCAGGTGTGTTGATACAACAATGGTGAGTGGACAGGGGTGTGGCTAACTGGTGATGGCTCAGGAATAAGATATGTGTGTGTATGCATACTTGTATGCATGTATGTGTATATGATCTTTTATCTATTTTAACAAGAGGGTGACTTTTGAAAGAGTCTTGGAGGGTCTTTGTAGGATTATACAAGCTACCCTTCACAAACTTGCAACCCTTGGATTCAGGAGGTGGGTGCGGTGCAGAAGATGCACCTTCTGCTGGAAAGAGGCACAAAGGAAGCAGTCTTACAGAAGACAAGGAAAGGGAGGAAATGTTAATGAAGGGGTTGAGGATACAAGGCAGTTTTTTCCTCATAAGACTCCCAAGGATGCTGTTGAAGGCAAGGGAAAGGGAGGCAGCACTTGGGTGAGAGGGAAAAGAGGTACAGACTTTTCAAGGGCCAACAGCCTGGCACAGCTTAGAGGTCTGGGGCTTCTGTCTCCTTGGGCAATATACAGAGAAGGCTGGGGATGTGGCACATGGTAAATTATTTCTGGGTATCTCAAGGTACAGAGTGAGCATGTGGTTCTAATAGGGAGAAACTGGAGATTTGGGTATCATGAAACAAATCTTTTGCAAAGCCCACTTTTATCATGGGAGCTCTAACCCCTCCCTCCCTTCCAGAAACATGACAAAATAAAGCCTAGCCTCCAAACCTTGAGTTACCCTTTTGCTCCACATAAGCTGTGCTCTGCCTGGCATTGTCTTCCTGTCCTCATGTTTGCCTTGTTCTCTTCCCTGCCCCATGCCCTGAATCTGGTTTTGTATCTTCAGATCCTATTCATTTTTAAAGCCCTAGCTCATATCCTGCCTCCTTTGTGGCACCTTGCCAGATTGCTGTGCCCACAAGTGCTGCCTGCTCTTCTTAATTGGCACTTAATTAAAAACTACCATGGGGCTCTTTTGGTACTGGTATCATATATTATTAACATTTCAAGGGTATGACATTGTTGTTTCTAAAATTAAATTGCTAAATTCTTGAAAGCCAGGATTAGGTTCTGTGCCTATTATTATACTTTAAGAGGCCTAATACAGAGCTCAACACCCAGAAGACCCTCAATGGTTTGTTTAATGCATTGGTTAAAATATGGATTACTTTTCTGGGACAAATGCAAAAGAGTACTGGAATCAGTGTTGTGTGGCATGTAGACCCCAGGTGTGAAACCATTTGCACATTCATATCTTCTCCACTGCACAAAAGTTCTGGAAAGGAACTGACTCACTATTTTGCCCATCTTATAGGCAAACCATTCAATCACAGTAATCCAAGTCTATTCCCCAGCCCATAATGCTGAAGAAGCTGAAGTTGAATGGTTCTATGAAGACCTACAAGACTTTCTAGAACACCCAAAAAAGATGTCCTTTTCATTACAGGGGATTGGAATGCAAAATTAGGAAGTCAAGAGATACCTGGAGGAATAGGCAAATTTGACCTTGGAGTACAAAATGAAGCAGGGCAAAGGCTAACAGAGTTTTGCCAAGAGAACACACTGGTCGTAGTAAACACCCTCTTCCAACAACAAAAGAGAAGACACTACACATGGATATCACCAGCTAGTCAATACTGAAATCAGATTGATTACATTCTTTGTAGCCAAAGATGGAGAAGCTCTATACAGTCAGCAAAAACAAGACTGGGAGTTGACTGTGGCTCAGACCATGAACTCCTTATTGCCAAATTCAAACAAATTGAAGAAAGTAGGGAAGATCACTAGACCATTCAGGTATGACCTAAATCAAATTCCTTACCATTACAGAGTAGATGTGACAAATAGATTCAAGGGTTTAGATGTGATAGAGTGCCTGAAGAACTATGGATGGATGTTCATGACATGTACAGGAGGCAGTAATCAAGACCACCCCCAAGAAAAAGAAATGGAAAAATGCAAAATGGTTCTCTGAGGAGATCTTACAAATAGCTGAAAAAAGAAGAGAAGTGAAAGGCAAAGGAGAAAAGGAAAGATATACCCATTTGAATGCAGAGTTCCAAATAATAGCAAAGAAAGAATGCAAAGAAATAGAGGAAAACAATAGAATGGGAAAGACTAGAGATCTCTTCAAGAAAATTAGAGATACCAAGGGAACATTTCATGCAAAAATGGGTGAAATAAAGGACAGAAATGGTGTGGACCTAACAGAAGCAGAAGATACTAAGAACAGGTGGCAAGTATACATAGAAGAACTATACGAAAAGGACCTTCATGACCCAGATAACCACAATGGTTTGATCACTCACCTAGAGTCAGACATACTGGAATTCAAACTCAAATGGGCCTTAGGAAGCATCACTATGAACAAAGCCAGTGGAGGTGATGGAATTCTAGTTGAGCTATTTCAAATCCTAAAAGATGATGCTTAGAAAGTGCTGCACTCCATATGCCAGCAAATTTGGAAAACTCAGCAGTGATGACACGAATGGAAAAGGTCAGTTTTCATTCTAATCTGAAGGAAAGGCAATGCCAAAGAATGTTCAAACTACCGCACAATTGTATTCATCTCACACACTAGCAAAGTAATGCTCAAAATTCTCCAAGCCAGGCTTCAACAGCACATGAACCATGAACTTCCAGATGTTGAAGCTGGATTTAGAAAAGCAGAGGAACCAGAGGTCAAATTGCCAACATCTGTTGAAAAAGCAAGAGTGTTCCAGAAAAACATCTACTTCTGCTTTAATGACTATGCCAATGCCTTTGACTGTATGGATCACAATAAACTGTGGAAAATTCTGAAAGAGATGGGAATACCATACCATCTGACCTGCCTCCTGAGAAATCTGTATGCAGGTCAGGAAGCAACAGTTAGAACTGGACATGGAACAATAGACTGGTTCAAAATCGGGAAAGGAGTACACCAAGGCTGTATATTGTCACCCTGCTCATTTAACTTATATGCAGAGTGAACCAGTGAAGTTGCTCAGTTGTGTCCAACTCTTTGCAATCCCATGGACTGTAGCCTACCAGGCTCCTCTATCCATGGAATTTTCCAGGTAAGAGTACTGGAGTGGGTTACCATTTCCTTCTCCAGGGGATCTTCCAGACCCGGGGATCAAACCAAGGTCTCCTGCTTTGCAGGCAGACGTTTTGCCATCTGAGCTACCAGAGTACATGAAGCAAAATGCCAGGCTGGATGAAGCACAAGCTGGAATCGAGATTGCAGAAAGAAACATCAATAACCTCAGATAGGCAGATGACACCACCCTTCCAGCAGAAAGCAAAGAGGAACTAAAAAGCCTCTTGATGAAAGTGAAAGCGCAGAGTGAAAAAGTTGGCTTAAAACCCAACATTCAGAAAATGAAGATCATGGCATCTGGTCCCATCACTTCCTGGCAAAGAGATGGGGAAATAATGGAAATAGTGAGAGACTTTATTTTGGGGGGCTCCAAAATCACTACAGGTGATGACTGCAGCCATGAAATTAAAAGACACTTACTCCTTGGAAGAAAAGCTATGACCAAGCTAGACATCATATTAAAAAGCAGAGACATTACTTTGCCAACAAAGGTCTGTCTAGTTGGAGGTCTGTCCAACTGTGGTGTTGGAGAAGGCTCTTCAGAGTCCCTTGGACTTTAAGGATATCCAACCAGTCAATCCTAAAGGAAATCAGTCCTGAATAGTCATAGGAAGGACTGCTCAAGTTGAAACTCTAATACTTTGGCGACCTGTGTGAATGAGCTGACTTCATTAGAAAAGACCCTGATGCTGGGAAAGGTTGAGGGCAGGAGGAGAATGGGACAACAGAGGATGAGAAGGTTGGATGGCATCACCAACTTGATGGACATGAGTTTGAGTAAGCTCTGGGGTGGTAATGGACTGGGAAGCCTGGCGTGCTGCAGTCCATGGGATCACAAAGAGTCGGACATGACTGAGCAAGTGAACTGAACTGAACAAGGAATCTAGAGCAACTCTGAGTGCAGATGGAGCAGTCAGGAATGCGGTGAAGGGACAGACTACACAAAGGTGACTATAAGTACACTGGGGACATGGGGATGAATAAGAGTATGAAGAATGTTGATACAAGGTCACCATTATTCAACACTTTGCCTCAGGCTTGAGTTCTAAAGTTTAAATTGTGAACACCTCAGAGAGAGCAAGCAAACTTCCATTTCATTATCTGTCCACTGTCAACGAACAGACTTTTACTTCTATAAAAGTCACAATTGGAAATACACATTCTTCCCAAATTTACATTCCCAAACCTTAGCTTAAAGCAGTAGGCATGAGGAAAAGAGAGTTTGGTCTCAGCAAAGAGAAGAGTGGTGATGTGTGCAGATTTGTCTGACAAACCATCACTTTTCTGAGTATTCTCAAAAAATAGGTGGCTTTAACTGTTTTATAAAATGACAATATTTTTTCCAACTCCTCTCCCCATTAGTATAAATGATAATCAATCCATTTTTCCAGCCCAGCCTGTCTTTGATTGGTTGCTCTTTGGCAACTGATGGACTTTCCATCTCCCTCTGTGTTGGGGGTTGGGGTAGGAGAACTCTACACGAGGCACCAGAAACACTCTAACAAAGATCTGACTGATACCAAGCATGGTGGGAGGGCCACTGCAGTGTCTTTCCATATTACCTTTCCATTATTCCTGCTCAGGTTTATTTTTACCTTTAAAAATAACACTGCTGGGTGGTGAGTCCCTCAGCAAAGCTGAAACTACAAACTTGCTTGTTTTTAGACTCAAGAGTTATTAACAGTTTCCCAGGTCTCATTGCCCAATTTGGGGAGGGTTAGTTCCAAATCTGGAGAAGGCAATGGCACCTAACTCCAGTACTCTTGCCTGGAAAATCCCATGGATGGAGGAGCCTGGTGGGCTGCAGTCCATGACGTCGCTAAGAGTCGGACACGACTGAGCGTCTTCACTTTGACTTTTCACTTTCATGCATTGGAGAAGGAAATGGCAACCCATTCCAGTGTTCTTGCCTGGAGAATCCCAGGGACAGGGGAGCCTGGTGGGCTGCCGTCTGTGGGGTCGCACAGAGTCAGACACGACTGAAGCAACTTAGCAGCAGCAGCAGCAGCAGTTCCAAATCTAACTCTATGACCAGTATAGAAATTCCTACCACTTTGGAATAGGCTAACAGAGTCTATTAATCATTTCTCTTATTTTCGGATGCTTTGACACCTTCAGGCCTTGCTGACCCTAAGGGGACTGCTCGTTTCAAGGTTAGCTAATTGCTAGAGACATGCCTTTTGTATGCAAACCAACCAACCCAGAAGACAAACTCTCAACCACCTCCATTACAGGGCTCTCACATTCCTGGGCCACCAACCGTCTGTCCTAGTCACTTTAAGACTGGGTACCACAGAGAACTATATTCAATATCCTGTGGTAAACCATACTGGAAAAGAATACAAAAAAGAATATATGTATAACTGAGTCACTCTGCTGTACAGCAGAATTCAATACAACAGTATAAATCAACTATATTTCAATAAAATTAAAAAAGAAGACTAGGTACTAGACCAGTAGGGACCACGTCTATGCCCCAGAGCCTGCTGAAATATTTAAACTGGCCAATTCTAAAACTGCTTACCTTGTCTTCCTGCAGAAACCATGAGAAAGGCTCTTATCCATGTTTTTTTCCCCACTTCCCTGTCTCTTGACTGACTCTGGTGTTTCCCTTATGGTATGATGTGCCCCACTTCTCATGGGATCTATGAGTAACAAGTAACTTTTCAATGGCAGTCATCTCCTGATGATACATGAATAATAATGAAACCTATATTTAAAAACATGCTGTTTTATCATAATCTTATAAACAACATGATCATTGATATTCGCTAACCCCATTTTTATGTACAGTATTAATATTTCAGGAGTCAAAAATATTAATATCCCCAAACCTACACTGTACAAGTCAGTCACAGAGAACAAAGAGGAATGTTGTATTATAATTAACATCAAGCTTATCTCACTATACAGATCATTTTAATATTATCTGATCCTAGACTCATAGGTTTTTAAAGGAGGGAACAATGACTCTACATTTTTTTATGTATCAAAGCATCATAATAATTTCTTTGGCATTTCTGTCTGGGTGGTAAAGTGAAACTAGTACATACTTTTGGTAAAAGAAATGTCTTTTCAATAGACAGGGTGGTTTTGGGAGTGATACAGGTAAAATGCTAACAGAAGATAGTTACACTGAGTCAATGAGAGAAACCAGTTCAGTTCTGTGGTCAATTCAGTTCAGTTGCTCAGTTGTGTCCGACTCTTTGTGACCCCATGAATCGCAGCACGCCAGGCCTCCCTGTCCATCACTGACTCCCAGAGTTCATCAAACTAATGTCCATCGAGTAGGTGATGCCATCCAGCCATCTCATCCTCTGTCATCCCTTTCTCCTCCTGCCCCTAATCCCTCCCAGCATCAGGGTCTTTTCCAATGAGTTTACTCTTCGCACGAGGTGACCAAAGTACTGGAGTTTCAGCTTTAGCATCATTCCTTCCAAAGAACAACCTGGACTGATCTTGCAGTCCAAGGGACTCTCAAGAGTCTTCTCCAACACCACAGTTCAAAAGTATCAATTCTTCGGCTCTCAGCTTTCTTCACAGTCCAACTCTCACATCCATACATGACCACTGGAAAAACCATAGCCTTGACTAGACGGACCTTTGTTGGCAAAGTAATGTCTCTGTTTTTTAATATGCTATCTAGGCTGGCCATAACTTTCCTTCCAAGGAGTAAGCGTCTTTTAAATTCATGGCTGCAGTCACCATCTGCAGTGATTTTGGATTAGTTCACCTTTAAAACCATATACTGACCTTTTTTATGTTAGAAATAGAAGTAGGAACCTTAGAAGTCACCAAGATAAGCTTTTTTTTTTTTTTTAACTTCTTCCCTTGTATCTTTTATGTAGAAGCTGTATGATCTGGTCTTCTCTACTATCTAAAATAGAGGTCAGATTAAATTTTAATTCTTGCTCCAATAATGTGCTTGCTGTGCTAAGTCTCCTCAGTTGTGTCTAACTCTTTGAGACCCTATGGATTGCAGCCTGCCAGGCTCCTCTGCCCATGCGATTCTCCAGGCAAGAATACCGTGCCCTCCTCCAGGGGATCTTCTGGACCCAGGGATCAAACCTCGTCTAAACACCCCAAGTGTACCCCAGTTATTTCTGGGGGTATTCAAAGGTTCTCTTTCACCAAACCAGTGTGTCCGCTACAGTTAATCATGGCATACTGTGGTTTTCCTCCTTTGTCTCTCACTAGCCTGTGCTACTGTCTACAAAGCTCCTTAGAGAAGCCCCACGGCTGGCCTAACTGACAGTACCCGTGATCAGCACTCCTATAGGGATGCCAATGGTGCTACTCCCAGCTATTGGATAGTCCTGTGGCTGCTGCCCTGAAGTGCGACTGAGAGGCAGCTTCATCGTGCTTCATGACTACATCTTTATAAGGCCCAGAATGTCACAGAATTTCTTATGTATGACTTGGCTTTTGAGCTTTGTCATTCTAATCAGGTGGTTCATATCCAGTTCAAGGAGCCAGAGGATGATTGACTTACCATGCCATTTACTCATTTACCCCTTTCTCCCCTCAGCTTTAACCCCCCATTCTCTCCACCAAGCATCCTAATTTACTCCAGTTGTAATGCTCCCACAAAGCAGTTTGTAAAATGTTAGAGTCCACATTTCTATTTCACCAAGGAGGCTTTGCTTTACTTTATATAAGAGACCCCTTGAGATGGTTTTCCTAGAGTGAAGGAAGATCTATTCCAAAAGTGAATTCAAGTCCCCACTATCTGCAGTGAGAGAACAATTCAATGTTTTGAAATTAGTTTTTTTATTCTTCTGGTCTCTCCTTCAAATTTTCAGAGATATTGCTGCTAAGTCACTTTAGTCATGTCTGACTCTGTGCGACCGCATAGATGGCAGCCCACCAGGCTCCCCTGTCCCTGGGATTCTCCAGGCAAGAACACTGGAGTGGGTTGCCATTTCCTTCTCCAATGCATGAAAGTGAAAGTCCACCTGCCAATGCTTTGAACCCTGGGTTGGGAAGATCCTCTGGAGAAGGCCGTAGCAATCCACTCCAGTATTCTTGCCTGAGAAATCTCATGGACAGAGAAGCCTGGTGGGCTACAGTCCATGGGGTTGAAAAAGAGTCAGATATGAGTTAGTACTAAACAACAACAATATGTATATGCTGCTGCTAAGTCGCTTCAGTTGTGTCCGACTCTGTGAGACCCCATAGACAGCAGCCCACCAGGCTCCCCCGTCCCTGGGATTCTCCAGGCAAGAACACTGGAGTGGGTTGCCATTTCCTTCTCCAATGCATGAAACTGAAAAGTGAAAGTGAAGTCGCTCAGTTGTGTCCGACTCTTAGTGACGCCATGGACTGCAGCCTACCAGGCTCCTCCATCCATGGGATTTTCCAGGCAAGAGTACTGGAGTAAGTTGCCACTATATTAGGACTCATTTAAAGCTCAAGACTAAGAACTTCTTTCTCTTCAATTGTCTTTTAAATAAGGAGGCTTCCACTAATCCAGGATTTTGTAAACCTGTATGTACATTAAAACCACTTGGTGGTGGTAAGTTAAAATATTGGTGACTGGGGTCCACCAGAAAACAATTAAATTAAAATTCGTGAGGGTAGTACTCAGACAATGATAGTTCTTTAAGAACTCCCCAATCTTGCATTCCTATACACTAACAAAGAAACACCAGAAAGGGAAATCAAGGAAACAATCTCAATTAACTATCGCTTCAAAAAGAATAAAATACCTAGGAATACATTGAACTAAGGAGGTAAAAAACATGTACTCTGAAAACTACAAGACAATGATGAAAGAAATCAAAGATGACACAAACAGATGGAAAGATATACCATGTTCTTGGATTGAAAGAATCAATATTGTCAAGATGCCACACTACCCAAGGCAATCTACAAAATTCAGTGCAATCTTTATCAAACTACCAATGGCATTTTTCACAGAACTAGAACAAAATGTTTTAAAATTTGTATGGAAACTCAAAAGATCCAAAATGGCCAAAGCAATCTTGAGGGGGAAACAAAAGGAGCTGGAAGAATCAGGCTCTCTAGCTTCAGACTATATTATAAAGCTACAGTCATCAAAACAGAATGGTATAGCCACAAAACCAGAAATATAGATCAATGGAACATGATAGAAAGGCCAGAGATAAGCCCACACACACATGGTCAATCAATCTATGACAAAGAAGGCAAGAATATATCATGGAGAGAAGACAGGCTCTTTAATAAGTGGTTCTGGGAAAACTGTAAAGTTACATATAAAAGGATGGAATCAGAACATTCTTTACACCATTCACAAAAGTAAACTCTAAGTGGATTAAAGACCTAAATGTAAGGCTGGACACTATAAAACTCTTAGAAACAATCATTGAAAGAACACTCTGATATAAATAGCAGTAATATCTTTTTTTGATCCATCTCCTAGAGTAATGGAAATAAAAGCAAAAATAAACAAATGAGACCTAATTAAACTTAAAGGCTTTTGCACAGCAAAGGAAACCATAAATAAAGTGAAATGACAACCCACAGAATGGGATAAAATATTTGCAAACAAAGGGACTGACAACGGATTAATCTCCAAAATACACAGAGAGCTCATGCAGCTCAATATTAAAAAAACAAACAAACAACCCAATCCAACACTGGGAAAAGATCTAAATAGACATTTCTCTGAAGAAAACATACAGATGGCCAAAAAGCACGTGAAAAGATGTTCACCATCACTAATTATAGAGAAATGCCAATCAAAACTACAATGAAGCATCACCTCATACCGTCAGAATTGCCATCATCAAAAAATCTGCAAACAATGAATGTTGTAGAGAATGTGGAGAAGGGAGAATCTTTCTGCACTGTTGGTGGGAATGTAAATTGGTAAAACCACTATGGAGAACAGTATGCAGGCTCCTTAAAAAACTAGAACTTAAAAGTAGAACTACCATGTGATCCAGCAATCCCATTCCTGGGCATATATATGTCTGGAGAAAACCATAGTTTGAAAAGATTCGTGCACCCCAATGTTTATCACAGCACTATTTACAATAGCCAAGACAGGGAAGCAACCTAAATGTTCACTGACTGATGATGTATGGAAAAAGAAGACGTGGTGTACACAATGGAATATTGTGTATATGAACTGTTTCACTAGTGGCTCAGATGGTAAAGCATCTGCTTGCAATGTGGGAGAACAGAGTTTGATCCCTGAGTTGGAAAGATCCCCTGGAGAAGGAAATGGCAACCCACTCCAGTACACTTGCCTGGAAAATCCCATGGACAGAGGAGCCTGGTAGGCTACATTCCATGGGGTCACAAAGAGTCAGACATGACTGAGTAACTTCACTTTCACTTTTATTGTGTGTATGTGTGCACTCAGTCATGTCCAACTCTTTGCGACCCCACAGACTGCAGTGCACCAGACTTTTCTATCAATGGAATTTTCCAGGAAAGAATACTGGAATGTGTATTTCAAGGGATCTTCCCAACACAGATATTGAACCCACGTCTCCTGCCTGCATCTTCTGCACTGGCAGGTGGATTCTTTATTACTGAGTCAGCTGGGAAGCCCACAATGGAATATTGTTCAGCCATAAAAACAATGGAATAATGTCATTTGCAGTAACATGGATGAACCTAGAGTTTATCATATTAAGTGAAGTAAGTCAGAAAGAGAAAGACAAATATCATGGGATATCATTTACATATGAAATCTAAAGAAAACAATGACACAAATGAACTTATTTATGGAACAGAAACAGACTCAAACTTCAAAAAAAACAAAACAAAACAAAACAAAACTATGGTTACCAAAGGGAAAATGTTGGGGGGAGGGATAAATTAGGAGTTTGAGAGTAACATTAATACACTATTATACATAAAATAGATAATCAACAAAGACCTACTATATAGCACAGGACACTCTGCTCAGTATTCTGTAATCAGCCATATGGGGAAAATATCCAAAAAAAAATGGGTAGTTTTCTTTTTTTGTGGGATCTTTGTCAGGTTTTGGTATTAGGGTGATGGTGGCCTCATGAACATAGATGCAAAAATCCTTAACAAAATTCTAGCAATCAGAATCTAACAACACATTAAAAAGATCATACACCATGACCAAGTGGGCTTTATCCCAAGGATGCAAGGATTCTTCAATATCTGCAAATCAATCAATGTAATACACCACATTAACAAATTGAAAAATAAAAACCATATGATTATCTCAATAGATGCAGAGAAAGCCTTTGACAAAATTCAACATCCATTTATGATAAAAACTCTCCAGAAAGCAGGAATAGAAGGAACATACCTCAACATAATAAAAGCTATATATGACAAACCCACAGCAAACATTATCCTCAATGGTGAAAAATTGAAAGCATTGCCTCTAAAGTCAGGAACAAGACAAGGGTGCCCACTTTCACCATTACTATTCAACATAGTTTTGGAAGTTTTGGCCACAGCAATCAGAGCAGAAAAAGAAATAAAAGGAATCCAAATTGGAAAAGAAGAAGTAAAACTCTCACTATTTGCAGATGACATGATCCTCTACATAGAAAACCCTAAAGACTCCACCAGAAAATTACTAGAACTAATCAATGACTATAGTAAAGTTGCAGGATATAAAATCAACTCACAGAAATCCCTTGCATTCCTATACACTAATAATGAGAAAACAGAAAGAGAAATTAAGGAAACAATTCAATTCACCATTGCAACAGAAAGAATAAAATACTTAGGAATATATCTACCTAAAGAAACTAAAGACCTATACATAGACAACTATAAAACACTGGTGAAAGAAATCAAAGAGGACACTAATAGATGGAAAAATATACCATGGATTGGAAGAATCAATATAGTGAAAATGAGTATACTACCCAAAGCAATTTATAGATTCAATGCAATCCCTATCAAGCTACCAACGGTATTCTTCACAGAGCTAGAACAAATAATTTCACAATTTGTATGGAAATACAAAAAACATCAAATAGCCAAAGCTATCTTGAGAAAGAAGAATGGAACTGGAGGAATCAACCTACCTGACTTCAGGCTCTACTACAAAGTCACAGTCATCAAGACAGTATGGTACTGGCACAAAGACAGAAATATTGATCAATGGAATAAAATAGAAAGCCCAGAGATAAATCCACGCACATATGGACACCTTATCTTTGACAAAGGAGGCAAGAATATACAATGGATTAAAGACAATTTCTTTAACAAGTGGTGCTGGGAAAACTGGTCAACCACTTGTAAAAGAATGAAACTAGAGCACTTTCTAACACCATACACAAAAATAAACTCAAAATGGATTAAAGATCTAAATGTAAGACCAGAAACTATAAAACTCCTAGAGGAGAACATAGGCAAAACACTCTCAGACATACATCACAGCAGGATCCTCTATGACCCACCTCCCAGAATATTGGAAATAAAAGCAAAAATAAACAAATGGGACCTAATTAACCTTAAAAGCTTCTGCACAACAAAGGAAACTATAAGCAAGGTGAAAAGGCAGCCTTCAGAATGGGAGAAAATAATAGCAAATGAAGCAACTGACAAACAACTAATCTCAAAAATATACAAGCAACTCCTCCAGCTCAATTCCATAAAAATAAATGACCCAATCAAAAAATGGGCCAAAGAACTAAATAGACATTTCTCCAAAGAAGACATACAGGTGGCTAATGAACACATGAAAAGATGCTCAACATCACTCATTATCAGAGAAATGTAAATCAAAACCACTATAAGGTACCATCTCACGCCAGTCAGAATGGCTGCGATCCAAAAGTCTACAAGCAATAAATGCTGGAGAGGGTGTGGAGAAAAGGGAACCCTCTTACACTGTTGGTGGGAATGCAAACTAGTACAGCCACTATGGAGAACAGTGTGGAGATTCCTTAAAAAACTGGAAATAGAACTGCCTTATGACCCAGCAATCCCACTGCTGGGCATACACACTGAGGAAACCAGAAGGGAGAGAGACACATGTACCCCAGTGTTCATCGCAGCACTGTTTATAATAGCCAGGACATGGAAGCAACCTAGATGTCCATCAGCAGATGAATGGATAAGAAAGCCGTGGTACATATACACAATGGAGTATTACTCAGCCATTAAAAAGAATACATTTGAATCAGTTCTAATAAGGTGGATGAAACTGGAGCCTATTATACAGAGTGAAGTAAGCCAGAAAGAAAAACACCAATACAGTATACTAATGCATATATATGGAATTTAGAAAGATGGTAACAATAACCCTGTATACGAGACAGCAAAAGAGACACTGATGTATAGAACAGTCTTATGGACTCTGTGGGAGAGGGAGAGGGTGGGAAGATTTGGGAGAATGGCATTGAAACATTTATAATATCATGTATGAAACGAGTTGCCAGTCCAGGTTCGATGCACGATACTGGATGCTTGGGGCTGGTGCAATGGGACGACCCAGAGGGATGGTATGGGGAGGGAGGAGTGTTCAGGATGGGGAACACATGTATACCTGTGGCGGATTCATTTCGATATTTGGCAAAACCAATACAATATTGTAAAGTTTAAAAATAAAATAAAATTTAAAAAAAAGTGGGTCTATGTACCAATTTCAGATGCTTTTAAGACTTTGACAGCTCCACTAGGAATAAAAACTCTGGAAGTCTTTTATTCAGGCTTTAATTCTAACAACCATTTAGCACTTTCATAGAAAAGGCATCTATTTGCCATTTCAGTTTTAAACACTGTCCCTGTCTGATTTCAGGAAAAAACAAAAAACCATATAGAAGTGTTATTATATGATTTCTGACCTTGGTAAAGCTATTCATTGTTTCCTTTATAATGGGAAACTGTCTTTGAGAATCTCTCAGGGAGCTTCCCTGATGGCTCAGAGGGTAAAGGATCTGCCTGCAATGCAGGACACACAGGAGATGTGAGTTCAATCCTTGGGTCAGGAAGATCCCCTGGAGGAGGAAAATGGCAACCCACTCCAGTATTCTTGTCTGACAAATCCCCTGGACAGAGGAGCCTGGGAGGCTACAGTCCAAAGGGTTGCAAAGAGTCAGATACAACTGAGTGCCTAAGCACACACGCCCAGTTCTTACTTTCTCACATCTGGTACTTGCCATGCCTTTATAAGCCTTGGCAGTCTTATCGATCGGGTCAAACCTAGAAATGCAGATAGACACTGTTTCTTCCTTAAAGCTTTAATTAAGGAAGTCTCTGTTTACCAGGATAAGATAATTAAGCTGAACATGTGTTCAAAGTATTTAAAAATACAATGTGGTTTCTCCATGGCCCAACAGAAATGAGACTCTTCATTTAAAAAGCATGCTTAAAGCATAATGAAAGTTTCTTAACATTTCATATACAAAAATATTTCCCCAAAGTTCCAAGATTTCTTTTTTCCATTCTTTGAATCTTATTTGAAATATAATGCTTTCATTGATATGATCTAGAAATAATTTAGTTGCTTATAAAAGTTAATTTAATTGACAAAGAAAATGTCAAAGAGTTTTCCATGTTACTGTACCATTCAGTTCAGTTCAGTTCAGTCGCTCAGTCGTGTCTGACTCTTTGCGACCCCATGAATCACAGCACGCCAGGCCTCCCTGTCCATCACCAACTCCCGGAGTTCACCCAGACTCACGTCCATAGAGTCAGTGATGCCATCCAGCCATCTCATCCTCTGTCGTTCCCTTCTCCTCCTGCCCCCAATCCCTCCCAGCATCAGAGTCTTTTCCAATGAGTCAACTCTTCGCATGAGGTGGCCAAAGTACTGGAGTTTCAGCTTTAGCATCATTCCTTCCAAAGAAATCCCAGGGCTGATCTCCTTCAAAATGGACTGGTTGGATCTCCTTGCAGTCCAAGGGACTCTCCAAGTGAGGACTAGTAAATGTTCATGTTAGTAATGGAATATTGTTCAATATCTGCAGAAGAAAGTATGTTTTTGAGAAAGTATAAAAAGGGTCACTAAAATGACACATGTAATGAAGATAAATACAAAAGTCTTAAAACAAGGAATTAATGTTACCTATTATATTTTTTATTTTTCCACATAAGATTTGTATAGAACTTTTCAGATAATGAACAGAAGGATGTTAAGATTTTACTCTGTGAATTCATACATTTACTCATTAGAATAGAATGGTTGTTCATATATTACAAAAGTGGAAATCGAACAAAGACTGTGACTGACTACATAGTGCACATGGTACATCATTCATGTTTGCTTACATCTTTTCTATTCATTTTTCTTAGCTATTGATTTCCATAGAAAAGATCAGATGAGTCACAGTCAATGTAACTGAACTCAAACTACTATTCTGAATATTATTTTAAGTGAGTGAATTGTCATAAGTATGTGTGTTTTCTAACAACTTGAGGGTGTAACTCACCTTAAACTTGTACCAAGAAGGAAGACTCTCATACTTTCACCAAGTCCCTACCAGTTATCCATACAACCTTAACTCCTTGTCTTTCATATTTTATTTTTAGTCAACATCTACAAATGATTCCAGGAATTATTTTTGAGCACATACTACATGTAAAGCTAGATGCTCCGTGGAGACAAAGATGAGTGAAATACAATCCCTGAACACAGCAGATTATGTTCTAGTGTGCAGTTTCCTTTAACTGCAATATAAAGAAAAGTATGTCAAATAACAATACTAAAAATTAAAGTAAAGCTAATGGGTGGTTCTCATACCTGGGCTGGGAGGTAAGGCAAATTTAAAAGAATATGTGATACTTAATCTACTCATGTATAAAACAAATACATGCAATGAACAAAGTATACATTTCAAGGGGGAAGGAAAATGATAGATTTTCAGTGAATGGAGGGAAGATTCCCAAGGAAAACAAATGGGGTACAAATCAACCAATGTGAATCACCACAGAAGTGAATTGTAAAATAAAAAGCATATGATCATCTCAGTAGATGCAGAAAAGCTTTGGGAAAAAGTCAACATTCTTTTATGATACAAACTCTCAACAAAGTGGGTATACTGGGAATACGCCTCAACATAGAAAAGACTGTATGTGACAAGCCGCAGCTAACATCATATTCAAAAATGAAAAGCTGAAAGCATTTCCTGTAATACAAGAAAAAAGACAAAGATGCTCACATTGCCACTTTTATTCAGTAGAATATTGGAAGTCCTGGCCATAAGAAAGAAAAAGAATCTAAACTGGAAAGAAAGAAAACTGTAACTGTTTGCAGGTGACATGATTCTATACATAGAAAATTGTAAAAGTGCTACCAGAAAACTACTAAAGCTCTTCAGTGAATTCAGTAATGTTTTAGAATACAAAATTAATGTACAGAAATGTTTCACTTCTATACACTATCAACAAACCATCCAAAAGAGAAATTAAGGAAACAATCCTTTTTATAATCTCATCACAAAGAATAAAATACCTAGGAAAAATTGAGCTAAGGAGGTAAAGAATGTTCAAACTACTGCACAGTTGCACTCCTTTCATGTGCTAGCAAAGTAATGCTCAAAATCCTTCAAGCTAGGCTTCAACAGTATGTGAAATGAAAACTTCCAGACATACAAGCTGGATTTAGAAAAGGCGGAGGAACCAGAGATTAAATTGCGAACATCTGTTGGATCTTGGAAAAACAAGAGAGTTTCAGAAAAACATCTACTTCTGCCTCGTTGACTATGCTAAAGCCTTTGACTGTGTGGATCACAGCAAACTGTGGAAAAGTCTTAGAGATGGGAGTTCCAGACAACCTTACCTGCCTCCTGAGAAACCTGTATGCAGGTCAAGAAGCAACAGTTAGAACCAGACATGGAACAACGGACTGGTGTCAAATTGGGAAAGGAGTATGTTAAGGCTGTATATTGCCATCCTGTTTACTTAACTTGTATGCATAGTACATCATGCAAAATGCTGGGCTGGATGAAGCACAAGTTGAAATCAAGATTTCCAGGAGAAATATCAATAACCTCAGGTGTGCAAATGACACTGCCCTTATGGCAGAAAGTGAAGAGGAAATAAAGAGCCTCTTGATGAAAAAAGAGGAAAGTGAAAAAGCTGGCTTAAAATTCAACGTTCAAAAAACTAAGATCATAGCATCCAGTCCCATCACTTCATGGCAAACAGATGGGGAAAAAATGGAAACAGTGACAGACTTTATTTTCTTGGGTTCCAAAATCACTGCAGAGACACTCGCTCCTTGGAAGAAAATCTATAACCAACCTAGACAATATATTAAGAAGCAGAGACATTACTATGCATGAAAGTCTGTATAGTCAAAGCTATGGTTTTACCAATAGTCATATATGGATGTGAAAGTTAGACTATAAAGAAAGTTGAGCTCCAAAGTATTGATGCTTTTGAACTGTGGTGTCAGAGAAGATTCTTGACAGTCCCTTGGACTGTAAGAAGATTCAACCAGTCAATCCTAAAGGAAATCAGTCCTGAATATTCATTGGAAGGACTGATGCTGAAACTCCAATACTTTGGCCACCTGATGCAAAGAACTGACTCATTTGAAAAGATCCTGATGCTGGTAAAGATTGAAGGTGGGAGGAGAAGGGGACAACAGAGGATGAGATGGTTTGATGGCATCACGGACTTGATGGACATGAGTTTGAGTAATCTCTGGGAGTTGGTGATGCTGCATGCTGCAGTCCATGGGGTCACAAAGAGTCGAAAGTGACTGAGTGACTAAACTAATTCTCCCTATCAGCAATAAATATCTTTCCATTTATTTGTGTCTTCTTCAATTTATTTTTTCAATGTTTTACAGTTTTCAATTTATAGATTTTAACTTCATTGGTTAAATATATTCCTACATGTTTTATTATTTTTGATGCGATTGTTAATGGGATTGTTTTCTTAAATTCTCTTTCACATGCCTCAGTGACAGAAACACAACCAACTTTTGTTTACTGATTTTGTATCCTGCAAATTTACTGAATTCCTGTATTAGTTCTAATAGATTTTTGGTGGAGTTCATCAGTTCAGTTCAGTTCAGTCGCTCAGTCGTGTCCGACTCTTTGAGACCCCATGAATTGCAGCACGCCAGGCTTCCCTGTCCATCACCAACTCCCGGAGTTCACCCAAACTCATGTGCATCGAGTCGGTGATGCCATCCAGCCATCTCATCCTCTATCGTCCCCTTCTCCTCCTGCCCCCAATCCCTTCCAGCATCAGAGTCTTTTCCAATGAGTCAACTCTTTGCATGATGTGGCCAAAGTATTGAAGTTTCAGCCTCAGCATCAGTCCTTCCAATGAACACCCAGGACTGGTCTCCTTTAGGATGGACTGGTTGGATCTCCTTGCAGACCAAGGGACTCACAAGAGTCTTCTCCAGCACCACAGTTCAAAAGCATCAATTCTTCGGTGCTCAGCCTTCTTCACAGTCCAACTCTCACATCCATACATGACCACTGGAAAATCCATAGCCTTGACTAGACGGACCTTTGTTGGCAAAGTAATATCTCCAGAGCTTCCTATATATACTATTATGGCATCTGCAAGTAGACAATTCGATTTCTTACTTCAAATTTGGATGTCTTTTCCTTCTTTTTCTTGCCTAATCACTTTTGCTAGGACTCAAGTACTATGTAGTATGTTGAATAAAAGAGGTGAGAGTGGTTATCCATGTCTTTTCTCGATCTTAGATGAAGAAGCTTTTCAGTTTTGAAAATGATGTTAATTGTGGACTTGTCATATATGGCTTTTATTATGTGAGATACATTTCCTCTATACCCACTTTTTTAAGAGTTGTTATCAAGAAAAGATGTTCAATTTTGACAAATGTATTTTCTGCATTTATTGAGAAGATGATATAATTTTATCCTTCATTTTGTTAATGTTGTATGTCACATTGATTCGGAGATGTTGAACCATGCTTATATCCCTGGAATTAGTCCCGCTTGATCTTGCTGTACTATTCTCTTAGTGGACTGTTAAATTCAATTTACTAATATTTTGTTGAGAATTTTTGAATCTATGTTCATCGGGAATATTGGCCTGTAATTTTCCTTACTTGTGGCAACATTGTCTGGTTTTGGTATCATGGTAATTCTGGCCTTGTAAAATGAGTTTGAAAATTTTCCCTCCTCTTCCATTTTCTGGAAAGTTTGAGAAAGATTCTATCAATTTTTCATTAAATCCTTTGTAGAATTCACCAGTGAAGTCATGTGATGTTGGATATTTCTTTATTTGAGAGGTTTCCGATTATGATTTAACCCTTTTACCAATAAATGGTCTATTAAGATTTCCTATTTTTTCATGATTCAGTGTTGGTAGGTTGCATGTTTCCAGGACTTTTTCAGTTTCTTCTAGGTTATCTGATATGTTGGGCTATACTTATTCAGAGTAGTCTCTTATGACTCTTTGTATTTGTGTGATATCTTCTTTCATTTCTGATTTTATTTGAGTCCTTTCTTCTTTTTTCTTGGTGAATCTAGCTAAAGATTTTTTCCATATCTTCTAACTTTTAATTTTTATAGATTTTTAAAAAATGAGTTATAACTGTCATATAACATTATATTTATTTCAAGTATACTACATAGTGATTCAATATTTATATACACTTTTAAATGATCACCAAAGTAAGTTTATCTACCACCCATCACCATATATAGTTGAAAATTGAGTGTCTGTGTGATGAGAACTTTTACATTTCATATACACAATATAGCATTGTTAACTATAGTCACCATGCTCTACATTACATCCTCATGACTTATTAATTTTGTAACTGGGAGTTTTTACATTTTGACTCTCTTCACCCAAATTGCACCCCCTCCAGTCAAACAATGGTCTGTTCTCTGAATATAGGAGCTTGGTAATTTTGTTTTGTTTATATTTCATATACAAGTGTTATCATGTGGTATTTGTTTTCTGTCTGATTTATTTCACTTAATACAATGTCATCAAGGTCCAGTTATGTTGTGGCGAAAGAGTCCATTTTTTAAATTGTAAACACATTCTACATATGAAAAGAGACATGAAAATTATGTTATGAAATATTAATGCAACTCTTGCATATCAAACAATAATAAAAGTAACTTATAGATCATGTGGCAATCCTTTCATTTTACAGATAAATCTAAATCCCAGTGAGGAAAATACTCATTAGTAGGAGACACTATCAAAGCATCTCTTCTGATTTCCTTTTTGGTACTTTTTCCTTTACAGGACATTGTGAGTTGTAAGAATAAAATTATGGGGTATTTACCCATTTTTATTTGGGTATATTTTTGAATTATAAAAATAAAGATGGCTAGAACATCTGGTAAAATCTGATGAGATCTATTTGTCTGGAATGCTGTTTTATAAAGATGACTGGTTGAAGATAAAACAATTAGGGGGTGTTGGGGAAAGGGAGAACAAACCTTAGAAGTATTTGGTTGGTTTACAACAGCACAGTATGCCCTAAGCTTAACTTCTGAGTGATAAGCAAAGAATATTTAGTGGGCTACAGATGCAGATATTTAGTCTTTTTGCATTGTAGTGTCCAATTTAGCAGAATATACGAATAGGTTGATAGAAAGTACAGACAATTAAAAAGAACTGCTCCTACTGGAATTTCACCCATCTTTGACTTCTCCTTCCTGCTGTGAAGCCACCATCATCCTAATACCAAAACCAGACAAAGATCCAGCAAAAAACAAAATGACGGGCCAATACCTCTGATGAATATAGATGCACAATTCTCAACAAAATATTAGCAGCAACACATAAAAAAGGATCATACATCATGACCAGATAGGATTCATCCCAAATTCACAAGAATGGTTCAACATATGCAAAACAATCAATGTGATACACTCCATCAGCAAAAGACAAAAAAATCACATGATCATCTCAATAGATGGAAATAAAAGCATTTGACAAAAGTCAACATCCATTTCTGATAAAAATTCTTACTAAAGTGGGTACAGAAGGAACATGCCCCCACATAATAAAAGCTATTTATGACAAAATCACAGCCACTGTAATACTCAACAGTGAAGAGCTGAAAGCCTCCTCATTAAAATCTGGAACAAGACAAGGATGCCCCCTCTCACCATTTCTATTCAACATAGTATTGCAATGGCAAAAAGCATGGCAAAAGCCATGGCAGTCAGACAAAAAAGGAAACGAAAGGTAACCAAATTGGAAAGGAAGAGGCAAAATTGTCATTATATGGAGATGACATGATACTATATACAGAAAACCCTAAAGACTCCATATAAAAACTACTAGAACTGGTAAACACATTTAGCAAGGTAGCAGAATACAAGATTAATATACAGAAATCAGTTACATTTTTTTACACCAACAACAAAATATCAGAAAGGGAATGTAAAAAAAAATCTTTTAAAATTACATGAAGTAATATAAAATACTTAGGAGTAAACCTGACCAAGGAGATGAAAGACTTATACATTTAGAACCATAATACCTTAATGAAGGAAATTAAAGATGATTCAAAGACATAGAGAGCTATCCCATACTCTTGGATTGGAAGAATATTGTTAATATGGCCATACTACCCAAGGCAATCTACAGACTGGATGCAATCACCATGAAATTACCTATGATGTTTTTCACATAACTAGAACAAACAACCCTAAAATTTATATGGAACCATTAAAGAACCAGAATTGTAAAAATAATTCTGAGGAAAAAGAATAAAGCAGGAGGCATAATCCTCAGACTTCAGACAATATTACAAAGCTCCAACAACCAAAAGAGTGTAGTACTGGCACAAAACCAGAAACATGATCAATGGAACAGAGCAGAGATAAACCGAAAAATAAACCCACATACCTATAGTTAATTAATTTCTGAGAAAGGAGGAAAGAATATTCAATGAGGAAAACAAGTCTTTCTGGCAAGTGGTGCTGGAAACGTTGGACAGCTGCATGTAAATGAAAGAAATTACAATATGTCTTCACACAGTATATAAAAATAAACTCAAAATGTCTCAAAGACTTAATCATAAGACATGACACCATAAAATTGCTAGAAGAGATCATAGACAAAACTTTCCCTGATACAAATCGTACAAATATTTTCTTAGGTCAAGCTCTCAAGGTAATAGGAATGAAAGGAATAAAAAGAAAAATAAACAAATGGGACTTAATCAAACTTACAAGATTTTGCACAGCAAAGGAAACCATAAACATAGTGAAAAGACAACCTACAGAATGTGAGAAAATATTTGAAAATGACATGAACTCCAAGAGCTTAATTTCCAAAATATAAAAACAGCTCATATAACTCAACAACTAAAAAAAAAAAAAAAAACCCCAAACAAATCAATTAAAAAATGGGCAGAAGAGCTAAATAGACATTTCTCCAAAGAAAATATACAGATGGTCAACAGGAACATGATAAGATGCTCATCATTGCTCATTTTCAGTCAGTTCAATTCAGTTGCTCAGTTGTGTCCGACTCTTTGTGATTCTGTGGACAGCAGCACGCCAGGCCTCCCTGTCCATCACCAACTCCTGGAGTTTACTCAAACTCATGTCCATTGAGTCATGATGCCGTCCAACCATCTCACCCTCTGTCATCCCCTTTTCCTCCTGCCTTCAATCTTTCCCAGCATCGGGGTCTTTTCCAATGAGTCAGTTCTTTGCGTCAGGTGGCTAAAGTATGGGAGTTTTAGCCTCAGCATCAGTCCTTCCAATGAATATTGAGGACTGATTTCCTTTAGGATGGACTGGTTGGATCTCTTTGCAGTCCAAGGGACTCGCAGGAGTCATCTCCAACACCACAGTTCAAAAGCATCAATATTTCAGCGCTCAGCTTTCTTTATAGTCCAACTCTCACATCCATACATGGCCACTGGAAAAACCATAGCCTTGACTAGATAGACCTGTGTTGGCAATGCAAATCAAAACTACAATGAGGTATCATCTCATACTAGTCAGAATTAACATCATTAAAAAGTCTGCAAATAATAAATGCTGGAAAAGGTATGGAGAAAAGGGAACCCTACTATACTGTTGGTGGGAATGTAACTTGGTGCAGTCACTGTGGAAAATGGTATGTGAAGTTTCTCAAAAAGTTAAAGATGGAATTACCGTATGATCCTGTAATCCCATTCCTAGGCATATATCCAGACAAAACTCTAATTCAAAAAGATACATGCATCCCTATGTTCATAGCAGCACTATTCGCAATATCCAAGAATGGAAACAATCTAAATGTCCACTGACAAATGAAAAAATAAAGAAGATATGGTAATATACACAATGGAATATTACTCAGTCATAAAAAAGAATGAAATAATGCCATTTGCAGCAACATGGATAGAACTAGAGATGATCATACTAACTGAAGTAAGTCAGACAGAGAAAGACAAATATCATATGCTGTAACTCAAATGTGGAATCTAAAATATGGCGCAAATGAACCTGTGTATGAGACAGAAACAGACTTACAGATCTAAAGAACAGACTTGTGGTTGTCAAAGAGGAAGGGAGAGTAGGGGAGGGGTGAGCTGGGAGTTTGGAGTTAGCAGATGAGAACTATTGAACATGGAACTGACAAACAACAAGGTCCTACTCTAGAGTGTTGGAAACTATATTCAATGTCTTGTGATAAACTGTAATGTAAGAGAATATGAAGAAGAATATATGTATGTATCTATCTGAATCGCTTTGCTGTGCAACCAAAATTAACACAGCATTGTAATCAATTATACTTTAATTAAAAATTGAAAAAGCCTCAAATTTCTAAGTTACTTCATCCTAAGACATAACTCCCATTTTCCTTTTTTCTTGTTGCATTCCTCTCATATTATTTCTGTGTGAGAAATGAGGTCAGACAGATAAAAGATGTATCAGGTGGTACACTAGGTAGAAGGAAATATAGTGAGGAAATAAACCTATCTTATGTATTATCTCATTAAGTAAATTAGATGCATTTAGTTTTAGAGTTCACCTTGTTACAAGCAAGATCAATTAAACATCTACATGTTAATGAAAAAAGGCATGGTAGTCTCTGCAGATGAATGCTTTTTATAAATTAATTGCATTTCTACTTTTATATCTACCAGAAAGTTTATGGTGTTCATACATGGGGTAAGATATGAGGCATAACCTAAACATTCAGGCAATGTGTAGTAATTTAAAACTAAGCCTGATGGAACAGTGTAGTTCTTCTAGGAAATATTTCTAGGAGTGACCCAATGACAAAGATAAACATTTTTAGTTTTTTAAGGAATGTCCATACTATTCTCTATAATGGCTGTTCCAATTTATGTTCCCACCAACAGTGTAGGAGGGTTTTTTTTTTTTTTCCTTGACATACTAACAAGTATTTACTATTTGTGGACTTTTTGATGAAGGCCATTCTGACTGGTATAAGGTGATACCTCATTATAGTTTTGATTTGCATTTCTTTAATAATGTTGGGCATCTTTTCATATGCCTTTTGGCCATATGTATGTCTTTCTTAGAGAAATGTCTGTCTAGGTTATCTGTCCATTTCTCAACTGGCTTTTTTTTTTATATTGAATTGTATAAGCTGTATTGTTATACACATCAATATACACATCAAAAAATATACGTAAGTATTTTCTCCCATCCTGTTGGTTAACTTGTCATTTTGTTTCTAGTTTCCTTTTCTGTTCAAAAGCTTTTAAGTTTAACTAGGTCCTATTTGGTTATCATTATTTATTCCCATTACTTTAAGAGATAGAGCCAAAAGGATATTGCTGTGATTTATGACAAAGAGTGCTTACCTATGTTTTCCTCTAGGAATTTTATGGTGTCTGGTCTTACGTAGCACTACCATAAGATCCTGCAATCCCATTCCTGGGCATTTATCTGGAGAAAATCATAATTTTAAGATACAAGTACCCCAGTGTTCATTGCAGCACTATTCACAATAGCCAAGACATGGGAGCAACCTAAATGCCCACTGACAAATGAAAAAATAAAGGAGATATGGGACATATATAAATGGAATTCATTAATATTTATTAATATGAATTATTAATTAATAATATTAATTATATTAATATTAATATAATATTAATATTAATAATTAATTAATATTAATTAAATATTAAAATTTATTAATATTACTCAGTCATGAAAAAGAATGAAGTAATGCCATTTGCAGTAACATAGATGGACCTAGAGATGATCGTACTAAGTAACTGATAAAGAAAGACAAATACATGATATCACTGATATGTGGATTTTTAAAAAGAATTGATATACAAAATAGAAATAGACCCACAGATTAGAAAACTGATGGTTACCAAAAGGGAGGAAGGGATAAATTAGAAATTTGGGATTAACATATACATATTACTAAACACAGAACAGATAACCAACAGGGACCTACTGTATAGCACAGGGAACTATAGTCAACATTTTATAATAGCCTATAAGGGAAAGGAATGGAAAAATAGATACATATGTATGTATAACTGAATCACTTTGCTGTACACCTGAATAAAACATGCCACTGCAAATCAATCACACTTCAATTAAAAAAAAAACATAACTAGAAGAGATTTCTAAAGGTCTAATTAAAATAATTGTAGAAGTTAAGTGAAAATTTGGTGTGATTAAATATCCTGTTAAATATCCTATTAAATATCCTGTTAAATATCCTAAGAGGCAGTATAAACTTAAAAAATTAGTGGAAAAAGGAGAAACTTAAACAGTATATGCCATGATTTATTTCTTTGAAAGAAGGAACAAAAACCCTAACTAAAGCAAGCAAGATCAAATGTTATCTATTTTGTCATGCTGGTGGCTACATAGGTGTCTATTTTATTTTTTCTATTTGTTTAAAAATTTTATTATTAAAATTTTTAAGGGTGGGATTGTTATCACCATCATTTTCTATTTTTTAATTTTAGAGATGCATACTTAAATACTATATTGGGATGAAACAACATATCTGGGATTTTTTAAAATACTTTAGCATTCATAAGAAAATAAGAGGAGCTAAAAGGATAAATAGAATAAGGGTGGCACAATCTTGAACACATTGTGTAAAAATTAATAAAGGAAAAACCCCTTGAAAATGGAGTCTAGAAGTCCTAAAGGAGAAGCTCTCATGTATGTATCATCTGCTGCAGCTTACTTTATGTTTCTGGGCATGAAGAAGCTTACTTTACTACCCCAGTAGGAGGAAGGTAGCTTTTCTCCTTAGCCACAGCCCAGCCAATGAGAAACTCCAGGAGACAGTGAAGGACAAGGAAGCCAGGCATGCTGCAGTCCATGGGATTGCAAAGTGTTGGACATGACTTAGTGACTAAACAACAACAACAGCTCAGCCAGTGAGAAACCATCACCACCCTGAACTTCTGTTTTCCTACAATGGACTTTTTGTTCAAAGCAGCCCCTTCCAACTTTCTCCTTTTTCTCTATAAAGTAACCCTTCCTCTCCTATTGCAATTCCTCTGCCATTCCCAAACAAAAACACATTTTTTTTTTTTTTTTGCTGGTAAAATAACCGGCCATTTTTAAGTTTGAAAGTTAAATCCAGATGATAAGTTTATATGGATGTAAATATTTTAAAATGAGGAAAAATGTATTATCTTAAAGCTGTTGGCACAAGAATGCTTAGATAAACACAAAATGGAATTAATAATTCATGAGGAATTAATAATTAAGATGATTAATGTATATTCTTTTTCACCAATTCTGCATTTCTAAAAGTTTCAATTATTTTATTTATACCATTTGTCCAAAAAGTTGGCGAGTTCATTTTTATGAGTGCAGAATAATAGTAATAACAAGTTAGATTCCTGGGAAATTTCAGCTCTTTGCTTGTATAATCTCTCTTGGTTTGTTCTTTTGTTCCTAACCATTAACTTATTAGCTTAATTTATTCCTCAACTCTGTTTTACCCACCTGCTCACTCCAAATGAGGACTTTGACCATGAGGGTCACTTTAAAGCCAAATTATAGGGGGGAGAAAATGAATATGAAAAGGACTTAATGGGAATTAAATGAGAACATTCTGAAAAGTACACTTGAAATTGAAAGGAAATGGGGACATTCTCAGCAGGATAGAGTCCTGGAATTGGCGAACATTTGCCACACCAACCTGTTACTAATAAGTAGTTCCAATTTACTTATCGGAGCTCATCTAAATAACCATTCTTTTTCTTATATGCTATTTCCTTATTTCCTCCTGTAAACACGTTTCACATAAGAAGTCACAGTACTGTGAAGTTAGTTTTGTTCTTAGAATTTTTGTTAAGAAAATATTTGCACATAAAATGAAAAGACCCTGTTATTAGGAAATTAGCACACATCTTTTATCCTGCCCCAAAGGCAGGATAAATCCTTTATTGTGTTTCCTTAATTTTCCTATGTCCTGTATATTTTGGACTTGACAGCACTGCGTTGTATCCTGTGTTGGTGTTTCTGTTTTGGTTAACCAGACCAAGTTCAGGATTCAGGACTTTTAGCGCCCTTCCCAAAGCATGTTAAATCAATTATGGACGCATAGGGTAGAAGGGAAAGCATTTCTACCCAAAAGGCCCCGCTGAAACTGTTAGATTCAATTAGGTACAAATTTAGTCTTGAGGAGCAGATTTTTATATTTCAAGCCCAAACTCTATTCCCTTTGCTCATTTCTATACCCACACGTACATCTTGCTACCAAGGGTATGTATCCCCACCGTGCTGTCTAGCCCTGAAAAGACACAGTGATTCACAGCCGTCCTTCTGAGAAGTTGAATACATTCACCAGTTGGGTTTGGAAAAAATCTGAAGGCTTCTTTTTTGGGAGAGAAGTGGGAGAGGGAATTTTTTGTTGGTTACTACAGGAGAGATTTGGGGTTTAGGTTTTATTTTCATACCAGAGTTGAGTTGCCTAGCCGGAAATCAAATTAAAACTGGCATGTCTCTGTGGCTTCATTTGCTTTTCTTCCCGCCATGGGACAAGCTGGCACCAAAGCTTTGTTTTGAAACCCTGAAATTCAAGTCTTAGACAGTCAGTGCCAGTAGTGTGAGTTGAAATTGCTTGGTTTGACTTTCCATAGGATTGTGGGGACCCGAATAGAAAGATTGAATGGGAGTTTGTCTCAGCAGCTAGTAGAATATCTTCTTTGGTAAGGCTTGTTAAGGGATCCAGGCATTGTCTTACAAAATGTTTAAAGATTAAACTTGCACCAGCCCTTCTTCTACTGTATAGAAATAGTACCTTATTTATGGGAGAAAAGATGCACTAAGGCCAATACAAGGAAGTGAGGTTTGTTTTGTTTTGAAGGAGAGTTTTCAGGGATCATGTTAAAGGAGCAGAGGAAACTGGGGCAAACAAAATTTGTTCAATGTAGGGTACTGCAAAAAAATGGATGAAGAAGATTTTATAGACATTTTGCTGTATATTACGAGTGGCATTCTCTTTGCAAACACATTGAGAAACTTATAAATTTCAATAGCTTTTAAGTGCCTCCTCCTACCTTTTTTTCCCCTATAAGGTTGGATTCCTTTAAGATGGAATTCTTAAGCACTTATACAGATTAAAAAGTAATAATGGTCTGGATTTATTCTCTTAGTAGGTTGCACAGTTCACCTAATATCCTAGTTTTATATTCAGGAAGAATTTTAAATCTCTCCTTTCATTAGTTTTTGTTTAATATTAGATTTTGAATTTGGAAATATCTCTGATCCAAGTCAATGTAATGGGAGATTTAATTATTTCTCTTTATTATTTTTTTATCCAGTATTAGATTTTATAATTAAAATTATTTCTAAATTCGGGCAATATAATATGTTATTGATTAATAGAGGGGTCAGGACATGTGACGTTCACTGTAACTGCAGTCTAGTCAACTACTTATGCACAAAAATGAAGATCAAGTGAGAGATAATATAGACATCTGCAACCACGAGGCTTCTTGTACTCATCCTCTTTTTTTTTTCTCCCTCACCAATATTATATATTAGAATTATCTTACAAATAGTCACAGACTATTAATTTGGAAGGGAGAAATATAGAGAGGGGAATGCTCCTGCATCTATCATGTGGAAATGATAACCGACCAGGTTGTTCAAAATCCCTTGAGTCAAGTTCAACTGGAAGAATGAAATGCGAATGTTGTTGACGTGCTTTTAAAGATTTCTTTCCAGATAGATTGCCTGTGGGTTTGATATTTACAGTGCGGTCCAGGTATGAATTTGAGAGGAGGAAAATGGATTCTGGTTATTTTTCCAGAATAATTTTATTTTTGTTTTTGTCATTGTTTTTGGCCTTGGACAGACTTATCTAGTGTACACACAAACACAGATGTTGCGGTTTAGAAGTGTGATAAAGACTCATTTTTTCCCCTAAAAACAAAGCAAAAAACCTCTCTGCTTACCTACTAGATGATAAAATTGGACTGAAAAGCTTCTCATGAATGGTAGACTTGGTGTGAAATGTGAAGTTTCTGTTTAGTGTCTCTCAGCCTGTGTACTCCATACATTATTTCTTATGAAGCATATTTGAAGATACATAGGCCTAAAGAGAAAGCTGATACGAGTGTGAACCTTGGACTAATGATACCTCACATGAGTTAACAAGGAATGGTGATAGCAAAACCTTTCAAATTAGGGAAGAGGAAAGCCACATACATATTGTGACAGATTTAAAAAACACGAATGTTTGTAATTCCACATCTGCGCTTAATTTCATTAAATTTCCCTAGTTACTCAAGTCTGACTCAACGTAAACTTAAGTTCTACTGCTATGCAAAGCACAGAGTTGTTGGTTACTCTAGCTGGATATTTAGTTAGTAGCTAATTAGAAGAAGAGTTTAACCAGGAATTAGAGAATGTGATTATTTTATTTGGGAAAAAGTTAAAGACATTAAGTATGATTACAATGTATTTTTAATCCATATTTTATGAAAACTATGATGCAGATGACACCACCCTTATGGCAGAAAGTGAAGAGGAACTAAAAAGCCTCTTGAGGAAAGTGAAAGAGGAGAGTGAAAAAGTTGGCTTAAAGCTCAACATTCAGAAAACTAAGATCATGGCATCTGGTCCCACCACTTCATGGGAAATAGATGGGGAAACAGTGGAAACAACGTCAGACTTTATTTTTCTGGGCTCCAAAATCATTGCAGATGGTGACTGCAGCCATGAAATTAAAAGACGCTTACTCCTTGGAAGGAAAGTTATGACCAACCTAGATAGCATATTGAAAAGCAGAGACATTACTTTGCCAGCAAAGGTCCGTCTAGTCAAGGCTATGGTTTTTCTTGTGGTCATATATGGATGTGAGAGTTGGACTGTGAAGAAGGCTGAGAGCCGAAGAATTGATGCTTTTGAACTGTGGTGTTGGAGAAGACTCTTGAGAGTCCCTTGGACTGCAAGGAGATCCAACCAGTCCATTCTGAAGGAGATCAGCCCTGGGATTTCTTTGGAAGGAACGATGCTAAAGCTGAAACTCCAGTACTTTGGCCACCTCATGCGAAGAGTTGACTCATTGGAAAAGACTCTGATGCTGGGAGGGATTGGGGGCAGGAGGAGAAGGGGACAACAGAGGAGGAGATGGCTGGATGGCATCACTGACTCCATGGACGTGAGTCTGAGTGATCTCTGGGAGTTGGTGATGGACAGGGATGCCTGGCGTGCTGCAATTCATAGGGTTGCAAAGAGTCAGACACGACTGAGCGACTGAAGTGAACTGACTGATGATGCTTAGAAGTGGAATGAATGGAGAAAGTCTATGTTTATTTAGGCATTAATGTACTCTTGCTTTCCACATCAGTCCTCAGAGGGGAAGTGGGGAAAGAGTGAGAGTCAAATTAATCATACTGAGGGCAAGTCACAGGCTAGGTCCAATTTAATGTCTATACTTGATAGATAACATCATGGCCACACTAGTCAACTTTTAGGTGAATTCAGACTTTAATGAATTTCAGGATCAGAAGATTTCTGAGAAGTATTAAGGCTGAAAATAAAAAACTCCTATTGAACTGAAGAAAGTAAAGCCAAAGAATCCTAACTTCCAGGAACTGAAGGAACCTCAGCCCCAATTCCAGAAAAGACTCTGAAAAATTCTTACCCACAGGTGAGTATCTACCCAATTCTAAAAAAAATCCTCTTTCTAGAGGAAAGCATTCTACTGTGTTCTTTAATGAGTACAAATTATGAGGATTTTCCTTTGAAAACCTGAACCCCAACTACTTTAGCAGAGTTCATGGATGGGTGATCATCCTGGTATGATTCTGAGACAAGACCCATATAAGAACACACAACCTCCTGACATTATTAGAAATGTACCCAGAAAATTAAATTGAAGGGAACATTTTTCAGCTTTTGAACTCTTTTTTCCCTCAAAAGTGATATGTTATGTTGCTTGAAAACATGTCAGAAATATAAGAACCAACCCACTGATTAGTTTCTGCCATCATGCTTCTAGATAGTTGAGGATCAAATGAGCCATTAGATGAAAAAGTGCTTGAGAATCTCAAAGTTGTTAAAATGTGAGTGATTACTTCAATGACTCTGACCCTGACACGCTATACTTTGTTAGGCTATCAATTAAAACTCACTAGGTCTCAGTGGCTTCATGAGAAAATGGGGAGGTTGGATTAATTGATATTTAAGATTGTTTTTGGTTCTAACATTCTATGATTTCAAGATGTTTGATTTTCAGTTAATTCAAGTCTGTTTACAAAAAAGCTGATCATCCCAAAGATATTCCTGAAATTGGGTCTTAAAATCATGGGTCTGGAAATATTTGTTCAGTAGGTATTTCTTTTAAAAAATAATTCCTGTTCTCTTATAACCTGGGTTATTTAGGGTAGACCTTCAGAGTCCTGTACACTCTTCTACTTCAAAAGAAGGCCAAACTTTTCTGGTGAAGAAGTTCCAATTATACACCAAACATAATCAGAAGGATCTGGCAGGATATATTGCCTATACTGTCCAGAATTTTCACATTTTATGCTGGTTTGGGAGCTTGGTTTTTGTTAAGTATTTTCCAACATCTCATCGCTCTTAATTGAACCCTGAAGGCTTTTCTTGGCAGTTGATCTCAGCCTTCACTAAGTCTGAGAAGGCCCCTCAATGTGGGCAGAAGCAGTATACTGTTAAGAGTCCTTATTTCTCTCTCAAGGTTCTGCTTAGGCAAACAGAGACCAACTCCTGCTGCTTGATTGATGCCCAGGCAAGATTTTCCAAGATAGAGATTGCTGGTGCATAGGGTTTAAAACAAACCCCCAGTGGTTGCCAGGGGATGTGGTTTTGAGACTGGAGGTTATATATTCACATCTCCCTATTCCTCTTGGAGTCACTTCTTCTGTTTTCTAGAGGGTAAAGGGAGGTGGCTAACAAAATTGAGCAAATTCGTGATTGATGGCGCTTTCCCTCTCTTGAAATTCATTAATATTTCTTAAGGTCTGCAAGTCAATGGTTTGAAAGCTCTTCAAAAGTCTGAATGGTGACAGAGTTTAGTTTCTGCTGTCTTTGTGCTTTTCTCATGTAAGGCTAGATGTGGTTTTTAATTTTTATATTTTTTCAACTTTAAAAAATATAAAGCAGTTTTAAAATGTTACTTTTCATTTATAGTTATTACAAAATATTGGCTATATTCCCATATTGTATAATACATCCTTGAGCCTTTCTTTCACCCAATAGTTTACACTTCCCACTCCCCAGTTTCCATACTGCCCCTTCCACTTCCTGCTGGTAACCACTGGTTTGCTCTCTCTATAATTTTGAAAACAAATTTATAGGAAGAAGTGTTGCTTTGTATAATTGTTCATATCAAGGTAAGGTAGTGGCACTAATGAATTTGGATTGTATTATTGGCTAAAAACCAAGACATAGCCTAAATTACAGTGAAGGAAAGAATGACCCCAGCGCTCTTTACTGTCATGAAGGATATTGATGTTTGATGAAATGATTTTGAATTCTATCAAAGGAGCCTTATCACTAACAAATAATAAAGTGTCACAGGAGAAGAGGAAAGGCTGGAGGTGATCTCTGGGTTCTCTATTGCAATTAAGTTAGTCTGCATACAAGCAAGTGACATGACTGTGTCCATAGTTTACTAGACAAGGCTTCTACTATATGCAGCTCATGGTCAGCAGGGCCAAGGCCGGCCTGATCTCTTATATGCAGTGAGGGCTGCAGTATAAAGTAGTTTATACATTTGGAAGAAATAAATCACCAACTGTATATAAGTGATCAAAAATTTATTTTATTTTGAACCTTTATAAAAATAACCCACTCATAGAAAATCAGATAAGACCAGAAAAAAATCATGCAAATTCCTACTACCCATTGACAGCCAACAGTAACAGTCTATTTCTAGCCATCTCTTTTCCTAAGCATTTTCAATCATGATTGTGATGATGTTGTATATAAAATTTTGTATTTGCCTTTTCTCATTTAGTACTTTATTCTCCCCCTCTCCCCAGCTTTACTGAGGTATAATTGACGTAGAATGTTGTGTAACAGTGTAAAATGTGATGGTTTGATATACATTATATATTTTCATTTTTTTCATTTGATTAAGTTCCTTTGTAGAACTTGACAATAGAAATATAAAGCTGATCACTGAATAGACACTATTTTGGGTCCTCTTTAATTGACAATGCCTCAAGATTTTCTAGTATGCTGATATTCATAATTATCATTTTAGTGGGCATCACATTCCATCAGTTGTTGTACCATAGTTGAATCATTCCCCTACCACCCAAAGTCCTAGATATTTCCTGATTTTCCATTTCTTGCCAGTATAAATAATGGTAGGATGAGTATGTTATTCTACGGCCATTCCACCCTGAATGCGCCCAATCTCGTCTGATCTTGAATGAGTATGTTAGTACATATATATTTTTTCTTTCTTGTGAATTATTTTCTTAGGATAAATTCCCAAAGGTGAGATTCCTGGTACAAATGTCATGGGCACTTTTTTTGATTCCTGATACACAGTCAGACTACTTTCTAAAATCAACAACAAAAGTTTGCAAACTTGCAAATTAAACTATTCCACCACAATTTCATTACCCAGTCCAGTATTCTTGAACTTCCCTGGTGGCTTAGATGGTAAAGAATCCACCTGCAATGTGAGAGGCCTGGGTTCAATCCCTGGGTTGGGAAGATCCCCTGGAGGAGGGCATGGCAATCCACTCCAGTATTCTTGCCTGGAAAAAACCCAATGGATGAGGAGCCTCGTGGGCTACAGTGCATGGGGTTGCCAAGAATGACATGACTGTGTGACTAAGCACAGACAACACCACAATTTCATGAGGACTGAATATTATGACTTTATTTCTTAGCATTTATTTCTTAGCATTTATTTTGCTCTACATGGTACACAGTGTGTGAATTACTTCTTATAATTTCAGCATGTGTCATTTGTTTTTATTCAAGCATTTTTCCACGTTATATACAATCTCATTGTTACCATAATTGAAATTTTAAATAATGGCTACATAAATGGGAACTGTGAATGGCTACATAACTGTGATCCTACAGGAAATCAGTCCTGAATATTCATTGGAAGGACTTATGCTAAAGCTGAAACTCCAATACTTTGGCCACGTGATGGGAAAAACTGACTCATTTGAAAAGACCCTGAGGCTGGGAAAGATTGAGGGCAGGAGGAGAAGGGGACAACAGAGGATGGTTGGATGGCAACACTGACTCGATGGACATGAGTTTGAGCAAGCTCCGGAAGTTGGTGATGGACAGGGAAGACTGACGTGATGCAGTCCATGGGGTCGCAAAGAGTGGGACACAACTGAGCAACTGAACTGAACTGACAGAACTGTGTATGTAACATGAATATAACTGTAGTTTATTTAACATTTATTTATTGATATTTCAGTCATTTTCAAATTCTCACTGTTGCAAATTACAAAAACATCTTTGAGGCATAAGTGTATTCTCTAAAAATTTGTCATTTTTTTCCCTTTATGAGAGATACTCAGCATGTCAGTCCTTCTTCAAGCTATCATTGAGCAACAGAACTTTAAAGAACATCAGAAATTATCTCAACCAGCTTGCTCACTTTGTAAAAGAAACATATGAATGTTGCTGTGAAAAAGAATTTTTTCTTTCCTTTCTTGCTTTAATTCTCTTTAAGATGACTGTATCTGTGCCCTAAAGCAGCAGAGATGGGTAGTTAGATACTCCTTGCAGCTACAAAGGACATCTCTCAGGTGACAGTCTTTGGCTACCCAGTCCCTGATGAAAATCACGTGGGTGCCTGCTGATACATCCAATAAGCATTGTTCTGAGCCAGTCTGGTTTGAGAGTCCTTATAGTACTCCCTACACCATTGTTTCTTTCCCACTGGGCATGCTTCTCCTTCACATACTTTCCATCTGTCTCCCTCCTGTGTGATGAGCTATTGAGTCACAGAGCAGAAACAAAAACCTGGTGTCCTCATTCCTAACTCAATGATGAAACACGAGGGGCAAATGGGGAATGTTACTCTGGTGTTGATTTATCTGCTGGCCAAATACATTTTTGAGAGATTAAATCAAAATTTTGCTGTTTGTTTTCAATTTTAAACTGACTGATTTTCTTCTGTCTTTAGCTTTCATTATCTTCCTGATTACAATAAGAAGTCTCCAAGTTGAGACTTTTGGCTAACCTTGAGAAATCTTGTTGTTCTCCATTGCTTCATCTTTTTTCTCTTTCTTTGTGTCAACATTTCCTTTCTTTCATATTTGTTCCTCCTCTCTGAAGTATTCTTTTGATGTAACCGATAATTGATTTTGGGGTAGAAAAGTACTGCTTCACTTTTTTTTTTCCCTCCTGATTTTTGGGTAATGGAAAAAGAAAATTTAAAAAAATGGGAGCCAGGTGACTTACTTTTGAATCTAAGTTCTAGGACTTGTCACATGTATTGCTATAACCTTAGGTAAGTTATAGCAATCTGTCTATACCTCAGTTTTCTTACCTATAAGACTGGCCTAATATTATAACTTCCCTCATAGAGTTGTTTGAGGATCAAGTAAGACAAGTAAATCATAAAGGTTCCATAAAAAAATGTTTGTTGTTATTTACTGAATCAGAATAAGAAAAAAAATGGGCTATAGACTCTAGTTTTTAAGTGCAAGTATACCCTGAAATTGCCAACATCCGCTGGATCATGGAAAAAGCAAGAGAGTTCCAGAAAAACATCTATTTCTGCTTTATTGACTATGCCAAAGCCTTTGACTGTGTGGATCACAATAAACTGTGGAAAATTCCGAAAGAGATGGGAATACCAGACCACCTGATCTGCCTCTTGAGAAATTTGTATGCAGGTCAAGAAGCAACAGTTGGAACTGGACATGGAACAACAGACTGGTTCCAAATAGGAAAAGGAGTTCGTCAAGGCTGTATATTGTCACCCTGCTTATTTAACTTATATACAGAATACATCATGAGAAACGGTGGACTGGAAGAAACACAAGCTGGAATCAAGATTGCCGGGAGAAATATCAATAACCTCAGATATGCAGATGATACCACCCTTATGGCAGAAAGTGAAGAGGAACTAAAAAGCCTCTTGAGGAAAGTGAAAGGGAGAGTGAAAAAGTTGGCTTAAAGCTCAACATTCAGAAAATGAAGATCATGGCATCCGGTCCCACCACTTCATGGGAAATAGATGGGGAAACAGTGGAAACAGTGTCAGACTTTATTTTTCTGGGCTCCAAAATCACTGCTGATGGTGATGGCAGCCATGAAATTAAAAGACGCTTACTCCTTGGAAGGAAAGTTATGACCAACCTAGATAGCATATTCAAAAGCAGAGACATTACTTTGCCAACAAAGGTCCATCTAGTCAAGGCTATGGTTTTTCCTGTGGTCATGTATGGATGTGAGAGTTGGACTGTGAAGAAGGCTGAGCACCGAAGAATTGATGCTTTTGAACTGTGGTGTTGGAGAAGACTCTTGAGAGTCCCTTGGACTGCAAGGAGATCCAACCAGTCCATTCTGAAGGAGATCAGCCCTGGGATTTCTTTGGAAGGAATGATGCTAAAGCTGAAACTCCAGTACTTTGGCCACCTTCTGCGAAGAGTTGACTCATTGGAAAAGACTCTGATGCTGGGAGGGATTGAGGGCAAGAGGAGAAGGGGACGACAGGGGATGAGATGGCTGGATGGCATCACTGACTCAATGGACGTGAGTCTGAGTGAACTCCAGGAGTTGGTGATGGACAGGGAGGCCTGGTGTGCTGTGATTCATGGGGTCGCAAAGAGTTGGACACGACTGAGCAACTGATCTGATCTGATCTGATCTGATACCCTGAAAATTAAGCTGACCAATCTTTCTTATTTAGCGTTTTAGTTGAATTATTTTAAACAAGGTATTTGAATTTTTTGAATGCAGTATCTCATCTAATCCTCAAAAAACCTAATTATATGAATGAATTATCCTTAGTGTGTGGATGAGGAAAATAATCTTACAGAGATTACATACCTTGTTCAAGGTCATCTAGAGAATGCCCAAACAGGATTTCTAGCCAATTTGGGCTATATATACCTCTTTTCAACAACTAGCCTATAGTAGTTATATCAGAGGAAAAGTAATTTAGAGTTAAAAGGCAGAAATCTTAGGAAATGAAACTGTGAATACCTTGGATTTCTAAGAGAGGAGAGAAAGGTGCTTAAAATACCAAGAATAAAATGCCCATGTTAACAAGTGACTAAGTAACTAATGTTTGGAGAAGGCAATGGCACCCCACTCCAGTACTCTTGCCTGGAAAATCCCATGGATGGAGGCGCCTTGTAGGCTGCAGTCCATGGGGTCACTAAGAGTTGGACAAGACTGAGCGACTTCACTTTCGTTTTCACTTTCATGCATTGGAGAAGGAAATGGCAACCCACTCCAGTGTTCTTGCCTGGAGAATCCCAGGGAAGGGGGAGCCTGGTGGGCTGCCGTCTCTGGGGTCACCAGAGTCGGATACAACGGAAGTGACTTAGCAGCATCAGCAGCCACAAGTAACTGTTACCTATGTGACATGTGGCATCAAAGTCATCTTTCCCAGGATGACCAACAGTGGTGGGGGGATCATGCTTAACATTCCTGGGCAGTTTAAAAGGACAGACAATAGTAAATAACAGGAAATAATAAAATAACTTGAAATTAAAAAAAATATTATACACAAAGTCATGATGCAAAAGAATAATTTTCCTTCTTTTTGTGGGGAGCTTCCCAACCCAGGGATTGAACCCAGGTCTCTGGCAATGCAGGCAGATTCTTTGCCAAATGAGCCACCAGGGAAGTCCAAGAATAGTGGAGTGGGTATGCTATCCCTTCTCCAGAGGATCTTCCTGACCCAGGAATCACACCCGGGTCTCCTGAATTGCAGGTGGATTCTTTACCAGCTGATCTACCAGGGAAGCCCAATAGTTTTCCTAATAATCCTCAAATAGTTTTAACCTTTAAGGCCAAAGAACTAAATAGACATTTCTCCAAAGAAGACATACAGATGGCTAACAAACACATGAAAAGATGCTCAACATCACTCATTATCAGAGAAATGCAAATCAAAACCACAATGAGGTACCATTTCACACCAGTCAGAATGATTGCAATCTAAAAGTCTACAAATAATAAATGCTGGAGAGGGTGTGGAGAAAAGGGAACCCTCTTACACTGTTGGTGGGAATGCAAACTAGTACAGCCACTATGGAGAACAGTGTAGAGATTCCTTAAAAAACTGGAAATAGAACTGCCTTATGACCCAGCAATCCCACTGCTGGGCATACACACTGAGGAAGCCAGAAGGGAAAGAGACACGTGTACCCCAATGTTCATCGCAGCACTGTTTATAATAGCCAGGACATGGAAGCAACCTAGATGTCCATCAGCAGATGAATGGATAAGAAAGCCGTGGTACATATACACAATGGAGTATTACTCAGCCATTAAAAAGAATACATTTGAATCAGTTCTAATGAGGTGGATGAAACTGGAGCCTATTATACAGAGTGAAGTAAGCCAGAAGGAAAAACACCAATACAGTATACTAACGCATATATATGGAAGTTAGAAAGATGGTAACAATAACCCTGTATATGAGACAGCAAAAGAAACACTGATGTATAGAACAGTCTTTTGGACTCTGTGGGAGAGGGAGAGGGTGGGATGATTTGGGAGAATGGCATTGAAACATGTAAAATATCATGTATGAAACGAGTTGCCAGTCCAGGTTCGATGCACGATACTGGATGCTTGGGGCTAGTGCACTGGGACGACCCAGAGGGATGGTATGGGGAGGGAGGAGGGAGGAGGGTTCAGGATGGGGAACACATGTATACCTGTGGCGGATTCATTTTGATATTTGGCAAAACTAATACAATTATGAAAAGTTTAAAAATAAAATAAAAAAAAAAGACTAGTATTTCCTCCTCAATTAAACCACACAATTTCTGATTATAAGAGGTCTCATGTCCAAGTGCTTCTTCTGGCATTCTTCTCTCTTTGTCATTGTTTAGTTGCTGTCATGTTTGACTCTGCAATCCCATGGACTGCAGCACTCCAGGCTTCCCTGCCTTTCACGATCTCCTGAAATTTGCTCACACTCATGTCCATTGAGTCAGTGATGCCATCTAACCACCTCATTCTCTGTTGCCCCCTTCTCCTTCTATCTTACCTCTAAGAAATTGAAAACTAGGCATATTCTCTAGAAACTGGGGATAATCGTTCCTAATATCGCTTTTGTCTTCCTGTGGATTAGAGCTTGCAAATGTTGTCTGTTGCCCTCTTATGCCTTTCTCCCATAGCCCTGCCCTTGCCTTCTGTTCATCTCCCTCATCCTCTGAATAAGGGACACAGGTAAGGACAGAATGATAACTGTGACAGAATTTAATGGTCGTTAGGCCAAAACCTTCCTTAGTCCATATTCTTATACTGTTGTATCAGATGAGCTGAAAGGGAGTACTAAAAATTATTCAAGGAGTTTCCATGGCCATGGAGCCCGCATGTCCAATTTCAAAATCAGAATTAATGTTAAACTGATATATTGCTTGAGGGTTTAAAGTTGTTTTTTTTTCCCTGAAAAACTACGCTAGAACATTGATTCCTAACTTAAAGGTCCTTGACTTCCTCCCTCCCAGATGTCTATGAAGAATAGGGATGTATGTTAGTAACAGTGTGGTTTTTTTAAAAAAAATTCAGAAATAATATATTCACCAAAGGCTAAAAATTTAAGTTTCTTTGTTTTTTGTTATAAGTGGTTGTGTTAGTTCCTAATCAGGAGTTCTAACTAAAAATTTTGTTTTAGATGCTAAAGGTGCAAAACTAATTAGCAGTTCACGATGTTTGTTTCATGGATTCAGCTACCACCTATACTCTAAGGACCACAACTCTTACTTTTTAAAGTTAATTTTTCTCTCTCTCTCAACTTCAAAATCAAATATCCAACTCCCTTACACCTATAGACTGCCAGATGTTGTACTGTACTGTAACTGTAAGTCACTTCAGTCGTGTCCAACTCTGTGCGACCCTAGAGATGGCAGCCCACTAGGCTCCCCCATCCCTGGGATTCTCCAAGCAAGAACACTGGAGTGGGTTGCCATTTCCTTCAATGCATGAAAGTGAAAAGTGAAAGTGAAGTCGTTCAGTCGTGTCTGACTCTTAGCGACCCCATGGACTGCAGCCCACCAGGCTCCTCCGCCCATGGGATTTTCCAGGCAAGAGTACTGGAGCAGGGTTCCATTGCCTTCTCCAAGATGTTGTACTGTTGCTTCAAACTAATCTCATCTCTGTCCTCATTCCCAGCCTCCTCTTGACTTCCCTATTTTCATGAACCCATCACCCTCTTAACCATTGCTAAGAAAGACAGTAGAGAATCACTTTCTTCATAGCAGCACTATTTACAGTAATTAAGACATGGAAGCAACCTAAATGTCCATCAATACAGGAATGAATACAGAAGATGTGGTACCTATATACCACATGTGGTATGGAATATGGAATATTACTCAACCATAAAAAGGAAAAAATTGCATCATTTGTAGATTCCAGGATGGACCTAGAGAATATCATACAAAGTGAAGTAAGTCAGAAAGAATAAAAAAAATTGTATATTAACGTACATATGTGGAATTTACAAAAATGGTATAGATGATCTTATTTGCAAAGCAGAAATAGAGACACAGACATAGAGAACAAACACATGAATACCAAGGGGGAAAGGAAATATATAGATGAATTGGGAGATTGGGATTGACGTATATACACTACTATGTATAATATCGGAGAAGGCAATGGCACCCCACTCCAGTACTCTTGCCTGGAAAATCCCATGGACGGAGGACCCTGGTAGGCTGCAGTCCATGGGGTCACTGAGGGTCAGACATGACTGAGCGACTTCACTTTCACTTTTTACTTTCATGCATTGGAGAAGGAAATGGCAACCCACTCCAGTGTTCTTGCCTGGAGAATCCCAGGGACGGGGGAGCCTGGTGGGCTGCCATCTATGGGGTCGCACAGAGTCGGACACGACTGAAGCATAGCATAGCATGTATAAAATAGGTAACTAATGAGAACCTACTGTATAGCACTGGGAGCTCTACTTAGTGTACAGTGGTGAAGTGAATGGAAAGAAAGTTCAAAACGGAGGGGATTTATGGACATGTATGGCATATTAATTCTGCTGTACAGTAGAATTAACTAACAGAACATTGGGAAGCAACTATACACCAATAAATATTATTTTTTTAAAAAACAATCACTCTTACTTTCTTCATCTCTCTTTTTCCAAATGCAGCCATTTAATTCCATCATTTCATTTATTTTAGAAATATCACTCAGTCACAGTTGATAGTATCATTAAAAAAGTCCAAAATTGTCTCCTTTCTTCTCTTCTGTAAAGTACATTCAATCCATAGCCATTACAGATCTGATTACAGTATTTCGGTTTTTAAAATCTGTTCAGTATCACCCAGAGAACAAATCCAAATCTCAAGCAAGCATATTAAGCCTTTTAATATGAGGCCTCAGTCGAACACACTATCTCATCTGATGGTATTTCTGATCCATAGCTTCTAACCACCTATGGAAATACCCACACACTCTCTGGTCTCGTCACTGTCCTCTGCCAGCACTGCTCTTCCCCTCCTACTTTGTCTTGTTAATCTCTACTCATTTATCTTTATTTATTACTTTTTTAAAATATAAATTTATTTATTTTAATTGGAGGTTAATTACTTTACAATATTGTATTGGTTTTGCCATACATCAACATGAATCCAGCTCTTGCCACCTATCTTTAGCTTTTATTTCAAATGTAACTGCTCATTCCTTTTCATTGTACCCCATGGTATAATTTTCTTCATGTAATCATCAATTTGTTCATACATTCACCCATTTATTTATTTATCCAAATATTTGATGGGAGTCTTGTATGTATTCTAGCTAATAATACAGCAGAGAATAATGCAAAGTCCTTACCCTCATAGTTTTTTTTTTTATACATTCTAGTATGAAATAAATAAATAAAGGCTGATATAGTGTGATTCAGGTAGTGACAGTATCAGAAACAGAAATCAAACAGTTTAAGAGGAAAGAAGGTGACAGAGGTTGGGGAGAGTAGGTACATTCAGTCAAGAGATCAGGAAAGGTTTTTATAAGGAGGTGAGAGTTGAATAGATATTTTAATAAAATGCAAGAGTCATACTGGTGAAGTTCTAAAGGGTGGTGTATAGGCCATGAGAGAAATAAGAATCAAGAATAAAGTCTAGGCTCAAGACAAGGGCATCTGGGTGAATGACAACATCATTTCCTGGGATGAAGAATATTAAAAGAGCACAAGATAGGCAGAGGATATATTTATTACACACATTTATTTACAGATTTATATCTCTCATTAGTTTATAAATTCCTCGAATATAGGTTCCATGTTTTCTTTGACTTTGGATGAAATAAAATGGGCAAAATATTTTAAAACAGGGAGAATTGTTCATGGGTATGGCTCAATAAAAGGCCACTAAGCAGCAAAAATGTTGGAGAAGGCAATGGCACCCCACTCCAGTACTCTTGCCTGGAAAATCCCATGGACGGAGGAGCCTGGAAGGCTGCAGTCCATGGGGTCGGTGAGGGTCCGACGTGACTGAGCGACTTCACTTTCACTTTTCACTTTCATGCACTGGAGAAGGAAATGGCAACCCACTCCAGTGTTCTTGCCTGGAGAATCCCAGGGACAGCGGAGCCTAGTGGGCTGCCATCTATGGGGTCGAACAGAGTCAGACATGACTGAAGTGACTTAGCAGCAGCAGCAGCAAGCGGCAGAAATGTTAGGGACCTCTTTGCTAAAGTATTTCTACAGTGGTGTCTAGCTCTATAATTGTATTGCATTTAAGTCTAAAAATTTAAAGATGAGCATTACCCAGGAGTTGAAAATCAAATACTTACTACCAATGGGTATTCAGAATAATATTCCATGTACAAAACATTATCTTTTTCACTAGAAGCTTTCAAGTTAAAAATAACATCTTCAATATGATGTAGAAAAAATGAATAGAATGGCAAAAAATGTTAACTGAAATATAGTTAATAATATCTAAGTCCTGAAGTGAAATTTAAAACTCAATGCCACCTGTTTTTGATTACTCATATCAGCTCTCTCTTTTCCAAACATTCATCACACAGATCACTTATCACATACTAAAGAGCCAGCCCAAGGGTATAGGAAGAACAGAGGGAATGGGAAGATAGGCTACAGCCCATTTCTACCACTTAGTTTATTGGACACCATTATGAGCTCTCAGAACCTGATTTTTGTTGACTGAAATGGGAGCAAACACGTCGGCTCCACCCATCTCATAAGGTTAGCCAAGTGGCTTCATGGACTTAAAAGCTTTTTGTAAACAATAAAACTTCATTCACAAAGTGATTCCTTTTCAGTTCAGTTCAGTTCAGTTGCTCAGTCATGTCTGACTCTTTGCGACCCCGTGAACCGCAGCATGCTAGGCCTCCCTGTCCATCACCAGCTCCCGGAGTCCACCCAAACCCATGTCCATTGAGTTGGTGATGCAATGCAACCATCTCATCCTCTGTCATCCCCTTCTCTTCCTGCCCTCAATCTTTCTCAGCATCAGGATCTTTTCAAATGAGTCAACTCTTCGCATCAGGTGGCCAAAGTATTGGAGTTTCAGCTTCAACATCAGTCCCACCAGTGAACACCCAGGACTGATCTCCTTTAGGATGGACTGGTTGGATCTCCTTGCAGTCCAAGGGACTCTCAAGAGTCTTCTCCAACACCACAGTTCAAAAGCATCAATTCTCCAGAGCTCAGCTTTCTTTATAGTCCAACTCTCACATCCATACATGACCACTGGAAAAACCACAACCATGACTAGATGGACCTTTGTTGACAAAGTAATGTCTCTGCTTTTTAATATGCTGTCTAGGCTTTTATTTATGATATATTAGTATTTGCCTCTTTTCCAGGTCCTACAAGGCCTACAAACATTAATAAAACAAATCCCTATTCCCTAAGAGCTTAACCTGTGGTGGGAAAATAGGAACATAATCAAGGAACAAGAGAGATGGACAGCAAGATGCAGGTGTTACTACTGCCAGCGTTGCTTGCATTGTAATGATTGGTGTACACATTCATTTCCCAAAGAGGCAGTAAATTCCTAAGTGGTAGAGACCATGTCTTGAATAATATTCTTGTACTCACTATTGACAGAAGTTCAGTCCAGTTGAAGTTGGGACCTCAAAATTATTAATAGCTAAATGAATGCATCCAAATAGGGAGCTGAGCCAAGGAATCATCTCTATAAATATAAACATAATATAAATCTCCTACTCCATATACACAGTTCCCTTGCTCTGCCCTGTGTCTCCCTGCTTTTGGACTTTGGAATGTCCACTTTATGGAAGTAAATTAGTTTTTCTGGGGGAGGGGAGGGGGCTGGATTCCTTAACCTTGGTGTCAGGATTGCTGTTTCATAAATATTTCTGAAGACATTCTTGAAAGATATGCACACCTAAATTTTCTTAAGATAAGTATATTTCCTATAAATGTTTTGCAAAGTTAGTTCAATCTCTTGAAACTTGTAGAAAAATAGTTTGGGGGCATAGTTCTCCTTATTCACTGATTTTGGTATCTTTTATAATAGCTTATTGGAGAAGGCAATGGCATCCCACTCCAGTACTCTTGCCTGGAAAATCCCATGGACGGAGGAGCCTGGTAGGTTGCAGTCCATGGGGTCGCTAGGAGTTGGACACGACTGAGCGACTTCACTTTCATTTTTCACTTTCATGCACTGGAGAAGGAAATGGCAACCCACTCCAGAGTTCTTGCCTGGAGAATCCCAGGGACGGGGAACCTGGTGGGCTGCCGTTTATGGGGTCGCACAGAGTTGGACATGACTGAAGTGACTTAGCATAGCATAGATATTTTAGTGACTGCTTATAATAAAATTCCCTAGCACCCAGAGGGGTCATCACAACGGTTACATCCCGACACCTCCAGCTTAAACTGGTCAATTGCAGTGAGGTTATTACAGACGAAGGAAACAGCTGCAAAATGACACACTTTGCTCGGAAACTTGGTTTCTATGGTCTTAATCCAAACTTGCTATCTCTTCTGAATACACACTTCTGTGCAATGATGTTTTTCCTGAGTACATCCCAAACACAAACTGCCAATTTTAAGTATGACTCAGCATGAGTATTTAATTTGCCTGACTTCACAGAATAAATGGCTTATGACCTTATAAAATACAGGAAGTGACCATTTGATCATGAATGGTATGTAATTATCTTTTCATGCCCCTTAGAGGTGATGCTATTCAGTAGATATATCATCAAATAAGTGTAATTAACTGGATTTTTCAGAGCATATGAATTTTGTTGTTGGGACATGTTGATTTGGACATGAGAAACATTATAATGTACTGGGGAATGTCTTCTTTCAGAAATCAGGAAACCAAGATTCTGGTTCCATCTTTGTTAGTAATCCATCTTTGTCACTAACTCACTCAATAACTTTGGATAAACAATTTCACTTTTGAAATCCACTGTTTGTACTAGTTAATGGAGAGACTATTACTAAGTCCATGACAACCCTTTCCAGTTGGAACATTCTTTGGTGCTAATTACTTTAAAATTTTTTTATTGAAATTGCTAATCATTTTTAGCATTAGATAGTATAAAGTTAATTTATTACTTAGTCTAGGAAGAGTAATGTGCTTTGAAAAAGTATTGAATGACAGGAGGCAGAGAACTAGGTGACCTAAGTGGAAAGAGAGCATTTACATGAATTGAAGCATGGTATAAGACTAGAAATTAAAATATGTAGAACAACTAGTGAACAAAAAGAAAACACAGGTTAGTCTGCCTAATGTTCTAATAAGGTTATTGAATGAATCCTATGTGGGACCAGACCTCTTTAGGTCTTAATTAAAAGGTGACCAAACTGGCTCTTTTACTTGAAACATCAATGAACCCTGCCCACCAGTCTATAAGAGCAGACTACAGAAGTTTGAGAATGAATGGAGTCTAAGATGAGAGCACTGCAGCTTTTGCTTCCCCTCCATGAAGGAGGTAGAATAGTGGTTCTCAGTTGACTCATTGGAAAAGACTCTGATGCTGGGAGGGATTTGGGGCAGGAGGAGAAGGGGACGACAGAGGATGAGATGGCTGGATGGCATCACTGACTCGATGGACATGAGTCTGAGTGAACTTCGGGAGTTGGTGATGGACAGGGAGGCCTGGCATGCTGTGATTCATGGGGTCGCAAAGAGTCGGACACAACTGAGAGACTGAACTGAACTGAACTGAACTGATGGTCCCCAAATTGAGAGATCTGAAATAATCACTTCTAGAAACTGGAAGAGTCAGCTTTAATCAAAGCCTGGCATCTCATTATCTGGTAGGTTGCAGAGGACTTACTAAACATCTTTGTGTCAAATTGAGCAAAGGAAAGGGAACTAGAGAGATATGGACTGGAGAGATGGGAAAAAGACTGAGGAAGGAGACAGGAGTGGAACAAGAGTTCACTCCCACTATCTTTCATGGCAAGATGCATGTAATATCTTATGGATCAAATGTCTTCTGGACAAGGGCAACCCAGAAGCAAGATCACTCTAAGAAGCAGCTGATAGAGATATTAGGGTCGAGCTGAAACAAATCTCTCATGCAGAAGCTGTGTATTTAGAAGTCTTCACAAGTGTTCTTCTAAAGAATCCACTTATGTGCCCACTAATGAGCTATCAAATCAAGATTATTGTCCAGAGAAGAGTATTTAATGGGCCATCAAATCAAGATTATTGTTCAGAGAAGAGTATTTAAGAAGATATATTGATTGGATGGAATTCACTCAGTTGTGTCCAACTCTCTGTGACCCCATGGACTGTAGCCTACAGGGCTACTGTCCATTGGATTTTCCAGGCAAGGGTACTGGAGTGGGTTGCCATTTCCTTCTCTAGGGGATCTTCCCTACCCAGGGATCAAACCCAGGTCTCCCGCATTGCAGGCAGGCAGATACTTTACCACTTGAACCACCAGGGAAGCCCTAGGAAGATAGAGGTGAGAAACAATTGCTTATGACTTTCCATGTCTCCTCCCACCAAGCCAAAAGTGAAAGTGACCAAGAAAGGGGCCAAAGGGGTGTTCTCAGAGCACCCCATGTCCATATAGTCCTTACTCATTCTGCATTCTTCAGGCCAAAGCTAAAGTTGAGCTGAGGAAAGGAGGATATGAGGTTAAAGTTTGCAATGATTAAATAAGACTGGGCTCTTTTACAACCAAAAGGGACAAGAAAGTTGAAAGTGACTGTAGAAATTGAGATTTCACAAGGAGATAGGAAATGGAAATTCCTCCTGGCATAGTGAAAGCAGATTTAGCAAAATAGAAAATCATTTTAGCTTCACGTCCCACTAAATCCAGAATGCTCAGTAATCTGACAGACAGCAGGTTTTCTTAAGCCTTGGTCTAGGATCTCAAGTGTGGGGAACATAGCCTAGTTGAGGATGCTCTTATACCTGTTGCTATTGAACAGATATGTACATATCTAGCTTAACTTCTAGAATTTATGGAAATTCATGAAATACCAGGTTCATTAAGAAGGAAAGGATGCTGGTCTGCTGTTCCAAAATATCTACAGAAAAATATCTGTATATCTTTTTTTCTTGGGAGATAATTCTATCCATGAATATTTTCATATTTTTGCATAGTTGACCTTTATGACTAAGTCATAAATGCAGGAAGATAGAGATTGTGCCTTGCTCCAGGGACATTTAGAGATTTCCGCCCCCAGAGCCATTTGTTTACATTCCAGGGTAGAGCCCTTCCCTTCTTTTCCCCAGAGAAAATTTGGTTACATTTCAGAGTGAAGTTTTCTCCCTCTCTGGAGAGGAAGAGGGAGGGGTAGATACGTCAGCTGCCCTGTATAAACTTTGAGTCATAATGTCAGGGTTTCTGTCCTCTGATGAATCTCATGCATGCCCAGGTGAACAACTGATCCTCATCCCAGTGCCCTCTGGGGAAATGGAGCTAAGATGCTCTGTGAGAAATAATCTGTTCTCTAATTCAGAGATTTCATATTTTCTGTCAGTGTATATGACATATACTACATACATAACACATATTGAGATATACTACATATATATGTGTGCTTCGTTTAGTCGCTCAGTTATGTCCGACTCTTTGCGACCCCAAGGACTGTAGCCCGTTAGGCTCCTCTGTCCATGGGGATTCTCCAAGCAGGAGTACTAGAGTGGGTTGCCATGCCCTCCTCCAGAAGATCTTCCCAACCCAGGGATTGAACCCAGGTCTCCCACATTGCAGGTGGATTCTTTATAATCTGAGCCACCAGGGAAGCCCACATTGTATGTCAATTTTGCAAAATCAATAGGAAAATGTTTAACAACTTTATCCTACTGATATTTGTAAAAATTGACATTTACAACCAAATAAGCAGTCATTTTTAAGTCCACAAACTAGTATAAAGCATTTATATTTTATTTCTATTATGGGATTAATTTTAGAAATTGTTTTAGAGATATTGGTAGTTTAATTTGTAGAATAAAAATACTTGATTTTGCATTTATTAGAAATAACATTAACTCTGTTAGAAAAATATACTGATATGATCTATTATTCAGACATAAACTTCCTGAGTATTGGGTGGATACTGTAGACTACAGAATTAAGGCCTAAACTAGGTGCCGTTCTGAATGTTGACCCAGCTGGATGTATCTGTTAGGGCCAGTGAGACAATTGTGTTCTCATGAAGTTTGGTGAGGTTTCTGACCCTAACTTTGGCTGGATGAGGTGGGCAGCTGGAGGTCAAGAATAAATTTTCCCCCTATATTAAATTGAATAATTTTTTATATTAAAAGGTCCCATTTTTAAAACACATCCCTTACTCTTCTCTGAAAGAAATGTAGAGTGAGGAGAGGCAGTTGGGGCATGGAAGAGGGAGCTGGGGCATGAGGCAAGAATGAGGAGGGATGATTTTGAGCTACTTAATTTGTCCTCTTGCCTTGACCCAGGGAAGGACCCAGGTCTTTAGTGACAAAATTGAACCAGGTGACCTGATCAGATGAAAGATTTTCCCCTGTGATAAGGGAGACCATGACGAGAGGACTAGGAAAGGTAGAAGTGATAACACAAGTGAGCATATTTTCTGATCAAGTTGGCATTAGCTCAAGAAACTTATTCTGCTCCTGTTGTGCATAAGGTACTGCACTAGGAACTGGGCTGAAAAGATGCATACAACACAGTTCAAGGCTGTGTGTGTGTGTGTGTGTGTGTATTTCAATATAAAATAGCAAATGCAGGGATAAAGAAGCAAAGAAACAGAGATGGGAAACAGTAGGGTGCCCTAGGAGAATCAAAAGTAGTTCAGTAAAATTAAAGCAGTGCTTTTCAGCCATGGTCACACAGAGGAATCATTTCATGAACTTTAAAATAAATTGCCCATGCGTAGGCCCCACCCTAGACCAGTAAAATGTGAATCTCTGGAGGCGAGCTCAGGCATCGATTAGCCTTTCAGCCTTCCCAGATGGTTCTCATTGTATTTGGGTTGCAAACCACTGTCACGGTGGATAAGCATAAAGTGGGGCTTCATGAGAGTTCATGCAGTTTACCCACCTGTTACATAGGGTTAATAACACCTACCTCGACCAATTCATCAGGTTGTTATAAAGGAAGTCTGAATATGAGTATGCGCTTGAAAATGCTTTGTAAACTACAAAGCCTGAAAAAAATGCAACATAATATTATTTCTCCTACCAGACTGAAAGTCCTTTGAGCATAGAGCATTATTAACTTTTATTAATATTAACCTCTATAAGTTAATCTTATTCATCTTTATATCACCACACTTCTCAACATAGTTGATATTCAATATATGTCTGCTGCTTGGGTGAATATATAAATAAATCAACAATGCAAGTAAACCCACACTGAACCCCTGAAACAGCACTGAAACAGAGAAAGTGAATAAAGTGAAAGTATTTCTTTATGATTTGTATAAAGTTTATAGGGGCACATGAGCTTATGAAGTGATTCAAATTAAGTTGATTTATTGCACCTTTCAAACAATATGTGAATGAACCTTAAAAATATGTACAGAAACATGTCTCTAATATTGAGTGTTCCAGCTGAGAACCCAGCTTGGTATGTAGACGATTTAAACAACAGGAGATTTCCAGAAAAAAAGTCAGTATTTGAAATCAGAGCACAGTGGAATTCTTGGAAAGAAACCACATTTTCTTTGGAGTCTCCCACTTTCATCTTTTACATGGTCTGACTTTGAATAAAATCATATGTGGCATGTATGTTTGTATGTGTGTGTGTAATTTATGTGTGGATTTAGACAATATGGAGACATTCAGATAAAATAAATCTACAATCCAAAAGTGATTAGCGAGTTTTAAACTTAAGAAAAAATGTTGCGTGTTTAGTCAATGAGGAAAGGCAAAGAACTATAAATGCAATTGTATTTTCATGCTACTCTTTGTGAATTTCAAAGAAATGTCATAAAATGTACCCTCATCATTGGTATTAAAGAAAAGCCAGTTTTTCTGGGTGTTTTTTACTATTTGTCTTTCTGATTGGTCATCAACTCATTTTCATTTTGCCTTTGTTATGCTCTCACCTATAAGCTTCACTTCCCAGAAAGAGACGAATGTGTGCCTCTATCCAATGCTAGAGTGAAAGAAAGGGGGGTCACACAGAGGGAAAAAATAGGAGTAGAAACAGTACTCCCAGAGAGGTACCAATCGTAACACTTTTCATGGTTCAGAATCAAATAGGCATCAACATCTAATTAGAATTCCATACCAGGAACACAGGAACAAATTTGTTTTTAACTTCAGAAGTTTGACACAAAGATGACAATAACATTAGTTTGTGTCCAAGGAGACATAGTATCATGTCTAAGGAGATCCATTTGAATCTGTGTGTGATGAGCAGACAGAAGATAAGACAGTAGATCCAAGTTAGCATGCCAGGTGCAGAGCAACCCTCCTAGTGCCACTGGACTAGACAGGGAGATGTTAGTATGGAGAAAATCCAAGGACTCAAGGAAAGTTAGCAAGGTAGGAGGCCTGCACTTGTCACAGGGATGTTCAGAAAGCCTGCTACCTTCACCAAATGTCTTCTACATATGCCTAATGATGCTAGTCAAAAATATTTTTCAAGATATACTATCTGATGAGGTAAGTTTCGCTTTAATGCTAGGTTACAGTCTGTTGGTCCACACAGGCTAATGTGCAGATGGTTAGCAGCTCATTTGACAAGTTAGATTGAAACTAAAATAGATGGGAATTAATGCATTGCCCTTTAACCTCATTCATATACTCATCATCTCTTGTTAGTTTTTTTTTTTATAATGGTCCTCTACCTATTTCCCTTGCCTGCAGTGCATCTCTACAATAATCTCCCCAAAATGTAAATCTAATAACATTAGTCTTTAACATCGCCTTCATTGTTTTTAATGGAACCTTCAATGTGTTCTATTGCTCTGTGTGTGTGTGTGTGCCTGCTCAGTCATGTCCAACTCTTTGTGACCCCATGGACTGTAGCCCATCAGCCTCCTCTTTCCATGGCATTTTCCAGGCAAGAATACTGGAGTAGGTTGCCATTTCCTCTCCAGGGGATATTTCCAACCCAGGGATCGGACTCACAACTCTTATGTCTCCTGCATTGGCAGGCAGATTCTTTACCACTGTGCCAACTGGTAAGCCCATGAGGTTAATTAAAAAAAAAAAAATCTAACTTCCCACTATCCAATGACCATTAGCCCTATTCCTTGGCTTTTTCTATATATGGAGCATTCCAACCTCTAAACTGCTAAAATTCCACATGTCCTTCAAGGACAGCTTCAAAGCTTAGCTCTGGGTAGTTCTGCCCAAACTTCCAAGCTACGATTTTTTGAATACTTTGCCCACCTTTTCTTTTTGAATTTTCTATAAAACTAAACATTTAAAGTGTATATTTATGTTTGTTTCCTCCATGAATCTGTGAGCTCATCAGAGGCAGGGAATCTTTCTGATTCGTCTTATCTCTCATTTTCAGCATGCAGCATAGTGTCCAGTACACACTACATCTTCAGACTTTTTTAGTTAAATGAATGTTGTGGTCCAGTCACTAAGTCATGTCCATTGTGACCCCATGGACTGCAGCATTCCAAGCTTCCCTATCCTTCGCCATCTCCTGGAGTTTGCTCAAATTTATATCCATTGAGTTGGTGATGCCATGCAACAATCTCATCCTCTGTCATCCCCTTCTCCTGCCTTCACTCTTTCCCAGCATCAGGGTCTTTCTAATGAGTTAACTCTTCACATCATGTAGCCAAAGTATTGGAGCTTCAGCTTTAGCATTGGTCCTTCAATGAGTATTCAGGGTTGATTTCCTTTAGGATTGACCGGTTTGATCTTCTTGCTGTCCAAGGGACTCTCAAGAGTCTTCTCCACCACCACAGTTTGAAAGCATCGATTCTTCAGTGCTCAGCCTTTTTTATTGTCCAGCTCTCACATCCGTACATGAGTACTGGAAATATCATAGCTTTGACTATATGGACAATTGTTGGCAAAGTTATGTCTCTGCTTTTCAACATACTGTTTAGATTTGTCATAGATTTTCTTCCAAGGAGCAAGGGGCTTTTAATTTCAAGGCTGCAGTCACTGTCCACAGTGATTTTGGAGCCCAGAAAATAAAGTCTGTAACTGTTTCCATTGTTTCCCCATCTGTTTGCCATGAAGTGATGGTATGATCCTCATTTTGAGGTTAAAAAGTAGATGCATATACACTATATCATTTGAGACTAGGTTTGATTCAATATGATAGAAATTCAAAATAAATGACTCAGACAAGATAGTAGTTTTTCTTTGTCCTTATGTAAAGGAAATTCAGAGACATATAGGCAATCTCAGGATGTACGGACCTAACAGAAACAGAAGATATTAAGAAGAGGTGGCAAGAATACACAGAACTATGCAAAAAAAGATCTTAATGACTCAGATAACCACGATGGTGTGATCATTCACCTAGAGTCAGACATCCTAGAGTGTGAAGTCAAGTGGGCTTTATGAAGTATCACTATGAACAAAGCTAGTGGAGGTGATGGAATCCCAGTTGAGCTATTTGAAATCCTAAAAGATGATGCTGTTACAGTGCTGTACTCAATATGCCAGCAAATTTGGAAAACTCAGCAGTAGCCACAGGACTGGAAAAGGTCAGTTTTCATTCCAATCCCAAAGAAAGGCAATGCCAAAGAATGCTCAAACTATCACACAATTGCACTCATCTCACACGCTAGCAAAGTAATGCTCAAAATTCTTCAAGCTAGGCTTCAGCAGTACATGAACCAAGAACTTCCAGATATTCAAGCTGATTTTAGAAAAGGCAGAAGAACCAGAGATCAAAATGCCAACATCCGCTGGATCATCAAAAAAGCAAGAGAGTTCCAGAAAAACATCTATTTCTGCTTAATTGACTACACTGAAACCTTTAACTGTGTGGATCACAATAAACTGTGGAAAATTCTTAAAGAGATGGGAATAGCAGATCACCTTACCTGCCTCCTAAGAAATCTGTATGCAGGTCAGGAAGCAACAGTTAGAACTGGACATGGAACAACAGACTAGTTCCAAATAGGGAAAGGAGTACATCAAGGCTGTATATTGTCACCCTGCTTATTTAACTTATATGCAGAGTACATTATGTGAAACGCTGGGCTGGATGAATCACAGGCTGGAATCAAGATTGCCCGGAGAAACATCAATAACCTCACATATGCAGATGACACCACCCTTATGGCAGAAAGTGAAGAGGAACTAAAGAGGCACTTAATGAAAGTGAAAGAGGAGAGTGAAAAAGTTGGCTTAAAATAGTTGAAGTATAGGATGTTTTAAATGCTACTATCATTTGATTAAAGGGTTGGGTAGGACATATTCTAATACACCTTGGAAAGAGTTTTGAGAGGATATTTCTTTGTCTCCAAGCAAGGAGAATCTCAACTGGATATTCCTTTAAAAATGAGAATCCATTCTGGACCTGTCACTTCAGAAATGTTGATTATATTATGATCATCAGAAATCTATTTGCCAAAGTTAGCACAAGAGGAATAATAAAGATCAGAGCAGAAATGCATGAAGTATATACCAGAAAAAGAATAGAAAACATCAATGAAACTATGAGGGTTTTCTAAAAGTAAACAAACTTGTAAAGCCTTTAGTTAGACTAACAAAGGAAATAAAAAGAGATGACTCAAACAAATAAAATCATTAATGAAAGAGGAAAGCACTGATAACAGAGAAATATATAGAATTATAAGAAACTACTATGAATAATTAAAAAATTAGAATAAATAGATAAATTCCTAGAAACAAGCAACTTATTAAGACTGAATCAAGGAATAGAAAATATGAATAGACCAATAGTAAGTAAAGAAAGGAATCAGTAATAAAACACATCCCAACACAGAAAACCCCAGGACCAGACAGGTTCACAGTGAATTCAGTGAAGCATTTAAAGTAGAATTAATGACAATGCTTTTCATTAACTGAACTCTTCCAAAGAACTGAAGAAGGGGGAATACTTGTAAATTCATAGTATGCCAGCATTGCCTTGATATCAAAACCAGATAAGGAGACTACAAGGGAAGAAAATTATAGATCAATAAGGGACTGATGAAGATATAGAAATTCTAACAAAATATTAGCAAACTGAATTCAAGAACATATTAAAAGCATCATACCATGACCAAGTAGAATTTATTCCTAGAATGCAAGAATGGTTCAATGCATGAAAATCAACAAATGCGATAACACCACACTAATAGAATAAAAAATTGAAATCATATAATTATCTTGGATACAGAAAAAGCATTCAACAAAATACACAGACTTTTCATTATAAAAGCCCACAACAGATTGGGCGATATTTGGCAAAACTAACACAATATTGTAAAGTTTAAAAATAAAATAAAATTAAAAAAAAAAAGAAGGAACATAACATAATAAAGGCCAAGCATGACAAATCCACAGCTAACATTATACTCAATGTAGAAGAAATTGAAAGCTTTTACTCTAAGATTAGATACTAGGAAAATGGTGCCCACTCTCTGTACTCTTACTCAATATAGTACTGGAGGTCTTAGCTAGAGCAATTATGCAAGACAAAGAAAGAAAAGGTATCCAAATTGAAAATGAAGAGGTAAAACTGTTGTTAGTTGAAGAATATATGATCTTATATACATATTGTTGGAGAAGGCAATGGCACCCCACTCCAGTACTCTTGCCTGGAAAATCCCATGGATGGAGGAGCCTGGTGGGCTGCAGTCCATGAGGTCGTGAAGAGTTGGATACAACTGAGCGACTTCACTTTAAGTTTTCACTTTCATGCATTGGAGAAGGACATGGCAACCCACTCCAGTGTTCTTGCCTGGAGAATCTCAGGGATGGGGGAGCCTGGTGGGCTGCCATCTATGGGGTGGCACAGAGTCGGACACGACTGAAGCGACTTAGTGGCAGCATATACATATTGTTGTTGTTTAGTCACTAATACATATCTGACTCTTTTGCAACCCCATGGACTATAGCTCACCAGGCTCCTCTGCCAATGAAATTTCCCAGGCAAGAATACTGGAGTGGATTGCCACCACCTTCTCCAGGGGATCTTCCCAACCCAGGGTTCAAAGCATTGGCAGGTGGATTCTTTACCACTGAGCCACCAGGGAAGTCCTATATACATATAGGAAATCCAAAGACTTAACAACAAAAAAAAACCTGTTGGAATTAATACATGAATTTAGTAGAGATGCAGGATATAAGAACAACATACAAAAATGAGTTGCATTTCAATAAACTGACAATGATGCATCTGAAAAAGAAATAAAGCTATCTCAGGCACAACATTAAAAACAACAAAATACTTAGGAATAAATTTAACCAATGAAGTGAAAGATCTCTACCCTGAATTCTGTAAGACTGTTAAAAGAAATTGAAGAAGACACAGACAAATTGAAAGACACCCCATGTTCATTGATCAGAATTAATATTATTAAAATGTTAATATTACCCAAAGCCATGTATAGTTCCAAATGAGCCCTATTAAAAGTCCAATGGTGTTTTTCACAGAAGAAAATCCTAAAGTTTGCAAGGAACCAAAAAAGACCCTGAATAGCCAAAGCAATCCTGAGAAACAAGAACAAAGCTGGAGGCATCATACTTCTTGATTTCAAATTATACTATAAAGCTATAGTAAAAACAGTAAGGGTACTAATATAAAAATAGGTATGTAGGTCAACGGAATAGAATAGAGAGCCCTGAATTAACCTCCCCCCCAACATATATGGTCAACTAATATTTGACAAGGGAGTCAAGAACACCCAATGGGGGAAGGATAGCCTCTTCAACAAACTGTGGTGGGAATACCGAATAACCACATGCAGAAAAATGAAATTGGATCCCTATCATACCCTACTCACAAATATTAACTAAGTGGATCAACGACTTAAACATAAGACCTAAAGCTGCAAAACTTTTCAAAGAGAACACAGGGAGGAAACTCCTCTACTGGTCTTGGCAATGACTTTTTTTGGAAAGGAAAACACAAGCACGAACAACAACAGCAAAAATTAATTGCACAAATTATTCAGAAGCTCTAAAGAGCAGTATCTTTCTTTACCTGTAAAATGGGAATACTAAAAACACTTACATTCTATGGTTGGTGTGCATAATAAATGAGAGCTACTACCTCATTGTTCTCCAAGGCATTCTCTGGCATCAGTGCCCTCAATGACCTGGGACCTTGTCCATAGCTATTTGTTATTTGGGAAGCTATATGTTATATTCATTTATGATAAGTTAATCAATATTTGATCACTGTTGTTTAAGCAGAAAGATTTTGAATACTATCTTGCTTTATATTTTAAAGCAATAGAAATTTACATTTCCAAAGAAATCTCCAATGAGAACCAAAACATATAGTCCAGATAGAAGCAGGAGTCTAATTCTAATTCCTCTTAGGTTTTGGCAGCTGCTTAGGGGTGGTGATCGTAGGGATGGAATGTTTGGGTGGGGCTAAAGATGGTGAGCTTAGCCTGGGCTGTGGTGACCACAAGGCATCAGGCAGAGAGACAGTAGGTAGGTGTAGAGAGGGCTAAAACTCAGGACAGATTTAGAGCTAGGGACACTGGTATAGACAGTATCGGGTGCTGTGTGTCTTATGAGGTATCAATAAATCAATGTTGGGTGGCTGCAGAAGCCAGGTAAATGGAATGTGTATGGGGAATGGAGAGAGAATCATGGACAGAATGAGAAAACACCCTAAACATAGGAAGAAAAGCGCTGTGGAAGAATCCAAGCAGGAGAAGCCTGAGTCAAAGGACAGTATTGAAGAGCAGAGCCATAGAAGCTATTCTAGAGATGCAAAATCACATTCTACCTACCTCTTTGTTGGGGGACAGTCTCACCCCCCACCACAATCTGAGTCTGCACCTGCAAAAGATCTCAAGCTACTGACCACAACTGACTGGAGATCAGGACTTGACATTAGACTCAAGATGGGTCAAGCAGATTCCCTCTTCTTGATGGGTATAACTATAATTAAAGACTCTATTCATTTTACTGGGATTTTGCACTAGAGGCCATGGAAACTTAGGATCAGGACAGCCATCTCAGTGCTAAAGCAGAGAAAACTCATCTGAGGAGAAGTTATGAGATATTCAGCGACCACAGGGTGCTTGAGAAAGAGACTCAGGTTACAACTTTCTGGTTCCAGTTAGTTGCTCAGAGGTCCAGAGGGGTACCTGCCTGTGGGTTCCTGTTATCAGTACTTAGGCTGCCTTGAGTAGATTGGGTTCCCAGCAGCCAAGGATCACAGACTGAGGCAGAAATCAAAGGAGGAAAGCATTCTAAGGATATTGTGGCTAATGGTATGTAGAGATGCAACAAGGTTAATGATACAGTCTGAAATTAATCCATTCATTTGGTGAAAAAATAAGGGATTGGCCTTCCTAAGGGTGTAGTCAGAGTACTGATAGTGAGAGATTTAGGTAGTAGTTGGGATAATGAAATGGATGCAATCTAGCTCTTCAGAGGAGAGGAGAGAAGGGTAGGAAGGTACAGATTAAAAAAAAATCATTTATTTAATTGGCTGTGCTGGGTCTTTGTTGCTGCATGGGCTTTTCTTTTGTTGTTGTAAGAGAAAACAGTACAACCTGTAGTTGCAGTAAGCAGGTGCTACTTTCTAACTGAAATTGAAATTTGCTGGAAGTGAAAGGTCCATAGAAGGGAAACCTTTGCTGAAGATATTATGATCTGCCAAGCAGAGGGTATGGTAGCATGTGAGGTACAAAATTATTTACTAGGGTGTAGGAAAATTTTTTCTCATTTAAAATTATGTGTGTATATCTTTTTAATGTACATATTATGAAAAAGTACAGTTGTATGATTTACACATACATATACATACATTGTGAGTATGTGCTCAATAATTTTATTGATAGAGGCATATGATCAAAAAAGGTTGAGGCCACAGCCCGAAACTGTCAGAGAAGCAGGATGTTCAGTCTTCTAAAAGCCAGCAGTGTCCTAGATAGCACAGATGTAGTGCTAGGAAGGCAAATGTTTTGGCAAAGGAAAACCATGGAAAACTTCATCCTAAAGAAGTTTTGCATTTTGATCCTTTTTGCTTGTGCTTTCTTGAAACCTTTACTTCTTTCTTAATGAGGTGAGCTTTATGGTACTGGAAAGAGTGGAACTCAAGTAGCTTTTATTTCATTACTTTTCCAGACCAAAGATTTGGTCATCAATGACCAGTCCTAGCACACCAAAAAAACATGAAGTATGGAACAAAACATTTCCATAGAGCAAGTGCCAGAAGAATCTACTTTGCCTTTTCTCTTTCTTTTTTTGGCTGCACAGCATGTGGGATCCCAGTTCTCCAACCAGGGATTGAACCTGTGCCCCCTGCAGTGGGAGAACAGAGTCCTGAACACTGATCCACCAGGGAAATCCCATACTTAGATTTTTTTCTTAACTCAGTGGTCTTCCGATGTCCTAATGACTTATTTCTAACCAGTCATGGAAAGAAGTATCAAAGGTTTTTTGATTTCTAAAGCTAAGGCAATAGCTGTGCTTTCAATTTGTTTTGTTTCTTTTACATTTGAGGTAGAAAAATAAAGAAGATAGAAAAAAAATCTTGTTCTGAACATTGAGAAACCCTTGGCCTTCCTACAGTTTTGTAATAATTATAATAAATTAATCAATTCAATAGCAACAGAGTCATCTTCAGGTTAAACATCTTTAGGCCACTAGAAGAGAGAATTTAGAGCTCTCTTCTAAATTCCTCTCTGTGAAAGGGCAGAGTTTTCACTTTTGTTCTCCAATTGAGCTGACAGTGTATTTAGTTAAAAAAAAAATGAGACAGATATTTGTGGCATAATGGAATGTGTGAGACTTGTAAGTTATTAACAAGAGAAGGCCCATCTTATCAACGCTCCCCAGTGAAGGTAAATCTAGGATCCTATGAAGGAGGTGGGATGGGAAGAAATGACCCAGAGAAAGGGAAAGAGTAAGCAAAAATCACAAAGGAAAACTAAGAGCCTAGGTAAACTGCTATATAGTCATCTGAAGCGGATTCTGTGAGAAAGAAATATGAGTCTTTGGGAAAAAGTTTAAAAAGTTTTGAATTTGCATCATTTTTTAGAATCTATGCATGTAAACAACCATATCACATGAATTTCTTTTTGGTCATAAATCACTGAGAAGCTATGTCACACCTAACAGATTCTAAATGAATGGGTTGCCAGGTTGCCATTGGATTACAGTATTTATCCATCTTTCATTTTCAGAGTTAAACTAGAAGACTCTATTCATCAGAGAATGTCACTCTTTACCCCAGAAATGAATGCTATTTCAAGAACTTACTGTAAGTTAACAATCATTCTGGAGAGAGAGGTAATCAACTCTAACTCAAAAACCTATCAGTGAGCCTGAACTAAACATCAGTATCATTTCCACATTGAGCTTAGTTTTAGTGGAAATTTGGATTCTTTATATCCTTATTATATTTTTGAAAAATTTATTTATGGTATTGATTTAGGTTTCAATTAACACCCTATTTTGGCATAAGGATAATAACTTCCTAATACTATTCTTTCTAGGCAATCTTATAAGGAGCCAATGACAACTAGAATTATTAAATTAAAATAATTTATGACAAGCTTTTAATTCAGATTTTATATATTGTAGGTTTATAATTTTCCATACACTGCTCTGAGCATATTTAAGTTACAAAAATTTGAATTATGTGCAAGATAGTGTACTGGTTAATTTTATGTGTCAACTTGGTTAGGCCATGGTCACCAGTTGCTTGGTCAAACATCAGTTTGGATGCTGCTGCGAAATTGTATTTTAGATGTGATTAACATTTAAATTAGTAGACTTTGAATAAAGTAGATTACCCCCTGAAATGTGAGTGGGCCTCATCTATTCAGTTGACCTTAGAGAAAAGGCTAAGGTCTTTAGAAAAGGAAGGTTTTCTGTTTTTAGACTGCCTCTGGAATCAAGACGGCAACACCAACTCTCTCTGGAATTTCCTAGCTGCCAGCCTGCTCTGCGGATTTCAGACTTGCCAGTGTCCACAATGAGGTGAGCCAGTTCCTTAAAATCTCTCTCCTTCTCATTCATATTTATATATGAATATAAATAGAAAGAAAAATTCCAACTCTCTACATAAGTTTTTTCTTCTTAATGTAATTGAAAAATTATATTGACATTATTTTGAGAATGAATAAAACCTTATAAATAGATGTATTCACATATCAAGGCTGTTTTTAAAACCAAGTAAACAGAAATGAAACATGGGTAGAAATCTATGTGTTCAAGGAATGGGCATTCTGCCGAGCACACCACTGAGGAGTGAGGATGGTGGCTCTATGTGGATTTCATTTTTAGGTGTCCTGTCGATTGTTACCCCCTTAATTCTGTTGGTTCCAACACCTGCTTGTTGGGAGAAGCACTGCCAGGTCTGAAGTGAAGCCCAGACGAAGCCAGCCTTACTTCACCTAAAACACCCTTTGTGGAAATGCAGTCCAAGCATTTCAATAGCTGTGGTTAGTCCACCGTTCAAAATTGAACCAAGATTTTGAAGATTATGAGAAAGCTTTCCAGATGCTGAGTCTATACATGCATTCTATCTGAAAATCAGTCTACTTAGATACACAAAGGTTTACCCAGAAATAATGAATGTTCTGTTTTGGCTGCTGCCCAAAGTAAGCAACTATAAGAGGTTCCAGTAATTTCTTCCTTCATGTGCTGATATTTAATAAGTTGGAAATGTCTGTCTTTTGGCAAACAGATTTTATGCCTCAACTTTTAACTCTAAGACATCTGTATGGTTAGACTAGAATTATAGAATACCAAATGGTTGGTAAGTTCAAGTGCTTCATTTAAGTCTTTGGTTTCCCATGTAGCCCCTGAATTACAAAATCATCTCCACAGTACAGTTGCCTGTTTGGGGACTGTTTTCTACCCTTGCCTTGAAAAGCTGAACTAGTCTGGCTGGTTGGCCTGTTGCTCACAGACGGTCATATTGAGATGTGATCTCGAAATGCCTACAACTTATATTTTCCAAATCTGCTGTAGTTGTAGAATCACAGCTGGGGGGAAAAAAAAAACTGGCAATTTTAGATAAGAATCTTATCTAATTATGGAATAAACTACAGTTTAAGAAGACAATCATCCAGGTACAGTGGGATTAGCCATGGACATCCTCAGACCAATTGCAATTATTTCTTTTTCCATTCATCCTTTACCACACAAAGCTTCCCCTGGGGCTCAGGGATCATGGTGAGAAGCCTGGGACTGGAGTGCCCTGGGATGTCAGGATGAAATGCATTAAGTGCAATGTGTATTTAATCATACACATGGGTTAGGAAGTGTATTTTGAATGCACTGCTTATCTTTGTAAAAGGTACAATCACTTGAACAATCTCCATTCTCTTCAGTTTCTCACAACTTCCTTCTGTACTCACACCAGAAAGGAGTCTAACTTCTTGTAAGGCCAATATAGAAAAACAGACTGTATCTCATCTTGTCAGGACCAAGCTGGACCAACAAACCAAGGAAGGAGAGTTTGTCAAGAGAAAGAGACACGGATTAAAAAGAAAAAATACCTCAGACTAAACATTTACACATCATCTATCTGGACTTGACTCTGACCAGTCTGTTTTTAAATCTCTGGTGATGTGTCACAGACAGCAGAATACGTGGTCCTGAGGGCTGCCAGCTTCCCATCCAGAGACGTAGGTGGCCACAGGCATCTGCCCACCGTTGTCAAGATTCAGCAAGTCTGAATAAACATCAACATTTTCATAAGGAAGCTGAGGAATTCCAGATGCATCAACCAAGTGAGACAAATACTCTGTAAAGGAAACCAGGGCAGACTCTCCCACACCTCTTGGACAGACATCCACATTTCTTACATGGGGGCATCCACTCACCCCCCAAATGTGAGAGTTGAATAAATATCAACCTCACAACCCAGACCAGTGAAGGCATATTTTGATTCCAGAAGTTAAGCACGCTGACCAAATGAGTCTACCTATGAAAACTCCTGGCCATTCTCCCCCGATCTGAAACCGGAATGACAAGAAATTTTTGTTTTCCCCCTCAGGAAAGAGAATCCTGCTGAGACTTAAACTCCATTCTAGATAGGATCTGGCTTCTAGAATTTTAGGCAAGATGCTAAGTCAGTTAAAAAACAAACTGGGTAGAAAAAATCAAACATACAGAAATTCCCCGAACATTTTGAATGTTGTTATATAAGGTATTTTAAAGGGAAGGAATTATATTTTTAGAGGAAACACATAGAAGCCAGAATAGTTTTCAAAGATTATTCTTTCTCCTAGGTGTACTATTGCTCCTGTATTCATCATAAATTCATTAAATGAGGAACTGTCTTATTTAAATGTGGGAACGGTGAATTCAGCTCAAAATTGTTAATACTGGAGATGGAAATTCCTCCTGGAAGTTGTGCTTTTACTGCTCTTCCCCTGCTCGTCAGGTGGATTTTAGAGCTATATTCTCATATGTTCTCTTCCCACAACTGGAAGCTTCCCTGTGAAGCGAGGACTTCGCAGTGTTGTTTTCTGTTCCAGTATGTCTAAGGGTCCACTCGCCATCTGTCCTAAAATTGTGACAATGTATATTTTTAGATTCTTAGCAAGAAATAGTTACATTTGAATTCAAGTTCAGTAAAATCCAGTAGTTTTAACAAATGAGTTAAGTTGTAAACCATTTATGCAGAAACTAATTGATGTAATGACATCATTCATTCATTTAATATTTGTTGAGTAGCCTAGTATATTCAGACTTCTGCAGTGGGTCAGATGGTAAAGAATCTACCTGCAATGCAGTTTGATCCCTGGGTCGGGAAGATGCCCTGGAGAACGGAATAGCAACTCACTCCAGTATTCTTGCCTGGGAAATCCCATGGACAGAGGAGCCTTGTGGGCTACAATCCACAGGTCGCAATGAGTCAGACATGACAGAGTGATTAAGCACTAGTATATTCAGATATATTAAGTCTTTAATCTCTACTGATGGAGTAAAAGGTTTTGCTTCTCTAAGAACTTTCAGGCATCTGAAGGTAGACAGAGAAATCTAAAAATGAAGCAGAAAAAACAGGCCTAATCTCCATTGTCCTAACCAAGATCAGCATTTTCCTTGGAAAACATTGTAAGAAAAGAAGATGCTCAGAAAAAGTTGATTATTACTGAACAGGAGAAGGCAATGGCACCCCACTCCAGTACTCTTGCCTGGAAAATCCCATGGATGGAGGAGCCTGGTAGGCTGAAGTCCATGGGTCGCTAAGAGTCGGACACGACTGAGCGACTTCACTTTCACTTTTCACTTTCAGGCATTGGAGAAGGAAATGGCAACCCACTCCGGTGTTCTTGCCTGGAAAATCCCAGGGACGGGGGAGCCTGGTGGGCTGCCGTCTATGGGGTCGCGCAGAGTCGGACACGACTGAAGTGACTTAGCATTAGCATTACTGAACAGCTATCTGTTTCATTTAAACTGGTATTAGATTTTACCAGGGGTAGAACTGCTAACTTGATTTATGTTCGAGCCTAAACAGCCATGCAGGATTTGGTTTCCTTTTCTCCTTTTGATGTTTGCACTTTGTGAGGCTATCAATTAATCTCTTACAATCTAATTGAAATGCAGACATGTGGAAGAAAAGCAGTTAGAATGACAAAGATTAAAACTCTAGGAATGCTCCTCAGGACTCAAAATTTATGGTCTGCATATTGAGTAATTGAGACTAGAGTCAACGGAAAAAAAAAAAAAATTAGCAGTTTAAAGTTCAGTAGACTCTGGCTGTTGGTTTTGCTTGTTCCCCTCCACACTGAGAGGAGTGTGACCTATTAACTTCAGTGGAATTTTTGCTAGCTCTGCACCACAGGGTTGAGCCAGACAGCATATTGAAAGTGGGGCTCTTGTACACTTGGATTGAATGAATTCAGGAGTGCCAACCATTGTCAGTTAGTAGCTGAGGTGCAGAGATCTTGGCACAGAGGGTTTAAAAATATGTTCTGGCTAGTCCCCAAAGAACTATTTTGCTCTTAGAGTACTTTAAAAACACATTGAGTCATAGAGCAAGGCCAAATGTATGTCTGGCACAAGTTTATCTACTATATTTCATTTGTATATTTTCAGGGTACCTATCAGGACGCCTAAGCTTTTATGAAGAAACATAATATCCTTCAACGGAAGTGACTGGAAGAGAATCCATTTCCTCTGTAAGCTGGGGCTATGATAATGAAATGCATAAAGGGTCAGGAGCTGGCCAAGCCTGTAGAATGACTGTGCACTGGTTATCATCTATACTTCACATGTAAGAGTTGGCCATTTCCAAAGTGATCAGTAGCAAGGCAGTGATGCTTCCTTCTCTTCACAGTGAACAAATAAATACATACAAAAGAGAGGCTTCCCTGGGGTGGCGGTGTACTGCTAATAAAAACAGGTGAACTAGGAGTCTGGAAAACTTAGTCTAGCCCAGTTCTGCTAAAACTGATTGCATAACCATGGGTAAAGCACAGTCACTCTAGGACTCCTCCTCATTTCCAAACTGAAGGGGTGTGACTCTCTAAGATATCTCCTACCCCATAGTTCTTAATCGCCAAAGGATGATGAGCAGAAAAAACATGTGCAAGCACAGTGAATAATGAAACAACTTTGTGGATTTTATTCCTCTCAAATGCCAGATCTTTTTCATCAGCCCTAGAAACTCTCATTGCTCAAGTTCAGCATTCCTATAACCATGCTTCCTTGGTGGCTCAGACAGTAAAGAATCTGCCTGCAATGCAGGAAACCCAGGTTTGATCCGTGGGTCAGGAAGATCCCCTGGAGAAGTGAAAGACTGGTGAATGGATACCTACTCCAGAATTCTTGACTGGAGAATTTCATAGACAGAGGAACCTGGCAGGCTACAGTTCATGGGGTCGCAAAGAGTAGGACACAACTGTGTGACCAACACTTACAACCAGGTTAGTCAAAAAGAAAGGCACAAACTAGCTGGATTCTAGAATCATGATGATTCAGTGGCTTATAAAGTTAGATGGAAGTTGCTATGGAAATAGTTGCACTAGCATTCTGGCATAGTTAACTTCTGGGACCATGTTTGAATAAGCTTGCTTTTGACTTCAAGCAAGGAATAGGGACAGAGATTCTGACTCAAATCAAGTACTTCAACCACTTTTCTGGAGAAGGCAATGGCAACCCACTCCAGTAGTCTTGCCTGGAAAATTCCATGGATGGAGGAGCCTGGTGTGCTGTAGTCCGTGGGGTTGCTGAGAGTCAGACACGACTGAGCGACTTCATTTTCACTTTTCACTTTCATGCATTGGAGAAGAAAATGGCAACCCACTCCAGTGTTCTTGCCTGGAGAATCCCAGGGACGGGGGAGCCTGGTGGGCTGCCGTCTCTGGGGTCACTCAGAGTCGGACACGACTGAAGCCACTTAGCAGCAGCAGCAACCACTTTTTTGTTTCTCTGACAAAAGGTCTCTGGTCTTGGCCAGCATCATGACTGCCCAGGCCCCTTAATCTTTCTTGTTTTCACTTCCCCATTTATAGGATGAGGTACTGTCTAAAGTCATTTACTGCTCTGAAATTCTATCGGTTTCAGATTATTTGGGCCTTAGCATAGAGGAAAATAGTCAACTCTTCCTCCTTAAATATTTTTTCAAAATTAATTGTATGCATTAATTTTTATTATGACATACAACAAGCTGACATTTTTTACTTGTATGAAATTAATAAACCCAATATCTTTGGATGCTTCCTGTTCTTTTTAGCCTGCTCACCGTATGTAGGCATTCCTTTGTCTACCACTTGCTTCCCAGCTTTATTAGACCTCCCTAAAAACCTAGAAAAATATCCGTTTTTAAGCACTCTCTGAAAAATTTTTTTCATCAAAGAATTCTTTTTAATTATTTTTTTTTGGAGTATAGTTGATTAACAATGTTGTGTTAGTTTCTGCTGTAGAGCAAAGTCAGTCAGTTGTACATGTACATGGTGGTGGTGATAGTTTAGTTGCTAAGTCATGTCCAACTCTTGCAGCCCCATGGATTGCAGGCCACCAACTCCTCTGTCCATGGAATTCTCCAGGCAAGAATGCTGGAGTGGGTTGCCAGTTCCTTCTCTAATACGTATGCATGTATCTACTCTTTTTTAGATTCTATTCTCATATAGGTCATTACAGAGTACAGAGTATCATTGCCTGTGCTATACAGTAGGCTCTTAATAGTTATCTATTTTATATATAGTAGTAGTGTATCTCAGAGAAGGCAATGGCAACCCACTCCAGTACTCTTGCCTGGAAATGCCATGGACGGAGGAGTCTGGTGGCTAACCTAGTGACTTCACTTTCACTTTTCACTTTCATGCACTGGAGAAGGAAATGGCAACCCACTCCAGTGTTCTTGCCTGGAGAATCCCAGGGACCGGGGAGCCTGGTGGGCTGCCGTCTATGGGGTCGCACAGTCAGACATGACTGAAGCGGCTTAGCAGCAGCAGCAGTGTATCTATGGAACTTCCCCAGTGGCTCAGAGGTAAAGAATCTGCCTGAAATGTAGGGGACACAGAAGATGTGGGTTTGATCCCTGGGTCAGGAAGATCCCCTGGAGGAGGGCATGGCAGTCTGTGGGGAGCGAGCTCCGCCCGTGGCAAAGGTCATGAGGAAGGAGGCTTGACACACGCAAAGGCGGGATCAAGCCTCAGGAGTCTCCCTGGAAATTCTCGAGCAATCTACCCCAAAACCAGAGTCTGCCTACTTTCTGCTTTGTGCTTTCGCCTACACCTCTGACTTTACGGGGGGCTGTCCCCCACTACCTCTCTGCAAAAAGAGTTAGCTTACAGCTCCAGTTAATAATTCCTGGGTGTGACAGTGTTTCAACCTACAAACTCCCTTGGAAGTCCTCTAGCCTGCCTGAATAGGTTTTTTCCCGCCACATGTGATTGTTCAGAGCCTCCCAACTGTGAGAGGCAGGAGATGTTCTAAACTGTCTAAACACAGATTCTTTTGAATAGTTAAAAGATTGATTAGAAATTGTATTGGTGAAGGGATTTTCACTTGTTGGGCCAATGTTTGCTGCCAAGTTTCCATATCCCTTACCTGCTGTGTCCCTGGCAGTGTATTGATTAATATAGTTGGTGTAAGTAGTAGCTTTAATGTTTGTAACCTGGGACCCTTGAGTTAATTCTTTTTCTTGTTATAGCCCACCACATCTTTGCACTGTAGGAATGCAACTTTATCTAATGCTTTTGGAGGGTGGCTCCTGACCAATCACCTTTAGAGAAAAATAAGTTTTCTGAAGAAAGGGTCTTAAAATGTTAACAGGCCTCCGGGCCAGAAGATGATGCAAATCACCTAAGCTTTTGCATATGATAAGTTTGCAGGAAGAAAGCCTGACTTGCTGCATGACTCTACCCCTTCCCCTATTATCCTCTATGCATAACTTAAGGTATAAAAACTACTTTGGAAAATAAAGTGCGGGCCTTGTTCACCGAAACTTGGTCTCACCATGTCGTTCTTTCTCTTACCTTCTGGCTGAATTATTCAGCCTCTTTTCTCCACTGAATTTCCTCACTGAGCTATCCTTATTTCAGCCTCTTTTCTCCACTGAATTTCTTCACTGAGCTATCCTCATTCTATTACTCTTTATATCCTTAATTAACGTTTAATTAAGCAGTTGTTTCCTGATCCTCGCCGACGCCGTCCCCGCTTCGAATACCCTGGATCAGCCGGGGCTGGTCCCCGGCAGCAGTCCATTCCAGTATTCTTGCCTGGAAAATCCCATGGACAGAGGAGCCTGGTGGGCTACAGTCCATGGGGCTGCAAAGAGTCAGACATGACAGAAGCTACTGAGTACAGCATACACATAGTGGATATATGTCAATCCAATCTTACCATTTATCCCTCAGGCCTTTCCCCTTTGGTAACCGTAAGTTTGTTTTCTACATCTGTGACTTAATTTCTGTTTTATAAATAGGTTTACTTGTACCATTTTTAAAAGAAAAGATCCCCTCTTCAAGAAGACACAAAGTTCTTTACAGCAAGTCACAGTGGTAGTCAGCATTGGGATAGTGCCAGAAAAGCTAAATCTTTATTAGCTTGCTGTGCTGTGTGTGCTAAGTCGCTTCAGTCATGTCTGACTCTTTGCAGCTCCATGGACTGCAGCCCCCAGGCTCCTCTGTCTATGGGATTCTCCAGGCAAATACTGGAATTGGTTGCCATGCCCTCCTCCAGGGGAATCTTCCTGACTCAGGGATTGAACCTGTGTCTGCTGCAGCTCTTGCATTGCAGGCAGATTCTTTACCGCTGAGCCACCGGGGAAGCCATATTAGCTTGCTAGCACTGTCATAACAAAATACCACAAACTGGGTGGCGTAAATAACAGACATTCATTGTCTCACAATCCCCAGTCTTCTTGGCTGGAGAATCCCATGAACAGAGAAACCTGATGGGCTACAGTCCATGGGGTTGCAAAAATCAGAAAGGACTGAGCAATTGAGCATGCATGCATGCCCCAGGAGGTAAGAAGTGCAAGATCAAGGTGTCAGCAGGACTGATTTCTTCCGATGGCTGTGGGTGTGTGGAGGGATTTGTTCCTTGTCTCTCACCTGCTTCTGGAGGTTTGCTGGCAATGTGACATTTCTTGGCTTGTAGCATCTCTACCCAATCTTTACCTTCATTTCCACATCTTCTATGTGTGCATGTCTATGTCCACATTCCCGCTGTTTTAGTCACTCAGTTATGTCTCTTTGAGACTCAGGGATTGAACCCAGGTCTCCTGCATTTCAGGCAGATTCTTTACCATCTGAGCCACCAGGGAAGGCCCCATGTTGGATTAGGCACCAGCATGTTCCAGTATGACCTCATCTTAACTAGCTACATCTGCAATAAATCTGTTTCCAAATAAGGTCATATTCTGTGGTACTGGGGGTTAATATTTTGATGTGTGAATTTGGGGCAGAGACGTTTCAACCCATAACATATGGCTTCCAAGATTCTTAGTGTGGGCAAGATCCAGTGAATGGTATTGGTTTCACACTTTGCACCAGGGCTCAGTTGCATTAATAACAAAACTTATGTGGAAGGTTCTTAGCTAAATTATGAAAAAGTGGAGTTTTCTTTCTGTTATCTTGCTCCCTCCTTCTAGGTCCTTCTGCCTCTGGTGGGCCCTCCACCCTTAGTCCTTTCACGTTCTGCCCTTCAGAATAGATGTATAATTCATAATATTAAATGCCTGTCCCAGCCTTTGTTGCTTTGGGGAACATTGCTGAACTCTCTTAGTTAATCATTACAGAATTTTAGATCTGTTTAGCTTCTTGGCTGGCAGCTTTATCTAACATGCTTTCAGAATAACAAGATATTAGATTTTAAAATCATCTATTTTTTTTCACTTTACAAGCCTTATGTATACCAAATTGGCAAGCTACTTATTTCTGTGACCACTTCTCTTCTTTTTTATTTGCTGGTTCAAGGAAAAGAACCAGAGGCTCTTTAAGGCTCATCTCCCTTCTCACCAACATCCATTTTGTCAGCTGTCACTATAATTTGTCCCTTTGACTTGTCTCATTTCCACATGTAGAAGTTATAAGCAGGTATTTTAAGCATTCTATTCGGGAAAAATATTCCTAGATTTTCCTATTTACAGAAATATCTAGAACCTATTCTGGGGGCCTAGGTTTGATCAAGTTCAGACACTTTCCCAGGCACTTCGTGTAGGTTATCTATTTCAATCTTACAGTAACCCTGAAGTATTCTTGCTTAAATTTATGAACAAAATAGAGACTAGCTAAAGAATTTGTGATCATTAATAGCCAAGAAGGAAGGACCTCTGGAGTTCTTCGTATTTCATTGAGAAATGCTGAAATTTAATAACATTTTGAATGGTAACAATAATAATAATTTCATATTTATTGATCACTTACTCTATTTTAGGTACCGGCCCACAAGTGCTTTGCCCACTTTATGCAATTTTATTCTCATAACTCTTCAAGTAAGATGCAAACTCTGTTTTTGTTTTATTGTGATATTACTGACATAGAATATTACATTAGTTTTAGGTATACAACATCATAATTTGATATTTGTATATACTGCAAAATGATCACACAGGTCTAATTGACATCTATCACTACATATGGTTATCATTTTTTCCTTATGATAAGAACTTTTAAGATCTATTCTCTTAGCAACTTTCAAATATACAATATAGTGTTGTTAATTGTATTCACCCTGCTGTACATTACATCCTCAGGACTTATGTATTTTAAGTTTGTACCTTGTGACCACCTTCATGCATTTTGCCTACCACTTAACTTCCACCTCTAGTAACAGTGAGTCTGTTCTCTGTATCTATGAATTTTTTTTTTTAAGATGTCTCGTATAAGTGAGATTGTACTGTATTTGTCTTTCTCTGACTCATTTCACTTAGCATAATGCCCTCAAGGTCCACCAACCTTCTTTTACAAAATGAAAAAATGGAGGCTGAAAGGAAGGTTAAATATCTTGACCAAAGTTTCATGGTTAGGAGTTAGTAAAACCTAAACTGGAACCCTGCCAGTTTAAGAATCAAGACCCTTTATTTTAACCACAACACTTTAATTGAAAGTGAAAATATCACACATTACTTTTCACTTGGTCATTTTTTGCAAAACAAACAAACAAACAAACAAACCCCCCCCTCCGCCCCCAGCTATCTTTTATTAAAATTGTCATATATAAATACCACACATCTCTCCAGGATGTCTAGCTGAGTGCTGGGCACAAAGTTTATGCTGAATATATACTTTTCCTTGTAAGCAGTCATATGAATATATTCCTTAAATTTACAATAAATACAACTGGAAAAGTCATCATCAAAGTGGAGGCTGGGAAAAATACTGGACAGATTGTTGAGAGATCTAGGTTCTAGCCCTGGGTAACACCCGTGATACTAAGTTCCCTCATATGCAAATTTAAGAAGCTTGGTTTTAATGATTTGGCTTCAAAATGGTTTTAAAATGAATACCCCACATTTTGTAGTTTCAATCGTGTTTTAATTGTGTTGGAAAGTATTTTAACTTCTGGTTAACAGCAAAGACTATATGGAATATCAATTTCAGCACAGTGGTTTGTTTGCATGGGTTTTAGGAATGCAAATTATGTGTACCCAGGTTTTGGCTGACCCATATATTTAGGGTGTGTGTGTAACTCTGTGAGAGAGAGAGTGTGTGTGTGTATGTGTCTGTGTGTGTTTAGTATCCGTGGTCAGATCTAACCTAATCTGTGTATATTCCCTCAGAAATATGAACTATGAAATTGTTTGGAGATAAATGTTATCTTCATTAATGTGTCCTTTCTCTTAACATTTAATTTTTAATTCCAGCTTTTAAAAAAAGATCATTTAATACTTTTCAGGCACAAACATTGGCAGCCATTAAACTATTTAGCTATTTACTAGAGATCCAAATAGGCAGGCTTCCTTTAGATATGGTAAAATTTTGATATGTATGTACATATGGGTGCTCAGTCATGTCCCACTATTTGCGATCAAATGGACTGTAGCCTGCCAGGCTCCTTTGGTCATGGAATTTTCCAGGAAAGAATATTAGAGCTGGTTGCCATTTCCTACTCCAGGGGATCTTCCCGACCCAAGGATCAAACCCTGGTTTCTTGTGTCTCTTGCATTGGCTGGTTGATTCTTTACCATTGTGCCACATAGCTAAGTTTTATCCAGTGCTTAGTATTTTGCAGACGTTTTGTGTTTGCCTGTATTAGCTCCTTTAATCTTTATGCTGCTGCTGCTAAGTCGCTTCAGTCGTGTCCGACTGTGTGTGACCCCATGGACGGCAGCCCACCAGGCTCCCCCGTCCCTGAGATTCTCCAGGCAAGAACACTGGAGTGGGTTGCCATTTCCTTCTCCAATGCATGAAAGTGAAAAGTGAATGTGAACTCGCTCAGTCGTGTCTGACTCATAGTGACCCCATGAACTGTAGCCTACCAGGCTCCTCCATCCATGGGATTTTCCAGGCAAGAGTACTGGAGTGGGGTGCCATTGCCTTCTCCGAATCTTTATGAGGCTGGTGCTGTTAACCATTCCATCTTTCAGATAAGGAAACTGAGACAGAGAGGAAATGTAACCTGCCAACCCACTAACTATTCTTTAAATATGAATAGAAATCTGGGCTACTTCCCCACCAGTGATATTTTTTTAGGTACAAGAAAATTTGCTAATTAAAATTGCCATATTTATGGAAATAGATTCTAAAAAAGAATGGATATATGTATATGTATAACTGATTTACTTTGCTCTATAGCAGAAACTAATATGGCAACTATATGCCAATAAAGTTAATTTAAAAATTGCCACATTCAAACAATAAGAGTTAGAGTCTTAAAAAGTCAGTTTGTAACAACAAAGTTTGAGTTACGCTCCTAATTCTTAGGTATTCCCACCTTCCACTTAATTTTCAGATTTGACCTTGGCCTCCCTAGATTATTTCCTTTGACTATAACCTAACTTCATTATTTAAAATGCTCCCAGCTTCAACATTTCCATAGCTTTTCCAAGTGTAAACTTTTACACATTTTTTTCCTGCACCCAAGTTTTAAATGTCCCCAGAGAATGAGTCTTAATTGTGAGACATACAAACAGATGTTAAAAAAAAATTTTTTTTTTTAACTTTTCCCCACTCTTAGCTGTTGCTAGTGTGGGGTATTGTGAGAACAGAAATACTCTCATCTCAATGAGTTATATAGAAATTAAGCTATTAAATCAATAGATGAATGAATTTTCTGAGGTCTAGTTAGAAAATCAAAGCTGTGAGAGCCTGTATCTTCATCCAAAGTAGGCCTTCAAATCAAAACTGGTTGAGTAGGCAGCAAATTAGTCATAGCTTTTGCAAAAACATTCAAATTATTGATGCAAAACAATAGATTTAAAGTTTAAAAGGGAAGGCAATATCCATTTATTGCCCTCCTGTATGCAACTCATACTCAACTGCAAGAACAGAAAACCAATGGAAAAACATGTCTTATTTCCATATATTCTGGTTCATTCAGGTTTATTCTTCTGTGAATTGACTTTTCAGAGCTTTCATTTATTCTTCTACTGAGCTTTTCTTCTTATAAGAGTTCTTTATGGATTTCAGATATTAATTATTTACCAGTTCTAGGCACTATAAATATTTTATTCCATATGATAGTTTTGGATTTCACTTTATTTATGATTTCTTGTATCAAATAAAAGAATTAGTAGTTAAATATATCCATCATTTCCTTCATATTTTGGCTCTGTGTCTTTTTTTTTTCACTTGAGGTATAGTAGATTTACAATATCATATAAATTTCAGGTATATAAGATAGTGATTTACAATTTTTAAAGGTTATACTTCATTTATAGCTATTATAAAATATTGGCTATATTCTTAGTGCTGTACAATACACCCTTGCAACTTATTCATTTTATACATAGCAGTTTGTACCTTCTGATCCCCTGTCCCTGTCTTGCCCCTTCCCTTTTCTCTCCCCACTGGTAACCACTTGTTTGTTCTTTATATCTGAGAATTTTCTCTCTCTTTTTTTTTTTGCCATATTCACTTGTTTATTTTTTAAGATTCTATATATAATTGATATCATACATTATTTGTCTTTCTCTGTCATATTTCACTAAGTATAATACCCTCCAAATCCCATCCATGGTTTTGCAAATGGCAAAATTTCATTCGTTTTTATGACTGGGTGGTATTTCACTGCATGTATACATGTGTGTATGTGTGTATGCATATATGCGTGTGTGTGTGGGTAACAGTTTTTATCCATTCATCTGTTGATGGATACTTAAGTTGCTTCTGTATTTTGGTATTGTAAATAGTGATGCTACGGCCATTGAGGTGCATGTATCTTTTTTAATTAGCATTTTTGTTTTCTTTGGATATATTCTCAGCAGTGGATACATGAATATTGTTGGGTCACATGGTAGTTCTATTTGTAGTTTTTTGAGGAAACTCCATACTGCTTTCCACTTGCTGCACAAGCTTACATTCTAACATGGGGCTTCCATTTTCCCACACCCTCACCAACATTTGTTGTCTGTGGCCTTTTGATGACAGCTGTTCTGACAGGTTTGAGATAATATCCTATTGTGGTTTTGGTATATTATTGGCCATCTGTATGCCTTCTTTGGAAAAAAAATCTATTCAAATCTTCTGCCCAATTTTTAAATTGGGGTCTATAAAGTTTTTTTTTCTTGATATAGAATTGTATGAACTTTTTATATATTGTGGTTGCATGGGTGTTGCATGTTCAGTCGCTCAGTTGTGACTCTTTGCAACCCCATGCATTGTAGCCCACCAGGCTCCTCTATACATGGAATTTTCTAGGCAAGAATATTGGAGTGGGTTGCCATTTCCTTCTCCAGGAGATTTTTCTGACCCAGGGATAGAAGCTGCATCTTCTGCATTGGTAGGCAGATTCTTTGCCACTGAGCCACAAGGGAAACTCTTTGCCTTAAAAGACAGATCCCCAAAAAGCATTTCTATGATTTATATCAAAGAGTGCTCTATGTTCTATTCTAGGAGTTTTAGGATTTCTGGTCTTACATTTAGGTCTTAATCCATTTGGAGTTTATTTTTGTATATGGCATTAGAAAATGTTTTAATTCATTCTTTTACATGTAGCTGTCCAGTTTTCCCAGCACCACTTATTGAAGAGATTCTCTTTTCTCTATTGTTTATTCTTGCCTTCTTTATTGTAGATTAGTTGATCATAAATGAGTAGATTTATTTCTGAGCTCTCTGTTCTGTTTGGCTCAATGTGTCTTGATTAAGTAATCCTTTAGTACTGCATGTCATGAAGATATTCTTTGATATTTTCTTCAAAAAATTAAAAAATTTGGCTTTTCACATTTAGCTTTTAAATCATCTATCATCTTATTTTTATATGTGGTGTGATGTGAGGTAAAAATGTAATCTTATTTTTTTACCATATGGGAGACCAACTGACTCATATTTATATTGGACAGTCCATTTTCCCCCCAACAATTAATAATTCCCTATTTTCAAAGCCCTTGTGTATACAAAAGTATGATTCTAGGCTATATTATCATCATTGTTCTTATGGTCACTTCTTACAGTCAGTACCACATTGTTTTAATTATGGCAAGCCTTGATGGTAAATCAACTCTTATTTTTTACGATTTTCTTTGTTCTTGATTCTTGTTTCACATTAAAAATATATTTGGGAATTTGATTGGAACTAACTGAAATTTTAAAGACACATTCATATATGTATTACGTGTGTGTATATATGCCTATATACATATCTAAAACATATGCATGTGTACATATGTATACACACCTATTCTGGGAGCCCTTCATTCTTTGAGATTGAATCTTTCTATTCAGTAAGATATCTCTTAGATATCTCTGTGATTTTTCAGTAAGATTTTATCTATTCACTTCACAATATTTTACATATCTTTTATTATCTTTATTTATAGAAACCAATAAAGGACCTATAGGAACCACATAGGAATGTTTATTGTAAATGTATCTTTTTAAATTTATTTTTATCTAAGGATAATTGCTTTACAGAATTTTGTTGTTTTCTGTCAAACCTCAACATGAATCAGCCATAGGTATACATATATCTCCTCCCATTTGAATCTCCCTCCCATCTCCCTCCCCATCCCACTCCTCTAGGTTGATACAGAGCCCCTGTTTGAGTTTCCTAAGTATAAATGTATCTTTTAAAATTACACTTTATAAATCATTCTGTCTCATAGAAATATGTTTACATTTTATATAACTGCATATTAATCTTACATCCAGCATGACTTTGCTGAACTTTCTTACCAGTTTTAATAGTCTGACAATAACATTCACCAATATTTTTAATGTAGAAAATAAAATTGTTTGCAAGCACTCCATTGAAAGAAGTGGTAATACTATTCATTTTGGAATTGAAAAGGAATTCTCTCAAGATTTGTTGTTCAGTCGCTGTCATGTCCGACTTTGCGACCCCATGAACTGCAGCATGACGGCCTCCTCTGTCTTTCACTATCTCCCAGAGTTGGTTCAAACTCATGTCCATTGTGTCAGTGATGCCTTCTAACCATATCATCCTCTGTTGTCCCCTTCTCCTCCTGCCCTTAATCTTTCCCAGCATCAAGGTATTTTCCAATGAGTCAGCTCTTAACATCAGGTGGCCAAAGTAGTGGAGCCTCAGCCGCAGCCTCAGTCCTTCCAAAGAATATTCAGGGTTGATTTCCTTTAGGATTGACTGTTTTGATCTCCTTGCTGTCCAAGGAACTCTCAAAGAAGTCTTCTCTAGCACCACCATTTGAAAGCATTAATTCTTTGGTGCTCAGCCTTCCTTATGGTCCAACTCTCACATACATACATGACTACTGGAAAAACCATAGCTTTGAATATGTTTGTCGGCAAAGTGATGTCTCTGTTTTTTAATATGCTGTCTAGGTTTGTCACAGCTTTTCTTCCAAGGAGCAAGAGTCTTTTAATTTTGTGCTATAGTCACCATCCACAGTGATTTTGGAGCCTGAGATTAGGTATTACCATTAATTTTTTTGTAAGCTACTTTCCTTATGCCAGAAGGTCTATTTCCCTATAACCAATGACTCTCTGATGAATCAGAGAGCATCAGAAACATCAGAGAGTGTATTAAATCAGAGTTCTGGGCTCTAGCCATGGAGTGTCTGATTCAGCAGGTCTGCGGAGGAGCCTGAATATTTACTTTTTATGCAAGTTTCTAGGTGGTGATGATGTTGCTAGTCAGAGGACCACACTGAGGACCACTGCCAGTGCGCTATGTTAAACTTTGGTCTTTATTATTTGAGTGTACTCTTCTGGTCAGATGGTTCTTATTTGCTTCTAAATTTGCTTATTCCAGCTTTATCGTGATCCTCTGTATTTTATTGTGATCCTCTGTATTTTATTGTGATCCTTTGTTGATGGCTAATGTCAGCAAACAGTTTTACAAGTATCTGTCCAGCTTTTATAGTTACTGATCCCTTTTATATCTTGCCATTTCTGTTCATAGTGTATTTCTCCCAATAATTTACTATGAAAAAATTCAAACAGATAAGAAGTCATTTTACATTGAACACCTGTATAACCACCACCCATATTTTACTATAAACATCCTACTACATATTTGTCCATCTGGTCCCTCTGTATCCATTTATCACTATCATATCTTTTATGCTTTTGTGTCTTTTTTTCCTACATCTTCAAGTCTTGCTTTTATTTTCTTTTTCTTTAGTCATCTTAATAATTTACTTCAGAATCTCTGTCAGAATGTTCTATTTTCTGCTATTATTGGGATTTTATATCTGTGGTATGTGCTGTCTCATTCCTGGTGGATTGTTTCCTTTTATTTTGCAATTGCATTGTAAACTTATTTTCATTCTCATAGGAATCCTGTGCAGCCTAGGTTGAAACCATGTCCTATCAGGGAATTTTTATGCTTTATTAATTCCATGACTCTTAGAAGTATTACTGGTGTAAGAGCAATTTTTATGGTAATTTCTTTTCCAAACCAGACAATGTTTGGTTCAGCCCCAACACAGAGAAATTATTTTAGCCACTCAAAATCCAGACTAAAGTAAACTTCCTTATATTCTCCCTGAGTCAGGAGGCTTTCCTTTTTCTTTTTAACCTTTTAATTGCAGTGACTTCAGATTCTAACTTATGTTGGTGGTCTCAGGTCCAACTCCTTGCTTTTCTGAGTTCTGGCTTCTCTGTTGCTGTTTCAATCTGGGTGAAAACTCAAGATTCGTACATCTTGAAGAGCAGATATGTTCAGCTCATGTACTTGCTACTCATTTCCCTTTTTTGGTTCCCTGTCATCTCTGGTTTCCCAATGTATTTAAAGAATGCCTGCTATAAAGTATTTCTTCCTGTTCTCCACTTCTTGTGTTTGTGACAAACAGAAGTCTACTTCTAATGAAGTAGAATGAAGTGAATGAAGTTTACTTCATCCACCTGGATTTTGTTTCTATATGTATCTTGAGGAAGTACCTATTTCTGTTTCTGATTCCCTAGATAGCATATTAAAAAGCAGAGACTTTACCAACAAAGGTCTGTCAAGTCACAGCTATGGTTTTTCCAGTAGTTATGTATGGATGTGAGAGTTGGACTATAAAGAAAGCTGAGCACAGAAGACTTGATGCTTTTGAACTGTGGTGTTGGAGAAGACTCTTGAGAGTCCCTTGGACTACAAGGAGATCCAACTAGCCCATCCTAAAGGAAATCAGTCCTGAATATTCATTGGAAGGACAGATGCTGAAGCTGAAACTCCAATACTTAGGCACCTGATGTGAAGAAGTGACTCATTTGAAAAGACCCTGATGCTGGGAAAATTGAAGGTGGGAGGAGAAGGGGATGACATCCTTGGTTAGATGGCATCACCGACTCAATGGACATGAGTTTGAGTAAACTCTGGGAGTTGGTGATGGACAGGGAGGCCTGGCGTGCTGCAGTCCATGGGGTCGCAAAAAGTCGGACACGACTGAGTGGCTAAACTGAACTAACTGAACTGATTTACCTATACTGGCAAGTCTTCATTCTGTGTTGTTTTGTGTTTTTCTAACAGAAGTCACCTCTATTTAAAATTCACCAATGGAATTCTCTCTCCATTTAAAATTTTTTTCGGCTTACATGTATTATAATCTAACCTAAGAGAATCACATTGAGTTTCTGTTCAGGAAAACCCCTTAGCTTACTTGCTAGTTGAATGAATTCTCTCTTTCCTCTCTGTATCATAGTCATCACAGTGAGTGAAGTTGATTGAGGCTCATAATACAGCAAACATTTAAGACCAGAAGCCTATTTTCTTCTCCAAGCCATATTGGTACCTCTGTTCCCATCAGGTGGCTTACAGACTTATCCAGAATTAGTTTTCTTGCTGCCTTATGTTATTTAATATTTCAATGTTATTTTAAATGACTTTACTCAAAAAAATTTTAATGCATTCAAATATATAATTGAATGAAAGTATGAGTGGAAAATAAAATTATTTCTATAAAAACCAAGTTTAGTTCTGTGATTAAGCCATGATAATCTTGTGTTTCTAAATAAAATTTTCTTTTAAGTGAGGCATAGATAAGAATTTTATAAATGATTGGGTAAATAGTCTCAAAGTCTTAAGACTTACACACCAATTTTAATTTGCAAAGGTATTTAAATTTTCACTTTAAAGAAGCCAAAGTTAGATATTAGAGATGTCGTATTGTGGCTCCGCTAGTAAAGAAACTGCTTGCAATGCAGGAGACCTGGGTTTGATCCCTGGGTTGGGAAGATCCCCTGGAGAAGGGAAAGGCTACCCACTCCAGCATTCTGGCCTGGAGAATTCCATGGACTATATAGTCCATGGGGTCACAAAGAGTTGGACATGACTGAGTGACTTTCACTCATTCTAATGAGTGACTTCATTAGAAATGATGGTCTTTGTACAACATGGACTATTATGGAACACTCTAATAAGATATTGATGTGTATTAAGTTAAAATATGATCTTTAAACAACATATCATTTAAGAATACTCCTCACACTAAATGACTTTTTGACTAAATAGTCAATTACTGGTGACTGCGTGAAGTAAGAGGACTCCTACTTGTTTGATTTTGTTATTACATCTATCCAAATTACTTTCTATCTGAAATGTTTATAGTAACCTATGTTTATTTGAAAATGGGTCTAAGAGAATAGATGGGAAGCAATAAATTGGACTGCTTAAAATAAAATTAAAAATTAAAAAAAAATTAGCAACTTATGACTAAAAATAAGGGATGCCAAGTACTATATATAGTTCATGAGAGATCTCTACTAGCCTGCTCCCATCCTTGAGATAAAGTCCTTGCTTATGATAATTATGGTTTGTGCCATGTGACTGCACAACCCTTGAGAAAGCTGAGGATGGGGGATATGACCCAAAGATATAGGCAATAGACCTACACATAAAGGAGGTCAGAGCCCCAGTAAGTTGGTCCTGGTAACCAGCACATTCAAACTGATCCTCTAAGCAGAGTTAAGTCAAAAGTAGAATAGCTCAGAAAAATAAAGAAGGTAATAATATTACCCAAGAAGGCAATAATCAATAAAAGGAGACTGAGGAAAGGACTACAGAGACAGGTTAATTTACATGAAAGATAAAGAAAAACAACCAGAGAAAGAGGTAGGATGATGAGTGAGTCCTGGCCATAGGAAATGTGCATTCACACTGGCTTCCCAGAGATACCCTTTCATTTCTCCAGCTTTTGTGGATTCCAAACTGTAAAGATGCAGTTCCAATCATTGTAATGATTTCCTATTTCTCTTTAAAGACTTCAGAGACCAGGTGCTGCCCTTTCATACTTCTCCTTGTATCCCCCAAAACCTTACCTGGAATCTGAGTATATATGTGCTGCTTGATTGTTGAAAGAGTAACTAATATAAGTGCAAAGAAACTAATTTACAATTCTATTGTCTTTAATAGCTAATATTCTTGAAGGCAGTGACCATATGTCTACCACATTTTGGTATGGTAATAAGCAACAGAATAAAAACAGCTTTAGTGAGTTTATCTGTACACATTTCTCATTTAGAACCCTATCTTAGCCAAGAGGCTTTCCAATATGTTGATATAACTTATCTCATATCTTTGTATGGAGTATTGTGAACTGTAGGCCATAAAATTTTGGATTGAGAGTCAAGAAATCTTGATTGTAATCACAATTCAACCATGACAAGGAGTTGGTGACTTTGGAAAAATATCCAAAATCTCTCCACCTCAGTTTCTTTATCTGTGGGACTCATTGTTTTTTGATTTAAGGTTATTGTAAAAATCAAATTAGAGAATATATGAAATTACATTGTAAATTTGATCTGCCATGCAAATAGAGGTGATAAAGCTCCAGAATCTCAGAGTCAGAAGGGACTTTGCAGCATCTTAGATCCAGACTTTACTTAATTTACAATAATTTTTAATGCTTTTAATCTTTTATAATTTTTACATATCTCCTCTGACTTCCATACTTGTCTCACTTAAATAGGAATAATATTTTAGCTAAGTCGCTTCAGTGGTGTCCAACTCTTTGTGACCCTATGGACCTTAGCCCGCCAGGCTCCTCTGTCCATGGAATTTCCCAGGCAAGAATCTTGGAGTTGGTTGCCATAATTTTAGCACATCTTGTTCAAATGAATTTCCTGATACTCCTAAAACAACATTTGAAAAAAGACTAGATTCATTTTTCTCGAGTTAACCACTAAATACAGAGGGAAGAAGAAAAAGGTTCACTCTCATACTCCATAAATACTAAGTTATTGACAGCATAAAAATTGTTTGAGTGTGCTACCAGACATGATTACATCAGATAGGCTGGGCAGAGGACAAAGGGGGTGGAGTACCCCCGGATCTCCCCGCACTCCTGGCCCCTCCTTCAGCTCCTGGGCTCCCTTCCATCTATGCTCTGTGGCAGCAACACACCTGTAAGTTTGACTTTTCCTCCCTAATTCTCATCTTTAAAACATATGTGTCCTCTGGGCTCTGCCAAAAATAAGCAGAGTTGATGAAGAAAAGGCCTGTTAAGAGGAGGATGTATTTCTCACCTTGAAAAACATTTGCATTTTCAAAGCTGTCTGAATAGTAGTCACAAGTATTGACAGGTTGAGTCAGCTGTGTGTGAAATCTTTCCTCAGGGCCTCTCCTGTGAGGCCCAACAAAGATAGTTCTCTACACACGGGTGGGGTGTGTGTGTGTGTGCGTGCGTATTTGTGTGTGTGTGTAAGAAGATAGCTGGCCAATAGGTGTCAGAGACTAATTTTGTAATCTTTGACAAGCCTTTCACTGATGTAGCCAACAGTGACCAGTTTGGAGAAAGGTTGTTTATTCATGATCCAAATGCATGCTGATATCTCATTTGGCCCAGATATTCATATTCCTAGATATCATCTTGATATCGGGCCCCAAACCAACATTATGCTGGGAGACTGAATTCCTCAAATTCATTCCTTAAGTATTTCTACTCTATTGGGAAAATTTCCTTCTCCCTCCTTCCCTACCTTCAACACTCTCTAGATTACAAAGTGAACAGTTTTAAAAGAGTCAAATGGAATGGAAAAGGAGGAGTGGGATTTTAGGCATTCATTCCTTAGCAAGACACCCAAGAGGCCTAAGAATTCCAATCATATGAAGCCCTCTCCACAGCTGGGCTATGGTGATGATAACAGAGAAATAATTTCAGAAAAACTCAATTGGAAAAGATACAAAAGAGAACAATTCAGAAAATAATAAGAATGATTAATGGGAAGAAGATTAAATCAGATAAAAAGGGTATAGGGTTAAAGGTTTGGGTTCCAGAGAAAAAAAAGTACCTATATTTTTTACTATTAATAATTAATTGTTAATAATTGGCAGAGTTTAATTTGGAGTTCTTTAATAAATTGTTATAAAAATCTTTCTAGCCTCAATGATTTTAGGCAAAGTAGGGGCCATTCAAATGGAGTTAAACCTATGATTTGCTTCAAGAATATAAAAAGCCACTTTAAACAAGATTCTGGTACATTGTCTGATCCTGAAAACCAAATACCAGTAAGAGGACTTACATTAGTGATTAAAAGTGAGGTTAGATTTAAAGAAGGTGTCATAGGTCTTAAGGGTGATTGATTATATACTGATATACCAAGAGAGCTTAAAAGGATATCTATTCCTAAAATATGTTCAACCAGTACTATAAGTAAATATAATATTTTATGTTCTTTTTATGCATTGGATTTATTTCCATGATTTTACCTCCTTAGTGAAAGTGTTGATTGAACCATTTGAATAGATCATGAAATAGTAATTACAGTCTTAGAGGCAAATTAAAGACATTTATACAATAGGAATTGTAATTATACATTGCAAACTAAGAATGAATTTTTTTTTAAATTAGGCTACTTTTGCCCCAATAAAAATCAAAACTTCTCTCAGAATGTGGTGCTTTTAATTCAGATTATCTAATATACCGAATGTCAAATTTGAATAGTGTTTTAGACACTAAGGTGTTAATATTTGAAGGTGTTTTAAGTAGTATTAAAAACCAAGTTATTTCACTGTAAAATTTATTTAGGGTAATTTTCACAATTAGGTAGGCTGTCTGATAGCATCAAGTACTGGCTATTCACTGCTGCTCTAGATCTGAACGACAAAATGCTAAGGAGTTCTCAAGTATTCTCACTTTAAATTATGTTCCCAATCAAAAGTACGAGAAAATTGACTTAGGAGCCTTTTAATTTCTTTTGCCTCAATAAAGCAATATGCTTACTGTTGGATTTTAAAAATTATAGCTAAGCAAGGAAGTAGGGAAGAAACTACTCAAAACATGATCACTCAGAGACGGGCATGGTTAATATTTTTGTTTGCTTTCTTTCTTCAGAGAAGTGTTCTCTGTGTGTTTGCATGTTTACATTTTGTTGTATAATGTTTCTCCTCATAAGACAATTTATTAGGAATATTTTTCAGCTATTAAGTATTGATTTCAAAATAGGTACACTTTGAAGACCAATAATTATGGGAAGAATACTTTCAGAGACAACCTGTTTGGATTCAAAAGGAACAATGAGTATTAAAAGGCAAGAATTAAAAAAAAATTAACTGGAGGATAATTGCTTTACAAAGTTGTATTGGTTTTTGCCTTATGACAACATGAATCAGTCATAAGTGTGTGTGTGTGTGTGTGTGTGTGTGTGTGTGTGTGTCCCCTCCCTCCTGAGCCTCTCTCCCACACCTCTATCTCACTCCTCTAGGTCATCACAGAGCACTCAGCTGAGCTCCCTGTGTTATACAGCAGCTTCCCGCAGCTTCACCACACATGGTGGTGTACATATGTCAGTGTTACTCTCTCAGCTCGTCTCACTCACTTCTTCTCTCTCTGTGACCACAAGTCTGTTCTATGATAGGCCACATCTGTGTCTATTCCTGCCTTGCTGCTGCTGGGGTGCCATTGCTTTCTCCAATTCCTGCCTTACACATAGGTTAAAAGGCAAGTGTTGAAACCTTCTCAGGGAACCTTTCTTCATGGTTATTTTGGCTACATATTCATGTGAGACAGCGTTCTGCAACCTTTTTTGCACAAAGGACCTGTTTCATGGAAGGCAATTTTTCTTTGGACTGGGGGTGGCGATAAATTGGGGATGATTCAAGTACATTACATTGATTGTGGACTTTATTTCTGTTATCAGACTTTGGCATTTAATCCAATTTACATCCACCTCACCCTAGATCATTAGGCATTAGATATTAGAGGCTAGGGACCCCTGATTTAAGAGACTTTACCCAACATTGGTGAACTAGTTATAGCAGACATATACTTACAGGTTAGAAGAAGCCTGATTTACTAAAAACTGTGTTAACCTGGGAACCAAGGGGCCTGGCATCTAATCAGGGATCTGCTGCTGCTGTTTCTGCTAAGTCGCTTCAGTCGTTTCTGACTCTGTGCGACCCCATAGACGGCAGCCTACCAGGCTCCTCTGCCCATGGGATTTTCCAGGCAAGAGTACTGGAGTGGGTTGCCATTGCCTTCTCCGAATCAGGGTTCTAGTGAGTAACAATCAGGCAAAGGAATTAACCTAGATGTCTTTGTTTATACTGTGAGCCTAACCCTGCCACTCTGATTTTATATACCATAAATAAAATAAATAAGGGTTACTTGACATGGATGATTCTGCATAATTTAGTTTAGAAATCTGTTCAGATTATTGTCATTTTTATGAGGAAAGCTGTGACAGAATAGGGATTCAAAGATTTTTACATCTATCTGAAAAAGCTATTCAATCAACCTGTTCCTTGAATCTTAGAAAACAATTTTTACAACATACCAGTCACTTGATACACCTACTTTTTTCTGTGATTCAAAATTGTACAGAATTGGACTAAATGCCAAAGTCTAAAAATGTAACCCTTTAGAAACAAGTAATTGAAGCTAAATTATTTTGAGGAAAGACTTTGTACTAAAAATATCAGTAATGATAGCTTATATCTATTTCTTTTTGTGCAGCTAATTTTTTTTCTTTGAATGGTTATTCAGAATTTAGAATCCCATCTGTGTCAGTAACAAACTTAGTTCACAGAAGGCTTTATTGCTGTATTAAAATTTTCTCACAGATGTAAAAGTTGCAGATGGCTTTGTTAGGTGGTGTAAATGAGAAGTTATAAAGGAAGGAAAAATCTGCTTTGGGATAGTCCCACCTACTGAAGTTTTGATAATATAAAGTTGTGAAAAGAGCCCTGAAGAGACATAATTAGTGTGTCTTTTCCAGTAGCAACATGCAAAGCCCTCTAAAAATAGAGGAGAAACTCATCTCTTTTAAAGATTTATTCAATAACTTAGCTTCATTGCTTATAAGAAATATTCCAAAATTAAGTCCCTTCTAACTTAGTTTAAACCCATTTTATCTTGTGAAAGATCCCCTGGAGGAGGGCATGGCTACCCACTCCAGTATTCTTGCCTTGAAAATCCCATGGACAGAGGAGCCTGGCGGGCTACAGTCCACAGGGTCACAAAGAGTCAGACACGACTGAAGCAACTTAACATGCACACACCTATGCACATCTGTGTCTGTGAACAGCTGGCTGCCACTCACTGAATACAGTCACTTTGTATATTTAAAGACTGGCACGTGCAGAGCTACGCGTGAAAGAATGAAATTAGGACATTTTCTAACACCTTATGCAAAAATAAACTGAAAGTGGATTAAAGACTTAAATCTAAGGCTGCAAACCATACAAGCCCTAGAAAGAAACATGGGCATAACACTCTCTGAAATAAATTGTAGTAATATTTTTTTTTGGATCTGCTTCCTAAAGCAAAGGAAACAAAAGCAAAAATAAAAAAAATAGGGCATAATTAAACTTTAAAACTTTTGAACAGCAAAGGAAACCATGGACAAAACAGAAAGACATCTACTGAATGGGAGAAAATATTTGTAAATGATATGACTGGTAAGAAGTTTATATCAAAAATATATAAATAGCTCATACAACTTAATATCAAAAAAAAAAAAAAACAATTAAAAGATGGACAGAAGACCCAAGTAGACATTTTTCCAAAAAAGATATACAAGTGGATAATAGGCACACAAAAGATGTTTAACACCACTAAGCATTAGAGAAATATAATCAAAACCACAATAAAATACCACCTCACACCTGTCAAAATGACTATCATTAAAATATCTACAATTTAGAGGACTTTAGCAAGGATGCGGAGAAAAGGGAAACATAGTACACTATTTGTGGGAAAGTAAGTTGGTACAGCCATTATGGAAAACAGTAGGGAGGTTTCTCAGAAAGCTAAAAACAGAGTTACCACATGACCCAGCAATTTTACCCCTGGGTATACATCAAAGATTCCTGGGTCAGGAAGATCCCCTGAAGAAGCACATGGCAGTCCATTCCAATATTCTTGCCTGGAGAACTCCATGTACAAAGGAGTCTTGTGGGCTATAGTCCACAGGGCCACAAAGAGTCAGATACGATTGAAGCAACTTAGCATGTATACATCAAAAAAAAAAAAAAAAAGGAGAAACAACGACCCAGAGGGATGGTGTGGGGAGGGAGGAGGGAGGAGGGTTCAGGATGGGGAACACATGTATGCCTGTGGCGGATTCATTTTGATATTTGGCAAAACTAATACAATTATGTAAAGTTTAAAAAAAAAAAAAAAGATACAGGTACTTCAATGTTCATAGCGGCACTATTTACAGTAGCCAAGACATGGAAGCTACCTAACTGTCCATCTAGATGAATGAAGAAAGAAGATGTGGTACATAGTATACAGTGGAATATTATTCAGTCATTAAGTTCAGTTCAGTTCAGTCACTCAGTCATGTCTGCCTCTTTGCGACCGCATGGAATGCAGCATGCCAGGCTTCCCTGTCCATTACCAACTCCTGGAGCTTACTCAAACTCATGTCCATTGAGTCAGTGATGCCATCCAACCATCTCATCCTCTGTTGTCCCCTTCTCCTCCTGCCTTCAATCATTCCCAACATCAGGGTCTTTTCAGATGAATCAGTTCTTAGCATCAGGTGGTCAAAGTACTGGAGTTTCAGCTTCAGCATCAGTCCTTCCTTGAATATTCAGAACTGATTTCCTTTATGATGGACTGGTTGGACTTCTTGCTGTCTAAGGGATTCTCAAGAGTCTTCTCCAACACCACAGTTCAAAAGCATGAATTCTTTGGTGCTCAGATTTCTTTATAGTTAGAAAGAATGAGATAATGCCATCTGCAGCAACATAGATAAACCTGGAGATTATCATACTAAGTGAGGTAAATTAGACAAAGAATGCCAAGTATTATTACAGTATCATTTATATGTGGAATATAAAAATGATACAAATGAACTTATTTACAAAACCAGAAACAAAGATACAGATTTCAAAACAAGCTTATGGTTACCAAAGGGAAAAGGTGTTGAGGAGGGATAAACTGGGAGTTTGGAATTAACAAATACACACTACTATATGTATTATCAGTTCAGTTCAGTTAGTTCAGTTCAGTCACTCAGTCATGTCTGACTCTTTGCGACCTCATGAATCACAGCACGCCAGGCATCCCTGTGCATCACCAACTCCCGGAGTTCTCTCAGACTCACGTCCATCGAGTTGGTGATGCCATCCAGCCATCTCATCCTCTGTCGTCCCCTTCTCCTCCTGCCCCAAATCCCTCCCAGCATCAGGGTCTTTTCCAATGAGTCAACTTTGCATGAGGTGGCCAAAATATTGGAGTTTCAGTTTTAGCATCAGTCCTTCCAATGAACACCCAGGACTGGTCTCCTTTAGCAAGGACTGGTTGGATCTCCTTGCAGTCCAAGGGACTCTCAAGAGTCTTCTCCAACACCATAGTTCAAAAGCATCAATTCTTGGGTGCTCAGCTTTCTTCACAGTCCAACTCTCACATCCATACATGACCACTGGAAAAACCATAGCCTTGACTAGACGGACCTTTGTTGCCGAAGTAACATCTCTGTTTTTGAATATGCTATCTAGGCTTTGGTCATAACTTTCCTTCCAAGGAGTAAGTGTCTTTTGATTTCATGGCTGCAGTCACCATCTGCAGTGATTTTGGAGCCCCCCAAAATAAAGTCAGCCACTGTTTCCACTGTTTCCCCATCTATTTGCCATGAAGTGATGGGACCAGATGCCATGATCTTCGTGTTCTGAATGTTGAGCTTTAAGCCAACTTTTTCACTCTCCTCTTTCACTTTCATCAAGAGGCTTTTGAGTTCCTCTTCACTTTCTGCCATAAGGGTGGTGTCATCTGCATATCTGACATTATTGATATTTCTCTCGGCAATCTTGATTCCAGCTTGTGCTTCTTCCAGTCCAGCGTTTCTCATGATGTACTCTGCATATAAGTTAAATAAGCAGGGTGACAATATACAGCCTTGACGTACTCCTTTTCCTATTTGGAACCAGTCTGTTGTTCCATGTCCAGTTCTAACTGTTGCTTCCTGACCTACATACAGATTTCTCAAGAGGCAGTTCAGGTGGTCTGGTATTCCCATCTCTTGAAGAAGTTTCCACAGTTTATTGTGATTCCCCACAGTCAAAGGCTTTGGCATAGTCAATAAAGCAGAAATAGATGTTTTTCTGGAACTCTCTTGCTTTTTCCATGATCCAGTGGATGTTGGCAATTTGACTCTGGTTCCTCTGCCTTTTCTAAATCCAGCTTGACCATCAGGAAGTTCACAGTTCACGTATTGCTGAAGCCTGGCTTGGAGAATTTCGAGCATTACTTTACTAGCGTGTGAGATGAGTGCAATTGTGCAGTAGTTTGAGCATTCTTTGGCATTGTCTTTCTTTGGGATTGGAATGAAAACTGCCCTTTTCCAGTCCTGTGGCCACTGCTGAGTTTTCCAAGTTTTCAGGCATATTGAGTGCAGCACTTCCACAGCATCATCTTTCAGGATTTGAAATAGCTCAACTGGAATTCCATCACCTCCACTAGCTTTGTTCATAGTGATGCTTTCTAAGGCCCACTTGACTTCACATTCCAGGATGTCTGGCTCTAGGTGAGTGATCACACGATTGAGATTATCTGGGTCATGATGCTCTTTTTTTGTACAGTTCTTCTGTGTATTCTTGCCACCTCTTCTTAATATCTTCTGCTTCTGTTAGGTCCATACCATTTCTGTCCTTTATTGAGCCCATCTTTGCATGAAATGTTCCCTTTGTATCTCTAATTTTCTTGAAGAGATCTCTAGTCTTTCCCATTCTGTTGTTTTCCTTTATTTCTTTGCATTGATTGCTGAGGAAAGCTTTCTTATCCCTCCTTGCTATTCTTTGGAACTCTGCGTTCAAATGGGAATATCTTTCCTTTTCTCCTTTGCTTTTCACTTCTCTTCTTTTTACAGCTATTTGTAAGGCCTCCTCAGACAGCCATTTTGCTTTTTTTGCATTTGTTTTCCATAGGGATGGTCTCGATCCCTGTCTCCTGTACAATGTCACAAACCTCCGTCCATAGTTCAGATAACCAAAAAGAGCCTACTGTTTAGCAAAGGAACCTCTGTTCAATATCTGAATCACTTTTGCTGTACACCTGAAATTAACACAACATTGTAAATCAACTATAGTCCAATATAAACTAAAAATTAAATATACCACAATAAGATATCTCCTCATACCTCAAAATGCCTATCATCAAAATGTCTACAAACAGCAAATGCTGGCCAGGATGTGGGCAAAAAGGAACCCTATTGCACTGTTTCTGGATATGTAAATAGGCACTGCAACTATAAAACACTATGGAAGTTTCTCAAACCTGAAAATAGAACCGCCACATAATCCAGCAATTCTACTCCTGGGTATTTATCAACAAAACAAAACAAAACCTCTAATTCTAAAGATACATGCACCCCGAATGTTCAGAACAGCCTTAGTTACAATAACCAAGATATGAAAGCAATCAAGATATAAAGGTGATGCTATCCCACACAATGGAATATTACCCATAAAAACATGAAATTCTGCTATTTGCCAGAACATGGATGGACATAGAGGATATTACACCAGTGAAATAAGCCAGGCTGAGAAAGATAAACATGATATGTTATCATGTATAAGTCGAATCTAAATGATAAAACAAATGAATACAACAAAACAGACGCACACATAGAACAAACCAGTGATTACCAGTGGGGACAAGAAAGAGGGAAGCAGCAAGATATGGTAGGAAATTGAGATACAAATGACTATGTATCACATAAGTAAACAGCAATGGTATATTGTACAGCACAAGGAAATATGGTCATTACTTCATAAAAACTTTAGAGTATAATCTATAAAAATATCACATCATTATGTTGTACACCTGAAAGTAATACTGTATTGTAAATATACTTAAATTTTAAAAAATGTAAAGACTGTCGTGGAATGACTGCTCAGTCTTTTTCTTCATCAAGTGGTATAGTTCTATAGATATTCTATCTACAGTTGTACTGACATTCTTTCAATGTCAGTCTTTGCTTCCAGTCCTTTAATCAACTTCTGGATCATATCTAAAGCTGTCACATGGTCTTTCATGAGTCAACTTTATTTCCATAAGTTCTCCAGCTGCTAAGAAACATGTCAGGATTTATGTTTAGTTGTCATAGCATTTTATGCCTCTTAATCTGGATTTCTTTGAAAATTCCAAGCACAAGGATAAGGCAAAGATAGAACTTTAAGAGGTACAGATTTACTTTTTGTTTGTTTTCCTTTTCTTTGGTAATATAATATTATGACAGTTTTGCCAGTAAGTCCAAACAGCTAGTCTGGAATTCTATATTTAGCAATAAAAACTCTTAAAAAATGAAGGTGAGATAAAGGCATTTTCAGAAAAATAAAACCGAGAAAACTTGCTTTCAGTATAACTATACTGTGAGAAATATTAAAGGAAGTTCCATAGGCTGGACAGAAACAACACCAGTTGGAAACTTTAATCTGCAGGAAGGATTGAAAGTGCCAGAAATGATTAAAAAAGGTATCTTTTCTTTTGTGTTTCCCAATTTCTCTGAAAGATGTTTAACTAAAGCAAAATCAACAGCAATGTATTGTAAGATATATAATATAGTAAAATATATGAAAACAAAAAGTTCTAAAATCAATAATCTAAGAAGCAAACACAATATCAATAGACAAAAGAAAATAGAGAACAGAAAAAAATTTGTGGAAGTAAAGAGAAAATTCTTCAAGCTAAGTTGGTTCTTGAAAGGATTATTAAAATTGATATACACTAACAACACCAATTTAGGGGGGAAAAGCACAAAGTATAAATATACAAAATAAGACAGGAAACATGACTATAAATCTACAGTAATTAGAAAGATAGTAAGGTACTATTAAAGACAAAAGTCCACAAACCTGATGATTTAGGTAGATGAAATAGACAAATTCCTCAAAAACACAACTTAATAAATTGATTAAAACTGGTAAAGAAATTGATTTTTGAATCCCTCCAAAACTCTTTCAGGAATAAAAGGGGAAAAACAGTTTCTGATTCATTTTATGGGACCACTATACCAGCATCGGAGAAGGCAATGGCACCCCACTCCAGTACTCTTGCCTGGAAAATCCCATGGACAGAGGAGCCTGGTAGGCTTCAGTCCATGGGGTTGCTACGAGTCAGACATGACTGAGTGACTTCACTTTCACTTTTCACCTTCATGCATTGGAGAAAGAAATGGCAACCCACTCCAGTGTTCTTGCCTGGAGAATCCCAGGGATTGGGGAGTCTGGTGGGCTGCCGTCTATGGGGTTGCACACAGTCGGACACGATTGAAGCGACTTAGCAGCAGTAGCAGCAGCATACCAGCATAACTCTAATATCAAATGATGATAAAGCAACCATAAGCCCTTCATAAAAGGAAAATCAACCATGGAGTAATACCCCTCAACATAGGCAGAAAATTTCTTAACCAAATAGCAAATTTAACCCAGCCGAATATAAATAGAATAATATGATATGACTAACCAAGGATTATCCTAGGAATGCATGTTTGGTTTACTAACAGAATAAAAAACAGTCACATGGTTAGGTACAGAAGAGGTACAGAAAATATGTACAAAATAGGTACAAAAAAATCACATGACCATGTTTGATACCCAACTATGATAAAAATAAAAACTAGGAAAACTAAAAGAGATTCTGCAAATTCTATACTGAATTTAGCTTAATGTTAAAATATTGAATGAGGTCTGTTTTTACCCCTCCTATTCAACATTCTACTGAAGTCTAAGGCAATGTAATCAGGCAAAAAAGGAAAAGGATCAAGGGAAACAGATAAAAATTTACTTTTATAAAGGATTTTATAAAATATGAAAGGATTCTATAATTATATAAAGGATTCTATATAGGATTATATAAAAGATTCTATAAAAAATTCTGCTAGACCCAGTAAGTGAATCAAGCAGTATCTCAAGGTCAATATATACAAATTGTTTCTACATGCAAGCAACAAAGAATAAGAAAATAAAAATGAAAACTTGATGTTATTTGTAATGACATTAAAAGTGATACTCAAGAATAAGTTTTTAAAAAGAAATCAAAGATCGTTTCATCTGAAAACCACACATCACTGAGTTGTTTTTTTTTTTTTTTGAAGTATTTATTTATTTGGGGGCATCAGGTCTTAGTTAAAACTCAACAGTCAAAAAACGAAGATCATAGTTTCCAGTTCCATCATGTCATGGCAACTATATGGGGAAACAAAGGAAACGGTGACAGAATTTATTTTCTTGGGCTCCAAAATCACCTTAGATGGTGACTGCAGCCACTAAATTAAAAAATGCTTGCTCCTTGGAAGAAAAGCTATGACAAACCTAGACATCACATTAAAAAGCAGAGATGTTACTTTGCCAACAAAGATTGGTATGTATAGTCAAAGCTATGGTTTTTCCAATAGTCATGTATGGATGTGAGAGTAGGACCATAAAGAAATCTGAGCGCCAAAGAATTGATGCTTTTGAACTGTGGTGCTAGAGAAGACTCTTGAGAGTCCCTTGGGCTGCAAGGAGATCAAACCAGTCAATCCTAAAGAAAATCATCCCTGAGTATTGATTGGAAGGACTGACACTGAAGCTCCAATACTTTGGCCACCTGATGTGAAGAGCGACTCCTTTGAAAAGACCCTGATGCTGGGAGGGATTGAGGGTGAGAAGAAGAAGGGTGAGGGAGCGACAGTGGGGTGAGGGTGAGATGGTTGGATGGCATCATCCACTCAAGGCACATGAGTTTGAACAAACTCCCAGAGATAGGGAGCTACAGGGAAGCCTGGCCTGTTGCAGTCCATGGAGTCACAAAGAGTCAGATAGGACTTAGGGACTAAACCACAAAAGTCAAACCATTATGTTGTATACCTAACACTCATATAGTGCTGTATATCAGTTCTATCTCAATAAACTGGAAGAAAACCTATCACATAACAAAGTAGGGAATTACAAATGACAAATTAGAAAAAACATCAAAGAATATCTGATGTCAAGATGATTCTTCCTCACCCAGAGCTGTGACTGCTGCTCCGGCCAGAAGGCCTTTTGGCTTCATGGCATCATGTTCCATTTAATGGCCACACTCAAGAGAATATTCTATTCTAAATAACCCCCTTCAGGGGCTAACAGTTCCCACCTTCTTGAAAACACTGGATGTTTGATCCCTCTAGAGCACAGGTTTTGAGTTAATGTAAGAATGCATGCGTGGAGAGGTGGGCAACAGCATGAACAGCCATAATTCTAGAAGGTTCTAACCAGCATGCAGGACAGTGGTAGAGAAAGTAGGAATGAACAGGAGAAGAACCCAGGGTAGTTGGGTGGGCAGAGCTAGTGGCCGGGGAGGTTCTAGTTTGTTTGGCCTCGGGGCATCCTTCCCCTTTACGTGGTCACGTTGAAGTAGTGCCCAGACCAGGCATCTGGCCAGCAGCTTACACTCACCACCTCCCACTGCTTCCTGGGCCATGGACCCCTGCAAAACGAGAGAACTTGGAGCCTTCCTGTAAATGTGTGAGCAGGACTGGAGTGTTCTGAACACAGAGGAAATGAGCTTCCTGAGGGAATGGGTGGAGAGTATGGGGGCTAAAATGCCACCTGTTTCTCATAAAACTAAATCAGAATTAAACACCTACAAAGCAAAAGCAGATAGTAAGAAGGTGAAGGAAAAAACATAAAGACAGACAAACTGTTAGGGGAAACACTCTGATTGAAACCGCCCACCCTGGGGAGGTACCATAGTAACCATTTGCATGAGTTGTTTTATGACAGGAGATCCTGATAAGGAATACGGAACTAATAAGCCACCACCAACTGGAAGAGTTCGGGAAAGGTCTAAAGGAGACACCGCGTGTCCGTCCACTTCCCAGAATCCCTCTCGCTAGCATCCATCTTGGCTGAGTGGTGCGTGCGCCACCAGGAAAGACTGAATTAGAATGATTGGTCAAAGACCACCCGGAAACTAATCCCATCACCATAAAACCCACCACGTGGCAGAGCAGTTCTCCTGGGTTCCCTTACCCTACTGCTCTCCACCTGGGTGCCCTTTCCTAATAAAATCTCTTGCTTTGTCAGCACATGTGTCTCCTCAGACAATTCATTTCCGAGTGTTAGACAAGAGCCCAGTTTCGGGCCCTGGAAGGGGTCCGCCTTCCTGCAACAAAACCATCAACTGAGGAAAGTGATCTAGAATTTGATAATGAAGGTGTGATTGAACCAGACCATAATGCCCCTCAAAAAACAGGAGATAAAAATGTAGAGATAACAAAGGAGATGATGGATCAGGCAAATGATTAAAAAAAAAAAAGTGGCTGCCATTGATGCCCTAAATGATGGTGAGCCATAGAATGCCAATGAGTCATTTAAAGATGCCGTCAAGCTAACCCCTTGTGTGGCCATTCTGTATGCCAAGAGAACCAGTGTCTTCATCAAATTACAGAAAGGAAATGCTGCCATCCAAGCCTGTGGAAGAGTTATTGAAATAAATCTGGATGCAGCTCAGCCATACATGTAGTGAGGGAAAGCACACAGACTTCTGGGCCATCAGAAAGAAGCTGGCAGTGATCTTGCCTCTTCCTGTAAGCTAGATTATGAAGATGCTAGTGCAATGCTGATGGAAGTTCACCCAAAGGCCCAGAAAATTGCTGATACTGGAGAAAGTATGAGCAAAAAGCCCAAAGAGTGAGAGATCAAAAAAAGAACAGAAAGGGTTAAGAAGGCTTGGGAAGAACATGAGAGAGCCCGGAGGGAGGAAGAAGCCAGGGGACAATCAGGAGCTCAGTCTGGTTCTTTTCCAGATGGCTCTCCTGGGGGAATTCCTGATAATTTTCCTGGAGGAATGCATGGAATGGGATGGGGGCATGCCTGGCATGCCATGAATGCCTGGATGAAAGAAATTTTTAGTGACCCAGAGGTCCTTGCAGCCATGCAGGACCCAGAAGTTATGGTGGCCTTCCAGGATGTAACCCTGCTGCTAAGTCGCTTCAGTCGTGTCCGACTCTGTGAGACCCCATAGACGGCAGCCCGCCAGGCTCCGCCATCCCTGGGATTCTCCAGACAAGAACACTGGAGTGGGTTGCCATTTCCTTCTCCAATGCATGAAAGTGAAAAGTAAAAGTGAAGTTGCTCAGTCGTGTCCAACCCTCAGCGACCCCATGGACTGCAGCCTACCGGGCTCCTCCGTCCATGGGATTTTCCAGGCAAGAGTACTGGAGTGGGGTGCCATTGCCTTCTCCGAGGATGTAACCCAAAACCCTGAAAATATGTCAAAATATCGGGGTAATTCAAAGGTTATGAAGCTCATCAGTAAATTGTGGGCCAAATTTGGAGGTCAAGCATAATGCCCTTCTGACACATAAAGTCCCTGCCAGAGGAAAAGCAACTTAGATCACCTAATGGATGGTGCAATAAAACAAACCAATGTACTTCTGACCTTCTCATGAAGAAAGTTGGGGTGCATTGAAGATAATCACTAGGCCCTCTGCCCCAGATGCAGCTGAAAACATTTTACAGTGGTTTGCCATTAGGGTGTTCAATTCAGATAATGTTTTCCTATTATTGTGGAATTCTATGGTGTTAATTAAATTGTTCTATATCAATTTCAAAAAAAAAATTAAAAACTTTAAGCAATTTTTAAACCTTAAATAGTTAAAACAAATTAAAAGGTGTGTTAAATCCTATATTTTTCCTTACTAGTCATTTTGTTTTTTTTCTTTGAATTAATTAGGCAACAAAGATACTTCAGTATGGAAGATTCATCATTCAAGTTAGAGTGAAATAAAGCTTTAGTAGCAGGACGAAAAGATAACATTTAAATAAAGTTTGAGTTGGACATGTAGTCACTGAGGCATTTTGATTTGTCTTCGTAATTGCTTGTTATTATTATTTTTAATGATTGGCTTCTGTAAAACTCTTGGGACCACCAGTATTGCAGTAGGACCTGGGTAGGGCTTCGAAGTACTTGGCAAGGCAGTGTGAAATGAAAATGTCTTCTGCCATGTTAACCAACAAGAAATGTCAAAGCCATCAGTGATTGATTTCTGGCCTCCAAATGTGAATGAGGGCTCCCAAAACTGTGATCCAGCAGATGCTGCCATCCCCTGCCCGGCATGGTGACCACTGAGGAACTGTGAAAATTCAAGAAGTAAGGTCAACAAGGAAACAGGGTTGGCCCCAGATATCTGAGGTGCATACGAAAGGAACTAATTCAGTGAGCCCAGGCTTATGTCTTCCCATACTGTAGAATGCTAACCTCCTTAACTTGATACCTGATCTTTGATGTTCAGACTGCCTGTTCTCTCTTTTGCAAACTTGTATACAGCCTGACTTTCCCAGCCTCTTTAGAGCTGTTTTATCAGAGCTGCTGAGATCCTGTTTCCTGGGCTCGGGGTACAAAACATCCCCCCCAAATAAAATACCTCTCTAGTTTCAGTCTGTGACTATAGATTTTAGTCTATAACAGCAACCAATCTACTACATTTTATGCCACATGTACCCTGTGCACCTGCATTTATATCTTACACAGTGGTGAAGGGCTGGTTTTTAAAATGCTGCAGTAAAATTTTATTACTTAATTGTGCTCTTGTCTGATTATCTAAAATAAATGTTTCATATTTCCACATCAGTTCAGTTCAGTAACTCAGTCGTATCCGTCTCTTTGTGACTGCATGGACTGCAGCACACCAGGCCTTCCTGTCCATCACCAACTCCATGAATTTACTTAAACTCATATCCATTCAGTTAGTGATGCCATCCAACCATTGCATCCTCTGTTTTCCCCTTCACCACCCACCTTCAATCTTTCCCAGCATTGGAGTCTTTTCCAGTGAGTTGGTTTTTTGCATCAGGTGGCCAAAGTATTGGAGCTTCAGCTTCAGCATCAGTCCTTCCAATGAATATTCAGGACTGATTTCCTTTAGGATTGACTGGTTGGATCACCTTGCAGTCCAAAGGACTCTCAAGAGTCTTCTCCAACACCCACAGTTCAAGACATCAATTCTTCGGCACTTAGCTTTCTTTATAGTCCAACTCTCACATCCATATGTGACCACTGGAAAAACCATACCTTTGACTAGAAGGACCTTTGATGGTAAAGTAATGTCTCTGCTTTTTAATATGCTGTCTAGGTTGGTCATAGCTTTTCTTCCAAGGAGCAAGAAGATTCTATTTTCATGGCTGAAGTCACCACATGCAGTGATTTTGGAGTCTCCAAATTAAAGTCTCTCACTGTTTCCATTGTTTCCCCATCTATTGTGATGAAGTGATGGGACCAAATGACATGATCTTAGTTTTCTGAATATTGAGTTTTAAGCCAACTTTTTCACTCTCCTCTTTCACTTTCAACAAGAGGCTCTTTAGTTCTTCTTCTCTTTTTGCCATAAGGGTGGTGTCATCTGCGTGTCTGCTGCTGCTGCTGCTGCTAAGTCGCTTCAGTCGTGTCTGACTCTGTGCGACCCCATGGACTGCAGCCTACCAGGCTTCTCCATCTATGGGATTCTCCAGGCAAGAACACTGGAGTGGGTTGCCATTTCCTTCTCCAATGCATGAAAGTGGAAAGTGAAAGTGAAGTCGCTCAGTCGTGTCCGACTCTTAGCGACCCCATGGACTGCAGCCTACCAGGCTCCTCCATCCATGGGATTTTCTGGGCAACAGTACTGTAGTGGGGTGCCATTGCCTTCTCCCTCTGCGTATCTGACGTTATTGATATTTCTCCTGGCGAACTTGATTCCAGCTTGTGCTTCTTCAGCCCAGTATTCTGCATGACATCGTCTACATACAAGTTGAATAAGCAGGGTGACAATATCCAGCGTTGATGTACTCCTTTCCAGTTTGGAACCAGTCTGTTGTTCCATGCCTAGTTCTAACTGTCACTTTCTGATCTGCATACAGATTTCTCAGGAGGCAGGTCAGGTGGTCTGGTATTCCCATCTCTTTCAGAATTTTCCACAGTTTGTTATGATCCACACAGTCAAAAGCTTTGGCATAGTCAATAAAGCAAAAGTGATGTTTTTCTGGAACTCTCTTGCTTTTTTGATGATCCAGTGTATGTTGGCAATTTGATCTCTGGTTCCTCTGCCTTTTCTAAATCCAGCTTGAACATCTGGAAGTTCATGGTTCACGTACTGGTGAAGCTTCGCTTGGAGAATTTTGAGCATTACTTTACTAGCCTGTGAGATAAGTTCAATTGTGTGGTATTTTGAACATTCTTTTGCATTGACCTTCTTTAGGATTAGAATGAAAACTGATCTTTTTCAGTCTTGTGGCCACTGCTGAGTCTTCCAAATTTGCTGACACATTGAGTGCACCACTTTCACAGCATTATCTTCCAGGATTTGAAAGAGCTCAACTAGAATTCCATCACCTCCACTAGCTTTGTTCGTAGTGATGCTTCCTAAGGCCCAGTTGACTTTGCCTTCCAGGATGTCTGGCTCAAGGTGAGTGATCATACCACTGTGGTTATCTAGGTCATGAAGATCTTTTTCTGTATAGTGTTTCTGTGTTTCTTGCCACCTGTTCTTAGTAGCTTCTGCTTCTGTTAGGTCCATACCATTTCTGACCTTTATTGTGCTCATCTTTGCATGTAATGTTCCCTTGGTATCTCTGATTTTCTTCAAGAGATCTCTGATCTTTCCCATTCTACTGTTTCCCTCTGTTTCTTTGCACTGATCCTTAAGGAAGGCTTTCTTATCTGTCCTTGCTATTGTTTGGAACTCTTTTTTCAAATGGGTATATCTTTCCTTTTCTCCTTTGACTTTAGCTTCTCTTCTTTTCTCAGCTTTTGGTAAGACCTCATCAGACAACCATTTTGCCTTTTTGCATTTCTTTTCCTTGAGGATGGTCTCAATCACTGCCTCCTGTACAGTGTCACAAACCTCTGTCCATAGTTCTTTAGGCAATCTATCAGATCTAATCCCTTGAATCTCTTTTGTCACTTCTACTGTATAATTGTAAGTGATTTGATTTAGGTCATACCTGAATGGTCTAGTGGTTTTCCCTACTTTCTTCATCTCCACATAGTGGGGAAAAAAAAGATGATTCCACGTCAGAAAAATGTTATGATTAAACACCATCAGATCAGATCAGATCAGTCGCTCAGTCGTGTCCGACTCTTTGCGACCCCATGAATTGCAGCACGCCAGGCCTCCCTGTCCCTCACCAAATCCCAGAGTTCACTCAGACTCACATCCATCGAGTCAGTGATGCGATCCAGCCATCTCAAATTCAAGAACAGAACAATGGAAAAATTTTCTGCACACTTCATTATACAACAGACTGAAGAAAAGTCATATGATCATTTTAACAGATGCAGCAAAATTCAGTTCAGTTTAGTTCAGTCGCTCAGTCATGTCCGACTATTTGCGACCCCATGAATCGCAGCACGCCAGCACTCCCTGTCCATCACCAACTCCCGGAGTTCACTCAGACTCACGTCCATCGAGTCAGTGATGCCATCCAGCCATCTCATCCTCTGTTGTCCCCTTTTCCTCCTGCTCCCAATCCCTCCCAGCATCAGAGTCTTTTCCAATGAGTCAACTCTTTGCATAAAGTGGCCAAAAGTACTGGAGTTTCAGCTTTAGCATCATCCCTTCCAAAGAAATCCCAGGACTGATCTCCTTCAGAATGGACTGGTTGGATCTCCTTGCAGTCCAAGGAACTCTCAAGAGTCTTCTCCAACACCACAGTTCAAAAGCATCAATTCTTCGGTGCTCAGCTTTCTTCACAGTCCCTCTCACATCCACACATGACTACTGGAAAAACCATAGCCTTGACTAGACAGACCTTTGTTGGCAAAGTAATGTCTCTGCTTTTGAATATGCTATCTAGGTTGGTCATAACTTTCCTTCCAAGGAGTAAGTGTCTTTTAATTTCATGGCTGCAATCACCATCTGCAGTGATTTTGGAGCCCCCAAAAATAAAGTCAGAAACTGTTTCCACTGTTTCCCCATCTATTTCCCATGAAGTGATGGGACTGGATGCCATAATCTTCATTTTCTGAATGTTGAGCTTTAAGCCAACTTTTTCACTCTCCTCTTTCACTTTCATCAAGAGGCTTTTTAGTTCCTTTTCACTTTCTGCCATAAGGGTGGTGTCATCTGCATATCTGAGGTTATTGATATTTCTCCCAGAAATCTTGATTCCAGCTTGTGTTTCTTCCAGTCCAGAGTTTCTCATGATGTACTCTGCATATAAGTTAAATAAGCAGGGTGACAATATACAGCCTTGACATACTCCTTTTCCTATCTGGAACCACTCTGTTGTTCCATGTCCAGTTCTAACTGTTGCTTCCTGGCCTACTTACAGATTTCTCAAGAGGCAGATCAGGTGGTCTGGTGTTCCATTCTCTTTCAGAATTTTCCACAGTTTATTGTGATTCCCCACAGTCAAAGGCTTTGGCATAGTCAATAAAGCAGAAATAGATGTTTTTCTGGAACTCTCTTGCTTTTTCCATGATCCAGCGGATGTTGGCAATTTGATCTCTGGTTCCTCTGCCTTTTCTAAAACCAGCTTGAACATCTGGAAGTTCACGGTTCACATATTGCTGAAGCCTGGCTTGGAGAATTTTGAGCATTACTTTACTAGCGTGTGAGATGAGTGCAATTGTGTGGTGGTTTGAGCATTCTTTGGCATTGCCTTTCTTTGGGATTGGAATGAAAACTGCCCTTTTCCAGTCCTGTGGCCACTGCTGAGTTTTCCAAATTTGCTGGCATATTGAGTGCAGCACTTTCACAGCATCATCTTTCAAGATTTGAAGGAGCCCAACTGGAATTCCATCATCCACTAGCTTTGTTCATAGTGATTAGGAAAACTTAATAGTTTGTAATTTTAAAATATCTTAGTAAACTAGAACTAAAGGAAAATTCCTTAAATTCATAAAGTACATCTACCAAAAACCTACATCAAACATCACAGTTAAGGATAATCTTTTCAGAAATACCTTCAAATAAGTCAATAAGACCCTACTAAACTCACTACTTGTATAAGGCAATGGCACCCCACTTCAGTACTCTTTCCTGAAAATCCCACGGATGGACGGAGGAGCCTGGTAGGCTGCAGTCCATGGGGTCGCGAAGAGTCGGACACGAGTGAACGACTTCCCTTTCACTTTTGACTTTCATGCATTGGAGAAGGACATGGCAACCCACTCCAGTGTTCTTGCCTGGAGAATCCAAGGGACGGGGGAGCCTGGTTGGCTTCTGTCTCTGGAGTCGCACAGAGTCAGACATGACTGAAGTGACTTAGCAGCAGCAAACTCACTACTATTCAACACAGTACTAGATACCATAAACAATGAACAAGACAAAAAAATGTTAAGAGTTGTAAGACTTGCAAAGAATAAAGCAAAATAGTCATTATTTTCAGATATTAATTTCAGAGACTCTAAAAATCAGGAAAAGATTTTTGTAGGATTGTTGATATAAGAGCAACAGACAAAAATCACTACTATTCATATAGTCTTAAAACATCTTAAAAATGTAGCAGTAACATAATCCTATATTTATTAGCAATGAAATCTATAGCTACTACTGATAAATCAAGCTAAAGATTTATATAATGTCATGGAGAAAATTATTTATTAAGGAACGAAAAAGAAATCTGAATAAATAGAGAAGAAAATTTTACTTATGAATTGGAAGGTTTTTGATACAGTAAAGATGTAATTTTATCACATGAATGTATAAATTACAACAGTTTTCAATACAATTTCAACAATTAATGAACTAATAAAATTTTTATTAGTTTCCTACAAGAGCTTCTAGAACTAAGACCCAAAAAAGATGTCCTTCTCATTATAGCAGACTGGAATGCAAAAGTAAAAAGTCAAGCGATACCTGGAATAACAGGCAAATTTGGCCTTGGAGTACAGAATGAAGCAGGGCAAAGGCTAATAGAGTTTTGCCAAGAGAACGCACTGGTCATAGCAAACACCCTCTTCCAACAACACAGGAGAAGACTCTATACATGGACATCACCAAATGGTCAATACCGAAATCAGATTATGTTCTTTGCAGCCAAAGATGGAGAAGCTCTATACAGTGAGCAAAAACAAGACCAGGAGCTGACTGTAGCTCAAATCATGAACTCCTTATTGCCAAATTCAGACTTAAATTGAAGAAAGTAGGGAAAGCCACTAGACCATTCAGTTATGACCTAAATCAAATCCCTTTGATTATACAGTGGAAGTGACAAATAGATCTGATAGAGTGCCTGATGAACTGTGGACTGAGGTTTGTGACACTCTACGGGAGGCACTGATCAAGACCATCCTCAAGAAAAAGAAATGCAAAAAGGCAAAACAGTTGCCTGAGGAGGCCTTACAGATAGCTGAGAAAAGAGAAGTGAAAGGCAAAGGGGAAAAGGAAAGATACACCCATTTGAATGCAGAGTTCCAAACAATAGCAAGGAGAGATAAAAAAGCCTTCCTTAATGATCAATGCAAAGAAACAGAGTAAAACAACAGAATGGGAAAGACTAGAGATCTCTTCAAGAAAATTAGAGATACCAAGGGAACATTTCATGCAAAGATGAGCACAATAACGGACAAAAATGGTCTGGACCTAGCAGAAACAGAAGATATTAAGAAGAGATGGCAAGAATACCCATAAGAACTATACAAAAAAGATCTTCATGACCCAGTTAACCACAATGGTGTGATCATTCACCTTGAGCCAAACATCCTGGAGGGAAAGTCAACTGGGCCTTAGGAAGCATCACTACAAACAAAGCTAGTGGTATTGATGGAATTCCAGCTGAGCTCTTTCAAATCCTGGAAGATGATGCTGTGAAAGTGCTGCACCCCACAAGCCAGCAAGTTTGGAAATCTCAGCAGTGGCCACAAGACTGGAAAAGATCAGTTTTCATTCCAATCCCAAAGAAGGTCAATGCCAAATAATTCAAATTACTGCACAATTGCACTTGTCCCACAGGCTAGCAAAGTAATGCTCAAAATTCTCCAAGCCTAGCTTCAACAATACATGAACCATGAACTTCCAGATGTTCAAGCTGGATTTAGAAAAGGCAGAGGAACCAGAGTCAGATTGCCAACATCCACTGGATCACCAAAAAAGCAAGAGAGTTCCAGGAAAACATATATTTCTGCTTTATTGACTATGCCAAAGCCTTTGACTGTGTGGATCACAACAAACTGGAAAATTGTAAAGAGATGGGAATATAAGACCACCTGACCTGCCTCCTGAGATATCTGTATGCAGGTCAAGAAGCAACATTTAGAATTGGACATGTAACAACACACTGGTTCCAAATTGGGAAAGGAGTACATCAAGGCTGTATATTGTCATCCTGCTTATTTAACTTATATGCAGACTACATCATGTAAAATGCCAGGCTGAATGAAGCACAGGCTGGAATCAAGATTGCCTGGAGAAATATGAGTAACCTCAGATATGCAGATGACACCACCCTTATGGCAAAAAGCAAAGAACTAAAGAGCCTCTTAATGAAATTGAAAGATGAGAGTGTAAAAGTTGGCTTAAAACTCAACATCCAGAAAACTAAGATCATGGCATCCGGTCACATCACTTCATGGCAAATAGAAGGATAAACATTGGAAACGGTGAGAGACTTTATTTTTTTGGGCTCCGAAATCAATGCATATGGTGACTTCAGCCATGAAATTAGAAGATGTGTGCTCCTTGAATGAAATGCTATGACCAACCTAGACAGCATATTAAAAAGCAGAGACATTACTTTGACAAAAAGCCCCATCTATCAAACCATTCAATATCACAGTAATCCAAATCTATGCCCCAACCAGTAACGCTGAAGAAGCTGAAGTTGAACGATTCTATGAAGACCTACAAGACCTTTTAGAACCACATCCAAAAAAGATGTCCTTTTCATTATAGGGGACTGGAATGCAAAAGTAGGAAGTCAAGAAACACCTGGAGTAACAGGCAAATTTGGCCTTGGAATACGGAATGAAGCAGGGCAAAGACTAATAGAGTTTTGCCAAGAAAATGCACTGATCATAGCAAATACCGTCTTCCAACAACACAAGAGAAGACTCTATACATGGACATCACCAGATGGTCAACACCAAAATCAGAATGATTATATTCTTTGCAGCCAAAGATGGAGAAGCTCTATACAGTCAACAAAAACAAGACCAGGAGCTGACTGTGGCTCAGATCATGAACTCCTTATTGCCAAATTCAGACTTAAATTGAAGAAAGTAGGGCAAACCACTAGACCATTCAGGTATGACCTAAATCAAATCCCTTATGATTATACAGTGGAAGTGAGAAATAGATTTAAGGGCCTAGATCTGATAGATAGAGTGCCTGATGAACTATGGACTGAGTTTCGTGACATTGTACAGGAGACAGGGATCAAGACCATCCCCATGGAAAAGAAATGCAAAAAAGCAAAATGGCTGTCTGGGGAGGCTTTACAAATAGCTGTGAAAAGAAGAGAAAAGCAAAGGAGAAAAGGAAAGATATAAGCATCTGAATGCAGAGTTCCAAAGAATAGCAAGGAGAGATAAGAAAGCCTTCTTCAGCGATCAATGCAAAGAAATAGAGGAAAACAACGGAAGGGGAAAGACTAGAGATCTCTTCAACAAAATTATAGATACCAAGGGAAAATGTCATGCAAAGATGGGCTCGATAAAGGACAGAAATGGTACGGACCTAACAGAAGCAGAAGATATTAAGAAGAGGTGGCAAGAATACACAGAAGAACTGTACAAAAAAGATCTTCACGACCCAGATAATCACGATGGTGTGATCACGCACCTAGAGCCAGACATCCTGGAATGTGAAGTCAAGTGGGCCTTAGAAAGCATCACTATGAACAAAGCTAGTGGAGGTGATGGCATTCCAGTTGAACTATTTCAAATCCTGAAAGATGATGCTGTGAAAGTGCTTCACTCAATATGCCTGAAAATTTGGAAAACTCAGCAGTGGCCACAGGACTGGAAAAGGTCAGTTTTCATTCCAATCCCAAAGAAAGGCAATGCCAAAGAATGCTCAAACTATTGCACAATGCTCTCATCACACATGCTAGTAAATTAATGGTCAAAATTCACCAAGCCAGGCTTCAGCAATACATGAACCGTGAACTTCCTGATGTTCAAGCTGGTTTTAGAAAAGGCAGAGAAACCAGAGATCAAATTGCCAACATCCGCTGGATCATGGAAAAAGCAAGAGAGTTCCAGAAAAACATCTATTTCTGTTTTATTGACTATGCCAAAGCCTTTGACTGTGGGGAATCACAATAAACTGTGGAAAATTCTGAAAGAGAATGGAACACCAGACCACCTGATCTGCCTCTTGAGAAATCTGTAAGTAGGCCAGGAAGCAACAGTTAGAACTGGACATGGAACAACAGAGTGGTTCCAGATAGGAAAAGGAGTATGTCAAGGCTGTATATTGTCACCCTGCTTATTTAACTTATATGCAGAGTACATCATGAGAAACTCTGGACTGGAAGAAACACAAGCTGGAATCAAGATTTCTGGGAGAAATATCAATAACCTCAGATATGCAGATGACACCACCCTTATGGCAGAAAGTGAAAAGGAACTAAAAAGCCTCTTGATGAAAGTGAAAGAGGAGAGTGAAAAAGTTGGCTTAAAGCTCAACATTCAGAAAATGAAGATTATGGCATCCAGTCCCATCACTTCATGGGAAATAGATGGGGAAACAGTGGAAACAGTTTCTGACTTTATTTTTGGGGGCTCCAAAATCACTGCAGATGGTGATTGCAGCCATGAAATTAAAAGACACTTACTCCTTGGAAGGAAAGTTATGACCAACCTAGATAGCATATTCAAAAGCAGAGACATTACTTTGCCAACAAAGGTCTGTCTAGTCAAGGGTATGGTTTCTCCAGTGGTCATGTATGGATGTGAGAGTTGGACTGTGAAGAAAGCTGAGCGCTGAAGAATTGATGCTTTTGAACTGTGGTGTTGGAGAAGACTCTTGAGAGTCCCTTGGACTGCAAGGAGATCCAACCAGTCCATTCTGAAGGAGATCAGCCCTGGGATTTCTTTGGAAGGAATGATGTTAAAGCTGAAACTCCAATACTTTGGCCACCTCATGTGATGAGTTGACTCATTGGAAAAGACTCTGATGCTGGGAGGGATTGGGGGCAGGAGAAGAAGGGGACGCCAGAGGATGAGATGGCTGGATGGCATCACTGACTCGATGGACGTGAGTCTGAATGAACTCCGGGAGTTGGTGATGGACAGGGAGTCCTGGTGTGCTGTGATTCATGAGGTCGCAAATAGTCGGACATGACTGAGGGACTGAACTGAACTGATCAAAGGTATGGTTTTTCCAGTTGTCAAGTATGGATGTGAGAGTTGGACTATAAAGAAAGCCAAATGCTGAAGAATTGATGTCTTGAACTGTGATATTGGAGAAGACTCTTGAGAGTCCTTTGGACTGTAAGGTGATCCAACCAGTGAATCCTAAAGGATATCTCCTGAATATTCATTGGAAGGACTGATGCTGAAGCTGAAGCTCCAATACTTTGAGCACCTGATGCATAGAACTATCTCATTTGAAAAGACCCTGATGCTGGGAAAGATTGAAGGCAGGAAGAGAAGGGGACACCCAAGGATGAGATGGTTGGATGGCATCACCGATTCAACTGACTTGAGTTTAAGCAAGCTCTGGGAGTTGGTGATGGACAGGGAGGCCTGGCATGTTGCACTCCATTGGGTCGCAAAGAGGTGGACATGGCGACTGAACTGAATACAATTTTTAAGAGTCCTATGAATTAAAAGTGGCACAAGTATAAAAGCTTGGAGAACAGACAACAAAGTAATGGCAGTGGTTCCTCTGAGTAGACAGAAAGTGAAGGAAGTTGCAAAGGATACAAGAGATTAAATCTCAGTCAAGTTTTATTTTTCATAATAACAGTATCTGAAGGACACAGTGTGAACATTGACAATTCTGGCTTCAGAACTCAGGACTGTTTTAGTGATATCTTGACTTTTCTCTATTGTTTAAACTTTTCAAATAAAAAGAGATAATAGTGGCTTGTTTTTTTTTTTTTGACAGGGTCTCTTTTGAAGATGGGCTTCCCTGGTTGCTCAGCAGTAAACAATCTGCCTGCATTGCAGGAGATGCAGGTTTGATCCCTAGGTCAGGAAGAACCCCTATAGAAAGAGATGGTGACCCACTCCAGAATTCTTGCCTGGGAAATCCCATGGATAGAGGAGCCTTGCAGGCTACAGTTTGTAGGGTTGCAGAGTCAGACACAACTTAAAGACTAAAAAACAACAACCCTGAAAGTGAGCAGACAATAATGAGATGATTTTTCATTTTAATTCATTTCGTCTAAAATACTTAAGGTTTCCACATAGGTGAGTTACAAACAGGTTAAATTCTATTTGGTTATAAAAATAAAAGAAAATGAATCCTCTGAAAAAGGAAGTTTACAGCAATTGATTATTAACACTAACTTTTACTATAAAAACTGGCACCACTGGAAAACAGGAAAAGGGCACCATTTACTCAGTAATATAATTTGTTTCCACAAGGCTAACAATGTCTAAGATCCTAGAAATTAACTCAGTTTAGAGATTGATTTAGACTACTAGAAGTTACAGATAATAAAAGCACTGCTTTTGACCTAAAGTAGTTATTAAAAAGTTTTCAAGCTTGTACCAGCTACAAAGCATTCTCTGATATTTTGGCCTCGTATTAGTCACTAGATTAGTATCCTAAGTAATCATTTCAGCTTAAATCTTTTTGAACATTGTTCTCTAGATGTAGAGCTGTTTCAACTTCTGCTTGTTTGTGTTTGTTGAACATCACACTGTCTATACTGACTTGTATGGTTACTGGTTCTAATCACATTCTAAAACTTTACAGTGTGTTTCTATTACTAAGAATCATTTTATTCTGATTGTTATCAAAATATTAGCACTTATTTTTTTTCAGAACAAGAGCTATATACAAGTGAGTGAGCTTCATGAAGCTAATGGAAAGAATTTTTAATCTTTTCAATTTGCATTAATGCTTAATGCAAATTAATGCTAATTAGTACTGAGAATGTTTAAAAAAATCCAAAGACTTGTGAAGGAGAATCTCTTTGACAGAGAAGGGAGGATTTCTGTAGAATCTGATATCCAACCTTGGCATAAAGTTTATCTGGGCTGGAGAGAGCCAGCTTGTTTCTCAAGCTCTTGATATTCTGCCTCAGTATGATTTCTATTTGATTCAAGAGAACCTGGAGAATTTTCTTATAGAGGAAGATAGAACACGGAATTTGCAAATTAGTATTTCCACTCTCACTTTAGTAGCACAATGATTTATTTTAGGTAAAGAGTTAATACTCATTTGATCTTGCATCTCTTTAAAGGATATGAGTGAATTAAATCAGGAAGAAAATTATATTTCTAAAGTAAAATTATATTCCTTAATTTATTTCAAAGATTATTCTTCCACCTGGTGATTTCAGTATAAGGAAGGTTATTCAGGGGAAAGCTTGAATTGAAGTTGCTTAATCCATCCTCGAGAATGTTACCATAGACAACATATAATAGGAAGTGCCTGTTTGATTCGTCAGTTGGCCAGACTCTAAGTAATAAAAAGAGGAATGACTGGGTGCGTGACAGAGCATCCCTATGTACACTTCAGAAGAATTTATCTTATGTCACGAGGCATGGGTAGTATATTTGTATGCTCCTGAGATTGTATGGTTCTAATCAAAGTTAAAGAGGAATTGAAATCCCTGATCTAGACACATGGTTGGAGCTATCTCATATCTAATGTTGGGGCTTAAGAAAAGGCTTAAGCAATTGCATGCATGATTAAAGATTAAAGGAATTAGGATTATTTGGTTTGGAAGAAAGCACGATAGGGAAGTGTCTGACTATGAGTCTTTAAACATGACATTATTATTTTAGAGGACATTGACCAGCTGTTTTTCAGCCCCAGTATGTCTTAGATGTAAGAAAATATTTAAAATAGTAACACAATAAATATAGGCTAGATCATAAACTCTAGAATAAAGATATTAAGGGTTAGAAGAGACTGTATATGTGGCTATTATAAATATTTAATACTTATGGGAGCTCTTTCATATGGCTTCAGCCATATGAATCCCATAACATACAGATTTCACTAACATTCTTGGTAATATATTCATGGCATTCAGTTCGATGAAAGAAAAGTAGCTATTGACATGACTACTTAAATTACAAGGTAATGAGTTTTTTTAAATCACTGTAAAGCAAAAAAAAAAAAAGTTGTTGAAGTAGCTCTCTTTCTTTTAAATCATTGATGTCTTCTCCAAATTAAGCTAAAGATGGAATCTTTGTGATATCCACTCTGATTCTTTGATTCCATCCATGGTCATAATAAGAAAGGCATTCAACAGAGTGAAGGAAAATTGCATTTCCTGAAGTTTCCACATTTCTACATTTTTCTTAGTGACAGTTACAAGCTGAAATAACTATGAGTTAACTGGATATGGAACAACAGACTAGTTCCAAATAGGAAAAGGAGTACGTCAAGGATCTATATTGTCACTGTACTTATTTAACTTATATGCAGAATACATCATGAGGAATGCTGGACCGGATGAAGCACAAGCTGGAATCAAGATTTCCGGGAGAAATATCAATAACCTCAGATATGCAGATAACACCACCCTTACCGCAGAAAGTGAAGAAGAACTAAAGAGCCCCTTGATGAAAGTGAAAGAGGAGAGTGAAAAAGTTGGCTTAAAGCTCAACATTCAGAAAACTAAGATCATGGCATCTGGTCCCATCACTTCATGGCAAATTGATGGGGAAACAGTGGAAACAGTGTCAGACTTTATTTTTGGGGGCTCCAAAATCACTGCAGATGGTGATTGCAGCCATGAAATTAAAAGACACTTACTCCTTGGAAGGAAAGTGATGACCAACCTGGACAGCATATTAAAAAACAGAGACATTACTTTGTTAACAAAGGTCTGTCTAGTCAAGGCTATGGTTTTTCCAGTGGCCATGTATGTATGTGAGAGTTGGACTATAAAGAAAGCTGAGTGCTGAAGAATGGATGCTTTTGAACTGTGGTGTTGGAGAAGACTCTCGAGAGTCCCTTGGACTGCAAGGAGATCCAGCCAGCCCATCCTAAAGGAGATCAGTCCTGACTGGTTTATTGGAAGGACTGATGTTGAAGCTGAAACTTCAATCCTTTGGCCACATGATGCGAAGAGCTGACTCATTTGAAAAGACCCTGATGCTGGGAAAGATTGAGGGCAGGAGGAGAAGGGTACGGCAGAGGATGAGATGGTTGGATGACATCACCAACTCAATGGACATGGGTTTGGGTAGACCCTGGCAGTTTGTGATAGAAAGGGAGGCCTGGCGTGCTGTGGTTCATGTAATCACAAAGAGTTGGACACGACTGAGCACCTGAACTGAACTGAATGAATTCTATGTGGGTGACTGTTCTTTCCTCCATTATCAGGATGAGACTGGGCTAAGTTGAGTCATAGACAAGACAAACTAGAAGACAGTGGTACTGGCACATCAACAACATTCTAGCATAGGGACAGAAATAAAGTTGATCAAGCAAATAAGTTGTGCCACCATTCTAAAACTCATAATAGGCATAAAACAGACATAAGGATGGAGTGTCTCTGCCACTAACTAAAATATCTTTGCCTGTCTTAATGTTATGAAGATTATCTTCTGGTTTCTTTGAGAAGTTTACAAAGCTTCTGCAATTATATCTATAATTCAAACTATAATCATGTGAAATAAAGATTAAAGTTCATCGTTTTCCATTTTGGTATCCAATTGGTCCAACAGAGTTTTCTGAGACAACTCTTCTTTCCTCATTAATTTCTTTAGCACTTTGGTTGAAAGTAATTGAGTACATGTGTATGAATCTGTTTTGAATGTTCTATTCTGTTCCATTGATTTATGTCCCTAATTTTATACCAATACCACTTTGTCATGGACACTGTAGCGTCACAGTTTTGAAATAGTTCTGACTATGAAAGTTTCTTTCATTATGTTATAAATTTAGAAATGACATTTTAATTTCTAAAAAATCTCTTGGGATTTGACTGGGATTGCACTGAATCTGTATATCTGTGGTGAATTCTCACAATATTATTGAATCTTCCAATCCACAAACATGCTATATTCCCTTTTTAAATTTATGTATTCTTTAAATTTCAACAAGATTTTGCAGTTTTCAAAGTACAGGATTTGTACATACATTATGAAAAATTTCCATTTATTTTGTATTTCAAATTACTATAAATGGTATTTTAATTGCAATTTCCTTATCTTTTTGTTGCTGTTTGTGTTAGTTGCTCAGTCATGTCCGACTCTATGTAACCCCATAGACTATAGGCTGGCGAAACTCCTCTGTCCGTGGAATTATTCAGGCAAGAATACTGGAGTGGGTTGTCATTTCCTTCCCCTTTTGTTGCTAGTATATAGGAATAATATTGATTTTGCTAGTATAACCAAGTTCTGTAACCTTGCTAATCTCAACACTTAGTTTTAACACTTTTTAAAGGGGATTTCATTCATATGTAAATAGTTAAGTTATTTATGAAAAAACACAGTTTTATTTCTTTCCAAACTCCACAGCCTTTCTTCATTTTTCTTGCTTTGCTGCACTGGTAGAACCTCCAGTACAAGTTGAAGGGTAATGGTATAAAGGGATATTTTTGCCTTTTTTCCAACCTAACTTTAGGGAGAAAATATTCAGTCTTTCACCATTAAGTATGTAAGTGTGATGTTATCTTTAGTTTTTCTTTTAATAAATGCTCTTTATCAGTCAAAAACTATTTTATTCTTAACTTGCTAAGTTTTTATAAATGGCTATTAAATTTTTAAGATTTTATTGTGGTAAGAAACACATGAAACTTATCATCTTAACCTTTTTAAGTGTACAGCTCTGTTCAGTTCAGTTGCTTAAATGTCTCCAACTTGTTGCGACCCCATGGACTGCAACACGCCAGGCCTCCCAGTCCATCACCAACTGCCAGAGTTGAGTCGGTTATGCCATCCAACCATCTCATCCTCTGTTGTCCCTTTCTCCTCCTGCCTTCAATCTTTCCCAGCATCAGGGTCTTTTCAAATGAGTCAGCTCTTCGCACCATGTGGCCAAAGGATTGGAGTTTCAGTTTCAACATCAGTCCTTCCAATGAACCAGTCAGGACTGATCTCCTTTAGGATGGACTGGTTGGATCTCCTTGCAGTCCAAGGGACTCTCAAGAGTCTTCTCCAGTACCACAGTTCAAAAGCATCAATTCTTCGGTGCTCAGCTTTCTTTATAGTCCAACTCTCACATCCATACATGACCAATGGAAAAACCATAGCCTTGACTAGACGGACCTTTGATGGAAAAGTAATGTCTTTGCTTTTGAATATGCTATCTAGGTTGGTCATCACTTTCCTTCCAAGGAGTAAGCGTCTTTAAATTTCATGGCTGCAATCACCATCTGCAGTGATTTTGGAGCCCCCCAAAATAAAGTCAGCCACTGTTTCCAGTGTTTCCCCATCGATTTGCCATAAAGTGATGGGACTGGATACCATGATCTTAGTTTTCTGAATGTTGAGCTCTAAGCCAACTTTTTCACTCTCCTCTTTCACTTTCATCAAGAGGCTCTTTAGTTCTTCTTCACTTTCTGCCGTAAGGGTGGTGTTATCTGCATATCTGAGGTTATTGCTATTTCTCCCAGAAATCTTGATTCCAGCTTGTGCTTCTTCCAGCCCAGTGTTCCTCATGATGTACTCTGCATAGAAGTTAAATAAGCATGGTGACAATATACAACCTCGACATACTCCTTTTCCTATTTGGAACTAGTCTATTGTTTCATGTCCAGTTCGAAATGTTGTTTCCTGACCTGCATACAGGTTTCTCAAGAGGCAGGTCAAGGGGTCTGGTATTCCATTCTCTTTCAGAATTTTCCAGAGTTTATTGTGATCCACACAGTCAAAGGCTTTGGCATAGTCAATAAAGCAGAAATAGATGTTTTTCTGGAACTCTCTTGCTTTTTTGATGATCCAGCAGATGTTGGCACTTTGGTCTCTGGTTCCTCTGCCTTTTCTAAAACCAGCTTGAACATCTGGACATTCACGGTTCACGTATTGTTGAAGCCTGGGTTGGAGAATTTTGAGCATTACTTTACTAGCATGTGAGATGAGTGCAGTTGTGCAGTAGTTTGAGTATTCATTGGCATTGCCTTTCTTTGGGATTGAAAAGAAAACTGACCTTTTCCAGTCCTGTGGCCACTGCTGAGTTTTCCAAATTTGCTGCAATATTGAGTGCAGCACTTTCACAACATCATCTTCCAGGATTTGAAAGAGCTTTTGCCTGGAAAATCCCATGGACGGAGAAGCCTGGTAGGCTGCAGTCCATGGGGTCGCTAAGAGTCGGACATGACTGAGCGACTTCACTTTCACTTTTCACTTTCATGCATCGGAGAAGGAAATGGCAACCCGCTCCAGTGTTCTTGCTTGGAGAATCCCAGGGACGGTGGAGCCAGTTGGGCTGCCATCTATGGGTTCACAAGAGTTGGACACGACTGAAGCGACTTAGCAGCAGCAACAGCAAGTGAAATTCCATCACCTCCACTAGCTTTGTTCGTACTGATGCTTCCTAAGGCCCACTTGACTTCACATTCCAGAATGTCTGGCTCTAGGTCAGTGATCACACCATCGAGATTATCTGGGTTGTGAAGATCTTTTTTGTACTGTTGTTCTGTGTATTCTTGCCACCTCTTCTTAATATCGTCTGCTTCTGTTAGGTCTATACCATTTCTGTCCTTTATTGAGCCCATCTTTGCATGAAATGTCCCCTTGGTATCTCTAATTTTCTTGAAGAGATCCCTAGTCTTTCCCATTCTGTTGTTTTCCTCTATTTCTTTGCATCAATCACTGAGGAAGGCTTTCTTATCTCTCCTTGCTATTCTTTGGAACTCTGCATTCAAATAGGTATATCTTTCCTTTTCTCCTTTGCTTTTCACTTCTCTTCTTTTCACAGCTATTTGTAGGCCTCCTCAGACAGCCATTTTGCTTTTTTGCATTTCTTTTTCTTGGGGATGGTCTTGATCCTTGTCTCCTGTACAATGTCATGAACCTCAGTCCATAGTTCATTAGGCACTCTATCGCTCCTTAAATCTATTTCTCACTTCCACTGTATAATCGTTAGGGATTTGATTTAGGTCATACCTGAATGGTCTAGTGGTTTTCCCTACTTTCTTCAATTTAAATCTAAATTTGGCTATAAGGAGTTCATGATCTGAGCCACAATCAGCTCCCAGTCTTGTTTTTGCTGACTGTATAGAGCTTCTCCATCTTTGGCTGCGAAGAATATAATCAATCTGATTTCGGTGTTGGCCATCTGGTGATGTCCACGTGTAGAGTCTTTTCTTGTGTTGTTGGAAGAGGGTATTTGCTATGACCAGTGCGTTCTCTTAGCAAAACTCTATTAGCCTTTGCCCTGCTTCATTCCGTACTCCAAGGCCAAATTTGCCTGTTACTCCAAGTGTTTCTTGACTTCCTACTTTTGCATTCCAGTTCCCTATAATGAAAAAGACATCTTTTTTGGGTGTTAATTCTAGAAAATCTTGTAGGTCTTCATAGAACCATTCAACTTCAGCTTCTTCAGCATTACTGGTCAGGGCGTAGACTTGGATTACCGTGATATTGAATGGTTTGCCTTGGAGATGAACAGAGATCATTCTGTCATTTTTGAGACTGCATCCAAGTATTGCATTTTGGACTCTTTTGTTGACTCTGATGGCTACTCCATTTCTTCTAAGGGATTCTTGCCCACAGTAGTAGATATAATGGTCATCTGAGTTAAATTCACCTATTCTAGTCCATTTTAGTTCACTGATTCCTAAAATGTCAACGTTCACTCTTGTCATCTCCTGTTTGATCACTTCCAGTTTGCCTTGATTCATGGACCTAACATTCCAGGTTCCTATGCAATATTGCTCTTTACAACATCAGACCTTGCTTTCATCACCAGTCACATCCACAGCTGGGTGTTGTTTTTGCTTTGGCTCCATCTCTTCATTCTTCCTGGAGTTATTTCTCCACTGATCTCCAGTAGCATATTGGGCACCTTCCGACCTGGGGAGTTCATCTTTCAGTGTCCTATCTTTTTGCCTTTTCATACTGTTCATGGGGTTCTCAAGGCAGGAATACTGAAGTGGTTTGCCATTCCCTTCTCCAGTGGACCACATTTGGTGAGAACTCTCCACCGTTACCTGTCTGTCTTGGGTGGCCCTACACGGCATGGCTCATAGTTTCATTGAGTTAGACAAGGCTGTGGTCCATGTGATTAGATTGGTTAGTTTTCTGTGATTGTGGTTTTCAGTCTGTCTGCAATGGCACCCCACTCCAGTGCTCCTGCCTCGAAAATCCCATGGATGGAGGAGCCTGGTAGGCTGCAGTCCATGGGGTCGCTGAGGGTCGGACACGACTGAGCAACTTCACTTTCACTTTTCACTTTCATGCATTGGAGAAGGAAATGGCAACCCACCCCAGTGTTCTTGCCTGGAGAATCCCAGGGACGGGGGAGCCTGGTGGGCTGCTGTCTGTGGGGTCACACAGAGTCAGACATGACTGAAGTGACTTAGCAGCAGCAGCAGCCCTCTGATGGAGAAGACTAAGAGGCTTATGTATGCTTCCTGATGGGACAGACTGACCTAGGGGTATACTGGGTCTTGTTTTGATGGTGGGGCCATGCTCAGTAAACCTTTTTAATCCAATTTTCTATTGATGGGTGGAGCTGTGTTCCCTTCCTGCTATTTACAGGTCTGTGTTGTTAAGTATATTTAAATTGTTGTAAAAAAGATGTCCTAGTGGCTCAGAGATAAATAATCCACCTGCAATGCTAGAGGATGTCTGCAGTTTAGTAGACAGGGCCGGAAGCTCCCCTGGAGAAGGAAATGGTAGTTGACTCTAGTATCCTTGCCTGGGAAATCCCATAGACAGAAAAGCCTGGCAGTCTACAGGTCATGGGGTCACAAGAGCTGGACACGTCTTAGTGACTAAACCACTACCACCACCACTGAAAGAGATGTCCAAAAACTTTTCATCTTGTGGAACTGAAACTCTATACCCATTAAACAGTAACTGCCCGTTTCCTTCTCCTTCCAAGCCTAGTAACCTACATTCTACTTTCTATTTTATGAATATGAAAATATGAATATGAAAATAGAAATACCTTTATGGGATCTCCATATAAGTGGAATCATACAATATTTGTCCTTTTGTAACTGGCTTATTTCACTTAGCATAGTGTCCTTAAGGTACATCCAAATTTAGCATGTTTGGAGGAGGAAATGCCAACCCATTCCAATATTCTTGCCTGGAGAATCCCACAGACAGAGGAGGCTGGCAGGTTACAATCCATGGGATCACAAGAATTGGACATGACTTAGCAACTAAACTACCATTACCAAATATAGCATGTTACAGGCTACAAAGAATTAAATAGCTTCATGGTATTTCTTTCTATGTAAACACCATGTTTGGTCCATTCATCTTCAGTGGACATTTGGACTGTTGCTACCTTCAGACTCTTGTGAATAATACTGTTGTGAAATGGGTTTACAAGTATCTTTTGAAAACACTGCTTTCAGTTATTTTTGATACATACCCAGAAGTAAGACTGCTAGATCATATGAAGGTTCTATTTTTAATTTTTTGAGGAACCTCCATACTATTCTCAGTAGCATTTGCACAAGTTTACAATCCTGTCTACAGTTCAGAAAGGTTCCAACTTCTCCACATCCCTGCTGAAACTTGTTATTTTCTTTATACACAAACACACACACACACACACACACTATCCTAATGGGTGTAAGGTAGTAGCTCATGGTGGTTTTGATTTGTATTTCTTTGATGGTTCGTGGTGTTGGGTGTCTTTTCACATCCTTACAAGCTATTTGTATATCCTTTTTGGAGAAATGTCAAGTCTGCCTTCTCATTGGTTTTCAGCAATTTGATTATGATTTCTTCTGTGTGTTTCTTCAGTATACGTGTGTGTGCTTGTGCAAAACCCTGCTTGATATTGTCACATGTGTAACTGATACTCTGTTCCTTTTTTCCACAGGCACATTTCTTGCTTCATTTTGAAGAGATTATATTTTTATTGACTTTAAGTTTACTCATCATTTTTTCTTCAGTGTTGAACCTTCTGATACCAGTCAGTGGAAGTTGCATTTCTAACACTGTATTTGTTCATATATTTTTCATCTGTAGATATTCCATGGTTTTCTTTCCCACAATCTATTTTTCTCCTCATTATGCTCATGTTGCTTTTTTAAGTATCTAAATACCACATAGTAGCTTTTCAACCTCTTCTTTTAGTCTCCCTAGCCTTGATATATTTTTTTTTAATTTTCTGATTCTTATCCCTGGCAGTTCAATTCAGTTCAGTTCAGTTGCTCAGTCATGTCGATTCTTTGCGACCCCATGAATTGCAGCACGCCAGGCCTCCCTGTCCATCACCAACTCCCAGAGTTCACTCAGACTCACATCCATCAAGTCAGTGATGCCATCGAGCCATCTCATCCTCTGGCGTCCCCTTCTCCTCCTGCCCCCAATCCCTCCCAGCATCAAAGTCTTTTCCAGTGAGTCAACTCTTCGCATGAGGTGGCCAAAGTACTGGAGTTTCAGCTTTAGCATCATTCCTTCCAAAGAAATCCCAGGGCTGATCTCCTTCAGAATGGACTGGTTGGATCTCCTTGCAGTCCAAGGGACTCTCAAGAGTCTTCTCCAACACCACAGTTCAAAAGCATCAATTCTTCAGTGCTCAGCTTTCTTCACAGTCCAACTCTCACATCCATACATGACCACAGGAAATACCATAGCCTTGACTAGACGAACCTTTGGGTCACAATTACCTGCTTATTGGCAAGTCTACTAAGTTTTCACTGAATGTTAGGCTGAATGGATATTTTGTGTTCAAACATGTATATTTTGATGTCTTTCTTGAAGAGCGTCGCTCTTTGTTCTGACAGGCAGTTAAATTGTTGATAAGCTGGACCATGTAGATCTACTTTTAAGGTTTTCTAGGGCAAGTCTACAGTTGTACTCCAGTCCTTGTAGCTAGTGCAGCTCTAATTTCAAAGTATCATATCTCTGGGGTCTTTACTGAAGACCTGGCTTATTTCCAAGGGCTCTTCATTTTGATGTCAGAGGTCATTTCCTCTTGTAGAAGCTGTGGGGATTAATTTATAATTCCCAATTGTTCTTTTGCCTGAGTTTGTGGAGTTTCACTATAATCACATCCAGCTTAAAACTCAAAAAAGACTCGAGGGAACTATATGCATATTTTTGAATCTCTTATTATGCATATCTTTCTCCTTTACGAAATTCTGTTCTTTAATTTCCAACATCTCAGTCTTTCTGAACTGTAATTTACATCTTCTCAATTCAGCGAGGCCAATTATTTCTTCTTGTGCTCATATTCCCTGTATCTATGGTTGGGAAATTGCCTCTAGGTAGAAATTTGGAGCAATTGTAGGGCACACTTTGGTTGTTTTCCCTCTTTCAGTCATCACATTCTGTGCAGCTTACTGCTCAAAGTTTGAAAGCAATTGCTTCATGTATTTTGTCAGTTTCTAATTGTTTATAGCATGAAGCTATATCCAATATTTGTCATTCTGTCATAACTCATAAAAGAAATTAGTAACTGATTTTACATTTTAAAATTAGAGAAATATTTCAACTATACAAAATATTATAGGAAGATATGTCCATTTAAACCAGATTAAAAACAATTTTGCTATAGTGATTCAGATCATTTAATATGAAAGGAAAAAATGCTATAAATGTACTTACAGCTTTCATGTACATCAAGTCTACTTATCTTTCTCCTGTATTAGAGGCAAACATTGATGTATGTTTCCCAATTATAGTTTTATACTTGTTATAAATCTGTCCATACATAGTATGTAACATGGTTTTTTTCATATTTCATCTCAATAGCAGCTTCTCTCTATTAAACATTAAAGAACCTTTTCTGCCCATGTACAGCACATTCTCCAGGACAATGACATGAAAGGAATGCCCATATAGACTACTGCCTCCTCCCTATGGAGTCTTTGCCTCTTTGGTACCTTAGTCCCACAGATTTCCACATTAGCAGAGCCAAACTCCTATGTCTTCCTCTTCAGCTCATTGAGTGGTGTCTCCACTTAGGCATTACCAACTTCTGCTGCAATCATTGATGTTTTTCCTACCAAGAAAGGTGGGCTGATGTAAATCTCAAAACTTATATTCCCTTTTTCCTCAAGGATCACAGTTATACTGCCTTTTGGTCATACCAGAAACAACTGAAATGTTTTTTCATCCAGTGTGATACTTGCTTACAATAAGAGGGTAAGTCTGAAACCGAATCATGATTTGCATAATTATAGGAGAAGTTTCCAAAAAGACGCTTAAAAAGTATTTTTATTACAGTGGTATAACTGAGATAAGTGATTCTATTATGTAATAATATACCACATTTTTAGAACTTCTTTTAATCTAAAGTTTAACTGCTGAAAATAAAATTCATGTACATCACTCTCTCATCCCAAGCTTCCTTTCTTTTGGTTAAATTAACCAGTTACTCTCAGAGCTTCTCTGTGCCACTTGAGATGACATTATTTCTCTGTCCACAAGCTATCTCCATGTCAAACATCCTTATCGTTAGTTTCATTGCTTAGCTTCTGTGTCTCTTGCTATACCTCTTTTGATAATATACAGAACTCCTGTCACATCACTTCCATCCTATCAATGGAGTCATCGATTACCTTTTTAACTTCCAAAGCCAATGAACACTGTTCAGTTCCTACTTTGCCTTATGATTTACTACTTGACACTCTTCTTGAAACATACTCTACCTTTAGCCTCTACTGATAACTTTTCTTCTTACCTTACTAACAACTCACTGTCCTTCGATGTTCTTTTTTGTCTACTCATTCCTTGAATATTGAGATTTGTGGATTCTCTCACTTCATTCCACATACTCTCCTTGAACAGTCACTTCCACTCTAGTATTTGTAAGGGTGAAAATTAAGCTAATGTAATAAAGAGACCTGCAAAGTCCAGTCACTTAAAGAAAAAAGAAATCTTTTTCAATGTCATGTAATAGTCTAAGGTAAATACTTTGGTGGTGGGAAGCTTTGCTCCAGGGACCCAGGTTTCTTCCCAGTCATTGCCTCCCCATTTCATAGGGCACTGCTGTGGTTTCCATGGTCAGGGCTGGGTTGTTCCAGGCTTCAGTTGTTCACCCACTGGAAGGAATTAAAAATACAGAGATGACATTCTAGCTGCCCCAGTTTGGGGAACTACCATCACCATATTCTTAACTACCATTTGCACATCTACCATTTTCCCATTAGGTGCATTTTTCCACACATCACCCAGGATGGTCTTTTAAAAACACACACCTACTCATGTCACTTAAAAGAAAACCAATGGTTAAAAAGATAAAATTCCAACTCCCTGACTTGTCTTATAAATATCTCTACATTCTCTCCTTGATGCTCAGCTACATCCAGAATTATTCTTTTTTTTTTTTTTTGAACTGTGTAGTCTAATAGTAGGTGGCTTCCTTTGTGGCTCAGTTGGCAAAGAATCCGCCTGCAATGCAGGAGATCTGGGTTCGATTCCTGGGTTAGGAAGATCACCTGGAGAAGGAAATGGCAACCCACTCCACTATTCTTGCTTGGGAAATCCCATGGACAGAGGAGCGTGGTGGGCTACAGTCCATGGGGTCGTAAGAGTCGGGCACGACTTAGCGACTGACCCACCACCACCATCAGAGTCCAGTAGTATTTAACTAATCTCAATTTCTTGTTATATTGTACGTCCTCTGTTTCCTTTATGTATGTCTTTCTCTTTGTCAAGTACATTTTGTCTTTTATTTGGCTATTTTCCATTTTTCATTTGCCAGGTTTCAGTTCAAATTTTACTTCCACTAATGAATGTGTAAGAGACTCTAATATATATAATCAGGGAAGTAATTAGAAAAGAATGTGCAAAATATAACGTGAAGTATTAATAAAACCCATAATTTGGGAATCTATTGTATAAGGATGCTTACTGGCCAAAATTTTTAGTACAAGTTATCTTGCAGATGGTTGGAACATTTGACCAAAAACTGTGAAACCTTAACTAAGATTCATTAAAATTAGGTATCATCCCATTACAAAGAGTTATATTTACATCCCTGAATTTGAAAATGTAAAAGAAGCACGTGGGTATTTATTTAGGCATTTTCCCCGGCTCAATTTTCATATTTTTTGGTGCCCTTAAATATTTTTTGAATAACAAGACATAGCTGGTGAGGTCTTCTATAATGTCAGTTCAATTAACAATTTGAAAAACAAAATCTACTGTGCCTATCCTATTGTTTGCACATGGAAATGGGTAGTTTGGCCTGGGTATCTTGGCACATATGCTATATTTATTTTTAATCTGATTCATCTCTAGTTCAACTTGAAAAATTGCCTCTGTCATCAACATTGCCAAAGATATTTCATCAAAGTCTGCACTTCACCAGATTTCCAAGAAAGGCCATGGAGAATTCTGATTTTTCTTAGGTGGTCCCAGTAATTTCAGGCTTTGAAGAGTTTTGGAACAATTTTTTTTCTTTTAGACCAATATCCTTTTTAAAATGTTTTCAATATAAAAATTCATCCCAATAAGCTCATCCGTCAACTATTCTGGCACTCACTGTACAGCTTTATACCCAGAATTTCTTTATGTACTTTTGTCTTGTATATGACTGATTCTGTGCATCTCTTATTTTACATAGGATTAATTCTACAATTTTCAATTTCTAAGCTAATTACTTCATGATTTAGAGGAAAAATACTTGCTTTACATTTTACAGAATAAGTAAGACAATGCATAGCACATAGTAGCTACTCAGTAAACAACTGATAAATAAGAAGTTTATGGAAATTAATTAAGTGACCAACAGGGAAAAATCCTCCAAATACCTAAGGAAAAGATGTAAGGATGTAAAATAGTGCCATACTAATGTATGTTTTATTACTTCAAAGAAAGTAGTTTCCTAAATTAATCTCTACAGGTTCCTCTAAGTATATAAATGCTAATAAAATAGTTTACATCCTGGTGAACCAAAAAAATCAAAATATTAAATGCTATATGTTGCAATTGCTCTTATGAAATGAATTCCCCCTGTGTCCTTGCAATGGGATTACAACAGACAGTTATATGCTAACTGCTCTTTATTGCACCAAACAGTCCACTAGTTCAGCCAATAGTCCCATTTTTGGTAGGAAAGTAAGGAACAAAATTTTCTAAAAAAGAACATAGTGAAAGAGTCACAGTGTGGTAAATAAGTATATATTCTTTCAGGAGGATTTACAAAGGAGGAAGTAACAAAAGGATGGAGTCAGGCGATTCTCTGTGAAAATGGGGAAGCATCAGGCTAACCACAAAAGCAATGTGACTAGGGGAAGGGAAGCTGGAGGTAATGATGTGGAGCAGAGCCATGTGAAATTCCATGAGGCCCTCACCTCTTCTTCACAACATGGAGCGTGTGTGTCTGTTTCACGTTATAGCAATGGAAGAGAACATAGCAGTTACTTTAATCCTATTCTATTTCCAGTGACTTTGTAATTAATTGAAGGTCATAAGTATTTAATGTTCTTTTTCTTTCCTACTTGGAAACTAACAAGAAGAGAATGTATTTCTTTCTTCACAATTCACACTGATATGCATTCTGGCCTGAACTACTGAGAGTCTCCAATAGAAAAACTGACACACCAGCAACTTACGGAGCTATGAGGGTTTCATTCCTAATAGGAATCATATGGAAGACTGGCTGTCACAAATGTGAACACCAGCTTCATAGCTGATGTATCATTTTTGTGTGCAAATAAATATCTCAAGTATTTTCCAAAAGAATGAAGATGAAAAGGCAAGACAAGAATTACATAAGATCCAGATGAAGATGATGCAATTCCTATGTCATTCATATATTTTTCCCTTTTCATTCTGTTCATGGAATGGCAGTAAGATCAAGCTAGTCAATCCTGAAATAAATCCTAAATATTCATTGGAAGGACTGATGCTGAAGCTGAAACTCCAATATTTTGGCCACTTGATGTGAAGAGCCGACTCATTGGAAAAGACCCTGATGCTGGGAAGGATTGAGGGCAGCAGGAGAAGGGGGTAGCAGAAGATGAGATGATGGGATGGCATCATCGACTCAATGGACATGAGTTTGAGCAAAATCCAGGAGATAGTGAAGGACAGGGATGCCTGGTGTGCTGCAGTCCATGGGGTTGAAAAGAGTCAGATACAACTGAGTGATTGAACAACAGTGATATCATTCATGAATTCATCTACCCAGAATTTTCCCAATATAATGGGCCTGTATAAAAAGGAGAGTGAAAAGTTCACAGGCCTGTTTTTGAACAAGCTTTTACTGAAATGTGGGCATTATTTAATCTTGGCCCAAGACATGAGCATCAAGGGTAACTGAAAGAGAAGATAAGGGCTCAAACCTATGCTGAATCTTCTCAAGAATTGATTGTTTTAGAATCTTCTAGATAATTACATTATGTTTTAAAATATGAAATTACAAACAGTAGAAAATTTTTTGTTTTTAAAAATATTTATGATAATTAACTGGCTAGAATAGACATTTGTAGTATTTCCTATGCTTTAGTCCTTACTCTCCCAGGGACGGGGGAGCCTGGTGTGCTTCCGTCTATGGGGTTGCACAGAGTCGGACACGACTGAAGCAACTTAGCATAGCATAGTCCTTATTCTGCAATCCCAGTAGTTCTAAGATTTCTTTCCTGCTACACTCAAGTTACTAGGGAAAACCAGAGGACAAGTCTCAGAGAAACAGACAGGTTTTGCCAAAAATATCTTGCTCCCAGTCCTTAAACTTCTACCAAAATGGTGACCCAGTACATAGTGACTATAAACATTCGCAGCATGCTGGAATTTGATGGTGAAACTTAGAAAACTTTATGAGAATCTAATGGTTCTGTGCATGTTTTTTCCTTTTAAGTTAGAGAGTTTAGGAGAAAGAAACTACTGTTAGATTACAGTGAGGCTAATGAAAATTTGGGGAGAAACTATGTATATTTACTTTTCAATGCCTGGTGATTTTTTAGCTCAATGGTATTTTCCAGCAGAATCCCACTGTAAAAAATTTTATAAAACATTGCTTATAATTATGTTAAACATACCAAAATAAAACTTTAAAATGCCAGTAGCTATCCCAACAATAATGATAGAGAATTTTTAAATGTATGTATGTACACATATACACACATGCACCCTCAAAACTATACTCTTTAATAGGAGACTTACAGAAATAATCTCTAGGGGCTGCTGCTGCTGCTGCTAAGTCACTTCAGTCATGTCCGACTCTGTGCCACCCCATAGACGGCAGCCCACCAGCCTCCCCCGTCCCTGGGATTCTCCAGGCAAGAACACTGGAATGGGTTGCCATTTCCTTCTCCAATGCATGAAAGTGAAAAGTGAAAGTGAAGTTGCTCAGTCGTGTCCGACTCTTAGCGACCCCATGGACTGCAGCCCACCAGGCTCCCCCGTCCCTGGGATTCTCCAGGCAAGAATACTGGAGTGGGTTGCCATTGGCTTCTCCGCCTAGGGGCTAAGGACTATTAACTTTGTTTAAAACAAATCATATTGCTTAAAGTGGCTTTGTGCTTCACTTTGAGTGTTCTGAGGGACAAGCCAAGAAGTTGTTTTAGGAGAATTAATAATACTTCTTTAGAAGGGTTAGTCTTTGTTAGTTGTTCAGCCATATCTGATTCTTTGTGACCCCACGGACTATGCCAGGCTCTTTGTAGCCTTCTCTTACAGTCCTGGCTTTCAGAATTTAGTTACAACCAATATAACTAAGAAACACCGGCTCATTCTTAATTCTTTTAAGTCTTGAAAGCATGAGTCTTCAGGAGACAGATCTAGGACACCAAGGAAGTACTGGACCTGAAAGTTTCAACATTAAGCAGTAATCAAATTTCCTACTATTTTGTCTGGAAGCTTCATTAGGGAGACAGAATGGGAAAATATATATTTTATTCTATGTTGAAATAGTTATCCAGTCTATATAAATTGAAAATTTTGCAGTTACAGTTTTGCCACTGGATGATGCTCTTGCATTTTCAGTAAGGCAAAATCATGCTTGAATAAGTTTATTGTCACCATAAGTCTAGCCAGATAGTGACCAATACTAGCATTACAATTGCAAGTTTTGCAAACAGGGATTTTTTTGTTTTTTTAAAAAAAGCAGCATTGGAAGAACTAGATGCCAGAAAGGTGAAGTGAAAAACACACAGTTCAGTTCAGTTCAGTCGCTCAGTCGTATCTGACTGTTTGCGACCCCATGGACTGCACCACACCAGGCCTGCCTGTCCATCACCAACTCCCAGAGTTTACTCAAACTCGTGTCCATTGAGTTGGTGATGCCATTCAACCATCTATCCTCTGTCGTCACCTTCTCCTCCTGCCTTCAATCTTTCCCAGCATCACGGTCTTTTCAAATGAGTCAGTTCTTCACATCAGGTGGCCGAAGTATTGAAGTTGCAGCTTCAGCCATCAGTCCTTCCAATGAATACCCAGGACTGATTTCCTTTAGGATGGACTGGTTGGATCTCCTTGCAGTCCAAGGAACTCTCAAGAGTCTTCTCCAATACCACAGTTCAAAAACATCAATTCTTCTGCGCTCAGTTTTCTTTATAATCCAACTTTCACATCCATACATGACTAATGGAAAAACCATAGTTTTGACTAGAAGGACATTTATTAGCAAAGTAATGTCTCTCCTTCCAAAGAGCAAGTGTCTTTTAGTTTCATGGCACAGTCACCATCTGCAGTGCTTTTGGAGCCCCCAAAAATAAAGTCTCTCATTATTTCCATTGCTTCCGCATCTATTTACCATGAAGTGATGGGACCAGATGCCATGATCTTAGTTTTCTAAATGTTGAGTTTTAAGCCAACTTTTCACTCCCTTCTTTCACTTTCATCAAGAGACTCTTTAGTTCCTCTTCACTTTCTGCTATAAAGGTGGTGTCATCTGCATAGCTGAGGTTATTGATATTTCTCCTGGCAAACTTGATTCCAGCTTGTGCTTCCTCCAGCCCAGCATTTCTCATGATGTACTCTGCAAATAAGTTAAATAAGCAGGGTGACAATAGATAGCTTTGACATACTCCTTTCCCTATTTGGAACCAATCTGTTGTTCCATGTTCAGTTCTAACTGTTGCTTCCTGACCTGCAAACAGATTTCTCAAGAGGCAGGTCAGGTGGTCTGGTATTCCCATCTCTTTCAGCATTTTCCACAGTTTGTTGTGATCTACACAGTCAAAGTCGTTGGCATAGTCAAAAAAGCAGAAGTAGATGTTTTTCTGGAACTCTCTTGCCTTTTCAATGATCCAATGGATGTTGGCAATTTGATCTCTAGTTCCTCTGCCTTTTGTAAATCCAGCTTGAACATCTGGAAGTTCACGGTTCACGTGCTGTTGAAGCCTAGCTTGGAGAATTTTGAGCATTACTTTGCTAGCATATGAGATGAGTACAATTGTGCAGTAGTTTGAAAAACACTGGACCATCTCTATTTTATTCTGATGTGTGCTGTGGTTAGGATGTTTTGATCTAATAAAATATTAGTGCATTTTGTTGCCACTGCTCCCCAAAATACTTTATGGTTCTTGGCTCTTAACATGAAAAATAGGCCATAAAGCCCAATCCTGGGCATATAGCACGAGAAAACCATCATTTGAAAAGATACATGCACCCCAGTGTTCATTGCAGCAGCATTGTAAATAGCCAAGGCATGGAAATAACCTAAATGTCCATCAACAGATGAATGGATAAAGATGTGATACATGTATATAATGGTATTTTACTCAGTCATAAAACAGAATGAAAAAATACCATTTTCAGCAAGATAGATGGACCTAGAGATTATCATACTAAGTAAACCACACAAAGACAAATATCTGTGGAATGAACAAATAAACTTATTTAGGAAACAAACAGATTCACAGACTTTGAAAACCACTTATGTTTACCAAAGGGAAACTGTAGGGAGTAGGGATAAGTTAGGAGTTTGAGATTTACATATACACACTACTATATATAAAATAGATTATCAACAGGGCCCTACTGTATAGCACAAGGAAATTTACTCAGTATTCTGTGATAACCTATATGGGAAAAGAATCTGAAAAAGAATGGATATATGATTTATGTATAACTGAATTACTTTGCTGTGCACCCGAAACTAACACAACACTGTAAGTCAAATATATTCCAATAAAAAATAAAAATTAAATTAAAAAATAGGCCATGAAATACTCATTGCCTCAAGAAAATGTTGTTATAGCACAATTTGATAATTTAAAACTCATACTCTCTGCTTTTTAACTACAAAAGTCAATATCTGTAACAAAGACAGCAAAATGCTTTGCGGATGCATCCTCATGGTCAAAGGACCCCTTCTCCTCCTCACTCTAGGGAACTGTACTGAGTTGTCCAGTGGAGAAGAGGGAGAGATGGAGGGGCTACACAGTATCAAATATCCATATGCCTCCGAGAAGGAGTCACTGCGTATACCCTTGTGCTCAGCCCTTTTGGAGAGTAAAAATATAATAAACATACTCATTAGAAACTCACCAATTTCTTTCATTTCTCCCTTCATAAATACAAATGGGCAACTAAGAACCACAGTTATATGAGAAGAATGTAGCATAAAAGAGAGAAAATAACAAAAACAGCAAAAAGGGTCAAGAAGGGATGGAGTCAGGAGGGAGAGAGAGGGAGATTTATTTTAGGAATTGACTCACAATTGTGGAGGCTTGCTCATCCAAGATCTTCAGCCTAGGACAGCAGGCTGAAGATCCAGGGAAGAGTTGATGTTACGGACTGAATTCAAAGACAGACTGAAGACAAAATTCCTTCTTCCTTAGGGGACCTCAGGCTTTTTTTCTTAAGGCTTCCAACGTTTTTTTCTTAAGGAATGAGACCCACTGACAGTATGGAGGGCAAGCTGCTTTACTCGAGTCTATGGTTTAAATGTTAATCTCATTTAAAAACAATACCCAACAGCAACACCTAGACTAGGGTTTGACCAAATAACTAGTTACTCAGCCCTAGCCAAGTTGACACATACAATTAATCATTATAAACATTAAAACTTTCAGCAGAAGGACTGGTGAATAAATTTAAGAAAATTTTCTGGAAGGTAAACAGAAGAGAAAAAAGATGGGATATATGAAGACAAAAGAAGGACATAAGTCATCAGATTCCAAGGGATCACAAAATAGGTAGTATGGTTGATAAAAAATGAAAGAGGCCTGGTATCTAAAAACTACTGAAATTTCAGAACATCAAAACTGAGAGAAGATTCTAAAAATTTTCAGAGGGGAAGAATCACTTCCCAAGGAACATGAATTATACTGGCACTGGAGTTGTCTCTAGCAACCCCTGGATTTAATCTCCTCAAAATTTGAGGGAAAATGAGATACTTGACTTCAAATTCTATCCTCAGGCAAACTATCAATCAAATAAGAAGTCAGGAAGAAGGAATATTCAGACATGTAATGACTCTGAAAGTTTTTCTGCACATACTCCTGTTGAGATATTCTAAAATTTACTCTGCCAATTCAAGAGGATGAAAAGCATCAAAGGAAAAGACGACCCTTTACATATATCTGAAGCAAAGAAGCTGGATTTATTACTTGCTTAGCAAGTAAGAACTGTGGATGTGGAATGAAGTCTCTAAATACAGCAAAGAGCAGACTTAATGTAAAACCTGAGGAAGGTGGAGCTTAGGGACTGGCTCACGTCCATAGGCACGCTGAAGTGAAGTACCTGCTGACTGGCCGACAATGAGAGGCCTGAGGACTTAAATGAAGCTACCACTGATTGACTTGGATAGGTTTAAATCTGTTCTGAGGTATCTTGTTTATGACTTGAGTTTTGGGGCTAAAGAACAATCAGTACTGTCTTTTCTTCATCATGGAGAAGAGGATATTTTATTCTCAGAACAAAGAGGATGATGTGGAGTCCAGGAAAGGTAGACCCAAGCAAGAGAAATGAGAAGTTCTAGCTGACAGTGGCTTCACAGATCTAGAGAACCACTTACCTCAGTTGGATTAGGTGGCTGGTTATCTGCAGAAGTTAGGTATATAAATGCAAAGGAGAACTGAATAAAATATGAAGTATGTTTGAGAGTTTGGGGAGAAGCATGATATAGTATGGTGCTGCTGCTGCTAAGTCGCTTCAGTTGTGTCTGACTCTGTGCGACCCCATAGATGGTAGCCCACCAGGCTCCCCCATCCCTGGGATTCTCCAGGCAAGAACACTGGAGTGGGTTGCCTTCACTTCTCCAATGCATGAAAGTGAAAAGTGAAAGTGAAGTCACTCAGTCGTGTCTGACTCTTAGCGACCCCATGGACTATAGCCCACCAGGCTCCTCTGTCCGTGGGATTTTCCAGGCAAGAGTACTGGAGTGGGGTGCCATTGCCTTCTCCGTTGATATAGTATCGCACTTATAAGCACATACCTGCAGGCTGATGGACTGTGCTTGAGTCCCTTCTCTGCTTGTTACACACCTCCACTGTGTAACCTTGAGCATGCTACTTAGGTTGTCTCTGCCTTGGCTGCCTCGGCTGCCTCATCTGTATACTGACTATAGTAATTGTCTCTTATCTTAGAGAGATAAGGATCACACAATGTGTATTGTTATCTATTGCTTTGTTACAAATCATAGCAAAATTTTGTGGCTTAAAAAGTGCGAAGTATTTATTATCACTCATAGTTTCTGTGGGTCGAGAAAATGGGAGAGGCTTGGCTGGGAGACCTGACTCAAGGTTTCTGATGGTCTGGCAATCAAGAGTTGGGGGCTAACTATGGAAAACAATATGGAAGTCCCTCAAAAAACTAATATTAGAGCTACCTTATGATCCAGCAACCCACTCCTGGGCATATACTCAGATAAAACTATAATTTGAAAAGATCCACGCACGCCTATGTTCATAGCAACACTATTTACAACAACCAAGACATGGTAACAACCTAAAAGTCCACTGACAGATGAATGGACATGAAGACATGGCACATACATATACCAACGGAATATTACTCAGCCAGAAAAAAGAAGGAAATAATCCCATCTGTTCCAATACGGATGGGCCTAGAGATTATCACACTAAGCAAAGTAAGTCAGAAAGACAAATATCCTATGATATCACTTACACGTGGAATCTAATGCACGACACAGATGAACTTATCTATGAAACAGAAACAGACTCACAGACTTGAGCTTGCCAAGGGGGAGGGGCTTGGGGGAGTGGAGGAGTAGAAGTTTGGGACTAGCAGATGCAAACTAAGATATATAGAATTGATAAATAACAAGGCCCCTACTGTGTAGCACAGGGAACTATATTCAACATCCTATGATGAACCATAATGAAAAGGAATATAAAAAATATGTATAACTGAGTCATTTGTCTGTACAGCAGAACTTAAATCATTTTTCCGTACAACAGCATTGTAAATCAACTAAAATTCAATAAAGTATAAAAAGGATTTTAGGGCTATACTGGCTGGCAAATTGATGCACAAGAGGCCTCTGTCCCTTTTTCTGTGGGCCTCTTCCAGTGATGCTGGTATATCCTATGATTCAGTGGCTAGATTCCCCCCAGACAAAATGATAGAGGGGAGGAGCTTCGCAGAAATTACCCCATTTATGACTTAGTCTCAGAATCATATAGCATCACTTTTGCCTCATTCTACTCAGTAGAATGAATCGCTCTGTCCAGTCCACATTTAAGGGAAGGAGGATACAAAGACAGGAGGACCACTGATTTTACACATTATTTTAAAACTATGACATAACTTTGTAGAACAATCTTTGGCATAAAATAAGTAATGTATGTGTGTCTGATATTGTTAACACCATAATAAAAACTTTTAGCCTGTTTATTAATATATAGAAGTATGTTTGACTTCTGTATATATTTTATCTAGTATTTTGAAAAACTTTCATCAGTTTTTTCGGGGGAATTTTTTAACCTTCTATGAATTCAACCATAATACCTGCAAGTAAAGAATATTTTGTTTCTTGCTTCCAGATGCTTACGTATTCTATTTATTTCTTTGGTTTTGACATACTTGTTAGCACCTCCAGTACCATGCTGAAGGGCGTGGGCAACAGGTTCTCTTGGTTTATCACTGGTAGTCGAGGACACACTTGCAACCTGTGATGTTGGCAGGAGGCTTTTTGTAGATATTCCTTGTTAGTTAAGAATGTTTTCTTCTGGACCTACCTTGTTAAGAATTTATTTTTTTAATCATGAATGGATATTGATTTTTTTCTTTTTTCTAAGACTGCTGATTTTCCTCTCTTAGATTGTAATGTGGTAAATCATGTCTTCACTTTTACCTTTCTTCATTGAATCATCCCAGCGCTAAGTAGGGTCATATCCTGAGATTTCTGAGTGAAGTAGATCAGGATTCAGAGCAAAGGCAACCCTCAAAGTAGACCTTTGGTCATTTGAAAACTTTTTAAAGCCTATTATACAGAGTGAAGTAAGCCAGAAGGAAAAACATAAATACAGTATACTAATGCATATATATGGAATTTAGAAAGATGGTAACGATAACCCTGTATATGAGACAGCAAAAGAGACAATGATGTATAGAACAGTCTTATGGACTCTGTGGGAGAGGGAGAGGGTGGGAAGATTTGGGAGAATGGCATTGAAACATGTGAAATGTCATGTATGAAACGAGATGCCAGTCCAGGTTCAGTGCACGATGCTGGATGCTTGGGGCTGGTGCGCTGGGACGGCCCAGGGGGATGGTATGGGGAGGGGGGAGGGAGGAGGGTTCAGGATGGGGAGCACGTGTATACCTGAAATTTTTTTAATTTTAAAAATTAAAAAAAAAAATGGAAAAAAAAAAAAGAAAAAAAAATTTTATATTGGAGTATAGTTGATTCACAATGTTACTTTGGTTTCAGGTGTTTAGCGAAGTGATTCAGTTATACATATATCTATTTTTTTTCAGATTCTTTTCACATATAGGTTATCACAGAACACTGAGTAGAGTTTCCTGTGATATACAGTAGGTTCTTGTTGATTATCTATGTTAATTGTACCTCATTGTGTCTCTAGCAAATCTGTTTGTAGACAGCAAGTCTTGATAAATCAGGATATGCATTTATTATAAGCATTATTTTCTAGTTACATTTTTTTCTATTATGCATTTAGTAAAAATAGTTTTTCAGTTTTGGCAGAAATAGCTCTTAATAACAACCCTTTCATGGTACACTTCCGATGAAATGCAATAGTTAGTTGGGTCTTTAGAAAATAACCAAAAAAGGAATTAAAATGGAAAAATTGCATTTTCTTTTTTAACTTGTTTGAAACAATATGGACACATACACACACACACATTCAAACAGGCAGTGACTAAACTTAAGTACTGAAACAGTTTGGCTTCCTAAATTAATCTTACAGTTGAGGTATTTCACAAATATTAGTTGTTTTTGCCTTAAATAGGAAGGTGTACCCATGGAAAGGAATGAGTTCTGCTTTCCCTCAGGGCTCCTGTGAACAAAACATAACATCCCAGAGCTACAGCCAGGCAGTACATTAGGCTGCATTCAGTAATGCAAAAATAAAGCCTTATTTCATGTTTCCTTCTAAAATAAATAAATATAAAAAAGAAACAGGCTTTTCTGTTTTTCCTTGGAATTGAGCCACATTGACCTTAAAGATTTTACCTTTTCCCCTATTTAACACTCCAGCAGGTAAGAATTTTGCTGATGACCAGCCTGCTGGAAAAGTAGGACAGCCTCCCCTGAAACTCCCTGTCTTTCTCGTGATGCCGTGCTGGACGTGGCTCGCTCTCAGTCCGGCAGTCAGTGTTCTCTGAGCATCAGAACTGCTATCACAAGTCAATGCAGGTGTCGTATTCCAGTAAATGTCAAACAAGTTGTGGATTTCACTCACTTCTCATCCTGTGTCTTACTTAGGAGAGTGAAGGTTGGTTTAAAGAAGAAGGTGTAAGGGAAAAGCTGGCAAAGTCTTTGTACATGTTGGCGAGTCATAAAGAAAGGCAAAGTTGGCGAAAGACAGAATAATAATTACTACCATGTTTGGAGTACCTAGCATGTGCCAAGCATTTATAAACATAATTTCATTTATCCTCTACCACTTTAGGGAGCAAGTATTGTTATCTCTGGATTACATATGAGAAGCTGATGCTCAGAGAAGTTAAATAAATTTCACTGCAGTCAGTGGTTGAACTAGGATATGAACCCAGTTCTCTCCAAGTCTAAACTCTGCACTGCAGCTTGCCTTAGTATTCCAAACAATGCATTTTCATTTACACCTATTAATACTTTTACTTTAATACATTGCCAGTGTTAAATTTCAGGAGTCAGCTATAATGATAAATGAACTAGAACAATTAGTTATTTATGCTTTGACTAATACTGCATCCAGAACTATGTTGACAAGATGCCCTGCTCTTTAAGGTGCTGTGGTAAGACAGTGTCTTGCCAGCTCTCCTAAATTCAATAGGCTGTGGATTTTAATAAACATTCCCTTTAGGCAAATAAGCAATGCAATTTTTTATGGATCATTAAAAACAGCATTCTAGTGTAAAAGAGCTTTCAGATCTCATAAGTTTGATTGGTTGCCATTGGTTTATGATCATGAACAAATTACCAACCAATAATAAATGTACCAGTTCCAACAACTTTATTAAGCTCACATGATACCACCTGCATTAAAATTGCTGGAGAAATAACAGACCTCCTTTCAACAGATACTTGGACAACTGGTTGTTACTTTTCCAAATTTATGTTATTGAAAACTAATTCTTTTATTTCTGCAAGCAATTCATTTTCTATGAATAGCTGTGAATATAAGCTTTCTGGAATTCAGAGACCTACACCTTTATAGATGTGAGATATCTAGAGAAATGTGACAGTGTAATTTTATGGATTTCCAATTTTTCTCTAAGGAAGTTATAGGAAAGGAGGAGAGACTGGTAGTATCTAGAAGGATTTCTCCATATTAGTGCATCAATAATGATGAGCATGGGGTTTTTGCTTCATTTAAGAGGTCGATTGACCTTCAGTTTGGAATAAATATATATCCAATCAAAGAAGAAAATTATCATTTTATTTAATAAAGCTTCCTAACTTTTATTTCATGTACTGATTAATTTACTGAGGTATTATTTATTGATTATTGATATTATTACTTGCCCAATAAAAATGATCAAAAACTGAATTTCTCAGGATAGAGTACAGGGAGTTTTTGCTTTTATAGAAAAGGGACAGAAAAGAGACATGCAAATATATATAAAACACATAGAAAGAATACATAAGAAGATATCTAAATTTTCTACTTAGTCTGGTTATAAGAATCTACCCTCTCCATTTTTGTCTGGATTCATCAATTGCCACAAAATAAATACTTATAAACCATTCAAACAATTTAAATATATATCAAGCAAAAACTGAGTGTCTCTTCTGATTTCTAACCCCACTCTGATAATTTTTACTAAGAGTATATCCATTCAGACTTTTCCAATGCCTATAAGCACATATTTATAAAGATGTTACAAAATGATATCATATATATTTCAAATATATATATTGATGAACAACGAAGGAACAATGAAAACCCTATAAATTAAAAAGGCAAGGTAAAAATGTGGTAAGGAGAAATACCAACATTCAGGTAACAGGACATCAGAGAGAAGTAAAAATGGAGCAGTACAAATATTTTCTAAAATAAGGAAGATGAACAAATTAAGATGAAAAGTTTTCATAGTTGCAAAGGAGGAGAAAGAAGGAAAAATGAACACACTTAGGCAAATATTAGTGAAATCTCAGAATGTGGAGAAGAGGAGGATTTAAAGGAAGAAGGGGAGAGGGAAAACAAAAAAAAAAAGAAAAAGAAAATATTCTGAAAGCCTTTAGAGCAAAGAGGAATCACCTACAAAGAAATAAGAATCAAAACGGATGCCAGACTTCTGCATATCACTGAAAGCAAGAAGACAGTAGAGCAATATTTAAATATATATAAATTGTTATTCAAATGTAAATGTCTAAAATAAATATTTTAGCATACAATGCCTCAAAAATCTGCTACAGAATGACTCACACTGAAAACTCTTTAGAAAGAAGTTCTCATACAGGAAGAGACAGAAACATTAAGGAGATATGATATAAGGTAGTCAGAAGTATTAAAAGAATTTATATTATTTTTTCAAATGTTGAAAGAAAAGAAAGAAACTAAAGAAGTATTTCCATAATAATTCAATTAATAGTCTAGATAACATCAGCAAGATAATGGGCAGGTGGGGTGTAAAAGATGATGAAAGCATGAGAAAATTCTTGTTATGGAGAACAATGAATGCTGGTTCAAGTCACAGTTAAAATAGCAAGAAATAAGGGTATAAAGCAAGAAATGTAGAAAAGGTAAAGAGAATTGAAATAAAAAAGTTGGAGAGTAAAGTCCAAAAATATCTGCAAGCACAGCAAACGTAAATAAGTAAACTCACCACTTAAGAGATTGTCAGATTGGATAAAGAAACACCCATCTATATAATATTTACAAAAACACAAAGCCATGAGGTGACCAAAAGTAAACATGTAAAAAAAAAATTATATATATATATATATCAGGCAAACATGCTTAATTACAGGAAAGGTGAGGTAGCTATATTATCATCAGTCACATAGATTTTAAGGCAGAAGGTAGCCAGTTTATCAGGGATAGCAAATGGCTATGAGCTGTATCTATTTCCCAGGTTAAATTTATACTTGTGAATTAATGAAGTATACAGATCTGCTAGCAGTTCAATTAGAATCATTTGTGGCAGAAAAAGGATAGGCCAGTTTTTTGTTTTTTAGTTGCTAAGTTATGTCCCACTCTTTTGTGACCCTATAGACTGTAGCCTGCCAGGCTCCTCTGTCCCGGGCAAGAATCCTGGAGTGGGTTGCCATTTCCTTCTCCAGGGGATCTTCCCGACCCAGGGATTGAACCCACATCTCCTGCATTGCAGGCAGATTCTTTACTGCTGCGCCACCTCGGAAGCTCGGTTAAATTTATATTGTGAATTAATTCATGAAGTATACACATCTGCTAGAGGTTCAGTTAGAATCATCTGTGGTAGAAAATGGATGGGCCAGACTTGTTCATCATCATGCTTGCCAATCTGCATTTGCTGGGTGATGGAATAATTATTTTCATTTTCTTTGTGTGGATGCCAGGGCTGGAATTTCTTTCTGTACTCAGGCAGCCATGGTAGCACACACAGTAGTAATATGTGCAGACAACACTGTTCAGGCATTATAGGTTCCTCACCAACATCATACTGAATGACAAAGCTTTAACTGGTCTTGTGAAGGCCACAGGACTCTATACCTAGAAAGGAAGGTCAGAAGAAAGCCTTTAGAAATCCCAATTTTTCACTACCAATGGTGATCAACTGACTGTTATGGAGGCTTGCAGACATCCTCGTGAAGATCTTGAAAGTAAGAGACTCAGGCTACATTACCACAACTGAGAGGAATATTGTGTACAATCTCAAGAAACAGCTAAGATGTGGGGTATGGTGTGGGGAGAATGGTCATATCCAGGAGAATCATGAATGTGAGGGTCAGAGTCACTGTTTTTGCTGCGTGAGGAGATTTCTTTTTCTTTTCTAATCTGTCTGAGTTAGTTACTGCATTGGCTGAAGAGAATGTGGGCAGAGAGCATGTGAGAGCGTGAGAATCTCAGATTTAATGTTGATCATTGTAATTGATATATTTCAGCAAAAACTGGACTATTGCATTGACAAAATATTATTGCTGGAAATAATTGTGTCATATATTCTAGAGCTAACAAACTTACGTGTATTTGTTATGTCTTTCCCTAGTTATACTGTCTTAGACACATGGAAAATGCTTAAAATATGTTTAATTTACGAATACATTATCTTTATCCTAGTGAATAATCATTTTATACATTGGTAGACTATTTAAATGTGTTTTTAAATAGTTTCTTTCAAAATTATTACTAAACTGCACTGATAAAAATATGAGAATAAAACCACAGGAAAGTTTTCAAATCACTCATGCTTCTACTCATGCTTTAGTGCTTAAAGTGTTTTAAATAATTAATTACAAAAGTATTTGGTTCTGACAAGTATCCTAGTATAAGCAATTAACAGAAACATTAGCACATGTGGATTTTAGAAATATGCCAAATAGCAAAGCTGTTGAAACAAATCAGATGTTTTTTTTTTTCTGTTTTAAATGACAAACATCCACAGTTAACACAATTAAAGAATAGTCTTTAATTGTAAGCTATAAGTAAGATGTAATCACAGAAAAATTGTCTGTATGGGTAGGTGTGCCTTTATTTTATGAGATTGCAATCCAGTCATGAAAATAATCTCTGGTTCATGTGCACAGTGCCTGAAGAAATCAGACCAGTAGATCTCAAGAAAATTCAATACATGCATGTCTCCTTGTTGCTTCTTTTCTTTTGTTTAAATTTTGTAGGTATTTGCATTTAAAGAAGAACTCTCAGGGAATTTGTTAAGGGCAAAAGCTTATATATTCTTAGTTCAGTGAAAGACAAGCACAAGAAAGACATGAAGAAGGAAATGGATAAAAGGGAAATCAGAAAATAAGCTCAGAATTTTAATAACCTTATCCTCACATTTACATTTATGACTGTGCTATGCTGTCATGTTTAACTCTTTGTGACCCCATGGACCATAGCCCACCAGGTTCTTCTGTCTGTGGGATATTGGAGTGGGTTGCCATTTCCTTCTTCAGGGCATCTTCCCAACCCAGGGATCGAACTCATGTCTTTTATGTCTCCTGTATTGGCATGCAGGTTCTTTACTACTAGCACCGCCTGGGAAGCACTCTGACTGTCTAAGCCACCGTTATCTCTTTCATGCTCTGCCACATCTTCTAACTGCTTCCTCACATCTATTAATTCCACCTTTACATAGTAACAGGGTGCTGTTTTAAAAAGATGAGTCAACTCATATTTCTCATTCATGTTAATCTATCAAGTGGCTTCTTCTTGTTCAGAGAATAAAAGCCCAGCAAACACCACACTGTGACCTCCAAGACCTGACTCAGTCCTGTCCCTGCCCCACTGTTTCTGCTCACTAAAAGCCACACCCCCTCCATGCTCCAGCTGTTCGATCTCCTGTTCTGGTGCTGGACTAGCCAAGTATTCTTGCCTTAAGACTTCACAGCTGTTGCTCCCTCTGCTAAGACAATTCTATTGATAGATCTTTGCATGGCTGACTTCTAAGCTTTCAGGTCTCAGTTTAAATGTCACATTTATAGAACTTTCATGACTACATAAGGCAATGCATCTTCTCTTCCATCTCTCTCTATTCCTTTACCCAACTTTGTTCTCCTCCTAGCAACAATCACTTTTCAAAATTACCTTTTTTGTGTATTTTCCACCTCCTGCAGTAGGTACTCAATAACATTGCTTGAAGGCATGGATTGTGAATATTTCTGAAGACTACTTGGCTGGCACAGTGTTCAAATTAGATCTCTTGAAGCAATATTTCCTTGTCTTCTGTAAAAAGGATTTGAAGGATGTGAATTCTTTTTGACTTGCTTGATTATGCCTATAATTCTATCTGCAAAGAGCAGTGTTAGAACCAAACAGTTGATCAATCAGAAACTAAAACACATACATCTTCATGGATTACACTTTGGGGGAATTCATAGGAGCCCTTTGTGGATGAATGACTAGAAATCACTTAAATTTATCTTTGCTGCTGCTGCTACCCCAGAGATGGCAGCCCACCAGGCTCTGCCGTCCCTGGGATTCTCCAGGCAAGAACACTGGAGTGGGTTGCCATTTCCTTCTCCAATGCATGAAAGTGAAAAGTGAAAGGGAAGTCGTTCAGTCATGTCCAACTCTTAGTGACCCCATGGACTGCAGCCCACAAGACTTCTCCATCCATGGGATTTTCCAGGCAAGAGTACTGGAGTGGGGTGCCAATGTATCTAAATATGGTTCATTGACTTAAAGTCAGATATTACTGTAATATTGTCATTGATTGTTTCTGAGAATGGAGGAAAATACAATTTATCCAACACTATTATGTTCTAGACACTACACTAGGCAGTAATTGGTACAGAGATAAAAAGAACCAAGCCCTACTACCTAAAACCATACACTTAAATAAATGACCATAGAACAGGACACATCATGAAAAGTATGATGAAAGTACAAAAAATAATTTAATATAGGGGATTTGGAAAGACTTTATGGAGAAGATAAATTTTTATTAATTTTTTAAAAATTAATTTTATTTTATTTTTAAACTTTACATAATTGTATTAGTTTTGCCAAATATCAAAATGAATCTGCCACAGGTATACATGTGTTCCCCATCCTGAACCCTCCTCCCTCCTCCCTCCCCATACCATCCCTCTGGGTCGTCCCAGTGCACCAGCCCCAAGCATCCAGTATCGTGCATCAAACCTGGACTGGCATCTCGTTTCATACATGATATTTTACATGTTTCAATGCCATTCTCCCAAATCATCCCACCCTCACCCTCTCTCACAGAGTCCATAAGACTGTTCTATACATCAGTGTCTCTTTTGCTGTCTCGTACACAGGGTTATTGTTACCATCTTTCTAAATCCCATATATATGCGTTAGTATACTGTATTGGTGTTTTTCCTTCTGGCTTACTTCACTCTGTATAATAGGCTCCAGTTTCATCCACCTCATTAGAATTGATTCAAATGTATTCTTTTTAATGGCTGAGTAATACTCCATTGTGTATATGTACCACTGCTTTCTTATCCATTCATCTGCTGATGGACATCTAGGTTGCTTCCGTGTCCTGGCTATTATAAATAGTGCTGCGATGAACATTGGGGTACATGTGTCTCTCTCCCTTCTGGTTTCCTCAGTGTGTATGCCCAGCAGTGGGATTGCTGGGTCATAAGGCAGTTCTATTTCCAGTTTTTTAAGGAATCTCCACACTGTTCTCCATAGTGGCTGTACTAGTTTGCATTCCCACCAACAGTGTAAGAGGGTTCCCTTTTCTCCACACCCTCTCCAGCATTTATTATTTGTAGACTTTTGGATCGCAGCCATTCTGACTGGTGTGAAATGGTACCTCATAGTGGTCTTGATTTGCATTTCTCTGATAATGAGTGATGTTGAGCATCTTTTCATGTGTTTGTTAGCCATCTGTATGTCTTCTTTGGAGAAATGTCTATTTAGTTCTTTGGCCCATTTTTTGATTGGGTCATTTATTTTTCTGGAGTGGAGCTGTAGGAGTTGCTTGTATATTTTTGAGATTAGTTGTTTGTCAGTTGCTTCATTTGCTATTATTTTCTCCCATTCTGAAGGCTGTCTTTTCACCTTGCTTATAGTTTCCTTTGATGTGCAGAAGCTTTTAAGGTTAATTAGGTCCCATTTGTTTATTTTTGCTTTTATTTCCAATATTCTGGGAGGTGGGTCATAGAGGATCCTGCTGTGATGAATGTCAGAGAGTGTTTTGCCTATGTTCTCCTCTAGGAGTTTTATAGTTTCTGGTCTTACGTTGAGATCTTTAATCCATTTTGAGTTTATTTTTGTGTATGGTGTTAGAAAGTGTTCTAGTTTCATTCTTTTACAAGTGGTTGACCAGATTTCCCAGCACCACTTGTTAAAGAGATTGTCTTTAATCCATTGTATATTCTTGCCTCCTTTGTCAAAGATAAGGTGTCCATATGTGCGTGGATTTATCTCTGGGCTTTCTGTTTTGTTCCATTGATCTATATTTCTGTCTTTGTGCCAGTACCATACTGTCTTGATAACTGTGGCTTTGTAGTAGAGCCTGAAGTCAGGTAGGTTGATTCCTCCAGTTCCATTCTTCTTTCTCAAGATCGCTTTGGCTATTCGAGGTTTTTTGTATTTCCATACAAATTGTGAAATTATTTGTTCTAGCTCTGTGAAGAATACTGTTGGTAGCTTGATAGGGATTGCATTGAATCTATAAATTGCTTTGGGTATTTCTTAAAGGATGATATGACCATAACAGAAGGGAGTTAGGGGGCATGAACTTGGCTATGGACAGAACCTGACTGAAAGTTTTACTTAAAAGATGGATGATGCCCTCTTATGCTGCTGGTAGGAATGTAAACTGGTATACCCACTATGGAGAAGAGTATTGAGGTTCCTCAGAAAACTAAAAATAGAAATAACATATGATCCAGCAATCCCACTCCTGAGCACATAGCTGGAGAAAACCATAATTTGAAAAGATACATGCATCCCAGTGTTCATTGCAGCACTGTTTAAAACAGCCAGGACATGGAAGCAACCTAAATACCCATCAACAGAAGAATGGATAAATAAGATGTGGTGTGTATATATATATATATAAATATGGAATATTACTCTGCCATAAAATGAATGAAATTGGGTCATTTGTAGAGATGAGGCTGGATCTAGAGCATGTCATATAGAGTGAAATAACTAAGAGAAAAACAAATATATTAACTTATTTATGTGGAATCTGGAAAAATAATATAGATGACCTAATTTGCAAAACAGACATAGAGATATAGAGAACAAACGTATGAATATCAAGGAGGAAGGAGAGATGGATGGGATGAACTGGGAAAATTGGGTTTGATTTAAATACATTATTGATACTATGCATAAAACGGATAACTAATGAGAACCTACTATATAGCACAGGGAACCCTACTCAATGCTCTGTGTGACCAGAATGGGAAGGAAATCCAAAAAAGAGAAGATATATGTATACATATAGCTAATTCACCATGCTGTACAGTAGAAATATAATATTGTAAAGCAATTATAGTCCAAAAAATTAATTAAAAATAAAGTCAAGTATGCTTCTGAAAGACCATATGGTTTATCCCCAGAAGAGCAAGGCTTTGTAAAGACTGTCTTTTAAAGACTCATGCCCATTAACTGTCACTTCCCTAAGCCTCCTTATCCCTGACTCCTAGAAGCCATTAATCTGCTTTCTGTCTTTATGAATTTGCCTGTTCTAGACACTCCATATAAAACGAACTATACAATAAGTGGACTTTTGTGTCTGGCTTATTTCACTTGGCATATTACATTCAAGGTTGATCCATGTTGTTGCAGCATATCATCATTTCATTCCTTTCTATGACTTAATAATATTCCATGGTGTCTATCCACTTTATTGTTTGGTCGATAAGCCATGTCCAACTCTTTTGCAACCCCATGGACCACAGCCCACCAAGCTCCTGTCCATGAAACTTCCCAGACAAGAATACTGGAGTGGGTTGCCATTTATCTGCTTACCAGTTGATTAATATTTCTGTTGCTTCCATTTTTGGCTATTATGAAAAATTCTTCTATGAACATTCATGTACAAGTTTTTGTTTGAACAATTGTTTTCAGTTCAATTGGATTTCACTCAAGTGGAACTGTTGGGTTATATGATAATTCTGTGTTTGTTTTAAGGAACTTCTCAACCACTTTCCATATCAGCTGGACCAGTATATATATATACCCACTAGCAAAGTATGAAGGTGCCAATTTCTCTTCATCCTCAACAATACTTATTTTCCATTTTATTACTATTAATATTATTGCCTTCCTAGTGGGTATGAAGTTGTCTCTCATTGTGATTTTGATTTGCATTTTCCCAATTACTAACCATGCTGAGCTTTTCATGTCTTGATTGGTCACTTATATAACTTCTTTAGAAAAATGTCTATTCAAGTCCCTTTGGATATTAGACATTATTAGATATATGATTTGCAAATATTTTCTCTCATTCAGCGGGTTGTCTTTTCACTTTATTGTGTCCTTTGATACACAAGCTTTTAATTTTGATGATGTATATTTTATCTATTTTTTCTTTTGAGGTCACATCTAAGAATCTGGTGCTCACTCTAAGGTCATTAAGGTTTATCCCAGTGTTTTCTTCTAAGAGTTTTACAGTTTTAGCTCTTACATTTAAGTCTTCATCCATTTTCAGTTGTGTTTTATATATGGTATGAGGTCAGAGTCTAGTATCATTCTTTTACATGTGGTTATTCAGTTGTTCCAGCACCATATGTTAAAGACTCCTCTTTTCCAATTGAATGGTCTTGGCACGTTTGTTGAAAAGTAATTGACCATAGACATATGAGTTTACTTCTGGGCTCTCAACTCTATTCCGCTGGTCGGTATGTCTGTCCTTGCCAATACCACATTATTTTGATTACTGTAGCTCTGAAGCAAGTTTTGAAATGAAGTGAGAGTTGTCTACTTTTGTGCTTCTTTTTCAAGATAGTTTTGGCTATTTTGAGCCTCATGTAACTCAGTATGAATTTTAGAATTAGCTTGTCCACTTTAGCAAAAAGGGAATTTGAATTTGAATAGGATGGCATAGAATCTGTAGATCAATTTGGGAGCCTTGCCACCTTAACAACATTAAATCTTTTAGTCCATTAAACACAGAGTATCATTTCATTTATTTAGAATTTTTTAAATATCTTTTTTATACCAATTGTCTTATTACCCAGCATTCTCTTGCAAGGTTTTCAGTTTGTCTATTATTTGCCCCATTATTTCTTGCCCCAGGTGGCAGCTGATAATTCATTGCCTTTAAAAGGTTTTGGCAGTGTCCCCTGAGTAGCCAACTCAGCTCATGGATTTTTATGAGTTAGGTAAAATAAAAGCAAATCCTTTGAGCTAGTCCTTCAGAGAGCCACCAGATATGTCAAGACAGACAGCCAAAATTCTTTGAGAATAAGTTCTGTTCTGCTCCCCCTGGTATCAGGAACCTGTGTGAAGAATGTAGCTTTACTGTCTCCAAGGCTGTCTCTGAGCTGGGGAGTGAGGAATGGGGACAGGGTAAGTTACAATGTCTCAAAGCTCTCTTACTGACACTCAGATAATTTTCTCTTGATAAAGCACTCACCTAGTTGCTGTAGTCTCTAGAATTCTGATAGTGCTGATGCTGACAGCCCTTGTCAGTTATTCACTTCTTTTGAGAAGGGATAAGCTCTGGAGGTCCCTACTACACCAGGATCCCTGGTATCATTCTGAGGCTTAAGTTTTTACTAAGGTAACAAGTAACCCCCAAATTTCAGTAGAGCAGTACCACAAAGGTTTATGTCTTGCTCATGACTTGTGTCCCTGTGCACACCTCTATCTCAATACTCAGCATGACAAAGAGCCAGAATCTGGAGCTGTGCCAAGAGCTATGGCTGAGGAAAAGGGAATGTGTCACATCATCCATTCACTACTAAAGCTTCCATCTGGAAGTGACCCACTGACATTTCACTGGCCAAAGTAATCTGGATGGCCATGTCAGGCCTAACTTCAACGAGGGTGGTAAAGTACACTCCTAGCAGGTGGATCAAAGGAGGAAGAACTGAGTATTTGTGAACAGCATTAAGCAAAGAAAATTTGAGGAGGTTCCTATTAAAGAACCTATTTAATTGACTATTAAAGTTATAGTCAATTATAGTCAAGAGTACTTATATTAAAGAGTTTTGAGCCTCACAGTTAAGTAAATAGTGAGGTAATTTACTATAGTATGGGAGGTGAAGACTACATGGGGGCCCTGAGAATATGTAAAACATTTGGAACAGGTGTTATATGTAGGTAATTTGATACAATGGGAATTTAAAAATGAAAGGAGTTGTTGAGCAGTGCTGAAGCCCAGTTGAAGTTAGCTATGTATTCATAGCTATGCATCTAATCATTGTGGGATAGTTTCCAGTAATACTTCAAAGCTCAAGACAAGCAAAATATATTGAGCAGTATAGGATGATCAATAATATAACACACCACTAAAATAGAAGCAAAGGCCATATTTGAATTTGGATAATTTGTGCTAAATTGAGATGCATTTTTTTTTTCCTCACTGGCTCATATAACATTTTGGACAGTTCAACCTCACTTATTCCACTTTGAATAAATCATAATGTAATGGGGTGAAATCCATGAGGAAAGACTTGCTTGTGGCTTGGCTGGATGACCTGCCCATGAAATACTGTTGACAAGACATAATTCTTGGCCTCCAGCAAGGATATCTAAAATATTTATTCTCTTAAAAATGCATACGTGACAGTTTCTATAGTTTCATCTTCAGAAGTTTACAAAATAAACTTTGGGAAATAAAAGGAATGATAAAAAGAAGTGATTATTTGTGGATTGAAGAGCAAAACATAAAAGATTTGAAAATTGGTGATTGAGTAATCTCTATCTGCATTGAGGGTGAGAAGAGACAATTAGATTTTATGAAACAAAACTAACTCCTTTCAAACAGTGGATCAGATGCTAGGATCAAGGTTGAATATGGACCCAAAAGGGGCCATTCTAATGACTGAAAGCTCTAATGACTAAAGGATGAGAGGTTGAGTGTTTAAAGTAGGGGAAGCATACTAGCTAGTTGATGGTAAAACTAAATCCAAACCCTATAGAACATAAACAGCTGCTCAACATTTCACCTTCAGTGCTACCCTTGATGTGACTTAATATGACAAGATTAAGTGAGGGAATGTACTTAAGTGTTCTATAATACCACCAGCCTTGTCCACCCATCTGCAAAGTTTAGCCATGTCACTTTCTCCTGGGTAAAACTATGAATGAGTGGAGGCAACTGAAAGAGTAACTGCCTTCATAAACATCTTTTATAGAGCCAGGTAAGAAGTTTATGACAATTCTAATGGCTGCTGCTGCTGCTGCTGCTAAGCCGCTTCAGTCGTGTCTGACTCTGTGCGACCCCATAGACAGCAGCCCACCGGGCTCCCCTGTCCCTGGGATTCTCCAGGCAAGAATACTGGAGTGGATTGCCATTTCTTTCTCCAAAACTAATACAATTTGTAAAGTTTAAAAATAAAATAAAATAAAATAAAAAAAAAGAAAGTGAAAAGTCAAACTGAAGTCGTTCAGTCGTGTCTGACTCTTAGCGACCTCATGGACTGCAGCCTACCAGGCTCCTCCATCCATGGGATTTTCCAGGCAAGAGTACTGGAATTCTAATGGAGAAGCTTGACAAAGCAGTTGATAGTCATTTGTCCTGAATTCTTTAAATTTCATCCCATAGATAGGCTGAGCTTAAAAATTCAGTGAAACTTTCCTGAGTCCTGTTAAGGATAAGAACCACATTAGTCACACAGAGGGAGCACACAGCTAAATTACATGTGGTCACTATCCTTATGAACCTATAATATGGTAAAATTTAAAGGAATAGATGTAGGGGGAAAAGAGATCAGATGGAAGAATAGGAGGATGCAGAACTAACTCACCTGCACCCATGAACAGATCAAAAATACATCTATAGGTGGAACAATTCTCTGAAAACTAACTGAAGAATGGTGGTAAGATTCTGTACAACCAAGACTGTAAGAAAGATCCATATAGAATTGAGTAGAAAGAGAAGAGAAGCAATCAGGTTGAGACCTGATCTTGAATTTACCAAAATATATATATATATATATATATATATATTCTACATCAAAGACATAATGAAGAAACCATGAGATGATAGGAGAGGTGCAGTCATGACATAATGAAAAACAATGTTGGGGAGGTGAGTAAAAATGCAGATTTTTTTTTTTAAAGAATGTGTTTGAACTTAAGTGACTACCAGTTTAAAATAAGTAGATATCATTACTAGTCAACATATAGGAACCCCATCAGTTCAGTTCAGTTCAGTTCAGTCGCTCAGTCATGTCTGACTCTTTGCGACCCCATGAATCGCAGCACGCCAGGCCTCCCTGTCCATCACCAAATCCCGGAGTTCACCCAGACTCACGTCAATCGAGTCAGTGATGCCATCCAGCCATCTCATCCTCTGTCATCCCCTTCTCCTCCTGCCCCCAATCCCTCCCAGCATCAGAGTCTTTTCCAATGAGTCAGCTCTTCGCATGAGGTGGCCAAAGTACTGGAGTTTCAGCTTTAGCATCATTCCTTCCAAAGAAATCCCAGGGCTGATCTCCTTCAGAATGGACTGGTTGGATCTCCTTGTAGTCCAAGGGACTCTCAAGAGTCTTCTCCAACACCACAGTTCAAAAAGTATCAATTCTTCGGCTCTCAGCCTTCTTCACAGTCCAACTCTCACATCCATACATGACCACAGGAAAAACCATAGCCTTGACTAGACGGACCTTTGTTGGCAAAGTAATGTCTCTGCTTTTCAACATGCTATCTAGGTTGGTCATAACTTTCCTTCAAGGAGTAAGCGTCTTTTAATTTCATGGCTGCCATCACCATCTGCAGTGATTTTGGAGCCCAGAAAAATAAAGTCTGACATTGTTTCCACTGTTTCCCCATCTATTTGCCATGAAGTGATGGGACCAGATGCCATGATCTTTGTTTTCTGAATGTTAAGCTTTAAGCCAACTTTTTCACTCTCCACTTTCACTTTCATCAAGAGGCTTTTTTTTTTTAATTGGAAAATATTTTATTTTTTTTTGTTTTTAATTTTTTTTAAATTTTATTTTGTTTTTAAACTTTAGAAAATTGTATTATTGGTTCTTCTTCACTTTCTGCCATAAGGGTGGTGTCATCTGCATATCTGAAGCTATTGATATTTCTCCCGGCAATATTGATTCCAGCTTGTGTTTCTTCCAGTCCAGCGTTTCTCATGATGTACTCTGCATATAAGTTAAATAAGCAGGGTGACAATATACAGCCTTGACGTACTCCTTTTCCTATTTGGAACCAGTCTGTTGTTCCATGTCCAGTTCTAACTGTTGCTTCCTGACCTGCAAACAAATTTCTCAAGAGGCAGATCAGGTGGTCTGGTGTTCCCATCTCTTTCAGAATTTTCCATAGGTTATTGTGATCCACACAGTCAAAGGCTTTGGCATAGTCAATAAAACAGAAATAGATGTTTTTCTGGAACTCTCTTGCTTTTTCCATGATCCAGCGGATGTTGGCAATTTGATCTCTGGTTCCTCTGCCTTTTTCTAAAACCAGCTTGAACATCAGGAAGTTCACAGTTCACATATTGCTGAAGCCTGGCTTGGAGAATTTTGAGCATGACTTTACTAGCGTATGAGATGAGTGCAATTGTGCAGTAGTTTGAGCATTCTTTGGCATTGCCTTTCTTTGGGATTGGAATGAAAACTGACCTTTTCCAGTCCTGTGGCCACTGCTGAGTTTTCCAAATTTGCAGGCATATTGAGTGCAGCACTTCCACAGCATCATCTTTCAGGATTTGAAAGAGCTCAACTGGAATGCCATCACCTCCACTAGCTTTGTTCGTAGTGATGCTTTCTAAGGCCCACTTGACTTCACATTCCAGGATGTCTGGCTCTAGGTCAGTGATCACACCATCATGATTATCTGGGTTGTGAAGATCTTTTTTGTACAGTTCTCTGTGTATTCTTGCCATCTCTTCTTAATATCTTCTACTTCTGTTAGGTCCATACCATTTCTGTCCTTTATCGAGCCCATCTTTGCATGAAATGTTCCCTTGGTATCTCTAATTTTCTTGAAGAGATCTCTAGTCTTTCCCATTCTATTGTTTTCCTCTATTTCTTTGCATTGATCGCTGAGGAAGGCTTTCTTATCTCTCCTTGCTATTCGTTGGAACTCTGCATTGAGATGCTTATATCTTTCCTTTTCTCCTTTGCTTTTTGCTTCTCTTCTTTTCACAGCTATTTGTAAGGCCTCCCCAGACAGCCATTTTGCTTTTTTTGCATTTCTTTTCCATGGGGATGGTCTTGACCCCTGTCTCCTGTACAATGTCACAAACCTCATTCCATAGTTCATCAGGCACTCTATCTATCATATCTAGGCCCTTAAATCTATTTCTCACTTCCACTGTATAACCCCATAGTAACCACAAATAAGGAACAAAAAACAGATTCACTAAAACTTGAGAGAATGGGACACAAGCGTAACACTAAAGGAAATTATCAAAGCATCAGGGAAGAAACTAAAACAGGAAAAGACTAGAAAATAGCTACAAAAATAACCAGGAAACAAATAACAAAATGACAATAAGTATGTATCTATCAATATGTTTCAATGTCAATAGACGAAATACTTCAGTCTAAAGGCATAGGGTGACTGATTAGATTGAAAACAACCCATCTATATGCTGCTTACAAAAGACTTATTTCAGGCCTAAAGATACACACACACTGAAAGTGAGGGGATGAAAACTGTATGTTTCGTGCAAACGAAAGGACAAGAGAGGGGGTGGTAATACTCATATAAGACAAAATAGACCTTAAAACAATGGCTTTAACAAAAGATGAAGGGAATCATATAATGATAAATGGATCAGTATAAGAAGAGAATTATTTCATCCATTAACATATACACACCTTACAGAGCAAGACCTAAAAGTATAATGCAAACATTAATGGACATAAAGAGAGGAACTGACAGTAAGACAATAATAGTAGAGGACTTTCACACCCCACTGACATCAATGGATGATCATCCTGACAGAAAATCTACAAGGAAACAATGGTCTTCTATAATACATTAGACCAGTTGGACTTAATAGATATTTATAGAACATTAGAGACAAAATGTGTAGAATACACTTTCTTTTCAAGTGCTCATGAAATGTTCTTCAGGACAGATCATACACTAGAGCACAAAAAATTCTCAACAAATTTAAGAGGACAGAAATTATCTCAAGCATTTTTTCTGATTACAGCAGTATGAAGCTAGAAATAAATTACAGGAAGAAAAATGAGAAAAACAAAAATACATGGAAGTTAAGCAACGTACTACTAAAAAAAAATCAATGGGTGAATGAAGAAATTAACAAATGAGGAAATCAGAAAATACCTTGAGACAAATGAAAAAGGAAACCAAAAACTCCAAAATTTATGGGATGCAGCAAAAGAAGCCTTGAGAGGGAAGTTTATAGTGATATAGGCCTACTTCAAGAAACAAATGCCAACAAACAAATTCCAAACTCAGCAGAAGAAAGGAAATAATAAAGATCAGAGAGGAAATAAAAAAATAGAGACATTAAAAAAACAATACAAAGATTGATAAAACTAAGCTATTTTTCTGAAAAGATAAATCATATGAAAATCCTATAAAAAGGAATATGCCAACAAATTGGACAATCTAGAATAACAGACAAATTTCTAGAAACATACAACCTCTGAAGGCTGAATCAGGAAGAAATAGACAATCTGAATATAACAACTAGTAGTGAAATTGAATTTGCAATAAAAATTTCCAGCAAACTGAAGTCCAGGACTAGACATATTCACAGGGAAATTCTACTAAAATTATAAAGAAGAGCTAATAACTATCATTCTCAAACTATTCCAAAAAAATTATACAGGAGAGAAACTCCAAAATTCAGTCTACCAGGCTACTATTACTGAGAGTCTCAAACAAGAAAGATACTTCAAAAGACAAAAATTACAGGCCAATACATCTGATAAATATATATGTAAAACTCCTCTACAAAATATTAGCAAATCAAATCCAACAATATATAAAAGAATAATATATCATGATCAAGAGGGAGTTATTCCAGGGATGCAAAAATGGTTCAATATCTGATCAATCAATATGTTACATCACATTAACTAAAGGAAGGATAAAAATCACATGGTCATCTCAATAGACACAGAAAAAGCATTTGACAAAATTTAACATCCATTCATGATAAAAACTGTCATCAAAGTGTGTGTATAGGGAACATACCTCAATGTAAGAAAAGACATTTATGACAATTACACAGGCAACATAATATTCAGTAGTGAAAAACTGAAAAACTTTTCTCTAAATTCAAGAAAAAAACAAGGGCATCCACTCTTGCCATTTCTATTTAACATAGTATTCAAAGCTCTGGAGACAACAAGCAAATAACAGGAGCATCCAGATTAGAAATTAAGAAGTAAAACTGTCAGTATTTGCAGATGGCATTATACTGTATATAGAAAACCCAAAAGTTTCCACCAAAATTATTAGAGCTAATAAATTAATTCAAAAAAGTTGCAAGGTTAATACACAGAATGCTTTTCTATATACTGACAGTGAGTGCATTTCTCAGATGGAGAAAGCAAAAGAACAATCTTGCTAAAAATCACATCAAAAAAGAATAAAATACCTAGGACCAAATTTAATTAAGTGGAAGACATATATTCTGAAAGCTATAAAACATTGAAAATGATACAAAGAAATGTAAAGTTATGCCATGTTTATTGACTGGAAGAAATAATATTGTTAAATTTGAGCTAAATTTGACTTTGATGGCTTGAGGCAAGTAGGAATCTTTATTGGTGCCTTTAATAGAAACAGAAGAATTAACCGAATGAAGGACCAGGAAGAAGGAAACATTATCTTGTCTCTAATCCCACTCTGGGTCTCCCTGAACTTCTCTTGTGAATTAAGGAAATTGGGATCAGGACATAACTGCTTATTAACCATATAGCTCTATGAGCTGATATTTTGGGGAAGGAGGATGAGTTCATTTTGAGATATCTTTGGTTTGAGATACTTGTGGAGTATCCGTTAGATATGTCAAACATTCCAATAAAACTCAGAATTTGGAATTAGAAAACATGGGAGTGCAGACCACTTAAAATATGTTCAAGACAATTCAGACCCTATTTTAGTGTGTGTGAAATAGTGTGGAAAACTATTCTTTTGGCAGAAATTGTGTACCTCTGAGTTGTATCCAAAAGTGTATTTCTTTTGGAGAAAAATGATGCAAATGTGCTAAACTATGTTTGAGTTAGAAGCAGGTGAAAAAGTATCTTTTACTATTGTTAAAGGATCTAAAATTCCTTCTGGTGCATTGGCTTATAGTGAGAGTTTAAAAGTTGAAACTTCACAGGTGTCAAGTTATCACTGAGGAATTTATTACTTATTAATAAAATCACTGTTACCATTGAAAACAATCTTGCACAGAAAGTAAGGTCATTTTCTAAAACTGCCTCAAGTGGAACAATAGAAGCTCAATTTCTCTGAACTTTACTGAGGTGAATGGATCAGCAGATAGGGAGGGGTAACAGGAGGGGCATGAATAGGGAAACATGATAAAACTGAGAAAATATAGTCTTCATTTTTACACTCTTCTATGTTTATTAAAGAGGAAATAAGAAGCAACGACTTGAAACTGCTCAGTGTTTAGATTCTGGACATAAGGACAGAGAAGCCAAGAATTGAAAAATGAAAATAGTTTTGTTTTCACTATGGTGCACATTCTTCAGCTTCATTTAATAGCCTTTAGAGAATGGTGTAAGCATGAGAAACACATGTCTAGCACTTCTTCACTTTTTTTGTAATTGCATTTAGAAGTATAATTTGTTTGTACACATGTGTCTTCAGGTCAGTGTGTGAATACATGGATTTAATTTGAAAGGTCCCATCTTTCACAGATGACATGTTGGAAAGACCAGCCTCCTCGTCAAACTTCTGTATATGCCAACAGTTCACATAACTTGGAGGGAACAGTCTATACAGATTGAGAGCTATGGAGAAATTCACAAGGTCTGTTTTGTTAATCTGATAATTTAGAATATCATTCAGATTTTACTTATATCTCTTTGTAGTAGCTAGGCAGCCTCTAAAATGGCCCTAAATGACCCTCACCTCCTGGTATTCATGACTTTGTATAATCTCCTCTCCTTGAGGGCAGGTTGGCTACCATGTCTAACAAAAAGAATACTGCAAAAGTGATGAATGATTAGGTGACCATGAAAGACTGTGACTTCAGTCTCAGGCCCACACCTAGTCTTTCCAGTTTTCTCTCAAGGATGTCAGCTGCCATATTGTGAGCTGTCCAAAGGAGAAGCCTATGTGGCAATATCTGTAGCCAACAGCCAGCGAGAGCCTGATGCCTGCCAACACAGCCATGTGAGTGAGATTGGAAGTGGTTCCTTCCCCAGCGGAGCCCTGAAATGATGGCAGCCACTGCTGATGTCTTGACTGCAGCCTCATGAAAGGCATTGAGCCAGAAGGCACCCGGTGTAACCATGCCCGGACTCCTGGTCCAAATAAACTGGGATATCGTAAATGTGTATTATTTTAAACAACTGTTTTGGAATAATTTTTTACACAGAAATAAAAACTAAAACATTTTCTTATTACAGAATACTGGTGAATCAACCAACAGCAAGTTAGAGGTTTTTTAAAAGTCAAATATGCTTCTGGAAGACTATAACCATGAACCATGGTTTATCCCAGAAGGGCAAGGCTTTGTAAAGATTCTATATTAAATAGGTTTAGTGATACAGATATTTATTCTTTTATAGAGTAGACATTACTCTTCTTGATGAGGTCCAGTATTCTTGCCTGGAAAATCCCATGGACAGAGGAGCCTGACAGGCTACAGTCCACGGGGTCACAAGAGTCGGACACGACTTAGAGACTAAACCACCACCAACACGTTCTATTTCCTGGAGAGACAGAATCCTTAGGAGTCTTGCAGGATCTTTGGGAATACTACATGGTATACCATTTATTCTATATTCCTTTCCTATTGTTTTACCTGAGTATACAAGTATGACATTGTATGTTGCTGTTTTGTTGTCCAGTCACTAAGTCATGCCCAACTCTTTGCAACTTCATTGACTGTAGCATGCCTTCACTGTCTCTTGGAGTTTGCTCATATTCATGTCCACTGAGTCGGTGATGCTATGAATATTGTATACATTGTGTACAAATTGCTGATATCGTTATTAGTTGTATGCACTTGAACTCTTTGTTAATGTTAAGAAGCTGTTGTACTTCAAATCTAGTATACTATATACTAACCTATTACGTTCTAATCAGAATGCCTCCTCTGCTTAGATATTCATGGCCTAAGTCATTTGCTGGTAACATTGAATACTCAAAACTCTGTAAATTTCAATTTAGTTTTCTACTGAAATTATTTGTCATCTTATTAGGTTGGTGCAAAAGTAATTGCGGTTTTGCACTGTTGAACTTTGTTGCTATTAGAATACATTCTTAAGTAAATGTAGTTATGTTATACATCATTTTAATGCACATTTCTTGCTTTATATTTTTGCTATTGACTTATTTTACTTGCTGTGTATTTTATATTTATATTTGGACTAGGGAAATGATGTTATAAAAAAGCAAATTCAAGTGATTTTCTTATTCAAGTTTAAAATGGGTTGTAAAGGAGCAAAAACAATTTGCAACATCAACAATGCTTTTGGTCCAGGAACTGCTAATAAATGTACAGTCCCTCATAGCTCAGTTGGTAAAGAATCTGCCTTCAATTCAGGAGACCTGGGTTCGATTCCTGGGTTGGGAAGACCCCCTGGAGAAGGAAATGGTAACCCACTCCAGTATTCTTGCCTGGAGAATCCCCATGGACAGAGGAGCCTGGCAGGCAATAGTCCATGGGGTCGCAGTGAGTCGGACATGACTTAGCAGCTAAACCACCACCATCACAGTGGTGGTTCAAGAAGTTTTGCAAAGAAGACAAGAGCCTTGAAGACAAGAGCCTTGAAGACAAGAGCACAGTGGGTGGCCATCAAAAGTTGACCAATTGGAGGATCATCAAAACTGATCCTTTTACAACTATAGGAGAAGTTGCTGAAGAACTCTGTGTCGACCATTCTACAGTCATTCAGTGTTTGAAGCAAATCGGAAAGGTGAAAAACCTCAATAAGGGAGTGTATCATGAGCTGATCAAAAATCAGAAAAATTGTCATTTTGAAGTGTCATCTCTTCTTACTATATGCAACAACAAATAATTTCTCTATCAGATTATGATGTATGATGAAAAGTGGATTTTATACAACAACCAGCAATGACCAGCTCAGTGGTTGGACTGAGAAGCAGCTCCAAGTACTTCCCAAAGCCAAACTGCACCCAAAAAAGGTCATGGTCATTATTTGGTGGTCTGCTGCCCATCTGACCCACTACAGCTTTCTGAGTCCTAGTGAAACCATTACATTTGATAAGTATGCTCAGTGAACTGATGAGGTGCACCAAAAACTGCAATGCCGGCAGCAATGGTCAATAAAATGGACCCAATTCTTCTCTAAGACAATGCCCACCCACACGTCACACAACCAACGGTTCAAAAGTTGAGTGAATTGGACTACAAAGTTTTGCCTCATCTGCCATATTGACCTGACCTCTAGCCAACTGACTACCATTTCTTTCAAGCATCAAGACAACTTTTTGCAGGGAAAAATGCTTCCACAACCAGTTGGAGACAGGAAATGCTTTCCAAGCTATCATGGAATCATGAAGCATGGATTTTTATGCTACAGGAATAAACAAACATTTCTTATTGGCAAAAATGTGTCGATTGGAATTGTTCCTATTTTGATTAATAAAGACATGCCTGAGCTTGGCTATAATGATTTAAAATTCACAGTCTGAAACCACAACTACTTTTCAGAACCTAATATTTATACTTGAATTCTTGCCTTAAAGTAATTTTCTTCAAATTGAACACTTGGTTTCTTCTGTGAATCTTGTAATTATCACAATGATGGATCTAATAACTCACATCCATAAAGGTAAGTGACATTTAAGCTTTTAGATAGCAATCTTCAAAGGAGGTTATAAATATACTCATGTTCTTGATGACAGTGAAAGAGAAAAGTGAAAAAGCTGGCTTAAAGCTCAACATTCAAAAAACTAAGATCATGCATCCAGTCCCATTACTTCATGGCAAATAAATGGGGAAAGAGTGGAAAAAGTGGCAGATTTAATTTTCTTGGGCTCCAAAATCACTGCAGATGGTAACTGCAGCCATGGAATTAAAAGATGCTTGCTCCTTGGAAGGAAAGCTATGACCAACTTAGACAGCATATTAAAAGGCAGGGACATCTCTTTGCCAACAAAGGTCCGTATAGTCAAAGCTATGGTGTTGCTAGAAGTCAGGTAATATGTGAGAGTTGGACCAGAAAGAAGGCTGAGTGCTTAAGAATTGATGATTTTGAATTGCAGTGCTGGAAAAGACTCTTGAGAGTCCCTTGGACTGCAAGGAGATCTAACCAGTCAATCCTAAAGGAAATCAGTCCTGATTATTAGCTGGACATTCTGATGCTAAAGCTGAAACTCCAATACTTTGGCCACTGGATTCAAAGAGCTGACACATTAGAAAAGATCCTGATGCTGGGAAAGATTGAGGGCAGGAGAAGTGGGCAACAGAGGTTGAGATGGTTGGATGACATCACTGACTCAATAAACATGAGTTTAATCAAACTTTGGGAGATAGTGAAAGACAGGGAAGCCTGGCATGCTGCAGTTCATGGGGTCACAAATAGTCAGACATGACTTAGCCACTGAACATCAATAACAACTCTGAACATTGAACCTGTGCTGATTATTGGGCCTCATTTCTTGGAGCATACTATGGATAAATATTTATAATAACTTCTAGAATTTTCTTATGAGTGTTACAACTCTATTGCATAGTGTTTTTGCATTAAAAGATGAATTTATTAAATATTTGTACAAAGTCCACAATTTTGAGAACACTGCTTTGGTCTATCAAAATTTTTCATATATTAGAAGTCTCAGAAAACAATAGTATCCTGGGATATTTGATGTCTGGCAGTCTGCAAATGGAACATGATAAATTCTTAAATGTAATGCAACATGCTGCTTTTCCTTGCTCTCCTTTGCCAGTTTGAATAAAGCAAACAGGGGATAAAATTGGTAGAAAAGAAACAGAGTAAATAAGAGCTTTTGCTGAATATGTACACACTTTCAATATTCTTTCAAGAACTAAGGTAATCTCTTATGAAGACTTTCCTGTTTTCTTCAGTCAAAAACTTTAGGAAATCCTCAGCATTTTCTTGACATCTCTAAGCTAGTCCTTGCATTGAATTATAATTTTAGGTGAATACATTATTATTACTTCCCCACTTTATTATGCACCATCCCATCCCCCCTCACTGCCCACATAAAAAACTACACTCTTCAAGGCAAAAATTGTATCATTCTTGCTTTTATCTCAGCTCCTACCCCAACCATAATGCCTGGCATCGGGTGAGTACTCTAGACATCTTTTTTGAATAAAAAAAAGAATGAATAGGGCTTTTCCTTCTTCCTTTTGAGTATCAGCATGTCAAGAGAACTTCAGATTTCACATACTTGATTCAACGTACCTACTAGGCAATCTATTTCTGGAAGAGATACTGTGTGTCTAGGATGTCCATGGGTTGAGACAGGCAATGGAAAAGTTACACAAAGCCAGAAGATGAATGTCCTATTTTCCAGGGTCTTGCCATCTGGTTAGCAACCATGATATTCTAAATGAAAGCTAGGTTTTTATCTGTCACTTAGGTACCTAATAGGATATGGTATGACCAAGCAAATAAATACTTATGCTATCCATTAGTGAGAGAGGTTCCTGCTCTCCCTTTTAACCAAAAAATTGCAGTGATTTTCCATATGTGCTTCTTTTATTTTCTCTTGGTACAAAGTTCCAGTAAACATACAAAACCTCTTTGAAGGAAAAAAAAAAAAGAAATGAAATTTATGTAGAAATTTATTTAATCCTAAGTGATCGGAGACAAAAAACTCTTTCACCTAACTCAAACCACATAAAGGACTTTCAAAAACATTTGAACATTCCTGGGCTCTGCTCCCTCCACATATCCTACTAGCCAGACAAGGAAGTGCTGCGTTCCCTGTGTGAATCTCTTCTGTTGGACAATTAGTTCCACGTCTTGGGATCTCATTTCCTAAGGTCCTGCCAGTGACCTTCTCTTAAAAACCATTAATTCTTGTGAGATTCTGGCCAGGTGAAGTTTGGTCTGGCTTCTGGACAAGGGTGATCCTGGGCAGTCCTGCAAAGCCTAGAGCATTATTACACATCGCCTTGGAGTTGGAACATTTTTGGCCCTCCAGTGACTGGCTCAGGAAGGTAAAATGACTGGATGAAGCATCGCTGTGTAAGTCATAACTCTATAATCACAGTTGTGTGTGTGTGTGTTTTAAAAAAAGTATTTGGCTTTGGGGTGGCAGGCGCAGTGGTAAACCCTTTTGGAGAGTTTTGTGACCCTTTCCAGGGTTATTTATACTTGATGAAATGGTGAGTTCAGCTAAATGAATGGGTCCCCATTAATACACCCAAACTCCATCTAAAATCAAATGAAACTATAATACACATGTCTCTGCCCTCTTTCCCTGAACAGTTGGAGTTTTATATGGTTACCTTGAAATTCCTCTGGCCTTTCCCTTATAACAATCAACCAGACTAAGACTGGCACTTTGTTCCAGGGAAAAGGAAAGGTCAGAGAATGTGGAGCATTTTGACTATCAGCTAAGAATCTCTATTTTTCTTCACTTTACCTATTACCTTCCAATATGTCTACCTGTCTAACAAAGGAAAGAGACACATTTTGAAAGGTATACATTGGTGATGTACTAGCCTGTGGGCTTTGTTGTTTATTGGTGGAGTGGGACTTTAAAGGAAGAGAAAGAGGGACCAAAATTGGAAGCAATGATGATAAATGAAATAAAGGAATAGGAAGTACTGAGTTTACAAAGAATGTGTGCATAGTTTTTTTTTTTTTTTTAATGTATTTATTGCAGAAGACTATTTCTTGATGACTCTGTATACATGGGAGAGGCACTATTTCACATGTGTGCTGTGCTGAGTTGCTCAGTTATATTCAACTCTTTGTGACCTCGTTGACTGTAGCTGGTCAGGCTCCTTTGTCCATGGAGATTCTCCAGGCAAGAATACTAGACTAGGTTGTCATGCCCTCCTCCAGGGAATCTTTCCAATGCAGCGATCGAACCCAGGTCTCCTGCATTGCAGGCGGATTCTTTACTGTCTGAGCCACCAGGGAAGCCCTTCACATTTGTAGATGCTCTATTTCATTTACTGAGTGGATTAGTTACTCTTCACTGAGAATACTTCAGAGAGGCACTGAAGGACTGGGCCCGGTTCTTGTTCTTCCCTGAGATTTAGATCCTTTTTGTGGTAGATTTCCAAATCCATCCCAGTCAACTCTGATCTTACTGTGGGAGTGGGCTGGTCTCCTGATTATTCTTTGAACAGGGCTGGTCCCGAGTGGTGCTCTGGGGCTGCCCTGGAATGAAGTTCATGCCTGCAATGGGCTCCAAGATTCTAGGGCCCTAGTGGTCCCAGCATCATGATGCACTCCTCACCATTTCTCTTTATTTCCAGTCTCAGTCCAGGCAGGGATTCTGGTGTAGCTCATTTATGTCTTGCTGAAGCTCTTGTCATGCTGAATTTCCAGTGAAGCACTTGCTTACTCTGTGAGAAACTATTGCTATCACTACTACTGCTGCTTGCTAATACCATCTATTCCATGCCAACTTTTAATAAATGTGAATAATCTTCACAACCAAGATCAATGTTCTCATCTCTTCTAACACACTGGAAAATGAGGCTCTATGGAAATAAGTAACTTTCAATGGTATTAACTAGCTGATAAGAAGTAGAATCAAAATGGAGCCCTGGCTTTTCCATGCTAAAACTCGATGTGTATGTGTATATATATGTATGTGTGTGTGTATGTATGTGTATATATATATATATATATATATATGGAGAAGGCAATGGCATCCCACTCCAGTACTCTTGCCTGGAAAATCCCATGGATGGAGGAGCATGGTAGGCTGCAGTCCATGGGGTTGCCAAGAGTCAGACATGACTGAGTGGCTTCACTTTTACTCTTCACTTTCATGCATTGGAGAAGGAAATGGTAACGCACTCCAGTGTTCTTGCCTTGAGAATTCCCAGGGACAGGGGAGCCTGGTGGGCTGCTGTCTATGGGGTCACACAGAGTTGGACACGACTGAAGCGACTTAGCACATATATATATATTACTCTAAAGTCATAAATTATTTGGTAAATGAATTATTAACCACTGAGTTTGCTTCACACATTATTGACCAGAGATGTATTAATGCCATAGGCATTAGCATCTGCAACAATCCCCTGGTCAATAATGTGTTAATTATAAGCTCACAACTTAAAATTTTATCTTTTTATAACTAGAAATGTCTTAAATAAATATATATTTTATATATGAAAAAAGTGAGAGTGTAATCACTCAGTCATGTCCAACATTTTGCGACCGCATGGAATATAGCCCACCAGGCTCCTCTGTCCATGGAATTCTCCAGGCAAGAATACTGGAGTGGGTTGCATTCCCTCCTCCAGGGGATCTTCCCAACCCAGGTCTCCTGCATTGCAGGCAGATTTTTTTTTTTTTTTTTTATTGTCTGAGCCATCAGGGAAGACCACACATTTTATACATGGAACATAACAACTCATCAAGTTTTTTTTTGAGTGCCAAGGATGTGCTGTGTTGTTTTAACATTGGGATTGAAGCAATGAGCCAAACAAATTCAGTTTCTGATCTCATGGTGATATTTATTTTTGTCTCCTAGTGAGGGGAGACATGAAATAAACAATTTCTTTAAGAAGTCAATGCACAGGTGATGATAAAATCATTGGAAAAAATGAAGCAAACTAAGGGTGATAGATAATGAGAGGAGCGGTTAGGGGGCTGTGCTACTTTCAAATAGGGCAGAAAGTACTGCCTTTTGATAAGATAACAGTTGAAAAAAAGACTAGAAGGACGTGATAGAGTGAGCCATGTGGCTGTCTGGTAGAGAAGCATTCCAATATAGGGAGCCCCAGGTGCAGAGGTGTTAAGGTGGAATTGGCTTGATGTGTTTCAAAAGTTGTAGGGAAGCAAGTCTACCTAGAGCAGAGAGTGAGGGGCTCAGCAGCTGGGAGGAGAGAAGAGATGGAAAGAAGAGGTGATTGGAGATGAGTGGGAGAGATTGCAGAGAGCCAGATCATGCTGGACTTGGATGGTCAACATCACGACAGAGGATTTAGATTTCATGCAGAGATTAGAAGCCACTAGTAAAGTCTGAACAGAGGAAAAAGTGATCAGACCTGGTTTTTAAAAAGCATAACTTGGGTACTCTGTGTCAAACCCAATATCAAAACAAGGATTGGGACAAGGGAACCCATGTGAAAACTATGCATAGAACACAAGTGAGGCATGACAAAGTCTTAAGCAGAGTGGGAGGATTCAAAGGGCAGCATTGGCAGAATTTGTTGATGGACTGAAAGTGGGGAACGAGAGAAGTCAAGAATGACTCTAAGGTTTTTGCCTGACATAAGAGCAAGGATGGAGTAGTGTTTATTATTGAGATAAGAAGACATGGGAAGGGACAGATTTGGGGAAGTATGTTATGGAATATTATAAGTTCTATTTTAGACATGGTTAGTTTGAGATGTATATGAGCCACTTAATGGAGATCTTTCAAAGAGTCAGCTGGATACTAGGATCCAGAGCTCAGAGGAGAGATCAGGAAGGTAGATATAAATTTTGGAGACACTGATGTAAACCATGAGACTGATCTTTAGGTGACATTTGGGTGAAAATAGAGAGATAATGTTTAAAGACTGAGCCTGAAGCATTCAAACCCTAGTGACCAGCAAGATGGAGAAGACCCAGAAAAGGAGAGTAATTTCCAGTAAAAGAGCAGCCACTAAAGGAAAAAGAGGAAGAGTAAAATATGGTAGTTCTGAAGCTCAGGGAATACATTAGGACTTAGGCAATAAACCATTTGTCAATAGAGGTCATGCATTAGGTCAAAGATGGTAGGGACTGACATAGTTCCGTTAGACTGAGCATCAGGGACATTACTAGATACAGTGTCCGGTAGTACTGCCATTGAATTAACAATCACTTTAAATAGAATTATATCCATTTCAGAAAATTACTCCCTTGACAGTTATACCCTAAAATTTATATTCCATCTAGTTAAATACAAATAGTCAGGAGTCACTTCATGGCAAATAAATGGGGAAAAAGTGAAAACAGTGGCAGATTTTATTTTGGGGGCTCCAAAATCACTGCAGACCATAAATGCAGCCATGAAATTAAAAGACACTTGCTCCTTGGAAGAAAAGTTATGAAAAACTTAGACAGCATATTAAAAAGCAGAGACATCACTTTGCCAACAAAGGTCTCTATAGTCAAAGCTATGGTTTTTCAGTAGTCATGTACGAATGTGAGAGTTGGACCATAAAGAAGGCTGAGCACCAAAGAATTGATGCTTTTGAACTGTGGTGCTGGAGAAGACTTTTGATATTTCCTTGGACTACAAGGAGATCCAACCAGTCAATTCTAAAGGAAATCAGTCCTGAATATTCATTGGAAGCACTGATACCGAAGCTGAACTCCAAAATTTTGGCCACCTGATGCAAAGAGCTGACTCACTGGAAAAGACCCTGATACTGAGAAAGATTGAGGGCAAGAGGAGAACGGGTGACATAGAATGAGATGGTTAGATAGCATCACCAAATCAATGGACACAAATTTGAGAAAACTCAAGGAGGTAGTAAAGGACAGGGAAATGTCACATGCTGTAATCCAGGGAGTCACAAAGAGTTGGACACAACTTAGCGACTGAACAACAATAGCAACAGGAGTACAAACAAAAATAGTTTTCCTATTTTATTTCTAGAACTTGTCCTCATTCTAATGAAGACTTTCTGGTGAAGTGGCTTTTGAAATATTGGACTCAGTCATGAGCCTTTAAAGTAGAAAGACTTCTTTTGTCTCCCAGGAATGAACATCTATCTCATATAGCTTGTGATACACATACCTGGAGACTCTTGATTTTCCAAATTGTAGTTACCACAACACTCATCTAAGAATCCTGGAAAATGTAATGACAATGCACACACAAAAAGAGTTTGGCCCTTAAGTAGCTCCCAAACCTATGAATCATATTTCCTTCTTTCTTAATTTTTTTCTCCATAAAATATTAGGTAATATTCCTTAATGATTATGTCTCTTAAAATTAGTTTTGAAACACAGAAATAGCAAAGATTAAGTTTGAATCTTTAAGAGAAAACAGTATGGATTCAGGAAACAGTATGGCTAGAAACAGACAATTTCCCTTAAAAATAAAATGAAAGGTGTGTTTTGGGTCATCATGTTACTTTTGAATAATCCCAGATTTCTTTCTTCTGATATATGAAACAAGACAAACAACAAAAAAAGAGGAGAGGGGAGGGAGAGAGAAAAAGACAATGTAGCAACAAACCAAGCAAACTTACAGGTATGGAAGAGTGCTAACATTTACAACTATTACACGAGGGTGGTGCAGTTGGTAAAGAATCCTCTTGCCAGTGAAGGAGACAAAAGAGACACAGGTTTGATCCTTGAGTTGGAAAGATCCCCTGGAGTAGGAAATGGCAACCCACTCCAGTATTCTTGCCTGGAAAATCCCATCGACAGAGGAGCCCGGCTGGCTACAGTCCATGGGGTGGCAAAGAGTTGGATGTGACTGAGCACACAGGTTACATGCACATGTACACACACACCCTGATCTCTGCCCCTTTGTCAGACTTAAAACTCTTAGGAGACAAGATGAAATAGGTAAATCAAATTATTCCCAAGCTAGTTTCTTTTTTCTTTCTTATTTGAAAGAAGGAAATACATGATGAAATTGTTACTAAATTTTTAAATTCTCAAGGGTCCTTTTTGCCTATTTTCTATACAGGAACTTCAGAGTCAGCCATGAATAGCACCACCACAATGGACTTCACCAGCATTCAATGCTTGCCCTTGCTTAATAGGGACCACCATGGAGCTAAGCAAAATGCTTGTTATTTCTGTAAATTGAAAACAGGCATTTCAGAGCACCTAGTTCTGTAACGTTTCTTACAAAGCAACCAGGATGTTTTTGGTAGAAGCCCAGTCCAAATACTGGAGGAGCTCTGCTCATGTCTCATTCCAAGGGTATTTCAATAGTTCTGAAATACAGCAACAGTACACCCAACCCCAGATTAGGGCATAGTAAGGATATTTATTTCCAGGGTCAATCTTGGAGAAAGTGGGAAATTTATTTTTGCTAACTTTTATTCTCTTCTAACTTTAGGTCAAATTTCTTACTTTTTTCTTCTTGCCTGTTTTCCCAGCACCATACCTCAGCTTAACTTTTTAAACACACACAAACACACATCCCTAGATCTTCTTCTACACTCTTCTTTCCTTCCATCATACATTTGTTTATTCACTCATCAGTCATTTGACAAATATTTCTTCATGGCTTACCATGGGCCCAGCAAGGTACAAGCCACTGGGTAAAAAGTGGGAAACAAGACATGTGTCTAACAGGAGGAGCCAAGGATAAAAGGCAAGAATAAATAAGAAAACTATTCAGTTCAGTTCAGTCGCTCAGTCGTGTCCAACTCTTTGCGACCCCATGAATCGCAGCACACCAGGCCTCCCTGTCCATCACCAACTCCTGGAGTTCACTCAAACTCATGTCCATCGAGTCAGTGATGCCATCCATCCATCTCATCCTCTGTTGTCCCCTTCTCCTCCTGTCCTCAATCCCTCCCAACATCAGGGTCTTTTCCAATGAGTCAACTCTTCGCATGAGGTGGCCAAAGTATTGGAGTTTCAGCTTTAGCATCAGGCCTTCCAATGAACACCCAGGACTGATCTCCTTTAGGATGGACTGGTTGGACCTCCTTGCAGTCCAAGAGACTCTCATGAGTCTTTGGGGGAGTCCTAATTGATGTTAAAGAATTAAGTAGCAGTATATTTTAGTAAGTGACTGGGTGGCTCCATTAAAATATACCTTCCTATACTAGAGTCAGGACTTTGCTCTTTGATCTCCAAAGCAGCAAATAATTTGAAAAATTAATCCATGTTTTTCCATTTAAAGCTTCCTTTCTTTCTTCCCCCCTTAATGTAATTTCTAGAGAATCTAGAGATTTGAAATGCAGAGATAATGCCATCATTCATATATATGACTCATAGCAGACATTTCCAGTTCCAAAGCAATGGGGTGAGACATTTGGGAACAGACAAAGGTTTATCACCTGGGTTGTACCAGAGCTTGGCTCTACTTGGCTCTTCTTTCTTTCTTTTATAGATGTCTCAATCTAAATCTGTCTCCTAGGCTCTTGATGTTTCTGGGTTTTTCCACTGTGTCACACAGGAAAGGAAAGGACTTCACACCACTCCCCAGTGAGTTGTTTCTCTCATCTTTTTGGACCTGTCTCCACTCAGTCCTATCTCCCCTTTCTAGCCCTGTCATTCTACCCCACCATGGATCAGACTGTCCTATTTTTACCCCTGTAAAGGTCATTTCATCCTGTACAAAGAGGTCTTTTTATTTTTTTTACTGAAGAGTGACAAGTTGTCTAACATTTCAAGGAATGAAGCCTAAATAAAGGCATTCTTTTTTGTGTCTTAAAAATTCCTTTTGGCTCCATGCAACTTTGGGTTGCCACCTTTCCAAAGAAAATGAAAGGCCTAGATCATTAGTTTACAAACTTTATGAGTCTCTGAAATTCCTATGGGCTGTTTTTCATGCCTTAGACTCCAAACCCTCATTGCAGGACTGGGGCAGTGCCGGCTGCTGGTGGAGCAGACACAAAACAAACATATCTCCAACGGTCATGTTATTTTTCTTTCAAAGAACCCTTAGGGGTATTGTTAGTCTGAAGAGAAAGATAGGAAGGAAGACTAGATCTATGCCCTTCAAATGTACAGGGCCCCAAACCAGAGACAATCCCAGGATGGTGGACAACAGAGGTGAGCTGACCAGCAAAATGACCTTTAGATGAAGCGGATAGCAAGCACAGATGGCAATGCACAGAGTAAGTCTACATGCCACCTGCCCCAGACGGCATCTCAGGGCACTGTGAAACCACTCCTCCAGACCCAGAGATCAGTTTTGCAAGTTCCTTTCCTGGTCCCCAGGAACATGCAACAAAGGAGTCTTCCTTTGGAGTATCTTTTCACCTGGACCAGGAGAAAATCTGTGCACCCGTGGCAGGCTCTGGGAATACTGCAAGCCACTAAAACTGATAGATAGCTCACAGGAATTCTGCAGTTTAAAGAAGTGTTTGAAAAGCCCTATTCTAGATTAGTGTTCTATGTAGTTTCAAAAATTTTGAAACTTGAAAAGGTCCTTTGAAATCTCTGCCAACTCCTTTCTTGCACAAATGTAGACAACCTAAATAGGTAGAGTGCCTGGCTTGTGCTTGGATAGCTACTTAAAAACAAGTAGGCAATTAGGCGGGGAACATGAGAAGAATATGAAGTCAAATACATTAATAGATAGGAGTTTGGTTGTTATATATCTCTGTGAACTAAATTTAAAATCTATATAGACGGATATGTACACATCTATCACAAAGATGGGCTCGATAAAGGACAGAAATGGTATGGACATAACAGAAGCAGAAGATATTAAGAAGAGGTGGCAAGAATACACAGAAGAACTGCACAAAAAAGATCTTCACAACCAAGATAATCATGATGGTGTGATCACTCACCTAGAGACAGACATACTGGAATGTGAAGTCAAGTGGGCCTTAGAAAGCATCACTACGAACAAAGCTAGTAGAGGTGATGGAATTCCAGTTGAGCTATTCCAAATCCTGAAAGATGATGCTGTAAAAGTGCTGCACTCAATATGCCAGCAAATTTGGAAAACTCAGCAGTGGCCAGAGGACTGGAAAAGGTCAGTTTTCATTCCAATCCCAAAGAAAGGCAATGCCAAAGAATGCTCAAACTACCGCACAATTGCACTCATCTCATACGCTAGTAAAGTAATGCTCAAAATTCTCCAAGACAGGCTTCAGCAATATGTGAACTGTGAAATTCCTGATGTTCAAGCTGGTTTTAGGAAAGGCAGAAGAACCAGAGATCAAATTACCAACATCTGCTGGATCATTGAAAAAACAAGAGAGTTCCAGAAAAACATCTATTTCTGCTTGACTGACTATGCCAAAGCCTTTGACTGTGTGGATCACAATAAACTGTGGGAAATTCTGAAAGAGATGGGAATACCAGACCACCTGACCTGCCTCTTGAGAAACCTATATGTAGGTCAGGAAGCAACAGTTAGAACTGGACATGGAACAACAGGACTGGTTCCAAATAGGACAAGGAGTATGTCAAGGCTGTATATTGTCACCCTGCTTATTTAACTTATATGCAGAGTACATCATGAGAAATGCTGGGCTGGAAGAAGCACAAGCTGGAATCAAGATTGCTGGGAGAAACATCAATAACCTCAGATATGCAGATGACACCACCCTTATGGCAGAAAGTGAAGAGGAACTAAAGAGCCTCTTGATGAAAGTGAAAGAGGCGAGTGAAAAAGTTGGCTTAAAGCTCAACATTCAGAAAACAAAGATCATGGCATCTGGTCCCATCACTTCATGGGAAATAGATGGGGAAACAGTGGAAACAGTGTCAGACTTTATTTTGGGGGGCTCCAAAATCACTGCAGATGGTGATGGCAGCCATGAAATTAAAAGATGCTTACTCCTTGGAAGGAAAGTTATGACCAACCTAGATAGCATATTGAAAAGCAGAGATATTACTTTGCCAACAAAGGTCCATCTAGTCAAGGCTATGGTTTTTCCTGTGGTCACGTATGGATGTGAGAGTTGGACTGTGAAGAAAGCTGAGCGCAAAAGAATTGATGCTTTTGAACTGTGGTGTTGGAGAAGACTCTTGAGAGTCCCTTGGACTACAAGGAGATCCAACTAGTCCATTCTAAAGGAGATCAGTCCTGGGTGTTCATTGGAAGGACTGATGCTAAAGCTGAAACTCCAGTACTTTGGCCACCTCATGCGAAGAGTTGACTCACTGGAAAAGACTCTGATGCTGGGAGGCATTGAGGGCAGGAGAAGGGGACGACAGAGGATGAGATGGCTGGATGGCATCACTGACTCAATGGACATGAGTTTGAGTGAACTCCAGGAGTTGGTGATGGACAGGGAGGCCTGGCGTGCTGTGATTCATCAGGTTGCAAGGAGTCAGATATGACTGAGTGACTAAACTGAACTGAACTGATCCTATAGATAGATAGATACACATGTAAGTATGTATAGTATAGATAGAGATATAAAAAAGAAATCTAAAAACCATACAGACTACTGTAAATTTTTTATGATGAACTAGTGGTTGGATGTCAGTCACTCATTCATCAAAGCACTTCATGCAATAATAACTTCTTGAGTATTGAAACAAATGTTATATGCTGCAACTTTTTGGGAGATAAAATCTTTCAAACTCTTAGTCTATATATTTTGGGATATACCTCAGGAGATTACATAATTCAGATTTAGGAGTTAAAACAAGTATAACATCACAACTGCTTAGATCAATAGTGTTTTTTTTTTTAATCATAGCATATCTTTATTTAAACAAGTCCCTAAAATGACATATTTAGACTGTTTCCAAATTTCTTATTACAAATAAGTAATGTGAATACTAAAATCAAATTGATTACATTCTTTTTTTTTTGCATTGATTGATTTTATTTTTAAACTTTACATAATTGTATTAGTTTTGCCAAATATCAAAATGAATCCGCCACAGGTATACATGTGTTCCCCATCCTGAACCCTCCTCCCTCCTCCCTCCCCATACCATCCCTCTGGGTCGTCCCAGTGCACTAGCCCCAAGCATCCAGTATCGTGCATCGAACCTGGACTGGCAACTCGTTTCTTACATGATATTTTACATGTTTCAATGTCATTCTCCCAAATCTTCCCACCCTCTCCCTCTCCCACAGAGTCCATAAGACTGTTCTATACATCAGTGTCTCATTTTGCTGTCTCGTACACCGGGTTATTGTTACCATCTTTCTAAATTCCATATATATGCATTAGTATACTGTATTGATGTTTTTCCTTCTGGCTTACTTCACTCTGTATAATAGGCTCCAGTTTCATCCACCTCATTAGAATTGATTCAAATGTATTCTTTTTAATGGCTGAGTAATACTCCATTGTGTATATGTACCACTGCTTTCTTATCCATTCATCTGCTGATGGACATCTAGGTTGCTTCCATGTCCTGGCTATTATAAATAGTGCTGCAATGAACATTGGGGTACATGTGTCTCTCTCCCTTCTGGTTTCCTCAGTGTGTATGCCCAGCAGTGGGATTGCTGGGTCATAAGGCAGTTCTATTTCCAGTTTTTTAAGGAATCTCCACACTGTTCTCCATAGTGGCTGTACTAGTTTGCATTCCCACCAACAGTGTAAGAGGGTTCCCTTTTCTCCACACCCTCTCCAGCATTTATTATTTGTAGACTTTTGGATCGCAGCCATTCTGACTGGTGTGAAATGGTACCTCATAGTGGTCTTGATTTGCATTTCTCTGATAATGAGTGATGTTGAGCATCTTTTCATGTGTTTGTTAGCCATCTGTATGTCTTCTTTGGAGAAATGTCTATTTAGTTCTTTGGCCCATTTTTTGATTGGGTCATTGATTTTTCTGGAGTGGAGCTGTAGGAGTTGCTTGTATATTTTTGAGATTAGTTGTTTGTCAGTTGCTTCATTTGCTATTATTTTCTCCCATTCTGAAGGCTGTCTTTTCACCTTGCTAATAGTTTCCTTTGATGTGCAGAAGCTTTTAAGGTTAATTAGGTCCCATTTGTTTATTTTTGCTTTTATTTCCAATATTCTGGGAGGTGGGTCATAGAGGATCCTGCTGTGATGTATGTCGGAGAGTGTTTTGCCTATGTTCTTCTCTAGGAGTTTTATAGTTTCTGGTCTTACGTTGAGATCTTTAATCCATTTTGAGTTTATTTTTGTGTATGGTGTTAGAAAGTGTTCTAGTTTCATTCTTTTACAAGTGGTTGACCAGATTTCCCAGCACCACTTGTTAAAGAGATTGTCTTTAATCCATTGTATATTCTTGCCTCCTTTGTCAAAGATAAGGTGTCCATATGTGCGTGGATTTATCTCTGGGCTTTCTGTTTTGTTCCATTGATCTATATTTCTGTCTTTGTGCCAGTACCATACTGTCTTGATAACTGTGGCTTTGTAGTAGAGCCTGAAGTCAGGTAGGTTGATTCCTCCAGTTCCATTCTTCTTTCTCAAGATCGCTTTGGCTATTCGAGGTTTTTTGTATTTCCATACAAATTGTGAAATTATTTGTTCTAGCTCTGTGAAGAATACTGTTGGTAGCTTGATAGGGATTGCATTGAATCTATAAATTGCTTTGGGTAGTATACTCATTTTCACTATATTGATTCTTCCAATCCATGAACATGGTATATTTCTCCATCTATTAGTGTCCTCTTTGATTTCTTTCACCAGTGTTTTATAGTTTTCTATATATAGGTCTTTAGTTTCTTTAGGTAGATATATTCCTAAGTATTTTATTCTTTCCGTTGCAATGGTGAATGGAATTGTTTCCTTAATTTCTCTTTCTGTTTTCCCATTATTAGTGTATAGGAATGCAAGGGATTTCTGTGTGTTGATTTTATATCCTGCAACTTTACTATAGTCATTGATTAGCTCTAGTAATTTTCTGGTGGACTCTTTAGGGTTTTCTATGTAGAGGATCATGTCATCTGCAAATAGTGAGAGTTTTACTTCTTCTTTTCCAATTTGGATTCCTTTTATTTCTTTTTCTGCTCTGATTGCTGTGGCCAAAACTTCCAAAACTATGTTGAATAGTAATGGTGAAAGTGGGCACCCTTGTCTTGTTCCTGACTTTAGAGGAAATGCTTTCAATTTTTCACCATTGAGGATAATGTTTGCTGTGGGTTTGTCATATATAGCTTTTATTATGTTGAGGTATGTTCCTTCTATTCCTGCTTTCTGGAGAGTTTTTATCATAAATGGATGTTGAATTTTGTCAAAGGCTTTCTCTGCATCTTTTGAGATAATCATATGGTTTTTATTTTTCAATTTGTTAATGTGGTGTATTACATTGATTGATTTGCGGATATTGAAAAATCCTTGCATCCCTGGGATAAAGCCCACTTGGTCATGGTGTATGATCTTTTTAATGTGTTGTTGGATTCTGATTGCTAGAATTTTGTTAAGGATTTTTGCATCTATGTTCATCAGTGATATTGGCCTGTAGTTTTCTTTTTTTGTGGGATCTTTGTCAGGTTTTGGTATTAGGGTGATGGTGGCCTCGTAGAATGAGTTTGGAAGTTTACCTTCCTCTGCAATTTTCTGGAAGAGTTTGAGCAGGATAGGTGTTAGCTCTTCTCTAAATTTTTGGTAGAATTCAGCTGTGAAGCCGTCTGGACCTGGGCTTTTGTTTGCTGGAAGATTTTTGATTACAGTTTCAATTTCCGTGCTTGTGATGGGTCTGTTAAGATTTTCGATTTCTTCCTGGTCAAGTTTTGGAAAGTTGTACTTTTCTAAGAATTTGTCCATTTCTTCCACGTTGTCCATTTTATTGGCATATAATTGTTGATAGTAGTCTCTTATGATCCTTTGTATTTCTGTGTTTGTTGTGATCTCTCCATTTTCGTTTCTAATTTTGTTGATTTGATTTTTCTCCCTTTGTTTCTTGATGAGTCTGGCTAATGGTTTGTCAATTTTATTTATCCTTTCAAAGAACCAGCTTTTGGTTTTGTTGATTTTTGCTATGGTCTCTTTTGTTTCTTTTGCATTTATTTCTGCTCTAATTTTTAAGATTTCTTTCCTTCTACTAACCCTGGGGTTCTTCATTTCTTCCTTTTCTAGTTGCTTTAGGTGTAAAGTTAGGTTATTTATTTGACTTTTTTCTTGTTTCTTGAGGTGTGCCTGTATTGCTATGAACTTTCCCCTTAGGACTGCTTTTACCGTGTCCCACAGGTTTTGGGTTGTTGTGTTTTCATTTTCATTCGTTTCTATGCAAATTTTGATTTCTTTTTTGATTTCTTCTGTGATTTGTTGATTATTCAGCAGCGTGTTGTTCAGCCTCCATATGTTGGTATTTTTAATAGTTTTTCTCCTGTAATTGAGATCTAATCTTACTGCATTGTGGTCAGAAAAGATGCTTGGAATGATTTCTATTTTTTTGAATTTACCAAGGCTAGCTTTATGGCCCAGGATGTGATCTATCCTGGAGAAGGTTCCATGTGCACTTGAGAGAAAGGTGAAATTCATTGTTTTGGGATGAAATGTCCTATAGATATCAATTAGGTCTAACTGGTCTATTGTATCGTTTAAAGTTTGTGTTTCCTTGTTAATTTTCTGTTTAGTTGATCTATCCACAGGTGTGAGTGGGGTATTAAAGTCTCCCACTATTATTGTGTTATTGTTAATTTCTCCTTTCATACTTGTTAGCATTTGTCTTACATACTGCAGTGCTCCCATGTTGGGTACATATATATTTATAATTGTTATATCTTCTTCTTGGATTGATCCTTTGATCATTATGTAGTGACCTTCTTTGTCTCTTTTCACAGCCTTTGTGTTAAAGTCTATTTTATCTGATATGAATATTGCTACTCCTGCTTTCTTTTGGTCCCTATTTGCATGGAAAATCTTTTTCCAGTCCTTCACTTTCAGTCTGTATGTGTCCCCTGTTTTGAGGTGGGTCTCTTGTAGACAACATATGTAGGGGTCTTGTTTTTGTATCCATTCAGCCAGTCTTTGTCTTTTGGTTGGGGCATTCAACCCATTTACGTTTAAGGTAATTACTGATAAGTATGATCCCGTTGCCATTTACTTTATTGTTTTGGGTTCGAGTTTATACACCGTTTTTGTGTTTCCTGTCTAGAGAATATCCTTTAGTATTTGTTGGAGAGCTGGTTTGGTGGTACAGAATTCTCTCAGCTTTTGCTTGTCTGAAAAGCTTTTGATTTCTCCTTCATACTTGAATGAGATCCTTGCTGGGTACAATAATCTGGGCTGTAGGTTATTTTCTTTCATCACTTTAAGTACGTCTTGCCATTCCCTCCTGGCTTGAAGAGGTTCTATTGAAAGATCAGCTGTTATCCTTATGAGAATTCCCTTGTGTGTTATTTGTTGTTTTTCCCTTGCTGCTTTTAATATTTGTTCTTTGTGTTTGATCTTTGTTAATTTGATTAATATGTGTCTTGGGGTGTTTCTCCTTGGGTTTATCCTGTTTGGGACTCTCTGGGTTTCTTGGACTTGGGTGATTATTTCCTTCCCCATTTTAGGGAAGTTTTCAACCATTGTCTCCTCAAGTATTTTCTCATGGTCTTTCTTTTTGTCTTCTTCTTCTGGAACCCCTATGATTCGAATATTGTAGCGTTTAATATTGTCCTGGAGGTCTCTGAGATTGTCCTTATTTCTTTTAATTGAAATCTTAAGCCAGTCAAGCAGGAATTGCCTGGTTAACAGGAGTTAGGTCATCTGACCAATAGATCCCTGCTGCTGCTGCTGCTGCTGCTGCTAAGTCGTTTCAGTCGTGTCCGACTCTGCGCGACCCCAGAGACAGCAGCCCACCAGGCTCTCCCGTCCCTGGGATTCTCCAGGCAAGAACACTGGAGTGGGTTGCCATTTCCTTCTCCAATGCATGAAAGTGAAAAGTGAAAGTGAAGTCGCTCAGTCGTGTCTGACTCTTCTCGACCCCATGGACTGCGCCTACCAGGCTCCTCTGTCCATGGGATTTTCCAGGCAAAAGTACTGGAGTGGGGTGCCATCACCTTCTCCGAATAGATCCCTGCCACCCTCTAAATGCAAGTGACCTTGCAGTAAACAACCTGCTTTTTTTTTTTTTTTTTTTGCCTAGTTTTAACTTCCTTGTTCCTATTCCTTTTGGGCTAAAAAAAAAAAGTCTTCCATTTTGCACAGCTCCTCAGAATTCCTTTCTATCTTCTAGACTGAATGCTGATCAATTAGAATTGATTTTTGCACACTTTAAATCAGCATGTTTAATATGCCTTAGTTTATCTTTGAACAGTTTTTTCCAGTTTGCTTAAACATCCTACCACATACCTCATTAAAAATAACCAGATTTGCTTATATAGACACACTATATTTATTTTTCATAAATTTATCTACATATTAATGAACTAATAGGCTTAAATTTAAATTAGATTATTAGCAAGGTAAATTAAAAATAAAAAAGTGAAATATTTTACATTATTTTATTTACCAACAATATGAAAGTGTTTTGCTTTCATTTAATGGTTTTTTTTGTTTAAAGCAAATATTCTTTCTTATTTTAAAACCTTAATTGAATGTGTTATGCTTTCAGTTCAGTTCAGTTGCTCAGTGGTGTCCGACTCTTTGCAACCCCATGAATTGCAGCACGCCAGGCCTCCCTGTCCATCACCAACTCCCGGAGTTCACTCAGACTCACGTCCATCGAGTCAGTGATGCCATCCAGCCATCTCATCCTCTGCCATCCCCTTTTCCTCCTGCCCCCAATCCCTCCCAGCATCAGAGCCTTTTCCAATGAGTCAACTCTTCGCATGAGGTGGCCAAAGTACTGGAGTTTCAGCTTTAGCATCATTCCTTCCAAAGAAATCCCAGGGCTGATCTCCTTCAGAATGGACTGGTTGGATCTCTTTGCAGTCCAAGGGACTCTCAAGAGTCTTCTCCAACACCACAGTTCAAAAGCATCAATTCTTCGGCGCTCAGCCTTTAGTGATTCAAAAATCTGATTTAGGTTTAGCTTGTTCTACATTTGGGGCCAATAGCTGCTTTATTTTTAAAAAGACTGCTAAAAATAATGCATAGGTCCAAAGGGAAAAAACATTTCATTGGTTGTATTTAAACCTTAAGATTCATTTTTCAGTTTCATCCAACTAAATGGTCTCTGACAAATTTCAGTTAGTGAAGTCTTACATTCTCTAATGTCAATCCATTGTTCCTAAAAATAACAAGAACTTAGTTTATTTTTATATTTTTAGAACATTATTTCAAAATATACTAGAATCTTTCATTTGGAAAATGTTTTGACTGAAGTATTCTAATTTCAAGATCATTATTTGAGTAGATAACACTTTTGATAGGTATCAATTTTGCCAACAAGTAACATAATAATAGGAATATTATCCCTCAACCCAATTCTCTTTATATAAGAGGTTTTTTTTTTTTTTTTTTTTTTTTTAAGTTATTTCTCACTTGTTGGTAAAATGTCACCTTTATCTTGAAGGGTCAGATTAATGGTACTTATTTTTAAGAAAATATTCACTAGGTAGCATATTACCAACAATAACTTGTTATCTTATCAAAGGTCAACTTTGAAATACAGGTTGCTTGCTAAAAGTGTTTAGCTTATCTTTGAATTCAACAATGTTTTTGCAGGTTGAGTGGGGACACTAGTCTGAAAACTCTGAATTAAATAGCCTTGTTAAGTATCAGCAAAATTGAATTTCCGTTTTTTTCCTCAGCCAGTGAATTAGGCTGCACATTCCCTTAGGTGCATAAAGCCACTAAAGCTTCTACTAATGGGCTAATTATTTACTGATGCTGTCTCTTGGACTCAAATCCATTCTTCTATACTCTGCTAATTCTCCAGATTACTTTGCTACCTGGCTTCCCCTTAGGTCCTGCCAAAGAGACAAAACAGAGTCAAACTGGAATGTAGGAAGAGGATAGAACTTTGTTCTTTTTTTCTATTAACATTATCCTAGCAATAGCAATTCACCCAGGCAGCAGCAGTTGAGCCCAGGAGAGGTAATTCACTTGCTTCTAGTTCTTTTAGCACTCCCAGAGCCAGCCTCTGTATGCCCCTCTAAGGTCCCAGTAGGAGTCAGCTAAGATTCCTTTCCTAAAGATCTGAGCACAAAATCTTCAGGGGAGTCCTCTGAGTTTCTAGGATCTGGTAGTCCTAATACTCCCGTTCTCTAGTATTTGCTTCCTTAAGTTAATTCTGGGTTAAAAAAAAAAAATTCTTTTCTTCTTTCACTCTTTTCATCTGAGTAACCAATTCTCTCAGAGAAGGCAATGGCACCCTCACTTCAGTACTCTTGCCTGGAAAATTCCATGGACGGAGGAGCCTGGTAGGCTGCGGTCCACGGGGTCGCTAAGAGTCGGATATGACTGAGCGACTTCACTTTCACTTTTCACTTTCATGCATTGGAGGAGGAAATGGCAACCCACTTCAGTGTTCTTGCCTGGAGAATCCCAGGGATGGCGGAGCCTGGTGGGCTGCCATCTATGGGGTCGCACAGAGTCAGACACGACTGAAGTGACTTAGCAGCAGCAGCAACAAATTCTCTATATTAAATTCCTTTTCTTGAAATAACTTTTTCTTGTTTTTTGATTATACCTTAAGTGACACAATTGATTTAGACCAGAAGAAACCTTAGAAGTCTCCATTTCATTAAAAACAGGGACAAAATGACTAGATATATTAAAAATCTAAATGCAAAAAGCAAAACTTAGCAGTTTTTAAGAAAATGTAGGGTTATACCATTATGATCTCAGTTAGAAAAGAATTTTTAAAGACAACATAAAATTTACAAGCCATAAATTTAAAAAGTGATATATTTGACTACATTCAAGAATAAAATGCCTGTGTCACAAAGGATACCATAAATAAAAGCCAACTATTAGTTTGGGAAAAGATAATTATAGTATATATAACTGCTAAAGCATTGACGTCCAGACTATTAAAAAAAATTCTAAACACCAACAAAAAACAAACAATCCAATGAAAAAATACATAAATAACTTAAACTATTAATTTTAAAGAAAGAAAGAAAGTGAAGTCGCCCAGTCGTGTCCGACTCTTTGTGACCCCGTGGACTGTAGCCCACCAGGCTCCTCCATCCATAGGATTCTCCAGGCAAGAATACTGGAGTGGGTTGCCATTTCCTTCTCCAGGGGATCTTCCCAACCCAGGGATCAAACCCAGGTCTCCTGCATTGCAGGCAGACACTTTAAACTCTGAGCCACCAGGGAAGGTGGCTTCTCTTTAATTTTAAAGAGAAGACTAAATGGCTAACAAATACACTGAAAGCTTCTCAACCTCATTTGTAAACATAGAAATGCAAATAAAAGCAACAGATACCACTGTGTCATAAAGGTAAAAATTGAAAATCTGAAAATGGCAAAACTCGAAAGTTCAAAATGGCAATCATGTTGGGAAAGATATGCTCCTATATACTGCTGCAGAGGCATGAACTGTTTCATGTTCTTTGGAGAACAATTTGGAAATATAATGTAATATAGGTGAAGATGTACATAGTCTATGGACATGACCCAACAATTCCACTTATACAGTAACTCACCAAGGGACCTGAGCTAGGATGTTTGTTGCCACATTTTTAGTAATAGCAAAAATAGTATTTGTAAATATGCATACCTTGGAACCATTCAGGGATTTAAAATATTAAAGAAAATCTGTATTTCCCAACATTGAAAGAAAAAGATGCTTTTTCCTGAAAGCAATAAAAATATAATCAATATGGCTTATTAAAGAGAAATGCATTTGCTTATGTAAAAAGATTCATATTAAAAAAAAAAAAAACAGCCTGAAGACTGGTTAATACAGTTTCTGTTTTACCCCTGTTTCTGCTCTGCCATTATCCTTATATAGACATATCAGCTTCCTCAAAGTAGCAAGATGGTTGTGCAGTTCACACTCAGGCGTGGTAGCATCCAGCACGAGATGAAGCTATTCACTTCTGTGCTTTCAAGAACAAGCAATCTTTCCTAGACACTTCCCAGCCATATTTTGCTTACTTCATTTCCTAGAATTATGTCACATTGCCCTGCATAGTCCATTCACTGGGAAGGATAAGATTACCATGATGGCTTATACTAATTGGCGTCTGTTCTTGACATTGTGAAAGGTTCTCTTTTCCTAAGGAATGGAAGCCTCAACAAAACTGGGGCTTTGTCGAGGAATAGGGAGGGAATAGTTAATAGGCAGGCAATCACCAATTTTTAAAAATGTAAGATATAGAAGGAGATGCATAGTTTTATGTCTTTGTGAATCTTTTTAATGTTCTAAATCATACTAGATATTGCATAAAGATATAAACGCCTATAGTGAACAGTCAAAAACAAAGGCAGATACTCTATATGATGGTTATTGGGCTGTCCCATAGTACAACTGGAGTTCTGTGGTTCAGTTTGGGCCCCTTAGCAGTGTGCCAGATTCTGTGACCTCGAGGTTTTCTGTAGGAAGAGAGGGAGGGGAGTGATACAGGAGGGGAGCATCATCCTTAGCTGCACATTTTCTTTCTATTATTAAAGAAACAAATTTGGCAATATGTTAACATTTAAATCTCGGAGGTAAAATAAAATCCATCATTTTAAATATCAAATAGTTTTGTTCCCAAAGTCCAGGGTTCTCTATGTTGTGTTCAAATTCCTGTGTGTTGATTATCTGTCTTTTTGGGCAAAAAAGGAAAACAGTATTTCAAAGTTCAAAATTGGTACATTTTAACCCGAAGCAAATATATTTACTTTGGCAGAACTGTGCAAGATTTATGAATGATGATTAAAATGATCAAAATGTTAGCATTTCATTGTTATAGTTCCAAAAGGCCATTCTCCAACATGAATTCCCAGACAAATGTGAATGTGGCTTTTGGCTTTTTTTTTTTTTTGCTAGTTTGTTTTGGGTTACTCATTCATGTAAATCGCTGGGGAACAGGTAAGCCTCTGTTTCCTTCCTAAACTAACCCTTGCTTCTGTCCACACCCTGAAGGGTTGTACGTGGGCAGGACCCCTGCCTAAGCCCTGTGAAATATATTCCAGTTGATCATAAGCATAGAACCTGGATTTCCTTTCCTTTTTTCTCTGGTCATTTGCATTTGCATACATTTTGACTTCTCATGAAATTGTCAGGGAGGTCACCTTGCCATTCCTTAGTTCCCCATTCTGCCCTCACTCCTACAGTATAATGGGGTTCTATGTCAATTAGTAAGAACAGGGGTTCACATAGCCTCTTGCCCATGAACATTTTTCTGGGGATTGGTAGGAACAGAACAAGAACAGAAGAAGAAGAAACAGACCTTATATTTTGGCCATTAAAGCCTCACAATGTTTGCAAAGTGGCACATGCTTTAATGAGGGCCTTCTGTCTGATTATTTTTTGTCATTGATATTCAGGAAGTCCAATCAAAAATATTTCCAAACAACTGCAACTAGACTGGTAATCTTCATTTTGCATTCCAGAGCAATGGCGCCCAAGTGCCCCTTAACCATTGGAAACGCTGGCTGGAGAGAGTTGACACAGATCCTGGAAGCCACAGCCTCCCTTAGGCTTCTCATTTCACTACTGGCTCATCAATGCATTGGCCAGAAGTAGACCCTGCATTGGATCCTGTGCTGGAAGTCCAGACTTGGTGTGATTTGAAGTGGGGTGGGGGAGCAGTTCCCACCCACTCTCACTGTATCCATTTTTATTTCCCAAAGAATAAGGAAGGGCTATTTCAACACACTTGATCTCAAACTATCAGCAGACAGACCTCATTATAAAAAGTGCTGGCACCATCTCTGATGTCTAAATATCAGATTAAACGAAAAGTCAGTTCTGACTCCTAACATGGCTCTTCCTCAATTGGTCTTACTATAAAATGAAGGGGTATTTTTTGTTATTTGTGCCCCATGCACTTACAATACTATTAAAACTATTTTTTCTGCTTGCTCATGAAGACTTATCCATCTTTTTCTGAAACTATTTATGAAGGTTATGTTATGAATTTGCATCATTAACCTTTAGACAGGACTACAGTTTAGTGGTTTTAAAGAGCAATTTAGTGGCGGGTGTAGCTTGAATGGTGCAGAGAGTAGTATTAAAGGTCGTTTTGGAGACAAGTATAATAGCGCTATTTTTCACTTAATTCAAAAGTATCTGAGCAGAGGAATTCTACTGTTGACTCACCTTAAATGAACCTCTTAGCCACAGTCTCAGTTTTCACTGTAGTCAGCATAACATTTTTATGCCTACCTGTCACACCAGCACTTTACAGAGTACCTATAGCAACACTTCCCTGATCACTTTGAATCTGCTCCATTACCAACTAGAATTTTCTTCACATTTCACAAAAAGAGACTATATGGATTTTAAATGTAATTTTCACTTATAGAAACACCCAGAGTGAGCATTCTTTAGCTTTTGTAGTTGAACCTTCCTCCTAGAAGCTCACAGCACTTAATATATAAAATTTCATTTGTGTCAATCCAACTGCTGTAAAATAAGTTGGGGTCAGGTTTTAATTATTTCCTCATGTTCCATGCAGATGATATGCTATTATTTTATAGTAAGTGAAGATTTTGAAGATACTGTCTCAAAGCAGGAGAAAGGAAATAACTGTTTCTTTTCCTGAAAACATGTATCCTCATCAAGCTTTGGCAGGCCTGCATCTGACCTTTTGTTCCTTCTATTATCTAAATACTTATTCGGCTTTAAGAAACCAGCCATGCATGTCTGGAATTATTACTAAATGTAACCTTCAGATTGCAATACCAGTTTATAACTAAGGAAAGAGTAAGCTTGGCCATGTTGAGGTTTAGAAAAATGTCATCTTAGTGAAGCATGGACCACTGTCTGCTTCATCCTCAGCCGGGTGCTTCTGCCTAGAACATCATGGCAGTCTTCAGCCTCACACTGACGTCTTGGCTGACTGTACCCTTTATCAACAAATATCCCAGGTCACACCCGTACAAGTAATAGCAGAAAAGAGAGGAAGGTCTCCCTATAGTCTTGTTCTTTTTGGATCTAATGCAGTGGTTTCCAACCTGAAGGCCCTAGATTTCTAGAAGTCCTTTAGTTGCAAAAATAAAAGCTCAGAGTTATTTATAATAAAATTTGAAGTCTCACATGAATTGCTTTCAAACTGTGGTGCTGGAGAAGACTCCTGAGAATTCCTTTGGACAGCAAGGGATCAAACCACTTTAGGATCAAATCCTAAAGGAAATCAACCCTGAATATTCATCGGAAGGACTGAAGCTGAATCTCCAATACTTTGGCCACCTGATTCGAAGAGCTGACTCATTGGAAAAGGTCTTGATGCTGGGCAAGACTGAGGGCAGGAGCAGAAGCGGGAGGCAGAGGATGAGATGGTTGGATGGCATCACTGACTCACTGGACATGAGTATGAACAAACTCTGGGAGATAGTGAAGGACAGGGAAGCCTGGTGTGCTGCAGTCCATGCAGTTGCGAAGAGTTGGACACAACTAAGTAACTGAACAACAAAAATGACACATGAGTTGCATATTTTCACACCATTGTTGTGGCTTGTAAGAATCTCAGCATAGTATAGTAACACTCTGATATTTCACTAACAGCTCCAGTTGGCTATTCCGGGGTCTTTTAAGGAAACAAATGAATTATTACTTAATACATGTGGTGAGTTTGGTGGAACACAAATCTTTTTCAACTGGAATCTGTGGGGGAAATTATGGTGATGGGAACACCAGTCACTCCTATCTTTAGTTTGAGGTCATAGTCATTCAGTAGAAGAGCCCTTCACTTCACCGAATTTATAAGTTCTTCACCTTATTTAGCTCAATCCCCCAAATCTGGAGATCTAAGTGCTTCTGTGTGCTAAGTACTAAGAGCACAATTAAAGTTCATTAAAAGAAACAAAAGCAGGCTACCTACTCCTTAGAATCATACTTACTCAACAGATACATAGAGACCACCATGCCCAGGCTCTGTGCTGGGCCTTTGGAACATAAGAGTTCTACCCAAGACTGTTCTTGATCACATAGACATTGCAGTATTAGGGACGACAGATATGTATAAAATGATCACATAAAGAGAATTAAAATTACAGACATGGTAAATATTATCAAGGAGAAGCACATGGAAACCCTGACACAGGGATTTGACCTAGCCAGGGGTGTTGTGAAAAGCTTCCCCAAGGAAGATAACTTGAACTGAAACTAGTAGTTGAGTAGTTAACTAGTCAAGATGGGAGGAAGAATCATGCCAGCCAAAGAAATCATTTATGTAAATATTCTGTCTGGAAGATACAAAGTAAGTAAGTAGTAGGGATAAAAGGAAACCAGTTTGGTGGTGAGACTGTTGAAAATATGGGATAGTTAGTGGGAAGTAAGGCTGAAAGTTCAGTTCAGTCGCTCAGTCGTGTCCAACTCTTTGCAACCCCAAGGATGGCAGCACGCCAGGCCTCCCTGTCCATCACCAACTCCTGGAGTTTACTCAAACTCATGTCTATCAAGTTGGTGATGTTATCCAATGATCTCATCCTCTGTCATCCCCTTCTCCTCCTGCCTTCAATCTTTCTCAACATCAGGGTCTTTTCAAAGATGTTAGTTCTTCGCATCAGGTGGCCAAAGTACTGGAGTTTCAGCTTCAGCATCAGTCCTTCCAATAAATATTTAGGACTGATTTCCTTTAGGATTGACTGTTTGGATCTCCTTGCAGTCCAAGGGACTCTCAAAAGTATTCTCAAACACCACAGCTCAAAGGCATAATTCTTTGGCACTTAGCTTTCTTTATACTCCAACTTTCACATCCATACATGACTACTGGAAAAACCATAGCTTTGACTAGACAGACCTTTGTTGGTAAAGTAATGTCTCTGCTTTTTAATATGCAGTCTAGGTTGGTCATAGCTTTTCTTCCAAGGAGCAAGTGTCTTAATTTCATGATGCAGTCACCATTTACAGTCATTTTGGAGCCCAAAATAATAAAGCCTGCCACTGTTTCCATTGCTTCCGCATCTATTTGCCATGAAGTGATGGGACCAGATGCCATGATCTTACTTTTCTGAATGTTGAGTTTTAAGTCAACTTTTTCACTCTCATCTTTCATTTTCATCAAAAGACTCTTTAGTTCTTAGCTTTCTGCCATAAGGATGCTGTCATCTGCATATCTGAGGTTATTGATATTTCTCCTGGCAATCTTGATTCCAGTTTGTGCCTCATCCAGTCCATCATTTCTCACGATGTACTCTACATATAAGTTAAATAAGCAGGGTGACAATATACAGCCTTGACATACTCCTTTCCCGATTTGGAACCAGTCTGTTGTTCCATGTCCAGTTCTAACTGTTGCTTCCTGACCTGCATACAGATTTCTCAGGAGGCAGGTTAGGTGGTCTGAGATTCCCATCTCTTGAAGAATTTTCCACAGTTTGTTGTGATCCACACAGTCAAAAGCTTTGATGAAGTCAATAAAGCAAAAGTAGATGTTTTTCTGGAACTCTCTTGCTCTTTCAATGATCCAGTGGATGTTGGCAATTTGATCTCTGGTTCCTCTGCCTTTTCTAAATCCAGTTTGAACATCTGGAGGCTTACAGTTCACATACTGTTGAAGCCTGGCTTGGAGAATTTTGAGCATTACTTTGCTAGCATGTGAGATGAGTGCAACTGTGTCATAGTTAGAGAATTCTTTGGCATTGCTTTTCTTTGTGATTGGAATGAAAACTGACCTTTTCCAGTCCCGTGGCCACTGCTGCGTTTTCCAAATGTGCTGGCATATTGAGTGTAGCACTTTCACAGCATTATCTTTCAGGATTTGAAATAGCTCAACTGGAATTCCATCACCTCCACTAGCTTTTCATAGTGATGCTTCCTAAGGTCCACTTGACTTTGTATTCCAGGATGTCTGGCTCTACGTGAGTGATCACACCTTCGAGGTTATCTGGGTCATGAAGTTGGTTTTTTTTTTTTTTTGTATAGTTCTTCTGTGTATTCTTGCCACCTGTTAATATCATCTGCTTCTGTTAGGTCCATACCATTTTTGTGCTTCGTTGTGCCCATCTTTGCATGAAATATTACCTTGGTATCTCTGATTTTTTTGAAAAGATCTCTAGTCTTTTCCATTCTATTGCTTCCCTCTATTTCTTTGCACTGATCACTGAGGAAGGCTTTCTTATCTCTCCTTGCTATTCTTAGGAACTCTGCATTCAAATGGGAATATCTTTCCTTTTCTCCTTTGCCTTTTGCCTTTCTTCTTTTCTCCGCTATTTGTAAGGCCTTCTCAAATGTTGTAAAATTCCACCATGAAGGACTTCTTAGCAATTTTGTTTTTCTTTAGCATGAGAATATGTAGAAACAGGGTGCGTAGTATGTGTTACATGATCGAAATTGTGTGCTGTTTCTTTTTTTTTTTTTTTAAGAATCACTTTGGCTACGAGATGGAGAAAAGACTGCAGGTGGAGAAGAGAGATCAACTAGGAATCTGTTGTTATAGTTCAGAGATCACAGTGGCTGGGACTCTTAGAGAGTTGGTCAAATAAATAGAAGAAATAAAGAGATTTAGTAATTTCCCTCAAACTCTTTAGTAGCCCCAGATGTCCTTGTCTTTATATGTGTCTCCATGTTTCCCAGGAGACTTTTCTTGGTTTCCCAATTTCCACCAGAGGATCCCCTCAGCCTCGTAGTTGGGTCCTACCTCCCCTAGGTATATCAGCCTTCCTCTGTGGTTTGATATTCATCATTCCTGATATGGGCTGCTTGCTTTATTGTTAGGTTAACCCCGGGCTACTGCTTTATAGACACAGACCACAAACTGTCACCCTGGGCATAATGAGTACAGCTCTAACGTCAAAGATAGTATCTGCTTCCTTGCCAGGTGGACCCTTAGACAGGGCAGCCCTTATAAAATATAAAGGCTCCACTATGGCCGCATGGCCACCAAGGTTATTTAATAATTTACTGTTTAATATCAAGGCTCTTTGATTTAGAGTTTGGAGAGCAGGAAGATCAAAGCCAGCTTCAGCAGAACAGTTGCCTAAGTTCTTACCTCTGACTTCTGGCAGGATCATTTTTGTGATGCTGGCTGAAGTTGTGCAATAGGGTGCAACTTTCATCTCCCACTTGTTTAAATACAATGTTCAATGAGTGCTTAGTATTTGTCTATGGCATGGATAAATCAATCAGTCAAAGATAAGTTTCTGGTCTGATTTGCTCATTCAGAGTTAAAAAGAAAATAAAGTTATAAAGAATAATTATAAAATCTAACTCAAATTTCAACAACAGAGGGAAAGGGAAGATATCTAGTTGAAAATAGAACCAAGACAGGACCAGAAAGAAATTGAAAAAAGAAAAAGGTTTTGGTGAGAAGGTAGCATGGGAAAAATGAATTGATTCTTATTCTGGCAGGAGAGAGAAGAAGCTGGAGGACACAGCTATAATCTGATGGACACAGTGTGACTCTGCACGTCCCAGCTGGTTTTCCTCCATCTCCTCAGGCTGCTGTGACTGCCCCAAGTTTCTTGAAGACTGGGCTTCCGGATTGAAAATCAGTCTAGACATTTTATTCTCAGACTTTCCAGAGGAAGCGCAGTTGGTCACACTACCAGCATGGCAAATTGAGAACCTATTAATACACGGTTTTCACCTCATGATAGACATTTAGGCAACATCCAAGACAATTCAAAGAAATAAGGAACTATTTCCACTTTGTAAGAAAGTAAATGCTTCCTTGAAATCTACTATGTAGGTTGCTTAAATGAAAAAAGAGAGAAAGAATGCTAATGCAAACTTTTAAATGAATTGACATGCTCAGTTGTTCAGTTGTGTCAGACTCTTTTGATACCCATGGACTGTAGCCCACCAGGCTCCTCTGTCCATGGGATTATCCAGGCAAGAATACTGGAGTGGGTTGTCATTTCCTCCTCCAGGGAATCTTCTCAACTCAGGGATTGAACTCCTGCATCTCCTGCATTGCAGGCCAATTCTTTACCACTGAAGAAGCCCTGCAAATGCTAATATAAAAAACAGGGAATATCAGAATTTTCACCTTTGCTTTTTGTCATTTCTGAACATATTGAAATATTTTTATATTTAAACCAAAAAAGTTTTGAATTCTAAAGAAAGACATGGTGATGTGGTGAAAAGAACACAGGACTCAGAATGAAGATAAACAGGATGGAGTTTTAATTCTACCTATGTGACCTGGAGAAGGAAATGGCAACCCACTCCAGTGTTCTTGCCTGGAGAATCCCAGGGACGGGGGAGCCTGGTGGGCTGCCATCTATGGGGTTGCACAGAGTTGGACACGACTGAAGCGACTTAGCAGCAGCATGTGACCTGGGATTAGCTACTTAATCTCTCTGGGTGCCTATTCCTTCAACATAAAAGTCACAATGTTGTTTGAATGACCTAGAAGAACACTCTACCTAGGATATTCACTGATTCCATTTAGGACTGAATGCACAGAGTTACCGATTTTATATACTAGATCTGGTAGTGAATATTTAGGATTTTTTAAATGGAGAAGCAAGATATTATCAATTAAACAAGGAAGCCAGACAGAGGTGATTCTAATGCCATGGTGGCCTATGTAAGCAAACCATACCTAAGCATTTAAATGCTTAATGGTTACAAAAATCAAAACTTAAGGACAGCCAATCACAAACAGCCAACTAGGCTTTAAGCTATAACCAATCAGTCATCTTTTGTATATTGTGTATATAGTATAAGTCTTTCTCCAGCTCCTACCACTTCTGATTTGGTGCTTCCTGATTGGAACTGACTTCTGCTCAAATGAACCCTTGAAATTTTTAATATACTTCAGTTTGTCTTTTCAGTTCAGTTCAGTCACTCAGTCGTGTCTGACTCTTTGCGACCCCATGAATCGCAGCACGCCAGGCCTCCCTGTCCATCACCAACTCCTGGAATTCACTCAGACTCACATCCATCGACTCAGTGATGCCATCCAGCCATCTCATCCTCTGTCATCCCCTTCTCCTCCTGCCCCCAATCCCTCCCAGCATCAGAGTCTTTTCCAATGAGTCAACTCTTCGCATGAGGTGGCCAAAGTATTGGAGTTTCAGCTTTAACATCATTCCTTCCAAAGAAATCCCAAGGCAGATCTCCTTCAGAATGGACTGGTTGGATCTCCTTGCAGTCCAAGGGACTCTCAAGAGTCTTCTCCAACACCACAGTCCAAAAGCATCAATTCTTTGGCGCTCAGCGTTCAAAAGCATCAATTCTTCGGCGCTCAGCTTTCTTCACAGTCCAACTCTCACATCCATACATGACCACTGGAAAAACCATAACCTTGACTAGATGGACCTTTGTTGGCAAAGTAATGTCTCTGCTTTTGAATATGCTATCTAGGTTGGTCATAACTTTCCTTCCAAGGAGTAAGCGTCTTTTAATTTCATGGCTGCAGTCACCATCTGCAGTGATTTTGGAGCCCAAAAAAATAAAGTCTGACAGTGTTTCCACTGTTTCCCTATCTGTTTCCCATGAAGTGATGGGACCAGATGCCATGATCTTAGTTTTAATGTTTGAGTTTTAAGCCAACTTTTTCACTCTCCTCTTTCACTTTCATCAAGAGGCTTTTGAGTTCCTCTTTGCTTTCTGCCATAAATTTAGTGTCATCTGCATATCTGAGGTTATTGTTATTTCTCCCAGCAATCTTGATTCCAGCTTGTGCTTCTTCCAGCCCAGTATTTCTCATGATGTAGTCTGCATATAAGTTAAATAGGCAGGGTGACAATATACAGCCTTGATGTACTCCTTTTCCTATTTGGAAACAGTCTGTTGTTCCATGTCCAGTTCTAACTGTTGCTTCCTGACCTGCATACAAATTTCTCAATAAGCACATCAGGTGGTCTGGTATTCCCATCTCTTTCAGAATTTTCCACAGTTTATTGTGATCCACACAGTCAAAGGCTTTGACATAGTCAATAAAGCAGAAATAATTTGTCTTTTAACAATATTCAAAGCCCAGTGTGGATTTTTGTATAGTATTATAATCAGACATATAAATTATACTTCAAAGAAATTTTATATTTTTAGCTAGATAAACAATACAAGTTAAACTTTTGATATTCATTTCTTGGGGGAAATTAGTAAAAAAAATAATTATTGACTTTCTTGCTTGAATAATGAAAGATTCAAGATAGAGAAAACATATACATTTTTTGCCAGACTTATCTATAAAATCAAATGGAGGCCCTTTGTGAAAGTCAAAGAATATGTACTTTTCTAGTTCAATTAAAGACCCTAAGTAGGATATTGGGGAGATAGAACTCCTTTTCTTAATATATCCAGCAATAATGGGCACTTAGTTGATGGTGGTGAGCAAAACAGTTCCCTGCTGTCCCTGTGGCCACAGAGTTTAGAGTGCAGTTGTTTCTTTTCTCTGCACATCCACCACCTTACTTTTGGGTAGAACTCAAAACACAGAATGTAAACCACAGAGATATTCAGAAAGTTTCTGCATGCTTCTAAGTAAGCTCATGAAATAGCATGATAAAAATTCAAGTCCACCTGTACAATGCAGGGACTCCATTGTGCTGTCATCTCACAGGGAGAGTTTAGTGGAGATACATGAGTCCCCAGAGGGGCCCCCATTGAAACACATGGCTCTCTTACAAGTAAACAGTCTGAATCATCTATATCATTTTAATGAAACTGTGAGGACCAATAATGCATAGCCTATCCCAATGCCATTTCTATGCAAAGAGAACTGGCCAGGAGGACATTCCAAAGGAAGTACATTGCTGATGGTGCCATAATCCATGTCACTAGTATTTTATCTTACCTGAATTATTTTGTTACATAATTAAATACTTTTTTGCTTGATCTTCCTTCTTTCTCTACCATATAGTTAGCAGACTGAGCAAATAAAATTAAAGGATGCCCAGATAAATTTGAATTTTAGTAAACAACAAATATGTTTTTAGGATAAGTATGTCCCATGCAATATCTGGGTCATACTTACATTAAAATTCAAATTGAACTGGGCATCCTGTATTTTGTTTAGCAATGATACTATGACAAGTTGCCTCTCAACCATGGCTTGCATAAGAAACTTTCTACATATGTATTTTTTTTAATGTCGAAAAACATTGACTCTTATTTGAAGGCTGCAGTAATCCCCTCTCTGAATATCCTTTGGCATGACAAATACCAAGTCTGTCAGAAAATATTTCATTAAATCCTTTCTTGAGGTAAGGGAATGGCCTAGGTGGCTCCTGGGAATCCCATTCAAGCTTATATTTTTGAGTCTCTAAATCACATGATGATCAAATAATAAGCTCACTGAAGCTTCATGAAGGCAGGAACCTTGTGAATCTCCCCAGTGCCTAGCAGCCCATCTAGCGGAGGTGCTGGCCAGAGTAGGCATTCAGTGAATATATATTAAATAAGAAAAATTCCTTTGAAATTTGTTATTCCAGAAATAAAATAAAGGAAAAATTAGAGCAGATGTCTGTTTTCAACTACAGACCCAGTAGTATAAGGCCCCATAATAATATTGCCATATCATTACAGTCATGCCTGAAGCTGCATTCTAAGGTAATATATGAGGATAAATACATGTAGATTTCTAAAAGATGCCAAACCAGAGGGGTTTTTTTTGTTGTTGTTTGTTCGTTTGTTTGTTTTTGTTTTCTCCAGGTACCATGTAGGGGCTCCCAAAAGGAACTATTTTGACTCCTAAACTTAAATCCTTTTATGGTCTCTCTGGGCCACCTGGGTATATTCTTAATCCACAATGTGAAGCTCCTTAGAGCACTTAGAGATTTAAATTGGGGTTTTGCAAGGTAGAATTTGTTTATGTATAAGGAAAGCCATTGTGACCTCAAAAAATACAAATGAAGCAATCAAGAAAGAGAATAAAACTAATTTATATTTAATTTGGCCTTCACTCAGCTATTGGGGAAATTTTGAAATTTTCCAGATTTGTCTTTTTAAAAGGATCCCCACAGGGAAAGACTCAGTGTTTCAATAATACTTCTGTTTTCCTCCTAACAGAAATTAAAAAAACAGGAGAGAAAATACAGAAATTCTCTTTCACATGGTAGTGCTTCTGAGGCAGAAGGCAGCTGGGCCCCTCCAGGGTAAGCAATTTGAGTTCATTCCCTGTGGACAGAAATTCCAGGACAATGGAGAGAAGAGGCCGGGCTCTGCCCAGATAGAAGATAAGAGACCACATATTTCTCATTCTCAAGTCAGGGAAACCTTCCTGACTAGAAAGCTCCTTGGAGGTCAAAAGAGGGGTGGTGTCAAGTCTGCCCGTAGTGCTTTTTACTGGAATCCATCTTGACTGTAAATAATTCAAAAGTTGTGTGTCTATCCACATGTGCTGTACTTTTTTTCCTCCTAAGCCCTGGGATTTCTTTGGAAGGAATGATGCTGAAGCTGAAACTCCAGTACTTTGGCCACCTCATGTGAAGAGTTGACTCATTGGAAAAGACTCTGATGCTGGGAGGGATTGGGGGCAGGAGGAGAGGGGAAGACAGAGAATGAGATGGCTGGATGGCATCACTGACTTGATGGACGTGAATCTGAGTGAACTCCGGGAGTTGGTGATGGACAGGGAGGCCTGGTGTGCTGCGATTCATGGGGTCACAAAGAGTTGGACACGACTGAGCAACTGAACTGAACAAATGTTTTACTTGTTTCACTACTTTCAATGTTTATGGTGGTTTAGTCATTAAGTCGTGTCCAACTCTTGTGACCCCATGGGCTGTAGCCTGCCAGGCTCCTCCATCCATGGGATTTCCCAGGCAAGAATACTGGAGTGGGTTGCCATATCCTTCTCCAGGGGATCTTCCTGACCCAGGGATAGAACTCTGGTCTCTTGCATTGCAGGCAGATTCTTTACCGACTGAGCTATCAGGGAAGCCAGTTCAATCTTTATGGGAATTCTTTTCTGAAAACCCAGAGGGCCAGGGCCTTGTCACTGACCTTTGGTCTAGTGGCTAGGATTCAGCTCTCACTGCTGCGTCCCAACCTCATTCTCTGGCTGGGAACCGAAACCCGCTTCAATCCACTGCATACCAAGGCTACGCAAGATCAATTCATGTTTCAAAAGGAAGACTATTTTTAAATTGTTACTCAAGAAAAAGTTCCTCTTATAGTTTGAAATCAGGTTTCAGACTTTTATCAGAAATTATTATCCATCCCTCTTTCTTCCTCTAATGTTTCTTTCGGTATATCTGAATAGTAAGCAGGATTTTTAAAAATTATATACCTGTGCATACATAGCTATATTTTAATGCAGTTTCAAAGTATCAAGGGCAAAGAGGAAATCTTAAAAGTGACCATGGAGAAAAGATATTAGACTGACTTTGTTTTTATCACTAGAAACAGGAGATCAGTAAAATTTGGAGCAATATCTTCAAAATGCAGAGGGATAATAACTCACTTCAGAACTAAGTGATCAACTTTATTTTTTTCAGTAGGGAGAACAAAACAAAGACATATTGAAATAAACAAGGACTTTCAAGTTTACCACAGACAAATCCTTAATTTAAAAAAAATGCTTAAGCAAAAGAGACACAGATGTATAGAACAGTCTTTTGGACTCTGTGGGAGAGGGAGAGGGTGGGATGATTTGGGAGAATGGCATTGAAACCTGTGTAATATCATATATGAAACAAATCACCAGTCCAGGTTCAATGCATGATACTGGATGCTTGGGGCTGGTGCACTGGGATGACCCAGAGGGATGGTATGGGGAGGGAGGTGGGAGGGGGGTTCAGGATGGGGAACACATGTACACCCGTGGCAGATTCATGTTGATGTATGGCAAAACCAATACAATACTGTAAAGTAATTAACCTCCAATTAAAATAAATAAATTTATATTAAAAAAAATAAAATAAAATATTCTTTCCTTTAAAAAAAATGCTTAAAAAGATTCTTCATCAAGGAGAAAAGTAAACTTACAGGAAAGGAAAGATGTAGTAAAGCCAAATGTTAACATGGATTCTACTAAATATATTGATAAATATAATTGCTTCAAAATATCTAATTATCTTTTGCTTCACTTTTAAGATAAAACAATGCTTTGCAAAAATAAAAATATAATGGGATTTTAATTGATACTCAAGGAGATTAAGGGTCTGTTATGAAGGAAGGTAAAATAGTCACATTTATTAGGAGAAGTGATATTTAAATATATATGCAGAAAGAATTAGGGTAACAACATTAAAAAGAAACTGTATGGTGTTCAAACAAGAAGAAAAAATTGCACAGTATAGTTAAAAAAAAAAAAAAAAACACAGTCAAATACTAACCAATAGGAAACTGTTACAGAAATAATATCATACACAATAGAATTAAAGGCAAAAAGCATGGATGGAGAAAATACACAATAGAGACAATAACTGTATAACAAATCATAACATGCACAAGTTTCTAAATGCCTAATAATATGGTCTTAAAATACATAAAGCAAAAACTGGCCATACTAGTAGTGTCAGACCCACGTGAACAATGGAGACAGACTGCATTTAAATCTCCGCTCTACCGACTGCTAGCTTTGTGAACTTCTTTGTCCCTCGATCTCTTCTTCTGTAAAAATGATGTCCTCACCTTATACAGTTGGTTTAAGAATAAAATAAATTATTATATTTAGAGGACACATACAGTACCAAGCGCATATTAAGATCTACACATAACTTTTTACTGAGAGAATTTTAAGAATTGATCCCTCTAATAAAGTGAAAAATTGATATTCAGACAAAACATAATAATGCTAGAGGATTGGATGAATATCGTTTTTCTAAAAGAGGATGTATATGGAACACTACCTCCAAAAGTAAAAAATATACACTTTTGAAATTACTGGAACATTATAAAATTAACCACATACTAGATCACATGTTGGAGAAGGCAATGGCGCCCCACTCCAGTACTCTTGCCTGGAAAATCCCATGGATGGAGAAGTCTGGTGGGCTGCAGTCCATAGGGTCACTAAGAGTCGGACACGACTGAGCGACTTCCCTTTCACTTTTCACTTTCATGCACTGGAGAAGGAAATGGTGACCCACTCCAGTGTTCTTGCCTGGAGAATCCCAGGGACGGCAGAGCCTGGTGGGCTGCCATCTCTAGGGTCGCACAGAGTCGGACACGACTGAGCGACTTAGCAGCAGCAGCAGCAGCAGATCACATGTATGGAGTAGAAAATGGCAACCTACTCCAGTATTTTAGCCTGGGAAATTCCATGGACAGAGGAATTCCTGGCGGGCTACAGTTCATGGGGTTGCAGAGTTGGACACAACTGAGCACAAATGCCTAGATCACATGTAATATCAACTATTTTCAATAATTTATAAAACCGTATCTTCTTACCACAAAGGATTAAATATTTTTTAAAAATAAAATAAACTTATTTTTAGAAAGTTGATATGTTCTCAGATGTAAAGTATGAAAAAAGATCACAATAGAAATTAGAGAATATTTATAACTAAGTAAAAATAAAAGTGTTATATATCAAAACCTGCCAGAAGCTGGTACAGTAGTAATTCGAGGGAAATTTATACACATAAATGGCATCTGGTCCCATCACTTCATGGGAAATAGATGGGGAAACAGTGGAAACAGTGTCAGACTTTATTTTTTGGGCTCCAAAATCACTGCAGATGGTGACTGCAGCCATGAAATTAAAAGATGCTTACTCCTTGGAAGGAAAGTTATGACCAACCTAGACAGCATATTCAAAAGCAGAGACATTACTTTGCCAACAAAGGTCCATCTAGTCAAGGCTATGGTTTTTCCAGTGGTCATGTATGGATGTGAGAGTTGGACTGTGAAGAAGGCTGAGAGCCAAAGAATTGATGCTTTTGAACTGTGGTGTTGGAGAAGACTCTTGAGAGTCCCTTGGACTGCAAGGAGATCCAACCAGTCCATTCTGAAGGAGATCAGCCCTGGGATTTCTTTGGAAGGAATGATGCTAAAGCTGAAACTCCAGTACTTTGGCCACCTCATGCGAAGAGTTGACTCATTGGAAAAGACTCTGATGCTGGGAGGGATTGGGGGCAGGAGGAGAAGGGGATGACAGAGGACGAGATGGCTGGATGGCATCACTGACTCGATGGACATGAGTCTGAGTGAACTCCAGGAGTTGGTGATGGACAGGGAGGCCTGGCGTGCTGCGATTCATGGGGTCACAAAGAGTCAGACACGACTGAGTGACTGAACTGAACTGAACTGAAATGTATTTACTTAATAAATAAAATCAACAAAACAAAAGCTATTTCTTTTAAAGAAAGTACACTGACTCCATCAGTAAAAGAGAGAACATCAAAAGGAATAATAGAAAAATGGAATGAAAATAGTAAATATTGAAATTACTATATTTTTATGGAGTGCTTTATAATATCATAAAACATTATAAATAAATTTATGCAAATAACTTGTAGACTTAAATGAAACTGACAACTTTCCAGACAAATATAAGTTAGTAAAATTGCCTGAGGAAGAAATGATAAACATTAAATAAATTTAGTGAATTATACAATCTTATCTTGCCTAAAAAACACCAAAGCTTCTTGGAACTAGAAATTTAAACTACAGAAAAATGTTTCAGGGAACAGTTAATGAGGGGAAACTACTCATCCAGTTTTATGAAGTGAATGTATCTTTACATCCAAAGCAGACATAAATAATGAAAGAAACAAAGTCCTATAGATGCAAAAAATGCAATCAATTTCAAGAGTCATCAATGATGACTTTCAGCTAATTAGAAATAGAAGGAGAATCTTTGAACTTTTATCTATAGTTAATAGCACACTGAAATGTGAAATTTCAGATGTGTTCCAATTAAACTCAGGAACAACTCAAGGATGCCTATGAAACTGCTTCTAACACTGGAAATACAACACAAACAATAAGGTAAGTAAAGAAAATAAGGTATAAGGAGTACAAAAACTAGCAAAATTATCTTTGTTGAGACAATACTGTTTATAAAATTAAAGAAAATTTACAAACAATTGGCAAGTTTGCTAGACACAAGCTCAATATATAAGAATCAATAGAGTCCTTACATATGAATAATCATTAATGAGTAAAACAATGGCAGCTAGGTAGTTATTAATAACCAAAGAGAGTAAAGCACCTTTTAATGAATCTAGCAAAAGCTGTATAGCAAACTTTTGACAGAGAAAACTGTAAATATGAACAATCATTTAAAGCACTAATAGAAAATTAGGCTATGATAACAGATAAAAGACTAGTATCTAAAAGATATCAGCGCTCTCAAATTCACTTTATATTTTCATCCAACTGTGACTATAATCCCAGAAAGAATATATTTGCCTGTTTAATGGAACTTGCCAAGCTTATCCTGGAATTCAAATAAATGAATAAAAGTCCAAGATTAAGTAAGAAATTTAGAAGAAAATTAACTTTTAAAAGGAGAATATCAAGATATTTTGTTGCTGGGGTAATTAAAATAGTGTAGAACAGGAACTGAAATAAATAAACAGACAAAGGGTCAGAAAAGAGAGCCCAGAAACTTATAAATATATTGATGTATGAGAGAGAAGAGATATTAAAATCAGTAATAAAAGAGTGAATTTTTCATACATAGCTTTAGGACAACTGGGTATCTAAGTAAAATACAATTTCAAATATTTTAAAGCCCTAAATATTAAAAGTAAGACTTTAAAACTTTTAAAAGAAAATATAGAATATGTTTATTATCCTGAGGTTGGCAAGATGTATATGCATAAAAGGCAAAACTCATTAAGTAAAAACTATGATATATCTGCCAACATTACAATGAAAATTTTCTATTTAATAAAATACCACAAAGTTAAAGGAAGCCACAGAATGGGATTTTATATTTACATGGGGTTTCACCAATGAAGGTTTCATATTCAGAACATACAAATATTTACAAATAAATAAGAAAAATATAACAACCCAATGTGAATTGGGCTTCCCTGGTGTTTCAGAGGTTAAAGTGTCTGCCTGCAATGCGGGAGACCTGGGTTCAATCCCTGGGTCGGGATGATCCTCTGGAGAAGGAAATAGCAACCCACTCTAGTATTCCTGCCTGGAGAATCACACGGAGGGAGGAGCCTGGTAGGCTACAGTCCACGGGGTTGCAAACAGTCGGACACGACTGAGCTACTTCACTTTCACTTTCAATATGAATAAAGGCCAATATGTATGAGGTATTCAAGAAAAGGAGTGTTCAAATGGCCAACAACGTAGAAATTAAAAGGTTCAACCCCACAAATGATTAGGAAAATGAAAGCTAAAACCAAATGCAAATTAAAACTATTCACCTTTCAAATTCAGCAAACCAATTTTAAAGTCTGGAGATACTCTAGACTTATAAAGGTTAAGAGGTCACAAAGATTCTCATACATTTATAGTGAACACAGAAATTGGTGTAGCTATTTTGGAAGGAAATTTACCATTCATAAAGTTTAATATGCCGTATTAGTTTTCTATTACTGTGTAACAAACAACTATCGACTTCATGGCTTAAAACAATGAAAATTTGTTAGCTTACAGTTCTGGAGGTCAGAAGTCTGTCCTGGGTTTCACTGGGCTAAAATCAAGATGTCTCTGCTGGGCTGCGTTCCTAGCTGGAGGCTCTAGGAGAGAACCCGTTTTTGTTGCCTTTATCCAGTGACTCCGGACTTGTACTACTCAGCGCATGCCCCTCTTCACCATCTTGAAAACCAGCAACAGCTGGTAGAATTTTTTTCAGGTGGTAGCTTATGACTCTCAGTTCTGCCTCCTCTTCTGATTTCAAGGATTCCTGTAATTAGATTGGGCCCTCCTGAGTAAGCCAATTAAGTAAGCCTTGCCTTCTAAAGATACTTAATTACATTTGTGAAGACCCTTTGGCCATACAAAGTCTAACATATAAACAGGTTTCAAGGACATCTTTGGAAGAACCCACATATATATATGTGCTCCCCCTAGCAATTTTACATCAGAGGCCTTAAAAAATTATTGCAAATGAACTCAAAGAGATATTTAGAAATACATTCATTGGGACATTGTGTATATTATGAAAGTTTTTTTTAATTGTTTATTAATAGGAAAATAAATATCAGTGCATTTCCACAATGGAATTCTTCATAGGGTTAAGATAAATTGTAAAAACATAATAGTGAACAAAATAAAGATGCAGAATTACATTTGTTTGAGTATGTGTATGTATGGACGTGCATGGATAAGGAGAGATGATTGACATAGACAGATGATAGAGATTATAGCAATGAATTGGCATAATAAATTCAATGGTTTATTTGAATTCATTAAATTCAATAAATTCAAATGGTTATCTTTGGGAAGTTAGGGGAAGATATACAATATGTTTACCTTTGTTAGAGCTAGGTGGGTAGATGTGTTTTCCTTAAAATACTCTCCAGCTTTTTTATGCTTTCAGTGTTTCACAATAGAAATTTGAAGACACTTGTGTAAGGACACTAAATGGAATAAAGGAATCCCATGGAAGATGCAAAAGCTAAGAAGAGGAACACACTGAGCTAAACCTAGATTAGTTGGTATTATAAATAAACACTAAACTGAACATCAAGAGCCTGGAGTTTCATCTTAGCTCTGTGACTATTTACCTATGTAACTCTGAGCACATTACTAAACACTACCAGATATTAGCCTCCCCATATCACAAGTGAGGACACAAGAGAACACTCTAGGTTTGCTGTAAACATAAGATAGTCTATCTGATGGCTTTTAAGTACAGTCACAGATTGTTGACACTAAAATATGTCTGGTTTGACAAAGTACATCTTCTTGAAATTGAAATTCTTGAAGTTCATGTCTACAGAACTTATATGAATACATGTACATGCTCCTACACACACCAACACTGCATAATCCCTGCTTTTGGCTTAAAATCACTACTATCTGCCAGTCTTTTGAGGCTAAAAGATGGCTCCATAGCTGTTCAGGGAAACAGTTATTAAATCCAGTCTGGGATAAAATGTTGAGATGGAATTGAATTTGGAGCCCTCTTCTTTGTGATCTTCACAGAATCAAGCTCAGTTTTTCATTTGTATAATCTCTTTGGGGAACATGTTCAGTGGTAAGCTGTTAAACAGTACATCTCTAGAACACTATTCCCCAAAAGAGACCTATTAATGCCATAGAATTATGGTAACTTGCCTGTCCTAATTTAGGAACAGACAGTGTTAGACTATGGGGTAAATATTTCCTGGCAAAAACTATATAGTCATTCAAATCCCAGTGTTGCTGAGTGATCTCCTTGCCCATGCCAGAAGGGCCCCTGGACCGCAGAAAGAATTCCCTTTACGGATGCTCTGCCACCTCACAAATGCTTCCTTTGTCCTATGTACAAAATCAATGCCGAGGATTTTATACCTTGCTTCATGTCTTTGGACACTATTTGGCATATCCTTCCAAGCGATGTCTTCTTCAATAAGAACAAGCCACTTACTTCTGATGACATGAATTCTTGAGTAGGACTCTGACTGGGACATACATTGCCTGAGGCAGGAGGCTGGGCTCACTGGCTGTCTTCTGAGCAGCCCAGCTTTCATGTCCTAGTTACTCAACTTTGAGCACAGCCAAAATTTATCTCAAGCCAAGTTCTTCTGGACAAAAAACACTGAAAATTCTTGCCTGCTTCAAGCCAGTAGAAGACTCCAGCCGGATATTGGACCTGTCAAGTAATTTTAATCACTAAAAGAAGAATAGGTTAGACTCTTGCTCTCATTCTCCATAGTGCTAAGGCCACATATAGGCCACCTCTAAATGAAATTTGTATATTTTAGTTTAAATTCTCTGTTGGTTTTATTGATCCTGTACATATGATATTTCACAATACAGTTTTCAATCATATATGTATTCCTGAAGACCCATGAAGTGACTGCTGCATGTTTAAAATAAAATTTTTATTTTATTAAAATTTTAATAAAAAATTTTATTAAAAACATTAAAAAATGTTTAAAATCAGAATTTTTTATTTTAAGAGAGAGTATTTTAGATGTTATACAACCCTCTTCACTTTCCTGTTACTGCACTGTAACTGTCTCCTAGTCATTTCCCCATATACTTTAAGAATTTGACCTCAGGCTCATGGCTTTCTTTTCCAACATGAAGGTTCTTGTGGACAACTTACCAAATCCCAGATATCTCTAAACGATAGCTTTCTCCATATGTTACATTCTAGAACATGCCACTTCACAAACTGTTCACTTGCAACCTCTAATCTTTTTACTTTACAAATACGTGGACATGATTCTACTCTTACGGCTTGTCAATTCACTGACCCTTCCATTTTTACTTCCTTATCATCTTTTATCTCCCTTTTCAGGTCAGATTGAATGCTCTAGAATTTCAGTGATGATCCTGATAAAACCATCATTTTTTTTTGCCTTTCTTTTCACAGAAAATTCTAATCCTATATAAACTCAATTATCTGCTTTGGAAGATTCAGTTCAGTTCAGTCGCTCAGTCATGTCTGACTCTTTGCGACCCCATGGACTGCAGCAGGCCAGGCCTCCATCACCAACTCCCAGAGCTTCCTCAGACCCATGCCCATTGAGTCAGTGATGCCATCCAACCATCTCATCCTCTGTCTTCCCCTACTTCTCCCACCTTCAATCTTTCCCAGCATCAGGGTCTTTTCAAGGGAGTCAGTTCTTTGCATCAGGTGGCCAAAGTATTGGAGTTTCAGCTTCAACATCAGTCCTTCCAATGAATATTAAGGACTGATGTTTTTTAGGATGAACTGGTTGGATCTCCTTGCAGTCCAAGGGACTCTCAAGAGTCTTCTCCAACACCACAGCTCAAAAGCATCAATTCTTCAGCACTCAGCTTTCTTTATAATCCAACTCTCACATCCATACTACTACTGGAAAAACCATAGCTTTGCCTAGATGGATCTTTGTTGGGAAAGTAATGTCTCTGCTTTTTAATATGCTGCCTAGGTTGATCATAACTTTTCTTCCAAAGATAGGTCTCACTATAAATTTGGAATCATAAACCTTATTTTTTCTCTGCTCAACTTGCCTTCTGACTTTCTTCAAAAATTACTTCAAACTTTATTTTCTATTCTCAAACTTCTACTTCAACCTCTCATATTGACTATTGATTTTTAGCTGATTATGTTACCATTTACTTCTTGGAGAGAGAGAGAAATCCACCTGAAAAGAATCAACTAACTTCGTGATCATCCAACCTACAAATCCACCTGAATGTGCTTGCATCTTTTCCTTCCAAGTGTACTTCTGAAGCATTTCTTCCATCTGAACTCTGAGATCCTATGCCTTACTGATTGCCCTAGAGCATTTACTTCCCCTGCTTTCCCATGAATTACCAATCTTCACACTTTACATAAGCTCTTTCCAAAGTCTTCCAACCATTCCAACCATTTTTTAGTAAGTTTAAAAAATCTGTTTCTTAATTTGAGTTTCCTGTTCTGTGAATATTATATTCATATATTGTACCAGCTTTCTATGGAATCTTTTCTTTATCCATTTGTAGTATTTTTTTGTAGATTCTATATGTAAATAGTCAGCTAAAACACTGCAATAAGTGTTATTTGCTTGTAGTTTTCCTTTTAGATTTGTTTATGAGGTTTTTTGTCTAATAGGAGTTTTAATTTTACTGAACTCAGATTTAGCAGGATTTTCTTTTACTGTTTATGCATTTTGCATCTTTTAAAAAACTGTTTTTTTAAAGATATATTTCAATATTCTAGAAATTTTAAAATGTTACTTTTTGCATTGCATCTTTCATTTACATAGATTTTCCAAAGAGAATAGTATAAACTAAGAACCTTTCTTTTTTTTTCTTATAGATAATTATCCAAGCAACATTTATTCTCCTACCCAACTTCTACCTAATAATTTGAAAAAGAAACTTAGTCATTGACAAGATCTAAATATTTATGTCTACTTTGGCACTCTATTTTTTGTCCCATTGATTGATTTTCCATTCAGGCATCAATATCACACTGCTTTTATTATTAAATTGCTATATCTCTTTAACATATATTGATATCTGATGGGGAGTGTTCCACCACTATATTCTTCTCTAAACTCTTTTGACTTTGTTGGCTCACTGCATTTTTATTTGAATTTTAGTTTTCAATTTGTCAAGTTACAGGAAATTTGATTTGATTTCTTTAATAAGAATTGCTTTATATTTATAGATTAATTTGGGGTGAACTGCACTTTTTTGGTATTATTGGTTCCCAGCCATAAACACGGTACATAGTTTTCATTTATTTTAGTCTTTTTATGTATTTTAAGAATAAATATTATACGTTTATCACCAAAGTGAGTAAAAATATAAATTATTCAAATCAAAACATAGAGGGAAAAAAGAGAGAAAAATGGAACAGAACATTTAAAATCTTTGGGAATAAAAATCAAGCAGTTTAACACCCATTAACACATCCTAGAAGGAAGAGAGAAAATAAATGGTATATAAGAAATATTATACAAGATTATTACTATGATTTTCCAAATTGACAAAAAAAATAGTAACTTATATATCCTAGAATCTCAACAAACACAGGATAAAGTAAACCATACTTAAGGAAATCATAGTTAAAATTCTCAACAGCAAGGATTAAGTGAAATTCATAAAAGCAGTCAGAAAAAAACTCTGACATTTCACTTACACACAAAGAAACAAGATTGATGGCTTAACTTATTGTTGAAAAATATGTGCTCTGAAAGTGTAAAAAGAAAAAAAATCCTGCAAATTAGAATTCTATCTTCAATGAAAATATCTTTCATAAATGAAGGCAAATTAAAGAAACTTTTAGAGAGACAAAAGTTAAAAGCTGAAAAAAATTTCTCCAACAGATTTACACTATAGAATAAAATATTTAGGCTAAAGAAAGTGATACCATAAGGGAGTTCAAATTTACAAGAAACATCAAAAGGCAATGATGAAGAAACTAGTGGGAGTAAATATGAAATAATCTGATCTGATATAAAATTTATACTTATTTGCATTCTCAACTCTCAGATGGGCTTTTAAAAACTATGATTTTGTAGCTTAATCAGTTTGCTTCATTATTAGTTGAGAATGTTTTGGTTTTAAATATATATGAAAGAATTTCCTTTACTTAAAAAGAACAAATTTATTTTCAACTGGAATGTGCATTATATAAAGAAAAATTTATTTAGAGGGATAGTTTCATTATACAATATAAACAGTATATTACTGTTTCTTTTTATTTATCTGTTTTAAACCTTAGAAAATATTAATATTAGATTTAGCTTTCCTTCAACAGTTAGTCTTTGCTGACTCTAATTTGAAGTGACCATAGGTTCTAAAATACTTAAAATCTTTATAATTCTCTCCCAATCCCAATAACTCAAAGTTTTAATTTTTCATTGCTAATTTTGATGGTTATGTCAACTTCCTTGTTTTGTTAATATTAATGGGTTTTACTGGCAGTTTTATTTGGTTAAGTCTTATTCTTGCACAACCAATTTTATAATCAGATCAGATCAGTCGCTCAGTCATGTCCGACTCTTTGCAATCCCATGAATCGCAGCACGCCAGGCCTCCCTGTCCATCACCAACTCCCAGAGTTCACTCAGACTCACGTCCATTGAGTCAGTGATGCCATCCAGGCATCTCATCCTCTGTCGTCCCCTTCTCCACCTGCCCCCAATCCCTCCCAGCATCAGAGTCTTTTCCAATGAGTCAACTCTTTGCATGAGGTGGCCAAAATACTGGAGTTTCAGCTTTAGCATCATTCCTTCCAAAGAAATCCCAGGGCTGATCTTCAGAATGGACTGGTTGGATCTCCTTGCAGGCCAAGGGACTCTCAAGAGTCTTCTCCAATACCACAGTTCAAAAGCATCAATTCTTCGGCACTCAGCCTTCTTCACAGTCCAACTCTCACATCCATACATGACCACAGGAAAAACCATAGCCTTGACTAGACAAACCTTTGTTGGCAAAGTAATGTCTCTGCTTTTGAATATGCTATCTAGGTTGGTCATAACTTTCCTTCCAAGGAGTAAGCTTCTTTTAATTTCATGGCTGCAGTCACCATCTGCAGTGATTTTGGAGCCCAGAAAAATAAAGTCTGGCACTGTTTCCACTGTTTCCCCATCTATTTCCCATGAAGTGATGGGACTGGATGCCATGATCTTTGTTTTCTGAATGTTGAGCTTTAAGCCAACTTTTTCACTCTCCACTTTCACTTTCATCAAGAGGCTTTTTAGTTCCTCTTCATTTTCTGCCATAAGGGTGGTGTCATCTACATATCTGAGGTTATTGATATTTCTCCCCGCAATCTTGATTCCAGCTTGTGCTTCTTCCAGTCCAGCGTTTCTCATGATGTACTCTGCATATAAGTTAAATAAACAGTGTGACAATATACAGCCTTGACGTACTCCTTTTCCTATTTGGAACCAATCTGTTGTTCCATGTCCAGTTCTAACTTTTGCTTCCTGACCTGCATACAAATTTCTCAAGAGGCAGATCAGGTGGTCTGGTATTCCCATCTCTTTCAGAATTTTCCACAGTTTATTGTGAAATAAACATATATATATAAGTTTATATATATATATATATATATATATATATATATATATATATATATCCTTCATTTTATAATGAAGGAGTATAATTAATTTGGTTCTCCAAATGCATGGAAAAAAATATGGACCCCCTACAATGACATAAAAAGACAAAGGAATTCTAGGATCTTGTAAAAAAAAAATGTTTTAAACAGTTTTAGGATGATTTCTACTTTTTGTTTTGCTTTTTGATATTATTGCATTGTTTTTAACCATGCAAACATTTTCCTCTCCTCTTCCTTAATACACACTTTTCTGTATGATTGATTCATGGTACTGACACAAGGAATTCTAAGTGTATTGAATCCAATAGGATGTGTAATATGTGGGATTTAATAAAGACATGCACTGCTATTTCAATGGAATCACAGACTCTGCATTTGAATTCACAACAATCCTTACCAGGAAGAATTCTTCAACAACTAGCAGGTTTCCATCAATATATTTGGTAGAACTTCATCAAATCTTAATAAATCAAAATAATTCTTAGTATTGATTTTCTTTCTTTTCCCAAATCAGAAGACAAGAACTCAGCATCTAGATCACCTGAAAGAATGTTGGTTTCTTCAAGGGCTTCTGTTAATCAGTTACTTATATTCAGCACCTGACACTGGGAGTATATTTAGTGCTCTAGCCATTGGCTCAGAAGGTAAAGAATCTGCCTGCAATGTGGGAGGCCTAGGTTCGATCCCTGGTTCAGGAAGATCCCCTGGAGAAGGAAATGGCAACCCATTCTGGTATTCTTGCCTGTAGAATCCCATGAACAGAGAACCCTGGTGGGCTACAGTCCATGGGGTTGCAAAGAGCTGACATGACTGAGATTAACCCTTTCACACTTTCACTTTCTAGCCATTGTCATTATCTTCCTCAAACCCTGTCTGGCCTATAAACTCAATTCATCAATATAGCATCTTTTTTTTCTAAGTACGTCAGTGCTGTCCATTCTAGGGGAAAGAAGAGACCAGAACTAGGACTAAACCTAATTCCAACCCCAGTTTTGATCTCTGTCCCAATCTTGGCCTCAGCTTTGGATGGAATTTTAATGATCCCATTTTCACTGGGCAAATGGCCCCTTAAAACCCTATCAGAGATGCATTGAGCTTTAACCACCTACTCCTCTAGAGCAAATGGACCTTGGAAAGCTGTCAGTCCTTTATATGTCAGAGTCAATTTGAGCTGTTTCCTTTTCACCCAACACCTAATTGAGATGAGTCACATGAATAAACAAAGTAAATTCCTCTGTTGGAGAGAAAAAGAAGATATGACTAATAATTTCAGATCATACCTAAATTATGAGGCTAAATAAAGGTCTACAGTCTTGAGAAGCTTGTAAGAAGAGATGCAGCCAGTGGGAAATAGTGCAGGAGGATGCTGAACTGTTGCCAAAGATGAATTTAATCAATCCCTATTGAATGATTTTTCAACCTATCATTTAGAATAAAGAAAGCAAATTCTTTTCTGCACCTAAAGTTGGTTCTTTGTAAAAACAGACTGTGAGGAAAATACGCTTTCAGAAGAGGACTAGCAGAGGACATCTGATATTAAGTGAACGAGAGAATTTGGAGTCAGAAGAGAGTCGTAAATTTTTCAGATAAAATGTGAACTTGTACATCATTTTTTAGGAAAAAAAATTGAATATAACATTGGCATACAGGATATAATACCAAAATAAATCCATCAGACATATTTCGAATACCTATTATGTGCCTGGATAAACTCCATTAGATCTAAGTAGAGATAACTGCTTGGAGAAGGCAATGGCACCCCACTCCAGTACTCTTGCCTGGAAAATCCCATGGACCGAGGAGCCTGGTGGGCTGCAGTCCATGGGGTCTCTGAAGGTCGGACACGACTGAGCGATTTCACTTTCACTTTTCACTTTCATGCATTGGAGAAGGAAATGGCAACCTACTCCAGTGTTCTTGCCTGGAGAATCCCAGGGATGGGGGAGCCTGGTGGACTGCCATCTCTGGGGTCGCATAGAGTCGGACACGACTGAAGTGACTTAGCAGCAGAGATAACTGCTAAAAGAACATAGTGGTTTTTGGTGTTTGTATTTGAATGTCATATGAAAAATAGATTCTGTTGAATGGCTTTGTACATAAAATAGCCCAAGGTGACTTGGGATGCATGTCTTTTGAAAAATCATACTTTATACTATTTGAAATTTAAGCACACTTGACATATGTACATAAGTACTGTGTCATATGTCATATGTGTCGTATGTCAAGTACTTGTAAGTGTAGGGATCTTTCTTGAATTTATACCCAGAGTCTGAGTTGATGAGAAAAAAAAAAGCTTCTACCCCAGTTTGTTTTATCTTTTCCTAATAATTATTTTCCAAGAATGTCAGGTAAGTTTTCTTGCACCAGTCAATTTCACATCTGCTTGATATAACATACATATCAATATTTTAACAGTTATAATACATATTGCAATCAATGATAAATAGAATTTAAAAATGGAAAGCATTCTTAACTCAATTTTTTTCTGTTCCTATTATCTCCAGGTCAAGGACATCTTAGTTTATTTTTTTTTTCACTTAACTTATTTTTTAGGAATGTTTGTATTAAAAATGTCTTCCCCACCCTGCCCTCCCTCAAGACTTTTGGTTTGGCTTGTACATGAAAAAATGAAAATAGATTGAAAGTTGTCCTCCTGTCCTTACAACGAGAAAAAAGTGAACAAATTTAAAATCAATGATTTTCTTGGACTCATTGGAGATCTTTGCCACAAAGAAAACCTCTACCCTAAAATCTGGAAAGACAAGTGAATACAGAAAATCACAACTAAGACCTACTTACTGGAGCAGAAACCACTGAAACCATAAATTTCAGTGAACTTCATAAACATATATGAACAAAAACTTCATAAACATACGTGAACACATATATGATAATTTTGATAAACTGCTAGAGGCTGAGTGATGGCTGCAGTCTTGGGTAAGGGTGGAGGCACAATCTGTGTGTGGGGGTTGGGGGAGGCTTTACCTCCAGAAAGGCCATCAGGTTCTCTTGATGAAGAGCCAAGAAAAATATTCTAATAGCTTTGGCAAAAATAGGTGAAGAATGATCATTATGAAATATATCCAAAGGGTTTCAGTAACAAAGGTCTATGTTCAGGGGGAAAGATTTTATCAGAATTTTACTCGGTCTGAAGTTATAGCACTGCTCCCACTCCAGCCCTCTCTAGCCTTGCAGTTTCACTTAGGGAGAGAGAAAGCAAAAAAAACATTGTAAAGGTCAGAGTCACCACAATGAAGGATAAAGACATGCTGAAAATCTAAGATCTAATCATAAGATTAAAGAATATTAAGCTTCTCTGGTGGCTCAGTGGTGAAGCGTCCACCTGCCAATGTAGGATACATTAATTCGACCCCTGATCAGGGAAGATCCCACCTGCAGCAGAGCAACAAATCCCATGTGCCACAACTATTGAGCTTGCACTCTATAGTCTGGGAGCTACAGCTATTGAAGCTCACATGCCATAGAGCCTGTACTCCACAGCAAGTGAAGCCTGTGTGCTGCAATGGGAGAACAGCGACCCACTCACTGAAACTATAGTAAAGACTGCACAACAAAGACTGCACAGCCAACTATAAATAAATACAATTTTTTTCAAAAAAAAGAATACTTCAACTGCCACACACTATTATCCTACAAATAGAGCTCAGTGTATAACTGAGCAACTGAAATGAACTGATATACCTGGGAAACACAGATAAGAGAACCGCAAGACAAAGACTCTCTGAGGAAGAGTACTTAAACAAGCTCAAAGTCAACAGGGAGAGGATAAAAAAAGACAGAGGTATCTGAAGACTCTAGTGCATACACTTACAGCAAATATTGCACAGTGTTCAACAGCTCAGTTCAGTCGCTCAGTCATGTCCGACTCTTTGCGACACTGTGGACTGCAGCACACCAGGCTTCCCTGTCCGTCACCAACTCCTGGAGCATGTTCAAACTCATGTCCTTCAAGACAGTGATGCCGTCCAAGCATCTAGTCCTCTGTAATCCCCTTATCCTCCTGCCTTCAATCTTTCCCAACATCAGGGTCTTTTCCAATGAGTTGGCTCTTCACATCAGGTAGCCAAAGTATTGGAGTTTCAGCTTAAACATTAGTCCTTCCAATGAATATTCAGGACTGATTTCCTTTATGATTGACTGATTGGATCTCCATGCAGTCCAAGGGACTCTCAAGAGTCTTCTCCAACACCACAGTTCAAAAGCATCAATGCTTCAGCGCTCAGTTTTCTTTATAGTCCAATTCTCACATCCATACATGACTACTGGAAAACCATAGCTTTAACTAGACAGGCCTTTGTGGGCAAGGGAATATGTCTGCTTTTTAATATGTTGTCTAGGCTTGTCATAGCTTTTCTTCCAAGGAGCAAGCGTCTTTTAATTTCATAGCCATGGTCACCATCTGCAGTGATTTTGGAGCCCAAGAAAATAGTCTCTCAGTGTTTCCATTGTTTCCCCATCAATTTGCCATGTAGTGATGGGACCAGATGCCATGATCTTAGTTTTCTGAATGTTGAGTTTTAAGCCAGTTTTTTCACTCTCTTCTTTCACTTTCATCAAGAGGCTCTTTAGTTCCTCTTTGCTTTCTGCCATAACCTTATCTGCATATCTGAGGTTTTTGATATTTCTCCTGGCAATCTTGATTCCAGCTTGTTTCATCCAGCTGGGCATTTCACATGATGTACTCTGCATGTAAGTTAAATAAGCAGGGTGACAATATACAACCTTGATGTACTACTTTCCCAATTTGGAACCAGTCTGTTGTTCCATGTTCGGTTCTAACTGTTGCTTCCTGACCTGCATACAGATTTCTCAAGGGGCAAGTAAGGTGCTTTGGTATTTCCATCTCTTGAAGAATTTTCCACAGTTTGTTGTGATCTGCACAATCAAAGGCTTTGGTGTAGTCAATAAAGCAGAAGTAGATATTTTTCTGGAACTCTCCTGCTTTTTTGATGATCCAGTTAATGTTGGCAATTTGATCTCTGGTTCCTCTGCCTTTTCTAAATCCAGCTTGAACATCTGGAAGTTCTCGGTTCATGTACTATTGAAGACTTGCTTGGAGATACTTGAACATTACTTTGCTAACAATTGTGTATTGGTTTGAACATTCTTTGGCATTGCCTTTCTTTGGGATTGGAATGAAAACTGACCTTTCTCAATCCTGTGGCCACTGCTGAGTTTTCCAAATTTGCTGGCATATTGAATGTAGCACTTTCACAGCATCACCTTTTAGCATTTGAAATAGCTCAACTGGAATTCCATCACCTCCACTAGCTTTGTTCGTAGTGGTGCATCCTAAGGCCCACTTGACTGCATTCCAGGATGTCTGGCTCTAGGTGAGTGATCACAACATCATGGTTATCTGGGTCATGAAGATCTGTTTTTTATAGTTCTGTGTATTCTTGCCACCTCTTCTTAATATCTTCTGCTTCTGTTAGGTCCATATTGTTTCTGTTCTTGTTATGCCCATCTTTTCATGAAATGTTTTCTTGGTATCTCTAATTTTTGCAGTGTCCAACCCCTCACCTCATCAACATAAAAGTTCACACTAAAGTTTTTTTTTGCCTCAATTCCCATAATGTTCAGTTCCCCTTGTCCCCCTAAAATATTACAAGGCATGCTAAGAGGGAAGAAAGACCACACTCTCCAGAGACAAAGCAAGCATTATATTTACTAATGGAAAAAGTGGACACAGGACAATAACAAGTAAGTAATGTAAGCAGAGAGATGGAAAATCTAAGAAAGTCTCAAAGAAGCCAAAAACACTGTAGCAAAACTGAAGAGTACCTTTGGGCTCATCAGTAGACTGAACAGAGTCTAGGAAATAATCAGTGAACTGAGATACAAGTCAATAGAAACTTCCCAAAAGTAAATGCAAAGGGGAAAGATAATGACAAAAATAGAACAGAATATCCAAGAAAAAAATAACTATCTTTTCGTATCATATTTAAACTGCAAAAAACAAAAGACAAAGGAAATCTTGAGAGAAGTTAGAGTAAATTTTACCTATAGAGGAAAAATAATACGGAGATAAGAATTACAGTGAGCTCTTCAGAAATCATATTAGCAGACAGAAAATAGAATGAAATGTAAGTGCTAAAGAAAAAACCACCAACCTCGAATCCTATGTCCAGCGAAATTGTCTTTCCCAAGTAAAAGAGAAATAAGACTTTCTCAGACAAACAAAAACTATAGGAATTCACCATCATGATATCTACTCTGTAAGAAATGTTAAAAACAATTTTTCAGGGAGAAGGAAAATTATAATAGGTCAGAAACTCACATCTGTATATAGAAAGGAAGAGCATTCGGTTCAGTTCAGTCACTCAGTCGTGTCTGATTCTTTGCGACCCCATGAATCGCAGCACACCAGGCCTCCCTGTCCATCACCATCTCCTGGAGTTCACTCAAACTCACGTCCATTGAGTTGGTGATGCCATCCAGCCATCTCATCCTCTGTCATCCCCTTCTCCTCCTGCCCCCAGTCCCTCCCAGCATCAGAGTCTTTTCCAATGAGTCAACTCTTCTCATGAGGTGGCCAAAGTACTGGAGTTTCAGCTTTAGCATCATTCCTTCCAAAGAAATCCCAGGGCTGATCTCCTTCAGAATGGACTGGTTGGATCTCCTTGCAGTCCAAGGGACTCTCAAGAGTCTTCTCCAACACCATAGTTCAAAAACATCAATTCTTTGGTGCTCAGCTTTCTTCACAGTCCAACTCTCGCATCCATACATGACCACAGGAAAAACCATAGCCTTGACTAGACAGACCTTTGTTGGCAAAGTAATGTCTCTGCTTTTCAATATGCTATGAAATAAAGTAAAACAAAATCTTCTACTTTTATTATTCTTAATGATCTAAAAGATAGCTGTTTAAAGTAACAATAGTCACAATGTATTGGGTAATTATAGAATTCAGGCAGGTAAAATGAATGACAGCAATGTCAAAAAGGATGAGAGGGAAGAATAGGACATACTTTGTTATAAGGCTCCTGCACTACAAGTGGAGCAATACAGTGTTATTTGTAGGTGGACTTAATTAAAAATATATGTTATAAACGCTAAACCCACTGCTAATAACTTCTTTAAATTAAGTATAATTGATATGCTACTACAGTTCTCCAAAGCTGATATCGTTCAGGTATCTGGGTCAAAGATATTTCTCAATAAGGCAATCATCTAAGAGTGCCACAGGTAGCTCCTTTTATAGTTCAAAACCCTTTTTAGAAAATTTCAGTTGGCAATATATTTTCCTCCATAGGTTACAAAGAATCTCATAATCGCTAAAAATATATTTTTAATGGGAGATTTTAAAAATATATTTCTACCTACATCACTTTCATCTATGTTACATCAATGAAAATGTTTTCTTATGTTCTTTGTTAATATAAAATTGTTCTAAAATATTAGTAATAAACATTTCAGAAGATTTAGGTTATTTATATCTTGTGAAAAAAAAGTTTAAGTGTCGGTCACTCAATTATGTCCATCCTTTTGTTACACCATAGCCTGTAGCCTGCTAGGCTCCTCTGTCCATGGAATTCTCCAGGCAAGGATACTGGAATGGGTTTCCATTCCCTTCTTCAGGGAATATTCCCAACTCAGGGATCAAACTGGGTTCTCCTGCATTGAAGGAAAATTCTTTACCATCTGAGCCACCAGGGAAGCCCAAATTAACTAAATTCAGTAAAAATTATTCAGTGACATTAAAAAATCCTACAGTGGGATATCACAAGAAGACAAAAGGTCAGTGAACTATTCATACAGAATAATCCCTGCTAAAATAGAATGGTTTTTAATAAAACCAGAAGTTTGTTTTTTTCAGTTATTGCTTCCATGGGTTTTCAGTGACATTCAATTAGTCAATTAATACATCTTTTTGAATTTTTAACTTTGTGACCACTTTTAAGCACTCAAGATTCAGTGAAATTTTGTATTACTATTCCTCCTTGCAGTGCATGACAGACCTCATTAAATTATATTGGTATAGTTTCAGAGTGGGCTTGGATGTGCCTTTAGAATCTTTCAAACAGCTTCAGACATTCCTTCCATTTGATTAAAATTGCCATACAAGATGAGATTCATTCGCCATTTCTGGTTTAAATTAAAGATATATAGTAATTATATTGTCACACATAAGAATGTTGGGTAGGGTCTGGGTAAATGCTGAAACATGTTCCAGTTCATTTCAAGGCATTTGAAAAACTATCTGGAAAAACAAAGAGACAATATAAACTGAAAATAAAAGGCTTAGGGATGAGTTGTAGAGGGAAAGAGAATTAAGGCCAGCAAGAATACTATAAAGGACAAACTCTACTGAAACTCATTGTTCTAAGAGAGAACATGGTAATTTATTGATCTTTCAAAAATATTAAAACAAGACTAGAAAATGGTGTGTCTTGGTATCAATAAAACCATATTTCTCCCACTGAAAATAAAACACACATTTTAATATTTTATTATTTATGTTATTAGAAATTATTATATTATTACATTCTGTTATAATAAATTATTATATTATTTATGTTGTTTTAGATTTCAAAAGAAATTTGGTTTCTAACATTTATAAAAGTAGACTTCAATAAATTGTCATTATTTATGCTTATGTGAATTTGTCATATGTAGAATATAATACTTTATTAGATAATTTAAGTCTTTCATATTGGCAGTATACTGCAAAGTTAAATCTTCACCCCAAATTTGGATTCTTAAATGTAATTTAAAATGTATTATGAGATACTAAAACATAATCTAGTATATAATTTAATTATAATATATAGCATATAATGGAGCATCTCAAAACTTCTAAGTATTTCCACTGAGGACAAATAGAGAAATTGGGTGAAATTTAAAATAGCATCTTAAAGCATCAAGGGAAAGGCTGAATCATTGAAGACAACATTTAAAGAATTCAATACATTATATTAATATCAGATTAGACAAAGTAAAAGGCAAAATTAGTAAATGAAAAGTAGATCAATAGAAAATGTACAGTTCAAAGTATAAGGTGGAAGAACAGTGAATAAATACAGAGAGAAAAGCAAAAAATGTGTGTGGACATAATGAAAAAGTGTAGTGCTATTTATAATCAGAGTTCCAGAAGGAGAGAATGGGAAAGAGACAATCCTTGAAGGGGTAATGACTGAGGATTTTCTAAAATTGATGTAATCTCTTCATTCATATATTTCAGAAGCTATACTTTTTAAGAGAGAAATAATCTAAAAGCCATCCAAATTTAAAGTGTACTAAATAAAATAGCTGAATAAAAAATTCAAAGAAAACATTTTGAAAACACTCAGAAAAGAGCATTTCATCTGAAGAGTGGCAATAATATGAATAGCAGATGACTTCTCAACAGAAACAAGAAGTCAGAAGCTAATGAAATGAGACCTGTTAAGTACTGAAGAAAATAACCATAACCTAAAATTCGATGTAAAAAATAACATTTAAAATAAAGGCAAATGTCAAGGGAAGAAGTAAAAATGAGAACTGAAGAGAGAATTACAAAAACAACCAGAAAACAATAAAATGGAAACAAGTACATACCAGTCGATAATTACTTTAAATAGCAATAGACTGCTCCATTCAAAAATATGTATGGTGGATGCTATGATGAAAAAATAGAAGACCTTTCCATATGCTGCCTACAAAAGACTCATTTCAGAGTTAAATACACAGACTGAAAGTGAGAGGATGGAAAAAGATATGTCATACAGAGACAAGAAGAAAGTGGGTATAGCAATGCAAATATCAGACAAAGTAGAATTTGAAACATTTATAAAAAGGGAAGGGCATTACTTAGTGACAAAGGGATCAATATAAGAAGAGAATATTACACTCATTAATACTATGCACCCAATACAGAAGGACCTAAAGCAAACACTCACACATAAAGGAAGAAATTGACAAAAATACAATAATTGTAGGGAACTTAAACACCTCATTGATATCAATGAGAAGATCATCCAGTCAGAAAATCTGTAAGGCAATAGTAATCTTAAATGACATAACAGACCAATTAGACTGATTTGATAACTATAGAACATTACATCCCCAAAAAGCAGAATACACATCCTTTCAAGTGTTCATATAATGGTTTCCAGGAGAGACCTCATGCTAAGCCTCAAAATAAGTCTCAACAAATTTAGGAGGAGAGAAATTGATAATTTTTTCCTCACCATATCAGTATGAAACTAGAGATCAACTACAGAGAAAAAAGTAGAAAAGACTAAACAAGTGGATACATGTTAGACTAAGCATGTGGATACATATAACATGCTACTGAAAAACCAATGGGTCAATGAAGAAAACAAAGAAGGAATCAGAAAATATCTTTCAATGAAAGTAAATGGAAATACAACACACACAAAAATTATGGGATGCAGCAAAAGTGGTTCTAAGAGAGAAGCTTACAGTGACGCAGGCTTTCTCAAGAAACAAGAATAATCTTGAACAAGCCAACCTAACACCTAAGTGAATTAGAGGAAGAAAAACAAAGCACAAAATCAGTAGAAGGTAGGAAATAATAAAGATTAGAGGAAAACTAAATAAAAAACAATAGAAAATATCAATGAAATAAAGAACTGTTTCTTTGTAAAGATAAATTTGATAAACCTTTAGCCAGCAGCAATAAGAAAGAAAGGGAGAGGACCCAAATTTAAAAATAAATCAAATTGGAGAAATAACAACTGATACCACAGAGATACAAAAAAACAAACAAACAATTAAACTACAAAAAGTTATAACCCAAAAATTGGCCAACCTAGAATAAATGGACAACTTTCTAGAAACATACAACCTGCCAAGACTGAATCAAGAATAAACAGATAATTTGAACAGACTGATCACTAGTAGTGAAATTGAATCTGTTTAAACCTCCAAGCAAACAAAGTTGAGGACTGGACAGTGTCACAGGGAAATTTTACAAAATATAAAAACAGTTAGTAATTATCCTTTTCAAATTCTTCCAAAAATTGAAGAGGATGGGATATTTTCAAACTCATTCTATGAGGCTACCATTACTTTGTCACCAAAACAAAAATATTACAACAGATGAAAATCACAAGTCAGTATCTTTGATGAATATAAATGCAAACATCTTCAATAAAATATCAGCACGCTGAATCCAACAGTATATGCAAAAAATCAAACACCAAGGTCAACTTGAATTTATTCCAGGGAAAGAAGGATATTTCAAGAGGGATGGTGTATATATATATGTATATATATAAATGTAGCTGGTTCATGTTGTTGTACTGCAGAAGGCAATACAGTATTGTGAAACAATTATCCTCCAATTAAAAAAAATTTTTAAAGAAAAAAAAGCAATCCAAGTGATAAATCACATTAACAAAAGGAGGGACAAACATCACATGATCATCTCAATAGATGCAGATAAAGCATTTGCCAAAATTCAACATGATTTTATGATTAAAAACTCTCCAGAAAGTGATATAGAAGGGACATTGCTAAGACAATAAATGCTATATATGACAAACTCACAGGTAACATACTCAATGGTGAAAAGCTGAAAGCATTTCCTCTAAGATCAGGAACAAGACAAGGATGCCCACTCTCACTACTTTTATTCAACACAGTATTAGGAGTCCTCACCATGGCAATCAGACAAGAGAAAGAAATAAAAGGGATACAAGTCAGAAAGTAAGAGGTAAATCTGTCACTGTTTGCAGATGACATGATTCCATACATAGAAAGTCCTAAAGACACCACCAAAATACTAGAACGCATCAATGAATTTGGTAAAGTTGTAGGATATAAAATTAATATACAAAAATATATAAATTTCTGTATTACATTTCTATACACTAACAATGAACTATTAGAAAGAGAAATTGAGGAAACAAAATCATTTACTTTAACATCAAAAAGTACCTAGGACTAAACCTACCTAAGGTGGTAAAGACTTGTACCTGGTAAACTATAAGAAACTAATAAAAGAAACTGAAGATTACATGAACAGATGGAAAGGTACACTGTGTTCATGTGTTGGTAGAATTAATATTGTTAAAATGATCATACGCCCCAAGGCAACCTACATATTCAACGCGATTGCTGTTCAGTCGCTCAGTTGCGTCTGACTCTGCAACCCCATGGACTGTAGTACGCCAGACTTCCCTGTCCTTCACCATTTCCTGGAACTTTCTTAAGTTGAGTCCATTGAGTTGATGATGCCGTCCAGCCATCTCATCCTCTGTCATCCCCTTCTCCTTCCACCTTCAATCTTACCCAGCATCAAGGTCTTTTCCAGGCTCTTTGTATCAGTTGGCCAAAGTATTGGAGCTTCCACTTCAGCATCAGTCCTTCCAATGAATATGCAGGGTTGATTTCCTTTAAGATTTACTGGTTTTATCTCCTTGTTGTCCTAGGGACTCTCTAGAGTCTTCTCCAACACCATAGTTCAAAAGCATCAATTCTTCAGCCCTCAGCCTTTTTATTGTCCAACTCTCACATTCATACATGACTAGTGGAAAAACCATAGCTTTGACTAGATGGACCTTTGTTGTCAAAGTAACACCTCTGCCTTTTCATATACTGTCTAGGTTTGTCATAGCTTTCCTTTCAAGGAGGAAACGTCTTTTAATTTCATGGCTGCAGTCACCATCTGCAGTGATTTTGGAGCCCAAGAAAATAACGTCTGTCACTGTTTCCACTGTTTCCCCATCTATTTGCCATGAAGTGATGAAGAAAGCTGAGCACTGAAGAATTGATGCTTTTGCATTGTGGTGTTGGAGAAGACTCTTGAGAGTCCCTTGAACTGCAAGACTATCCAACCAGTCCATCCTAAAGGAGATCAGTCCTGGGTGTTCTTTGGAAGGAATGATGCTAAAGCTGAAACTCCAGTACTTTGGCCACCTCATGCAAAGAGTTGACTCATTGGAAGACTCTGATGCTGGGAGGGATTGGGGGCAGGAGGAAAAGGGGACAACAGAGGATGAGATGGCTGGATGGAATTACCAACTTGATGCACATGAGTTTGGGTGAACTCCGGGAGTTGGTGATGGACAGGGAAGCCTGGCATGCTGCAATTCATGGGGTTGCAAAGAGTCTGACATGACTGAGCGACTGAACTGAACTGAACTGAACTGATGAAACTGGATGCCATGATCATCATTTTTTGAATGTTGAGTTTTAAGTCAGCTTTTTCACTCCTCTTTCACTGTCATCAAGAGGCTCTTCAGTTCCTCTTCACTTTCTGCAGTGTTTCTGCGTATCTGAGGTTATTGATATTGATATTTCTCCTGGCAATCTTGATTCCAGCTTGTGATTCATCCAGCCTGGCATTTTGCATGATGTTCTCTGAATGTAATTTAAATAAGCAGGGTGACAGTATACAGACTTGATGTGCTCCTTTCCCAATCCTTATCAAAATATCAAGGGTATTTTTCATGGAACTAGAACAGATAATCCTAAATTTATATAGAACAACAAAAGACCCTGAATTGCCAAAGCAAGCTTGAGAAAAAAAGAACAAAGCTGATCAAAAATCCTCCTAGACTTCAGACTATACTATAAAACCATAGTAATAAAAACAGCATGATGCTGGTGCCAAAGCAAAAAACAAAGAAACAAACAAAAAAATACATAGTTAATGGAACAGAATAGAGAGCCCAAAAATAAACCCAGACACCTATGGTCAATTAATCTACAACAAAGCAGGTGAATATGACTGAGAAAAGACAGTCTCCTCATTAAATAATGCTGGAAAAAATGGACAGTTACATATAAAAGAATGAGATTACCATATTTTAATGCTATATACAAAAATAAACTAAAAATGTATTAAACACCTTAATATATAACCCAAACCCATAAAACTCCTAAAAGAAAACTAAGATGAAACACTCTTTGACATAAATCATAGCAATATATTTTTGAAGCTGTCTTCTAAAGCAAAGCAAAAAGAAAAAGTAAAGAAATGATGCTTAATTAAACTTAAAATCTTTTGAACAGCAAAGAAAATCACCCACAAAATGAAAAGACAACCTATTGAATAGGTGAAAATATTTGGAAATGATTTGACCAATAAGGCTAAATATTCAAAAAATATATTTTGATATATATATATATATGGTATAAATATTTCATACTACTCAATATCAAAGAAACAAGCAATCGGACTGAAAAATAGCAGACGATCTAAATAGAATCTTTTCCAAAGAATCCATCTGATGGTCTATAGGCACATAAAAAGATACTCAAGGTTTAATCATTCTAGAAATGCACATGAAAGCCTCAGTGAGGTATCACTTCACAACTGTCAAATGGCCATTATCAAAAAGGACACAGAAACAAGCGTTTGTAAAGATACAGAGAAAAGGAAATCCTCATATACTGTTGGTAGAAATACAAATTGGTGGAAAATAGTATGGAGATCTTTAAAAATAGAAACTAAAAATAGAACCACTTTATGACCCAGCAATTTCACTCCTGGCTTTATATCCAGAGCAAACAAAAGCACTAATTCAAAAAGATGCATGCAGCCCAACGTTCACAGCATCATCAATCTACAATAGCCAAGATATGGAAGCAATCTAATTGTCCATAAATAAATGAATGGATAAAGAAGAGGCGGTATACACACACAATTGAGTACTACTCTGCAGTCCATGGGGTCTCTGGGAGTCAGACACGACTGAGCGACTTCACTTTCACTTTTCACTTTCATGCATTGGAGAAGGAAATGGCAACCCACTCCAGAGTTCTTGCCTGGAGAGTCCCAGAAACAGGGGAGCCTGGTGGGCTGCCGTCTATGGGGTCACACAGAGTCGGACACGACTGAAGTGACTTAGCATAGCATAGCATAGCATAGCAACCCTAGAAAAGAATAAAATATTGCCATTTGCAATGACATGGATGGACTTGAAGGTACTATGTTTAGTAAAGTAAGTCAGAGAAAGACAAATACTGTACAATAACACATACTTAAAATCTAAAAGGTAGATTAGTGAATATAACAACAACAACAACAAAAACAGACACAGATGTAGAAAACAAACAAATGGTTACTAGTGGGGAGAAAGTAGTGGGGAGGGATTAAGAGATACAAACTACTATGTATAAATATATATGTTAAGGATATATTGTGTGGCACAGAGAATATAGCTAATATTTTATAGTAATTATAAATGGAGAATAACCTTTAAAAATTGTGAATCTCTATGTTGCACAGCTGAAAATACTTAATATTGTACATTAATAGAAAAAAATTTTAAAGTATATATGGCTTTTTTCCCCAGGAATAATCTACATAATATTGGTTTTGACTTAGAAAAGTTCAGGTTTGCTATGTACACAATTGTTAGTTATTCAAATTAATTAGAATTTACAAATTTCATTCCTTTAAATTAACAAGTTACCAATTGCATTTTACAATAATTTATTTTATAAAATCATTTGCTTTCAGTAATGTACATATTTCAGAAATAAATCTAGTGCTATGAAGTGTTTTTATTCTGTAAATAACTGATTTCTAAGCAAGAACACTTAGATTCTATGCTCTATACTTTAAGACCACATATGTTCTCTATAATTATCTAGTTAATACTGTTATTGGGAATGTATTTTAAATATAATTTTGAGTTGCTACTTCATGCACAGTTAAAAGCACAAATAAACCTTGTATGTCTACTATTTAAATTTTAACCAAATTTTTATATCATCTGAAATCCATTAGTAGATCCAGACCTTGCATTAATAATAGTTTCATAAAGCTTACTAACATTTATGATAATCTTTCTAGTTTACAAAATTATTTTATTTGTTCCTCACAAACATAGGTAAATAGATCTGGTATTAATATTCTTATTTTATACGTTAAAAAATCTGAGATTCAAAATTTCACACCTTTTCTCTGTACCACTCTATCACACCTAATATGATCACTTTAACCCTCTCCTTACATAAGCTCTTGATAGTGTGGTCATTGTTCACTACACTATATTTCCCCAAACTCTCTCCAGAAACACTGATGAATTTAATTATATACAAAAAGATATTTGCTTAATGATATGATTGTTAACACAATGAAGTGACAGGTGATTGAGACCAATGAGAGATCAATACCTAGGCTCTACAAGAAATACTTGGGAATCAATGAAAAAAATCAATTCCACAGGAAAAATGAAAAAGAATATGAACAGCATTTTTGAAAGAAAAGTACAGAAAGCTAGCCACCCTATAAAGAAATACTCCAATTCATTAGTAGTAGAATTTTAAGTCCTCTAAAATTACCACATAGGTCTCCAAGTGAAGATATATCTGGATAGTCCTTGCAAAGTTATTGGGGGTGGTAGAAAGCTGGAGGCACTTTATATGGCCTTCAATGGGAGAGTGGAAGCACACCATTGTGAACTATGCAGTAATCAAAATAATGGTTTAGATGTACATGGCAATAGAATTGAATCTTACATAAAATCCAAATAACAGCATTTACATAAATTAAGAATAATGCCTACAAAGCAATATTTCATGGATATTGAAATATTAATTTTTATAATAATGCCTACAATGCAATATTTCAAAGCAATATTTTGCTAGATCAACAACAACAACAAAAAACAACAACATTAAACAGTTTGGATAAGTGCTTATAGGAGAGAGAAAGGCAGAAAACTATGCGGATAAAGAGAAATGATGGGAAAAAAATGAATGAAGGAAACACTCTCTTCCCTCCCCATCACTACTATCTGTCTACCTCTCTCCATCATCAGTAACCTAAATCTCCTTCACTTCAGGAACATTACAATCTTTTACTTTCCTCCTCTCCATTTTTGTCACCTTGGACACAATGCCTTTTAAAAATCCAAATTTCTTAATTCTACTCCCTTTTAAGAATTCTTCAAACTTCCTTTAGCTTTCTGTTGTTGTTCAGTCACTCAGTCACGCCTAACTCTGCAATCCCATGGACTGCAGCACAGCAGCCTTCCATGTCCTTCACTATCTCTCAGAGTTTACCCAAATTCATGTCCAATGAGTCAGTGATGCCAACCAACCATCTCATCCTCTGTCGTCCCCTTCTCCTCTTGCCCTCAGCCTTTCCCAGCATCAATGTCTTTTCTAATGAGTCGACTATTCACATCAGGTGGCCAGAGTATTGGAGATTTATTTTCAGTCCTTCCAATGAGTATTCAGGGTTGATTTCCTTTAGCTATCTGGATAAAGAGCAAATCCTTAGCACAATCCTATCCCTCCTTGTGTTGAGCATTCTGTTCCATGTAGATGCTCTAATGTCTATGTCAATGCATCTGTCTAGAATGTTCTTTGGTTCTCTCTTTAGCTAACTAATTTGTATTCATCTTTCAGATCCATCTCTCAACATCTGGCTAGATCACTTCTCTTTGCTATGGTCTCAAATTTCAGTTGAGTCAATCAGTCATGTCTGACTCTGCAACCCCATGGACTGCAGCACACCAGGCCTCCATGTCCATCACCAACTCCCAGAGTTTACTCACACCCATGTCCATTGCATCGGTAATGCCATCTGATCCTCTGTTGTCCCTTTCTCCTCCTGCCTTCAATCTTTCCCAGCATCAGGGTCTTTTCTAATGAGTTAGTTCTTCGCATCAAGTGGCCAAAGTTTGGAGTTTTAGCTTCAACATCAGTCCTACGAATGAACACCCAGGACTGATCTCCTTTAGGATGGACTGGTTGGATCTCCTCACAGTCCAAGGGACTCTCAAGAGTCCTCTCCAACACCACAGTTCAAAAGCATCAGTTCTTCAGCGCTCAGCTTTCTTTATAGTCCAACTTTCACATCCATACAGGACTACTGGAAAAACCACAGCTTTGACTAGACGGACCTTTGTTGGTAAAGTAATGTCTCTGCTTTTTAATATGCTGTCTAGGTTGGTCATAGCTTTTCTTCCAAGGAGCAAGCATCTTTTAATTTCATGGATTCAGTCACCATCTGCAGTAATTTTGGAGCCCCCCAAAATAAAGTTTCTCACTGTTTCCATTGCTTCCCCCATCTATTTGCCATGAAGTGATGGGACCAGATGCCATGATCTTAGTTTTCTGAATGTTGAGTTTCTTTGTTTTTTTTTTTTTTTTTAAACTTTACATAATTGTATTAGTTTTGCCAAATATCAAAATGAATCTGCCACAGGTATACATGTGTTCCCCATCCTGAACCCTCCTCTCTCCTCCCTCCCCATACCATCCCTCTGGGTCGTCCCAGTGCACTAGCCCCAAGCATCCAGTATCGTGCATCGAACCTGGACTGGCAACTCGTTTCATACATGATATTTTACATGTTGAGTTTTAAGCCAACTTTTTCACTCTCCTCTTTCACTTTCCTCAAGAGGCTCTTTAGTTCTTTAGTTTTCTGCCATAAGGATGGTGTCATCTGCATATCTGAGGTTATTGATATTTCTCCTGGCAATCTTGATTCCAGCTTGTGTTTCATCCAGCTCATCATTTCTCATGATGGGCTGCATATAAGTTAAATAATCAGGGTGACAATATACAGCCTTGATGTACTCATTTCCAGATTTAGAACCAGTCTGTTGTTCCATGTCCGGTTGTAGCTGTTGTTTCTTGACCTGCATACAGATTTCTCAAGAGGCAGGTCAGGTGGTCTGGTATTCCCATCTCTTTAAGAATTTTCCACAGTTTGTTGTGATTCACACAGTCAAAGGCTTTACTGTAGTCAATGAAGCAGAAGTAGATGTCTTTCTGGAACTCTCTTGCTTTTTCAATGATCCCATAGATGTTGGCAATTTGATCTCTGGTTCCTCTGCCTTTTCTAAATCCAGCTTGAACATCTGGAAGGTCACAGTTCACATACTGTTGAAGTGTGGCTTGGAAAATTTTGAGCATTACTTTGTTATTGCATGAGATGAGTGCAACTGTGTGGTAGTTTGAGCATTCTTTGGCATTGCCTTTTTTTTGGGATTGGAATGAAAACTGACCTTTTCCAGTCCTGTGGCCACTGCTGAGTTTTCCAAATTTGCTGGCATATTGAGTGAAGCACTTTCACAGCATCACCTTTTAGGATTTGAAATAGCTCAACTGGCATTCCATTACCTCCACTAGCTTTGTTCATAGTGATGCTTCTTAAGGCCCACCTGACTTCACATTCCAGGATGTCTGGCTCTAGGTGAGTGATCACACCATCATGATTATCTGGGTTGTGAAGATCTTTTTTGTACAGTTCTTCTGTGTATTCTTGCCACCTCTTCTTAATATCTTCTGCTTCTGTTAGGGCCATACAATTTCTGTCCTTTATCGAGCCCATCTTTGCATAAAACATAGTGTAATTATTATTTATATCACTTATTACACATGTAATTATCTCTGGTAATTATTTAAATAATTTCTATTTCTATCAACATTTTTAAACTCCTTAAAGTTAAGGCCCCTACTGGTTTTGCTCACCAATGTATTCTAAGGACCTGAGAGGGTGCCAGGCCCTCATAATCAGCCCAATAAATTATCTGTTAAACAAATGGTTAAATTTAAAAATTCCTGGTTTAAGTATAGATATCTGCTTTCATAATTTTAAAATGAGAGATATATAGAAGGAAGTTAGAGTAACAGTAATCATAAACAGTCTATGAGTCAAAGAAATGATGTTCAAAAGAGAAAAGCATGAAATCAAGAAACACAGACAACACTTTACTTCTAGATTTAACTATTAAATGATTACTTTATTCTAAATGTGTGAAAAAGATGAGCACCACATGCCTGTTTTTTGTTTCTCCATTCGGGATCTGTGTATAATTCTATAGCTGATGAATATAAGTTTTTTAAATGGCATACCCTGTAAACGATAATTTTTTTTTTCTGAGACAAAGCCAGGAGCTTTTACACCACAGATGTCCATGTACCCAAAGATTCATTGTGCAGAAACTAATCCCAAAATATTCCCTTTTAAAATTTGCTAACTTATTCCCTCATGTAAACAAAAGCAAAGACAGTCCTACATGAAAGAGAATGAGTGTTGCTACATTTTGCAAGTACACCATACCTGTTTTTTAATTCTGTGGCATTCCAACTCACCTAAAGAAAACCTTAGAAAGAAAACTATAAATGTTATACCCCATGCATACACACTTAATAATGACTAGAACACATGGAAGTTGTAAAGTCAGGAGGAAAATCAATGTTTCTCATTGAAACTAGTCTAGTCATAGAGAGGAAGCCTCAAAAACAGGATCTTTGTTATTCAGAAGTCACTGCCAGTCAGCCTAGTTATACTTTTAGAGGAAGATAAAATCTGATCAGAGTTTATGTGTCAGGTGCTTTACAAATATTATGTCACTTAATCTTCCCCTTCAAATCCTGTGAGGTAGTGTATATAAATATCAACATTTACAGCAGAAGAAACTGAGACACAGTTAAATAATTAACCAGAGCAGACAGATAACAGTGGGGGCAGGGCTTGAATCCAAGTATAACTCCAAAGTCTTCATGTTTTCCCTTCAGGCCTGCTTTAAAGCATTCTTCCTCTGCATCTATTATTGAGTCTCTAGAGTTCTTCTCAAAATGTTTCTTCTCCCACCAATTTGACTCTGTAATCTTTGAACACTTTCACTGTGGTTACCATGACAGATATTACAGCCTTGTGGACCCACTGCTCATCTAACTGGAAGGGCACTTGAGGCTGATTTCTATTTCACCTCTTGTCCTCTTTCGCTTTTCCTCTTGCTGGTCACAGAATGTCTTGGACAGACATTTGCCACAAGCACTAAAATTTTAACATGTGAAGAGTTGAAAGAATAGCATAGTAAACAATACTCTGTCACTTCCAAATTTAAGAATCCTTTTCAGGTCAACTTGACTCTAACATTTTCTAAATGAAATTAGACCAACAAAATGTTCCTCTTATCCAGAGTTTACCTCATTAGGGACCACAATAAAGGGAAAATTCTCCAAGCTATTCAAAAACAGATCTCTTCTACTTGATTATTTCTCTACTAAATAAAACTGAAAAGATTTCCCTTCCAAATATCAAGCCCCTCATATTCATGGACTTTCTTTATCCAAGTAGTCTATCTCTCAACCATCCACATCACTCACAAATTATTTTATCCACACTTCACCTTTTAAATAAGGTGTTGGTTTCTAGCTATTTGAGGGGAAACCATGACTTCCTTCAAACAATATGAATTCAATGAAAGCTATGCTACACTGAAATGTATATGATCAGATAAGCGCATGACAAAGATGACTGTGGTTGATTAAAGTTGGATATTGCAAATACACTGATTATTTAGCGTTAGTCACACAGTCATGGCCGACTCTTTGACAACCCATGGACTGTAGTCTGCCAGGCTCCTCTGTCCATGGAATTCTTCAGGCAAAAATACTTGGGTGGGTAGCCATTCCCTTCTCCAGGGGATCTTCCTGACCCAGGGATCGAACCCAGGTCTCCTGCCTTGCAGAAAGATTTTTTATTATCTAAGCCACCAGGGAGGTCCCCCAAATAAGCCGGTAAATCCTGCAAATTTAGGTATGAACAAAGCTTTTCTCAACCACTCATTTGTTCTTTTCTTCTCACTGGTAAACCTTATAGATCTACTCTCAGAAGCTGACCTCCTTCTGAATATGTGATGATTCTACGATGGAAAATCTGCATCCCTGAGTGGTAGCTTGTATTTCATTCCCTAAATCTAAACTCAGAAATAGCATCCTTTCTTTTCCTAGTTTAGAGATGGTTCATGATAGCTCTAAGTTTAGACACAAAGGAATATCTAAATCTAGCTTTTCCTGCTTGAGCTACAAGTAAGCATCTATCTTTTGCTCCTTCTTCCAGATGTTCCTAATCCACTGTCCCCCTCCACATACACACAAACACACGCACACATACACACATCCAAATCTTTTGATGTATGACATGTTGGAATGCTGGAGCGAGAAGTGTACTTTCTGGTCAGACAAGAAAATAGCACTAAACATGGAACTAGGGACAAAATTCTAATTTTAAAGAAAGAAGTTCAGTAGATTCCAAGGGTTTCATTTTATACTATGGGACCTCTATTGTGCCAGGAGGAAAAAAAAAGAGCAGAAGATATACACAAAATGACTTTTATTATATTTTTGCCCTAATGAAAAATCTTGATAAAAGAAAATGTAAATTTAGAACAAAAGTGATATTTGGGCTTACTTTCTAATGCAACACATTCGTTCTACTTACTTTTACTTTTATCCAGTTTTATGAAAATATGATTGACAATGTATAAATTTAAGATATACAGTGTGATGATTTGACATGTGTATATTGTGAAATGATTATCAAAATAAGGTTAGTTAAGGCTATGGTTTTTCCAGTGGTCATGTATGGATGTGAGAGTTGGACTGTGAAGAAGGCTGAGTGCCGAAGAATTGATGCTTTTGAACTGTGGTGTTGGAGAAGACTCTTGAGAGTCCCTTGGACTGCAAGGAGATCCAACCAGTCCATTCTGAAGGAGATTAGCCCTGGGATTTCTTTGGAAGGAATGATGCTAAAGCTGAAACTCCAGTACTTTGGCCACCTCATGTGAAGAGTTGACTCCCTGGAAAAGACTCTGATGCTGGAAGGGATTGGGGGCAGGAGGAGAAGGGGACGCCAGAGGATGAGATGGCTCGATGGCATCACTGACTCGATGGACGTGAGTCTGAGTGAACTCCGGGAGTTGGTGATGGACAGGGAGGCCTGGCGTGCTGCGATTCATGGGGTTGCAAAGAGTCGGACTCGACTGAGCGACTGATCTGATCTGATCTGAACACATTCAACTCTTCATGTGGTTATCATTGTGTTTATATGTTTGGCGAGAACACTTAAGATCTGCTGTCTCAGCAATTTTCAAGTATACAATATAATATTGTTAATATTGTTAATTATACAGTCACCCTGCTGTACATTAGCCCTCCTGAACTTACTCCTCTTATAAATGAAACAGTATACCCTTTGACCAAGATCTCCCCATTTCTCTCACCCCCTGGCAATCATATATAAGTGAGATCATACAGCATTTGTCTTTCTCTCTCTGACATTTTACTTAGCATAATGCTCTCAAGGTCCATTCACGTGATCACAAATGGCAGGATTTCCTTCTAAGTGAGAAAACTGTGGCCCAAAGAGATAATGTTACCTGTCCAAACTCTTACAGCTTTCTGGTAGCAGAACAAGAAATGGAACCCAAGTCTCAGTGCTATTATTTTTGTATTGTATTTGAGTCAGGATCAAAGAACACCAAAGAAAGAAAGTTTAACAGTGTATCAACATTCTTATTTATTTAACTATAATGTTACTGGATTATAACATTTTGGGCTATGTCCCTTGAGTTCATAATTCCTCTGTTTTGTACTTTAGAAATGTGTGTGTGTGGTGATACAGTGCTATTAATTCTTTTATTGATACACCATAGAGATGACTGTCAGGATTGTTTATTTTACAGACATGTAAATTCCTTTCTTTAAATGCTCTTGGCAACAGCAGGGAACACTTTCTTCTTTTCCCCGTTATAGCTGTGAAATTCCATTCAGTAAGACTGTCCCAGGCAGTTTCAAAAAGTACCATTACCTTTATTTAGCAATAAAAATGGTGATTTCTAGTGAGAAATTAAAGCAAACAGCAGGCAAGACTCACTGATACTATGATCCTGGTGCCAGAGACGGCAGAGAGAAGCAAATGAACTTGACCCCCAGTTGTGTTTCAGCTGATTTCTAGAGTCAAATAGCATAAAGGGACTATGATTCTCATGCAGGTTCAGTATTATCCTATGGACAGTGGAGCAATGAAGAGAGGATGAGCCTGAAAATCTGGGGCTTAACAAATGTGTTCATAGAAAACCTGATGAGCTTTGGCTGGTTCAAAGCAGTGTCTGGTCTGAAACAAGTGTTTATTGCCTAGTGACCAGAGTTTCCTTTATTGAAGTTGTATGACTCACTTGAATGTTTTGCCATACCAAATTACTTAGCTAATTTCAATAAGGAACCCAGCTATGTTATTTCTTCCCCAGACTTCTCTAAATAAGTTTCTTTTCTTTCTCATATCCCAAATACAACTATTAAAAGGGAAATACCTTAATAATTTTGAGAAACTCGAGAGAACCTCTTCGAAGTATAAGATATGAGTAGAATATTGTACATGACTCACAGTTGAAAAATGTTTTAGCCAATGTTCAGGGCCTCTGAACACAGTTCCAGGAGTATCATGTATAATACAAATGGAGCATCCAGACTATTAACATCTGGTTCAAAGAAGAAATAATTCTGAGATGGGATAGTATCAAAGGTCAAGAAAGCATGGACTCTGTGAAAAGCCTTGACTCAGATGACAGAGACATGAAGAACAGAATGTTAATGAGAAAAAAAAAATGAGAGATATGAAAATTGATCTAGTTTGGGGAACTTGCCAGACATTGTTCAATCAATCAGGGAAGTCATATATCACACTCTTGCCTAAGATCACAAAAATGACCATTGAGGTACGGCACTGAGGAGGACCTCAGTTTCCTGTTCTTAGAGTCTCTGACTGACCTCTTGTGGGCTCTTTATGTCCATTTACTCAGTCACATCCAAATCTGCTCTTCACCCTGGACTCGGAGTTTTTTTGTTTTTTTAATGTAAACTAGATCACGTTACCCACCATGACTGAAACTTCACAGGATCATTCCTACCTGATTTTCCTTGTCTTCAAGGGAACACGATCTGATCTCTACTTGTCTCTCCATTTCCTGCTGATTTCTTGTATCTTGTTTCCTCCCTCCATGCCCTATTCCTTATGCTCAGTCCTTTGGCTATCTTCTTCTGCCTAGAAATACACACTTTAGAACGAGTGCTCTTGCTGTTCCTCTGTGTGGAATAATGTATCAGAGATATTTTATGCCTGGACCTTTCCTGGCATTCAGATCTCAGCTCATATATTACTTCTTTAGTGAGGCCTTTGATAAGCATCTAATTTAACTTGGTACACCACTCCTGACCCATAACTTTGTATTGCATTATGATATTTTATCTATATAACCTAGCATTTATTTTTTAGCAGCTAAGCCATGTATGAAGCATCACTACAAACAAAGCTAGTGGAGGTGATGGAATTCCACTTGAGTGATTTCAAATCCTAAAAGGTGATGCTGTGAAAGTGCTGTACTCAATATGCCAGCAAATCTGGAAAACTCAGCAGTGGCCACAGGACTGGAAAAGGTCAGTTTTCTTTCCAATCCCAAAGAAAGGCAATGCCAAAGAATCTTCAAACTACTGCACAATGACACTCATCTCACATGCTAGGAAAGTAATGCTCAAAAATTCTCCAAGCCAGGCTTCAACAGTACATGAACTGTGAATTTCTAAATGTTTAAGCTGGATTTATAAAAGACAGAGGAACCAGAGATAAAATTGCCAACATCCACTGGATAATCAAAAAAGGAAGAGAGTTCCAGAAAAACATCTGCTCTTGCTTTATTGACTATGCCAAAACCTTTGACTGTGTGGATCACAACAAACTGTGGAAAATTCTGAACGAGATGGGAATACAAGACCATCTGACCTGCCTCCTGAGAAATCTGTATGCAGATCAGAAAGTGACAGCTAGAACTGGGCATGGAACAACAGACTGGTTCCAAACTGGGAAAGGAGTACGTCAAGGCTGTACATTGTCACCCTGCTTATTTAACTTATATGCAGAGTTCATCATGAGAAATGCTGGGCTGGATGAAGCACAGCTGGAATCAAAATTGCCAGGAGAAATATCAATAACCTCAGATATGCAGGTGACACAACTCTTATGGCAGAAATTGAAGAGGAACTAAAGAGCCTCTTGATGAAAGTGAAAGAAGAGAGTGAAAAAGTTGGCTTAAAACTCAGCATTCAGAAAACGAAGATCATGGCATCTGGTCCCATCACTTCATGGCAAATAGATGGGGGAAGCAATGGAAACTTTATTTTGGGGAGCTCCAAAATGACTGCAGATGGTGACTGCAGCCATGAAATTAAAAGACGCTTGCTCCTTGGAAGAAAAGCTATGACTAACCTAGACAGCACATTAAAAAGCAGAGACATTACTTTAACAACAAAGGTCCATCTAGTCAAAGCTGTGGTTTTTCCAGTAGTCATGTATGGATGTAACAGTTGGACTATAAAGAAAGTTGAGCTCTGAAGAATTGATGCTTTTAAATTGTGGTGTTGGAGAAGACTCTTGCGAGTCCCTTGGAGTGCAAGGAGATCCAACCAGTCCATCCTAAAGGAAATCAGACCTGAATATTCATTGGAAGGACTGATGCGGAAGTTGAAACTCCAATACTTTGGCCACCTGATGCAAAGAACTGACTCACTGGAAAAGACCCTGATGCTTGGAAAGATTGAAGGCAGGAGAAGAAGGGGACGACAGAGGATGAGATGGTTGGATGGCATCACCAACGCGATAGACATGAGTTTGAGTAGGCTCCAGGAGCTTGTGATGGACAGGGAAGCCTGGTGTGCTGCAGTCCATGGGGTTGCAAAGAGTCGGACATGACTGAGCAAGGGAACTGAACTGAAGCCATGTCAGCTCTTTTGTAACACCATCAACTGTAGCCCACAAGTCTGTAGCCCATCTGTCCATTGGATTTCTCAGGCAAGAATACTGTAGTGCATTGTCATTTCCTTCTCCAGTAGATCTTCCCAATCCAGGGACTGAACCCACATCTCCTGCATTGGCAGGCGAATTCTTTACCACTGACCCACAAGAGAACCAAGCCTAGAATTAGCTGAGATTATTTTGATATATGTTTTTGTTTGTTTACCATGTCTCCTGCCTCCTTTTTCTGTTCTCTTCTCTGCCATATTCCCTCCATCAAGACGTTTGCCTGGTGCATAATAGGCACCTACTATATATTTAATGAGGAAATCAGTCTTACCTAACTAACTTAATATTGCTTTGACAATAATTTCAGCTCTCAGTCAGTCCAGGAGTAAGCAAGAGGAACTACTGCTTTGAACTTAATCTCCTGCAAAAAAGACAAACTGAGCCAATGGGAGAGATAAGAACTTTGGAGAATGTGAACAATGTTCTTGGAATTGATAATAAAGCTGTGGAAAGGAATGCCAGGAGACAGCCAGACATCTACCCAGGACTTCAGGAAGGCACATCTCAAAAAGTATAAGACAAATTAGGTATGACTGCATGGCCAGAGATTCTAAAAGAAAAGATTGCTTCAGAGAGATGGAAGAATAAAAATGACAGTCTGATAATACAGTCACTGATTATATTTTTTAAACAAAAAATGGAACCTTAGGTACTGTCTGGGATGAGATCATATTTTAAAAAGACATGTACAAAAGATGGAATAAACAGTGTAAAACCAAAAGGAAAACAAAAGTGCCATAAACCCATTAAAACTGTGAGTCAAAGTCCCAAATTGGCTGTGGAGTACAAAAAAATAGAATATAGAGTTTAAATGTCCTCTAAAAAATTACAATTTGCTCTTCTCAAATTGAGAACATGAAAAGTCAAATCCATTTGGGTGAGACAGAGTAACATTAGTAAAAGTCTAAACTCAATGTCTTGCTCTCAGATTTTGTATCAAGAGAAATTACTTTCAAGTTGAAAAAAGAAGCATGAAGAAGTAAAATGAGGCACAAGATAGACTAAGAAAAATACATTACTGGGGTGATCTATGTAGCTGCTGCTGCTGCTAAGTCACTTCAGTCGTGTCCGACTCTGTGCAACCCCATAGACGGCAGCCCACTAGGCTCCTCTGTCCCTGGGATTCTCCAGGCAAGAACACTGGAGTGGGTTGCCATTTCCTTCTCCAATGCATGAAAGTAAAAAGTGAAGTTGCTCAGTCATGCCCAACTCTTAGCGACCCCATGGACTGCAACCTACCAGGCTCCTCCATCCATGGGATTTTCCAGGCAAGAGTACTGGAGTGGGGTGCCATTGCCTTCTCCAGATCTATGTAGCTGGGAGTGTTAAAACAACTTGCAACCATGCAATCTTTAAGGAATCAGGTTGACTGGTACAGAGGGGAAAAAAACTTCATCATAAAGCTCCCAAAGGGTAAAATAAATTTCTACAACTGCATACCCACTAATTTGGATTGTTCGTGGTAAAATTCTAAAGCATGTTATTGGGGTCGCAAAGGAGTGTATCTTAAGTATTTCCCATGAACCAGGAGCATAGCAGGATGTTAAAACCAACCAACCAACCAAAACAACTATCAATGAGGTCTCCTCACACAAATAAGCTTGGGAAATGTTGAGTTAATTCAAGTTAAACAATGACTTCTAATATTGCACTTTACAATGTACAATATGCACTGGGACTTCCCCCCAAAAAAGGGCGTATAGTATGTGTTATCCCAAATTTAACTGATCATAGAAGATTTTTCCTTTTTTTTCCTTTTAGCATCACATAGATGCTAGAATCTTGTTGAATATAATTTGGGAAACAGTGTTCCTGTGGCATGCTGCAATATTTTTATATTTGGGGTCTTTGTGTTCAATCAACACTTTTACTAATAATTTAAATGAAGACAAGAGGGTCTGCTTATCATATCTACAGCCAACACAAAGCTTGGAGATACAGTTAATATGATGGATGATGGAATCAAGTTTTAAAAATATTATGACAGGTTGAAATATTGGGCTGAGCCCAACAAGATATTATTAGGCTCCAAGATCATCTCACAGGATAAGAGACACCTGGCTTAGCAGCAATTTCTATGAACAAAATCTAGAGGGTTTACTTGACTGTAAATTTAGTATGAGCCCATAGTATGTTGCCCTTGCAAAGAAAAACAACATAGTCAAACTGTTACACTAGGATGTTTTCACAGATGAAAAAACATCTAGTCAGGGGCACTGCTAATTGCATTGTCTTCAGTGCCAGTCATACAACATTTGGAACATTTGGAAGTGAAGTTAAGTATTAGATGTGCTCAACTGAGGATCACAGAAAAGGGAAGATGTCTGGGTGCTGGGTTACAATAACAACACAAAACTAGAAGTGTTTGGTGTAACTATATGAATACTTGAATTAAACTCCATACAAGGAGAGGTTTTCTGATCCTTCTCATTTCAAGGAGAAACAAATTAAAATGCTGATTTATAAGATGGTGAGCTTGTTATTCTTGGATATCTTCAAGTCAGGTTGGGTGATTGTCTTTCCAGGACACTGTAGGTGGAATTTCTATACAAACTCCCACTTTCTGAGTCTAAATTGTTTCTAGAAGTCCATGATACTAGGCATTTAAATACTGTTTTTCTGGTCACTAGAATCTTATAAGATTTTCATATACAGCACTGAAAATGCTAGACCAGGAAATTACCTTAGAAACAATCTATGTAAGACTCTGCTTTTTGGAACCAAGAAACTAAGGCTCAGAATATTTCCACTCCTTAATTTTCCAGATGTTTCCTGGGTTCAAAGCCCTGAAATATGTAACTGTAGAGAACACCAAGAGGAACAATAAGAACTTGATTATCATAAGTTTATAATCTCAGTAGCCAAAGCACAACACAGAGATACAAAACATATGTAATTGGGGCAATTCATTCTGATTGGCAGATCAGGAAATATGAAAATTGGGAAGGTATTCGAGCAGAGAAAAATCAGCAAACTCCACAGGAGAAAAGCATTTGGGGAAGTGACTTTTGTGGAGTTGGAAGTGGTCTCTTGTAGGACCAATGCAGGGTAAAGGACTGTAGAGTCCTTGAAAAGGGACTCATGTCCATTTGAATCAGAAGTACTGAGACCTGGATCCCAGACACCTTGAGTATGATCTCAAAGATAGACATAGATTCCAGGTGGACATATCTCTTTAGGCCCACAAACTCATTGCCTCATGGGGGAAGGCATAGACAAAGGAGGGCCAGAGAAATGTCTTCTAAACCTCAGGGCCAAGGACAGAAGCCCCTTTTGTCACAGTGTAGGAATTTTTATTTTATTTTGGAGCCATTCAAGATTTTTTTTCAGAGGAAAGTGGAGACCACTTGAAAAGGGCATACTGCTGAGCCCGGAATCTACATTTTCACATCCCTAGTCCAATATGTCCCCTGTTACCCCACACAGTGCCTATTAAGTTTTGTGTTCCACATTGACTGACCTCTAACTCAACTGTTGTGGGCACCTATTATTCTTGGTACGGATCTAAAACAAAACATATAAATATTTCCAAAAGGAATCAACAGTGCCTATTCACATTAAAAACTGATTTTATTTAAGGGGATAAGAAAATATGAAGAATAAAGTATCAGGGGTCATTAAATCAGTCCAAAATAACATGACTATTTACTGAATACCCCACATGTGTGCATGTGTATGTGTGTGTGTATGTGTATAGTTTCTAAACCTTGTAACAACCCTACAATGTAGTTACGGTTAATCTCAATCAACAGATGAGGAACTGGAATTGATCATGTAGTGCCCACTAATAAGTTACTGAACCTGGGTAAAAACTCAAGTGTTTTCTGATCAAAATGCTCATGATATTCCCTCTATAGCACTCAATAGTCTAGTGGGGAAAGGGCAGCAATGTTGTTCAGATTGTCCTTTCCTGTGTGTTAAACTCTATTTTATAAGAATAATGTAAAAGTGAAAGTTGCTCAGTCAAGTCTGACTCTTTGCAGCCCCGTGGACTGTACAGAATGTAAATTCCTCAAGGAAAATTAGTCTACTTTACACTTTCCCTATTCCTTACAACTGCAATTAGTACAGTAATAGCATATAACAAGCAATTTAATCCAGTTGAAAAACCACTGATTCATTTGGCAAATATTTATGAAAAGTCTACTGTGTGCCAGGCACTGTTCCTGGCTCCCAGGATATACCAAGGAACAAAATGTGCAAATTCCCAGCCCTCAGGCAAAGTTCAGTTTCTTGCTATCTTAAGACTGAAGTCCTTGTGTTCTTAGTTGATGTGAAGGAAGATCGACCTTAGCTTCTGGATCATGTTCACCATGGTGGACACATGGCCCTCTCTATAATAGGGCAGTTGCTCATTCAAGGCCAACAAAAGGAGGTCTCTGCTCCTTCCAGCTTCTAATTTCAGCTCTGACCTCTAGATTCAAATTCATAGGACCCATGTAATTATGTCAGGCCCAGTCAGGTCTTCTCTGTTTTAACTCAATCAGTTGCTTAAATGTACTTAAGTAGATAGAATTAAATGTACTTAAATTGTTAAAATGTTTAGTAATTAAAATAAAATTTAAATCTATAGTTAATATTACTCATCTTAATTACATCTCAGCAATCTCTTTTGCTATATGACATAACATAATCATAGCAGTGAGATCTCTTCTTACTCATAGATCCCATCCACACTTAAAGGAAGGGATTAAACAAGGCTGACACACTGAGTTAATCTTAGGATTCTATCATAGGCAGTAAAGGAACTTGTGCCTTATAGTTTTCATTAATTAATTCATTCATCATTAATATACACTTACTGACCATGTGTTATATACATACTATATTATGGGCTACAGCTAAATAAATGAATAGACAGATGTCACTGCCTTCAAGGGTCTAAAAATAAAAAAAAAATTCAATAAATAAAAGTAATAGTGAAACAATACAATAACTGCAATAAAGAATTGTGTAAATGTGCAGATTTGGCACAGAAGAACTGATAAATCATCTAGAAGGCCAGATAGCATTGTGAAATTGATGCAATAGCTGTCATATTAAGTGGACTCAAACCCTTCTGAATATTTAGCATTGATTTTGACACTTTCAAGGAAGGAGTTACAATGGAGACATATTATCCCTTACTGATACTAGCCTTTTTCTATATAACAAAGGAATGCTGAATTTTTCCATCTACTTAAACATACATGACAAAGTATGGCTACACACTTTGTGGGCTAATCAATTTCTCAGTTAAGTCTATAAAATGAAATTGATGAGTCTATGGAGAGGGCTTTCTACATTCATGGATGGGGTCAGAAAAGTCCCAGTTTCTATTAACAGTAGCAGAACTACTGGAGCTAAACTTTCTTCCATCTGCAGGTTGGAAATATAGGTTAGGTCATACCACTAGTAAATCTATAGCAAGATCCCGCAGGGCAATAAAAAACAGTGAACACATTCATTTCTTGGCTTATAGACAGGGGAACTACATGCATGCCTGGACTCCAGAGGAATGACTTTGTACAGTTCTGTTTGTAGTTACACATGGTCTGTATAAACAGATGAAGGGTACTTGGCTTCCTTTTGAACCAGGAAGGGTAGTAAGACTCTAGCAGCCAAAAGAAAAATACTGATTGTTGGCTACAAACAAATTTGATCAATGGTCTGGGAGCTTCAACTTGCCATTCTATTTCCTTAGCAAGCACTTCATCTTGTGCCAGCCACTGCTGTGCACCGTGTTTGATTTTGCAGACTGGCTATTCATCACCCCTTGGTTTTCTCACCAAGCACAAGGGTGCCAACAAGGCTGTTTGCTGCCTCAAGATAGCAGGTGGCAATGTTGGCAGTTAAATAGTCAGCAAGACATTAATCTCATTCTTATTGCTTTGTTCCAGAAAAACACAGAACTTAATGGAATCCCATTTCTCCACCTCCCAAGTTTTTTCACCTATCAGATTATTTGGAAAAACACAAAACCCAAGAAACTTAGCAACATAGAAGTTCCTTAGCTCAGGGACCCTAATCGATACATATTTCTAGAATAAACAAATGAAATTTTCACAAAGAGAGCCAGACTATCATGTCAGGGAAGAACTTTTTTTTTGTAAAATAAAATATGTGAATTGTCTTTAATATAAGACTTTGAGTGGCTGATTGTTTCATTGATGGTTCCATTCATGTGATCTGCAGTGTTTCTCAACCTCAGCACAACTGAGGCCATAGATCATTCCCGAGTAAAATGAAAATGATGAGAATAATGTTGATTATCTGTCTAGATCCCTTCAGAATCCTTTTATTATTTCTTTGTGTGAATCCATATCCCAGCTCCCCTGTATTGTGCTCTCAAAGGCTTACCTCTGCACTTTGCTTCAGAGAACTGTTCTTGGGTGACTGGACCTGCTCTGCTCATAGGTGCAGAGAGCTAGGGATGCCTAGGAGATATTGGGTTTCAGGCTAGCTTATGGAGTCAACTCTGGGACGTAATTTCTGTTTTAGTTTACCATGGAGGCAAGCTGAGATTGGGTTGACTTCCCTCCTCCCGACTCCCGCATCAACTTCTCCCAGAAGATCTTCCTTAACAAATCACCTCCACAATCAGACAAGCATTTTTAAGAGATTCTTCTGGCTGTGACAAGGAGAAAAGAGGGTAGGCTGAGATCAAATGAAAATAACACCAGCCTCCTAAATATTGAGTATATCACAGTTCTCTGGAGTAGAAGCATCTCGGATGGGAATGCTGTCCAAACTTCATTCAAAGCAGGGACCTCTTGTAAGCATTCTTTAACAGATCAGCTTTAGCTTGAAGATCTAGAAGCTTATTCTCTTACAGCACAATCTTTTTTCATAGGATTGTAACAGTCATAAATTCTTCCTATCATGAGCCTAAATGGGTCTCCCATGAAGTCTGCACATTGTTCCCAGTTCTGCTCTTTAGAGTCTCACAGATTAAAACTAATCCTTTGAACACGTGGTTAATTGTATGTGTCAACTTGACTGAGCCCACAGGGTGCCCAGATATTTGATCAAACATTATTCTGGGTGTGTTTGTGAGGCTGTTTCTGAGTAGACTGAGTAAAGCAGATTATCCTCCCTAATATGGGAAGGCTTAATCCAATCAACTGAAGATGGGAATTGAACAAAAAGGCTGAGTAAGAGGGATCTCCTCCTGTGTGACTACTTGAGCTGGAACATTGGTCTTTTCCTGCCTTCACAAAAAATGAAAAACCAGCTCTTCTAGAATCTTGCACCTGCAGGCTCTCAGACTGGAACTGTACCCTCCAACTCTTCAGAGTCTTCAGCTTGCTATATCCAGATCTGGGGACTACTCAGTCTTCATCATCACACAAGCTAACTTCCTATAATAAATCTTGTTGTAAATATTTACTCCATTGGTCTTGTTTCTCTAGGGAACCCTGACTAACACAATGTAATATCCCTCAGGTAGGGGTTTCCCTGTGTAGTCTGATTTCAGAGCACCTGATATCATAAATGTACCCTATCCATTCCAGCCTATCAGAACTCACTGGTATTGAATACATTGTTTTGGATAGAGGGGTTGTACTGCCATAAAACTTTGGTTAAATGTAAGCTTACAGGAGAAATACATGAGAAAACAATACATGAATTCAAGAACAATTTTTACTTTCCTCCCAGAGCTTTGGGGCTTCTCTGGTGGCTCAGATGGTAAAGAAGCTATCTGCAATGCAGGAGACCCAATTTCCATCCCTGGGTTGGGAAGATCGCCTGGAGAAGGGAATGGATAACCATTTCAGTATTCTTGCCTGGAGAATTCCACGGACAGAGGAACCTGGCAGTCTATAGTCCATGGGGTCCCAAAGAATCAGACACAATTGAACAACTAACACCAGAGCTTTGAGTAGGTGAGATACAGGAGAGTATGTTTTGACATGAGATGTAAAGTCTTGATAAAAGGATCAATGCAGGGGATTAGGCTCTGGGAAGTTACCATAAATCAGGCTTCTAGGAACTGGGGTGGCATGAGGTGTCTGAGATGTGGAAGGGTACAAGAAGGCAGACAAAAGACTGTTGGAGATCAGTTTTTCCTCAGACTGGCTCAGCATAAAAAGAAATTCCCACTGATGATTTAAACTGATGTCTAGTTTACACATATTTCTAAAAGAAATTAATAAATTTAATATTTTTGTATACATTTTTTAGGCATGAACTATTTCCTTTGCTCACTTTTCATGTGGTGAATCCAGCTGTTAGGAACAGAATCAACAGAGTACTTCTTGGCTGTAAGACAGTTGCTAAGACAATATATTAATATCTGACTTGGTTGGCAACTTTGGGATAAAATTCTCTAAGTGTGTAAGGCAAGGAACTAAAACCTCATAGCCATAAATTATAATCATCCATGAAGTGGTCTAGGCTCTTAAGATCCTGGGGTAGAGAGATTTCGCATAAATTAAACACTCAGTGGATTTTTTTGTGTATTAACAAGAATAGTTATTACCTGGGAAAAAATTAACATCTTCATGAGAACATTACTCTCATCTATTTTTAATCTTGGCCATTTCTCTTTATGTGTTACTTAACAATTAATGAGTTAATAAAAGAGATTTGAAAAATGATATCTGGCACTGAGTCTTTTGAAGATCTAGATATCTTAACAGGATTCATTTATTTAAATTACACTACTCTACACTTGATAGTAATTTTCCTTTGGCTATACACTAACAGCATTTCTAATGTCAATCAAATTTATTTATACACAGACACTCTCTGAAGAGAATGCATATCATTTCTAATTTATGGCTCCAAATTATTTTTAATACTCTTTAATTGCACAAAATTATTGATGTTTATTTCAATCTCACCCTAAATTTCATCACTTTTTAAAACAGAAAACACTGTCTGAAGCTCTAAAGAACTGGTTGAAGTCCAGAAATTAAAATACGGCTGGGTGCTTTTAAGCAAAGTCATAATATCTCTTTATGCCTGCTGTTTTTCCTTAGATGCTAATACAGGCCTTAAAGAACATGATTTCAAAATGACTGTAAATTAGAATATTCTACAATTCGAATGTGTTGTTTTCACACTAATGTGTATGCTCTTGATTTAGCAATATTTTTTTAAATTCAAGTAAATAAAAGAGTGCATTCAATCTCAAATACTTAAAAGAATGGCTTGGAAGAAGTTAAGCCATCTCTAGCATTATAACTTTATCCTAGCTTATTAAGTGATAGGAACTGTTAGAAGATATAGAGTAGGAAAGACATAGTCCCTTCAACATGCAATGTCTTACCTTTAAACTCATTGAGCTTCAACTTCCTGAGATCTTAGGAGACAGCAGAGCTTCCCTCCCAACTTTGTATTCCTTACTGGTACTGGGCTTGCATCCCAGTATAAGTGGGAGATTAGCTTTTTATTGAATTTTGAATTAAACTGTGTGGTTTTAACTGATAGTGAAGATGACTACCAGGTCACTGGCACATCCAAACTGTATGGAGGATTTGCAGCAGAAGTACCAAGAACTCTCCAGGGAATGCTCTTGGAAAACACATGGTGGTTTCCCTTCTTTTATAGACACCAAAGTCTATGGAGATTGTATAGCCAGACTTGTATTTGAGATGTGAATATGTAAAAATATAGACAGAGTCAATATAGACTGAGAGATAAAGATATGTGAGCTTGGATTACTTACACTGAATCAGCCTCCATCATTTTTTTTGGATCCTCACATGGTGTCTATCAGTTTTATAAAGCTACAAATTTAATTATTTAACTTATACACATTTACTGTACAGGTACTACTCTGTAGATTCTACAAGTAGCCAAAACAAACAAATACAACCAAACCCAAACTCATCAAGACCATCTATTCCTCCACTCAATAATAATATGTTATATAGCATGAGTATAATATGAGAGTCAGAACTCAGCCATTTCCTCTGTTGGTTTCAGTCCCAGAGCATCACTCACATGTGTATCTCTGCTTACTAAATTAAGATTGTAGGGGAAAAATGCAATCCTTACTAGATTTAACATATATCCTTAGTAGATTTAGATGTATAATAAACACATAGTTTTAAAACACAGTTTCTTACACAGCCTAAATATAAGCCAACTGCATAACCTGGTGCTTGACTGGAATATCAATGACCTATCCCAGTGCTGAAGAGAAAATAAACTGCATTGGGCTACTGAAGAGATGTTATGTTGATCCTCCATATGCACCTTCCTAAGTCAGTTTAGTCACTCAGTCATATCTGACTCTCTGCAACCCCATGGACTGTAGCACACCAGGCCTCCCTGACCATCACCAACTCCTGGAGTTTACTCAAACTCATGTCCATTGAGTTGGTGATGCCATCCAACCATCTCATCTTTTGTTGTCCCCTTCTCTTCCTGCCTTCAATCCTACCCAGCATCAGGGTCTTTTCCAATGAGTCAGTACTTCGAATCAGGTGGCCAAAGTATTGGAGTTTCAGCTTCAGCATCAGTCCTTCCAATGAATATTCAGGACTGATCTCCTTTAGGATAGACAGGTTGGATCTCCTTGCAGTCCAAGGGACTCTCAAGAGTCTTCTCCAACACCACAGTTCAAAAGTATCAATTGTTCGGTGCTCAGCTTTCTTTATAGTCCAACTCTCAAATCCATACATGACTACTGGAAAAACTATAGCTTTGACTAGATGGACTTTTGTTGGTAAAATGATGTCTCTGCTTTTTAATATGCTGCCTAGGTTTGTCATAGCATTTCCTCCAAGGAGCAAGTGTCTTTTAATTTCATGGCTGCAGTCACCATCTGTAGTCATTTTGGAGCCCAAAAGAATAAATTCCCTCACTGTTTCCATTTCTTCCCATCTATTTGCCATGAAGTGATGGGACCAGATGCCATGATCTTCGTTTTCTGAATGTTGAGTTTTAAGCAAACTTTTTCACTCTCATCTTTCATTTTCATCAAGAGGCTCTTTAGTTCTTCTTCAGCTTTCTGCCATAAGGGTGGTGTCATCTGCATATCTGAGGTTATGGATATTTCTCCTGGCAATCTTGATTCTAGCTTGTGCTTCATCCAGCCCAGTGTTTCTCATGATGTACTCTGCATATAAGTCAAATAAGCAGGATGACAATGTACAGCCTTGACGTACTCCTTTCCCAATTTGGAACCAGTCTGCTGTTCCATGTCAAGTTCTAACTTTTGCTTCTTAACCTGCATACAGATTTCTCAGGAGGCAGGTCAGGTGGTCTGGTATTCCCATCACTTTAAGAATTTTCCACAGTTTGTTGTGATCCACACAGTCAAAGGCTTTGGCATAGTCAATAAGGCAGAAATAGATGTTTTTCTGGAACTCTCTTGCTTTTTCGATGATCCAACGGATGTTGGCAATTTGACCTCTGCTTCCTCTGCCTTTTCTAAATCTAGCCTGAACATCTGGAAGTTCATGGTTCATGTACTGTTGAAGCTTGGCTTGGAGAATTTTGAGCATTACTTTGCTAGCGTGTGAGATGAGTGCAATTGTGTGGTAGTTTGAACATTCTTTGGCATTGCCTTTCTTTGGGATTGGAATGAGAGACAGGATAATTTTGACTTTATAAACATTTCATCCTCCACACTCTCCCTGTGTTTGGGTACCAACACAGGTATACAATTTAAATCCATGGTATTCTGTCTATGGGATTTTTTTTTAAATTTTAATAACTAAAAAATTTTGAAAAAATAAGCAAAAGAGTCAATGATGCAATAATTCTATCAATATGAAGCATTATTTAATATTAATAAATATTTATAATCCTTGTGATCTTCCTATCTAAAAAGCATCATTATCATCAGCATCAGGCATGCATTTTTCAAGAGGAAAATAATAGAATAACAGCAAAACTTGGAGAAGGGAGAGAGTCTGCTTTGTGATATTTCAAGTTCTTTCATCTTGGTGAATGGTGTCATTCATGTTATCCTGACTGTAGCCAATTTTATGTTTTCACAAAAGTTTCTTATTATTTCAAAAAAATGTGTCCAACTTTTAAGGGATATGATCTTTTATACTTCATAGTTTACCCAGGCCCTTAACATTCTGTTGATGAAGGGGCAGTGGGTGGGGGTAGATCACCATCCTTTTTGTTTTAGAGATGACAGAACGGTTTTGATAAATATTTGTAAAATTTTTACGATGGTACATTTCTGTAGAAAACCTATCACAGCTAGGAAAATTAGTTGAATATCAAGCATACTGATATTATTGAATCATCTTTTTCTCCACCCAGATAAACACTTAATGGCTAGCATGGCTTTATATTTCTTCAATCTTTCTGGTGGAAGGCAGAATCTGGGTGTGGGAAAATTGTGGTGGGAAAAGTCTGAAGACTGGAACTTGGTTAGGAAATTTGTTGGGATATGTGAACAGATCAGATCTAAAGTGAAAGTAGTATATCACACCCAGGCTTAGAATACAGCTTCTCTGGAATAGGAATACTGACTGTTGTTCTAGTGTGGCTCATCTGGGCTGTAGCTTCTCACAGTATGGGTGAAATATCACTGATTTGGGAAAGAATAAAGAATAATATTTATATATTTCTATCTATCTATATAGATAAATATAGATATTTGAATCACCTACCAACTGAACACTGTGAGTGATGAGTATTAGATGGAAGATGTTTTGCAACCACAAAGCATTATTATTGCATCTTATGAATGTCTGAACCAGGTATGAATTTTTAGTAAGAAATAAAATGAGGACTTTGCTTTTCCAAGATAGATAGAATATCACATGATTTATAATGAAGGAATAAAGTGGGATAAGCATGAAACATCAAGAGTTCCTACAATACATAAGCAAATACAATATTATAGAAAGCCCCAGGGTGCTGTATTTTCCTCCATAACAGGTTATTTCTGATATTTAGACTGGTAAATAAACTGACCAAATTGTGACCAAAATGTGACTTGCATGCTGGATCTGGAAAATATGAAAAGGGTCTTAAGAACAAACAAAGGGAAGTCAGAAGTTGAACTTAGTTCATGTTTGAAGGAGGAATAGAATTTGAACTTGAACTTAGACAAAGAGAAAGAAGAAGAAGAAGGAAGAAGAACCAGCATTATCAAATCATAGAAGTGAGACTGCCCATGACTCATTTTGCAGTCAATAGCATACCTGTTTGGCCTGAATATGCAGATTATATTGAAGATAAGAGCAAATATTAGATTGGGGCAGAATGTAGAAGGCTGAGAATGCCAGACTAAGGAATCAATGTAAAATTAAAATTTAACACTATTAGGCACAGAGATTGCACAGAATGTTTTTTATGATTTTATAGTAGGAATTTCTTAACCATAAAAATGATGCATTTGGCTAAATCAAAATTTCAAACTTTTGCACCATGGTTAGAATTAAAATGGAAAAGGCAATGGCACCCCACTCCAGTACTTCTGTCTGGAAAATCCCATGGACAGAGAAGCCTGGTAGGCTGCAATCCATGGGGTCACTAATGGTTGGACACGACTGAGCGACTTCACTTTTACTTTTCCCTTTCATGCATTGGAGAAGGAAATGGCAACCCACTCCAGTGTTCTTGCCTGGAGAATCCCAGGGACGGGGGAGCCTGGTGGGCTGCCATCTATGGGGTCACACAGAGTCAGACACGACTGAAGTGACTTAGCAGTAGCGGTAGAATTAAAAGATAAAAAATATACAGCAATTTCAAAAGACAATCGAAGCTTCTTACAAAACTAAATATATTCTTACCTAATGATTCAGCAATTGTCCTTGGTATTTACCCAAATGAATTGAAAAATTATGTTCACAGAAAAACCTACACACATATGTTTTATTCACTATTGCCAAATTAATGCTTTATTCATAGTTGCCAAAATTTGAAAGCAACCAAGATGTCCTTCAATAGATGAATGTTTAAATAAACTGTGATATATGTATATAATGGCAAATTATTCATTAATAAAAGAAATGAGCTAAAACCCACAGAAAGACATGCAGGAAACTTAACTGTATATTGCTAAGTGAAAAAGGCCAATTTGAAAAGCCTACATACGGTTTGATTCCAACTATATGACATTCTGGAAAAAGTAAAACTATGAAGACAGCACAAAGATTAGTGTTTGCCAGGAATTTGGGAGGATGTAGGGAAGGCTGAATCAGTGGAGCACACAAGTTTTCAGGGTAGTGACAGTATTGTGCATGAAGCTGTAAAGGTGAATGCATATCATTATACATTTTAAAAACCCATAGAATGTACAAGGCAAAGAGCAAACTCTAATGTGAACTATGGACTTCAGTTAATGAAAATATATCTATTCTGGCTTATCAGCTATAATAAAGGTACCACATTAATGCTAGATATAAATGATAAGGGCACCTTTTGTGGGGGGGGGGGAGAAGGGAGTATATGAAAACGCTTTACTTTTCATTTATTTTTCCTTAAACAAAACTGTTCTAAAAGTAAAATATGTTAAATTGAAAAAACAAACATAGGGACAATAGAATAAAGATGTTTGCAAGATATAAAGAAAGAAATCAGTAGCTGGAATAAATGAAGAGCCCCACAAATCAATAAGAAAAAGACACACAATTCAGTACAAAAATGGATGAATAAGCCTGGCAATATACAAAAACGAAATTTGAATGGTAAATATGAGAAGATGCTCAAGCTCATTAGTCAATATACTAAAACAAAACATTTATTGAGTTTTCATTGAGCTCAGGTACTATTTTAGGTACTTGGGTTACATGAGTTTACCAAATACAGAGGCATGCACATGTGAAGGTAAAAGTATTGCAAGTAAGTCTTTTTTTTTGCATTCATCATATTGGCAAAAATTAAATGTCTGATTTTATCAACTCTTGGCAAAGATTTAGAAGAAGAGAGAATTTCATGCCTTAGGGGTAGGTATAAAAAGTAGTTCAAAAAGTGTGAAAGAAAAAAAAAACTGATAATGTCTTGTAGTATTAAATGCACATACTTTATTATTTCCAAAATTCCACTTCTAAGATTGTAACCTAAAAATATTCTTGCACATGCAAACAAGGAAACAAAAGCAATAATGTTTATTATAGCATTGTTGTAATATTTTAAGACTGGAAACAATCAGGGAGTCCACAAATATGAGTATATACAAAGAAAGGAATATTATGAAAAAGTAAAAGAAATCAAGCAGATATCAACGTATCAAAATGGCTAAATCTCAAACCATAAATTTGAGGGGAAAAATGCAGTTGGCAGAATATACAGCATGTAAAAATCATATTAATAATAATGTACACAAAATAGTACTGCATATTGTCCTTGTACATATGTGTTTGTATACACATGTATGAGGGGCTTCCCTGGTAGCACAGATGGTAAAGAATTTGCCTGCAATGTAGGCCACTTCAACTCCTGAGTCAGGAAGATCCCCTGGAGAATGGAATGGCTACTCACTCCAGTATTCTTGCCTGGAGAATTCCATTTGGATTAAAGTATAACTGGCTGCATATGGAGAGGATAGAAGGGAATGGAAATGGATATGGAGAGCATAAGTAGCTTCACCTTCATCTTCATCTTTGTTTTATTTACTTTAAAAATTGATTAAATAAATATGGCAGAATGTTAATAAATGTCAGTTTCAGTTAATGAGCATAAATCTGTTATATTATTATGTTTCCTGTATTTTAAAAAAGAGTTCTGAATATAAGTAAAATTGTAAGAAATATTGATGAATTTATTACAACTCTAATTCAAGATAAGCAAATGTTTTCATACATCTGTCAGAATTTCTGACTCAAAATGGCATGCAGCCAATAAGCCCTAACATAGCACTTTCAACCCCTATGAAAATTAAGAATGCAGACACCAAAAAAAGGGAAAAAAATCTCACAGTAACACAGTCATAATCTGGGCAGAATTTCCTCTAATTTTCAGACCAAAGAAATTGAAGAGAAAATTATAATCTGTGGATGGTTTATGTAGTAGAACTGAAATAAAGCAAGTCTGTTCACCAAAACACAATTAAATAATCCCTTTAGTCCTCCCTGTCGTCTGTTCATTGATGCAGATTTGTTCGCAACCACTAGACTGAAATATAGTTTTTGTGTCCGATTCTTTGCTACCCCCATAGACTATATGTTCCACGAAATTCTCCAGGCCAGAATACAGGAGTGGGTAACCTATCCCTTCTCCAGTGATCTTCCTGATCCAGGAATCGAACCGGGGACTCCTGCATTGCAGGTGGATTCTTTACCAACTGAGCTATGAGGGAAGCCCTTTCCTTGTTTAAGGAGAGGTAAACAGAAGGATGATAACATGTGATTCATGGGAAAACAACACAAGTGAAAGGATAACTTTCCCAGGATTCTGAGCAGAAGAATAAACCTCTGAAAAAACATACCACCCGAAGCAGAACAAAATTTTTATTAAATTTCATGGTTTCCTCTTTAAAATATAAGAAGACATTTTCCTTTAAAAGATGCAGAAAGTCCTAAGAGAAAAACATTTGTGATACCGTAACTAAACAAGATGATATTAAAAAAGACAGAGAAAAGGAAATGAAAGGAGAAAGAAAATTAAAATACATTATCAAAAGCAGGAAGGAATGAAATTCAAAAATGCAGAAGATAAATGAGCAATTGAGGGACAAACATAAAAAGCTCTCCTGCAATATATTCTGAACCCCAGTCTACTTCAGTTGGCCTCTGTATTGCTGGCTGGATTCTGTAGCCCTGGAGGAAAGTTCACGCTGCAGCATTCTCTCCTAACTTTCCCTTTGATTCCTCTCCTTTGACAAGTCCAGGTACTGTGTCTACTATCAAATAGTTTATCCCAGAGTTCAGCTGGAATCTCCTGTTACTTTTTGGTAATAATAAAATACAATATTTCCACTATTTTTATTTAGCACTTATAAAAATATCTAAACTATTTGCATGAGACATTTTTCCAAGAGAAACTTTCCTTACCCATCTCCATAAAACAGAGCTACACAGAATAAAACTTTGCCAAGTATCTTGAGTAAATATTTTTTGCATGGTCAAAAGTCATACTAAATGACTTGAGTAATTTTGCTTAATTAAAAGAGACCAATAAACCACCTAGGAGCAAATATTAGTTGTTACCATACCCTGGACCTTCTAAATAGAATCTGTAAATGATCCCTTATTAATTGTTTAAAACTTTATATATATTATACAAATGTACATATTTAAATTATATTATACACAGTAGTTGTGTTATTTATAGTTACATTGTTTATATATACATATAATATATATATACACATATGCTTATAGTGTCGTAATCTTTAAAAAGTCAAGAAATAAACTGCACAAACTCCAAGGAAATATGCCTATATATTAACAGCAACTGTCCATTGTTGCTTAAGTTTTAGAATGATTTTATTATCTCTTTCATTTATTTTCCAAACATTCAAAAAACACAGAACTTAGAACTTCTCCTAGTCATGATGAAATATCAAAAATTGAGTTTAACTTCTTGCTGTAAATAACTGGGCAAAATATATGAAAAAAACTGCTTTCTTACTTGGGAAAACAGAAAATGCAGGATTGGTATGTCTAAGAGAATAAGAAATGTAGTTGAGCTTTACATTTATATGGCCTTTCTGCCTGGGGCCAGTTACTGAAACATAAATACAGGGTGCGAGAATGCAGTGAGAATTCAATTGGCCTCCCTGCATTGAGGAGGTGAAGATCAAAACTATGAAAGCTGAAGCAGCTGGAAATTTTGGGACAAAGTTTCTGAAAGTAGTATGAAGAAAGGTCTGCATAGGGGTCCCAATGTGGGTTACTGAGTACTAGCCCTGACATGCATAGGAGTAGTTTTGCTTCTGGCATCAACAAATATGTTCTTATTAAGTTGCCTTTTCTGCAGATAATAACCGTATACTCTGGAGAAACTGCAAAAGAAATTACTTGAAAGAATTGGATTGTGCCAAACAGCAGGCATACTCTGGAACTTGCACAAAAAGAAATTTTTTATACAGCATTTAGCTTGAAAGCAAGCTATACTTGGCACCAAGTGAAGTGGCTAAAACTCAGTAGAAAACACACCATCTTTCAGGCCTGAATAGTCTGCTAGCAAGTGAGGTTGCATCCAGAAAAAGAGAACATAGAGAGTGACAAACTCCATGCCTACACTTTGCCAAAATCTTTGGGTGACCCATGAACCATGAATGCATGAAGTCTACTTTAAGTATCTTAGATAAGAAGAAAAGAACTGAGCTATCCAAAAGGCTTAATTTGCAGTCTGAGTCCCAACCAAGGTAACTGCCTACAAAAACAAAAAAAATAAACCGTTCTTGAACTAATATAGTAGAATCCAGAGTTTTCACAACATATCAACAATTCCAAGGACAGACTCCAAAGTTACTCAACATATGGAATAACAGGAAACCATGACTTATTCTCAAGGGAAAAGAAGATCAAAAGAGATAGCCCCCAAGGTAGAATTATTAGATGGGTACTGTAAAGCAACTATAATAATAATGCTAAGAAAAAGAAAAAATACTATAATGGGTGAAAAAAGAAGTTTAGGAGAGAAATGGAAGTTATAAAAAAGAATCAAAAGAAAATTCTAGAAATAAATATATGAAATTTAGAAGTTCACTGTATTGGTTGATTTAACAGCAGAATGGAGATGAACAAGAAAAAACACAAGTTAACTTAAAATAAATTGAGTAATTGCTCTCTGAAGAACAGAGAGGGGAAGTGTGTGTGTGTGAGTGTCTGTGTCTGGGACCTGTTTGACAATGTTAAGAGCTAACTTCCACGTACTGTAGTCCCAGGAGGATCGGAGAGAAATAATGGAGTAGAAGCAATATTGAAAAAAATAGTGTCCAAATGTTCCCAAATTTGGTAAAGATGTAAATTTATAGATTCAAAAAATCAGGAAAATGCAAATGGATAGATATAAAGAAATATTTATCCTAAGTATATCATAATCAAACTGCTGAAAACTGAAGATAAATGTAAAACCTTGAAATCACTGAGTATAATGACAGATTATATGGGATGATGTAACAAATGATTCAAATGATCATTAGTTTCTAATCAGAAAAGTACAGGTGAGAAAACAGTGGACCAATATCTTTCAAAAGACTGAAAGAAATAAAAATCTATCTAGAATCCTACATTTAGCAGATGTATTATTTAAAGTATTTTTAGACACACACACAGAAAAAATGTCATCATTAGCAGACCTGTATTATAAGAAACACTGAGGGAATTTCATCAGGAATGAGGGAAATAATATACATTTGAAAGTGTAAAACATAAAATTTCAAATAACTAAATATTTTTCTAATTTATAAATTTTTATAGATACAATTAAAGAGAATGTAATGTATTGAACAAAGTGGTATAGCTACTAAGCCAATAGTGAAAATAAAGTGGCATAGTCCATTTCAAATATTCAATCACTATGTAAAAAGTAAGAAAAGAGAAAAATAAATGTAAAACAAATTAAACAATTAGAAAACAAAAACAATATGGTAGAGGACAGAGAATGAGATTGTTGGATGGCATCACTGACTCAATGGACATGAATTTGAGTAAGCCCATGGGGTCGCAAAGAGTCAGACACAACTGAGCAACTGAACTGAACTGAACTGTTGTACACCTGAATTTAACACAACATTGTGAATCTACTAAAAGTTAAAAAATAAAAATAAATGGAGAAATTAAACTCAAAGTTAGTAGAAGAAAGAAAGAATAAAGATAAGCACAAATGTGCACCTGTGGCTGATTCATGTTGCTATATGGCAAAAACCACCACAATATTGTAATTAGCCTCCAATTAAAATAAATTAATTAATTTAAGGAAAATTAATGAAATGGAACGTTTTAAAACTGAGTTTCTGGGGGAAAAAATCAGTGAAATTCAAAAATTTTAGTTTCAAGAAAAAGAGAGAAGATACAAATTACCAATATTAGGACTGAAATACGAAGACGGCAATGGCACCCCACTCCAGTACTCTTGCCTGGAAAATCCCGTGGATGGAGGAGCCTGGAAGGCTGCAGTCCATAGGGTTGCTGAGGGTTGGACACGACTGAGCAACTTCACTTTCACTTTTCACTTTCATGCATTAGAGAAGGAAATGGCAACCCACTCCAGTGTTCTTGCCTGGAGAATCTCAGGGACGGGGGAGCCTATTGGGTTGCTGTCTATGGGGTCACACAGAGTCAGACACAACTGAAGCGACTTAGCAGCAGGACTAAACTAAAATACATCAGTACAGATACTACAGATATTAGGATAGCAAAACAATATTACATATAATTCAATGCCAAAAAATTCAACCACTTGGATGAAATGGAAAATTTTCTTGGTAGATACATATTAACAAAGCTGAGATGAAAGAACCAAGTGAGAGAAATTAAATCTGTAATTTAAAATCTTCTCATGGAGAAAACTAGTAGGAAGAGTGTCATATTGGAAAATTCTGCAAATTATTTAAGAACAAAATATAACCAATCCCACACAAACTCTTGCTGAAGTAGAGGAGAAGGGAATGCTTATCAATTCATTAGCCAAAAAAAAAAAAAAAGATATTATAAGAAAATAAAAACTATGGAGCAATATCTTTTGTGAAAATAGATTCAAATTTTTAAACAGAATATAGTAATGTATAAAAGTTTAACATAGCAGGAACAAGTAGGGCTTAGTCCAGGAAAGCAATATTGATTTCACATATAGAAGTTCATCAGTATAACTTACCACATTAATAGATAGTAGAAAATTATTCAATCATTTCAATAGACATAGGAAAAACATTTGATAAATTCATTATCCATTCATAGGAAAAAAAATCAGCAAGTTAGAAATAAAAGAATAATACTCTTTTTTTTATAAGCTAAGACTACAAGTTCAAGTTCAGTCGCTCAGTCATGTCCAACTCTTTGCGACCCCATGAATCGCAGCATGCCAGGCCTCCCTGTCCATCACCAACTCCCGGAGTTCACTCAGACTCACGTCCATTGAGTCAGTGATACCATCCAGCCATCTCATCCTCTGTCGTCCCCTTCTCCTCTTGCCCCCAATCCCTCCCAGCATCAGAGTCTTTTCCAATGAGTCAACTCTTCGCATGAGGTGGCCAAAGTACTGGAGTTTCAGCTTTAGCATCATTCCTTCCAAAGAAATCCCAGGGCTGATCTCCTTCAGAATGGACTGGTTGGATCTCCTTGCAGTCCAAGGGACTCTCAAGAGTCTTCTCCAACATCACAGTTCAAAAGCATCAATTCTTCAGCGCTCAGCCTTCTTCACAGTCCAACTCTCACATCCATACATGACCACAGGAAAAACCATAGCCTTGACTAGACGGACCTTTGTTGGCAAAGTAATGTCTCTGCTTTTGAATATGCTATCTAAGACTACAGACCCTTCTAAATGCATGGAATGCTATTTTCCAGGTCTAAGTTTCCCTTCCATCTGATAATGCTACTGACACATGAAATTGAAAATAGCAAAAGTAAAACATAATTTCCAAAAGTAAAAATATAAATACCAAAAGTTAAAACATAATTATGTTTTTAAAAACATAAAGTAAAACATAAAACAGATTTATTATTATTTATAAATAGTAACTAAAAATGAACAAATACTAGATTTATAATTGTTGTTTGTATTCAGCAAGTTCCATCTGAAATTGCTTATTACCTCTCAACTTCTGCATTCTCTGACTGGTTCTATCCAGAAGTCAAGAATCATTGGGGCTTTGTTTTCCACCTCAAAAGGTTACTGCAGATACCAACTATTACTCAAATCAATGTTCCTAGGAATTAACCTCAAACCCTCTGCAATATGTTCCTGGACTGTCTGAATGCTGTCATGTTTGATATACATAGAACTACTCTTTTTTTTTTTTTTTAAAGAAAATGTTTATTTCTTAAAAACACACAAGTACTTGATTGACTTATTTTTTTAAAATATTGGAGTTCAGTTAATTTACAATGCTGTGTTAATTTCAGATGTACAGCAAAGTGAATTAGTTATACATTATGTCCATTTTTTAAAAAAGAATCTTTTTGCATATAGGCCATTACAGAGTATTGAGTAGAGTTCCTTATGCTCTACAGTAAGTTCTTATTATCTATTTTATATATAGTAGTATGTATACTTCAACCTCAATATCCCAGTTTATCCCTCCCCCGCCCCTTATCCCCTAGTAACCATAAGTTTGTTTTCTACATCTGTGATTTGACTTCTGTTTTGTAAATAAGTTAATTTTCACCCTTTTTTGAAGGAGAATCACAAAATTTTTTTTTTTACAATGTCTAATGATATTATTATATAAAAGGTTTTAACATTTAGTAACAAAATACATGAACACACTAATGAAAATAGCCAAAATATATTGCTTTGGGCTGAATATTTGTATCTTCACCAAATTCATATTTTCTTTTTTTTTTTTAATTTTTTTAAATTTTTTTATTTTATTTTATTTTTAAACTTTATATAATTGTATTAGTTTTGCCAAATATCAAAATGAATCCGCCACAGGTATACATGTGTTCCCCATCCTAGACCCTCCTCCCTCCTCCCTCCCCATACCATCCCTCTGGGTCGTCCCAGTGCACTACTCTTGACTGGCATGTGCTCTTCCTTTTCCTATAGATAGGAGTTCACAAATTTTTTCTGTAAAAGTTCAGATGGTAAATATTTTAGGCTTTGCAAACCCAAGGTTTCTGCTGCAAATATTCAACCCTGCTGTTTTACTTTGAAAGCAGTTATACAATGCATGAGAAAGTGAGTGTGGCTGTGTTCCAATTAAACTTTATTGACAAAAACAACACTTGACCTGGATTTGGCCAGAGGGTCATAATTTACTGACCTTGTGCTCTAATATCTTTTCTTTTATTCAAAATATTGTGTAAAACACATTTCACAATTAGGAGTGGAAGAACCAAACCACCTTGCTTAATATTTATAACTTTTCTAGACAAATAAATAAGAAATTTAAATAAAAGTATTTGGGGGAGCTACCAAGTAATGTTATCTGTATATCTGCCTTCTTTCTACTATTAAACTACTCAGGACTAGAGCCCCAAATCTCCCATTTCTATATACAAAAATATGAACAAAAATTGATCATCATCATGGTAATAATCAAGATGATACTAATTTTAATATCTTAAGAAGTATCCAGTTAGTGCTCATGATGAAAAAAACCTCAGAAAAGAGAAGAGTATCCACTTAAACCTTTGTTTGATCTGCTTCTGGAATGATAACACAGTGTGTAGCAGAGTTAATGGAAGAATAGATATCCATTCAGTGTTAATTCGGTTCCTGAGACTGAATGGATGCAATGAAAAATGAACAGACACAATAAAATCTAACATACATCATATGCATGGAACTCTGTTTGGTACAGATACATGTTTACAGCACTTACTTGGGCTACTTGGTTAGAACTGCAATAAAGAATTAATCCAAGAACAAATACCAGTATTAAGGCACATCACAAGTGCTTTTAATTTAGAGTTAGTTTTAAAATGTTAGCTGAATACTTCCACCACATTCCATTCTCCCTCATAATCCATTGACAAGCTCTCTTGATCTAGGGCCAGGGTATCTTCAGCAGTGAAATAAAGCTTGTTCCAATTACCAAAGTAATCATATGATTATAGTTCCCTAGACACTACATTTAGTGTACATAAGCTCACACAACTCTGCCCTATGGGACAGCACTGGCTCACAAATGCTTTGTTGGATATGCCTGAGAGATTTCTGGCTCAGTCTGGCTTAGTTTGAAGTCATGAGGATTGAACCCTACTCCTCCATTTCCATTCATCTATGCAGTGTGGGTCATCACCATCCCTTTTGATCATGTCTGTGTTGACATAGTAGGTGAGCCTTCAAAAAAACAGCTGGTGTTTCTCCCTCCCAAATAACACTGTCCTCAGCTAAATCAAATGACTTCCAAATATGGAAATTATAAGTATAAAGTATCAACACAGGCAAGCAGAAATCTGTATTTTTCAGTGCATCTACCTCTCAATCTAATTCTTCTTAGGTTAACATTTAATTTTGGGATATACATGTAAAATAAGTGGAGTTTAACACATACTTGTGTATTCCCTAGCTGTATTGTGTTGTATTCTGTAGCACAAATATGTCCGTTTAATAAGTGATTCAGCAATCTTAAAATGATAAATTAAAAGTTCTTTACAAGATTTTACATTTCATCTCCAAATTGTATCCTATTTTTACCATCTATTACAAGACTACTTTGAGAAATTAAGGCTAAACTTTCCATACTTCCTTGTTTTTTTTTCTTTTAATCAACCAACATGGCTAGGGTAAAATTTATTTATACAGAGATTTAAAAAATTACTTTTTTTCTCCACTAGTAAGGAAAAAGAAAGGCCCAAAGGGGAAAGGCCCATTTTAGTCTTCAACCTTATGCAATTCATTTTTTTTTCTTTAATGAAAAATATCTTCTTTTTTCTTTATAAACCTAGTAAATCAAGGGAAACTTCTCTTGGTTTATTAAACAGAACATTTTCAGACTTGCCATGTTATGTTACAGTATCTTTTTCTTTGCCAGTGCACCTAAGTTTAGACATAGGGATGCTGTGCTGGAGGGAAAACGCTGTTTAAGGAGCCATTCTAATCCCAGATCCCATGTGAATTACTCCTTTCCATATTTAAAATTAGTATCTGGAGTAGTCAGGTTTCCATGAGCCATATGCCAACCACACTAATGGGTCAGGTAAAGGGAGATCCATGGAACTCAGACACTAGTCCTGATAACTATCAAACAATAGTCTGACAGAGTACTAGTGAGGCATGGGCTATTTATCTTTTAGTTTTTTATTCCCTTATATCTGAGAAATATATGCCATCATGGCTTTTCCAGACTACTCTGCTCCTACCATCCTAAAGGTGGCTTCTAGCTTCTTTTCTGCTTAGTGCATTTCCTAAAGGCAGCTGATGAGTTCTCACTTTAGCTGGAAGAGAACATTGATCAAAGGGATGAATACAGAGTCCAGTGGAAACAATTCCTTACAACTTTTCATCCTGTAAATACTCTCAAAGCAAGGAGACAGAAAATAAATACATCAAAAGCAAAGGAAAAAATGTGGCTGAACTAGTCAATATTGCTTCTGAGTGCCCACCATGGGCCCTAGACTATACACACAGGAATTGTAAATAGACAATTATTTTAAAGTATGTATGTGTGCATGTACGTGTGTGTGTGTGTGTGTGTGTGTGTGTAAAATGGAAATTTAAAGTGTAGTCAGTCTTTTCTACTTGTTTATAATCTGTGGAGAGCAAAATTTACCTATATGAAATGGCAAAAGTATAATCAACTCTGATACTCATACCTAGTTTAACAGTGTTCAAAAAAGAGGCATAGATTGGGTTACATTGTTATAGAGAGTCATCTTTGATTTTCCTATCAGTGACATGCAAAAGCAATCTTTGTTGACAGCCTAAGCAATCACTAAGAAATAAGAATCTTACTTACTTATTCAAACTGCCTGAGCTAAACCACTTTCAGTAGAGCTAAAGGCATTGCCCAAACTTTGGAGCTGGGTCACTTGGGCTCACGTTTTACTTTGTTAGATACGTGGCCTTGGGCAAGTTACTTGACCCTTCTTTGCTCAGTTTCCATATTTGTTAAGTGAGATATTTCCAGAATGTTCCCCATAGGATTACAGTGAGAGTAAATTAAATTCATATCATTTTTACTACAGGGTCTGCTGGTAAGAACCATAAAAGTATTCATTATTATTTCAAGTACAGTATTTGGTGGTAAGTATTATGAAGTATTTCTTATCATTTCTGGTTTCTACACCATATTGTTGAATTTCTCCAAGACATCAATATAATTTGGGAATTACAGACCAGCACAGTACTTTGAAATTGGAAATCCATGATTGCTGAATGAAGGAACCTAATGCAAGGAGGGTGATAGCTTGAGTCCAGGAGGCAGTGAAATATTTGATGTGATAACACTGATCTGATTCTTCCATTTCTTTGAGTAAGGAATTGATTATCTTAGGGAGTTCAGAAAGACCATGCTGGGGCCAACAACTTAGGTGAAAATACTGCAACTATGTTTCAGTGTCTGACTGCTTTCCTTTTTGCTTTGTTTTTTAAATCGGAGTATAATTGCTTTAAAATGTTGTGTTAGTCTCTGCTATACAATGAAGTGAATCAGCTGTATGTGTACATATATCCCCTTCCTTCTGGACCTCTCTACCTGCTTCATCTCACCCATTTGGGTCATCTGAGAGCACTGAGCTGAGCTCCCTGTCCTCCACTAGCCAGGGGGGAAAGGAGGGAGAGGCTGTGGGTATCACTGCCTCTTTCTCCCTGAAGGTGTCATGAGGATGAATTTGTTCAATATCCTCGAGATTTTCAGAGATAACTGTCAGTGCAGCATTACCAGCTGCTGCTGCTGCTGCTAAGTCACTTCAGTTGTGTCCGTCTCTGTGCGACTCCATAGATGAGCCCACCAGGCTTCCCCGTCCCTGGGATTCTCCAGGCAAGAACACTGGAGTGGGTTGCCATTTCCTTCTCCAATGCCTGAAAGTGAAAAGTGAAAGTGAAGTCGCTCAGTCGTGTCCGACTCCTAGGGACCCCATGGACTGCAGCCTACCAGGCTCCTCTGTCTATGGGATTTTCCAGGCAAGAGTACTGGAGTGGGTGCCATTGCCTTCTCCGGCAGCATTACTAGAAAGCAGGACAAATCAGACATGATAACCACATTTCCTTAAAACACTCAGCTATTCTTTTCAAGAGTATGTCAAGGCTGTGTATTGTCACCCTGCTTATTTAACTTATTTAAATAACTTATTTAAATAACTTATTATTTATTTAAATAACTTATTAAAAACTTATTATTTATTTAAATAACTTATTTAAATAACTTATTAAATAACTTATTTAAATAACTTAACTTATTTAACTTATTTAACTCATAGGCAGAGTACATCATATGAAATACTGGGCTGGATGACGCATAAGCTGAAATCAAGATTGTTGGGAGAAACATCAACAACCTCAGATATGCAGATGATACCACTTTAATGGCAGAAAGCGAAGGAGAACTAAAGAGCCTCTTGATGAAGGTGAAATAGGAGAGTGAAAAAGCTGGTTTAAAACTCAACGTTTCAAAGATCATGGCATCCGGTCCCATCACTTCATGGCAAATAGATGGGGAAAAGTGGAAAGAATGACGGAATTCATTTTCTTGGGCTCCAAAATCACTGAATGGTCACTGCAGCCATGAAATTAAAAGATGATTGCTCTTGGAAGAAAAGCAATGACAGACCTAGACAGCATATTAAAAAGCAGAGACAACACTTTGCCAACAAAGGTCTGTCTAGTCAAAGCTATGGTTTTTCCATTAGTCATATATGGATGTGAGAGAGCATAAAGAAGGCTGAGCCAAAGAATGGATGCTTTCGAACTGTGGTGCTGGAAAAGACTCTTGTGAATCCCTGGGACAGCAAGATCAAACCAGTCAATCCTAAAGGAAATCAAGCCTGAATATTCATTAGAAGGGCTGATGTTGCAGGTGAAACTCTGATACTTTGACTACCTGATGAGAAGAGCTGACTCATTGGAAAAGACACTGATGCTAGGAAAGATTGAGGGAAGGAAGAGAAGCGGGTGACCGAGGATGAGGTAGTTGGATGGCATCATCGACTCAATGGACATGAGTTTGAGCAAACTCAGGGAGATAGTGAAGGACAGGGAAGCTTGGTGTGGTGCAGTCCATGGGGTTGCAAGGAGTCGGACATGACTTAGGGATTGAACAACAACAATTAATTACATTTTTCTTCACAGGGAAATTTTATACTTCCTTTTCTCCTATAGAAAAGTCAAAGTTCACACCTTCATATTCAGCTGAAAGAAGGTTAACCAGTTAGTTAGACTTGGAATAGAAGATGATAACCTCATGCCATGTCATATTGTACATTTCTATGCTGCTTCACAAAATTTTTTTCAAGTCATTTTAACATAGATTATTTGCATGTCTCTTACAATATCTTCATAAAGTATAAAAAACAGTAGCCACTTTTTCTTTTGATGAGGAAACTGTGGCTTGAAGATATAAAATGTGTTATTCATCCACTTTTTCAGGCCCCAAATGGTATTAATTCCAGTTCACTTGACTCTCATTTTCTTTCTTTTTTTTTCTTTTTCTTTTATTTTATTTTTAAACTGTACATAATTGTATTAGTTTTGCCAAATATCAAAATGAATCTATCACAGGTATACATGTGCTCCCCATCCTGAACCCTCCTCCCTCCTCCCTCCCCACACCATCCTTCTGGGTCGTCCCAGTGCACTAGCCCCAAGCATCCAGTATCGTGCATTGAACCTGGACTGGCATCTCGTTTCATACATGATATTTTACATGTTTCAATGCCATTCTCCCAAATCTTCCCACCCTCTCCCTCTCCCACAGAGTCCATAAGACTGTTCCATACATCAGTGTCTCTTTTGCTGTCTCATACACAAGGTTATTGTTATCATCTTTCTAAATTCCATATATATGCATTAGTATACTGTATTGGTGTTTTTCCTTCTGGCTTACTTCAGTCTGTATAATAGGCTCCAGTTTCATCCACCTCATTAGAACTGATTCAAATGAATTCTTTTTAATGGCTGAGTAATTTTCTTTCTTTTTCTTTCTAACCTTCATGACTTGAATTCCCACAGTTGCTGATAAAACTGTAAAGAATAAGGTTTAAATTGCTTAGAGAAAATGTCTTAACCATTCAGTGATTTATATTTTATTCAGCTACTTTTGTAACAAAATGGAATAAAAAGAATTTACTCTTTCTCCTGCATTCTTTTGACCCTGCCCCACAAGGGAGAACCCCAGAGTTCCATCAATGAACACACAACTTGAAATTGCATTATCTGTCCCCCAAAATTCCTTTCATTGCTTCTTGGATCCTAGTTAGTCCTACATAGCTAATAGACAACAGGAGTCTAGTCCCTGCCCCAACCCTACTCCCCACCATCTTCCAGCAAGGAAAACAAATTTCTATAATCAAGGTACAAAGAGGAGCAAGGATCCAGACTTTTTCTAAACTGGTAGGAAATGCTCCTACTCAAATACACTGGGTAATTAATTTTTTCATACATTCAACACAATATTTACTCAGAAGTTATGATGAGCTAAGTTCTAGAATAGGTGCTGGAAAAGTAGATTTTAAAGATAATAAAGATAAACCTGATTCAAAGAGCTTGTGTCCAATGGGAGATCTCAGTTGTAATGCCGTATTATAATACTATATGTTGGCTGCTCTGAGATGTCCAAGGAAGCCTTCCCAGGGAGTGACATAACATACAAAGAACACTAAACATTTGAGAAAGAGGAAACATCTGTTTCCACTGAAATGCAGCCAGGACCACTGTAAGCTGTCCAGGGACAAGGTGGAAAATGGGGTCTAGGAAGAGCTGGTGCTCCCCTTACCCCACCCAAAGAGGTTTCATAGACATGAAGTCAGCACTAGGACAACTCTGAAGCGAAAGTAGTATGCAACAGCCACCTGGAGGTAAATGAATGGGTGGGAAAGGGTCCTAGCCATCTTCTACCTTGGTGTTTTGGGAAGGAGAGCCTGGGGCAAGTCCACACCAACTTGACTACTTCCTTCTGCCCCACAACTGGTTCCAGACTCATTTATGAGGTTAGGCAGAAATTAGTCACCCTGAGTAATAGTAAACAGTATACAAATAAAACACATGAGAGATGAGGCTCTGGTCAAGGGCAGCAGAGAGAGGAAGCACAATATAAACAGAAAGGAAGAGGGACAGTGTGTCATCATTTTTCTCTGTTGTTTTTCTCTGAGCAGGAATTTCATGCCATTTATGAAGCCAGAATGAATTTTAGAAACTAAATATATGTAAACTTGATGTCCTTGTCACACTATTGATAGGATTTTGTCTTTTTTTGCTCCTTCCCTTTTTGTTTCTTTTTTATTTTTACTGTTTATTTTTGAAGCATTCTGACATCCTCTCATCATGTTTAGCAGGCTGTTTTTCACCCAATTAAAAAATTAAATATCTCTTAATCTTATAGTGTAATTCAGTTCTGTTATACTCACTGACAATAAATAAATGAATAAACAAATGGCTTCAGGGGTATAAAACTATAATTATAAATAGGACACTGTGACCAGACTGTGATCTAGAGTAGATAGATGACAGGATGGAAGAGAGGAGGGAAAATGAATGGTAAGGGAATGAGTCTGTAAGTGCTAAAGGTTATGTAAAAGGGAAATTCTTAGTATATCTCAATTACAGAGTGGGAGGTGGGGGCTGCTCACAAGCCTTAGGGAGCAGCCAACTGAGGTCCTGTTCTAGGCTGAGCCCATATCCACACAGTGACAAAGGGAAGTTACTATGAAGGAAGTCCAAATGGCATACCGTTCCAAGAAACAATCTTTAATAAGAATATCTGGGGAACAAGGTGAGAATTGGGGATGAAAGCACTCAGTCATGAATTTTTAATGTAGAGTAATCTTAAGGATAAAGGCAATTAGATATTTTTTAACATGACAAACTACAGTTACTGATCAGAGGCCTCTAGTGTAGGATGATTATGCTAAGATGGGGTTTAGAAGTTTAGGATAAGAGCCTGGACTGCAGGTAGTGAGCATGTCTATCTTTCCATTCTGATAACAACCCACAGGGGTTTTAAGGGGGCAAAGGGCTACCCACTCTGTTTGGTCAGACCTTCACCTTGATTGCTGTGCCTCTGCTGTTATTATTGTTAATATTTTGAATAACATCCCCAGAATTATCTCCACACCAAAAATGTGATCAAATAACAAGAAAAGAGCCCTGGTCAAGCAGTACTGTTTGCTCCTTGATAAACATTGCAAGGAGAAATCCTGCCATTGCAATATTCTCTTTCCAATCAGTGGGGTTAATCAGCAAGCAATCTTTGGGGAACAGCTTATACTAAAATGAATAACTACATGAATATAATGTATTATAAAGTAATTATCAAGGAGATTTGCCTTGAGGAAACCAGGACTGTCCATTGGTAGATCAGAATCCACTGGGAAACGTGGCCGTTCATATCCACTCCATATGAGCATTCCTGTCCTTCACCTGGGGAGGAGATATGGGGAAACCCTGGTCTTCTAGAACATTTCCAAGTTCAATGATGCTTGCTTGTGTGCTAGGTTACATCAGCAGTGTCTGAATCTTTGTGACCCTATGGACTGTAGACTGCCAGGCTCCTCCATCCATGGGATTCTCCAGGCAAGAACACTGGAGTGGGTTGCCATTTAGAGACATAATCCAACCAAGAAAGAAAATCTCCATTGACTTCTGAACTCTTTCCAGCCTTTTCTGTTCTTACCAGCCCCCAGGCAACAGTGCAGTCAGCTTCTAGCCCCAGCTACTCTAGTACACAGACCCCTTGCCCTGCTAACTTTAGAACTCTGTGACTTTCATGACCTGTTATGTAAAATATAAGGAATAGCAGCCAGATAAATCACTAAGTATAGTATTAAACATACAAGGTGACAGTCATTCTGCTTGGGAGTTGAGCAGCATGGACAACCTAAAACCAGTAGATGTGCTCTGGAGGGCATTCTTCAGTCAGACAAAGACTGATGGCTCCAGGCAGCAGCTTACCAAAATTTATATGAGTTTCAGGAATCCAGGTGGAAAAAATGAAATTATGGGAGGAAGTTAAGGACAGGAACATAGAAAAGCCTATGCTTCTATATTCAATAAAGGATTCATTTTCTTTTACAAGAGGGCAAGTTTCCTGTTTAGCTTTATGGGAACATGTTTTAGTATTTTCCTTATACTGAGACATATCACTAAACCACATATGGTATGATAGGCATCATTTCTGATTCAGGAGGAGAAACTATCATGGATAACAAGCTAGACATTCAGATGTTCTTTGGATATATCTCACCTCATGGAACTTTTAAACACTTATTTATTCATTTATTTTTGGCTGCACTGGGTCCTTTGCTGCGTGGGCTTTTCTCTAGTTGCCGTGAGTGGGGGTTACTCTCTAGTTCCGGTGCTCAGGCTCCTCACTGTGGTGGCTTCGTTTGTTGCAGAGTACAGGCTCTAGGCACGTGGGCTTCAGTAGGTGCACTGCCTGGGCTCCAGACTGCAAGCTCAGCAGTTGTGGCACCCAGGCTTAGCTGCCCTGTGGCATGTGATATTTCCCGGACCAGGGATCAAACTTTTATTCCCGCATTGACAGGCGGTCTTTACCACTGGACCACCAGGAAGTCCCCTCATGGAGTTTTGATTTGTTTTTTGTTTGCTTTTTATTTAGGAATAACTTTCAAAGCATCACCCTTCTCAGATACCTGATCCCAAATGCCAAAAAAAAAAAAAAAGCTCAGACAGTAGCAAGTTCTCATGGCTGGACAGGTGTTTGCTTTGCTGCACCTTAGGGCAGCCTGAACATGACAACATGGCTTCACTTTTCCTTCACATTCTTTCACCTACACACGTAAATAACTGGAAAAGAAAACACCATGCCCAGACAAAAAAACTGCCAACTATTTCCCCTCTGAGCATTTGCTTTTCTGGAAAGGGAAATCATATTATATACTACATGCATGGGGAATGAATTTCCATTGCTTGCCCCCAGACCATGAGATTTATGTGCTAATGTGAAAGGTGAATATTAACTATATATTTTGCAGGTGGAGGTGAATCAGTGAAGTTTTACCATACATAGGATTTTACCTTGGTAGTAACACTGAAGCCATGGGGTCAATTTCTCAAATTCTAGGCCAAAGCAAACTTCTAAATGCCATCACTTCCACAGAGATTTGGTTCCTTTTTTTCTCTAAATGTAGATGATTGACTGTAGAATGATTTGCTGCTTCAGTCCATGTTGATTTGTATAAAAACACTTAAGTCCAAAAATAGACCCAGGGGCAGGGAGAGAAGTTAGCAATGATTACTTATTGGACATTCACTCATATTCATGAATATTTGCTAGAAAATATTTATTAAGCATCTGTTACATGCCAGGGAAAATACTATGTGCCAAGAACACAGAAATGAAGTGGGCAGATAAAGACTGCCACCCCCCTCAAGCTCAAAGCTAAAAACAGGAACAGAAAATAAATCAGTAGACATTTAAATGTAGGCTATAATGTCATGTAATGTAAGTACTGAAAGGAATAATAAAGCAGAGGAAGAAGCTATTATTCTTTCAAATATTCTTGCAAATTTTCTTTAGATGCTGTTAGAGAAAGCCCCCTTTGGTCTAGGTGTGTGGAAGTAAACTGAACAGTCAAAGGATCAAATAAGGGTTAATAACATAGAGTATGATTTATATTTCATGTACAGTATGATTTATAGAAGATAGAAAAATATTTAAAAATATAAAACTTAAGAAACATAGATGGGTAAAAGTGGTCAAAGGCACAAACTTCCAAATTATAGGATGGATAAGTTCTAGGGCTATAAAGTACAGTATGGTGATTATAACAATGAAAGTAACGCTCAGTCATGTCTGACTCTTTGCAACCCCATGGACTATAGACCGCCAGGCACCTCTGGCTGTGGAATTCTCCAAGCAAGAATATTGGAGTGGGTAGACATTCCCTTCTCCAGGGGATCTTCCCAAGCCACAGATTAAACCCTACTCTCCTGAATTGCAGGCAGATTATTTACCATCCTAGCCACCAGGGAAGTCCAATAGTTAATAATACCATAATGTGTATTTGAAGAAAAATGTAACTATTTGAAGGTTAATAAACTTAATATGGTAATCATTTTGAAACACATATTATATTAAATCATTATGTCATACACTTAAAACTAATCACTGTTTTATACCAAAGAGATCTCAATAAAACTGGAAAGATATATAAAACATATCTTATTCACAACAATTCTGTGAGGTGGATAGGTTATCTTAATAATTAACATCCTGTCCTCCTTTTACAGATGGTAAAGCTGTTAAGTAATAAGAAATTCACATGGTTTGTGAGAGACAGAGCCAGGATCATGGACAAGGACTTCCTGATCCTAAATACAGTGTGTGTTCAAAGTACAATGCTTATCATCTATAATTGAAGCTAGGTATTGAGCTTTGTGGAAGAGTTCTTTTTATTATAATTGGAAACCAAAATAGATCTGTCTATTATAGTCTGCAATGCTTAAGGTCCCTGAGCAGAAATCCATGATTGTCTCTTCTGCCCATGGCTGTTTCCTCCTACGGCTGTTTTCAACCAGAATGAAGCCATAACCCAAGAGGCAAGAGTTTCCAAAGACCTGATTAAGCTGTCCAGTTCCCATGTGGTAAGAATTTGAACTAAGAGGTCAATGATTTGTAGATAATGATTCATATAGGTAAGCTGAACTCAAGTGAAAATAGCGATATGCACAAGGAGAAAGGAAGGAAATTCAGTGGGAGAGAGGAAATATAAGAAACAGGGAAGAAAAGAATGGAGTAGACTAACACAGAGAAACAGAGACAACTGTATTTTCCCTACAGAAAGTCTAGGTTGTCTGTTTCCTAAATGACTGCTTCAGATCCTCAAAGCATACACCATTCATGGAAATTATAGCATTGGTAGCTAGACTGAAAAGACCAATGATTTTTATCCTAATTAATACCTCTAGGGATAAAATTCTTAACCTGTATGACTGTTGTTGACAAGGATGAGATAGGAGGTGAAGAACTGTCATCACCTGCTTACTAGTAGAAATAAAAAACATAGATCATCTAAAACTTTCTTCTTGGCTCTCTTTTTCAACTTTTCCACCTATTATAAAGAGCTATAGAATGTCAGAACTGGAAGAGAAATAACAGCACATCAAATCCTAGTCGGTCAAGCTAATTTTATTTCATTTAGCTGCATAATATCCCTGGGAGGTTGGGAGAGGCAGAGAAGATGGAGGGAGAGCTGTGGCACCAGGAGGATTCACCCGGGCCCCAGGGCTTATGCACAGCAAGGAACTCCTGGCTTTGAGTCCTCTGTCTTTTTCAGCAACAATTACGTGACAGTTCATACTTTATTCTCTTAGAATTCCTCCCAGAGACTATATGCCAAGATCAGGAAGATCAACACTTAATGTTTTCCACTTCAGAATAGCCACAGGCCACTGGGGCCACACAACAGAAAAATCCTGAATGAATGCAAATGAAACAAAAAGTAGGAACTAGTAAAAGAAAGCTATGTAGGGTTTAGTAGTTTATACCCAGAATGTGTTCCAGAAACTTCCAAGCTTGCTTCCTGGTCCTATCCCTGTTTATTGGAATGAATCGACCAAGTCATTATTTTCCCAAGTCCAATTTTCATTTGCCAGACAGAAATAACAGCACTGATAACCAGGATGCTATGAAAAACACGAATGAAATAAAAAGAGCACCGAAGACAAGAAAAAAGAGCACCGAAGACAAGAAGAACTATAAAACCATGGATTTAGAGAGAGACAAAAAAGAAGCCTTGACAGGTAATCTAGCTTTGAAATATAGAATAAGGTGTACTATACTTCTCTCCTTTGGCAGTTAGGGACTTGCATTCATATATCTGTACTTATATCTCCAGAAAACTTTGCCAAACAGTTGGAAAGAAGAGAGAATGGAGAATTCATGGATCTGCTTTTACTGCTCCCCTCCACTCTGAGGCTCTTTGCTGAATCCAAGAGGAGAGGTTGATTGGGAGAACAGAAGTAGCCATGAACTAGGGTAAAATTTATCTCTGGAAACTTTCCATTCATTCCCATCCTTCCCAGCATCCCCATCCCACTGTTCAGCTGTCCTCCCCACTGTCTTTTACCAGATTTTTTAAGTGGTTTTATGCTGCCACTGCCTTAAATGATAAGAATGTCCTCCCCTAAGGAACAAGTTCCATTTGCCTCCAGGCTTACCAAAGAAACAGCTATCATATAAACTTTGTGTGATCCTCCACAAACATCTGTGGGGCTCTGTCATTTACTAGATACCAGCTTCAGCTTATACTCTTCTCATACCATGGACATTCTTAACCAGATGAAATACAGCTAGGTTCCGAAAGATGACAGTGCTAGAAATGTCAGCTACTCAGCAGGCCAATAAACCTAGGTACTTACAGCCCCCAGAGACAGAGGGCAGTGATCCATGTGGAACAAGGCTGATGCTTAAGTAGCTGAGCAGAGGCAGGATCTGACAGTGGCCTTGGTGTTCCTGTTCTCTGGCCCATGGCTGAGCCAGGGCTTTCATCAATGGACACATGAGCACAAGGGAAGCGAAAACCCAGGCAACCACCATGAAGTCAGAGAACAAGAGCAGCCAAAAAATATTGACCTGGCTTTGAAAAAGAGAGAATCTGTGGGGGTGTAGGAAAGCTTGTTCTCTCCATTCCCAAAAGACAAACAGTTCTTTTCATAAAAAGTAGAATGAAGTCTAAGTCACACATGTGACCTCAACTGAAGAACAGCTAAGTATTTACAGATTTTTCCACTGGTATTCAAAAAGATGCCCCATTTTTCTCCACCATCCAGTTCAAGTGGCATATCTTCAACTCTCACAGTACTTGCTATGAATAGACCAGACTGGCTTTGTTACCATCTGAAATTCTATAACAAGTATGTTTCAGCCTTGGCCGGCATTCTAAGGAGAACAGCAGGAACCTTATCACTGCAAAGTCCAAGGAAATCAGAACACGAACCCACGGTTGATATATTTTCTCTTGACATACACAATTTTGCTGAAACTGCTGACTTGAAATTTGAAATGCAAGGGTATTTTATATGAAAATTCTACAAGGACTTATGCTTCAGAAAAGGTTTTTGGTATTATACCCCTATTGCTGTAATACCTTGTCACCAACTGGTTCTGAATTCACTCTGTTCTTACAACTAAGTACGCTTTCAAAAAGGTGCCAACTCTAATTCCAAACATGAACCCTTTTTTCTTTATCATTTAAACTTTTCCATTGTTCACTGATGCCCCAAATGAAAGGTGCTTCATTTAGCAGTGTCACAGCAGTATACCCATTCCTGTGTTTCTAACATTGGCCGAGATCTATCTATGTCTCAGTCCATGAGCAAACATATTATGGACCATATGTTTCCTAGGAAGATATGTGAGATGGAAATTGGCAGATTGAGATTGCACTTGAGAATGTCTAGTGAAATTACTTTGGATCCTTGATGTATGGGAAAGCGGTTTGGATGGCTGACCAGACCAGATACTGTGCATGCTCGTGCCAGGGGAGCCAGAACAACACACTGACCCATTCCAAACCATTGGGGGGAGGCTGCTTAACTAGGGAAGTCTCTAGTTCGAGGGTTGGGTGATTTAAATGCTCAGAGGGAAAAGTTATTGGTCAGTTGATAGGTCAGCCATGGTCTGAAGACTTTTTCTCTTAACATAACAATTTGTCTTCAAACTTTTTAAAACCTCCAGTAGACTCTCTGCTAGCCAAATATTTAGTGGTTTTGTGAAGTTTTTTTGTATTCCTGTCAAATGCAGTTCTTTAGAAATCCATTTAAAATGTTGTCTCTTTTCCATATGGCATTCTGAAAGGGAACAAGGAATTGCAAATTTAAGATTGTGACAAAAAAGAATGCTTTTTGTAACTATTTCCGTACTTGCTAAGTTTCTTAAATGAGTTTGATTTATATTGTGCCAAGAGTGAGTACCATGTTTATCATTAGGACCATGATTTTTTTTAAAGCCCTATAGACTTTTGGCAATTAGAATAACTGTACATATGGTATGTTGCAGGGTTTTGGTGTTTAATTTTACTGTGATTTGAAGTTTGATTGACTGATTCCACAAATGAATTTTGAAGAAGGATAAATCATCCAAGTTTCCTCTCAACACTTTCAAAGCATCTTTAGTGAAGCTTTAAGGTCTAGGACCCCAAGCACTGTTTGCAAAGTTGTTTTTAGTCGATCTCATTGCCTTGTTCTGTATGCTGGGACACCACATTTTCTTAGATTTTAAAACTGTAGGGGCTGTAACTTTGACCATTCTCAATGTGACTCTGTAAGACAAGCCAAATAATTTACCCTTCTGAGAAGACTTAGGGTCCTTTCCAATCCACGGCTCTCTTCAGGGTGGTTCTCCATCCATAGATTGTTGTACTTTACATTTTATAATCCCCACCCTCCTCCCAACTCTGGCTATAGCCAAAGAATATGTACCCAACCCAAAGGTGGTCATCCATAGACTGGGTGAGGTCCAAAAAGGGGTTGAGGTGGAGAGCTGTACTCAACAAAACGTTGCAATGACTGACCCTGGATCCCATCACACCTGTCACTTGAAATCAGATTGAGGGATGTACAAAGTTGGAATCAGCTGTGGGAAAAGAATTTAGGGGAAAAATAAGATAGATGGCACAACTAAAGGGTAAAAGCTGAAGGTGGTAAGAAATAAGTAAAGAACAAGGCATAGGGGAAGCTGACCTTGAACAGGACAGAATACCGCTGGGGTTGTCAGGCATCACCACAGCTGTGGATTGTTAAAGATATTGCTGCATTTTAATTGGCTCCCCAGTGTTCTATCAGTTTGGCTGTGGAGTTGCTGAGACTGGTTTCTGTCCTTAAAGCACATCTCTGTTAACAGAGATAAAACAATTGGGCTTTTTCCAGTTTCTGACAAATGATACTTGACATATTGTGCCAAGAGGGAGTACCATGTTTATCATTCGGACTGTGATTTTTTTAAAGTCCTATAGACCTTGGCAACTAGAATAAGTGTACATAGGGTATGTTGCAGGTTTTTTGTTTTTATTTTTGCTATGTTTTGAAGTTTGACTGATTCCACAAATGAGTTTCTTTATTAAGTAAGTGATTATACAGAGTGAAGTGAGACAGAAACAAAAACACCAATACAGTATACTAACACATATATATGGAATTTAGAAAGATGGTAATGATAACCCTGTATGTGAGATAGCAAAAGAGACACAGATGTATAGAATAGTCTTTTGGACTCTGTGGGAGAGGGAGAGGGTGGGATGATTTGGGAGAATGGCATTGAAACATGTATAATATCATATAAGAAACGAATCGCCAGTCCAGGTTCGATGCATAATATAGGATGCTTGGGGCTGGTGCACTGGGATGACCCAGAGGGATGGTATGGGGAGGGAGGTGGGAGGAGGGTTCAGGATGGGGAACATGTGTACACCTCTGGTGGATTCATGTTGATGTATGGCAAATCCAATACCATATTGTAAAGTAATTAGCCTCCAATTAAAATAAATAAATTTATATATTTTTTAAAAAGTAAGTGATTTATTTTCTATGAAGTGAAACACCTATTTTGTGGATAGATGTTTTGACAGGTTCTATGAGAACTACAAAGGTGAAAATCCATAATTACTATACTCAGTGGGCTCATTGGTTCAAAGAACTAGTATCATAGAGCATCGACAGAGGCAGAGAAGGGTTAAAAGTGGACACTCTGGACCAGACTATTGGCTTACAATTAGCAGCGTGCCCCTATACAAGTTACTGAGCCTCTTTGTGCCTAGATTTCCTCATCTATAAAATGGGCAACACTGTAAAACTGTAAGGGAAAGTGTTAGTCACTCAGTCGTGTCCGACCCTTTGCCACCCCATGGGCTGTAGCCTGCTAGGCTCTTCTGTCCATGAGGATTCTCCAGGCAAGAGTACTGGAGTGGGTAGCCATTCCCTTCTCTACGGGATCTTCCCAACACAGGGGTCAAACCCAGGTCTCCTATATTGCAGGCAGGTTCTCTACCATCTGAACCACCAAGGAAGCCCTGTAAAACTTGTAAAACCTACCTCACAGTATACTTGTTAGGATTATGTGAGGTAAGATCTAAAAAGAGTCCAGAATAACTAAGGTTGTCCATGCCCTTCCCAGGTAGCTGAGGTCCTTGGGTGGCGGGGGGAAGGAAAGATTTGTGTTGATTAGAGCATCTCTCTATAAACTTATTCCTCATGGGAAGATGGCCCATTTGTCAAACCAGTCAATGCAGATTCCAAGGTAAGTGTCCATAGAACAATACCCACTCAGTGTTACTGATCCTTGGCACAGAACATCCCTTTTCTCATTGGGCATTGACTTGCCATGGAAGGAATTTGGTTCCCCAGTCTCCCTGCCCTTTCTTTGCTCCTACCTTTGTCAGACATCTGCTACACATGCGGCTCTTGTGTCTGCTTCACCTTTCCCTGCATGATCTTGTTCTCTCCCCCTCCTCCCTCGTACTTTCTTACAGGAAAGAACCAGGGGCAATTTTCTTTACAACATATGTAACCACACAAAACATACATTTCCCTCTTGGCTCTGGAGTGTTCTGAGTCGATCAAGACCATCTGTGCTTGCATATCCAATATCCCCCAGTCTACCCCACCCCCTAAATCTAATCCTTTCTGTGTAATTTAGCAGGATCTTTGTGCTACAAAGCCCTTAATAATTTTTAAACAAAATTACCTTAATACATAGCAATTGCTAAATGCAATACGGAAATATTTATTTTTCTTGCCAGCCATAGATTCCAGAGTCTGTAAGCTGCCTTGCATAACTTGCAGAACTCTGTGCGATGCAAACCATATAAGACACATTTCTTAAAAGCTACTCCTTTGGGGGGTCTAGCAGCACATCATATCCAATTCTACAAGAAGTGAACACTACAAATTATCAGCAAGTTAATTGCTCAGGGCAAGAACCCAAGCCAGCCTTATAATGTTTAATTTCCCCTTGACCCTTCTTTGGCTGACATCTGAGAGGCAATACTGAGTCTTTCCTGTGGCACCTGATCTCTAATTGTTGACTTTTGCTTATCATCACTGCAAAACACTCAGACAGAAATTCTACTGACAGACAGGAAACCAACTGGAAAGTCACAACATCAGAGCATCCTGGAATATGTAAGATGGTCACATAACTGTAGTCATGGAGAAGTACTGAAGATAAAAAAATTATTTTTGTAATCCTATACTTACAAAATCATCTAAGTGTTAGTGGATTTTCCCATGGATTTGAAAATATATAGTCATTCTTTCTGGAATTTTTGAAACCCCATGAGTTTGCCATTTGCTCCACTGAACCTAAATTTTTTGAATCCTGCTGAGTCATTCAGCAAAGCTGCCTGAACTCTTTGCTGTATGCAGTACACTTGGATTGACTCTGTGGTGACTATAACAACAGGTAAAATACACATTTTAGTCCCCAGGAAACTTACCATCTAGGACAAAAAAAAAAAAAAAACAATATAAACAGGTGGTAGGCAGATTAATAGCTTAAAGTTATCTATTCCCTAATCTCTAGAACCTGTGAATATGTTACCCTACATGGGAAGATAGACTTTCCCATGATGGGACTTTTGGGACTTTTGTCCCAGATGTGACAAAAGTTGCAGATATTGTGATGGGGAAGATAATGTTGTATTATTTGGGTGGCTTCAACATAATCACATGATTCTTTAAAATCAAAGAGAAAGTGAAGTGAAAGTTTTAGTTGCTCAGTTGTGTCTGACTCTTTGCAGCCCCATGGATTCTAGGCTACCAGGCTCCTCTGTTCATGGAATTCTTCAGAGAAAGATACTGTAGTGGGTTGCTATTCCCTTCTCCAGGGGATCTTTCTGATCCAGGGATCAAACCCAGGTCTCCTGCATTGCAGGCAGATTCTTCACTGTCTGAGCCACCAGAGAGAAGAAGATATACATGATCAGAGAGATACAGTGTTGCTGGCTTTGGGGCCTTGAGCCAAGGAATGTGGACAGTCTCTAGAAGCTGGATGAGGCAGGGAAATGAATTCTTCCCTAGAACCTCCAGAAAGGAATAGAGTCCTTCTTACATCTTGATCTTAGCCAAGTGAGAACCATGGCAGGTTTATGACCTCCAGACTTGTAAGCTAAAAAAGTTTGAGTTAAGTCACTGGATTTGTAGTAATTTATTCTAGGAGCAATAGAAAACTAATACAATACATACTTTCAATACAAGTCAGAGAGTGTCAATTGCTATAGCAGAGGTACAAAGTGATCTTCTATGAAGGTCAGCATGATGAAATTGACTCTATTTTTCACCCTTGCTGTTCTTGACTCTAGATTTGTATTCCTTTTGGATTTGCAACAAATAATAGCAACATCAAAGTAGTATCACAATACTCTCTCCATCTTCCTGGGGGCTCTACAGCACAAAGGTAAGCTGCCCATGCACATGGTTTAAGTGAATTGCACAAGATGAGAAGCTGGCCAAGTGGCTAACCCTGAATCAAACAGTCCACACCCAAAAGGCATTTTCCAAAGCTGTGACTAATGTAGTTGAAAGTAAGTTTCTGGGATCACAAAGATACGTTCATGATAGCATCTTAGTGATGGCAAACATTATCCTAAAACTGTTTTTATTTTAAAAATTATTTTTATAGCATTCCTGGAGTCTGATACCCACTTTTAGAAAGATTTAAAAAAAAAATCTAGGACTAAATATTAACTCCTTTCCTGTAGTCTGCATGGTGAGTCAAAAATGAAATTGGAATTGCTAAAATGTCCCGGACTAAATGGAAAAGATAAACAAAATGAAAAAGGTTAAAAAAAAAAAAAAAAGAATCTGAGTGAGAGTTAATAGAAATAATACCTTAAATTTTTTCACACCTATTTATACATGGTCACACTTAATACTTATAATAATGTGAAGATCTTATTATCCTTGCTTTACCAAGGAGGAAACCAAAGTCTCAGAGGTTCAGTGACTTGTTACTAAGTAACAGTGCCCAGACTTAAACCAAGCAGTAATTAGAAAACTCTACCTCTTTTTCCCTAACACTATCCAAGGCCTGTAGGCCCCTGGAGGGCAGGGACTGTGGATGTCAACAGCACTTCATAGAATGCCTGTACTCAGCAATGACTGTGAAATGAAGGCAAATGCAGTCTTCCTTCTATGCTCCATCACTGGGCAGCTCTCAACTAGAACACAAGACAGCACACATTCTCAGAAACTCAAGTGATTCTAGAAAGAGGTTTTAAATCTTTGGGACAGATTCAAATCACCTGTGGAGCTTTTGAAAATTCAAATATCTTTATGGCTTACTTCAGTCTGTATAATAGGCTCCAGTTTCATCCACCTCATTAGAACTGATTCAAATGTGCCGGGAGCCGGCATATTGCATGTTGAGTGCATATTGCATATTGAGTGCAGCACTTTCCACAGCATCATCTTTCAGAATCTGGAATAGCTCAACTGGAATTCTATCACTGCCAGTAGCCAGCGTGAGGAGCTCCGCCCATGACAAAGGTCACGAGGAAGGAGGCTCGGCACACGCAAAGGCAGGATCAAGCCTCAGGAGTCCCCCTGGAAATTCTCGAGCATTTACACCCAAAACCAGAGTCTGCCTACTTTCTGCTTTGTGCTTTCACCTACACCTCTGACTTTACGGGGGGCTGTCCCCCACTACCTCTCTGAAAAAAGAGTTAGCTTACAGCTCCAGTTAATAATTCCTGGGTGTGACAGTGTTTCAGCCTACAAACTCCTTTGGAAGTCCTCTAGCCTGCCTGAATAGGTTTTTTCCCGCCACATGTGATTGTTCAGAGCCTCCCAACTGTGAGAGGCAGGAGATGTTCTAAACTGTCTAAACACAGATTCTTTTGAGTAGTTAAAAGATTGATTAGAAATTGTATTGGGTGGGAAGATTTGGGAGAATGACATTGAAACATGTAAAATATCATGTAAGAAACGAGTTGCCAGTCCAGGTTCGATACACGATACTGGATGCTTGGGGCTAGTGCACTACCCAGAGGGATGGTATGGGGAGGGAGGAGGGAGGAGGGTTCAGGATGGGGAACACATGTATACCTGTGGCGGATTCATTTTGATATTTGGCAAAACTAATGCAATTATGTAAAGTTTAAAAATAAAATAAAATTAAAAAAAAAAAAAGAAATTGTATTGGTGAAGGGTTTTTCACTTATTGGGCCAATGTTTGCTGCTAAGTCTCCATACCCCTTACCTACTGTGTCCTTGGCAGTGTATTGATTGATATAATGGGTGTATAGAAATGTAAGTAGTAGCCTCAATGTTTGTAACCTTGGACGCTTGAGTTAATTCTTTTCTTGATTGAGCTCACCTCACCTTTGCCCTATAGGAATGCAACTCTATCCAATGCTTTTTGGAGGCTGGCGCCTGACTTTAGAATAATCGCCTGACTTTGGAATAATCACCTTTAGAGAAAAATAAGTTTCTTAAAATGTTAACAGGCCTCCGGGCCAGAAGATGATGCAAATCACCTAAGCTTTTGCATATGATAAGTCTGCAGGAAGAAAGCCTGGCTTGCTGCATGACTCTACCCCTTCCCCCATTATCCTCTATGCATAACTTAAGGTATAAAAACTACTTTGGAAAATAAAGTGCGGGCCTTGTTCACCGAAACTTGGTCTCACCATGTCGTTCTTTCTCTTACCTTCTGGCTGAATTATTCAGCCTCTTTTCTCCACTGAATTTCCTCACTGAGCTATCCTCATTCTATTACTCTTTATATCCTTAATTAACGTTTAATTAAGCAATTGTTTCCTGATCCTCGCCTACACCGTCTCTCCTTCGAATACCCTGGATCAGCCAGGGCTGGACTCCGGCACAAATGTATTCTTTTTAATGGCTGAGTAATACTCCATTGTGTATATGTACCACTGCTTTCTTATCCATTCATCTGCTGATGGACATCTAGGTTGCTTTCATGTCCTGGCTATTATAAACTGTGCTGCGATGAACATTGGGGTACATGTGTCTCTCTCCCTTCTGGTTTCCTCAGTGTGTATGCCCAGCAGTGGGATTGCTGGATCATAAGGCAGTTATACAGAGTGAAGTAAGCCAGAAAGAAAAACACCAATACAGTATACTAACGCATATATATGGAATTTAGAAAGATGGTAACAATAACCCTGTGTACGAGACAGCAAAAGAGACACTGATGTATAGAACAGTCTTATGGACTCTGTTGCAGAGGGAGAGGGTGGGAAGATTTGGGAGAATGGCATTGAAACATGTATAATATCATGTATGAAATGAGTTGCCAGTCCAGGTTCAATGCACGATACTGGATGCTTGGGGCTGTTGCATTGAGACGACCCAGAGGGATGGTATAGGGAGGGAGGAGGGAGGAGGGTTCAGAATGGGGAACACATGTATACCTGTGGCGGATTCATTTTGATATTTGGCAAAACTAATACAATTTGTAAAGTTTAAAAATAAAATAAAATTAAAAAAAAAAAAAGAAAATTCAAGTATCTTGGTACCTCGTCTTGCTATTGCAGGGCATAAATAAGACCCTCTTCAGACCAGGTCTTACAATGAATCATCTAATCCCATTGAAACACAGGTTTCAGGACACCACAAAACAGAAACCAAATGGTTTGCTCTTTCTACTTTTTTCCTATAAAACGAGATGTTACATAATAAGCAAATGATACCCCCTAAACTCTCTAGTTTCCTGACATGAGTCAGGACAGTCCTGAACTGGTTTTCCTAGTAATAAAGTATCTCCAAAGGAGTTCTTCATATAACTGGCAATCAAACTGTTGGTAGAGAGAAAATAACAGGCAATCAAACAACTGTTCCTGTGTCGAAGAGGTCTGTGTACTTGCACGTATAGCGAGAAATGGAAGATTTATGAGAATACTGTACCATAACCTTCTTACCTCTTTCCTTACTCTAAGGGCCTTGTTTTTTATTATTATCTAGTAGAAACCTGGAGAAGGCAATGGCACCCCACTCCAGTACTCTTGCCTGGAAAATCCCATGGACAGAGGAGCCTGGTGGGCTGCAGTCCATGGGGTCGCTAGAGTTGGACACGTCTGAGCGACTTCACTTTCACTTTTCACTTTCACGCATTGGAGAAGGAAATAGCAACCCACTCCAGTGTTCTTGCCTGGAGAATCCCAGGGACGGGAGAGCCTGGTGGGTTGCCGTCTATGGGGTCGCACAGGGTCGGACAGGACTGAAGCGACTTAGCAGCAGTAGAAAACTAATACAATGAGCGTTCATATCTAAATAGAGCTGCAGTTTGAATGAGAACTCTGTAAATGTTACACATTCTCCCTTACTATAACACAGAAACAGAAGTAGCACAGAAACCTGGGTGAGTTAAGAACAATGATCATAGACTATTAAATCCGTATGTTTTATTAAAAGGCAAAATGGTTACCGCATGGTGTGCAGGATTCTCTAAGTCCATCTCAGGGGGGATGAGCCAGACGCCCAGATTTTTAAAAGAGGTCCAGAAGTTATTTGGGTGCACACTAGAATTGACGACCAGTGTTCTGTAATCAAAATCCCCCCGTAAGCTGAACTGTGGCTAACCTTTTATTGCTCTATCATAGAATGGGTATGAGACTTGAATCTACAACCTTTCACTGGCTTAATTAAGCCATTCTTCTCAGTCCTCTTAAATGAAACAGAAGGGACTAAGTGAAATCTAGAAAGTGTAATACTATGTAAACAAAACAAAAAACTTTTAAAATTATAGCTAAAAAGAACTGGAGTAAAGGGAAATTATTTTAAACAATCTGATGACAGAATTTTCTCAAAAGGAGAAAAACAAATGTTCAACTAGCCCTTTTGCAAGACAGTCCTAACAATGAGGTCAGTCAAGCAAAGTGGCATTTTTCCTTGGAATTCATTGAGGTATTCAGGTCATAATCGGCTGCGGCATTTGGGAAAATTTAGGGGAAGAAACTTGGCTCTTGGAAAAGAGGGAAAAACTATCTCAATGCCCCAGAAGCTGTCTTTCAAACTCCAGATTTGCAGTGGGGCATTTAGAGTTAGAATTTCCAGTAAAGAAGAAAATATACTGAAGCCACAGCTTTCAAACAAGGGGGAAGATCAAGGAGATGGTTTAAAAAAAGAAAAGAAAATTCTGGAAGAAATAGTCATAGACAGTTGAATGGTCAAATAATCTAACTGAATCATAGGAAAGAATGATGCTGTATCTAAATGTTAGGTTGGGGATGAGTGTCTTGAGTTCATGAAGTGATTACCCATTTGTTGAACACAGGTGCACTGAACGGATGCCACTCTCATTAAAAAGTTTCATTTACCAAGTTTATCATGGTAATTCTTTGTCATATACCCTCCTGGGACTCTGCCTGGCCTGCTTTTTATATTATTTTCTTGAAAAGACTGAGGATGGTTTAGGGTGACTAATATCATAATCCACCACTTGATCATGTATTTCAGCAGTACCCACTGTGTGCCTGGCACTCTGCCAAGGAATGTAAGAACGACAAAGAAGTAAAAGCATGATGTCTACTCACATGAGACAAAATCTAACTGTAGAAACAGAACTTCAGCACATGCCGATATTAAGTAACAATTGTTTACCTGATGCCAGTTGGAAGTACAATGTGATATCTGGATAGAAGGAAGCAATGTGGGCTGGGGTATTTGGGAGAAGACCTCAGAGGGAGGTTGAGTTTGATCTATACCTTAATGAACGAAATGGAGGCGGGAGGCATTAAGAAAGAGAGTGTGAAAAGAGCTAGAGACAGTGAAAAGCTCAGAGGGTACAAGGAAATGATTATATCTGTCTGGGCATTGAGCTTGAAATATATATGTTTGAGATTTGGGGTGTGAGTCATGGAAAAAGACTGTGGTACAGCAGAATGAGTCCAGGTTTTGAGACTGAATTCTGATTTTGCCACTATAACCTAGTTCACTTTGGTATAGTCGTTCAGGCCGAATCTTTGCGACCCCATGGACTGCAGCAAGCCAGACCTCCGTGTCCATCACCAACTCCTGGAGCCCATTTGAACTCATGTCCATAGAGTCAGTGATGTCATCCAACCATCTCATCTTCTGTTGTCCTCTTCTCCTCCTGCCTTCAATCTTTCCCAGCATCAAGATCTTTTCTAATCAATCAGCCCTTTGCATCAGGTGGCCAAATTATTGGTGCTTCAGCATCAGTCCTTCCAATGAATATTCAGGACTGATCTCCTTTAGGATGGACTGGTTGGATCTCTTTGCAGTCCAAGGGACTCTCAAGAGTCTTCACCAACACCACAATTCAAAAGCATCAATTATTTGGGTGCTCAGCTTTCTTTATAGTCCAACTCTCGCATCCATACATGACTACTGAGAAAACCATAGCTTTGACTAGATTGACCTTTGTCAGCAAAGTAGTATCTTTTCTTTTAAAGATGCTGTCTAGGTTTGTCATAAGGTTTCTTCCAAGGAGTGTCTTTTTAATTTCATGGCCGCAGTAACCATCTGTGGTGATTTTGGAGCCCAAGAAAATAAAGTCTGTCACTGTTTACATTGTTTCCCCATAAATTTGTTATGAAGTGATGGGACCAGATGGTTTTTTGAATTTTGCCAGCTTTTAAGCCAGCTTTTTCACTCTCCACTTTCACTTTCATCAAGGGGCTCTTTAGTTCCTCTTCACTTTCTGCCACAAGGGTGGTGTCATCTGCACATCTGAAGTTACTGATTTTCTCCCAGCAATCTTGATTCCAGCTTGTGCTTCATACAGTCTGGCCTTTCACGTGATGTACTCTGCATGTAAGTTAAAAAGCAAAGGCGACAATATACAACCTTGATGGTGCTCCTTTCCCAGTTTTGAACCAGTCTGTTGTTCCATGTTTGGTTCTAATTGTTGCTTCTTGACCTGTATACAGGTTTCTCAAGAGACAGGTAAGGTGGTCTGGTATTCCCATCTCTTTAAGAATTTTCCCCAGTTTGTTGTGACCCACACAGTCAAAGGCTTTAATATAGTCAATGAAGCAGGTGTTTTTCCAGAACTGTCTTGCTTTTTCAATGATCCAATGGGTGTTGGCAATTTGATCTCTGGTTCCTCTGCCTTTTCTAAATCCAGCTTGAATATCTGGAAGTTCTCAGTTCGTGTACTATTGAAACCTAGCTTGGAGAATTTTGATCATTACTTTGCTAGTGTGTGAGATGAGTGCAATTGTGTGGTAGTTTGAACATTCTTTGGCATTGCCTTTCTTTGGAATTGGAATGAAAACTGACCTTTTCCAGTCCTGTGGTCACTATAACCTAAACATCCTTCTAATATGGGCTGGAAAAGCAGAAATTTTAGTTGTACTTATTTGAAAATGCCCCCTGACTTATCTCTCCTTAAATATTCCTCCTTAGCCTCTGTGCTTCTCCAAACCACTTCTACCTCTGCCTTAGGACCATTTTCCATCTCCCTAATAAAAAAGATGGAGAACCAAAGAATTGATGCTTTCAAACTGTGGTGCTAGAGAAAACTCTTGAGACTACCTTGGACAGCAAGGAGGTCAAAGCAGTCAATCCTAAAGAAAATCAACCGTGAATATTCACTCAAAGAACTGATGCTGAAGCTGAAGCTCCACTACTTTAGGCAGCTGATGGGAAGAGCCAACTCATTGGAAAAGACCCTGATGCTGGGAAATATTGAGGGCAAGCGGAGAAGGTGGTGACAGAGGGTGAGATGGTTGGATGGCATCACCAACTCAATGGACATGAATTTGAACAAACTCTGGGAGATAATGGAGGACGGGGAGCCTGGTGTGCTGCAGTCCATGGGGTCACAAAGAGTTGGACACGACTGAGTGACTGAACAACAACAAATGCAGGTCATTAACCAGAACTGTAGGACACACTCCACTGGAGACGATGTTGCTACTTGTCACCTGGAAACAGTCACCCTGAGTGAGATGCAATACCACCCTGACCCTTTCTTTTTTCTACAGTGCCTGCAGACAAGGCTTACAAGCACAACAGGCTTAAGGTAGTAGTCCTCAGACTGGGCAGAACATTAGAATTACCTGGGGAGCTTCCAAGATACTGATGTTCAGACCACTGAATCTGAATCTCTGCAAGGTGGTACCCAAACATTAGCATCTTTTAAAGCTTCCAAGTGATTCCAACATGCATCCATGGGTGAGAACTACAACTGTAAAGCAGTCACCTGGGAGATTCTGCTGGACAAGATTGTCACACTTCAGGTTCCACAAAGTGATCTGGAGGGAGAGAGACTTGCTACTAGACCTTCTGCGGTCCAACTCAGGTGGGGCATGGACCCTTTGAGCAACTTCTCTTTAAGCTCTGTCCATCAGCATGAGTTTCAGACAGACCTGTTCCCTACTTTGATTGGCCAATGAGCAACTGTTGAGCCACATTAACATGGCTCCCCCAGATAAATTATTCTCAGAGATTGTACAGCTTAAACCCATGAAAGGAGTAGGAATATATTCACAAATGACTCAAAAACTTCTCACAAGTGACTCAACATTTTACACAATTATGAGAAGATGTGTTTGTTTATTTCTTTCCTTCCTTATATCTCTCTTGACCCATGCTGTTTTCAGTTTGTGGCCCCTTTTGGCCCACTAAAAAGTAAGGGAAAAACTCATTGTTGTGCTATATCCTGCACTTTTTTAGCCATCCAGAGAGCATCTAAGTCTGAGAATTATACCTCAAAAGAATTATGTGCTCAAACATTTTTGCTTTTTTTGTTTCTTTGTGAGGGTTGAGAAAATGTGGTTAAATTCTTCTAGATAATACCTTAATAAGCTTTGGATGAGTCTCTTAGTCTTTCTGAGCCTCAGCCTTCTCATATAGAAAGAGACAATATTAGCAACAAATCACAGGATTGTGATTTTTTTTTTTAATTTAATTGGAGGATAATTGCTTTGCAATGTTGTGTTGGTTTCTGCCATCCATCAGCATGAATCAGCCATAGGTATACATATGTTCCCTCCTTCTTGAACTTTCCTCCCACCTGATCCCACCCGTCTAGGTTGTCACAGAGCACCAGGTTGAGCTCCCTGCATCAACAACAAATCCGAGCTGGTTATTTATTTTATATATGGTAATGTATATGTTTCATGGCTACTTCCCCACCCTCTCCTTCCCTCACTGTGTCCACAAGTCTGTTCTCTCTGCCTGCATCTCTATTGCTACCATACAAATAGTATACCTCGCTTTTGAAATGCTATTCTTTTATAGTATTTTGTCCCCATTAGTTCATGAAAGATATGAACCATCTCATTTCTTACTTTAATTTTTAAATTCCCATTTATCATAATTTCCCACTTCTGTTACTCTTGCCCTTCGATAGGCTCCCATCTTAAAGTGTTTTGGGTTAATTCTACTTGCCTTCTTAGAATAGCTATTTTGATGTGTGTGTGTGTGTGTGTGTGTGTGTGTGTGTGTGTGTGTGTGCATGCATGCGCATGTGACCTGGGAGTGGGGGTGGGGATTGCATGGTATGGTGAATATCTTATGCTTCCAATTTTACCCACTCAATATGAACTTTAAAAAATCTACTCATGTGTCCTTTAACTATTTCTTCTTTTGTTGCATATATTCCACGATGTGCTCTAAATCACAACCTCAGCAGACCCCCAGTCTAGCTGCAATACCTCAATGCCACAAACAACACCATTGCTCTCCAGACTTTCTGGGGTTTATATCTAGATGTGAAATTTCTGGGCCATATAGTGAAGCTATATTTTTTAAAACTGAGTTCTGCTCACTAGAATGGTCTACAGGCAATCTGCTGGTAGGGAAGGTTCCTAGTATAATCCCACATGGCCTCCAGCACTTGGTACAGCCTGAAGAACATGTTATTTTAAAATAACATTCATTTCTATTAACATTAAGACCTAAAATAGCGAGATGGTCTAAAGAAGGACATTTCATAAATAAAATCTTGTTCTTCAAACAGCCTGGTTTGATCCCTTCACTATGAGAGATTGAAAGTATACAGAGTTATCTCCACTAAAGGAAGGCACATTGCATGCCCTCCATTTGGAAGGAGAGTCAGAACTTCAATTTAATAGGAAGACTTGAAACTTTCTTTTCAAGAAAGTTGTAGCCACTGTGAACTGCAAAAATATTTTTCACTTGAGAAAGATGAGTACTAGTGCCTTGGGCCCCAGGTCACTCTGCCAAGGATAAAATGAGGACACCACAGTTTCACCTCAGGACTCGGACCTGACAAGACTGCTAAGCTATGGTGGCAAAGAAGACACAGTCTATGACCTCATGGAACTTACAAGACAGTGGCAAAGATAGAAGGCAAAAAATAATGACAAAAGATACTTGTGAGTCTGAGATTTAAGCACTCTCACTGAAGTAGACTTTTGAATTATCTTGACTGTCAGAGCCTAGTTCCCTGGGATATGTAGTCATGGCTCTTATCACCCAATTTAGAAATCTTTCCCAACTCCCCTGTCTGCAAGAAAGATGAAGTCCCTTGCTTGTGTAAGCTACTTTCCAACTCACAGTATATCCAGGTTCTCTCTCTCTTTATTTAAGCAAGTCTCTTAACTTGAATTTGTCTGGCATGTTCAGGTCCATCTTTTTGGCCAAAAATTATTCAAAGATTAATGGTCCCGAGAGAAATAAGGTTCCCCACACTAGATTTTGAAGGAGCTGTTCAATCTTTCTTAATTCAGCAGTGAGAATGATGAGCTGGAACAAGAATACCCCTGACAGAAACTGTCCTCATCGGCTATTTTTCTTGTATCCCGAAAGGATTTGATGGGCTCTTGAACTTTCCCCTTGAGCTAAGTAGTTGGAAAGTACTTTGACTCCTGGCAACTTACCCAGTAGGCTGATAAATGTGACTTAGCTACCTTAGTTCTGGTTTGTGGGAAACAATAGAATTTTCTATGGTTATTTTGTATACTATTACAAAAGAGAAAGCTTTTCTTTCATATGTGTGGGCTCTGTAGGCAGGAAGGATTGTGAAGGAAAAATTAAACGGTAACAGCAAATCCGGTTGACTCCTGGGATTTCAAGTATGACAAGCAGTGCCTTTCTCTCCCCATTATTGATTTCATGGTGTTTAGAAGTAACTGCTAGGTTTTCTTTTAAGTGTATTAGAAAATATTAGTGTTAAACTTATTGTTGATATGACATATGGAATACATTTTAGCAAAAGGGCTGCTAACTCCCTACATGATACGTGGGTTTTTAATCTGTGTTAAATGAAAAAAATATGGTGTTTTTTATTTTACTTTTTAGAGTTGAAAGTCTATTACTAAGGGTATATTGAGATTAAGGAACTCTAGCACTCTCTTTTTTTACAGTCATCTTAATGGCTAATATAATCATACCAATTATGAAGTTGAGAGGATCCAGTAATGATACCATTTGTTGGAAACTTTCTTCATTTTAGGCACTGCATCATTTCTTCATTTGTTTATGCAATTAACAAATATTTATTAGTACATATGACAGGCACTCTGATAAACACTGAGACTATAATGGAAAGACTGAGACAGTCCCTAATCAGCGGGAAAGACAGAATTCAAACAGAAAAGAAGCAGATAATCACAAGAAAAGGTTCTGAATATTGTAATCAAGAAAGACAGCACTATAAGAGAACAAAAGGAGGATGAGACTGAGGGATATGAAGACAGGAAAACTATGTTTAAGGTGAGGCCTGAAGGAGGAATGGGAGTTATATTTGGGAGAAAAGAGAGAAGAGGAGTGATTTGTAGGCAATGGGAACAATCTTAGGCAAGATTACAGCTGAGTGAAAGATTATAGCATATTCCAGGTACTGACGTGAGTCCAGGTGTCCTTGAGCTGGAATGTGCAATGAGAGGAAGTGGAGGCAGTGGCCATATTATAATAATCTTTTAAAAGCATGATTGGGGCTTTAGAATTTATTCCAAGACACATAGGTAGTATTATCCTCATATAAGAGATAAGAAAATTAGCTTTGAGAGGTTAACTATATTTCCAATTATGAGCAAGTAAGAAGAGGTGGCAAGAATACACAGAAGAACTATACAAAAAAGATCCTCATAACCCAGATAACCACGATGGTGTGATCACTCACCTAGAGCCAGACATCCTGGAACACGAAGTCAAGTGGGCCTTAAGAAGCATCACTACAAACAAAGCTAGTGGAGGTGATGGAATTCCAGTTGAGCTATTTCAAATCCTGAAAGATGATGCTGTGAAAGTGCTACATTCAATATGTCAGCAAATATGGAAAACTCAGCAGTGGCCACAGGACTGGAAAAGGTCAGTTTTCATTCCAATCCCCAAAAAAGGTAATACCAAAGAATGTTCAAACTACCGGACAATTGCACTCATCTCACACGCTAGCAAAGTAATGCTCAAAATTCTCCAAGCCAGGCTTCAGCAATATGTGAACTCTGAACTTCCAGATGTTCAAGCTGGATTTAGAAAAGTCAGAGGAACCAGAGATCAAACTGCCAACATCTGTTGGATCATTGAAAAAGTGAGAGAGTTCCAGAAAAACATCTATTTCTGCTTTATTGACTATGCCAAAGCCTTTGACTGTGTGGATCACAATAAACTGTGGAAAATTCCTAAGGACATGGGAATACCAGACCACCTGACCTGCCTCTTGAGAAATCTGTATGCAAGTCAAGAAGTAACAGAACCAGATATGGAACAACAGACTGGTTCCAAACTGGGAAAGGAGTACACCAAGGCTGTATATTGTCACCCTGCTTATTTAACTTCTATGCAGAGTATATCATGAGAAATGCCAGGCTGGATGAAGCACAAGCTGGAATCAAGATTGCTGGGAGAAATATCAATAATCTCAGATATGCAGATGACACCACCCTTATGGCAGAAAGCTAAGAATAAAAGAGCCTCTTGATGAAAGTGAAAGACGAGAGTGAAATAGTTGGCTTAAAGCTCAACATTTAGAAAACTAAGATTATGGCATCTGGTCCCATCACTTCATGGCAAATAGATGGGGAAGCAATGGAAACAGTGAGAGACTTTATTTTGGGGGGCTCTAAAAGCACTGCAGATGGTGACTGTGCCATGAATTAAAAGACGCTTGCTCCTTGGAAGAAAATCTATGACAAACCTAGACAGCATATTAAAAAGAAGAGACATTACTTTGCCAACAAAGGTCTGTCTAGTCAAAGCTATGGTTTTTCCAGTAGTCATGTATGGATGTGAGAGTTGGACTATAAAGAAAGCTGAGCGCTGAAGAATTGATGCTTTTGAACTGTGGTGTTGGAAAAGACTCTTGAGAGTCCCTTGGTCAGAAAGGTGATCCAACCAGTCCATCCTAAAGGAAAACAGTCCTGAATATTCATTGGAAGGACGGATGCTGAAGCTGAAACTCCAATACTTTGGCCACCTGATGTGAAGAACTGACTCATAGGAAAAGACCCTGATGCTGGGAAAGATTGAAGGAAGGAGAAGGGGACAACAGAGGATGAGATGGTTGGCTGGCATCACCACCTCAATGGACATAAGTTTGAGTAACTCCGGGAGTTGGTGATGGATAGTGAAGCCTGGCATGCTCCAGTCCATGGGGTCACAAAGAGTCAGACATGACTGAGCAACTGAACTGAACCAAACTGAACCGAATTGGTCAAGTCAGGTTTGTAAATAAGCACTACCAAACTCCAAAAATCTATGAGTTTTACCTGTTCACTTATGGTCTCTCTTCTAATCTACATGAAACAGCTGCTGGGTATTATTATCCTAAGAATTATATGTAGAGAAACTCTGAGTGTAAATTACATGAAGACAGAAATCGAGTATTTGTTTACCACTGCCAATACTTAAAATGGTGCCAAGCCCATTCATTCAGTGCTCCGTGAATGAATGAATGAATAAAAGAAAATTGATGCAAGCTGAAGATTTAAAAGGTACACTACAAGGTTATGTAGTGTTTTTCTCTGCTCCTCTCTAGCAGGTAAAACTGTGAACCCTGGAAATGGTATAAGGTACAAAGAAAACAGAACTCTAAAAGATGGGGAGAAGATGGGTTATTTTGGGAGCCCAGGACTTGGGGAATGACACAATGACAGGCTGTCTTGCATCTGCCATCTAACAGAGGCCCAGTGTTTCCTGATCCCCAACTTAGCAAAAGAAGGCAGCTGAAGTAGGCCTATCTCTTCCTAGGACTGAACAGGAGTCCCTCTGATAACATCAAGTGAGCCAGACACCTCAGGTAGGGTGGATGGATTGGGAGCCACACCAAAAATTAGGAGCCTGGGGAAGCATTCTTCTTCCCTGCAGAGCCTGATACTCCTGTTTTGCAGTAGACATGAAGTAGAACTGGAGGAAGAGACTCAGCCTGGTCTGAGAAGCTCACTCTTCCAGGGCCCCAGAGTCTCATATCCTTGCTCAGAGATATCAGAGCAACCAAGAGGTATCAGTCCTCATCCATGGAAGAAAAACTCAAGAGATTCATCTTGGGACATCACTGCTTCACCTTTTGTCAACACTGGGAGGAGCAATACACGCCCTAGTATCACCAGGTCAACCAAGTAGACCAAAATAAGACCACATAGACTCTAAATGGAAAGGACAGTGGCAGAGGATGAGATGGTTAGATAGCATCACAGACTCAATGGACATGAATCTGAGAAGCTCCAGGAGATAGTGAAGGACTAGGAAGCTTAGCCTGCTATAATCCATGGGGTTGTAAAGAGTTGGACATGACTTAGCAACTAAACAACAATAAGACTCTAAATATGAAACTACCATTGGAGTCACAGTCCACAAAGGGCACCAAACCTGACGCAATAAATCCAAACAGGGTTCAGTTCAGTTCAGTTCAGTCACTCAGTCATGTCCGACTCTCCGCAAACCCATGAATCGCAGCATGCCAGGCCTCCCTATCCATCACCATCACCCGGAGTTCACTCAAACTCATGTCCGAGTCAGTGATGCCATCCAGCCATCTCATCCTCTGTCGTTCCCTTCTCCTTCTGCCCCCAATCTCTCCCAGCATCAAAGTATTTTCCAATGAGTCAACTCTTCGCATGAGGTGGCCAAAGTATTGGAGTTTCAGCTTCAACATCAGTCCCACCAATGAATATCCAGGACTGATCTCCTTCAGAATGGACTGGTTGGATCTCCTTGCAGTCCAAGGAACTCCCAAGAGTCTTCTCCAACACCACAGTTCAAAAGCATCAATTCTTCAGCACTCAGCTTTCTTCACAGTCCAACTCTCACATCCATACATGACTGCTGGAAAAACCACAGCCTTGACTAGACATACCTTTGTTGGCAAAGTAATGTCTCGGCTATGCTATCTGGGTTGGTCATAACTTTCCTTCCAAGGAGTAAGCATCTTTTAATTTCATGGCTGCAATCACCATCTGCAGTGATTTTGGAGCCCAGAAAAATAAAGTCTGACACTGTTTCCACTGTTTCCCCATCTATTTCCCATGAAGTGATGGGACCAGATGCCATGATCTTCGTTTTCTGAATGTTGAGCTGTAAGCCAACTTTTTCACTCTCCTCTTTCATTTTCATCAAGAGGCTCTTTAGTTCTTCTTCATTTCTGCCATAAGGGTGGTGTCATCTGCATATCTGAGGTTATTGATATTTCTCCTGGCAATCTTGATTCCAGCCTGTGCTTCTTCCAGCCCAGCATTTCTCATGATGTACTCTGCATATAAGTTAAATAAGCAGGGTGACAATATACAGCCTTGACGTACTCCTTTTCCTATTTGGAACCAGTCTGTTGTTCCATGTCCAGTTCTAACTGTTGCTTCCTGACCTGCATACAGGTTTCTCAGGAGGCAGGTCAGGTGGTCTGGTATTCCCATCTTTCAGAATTTTCCACAGTTTATTGTGATCCACACAGTCAATGGCTTTGGCATAGTCAATAAAGCAGAAATAGATGTACTATTTGCAAAAATAAGATATTTAAATGAAATCCGGTGTTCTCTAATATAATAGACAAATGACATCAAGAATGTAATAGAAAATCATCCGCCATACAAAGAACAAAGAAAATTGCAACTTGAGGGAGAAAAGACAATTAATTGAAAAAACAACAAAAAAAAGATGGATCTAATGTTGGGTGTTCTTTGGAGGGAATGATGCTGAGGCTGAAACTCCAGTACTTTGGCCACCTCATGTGAAGAGTTGACTCATTGGAAAAGACTCTGATGCTGGGAGGGATTGGGGGCAGGAGGAGAAGGGGACAACAGAGGATGAGATGGCTGGATGGCATCACCGACTCAATGGACGTGAATTTGAGTGAACTCTGGGAGATGGTGATGGACAGGAAGGCCTGGTATGCTGCGATTCATGGGGTTGCAAAGAGTTGGACACGACTGAGTGACTGAACTGAAGTGAACTGAATGTTCAAATTATCTGAAAACGCTTTTAAAGAAATTTCATAAAAACACTCTATTAACAATCTATTACAAATTCTCTTAAAAATCAATTTTAAAATAGTAAATTTTAGTAAAGAAAAAGAAGTAATAAAACATAAACAAGATGTAAATCATGGAGCTGAAAACTGCCAATAACAAAAATAGAAACTCACTGAATGGGCTCAGTATTTGAGTGGAGATGACAGAAGATAGAATCAATGAACCTGAGAGCAAAACATTAGACTAGTTATTCACCTAATCTGAACAACAGAGAGAAAATAGACCAGAAGAAACTAACAGTCTCAGGGATCTGGGAGACAATAGGAAAATGAACATTCACATCATTGGTATTCCAAAAGAAGAGGAAAAAGACAGTGGGACTGAATTTGAGTAAATAATTCCTGAATTTTTTCCAAATTTGATGAAAGACATAGGCCTATAGTTCCAAGAAGCTAAGCAAACCCCCTGAAAATATAAACTATGAAATCCACAACAGGAAATATCATAAACTCTTGAAAACTAATGATAAAGAAAAAAATGTTGGAAGCAACCAGACAGAAACTACACATTATAGGGGAATCTCAGTTCAAATAACAATGAGTTTCTCATTGAAATCATGAGGCCATTAGGGTGTGACACAATTTTTTTCAAATGCTAAGAGGAAAAAAAGGATGAGTTGTGAGTTCTATATCTTTATAAATAATTATTCAGGAATTAAGGGGAAGTAGAGGAACCAGAGATCAAATTGCCAACATCCTCTGGATCATTGTAAAAGCAAGAGAGTTCCAGAAAAACATCTATTTCTGCTTTATTGATTATGCCAAAGCCTTTGACTACGTGTGGATCACAATAAACTGTGGAAAATTCTGAAAGATGGGAATACCAGACCACCTGACCTGCCTCTTGAGAAACCCGTATGCAGGTCAGGAAGCAACAGTTAGAACTGGACGTGGAACAACAGACTGGTTCCAAATAGGAAAAGGAGTACGTCAAGGCTGTATATTGTCACCCTGCTTATTTAACTTATATGCAGAGTACATCATGAGAAACGCTGGGCTGGAAGAAGCACAGGCTGGAATCAAGATTGCCAGGAGAAATATCAATAACCTCAGATATGCAGATGACACCACCCTTATGACAGAAATGAAGAAGAACTAAAGAGCCTCTTGATGAAAGTGAAAAAGGAGATTGAAAAATTTGGCTTAAAGCTTAACATTCAGAAAACTAAGATCACGGCATCTGGTCCCATCACTTCATGGGAAATAGATGGGGAAACAGTGGAAACAGTGTCAGACTTTATTTTTCTGGGCTCCAAAATCACTGCAGATGGTGATTGCAGCCATGAAATTAAAAGATGCTTACTCTTTGGAAGGAACGTTATGACCAACCTAGACAGCATATACAAAAGCAGAGACATTACTTTGCCAACAAAGGTATGTCTAGTCAAGGCTGTGGTTTTTCCAGCAGTCATGTATGGATGTGAGAGTTGGACTGTGAAGAAAGCTGAGTGCCGAAGAATTGATGCTTTTGAACTGTGGTGTTGGAGAAGACTCTTGAGAGTCCCTTGGACTGCAAGGAGATCCAACCAGTCCATCCTAAGGGAGTGATCTCCCTGGGTATTCATTGGCGGGACTGATGTTGAAGCTGAAACTCCAATACTTTGGCCACCTGATGGGAAGAGCTGACTCATTTGAAAAGACCCTGATGCTGGGAAAGATTTTGGGCAGGAGGAGAAGGGGGCAACAGAGGATGAGATGGTTGGATGGCATCACCGACTCAATGGACATGGGTTTGGGTGGACTCCAGGAGTTGGTGATGGACAGGGAGGTCTGGCATGCTGCGGTTCATGGGATCACAAAGAGTCGGACACGACTGAGTGGCTGAACTGAACTGAACTGAAACATTCTCAAAGGAGAGAAAAGTAAAATAATTTGTTACCAAGAAACCTTACTGTTAAAGATTAGCTGACAGAAGTTCTACAAACGGAAAAGAAATGATCAATAGAAAGGAAGAAAAGAGAAAAAAAAATGAGAGAAAATATGAAGGAAACTTGTTTTTTCCAGTCAGCGTAATTCCTTTATTCATCATCTAAGTTGTTGTTTACATCAGTTGTTCATTCCTTTTTTATTGTTGAGTAGTGTTTCATGGTGTGATTCATGGTGTGTTTCATGGTGTGTATATAAAATAGTTTGTTTAATCATTTGCCTGTGAAATGAACACAGATTAGTGTTTACCAGGAGTCAGGATTGACGAGAGGAGTTAGTACAAGAAGGAGGATGGTATGGTTGTAAAAAACCAAGAGGAGGAAAAAGAGGAGGAATTCTTGTGGTGCTGGAATTCTTTAGTATCTTGACTGAGGTATTAGATACATGAACCAACAAGTGATTTAATTATATAGAACTTAATACACAGAAATGCATATACATACACTAATGAGAAGGAGAAAACCTGAGAAAGCTGAATAAAAATGGTGTATTATATCAATGTCAATGTTGAAATATTATACTAGAGTTTTGAAAATGCAAAATTGGGGAAAACTTGGCAAAGTATGCACTGGATAGTCTTTCATACTTGCACATAAATCTCTAATTATATCAATTAAAATCTCAATTAAATGAAAAGGTAAAGTACTGTAGTAGCCAGCCTCCAAGGTGGCTCCAATTGAGGACCCTTGGTATTCACCCCTTGTGGAGGTCATCCCATAGAAAACACTGTAGTGTCCACCTTACCTTTCTCTGGATCACACGATTTGTGGAGGCCACCCACAGAGCATCAGATTTTCCATCTACTATAATGGAAAACAAAAGAGAGAGAGAGAACTATAGATTTGCTAATAAGAAAAGCAGTACAATTATAGAGATTCTTATCCTTCCCCAAGATAGCCCTCATTATCAGATCTCATAAGGATTTAAAATTTGCACACCCTCTCTTTTCATGTTTTCTGGCTGAAGCAATAACTTGAGAAAACGTCCTCAACCAAAAACATGAGCTAGCTCTCAAGATAGAACTAGTGTTTATAGAATACACGGGTGAGTAATGAATCTGGTGTTAGTCATGGTGAAATCTGAATAAATGGTTTTAATGTAATTGAAGATTATAATATAGGGTTGTTGTATAGTCACTAAGTTGTGTGCAACTCTTCTGCGACCACATGGACTGCAGCCCACCAGGCTCCTCTGTCCATGGAATTTCCCAGGCAAGAATACTGGAGTGGGTTGCCATTTCCTTCTCCAGGGGATCTTCCCCACTCAGGAACCAAACCCAGGTCTCCTGCATTGACAGACAGATTCTTTACCACTGAGCCACCTAGGAAGCCCATATATAACATAGGGTAGTATGCAAAAATTTCTGCCATAAAACAGACACTCTGTGAGAGGGAAAACAGTAGTAAGGCAGAAAAACACTACTTCAGCAAACTCAGGAGCTGGAAGATAGGTGAAGAATTTACTTTTAATGCCTAATCAGCCCAGATATTTGATTTCAGTGAGGATAACAGGCAGGATTGGCCAAATTAATACAGTGGATGGAGATCATAACATTACTTAATTTTGATACACTCTGCAAAGATGACTATTGCAAATAAGCTATTAAAGATTAGAAAAAAAAATCACCAGTAAACCACTAGTCATACTTCCCAATTCAGAGTGAGAAAAGAAACATTTGAAAAGGAAAACGAGAAGGTATTTGCTTTAGATTTCACAGCAAGACAGAAATAAGTCTCTATAATAGGCCCATCTGGCTCTGAAACTCATGAATTTTTACTATTTGGCCTCTGTCTGTGATCCCAACAGATCTGTACTGAAGACATTCCAAGCTAACAAGCATCTATCTTACATTTTCATCATTTCCAAGACCAGAGAGCAAAGCAAAACAAACAACTTACCCTTGAAACGTCAATTGGCATTGCAATGTATGAGTGTGCAACAACAAGAATAAAGGAAAAAGAAATGATAATTATATTTCATGGCAATAGTCACTGACAAAAAGAATGCATTAGATATGAGAAAAGGACATCTGACTCATTCAGTGACCACCCAGGAGACCAAGAAGGAAGGGACTCCCCGAATTTGTGATGTCCAGGAATTTCCAGATCTTGGGCCCTTTGATATTTGCTGATATTTGAAATATAGTTTTCACACTGTCCTTAGTTCTGTTGCTAACAAAATAATATGGCAGTTCTAAACAAATGATCCATTTCTCAAAACACAAAATTCAAAGCATATTTCTAGCAGTGGCTGTTAAGGAACTCGGCCAGAAAGGAACCTAGAAATCTGAAAGCACATTGAGCGAGTAAATCAGATTTCAAACAAAAAATGTTAAAGGAAAATTATCTTCTTAAATTAAAACTTCCTTTTTGGAAAAATTGTATCCCTCTTTCAGAGGAATAGCACCTCTCTTAGGCTATTTCTACGTGATCTGTGAGAGAAGGATCCTTTTCTCCCGGTACACTATTGGTCCTTTCTCCTAATCATGCCAAGTGCTGTGAATGAAGCTTCATGAAACGAAATCCGAACCAGGAACACTTGAATCAAGAAGCACAGTTGCTTGATGTAACAACTGAAACTATAGGTACTTGAGACCCAGTGTGTATGGCTTTCACCTAGAAGTTTCTGAGAGAAAAGTCTCATGCTGAGATTTGGACCTTTCCATTTCAAAGCTGTCAGGACATTTTTTTTTTTTTTAATGATAAGTTTTGAGCACAAATACCAAAAAAATTGAAAAAGCTAGAGGCAATGGATAACAGGAAAAGATGAAAGACCCAATTCAAATGGTTGGGCCAAGTAATGACTAAGGAGAAATAATAACCATTTGCAAATATTTGAAAGAATTATGGAACAAGGGGAGAGGAATTTCTTTGAGTTATCCAAAAGGGTATAACTAACAGAAACAGGATTAAATTGAGCAAAGAAAAATGTAGGCAGAGCATAAGGGAGAAAATGACCATGTAATAAGATCTGTCAGTCTGTGGAAGAGTCATCCCCAGGAAGTGGTGAAAACCCCATCACTTGAATCATTGTCAGCTAAGTGGAAAAATTACGCTCTTAAAGAGGACTACCCAACCCTGGAAGAAGAGGGACTTGATGAGCAATGTGTCTTTTCCATCTTTAGTTTCTATAGTTTTGGAAAAGAAAGAGAGGAGGAAAACTGAAAGAGAAACCTGGTAGAATATCTTGGAGAAAAAAATTTTAATCTGGAAACCACAGAACAGTCATGGTGAGCAAAAGAACAAATGAGAGAGAAAACCCACTAAAACACGCCAGTTTCAATAAATAGGAAAAATTTAAAGCAAGGCTGAAGAGGGAATGACTTCAAACAAAGGTTGGGTGTTTATTTAATGACTTTTGTTTTCTATGCACAATAAAATACCAGATTCATCTCAACATTCCTCTTAAGCAATTGAAGGACTGTCATGATTATCCCTGAGTTAGACTAACAGTTGTGTTAGATCTCTAAGTGAAGTGAAGTGAAGTCGCTCAGTCGTGCCCGACTCTTTGCAACCCCATGGACAGTAGCCTGCACCAAGCTCCTCCATCCATGGGATTTTCTAGGCAAGAGTACTGGAGTGGGTGATACTTCAGAACAATCCAGGTGATCCAATTAATCATCTATGGTGGCTGAGGCCCCAAAATACTAGTTAGGCACAGAGTTAGGCTGATTATAATTAAATAATAATTAAATCAATAAATACCATATATTGACCATCGACTATAGGTAAAGTTCAATGTCAGATAATGTCAGGAATACAAAGAAGCGTAAACATGGTCACTTTTCCCTTTGAGTGCTGAGCCCACTGGAAAGACAGACAGATTGGGAAACTTCACATGTCTTTGGGTCACTAAGCACCAAGGCTCTTGCTTGGACAGGTTTCTTCTTCTTACTCCTGCTCAAAATCTCAGGGACTCAGTCTGCTTTTCCCTTCTCCTAGTAGCTTTTTCTACCCACTCTATCCCCTCTCCACAAACCTAGCTTCCCCATTTCTCACTGGCATGAAGAAAAGGAGTCAATTTCTTTTAAGTTTTCAGAGTTGATCAGCAGTAGGGTATAAACAAGAGCCCATCAGATCAGATCAGTCGCTCAGTCATGTCCAACTCTTTGCCACCCCATGAATCTCAGCACACCAGGCCTCCCTGTCCATCACCAACTCCCGGAGTTCACTCAGACTCACGTCCATCGAGTCAGTGATGCCATCCAGCCATCTCATCCTCTGTCGTCCCCTTCTCCTCCTGCCCCCAATCCCTCCCCACATCAGAGTCTTTTCCAATGAGTCAACTCTTCGCATGAGGTGGCCAAAGTACTGGAGTTTCAGCTTTAGCATCATTCCTTCCAAAGAAATCCCAGGGCTGATCTCCTTCAGAATGGACTGGTTGGGTCTCCTTGCTGTCCAAGGGACTCTCAAGAGTCTTCTCCAACACCACAGTTCAAAAGCATCAATTCTTCAGCGCTCAACCTTCTTCACAGTCCAACTGTCACATCCATACATGACCACAGGAAAAACCATAGCCTTGACTACATGGACCTTTGTTGGCAAAGTAATGTCTCTGCTTTTGAGTATGCTATCTAGGTTGGTCATAACTTTCCTTCCAAGGAGTAAGCGTCTTTTAATTTCATGGCTGCAGTCACCATCTGCAGTGATTTTGGAGCCCAGAAAAATAAAGTCTGACACTGTTTCCACTGTTTCCCCATCTATTTCCCATGAAGTGATGGGACCAGATGCCATGATCTTAGTTTTCTGAATGTTGAGCTTTAAGCCAACTTTTTCACTCTCCACTTTCGCTTTCTTCAAGAGGCTTTTTAGTTCCTCTTCAGCCCATAATAACAACCAATATTTCTTGTGCACTTATTCTATGCCAGGAATAGTGCTGAGTTCTTAAAATACACTATTTATTTTAACTCTTGTCAAAATCCAATGAGTTGAGTAATTGACCATATCACATAGGTTATTAAATTAAGCAATAGAGCCATGATATGAGCACATTTTGCAAAGGACTGAACTGTGTGCCTCCAAATCCATGTGTTGAAACCTTAATCCCCACTGTGACTCTACCCGGAGACAGGGCCTTTAGGGAGATGTTATTGCTGCTTAGTTGCTCAGTTGTGTCATACTCTTTGCAACCCACTGGACTGTAGCCCACCAGGCTCCTCTGTCCATGGGATTTTTCAGGCAAGAATACTGGAGTGGGTTACCATTTCCTTCTGAAGGGGTTCTTCCTGACCCAGGGATCCAAACCAGGTCTCCTACATTGCAAGCATTTTCTTTTCCTGCTAAGCCACCATGGAGTTAAGGTTGAATGAGTTCATACGTTTGGGGCCTAATCTGAGTATTTGTGTCTTTATGAAAAAAGAAAAAGACACTAGAGATCTCTCTCTCTACAGGCAGAGAGGAAAAGCCATGTGAGGACACAAATGAGGAGGAGACCATCTACAAGCCAGGAAGACAGGCCTTACCAGAAACCAACTCTGATGGTATCTTGACTTGCACTTTCAGCCTCCAGAATTGAAAAAGTAAATTTCTGTGTTTAAGCCACCCAGCCTGCAGTATTTTGTTATGGCAGCCTGAGCTGACTAACAGACACTTTCTTACTCCACAGTCTTTTCTTTAAACTACTCCTCTATTCCATTTATTCACTAAGTCTCTGCAGACATTTCATTCTTTAGGAGAGTGAAAGTCAAAGCATAAGAATATTAATTTAAGGATTAATTCCCACTGAAATATAATTTTCTGTTTAATAATCACATTAATCCTTATCCTATTCTAAGAAACTGTCTTACCAGTTTATGGATGATTATCCAATTTTGTAAGTATAAGAAAAAGGTGCTGAAGAATCACAAGTAATACTATTGACAAATAACGGCCTGAAAGATTTAGTCCAGTTTAATTAGATGAAAATAAAGACAAGAAGGATGCCAGAATAAATACTCTAAAAGAAAATGGTTTTGAATAACAAATTGTAAAAGATCTATGTGGAAAATTAATGAAGCTTCCATTTTTCTTTGCAAAAATGACACTTCATGTCTGTAAATATCAAATGTAGAATGACAGATATCATAACATTACATCAAATGGTTCTGTTTGATTTCCCCACAGAAATAAAGGAGAACTTGATTTACATTTTATTTCTTCTTAATATTAGCATAGGTTGAAGTGTATGTAATTAACAAGCTAATTATATTACTTGGTTTAATAAATATACTTCATAATTTTTAGTTTTATTTTTCAATATAGGTGGTTCAAACAGTAAAGCGTCTGCCTATAATGCAGGAGACCCAGGTTTGATCCCTGGGTTGGGAAGATCCCCTGGGGAAGGAAATGGCACCCCACTCCACTACTCTTGCCTGGAAAATCTCATAGATGGAGGAATCTGGTAGGCTACAGTCCATGGGGTCGCAAAGAGTCAGACACGGCTGAGTGACTTCACTTTCTTTTTCCTTCTTTCAATATAAACTTCAACAAATCTTTCATTCATTGTTAAATGTGGAATTTTGGTCCCTATTGAAGCAAATTCACTTCAAGTAGCCTGTTAACACGGAGAAGGCAATGGCACCCCACTCCAGTACTCTTGCCTGGAAAATCCCATGGATTCAGGAGCCTGGTAGGCTGCAGTCCATGGGGTCGCTAAGAGTCAGACACGACTGAAGGACTTCACTTTCACTTTTCATTTTCATGCGTTGGAGAAGGAAATGGCAACCCACTTCAGTGTTCTTGCCTGGAGAATCCCAGGGACGGGGGAGCCTGGTGGGCTGCCGTCTATGGGGTCGCACAGAGTGAGACTGAAGCGCACTGTGACGCGACTGAAGCGACTTAGCAGCAGCAGCAGCAGCAGCAGCAGTACCAGCAGCAGCAGCCTGTTAACAGAACTAGGTTATAAACTGTATAAAACTCAACTAACACAAGTTATTTCATTTATAGTTCTCCATTTAGGCTCAGTGGTAAAATGTCCACCTGCAATGCAGGAGACTTGCAAGAGATGCAGGTTTGATTCATGGCTCGGGAAGATCCCCTGGAGAAGGAAATGACAACCCACTCCAGTTTTCTTGCCTGGGAAATCCCAAGGACAGAAGAGCCTGGTGGGCTATAGTCCATGGGGTCGCAAAGAGTTGGACACAACTGAGGACATACACACACACACAAATTTACTTCTTAGATAATAAATGAAAGTTTCTTTAGTATGTTGTTTCTACTTTAAATTCTAAGCAGCAGAGTTAACAGTCAATCTCCATCTCTCCTCTTCTGGTTTCAGTTACTACCATAGTAATAATAACCAACAAAAAGATAATGTTTTGCATTGAAGTCCTAAATTCAATTAGCAACTCTACAACTTTTTATATTTGTTGACTCCTTTGATGAAGACATGCTCTATGTTCTCCAAAGGGACAGTTATTCAGGATTAAGATGAGTCTAACAGCTAGAGTGTAAACCACGTTAAGAACAAAATAGAATGTTTTTGGGAAGTAGTCAGTCATCATTATAAGAAAGAATTCACTATATGTACATTTATGGAACAAATATATATTTATGATGACAAATAGGGGACTGAAAATTAATGTCCTAAGAAAGTTCTGCTTTGGCAAGTTTTCTAATTCAATTTAGTATCATGAGTTCTTGAAATATCACCTAAGATTCTTCAAGCCTATCTTTGCCGACAAGGTATCGTCTTTCAACCAGCAGTCTGAAGCAAGATGTCTAACAGCCTGAAATATCCTTTCCATTTTTGAAAGCTTCAAATGTCTCCACACTACAGAATTTATGACTATCCATGATATATTCCATCATTTCCCCTGTATTTTTTCCTGGCATTATGTTGAAAGGGTGATTTAAACATTAAGATTTATGTGTCATTTAGAGTAAAGGCAGTCAGTTTGTCATCAGAGAGATGTGATCTGGCTGCCATCTGACTGAAGTAGTGAGTTTCCTTTTTAGTGACAAGGCAAAAAGAAAAAAGTGAAGAGGACCATAGAACAGCATTATTGAATCAACTCTGAACAACAGATATGCGGAGTCACTTAGGAACAGAAAAGCATTGGTTTTGGTGTCAGACAGACCTCAGTTCTGGACCTGAGTCTCTTTACCACTGCATAAACTTTGACTGAGTCCATAACTACTCTGAGCTTCAGCTTCCTCATCAGTAAAATGGAAAGAATAATAGTGCTGTTGTAAGATTTAATGTGGTAATACACATACAGCAGTAAGTAAGCACAGAAGCTGACATATGGCAGACAAGTCCATAAAATTGTATGTTTCATTATCAAAATATTTTATAAGGAATAAGTAAAAGTCACTTTTTAAACCTTCTAACCACTAAACAACTCTTTCTCAAAATGTGGCATAAGGAAAATTTACATCAACATCACAGTGTGAGGTGCTTATTAATAATATGCATTCTGCCTCCCACACAGATCTCCTTAATTTTCTTAATTCATTTATCTATTGAATGAATTAACAAGTATTTCTACACCCATAATACATGCCTGTCACTGTCTGCCATTGGGAAAACAATGATATGACAGATAATTTCCTTGCCATTATAGAACTTACATTCTAGTGGGGAAGACACAAATAAATAAGCAACAAGTGTTATAAATTAAATAGATTGATAATATAGGGCATAATCTGGGAAGGTCACCTTAGATAGGGTGGTCTGTCAAAACCTGTTCAGAGGAGGTGGCATCCGAACTGAGACTTGAAAGAGGAAATTGAGACCACCGTGGAAAAAGATAGGGGAAAAGCATTATAGGCAGAAAGAATAAAAAAATTCAATGGCCTACAAGTCTGAAGTCTTGGCATGTTGATAAAGGAGACAGATGCAATTGGAATCTAGTGAGAGAGAAGAATGGTAGGAAATGATATTGGGGATGTTAGAGAAGAAAGAAATTATTCCCCATTATGCCATTCATATCCATTTTCTTCCTGCTGCAAATTCTTCCCATCTGGGAATATCTTTTCCAGAATTAAAGCTGGTCTCTTTTTCTATACAAGAAACTATACAAGAGTTGGGACTTCCCTGTTGGCTCAGTGGTAAAGAATTTGCCTGCAATGCAAAAGGCATGAGTTTGATCCCTGGCTTGGGAAGATCCCTTGGAGAAGAAAATAGCAACCCACTCCAGTACTCTTGCCTGAGAAATCCCATAGACAGAGGGACCTGACAGATGACAACCCAAGGGGTCACAAAAGTGACCCCATGTCCATGTTGTTAAGTCTTAGTGACTTAACAACATTCAAGGGTTGGTTAATGGGTAAACTGCAGGCCCCATCATATTGCTATCTTGAGACGGAAACTGATGCTCAGCATCTCTCTCCACCAATCATTCTAGATTCCCTTCAGCCTCAATGAGTACATCTGCTAGTCAAGGTAACTTATTTGGTAGATGACCCACACCCTTATTCATGAGGAATCCAAGTCCCTGGTCACCATGACTTTCTCAGGCCATGACTAATGGACTTTACTATTACCATCAAAACTAAGCAGAATTGCAGGGCTCTGCCAAAAGATGTTACATTAGATCATCTGGTTGCCATGTATATGATCCCCTGTTCCCATTGTATAACAGCCACTCTACTTTCCCCTAGTATTCAGGGTCAATTATGCTTTTCTGTTGATCTCCTTTTATGGGGAACCTGTAGTAATTGGAAGACAGCAGTACTTTAAAATTACATGGAACTTTCACTGTATTTCCTAATGGAAGCATTACCCCTTCTAGTCTCTAGTCTCAGAGCATAAAGCTTTTGGATTGGAGAGTATACATTTACCCCATTTGGGTCACTGGAAGTGATGATATGTGTGGTTATTCTGATTTCCTTAACTTGGTTCATGAACCAATTTATTCAACCTATTGGGGACCTAATACTATACAAAATCATTGATCTAGAGCAAGAACGCACCCTTTTTGCAAAAATCTAAGCAGTAAATATTTTAGGCATTGCAGACCATAAAGTTTTTGTCACAACTACTCAACTCTGCCTCTATAGTGTGAAAGCAACCATTGGCAAATGTAAATGAAAGAGAATGATTGTTATCTAATAAAACTTTATTAACAACAAAGATGGGCTTTCCTTGTAGCTCAGATGGTAAGGAGTCTACCTGCAATGCAGGAGACCTGGGTTCAATCCCTGGGTCATGAAGATCCCCTGGAGAAGGGAATGGCAACCCACTCCAGTATTGCCTAGAGAATTTCATGGACAGAGGAGCCTGTCAGGCTATAGTTCATGAGGTTGCAAATAGTCAGACACAACTGAGCACCTAAGTACAACAACAAAGATGGCAGATCAGATATGGCACTTGGCCCCTTACTTGGAGTATATGGTGCATCCTGGAGGGTGACATGCCATTGCATCACCCTATCAGGCTGGCAGCTTCTGGGCAGTGGGCTGCCATGTGACAAGAGCCACTACCATACCCCCTTTGTTGTAGGTGGGATTTGGGGTTTGATTTGATGTTTTATGGAACCTAATTATCTGGTCATAAGATTAAACATACTGTAGCCCTCAAATAGTGATGCTGACCAAGCCTATGTCAGTAGGAATGACAAAATGAATGTTTTTTCCAGGGTAAAAGGGACCCAATATAATCAGTTTACTATGAATTGCCTTGGAGACCTTTTCAAATGATGGGGGATCAGTATTAGTTTCTCTTGCTGGCAGATTAGATATTTAGAAAGGGCAGTAGCTAAATAACTTTTGATAAGGGGAAACAGACTGTTTGGACCGTTACAGAGTCATCTTGCCAAACTGGCTACTCTATTTATAAACCCATTGTCCCAGCACTGAATTAGGGGATGACAGATGCTATCTGATATCAGCTGGCCCATAAATCGATCATGGTATTTTTCCTCATTATACAAAACTTCTAGTTATATAAGGTCTGATGGACCTTATGGTCCACATATTAGAGCTGTTTATATTATGGCCTGAACTTGCTAGAGACCTCTTACCTTCTTTGAGCTTCACTAAAAGCAGGTAGAATATATGTCATTTGGTAAATGGATCCAAGAAATATTCCCAAGTATAAAATGATTTGCCACTCAGTACCTAAAGAGATCTACAAGGCATTATGCTAGCTTCCTAGTGGTGAGAAGTATGAGCTGTAAAATTTTTCTTAGTGTGGAGATGATACACAGACATGTTCCTGAAGACTGTTAAATTCACTGTTGTGTTAGTCTATGAATCTTCTGAGTATATATCCCCTACCCTCTGGAGCATATATGTCTTATCAAGGAGCTCGTAAATCTTACCAAGGCCTCCAACATGTTCATCATCTCTTGCTCATTTGTGCCAATTAACATGAGTCATCACTATGGGAGACCAAGTGATGTACTGCAGAGTATCCAAATGGTTGGGGTCTCCGGGAACTACATTGTAAGAAAGGACTGGAGAGTTAACACAGCCTGAATCAAGGCTGTACTGTTCTGTATTTCTTATTTCATGTTGATAGAGGTAGAAAATAACACATTTGCCAGATTAACAGCAAGTGGATAATAATTAATTAAATATGAACTCTGAAAGTCAAAGGGTCTTCTTGTTAGCACAAAAAGAGACTCTCAATTTCTGCATTTTTGAAGGGAAGAAAAATACTTTATAGATGGTGTTCACTCAGTCATGTCAAACTCTTTGTGACCCCATGGACTGCAGCATTTCAGGCTTACCTGTTCTTCACTATCTCCCAGAGTTTGCTCAAACTCATGTCCATTGAGTCGATGATGCCCTTCAACCATCTCATCCTCTGTCACCTCCTTTTCCTCCCACCTTCAATCTTTCCCAGCATCAGGGTCTTTTCCAAAATATTGCATCTTCAGCTCCAGCATCAGTCCTAACAGCCTAATAAGAGTATTAGAGCTCCAGAGAAAGTTGAGTTCTCAACTGTGGCAAATCTGATACAACATTGGAACCCTACTGGGAAAGCAAGGAATCTTGAATCTAGGGATAGAGCCAGTTGGGTCAGTTATCAAAGACCTAGAATTCCTACATCCTCCTGATCTTGCTGAGCTCACAGAAGTGGCCCACACACCCCTGTTAAAGGCTGGTGCTTCTCTTTCTGCTTTGCAAAACAATATGCATTCCTCTCAGGATCTGTCTTCACTTCCTCTCCTGACCACCAGACCAATATCTAGGGTCAATTTACAAAGTTACTCAACCAGGGAAGACTCAGTTCAGTTCAGTTCAGTTGCTCAGTCATGTCCAACTTTTTGCAACCCCATGAATTGCAGCACGCCAGGCCTCCTTGTCCATCACCAACTCCTGGAGTTTACTCAAACTCATGTCCATCGAGTTGGTGATGCCATCCAGCCATCTCATCCTCTGTCGTCCCCTTCTCCTCCTGCCCCCAATCCCTCCCAGCATCAGAGTCTTTTCCAATGAGTCAACTCTTCGCATGAGGTGGCCAAAGTATTGGAGCTTCAGCTTCAAAATCAGTCCTTCCAATGAACACCCAGGACTGATCTCCTTTAGAATGGACTGGTTGGATCTCCTTGCAATCCAAGGGACTCTCAAGAGGCTTCTCCAACACCACAGTTCAAAAGCATCAATTCTTCAGCACTCAGCTTTCCCCACAGTCCAACTCTCACATCCATACATGACTACTGGAAAAACCATAGCCTTGACTAGACGGACCTTTGCTGGCAAAGTAATGTCTCTGCTTTTCAATATACTATCTAGGTTGGTCATAACTTTCCTTCCAAGGAGTAACTGTCTTTTAATTTCATGACTGCCATCACCATCTGCAGTGATTTTGGAGCCCAGAAAAGTAAAGTCTGGCACTGTTTCCACTGTTTCCCCATCTATTTGCCATGAAGTGATGGGACTGGATGCCATGATCTTCGTTTTCTGAATGTTGAGCTTTAAGCCAACTTTTTCACTCTCCTCCTTCACTTTCATCAAGAGGCTCTTTAGTTCTTCTTCAGTTTCTGCCATAAGGGTGATGTCATCTGCGTATCTGAGGTTATTGATTTTAGAAAAGGCAGAGGAACCAGAGATCAAAGTGCCAACATCCACTGGATCATCAAAAAAGCAAGAGAGTTCCAGAGAAACATCTATTTCTGCTTTATTGACTATGCCAAAGCCTTTCACTGTGTGGATCACAATAAACTGTGGAAAATTCTTCAAAAGATGGGCATACCAGACCACCTGACCTGCCTCTTGAGAAACCTATATGCAGGTCGGGAAGCAACAGTTAGAACTGGACATGGAACAACAGACTGGTTCCAAATAGGAAAAGGAGTATGTCAAGGCTGTATATTGTCACCCTGCTTACTTAACTTACATGTAGAGTACATCATGAGAAATGCTGGGCTGGAAGAAGCACAAGCTGGAATCAGGATTGCTGGGAGAAATATCAATAACCTCATATATGCAGATGACACCACACTTATGGCAGGAAGTCTAGGTTTGCTCAAAAAGAAAAAGAAGAATATATCAAAGGATCAATAAGACCTCATTAACATATATTACCAGGTGTCAAGAGGTTCTAGATCAGGGGGGCAGAACTCAAAGCTGGATAAGTGAGAGTTTTATTTGCCATTCTTCTGGGGTATTGGCTTTAACTCCCTGGCAAGACTTTAGGGAAACTGTGTTAAGATACTGCTAGGATGATCCTGGGAAGCTTGGGGGAAAAAAAGCCTGTTCTAAACAAAGTGATAATTCTAGAACCATGAGCCTTCACACAATAACTTTTTAGGCCAGGGGTTTCTGTTAACCCTTTGTAACCAAGACATCAGCCAGTCAACTAAAATGTTTTGTTACACTCCTGTGTGCCTCCAGACAACAAAAACTATAAGATATTCAATTCAGTCCAGTTCAGTCGCTCAGTCATGTCCGACTCTTTGCAACCCCATAGACTGCAGCACGCCAGGCTTCCCTGTCCATTACCAACTCCCAGAACTTACTCAAACTCATGTCTGTAGAGTCAGTGATGCCATCCAACCATCTCATCCTCTGTTGTCCCCTTCTCTTCCCGCCTTCAATCTTTCCCAGCATCAGGGTTTTTTCCTATAGTCAGTTCTTTGCATCAGGTGGCCAAAGTATTGGAATTTCAGCTTCAGCATCAGTCCTTCCAATGAATATTCAGGACTGATTTCCTTTAGGATGGACTGGTTGGATCTCCTTGCAGTCCAAGGGACTCTCAAGAGTCTTCTCCAACACCACAGTTCAAAAGCATTAATTCTTCATCATTCAGCTTTCTTCACAATCCAACTCTCACATCCATACATGACCACTGGAAAAACCATAGCCTTGACTAGACAGACCTTGGTTGGCAAAGTAATGTCTCTGCTTTTTAATATGCTAAGTTGGTCATAGCTTTTCTTTCAGGGAACAAGCGTCTTTTAATTTCGTGATTGCAGTCACCATCTGAAGTGATTTTTAAATTCTCCAGGGGATCTTCTCAACCCATGGATCAAACCCAGGTCTCCCGCATTGCAGGTGGATTCTTTACCAGTTGTGCCACAAGGGAAGCCCAAGAATACTGGAGTGGGTAGCCTATCCCTTCTCCAGCAGATCTTCCCAACCCAGGAATCAAACCGGGGCCTCCTGCATTGCAGGCGGATTCTTTACCAACTGAGCTATCAGGGAAGCCCTTTATAAGATATTGGACTGCTGCAATATCATCGACTTCTAAAAGTAAAGTATGGGATTTCATTCATCAACATTTAATGTGCTGGATGTGACTTACCTGATTTTTCACTATGTACTATTTAGTTAATAAGAATTTATTGATGCACCAACTGCCTAGAACTAAAGAATTAACAAAGTTCAGAAATGAATTCCTTGTTCTAATTTCAACATCTGAATTCATTTTGGCTTAGATCCCAACCCGTGAAGTCTTCAAAGATAACCAGTGAGTTCCTGACACCTAGAAGCACCACATTCTGCCCTTCCTCATTTGATACTGGTAGGATAGTTCTACCTATGAAGGAGAAGAAAGCAATCATGCACTGCTGTTAATCAGTAAACCATGAGCACTAGTCAAGAACTGAGCAGAGAACTAAACTTTATAGAGTCAGCAGTATTTAAATACTTCTCAGAATGCTAGATTTGAAGATTTAATCCAAACACTATCTAAATAAACCAATAAATACAAAACACACATAAAGAAATAAGTGTAAGTATGTGAGTTCATATTGTTTATAAATAATGAACAGCTCAGGGAGACTGGTTTTATATACAGTGCATTCTTCCCTTGGTGCTTGCTGTGTGTTTAGGAAAATGAAAATGTATTACAGCTGGAAAGTCAGTGAACTGCTTCATGCCAACACTCCAGTCTTCTCTTCTGGATCCCATATTCAAGGAAGCACTTGAGACTATGCAGAAGCTTCAACCTTTCCTGGACAAAGCAATCCAGGATACAATCACTTGGCTTCCTTCTGTGTGGAGGAGGCACTGAAAAATTTTCAAACTCTAGAATCATGTTCCTCATCATTTACGCAAGCCATACCACAACTTGTTAAGATCTTATGAGGGTAATACCATAATTCCCACTTCAGAGATGAAGAATCTGAGACACAAAGATGTTAAATGTCTTGTCCCAAGTCACAAAGCTAGTGAGAATAGAGACATCATTCAATCCTTCACGGTTTTCATGGAGAATTTGTGTCTTTATGACTTGGCAATGCTAACTTCTGCTCACATTATTTACTAACAATATTAATAAAAGCTGGAGTATATGAGAAGAATCAGGAGTGAAAAATATACAGATCATACAAATGAAGCTTATTACCCCCATTTGACCTGTTCCTTTGCCCAGACTGGCATCTGCATTTGATTTGAAAATCTTCACAGGAATCATGAGCCTCAAAGGACCACAAATGTTTTAGACACTTAAAAGAAACTTAATGGATAATTTTGCTGGTGATGTTCTAGAAAATACTGTTACCAAGACCATTCCTTTCAAAACTCTGAATTACCTAGGTGGCATATTTGCTTTGCTATCTAATTAAATGCACTGCTTATGCAATTCTATCAGATGTGATTCTTGGGTTCTTTTATTCATTTTTTCTTGGCTTTATTCTTCTAAATGGAAGTGTGAACTAAATTATATTATCATATCTTAGCTTTTTTTTCTGGTCTTAAATACAACATGAACTTAATGTATGAAATCTAATGAATAGCAAAAGTTGTACAGTTGAAAGTTTGTAATACCTGACAAAGACACACGCCATATTTTCATAAACTTTTCTCTTCCTCATTTTCCTCCCTCTTTTTTCTCCCACCGCTTCATTTATCTTGTCTGCGCCTACACTACTAGGGCGCATTAGGTAAGCATGCCTTTTCATTCTGCTTTATATCACCTATTTGCCTATTTCTTCAAAAGCCAAGAAGTTATTTGAGTAACTGATTGAATAATACCATATTTGATGGTTACAGGTTAAAGAGCATTTTGACATTTTTTTAATTTGAAAAATAAAGCTGTAACAGACTTTTCTATTAATTTCCTTTGTTAAATTACCATCACCAATTTCCCAAATATCTGCACTGGGCTCTTCAATGACCTCCTGCAACTTCTCCTAATTCCCTCCAATCTAGTCTCGATGCTACAGTAAATAACCACTGGCAGAACTGAATGATTGTTCTTGGAATAAGCACCAGATTTTATTATGACAGCAAATCCCTGGATGTTTTGGCTTCTGCCTCCATCACCAGTCTCGTCTTAAAGTAATGCCCATTCTACTCTCTGGTCTTCCACCTCAGGATCTTTGTTCCAGTGGTTTCCTCTTCCTAGAGTTCACACTCTTCATCTATTTAACTCTTAATCATTCCTTAAGTTTCAAGTCAATCATCACTCTTTAAGGGAAACCTCCCCTAACTGTCCAGAATTCAGATTCCTGTTATATACTATTATGGAGTATATCACTGTGCTGTTTATAAAATTAAATATTACCTTTTATAAAAATCCTAAGTTATTTGGTAGACATGAAATACTATACCACTGTCATTTTAATTATGTTAATTTAAAGAAAGATATTTTTCAAATTCATATTGGTCATTTGTAGTTTTCCTATGAATCTTCTATATAATCTTGTTCACATTCTATTACAGTGTTAATGTGTCTTTTATTGATTCATGAGTGTTCTTAATATTTTAAAAGAATTAATCATATGCTTAATCATTTGCAAATATTTCCTGCCCAGGTCAAGATATACTCTTAAAGTGTATGTATAGCAATTTTAGTGTTTGTAAATAATAAAACAGTGTAATAAATTTTATCAATAATTTCTTCATGCTTTCCTAATACTCCTATTTTTGAAAAGAAAGGATATTTCTTATCATAATATCAGTACTATAATACTATAATAGTTTCAGGTATACAGCACAGTGATTCAGTACTTTTATAGGTTATACTCCATTAAAAGTCATTATAAAATAATGATTATAATTCCCTGTGCTATACAATACACCCTTGTTGCTTATCAATTCTATACATAGTATGTTTGTATCTTTTAATCACATAACCTTATTTTCTGCCCACTATTAATAGTAACAGTTTGTTTTCTATATCTGTGAGTCTATTTCTGTTTTGCAATACACATTCATTTATACTATATTTAAGATTCCACATGTGAGCAATAGCACACAGTTTTTGTCTTTCTCTGTCTGACTTGAAATAAGTGAAATACTAAGCATAATATTCTCTAGGTCCATCCATGTTGCTACAAAAGGCAGAATTTCATTATTTTGTTATGGCTAAGTAGTATTCCAGTGTATGAATCTATAGGGCTTCCCAAGTGGTGCTAGTGGTAAAGAACCTTCCAGCCAGTGCAGGAGACATAGAGATGCAGGTTCAATTTATCCATTGGTCTGTCAATGAATATTTTGGTTAATATCTTGGCTAATATACATAAGTGTTTTTATGAACAATGTGGTATGTGTATCTTTTCAAATTAGTATTTTCATTTTTTCCAGATATATACCCAGGAGAGGAATTGCCTGATCATATGATAGTCCCATTTTTAGGTTTTTGAGGAACCTCCATAATATTTTCCACAGTTACTGTACCAATTTACATTCCCACCAACAGTATACTAGTGTTCCATTTTTTATACCACAATAGTATAAAATTAGAACAATTACAGAGAGAAAAAACAGAAAATAACAAATACATGATGACTAAACAACATGCTATTATAAAACCAATGAGTCAATGAAAACATCAAAGAGGAAATCAGAAAATGCTTCAAGACAAATGAAAATAGAAGCAATTCTCCAAAATCCATGGGATCCAGTAAAGTAGTCCTAAGAGGGAGGTTTAGAGCAATATAGGCCTTCCTCAAGAGATATGAAAATATCAAGCAATCTAATATACCACCTAAAGGAAATAGAAAAAGAAGAACAAAGCCCAAAGTCACAGAAGGAATGAAATAATGTAGATCAGAAAGGAAATAGAGATCAAAGAAAGCAATATAAAAGATCAATGAAATCAAGAGCTGTAATTATTTTTAAAGATACAAAAAATTGGCAAACTTTTAATCAGGCTCACCAAGAAGAAAAGAGACCCAGGCAAACAAAATAAGAAATGAAAGAGGAGAAATAACAACTGATATCACAGAGATACAAAATATCACAAAATAATGCTATGAACAATTATATGCCAATGAATTGGAAAACTTAGAAGAAATGGATACATTTGTAGAAAAATGAAACCTTTGGGAATGGAATCAAGAATAAATGAACAATTTGAACACATTGATCACTGGTAGTGAAATTGTATTTAAAAAAATAAACTCTGAACAAATAAAAACCCATGACTAGACAGCATCACAAGGGTATTTTACTAAACATATAAAAAACTAACAGCTATTTGTTTCAGACTATGCCCATAAACTGAAGAGGAGAGAACATTCCCAAATTCATTCTTCAATTCCACCATTACCTTAACACAAAAACTACACAAAGACACAACAACAACAACAACAAAAGATCAAATTACAGGTCAATATCTCCAATGAATACAGATGCAAAAGTCCTCAACAAGGTACCAGCAAACTGAATCCGACAATACATAAAAACAATCATACACCATCACCAAACTGGATTTATTACAGGGATGCAAGGATGGTTTGACATTTGTAAATCAATCAATGGGATACACTACAGTGATTAAGAGAAGGATAAAAGTCACATAATAATTTCAACAGATACAGAAAAAGCATTTGACAAAATTCAGCATCCATTCATGATAAAACCTCATTAAAGTGGGTATACAGGAAACATATCTCAACATAAGAAAGGATATTTACAACACACCAACAGCTAACATCATACTCACAAGTGAAGAGCTGAAAACCTTTCCTCTAAATTCAGGTACAAGACAAAATTGCCGACTCTCACCACTTCTCTTTAGCATAGTTTGGGATGTCCTAGCCACAGCAACTAGACAAGAAAAATATAGTTATCCAAACTTGAAGGGAAGAAGCAAAACTGTCACTATTTGGAGATGACATGATACTAACTGTAGAAAAACTTAAGTCTCCACCTCAAAACTGTTAGAGCTAATAAATAAAGTCAACAAAGTTGCAGGATACAAGATTAATATACAGAAATCTATTGCTTTTCTATAATATAATATTAAAATATCAGAAAGAGAAAGCAAAAAGTAATAATTGCAGCTAAAAGAATACCTGGGAATAAACTTAATCAAGGAGGTAAAATATCTATACTATGAAAACTACCAAACATTGGTGAAGGAAATTGAAGATGGTGCAAAGAAATATTTAGATATACTGTGCTCTGGGATTGTAAGAATTAATATTGTTAAACTATCATACTATTCAAAGGAATCTACAGATTTAATGCAATGCCTATCAAACTACCAATGACACTTTTCACAGGACGAGAAAAAATAACCCTAAAATTCATATGGAATTACAAAAGACCCCAAATTGCCAAAGCAATCTTGAGGGAAAAGAAAAAAGCTGGAGGTATCACACTCTCTGACTTCAAACTATACTACCAAGCCCCAGGAAATGCAACAGCATGGCACTGGCACAAAAACAGACACATAGATCAATGGGACAGAACAGAAAGAGCGGAAATAAACCCCACACACTCCTGGTCAGGTAATCTATGACAAAGGAGACAAGAATATACAATGAGACAGACAGTCTCTTCAATAAGTGGTGCTGGGAAAACTGGGCAGCTGCATGTAAAAGAATAAGATTAGAACATTTTCTCACACCACATACAAAAATAAGTCAAAATGGACTAAAGGCTTAAAAGTAAGACCAGAAACCATAACATAGAAGAAAATACAAGTATAACATACTTAGACATAAATTGTAGTGATATTTTTTGGATTTGTCTTCTAAAGAAAAGGAAACAAAAGCAAAAACAAACAAATGGAATCTAACTAAACTTAAGAGCTTTGCAACAAAACAAAAAGACAGTTACTGAATGGGAGAAAATATTTGCAAGTGATAGGACTGTGTGTGTGTGTGCATGTGTGTTAGTCATGTAGTAATGTCTGACTCTTTGTGACCCTATGGATTGTAGCCTGTCATGTTCCTATGTCCATGGAATTCTCCAGGCAAGAATACTAGAGTGGGTAGCTATTCCCTTCTCTAGGGGATCTTCCCAACCCAGGGATTGAACCAAGATCTGCTACATTGCAGGCATATTCTTTACCACCGGAGCCACCAGGGAAGTCCAAGTGATATGACTGATAAGAGGTAAACATAAAAAAATATAAACAACTCATATAACTGAATATCAAAAAACAACCTGACTGAAAAATGGGTAGAAGACCTGAATAGACATTTTCCAAAAAAGATACACAGGTGGTCATGAGACGGATGAAAAGATGATCAACATTGCTAATTATTAGAGATATGCAAATCAAAACCATAATGAGATATTGTCTCACATCTATCAGAATGGATAGCATGAAAAAGTTTACAAATAATAAATATTGGTGAGGATGTGGAGCAAAGGGAACCCTGTTGGTAGGAATGTAAACTGGTGCAATCACTGTGAAAAATGTTATGAAGTTTTTCCTCAAAAACTAAAAATGGAACTATTATATGATCTAGCAATATATCTGGAAGGAAGGAGATATATATCTGGCTATATATCTGGAAGGAAGGAAAATTCTAATTTGAAAAGATGCATGCATTGCAATGTTCATAGCAGCACTGTACATCAGTTAAAATATGGAAGCAACCCAAGTATCCATCAATAGACAAATGAATAAAGAATAAGTGGTATGTATGTACAATAAAATATTACTCATCCATAAAAAATGAAATTTTGTTATTTGCAACAACAGGGATGAACCTGGAGGGTATTATGGTTAGTGAAGTAAGTCAGACAAAGAGAAATACCGCATGTTATCATTTGTATTATGATATCTAAAAGTAAAATAAATGAGCATAACAGTGAAAACAGACTTACAGACATAAAGAACTAGTAGTAACCAGCGGGGAGCAGAAAGAGGGAAGGGGCCGAGTAAGAATAGGAGATTAAGAGGTCTAACTATTATGTACAAAATAAATAAGCTAGAATGATATAATATATGGAACAGGATATATATATATCCAATATTTTATAATAACTTTAAGTGGAGTATAATCTATAAAAATATTTACTATGCTGTACAACTGAAACTAATACTTTATAAATCAACTATATTTCAATTAAGAAAAAACTCTAGAGAGTATTCAAATTTTCCACATTTGCAATGCTTTTTTTTTTCAATTTGTTTAAACCATAATCCAAATTAGGTCTATATGTCACAATTTAAATTCCTTTAGATCTATAAATTTTCCAATATTTCCCATCAATTTGTTTATTGAAGAGAGTAGAGGTTTTTTCCGTATAGTTTTTGCAGTTTGGAGTCTGCTAACTGCAGTCCCATGGTGTCATTTAACATGTTCCTCTGCTCCATGTTATGTTTCTCTATTTAGATGTTGAGATATAAGCAGATTCAAGCTTAATTTTTTGGAAAATACCTCAGAGGTATTGCAATGTAAAGTTTTTTTTTTTTTTTTTCTTTCTCTCTCTCTTTTAATGATGTTACAGGTCACTGGTGATCTTTATTTAGATTGCTAATTTGCTAGAGGTTGCAAAATAGTGATATAATAACTCTTATTCCTTCTTTGATTAGTAAATGGGACACTCCATAAAAGTATAACTTTCCTCTTTATTTCCTCTGGAATCCAGAATAATTGCAGAAAACTTATTAATTCTATTTGATCTCTTCATAGGCCCTCTTCCGCCTATGGCTAAAAGAGAACAATTGTGATAGAATTAGAAGATAGTCTTCACCCCCAGAGCCAGTTAAACCAGTAGTGACAAAATCAACTTTTCCTCTTCAGTCTGATGACAGCAAAGTTGCCTCTGTGATGGGAGGAAGGGCAGCAGGAGACCACGGAAAGAAACATTTTCTCACCAAAATATATGTGAACTGTTTCACACTTAACACACTCTCAGAGAATCTATAAATTAAAGATCGTTGTTTATTTATACTCAAGATTTTGTTTTGTTGAAAGCTCTCTTTGCCCCTTAGGCACAGGACTGAAAACCTAAAATTGACTTTCTTGGTGTATATTACGGGCTTTCCTGGTGGCTCATATTGTAGAAAATTGGCCCGCAATGCAGGAGGCCAGGGCTCGATCCCTGGGTTGGAAAGATCCCCTAGGGAAGGAAATGTCAACCCACTCCAGTATTCTAGACTGGAGAATTCCACAGATAGAAGAGCCTGACAGGCTACAGTCTAGGGGGTCCTGAAGAGTCAGACATGACTGAGTGACTAATACTTGACTTACCTTGGTGTATATTACAATAAGTTTTTTTTTTAATTACTGTTTATGATACCAGCAATTTCTCTGCCAGCTATGAAAAAGGGCATTAACTTTTAAGAGACTGTTGAGACCAACAGCAGAGAATGAAAATAAAATACCCTCAAAGCAGTAGATGCAAAACACTAGTTCATCTGGCCCACTTTGTCTGGCTGCCCATTGCCCAAGTACCAATGTATATTCTTCACACAGATGATGTATATTTTTATAATTTTCCCACATAAGTTGTCAGCATAAACTCAAGGCAGCATATGTATAAATGTGTGTATATATATATATTCTTAAGTGTTTCATTACTTTGAAATAAACAACGAAGTATGAAATGTGATGTTTTGCTTTCTCTGGTTTCTGCTGAAAACTTCAAAGAAGCTGAGCTGATATGTGAACTGCCATGATTCAAGGGGTGCAGAATGTCAGTATTTTCAATCGGACTTATTCAAAAGCTGTTTGAGCTTTTGAATATTTGGGGCATTGATTCAGAAAAGAGTGTAAGGGTGCATACTTCAGAGTAGACTAAACATGCTTGTCACTAATTCACATTTGTGCATTTTTGTTTCTCCAATTTGAAATAGGTGACCAAAACAATTCAAAGAGATAGAATAGGACATTAATTCAAACATGATAAATTCAGTTCTTTTAATTCTAGACATTTTGATTAGCAATGAAAGGATTTCAGACTACAAAAAATAAGTCCTATGTGATCCAGACATCTAAGTCATTAACATTTGTGATATATATACCCAAGTATTTCATTTCATAAATTTATGATATGAAGAATGATTTAAGATGGTACTCTATAGGATATAAAGGATTTTTATATACATTTTCTTAGTGAAAACTCACAAAATCCCCCAAACTTTCTGTCTCCAAAGCCCATTCTCTTTGTTTCATTTGATCCCCACCTCGGTTTTCTTTTTTATTTATTTTAATGAAGTATTTTAAATATTTGATCTCCATTGGATAATGAGGAAAATGTCATCTTTGACACAAATAGAGATATTAGACTGAGATTTTTTTCCTCATTTAAAGCTATACTTTTCATTTGAGGCCCTCTACTTTAAAGATTTAATTAATTAAAAGATGATTCCCTTACTCTAAGTCTCACTTATCACAGCTACATGATTGACATTCTTACCCGGACATCCAAATGGCATATCAATTGCAATTCTGCCTAACATAGGCCTGAACTGCTGCTGCATGACAATTATTCTTTCCTGAATCTTCTTCACCTCAGTAAACATCATCACTATACCCAATTATTCAGGTGAAAAATCTAGTCATCCCTAATTCTTCTATCCCTTAACTCCATTATCACTGCTGCTGCTGCTGCTAAGTCGCTTCAGTCGTGTCCGACTCTGTGCGACCCCATAGATGGCAGCCCACCAGGCTCCCCCACCCCTGGGATTCTCCAGGCAAGAACACTGGAGTGGGTTGCCATTTCCTTCTCCAATGCATGAAAGTGAAAAGTGCAAGTGAAGTCGTTCAGTCGTGTCCGACTCTTCGCGACCCCATGGACTGCAGCCTACCAGGCTCCTCCATCCATGGGAGTTTCCAGGCAAGAGTACTGGAGTGGGGTGCCATTGCCTTCTCTGCCATTATCACAGTACCATCCAATTCACCAACAAATGCTTTTGGATCCACCTGAAACATATATTCCACATCTGTTTACTTCTCTTTCTTTATACTATATTCACCCTGGTCTAAGTCATTGTTATTTCCAGCTTTGATGACTGCAAAAGTCTCCCAGCTGGTTGTTTCTCTGCTACCTGTGCACCTCTATAATCTACACAAAAGTCATAGTAACATTTTTAAATGTGAAACAGATTTTTTTTCAAACTTCTACATCAAATTTTTTGGTAGCCTCCTACTGAATTTTGAATAAAATCTAAATGGCCAATTAGGTACCACATGATATGACCCTGCCCTTTTCTATGACTTCTCCTTCTTTAATTCCTCACTGCCTATGCTTTTGCCACCTTATACTTCTAGAATAAGCCAAAATCTTTCCCTCCTTAGGGGCTTTGCCTCCAGGTCTCTGCATATCTGGCCCCTTCTAGTCACTCAGTCTCAGTTCAGATGTTCACATTCTCAGTTCACATTCTCACTGACATTCACTCGTAAGTAGCCCTTTCCCACCACTGTAACCCATCACTTTCCATTACAACATTTCAGTTTCCATTTATTTCATAGCATATATGTGTGCTCAGTCACTTCAGTCATGTCTGACCTGGCAGGCTGTAGCCTGCCAGGCACCTCTGTCCACAGAATTCTTCAGGCAAGAATGCTGAAGAGGGTAGCCATTCCCTTCTCCAGGGGATCTTCCCGATCCAAGGATGGAAACTGCATCTTTTATGTCTCCTGCATTGGCAGGTGGGTTCTTAACCACTAGTGCCACCTGGGAAGCCCTTATTTCATAACATCAATCACTAATTTCATTTATTTGGTTATTTGATTATTTCTACCTCCCTACCCCAATGCCATGCTTACTCCTTGGAAGGAAAGGTATTACCAACCTAGACAGCGTTTTAAAAAGCAGAGACATCACTTTGCCAACAAAGGTCCATCTAGTCAAGGCTATGGTTTTTCCAGTAGTCATGTATGGATATGAGAGTTGGACTATAAAGAAAGCTGAGCACTGAAGAATTGATGATTTTGAACTGTGGTGTTGGAGAAGACTCTTGTGTTGGAGAGTCCCTTGGACTGCAAGGAGATCCAACCAGTCCATCGTAAAGGAGATCAGTCCTGGGTGTTCATTGGAAGGACTGATGTTGAAGCTGAAACTCCAATACTTTGGCCACCTCATGTGAAGAGCTGACTCATTGGGAAAGACCCTGATGCTGGGAAAGATTGAGGGCAGGAGGAGAAGGGGACAACAGAGGATGAGAGGGTTGAATGGCATCGCTGACTCAATGGACATGAGTTTGGGTAGACTCCGGGGGTTGGTGATGGACAGGGAGGACTGGCGTGCTGCAGTCCATGGGGTCGCAAAGAGTCAGAAATGACTGATCAACTGAACTGACCCCAATGCCAGTTTAAGACTAAATATTAAAAAACTAAAATCATGGCATCCAGCCCCATTACTGCATGGCAAATTGAAGGGGGAAAGGTAGAAGTAGTGACAGATTTCCTTTTCTTGGGCTCCAAAATCATTGTGGACAGTGACTGCAGCCATGAAATCAGAAGACAATTGCTTCTTGGCAGGAAAGCGATGACAAACCTAGACACTGTGTTGAAAAGCAGAGACATTACTCTGCTGACAAAGGTCCATATAGTCAAGGCTATGGTCTTCCCACTGGTCATGTACAGTTGTGAGGGCTGGACCATAAAGAAGGCAGAACACCAAAGAATTGATGCCTTTGAACTGTGGTGCTGGAGAAGACTCCTGAAAGTCCCTTGGACAGCATGGAGATCAAACCAGTCAATCTTAAGGGAGATCAACCCTGAATATTCACTGGAAGGACTGATGCTGAAGCTGAAGCTCCAGTATTTTGGTCATCTGATGTGAACAGACGACTCCCTGGAAAAGTCCCTGATGCTGGGAAAAATTGAGGGCAGAAAAAGAGGGTGTCAGAGGATGAGATGGATGGACGGCACCACTGATGTAATGAACACGAACTTGGGCAAACTCTGGGAGATGGTGAGGGACAGGCAGGCCTGGCATGCTGCAGTCCATGGAGTCACAAAGAGTCAGATATGACTGGGTGATTGAACAATAAAAACCCCGATGCCATCCTATGAATGGGGATCTAGTCTGTCTAGTTCATCCCTCTATGCCTTGAGTTGTACCTGCATACACTCAGTTCTCCATGAAGATTTGTTAAATGAGCAAAAGAACAAAGTCCCTCCTGTTTGCTTAAATCAATAGAATTCTGGCTATATAGAATTCCCATTTTGTTTTAGGCTTGAAAATGGGAAAATGTGAGGGGAAATGTACATTTTTCTGCAAGGAATGCTAGAAACCCAGGCTCATATAATAGAAAACTTATTATCATAAAGGAAAAAAAAATAAAGGATAAATTATAAGAAATATTTAGAGATATTTGTGGACAGTAATATACCCATTTCATGGGTGTTGAATCTATATACATCCAGAAGCCCACACCACAGCCTGGCTGGTATGCTACTGCCTTCTATAGAATGCTGAGAAAACTGGGCTTGTGGTCTAATATAACAGGAAGGGCGGTTTGAGAGGCAGCAGGATTACTGCCAATATGACAGGGCCTCTCACCCTCAGCTCCCAGAGGGGAGAGACCAAGAACCACAAAACCACCAAGGCCAGTGCTCTGACTTCTGGAGAATATACAGGCCCCAGGGTAAGTAATGAGCTAGGCCTGGCAGACTGTATGTTATTCCGAGATGAGATGAAGAGAAACAGAGCAGAGATGGATGAGCGCCCGTGGGAAAAGGCGAGTATCAGCTCTCACACACACCATTGTGCCCTGCGTGACTGGGTTAAACAGAAATCTGGCAGGCAGCGAGAAAAGGAACTGAAGGAAGCAAAAAAGAGCAGACAATGCACTGCTCTCTCATTCTCTAACTTTCTGGTGAGGAAATAAAATGTTGCTACCAAGTACCACGTGATGGCATTAATTATCTCATTCTTCCATCATCAAGAGAGAATCGATTCATATTATCATTAATGTGAGGTCACTTTAGAAAAGGTAGTACATTGTAGTGATTAGTAATTGAAATTCTGGATCCCATGCAAACTTGGGCTCAAATTATGGTTTTATCTCATAGAACCATAACACTTTTTTTATAGTGAGGATGCTTTATTAACACTACATGAGATTGTATAAGGAAAAAATAGATGGTTCATGTGAAAAGATTAATTCAGCACCTGAAACAGAGAGCTCTCAATAAATAACAAAATATGAACAAGATATGAAATTACTATTTTACCATCTAATCTTCTTTTATCTTCCAATGGACAAAGCAAGTGGTCTAAATAAACACACATATTCTCCACAAAAAGAATCTATGGGATATTTTGAATGTGAAAGAAGTTAAGGAGCTAAAAAAGGTAAGTGTTCTATATTTAAAATATGTGTAGGTCTAGAAACCCCCCCAAAAGTCAACTATGAGCTGCAGGCTTTTAATTATTAAGAGCAATAGCCAGTTGTCAAATAAAGAACAAATAATATAATTTTAGAATTAAAATATAAACTTTTATATTGATGCAATATACTATTATTTTCCACTTGTTTGGCAAGGAATAAAAAGTTGAAGGATGACATTTAATAATAATAGTGTATAAAGAAATATGTTCCCTTGTACACTTCTGTTGGAAGCATAAGTAAATATAAACTCTCTGGAGGACAATTTTCCAACATGTGCCAAACACTTTAAAAATGCTTCATCTTTGATCCAGAACTTATTCTAAGAAAACAACAAAGGAGTTCCACAAAGATACATGCATAAGTATCTCATTTTAGATTTTTTAACAGTCCTTCCTGCTCACAGAAATCTTGCCTGTCCATTGTTGAGATTTTGCTAAATAAATTATGGTAAATATTTTGTAGCCACTGAAAATGATAATATAGATATACATTGACATTACAAAGCTCACGATACATTGCCATTCATTGTAAAAGTTAATATTTTCCTGCACTTAGAAATATGATATCAGTTCTTTGCTGTATATATCATTAAGTATAAAAAAGAAAGTGAGAAAGTGGCAAAATTGGCAGAGTAGGAAGACCCTGAGCTCACTTCTCCCATGATTGTTGTTGTTTAGTTGCTAAGTTGTGTCTGACTCTTTGAGGCCCCATGGATTGTAGCCCTCCAGGCTCCTCTACCCATGGGATTTCCCAGGCAAGAATGCTGGATTGTTTTGCCATTTTCATCTCCAGCGGATCTTCCGACCCAGGGGTCAAACTTAGGTCTCCTGCTTGGCCAGCAGAATCTTTACCACTGAGTCACCTGGGAAGTCCACCCCCTCTCATAAGCACACTACAATTACAAATATTTATAGAGCAGTTGTCAATGAAAACAACCCAAAGACTAGCAGAAGAGATCTTCTATAACTGAAGATATAAATAAGGAATCACAATAAAATAGGGAGGAGGAGCAGAGACAAGGTAGAGTCAAGATCTGTACCCCCAGGTAGGCAACCCACAAATGGGAGAATAATCACAATTAAAGAGGTTTTTCCCCAAAAGAATGAGGCCTCTGAGCCCCACATCAGGATCCCCAATCTGAAGGTCCTGCACCAAAAAGTGAGGTCCCCAAACATTTGGATTTGAAGGCCAATGGGGTATACTTCCAGGAGAGTCAGAGGTCTGTAGAAACCAGTCTCTGCTCTTAAAGGACTCACACAAACTCTCACACACTCCAAGATCCAGGGCAGAAGCAGCATTTTGAAAGAAGTGTGGGGCAGACACACTTGCTGATCTTGGAGAGCCTCCCCTAGAAGCAGCTGGAAACTGGAACTCATCCAGGGAAAAAAGATGCTGGCAGCAGCCATATAGGGGCAGCAGCTATTTAGCTCCTAAATGGTGCTGGCAAGTGCCATTTTGGAACACTCCTTCTGTCATATAGGCACTAGGACCAGCTCCTCCCACTAGCCAGTCAGTATATTGGGGACACCCCAGGTCAAGCAATTTTGGTTGGGGTCATAGTCACACCCACCTGCAGGGTGCCTACCGTAAGACCTCTGGCAGCCCCCAGTCATCCCAGGACTCGATAGTACCCACCAGAGCGTCCAGGGCCCAGCTCCACACATCAGTGGGCCAGCACTATCTCTGGGGCACGCATCACCCTGCAGCTAGCCATGTCAGAAGCCAGCCTCACCAGCCAGCCAGTTGACACCAGACCTGGGACCCTCCTAGGTCACAACCTCACCAATCAGTAGGCTGACACTAACTCTGGGACTCCATGTGCCCCATTACCAGCACCATGGGACCCTGCTTTGCCCACCAGAAAGCCTATACTAGCCCCAAGACCACCCAGGTTCTGCAGCCAGCCAACTCAGGACATGATCCTGTCTGCTAGTGGGTCAGCATCAGGATTCCTCTGGTCATGCAGCCAGCCATGCCAGGACCTAGTTCCACCAACCAACTGGAACAAGGTCAGTCATGCGTATCAGAATGCCCATGGTAGTCAGTCCACCTCAACAGAAGGACAAATGCAGCCCAAATAGAGGGCACCTCTAGGACACATAGCTGTGGTGACCAGAGGGAAGTGTACTGTTGGGCCCCATAGAATGTCTTCTGCATAGGGCTATGTCTCCAAGTTCAGGAAATATACATAGAAATGAAAGTGAATTGGTCAAAATGAGGCAACAGAGGAATATGTCCCAAATGAAGGAACAAGATAAAAACTCAGAAGAAAAAGTAAGTAAAGTGGAGATAAGCAATCTACCTGATAAAGAATTCAAGGTAATAATCATAAAAATGCTCAAAGAACTCAGAGGAAGAATGGAAAAACATAGTAAGAAGTTTCACAAAGAGTTAGAAAAATATAAAAAATAACCAAAGAGAGCTGAAGAATACAATAACTGAAACAATATACTAGAAGGAATGAACAGTATAACCCTAACCCTAACTAATTAATTTAAAAAATAAACTGCAAACTAGAAGACAGAGTGATTACCTAAGGTAAATGTAAAAAGGAAAAAAGAATTTTTTAAAAATGAGGTGCATGTAAGAGACTTCTGGGACAATGTCAAGTGTACCAACATTCATATTAAGAGGTTCCCAAAGACCTACCTTACAGCACAGGAAACTCTGCTCAGTATATATAACAACCTAAATGGGAAGTGAATTTGAAAAAAAAATAGATACATGTATATGAATAACTAAATTACTTTGCTGTACATCTGAAAGTAACACAACATTGTTAATCAACTATACTCTAGTATGAAATAAAATGTTTTTTTCAAAAGTCATCCCAAAAGGAGAAAAGAGAAATAAAATTTCAGAGAATATACTTGAAGACAAAATAACTGAAAATTTCCCTAACATGAGAAAGGAAATAGATATTCAGGTCAAGGAAGTAGAGTCAGGATCAACAGGATCAACCCAAGAACCCGACCCCAAGACACATTCTAATTAAAATGGTAAAAATTAAAGACAGAAGATATCAGAAACAGCAAGGAAAAAGCAATAAATTATGTACAAGGAAAGTCCTTCCCATAAGACTCAGCTGAAATTTTAGCAGAAAATATGCAGGCAAGAAAGGAGTGACACAGTATACATAAAGTGATGATAGGGAAAAACCTACAAGCAAGAATATTCTGTCTGGCAAAGATATCATTAAGATTTGAAGGATTAAAAGTTTTACAGATAGAGTTAGAAGTTTTACAGAAAAGCAAGAGCTATCTCCAAGAGGTGGTGCAGTGGTCAAACATCAGCCTGTAAAGCAGGCAACTTGCGAGTTTGATCCCTGGGTCAGGAAGATCCCCTGGAGAAGGAAATGGCAACCCACTCCAGTAGTCTTGCCTGGAAAATACCATGGACAGAGGAGCCTGGTGGGCTACAGTCCATGGCGGCATGATGAGTCAGGCATGACTGAGCGCGAGCACACAAGAGTTAAAAGACATTCATCAACACAAAACAGCTGCACTAAAAATGTTAAAGGGACTTCTCTAAGAGGAAAGGAAAAGGCCACAAAATGAAAAATCTCATTGGTAAAGGCAAATATATAGTAAAAATAGTAGATCAACCACTTATATAGCTAGTAGGGAGATTAAAAGACCAAAGTAGTAAAATCATCTAAATCCACAATAAGTAGTTAAGGGATTACACAACACAAAATGATGTAAAATATGATGTCAAAAACAGTGAATGTGGGTGGGTGAATTAAAAATGCAGAGTCATTAAATGCATCTGATTTTAAGAGATCAGCAACTTAAAATAATCACATATACATAAATTATTATATATACACTTCATGGAAATCACAAATCCCAAATTTATAATAGATGCACACACAAAAAGAGAAAGGGATAAAATGTGACACTAAAAGTGAAAGTTGCTCAGTCGTGTCTGACTCTTTGTGACCCCATGGCATATACAGTCCATGGAAGTCTCCAGGCCAGAATACTGGAGTGTGTAGGCTTTCCCTTCTCCAGGGGATCTTCCCAACCCAGGGATCAAACCCAGGTCTCCCACATTGCAGGAGGATTCTTTACCAGCTGAGCCACAAGGGAAGCCCAAGAATACTAGAGTGGGTAGCCTAGCCCTTCTCCAGCAGATCTTCCCAACCCAGGAATCATACCAGGGTCTCCTGCATTGCAGGCTGATTCTTTACCAGCTGAGCTACCGAGGAAGCCTGTGACACTAAAGATAGTCTTCAAATCACAGGGGAAGAGCACAAAAGAAGAAAGGAACAAAAAAGAACTGCAAAAATAACACCTAATCAATTAACAACATGGCAGCAAATACACAGCTACGATAATTACTTCAAATGTGAACAGACTTAATGTTCCAATTGAAAAATATAGAATGGCTGAATGGATGTAAAAACAAGATCCATACATGCTGCCTACGAGAGACTCACTTCAGCTTTAAAAACACACACAGACTGAAAGTGAGGGGATGGAAAAGGTATTTCGTGCAAATGGAAACATAAAGAAAGCCAGGTACTTACATGAGACACAATAAAAATACTGTAAAAAGAGATAAAGATATTACATAATAATAATTATGTAATCAATCCAGGAAGATATAACAATTATTAAGAAAAATATGTCCCCAACATAGGAGTACCTAAATACAAAAAGCAAATATTAACAACTAGGAAAGATAAATAGCCAGTACTACAGTAGTAGCATGGGAATTTAACATCCCACTTACATCATTCAGACAGAAAATTAATAATGAAACACTGGCCTAAAATGATACATGTAGTTCAAATGGCGTTAAGAGATACATATAGAATATTCCACCTGAAAGCAGCAGAATACATACTCTTTTCAAGTGCACATGGAGCGTTCTCCAGGACAGATCATATACTAGGCCATGAAACAAGTCTCAGTAAATTTAAGAAGATTGAAATCATAACTAAACATCTTTTCTAAGGCAAACGCTATGAGGCTGGAAATCAACTACAAGAAAAAAATTTGCAAAACACAAAAGTATGTGTTGGCTAAACAATATGCAACTAAACAACCAGTAGGGCACTGAAGAAATCAGAAAGGAAATAAATACCTAGAGTCAGATGAAAACAAAAGCAAAATCAATGGTACTCAGCAAAAGCAGTTCTAAGAGGGAACTTTACAGTGATAAAGACTATCTCAGGAAACAAGAAAAATCTGAAATAAACAAACTAACATTACAACTAAAGGAACTACATAAACAAGACATACAAAACCAGAATTCAGTATAGGGAAAGAAATAACAAAGATCAGAACAGATAAATGAAATAGATATTAAAGCTAACAAAAGATCAATGAAACTAAGAACTGTTTATTTGAAAAAAAATTCATAAACCTTTAGTAGACAGACTCATCAAGAAAAAAAAAAGACAATCCAAATAAATAAAATCAGAAGTAAAAAAGTATAAGATAAACTGACAAAAAATTGCAGAGGAAGCACACTTCCAAACTCATTCTACAAGTATCATCCTGATAATAAAATCAAAGATATACTTTTAAAAAAGAAAATTACAGGTTAATATCACTGATGAGCATAGATGCAAAAATCTGGGACAAAATATCAACAAACTGAATTTGAGAATATATTAAAAGGATCATATAGGATATATCATGATCAAGTGGGATTTATCCTAGGGATGGAAGGATGGCTCCATATCCACAAATCAGTCACTGTGATACACTGCATTGCTGTTGTTGTTCAGTTGCTCAGTTCTGTCTGACCTTTTGCAACCCCATGGATTGCACATGCCAGGCTTCCCTGTCCTTCACCATCTCCTGAAGATTTCTCAAACTCATGTCCATTGAGTCAGTGATGTCATCCAACCATCTCATACCCTTTTGTCTCCTTTTCCTCCTGCCTTCAATCTTTCTGGCATCAGGGTCTTTTCCAATGAATTGACTCTTCACATCAGGTGGCCAAAGTATTGGAGTTTCAGCTTCAACATCAGTCCTTCCAATGAATATTCAACGTTTATTTCCTTTAGGATCGACTGATTTGATCTGCTTGCAGTCCAAGGGACTCTCAAGAGTCTTCTTCAGCACCACAGTTCAAAAGCATCAATTCTTTGGTGCTCAGCATTCTTTATGGTCCAACTCTCACATCCATACATGACTAGTGGAAAAACCATAGCTTTGATTATACAGACCTTTGTTGGCAAAGTAATATCTCTGATTTTTAATATACTGTCTAGGTTGGTCATAGCTTTTCTTCCAAGGAGCAAGTGTCTTTTAATTTCATGGCTGCAGTCACCATCTGCAGTGATTTTGGAGCCCCCAAAAATAAAGTCTGACAATATTTCCACTGTTTCCCCATCTATTTCCCATGAAGTGATGGGACCAGATGCCATGATCTTAGTTTTCTGAATGTTGAGCTTTAAACCAACTTTTTCACTCTCCTCTTTCACTTTCATCAAGATGGTTTTTAGTTTCTCTTTGCTTTCTTCCATAAGGGTGGTGTCATCTGCATATCTGAAGTTATTGATATTTCTCCCAGAAATCTTGATTTCAGCTTGTGCTTTATCCAGCCCAGTATTTAGCATGATGTGATGTACTCTGCATATAAGTTAAATAAGCAGGGTGACAACACACAGCCTTGATGTACTCCTCTCCCCATTTTGAACCACATTAACACCACAGTAACAGGTTGAAAAAATAAATAAAAATGACATGATCATCTTAATAAATGAAAAAAAAATCTTCTGACAAAATTCAGCATCCATTTATAACCTAATTTCTCCACAAAGTGGGTACAGAGGAAACAGACCTCAACATAATAAAGGCCATTATATGACAAGTCCACAGCTAACATCATATTCAATGGCAAAAACCTAAAGGCATTTCTTTTAAGATCAGGAACAAGATGATGATAACCACTCTTGTCACTTTTATTCAACATAGTATTGGAAGTCTTAGTCATACCAATGAGGCAAGAGAGAGAAATAAAGGAATCTAAATTGGAAAGACAGAAGAAAGGCTGTACTGTTCGCAGATGACATAATACCACACATAAAATATTCTCAAGACACACCCCCAAACTTGCTAGAATTCATGAATGAATTTGGTAAAATAGCAGGATAGAAAATTAATATATGTAAATCTGTTGCATTTCCATATACTATAATTGAACTATCAGAAAGAGAAATAAGGAAAACAATTCTATCTGTGTCAACATCAAAAAGAATACAGATGCATACTACTCTATATAAAACAGATAAACAACAAGGTACTACTATACAGCACAGGGAACTGTATTCAATATCTTATAATTACCTATAATATAAAGTAATCTGAAAAAGAATATATATATCAGAGTGTATATTGATATATGATATATATGAAATATTTTATATCAGAAATTAACACAATATTATAAACCAACTATACTTCCATAAAAAATAAAAATTAAAATAAATTATCATCCAAAAAATATTAATGGTTTTTGGATGTCTTTTTACACTACTATCAACCTTTGTTTGCTTCACCTAAACTACATCCAATTTCTTTTGTCTCATCAGCACTATAATGGTACACTATTAATTTTTTTCTTATCGACTATTACTTGACCAAAATATTGGCTTGACCAGAGAACACATTAGAGAACAGCACTGACTGGGAATGGTTCTCCTTGTCTTGTTTTCAGTGTTCTTGTGAAGGAAAGTCACCTAGTCTTCTGGGACCATTTTTTCCCTTGTAAGTGACAAAATGAGACAGCAATATACTGGAAGCATACAAGTAAAACCATAATGGTAGTTAGAGTATTTCGAAAATCTATCATTTTAGCTACATGATTTAATTTAAAACCAAAGGAGTAAGAAACAATAGGATGACTAGCCAGATGAACAGTTTTAAGGCTTGATATTGAAAATCCATTTCTCCTTTTTTAAAAGCAGCCAGAACTTTTTAAAGCGCTGTATTGTTTCCCACTATAACTCATGTCATCACTAACACCTAAAGCATAAAAGATGCCTGCCTCTTGCTTGCCTTGGGTGTTAGTGAGGTTGTGGCAGCCACTGAAAGAGAACTCAAATTTTGGCAATAAAAGTCACTTTTTACTTGAGTTTTCTCCTCTTTCCTTCCAAGTCAATGTGTACTTAGTTAATGATTTTGATGCCATTTTGGACCAAATAGAATAAATGTAGAGCCAAATGTACAGCTTATTTCATGGTATGTTTAGAATCAGCCCTACACTGCCAAAGTGAGGGAAAAAGTTGGATAAATCTGAATAGTACAGACAGCTCCTCTGGAAAATTTGCCTTGTCTGTCTGGGATTACCTGAATTATCAGTAAGCATTCATTTGTATACAAAAGATGTTTTCCTTTTGGACAAAGTTTTTGTTTTGCAGGAAACAAATGGAATCTGTTTTCACTACCAACCATCCAGTTGGAATATGTTGACCAAAATGACACAGTAGAGAATATGATGGAGAGAATATTGTGGAAAATATTCAGAAAAAATTCTCACAGTAGAGAATACTGCAGAAAAATTTTCACTACCCAAGAATATATAAGTTCTCTATCTATGTAGGGGATACCTGCATTTCTATACACTAAAAATGAACTAACTAGGCAAAAAATAAGTTAAAACAATTACCTTTACAATAGCACCACAAAGAATAATATATTTAGGATTAACTTTAACCAAGAACGTGAAAGATGTATACACTGAAAATTATAAAATATTTATAGGGCTTCCCTGGTGGTCCAGTGGCTAAGAATTCACCTGCCAGTGCAAGGGAGATGGGTCTATCTCTGCTCTGAAAAGATCCCTCATGCCATGTGACAACTAAGCCTGTGCACCACGATTACTGAGCCAGTGCTGTACAGCCTGTCAGTCACCACCAATGAGTTGAGCCACAGCTACTGAAGCCTGTGGGTCTAGAGCCCATACGCTGCAACAAGAGCAGCCACCACAGTGAGAAGCCAATGCATCGCAACTAGAGAGTAGTCCCCATTCTCTACAACTAGAGAAAGCTGGCTCTCAGCGACAAAGACTCGGCACGGCCAGAAATAAATAAAAAATAACAATCTTTAAAAAATTATAAAAGAAATTGAAAAGGACACAAGTAAATCGAAAAAGACATAAATAAATAGAGAAATATTCCATGTTCATGGATTGGAAGAAGTAAAGCTATTAAAGTATTCATAGTACTCAAAGTCATTTACAGATTTAACATAATGCCTATCAAAATTCTAATGGCATTCTTCATAGAAATAGGGGGAAAAATTAATCCTGAAATCCATATGGAACTGCAAATGGGCCTAAATAGCTAAATTCTTAAACACGAGCTTTGAACAAGAAGATCAATGCTAAAAACACCACAGTTCCTGATTTCAAAATATATTACCAAAAAAAGTGATGAGAAATTAGACCACTGAGAATATATTACAAAGCTCTAGTAATCTAAACAGTATGGTACCAGCATAAAAACAGATATATATGTCAGTGGAAGAGAAAAGACAGAAAATCCATACATTTATGGTCAGCTGATCTTCAATAATGGCGCAAAGAATAACACTCATTAATAAATACTGTTGGAAAAACTGCATATCTACAATCAAAGGAGTAAAATTGGACCCATGTCTCCTACCATATAAATAATGAATTCAAGATGGATTCAAGGCTTAAATTTAAGACCTGATATCATAAGACTCTAGAAGTAAACATAGGAAAACCCCTTGACATTGGCCTGTGCAATGATTTTTTTTTTTTTTAAGATATGCTCCCCTAAGCACAAGCAACAAAAGCAAAAATAGACAAGTGGGATTACATCTAACCTAAAGCTTCTGCATGGCAAGGCAAACAATCAACAGAGTAAAAAGGCAACCTAAAAAATGAGAAAAATATTTGCAAATCATACATCTGATACGGAATTAATATTCAAAATATATAAGAACTCCTACAATTCCATAGCAAAATATAAAAGATAACCTGATTAAAATATAAGCAAAAGACCTGAATAGACATTTCTCAAAAGAAGACACAAATGGCCATCGAGTGTACAAAAAGATGATCACTATCACTAACCATTAAGGAAATTCAAATAGAAACCACAGCATTATATCACTTCACACCTCTCAAGGTGGCAATTATTTAAAAAACAACAAAGCAAGCAAACAAAAACGAGAGTAGGTGAAGATGCAGAGAAAACTGGAACTTTGGTACAGATACGAGGGAATATAATTTGGTACAGCCATCATGGAGCAGTATGAAGGTTCTTCAAAAAATTAAAAATAGACTATTACATAGCAATTCTACTCTGAACTTATATATAAAAGAAATGAAAGCAATATCTTCACTCCCATGTTCACTGCAGCATTATTCACAATAGCCAAGATACAAAAAAACCTAAGCAATTGTCAGTGGATGAATGAGAAAATAAAATGTGCTGTATTTATGATGGAGCAGGATGTGGCATGGTGCCCCCTCAAAAGAGCCTGAGCAGGGCTTTGGAATGTTTGGTGTTCTCTCCCAAGTGTGCTGCAGGCCCAGGTGTATATATATAAGAGAATATTCAGTCAGTTCCGTTCAGTCACTCAGTTGTGTCCGACTCTTTGCAACCTGGTGAACTGCAGCACACCAGGCCTCCCTGTCCATCATCAACTCCCAGAGTTTACTCAAACTCATGTCCATTGAGTTTGTGATGCCATCCAACCATCTCTTTCTGTGTCATGCCCTTCTCCTGCCTTCAATCTTTCCCAGCATCAGGGTCTTTTCCTATGACTCAGTTCTTTGCATCAGGTGGCCAAAGTACTGGAGTTTTAGCTTCAGCATCAGCCCTTCCAATGAATATTCAGGACTGTTTTCCTTTAGGATGGACTGGTTGGATCTCCTTGCAGTCCAAAGGACTCTCAAGAGTCTTCTCCAACACCACAGTTCAAAAACATTAATTCTTCAGTGCTCAGCTTTCCTTGTAGTCCAACTCTCACATCCATCCATGACCACTGGAAAAGCCATAGCTTTGACTAGATGGACCTTTGTTGGCAAAGTAATGTCTCTGCTTTTTAATATGCTATTTTGGTTGGTCTTAACTTTCCTTCCAAGGAACAAGTATCTTTTAATTTCATGGGTGCAGTCACCATCTGCAGTGATTTTGGAGCCCAAAAATATAAAGTCAGCCACTGTTTCCACTGTTTCCCCATCTATTTGCCATGAAGTGATGGGACCAGATGCCATGATCTTAGTTTTCTGAATGTTGAGCTTTATGCCAACTTTTTCACTCTCCTCTTTCACTTTCATCAAGAGATTCTTTAGTTCATCTTCACTTTCTGCCATAGGGGTGGTGTAGTCTGTATATCTGAGGTTATTGATATTTCTCCTGGCAATCTTGATTCCAGCCTGTGCTTCATCCAGTCCAGAGTTTCTCCTGATGTACTCTGCATATAAGTTAAATAAACAGGGTGACAATATACAGCCTTGATGTACTCCTTTCCCAATTTGGAACCAGTCTGTTGTTCCATGTCCAGTTCTAACTGTTGCTTCCTGACCTGCATACAGATTTCTCAAGAGGCGGGTCAGGTGGTCTGGTATTGCCATCTCTTTCAGAATTTTCCAGCATGCAGCAGCTGCATGGCACTTGAGCAAGTGGTGGCTGCGCCTTGCTGGGATGGCTGTGAGGAGATATTCCACGTCTAAGATCAGAGAAATCCCAGTAAGATGGTAGGAGGGGCAAACTCACATTTAGAATCAAACCCCATTCCTGCCAGAGATGCTCAGATGACTCAAACAAACCTTGTGTACACCAGGACCCTGGGACCCGATAGAGACCGGGACAGAACTGTGTTTGAGCATCTACTGTGGAGGTACGGGTCAGCAGTGGACTACCACAGGGACAGGGGCTCTGGGTGCAGCAGACTCGGATATGGTATAAGCCCTCTTGGAGGAGATTGCTATTAACCCCACCATAGAGCCACCAGAACTTACTCAGGACTGGGAAATAAAGTCTTGGAGGGCACAAACAGAACCTTGTGTGCACCAGGACCCAGGAGAAAGGAGTAATGACCCCACAAGAGACTGACCCAGACTTGCCAGGGAGTGTCCAGGAGTCTCCAGTGGAGGTGTGGGTTGGCGGGGGCCTGCTGCAGGGTTGGGGGTACTGAGTGTAGCAGTACATGCAGGGGATCTTTTGAAGGAGTTCACCATTATCTTCATTACCTCCACTATAGTTTGGTCCCACTAAATAGCAGGGAGGGAACACAGGTCCACCCATCAACAGAAAAATTGGATTAAAGATATACTGATCATGGCCCAGTCCATCAGAACAAGACCCAGGTTCCCCTGGAAAAGAAATGGCAACCCACTCCAGCATTCTTGCCTGGAGAATCCCATGGATGGAGGAGCCTTATAGGCAACAGTCCACAGGGTCGTAAAGAGTTGGACATGACTGAGAGACTTCACTTTCCTTTCTTTTCCTTTCAGTCTCTCCCATCAGGAAGCTTCCATAAGCCTCTTATCCTTCTCTATCAGAGGGCAGACAGACTGAAAACCACAATCACAGAAAACTAGCCATTCTGATCACATGGACCACAGCTTTGTCTAACTCAATGAAACTGAGCCATGCTGTGTAGGGCCACCCAAGATGGATGGGTCATGGTGGAGAGTTCTGACAAAATGTGGTCCACTGGAGAAGGGAATGGCAAACCACTTCAGTATTCCTGCCTTGAGAACCCCACAAACAGTATGAAAAGGCAAAAAGATAGGACACTGAAAAATGAACTCCCCAGGTTGGTAGGTGCCCAATATGCTGTTGGAGATCAGTGGAGAAATAACTCCAGAAAGAATGAAGAGACAGAGCCAAAGCAAAAACAACACCCAGTTGTGGATGTGACTGGTGATGGAAGCAAGGTCTAATGTTGTAAAGAGCAATATTGCACAGGAACCTGGGATGTTAGGTCCATGAATCAAGGCAAATTGGAAGTGGTCAAACAGGAGATGGCAAGAGTGAACGTCCACATTTTAGGAATCAGCGAACTAAAATGGACTGGAATGGGTGAATTTAACTCAGATGACCATCATATCTATTACTGTGGGAAGGAATCCCTTAGAAAAAATGGAGTAGCCATCATAGTACTTGGATGCAATCTCAAAAATGACAGAATGATCTCTGTTCATTTCCAAGGCAAACAATTCAATATCATGGTAATCCAAGTCTATGCCCCAACCAGTAATGCTGAAGAAGCTGAAGTTGAACGGTTCTTATGAAGACCTACAAGACCTTCTAGAACTAACAGCCCCCAAAGGATGTCCTTTTCATTATAGGGGACTGGAATGCAAAAGTAGGAAGTCAAAAACACCTGGAGTAACAGGCAAATTTGGCCTTGGAATAGAAAATTAAGCAGGGCAAAGAGAATGCACTGGTAATAGCAAATGCCCTCTTCCCATAACACAAGAGAAGACTCTACATATGGACATCACCAGATGGTCAATACCAAAATCAGATTGATTATATTCTCTTCAGCCAAAGATGGAGAAGCTCATACTGTCAGCAAAACAAGACTGGGAGCTGACTGTGGCTCAGACCATAAACTTTTTATTGCCAAATTCAGACTTAAATTGAAGAAAGTAGGGAAAATCACCAGACCATTCAGGTATGACCTAAATCAAATCCCTAACAATTATACAGTGGAAGTGAGAAATAGATTTAAGGGACTAGATCTGATAGACAGAGTGCCTGATGAACTATGGACGGAGGTTCATGACATTGTACAGGAGATGGGGATCAAGACCATCCCCAAGAGAAAGAAATGCAAAAATGCAAAATGGCTGTCTGAGGAGGCCTTACAAATGGCTGTGAAATGGAAGCAAAAAGCAAAGGAGAAAAGGAAAGATATACCTATTTGAATGCAGAGTTCCAAAGAATAGCAAGGAGAGATAAGAAAGCCTTCCTCAGTGAACAGTGCAAAGAAATAGAGGAAAACAATAGAATGGGAAAGACTAGAGATCCCTTCAAGAAAATTAGAAAAATACAAGGGAAGATTTCATGCAAAGATGGGCTCAATAAAGGACAGAAATCGTATGGACCTTACAGAAGCAGATGATACTAAGAAGACATGGCAAGAATACACAGAAGAACTATACAAAAAAGATCTTCACGACCCAGATAATCATGATGCTGTGATCACTCACCTAGAGACAGGCATACAGGAATGTGAAGTCAAGTGGGCCTTAGGAAGCATCACTACGAACAAAGCTAGTGGAGGTGATGGAATTCCAGTTGAGCTATTTCAAATCCTAAAAGTTGATGCTGTGAAAGTGCTGTACTCAATATGCCAGTAAATTTGGAAGACTCAGCAGTGGCCACAGGACTCAAAAATGTCAGTTTTCATTCTAATCCCAAATAAAGGCAATGCCAAAGAATGTTCAAACTACTGCACAATTGCACCCATCTCACATGCTAGTAAAGTAACATTCAAAATTCTCCAAGCCAGGCTCCAACAGTACATGAACTAACAATAGAATATTAGTCAGCCTTAAAAGAAAAGGTAATCCCACTATTTGCATAAACACAGATGAAATGGGTGGATATTACATTAAATAAGATAGCCCAAACATAGAAAGACAAGTACTGTAGGCTCTCATATGTGAAAAAAAGAATTCATACTCTATGATGGTTGCCAAGGGTTGAGGAAATGGGGGAGTTAGGAAGATGTTGATCAAAGGGTACAAAGTTTCAGTATGAAATTTGATTGAGTTCTGGCAGCAACTGTAGTGTGGTAACTATAGCTAATAATACGCTATTGCTTACTTAAAATGTGTGAACAGAGTAGAATTTAAGTGTTCTCATCATATACACGAAATTGCTAAATGTTGAGTTTATGGGTATGTTAGTAGAATTCTTGGATTTCACATCAAAAGTACAATTCATAAAAGGAAAACTAAGAAACTGGACTTCGTTAATTTTTGTGTGTGTGTGTGAAGGATCTTGTGAGAAGGGTGAAAAGACAAACTACAGACTAAGAGAAAAGATTTGCAAATCACATGTATGACAAAGGCTTAATATCTATGATTATAAAGAACCTCAAAACTCAGAAGTTCAACAAAAAAAATACATAAACTAGTTAGAGTATAGGCAAAGGAGGTAAAGACATATTTAATGAAAATGTATAGATGGCAAATAAGCACATGAGAAAAAGTCATCATCAGTCATATAGAAATTAAAATTAAAGCCACAGTGAGATATCACTATACACCATTAGAATAGCTAGAATAAAAGAACAGCGACCACACCAGATGCAGCCAAAAATACAGAGAAATTGGATGACTTATTATTGCTAGTAGGAATGTAAAATGGTACAACCATTATGACAAACAACTTGGCACTTTCTTCTAAAATTAAAAACACATTTACTGTACAACCCAGCTGCTGTACTCTTGGGTATTTATTTCAGGGAAATGAACACTTATGTTCACACAAAATCTCTACTTGAATTTTTACAGCAGATTTATTTGTATTAACCAAAAATTGTAAACAGCATAGATGTCTTACAATAGGTAAATGGTTAAACAAACCATGGTGCAATCATACCATGGATTACACAGAGGGGGAAAAAAAAGGAACACAGTATTGATGTACACAACAAACTCAATGAATCTCCAGAGAAATACGCTAAGTGCAAAAAACCTGCCCCCAAAGGGCTATTATGATTCCATTCATAGAACATTCTTAAAATAATAGAACTACAGAAATTAAAAACAAATTCTTTGTCAGGGATTAAGGAAGGGATGAGGAAGAGAGAAAAAATGGGTGTGGCTATAAAAGGGCAACATGAGGAATCTGTGTTATGTTGTATATATTCTATATCTGGATCATATCAATTTTCACATCCTGGTTGTAATATCACACTATAGTTTTGCCAGGTGTTACATTGAGGAAAAAATAAAAGGTAAGAAGGAAGGAATAGTGAGGAAATAATAATTTTATAACCATATGTGAATCTATAATTATCACAAAATTAAAAGTTTAGAAAACATCATTAATGATTTTAAAGGAAGGAGCACAGAATCGGATTCAGAGGACCTAGGATTTTGTTCAGTAACACTACTCAGGAGTCATGACCTTGAGTAAGTCACAACTTTCCATAGTTTTCTAATTTGTACAATGTGTAGGTTAGACACATTGCCCTCTGAAATCAAGTTACAGTTATACAAGTCTCTGACAGGTTTTTATTTCTTAGAAAAGAGTATCTGCATAAAATATACCCATTTCTACACAACTAAAATAGAGTTCTAGCTCACTAATGGAGAAGGCAAGGGCACTCCACTCCAGTACTCTTGCCTGGAAAATCCCGTGGATGGAGGAGCCTGGTAGGCTGCAGTCCACGGGGTCACTAAGAGTCGGACATGACTGAGCAACTTCACTTTCATTTTTCACTCTCATGCGTTGGAGAAGGAAATGGCAACCCACTCCAGTGTTCTTGCCTTGAGAATCCCAGGAACAGAGAAGCCTGGTGGGCTGCCATCTATGGGGTCACACAGAGTTGGACACGACTGAAGCGACTTAGCAGCAGCAGCAGCAGCTCACTAATAGGCAAATTTCTAAAGCATTCTCAGCCCAGCCCAAGATAGCATTTCCCCATGACGTTAGAGATGAAAAACTAGTTTAAGATTAAATTAGAAACTCTATCTTCTCAGCCTATCCAAAGTCCAAATAAATATTTGCATTATAGATTTTTTTTTTTCTTCAGAAAGTGAAGCTTTTCCCAGACACTGTTTCATGAGGAGGGGAGATAACCCACACATATGTGGCAGGTCCTTTAATTCATCCTAACTTCAGCAGTGTTGGGTTTGGCTTAGTTATTAGGACTAAAACATTTACAGGCATTTAGGACACACTTCTTCTGGTCTTCTATCACCAGTTGATTGACTCCAAGACGTTTGTGTGTAAACCTGCCATTCTTGCTAGAAGCTAGTCTGTAATATGTTATATATCCACACAATGTTCTTTTTTAAAAAAGTTATTTCCTCTATTAAAATCCACAAGGTCTTCAAGGAACTTTAAAGAAACAAAATTATTTAAAAGCCACATGACTTAAATTCACAAAGGTTTTTCTTAAATACTTGGAATGCTCTTATTCTGAGTTCACCTTGCATTGGTACTGATACATACACAAATTAATAGTGATACAATTCTGTGTGTACAATGTGCACAAAACTATGGAATAGATGACGGTTTGGTAGTGGCTACTTGTGATTCTAACTAATTAACTATGGATATCATTCTATATGCTTAAATATAAAACTAGGGTCCCTAAGCTGTAAAGAAAAATAAACTTAACAGGGTTTGGGGACTCTGAAGATGTTTGTAGGTATCATGCTTGAGTTTTCCTTGGGGGTTCAAAGAAAATGCAGAGTTAGAGATGGTTTATGTACTTTTTGGAATTTATTAATACACAAGTTTTTATTAGAACCCTATTATGTGCCAAGTGCTATCTAAGTGATGGAGGATGTTTTATAGACAAATAGATAAGTATCGTTAAGTGCTATGATAGAGGTAAGCACTAAGTACTAGTAGAGGACACAGGAAATTTTCTAACCCACATTTGAATTACTCTTTTTAATGGGCTTCCCTGATGGCTGAGATGGTAAAGTATCTGCCTGCAATGTGGGAGACCCAGGTTCTATCCCTGGGTTGGGAAAATCCCCTGGAGAAGGGAATGGACAGAAGAGGACTTCTACTCCAGTGGACTACTTCCTCCAGTATTCTTGCCTGGAGAATTCCATGGATAAAAGACCCTGGCAGGCTACAGTCCATGGGGTCACTAAGAATCAGACACAACTAACACTTTCAGCTTCTACTTATTGCTTTTTAAATTCAGAACCCTATGTGAACAGTGCCATGCATTGCCCCACACTGGGAATATCACATGGGCCCAAAGAGTTTCAATTGTTGGCTTATGGTATACTCAGAAATTTGTAAATAGCTAAAAATTTAAATCCAGAATGCCTGCTGCCAAGCAGCCCATTCACTTGTCAAGGTTGCTTGTGATAGAATAGAGGTGAGCGTGGTCACATCACAAAATGACTGATATGTATCACAGGCTCAGCAGAAATCTGGTTCCACAGGCCTTTCTGTGGAATGTTCTCCTACATAACTGTGCTTCTCTTTCTAGTGGCTCTGACTTTTGAGTTTTTCCTTCCTTCTCCAGTAAACCAGGCCATGTGCTATACAGAATTTATCCTAAACCCTGTCACATGACAATGAGAACCCAACTTTACTCTCTCCCAAAACAGACTTTCTGGGTGATGTTGCAAAGGAAGTAATAAGAAAGTATGCTAAAATTTTCTCTCAGACTTACACAACACAAGAGACCAAGCTTGTTGGAGGGAAATTGAGTATACTCGTGGACAGAGTGACCTTAGGTTCCCCATATAAACCCAACTTTCTCCATTCCAGACTGCTGGACTGTGTTAGTGTCTGGTTTGTCTGATTTGATTACGAGCCCCTTGGGCAAGAACTTTGTCTAAGTCTATGTTCTCTACAGCACCTAGCCCATTGTTGGCACCACGCACTGCCAAAGAACACTCAATCTCCGTTAACAAATAATGAGATTGACTTCCCAACTCAACATGATGAGGTTTCTGTCATTTCTATGCCAGTGTTCTTTCTGATTTGTATTGCATATTTATGTCTGGAGAGCAAGCTTCATGTGTTACTGAATCACCTCTGGACTGATCTTCTTTTCAGGAAATGTAGGCATGAAGTTGAGTATTTTTCAACCGCGAGTTTTGGGAACACAGACTGCTGAAATATTCTAGGCTACACGAAGGGGAAATGTTTCTGAGTCACTTTTTTTTCAGCAGTCATGGGGATCTCTGTGAGCCAAGGATGCAGACTGGTTAGCAGATGTGACCATAAAACCAGCAGGTCCCTTCAATGCAAATATTTCACTTTATTTTCTCTGTTCCCAAGGAAAATAGTCAGCTTTCTGGTCTACTGATGTCTTTTTAATCTTACCTTTTTAAATGTACTACTTATTTTCTCTAGTGCTGGATTAATTATTAAGTTTCTCTTCATGTTATATGAGTCTCCATATTGATTTTTATAGGCAGGAATCAGATATCACACATGGGATTTCACAACATAAACATAACAAAGGAATTTTCAGGGCAATTTCATCTTAACTCAACTAAAAGTGAAAATATTTTCCTAAAGAGAAGATATTTTCAGTATTATGTTTTGTTTTTTGTTTTTTTGTTTTTTGTCATTTAGCATGCCTTGTACATTTTTTTGTTGGAAGTTAGATATGATGTAGTGGGCAACAAGAACTAAGGTAAATAGGCCTTTAGTGTGGGGTTTTATGTTTAATCTATCTAGAAGTTGAGCTGTGTTCAATGTTTAAAGTAGGTGTACATACTAGAGGCTTCAAATACGTCTATTGCCTTATTTTTGTCTCCTCTGTTGTCTTTGAACTTCCTAAGAATTCCTCAGAGACAGTCTATGGCTTCTAGCCCTTTCTGTTGTAACCCTCTGTCATTTACTGGAGCCCTACTGGAGTGTGTGGTGGGGGGAGGGAGAGTATTCAATAATCTTAAAATGAAATCTCAGTCTTTTAATTGGCCTGTGTCACTGAGCTGTGAACTTTATCAATATTTCTTAGCTTTACTCTCCATCTTAGATGAAACAAGATGGCTAGAGAGTGTCAGAGTTGGGTACATGCCCTTCCCTGGATGGAATAAGGCTCTGGTAAAGTTGTATACCCTGAAGAATGGGCTTTTGTCATGGTGTATGTTCTGGGTGAGTTTTTAAATTGTGACTTTTTTTGCCTTCCCCTGAAAGAGGCACAGGGAAACTTTCTTGACTCTTTACCAAGAGGATTTGAAGGGGTTCCTGAATGCAAACTATAAAAGTATGAGGGCTCCTTTAAGACTGTATCCTCTAGGAGTTTCTCATTCTCTTGCAAGCCCATGATCAGCATCCAACAATTCATTAAAATTATTGTTTAAGTCTTACTGTAAGTTTTGTAATGTTCCAATTACTTTTGCTGCAGGTAGGCAGATCTTGGTTGTGACTTTCTTAGAGCTTTGGTTTGTTTGGTTTGAAGGTAGAGATTGACCTGAGAACTCAGTGCACTGCTGTGACCAACAAAGGGTACTGTTTCTTTCTTTTTTTTTTGTAGATTCATCTTTTTTCTTGTGAAGATGGGAGGAACAGCTTCTAAGCTCTTTGAATGTTGAAGATGAATGATTATATGATTTTTCATAGGTAAAAGTTAATGTGATAAGGGAGTTGAAGTACTCCTACAAATAAGAGGCTAAATATTATTTTAAATTATCTTCAGAAACTATTTCTAATAATGATGTGAATAGGACAATTGAAATGGATAACAGAGTTGAGCAGAGTTTTCACTGGCCAAATTTGGAATATTTGATATTTTATAACAAATAATGAGTGAAATAAATTATAATACATTGAATAAAAATGAGCTCACTCATAATGATACCCCAATGTAATAACTTCAAGTATTTGGGACAGGGAGACTGAAAAGCTCTTATTTAGAGAAAAATGATAGTAAATGTAGAAAAGACAATAAAATTGGTAAAACACCATTTTGCTGAGACAAAAGTAATGATTGATTCAAGCAATATGTTTTAATGGATACCAAAACCATTGAAGAATCGCTGCAAAACAAATATTTATACACTCTCACAATATTACTCCACAGAGTATTTACTAATCACAAAAGACAAAAGTACCTACACAATGAAGAAATCTGACAGATACCACCTTAACCAAGGTATCAAACTTAATTTTCCAATTAGGATATATTTATTTCATCCATTTCCTGATACGATACTCTGTGAAAGATATAACATCACATCTGTTGTCCTGCCAAAAATGTTCTTTACCTGAATCTAATCATGCAAAAGTACTCATTTTAGTAATAGTGTGCAAAACAATGATCCAATCTCTTTAAAAATGTTAATATAGTGAAAGAAAAAAAAGCTAGGAATTGTTTTAGATTAGAGGACAATAAAGAGATATCATAACTAAATATAATGCATGACTGTTTCTAAGCAACTGGAAAGAGTATGAATAACTATGAAAGATTTTATTGGGGCAACTTTAGAAATATGAATATGGGTTATACCTAGATAAAAGCATTGTATTAATGTCAAATTTTCTTATGATAATTATAATGAGGTTTGTGGAAGAATGGTCCTGTTTTAGGAGAGATGTGTTGACAAATTGGGCTGAAAGTTATGATGTCTAACTCTCAAATGGCTGAATATTAACAATTAATGAGTCTGATTGAAGGGTCCTTTTTTGCAGCTTTTCCATAATCTTGATGTCTTTCAAAAGAAAACAATAGAAAAGTAAATGAAAGGAATGACAGTAGTAACAATTGTTATAAAATAAATGCTTTATCCTTGTGGGTGTTAAGACATAACAGAGAAAAGTTAAGTTTACCTTAGATAATAAATACACTGAACATTCTTTTAGCATGCTATGTGTAAATTAATTTTTTTGCAAATAAGACCCAAGTTATAGTAAAATAATCAGTCAAACATATAGGAACATAAAGATTACAGTATTCGGTCCAAAAATTCTTGGGTGAAAAACTTGTGAAAGAAATTTACAAGGGCTATGGCAAACAGTTGTAGGAAATTAAAAGCAAAATTTCAGATGCAATAAACTCATATATATTCTATTTATGTAAACATAAAAAGCCAATAAAAAAGTTAACATCAAATATAAATAATTGCTATAAAATGCCCTCCTACCTTAATTAAAAGCTTTGCAAAAACCTATTTTTCTTTCAAATCCTGTCATTTCAGTATACTGGTTACTTTGACAACTTGTGAAATGATGAAAATGTACACTTAGTTTTGGCCCTGAACATTTCCCTAAATAGGGCACATTCAAAGACACCTTCTCTTCTGCAAATGATGGTAAAGTAATTAAAATCCAACAGAAAGATCAGAACAAGTATTGCCAACTACTAGAAACTTTGTAGAGTGTGTTTGAGTAATTGTTTTACCCTCCTTTGCTGGAGGAGTGTGCCAAGACCCTAGGGATAGGTTAGGCATTGTGCTCATAGACAGGGTAGGAGAGTAAATAAGAGGGGAGAAGGATTGACTCTGCTATCTATTTGAGGTAAAGCACTGGATGATCTAGGAAGAGAAAAGTCCTTCTGTGTTGAGCCATGCTTTAGAGGTAATTTCTTTCCAATTAGTGTCATTTATAAACTTCCTTTGCCCTGAGGAATTTCAAGACTTGATTAAAAAACCAAAACAAAACAAACAAACAAAAAAATCACCTTACTTAATAAGCAGCAAATGTCACAACCAGGACTGCAGTGTAGATATCCATATAGAGTACGATAATTAACATATCTGACAATGATGTTTGGCCACCTGCCCTCCCAAACTCTGAAAACAAGTAGTCTGTTTTTAAAGGGCTACATCACAGTTAGAGAAAGATACAATGAATTTCAAGGGTAACAGAAAACAAAGCAGATAATGAAAAGCTGCTGTCCTTCCTTCCAAACTTTGCCCTTTTTTACATACTCTTTGATGCTGGGAACTAGGAAGGGATTGAGAAGCTGGAGAAATGGAGAAACTAGACCAGGATTCATTCCCTTGATTCTTTGAGACTTACTTATACTCTCATTTTCTTCTTTTGGAGTAAAAGTCAAATATTTGCATCTCAAAATCAGATGAGGGAAAATAGAAGTGAAGGACCTGAGCTGGCTGCAGGAAGTCCTAAAATCCTAGCAATTTGTCTTCAGTTCCTGCCCCCACTAGAGAGAGCTGCTGCTCTGGCCTGAGCAGAGCCTGAAGACCAAATAGCATCCAGTTCTCCAGACGTTTCTCTGATAGAAGTTCCTGTGTCTCAAGGTACCAGAATAAACCAAGTCTTTGGAGTCTGGAGTCTGACTGCTTGAGGGTTAAACCCCAGTTTTATTGTTGGTGGGTTTTTGAGGTTTTTTTCACTTGTCTTAAATCATTTAATAAATCAGAGTTTCAGTACAGTAGCCGGGCAGAGAGGAGGAGAGAGGGGGATGGTGGGAGGTTGGGGGAGAGGTACTATTTACTGTTTTTAACTTGGTGTGAGGATCAAATAAGATGAAAATTAAGGGTTCGTTACCATGACTAACAGGTTCAGGGAACGAGGTTTGTCCATGCTCCTCAGCCACGAAGGAAGGGAGGGACTGGTGTCTTCTTGTAACTCTACGCAGAGCCAGATTGTGGGTAATAGAGGCTGGGACATCAGTCTATTATAGCTTCCTTTAACGTTAACCTAGACATGTTGCTAACACCAAGACCAGACAAAGTTCTAAAGGACATAATACTTGTCTTGATATTCTTGTCTTGCTCTTTCCAAAATTTGCTTTCACATTCAGAAACCTTTTTCTACACCTTTTTTCTGGCATGGGGGTTTCACCTAGCATGCCTCATACAACCCCTTCTACATCTTCACTCCTTTGGTAAACCTGCCTTCTACTTTCCCCAGTATCTCTGTGAAGATATCACCTACTTCTGTTGTAGCCACGTGTTCCGGGAAACAAACTCACTCATAAGGACAATGCAGATAGTGGAGTGGAGTTTATTACACTGGCAGGCCCAAGGCAGAATCTCCTCTTAGCCAAGGACCCCAACCAGTTTTTGTGAAAACCTTATATACCCTAAGTGTACGTACCCAAACCCAACTCCCCAAATTCCCTGAAACTAGTCTGAACAAAGGAAAAGAAAGATACAATCAAAGTTAACCTGTGATTCATATGCCTTAAGCCTAGGTAGTTAACAGTGAACAATTATCAATAGGCCTGTCGTCATACCCCAATAAGCATAATAGAATGTATGATTCTGTTGCAGGAAGGGGGGACCCCTACCAGGGCCCAAAACGGGGCTCTTGTCTAACACTCAGAAATTAATTGTCTGAGGAGACACATGTACTGACAAAGCAAGAGATTTTATTGGGAAAGGGCACCCTGGTGGAGAGCAGTAGGGTAAGGGAACCCAGGAGAACTGCTCTGCTGCGTGGCTCACAGTCTCAGATTTTATGGTGATGGGATTAGTTTCTGGGTGGTCTTTGGCCAATCTTTCTAATTCAGAGTCTTTCCTGGTGGCGCACGCATCGCTCAGCCAAGATGGATGCTAGCGAGAGGGATTCTGGGAAGTGGACGGACAGCCGGTGTCTCCTTTCGACCTTTCCTGATCCCTTCCGGTTGGTGGTGGCTTATTAGTTCCGTATTCCTTACCAGGATCTCCAGTCATAAAACAACTCATGCAAATGGTTACTATGGTGCCTGGCCAGGGTGGGCGGTTTCAATCAGTGTGCTTCCCCTAACAATTCTATTCAGTTACACAGATAATTAGGGTATTCTTTTAGGCCAAGGAGAGTCTAGGTATGAGCCCTGGGGCTCTTCCTTCCGGGGGCCTGGTTTTCCAGTTGGTATGTCGTTTCCATAGACGCTGGGCATATAGCTCAAAGTCCACAGTCTGGCCCAAGATGGAGTCCTGCTTTCAAGACAGAGCCTATTCTGTCTCTTTCCTCCTTCAGTTCTACAAGTCATTCAGCACACTAAGTTCTGTTCTCTTTCCTTCCCCTACTGACAAGATCTTTCAGTATCAATGTGGCACAGACATGATGTTTACAAAGTGAACAGTTATTTTGCCATCTTTCAATTTTATTGTTTCAATACTTTTCAAAAATAAGTACAATTTGATAAATTTTTCATTATTTGAAATAATATGTCAAAGAATTTAAATATTGGCATATCTTTCATAGATAAAACTGAAATTCTATCTTAAACAAAGAAAATGCAGTAATCCTAGATTAAAAGTAGGAAGAAAAGATGAGCCTTGACCCAATGTGACTTCCAAATTAATCATTTCCCTACCACAAATTCATTCTCCCTAATTATAAATTGTGATACATGACAGTTAACACATATTCTCTGAAATCCTGATTTTTCTTTAAGTTCTTTGCATAAGCGGACTATCAGTCCTTGTCAAGAAACATGGTTGCTTTATAGCTTTCTGAAACTATGCTTCAGTCATACATATCTGGGCACACAGTTTGGAAAACTCAAATTAAATTTCTCAGTATTTAGTTTATTATAGGGTCCATACTAACTGCCTTAGGGAAATGGACTTTTCAGTACCTTATCGTGGTTGTCACATTCTTAAGCTATGAGTTTCTTTTCACTAAAATTCATTAGTTTTCTGCAAGTTCAGGTTTTAAACTTTGTGATATCATAGCATTTTTTTTTTTTTTTTTTGTAGAGCTCCTTGGTCACAGGGGGCAATCTTAAGTGGAGTTAGAAGACTCATTATTGCCTTTTTCTCATCAAGTTTAAATTTATATCCATTTACTACCCTTTTCTGATATACTTACTCTGTCAATTCCAAGAGATAAGTCAGTTCGTGAAAACATCCTCCCTTTACCCCACACCAATATATCCATGTCCTTCGAACCCCAAAATTTATTCAACCTTACATCTGATACTTTATTTTGTTACCTGTAATTGAACATAACCACTTGGGTACCAAAGTTTAAAATGAACACGCAAAATGTCTCCCACACCTCTTACTACTTCCAACAATGAAAAAAAAATGCATACTAATCTCCTCTCTAATTTCTGAAAAAAGGAAAAACTCATACCTCAAGTTTAGTTGTTTTAATGATTTACTAAGGCTCTTGCAAAGGTTGTTTGCTGTTCAGGTGTCTTTGAAGGCACAATAAAACATCTATCATCGAGACAGAATATAGACTCTTTCCATAAGTTCTTATAAGTTTGTGATTTTCAGCATTCACCTTGAATTTCCTTTTAAGATTGTGTATTAATGCAAAGAAGGAAAAAAATGAAGCCTATGTTTTTCATTCCCTGCCTATACACACAATCAAAGTTTTCAAAGCAAGATGTCATGCTAGAAATAAAATAAACATAGGAAACTTTCCTCTTGGCAATACTTTTCAGAGGCAAAGACTAAATGAATAGTAGCAAAGGTGGAAAGAGCATGCCAAATATTTTTACATTCATTTGAAAGTCTAAATAAAAAGATGATTGCATGATGTGCTTTGCCACACTGAGATTCTGGGAGAAATCTGCATGGAGAACATTCCTGGGGCTGGCACCCCTGGAGAGGGCCTCCTTAAATTCTTCACAGCTGGACTCCAGGGGCAGGCAGCTGGTCTGTGTGCCAAGGACATGGAGGGAGGAGGGAACTACCAAACTGATTTCTGAGGAAGCTGGCTCAGAACCCAAATATGAACATTACAGCCAAGACCCTGATTATTTGTCACTTTTTCCCTATAATTTTGAATCAGTAATCATATTCCTCTGAAGCCAGATGTTCATAAAATGATTGCCAGCCACATTTTACTCAATCTTTAGTCATTGATTTGCTTAAATTTTCTAAGCTAAGGATATTTCAGTCAAAGTTATACTGTTGCTACACAGAAATTCAATGACACTAAGAGCAAGCATTGATCAATTTCCAAACCTTAGTCCTTTAGGAGGTAAATGACTACCCTCTTTCTTTAACTCTTCTTTTAGCTTGTAAATCAGGACCTGTTGTTTTTAGATGAGCCTTTTCTTTCTAATGAATATTTGCAGCACCTACAGATAAGCATTTGCCTCCTCTGTCTTCAACTCTCTTTAATTATTATTCTATATGAATGCCTTCATGCTTATTATATGTCTCCAATGGCTTTATTACTTCCTAAATTCCTTAAGAACAGTGAGCTGTAAGTGCCTAGGAAAATGCTAAACTTTTTGAATATAATTTACCCCTGGATGTTTAACAGCTGCCTCTCAGAAAAACAAATCACTTTTTATGCTCATTGAATTATTAAAGACTGTAATTATTCTAATGAAAACTGATATCTCTAATTATTGGGAAAATTAGTATTTTCCATAAAATAAAGTTTATTAGTGATCACAGCTTAATTTTGGAGAAGGAAATGGCAATCCACTCCAGTATTCTTGCCTGGAAAATCCCATGGATAGAGGAGCCTGGTGGGCTACAGTCCCTGGGGTCTCAAGAGTCCGACATGACTTAGCGACTTAGACCACAAAGACGACCACCACCACCACACCTTAATTTCAGTATAGAAGTTAGTCAGCTTTATCAGATGGTGTTTTTATCGTTAGTCAGCTTATCAGATGGTGTTTTCTCACCATCTGATATTTTCATGTCTACTGTCATTTTTGTATTTTAGCATATATATTTTAATATTTCCTCATCTGTGTTGACTACTTGACTGAAATAAATTTCTATAAGGCAATCCATGCATCACCTACCTGCTACATGGAAATACTATTTACAATGATAAAGTTCCTGGGTACCACTATAATATAAACTCTAACCAATGTTTAAAGATGGAAGAAAAGCATAAACACCTTCCACTCTCTGCCATGCTCTGTCAAGTTAAAGGAATTCCCATATGGTTAAAGGAAAGCAGGAACTGAGCTTCGCTAACTTGCATGCTTTCCAACAACACTGAGTATTCTACTGTCTACTAGTCACAGGGGCTAACATTCTGACACCTTCCCAGCAGAATTCAACTACAAACTCAAAAAACAAAAAAAACCTAGCTAAGTAGGTCAGACTGCTGAGAACCCTGGCACTGAGTTTATTTCTGACTGGCCAAGGATTCAGTACCATGGAAGAATGACAACGACATAATAAATCTACCTTGTCTTTTATAAAGAAGTGATTTAATGAGAAATTTGGAGTATGTCTCTGATAGTATCAAACAGTTATTTTAAATTGAGTCCTGGAACACTATTCTGTCTCACACACACACAAATATAATCGAGAATGTGCCCATTCTTGATATGGCCAAAAAATGTTCAGAATTTCATTAAAGCAGTGTCCACAATTTTTTTGACTATAAAAACAAAACTTAACATGCTAAACCTTATCTATACAAAGACAGTATTGAAAGAATCGATTTGATTTTTTTAAAAATCCACATCCATATATTCCACCACTATCTCAAACTTAATTCACTGTATTCCTGCCCATATCGGTTGTTACACTGCTACACTCAAAATTTCATAAATGTCACCTCTTTCCATATAGTCGAGTCCTGTGAATTTCACCTGAAGCTACTAATTTGATTCCTTACTTCCTTTCCACTCACATCCTCATTCCTCCCCTAACATACTGATGGTCCCTTGTCTAATCTCCTTACTGCCAACACATTTGTCATCCTGCCACCAGAGTTTTGGTGGCAAAGCACAAACCTAATTTAGCTTTTCCTTTGTTCAAAAGCCTTTAATAGCTTCCCTATACATGGAATAGATTTTTAAATTTTTTAACATGAAATTAAGGGCTGGCTTATGATTAATTTATCTCCCTGCTATTTTAAATGATATCAAATATTATAATGTGATTAAGAATACAGCTTTTCAATTTTAAAAACCTTGGTTTTAAATTCTGCCTTCAACATTTTTCTAAGTGATATTAAAAACGGTTCTTATCCTTTCTCAGTCTCATACAAAATAAGAAGAATATTCATTGTGAGAATTAAATTAGATAACATATATGAAAGTACACAATGAATACTCAATATGTGATAGTCATCATTGCTTTTTATTTTTCAACTTTATTAATATACACACCTTCATCACATGTATCTGAGGTGGCAAACAGATTGCTTTACCCAGGACAAATTAGTGAAGAGGTGGTGGTTCCTTGAGCCCTACGTTAAGAAGGATTCTGTGGCAAATCAGACTCAGCAGGAAAGAATATTGAAATAGGTTAGCCCTGGGCACAGGAAAGAGGGTCAGTTGCATTGATGCTACATGTTACATTCTAGCCAATTTCGAATGGGTGTTGTCCCTGTATCTCCTATCTTATTGGATAGTTCCCTGTTTTTCTCCTTTTACCTGTCAAAATATTACTCATCATCTAAGACTCCCCCCACTCAAATTGCATAAACTTTGTCCTTCCTGTGTACTGCCAGTTGCACTTTGCATCCTTGTTGGAGCTCTTATTGCTGCCTGCATTGAATTATAACACTGATACCTCTCAGTTTTCTGTGCCCTGAAGGACTATTGCTCATTCACCTTTGTTTGCCCTGCAGCATCTGGGGTGGTGCTTGCAACAGGCCGATAGCAGCAACAACCAAAACTGATGCAGCCTTAACCATGTGCCTTGCCTTGCTGTTAGCATTTTTTACGTATGTTAACTAGGCCATTCCTCATAATAACTCTGTGTAGTCTCATCATCCCTACGCCGAAAGAGGACAATGAGGCATAGAAGGTGAAAAAACTTGCCTAAGTTCACAAAAGTAGTAAGTCACAGTCTGTCTTCTTAACCATTGTGCTATACACCTTCTTAAAGTACACACTATGTTTACCGAATTGAATTATGGAACAATTTTTGTCCTGCACAGTTGGAAACACATTTTGATGTAATTCACTTTATTGAAATGTTCAGTTTGTAGACAGAGTGCATGGCTGGTCACATGTTAAATATCCACTCTACAGAAAGGCTGTCCTGTATATACAAAGAGGTTTTGAGTGTGAACTTCGTATTAGGGGCTCTGTAGGGAAATTCTATATCACTTATATTATGTGTACATATCAGTTTATGTTGTTTATAGAATTACTGGTGTTTTATTTCATGTTGACTTTTTTCCTTAAAATAAAACAAATTTTTAAAACTCTAAAAAATTTCTCACGCACGAATTTTAATGTTGAAGATTTCCACAGTGAGATCATTGGAACTGGGCCAGAGAAACAATCATATTGAGAAGAGAAATAGTGTTTACATGTGCCAAATAAAGCCAGATGAAACCAGGGATGTTTTAATCCCTCTGTCAAGCGTGCATACCCACACATGGGAACCTGAGGGGAGGAAGGCTGTCATATTTAACTTGGGCTTTGCAACAACTTTCCCTTTCCTAATATGGATATTTTCTTCTACTTATCATGGGCCAAGTCTCAACAGGAGATCATGCTTTCACACATTTCCCCCTAAATGGAATAACCAAAGAAGTAGGTCTAGGCGGAACATTTGCCACTTTCCTCTGGTTTCCTTGAGTCAGCTATGATGATGTCCTGAGCTGCATAAAAACAGAGTCAGGGTTATTTCTGAATAAAAGAGAGATGTGCGACCACGGACTCGCCTTGGGAGGGAAGTCAGCCAGAGATCTCTTTGTTTTAGCCAGTGAGCCTTTTTAGCCTAGAATGCCTGTATGAGACTTCAAGAAATTCCCAGACAAAGCAAATTGGAGGGTGTGCGGATGGACATAGTTTAACATTACAGCCATACTGTATCTTTATGACAATTGCACTTCCTCATGATATATGTGCATCCTGTAACTCAACTTATCCTTTTTACTTAGTAAATGTCAATGTCAATAAGACTTTTTTAAGTCTTATATTTGAAGGGCACCTGTAGTCTTAAAGGTCCAACCAAAATAATCACGAACCCTCAGAAAGTAACTGAATACAGACAAGTTTAAATGAATTCATATCCATGTAGATTGACTCATATATATTTTTCCTACATGAGATAAAAACCAGTTGCTCTTTAAGGGCTCCATGTGCAATGATCCTTGGAGCAGCACTGCCTTGCTAGAGTGAGCCTCAGCTCTCTCCTCCAGCCACACATTCCTGTCCTTGACCTATTACAGAAGTGTTGGACGTCTCTGTCTTCTATAGAGCACTGACTCACTAGGAAACAACTACATAAGCTAAAATGAATTTGGCCTGATTTGGGAAGTGCTAGCATGGTTTTTTCCACCTTAAAAATATTTTATAACTAGACTTCTCAGTTACTGTCTGCTCCCAGGCACTATCTTTCATCTAACTTTCTTTCCATCGCAGCATGTTCTCAAAAAGCTCTTGAAAAACCCTGTGATTTCTTTTTTTAATAGAAACTTTGAAGAGTTTTTACAATTGGAGTGCTCTCTGCCTTAATGAGTAGTAGGGCTCCATGTTTCCAGCTGTTATCTCATTTGTTCACATGCCATTTCCTGCTAGAAAAAGAGCAAGTGTGTAAGAGAGGTGGAAGTGAAGTAGTGTCTCAGCATTTATGTTTATGATTATAGACCCTACATATTATGTGGAATTGGTCTAGAACTTCTGGCAGCTGTTCCAGACATGGATTAGCTAGATATAAGCTTGCTTGTTTTGAAGCCCCCCTCTTGTGAATGTTTACTTGGGGACTTTTTTTAATGATTAAAAGTATTAATTAAAATTATTAAATGACTGAATGAAATTATTTTAACATGTTAATAACTTCACCAGAGACTTATTTCCAAGTAAAAATTATACTCCCTCTGAAAATTGCCAACATTTCTGAAGAATATATGTTTGCTAATTTGAAGCAAGATTTTGATTTGGGTGATAACTGGGAGAGATATCCTATTTACCTGTATCTGAGAGCCAGAATGTATTTAACTAACTAGTATAGTCAAGAAGCAGTTTCACTAAAAGAGCTCCATTTTCTTTTCTTAAGATGTTTTAGGCTAACAGATATTCGAATTTCTATCTGGTGGGCAATAATAACTATATTTTCAGATTTATTTTTTATAAGTGTAAAGGAATTCATGGAGAGGGGGCAGAATCAATAATTATAAGATGTACATACTATTTTCCATTCTTATCATGCTCTGTTTTAATCTCCATCATTTAGCACTGTGCCAAGTAGGTATTAAGAACTTAGTGAAAATAAAATAAATAGTAAGCTTTCATCAAATAAATGGATGAATTTATATATTTACATTTAAGTACAATCTTTGTAATTATTTGAACCATATCTATTCCTGATATGTGTGGCCATCATTTCAATCACAATTGATTCATTCAGTTGGCAAAATAGCTGAAGTGATATTTATAAATATTGTGTTACTGCTGCTAAGTTGCTTCAGTTGTGTCCGACTCTGTGCAACCCCAGAGACGGCAGCCTACCAGGCTCCCCCGTCCCTGGGATTCTCCAGGCAAGAATACTGGAGTGGGTTGCCATTTCCTTCTCCAATGTCTGAAAGTGAAAAGTGAAAGTGAAGTGGCTCAGTCGTCTCTGACTCTTTGCAACCCCATGGGCTGCAGCCTACCAGGCTCTGCCGTCCATGGGATTTTCCAGGCAAGAGTACTGGAGTGGGGTGCCATTGTCTTCTCCAAAATACTGTGTATATTGGTTTATATGACTTGCCTAGATTTGATTATTTTAGGAAATTTTGTGGTGGAAGATGGTAATGGTTCTCTTTAGTGCTTTTCTCAAATTATTCCCAGTAAGCACTTAGTAAGCTTACACTTCTCTTGGAGAGAGAGAGGGGGGCCACAAAAGAGACATCACTTTGCTGACGAAGATCTGTCTAGTCAAAGCTATGGTTTTTCCAGTAGTCATGTACAGATGTGAGAGTTGGACCATAAAGAAGGCTGAATGCCAAAGAATTGATGCTTTAGAATTATGGTGCTAGAGAAGAGTCTTAAGAGTCCCATGGACAGCAAGGAGATTAAACCAGTGAATCCTAAAGGAAATCAACCCTGAATATTCATTGGGAGGACTGATGCTGAAGCTCTAATACTTTGGCCACCTGATGCAAAGAGCCAACTCACTGGAAAAGACCCTGATGCTGGGAAAGATCAGGGGGCAGGAGGAAAAGTATGTGACAGATGATGAGATGGTTGGATGGTATCAGTGACTCAATGGGCATGTTTGAGCAAACTGGGAGATAGTGAAGGACAAGGAAGCTTAGCATACCACAGTCCGTGGGGTTGCAAAGAGTTGGACACAACTTAGCGGCTAAACAACAGGGTCATTTAACTTGTTTGGCCAAGGTAGTATGAGCAGAAGTGTCATATGTTAATTCCTGATTGAGGATATAAGGGTCAGTATCTGACTTGCTTTGCTCTTTTCCTTGCTGTAATGATTAGCTATGTTCCAGATAATGTCTGCTTCATCAGCCTCTGTCCAAGAGAGAAGAGGACAAGGCAGATCATAGCCCTAGGTCAACCTGCTACAGATATGGAGGGTGTTCTTTATTGTAGCATAAGCTAACCCAATCTGATTGATACTTTTATGAAAATCAAAGGAAGAGTGCCCCTGGAACAAAGGAGCTATTCATAGTGCTAAATGTTGCATAGTAGTTAACTACTGTAAAGGCTAAAGAATGTCCATTGTATTTGGTTACAGGAAAGTCATTTTCAAGTTTTTGTTTCAATAAGAATAGTCTCTACAGTGATAAGTATGAAACCAGACTGCAATAGGATCAGGAATTAAGAATTGAGGAAATGGAAAGAATGATTATAGAAAACTCAAGAAGTTTTTCTGTGAAAGTGAGAGGAAATGTGAGTTAGTAATTGGAAGGAAATGTGAAATTAAGAAAGGTGGATTTCCTTCAAGATAGAGACTTAATGTTGGTAAAATATAGGTTATAAAAAGTGAAAGGAGGAAATGATAAAAAGAAGTAGGGTCCTGAGGAAGCAGAAAAGAATGAAATCCAGGCAGGGGCTGTAGTACCAAACAGACAATATTGAAACTGCCTGCAATGCAGGAGACCTGGGTTTGATCCCTGGGTCAGGAAGATCTCCTGGAGAAGGGAATGGCAATCCACTCCAGTATTCAAGGGAGAATTCCATGGACAAGGAAGCCTGGCGGGCTACAGTCCTTGACGTTGCAGAGTCAGACATGACTGAGCAAATTTCTTTCACCATAGTCATAAAGGAGGAACAAAGGTTTGGTGGCACAAACTTCAAAGAGGTGAAAATCTGATGATTTAGGAAGTCCACAGTGACACCATCTACTGAGGAAAAGTGAGGACATGGCAAATCCAAAGGTTTGAGGGGAAGAGAAGTTTGTAAAGAACAGAGCATGTTTGTGATATGACCATATTTCACATTTGTGAAACATGGAGGTTCTATTACTAAGACTCAGTATGTTACATTTTTAATACAAAGAATAATGAAAAGTATGATGTTAGGTCAAAAATCAAGACTCATATTTAGATTTTCAGGACAATTTAAACACAAAGTTATTATCTTGTTGGCAGTAAAGTGAGCTGGCAACATTAGCTATCCTGAAGTGAAGTGAAGTGAAGTGAAGTCGCTCAGTCATGTCCAACTCTTTGCAACCCCATGGACTGTAGCCTACCAGGCTTCTCCATCTATGGGATTTTCCAGGCAAGAATACTGGAGTGGGTTGCCATTTCCTTCTCCAGGGGATCTTCCCAACCAAGGGATCAAACCCCGGTCTCCCGCATTGCTGCTGTTGCTGCTGCTAAGTTGCTTCAGGCGTGTCCGACTCTGTGCGACCCCATTTCAGGCAGACACTTTACCATCTGAGCCACCAGGGAACTCTTATATTATTGCCCTCAAATATTTTTATCTTCAGAAGTTACAAGGTAATGCTTTACATTTCTAGTTTCAAGAAGATGTAGTGGACATCTTTCTATTTTCTTCTTCTGCTGAAAGTCATAATAAAAAACAAGAGTACAGAAACAAAAATATAAACCTCATGTTTAATCAAAATCAAAGATATCTACAATCCTAAGTCATGATTATTTAAGGAAAGAAAAGATAGAGGAATTATGAAACTCTTAGCAGAGACAGGAAAAGTCAAATTTAAGTACCTGTGTGTGGTAGAGAAGGTAGAGATAACTACAAAAGTCTTAAGCAATTCATCTCAGAGGATTTCAGGAAAGGCCCAATAATTAGGAGCATCAGTTCAGTTCAATTAGGAGCATGGGGAACCGCAAAGTGAAAGTTAGGTAGGAACCTGATAATAAATAGAGGTCTTAAAGATTGTATATGGAGTGTTTAGGCCCCAGGTGTCCACTCTAACCTGCAGTAGCACGTGACTGCATCTCTTCTACAACTTCAGGAGCCAGGAAGAATTTATCACAGAGAAATTGAGTCGGTAAGTTTCCAGAGGCTGAAAAGCACAAAAGAGGGTGAGTCCTGGACTAATGATGAGGAAATTAAGTGTAAGTCTGCAGAGTACCTACTGAGACTTCAGCCTCTTTGTCAAATCTGCCTCCTGAGCATCAGCAGTAGGGTTCACAGCCCACAACAGTGTCTAGAGGAGCCAGAAATTTGATACACAGACATAGAAATTCATAGCACTTGCAACAGAAACATCAGTTTTCATCCAGTTGTTTAAAGGAAGCTCATCAGCTGGCATGTGGCACCCGTGGTCGCAGTGCTCCAATCAGCTTCTTAGCACCTTACTCGGGCAGAGGACAAAGATCAATATACTTTCAACAAGAGCCTCCAACATAGAAGAGAAAGGCCAAAGCAGACCAAAAAAATCTAACAAAAGGAACTCAGAAGAAATAGAGATAATACCGAGTGAAAATATTTAAATAAATTTGTACTTAATACTTTCAGATAGTTAAGATAATGTTGTAACCTTGAAAGAAAGACATATATTTTAAAAAAGAGGAAAAGTGAAATGAGAACACTCTCAGAAATTAATGTCAAACAGTCAAAACATTCTTTTAAAAAAAGAAAATATATAGAAAAGAAGGTAAAAGGATCAACAAGAAAATAGGACTAAAACGCAATGAAGAGGAATGTTTGAATTAAAAAATGAAAGAGGATCAGGATTCAGCAAATAGTAATTGAGAGAAAGAGAAAATGATGAACAGTAAACTATTTAAAAAGAAGAAAGTACCCAAAATTGAAGGATATAAAACTACAGATTAAAGAATTTAAGTATGCTCAAAACAATGAACATGGAAAGAACTACACACACACACACACAAGAAAAAAAAATCTGGAAAAATGCTAGTATGTATAGTTCTTTATTACAGTCTAGCTAGTGGAAATGTCAGTTACTCAAATATACACCAGACAAAATTCCATTGTTCCCAGGGAAGCTTCTTACTGATTATGATTCTCTTATCTACCCTAATGGCTCAATATTTCTAGTTCTCAATGAATAATAAGGAGTTGGCTGTTTAAAACCTTCCCAGACAATACTGACCTCCCTGTCCAATGTGCTGAATCTCACTCAGAATGAACTCAAATCTACATCTGGCATCCATAACTCACTCTAACACAAATTCGTTGTTAAATTTTAAAACATCCTAACTCTGTGGTCAGATATTCAACTTAGGAAAGTTCTTAAAGTCCCCAAACTCATTGAATTTTGTCTTCTGAAATCAGTTCCTTTCTCATTTCTTGAGAACTATTTGAATCTTCTTCAGATGCACTGTATATTCACATTATGGATGTGCAGCAACTCTTTTGGCATCTTACTCAAAACAGGCAGTGAAAAGAATATACTATACATTTTTGCTTACTTGGAAAAATAGGACTTTCATTGACATCTCCAATAACAGAGACCCATTATCATTTATAGGATATATTGTCCTTGGTATTTCTAAACTTCTGTTACTCATAATGAATTTTCAACATGAAAAATTTTATATATCAAACTTTGTCTGTTTCAAATCTAACTACTTTCATTTATTTTCTATTAGTATCAGATAATCCTAAAATCCCTAACTCACCCAAAAACATGGGAGAAAAGATACTATTCATCGAATATTCTAGGATATTTAAAAGAAATTTAGTAAAATTTCTTAGCTCAAGTCACCCTTTATTGAATTGTCCCACTCTGAGTTTTAATACCTAAAGATGGAGGAACCCTATACAGTTAACAAAAACAAGACCTGGAGCTGACTGTGCCTCAGATCATTAATTCCAAATTGAAAAATTAAGACTTAAATTGAAAAAAGTAGACAAAACCACTAGTCCACTCAGGTATGACCTAAATCAAATCCTTTACGATTATACAGTGGAAGTGACAAATAGATTCAAGGGATCTGTTAGACAGAGTTCCTGAAGAATGATGAATAGAGGTTCGTAACATTGTACAGGAGGCAGTGACCAAAATTATCCCAAAGAAAAAGAAAAGCAAGAAGGTAAAGTGGTTGTCTGAGGAAGCTTTACAAATAGCTGAGGAAAAAAAAAAAGAAGCAAAAAGCAAAGAGAGAAAGGGAAAGATATACTCAACTAAACTCAGAGTTCCAGAGAATAGCAAGAGGGCTAAGAAGGCCTCCTTCAATGAACAATGCAAAGAAATAGAGGAAAACAATAGAATGGGAAAGACTAGAGATCTCTTCAAGAATATTGGAGATACCAAGGGAAATTTCATGCAAGAATGAGCACAATGAAGGACAGAAACAGCAAGGAAGGACTTAACAGAGGCAAAAGAGACTAAGAGGTGTTAAGAATACACAAAAGAACTATACAAAAAAGATCTTAATGACCCAGATGATAACCACAATGGTGTGATCACTCACATAGAGCCAGACCTCCTGGAATGTGAAGTCAAATGGGCCTTAGGAAGCTTTACTATGAACAAAGCTAGTGGAGGTGATGGAATTCTAGCTGAGCTATTTCAAATCCTAAAAGATGATGCTGTGAAAGCACTGTACTCAACAGGCCAGCAAATTTGGAAAACTCAGCAGTGCCCACAGGACTGGAAAAGGTAAGTTTTCATTCCAACTACAAAGAAGGGCAATGCCAAAGAATGTTCAAAGCACTTGACAGTTACACTCATTTTGCATGCTAGTAAGGTTATGCTCAAAATCCTTCAAGCTAGGCTTCAGGAGTACATCAACTGAGAACTTCCAGACGTACAAGCTGGGTTTGGAAAGGCAGAGGAACCAGAAATCAAATTGCCAACATCCGTTGGATCATATAGAAAGCAAGGAAATTCAAAAAGGAAAAAAAAATCTCTTTCTGCTTCATTGACTATGCTAAAGCCTTTGACTGTGTGGATCACAACAAGCTGTGGAAAATTCTGAAAGAGATGGAATACCAGATCACCTGACCTGCCTCCTGAGAAACCTGTATGCAGGTCAAGAAGCAACAGTTAGAACCTTACATGGAACAACAGACTATTCAGAATTGGGAATGGAGTATGCCAAGGCTGCATATTGTCACTCTGCTTATTTAACTTCTATGCAGAGTACATCATGTGAAATGCCAGGCTGGATGAATCATAAGCAGGAATCAAGATTGCTGGGAGAAATATCAATATTCTCAGACATGCAGATGATACCACCTTAATGGCAGAAAGCAAAGGGGAACTAAAGAGCCTCTTGATGAAGGTAAATAGAAGAGTGAAAAAGCTGGCTTAACATTTAAAAACCTAAGATCATGGAATCTGGTCCCATCACTTCATGGCAAATACATGGGGTGGGGGGAGGGGAATGGAAACAGTGACAGACTCTACTTTCTCGGGCTCCAAAATCACTGCAGATGGTGACTGCAGTCATGAAATTAAAAGACACTTGCATCTTGGAAGAAAAGTTATGACAAATCCAGAGAGTATATTTAAAAGTAGAGATATCACTTTGCCAGCAAAGGTCCATACAGTCAAGGCTATGGCTTTTCTACTAGTCATGTACATAGGTGAGAGTTGGATCATAAAGAAGGCTGAATGCTGAAGAATTGATGCTTTAGAACTGCGGTGTTGGAAGAGATTCTTAAGAGTTCCTTGAGCTGCAAGGAGATCAAACCAGTCAACCCTAAAGGACATCAACCCTGAATACTCACTGTAGGGACTGATACTGAAGTTGAAGCTTCCAATACTTTGGCCACCTGATGCAAAGAGCCAACTTTGGAAAAGACTCTGATGCTGGGAAAGATTGAGGGTAGGAGGAGAAGATGGCAACAGAGGATGAGAGGTTGAATAACATCATCGACTCATTGGACATGAGTTTGAGCAAACTCCAGAAGATGGTGAAGGATAGGGAAGACTGGCGTGCTGCTGTCCACGGGTTTGCAAAGAGTCAGACACGACTTAATGACTGAACGCGTACACCGTCTGTTACATCTTAAGGAAATTGCCTGCCATAAAATCCAGCATGGAATCCTGCCTCTGAGGCTCCATCTGCTATATAGTTGATGGTTAAGATGGTTGATGGTTAAGATGGTTGATGGTTAAGATGGTTAAGATGGTTATCAGGTCAAATTCTGTGGTTTATGTATATCACCTCCTGATTTTCAGTGAGTAGAAATGAAATAACTTAGACTTTTCTTTGACAATTTTTAATTTAAATACAAGTTCTCAAAATTCTCAAGTTTCTATACGTCTGTCCCCTTTCTAAAAAGAAACTACTAACATTAAAAGCATAAGTTTTGAAAACAAAGATGCAGAGTATCTACCATGTGATAGAATTTTAATATATTCTTGTATAATGAATGACTAAAAGAAAATGCTGACAGTGGATAAGTAAAATTACACTAAGGCATTATCTATATGTTGGCAGCTCCACAGAATGTGGAAGTGACGTATCTTTAACTTAATTTTCTTCTCTATCTTGTAAAGATTTTCAATTGAAGTACAGTTGATTTATAATGTTACAACTATTTACAATCTCTGGTGTACAGCAAAGTGATTTAGTTATTCTCACTTAATATTCAATATTTTTAAATGGAGTTAAATGTTTGGAGGAGGAGATTATTAACAAATGTGACTCAAATTGCCACAGCTTCATCAGTTGCTGGGCATATATGATATTTCATTTATATAAATGCCCAGCCCTATATACTACTTGCTGCTGCTGCTGCTAAGTCACTTCAGTCATGTCTGACTCTGTGCGACCCCATAGACGGCAGCTCACCAGGCTCCCCCATCCCTGGGATTCTCCAGGCAAGAACACTGGAGTGGGTTGCCATTTCCTTCTCCAATGCATGAAAGTGAAAAGTGCAAGTGAAGTCGCTCAGTCATGTCCGACTCTTAGCGACCCCATGGGCTGCAGCCTACCAGGCTCCTCCATCCATAGGATTTTCCAGGCAAGAGTACTGGAGTGGGGTGCCATTGCCTTCTCCATATACTACTTAGCAGACCCCATATTTTGGAAGAATGACTTCAATCTCATCCCCATATAGGCTTCCTGAAATTTCTGACTGTTTCCATTTTTTCCCACTGTGGGGTCCTCACCCAGCAGCCTCAGTGTTGCCTCTGTAAGTTTCCTCTCCATCACAATGATGCATAGCAAGTTGCTCCCGAGACTATACTAAACCCCAAGTTTACCAAAGCTGTCCTGTGGTCTAAGACAAAGTAATCAGGTTAGAAACAGGTTGGGGGGAATGTTGTGAAGAATAAACTATTTCTCTTAAGAATACATTGCATTTTTTTTTAAATCTCTATAGCTTTAAAAGAAATGGGCTTATCTAAGCCTTACATAGTTTTAGCCTGAAACTTTATTTCAGGGTTCAAGAATACTAGATCAGGACTGAGGATCAGTTAAACACAAAGCTTACCTTTCCCTTTTGCCTTACTTTTATATCCACCTGCCAACTAAGTTGACACTTACCGTCTTCCTCTACAAGGATTAAATCACAAGCTGCTGCAACTTCTGACCTGCAACACATCCTGAAAGAAGTTCAGCATGGAGATTAGGAGTGAGGCAATCTGTGCCTTGTGAAAAATTGGTGAAACAGGTCTTCAAATAGGTGTTTTCAGGGTATTTCATAAGCCCAATTCTTGTATCTCCTCATATTTAGAAAAGCACTAAAATCTTTCATAGTGATGTCTGCTCCTCATGACTAGCAGTAACCTTTGGGAGACTAGAAGCAGCTTCTGCATAAATGTATGCCTGATCGCATGCACTCCTCCTTCACCAGAATCACATATATACTGATTTTCCCCCTACCTGTTCAGAGCAGTTTCTTAGAGCTCTCTGAGGTGCTGTCTCCCATGCTCCAGTCCTCATTTTACCCCAAAGAAAACAACTCACAACTCACACATTGTGCATTTTTTTCAGCTGATACATCTTTGCTCCTTCTTAGACATTCCTGTACACACAAACTTTCTAGGTCAGCCCCATTTACAGAAGTCCCTGTGCATATCATACTCAAGCAAATTTTCTCAGCAGTTGACAGCTCAACTATTTTTACAAATGGTATTCAATTTGGACTCAGTTAAGACACTTTATTTAACATATACAAAAGGAGACAAGGTGTAGAATCTATATGTGGTATTATGGGCTGAACTGTGTCACTGCAAAATGTACATGTTGAAGTTCTAACCCCTAGTCCCTCAGAATATGTCTATATTTGGGGAAAAGGTCTTTAAACAGGTAATTAGTTAAAAGAGGTCATTAGGATGGGCTGTAATCCAATATGACTCATATATTTATAAGAGGAGTAAATTAGAACACAAAAATGTTCAGAAGAAAACTGTGTGAAGACATTAAGATGGCCATGTATAATACAAGGAGCAAGGCCTCATAAGAAACCAAAAATTCTGTCAACACCTTGATCTCAGGCTAGCCTCCACAACAGTGAGAAAATAAATTTTGGTTGTTTAAGTCATCCAGTTAATGGCGCTTTGTCATGGCAGCCCTATGCAAACTAACCCATGCAGTATAAACTTTAAAGCAGAACAAAGAAAGAGATAATAAAATGTTTGACACCTGGTAGACATATCAGGTTGACTGTATGCTTAGTCATGTCTGACTCTTTGTGACCCAATGGACTGTAACTTACCAGGCTCCTCTGTCAATGGGATTTCCTAGGCAAGAATACAGGAGTGGGTTGCCATTTCCTCATCTAGGGGATCTTCCTAACTCAGGGATTGAATCTGCATCTCCTGCATCTCCTGAATCGGTAGGTGGATTCTTTAACACTGAGCCACCTGGGAAGCCTCCAGTAGCTATAAGTCATGCAAAAAGAAGGTAAGGAGGAAAGAAATAGGCTAGTATAAATGGCTTTTATCTAAGAAATATTGTTCAGTACCTGAAGATCTCAATTTGAAGATCTCAGTTATAGTTAGACAAAACTCACAGAACTGGAAACGATATGAGACTTTTTTCAATTTGCTTTTTTTTTTTCAATTAATGAAATGGAGGCTCAGAAAGGTGAAGCTAAAAGTTTTTTCAGTGTAAAAAGAAGCTAAGCTCCTAACTCTAGAAATGGGACATGATTGAAAACTCAGAAAGAGATGCCATACCATTTCTAGAAGCATGACAATTAGAAAGGCAGAAATATCTAAAAACATGTTGGCTTCATATGAGGAAAATAGCCTCATAAGACAATGGTTGGTAGTCCCATTTCTTTGAACACTACAATTTTGAAAACCAACCAAAACCTTCAGGTTCTTCCTCCAACTAGCCCTTCTGTCAACTCACTTTCCATTCATTCCAAATTAAAAAAAAAAAAAAAAAAGTTGTGTTTTTTTTTTTTTTTTTTTAACAGATGATATCTATCTGGAAAAAGAAGAGTGACATGGGATGACTTTGGGTTGCCAAGCCTGAGGGAACCCAGTGATCCTTTCTGATCAGTACCCATCCTTGTTGGCAGAGATTGCTAAGGGTGAATTGGCAGGAGCTGTCTTTAGGAAGTGCTAGAGCAAGAGTGGATGAAGATTCGCCTCCAAACTTCTATACAGAGGGACATATAGGAAAGAAAAATCATTATTTTTCAACACCTAAAAAGCTTTTCAGGGACTCTCTTTCAAATTTAAATATATAAATCACTAAAGGACTTCTCAGGTGGCACAGTGGATTAAAAACAAAAAAAATCCGTCTGCCAGTGCAGGAGATGTAAGAAACTTGGGTTCAGTTCCTGGGTCAGGAAGATCCCCTGAAGCAGGAAATGGCAACCCACTGCAATATTCTTGCCTAGGAAATCCCATGGACAGAGGAGCCTGGCGGCTACTGTCCATCGGGTTGCAATGAGTTGAACACAAATGAGCACACACACACTAATCAAGTCATTTTGTGTCTACTTTGCCATTGCCTCAATTCTAGCTGGTTTGGGGTTTGATTCAAAAAAGAGGTAGTCAAATTTGGGTTCAGAGAACAAAAACTTCTTTGTTTTCCAGAAATGTTACGATGAAGTAATACACTACATTTATAGAAACTTCCCCCCCCCCCCCAAAAAAAGAAACTTCCCCATGGAGGGTAGGGGAAAATGGCAGGTTTTCCTCTAAGAAATAATTGCTTTTGGAATGATAAGAGGGGAAGTTACTCTTGCATAAGCATGTCTATCCTGACTGGCTATAATTTTGGGTTTTAGTTTGCTCTTTTAGGTCAGATGGTATAAATCATCATATTCAGACGGTTTAACTGTGTTCAGCTATAGTTGGATTTTCTGGCATACTAAATCTAACTTAAGTGTTAAAATAAACTAGAGCCAAGCTTTACATTCAAACAAAATCATAAAACTCTATCATATTTGAAAATAAGGAGATTGCTTACCAGCTTGAAAAGATTGAGTATTGACTTCATCGTCTATTGTTTCCTGTAGCATAGCATTTATATTAATGCCAAATTCCAAAAAAAGAAATTAAATGAGTCTAATATGAACATATGGATATGTAAGTATATAAATTTACTGAATATGGTCACAAGCAGCTGTCATTCCCTGAAGTTACAAACATACTGCCTACATTATTGTACCCATGTCAGGAAATGATAAACACAGAGCCAGTTCTCATGACTGACTTTGGATCTTTTCTCTCTTTTGGTGTATACTGAGTCTAATCAAAGTCTGCTTCTGATCCCATTTTTCCCTGAATTGCATCTCTGATTAAGAAAACACATCTTCCTTTCAAATCCAGATTTCAGTTCTTAATTTTGTCCTTTTCCTTTCCCCTCCCTGCTTTCAGACTTTGAATTAGTTTTGTTTCCAATTATTTATTCAAAAATGTAATGAGGATCTGCTCTGCACACTAACACATGCATATGATTACAGACACACGTGTGTATATGTGATATGCAAGAACATGAAAAAATCTTAAATTTATGAGAACTAGCTTATAAATTTCCAAGCTGCCATCAAGTCTTTTGCATAATAAACAAGACTCTTCATGATTTGGCATCTTTCTACTAATCTATTCTTTTCTCTTCCACTCCAGAAACTCTGCGTTGATTGTAGCACCTCTCCTCTGCTTGTCTTTGAAGATGATCTACAACTTAACAGAAACAAATCCAAGTTCCATTTATCCATGGATTATTCCTTTATTGGCTTTCTGTCTGAGTGCAATAGCTATGTCCTCTGAGAAGCCTTCTGTAAGCAAACCCAAGGGACTCATACATTCTCTCATGTTTTAATTCTTTGTATCTCTCATCCAGACTGTAACCTCCATTGAAGGGAATGACCATAAACAGAATCTTATTACATCTTTGTTTCCTCAATCACTAAGGTAATTCCTAACATGCAATATGCAGTCAATAAGTATCTGATTAATCAACTACCAAAGGAATAAACTTCTCATGCAAAGTAATTATTGTTCAACTCAGAACACTGAGAGATTATATCGTTTGGTGAAATTCTTTCTGTATACATTAGTTACTACCCAAGCAGGTTCCTAACAGAGACCACGCTCTCTATTGCCTCTTCCGTAAACTGTTGCTCTTGAGAGAAAAAGATATAGTTAAGACTTGGTGCAAATTTATTGCCTGAAAATGACAGTCTATAGAATGGATAGACATGGTCACAATATGAGTACTGCAATCAAGGTATAATTTACACTAAATTGAGGCTAATGAGCTTGTCTAGAAACAGACACTCGGTAAGTCTTTATCTCTATGGTAAATGGATTATATAGCCCAAAACACTGACATAAAATTGGATGTTTGGACCCCAACTAAGGTAGGTGCCTTGGAAATACTAAGGACAATTCCTTAGTGTCTTGAGTAGCAACCTAAAATAATGTAAGTGTATTATCTCACTAGTTTCTCTGTTCTATGTCTCATGTCAAAATCAAGGTATTGGCCAACTGAGTGGCCAAGCTTATCAGAAGACAAGCTTATTCTGATTGTAGGCAGAATTCAGCTTCTTGCAGATTAAGACTGAGGTCCTTGCTTCTTTGCTAGCTGTCAGCCAAATACTGCACTTAGCTTTTAGAAGCTCCTCTGTAGGTCTGGTCAGTGGCTCCTGCATTTTAAAATCAGCAAAAGCACATTGAATCCTTCTCACGTTTGTGTTCTTTTTTGATTCCTCCTCTCTTTTGACCACAGGGCTTTTTTGATTGCCACCTCTCTTTTTTGACTTGTGTGCTCATGTCTCTTCTGCTTCCAACTAGAGGAAGTTCTATAAGGACCCATCTCAATAGATTGTGAAGACTTGGATAATCCAGGATAATCTCTTCATTTCATGGTATGGAACTGCCAACTCATCTGACAAGCCCCATTTGCCACGTAATACAAGAAACCTGTTTACAGGTTCTACAGACTAGGATACCAGCATATGGGGAAATTTTCTGTCAACCACAGTGCCAATTCAAACTTATAGCTTTAAAATATTTATTGTCCATTTACTTACAGGAGCAAATAAAACAAACAATTTTATATTAAAAGTGCACATTTGGATTTATTTATTATTTTTTTTTCTCCTCTGCCCAAAACAGGCTGGGGGGAACAAACAAAATATTTCCTATGTTTTTGATCTTTTTGTTTTTCTTCTGCAATTCTATCTAGTGAGAGAAATAGAAGAAAACAACTGAACAAATAAGGGGCACAGTTTCAGTGCCCCCCTCCTGCCCCACCAAAAGAAAAAAGAAAGAGTGATGGAAGAGCCCTTGTCACTGGATAACACTGACTTTGCTATTTAGATTTATTACTAAAGCAAAGAGAACAACAAAAAAGCTGTTTACACACGCAAATTGAACCATATCATTTTGTAGTAGTAAGGAATCTTCAAAGTTTTATATTCAATGTTCCTTATTTCATAAATGGGAACTCTAACACCAGACAGCAAAACCATTTGTTCCAGAGTGGAATTTATGACAAACTCAATAGCAAAATCTAAATCTCTTGGCTCTCAGTGTAATATTTATCATTCATGGTGATAATATTTATTTAAATTAAAATATAATAATTTTACTTGAATATATTTGACACATTACATTGTGTAAATTTAAGGTATAAAATGTTACTTTTACACTTTTATATATTGTGATATGTAATATGGTTGCCATTGTAACAATTTTTCCTCCATTACACATTGTTGTCCAAAACCATTATATTACACATTAGATACTGATAGCTTATTTACTACTGACTGCAAGTTTGTACCCTTAAACAACATCAGTTTTATCCCCACCTCTTGCCATTTTGATGTGTTTTTTTTTTTAATGAAGTTGACTTACAACTGAAAAATAAAAAGATAAGCAACAAATTTTTAAAGAGCAAGGGAAGCAGAGACTAAGATGGGAGTAGGAGGATGTGAGCTCACTTCCCCCCCATGAATACATCAAAAATACATCAACAGGTGGATCAATTCTCACTGGAAACAAACTAGAGAACTACAGAAAGATTCTTGTACAGTCAAGGCTGTAAGAAAAATCCATACAAAATCAGGGAGGAAGGGAAGAGAAGAGATCAGGTCCTCCTCTGTGACCCCTGGAGAAGTCAAAGAAAATAGTGGTGGGGAGATTGCACAGGCAGAGATCCTCCCTAGGGAGTGAGCAGTTGGAGCCACATATTGGGAAGCCTAGCTCTAGGATCCAACACTGGAAAGATGAGTTCTCCTTAGCTGGCTAGAAAACCAGTGGAACGAACAGGAGGGCTGTAAGAAACCTAGATTCCACTTCTAAAGAGCACACAACATTTGCTTATTCCCAAAACAGGGCAGAGAAAGCAGATTAAGATTATACAAGACTGTGGTCAGTTTCCTGTGACTGCCCCCATGCATGCCCCAGCCTAAACTGAGCAGCGACTCAGAACTGTTTTGCTTAGTGACTTGGTTCCACACTAACAAACCCAAAGTTAGTAGAAGGAAAGAGAACATAATATAGAGCAGAAATAAATGAAATAGAGTCTAAAAAACATTGAAAAGATCAGTGAAATTAAGAGCCAGTTCTTTGAAAAGATCAACAAAACTAATAAACATTTTAGACAGTCATCAATGCAACACAAATCAATAATACCAGAAATGAAATAGAAGTTATAACAAATAAGACAGAAATTCAAAGGATAAGATATTAGCACAAAAAATAATACGCTGATAAAATGATTGAGAAGAAATGAACAAAACCATAGAAATATAGAACCTTCCAAGACTAAACCAGGAAAAAATGGGAAATATGATCAGACCAATTGCAAGTAAAAAAGTTGAATTGGTAGAAAAAAATTAAAAATCCAACAAATAAATGTCCAGGACCAGATAGCTTCATCAATTCAGTAGTTCATTCGTGTCTGACTATTTGCAACTCCATGGACTGTAGCATGCCAGGCTTCCCTGTCCATCACCAACTCTCTGAGCTTCCTCAAACTCATGTCCATCAAGTCGGTGATGCCATCTAACCATCCTGTCTTCTGTCACCCCCTTCTTCTCCTACTTTCAATCTTCCCCAACATCAGGATCTTTTCAAATGAGTCAGCTCTTCGCATCAGGTGGCCAAAGTATTGGAGCTTCAGCTTAAACATCAGTCCTTCCCATGAATATTCAGGACTGATTTCCTTTAGGATTTCTGGTTTAATCTCTTTGCAGTACAAGGGACTCTCAGGAGTCGTCTCCAACACCACAGTTCAAAAACATCAATTCTTCAATGCTCAGCATTCTTTATAGTCCAATTCTCACATCCATACATGACTAGTGGAAAAACCATAGCCTTGACTAGACGGACCTTTGTTGGCAAAGTAATGTCTGCTTTTTAAAATGCTGTCTAGGTTTGTCATAGCTTTTCTTCCAAGGAGTAAGTGTCTTTTAATTTCATGGCTGCAGTCACCATTTTGCAGTGATTTTGTAGCCCAGGAAAATAACGTCTGTCACTGTCTGCATTGTTTCCCCATCAATTTGCCATGCAGTGATGGGACCGGATGACACGATCTAGTCTTTTGAATACTGAGTTTTAAGCCAGGTTTTTCACTCTCCTCTTTCACTTTCATCAAGAGGCTGTTTAGTTCCTCTTCAATTTCTGTCATAAAGGCCGTGTCATCTGCATATCTGAGGTTACTGACATTTCTCCAGGCAATCTTGATTCCAGCTTGCGCTTCATGCAGTCCAGCATTTTGCGTGATATACTCTGCATAGAAGTTAAATAAGCAGGGTGACAATATACAGCCTTCATGTACTCCTTTCCCAATTTGGAACCAGTCTGTTGTTCCATGTCCAGTTCTAAATTGCTTCTTGACCTTCATATAGATTTCTTAGGAGGCAGGTAAGGTGGTCTGGTATTCCCATCTCTTTAAGAATTTACCACAGTTTGTTATGATCCATACAGTCAAAGGCTTTAACATAGTCAATGAAGCAGACATTTTTCTGGAATTTTCTTGCTTTTTCTATGATCCAGCAGATGTTGGCAATTTGATCTATGGTTCCTCTGCCTTTTCTAAATCCAGATTGAACATTTAGAAGTTCACGGTTCCTGTACTGTTGAAGTCTGGCTTAGAAAATGTTGAGCATTACTTTACTAGTGTGTGAGATGAGTGCAATTGTGCAGTAGTTTAAGCGTTCTTTGGCATTGCCTTATTTGGGGATTGGAATGAAATTTTATCTTTTCCAGTCCTGTGGCCACTGCTGAGTTTTCCAAATTTGCTGGCATATTGAGTGCAGCACTTTCACAGCATCATCTTCTAGGATTCAAAATACCTCAGCTGGAATTCCATCACCTTCACAAGCTTTGTTCATAGTGATGCTTTCTAAGGCCCACTTGACTTCACACTCCAGGATGTCTGGCTCTAGGTGAGTGATCACACTATTGTTGTTATCTGGGTCATGAAGATCTTTTTTGTATAGTTCTTTTGTTTATTCTTGCCATCTCTTCTTAATATCTTCTGCATCTGTTAGGTCCATACCATTTCTGTCCTTTATTGTGCCCATCTTTGTATGAAATGTTCCCTTGGTATCTCTAATGTTCTTGAAGAGATCTCTAGTCTTCCCCATTCATTGTTTTCCTCTATTTCTTTGCACTGATCACTGAGGAAGGCTTTCTTATCTCTCCTTGCTATTCTTTGGAACTCTGCATTCAAATGGGTATATTTTTCCTTTTCTCCTTTGCCTTTTGCTTTTGTAAGACCTCCTCAGACAACCATTTTGCCTTTTTGCATACTTTTTTCTTGGGGATGGATTTGATCACTGCCTCCTGTACTATGTTATGAATTTCTGTCCATAGTTCTTCAGACACTCTATAAGATCTAATCCCTTGAATCTATTTGCCACTTTTACTTATAATCATAAAGGATTTGATTTAGGTCACACCTGAATGGTTATGGAACATGGAGCAAGGGACTGGTAAAAAGGACATGGAATTGCAGACCTGTTGAAAATGGTTGTACCTGCAAAGACAGAAATATAGATCAATGGAACAAAATAGAAAGCCCAGAGATAAATCCATGCACATATGGACACCTTATCTTTGACAAAGGAGGCAAGAATATACAATGGATTAAAGACAATCTCTTTAACAAGTGGTGCTGGGAAATCTGGTCAACCACTTGTAAAAGAATGAAACTAGAACACTTTCTAACACCATACACAAAAATAAACTCAAAATGGATTAAAGATCTCAACGTAAGACCAGAAACTATAAAACTCCTAGAGGAGAACATAGGCAAAACACTCTCTGACATACATCACAGCAGGATCCTCTATGACCCACCTCCCAGAATATTGGAAATAAAAGCAAAAATAAACAAATGGGACCTAATTAACCTTAAAAGCTTCTGCACATCAAAGGAAACTATTAGCAAGGTGAAAAGACAGCCTTCAGAATGGGAGAAAATAATAGCAAATGAAGCAACTGACAAACAACTAATCTCAAAAATATACAAGCAACTCCTACAGCTCCACTCCAGAAAAATAAATGACCCAATCAAAAAATGGGCCAAAGATCTAAATAGACATTTCTCCAAAGAAGATATACAGATGGCTAACAAACACATGAAAAGATGCTCAACATCACTCATTATCAGAGAAATGCAAATCAAAACCACTATGAGGTACCATTTCACACCAGTCAGAATGGCTGCGATCCAAAAGTCTACAAATAATAAATGCTGGAGAGGGTGTGGAGAAAAGGGAACCCTCTTACACTGTTGGTGGGAATGCAAACTAGTACAGCCACTATGGAGAACAGTGTGGAGATTCCTTAAAAAACTGGAAATAGAACTGCCTTATGACCCAGCAATCCCACTGCTGGGCATACACACTGAGGAAACCAGAAGGGAAAGAGACACGTGTACCCCAATGTTCATCGCAGCACTGTTTATAATAGCCAGGACACGGAAGCAACCTAGATGTCCATCAGCAGATGAATGGATAAGAAAGCAGTGGTACATATACACAATGGAGTATTACTCAGCCATTAAAAAGAATACATTTGAATCAATTCTAATGAGGTAGATGAAACTGGAGCCTATTATACAGAGTGAAGTAAGCCAGAAGGAAAAACACCAATACCGTATACTAATGCATATATATGGAATTTAGAAAGATGGTAACAATAACCCTGTGTACGAGACAGCAAAAGAGACACTGATGTATAGAACAGTCTTATGGACTCTGTGGGAGAGGGAGAGGGTGGGAAGATTTGGGAGAATGGCATGGAAACATGTAAAATATCATGTATGAAATGAGATGCCAGTCCAGGTTCAATGCACGATACTAGATGCTTGGGGCTGGTGCACTGGGACGACCGAGAGGGATGGTATGGGGAGGGAGGAGGGAGGAGGGTTCAGGATGGGGAACACATGTATACCTGTGGCGGATTCATTTTGATATTTGGCAAAACTAATACAATTATGTAAAGTTTAAAAATAAAATAAAATTAATTAAAAAAAAAAAAGAAAAAGAAAATGGTCGTGCCTGAATGGTCTAGTGGTTTTCCTTACTTTCTTCAATTAAATATGAATTTGGCAATAAACTTCATAGGTGAATTCTACCAAATGTTCGGATAAAAGTTAACACCTATCCTTCTCAAATTTTTCCAAAAAATTGTAGAAAAAAGAATGTTTCTGCTCCTCCTAAAAGGCCAGCCTTAGTCTGATACCAAAACCAGACCCTCCCAAAAAAAAAAATTGTAGGCTAATATCACTAATATACACAGAGCAAAAATACTCAAGAAAATGTTAGCAAACCAAATGCAACAATACATTAAAAAGATCATGAACCATGATCAAGTGGTATTTATCCCAAGGATGCAAGGATGATTCAATATCTGCAAGTGAACCAACATGACACACCACATTAACAAACTGAGGAATAAAAATCATAAGGTCATCTCAATACAGATAGAAAATTTTTTTAAAAATTCACCATCCATTTATGACAAAAACTCTCCACAAAGTGGATATAGAAGGAACATGCTGCATCATAACACAGACTATACATATTAAGCTCACAGCAAACATCATACTCAACAGTAAAAAGCTGAAAGTACTTTCTCCAAGATTAGGAACAAGAAAAGGATCCTCACTCTTGCCACTTTTATTCAACATAGTGCTAGAGGTCTTAGCTTCAGAAATCTGACAAGCCATGAAAGGAATCTAAATTGGAATGGAAGAATTAGAACTGTCACTGTTTGCAGATGACTTGATACTATACTAAGACAATCCTAAAGATGCCACCAAAAAATTATAGAACTGACAAAGGAATTTGGTAAATTTACAGGATACAAAACTAATAATAATATACAAAAATCTACTATATTCCTGTATGCTGACAATGAAATATCAGAGGGAGAAATTAAGGAAACTATCCCATTTACAATCACAAATGGGATGCTTTCTTACAAAAAGAATAAAATACCTATGAATCAATATAAGGAGATAAAGGACCTGTACTTGGAAAACTATAAGGATATTGATGAAAGGAATTGAAGAATTTCCAAACAGATGGAAATATGTATCATTTTCATGGATTGGAAGAATTAATATTGTTAAAATGACCACACTACCCAAGACAATCTGTAGATTCACTGTAATCGCTATCAAAATGTCTATGGCTTTTTCCACAGATCTAGAACAAATAACTTTAAAATTTCTCTGGAAACACAAAAGATCCCAAATAGCCAAAACAATCTTCAGAAAGAACATAGTTGGAGCTAACATGCTTCTTAACTTCAGATTATACTATAAAGTTTCAGTAATCAAAACAGAATGGTTTGGCACAAAAAGAGACATGAAGATCAATGTAACAGAATAAAGAGCTAAAAAATATACCTATGGACTTATGGTCAATTAACCTACAATAAATGTACAATGAAGAAAATACAGTCCCTTCAATAAGTGGAGCTAGGAAAACGGACAGCTACATGTAAAGAATGAAATTTTAACCTTTCCTCACACTATATATGAAAATAAATTCAAAATGAATTAAAGACTAAATATAAGACTGGAAACCCTAAAACTTTTAGAAGATAGCATAAGCATAACACTCTTTCACATAAATCACAGCAATATTTTTTGGAACTCTCGCCTAAGGCAAAAGAAACAAAAGCAAAAATAAACAAATGGGAGTTAATTAAACTTAAAAGCTTTTGCACCACAAAGGAACTCATTAAGAAAATGAAAAGACAACTTTCTGAATAGGAGAAAATATTTATGAAAAGTATAAATGATAAGTTAATATCTAAAATATATAAACAATTCATACAACTCAGTATTAAAAATAAACAGCCTGATTATAAATGGGCAGAAGACCTGAATAGACATTTTTTCAAAGAGGATATACACACGGTCAATAGGCACATGAAAAATGCTTAACATCATTAATCATTAGAGAAATGCAAATCAAAACCACCATAAGATAATGTCTCACACCTGTCAGAATAACTATCATCAAAAACATAAATAAGAAATGTTGGCAAGGATGTGGAGAAAAGGGAACCCTAGTATACTGTTGGTGGGAATGTAAATTCATACAGCCACTATGGAAAACTGCATGGCAGTTCTTCAAAAAACTAAAAATTGAACTACTATATGACCAGCAATTGCACTACTGGTATATATTCAAAGAAAACAAAAACTCTAATTCATGTACCCCTATCTTTTTAGTAGCATTATGTATAATACACAAGATATGGAAAAAAACCACACAAGGAAGATGTTATGTGTGTACACACACACACAAATACAAACCCACACACCCACATACATATAATGAACTACTAAGTCAACCATATAAAAACCAGAAATTTTGCCAGTTGCAACAACATTAATGAATCTGGAGGGTATTTATGCTTAGGGAAATAAGTCAGAGAAAGATAAATACTGCAAGATATCGCTAATATATGGACTATAAAAATAAAGCAAATGAATGAATATAACAAAACAGAAATATATTCACAGATATATACAACAAAGTAGTGGTTACCAGTGGGGAAAGGAATGGGGGTGGGGACAAGATATATGCAGGAGATTAAGAGGTAAAGATTACTATGTATCAAATTAATAAGTAACAGGGATATATTGTGAAACATAGGGAAATGTAGCCATTATTTTATAACTTTAAATGGAATATAATCTATAAAAAACACTGAATCACTATGTTGTATACCTGAAACTAATATAATATTATAAATCAGGTATACTTTCATTTTTTACCTTTTTAAATTAGAAAAATTATTAAAAACAAAAAAACACAAGCAAGAACATGAACATATATTTTTCCAAAGAGCTATAAATTCACAACTGGCACAAAAAACGGTATCCATCATTATCTGTCATTAAGAAAATGCAAATCAAAACCACAATGAGAGACCATTTCACACCCATTGGGGGACTTTAATCAAGAAAACATAACATAACAAGTACTGGCAAGGATGTGGAGAACTGGAACCCTCATAAATTGCTGATGGTAATACATAATGGTACAGCTGCTATGAAAAACAGTTTGGCTGTTCATCAGAAAATTAAACATAGAATTACCATATGATCCAGTAATTCCACTTCCAGATATATTTTATTTCAAAAGAAATGAAAACATATGTCCATACAATAACTAGGGCCCACATTTCATAGCAGTGTAATTAGCTGAAAAGTAGAAATAACCCAAATGTCCATCAGTGGGCAAATGACTAAAATTCTGGCATATTCGTATATTCAAATAATGGAATTTTATTCAGCTATAAAAAGAAACAAAATACTAATGTATGCTACAAGTTGAGTCAACCTCAAAAACATTGAAGTAAAAAAAAAAGTCAGATACAAAGGCCACGTATTATGTGACTTCATTTATATGAAACATACAGAATAGGAAAATCTATCAAGATATAAGGCATATTAAAGAGATAAGTAAGATATGGAAAGAGGGGAATAGAGAGTAATTACAGTATATGAGAAGTTTTTATGGTATGAGGTAAAAGTTTTGAAACTAAAAAGAGCTGGTGTTTATACAACATTATGAATATACTAACTACTACTGAGCTGTACCTTAATTTCCACTGAATAGTACACTTTAAATGGTTAAATGGATATTATACATTGTAAAATGTATATTACATACATTTCACCTAAAAAAAAAACTTCTGCACAGTAACATCAATATGGTAACTTTAAAAAAAAAATTAGTGAAAGAAAAAATCCCATGGAACAAGTAATACCTATAATACAAACTACCATATTGAGTAAGAGGGGAAACTGCCAATTATGTGATGCTAGGCAAATCCCATGGACAGAGGAGCCTGGTAGGCTGCAGTCCATGGGGTCGTTAAGAGTCAGACACGACTGAGCGACTTCACTTTCACTTTTCACTTTCATGCATTGGAGAAGGAAATAACAACCCACTCCAGTGTTCTTGCCTAGAGAATCCCGGGACAGGAGAGCCTGGTGGGCTGCCGTCTATGGGGTCGCACGGAGTCGGACACAACTGAAGTGACTTAGCAGCAGCAGCAGCAGGAAAAGCTTAATAGCAAACCTCAAATGGACAATACAAGATAAGAAACTGTTTGAACAATCACATTTAAAATTTATATTAATAGGGAAAATATTAGTAGATTGAGTATACCAGCTAATTAAAATTTGCCTCATAACTATAAGAATTCTTCAAAAGGCTCATTTATCAACCTGACATAACTCAGGAAAGAAACAGTGATCATGAAGAAGAGTCAATAAATATTACCCAAAGCAAAGCACGAAATTTAAAGAAATGAATTTTAAAAGAAAAAAGAAAAGGAAAGAACACCCCAGAGATGTGGTACAAATTTAAAACTATAAATAAGTATAATTGAAATGCCAGAGTCCTACTACATAATACAGAGAATTATATCCAATATCCTGCAATAAATCATAATGGAAAAGAATATGAAAAAGAATATGTGTAAATGTATAATTGTGTCACTTTTCTGTACAGCAGAAATTAAATATAACATTGTAAATCAACTATACCTTAGTAAAAAAAAATTTTTAGAAAGAAATCAGAAAGAGAAGATGAAAAAAAAAACAGAAAAATAAATATTTAAAGAGATTATGCTTAGAATTTTCCAAAATTATTGATAAACGTCAAACTTCAATTACAAGAAGCTCAAAAACACCAAATAGGCTTTTAAAAAAGAAATTGACACTGAATGATTTTGGCTGAAAATCAATCACAGAGAAAACCTTGAAGGAAGTCAGAGAAAAAGAAACACAGAAGAATTTAAGCCGAAATTACAGGAGACTTCTCATTAAATCTATGAAAGTTAGAAGCAATGGAGTGAAATCTTTAGAATGAAAAAGACAAAAGCTATCTACAATTTTATACAGAGTGTATGCCAAAGCCTTTGACTGTGTGGATCACAATAAACTGTGGAAAATTCTGAAAGAGATGGGAATACCAGACCACCTGATCTGCCTCTTGAGAAATTTGTATGCAGGTCAGGAAGCAACAGTTAGAACTGGACATGGAACAACAGACTGGTTCCAAATAGGAAAAGGAGTTCGTCAAGGCTGTATACTGTCACCCTGTTTACTTAACTTATATGCAGAGTACATCATGAGAAACGCTGGACTGGAAGAAACACAAGCTGGAATCAAGATTGCTGGGAGAAATATCAACAACCTCAGATATGCAGATGATACCACCCTTATGGCAGAAAGTGAAGAGGAACTCAAAAGCCTCTTGATGAAAGTGAAAGGGGAGAGTGAAAAAGGTGGCTTAAAGCTCAACATTCAGAAAACGAAGATCATGGCATTGGTCCCATCACTTCATGGGAAATAGATGGTGAAACAGTGGAAACAGTGACAGACTTTATTTTTTTCGGCTCCAAAATCACTGCAGATGATGATTGCAGCCATGAAATTAAAAGACGCTTACTCCTTGGAAGGAAAGTTATGACCAACCTAGATAGCATATTCAAAAGCAGAGACATTACTTTGCCAACAAAGGTCCATCTAGTCAAGGCTATGGTTTTTCCTGTGGTCATGTATGGATGTGAGAGTTGGACTGTGAAGAAGGCTGAGCGCCGAAGAATTGATGCTTTTGAATTGTGGTGTTGGAGAAGACTCTTGAGAGTCCCTTGGATTGCAAGGAGATCCAACCAGTCCATTCTGAAGGAGATCAGCCCTGGGATTTCTTTGGAAGGAATGATGCTAAAGCTGAAACTCCAGTACTTTGGCCACCTCATGAGAAGAGTTGACTCATTGGGAAAGACTCTGATGCTGGGAGGGATTGCGGGCGGGAGGAGAAGGGGACGACAGAGGATGAGATGGCTGGATAGCATCACTGACTCGATGGACGTGAGTCTGAGTGAACTCTGGGAGTTGGTGATGGACAGGGAGGCCTGGCGTGCTGCGATTCATGGGGTCGCAAAGAGTCGGACACGACTGAGCAACTGACCTGTAAATATTATCAGAATTACAACTTCTCATCAAAGGACACAGTTAAGAGAATGAAACAGCTAATGGGAGAAAATATTGCATATCACATATTTGATAAAGGACTTTGTTGCTGTTATTCAGTACCTAAGCCATGTCCAACTCTTTGAAACCCCATGGACTGCAGCACGCCAGGCTTCCCTGTCCATCACTATCTCCTGGAGTTTGCTCAAATTCATGTCCACTGAGTCAGGAATGCCATCCAACCATCTCATCCTCTGTCACCTCCTTTTCCTCCTGCCCTCAATCTTTCCTAGCATTAAGGTCTTTTCCAGTGAGTCACATTTTTGCATCAGGTGGCCAAAGTATTGAAGCTTCAGCTTCAATATCAGTCTTTCCAATGAATATTAAGGATTGATTTCCTTTAGGATTTACTGGTTTGATCTCTTTGCTGTTCAGGGGACTCTCAAGAGTCTTCTCCAGCACCAGAGTTGAAAAGAATTAATTCTTCAGCATTCAGCCTTCTTTGCAGTCCAACTCTTACATCCATACATGACTACTGGAAAAACCATAGCTTTGACTAGACAGATCTTTGTCAGCAAAGTGATGTCTTTGCTTTTTAATATGCTGTCTAGGTTTGTCATAGCTTTTCTCCCAAGGAGCAAACATCTTTTAATTTCATGGCTGCAGTAACCATCTGCAATTATTTTGGAGACCAAGATAATAAAATATCCTACTGTTTCCACTTTTCCCCATCTGTTTACAGTGAAGTGATGGGACCAGATGCCATGATTTTAGTTTTTGAATGTTTTAAGCCAGTTTTTTCACTCTCTTCTTTCATCCTCATCAATGTATGCAAAGGATTCTCAAAACTCAATATTAAGAAAAGAAACAATCCAATAAGAATGGACAAAACAGACATAACCAAGGATCCAAATTTACAGCAAATAAGCACATAAAAGGATGCCCATAGTCATTTTGGAAATGCCAACTACAGCGAGATACCATTAAACATTTCTTACAACAGCTAAAATAATTTTTTCAATCTGATGATATAAAGTGATGACAACGACCTAAAGCACTTGGGAATCTTATATCATGGTGGCAGGAATGAAAAATAGTTCAAGATGAAAAATGGTTCAGGAGTTTATTATAAAGTTAAAATGTACAACTACCATATGATGAAGTAATCTCTTTATGTTCACTCTAAAAAAAGTGTACGCAAATAATGTTATTTATAATCACCAACAATTTAAAATAAACTAATAGTTCATCAAGTATGGAATGGGTTAAAAAAAAAACGGTGATATAGTCACAGAATAGACTTCAATACAGCACTAAAAAATATCAAATTACTGATACACATAATGTGTACAATTGTAGCAGAATTCTACAAGTCTTAAGAAACACATACAGCAAGAACTGTTGATATATAGAATAACTGTCACCTCCCAAAAGCCTTTTTAACCACTTTGTAGTAAATTCACCCTCATGCTCAACCCCTAGAACACACACCTGTTTTCTATCTCTATAGTTTTGTCGTTGCAAGAAGGTCACATAATGAAAGCAAAGAGCTTTTAGCCTTTTGATTTCTTTCACTTAGCTGTATTTGAAATTCATTCACCTTTTAGCAACATTATAAATATTTCCTGACTTTCTTTTCATATATTTTTGAAACTCTCTTCTTTTGGTTTCCATGATACACATTGCCAGTTTTCTTTTGACCTCTTAGTACTTTTTAAAAATCTTCTCTGCAAGATCCTTTTGCAATATTGAACTTTTACAGTTAAACTTTAAGACTGAAAATCAGTTCTAAGCACATTTTTTTCTATAGCTAACTTCTTTCATTGGGGTGAGAATATTTAGTCCCATGATTTTGTATGTTACTTATATGCTCATAGGTCACAAGTTTATGTCTCTATACCGTAAGTCGATATGTTTCCATCTAATAAATCAAGATCCTATTAGCTCCTCACCAGAGCATTGACTGGCAGAGCAAAACTGCCCTGATTGGGAGTTTAACCTTCCCTTCTTTGGGGTTCTTTCAATTAAACCCTTAGCTAGGTTCTGTTTTCTCTACTCCTCTCAAAAGCAGTTGGACTTTCTTTGGATAGACTCTAAGGAAGCCCTCTATAATTCTCCTTTTTTGGTTATCTGCATTCAGAGCATCAGTTGAGCATAGTAATAGCCACCCAATTCTTATGTTATTTTAGCTTCCATTTCCCACGTTTCTCAAATGTCTGTTATGTGGAACCAGCTGATGGCTTCCCCTACACTGCTATGCCATCCCAGTGTACCACCGGCAAAACTGTCAACAACGAGATGGCTATGCCAGAGCCCTCTGTGTTCTACCTAGCACCAGTGATGGGATCCTTATTGTCAGATTCTAAGACAGTCTTAGCATGCAGGGTACTTACCAGATTCTTTTGGAAGCAGTATTTGTAGAAAGCAAGCATGAAAAAAGGGAGAAGTAGGGCCAACAAAAGTGTTGCCTAAGCCCATGAGGAGCTGTGGAACTAGATATATCTTAAACTTTGTCCCCTTTTGGAACAAGATGGCCAGCCTTTTATTAGTCACTGCTGTGCATACTCCCACACCCCCAGAAGCTGTGTGTAATGTCATTTTCTGTATGAATATCTAAAGGAATTGATAGGTGAAGGCTGTCTTCTGTCAGCACTTTCACAGCCGGGGCAACAAGTTCTTCATTAAAGGGGGATCTGGCTGGTCAGTCTCAGTATATACCACAATGTTCCAAACCAAACTCTTGAAATTCAACCAACACCCTCCTCCCCCAGATATGACCCTTCTCCAGTCTTTCCCTTTCCAGGAATCCGTCCAGTAGTTCTAAAATTAGATACCTAGGAGTACTTCCTAATGTCTTCTTTATTGCCAGTCACCCACAATAACTCAGTCTTGTCAGACTCTGTGACCCCTGGACTGTACAGACCATGGAATTCTCCAGGCCAGAATACTGGAGTGGGTAGCCTTTCCCTTCTCCAGGGGATCTTCCTAACCCAGGGATCGAACCCAGGTCTCCCTCATTGCAGGTGGATTTTTTACCAGCTGAGCCACAAGGGAAGCCTATAGATTAGCATTAAGCACAAACATTTTAACCTCCAAATTATGTCTTACACTCTCCCCATTTCTCTTTTAACCATTGCCACCACCCCAGCCTAAGCCACAATCATCTCACCTGGAGAATCCCTAGCCTCCTTGCTAGTTTTTCTGTTTCCTCTCTTGCCTTTTTTCAACCTAATCTCTGCATACAAGTCAGTCTAAATTCTGTGAGGCATACATTGGATCATCTCACAACCCTGGCTTCAAACCTTTAAGGACTTTCACTGACTGGTTCAAAATTGGAAAAGGAGTACGTCAAGGCTGTATATTGTTACTCTGTTTATGTAACTTTTATGCAGGGCACATCATCCAAAATGCCAGACTAGATGAACCGCAAGCTGGAATCAAGACTGCCAGGAGAAATATCAACAACCTCAGATGTGCAGATGACGCCACCTCATGGCAGAAAGTGAAGAGAACTAAAGAGCCTCCTGATGACGGTGAAAGAGGAGTTGAAAAGTTTGCTTAAAACTCAACAGTCAAAAAACTAAGATCATGGCATCTGGTCCCATTACTTCATGGCAAATAGAAGGGGAAAACTAGAAGCAGTGACAGATTTTATTTTTCTGGGCTCCAAAATCATTACAGACAGTGACTGCATCCATGAAATTAAAAGAAGCTTATTCCTTGGAAGAAAAGTTATGATCAACCTAGACAGCATATTAAAAAGCAGAGACGTTACTTTGCCAACAGAGGTCCATCTAGTCAAAGCTATGGTTTTTCCAGTAGTCATGTATGGATGTGAGAGTTGGACCATAAAGAAGGCTGAGCACCAGAGAATTGACGCATTTGAACTGTGGTGCTGGAGAAGACTCTGGAGAGTCCTTTGATATGCAAGGAGATCAAACCAGTCAATCCTAAAGGAAATCAGTCCTGAATATTCATTGGCAGGGCTGATGCTGAACCTGAGACTCCAATATTTCACTCTTCGAAGATGGGAAGAGCCAACTCACTGGAAAAGACCCTGATTCTGGGAAAGACTGAAGGTAAAAGGAGAAGGAAACAACAGAGGATGAGATGGTTAGATAGTATCACTGACTCAATTGACATGAATTTGAGCCAACTCCAGGAGATAGTGAAGGACAGGATAGCCTGGTTTTCTGCAGTCCATGGGGTCACAAAGAATTGGACATGACAGCAGCTGAACAATAACAACATATAGAAATTAGAATTGAATACAAATGCTTTCACATCTACCACTAGGCTTTTAGTATTGATACCCTTTCTAATCTCCTCACAGGTCTCCCTTTCCATTACTCACCATGCTTCAGTCATACAGAATTCTTTCAGTTTTCAGAAGCTACTGATTATCTGCCATAAATAAAACATTTTCCATTTTCCTTCTAACCTCTGGTTATTTCGCCTGGTGAGTTCTTTGTCATCCTTCAGGTAACCTTCTTGCTACCTTCTCAAATAGCACTTTAATGACTTGCAGCGACAATTATAATATACATTTGTGGATGTTTAGCATCTCTTTTATATTAGTGGAAATTTTAAAAATGTAGATTTCCATATTTAAAAGTTCTGCCTCTTCAAGGCAATTATCACAATTCAACCTCCCAGCTATAATGGCAGCTGGAGTACATATCTGTGACCCAGAATCTGTCCGTCATTTGCACCAGAGTTAGTCTTACACTGAGAAGGGACCAACATGTGGAACTGGGATCTCTCTAACTCTCCTTTCAAAAAGAGGTGATGGAGGTGACAGGTCTTTGGGGCAGTCATTGTAATTATCCTGACAACCCATCTTGATATTGATCCTGAATCCTTAATTTTCCCAAAGACTCTGTAAGCCACTTTCATGTGTCAATAAATTCCTTTCTTTTTAGAACCAACCACAGGGGACTGATTTCATTGCAACCTAACATTTGTCATTTGTCATCTCCAACTAAGGCAATCTGCTCTATTATTCTCTATCTCAAAACTCATTTTGTTTCCTTCATTTCATTAGCAATCTTGTAGTCAAGTTTGTGTGTTGTCTATCTTCTCTACTAGATTATAAACTCCCTGAGGGCAGAGTCTCTGTAGTTTTTAATTCAGAACCACATATGAAGTTCCTCTGTTGGTTCATTCAACAGACGGAGCCCTTCCTATTGACACAAACACCAAAGAATATAACATTAATAAGATATGAAAGAGCTTACATCATAGTTGGAAAGACAGACATAGAAATTGATCATTAAAAATCTAATGTGGCCAATATACTGGTTAAAATTGTCAAGGATTTTTATAGGTTTACCAAAGAGGAGCATTTAATACAATCTGTGGGAGGAGGGTGGAAGTCAGATTAAGAAAGACAAAGAAGCAGGAAAGAGTAGGAGGAGGAGGAGGAGTTTCAGGAAGAATTCTTGAAAGATGCTATGCCAAAGCTTCAAGGTGTGAGGAAGAGTCTGTAAGGTGAAAGGATAGGAGATGGAGGATGGTGGTGAAAAAAAGGATTCTAGGCAAAAGCGGAAGGTCCCAGAGTGAGGAGCCACATGGTAGCGAAAGGGGGACCTTTCTCAAGAGGGAGGCAGGAACGAGGGTGCACGGTTGGAAGAGACCGGAAAGGAAAGCACAGCTACATCAGGGGTGGACTCAAGCTCCACTGGAAATTTCTAAAATTATGCCTAAATTTAGAAAAGGATCACAAAAGAATGTGAAAAAAGATAAAAGATTAGTTTGAGTGATTTTTTAATTTATTTCCACATTCCTTGTTCCACTATTTTTTCAATTAAGTTTATAAAAATTCCTTTGTAACTATCTTCAACATATACTTGTCATGTTTCTATTGTGTATTTGTCAGCACTGTTATATCATTTATATGATATTAATTATAATATGTACATTTGACTTTTGTATGTATATTGTTTCCTCATATAGGCTACATTTCAGAAGTAAACACTACATGTTTATCTCTTCAGATCCCCATGATTTTAAACACTCTGTGAGTTGTATCAGCATTTAATAAATGCTTATGGAAAGAATGGGTTTCCCTGGTAGTTCAGTGGTAAAGAATCCTCCTGTCAATGCAGGAGACATGGGTTCAATCCCTGGATCACAAAGATCCCCCTGGAGAAGGAAATGGCAACCCACTCCAGTATTTTTGCCTGGGAAATCCATTGAACAGAGGAACCCAGTGGGCTACAGTCCATGGGGTCTCAAAGAGTTGGATAGGACTGAGCAATTGAGCACAAGCATGACAAGTATGGAAGGAATATGCAAATCATACTTAGGAAACCTAAATGTAAAAGGAACCCTTTCCTTTTCTATGAATGTTAATGTGTAATATTCACAGAAGTTCAAAATATTTCACTGCAATCTGGTCTACTTTGTAGCCTTTGCCTACAAAACATATTTTTAAATATAAACTATCTAGGTGGTAGTGATGTCCATCAACACAAACACATGTAGCTTTTACAAATGATGAAACAGAACTCAAAGATTGAGATTATCAAATTGATTCACAATCCTACGAGGATTCACATAAATTTTCCCTCCAGCACCCAAACAAACCACTTTTCTAAGAAACCTTCTCGTCCCTTAATTCTCAATGAAAACATCCTTTAGGCCTGAACTACAGGGTCCTTGCTTCATATTCCAGAAGGAAGGAGGTTTTCAAAAGATTCTTAGCAGTGGCATGCAAAAACAGAGTGAAATGGGAACAGTAAAATAAAAAATATCATTGGCTGATTAAGAAAAGAAATAATGTCTTACCATCCCCTATTCATTCTTCACCCTATATAGTATCTGGATCAAAAATGCTCAAATACAGACTAGCGAACAAGTTTTTATAAACATATCACCGACAATGCCAAGTGTAGACTGAATCTTCAGAGACTGCATCTTTATAACTCTTCACTATCTTTGTTTCTCAGGCCCACGTGGGCCTGTTCTGCTTTCAGTGGGTTAATTACCAAGGAAGCATTTTTCCTCTGTGGTCTAGACATAGAAATATCCAGATATTGTTTCCCTTGAAAGGCAGCCATCCTGCTGAATTTACTTGATCACCAATTCTCATGTTTTTTTAAGGCCAAATGGGGCTAAACACAATTTTTGAAGATTTTTCCCTCTCCTTTTTTTTTCACCGATTAACAGCTTGTTTGTTTTCGATTGAGGATGCTTCCAGGCAAACAGAGGGAAAGAGAAGAAAATTCTTTAATTTTTAAGGTAGGGAAACTCGAGAATGATGGCTTTGCTGTAGCCAAAAAGAAACAATCTTTGGAACTAACATATAAGCATAAAAAAAAAGGTTATTCAATATTATATAATTTTAGTTGCATGAGTACAAAATAGGGATTTTGAGAATAATATAATTTTCTTAACTGAACCCGAAGGTAGGTGTCTGTTATAATCACAGGTAGGTAGAGAATAAGAGAAAAACAGAAAACTCAGTCTTTGAAAAAAACCTTAATCCTAACATTATTATCACTATGACCTTGGATAAGTCACTTTTTTGAGCTTTTGTTTCTACAGATATAAACTAAAAGATTTGGGTGGTTTTATATTTATGATCTTTCCATCTCTGTAAGATTTTTTGACCTCTTGTGATTCTCAGCTTATAAAATTCTACCTGGAAATAGCACTGACTCCTGTCTTATGTGCCCTGCCCGCAATCCCCTGCCTCACCTCTATTTGGAGACATGATCTGCTTTCTTCTGTGGGAGTTATATAATAAATGTGAAGTGAAGACAGCTGAGCCTGCTCTGAAACCTTGATAAATAGTCCCAGTGTCCTGATTGTGCCTTCCCTGTTGGAAGCCAAAGAACTCCATACAGACAAAGGAAGGATTAACTGGTACTCGAGCTGAGTGCACACTGGCACAGGTGCTGGGCACACGTTGGCCATGTGAAGTTACCCTGAGACATCTCCTTTTTGGGAGGCTCTGGACTGCCCCTCTGCCATTATAGTCTCAAATTCCCAAGTCCCAGAGGCCCCCTGTGCAGCCACAACAAGTCATGGTGCCAGAAATAGTGGTGAGTAGCAGAAATCCAACCCTGACACTATCAGGACTTGGTCCAACTCCTCACAACTCGGGCAACTCACTTGGCCACCAGCACCATTTTCTCCCTACTTTGCTAAAATAGCCAAGTCTGTGATTGCTGATGCCCAGTAGTAATATTTCCATTCTAGGCCAGGAGCTGTGAAAACTATGTTTAAAAAATGCAAAAGCGTCAATATGATTAATGTTCTTAAAAACTGAGTATTTCTTTTTAGTGTGAAAACATCATTAAAGTGACTGGAGGCACTGATAACTTTTGGATGTTCTCTGACTAAAGGGATATAACACCCCTATCCCCAGCTAACATGAAGCCAAACTCTGTTCAGATACCAGAGAGCCATGTGAGAATAACAAAGGCTGAATTGACAAATGACAAGAACATCACCCCTCACAGGCCAAACCCTGCACTGGAGAGGTGTACTGAACCCTCCTCAGAGTCACCCAGACGCGGCTGTTCGTTTCTTTCTGAAACACGTGTTCCAACAGTATTAGACACACTCTGGAAACAGCTACACATTGCTGAATGATGAGTTCTGAGGTGAAGACTTGTCAGTAGTATGGTAATATGGATAAAAGACAAATATTTTATTTAGTGGTAGAACTGTCTGGCCCTTAAAAAGACACTACAAAATTTGTGACTGCATATGAAGTTAATAGTCAAGGTTTTGTGTCTAAACCACTGTCACAGAAGACAAACAACCCTCTTTGGGTTTTTTTTTTTTTTCTTGCTGCATGTTAAATGCCACATTAAAGCATACTAAACCAGCAGTTTCAGCCTCAGGGACATATTTTTCATGCAAGACTCCTCACACCAGATTGCATTCTTCAAACATCTGGGGGGTATGTTTTCAAGTCCTATCTCCCCAACATTAAAAAAAAAATTCCATATCTAAGCATATTTTAATTCTATCTCATTGAAGAAATCCATTGAGCAAACACCATTTATGTGGTTGGAGGGACTGACTGATCCCTTTTGGGCCTCTGTGACTAAAGGGATGTGCCACCTGTGTCTCCAGCTGACATGAGACCAAACTGCTCAGATACCAGCAAGCCACGTGGGAATAACAAAAGCCGAGTTAACAATGACAGTAATGCCACCTCTCACAGGTCACATTCTGCACTAGAGAGGTGTACCACGCCTTCCATGGAGTTACACAGATTGGGCCTCTCATTTCTTTCTGAAACATGTGTCCCGACAGTATTAGACACACTCTGGAAGCAACTACATATTTCTGAAGGGAAAGACTTCATGGGTGAAGACTTGCCAGTAGCATGGTGTTATGCTGTGCTCTGTTTTGTGATGATACCACGATGTATTAGCCCATTCTACTCTTGCAGGCGCTCAGAGTTTTCAGTTCTTTACTACTATGAACTACTGTTGAATTCATGGCTTCTGATGAAGCTGTGTACACATTTCTGTTGGTTATGTATGTGGGTGGGATATAACATATTGTCAAGCTGTTTTCCAGCATGTGTGTACGAATTTGGACCTCCAGCAGCAGCGTCTCACAGCAATAATATCTGCTGCTTCACATCCTGCCCAGCACTCAGTATTCTCCATCCTTCTGCCTTAAACATTCTAATAGATGTGTAGTATTGTTATATAGTGGCCTCTAGCTTGCACTAAAGGAAATCAGTCCTGAATATTCATTGAAAGGATTGATGCTAAAGCTGAAACTCCAATACTTTGGCCACCTGATGCAAAGAGCTGACTCATAGGAAAAGACCCTGATGCTGGGAAAGATTGAGGGCAGGGGGAGGAGGGGACAACAGAGGATGAGATGGTTGGATGGCATCACCAACTCAATGGACATGGGTTTGAGTAGACTCTGGGAGTTGGTGATGGACAAGGAAGCCTGGAGTGCTGCAGTCCATGGGGTTGCAGAGAGTCAGACATGACTGAGCAACTGAACTGAACTGAACTGATAAATAAGAATAAGCTTATTGGCTCTTTGAATATCTTCTAAGATTCTGTTCAAGCTCTGTTTATTTTTCTATTAGTTTATCTGCCTTTTTCTTATTGATTTGTCAGAGTGCTTTTTTATTCTGAATACAAGTACTTTGAGTCTCTTACTTTTTTTTTTTTTCACTTGATGTAAATTTTATTTTATTTATTTTTTTTTTAAATTTATTCCTTTATTTCTCATGTGTTCCCCATCCTGAACCCTCCTCCCTCCTCCCTCCCCATACCATCCCTCTGGGTCATCCCAGTGCACCAGCCCCAAGCATCCAGCATCGTGCCTTGAACCTGGACTGGCATCTCGTTTCATACATGACATTTCACATGTTTCAATACCATTCTCCCAAATCTTCCCACCCTCTCCCTCTCCCACAGAGTCCATAAGCCTGTTCTATACATCAGTGTCTCTTTTGCTGTCTCGTATACAGGGTTATAGTTACCATCTTTCTGAATTCCATATATATGCATTAGTATACTGTATTGGTGTTTTTCCTTCTGGCTTACTTCACTCTGTATAATAGGCTCCAGTTTCATCCACCTCATTAGAACTGATTCAAATGTATTCTTTTTAATGGCTGAGTAATACTCCATTGTGTATATGTACCACTGCTTTCTTATCCATTCATCTGCTGATGGACATCTAGGTTGCTTCCATGTCCTGGCTATTATAAACAGTGCTGCGATGAACATTGGGGTACACGTGTCTCTTTCCCTTCTGGTTTCCTCAGTGTGTATGCCCAGCAGTGGGATTGCTGGATCATAAGGCAGTTTTATTTCCAGTTTTTTAAGGAATCTCCACACTGTTCTCCATAGTGGCTGTACTAGTTTGCATTCCCACCAACAGTGTAAGAGGGTTCCCTTTTCTCCACATCCTCTCCAGCATTTATTATTTGTAGACTTTTGGATCGCAGCCATTCTGACTGGTGTGAAATGGTATCTCATAGTGGTTTTGATTTGCATTTCTCTGATAATGAGTGATGTTGAGCATCTTTTCATGTGTTTGTTAGCCATCTGTATGTCTTCTTTGGAGAAATGTCTATTTAGATCTTTGGCCCATTTTTTGATTGGGTCATTGATTTTTCTGGAGTTGAGCTGTAGGAGTTGCTTGTATATTTTTGAGATTAGTTGTTTGTCGGTTGCTTCATTTGCTATTATTTTCTCCCATTCTGAAGGCTGTCTTTTCACCTTGCTATTGAGTCTCTTAAAGAGGCTCTTAATTTTGATATAAACTGAATTACTACTTTTGTTTTAGAAATAGTTCTTTTTGTGTCCTATTTAAAAGTCTTTGCCTGCTTTGAGATCATCAAGATCATCACCTGACTTTTCCTCTAAAAGTGTTATTATTTTCCTTTTATGTTTAGATATATAATCTATCTTAATTTGATTATTTTTATATGGATATACAATTGACCCACAACATCCTTTATTGAAAAGACTATTCATTCCTTGTTGCACTTTTTTCATATTTATAAAATCATAAGTTACTATACATGTGAATCTAATTCTGGACTCTCTATTCTATTTCACTCATCAATTTGTCTATCCTATCACCAAAGCCATACTATCTTACCTACTATAATTTCATAACAAATTTTGATATCTGGCAAGTTCTTCAGCTAAGTTCTTCTCAAAAAATGCTTTGGATATCCTTGGCTCTTACATTTCCAAATTTTATTTAACAAAAACATGTTGATATTTTTGATTAAGATTATACTAAATTAGTAGGCTCGTTTGGGCAGAATTAATATCTTAGCAATATTGAGTCTTCCATCTGTGAACATAGATTTGTTTAGATTCTCTTCATCTGTTTAGGTTCTGTGTAATTTCTCTCAATAATGTTTTGTAGTTTGATTGTAGAAGTGTGCACATTTTTCATTACATTAGTTGCTACGTATATGGTTTATTTTATTATAAATGACAATGTTTTAAGTTTCCATATTCTTCTGGTATATAAAATATTTATAAAATTATGCATGTAACCTTGTATTGGTGATTGCAGCCATGAAAATAAAAGATGCTTACTCCTTGGAAGGAAAATTATGACCAACCTAGATAGCATATTCAAAAGCAGAGACATTACTTTGCCAACAAAGGTTCGTCTAGTCAAGGCTATGGTTTTTCCTGTGGTCATTTATGGATGTGAGAGTTGGACTGTGAAGAAAGCTGAGCGCTGAAGAATTGATGCTTTTGAACTGTGGTGTTGGAGAAGACTCTTGAGAGTCCCTTGGACTGCAAGGAGATCCAACCAGTCCATTCTGAAGGAGATCAGCCCTGGGATTTCTTTGGAAGGAATGATGCTAAAGCTGAAACTCCAGTACTTTGGCCACCTCCTGCGAAGAGTTGACTCATTGGGAAAGACTCTGATGCTGGGAGGGATTGGGGGCAAGAGGAGAAGGGGATGACAGAGGATGAGATGGCTGGATAGCATCACTGACTCGATGGATGTGAGTTTGAGTGAACTCTGGGAGTTGGTGATGGACAGGGAGGCCTGGCGTGCTGCAATTCATGGGGTCCTAAAGAGTCGGACATGACTGAGCGACTGAACTGAACTGAACTGAACCTTGTATTTAGAGGCATTGCTAAATCTACTTGTAAATTCTTGTTATTCTGTAGTGTGTTGCTGTGATGAATTACATTTAGTGATTAACTAATGTTAAACCACACTGGCATATCTGAAATAAACTCTCCTTGGTAGCAAGTCAGATCAGATCAGATCAGTCGCTCAGTCATGTCTGACTCTTTGCAACCCCATGAATCGCAGCACGCCAGGCCTCCCTGTCCATCACCAACTCCCAGAGTTCACTCAAACTCACGTCCATCGAGTCAGTGATGCTATCCAGCCATCTCATCCTCTGTCATCCCCTTCTCCTCCTGCCCCCAATCCCTCCCAGCATCAGAGTCTTTCCCAATGAGTCAACTCTTCGCATGAGGTGGCCAAAGTACTGGAGTTTCAGCTTTAGCATCATTCCTTCCAAAGAAATCCCAGGGCTGATCTCCTTCAGAATGGATTGGTTGGATCTCCTTGCAGTCCAAGGGACTCTCAAGAGTCTTCTCCAACACCACAGTTCAAAAGCATCAATTCTTCGGGTGCTCAGCCTTCTTCACAGTCCAACTGTCACATCCATAAATGACCACAGGGAAAACCATAGCCTTGACTAGACGGACCTTTGTTGGCTAAGTAATGTTTCTGCTTTTGAATATGCTATCTAGGTTGGTCATAACTTTCCTTCCAAGGAGTAAGCGTCTTTTAATTTCATGGCTGCAGTCACCATCTGCAGTGATTTTGGAGCCCAGAAAAATAAAGTCTAGCACTGCTTCCACTGTTTCCCCATCTATTTCCCATGAAGTGATGGGACCGGATGCCATGATCTTCGTTTTCTGAATGTTGAGCTTTAAGCCAACTTTTTCACTCTCCACTTTCACTTTCATCAAGAATTTTTTGAGTTCCTCTTCACTTTCTGCCATAAGGGTGGTATCATCTGCATATCTGAGGTTATTGATATTTCTCCCAGCAATCTTGATTCCAGCTTGTGTTTCTTCCACTCCAGCATTTCTCATGATGTATTCTGCATATAAGTTAAAGATGGCCTCGATAAAGGACAGAAATGGTATGGACCTAACAGAAGCAGAAGATATTAAGAAGAGATGGCAAGAATACACAGAAGAACTGTACAAAAAAGATTTTCAGGACCCAGATAATCATGATGGTGTGATCATTCACCTAGAGGCAGACATCCTGGAATGTGAAGTCAAGTGGACTTTAGAAAGCATCACTATGAACAAAGTTAGTGGAGGTGATGGAATTCCAGTTGGGCTATTTCAAATCCTGAAAGATGATGCTGTGAAAGTACTGCACTCGATATGCCAGCAAATTTGGAAAACTCAGCAGTGGCCACAGGACTGGAAAAGGTCAGTTTTCATTCCAATCCCAAAGAAAGGCAATGCCAAAGAATGCTTAAACTACCACACAATTGCACTCATCTCACATGCTAGTAAAGTAATGCTCAAAATTCTCCAAGCCAAGCTTCAGCAATACATGAACCATGAACTTCCAGATGTTCAAGTTGGTTTTAGAAAAGGCAGAGGAACCAGAGATCAAATTGCCAACATCCGCTGGATCATAGAAAAAGCAAGAGAGTTCCAGAAAAACATGTATTTCTGCTTTATTGACTATTACAAAGCCTTTGACTGTGTGGATCACAATAAACTGGAAAATTCTGAAAGACATGGGAATACCAGACTACCTGATCTGCCTCTTGAGAAATTTGTATGCAGGTCAGGAAGCAACAGTTAGAACTGGATATGGAACAACAGAATGGTAGCAAGTCAGTATTCCTTTTATTTACTAGACTGACTTTGTTAATATTTTCTTTTCTTTCTGTTTTTTCATTTATTTTTAATTGAAGGATAACTAAAATACTTTGTTGGTTTCTGCCATATATTAACATGGAGCAGCCATAAGTATACTTATGTCCCCTCCCTTTTGAACCTCCCTCCCTATCTCCCATCCTATTCCACCATTCTAGGTAGTTACAGAGCCCAGTTTGAGTTCCCTGAGTTACATAGCAGATTCCCAATGGCTATCTATTTTACATATGTTAGTGTATATTTTCCCATGCTAGTCTCTCCATTTGCCCCACCCTCTCCTTCCTACCCCCCGCTACCTTATGTCCATATGTCTGTTGTTAGCTATGTCTGCATCTCCACTGGGAGAAGGCAATGGCACCCCACTCCAGTACTCCTGCCTGGAAACTCCCATGGACAGAGGAGCCTGGTGGGCTGCAGTCCATGGAGTCGCTAGGAGTAACGACTGAGTGACTTCACTTTCACTTTTCACTTTCATGCATTGGAGAAGGAAATGGCAACCCACTCCAGTGTTCTTGCCTGGAGAATCCCAGGGCCGGGGGAGCCTGGTGGGCTTCCGTCTCTGGGGTTGCACAAAGTCAGACAAGACTGAAGCAACTTAGCAGATCCTGCAAATAAATTCATCAGTACCATCTTTTTAGATTCCATATATATGTTTTAATATGATATTTGTTTTTCTGACTTACTTCACTCACTATAACAGGCTCTAAGTTCATCTACCTCATTAGCACTGACTCAAATGCATTCCTTTTTATGGCTAAGTAATATTCTGTTGGGGTTCCCTAGTGGCTCAGATGGTATAGAATCTGCCTGTAATGAAGGAGACCTGGGTTTGATCCCTGGGTTGGGAAGATCCCCTGGAGAAGGAAATGGCTACCTACTCCAGTATTCTTGCCTGGAGCATCCCATAGACAAAGGAGCCTGGTGGGCTACACTCTACCAGGTCACAAGGAGTCAGATACTACTGAGCAACTAACAAGGAACAATATCCCATTGTGTTTATGTACCACAGCTTCTTCATCCATTCATCTGTCGATGGACATCTACATTGTTTCCATGTCCTAGCTATTGTAAGTAGTGTTACAATGAACACTGGGGTAGAGTGTCTTTTTCAATTATGGTTTTTTCAGGGTATATGCCCAATAGTGGGACTGTTGGGTCATATGGTAATTTTATTTCTAGTTTTTAAAGGAATCGTCATACTGTCTTCCATAGTGACTGTATCAACTTACATTCCCATCAACTGTGCAAGAGGGTTCCTCTTTCTCCACACCCTCTCCAGCATTTATTATTTGTATATTTTTGATGGTGGCCATTCTGATGGTGTGAGGTAATATCTTATTGTAGTTTTGATTTGCATTTCTCTAATAATGAGTGATGTTGAGCATCTTTTCATATGTCTATTAGCCATCTGTATGTCTTCATTGGAGAAATGTCTCTTTGGGTCTTTTGCCCACATTTTCATTGGGTTGTTTGTTTTTCTGTTACTGAGTTGTATAAGCTGCTTGTATATTTTGGAAATTAATCCTTTGTCAGTTGTTTCATTTGCCATTATTTTCTCCCATTTTGAAGGTTGTCTTTTCACCTTGTTTATAGTTTCCTTTGCTGTGAAAAAGCTTTTAAGTTTAATTAGGTTCTACTTGTTTATTTTTGCTTTTATTTCCATTACTCTAGGAGGTGTATCAGAGGATCTTCTTGTGATTTGTATCATAGAGTGTAGACTTTGTTACTATTTTAATTTTGCATCAATGTTAATGAAAAAATTGGTTTATTATTTTTATTATTATGTCTTTTCTCAATTAAAGATCTCTTAAATGTGCTTCTTGAAAAGCATTACAAGCTGTTCCCTATTTGTGTATTCTCTGGAAGAATCTGTACAATATTGTTATGTCTTTCTCAAATGTTTGGAAGAATTCACCAGTGAAACTATCTACGCCTAAGAATTAGATTCTGGAAACATTCTAATTATGTTTTAAAATACATATCTGATTTTTAATATTTTCTATTTCATCTTATGAAAAATTTAAAAAGAGAATTTTGAATTATTAATACATCTCATCCAAATTATCAAATTTATCAGAGAAAGTGCTTATAATATCATCTCATTTGATGTACTACGATCTGTACATTTTCATTTCTGAAAATTTGTGCCTTCTTTTTTTCTACATCAATCTTGTGATAATTTTATCAATTTTATGAATTTAATCAAAATACCAACTCTGTTGATATTTATTATTATTTTATTTATGCTCTTTCGGAGAAAGCAATGGCACCCACTCTAGTACTCTTGCCTGGAAAATCCCATGGACAGAGGAGCCTGGTAGGTTGCAGTCCATGGGGTCGCTAAGAGCCGGGCACGACTGAGCAACTTCACTTTCACTTTTCACTTTCATGCATTGGAGAAGGAAATGGCAACCCACTCCAGTGTTCTTGCCTGGAGAATCCCAGGGACAGAGGGGCCTGGTGGGCTGCTGTCTATGGGGTCACACAGAGTCAGACACAACTGAAGTGACTTAGCAGTTATGCTCTTTATTATTTCTGTCCTTATAGTCTTCTTAGTTTATATTTGCTTTTTGTTATCTTGCTTCTTCTGTTGTAAGTTTAAATAAATTTATATTTAGTCTTTTTTCTTTTCCAAAATGCGATTGACCCTCAAACAATGAAAGGATTAGGGAAGATGATGACCAAAACCATTCCAAAGAAAAAGAATGCAAGAAGGTAAAATATTTATCTGAGGAGACCTTACAAATATCTGAGAAAAGAAGGGAAGTGAAAGGCAAAGGAGCAGGTGAAAGACATACCCAACTGAATGCAGAGTTCCAAAGAATAGCAAGGAGAAATAAGAAAGCCTTCCTAAGAGAACAATGCAAAGACATAGAGGAAAACAATGAATGGGAAAGACTAGAGATCTCTTAAAGAAAATTAGAGATACCAAGGGAATATTTCCTGAAAAGTTCGGCAATAAAGGCTAGAAATGGCAAGGACCTAACAGAGCAGAGAAAGTTAAAAAGAAGTGGTAAGAATACACAGAAGAGCCATATAAAAAAAGGTTTTAATGACCCAGATTACCACAGTGGTGTAGTCACTCACTTAGAGCCAGATATCCTAGAGTGTGAAGTCAAGTGGGCCATAGGAAGCATTTCTATGAACAAAGCTAGTGGGGGTGATAGAATTCCAGCTGAGCTATTTCAGATCCTAAAAGATGATGCTATTAAAGTGCTGCACTCAATATATCAGCAAATTTGGAAAACTCAGCAATGGCTACAGAACTGGAAAAGGTCAGTTTTCATTCCAATTCCAAAGATAGGCAATGCCAAAGAATGCTCAAACTACCATACAATTGCACTTATTTCGCATGCTAGCTAGGTAATCCTCAAAATCCTTCAAGCCAGGTTTCAAAATAGTATGTGAACTGAGAACTTCCAGATGTTCAAACTGGACTTAGAAAAGGCAGAGGAACCAGAGATCAAATTGCCAACATCCATTAGATCATAGGAAAAAACAGAGAATTCCACAAAAACGTCTACTTCTGCTTCATTGAATATGCTGAATACACTAAAGCCTTTGACTGTGTGGATCACAATAAACTGTAGAAAATACTTAAAAAAGAAAGGAATACCAGATCACCTCACCTGCCTCCTGAGAAACCTGTATGTAGGTCAAGAGCAACAGTTAGAACCTTACATGGAACAAACGACAGGAACAAAATTGGGAAAGGAGTACATCAAGGCTGTATATTGTCACCCTGCTTATTTAATTTATATGCAGAGTATATCATACAAAATGCTGGGCTGGATGACTCACAAGCTAGAATCAAGATTGTTGGGAGAAATATCAACAATCTCAAATATGCAGATGATACCACCGTAATGCCAGAAAGTAAAGACAAACTGAAGAGCCTCTTGATGAAGGTGAAAGAGGAGAGTGAAAAAGCTGGCTTAAAATTCAACATTCAAGTAACTAAGATCATGACATCCAGTCCCATCACTCCATGGCAAATAGACAGGACAACAATGGAAACAGTGTTGGATTTTACTTTCTTGGATTTTAAAATCACTGTAGACAATAACCGCAGCCATGAAATTAAAAGATGCTTGCTCATTGGAAGAAAAGCTATGACAAACGTAAATAGTGTATCAAACAGTAGAGACATCACTTTGCTGACAAAGGTCCATATAGGACAATTTGACAAAGGTCAAAGCTATGGTTTTTCTGTGACTGTGGTTTCAGTCTGTCTACCCTCTGATACCATCTCTCAGCACCTCTCTTAAACCACAATCACAGAAAACTAGCCAATCTGATCACATGGAGCAGAGCCTTGTCGAACTCAATGAAACTAAGCCATGCCGTGTGGGGCCACCCAAGATGGACGGGTCATGGTAGAGAGGTCTGACAGAATGTGGTCCACTGGAGAAGGGAATGGCAAACCACTTCAGTATTCTTACCTTGAGAACCCCATGAACAGTATGAAAATGCAAAAAGATAGGATACTGAAAGATGAATTCTGCAGGTCAGTAGGTGCCCAATATACTACTGGAGATCAGTGAAGAAATAACTCCAGAAAGAATGAAGGGATGGAGCCAAAGCAAAAACAACACCCTGTCGTGGATGTGACTGGTGATAGAAGCAAGGTCCGATGCTGTAAAGAGCAATATTGCATAGGAACCTGAAGTGTTAGGTCCATGAATCAAGGCAAATTGGAAGTGGTCAAACAGGAGATGGCAAGAGTGAACATCAACATTCTAGGAATCAGCGAACGAAAATGGACTAAATGGGTGAATTTAACTCAGATGACCATTATATGTATTACTGTGGGCACGAATCCCTTAGGAGAAAGGGAGTAGCCATCATAGTCAACAAAAGAGTCCAAAATGCAGTACTTGGATGCAATCTCAAAAACGACAGAATGATCTCTGTTCTTTTCTAAGGTAAACCATTCAATATCACAGTAATCCAAGTCTATGCCCCAACCAGTAATGCTGAAGCTGAATTGGAACAGTTCTATGAAGACCTAGAAGATCTTCTAGAACTAACACCCAAAAAAGATGTCCATTTCATTATAGGAGACTGGAATCCAAAAGTAGGAAGTCAAGGATCACCTGGAGTAACAGGCAAATTTGGCCTTGGAGTACAGAATGAAGCAGGGCAAAGGCTAATAGAGTTCTGCCAAGAGAACACACTGGTCATAGCAAACACCCTCTTCCAACAACATAAGAGAAGACTCTACACATGGATATCACTAGATGGTCGACACTGAAATCAGATTGATTATATTCTTTGCAGCTGAAGATGGAGAAGCTCTATACAGTCAGAAAAAACAAGACTGGGAGGTGACTGTGGCTCAGATCATGAACTCCTTATTGCCAAATTCAGACTGAAATTGAAGAAAGTGGGGAAAACCACTAGACCATTCAGGTATGACCTAAATCAAATCCCTTATGACTATACAGTGGAAGTTAGAAATAGATTTAAGGGACTAGATCTGATAGACAGAGTGCCTGATGAACTATGGGTGGAGATTTGTGACACTGTACAGGAGACAGGAATTAAAACCATCCCCAAGAAAAAGAAATGCAAACAAGCAAAATGGCTGTCTGAGGAGGCCTTACAAATACCTGTGAAAAGAAGGGAAGAGAAAAGCAAAGGGGAAATGGAAAGATATACCCATTTGAATGCAGAATTCCAAAGAATAGCAAGGAGAGATAAGAAAGCCTTCCTCCGTGATCAATACAAAGAAATAGAAGTAAACAACAGAATGGGAAAGACTAGAGATCTCAAGAAAATTAGAGATACCAAGGGATTATTTCATACAAAGATGGGCTCAATATGGATAGAAATGGTATGGACCTAACAGAGGCAGAAGATATTAAGAAGAGGTGGCAAGAATACATAGAAGAACTGTATAAAAAAGATCTTCATGACCCAGATAATCATGATGCTGTGATCACTCACCTAGAGCCAGACATCATGGAATGTGAAGTCAAGTGGGCCTTAGAAAGCATCACCACAAACAAAGCTAGTGGAGGTGATGGAATTCCAGTTGGGCTATTTCAAATCTTGAAAGATGATGCTGTGAAAGTACTGCACTCAATATGCCAGCAAATTTGGAAAACTCAGCAGTGGCCACAGGACTGGAAAAGGTCAGTTTTCATTCGAATCCCAAAGAAAGGCAATGCCAAAGAAGGCTCAAACTACTGCACAACTGCACTCATCTCAAATGCTAGTAAAGTAATGCTCAAAATTCTCCAAGCTAGGCTTCAGCACTATGTGAACCGTGAACTTCCAGATGTTCAAGCTGGATTTAGAAAAGGCAGAGGAACCAGAGATCAAAGTTAAATGCAGTCCTAACCAACGTTATGCTTTTCTCTATTTTTTCCACTAGACCTCAATATGATCGCGTTTCCTGAGAACAGGGAAAATGTGTGATATTCTTTGACTTCCTCAATATTTATCGATGAATCCTTACAATCAAAACTTGCAGTGTTGATAGGGGCTTTGCTGCTGCTGCTGCTAAGTCGCTTCAGTCGTGTCCAACTCTGTGCGACCCCATAGACGGCAGCCCACTAGGCTTCCCCGTCCCTGGGATTCTCCAGGCAAGAACAACGGAGTGGGTTGCCATTTCCTTCTGCAGTGCATAAAAATGAAAAGTGAAAGTGAAGTCACTGAGTCGTGTCCAACTCCTAGCGACCCCATGGACTGCAGCCTACCAGGCTCCTCCGTCCATGGGATTTTCCAGGCAAGAGTACTGGAGTTGGTTGCCATTGCCTTCTCCATTGAGAAGTTAGATACCAGTAATTTTTTAAGGCATTGATTTTAATTTTTTTCTTTTTTGTACTTCATTTTCAGAAGATTTCATCACTTACTTAGGTATGGTTTTGTTTATCTTCAACTTGAGATTCCCAGACTTTTCTAAATCTCTCAATTGACATATTTCATTAGTTTTAGGAAATGTAAATAATGATTTCCCCCATTTTCCCTTTTTCCTTCCATGAATTCTATTATATGTATATGAGAATTTAGATCATCCTATATATTTTCACTCACCTTTTTTTTTTTAATGTTTTCTATACATTTAATTCTGTATATTTTTAGTGAGTCATCTTTCAATTTACATGTCCTATATATTTCTCTCCCTAATCTACTCTTAGGAACACCTACTGAGTTCTAAACTTTAGAGTTATATTTTTCTATTTTAGATTATTTATATATTATTTTTTTTACAGAGTATAATTTGTTGAAGAAAATCTCCATACTTTCATCTATTCTTCCCATCTTCTCTAATTTATTTAATACATCAATCATAGTTATTTCAAAGATCTTCATGATAACTCTGATAGCTAGATTATCTATCTATTTCATCAAAAAGATGAAAAAAGATTTCATCTTTTTCTTCTTTATCATCAGTCATATTTTCATGTCTTTTTGCATGTGTAGCAATATTTTATTGTATGTCAGACACTGACTATGAAAGAAATGAAGAGAATCTGAATAATACTATCTTTAACCAGAAAGGGTGTCCTCTCTTCTCTGTCATGCAGCTCAGGTAAGAGGCTGATCGTTTTATCTAATCAGTAATTTACATGAGTCAGAGCTGGATTGCAGAATAAGAATCAATCTACATTTGTTCCAACCCACTTCCTTGGGAATGGCCATCTGAAGCTTTCTGATAGAGAGCCAAACTGTTCTCTTTATCCTTGATCATGAAATACTTTGGATTTCCAGCTTTGCCATTCATAAGTTTTCAGCCCAGCTCTTCAGCCTCTACTCTGCTGCTGCTGCTAAGTTGCTTGAGTTGTGTCCTACTCTGTGCGACCCCATAGATGGCAGCTCACCAGGCTTCCCCGTCCCTGGGATTCTGCAGGCAAGAACACTGGAGTGGGTTGCCAAGATGTCTCCACTCTAGACATCTTAATAATCTAGCAAATGTCTTAACTGAGAAACTTAGTGAAGTGATTAAGGTAGGCCCACTCTCCCTGGAGTGGGTCAGATTTAACTTTGCCTTTTTGAAGATTTTGGATTTCCTTCATTATCTGCAATGCTGCTACAGATCTCTAGAATTAGCCAGTGTCACATTTGGGTAAATTAGCCAAGCATTTGAAGAAGTCCCTAAAGTTTCCAATTTGTCTCTCTAGCCTCCTACAACTGCCAAAACAACAATTTGCTGGTTTATTTTTTGCTTAGAAGTGGGTTCATGCCTAAATTAAACCCAGTTGTCAACCATGTCACAAATCAGTTAAATTCCCCAAAAGGAAAAATCCCCAGGATCCAGCAAATGTCCCTAAGGGTGGGGTGGCTGGGGGATTCAGCTCACTCACCTCAGAGTTTTTATCTTCTTTCCCCATGGCTAGATGTCAGAGCTGGGGTGAGGGGTGAGGGAGGAGTGGGGGGGTAGGGGTGGGGGTGGAGGGGAGGGTAGTGAGGAGGGTTGGATAATGAGTGAACTGATTAACCAAGTATTTTTCCGTATCTACTATGGTAAACCAGGTTCTAAAACCTTAGAATTCCAAATGCTGAGTACTAACCATTCTTCATTTAAGGTGTGGCCAGAAGAAACCAAGGTTTAACAGGAACAGGGTAAGTTACAGTAAACAAAGAGCTTATAGTGATAAGAATAAATTATGTTAATCCTTTCTTCTTCATCCTTCAGCATTATTATCTGGTTCCTGCCTCAGTTCAGTTCAGTTCAGTCGCTCAGTCGTGTCCGACTCTTTGCGACCCCAAGAATTGCAGCATGCCAGGCCTCCCTGTCCATCACCAACTCCTGGAGTTCACTGAGACTCACGTCCATCGAATCAGTGATGCCATCCAGCCATCTCATCCTCTGTCGTTAGGGTTCCTGCCTGCACTCAACTAAAACTTCACTCTCAACTGTTTTCTTTCTAATGACCATTTTCAAGCCTTGCTTTTATTTAGCCTTCTATAGAAAGAACCTCATGTAGTGTCCCAGAGACATCAGAATTCAAGGACAATCACTAGCTGTTTCATTTAGAAGTTGCTACCTATTTTATTGGTCTTATCCATCTTCGGTGAAACACGGAGTACATATTAAGATTATGGTTTCATCCTCAAATAAAATGCTCTATTACTATAGCTTATATTAAATTAAAATATATCATAAACATATTCTAGCCTATAAAGCCTACATCAAAAAAAAAAAGAGAGAGAACATGTATTAACGAAAGTGTTTGGATTTTTTTTTTAAGCATATAACTACAATGACTGAAATGTTTCCAGGTTGCTAATGCATTCTGGATCATGGTTATTAGTTTATGCTTGCTTTTTTCCAAAGGTATTTATCATCATAACTTGAGACAAATTGAACTCAATAAAACTTTAGACCATAGCGCTTTTGGCTCTTTTGACTATCAAAAATTATCTTGTTAAGATTGTTAGCAATACTGAGATGGCATAAGAAAGGAAAAGAAATTGCATGCCAACTGCATTCATTGTGAAAGCTTTCAGCACTGGGTTACACAATGGAAAAATCTCAAGGACATTCCCTCTGTCTGTGTGTTTGTCGTGATTACATGGAAGTCAAGCACAACTCCAAGACATGAAGTGGACTCGAGTGCTTTGGAGTTAAAATACTGGGTATGTGGGAAAGATTCCCTGATGGGAGCTGGTATTTTCATGAAACGACTTTAAGATCAGGAAAGAAGATTCGCTGCTTGAGTTGAAGTAGGGAGCTACCAATAAATGCTAACCAATAAAAGGTTTAACATGGTAATTCACAAATTCATAAATTGAGAGTACACAATATTGTTTCTAAGTGTAGGTAATGTGGCTATTCCATAAGTAAAAATGTTAGCCTTTTTTTTGTTTTCAATCACCCTATTTGAAGTCCACTTAGGATGGACCACAAACTCTTGGCAATGGCCTATAAAGACCACCAAGGTCAGGTTCCTATCCATTTTTGTAATTTGACCTCTCCCCAAACATCCTGCATTTCAGCTACTTTAAATTGCTTGACATTAAAGGTGTAATGCTAATTCTCACTTAGTACTAATTGTTTCTTCTACCCAGAATTTCTTTCCCTGCCTTTCCTTCTTATGGTGAGAAATGTCATCCTCAGCATGAATTCTTTTCTAAACTCCTGACCACAGTTGGACACTTTCTTTCTTCTTGTTCTTACAGCATTCTATTCATACATGTATTATAGCCTCCACCTCATTACTCTCTTTAGCTTTTGCATCCTTCTAGGGAAGGAACAGGGGAGCCTGGGGGACTGCCGTCTATGGGGTCGCACAGAGTTGGACATGACTGAAGCGACTTAGCAGCAGCAGCACAGCAGGGAATGAAAATATTGTAAAAACACTGACTTCCTTAATACCAGTGTTGGTGGTTTAGTCACTCAGTCATGTCCAATTCTTGCAACCCCATGGACTGTAACCCACCAGGCTCCTCTGCCCATGAGATTTCCCAGGCAAGAATACTGGAGTGGGTTGCCATTTCCTTCTCCAGGGAAATCTTCCCAACCAAGGAATCAAACCTGGGTCTCCTGCATCGCAGGTGGATTCTTTACCAACTGAGCTACAAGGGAAGCTTTAATACCAGTACTTTATCTGAAACATAAAACAGCAGTTAATAAATGTAGAGGGACTAAAGAGACACAGAAGGTAAGAAGGAAGGAAGCAGAGAAAGACTTTACACTTTTTTAATATGACCCCCAAAATATCTAGAATCTAAATTTTCAGTTAGTAAGCCCATAATACTATTTTAAAAGATTAAGGGTCTTTAAATATTCAAAATACAGTGATATAATCAAGAAGACAATTTGTGCATAATGGGCAGGCTTATACATAACCAATGTAAAGATATAGCAACTGACATTTTGGTCTCCCTAATTTTATCTTGCCTTCCTCCAATGAGGCTTCGTTTTCTATTCTGTTCATTTCCTGATCAGGATTTGTTTACCTGCTGTGTTGCTTTGTTACTCATCTCATTTCTTAGAGTCTTTTTCTCTGTTCAATGATGGCAGCTGGCATGGGTTTTGGACGCCTGGTGAGAAATAATTCTGTAAAGCATTATAAATTATTTATCTTTATTACTATTAAATACTGTAGATTTAGAATTAGAGTTGATGACATATTAAAATGATATGGGTTAATGCCATGCCAAATATAACTTCTATTTTCTGAGACACATGCCCAGGGATAAAATAACTTATTCTTTCTATGACAGTTATATAGTACTTATGAGTCATAAAGTACTTTATCTGCAATATCCATTTGATTCCTTATCTTTCAGGGCAGGAAAACTCAGACTTCTAGAGGATAAATAGTGGACACATAATTACTTATCCAGTAAATTGCCAAGTTAGGGCTTAAAACTGGTTTGACTTTGTCTTCTTTTTTATTAAACCACAGTTATCTTCTTGTACAGGTTTTCCTGGTAGCTCAGCTGGTAAAGAATTCACCTGCAATGCAGGAGACCCCAATTTGATTCCTCGGTAGGAAAGATCCCCTGGAGAAGGGATAGGCTACCTATTCCAGTATTCATGGGCTTCCCTGGTGGCTCAGATGGTGAAGACTCTACCTGCAATGCAGGAGACCTGAGTTCAACCCCTGGGTCAGGAAGATCCTCTGCAGGAGGGCATGGAAACCTGCCGGGAGCTGGCATATTGCATATTGAGTGCAGCACTTTCCACAGCATCATTTTTCAGGATCTGGAATAGCTCAACTAGAATTCTATCACTGCCAGGAGCCAGAGTGAGGCACTCCGCCCGTGGCAAAGGTCATGAGGAAGGAGGCTCGGCATACGCAAAGGCGGGATCGAGCCTCAGGAGTCCCCCTGGAAATTCTCGAGCATCTACCCCCAAAACCAGAGTCTGCCTACTTTCTGCTTTGTGCTTTCACCTACACCTCTGACTTTACAGGGGGCTGTCCCCCACTACCTCTCTCTGAAAAAAGAGTTAGCTTACAGCTCCAGTTAATAATTCCTGGGTGTGACAGTGTTTCAACCTACAAACTCCTTTGGAAATCCTCTAGCCTGCCTGAATAAGTTTTTCCGGCCACATGTGATTGTTCAGAGCCTCCCAACTGTGAGAGGCAGGAGATGTTCTAAACTGTCTAAACACAGATTCTTTTGAGTAGTTAAAAGATTGATTAGAAATTGTATTGGTGAAGAGTTTTTCACTTTTGGGGCCAATGTTTGCTGCTAAGTCTCCATACCCCTTACCTACTGTGTCCTTGGCAGTGTATTGATTGATATAATGGGTGTATAGAAATGTAAGTAGTAGCCTCAATGTTTGTAACCTTGGACCCTTGAGTTAATTCTTTTCTTGATTGAGCCCACCTCACCTTTGCCCTATAGGAATGCAGCTTTGTCCAATGATTTTTTGGAGGCTGGCGCCTGACTTTAGAATAATCACCTTTAGAGAAAAATAAGTTTCTTAAAATGTTAACAGGCCTCTGGGCCAGAAGATGATGCAAATCACCTAAACTTTTGCATATGATAAGTTTGCAGGAAGAAAGCCTGGCTTACTGCATGACTCTACCCCTTCCCCCATTATCCTCTATGCACAACTTAAGGTATAAAAACTACTTTGGAAAATAAAGTGCGGGCCTTGTTCACCAAAACTTGGTCTCCCCATGTCGCTCTCTCTCTCACTCTGGCTGAGTCTCCATCTGGAGCGCGGAACCCACCATGCTTACTAATTATGCCTGGGCTTCTAAGATCCGACTGGGAAGGCCTCAGCGTCTCCTCTCCTTCGGGAGAACGGAAGGACTCCTGCGGCCTACGTAAGTGGTGCAAACTTTTTGTCTTGAAGTTTTATTGGTCTCCCGCGTAAACCAAGCTACTCAGCCTCTTTTCTCCACTGAATTTCCTCACTGAGCTATCCTCATTCTGTTACTCTTTATATCTTTGATAAATATTTAAATAAATAGGTCACCTATGCCGTCTCTCCTTCGAATACTCTGGATCAGCCGGGGCTGGACCCCGGCAGAAACCCACTCTAGTATTCTTGCCTGGAAAAGAGTCAGACATGACTGAGCAACTAAGTGCAACACAGCACAGCACACATCTTCTTGTACATACTTATTCCCTGGCCCCTCTCAATATGCCTACCCCTGAAAGAGTGATACTCTGAGTGCCAACTCATCATCTGCCCCTTTAAAGTTGGCTACATCTAAGCTTGTTTTCTGCCTATGAAGAAGCCAAGATACCTGAAGTTCAGGTTGAAGTCTAGGTGTCTCTGTAAGACACAAGGACTTGAATGAACTCCTTATTAAATACACTTCAGCATTTGCTGGATTTAGGTAGATTAGCATGAATTGAAGCTTAGCTTGGTAGTCATTAGCTTTCACAAGACTTTTATCCATCAGAGGGCAGACAGAATGATATCGCAATCACAGAAAACTAACCAAACTGATCACATGGATCACAGCCTTGTCTAATTCAATGAAACTATGAGCCATGCTGTGTAGGGTCACCCAAAATGGAACGGTCATGGTGGAGAGGTCTGACAAAACATGGTCCACTGGAGAAGGGAATGAGGCAACTCATTTCAGTATTCGTGCCTTGAGAACCCCATGAACAGTACAAAAAGGCAGAATCATAGGACACTGAAAGATGAACTCCCCAGGTTGGTAGGTACACAATATGTTACTGGAGAAGAGTGAAGAAATAACTCCAGAAAGAATGAAGAGAGAGAGCCAAAGAAAAACAGTGCCCAGTTGTAGACATGACTGGTACTGGCAGTAAAGTCTGATGCTTTAAAGAACAATATTGCATAGGAACCTGGATGTTAGGTCCGTGAATCAAGGTAAACTGGGCAGTCAAATAGGAGATGGCAAGACTGAACATCGACATTTTAGGAACCAGTGAACTATAATGGACCAGAATGGGGGAATTTAATTCATATGACCATTATATCTACTAGTGTGGGCAAGATCCCATAGAAGAAATAGAGTAGCCCTCATAGTCAACAAAGGAGTCTGAAATGCTGTACTTGAGTGCAATCTCAAAAATGACAGAATGATCTCCATTCGTTTCCAAGTCAAACCATTCAATATCACAGTAATCCAAGTCTATGCCCCAACCACTAATGCTGATGAAGCTGAACAGTTCTATGAGGACATACAAGACCTTCTAAAACTAACACCAAAAAAAGATGTTCTTTTCATCATAGGGGACTGGGATGCAAAAGTAGGAAGTCAAGAGATACCTGGAGTAACAGGGAAGTTTGGCTGTGGAGTAAAAATGAAGCAAGGCAGAGACTAACAGAGTTTTGCCAAGAGAACACACTGGTCATAGCAAACACCCTCTTCCAACAACTCAAGAGATGACTCTACACATGGACATCATCAGATGGTCAATACCGAAATCAGTTTGATTATAGTCTTTGCAGCTAAAGATGGAGAAGCTCTATAGAGTCAGCAAAAACAAGACCAGGAGCTGACTGTGGCTCAGATCATGAGCTCCTTACTGCAAAATTCAGACTTAAACTTAAGAAAGTAGGGAAAACTATTAGACCATTCAGGTTTGACTTAAATCAAACCCCTTATGATTATACAGTAGAAGTGACAAATAGATTCAAAGGATTACATCTGATAGACAGAGTGCCTGAAGAAGTATGGAAGGAGGTTCATAACATTGTACAGGAGGCCATGATAAAAAACCATCCCCAAGAAAAAGAAATGCAAAAGGCAAAACTGTTGTCTGAGAAGACCTTACAAATAGCTGAGAAAAGAAGAGAAGCTAAAGGCAAAGGAGAAAAGAAAAGATATAGCCATCTGAATGCAGAGTTCCAAAGAAGAGCAAAGAGAGATAAGAAAGCCTTCCTAATGCAAAGAAATAGAGGAAAACAATAGAATGAGAAAGACAAGTTCCCGTCAAGAAAATTAGAGATATCAAGGGAACATTTCATGCAAGGATGGGCACAATAAAGGACAAGAAAAGTATGGACCTAACAGAAGCAGAAGATATTAAGAAGAACTGGCAAGAATACACAGAAGAACTGTACAAAAAAGATCTTAATGACCCAGATAACAACAAAGGTGTGATCACTCACATAGAGCCAGACATCCTAGGGTCCGAAGTCAAGTGGACTGTAGGAAGCACCACTATGGTCAAAGTTAGTGGAGGTGATTTAATTCCAGCTGAGCTACTTCAAATCCTAAAAGACAATGCTGTGAAAGTGCTGCATTCAATATGCCAGCAAATTTGGAAAACTCAGCAGTGGCCACAGGACTGGAAAAGGTCACTTTTCATTCCATTCTGAAAGAAAGGCAATGCCAAAGAATGTTCAAACTATCCCACAGTAACGATTATCTCACATGCTGGCAAAGTAGTGCTCAAAATTCTCCAATTAGGCCTCAATAGCACATGAAGCAAAACTTTCAGATGTTTAAGTTGGATTTAGAAAAGGCAGTGGAACCAGAGATCAAATTGCCCACATCCACTGGGTTATACAAAAAGCAAGAGAATTCCAGAAAAACATCTACTTCTGCTTCATTGGCTATGCTAAAGTCTTTGTGTGTATCACAACAAACTGTGGGAATTTCTTCAAGAGATGGGAATACCAGACCACTTTACATACCTCCTGAGAAATCTGTATGCAGATCAAGGAACAACAGTTAGAACCTGACATGGAACAATGGACTGGTTCCAAATTGGAAAAGGAGAACGTCAAGGTTGTATCTTGTCACCCTGCTTATTTAACTTATATGCAGAGTTTATCATGAGAAATACCCAACTGCATGAAGCACAAGCTGGAATCAAGATTGCCAGGAGAAATATCAATAATCTCAGATATGTAGATGACACCACCTTTATGACAGAAAGCGAACAAGAACTAAACAGCCCCTTGATGAAAGTGAAAGAGGAGAGTGAAAATGCTGGGTTAAAATTAATCATTCAAAAAACTAAGATTGTGGCATCTGGTCCCATCATCTCATGGCAAATAGAGGGGGAAACAATGGAAACAGTTACAGATTTTATTTTCTTGGATTCCAAAATCATTGTGGATGGTGACTGCAGCCATGAAATTAAAAGATGCTTTCTCCTTGGAAGAAAAGCTATGACAAACCTAGACAGCATATTAAAAAGCAGAGACATTCATTGTGAACAAAGACCCATATAGTCAAGCTATTGTTTTTCTGGTAGTCATGTATGGATGTGAGAATGCTGAGCACCAAAGAACAGATGCTTTTGAACTGTGTTGTTGGAGAAGACTCTTCAGAGTCCCTTGCAAAGCAAGGATATCCAACCAGTCCATTCTAAAGGCGATCTGTCCTGGGTGTTCATTGGAAGGACTGATGCTAAAGCTGAAACTCCAGCACTTTGGCCACCTAAAGCTAAGAACTGACTCATTGAAAAAGGCCCTGATGCTAGGAAAGAGTGAAGGCAAGAAAAGAAGGGGATGACAGAGGATGAGATGGTTGGATGACATCACCAACTTGATGGACATGAGTTTGAGCAAGACCCGGAAGTTGGTGATGGATGGGGAAGCCTGGAGTGCTGCAGTCCATGGCGTTGCAAAGAGTCAGACATGACTGAGCAACTGAACTGAATAGTATTAATCAAATATTTTTAGTTCCCCTTTTGGGAAATTTTTGTAGAGTTAAACCCTACACTTGAAACTAGATACGGCCATGACAGGAAACTTCACCAGGAGCGAAATTTGAGCAGAAATGATGTGTTACTTCCAAGTAGAAGCTTTATGAATCAGAGTATGATCTGTGCCCCACCTTGATTTTAGAGGGTTTTGGGGGGGTTTTTTTTGGAATTGACAACCTGATAGTGTTGACATGAAGCCTCCCCTACCCATTTAAGACAAGAAACAGATCTTTCTTTGCCCTCAGTTCAGTCGCTCAATCATGTCCGACTCTTTGAGACCCCATGAACCACAGCACACCAGGCTTCCCTGTCAGTTGCTCAGTCGTGTCTGACTCTTTGCGACCCCATGAATCACAGCACACCAGGCCTTTCGGTCCATCACCAACTCACGGAGTCTACTCAAACTCATGTCCATCGAGCCGGTGATCCCATCCAGCCATCTCATCCTCTGCCGTCCCCTTCTTCTCCTGCCCACAATCCCTCCCAGTATCAGGGTCTTTCCTAATGAGGAGTTTCAGCTTTAGCATCAGCCCTTCCAATGAACACCCAGGATTGATCTCCTTTAGGATGGACTGGTTGGATCTCCTTGCAGTCCAAGGGACTCTCAAGAGTCTTCTCCAACACCACAGTTCAAAAGCATCAATTCTTCGGCACTCAGCTTTCTTCACAGTCCAACTCTCACATCCATACATGACTACTGGAAAAACCATAGTCTTGACTAGACGGACCTTTGTTGGCAAAGTAATGTCTCTGCTTTTGAATATGCTATCTAGGTTGGTCATAACTTTCCTTCCAAGGAGTAAGCGTCTTTTAATTTCATGGCTGCAGTCACCATCTGTAGTGATTTTGGAGCCCCCCAAAATAAAATCTGACACTGTTTCCCCATCTATTTCCCATGAAGTGAGGGGACTGGATGCCATGATCTTCGTTTTCTGAATGTTGAGCTTTAAGGCAACTTTTCCACTCTTCTCTTTCACTTTCATCAAGAGGCTTTTGAGTTCCTCTTCACTTTCTGCCATAAGGCTGGTGTCATCTGCATATCTGAGGTTATTGATATTTCTCCCAGCAATCTTGATTCCAGCTTGTGCTTCTTCCTGCCCAGCGTTTCTCATGATGTACTCTGCATAGAAGTTAAATAAGCAGGGTGACAATATACAGCCTTGACGTACTCCTTTTCCTATTTGCAACCAGTGTGTTGTTCCATGTCCAGTTCTAACTGTTGCTTCCTGACCTGCATACAGGTTTCTCAAGAGGCAGGTCAGGTGGTCTGGTATTCCCATCTCTTTCAGAATTTTCCACAGTTTCTTGTGATCCACAGAGTCAAAGGCTTTGGCATTGACATTCTAGGAATCAATGAACTAAAATGGACTGGAATGGGTGAATTTAACTCAGATGACCATTGTATCTACTACTGTGGGCAGGAATCCCTTAGAAGAAATGGAGTAGCCATCATGGTCAACAAAAGAGTCTGAAATGCATAGTTGGATGCAATCTCAAAAATGACAGAAAGATCTCTGTTCGTTTCCAAGGCAAACCATTCAATATCACAGTAATCCAAGCCTATGCTCCAACCAGTAACTCTGAAGAAGCTGAATGGTTCTATGAAGACCTACAAGATCTTTTAGAACTAACACCCAAAAAAGATGTCCTTTTCATTAAAGGGGACTGGAATGCAAAAGTAGGAAGTCAAGAAACACCTGGAGTAACAGGCAAATTTGGCCTTAGAATACAGACTGAAGCAGGGCAAAGATTAATAGAGTTTTGCAAAGAGAATGCACTGGTCATAGCAAACACCCTCTTCCAACAGCACAAGAGAAGACTCTATACATGGACATCACCATATAGTCAACACTGAAATCAGACTGATTATATTCTTTGCAGCCAAAGATGGAGAAGCTCTATACAGTCAGCAAAAACAAGACCGGGAGCTGACTGTGGCTCAGACCATGAACTCCTTATTGCCAAATTCAGACTTAAACTGAAGAAAGTAGGGGAAACCACTAGACCATTCAGGTGTCACCTAAATCAAATCTCTTATGATTATACAGTGGAATTGAGAAATAGATTTAAGGGACTAGATCTGATAGACAGTGTCTGATGAGTCACCCACTCCCACACAAAAACCAACCTGTTGATACAATGGACATGTAATGTGAGCAAATGTTTAAAACTTCTAAAATGTTAAGAGTTCTGACCAAGCATAACTTAGATAACTTAGCTTATCTTAACTGGTATACTTACTATAATGTGTTATTCCAATTCAGTAGTAATGTCGAATGTAACATGTCAATGGAGTCTTTTTGAAACTACGAAATGTGGGTGTGGACTGTTCTTAATTAAGACTATTAAACAGTCAAAGGCTCCTTGTCAGCTTATTGCTAATAAGCTTTTCAACAAGTATTACAGTCTGTGACACTGAAAAATAAACTAGTGGAAGAAATAATTCCAAGGATAGTTATATGCATAAGGATACATATGCGGAGGGATAGGAATGATTGCATTTATGAGAACCTTAATCTTCCTCTTCCCCGCACCCATCTCAGCTGCCTCCAGAGATCACAGTTTCAAGACCAAGTCTCCCTATTGAGAAAAGCTAGATAATTCTTCCTTTAGAGACTTCAGACAAGTACTAATCTTGGCAAACTCTTCAAGGGTAAACAGAGGTAGAGACATACTCTATTATTGCACTGCTACTCTCCTCCAGCCTAAGGGAGTGGGTGCTTCATTTCACAGATTCCAGGGTACCTTTGAGCTTTCTTAGTCTCAAGTGGCATTCCCAGGCAAAAGATGCCTGTGGTGAATAATTTGAGAATTCATTCACAGACTAAGCAATTTCCAGTTCTGTACATGATGATCACTCAGATCCAAGCCAAATCTTGTCTACACATGTGCTGGCAAGGTTTCCTATCAAAGCACAAAGACTGTCTGAGCTAATGGTAGAGTTTGGCCCAAATCTGTTTTAACTTAAGTTCTGTGTTAATTTTTCATCTGAAATTTACCCTAAAGAATTAGGGTTGGATTTCCGGAGATGAGATTTGAGTAAATGAGAACTGTATGCAGAGGTGTGCATTAACTTTTCCCTCTACATAAACAAGAATTAATCCAGTGGGTATGTACACAGTAGGTGTGCTTATCACCACCATCAACATTGGGTTATCACACCTCATATAAATTGTAATTTGTTATACTCAAGTTCAGAATGGTCTGTATCCTTTGATTTCCACTTAACTTTTTTTTCTCCAGATCAGAAATGCAGAGCTAAGAATTTGTTCAAGAAAAAAAAAATGTAATTTAGTTAGTAATAGGAAAAAAATAAATCTTTAAAACCTATTAAATGGAGTAAGTTCAAACAAAACAAACCTGACAAATTTTCCCATCTCTTCGATGAATATGAATACAAAATGAAACATGATTTCAGTTAGTTTGCCCTATTCAGTTCAGTTCAGTCGCTCAGTCGTGCCCGACTCTTTGTGACTCCATGGACTGCAGCATGCCAGGTCTCCCTGTCCATCACCAACTCCTAGAATGTATTCAAACTCATGTCCATTGAGTCAGTGATGCCATCCAACTGTCTCATCTTCTGTCATGCCCTTCTCCTGCCACTGCTCCAAGTTTGGTCTATGCTGCTGCTGCTAAGTCGCTTCAGTCGTGTCCAACTCTGTGCAACCCCATAGACGGCAGCCCACCAGGCTCCCCTGTCCCTGGGACTCTCCAGGCAAGAATACTGGAGTGGGTTGCCATTTCCTTCTCCAATGCATGAAAGTGATAGTCGCTCAGTCGTGTCTGACTCTTCACGACCCCATGGACTGCAGCCTACCAGGCTCCTCCGTTCATGGGATTTTCCAGGCAAGAGTACTGGAGTGGGGTGCCATTGCCTTCTCCGAGTTTGGTCTATATGTCTAGCTAATTTAATGACCATCAATACATTTTAACAGCCAATGGCTTAGGTATGCTGGCGTACTCTAACTCTTTTTCTTATCATTACCCTTTTGTACAGATAAAGACAGAAAAAAGTAATTAAAGGCCAAAATTTTCCTAGAAAGGTCTATGTTTTGGTTATATATTTTAAAAGCTCCATTTTTAGACTTGGGCAGTTTAAAAATGCTAACATCTTTTAATCAGTCTACATATTTACTACATTTTACATATTTTTAAAATATGGCAATAGGTTTTTAAATGAATTCTATAGATTACATTAAAATATAATTATATCTGATTATATAAAAATCTAAGTAACATCCACCTTTGAGACAGTGATTCACATTCTAAAAGCCTCAGGGGTGGCAAGTAAGTGATAAAAAGGCAGAATGAAGACATAATGATAAGAAAATCATAGGAATAATTTAAACTACCTTTCAGGCATACTATCCCTTCCTAAGTCACTTGAGATATACAATTTTCATACTCTGAGAGGGAGAAAAAAAGAAAACCACATTCATCATCTTTTCCAGGAAACAGCTCTGCAGATTCTCTTTGCTTGTGGCTACATCGCTTCTACAACAGCTGGGCGTGTGGGTGGCATGGATCAGATCTGCCAGTTTCCAGACTGAACCTAGGCCTCCTGAAGTGTTACAGGACTTCCCGGCTCTGTGGGGGGTCCGTGGCTCCCGTCTAGGCATTGGGATGGAAACAGGATGCGGTGCATGCAGAACAGGGGAAACACCTGAGAACACATGCCTGGCGTCTGTGGAGACCACCAGTATGTAGACCATTTATGCGACAAGGCTAATTCCAAAGGGAAGAGGAGCAGCCATTTCCCCCTTCAGCTCCAACAGCTGCAACCCTCCACACAGCTGCTGCTCTGGGTTCAGGATAGAAGAAAAACAACACAGAAGTGGGACATTCTGCAGTGGTTTGGCTGCTTCGAAGTAGGCAGAGTATAAGGAGAGCCATCAAGGGAAGAGCAGGCATCTTCTCCGCGCATGCCCTCTACTGCTCGGAGTAGGCTGCTAAGCTGTGCTGCTGCTCCACCCCATACCACAAAGGTTGACTTCTTGCTTAGCCAAAAAGTCCTCTGCAGTCTGGGATACTCTCCAGGGCAACTGTCCCTCCTGTGCTGACAATGCAGTCCACACTTGCAGAGTCTCTGCTTCCCTCCGCTGCACAGTCTGAGGAAGTAGACCCTGTGGTCAGCAAGGCAGTGGAAGAGACAGCAGGAGAATTCCACCCAGTCATGGGGACTCCAAGTGATACCTGGCACTCCTGCTCTTGTTTCACTGACCACCTCCGGTCACCTCTAGGCAATGCCTGACCTCAGAGGGTGTGTATTCAGAAGTGGATATTGATGAACCTTAGAGCCATGTGCCCTTAACCTCTGAAGCCCTAAAATTAAGCTCTAGTTATATATGTAGCCTCCATTTTCCCCGAGAATGCATGCACCCATTCTGAGGTCTAGTTGTCTTTGTTCTCACATCTGGATTCCAATCTCCCTTCCAGAAGAGACAGGACAGAAATACATGGAGTGTGTCTATCCTGTGGAGTCTGAAAACAGAGTGATGGCTCCCTAAAAGTCTGCAAAGTCAAAGGTAACCAAAAAAATGTATCACAGGTTAAGATTTCCCCTGGTGGCTCAGGCGGTAAAGTATCCGCCTGCAATGCAGGAGACCCATGTTCAATCCCTGGGTTGAGAAGATTCTCCTGGAGAAGAGAATGGTAACCCACTCTAGTATTCTTTGTTGGAGAATCCCATGGACAGAGGAGCCTGTAGACCCATAAGATCGTGAAGAGTTGGGTACAGCTGAGCAACTAAGCATGCATGCATGCATTGCCTCTCCACCCCATTAATGTAATGCTTGGAAGGAAAAATTGACTTGTGTCTCCCTGGGCTTTGCCTTTCTGCCTCTTGTTTTATGATCTTCTTTGGTTCTAGTTCCTAGTTGTTGATGCTAGTGAAAGGGAAGAAGAGGTGGAGAAAGATTAAGAGAGAAGGAAGGAGGGAAGAGGAAGAGAGAAAGCAGAAAGTACTTGTGAGATTATAAAGTTCCTCCAAAACCATCAACTCACACGAGCTTCAAAACAACCTGTAGACGAATATATATATTTATCCCCAAGTTATCAGTGAGGAAACTAAAGCTCAGAAGGATTCACAAAGTAAAATTTAGAGCAGAAGCAGACATAAAGCTTAATTTGATGCAGTTTCAGGACCTTTAGAAACCAAAAGACAAGACTATGTTTTAACACATGCCTGGCCTTTTCTGAATGTCAGATGTCACTTGCTTTTTATCCCAATGCTCATTTTAATTTTTGAGAGCATCTAGATTAATTTTAAAAGGATTTCTTTAAGGTCCCTGGTCTCCTCATGTGCCTCTAATCCATCAAAACTAAACCTGGTAACTTTGATTGACCTCATGTTGGATTATTAGAGAAGGCATGGGTCCCCAAACCTTCTCTTCTAGCCCTTCCCTGCCAACTCATGCCTTATGGGTACCCAACTTGCCCTGCCTCAGCTGCCTATGAACAGGGCTCCAGTTCACCCCAGCTCTCTCCATGTGCTTGGTTTTGCACACTGAACAACACCTTGGTGATACAGGTAGGCAGAGCAGGAAGGAGTGAAAGCATTCCCTTGAGATCTGTGTGCTCGTGGGCACAACACTGAATGTTCCCTTCAGCCCAGAAACTAAAAGCCAGTCTTTTAAAACAGAAAGTAAAGGCTCTTATTTTCCAAGCTACTTAGAAGAAGAATGCAAGTGCCAGCAGCCCAGGCTGCCAGTAGGGCCACTGGAAGCTATGGGGACTTGCAGAACAAGGCTGCAATGTCATAATCTCCTGGAGAAAGGGCCAAGGCAGGCCAAAGAGTCTGTGAGAGGAAGCAGGAATGTGTCTTCCAACAGCATGTTTGAGAACAAGCAGTTTCTTCCCCAAAGCCATCTGTAAGACTCTCAAACTGTGTCTGAGGAAGAAAAGGGCAAGACACAGAGAGAGAAAAGTGAATTACTGGAAAAAGCAGGTAACTCTTTGTGAGTTGTGAGGGCAGCAAAAACACTGTCTACTAATTTGTTAGTCTTGGAAGCTGCATATTTGTGAATCTGACTACAGTCAGGGTTTATAAGGACCTGCTCCTGAAAAATATGGCAAGGGTTTAACCTTAAATGTGGACTGTGGAGGGCTCTGGTGTGATTTAAGCCAGAGGAAACTGAGTTCCTCAGTACACAAGGTCCATCAGGTGACGTCCTGACTATTTTGGTTCTTGCTTACAGATTGTTTTTAGTTCATGGAAGAAGTTGGGGGAATATGTCTCAAATTTGAATGGAATCTCTCAGGAAGAAGGTCTAACTAAGACTTTTGTCTCTCTTGACTGCAGCCTGAGTAGTATTCTGAAGTACAGGTGGTAGATGAAAATCCCCTCATTGAGAAAGGAGAGGTTTCTGCCAAGCACTCCTCCCAGGCTATAGAGGGTAGCTTCCTCTCAGCCACTTAGCATTCTGCAAGAAATATCACCTCTCATCTTCACACCCATGGGAGCTGTCTTGTTTAGGAATGTCTTTGGTTGCGAGTAACAGAAAATCTATTTATAGCAGTTCCAACAAAAGCAGATGTATCTCTCTCACCTAACAAGATCTTGGATCTAGGTGGGAGCTGGCATTGATTCAGAAGCTCAGTACCATCAGGACTGCCATCTCTGGGATTCTCTTACCTTTTCCCTCTTTCATGGTCACAAGCTGACTGATGGAAGAATGGGTAAAGAAGTTGTGATGTATCTCTGTATATATAATAGAATATTATTTAGCCTTAAAAAGGAAGGAAATTCTGTCATTAGCAACAGTTAGGTGAAACTGGAAGATGTGATGCCAAGTGAAATAAACCAGACACAGAAAAGAAAATACCACATGATCTTGCTTATGTGTGAAATCTACATAAAAGCAGGTACTATAACTTGGCTACAAAAGGCAGGAAAATAGGGGTGAGTGAGGAGACCTTTGTCAAAGGGTATATGGCTGAAGTTATGTAGGATGAACAAGTCTACAGATATAATGTCCAGCATGGTAACTATATTAGTAACATTGTACCATACACTGGAAATGTGCTAAGAATGTAGATCTCAGGTGTTCTGACAGCAAAAAATCAACCTAACTGCAATAGTCACTTTAGTATGTCTATGTATATCAAAACATCATGATGTACATCTTAAATACATATAATTTTATTTGTTTAAGATGGTTGCTGCATCACTGGGCATTATGCTATGGTCAAAGCAGGAAAACGGGGACAGAGCAGTGTCCTTTGTGATAACCTCCATTTGTCCAGACAACAGCGCCACTAGAGTTTCCATCGCACCTCTGTGTGTGTCCCATTCATCACATCTCCATCACGCAGCTTTGCATGGCATGAAGGGAACCTAGGGAGGTGACAGTTTAGCTGGATACTCTGCCAACCCAAACAAAATTAGGCTTCTGTCAACTACAAAAGGAATAAGTTTCTAGGGGAACAACTGATACTACCTGCCATACCCTGTGCATAGCACTGATCAAACTGCTTTGAAATGTTCTGTTTCTGTGTCTCCCCTCCCACCAGAATTAACAGCACTTGGCAGACAGAGTGGTCCAGTCATTCTTGTATTCCCAGCACGTGGCACATTGACTGGCACAAAACAGACTTAACAAACATAACTTAAGCTAAAAAAAAAAATACTGGCTGAACAAAACTCCAAAAATAGAGAGGTAAAAGAATTTCATTTAGATTCATTTTTGCGTGCACTTCTCTCTTTAAAGATAACAGGAAATATTGATGTAAGAGAAACATCAGTTACCCAAAAGATAAGACAGTCCAAGAAATGCATATATAATGCTACTCAGATGTGCACAGTTTCTAGCACAAATACAATGGGGTGGGTAATAATAATGAGTCTCCAAGATGGAAAATTTCATGCTCTATATAGGAAGGAGATCAAACCAGTCAATCCTAAAGGGAATCAATCCTGAATATTCATTGGAAGAACTGATGGTGAAGTTGAAGCTCCAATACTCGGGCCACCTGATGTGAAGAGCTGACTCACTGGAGAAGACCCTGATGCTGGGAAAGATTGAGGGCAAGAGGAGAAGAGGGTGATAGAGGATGAGATGGTTGGACAACATCACCAAATCAATGGTCATGAGTTTGAGCAAACTCAGGGAGATAGTAAAGGACAGGGAAATCTTGCATGCTGCAGTCCATGGGGTCACAAAGAGTAGGACACAACTTAGCAACTGAATAACAACAGTAATATTAATATCTTTACAAGGTAAATATCACTTGCCTCATTTTAGAGATGCTAGGAAAGTGGCACAATGTCTAAGAGCTGCAGGTGGTAAAACCAGAGTATGAACCTGAGTATATCTATCTTCCTCCACTGTCCGTCTTGCATGAGGGATGTCTGTCACTCTAACTTTTCTCAAGGGAAGCACCAGGGCTGGCAGATAATCTAAATACAGGGCTTCCTGTCTCCAAAGACACCATTCCATCTTTCCTCTCTGCCTCCCTCAGAGAGAGCAATGCTGTGCTGTTGAAGGTCCGGTGGTATTGCTGAGCACGAGGAAAGGCTTATTTTTTCCCCAGAATCCATGATAAACTTAGAAAAAAGAGGAATCCAGAATAGAGTAGGCCCCTCTGAAGCCAACTCCATGCAGCATGTAAACCTAGACCTACGTGCAGGAACAGAAGCTTCTATCAACTCTTCTTTCAGGCAGCAGCAGTCTGCTGCCATTAGGCTGACCAGGAGGAAGAGCAGAGGCGTGTGTGTGTGCCTTTGGACTACCAGACGAGACATGTTATGAATTTATATCAACTCAGACGAGGAAGTGTAAACAAGAATGAAATGGATACATTTTGACTTATGATTTCAAGTTGACCACAATGATCTGCAAGTGACTACAATCCCCTGGCCACCACCTCTCTAACAGATTAATGAAGCTTTGTGCCAAGAGCTTGGAGTCAGGTCTGCCTCTGTAGGGAAATGTGATATTTCAGGCCTGACTCACCTAAAAGCTTTGGACACAGTCTGTGCGTGTGTCTGAAGCGTATCAGTTGCATTGCTTATGGAAAATACAATTCAGATGAGGTTCTTCATCAAGAAATCAGAACCTAATTCAGTAAAGTCTACTCATGCAATTCAAGAACAGTTTTCTGTGGGGATTTCTGGATGCCCAGGGGCTGGGAGACAAGCCCAGCCCACAAGTCCAACTGGTGTTCGTGGCATGTGCACTCTCCTAAAACATTCATTTCTGAGACTGTGTACAAAATAAGAGTGAAGTTGGAGGTGGTGAAAAAACCTCAGATAAATCACTGTGACCAGAACTGTTTTTAAGGATCTGTAGTTCAGCAGTCAGATACACACTGAGGTTGTATAATCCTTTGGATGGAATAAGGGAGTTCTCCAGTATACTGCAAAAAAGTATTCTGAGCCCTTCAGGCACAGAGACTGTACATTTTGGCTGGAGTATTGACCTGGGATTTAAAGCCAGAATTACAAGCTCAAAATGAGAGAAAAGATGAACTAGGGTTGTCAGACATAGAGTCATCTTAGTCTTCATATTTTCACCAATATAATAATCACACTTTTTTTTTTTGATTGGTATCAAATGGATTACTCAGGAACCTCACATTTTGGTTTACTGAGGATAAGTAAAACAATTGAGTACTCACATAAGAGTACACAGTTTGCAATCAGATAAACACTAGGAAAGAAAGAAGAACCTATAGTGTGGGGATGGGAGTCAGTCATGTGCTAAACATCACTTGTAGTCTCAGTGGACCCTTTGCCCAAGTCCATGTGGCCAGGCACTCCTGGGCTCGTCCCTGGGACCTCTGAGGCAATGGTATCTTGCCATGGTTCCCCGGCTTGTTGTGTCTGGAAATCTCTCCTGGTCAACTCTAAACCGGAGGTACATTCTGAAGTGGGTCATCTGGGGAAAGAGGTGGTTACCCTCAAATGCACTTATCAGAATCTCCACAGTCTGGAGCTCTTGGTTACAGCCAGGGATGAACAGGCTGGCAGGCTGGGAGTAGGAGGCCCTACCTTGAACTCTGTCACTGGTTGCAAGTAAACCATTATTATATAGAAGAAAAATGACTGGCTTGGGCTTTCAGCATCTACTCCTGGAAGTGCTACTAAAGATCCCATTTATTATGCAAAAACGCATGGCAGGTTATGGGAATAGAGGACCGAGACTGGCCCAGTAGTGCCTACATTACTGGAGAACTCCCAGCCCACCCTCTATCCCAGTGCAACCCAATGAAACCACTACAAACGCAATGATAAAAGGTGTTGTGGAGCTGCAGAAACCACAGAGAATCTACAGCAAGAACAATGTTCTTAATTTCTTTTGAACTTTTAAACAGAAAAGTATTTGCTATTGCAATCAGTGAGGGCATGGAGTAGAAAAAATGGACAAAAATTTATATCAATACATTTTACAGAGAAATAGTCTAGTTGTAGTAAGCTTGTATTTCCTTGTTCATTTATTTTAAAATTAAGAACTTTCAAACATGAAGGGAGACAGATGAGAAGAGCAACTGATGATTATAATGAAGTACTATATACTGTCACATACTTTCATATGCTGAGAATAAATTAAGGAATAAAGATATATTAAGTATTATGACAGAAAGTATTAAGTTGGTCAAAACATTCATTTGTGTTTTTCCATACGATCTTAGGGAAAAATCCAAACAAACTTTCTGGCCAACCCAATACAATCTACAACCTTCACATGATATGCTCTACACCTAACCTTGGGTGCAGTACCCATCTGGTCCTGCAGCCCTGCCTCTGAGAACACCAGCCCCATACCATTAGCAGCAAGGCAGGGCATCAGAAGAACCAAAGAGTTTGGAATAGAAATAGAAACTTCCTGTGCAACTGAAAGCTGAGAAATCGAAGCCATGCAATGTGTGATAGGCACTTTGCAGGTCAGATTTCTTCTCTTCCCTAACTCATAAATACAGCCATTACATATTGGAGTAATAATAATCCACATGTCTATAGCTCCTACAGCATACAAAGAACTTTCAAATATGTGATCTCATTGAAACAGCAAGTGACTCCATTCTCTGTAAGAGTTTCTAGAATGAGAAAACGTATTATGTGAAACAAAAGATGGCTTGTTCTCACCTAAGGCTCTTCTTTATTAATGGTAGGTCAGTAAAAGCATGCCTGGGATTCCAGAGACAGAGTCTGGGGAAGCTGGACTGGGAAAAGCGAGCAGTCAAGCAAAGGTGAGGTTTGAGACAGTCAGGCTCCAGCCTGACCCCTAATGGGAGCTCAGGAATAGAAATTACATTTCAGAGTTTGTCGCCACCAGAAACACAAGGGCTGGGCTTTCCTATTCCTGCAGATACACTCACTGACAGACGGTTCACAGGGATTTAGGGGTGGGGAACATCAGTCCCAGACACTGCCACTGTCTGCACGTAGAAGGCTCCAGAAGGGAGTTGCAAGTGAGGAGTGTTAGAAGAAACCCAACACACGGAAGAGAGAAGCTCACAGACATGAACAGAAAACAGGATTCCAGGGAATCTGGGTTAAGTAATGACACCATACTCTCTGGGTTTAGCTCTGTGGACAACAGGCTTTGAAAAATAATATGAAGGCTAAACATTCAAAATTCCATGCCAAAACTATTGGAATGTATACAAAAAGTATCTCACAGTGTAAGAGTGAAAGGCAGTAGGAGGAGAAGAACCAGAACCCCAAGGAAGCCTTACTCTATGCATGCGTTGAAAGGTGGCTTACAATAGAAAACTATTGAGCAAATCCCAGGGTCCTAATAAGGTCAGCACTAAATTCTGACTATCACTGACCAGCCATGAGACTTTGGACAAGTCATTTCACATTGTTGATTTGTAAACATCTTTTTAACTGGAGGGATAGGAGGAGAAGGTTACAGTGATAGTTTATGTTTATTCATACGTCTATACTGTGCCAGGTTCTAAAATTCACCTGCATGATCTCACAATGCATCAGGTGTCACTTTCTGTATTTCATAGGTCACACAGCTAGTGAAAGTTCAAAACAGAATATGTCTGCATCTAAGAGTGTTAAATTCTTCCATTATTACTTTTCAGAGAGTGTCTGGAGTTCTATTGTTTAACCCAAAGTACGTATAGAAAGAAGGACATAGAGTATACCAAGATACAGATGGGGTACTGTCCCAACTCTGCACAACTCCTGGGGGAACTGATCATTGCCTGCATCCCCTATCCAGAATTTTACATAATTGAGATGTTCCACAAAGCCCCAGTGAAGAAAGCAAAGACGACTCCTTCCATTCAGTGCTTCACAATGTGTTTAACTAATATCTTGGCATCTTTGTTGTATGGATTAGCTTCGAAGAACATAACTGAAATGTCAGGGACAAATGACTTCACTAAAAGCTAGTTCAGTTCAGTTCAGTTGCTCAGTCGTGTCCGACTCTTTGTGACCCCATGAATCGCAGCACGCCAGGCCTCCCTGTCCATCACCAACTCCCAGAGTTCACTCAGACTCACATCCATCGAGTCAGTGATGCTATCCAGCCATCTCATCCTCTGTCGTCCCCTTCTCCTCCTGCCCCCAATCCCTCCCAGCATCAGAGTCTTTTCCAATGAGTCAACTCTTCGCAGGAGGTGGCCAGAGTACTGGAGTTTCAGCTTTAGCATCATTCCTTCCAAAGAAATCCCAGGGCTGATCTCCTTCAGAATGGACTGGTTGGATCTCCTTGCAGTCCAAGGGACTCTCAGGAGTCTTCTCCAACACCACAGTTCAAAAGCATCAATTCTTTGGCACTCAGCCTTCTTCACAGTCCAGCTCTCACATCCATACATGACCACTGGAAAAACCATAGCCTTGACTAGACGGACCTTTCTTGGCAAAGTAATGTCTGCTTTTCAATATGCTATCTAGGTTGGTCATAACTTTTCTTCCAAGGAGTAAGCGTCTTTTAATTTCATGGCTACAGTCACCATCTGCAGTGATTTTGGAGCCCCCCAAAATAAAGTCTGACACTGTTTCCACTGTTTCCCCATCTAAATTTTTGCTTAAAAAAAAAAAAAAAAAGCCTTTCTTTTTGTTGCATGTTACTCAGAAGTTGCTGACTAAGTAATTCTTACCATTGTTTTCCCTAAGTTCATGTGTCACTTCTTGTCCATAACAAAAGACTTTAGACCAACCCGAACATACATATCACCTTAAAAGCTTGTGCTATTTATGATATTGGGGGGAGGTGCTTTGTTACCTCACACACACACATATACACACACCATACAGGCAAAGGATCTGTTTTAAGCACTACCCATGACATTGGCCTAGATTAAGAGCCTGAAGAAGAGCATGAAATTGGAGTTCTACAGAAGTGAATATCAGGTAGAATTAATTTTATCAAAGGAGCTCAAAATATCTTGACACGAAGACCCACTTTCACATTACTGGTACACGCTTCCATTATAGAAATTATTAAGTTGTCATTATCTGTTTACAAGGGCTTCTCTTGTGGCTCAGCTGGTAAAATATCCAACTGCAATATGGGAGACCTGGGTTTGATCCCTGGGTTGGGAAGACCCTCTGGAGAAGGGAAAGGCTACCCACTCCAGTATTCTGGCCTGCAGAATTCCATGGACTCTAGTCCATGCAATCAGAGTTAATACCACTGAATGACTTTTACTTTCTTTCATCTGTTTACATAAGAAATTGATGGTCCCTTTTGAAAGTAAAACTCCTTGAGGGCAAAAAAGCCAAGACTCGGGTCTCTGTGTGTCCCTGCGTCCTCTCCACAGGCCTAGAACATGACAGTCACTCACTATTACAGAATGAATGGGTATAGGACTGAGCAGCATGGAGCATGCTCACCCACCTCCTTGAGTAGTAGACTAGTCAAGTCACACAGCTGCCTGAGGACCCACCAAGGCTAACCTATCCTGTGAAACTGCTACTGCTAAGTCACGGCAGTCAGACGGGTGCCTTGTCAGAGATCTTAAAATTAGGACTTCCCTAGTGGTCCAGTGGTTAAGAATCCGCCTGCTAATGCAGGGGACACGGGTTCAATCCCTAGTCTGGGAAGATCCCACGTGCCATGGAGCAACTAAGCCTTTGCACCACAGCTATGCCTGTGCACAACTACTGAAGCTGGCATGCTCTAGAGCCCACGCTCCACAATGAGAGAAGCCACCACAATGAGAAGCTCATGAACCACAAATGAAGAGTAGCCCCTGCTCACTGCAACTGGAGAAAGCCTGCATGCAACAAAAAAGACCTAGTTCAGTTCAGTTCAGTCACTCAGTTGTGTCCGACTCTTCGCGACCCCATGAATCGCAGCACGCCAGGCCTCCCTGTCCATCACCAGCTCCCGGAGTTCACTCAGACTCACGTCCATTGAGTCAGTGATGCCATCCAGCCAGCTCATCCTCTGTCGTCCCCTTCTCCTCCTGCCCCCAATCCCTCCCAGCATCACAGTCTTTTCCAATGAGTTAACTCTTCGCGTGAGGTGGCCAAAGTACTGGAGTTTCAGCTTTAGCATCATTCCTTCCAAAGAAATCCCAGGGCCGATCTCCTTCAGAATGGACTGGTTGGATCTCCTTGCAGTCCAAGGGACTCTCAAGAGTCTTCTCCAACACCACAGTTCAAAAGCATCAACTCTTCAGTGCTCAGCTTTCTTCACAGTCCAACTCACATCCATACATGACCACTGGAAAAACCATAGCCTTGACTAGGTGGACCTTTGTTGGCAAAGTAATGTCTCTGCTTTTGAATATGCTATCTAGGTTGGTCATAACTTTCCTTCCAAGGAGTAAGCGTCTTTTAATTTCATGGCTGCAATCACCATCTGCAGTGATTTTGGAGCCCCCCAAAATAAAGTCTGACACTGTTTCCACTGTTTCCCCATCTATTTCCCATGAAGTATAGCCCTGCAAAATTAATTAAAAAAATTTTTTTTAAGAAATCTTAAACTTAAATGTCAAGGTATGTATATTATATTGGGTAGGGCCAGAAGTGTGTATTTTTGGATCCCAGGCTATCCTTATTCAAATTCAAACATAAAATAGATGTTTATTTATCCTACATGATTTTCAGATTCCATGTACTCTCCTATTAATTCTCCCAAATCCACCACTTGCCTCAAGATGTACTCTCAGAGTTATATATATTATCATGAGGTTTAGATTAAAATGCAAATCCCTATGGCATAGGTAACACTTTAATTATAGTTATCAATAATTTATACTTTAGTATGGAATAGATAACATTTTAATTACGGTTATCAATAATTTCTACTTTAGTGTTAATAAAAGCTCCCACAGTAGAATTTTATTAAAAGACTGGGGAAGTTAAGGGATCAATAAATAAAATGAAAATAGAATTTCTTTGAAGACATACTGGCACCTCTTCACTGACCTGCCTTGGCCTGGTCTTGACTACAGCCAGGCAGTCTTCCCCTGCATTCACCTGTTGTCAGCAGGACCAAAGCTCTCTCAGATGCAGGAGCTCAGACATACTGTGACAGTTCTTCAGTGAACCCTGAAGATACAGAGCCTGCTGTCATCTCCTCCTCAGTTTGGGGAATCACCCAAATATCATTAGATTCAGAATAACTTAGCAAACCAAAATCTTAGCGAGCACAGACCACAGACACATGGCCCAGTCACAAGTCCTCAGTTGTGAGTCACGGAAGGAATAAGTCATAACCTGTAGCACGTTATGTAGTGATCTGGAGCCTGAGAACCATGCGAGTGGGGTTTGCCACCAAACAATTAGTTGTGCATCTATAAGGTTTTTGTTTGGTTTCCATAAGGATTAAAAAAGGGGGGGGGGGTGCGAGAAATATTAAGATATTGCATAATCAAATAAAACTCAGAAATTCTGCATTAAAACATTTTTTTTTTTAATTTTAGGACTCCTTGGGGACTGTAACTATTTTAAGTTGCACTGTGAGGAGGAGAAATAGAGTTCCATGTTTCCCAAACATATATGATGTTAAACCCTATTTTCAAATACCATTTCTCAGAACTAGTATTCTACTGGACAGAATTTAGGAATTGTCAAACTGCAAGATTCCCAAAGCCCTTCCAAGCAATAATATTCTGAAATTTCACTCTACGACTCTCTTGTTTCTTTCCTCTTATCCTAGTAAGGACTTCCACTGAACATTCTATGTATCCAAACTCTGCAGTCTCCAAAATACCAACTTTCTGCATTGGTAGTAATTATAGCAGTAGAACAATAGCTAACAACTATAATGTAATTGTTTGCTATTATAACATAAGGACAGTACTTGGGAGAAATGGAGCATATCCTTCTGTCATCATGCCTTCTTTCAGGCAACACTGAAAGTACGGGTAGAAAACAGTTCCCACTAGAAAATCTCTGAATGTTCTGCCCTTCAAGGTTGTTTTAAAAAAAAAAAAAGCTTAATGACATACTTAGAAAAGAAATTCTGGAATTCCAACACCATTTTTGTGTAAGAAAATAACAAAATCCTTTGTTTTATGTTAGTGGTGTTGTAACTAATTAAGGGGGAAATCAGCTGCCGGTTTACATGAAAAGACAGGCCTGATTCCGCTGACATATTTGCATCCACAAGAAGCAAGCTGATGGTCTGCTGCCTGTGGTGTGGTGTTCAGCTCAGCCTCTGCCCACTGGGACTCATTAGCCAAGGGTTACAAATATGTAACCAGTGCTTTTTCCAGATCTTCTACCGCAAAGTAAGTACCAGGGTGTCTGTCGCCTGCCTCGAAGGCCTGGATCTGAGCCACTCAGGATGCTCCCAGCTGCTCAGCCTGGAGCCAGGATTTTCATTAGATGGGTTCCCTTGCATGCAAGCACATGCTACCATTGTATAAATGTTGCCCTTTTCTTCATTAAGAGGTGGAAAAGGAGACAAACATACAAATAAATAGCTACTTTTTAATTTTCATTTTTTAACTTTCTTAATGTTTAATAAACAACTTCTTGCTCTACTCTCACTTTCCCTAAAGTTGAGTCAACATATAGTCCAAGTGGCTTTGGGAATTGAGTAAATATTGCAAAGGCTTGTTCTCTTAATGGGAGTTTGTCCCATTCTGTGATTTGAAAGTCTTATTTATAAGCAACATTAACCAGAAGAGCCCCCAAGTAAACACAGAAAGCCACATGCAGGATCCAAGGGTAGGGTCTAAGTCTCACTGGGCTGGAATAAGTCTACCTACAGGCAGCTCTGAGCCAGCTGGGCGACGGAGCCTCTCACCAGGCAAGATGCCCTCCTCAGTCTCCTAGCTATGCCCTTAGAAGTGCTCCTTGGGGTCAGAGAGCAATAGCACATTGACCGTCTCTAGATAGTTGCTATTAACGTTGACGGGGATTTTTGCAGAAACCAATGCCTCTGGTCAGTGAATTTTATTTTGGCCGACAAAAATTAATTCTGTTATTTCACTAATACTTTGTAGCTTATTACATTTAATAGTTAACCTGACACATTTGTAAAGTCTTCTAATTTTCATGAAACATTGTCTTCAATCCACTTTTCTGTAGAAAGAAAGGAACATATATTTTGCAGGACCACAAGTTTTAGTGTCACTTTCCATGTCATAATCAATCACTAAGGTTTTTTTGTATTTTTGTTGGTCTGCTGCTGCTAAGTCGCTTCAGTTGTTGGTCTAATCAGAACTATATTCTGAAGAATTATCATCTTCTGGGACACTAGATTGTCACTCAGACAATCAGAGAAAGTCTCTGTATAAAATTCACCAAAATATTCTTCTTCACTCAGAACTTCACGATGCATCATTTTTTTAAAATGTTATGTTTGTAATATACGTAAGGTTGAAACAAAAAGCTAGAGGAGCAGAATATGAATGATAACAACAATCACAAGCTGTATAATGAACCCTTGATCTATTTGAAACTCTAACAATTTTGCAGTGATATTAACGTTATCCCTCTCTAACAATGTGTTGATATATCTCCGGTCAATAACATTTGGGTAACAAAAGATGTATTAATAGGTTTGCAGTCAATAATGGATTACAATCTCCAGGTGTTCCTTATCTCTCATTTATCTATCAGATTAAACCAGCTCCTTAAAAGAGCTCAGAAAAGGAGGCCATGTCTTGGGGACACGATTGTGGTGAGTGAGATGGGGCCTTTACACAATCTGTGTGACAGAGAATGGCAGGATCTATTCACAAGGGCTTCTCACTGGACATTTACATCCCCCAGAGTTCTGACCAACAGATTAGAGCAGAGAGATATTAGAGAGCGTGTCAAAGAAGAATTCCAAAAGGGAGCTCAGAAGAGTAAGTGATAAAAAAAAAAAAAAAAGAAGAGTAAGTGATCAGCCAGCATCACAAATTGCTGGGAAGAGCATCCCAGAGAAATACGAATGCTCTCTGACAAACTCAGCCCAGGCCCCCCATGCACAGTCTAATGAAAAGTTTTCTAGTCAAACAGGACACTTTCCACAGTCTCAAAATAGGAAGAGAAAGAAAGAAAACAGTAAAAACTATAAGTCACAATCACTTTATTTAGCTCCCCTGTATACTCTGGAGACATATCCATGTTTTTTCTCAGCAACCAGAAGTCCCACACACCAGAGCTGTGGTCAGTTCAGTTCAAGAAGAAATTTATGCCCAGGGACAGTGACTTAGCTTGTCCCCCAAAACAGAAAGGAAGAACAGTATGAACAGATTTAATCTGCATTTGGCTGTTAAGCATGCTAAGTCACTTAAGTTGTGTCCGACTCTTTGTGACCCTATGGACTGTAGCCTGCCAGAATCCTCTGTTCATGGAATTCAGGTCACCATACCCTCCTCCAGCATATCTTCCTGACCCAGGGATGAAACTCCCATCTCTTAAATCTCCTTCATTCCAGGCAGGTTCTTTACCACTAGGGCCACCTGGGAAGCCCTGGCTGGTAAGAGAGAGGTGAAAATTCAGTTCAGTTCAGTTTAGCTCAGTTGCTCAGTTGTGTCCAACTCTTTGCAATTCCATGAACCACAGCACACCACGCCTTCCTGTCCATCACCAACTCCTGGAGTCCACCCAAACCCATGTCCATTGAGTAGGTGATGCCATCCAACCATCTCATCCCCTGTCGTCCCCTTCCCCTCCTGCCCTCAATCTTTCCCAGCATCAGGGTCTTTTCAAATGAGTCAGCTCTTCACATCAGGTACCCAAAGTACTGCATTTAAGCTCCAACATCAATCCTTCCAATGAACACCCAGGACTGATCTCCTTTAGGATGGACTGATTGGATCTCCTTCAAGTCCAAGGGACTCTCAAGAGTCTTCTCCAACACCACAGTTCAAAAGCATCAATTCTTTGGCACTCAGCTTTCTTTATAGTCCAACTCTCACATCCGAACATGACCACTGGAAAAACCATAGCCTTCACTAGACAGACTTTGTTGACAAGTAATGTCTCAGCTTTTTAATATGCTGTCTAGGTTGGTCATAACTTTCCTTCCAAGGAGTAAGCGTCTTTTAATTTCATGGCTGCAATCACCATCTGCAGCGATTTAGGAGCCCCAAAAATAAAGTCTGACACTGTTTCCACTGTTTCCCCATCTATTTCCCATGAACTGATGGGATCGGATGTTATGATCTTCGTTTTCTGAATGCTGAGCTTTAAGCCAACTTTTTCACTATCCTCTTTCACTTTCATCAAGACTCTTTAGTTCTTCTTCACTTTCTGTCATAAGGGTGGTGTCATCTGCATATATGAGGTTATTGATATTTCTCCCAGCAATCTTGATTCCAGCTTGTGCTTCCTCGAGCCCAGCATTTCTCATGATGTACTCTGCAAATAAGTTAAATAAGCAGGGTGACAATATACAGCCTTGATGTACTCCTTTTCCTATTTGGAACCAGTCTGTTGTTCCATGTCCAGTTCTACCTGTTGATTCCTGACCTGCATACAGATTTCTCAAGAGCCAGGTCAGGTGGTCTGGTATTCCTATCTCTTTCAGAATTTTCCAGTTTATTGTGATCCACACAGTCAAAGGCTTTGGCATAGTCAATAAAGCAGAAATAGATGTTTTTCTGGAACTCTCTTGCTTTTTCAATGATCCAGTGGATGTTGGCAATTTGATATCTGGTTCCTCTGCCTTTTCTAAAACCAGCTTGAATATCTGGAATTTTACGGTTCACGTATTGCTGAAAGCCTGGCTTGGAGAATTTTGAGCATTACTTTACTAGCCTCTGAGATGAGTGCAATTGTGTGGTAGTTTGAGCATTCTTTGGCATTGCCTTTCTTTGGGATTGGAATAAAATCTGACCTTTTCCATTCCTGTGGCCACTGCTGAGTTTTCCTAACTTGTAGGCATATTGAGTGCAGCACTTTCACAGCATCATCTTTCAGGATTTGCAATAGCTCAACTGGAGTTCCATCACCTCCACTAGCTTTGTTTGTAGTGATGCTTCCTAAGGCCCACTTGACTTCACATTCCAGGATGTCTGGCTCTAGGTGAGTGATCACACCATCGTGATTATCTGGGTCGTGAAGATCTTTTTTGTACAGTTCTTCTGTGTATTCTTGCCACCTCTTCTTAATATCTTCTGCTTCTGTTAGGTCCATACCATTTCTGTCCTTTATTGAGCCCATCTTTGCATGAAATATTCCCTTGGTATCTTTAATTTTCTTGAAGAGATCTCTAGTCTTTCCCATTCTATTGTTTTCTTCTATTTCTTTGTATTGATCACTGAGGAAGACTTTCTTATCTCTTCTTGCTATTCTTTGGAACTCTGCATTCAAATGGGTATATCTTTCTGGTTCCCCTTTGCTTTTTGCTTCTCTTCTTTTCACAGGTATTTGTAAGGCCTCCTCAGACAGCCATTTTGCTTTTTTGCATCTTTTTCTTGGGGATGGTCTTGATTCCTATTTCCTATACTATATCACAAATCTCCATCCATAGTTCATCAGGCATTCTGTCTATCAGATCTAGTCCCTTAAATCTATTTCTCACTTCAACTGTATAGTCATAAGGGATTTGATTTAGGTCGTACCTGAATGGTCTAGTGGTTTTCCATACTTTCTTCAATTTCAGTCTGAATTTGGCAATAAGAAGTTCATGATCTGAGCCACAGTCAGCTCCCAGTCTTGTTTTTTCTGACTGTATAGAGCTTCTCCATCTTTGGCTGCAAAGAATATAATCAATCTGATTTCAGTGTCAACCATCTGGAGATGTGTAGAGTCTTCCCTTGTGTTGTTGGAAAAGGGTGTTTACTATAACCGGTGCATTCTCTTTGCAGAACTCTATTAGCCTTTGCCTTGCTTCATTCTGTACTCAAAGGCCAAATTTGCCTGTTTCTTCAGGTGTTTCTTGACTTCCTACTTTTGCATTCTAGTCCCTATAATGAAAAGGACATCTTTTTTGGGTGTTAGTTCTAGAAGATCTTCTAGGTCTTCATAGAACTGTTCCACTTCAGCTTCTTCAGCATTACTGGTTGGGGCATAGACTTGTAGGATTACCGTGATATTTAATGGTTTGCCTTGGAAATGAACAGAGATCATTCTGTCGTTTTTGAGACTGCATCCAAGCACTGCATTTTGGACTCTTTTGTTGACTATGATGGCTACTCCATTTCTTCTAAGGGATTCTTGCCCACAGTAGTATATATAATGGTCATCTGAGTTAAATTCACCCTCCAGTCTATCTTAGTTCACTGATTCCTAGAATGTCAATGTTCACTCTTGTCATCTCCTGTTTGGCCACTTCCAATTTGCCTTGATTCATGGACCTAACATTCCAGGTTCCTATGCAATATTGCTCTTTACAGCATTGGACCTTGCTTCTATCGCCAGTCCCATCCACAACTGGGTTTTGTTTTTGCCAACACCCAGGTGAAAATTAAAAGCAACATTTCATGTTTGGGAGACATCATTGCAAATAAATTAATTGAAAGGTAAATACACTGAAGACCCAGAAGCTTCTCCTCGTAAACTTGTGGAGAAGAAAAGAAACAAACACAACTGAGCCCAATGGCCTTGTTTTCCTCCAGCTAAGACTACCTTCTCAAATATCACCCACTTGTACTCAGTAGTGAGAACTCCAAACCTTGGTGGTTCTGTAGTTTTGCCACAAACTTTATTTTTGAGAAGCCAAGACCAGCAGAAAACCTGACTGCATGTTTTCTTTCTTTCTTTCTTTCTTTGTTTTTTTTTGGAGAGAGAGCCTTGAACTCCCCTCATCGAAATTTTCTGAGAACAAATAAGGTAAAGTAGACTTGAAAATAGGTATTTAAAAGAATCAGAACTTCCAGGATATTCAGCCTGAACTACAGTTACATTTCAACAAATAAATACATAAGATAGATAGTTTAACTACTGGGGTCTCCAACAAAAACCTTAAGGGAACCCAAATGTATGACCTTAGGGGACAACATAAGGGCTACTTAAATAAGCCTCATTTTAATTAACTGTAGCATAGCTGATCACTGATGCACCCTCATAACTGCATATTTATACTCCTGTCTGCTAGTAGAATAGGTGGCTGGGCTTTTGTTTTGCTTTATCCAAGTGGAATGCATTTCTCTAGGAGCACAGCATATCTCAGACCTGGGTCTGGATGGAGCCCAAGGAATGTGAGATCAGAGAGTGCCTGAAGTTACCAGATAATGGCCAACAGGCAATAAAGCTTTTGATTCTGTAAAATAAAGAATTGGACTAGATGAACTCTTAGGAGACTTCCAGTTTTAACATTCTGTGATTCTATGATTCCACCCCACATTCCATATTCATTGACAAACAAGGAAAATCTGATCTGGACTGGTGGTTTCTGAGACCTCATGATTCCATAAAGGACCAGGAAAATGTGGTCATTCCAGACATATTTAATTTGTGCATATTTCATCATTGCTGAGCCCTTCCCAAACATTAAACTGGGAGTAAGGTTCAGGGGCATTTGAAAAACATCACAGAAAGGTCCTGGCTATTTGGCTTATATTATATTAACCTAAGGGAGAAATAGTAGATTCTGCACCATTCTTAACAGGTGACTAAAATCCTGGAGGCAACAATGAGATCTATACTGGAAGACTCTGAAAGAGGAGTCCTTGAGGGAAGAGCTTGGAAAGAGCTCAGAATGTTCAGTCTAGAAGTTTTGTCAGACTACAATTCATGGTATTTTTGGCTAAGGCTCACCATATGTTAGGAAAATTAAAGTGACTTTGTTTTTCAAAAATGAAATGTATTCTTCAGCACCAGAAATAGACATAGAGAACAGACTTCTGGACATGGTGGTGGCGGGGGAAGGAGGAAGGAGAAGATGAGATGTATGGAGAGAGTAATATGGAAACTTACATTACCATATGTAAATAGATAGCCAATAGTACTTGCTGTATGATTCAGGGAAATCAAACAGGGCTAGGTAACAACCTAGAGAGGTGGAATGGGGACAGAGAAGGGAGGGAGGTCTAAGAGGGAGCTGCTATATGTATACCTATGGCTGATTCATGTTGATATTTGGCAGAAAATAACAAAGTTTTGTAAGGCAATTATCCTTCAATTTTAAAAAAAAGAAATGAACCTTAAAAAATGAAATGTATTCCAATAACAAAAGCAAAGAAATTATACATCCACTTTTTTAAATTAAGGTTTAATTTGCATACAGAAAATTCACCCTTTGTAGTTAAAATGCTTTAAATTGACAAACACACATGATCATGCATAACCACCACCATAACCAAGTTAAAGAACAGTTCCATCACCCAAAAGAATTATCCCTTGCCTCTTTGTTGTCAATCCCTCTCTCATTGTCCAGCCATTGGCAACAACCTATCTATTATTCTCTTATGGATTTTGCCTTGGAAAGAGTGTCATATACATGAAATTGCATAGAAGTCAACCTTATGAGCTTGGCTTATCTCACTAGCACAATAAATGTAAGCTTTATCCATGTCATACATGTATCCATAGTATATTCTTTTTTGTTGCTGTGTAGTATTCCACCGCATGGTTAGACCACAGTTGGGAACCATTTGGATTGTTTTCAGTTATCAACAATTACAAATAAAGTCACTATAAACATTTCCATACAAGTTTTTGTGTAATGTAGGGTTTAACTCCTCAAGAACAAGTACTTAGAGAATGAGATTGCTAGGTCAATACACTGAGTGTATGTTTAACTTTATAAGAAATTCCCACACTGTTTTCCATAGTGGCTGAACCACTTGGCATTCCCACCAGCTTTGTTCTAGAATTCAAGTTCCTCTACAATTTTGCCCACACTTGGTAAGATCAGTGTTTTTCTTTAAGAATTTCTAATAAATGGGCAGTGATGTCTCATGTGGTTTTAATTCGAATTGCCCTACCGGTGTGCTGCGATTCACGGGATCGCAAAGAGTCAGACATGACTGAGTAACTGAACTGAACTGAACTGACTGAATGACTAATGATGTTGAACATAATTTCATATGCTTATTTGCCATCCATATATTTCTTTGGTGAAGTAACTGTTCAGATTTTTTCCCCAGTTTTAACTGGGTTATTTCCTTATTGTTGCTTTCCATTATTATTTTATATTCTAGATGTAAGTCCTTTATCAGATATGTATGTGACTTGAAACTATTTTCCCCTAGCTTGTCTTTTCATTATTTTAACAGTAGATTTTGAAGAGTGATAGGGCTAATTTTGAAGGCCACAATTTATGGCTGAGAGATAAAACAGAAATAGTAAAAGCTCATAACTCTTATTTGACCCTCATCTTCTCTGCTGAGAATGCTCCCTAGAATGAATATTAATGCTACAAACACTAGCAGAAGAGGGTTGAAACATCCAATGTTTTAGTAAATTTTAACAGAATATCTTGTTCTCTAAACAAGAACCCATGATTCTGTTAGAGGGAATGCAAATATGAGGTGTGCCAGTGAGAAAATGGGAAGACTAGCAGAGGAGCCAGAGGACTGCAGACCCACTAAATGTCTTAGTCCCAAAACAGAGGAGGAGATGGAAATAGCACCTAGCAAAGGACACTGAACACAAAACAATGCTGATGAGACTCCAGCATAGGGAGATATGGTGAGCACATGGACAATTCACCGTTTCTACTTGGAGTTGGCATGAGTTCATTAGTAGGTTACATGAAATCAACCTACTTTTTCTACTCTCAGGTCAAAAACACATAATAGGTACAGAACATATGATGTCTATATTTTACAAAGTATTCTTTAAATAGCTTAGTTGATAATGTGGGAAAATGGGGATAAGATGGTCCTTCATTAGTTACATTTGCAGTTTTTGAAGAAATCCATGCAATGGGTCAATGGAAAGCTAGAGAGAGTTTGCCTTGGTTCTCTCACCCCAAATAATTTTATCAATGATTCATACAAAAATATGGGGTAGGCATTCTAAATTTGTAGAAAGCTGGAAATGATTATAAATCCATGAGTGATTATGATTTAGGAACCAATAAAGACTAAAAACATCTTTACAAGTCAGGCTGAATATAAGTTTTAAAGGAGATAAATTTAAAGTCCTGAACTGAAGTCCAAAAACCAGTTTGTTTTGGGTATTGAAGGATACAGGGCTTAGTGCAAAGAGGTAAGAACATGACTTATGGTTTAAATCAACAGTATGCCTCATATGAGTAAACAAGGAAGTATGATGTCCAAAATTCCTAACATGCAAGCTTGAGAGATACTGATGGAAGTTTATCATTTTAGAATGAGGACAGCTGATGGTTCTATTGGGGCCCACCTGGAGTTTGTGTCCAGTCTAAGGCACTACCCACCTCCCCTCTCCTCTAGCAACACTACAAACTGGATAATGTTCTAAGAGCAGTAGTTATTCATTCATATGATGTAAGCAATGACCAAGAAAATGGGAAATGCTGGACATATGAGGGAAGAAATAAAGACTTTGTGAGCTTATAGTTGCCAACATAAAATAGTGAAAGTTTGCAAGTAACTGAGGAAATAGAATTGCTCAAAATAACCCCAAAGGGGTTATAACCCCAGAACTAAGACCAAGGGGAGAAAAGTCCAAGTACGAGAAAATTTCTGAATTGCTGCTCAAATATGGAGAGTTTGTTTTGAAAGTTAGTGATTCTTTTTTTTAATTTTTATTATTTTTTTATTTTTTTAATTAATTTGTTTTTTTTTTTAATTTTTTTTTCACTCTTAGCAAATTTTTATTAAATTCTTATCTATACAATTTGATAGCTCATTTAGCACAAAACATTCACTTTACAGATTAAAAATAAAAATAAAAGTAGAATTGGAAGTCCAGGGCTTAAAGTGACTTGTTTAAGATCAGATACTACAGCTTTTATCTTTACTTCACAGAGTCTAGATAAAAACACCTCACAGTGTACAAAGTTCAGTTTAAGACTGTTTTCTGAAAATGTCAGGTTAAACAGTGGAAGAGAATGGCAATACCTTTTATTTGTCTCTTTCCTTTTTTGCTTGGTTATTTCTTTTAAGGCATATGGAAAATTACTCATAAAATGGTGTTTGAAATCAATAAGGTAATTCTTTCAAAGCCATGACTCCTAGTAAAATAAGCACAGATTAGAAAATCTATAAGAAACAATAACTTAAAATAGCAAATAAGACTTTAAGCAGAAACAACAACTTGTCAATATTCACTCATAAATTTTAATTGGAGGCTAATTACTTACAATATTGTATTGGTTTTGCCATAGATCAACATGAATCCACCATGGGTGCACATTTGTTCCCCATCCTGAACCCCCCTCCCACTTCCCTCTCCATACCATCCCTCTGGGTCATCCCAGTGCACCAGCCCTGAGCATCCTGTATCATGCATCGAACCTGGACTGGTGATTTGTTTCACATATGATATTATACATGTTTCAATGCCATTCTCCAAAATCATCTCACCCTCGCCCTCTCCCACAGAGTCCAAAAGACTGTTCTAGACATCTGTGTCTCTTTTGCTGTCTCACATACAGGGTTATCATTACCACCTTTCTAAATTCCATATATATGCATTAGTATACTGTATTGGTGTTTTTCTTTCTGGCTTACTTCACTCTGTATAATAGGCTCCAGTTTCATCCACCTCATTAGAACTGATTCAAATGTATTCTTTTTAATGGCTGAGTAATACTCTATTGTGTATATGTACCACAGCTTTCTTATCTATTCGTCTGCTGATGGACATCTAGGTTGCTTCCATGTCCTGGCTAAAATAAACAGTGCTGTGATGAACATTGGGGTACACATGTAAGGAATCCAAATTGGAAAAGAAAAAGTACAACTCTCACTGTTTGCAGATGACATGATCCTCTACATAGAAAACCCTAAAGTCTCCACCAGAAAATTACTAGAACTAATCAATAAATGTAGTAAAGTTGCAGGATATAAAATCAACACACAGTAATCCCTTGTATTCCTGTACACTAATAATGAGAAAATAGAAAGAGAAATTAAGGAAACAATTCCATTCACCATTGCAACGAAAAGAATAAAATACTTAGGAATATATCTACCTAAAGAAACAAAAGACCTATATATAGAAAACTATAAAACACTGGTGAAAGAAATCAAAGAGGGCACTAATAGATGGAGAAATATACCATGTTCATGGATCGGAAGAATCAATATAGTGAAAATGAGTATACTACCCAAAGCAATCTATAGATTCAGTGCAATCCCTATCAAGCTACCAATGGTATTTTTCACAGAGCTAGAACAAATAATTTCACAATTTGTATGGAAATACAAAAAACCTCGAATAGCCAAAGCAAACTTGAGAAAGAAGAATGGAACTCGAGGAATCAACCTGCCTGACTTCAGGCTCTACTACAAAGCCAAAGTCATCAAAACAGTATGGTACTGGCACAAAGACAGAAATATAGATCAATGGAACAAAATAAAAAGCCCAGAGATAAATCCATGCACCTATGGACACCTAATCTTTGACAAAGGAGGCAAGAATACACAATGGATTAAAGACAATCTCTTTAACAAGTGGTGCTGGGAAATCTGGTCAACCACTTGTAAAAGAATGAAACTAGAACACTTTCTAACACCATACACAAAAATAAACTCAAAATGGATTAAAGATCTAAACATAAGACCAGAAACTATAAAACTCCTTGAGGAGAACATAGGCAAAACACTCTCTGATATAAATCACAGCAGGATCCTCTATGACCCACCTCCTAGAATATTGGAAATAAAAGCAAAAAATAAACAAATGGGACATAATTAAAGTTAAAAGCTTCTGCACAACAAAGGAAACTATAAGCAAGGTGAAAAGACAGCCTTCAGAATGGGAGAAAATAATAGCAAATGAAGCAACTGACAAACAACTAATCTCAAAAACATACAAGCAACTCCTGCAGCTCAATTCCAGAAAAATGAACGACCCAATCAAAAAATGGGCCAAAGAACTAAACAGACATTTCTCCAAAGAAGACATACAGATGGCTAACAAACACATGAAAAGATGCTCAACATCACTCATTATCAGAGAAATGCAAATCAAAACCACAATGAGACACCATTTCATGCCAGTCAGAATGACTGCTATCCAAAAGTCTACAAGCAATAAATGCTGGAGAGGGTGTGGAGAAAAGGGAACCCTCTTACACTGTTGGTGGGAATGCAAACTAGTACAGGCACTATGGAGAACAGTGTGGAGATTCCTTAAAAAACTGGAAATAGAACTGCCATATGACCCAGCAATCCAACTGCTGGGCATACACACCGAGGAAACCAGATTCTTTTTTTTTTTTTTAAGGAGGCATTCAAGAATAAACCAGATTATCTCCAGGAGAAGAGGTATATAAAGGAGATCACAAAATACAATAAGTAGATACATAAAATAACTATGAAGGTCTTATCTGACTTAATGAGTATGTGTGTCAATGATCATATGATCCTTGTTTGAATGCTCACTTTTTTGAAACTTGGGGAAAAGGGGAAAATTAACAAATATGTGGCAGGAACTGGGACTCAGAGCTACAAAAGAATATTTGGAATCAATTCGGAAATGCTTCCAAGAAGTTACATTTGGACTTTTGGTTGCTTTTGAATTTTGTGTCAAACTGAAAATTAGATTTTAAGATTTTATGAGTTGCAGAGATATTAAATTTTTTACATGATTTCTTCTACTTGACATTCCTAAGAAATCATAAGCAACTGAAAGAACAGTAATAAACAAATACAATGTTAAATAGGGCAAGAATTTTTTCATTAGATATAGTGGGAGCCATCTAGAGTTTTGGCAAAATTTTAAAAAAGAGAAAATAAACATGTGGAAGGGGGGAAAGTGTACTTCATAGCTGGGCTCAATATTGATCAATATAGTAATAATTCTCTAGAAATAATCTGCGAGGAATTAAGATGAACATGAATTGTCATAAATGGTGTGATGGGCTGCATACAACAAAAGATAATACGCTGAAATAAAAAAGAAAAAAAAATAGGGATACAATGATCAACAGAAACATTCATGGCAGGGAAACTGAAAACCACCAAAATCCTGTCAACACAGTTAATCATGTGCCTTTTCTAAAAAAGTGTCAGCACTACATTCTTCCAGGAAATCATCCCAGAATCACCCTGCTCTGAGTCCATAGAGTTCAACTGGTTAAATGGCTAAAAGCAAACAATCAATTCAGAAGCTGAAAAGTTCACCTGTTCTGGGGGTGGAAAATGACAGTGACAGACCCAAAGAAAAAATAATAATGAACTGAATTAAAATTTTCTAAACTTTTCCTTTGCTTCTTGGCAACACATTCAACACCATTTAGCATAACAACATGCTGTGGGATGTATAACACACAAATACATATTATAGATGTGTATATTTACATATACAAAGACATTTTCCTGTTAATCCTATTTCTTTTACTTTCATTACTCAAATATACATTGGGAATAAAAATGTAGAATTTTCACATACATATGTAGAGCTCAAGCAGGGAGAAAATCTCATTCATGAGTTTTAAAAGTATAAGTAATACCATGACTAGGATCGTGTAGTCATATGAACTCTGTCTTTACAGTTCAACTAAATATTCTAGTATTCCTTTGCGGGAATATGTTTTTGGTTGTAATTAAAGTTAGTCTGACACCCAGGAAAAGAAGGTGGTTGTGACAGTGGTATTTCTTAGAGATATATATATATATATATGTAGATCCCTACCACCCAAGTGTCTTCGTATTAGAAACATTATCATTCTTTTTGGTTAAATATAGTATTCCTCCTATAAATTTCTTTAACCACCAGAGTTCCCAGAAAATAAGTAAACCATTCAGTTCGAAAAGCTAAATGCCAGTGAGTTTGTCTATGTTTTTCCTTCCCAGCAAGAGAACAGAAGAGGAATGGACGAATCTTAAATAGACACAACAGTGGTCAAGAGGAAGAGGTGAAGGGGCCAGGAAAGGAAGGGTACAAGAAAGTGAAGTCAAGGTCATGTTTCACAAACTCCACTTTTCTTTCCACCTTTGCTTCTGTAAACTCTGGCTTTCATAATGATCACTCCCAAAGCATAATAGCTTACCAGGTGGCTCAGTGGTAAAACAAACAAACAAACAAACAAAAACCCACCTGCCAATGCAGGAGACATAGGTTTGATCTCTGGGTCAGGAAGATCTCCTGGAGAAAGAAATGGCAACCCACTCCTGTATTCTTGCCTGGGAAATCCCACAGACAGAAAAGCCTGGTAGACTACAGCCCATGGGGTTACAAAAGAGTGGGATATGACTTAGCAACTAAACAATAACAACAACAACAAACACATAATAATTAGCAAAATACAACTTGGTAGAGCTGATTTTATGCTAGCAGTGATCAAAGTAAATTTTGTCAAAACCTTTAAAAAATGACTTGATCTCCTCCTTTCAGGTCATCCTCAGAAGAATACTAAAAAAACCTCACTGCTATTGATCAATTCATTTATTTTTAAAGAAAATTCTGTAAACTGCCTTTCCATAAACACACCTGCTATATTATAGATATGACCCCATGTGGCTTTGTGTAAGAGTGTCTCATAAATACCACCTCCTCCAGGAAGTCTTCTCTAAGTCCACAACAATACTCCCCCATAATCACACCTCCATGCTCTTCTAGGGCTTTGTCAGCTCTCTCTTAACACTTCTTTCATTCAAATGACTTTTTCAAATTCATCATCCCAGCTAGATAGCAAACTCTTTTGCATACCCAGCATCTAGGCTAAATACTTGGCACAAACACATTTGATAACACTTTGACATATGAATGATCAAACACCAAAAGATAAGTGTATGTTCCTTGACTATTACTTTAGACTATGAGCTCCTTGTCAAAAACATTTAATTATAGGACAAGGCTGCCCGGTGGTGATGCTTTCCTCCAAGTGTCTCCTTTTGGATTACCCAAAATTATTTTTCCTTCATAAACTTAGAAAATTTTCAATCTGTTACCTAAACTTTCATAAATAGTAGGTTGGTGATCCTGTACCACCAGGAAGATAGATTAGATGACTTATTGGAATTTTCCAGCTTCACAGCACAATTTCAGGAGCATTAATAAGTAAATATTATACTAACTGGCAATTCAGACAGCAGTTATAATTTTAGTCCTCTTTGTCATCACTGCCTTCATTTCATTCTTATGAAAATATCAATGTGTTTTGGGAGGTCTTAGGGAAATGAACCAAACCTATTTAGCTAGAACAACTCAATCCTCCTTTCTTTTAAGTCCATATCCTTTTCATCTGTGGACCAATGTAGAAACCGTTTCCCTCCTGCAAAGGAGCCTGCCTTTGCCAAGCCAAACAGCAGGCACAAAGGCAAATGGAGCGGGTGCCCTGGCTCAGCCTCTAGGCCCTACCTTTGAGGACTGGCAACAGGCGTCTTCTCCCTTCTTCCAACACCTTCCACATGATGCTCGCTGACCTCCAGTGGCAGTTCCAAGTTCTTTCACAAGTACTCATGGAGGCCAGTTGGATTTCTCTTGAACAGTTTAAATTGCTCCACCTACCTAGTCAAGAAGAAATTCAGAAGTTACGAAAGTTCTGGAATCAATGGCTTCTTTTTTATACAGTCGCCGACTAAAATAGCAAAAACGTTAAGCAGAAGCGAATTTCAACATTCACTTTCAGATACTGTTGGGTATTTTAAGCATTAATACTTGTAGTAGGATTGAAATACATGTGCAATAATCCAGATATACACTACACCTGTTGCTATAATGTCTAACTCATCTCATCTTTCTCTAGAACCCTGATTAAAGTATAGGAGGAAAAAAAAAAAAAAACGTATTTTCCAAATTAAAATCATTTCCTTCAGGTTAATTCAGTCAACTGTAAGTTCCTCACTTTTTTTAGTGAGAACCAACCCCCAACCCCACTCCACCTTCCAAAGGTGGCATCTAGGTGCAGGGGAGGCTGACATATCTATGTGTCCTTCATTGCTCTTTTCTTCTCTCTGTAGTGTATTGTGCTTGATCTGGTCTTCTTCCTAGGAACCCATCTATGGCATCTGTTGAGACGAAAGCACTCCCTGGCATGGCACCACTTTAACTTCTGCTGAGTCCTTGTCCTGATTTAATGCTTAGGTGTCTCCTCCCAAAGACATACAGAAATATTTAACTCCCCTAAAGGCCACACCTAGTCTATAGGTTAGGATGGAGCATGCTCCAGTTGGAGCATCATGGTGCCAACCATGTAAGTACTGCCTGTTAAGGCAGATAGGCTAGATTTGATGTGTTCCTAACCTATAGACTAGGTGTGGCCTTTAGGGGAGTTAAATATTTCTGTATGTCTTTGGGAGGAGTACCTTCAGTATTCTCAGAGAAGGCAATGGCACCCCACTCCACTACTCTTGCTTGGAAAATCCCATGGACAGAGGAGCCTGTTAGGCTGCAATCCATGGGATGGCTAAGAGTCGGACACAACTGAGCGACTTCACTTTCACTTTCATGCATTGGAGAAGGAAATGGCAACCCACTCCAGTGTTCTTGCCTGGAGAATCTCAGGGACTGGGGAGCCTGGTGGGCTGCTGTCTATGGGGTCGCACAGAGTCAGACACGACTGAAGTGACTTAGCATAGCATCAGTATTCTTTGTCTGGGAAGCAAGAAGCAAGCTCTCTACACAGGGAGTTTCCCAAAACTATCTCAGTGTTTCTGCTTCTCACTTCCATTTCTTGGGATTTTCTCCAAGAGAGGAAAACGAGGACAATAACATCTGACTTCTTGTTTCTCTTCCTCCTACCTTCCTGTCTCTGTGGGGAGGCCAAACAAAAGAAAACACAAAAACAAAAAACCTAAGTACCCTGATGGGAACTTTCCTTGCAACAGATTCCAACATTTCTATACAATGACTTCTAATAAAACCCTATTGAAGTAAGTGTTCCAGGTTTGGGTTTTGATATCAATATTTCTAGTGAGGGAGAGTTAGAAATTTAATAAATCCTCTTCCTTCTCAAGAAAACAAGATTTCAAAACCATTGTATTACTGTGGACTCAAAAAGTCATTTTTGAGGCTCGTTCCCAGGGCAAAAAACAGGAACACAACAACAATAACAATAAAACTTTATAGCTAATCTTAAGGCCAGGAAGCCTTCAGGAAAATGTGATTTTAAAAAGAATGAAAAATACAACTGTTATATATTTTCCAAATATTGATTCACTTTCAGATTTTTTTGATAGTATGAGAAATAACAAGTATTATACTAAATCACACTGTCTCTACAATATGGCTTATTCTAGACAGTTGATAAAGGGAAATGAGACAAAGAATGGCATGACAAACTACAAGTAAATATAAATAATTTCCCTATAAGCATTTGGATGTGATGTTTCAAAGTAAAACTTTGCAGTTTATAAAACAAACTCAACCGACATATGTAGAGCCTTCTATATGCAATACACTGGAGACCAAGTAATGAATAAAGATCACAATCGTACTCATTTTCATTTTCCTGCTTGTTTTATGATGATACTATTCCCCTGTCCCTTTTTACTCTTTCTATTTGGTTTATCTTTTTAATTGGGGTATAGCTGCTTTACAATGTTTTGTTGTTTTCTGCTGTATGTACAACAAAGTGATGAGCTATATGTATACATATAGCCCCACCCTTCCCCCATCTGTCTATCTCATACACATATACCCATACAAACATTTATCTATATCCTATATTAACAGCAAGGCAATGATAATAGACAATACTTTGCTGTTTTCTAATTCTTATGACAAAACATTGTGACAAGAAGAGGAAGTATTTGCAATCTCATATATATTATAGCTAATAAAATTGAGATTTAATAAGGTTAGATAACCTGCCCAAAGTCACTCATAAGTTATAAATTAAGACTTAAATCTAAGTCCTTTGACACTGAGTTGGCAACTTCTTCCATGCACCACTTTACATCTTCTTGTTGCCAGAATTTCTCCAAGTAATGGTCTTAATTTACCCCCAGTGGGCCAGGGAACATGTGGTTCGGAACTCTGGGTATGTAAGCCTAAAGGGACAAAAGCTAGATCACTTATTCTAGTATATTCTATGTATACTGCTGCTGCTGCTGCTGCTAAGTTGCTTCAGTTGTGTCCGACTCTGTGTGATCCCATAGATGGCAGCCCACCAGGCTCCTCTGTCCATGGGATTCTCTAGGCAAGAGTACTGGAGTAGGTTGCCATTTCCTTCTCCATCTATATATACTGCTACCTACCAAATTTGACTCTTGTTCCCTGGTATTCCATTTTATACTAATAAAACTGTAGTTTAGTTGGGCACCTTCCCCCCCCTCCCCTTTTTCCACAGCAGCATAAGAAAGTGAAGGCCATCATTCGTGGACCATGTGGACCAGGACAAGCCTAAGGATGGTGGACCAACAGGATAGAAGAGTCCTGGAGCCTGATTCTGTGTAATCACCCCGCCTGTCTGAACTACTTAACCCTCAGCTAGTAATAAACTAAGAAATAAATTTTAATCTTAAATTTAAGCCACTTGTATTGTTGATCTCTCTTAGACCAGCAGAACTTGTACTTTATTTATTTATTGTTAGAACTTGTACTTTAACATGTTTATCTTCCCAAATCACTCGTTAGCATATGTTCATATTTGGAAACCACAGACAGTTTTCCATTGCCGACAGAGTGATATCTGAGCCTGATAGTCAAGGGCTTTCCCAACCAGGTCCCCACCCACCTTCCCCTAATTATTTCTACCACTTCATTTTCCTCCAGCACAGTTTCTTGCACATGCCTCCCTTATCCCTCCTCCCCAAAGATTCTCTCCAATGAACCCTAATTTCTAAAACCCTCTCTATTCTTTCAGTGCCCAGCATACAGCCCACCTTTGATTCCACAGGACTGCACTGTATTCCCAGAAATTGTGTGATAAATATTCTTTTGATGAAAAAAGAGAAGGCAGAAGAGGCACTTAGAGGAAAGAGAAAGAAAAGGAGGAGATAAGAAAGAATAAGAGGTGAAAAGAATGTAGAATGGGTGATCATTATGTGTTGTTAGTGCCCTTAATGATAGGTGATGGGTTCAAAAAAGACACTGTAAAGCTTTGAAAGTATTAAAGGAAGCCCTGTGGCCATAAGCATGTCTTGTATATTTCATGAACTTTCTCTTTGTTTATTATTTATTCCTTGGGAAAGCAATTAGGCAAATAAGAAACATTAAGAATTTGGTTTCCACTCATTTACTGAGCTATTTTCTCCTAATGTAGAGTAATTTGAATGAACCACAAATTAATTTTCTCTTCATGATGCCAAAATGTCTTAGAGCATTTTAGGATACTCAGAGTGGCTATTTGAAACTGTATTTATTTTTCAGGGCAATCTTATTGAAAGTGAAAATCCAAGCATGTTGGTATATTAAAAAGAAATGCCATTCCGTTTTCACTTAGGACTTTGTTGTTTTCCCCAAGCTGTGTTTTATGTCTTTCCCTAAGTATATTAAATTAGCTCCCTTTTCAGTAAAACTTTATCTGGAATTTTGAAAAAGGTAAGGTAGGGAGAATTAGCAAGAGTCCTGTGAAAAAGTGTCAGTTCATTTAAAGGAAGATCATATAAGATGGTGGTTAACCAAATGTCACCAACCTCAACAACACTGTAAATAAGACTGAACCACTGGAATTTTTCTTCTGAATTCAGGTTTCCATGTCTTTATCCCAACCTGTATTTCTTAATAGCCCAATATTCTTGATAAATGTACCCTAATGGTAATTACTATACTGAGCAATGTGTCCTCTAGTATTCCACAGGAGCAAAAAGTACTGAAAGTCGTGCAGTGGTGTCCAATTCTTTGCAACCCCATGGACTATAGAGTCTATGGAATTCTCTAGGCCAGAATACTGGAGTGGGTAGCCTTTCCCTTCTCCAGGGGATCTTCCCAACCCAGGGATTGAACCCAGGTCTCCCACATTGTGAGTGGATTCTTTACCAGCTGAGCCACAAGGGAAGCCCAAGAATACTGGAGTGGGTAGCCTATCCTTCTCCAGGGGATCTTCACAACCCAGGAATTGAATCAAGGTCTCTTGCATTGCAGGTGGATTCTTTACTAACTGAGTTATCTGGGAAGTACTGCCTGTCCTTAAACACAAAGAACAGGATTTCCTCTGTCAAACACTGGATCCAAAGCACCCACTTGTGCATCTTCTTGGTACCAGACATATCTTGAGGTTCAATTTAGCCTGAAGATATTAAGAGCCAGCTTGTGAGAGGGGCAGGGTGAGCTTCTTGCTTTCAGTGGCTAGAAAAAGGGCAAGCCCTTTGGAAAACACAACCTACATAACAAAGTCTGTCTCAATACTATTAAACTGGGTTATTTGCATTCCACCCAAATACAGTATCATCAAAAGCAGATTCAAGTCTGCTTTGGATTTATGTTTTCCAGGCCCCCTACATTGTTCCATGACTTAGTAAGATAAAATCAGAGGTACAAATAATGGACACTGTCTTCATTACAAGATTAAAACTTGACTCATGATTTAATACCAATAACTCCTGAAATGATTCACAAGGTACTTTTAGAATAACAATCTTATACTTGTATCACATGTTATACTTCACATTCATTATTTCATGGTGTGCTATTTCTGTGTGATTATCTTGTCAAATTTTGGAAAATGTGTCTTTCATGTTGCCAATATTTGTATTTAATACACATTTAATTCGACAAGCACTAACTGAACATCTACTATTTTCCATGCTCATGTCACACTCTAAACATATTTACTAAAACTAGCAAAAACCAAAATTAGGTTTTTTCATCACAACCTTAGACAAATGGGTCCATTATATCACAAGTCTCATGTCTGTCACCTTAATAAACTATACTTCCCTATATAGCACTTTCAGTAAAAGAAAGGAGGTTAAGAATATAGCTAAATCTAGCAAGCTTTGGATGACTAAGATTTTCTTTGGATTTGGCTTTATAAACCAGGGTAAGCTTGGAAGTATTTTCTCCTTGAAGTAGTTGCCCATTTTCAATCACCAAATATGTTATAGACGAGCTCTGATGTCATGTTCCATGTAGATTTGCAAAAGGGAATAAACAGCACTGTTTTCTTTCACTTGAAGAGTATTCTTCCCTCGTACTTTGGATCTGCATTAATGTGGGGACGGTTCCCACAGCCAGAAGCTATCCTTATGTGCCCTCAGCTTTTATAACTACTTGCTGCCCACTCTTCTTGTTCCACAGTCACGCCTTAAGGTCTTTTAGCCAACTTATGTCTCCCAGTTGACTCTTTCCCTGGAATACACCCTAGTCTCATCTTTTTCTCCTAGATAATCTGCTCTTCTCCATAGACAGTATGTCCAAACAACTCCAATTTGTATTCCATGACTTTTCCAACAACCCACACACCCTTTTAAATGGATGTTTTACTCATACAATCATGATGCTTTTGTTTCCATCGGATTCTCTGTATTGGAGACTTTAGAGTGCAGTGCCCTGGTTTTTAAATCATAGGCTTAAGAGCTAAGATTTATTGGATGCTTGTATTGTGCTAGGAGTCGTGATAGAACTCTTTAGGCTCCCTGACAATTTGAGGAGGTCCCTGTTAATCTCATAATATGGATGAGGAAATATCCTCAGTCAGTTAAATGACTTGCTCTAATGGCTTGCTCATGGTGGAGCAAATGTAGCCTTTACCTACATTTCAGCCTCGTTCATGGTGCAGTCAGGAGCCCAAGGTCTGTACCTGGTAATTCAAGAGGGAGTTAATCATGGGGTATTTGTCACAAAGTTGTGAGAAAAGCCCAAAAGAGTAAACATGGGAGGAGAGGCAACCAGGACTTTCTAACTACAAGAGGCTGCTGTCATCCCCAGAATTGGTTGGAGCAAGGAGGGAATGATGTAACCAGAGCTCAGGAACTGAAGACATGGTAGAAGCTAGAAGCCAGTTGGCTCAGACACCAGAATTTAGGGTCATGGAATAACAAGCTGTCTGGCAGGAGCTGTAGCTTCACAAGGGACAGTCACTACTAAAGACTTCCCTGGATCAGAGAGGTGAACATAAATGCCCTGGATTATTCCTTCCTTTATCCCCAATGTCTCCTACCGTACCTCCCAGTTCTACTAATGGGGAGATGCTGACTGGTGAAGAAGTCTTGGAAATAACAAGAATAACTTCTCCGCAGCACAAAGGGAGCAGAGGCAAGACAGGAAATGGATTTGATAATAAACAGGCAACAGTCTAGCCGACTCCAGAGTCCATGCTGACTTCACTAGGACATGACTACTGTCTTCCTTTATTTGCATCCAGTACTGAGAGTTGGACCATAAAGAAGGTTAAGCGCCAAAGAATTGATGCTGTCAAGTTCTGGCACTGGAGAAGACTCTTGAGAGTCCTTGGACTGCAAGGAGATCAAACAAGTTAATTCTAAAGGAAACCAACCTTGAATATTCATTGGAAAGATTGTTGCTGAAGCTGAAGGCCAACTGATGCAAAGAGTCAATTCATAGGAAAAGACCCTTATGGTGAGAAAGATAGGAGAAAGGAAAGGGTTGACATTCAAAGGATAAGTTGGTTGGATAGCATCACTGATTCAATGGGCATGAATTTGAGCCAACTCTGGGAGATAGTGGAGAACAGAGGAGCCTGGTATGCTGTAGTTTATGGAGTCTCAAAGAGTTAAACACAACTTAGCGACTGAACAACACCAACTGATCACCTTGGTGCAGCCTGTGGCTGTAATGCATAAGTTATCCACGTGTCAATTGAATGATGTCTTTTCTTTGTCCTAAGCATTGCCAATCACCTCACACAGTGACTAGAACATAATGGGTACTTGGTGATTATTGGTCTTTCATTCTCTCTCAAATGTTGACTAAGCCTATCAAATTATCCATGAGAGTGTAAAAATAAACCTAAGACACTCACCTCAAGTAACTGCATATCAAGAAGAGACATGGTTCTTTCCCATGATTCAAGGAAGATAGGAGAACAGCATAACTTTTCTATTTTGGCCTTTAGGTGACATTATGTCATGAACTTCATTGCTAAGTGTTCCATGGCTCAGATGATCAGTTCACCACACAAGCCAAAAAGCTGTCTAGGTAGCCTGGGAGGCCTTAGGAGAGCTGACTGTCTCTCGCTTGTCTTTTTGAAAATGCCAATGCCACTTCAACACTGTTGAAAAGTCTTGCTCAGCCTCTTCATTACACCAGTGATATTATTTTTGGAATTCATTGCTTCTCAAGTGTCCTCTATTTGATCTATTTCACATTCACAAGGAATATGAAATCCAAAACCAGCACAGACTAAACTATACTCATTACTTGATCTTAAAAGTAATTCCCTAACATATGGAAGAGAGAACATTTGAGGAAAATGTCAATGGGTCTGGAGCATCAGAGTGACAAAACTCCCATCACTGGATGCTCACCCAAACATATTTAATCCCCTTCATTATAAAAATTACATGAGAAATTTCATAAGAACCATCTTACTAGCAGAATTCTAGGTATTTCCTGTTCCCAAGGGCAGAGAAATACTGCAAAATCAACATTTTTTAATGACATTTCAGTACTGTCTCTCCTGGCTGAAAACAGAAAAAGCAAGTAACACATAAAAACACAAAGAAAAAAAAAGTTAATTAAACATTTTGAGCCCTCCAATAGTCGCTTTTTATGTTAAGCATTTAATCCAATTTGAATAACCCAAACAAGTGCGCCCATCCTAGGTGACAACAACATGAACAAATTAAAATAAATATATCTACTTCTTCTAAGTTTAATTCTTCCTTGATTACTAAAATGAGAGATAATTATTATTTCAAGGTGACTTTTGAGTACAACTTGATTGAACTGCTTGGCTACTTGTATATTTTAGAATAAAATTGTATCTGCTACTAGTCATTTGGAATAGTCTTAGATAAGCTCATTTGAACTGATGGCAAATTCTAATGTTTATTAAAGTCTGTGAAATAAATTCCTGTTGAATATGATATTTTTGTCTGAAAGCTGAGTATCAAGCCAGCATAAACTTCAACTCTTCTGGCAGGAAAGTAAAGAATTTCTCTCAATTTCAGACCACCCCTCTTCCAAACCCCACCCCATAACACACACGTACTTTCCTCCATTGCATTACCCAGAAGATTTACTATAGGAAGAGTGGACTGACTTGGTCTCTGCTCTCAGATCAATTCTTCTCCTCGCCCCTAGGCTGCTCTGAAACAAGGAGGTGCTGCCCCCTGCAGGCTGCATTCCCAGAGTTCTCAGCTGCCTTTCTGGCTTCAGCCAAGAAGGAACAGGTAGAGAAATTGGAAAGCAGGAGAAAAGGAAAAGCCCGGGCATTCCTACTCCAGTTTACATCACCTGCACAGCTTCATGGAAGGAAATGCCAGATGCAGTTCAAAGTTCCACTGCATGACCCCAACCTCTGAGATCCCATAAAAATTGTATGCAACTATTTAAATGTACCAAATCAATATGTTGGACACCTTAAAGTTACATAGATTATATGTTAACAATATCTCAATTTTTTCAAAAATACCCTTGTCTCTAGTGTTATGGCTTCCTTTGTTGCTAGTCTCCAGGTTGCCACTCTATGTCTTATTTGTTTCTCCAAACTTCCATCATATACATATTCTGTGCTGTACTTAGTCTCTCAGTTGTGTCTGACTCTTTGCAATCCCATGGATGGCAGCCCGCCAGGCTCCTCTGTCCATGGGACTCTCCAGGTAAGAATACTGGAGTGGGTTGCCATGCCCTCATCCAAGGAATCTTCCCAGCCCAGGGATCAAACTCAGGTCTCCCACGTTGCAGGCAGATTCACCAAGGAAGCCAAAGAATACTGGAGTATGTAGCCTATCCCTTCTTCAGGGGGACTTCCCATCCCAGGAATCAAACCAGGGTCTCCTGCATTGCAGTCGGATTGTTTACCAGCTGAGCAACCAGGGCAGCCCACATATATATGTATATATATATACACACACATACATATATATGTATGTATGTATGTATATGAAGCCCCTATACATACACATATATATGTATATGAAGCCCCTATGTATATGTGTATATATATGTATATATACATATATGAATGTATGTATATGTATATTTGTGTGTTCATGTACACACACACACACACACACATATATATATCAGATCAGTCACTCAGCCGTGTCCGACTCTTTGCGACCCCATGAATTGCAGCATGCCAGGCCTCCCTGTCTATCACCAACTCCCAGAGTTCACTCAGACTCATGTCCATCGAGTCAGTGATGCCATCCAGCTATCTCATCCTCTGTCGTCCCCTTCTCCTCCTGCCCCCAATCACTCCCAGCATCAGAGTCTTTTCCAGATCTCTTTGCAGTCCAAGGGACTCTCAAGAGTCTTCTCCAACACCACAGTTCAAAAGCATCAATTCTTCGGCACTCAGCCTTCTTCACAGTCCAACTCTCACATCCATATATGACCACAGGAAAAACCATAGCCTTGACTAGACGAACCTTTGTTGGCAAAGTAATGTCTCTGCTTTTGAATACGTGATCTAGGTTGGTCATAACTTTCCTTCCAAGGAGTAAGCGTCTTATAATTTCATGGCTGCAGTCACCATCTGCAGTGATTTTGGAGCCCAGAAAAATAAAGTCTGACACTGTTTCCACTGTTTTCCCATCTATTTCCCAAGAAGTGATGGGACCAGATGCCATGATCTTCGTTTTCTGAATGTTGAGCTTTAAGCTAACTTTTTCACTCTCCACTTTTACCTTCATCAAGAGGCTTTTTAGTTCCTCTTCACTTTCTGCCATAAGGGTGGTGTCATCTGCATATCTGAGGTTATTGATATTTCTCCTGGCAATCTTGATTCCAGCTTGTGCTTCATCCAGTCCAGCATTTCTCATGATGTACTCTGCATATCAGTTAAATAAACAGGGTGACAATATACAGCCTTGACGTACTCCTTTTCCTATTTGGAACCAGTCTGTTGTTCCATGTCCAGTTCTAACTTTTGCTTCCTGACCTGCATACAGATTTCTCAAGAGGCAGATCAGGTGGTCTGGTATTCCCATCTCTTTCAGAATTTTCCACAGTTTATTGTGATCCACACAGTCAAAGGCTTTGGCATAGTCATTAAAGCAGAAATAGATGTTTTTCTGGAACTCTCTTGCTTTTTCCATGATCCAGTGGATGTTGGCATTTGATCTCTGGTTCCTCTGCCTTTTCTAAAACCAGCTTGAACATCAGGAAGTTCACGGTTCACGTATTGCTGAAGCCTGGCTTGGAGAATTTTGAGCATTACTTTACTAGCATGTGAGATGAGTGCAATTGTGTGGTAGTTTGAGCATTCTTTGGCATTGCCTTTCTTTGGGATTGGAATGAAAACTGACCTTTTCCAGCCCTGTGGCCACTGCTGAGTTTTCCAAATTTGCTGGCATATTGAGTGCAGCACTTTCACAGCATCATCTTTCAGGATTTGGAATAGCTCAAGTGGAATTTAGAGGCTTCATAGAAACCAAAACCCTAAGAGGAAGTAAGGAGAGAAGAGAGGAGAGGAGGAGACAGAAAAGAGAGGAAAGGAGGAGAGAGGAAGGGAAGGGGAGAGAGAGGGGAGAACGAGGAAGAGAAAGGAGAAGAGGGAAAGGAGAGATCTCTCCCCACGTGCCTCCACAGGCGTCAGTGTTGTTCTCTAGAGTTACTCTCTAGGCCACCTTCTTTTTTCATCCCTTACTCCAAAATGGAAGCAAGTTTGCCCAATACTGGCCATGATGCTCCCCACTTCCACTACAGATTCTCTATGCATTGTCCTGTCATCAGAATGATCCAGGTGCCCCAGAATACAGCAAAGACAGGTGGAATCCATGGCTGGCTGATCCACCTGGGGTTCTGTGTCTGAAGCTATCCCCTCTCTGACCCTCCTCATGGAGAAGATCTTGGAGTGGCTAAGAGGGGGAAGTTCAATTGCTTAAAACCACAGCATGACATCCTGGGAAGTACATCTGCAGGCCTGAGCAGCCTTATTTCTGGCAGTGCTGACACTCCAACAGGCCTGTCAAGGGAGCTGCCTCCAGAAGCCCCCATGCTTTCTATCTGCAAGGCACAAAATAATCCCTCCCCGGCTCTGCACTTTCCCCTTGAGCTCCAAGGAAGCTCTGCCAGCAAGGAATCTCCAAAGCTTGAACAGCCAGATCTTCAGGACTCACTCCTCCAAGGATAGGAATTGCAAACAGTTCCCTGAATCAAAGGGGAGTGGGTCTTGTCATCAATGCTGCTTCCCTATTGCCTTCCTCAACTCGACCCCATCTTCCTCCCACTTCAAAATGAATCCAAAATGACAAGGGATATCAAGAAATGTAACAAGATCCTCAGCAGCAGTGAGTAATTGAGGAGAAGAGGGAGGCTGTGGAAAGTTATATAAGACCTAGCATGGGACCTCCATGTCTTTCTGGAAACCGAGAGAGATGAACGTGTACCTACATGTGGTAAGTGCTAACAGGGCCCTACATACGGAGGGCTGTGGACCCACATGGAATGGAGAAGCCAGGCCAGCTGAGGAGGCAGGAAGGCCAGGCCTCTATCCTCACCTCTGCTCCAGCAGACTTGTAGTAAACTCTGAGGGTTCAGAGAAGATCAGCACATCTCATATTCACTTAAAAATCACATTTACTTTAGCCACAGGGATTAGAGGAATTCAATGACTCTCGTTTTTCTCAGTTTTCTTCTGGGGTTTTGTTGTCATTGTTTTTATATGTGTTCATTTTTCATAAAAACTCAAGTTCTGGGGAGAAATTCTAAGTATTCTTTCTGGGAACAAATGCTCTTACTGCCAAAATTTCTTGTTGTGAGAAGTACTATAAAGTAGAAAGAGTATCTGGGAAAAGAGAAGCTAATTCTGGATTCATGGGCTCAACAATTATTTTTAGATTGATATTTTACAAGGCTTTCATGAAATGTTCTGATTTCCTTTTCCCTGGTAGGCTTTTCCACTTTTTTAAAATGAAGACATCAATATTTATAACTTTCTCCCGGCTGTCTTAATTAAATACAGTGAACACCCAGGCCTTGGTAAAGCCAACTGGCCCTAGTTTTTGACTAGTTGGTTAATTGTGAGATTTAGCACTCACAGACTAGTAGCTGTACTTTGATTCAATGAATTCTTTTTTGTTATTACTATTCCCATTGATGCTGCAAAATTCCATCGAAGGCATAATCTTTAACAAACACATAGCTAGAATGCTTTATTCCTTAGCTGCATGTACATTTAGCTTATGAGAAAGGATGATATTCATAGTAATGTGAAGAACTTCCGGAGGGGTCTCCATGAGCTGAGATTTCCATATTAGTCCTTTTTTGGGGGGAAAAACAAGTCTAGGTTGCATACTTGAAATGTTTTCAATCGGCAGCTTCACATGCCAAGCTAAATCCGCTTTCTACTTCCCTGGTCAAATCTCTGAGATTTGTTGAAGGACAGTGGACTTTTTCAACTGCGCAGCCCCTTGATGGAGTCAGATGTTCCTATCCTAAGCCCTAAGTCAGTTACTTGTACAAAACTGGCTGCCTAAAACTTGGACAGCTTTCATTCAGGTGGTTTATGTGGGCTCAACTTCCATCATGCAACTTGGATTGGGGTGTTTGAAAAATAGCAGGGTCTACTCTGGGGCCATGAGTAAGCCCCTTTTTCCTGTGAAGACCCATACTATGAAAAGTGTTTTGAAAATTAAAGACCATAAATAAGCAATAAATGTATTGCTATTATAAATAGCAATTTAACAGCAATTGCTGTTATTTTATAGCTGTTATTATCATTAATCATAGTATTATGTTTCAAGTGGGAAAATAAACAATTTTATCAGATAATGGCACAACTGAGAAACAAAATATGTAGGTGGGAACTTAAAGCAGACAATCTTGATGCTCAGGCTTCACCCAAGAACCAGCAGAAATTTTATGGCTGTGTTTTGGGAAGTCTCTAGCCCTCCCTGGAAATGCAAGGCCACATTGTTGAAATGACACATTTAAAAGAGGTTTGTAATTAAAGTACATATAAGAAAGACAATCAACTAGGACCTGCTCTACAGCCCAGGGAACTATACTCAATACCTTGTAATAATCTATAATGGAAGAGAATGTAAAAAAAAGCACATATGTTTATTTATGTATATATGTATAACTGAATTACTTTGCTGTACACCAGAAACTATGCAAAATTATAAATCAATTGTATTTCAGTTAAAAATTTTTAAAGGCTCTGCAGGTGAAGAAGGTAAGACTATCATGTAACTGTATACCTTCAGCCTCCAATCTGATCAAGTGCAACAGCAGCTTTTCATCAAATAACAGGAAAAAGAATCTCCCGTGTTACTGATGGAGGGAGTGAAGGCTGGCCAGGTTGTGGAGAAAGTGTGGCAGGAAGCACAGGACAGCATCCATATTCCAGCTAGGTTAAAAAGCAGGGGTCAGGCTGCACAAGATCAACAATATTTTGGAAGGACTCATCTTGGTATTTACATTTTTTTTTCATTTGTTCTGGCTGATTTTTTAAGCCACCTTCCTACTTTATCCTTAGTTATTTGCTTCTTGATCTTAATGAGTATGTCTGTAAATTATCTACAGTGATACACATAGTTGTGAGCTGTATGTTAGACAAGGATTATAAAGAGGAAAAAAGTGAGAACCTTTCTGACAACTGTGCACGTCTTCAAATAGCTTTCCCAGGCACATGGCTCCGAACTCAGTTTAAACTCAATAAATGCTCCTGGAACCTCCACTGAAATTAAGACCCACTCTGCCCTCCTCCCATCATTACAGTTTTTGTTTTTTTCTTTTTGAAAGGGGATTATAATATTTTCCCGGAGAAGGCAATGGCACCCCACTCCAGTACTCTTGCCTGGAAAATCCCATGGACTGAGGAGCCTGGTAGGCTGCAGTCCAAGGGGTCGCGAAGAATCGGACACAACGGAACGACTTCACTTTCACTTTTAACTTTCATGCATTGCAGAAGGAAATGGCAACCCATTCCAGTGTTCTTGCCTGGAGAATCCCAGGGATGGGGGAGCCTGGTGGGCTGCCGTCTATGGAGTCGCACAGAGTCGGACATGACTGAAGCGACTTAGCAGTATAATATTTTCCAGCTTTGATGAAAGCTTCCCATTATTACAGACCAGTGTTTCTGGTGTAGATTAACAAGTGCTAAAATTATCCTTTAGCTCTCAGCACAGGTTCAGGTTTGAACTCTGTACAACAGCTTATAATTTGGCAATAGAAATGACATCACTGAAAGAAATGATCACAGACCACAAACAAAACATTAAATTATGTTCCTGAGGCAGTTTCTGAATTTTCAAATTTTAATGAGTCTTTAATTTGATTAAGATTATTAAACCTGCAGAGGCTTCATTACTAACATGTAACCAAAAATTCATTGTCAAACCTACAGTTTCCTCCAGATGAATCTAAATCATGAAGTTTCAAATGTGTCTGGGCTTTCTGCCATATGAAATAGGGCAGTAACTTGGTTAGTCTCTGTCATATGTTGGGGAAGGGAGGGAAATCGAGATAGAGATGAAAAAGCCATCTAAATGTCAAATTTGAAAATACATTGGCCAGAGTGAAAAGCATTCAGACAGAATAGATTTAGCTATGTGGTAAAGCTCATTTCAATATGTCAAAGACCTATAGAAAAGTTCAGGGCTAAAAACTATGGATAGATGTTCAGAGCCAAGAAGTGCCTGTTCGTGTAGATAGACTTTGAGCCATAAAAACCATACATTAATTACATTTAGATAACTTGAGGTTAACTGGAAAAAGAACTTGCTCGATCTGGAGTAAAATCAACAAGTTATTTGAAAAAGAAAAACAATGAACAAAACTGCTCCCACTGAGTCAATAACCTTAACCATTTTCCCTAAACTTTAAGAAAATCCTTAGACAGCAGTATCACCAAACAAATACCTATTTCCCTTTTTACATAAATAGTTAAGCAAATTCCAATTGACATAGGACTCAGATCTGTCTCCTAGTAGGTAAGCCCAGGGATAACTGTACTATTGAATAAACAGCTTAGAAATGGGTTAATGAAGTGTGGCCCCTGGTCCACCAGCATCAGCACTGCCTGGGAACTGATTAGAAATACGAATTCTAGGGCCTCACTCTGAATCGACTGAATCAGAAGCTTTGAGACAGGCCCAGAACTTGTGTTACACTGTCCTACAGACATACACTTAGAGATTGCAAAGGAAGGGTGCTTCTACCTCCATTCTCTTCTCTGAAACTGGCTGAAAAGAACAATAAGGAACAAAAAGAAGGAAATTCCATTTTAAATGATAATACCAAACCAAAAACTATGAGGAATACAGTGAGATTTGGATTCAACTGAGCATAATAGATGCATACCTTAACAGACCTCAGGCAGGGCATGGAATTCCACAAAGGAAGTAGACACAGCCTTAAGGCGCCTGACCCATGATTTCTTATTTGAAACAGTAAGCTGTGGAGAGTGACAAGAAACGCAAGACCACAAGAGGAATAAGATATAGAATAAAGGATGTGGAATAAAACCACATCCGTGTTTGCAACTAGTAGGGTGGTAATATAGCAAAGAGGGATGATGGGTGACGGTTGGATGCTGTTAAACACTGGTCAAGTATAATTAATGAACACAAACTCCCAAAACGTTGCTTCATTGCACAACACGCATACTGAATGGGGATATCCCTGAGGGAAGTAAGCAGAATTCTAATCCCTGGAAGAAATTTTAGAAAGAGGACTGAGACAACATAAACATAATGAAACTAAATGCTTCCCCCAGCTTACTTATCCAGCTTACTCCCCCAGCTCCTTCTCAGACTGGCGTTCAACACACAGCTAGTCCTGAAAGAATGGCACCATTTAAAGATGAGAAAAAAAATAACAGAAAGGAACTGGCATAAAACCAATACATATATAACAAGAAAAAAAAAAGTTTAAGTAAAAGAGATACACAAAAATCACATGTAACAATTATAGAAAAAAATAGATGACTTCTTCAAATACTTTTCCATGACATTAAAAAATTAAAGAAAATAGTCTTTAAAAAAAATAAAGTACTTAGAATAAAAGAGAAAGGCTTAAAGAAGATAAGCCAATAGAAGGATATTATAAATGAGCTGGCAGATTCAGCAAGGAAACAGTGACTTATCCAGATATAAAGACCACTTTAGAAGCAGAAATTTTCATAATAGATACCACCAAAAATATAGACCGACTTAGGGAGGTCAGTCTTAAGAAAATTAAGTAAAATGATTAAGAGTAAAGAATTAAAATTCATTAGAAAAAATAATTTTAAAGAAATTAAAATAGATATGTAAGACAACTAAGATCCCACAAGTACATAAAATAATGTTCTCTATGAAGAAAAGAAACCAAATTAGAAAAAAATTAAAGTTGTATTAGAGGAAAAACATTCTCAGGTTGTGTTTATAAAGAATTACATTTTAATTTAGAGTAAAGAGTGCTAAATTAGCCTAAGAAAGGATTTCAGGATAGGAAATATATAGTCTATAATGAAGATCTACAATTCTGAACCTTTAAGCACCAGATAATACTATTATCAAAATGCATAAGGCAAAAACTGAAAAAAAATATTAAAAAGACATAAATTAATAGCAATTTAAAGACATAAAAATAATCCTTGACAGGTGATAAAAAATAAGTACCAATATAGAAAAAAAACACTAAAATTAATAATGTGGATTTATATATATATATATATACATGCATAGATATCAACAAGGTCTTCCCATATGGTGCAATTGGTAAAGAATCTGCCTGTCTTCCTCTGTTCATGGAATTTTCCAGGCAGGAATAGTGGAGTGGGTAGCCATTCCCTTCTTCAGGGGATTTTCTGGACCCTGGGATTGAACCCAGGTCTCCTGTATTGCAGGCAGATTCTTTGCATCTAAGCCACCAGGGAAGCCTCTGAGATCCTATAAATGTATATATTCAATACCTTTGTATGAGCACTGAGAAAGTTATGGAACAATAATATCCAACAAGAATATGAATTTGGAACAACTGGGAATAAAGACAATAAAAATAAATCTTTAAGTACAAAAATAAAAAAGAATCTGCCTGTCAGGCAGGAGACACAAGAGTCCCAGGTTGGACAGAGAAGCTTGGCAGGCTACAGGCCATGGGGTCACAAAGAGTCAGACACAACTGAGTAAGCACACACGCATGCAAATATTAATAAAATTGAAGGAAGTAATTTTTAAGGAAACATGAAAAAGCTATTAAAGTTGGCAGTGTAATAGTCCCCAAAGAAAATCTCAGAAGTTCCCCAGTGTGAAATAGCATAAGCAATGTATAATAACCACAATACATAATATTAGAAGTTTAAAATAAAAATTAATCTAAATTGAATAGCTTAAATGTATACAATGCTATATGTCAATTATATCTCAATTAATAATAAAATTAAGGCTGACACAAGCAGAAATGAAATATTTTCACACTTAGGCAAGAAACTGATATAGACAGATCAGGAGACTGAGACTTTTGAGGATTCTTGTTCCAATACCCAAGGCAAGGCCACCAGGTTAAAGCCTTTAGAAATAGCTTCAAAACGAAAATAAGGAAATAAGGTTACAAATAATAACATTTATATATGAAATTAATTGCTATCTTATGTACAAATAATAACTCCTTTGAAATATGAGTTAGGAAGTAGAAAATCTCATTTTCAATAGTAATTTTGTCAGGGTCTAGCTGGCAAAATATTGTCTTATCACATAATCAAATATAGAGAATAGAACAAATTGTGAAGGTATTAGAATAGATGAAAGAGCAAACAATGTTGCCTAAAAATCAGTAATAGCACAAAGCAGCTAAGGTCCCCAGGCTGGAAAGACAAAGGGAGGGAATGATGTTCTGAGAGTCCCAGACCAGGGTCCCACAAGGACACTGAAACTCTAACAGGACTGCCGAGTGGAAGCTAGGACTAAGGATATAGCTGGACCCACAGAAGATAATCAAGAAGCCACCAGGAGCAGAGGGGTGGAGCAGGTTCTTCCCTGCTCTTTCCCTTCATTATCTTTCCTATGCCTCCCATTGGCCAAACTTAAATGGAAGCCAACTGGCAAAGTTTACATGGAGTCCTACCCTGTGAATGCAAATCCAGGGGAAGGGGAAGAAATGAATCTGAAAGCAAATAGACAAAAGACAAAGCAGAGTAACCAAAATATTTTTTTAATTAAGAAAAAGGGAAAATTAGCTCCATTTCCCACACTACACTTAAAGGCCTTTAATAGGAAATATGTTATAGGATGAGACTTCCCTGGTGGCTCAAATGGTAAAGAGTCTGCCTACAATGTGGGAGACCTGGGTTCTGGAGAAGGAAATGGCAACCCACTCTAGTATTCTTGCCTGGAGAGTTCCATGGACAGAGGAGCCCGGTGGGCTACAGTCCATGGGGTCACAAAGAGTTGAATACAACTGAGTGACTAACACACGTTATAGGCAATGCATGAGTTTATTTATTTTTAAATATGAAAAAGGCATATTATATAAATCATTGTATAAATGATATATAATAAAAAATGAGTTTCTTGGTTGCTTCATACCTGCAGTTCCTCTCCACAGAGGCCATTTAAGTTATTTTGCATATACTTGTAAAAATTTTTCATATATATATATAAATATATTTAAATGCCCACAAGCATAATATACATATTATTCTTCCTCTGGTTTCATTTTACACTGTAGATTGGAAAGCCTGTCATAATTCATTTTTTAAAGTCTCCGTTTGATGAAGAAATAAGCTGTTTCCAGGTTTTTGTTGTTATGGACAATATATTATAAAGGTGAAGGAATGCTGATAAAACTTCTTGGCTATTGTCTTTACATGTCTGGTATCTGAATTAATTCAGGAAGCATATGTTGGGCCAGGAGCAATATGGCTAAAAACAGAACCTCAATGGGATACAAGATTTAAAATTGTCACTGGAACACAGAGCTCATTTCATATATATCTCAAAGTCAACGTGCTTGTGAGTTATACCCATATGTATGGGTGTTTAGAGGGACATGCAGATGTAACCAGTATACACATCTTTACCCCCAAGGCAACAGCACATACCAATGTTCTTATGCTTCCAAAACTAAATAAAACCTGATCCTCTGTTTGGCCAGGCCAGTGCGCTTGCCTCTGAAATTTTTCAGGTTTTGGAAAGTTTGGTTGGATGAACTTGGACAAAGCCTTAATTTTTGTGGCCCTCAGTTTACTCATTATTAAAATGAGGGTATCTACTCGACTCCCCCAAAATTAAAAACTCTACTCTTCTTTTACAGCTCTTGCTGTTATATTTTCAAGAGCAAAGAACAACAACAAATAAAACTCCTTTTTAAAAAAAAATAAGTTTCAGAGTTAAAGGGAAGAGATTTTGGGAACACATTCCTTAATATTTCAGGTTTTTTACATTGGTCTCTTTCTGTAATCCCTTTATTCTTCCTTTGATCCTTGTGAAGCACTGTAGGTTCTTTCAATGTCCTCCCAGAAAAGAAACTAAAAGAACAAAATATTGGAAAACAGGGCATGAGGCTGAATCTGATGGATAATACCAAAAATTTGGTTTTTGGTTTTTGTAACTTTTCAAATTTTATATTGGAGTGTAGTTGATTAACAATATTATATTAGTTTCAGGTGTACAGCAAAGTGATTCAGTTATACATGTATCTGTTCTTTTTCAAATTCTTTCCCCAATTAGGTTGTTAGAGAATACTGAGCAGAGTTCCCTGGGCTATAAATAGGTCCTTGCTGGTTATCTACTTTAAACATAGCAGTGTGTACATGTCAATCCCAAACTCTCTAGCTATCCCTCCCCTCCACCCCTTCTTCCTGGTAACCGTAAGTTCATTTTCTGTGAGTCTGTTTCTTTTTGTAAATAAGTTCATTTGTATAATTACTTTTTAGATTCTGCATATAAGCAATATCATAAAATATTTCTTTTTTTTGACACATCACACTGAGTAAAATGGAGGTTTTCATATCATAAATTTGGACTGCTATTGCTTTTATTGTCTTCAAAAAGAATAAATTATAATGTGACCTTAAAATAAAAGTTCTATATGTAGTCAATAGCATTCGCATGACAGGCCATGTGAATAAGACAGTAGAAATTGCCAAATTTCAGAAAAGATCATAGAATTTTCAAAACTAAGAGTTTATTGAGGATACATAGATCCCAAGAGACTATCAGGAAAATTATGAACATTTGGCTTTTTAAAGATTTCAGACAGCTCTGAGGGAAGTTGTTTAATTCCCACTGACATGTAATCCAATTAATAATAAACCAAAAATTTAATCAAATAGGAAATTAAGATAAAATTCTGGTATTTTTCAACACATCTTAAAGCTATTTTATCAATTCTAATGGTAAAACTGCCTACATTACCAGCATGGCTGATGAAAAACAATGTTGTCATGCTATTAAACACCACTGCCAAAGGACAAAGGTAATCCTGAAGAATCTCTAGACTAGGAATGTGAAAAATGCAGACTCAACTTTGAGACACTGAAGAAAAGTGGTAATGTAGATTTGCTTTTAACAATAAAGTATTGTTGATTTAAAATTTGTGTCTACGTTACATACAGTGCTTTTCCTAGACACAGCACATTAAATAAGTATCTGCATTAAGGAAATATGATAGTTTAAATATGTTCCAATGATGTACTCCTGAGTTAGAAAAGCTAGAAAACTACTGTAAGGATATAGAGAGGGCAATCCCAAAGAAGCAATTCATTAAATTAGCCCATGAGAGTCAGGAAAGTTTCCATATAATGTGATAAATTTTAAATAAATTTTGAAGAATAAGACATAAATGCCCAGTCACAAAGGAGGGAAAGGGCTTTTCAGGAGGACAGTGGTGGGTACAAAGGCACTGAGGCATGTTTGGTGGAAAAAAGGAAAATTTAGTGTTATTTCTGGAAAGTAATATACATGGATAGTAAGAGCAAACCAGGCAGGAATGTAGGGGTGGGACCATAACGTACTGTGAAATTTGAGGTGTGCTCAAACACCATGGTGACTTTAATAACAAGAAAGCACGCTGAACTATAGAGCCATATGTTTTATCACAGCACATTAATGACCACATGCTAGAGAAGAAATTGGAAAAAAACCATCAGCTATGGCAATGACTCAAACATTCTCTATTCCAGTCTTCAGAATACCAGTATGCAAGATGATGCCAGGAAGTATACTTTCTTTATATTAGAATAAGCTGAACCTCAGCTTTTCTGGCATCTAAAAAGCATTAGACTGTATGAAAATGAATGCCCAGTGGGGTAAAATGGTTTTGCTAAATCCATGTCTTGGAGAGTTCTACATCTTTACAATGGTTAATGGATGTGCACCCATGAAATATGTAGATAACACAGTCCTAGAGAATCCTAGAACTCTCAAAGTTTCAAGGTCCTTCAGTTTCTGAAACCACAAAGCAGCTTTGATTTCTTTTAGAATCTGTATAGTGTCTCTAAATATATTTCTCCCTTTCCCTACCCTACTGTTATATCCATTCTTATACATATGTATCCTGGTTTTGGCCCAATTCTGTGCTTGTACTATCTTCAACATGCTTTTTATCCAACCTATTCATTTGAATTTTACCCATTTCTTCTCCCACAGTTCAAGCATTACTGAGCATGTATAAAAAGTAAGAAAGGTGTCAAATGGTATATGGGGTGAAAGGAGTAATGCCGAAGCTGAAGTTGAAGCTCCAATAGTTTGGCCACCTGATGCAAAGAGCTGACTCATTGGAAAAGACCCTGATGCTGGGAAAGACTGAAGGCAGGAGGAGGAGGGGATGACAGAGGATCAGATGGTTGGATGGCATTACCAGCTCAATGGACATGAGTTTAAGCAAACTCTAGGAGATGGTGAAGGACAGGGAAGCCTGGCATGCTGCAGTCCATGGGATTGCAAAGAGTTGAACGTGACTGAGAGACAGAACAAAAGCCAATGTATATTGAACACCTAGAACATACCAATCACTAGGTAGAGTAGTTCAGTTCAGTTGCTCAGTCATTATCAGATAATTAATTTACAGTCTAGACTCAGAGGTCTGTCATTTTGTCTCATATAACCCTGTTTTCTTCCTCTCCTAGCTCTACACTATGCTTTCACTGGATTTATTAATATCCTTATGTTTTCTTATTTCCTTTACAATTTTTTTTTCTTCAAACACTCCTTATCTCTCATGGAAACTCAGCATTCTCCGTGGTAATATCAAAGCCTTAAAAATACATATAAATAAGGAATAAAAACAGCATCATTACCATCATTATGAAAAGTTCTTCTGACTCGGTTTTTTTACCTAACAAAAGGAGACATTTTTCAGGATCATTTCTCTAGTCCTTCTCAGACACTGGGTAAAAAATAATAAGAATTTTTGGTACAACAAAGAAAGAAAAGGCATCAAATCAAGAAGGAAGAAGTAAAATTGTCACTATTGGCAAATGCTATGATTTTATATATTAAAAAAGCACCCCAAAGATTCAACTGAAAAACTGTTGAAACTATTCAGTATAGTTTCAGGACACAAAATCAACATTCAGGAATCAACTGCTCTTCTGTACACTAAGAGTGAGACATGTGAAAAATAAAACTAGCCATTCACAGTAGCATCAAAAACAATAAAATACCTAAAAGTAAATTTAACCAAGGAAATGAGTGAAAACTACAGAATTTTGCTAGGAGAAATTGAAGAAGACACAAACAAAGGAAAAGACATCCTATGTTTATGAACCAGGAGAATTAATACTGTTAAAATGGCCGTAATATCCAAAGCCATCTATAGATTGAACGCAACATCATCAAGATACAGTGACACTGTTCACAGAAACAGGAAAAACAATCCTAAAATGTGTATGAAACCACAAAAGACTCCAAGTAACCAAAGAAATTCTGAGGGAAAAGAACAAAACCAGAGGTGTTACACCTCCTGATTTCAAACTGCCCTACCAAGCTATAGTAATAGAGACAGCACAGTATTGGCATAAAAATAGACCCATAAACTAATACAATTGTACAGAGAGCCCAGAATTAAACTCTCACAGCTGAGCCACCAGGAAAGCCCCTCGCACATTTGCAGCCAACTAATATTCAACAAGGTAGCCAAGAACACACAATGGGGAAAGGTTGGTCTCTCCAGCTAATAGTGTTGGGAAACTGGATAGACTCAGAAGGATGCCTTACCCCATTCACAAAAATTAATTCAAAATGGTTCAAAGACTTAAACCTGACACTATAAAAATGGGCATTTTCTTTTAATATGACACCAAAAACATAAACAACAAAAGCAAAATCAACAAATGGGACCATGAAACGTAAAAGCTTCTCAATGGCACCCCACTCCAGTACTCTTGCCTGGAAAATCCCATGGATTGAGGAGCCTGGTAGGCTGCAGTCCATGGGGTCGCTAGGAGTTGGACACAACTGAGCGACTTGACTTTCACTTTTCACTTTCATGCATTGGAGAAGGAAATGGCAACCCACTCCAGTGTTCTTGCCTGGAGAATCCCAGGGACGGGGGAGCCTGGTGGCTGCCGTCTATGGGGTCACACAGAGTCAGACACGACTGAAGTGACTTAGCATAGCATAGCAAAAGAAGCAAAGTGAAGGCAACCTACAAAATGGGAGAAAATTTTTGCAAACCATATACATATCAGATAAAACGTTAGTATCCAAAATGCATAAGAACCTTATAAAATTCAATAACAAAAACAGAGTTAAAATGGGCAAAGGAAATAGACATTTTTTCCAAAGACAAAATCCAAATAGGCAGCAGGTACATGAAAAGATGCTCAACATCACTAATTATTATGTATTGTATTGTTCAGTTGCTCAGTTGTGTCTGACTGTTTATGACTCCATGGACTGCAGACAGCAGGCTTCCCTGTCCTTCACCATCTCCCTGAGCTTGTTCAAATGCATGTCCATTGAGTTGGTATTGCCATCCAACCATCTCATCTTCTGTTGTCCCCTTCTCTTTATGCCTTCAATCTTTCCCAGCATCGGCATCTTTTCCAGTGAGTTGGTTCTTTACATCAGGTGGTCAAAGTATTGGAGAATCATTAGGGAAATGCAAAACTACAGTGAGAGATCACCTCACTCCAGTTAGAATGACTAACATCAAGAAGACAAGAGAAAAATCATAAAGGGGGAATACCTGTACACTGTTGGTGGAAATGTAAATTGGTTCAAGTACTGTGGAGAACAGTATAGAGATTTCTGAAAAAGTGAAAAATAGATATACCATATGATTCAGCCATTCCACTTCTGGGTATATACTCAAAGGAAATGAAAACAGTATTGTTAAGAAATATATGTCTTCCCACATCTATTGCAGCATTGTTCACAATAGTGTAGATATAGAAACAGTCTGAAAGCTCATCACTGATGAATGGATAAAAAAGATGCAAGATATATATATATATATATATATATATATATATAATTCAGCCATGAGAAAGAAGAACATCCTGCCACTTAAAACAACAGGATGGACCTTAAAAATATTTTGCCAAATGAGATAAGTTAGTAGAGGAAGATAAATACTGTATGATTTCACCTGTGGTATCTAAAAAAGCCAGCCTCATAGGAACTTAGAATAAAATTGTGGTTATCAAAGGATGGTGGTGTGGGGAGATAAGACAAACGGTGTTTAAGGTTACAAAATTACAATGAGTAGTAAATAAGCCCTAGAAAAGTATAGTGAATATAAACAATATTGTATTATAAGCAAACCTAGAGACTAGAATTAAATTATTCCAATCATTAAAAATGAAAGTTTAATTATATAACATGCTAGAGGTGGTAATTATCACTACAATGGCAATCATATTACTGTACATAAATGCATCAAATTAATATGCTGTATACCTTAAATTTTGGAGAATTAAATGGCAACCCACTTCAGTATTCTTGCCTGGAGAACCCCTGGACAGAGGAGACTGGCAGGTTGCAATCCCTGGGGTCGCAGAAGCATCAGACACGACTTAGTGACTAAGTGAGACGTGAAGACATTCAAATCATGATATAAATATTACACACCCAAGGCCAAGACAGTCATTAGCTCGTCGTTCAGGCTCCAAGTATTTTCCCTGCTAGGTAAACCAACAAGTCACGGAGATTCATTCAAATTATGAATCAGACCCCCAAATATTAAAACTAACATCAAAGATCAGCTGGTTAGGGTCAAGGGCTTATTGAATATCAACTCCTGCATATTGGATGATGAAATTGGGCTATCTCAGACTTCAGAAATGTGGTGAGTTAGGTCTTTAGAACACCAGTGTTTGTCAAACAGAATCTGTTTCAAGGATTTGATTGCAAAATTTTGTCAAAAACCAGAATGTAGTCCCTAGAGAATTATTAAATTCTGTTTATTCTAGAGTCACAGGAAAGCACATTTCAACAAAAAAATATTAGTGTTAATAAAAATCAGATAACAAATGGTTCTTTGGAGACTCTGGAGTGAACCATAAGAATTCACAGTATTTCTGCAACACATCAGCTGTTGAGACGTCCTGCCTTATTTTGGTTACTGTCATTATGATTCCTCCACTTTTCTGTATTCTTAGAGGCTGAAAGATAGCTATGAAAATTGTTCCAGCGAAAAACCCCAAACCAGTGAAATATAGAAATTGACTTGCAATTTAGGTCAAATTTGAAGGCTGTTGGGCAACAAAAAAGATAAAGCTGATAAAAGCAAGCATTGGAATGGAAGCAAAAATGAAAAGAAAGACATTTCCACACTCTCCACAGTCTCAAGAAATGAAAGCAGCTGAAATGAGAACAATTCTCCTTGCTTACCCTTCAGAGACAAAGCGGCAGGAAATTGTGAGATTCCTCCCAGAGCCCCACTTGCGAGGAAGCCCATTTAGCAAATGGTATGAGTTGTGGGATCTGTTGTTATTGGTTTTCTTCCCTGGGAACACAGCACACTGGGGATTCAGCTGTACCACAAAACAGTCTTCTAAACCCTCAGACTTGTCAAGCGCAGACTGAGAGCTACTCCTTATGGGTTTGCAAAGGGCCATAACTCTCCCTCTTGGCTCACTCATTCTCGGCACTATTGAATTGCTAGGAGGAAGCTTTTGAACCTATCAGTCAAGGTGTTCAGTGTTATGGGCCACCATTAACTCAGCTCCTAACATCTGTTCTGTGTTTTTGGTGCATGGGGAAACTGAAATCCTCAGAACAAAAGTGACAGGCAGGAACTAAGCCAGGAAGAATCCTCAGGGAGAGAAGCACCCAATGTACTACCTCCATCTTGCTATTTACCAAAATGAGGGCATTCTTTTCATTTTTGACGAAAGTCCCTCTAAACACTAAAAGGGAAAAAAAGAGACTCCAAATAACATACTATAAAAGAAGGATGAAGAAAACAATTTCCAAATGTATATATCTTAGGGGGGGTGGATTTTTTTATTGTGTGTAATATCTAGTATTTGTTGAGTGCCTGCTGTGTGCCAAGCACTACTCTAAGTAATTTACATATATTCATTTATGTAATTCCCATAAGAAGCCTCAATAAATCAAATGGTAGATATCAGTATCATCTCTATTTTAAAGGTGAGAGAACTGGTGTGTCACATATCTGAGGTCCCAGAACTAAAAATAGCAGAGCTGTGACCTGACTCCACCTAGGCAAGTTCCAGCACTCAGATTCTTAGCCATTCGATCACAGCACTGTTCTTGCTTACTAAAGCCTAGAAAGCCAAACAAAGAAATAAACATCAAATTCATATGTTTAAAAACCTCCTGACATTTGCATACTGGTAATCATTCTCACAGGAGTCTGTAATATCCAGTTTCTCTTTTGGACTCCGTAGGTGGGCACACAGATCAGCTAAAAGGTACAGGATGCAACTTTAGGCTCCTTCTCTTTCACAGACGTGGCATCACTGTGCCACAGTAGCAGCAAGAATGCTCACTGTGCTTTCTAGACTTGTGTGAAAGTGAGAAGGAAGGAGCTACTATGCCGCTGAAACAACCAATCTCCTGTTGATAATAGCTGTTGGAGCTTGGAATTGTGCTCACTGCTATATGAAGTTTCTTCAGAAAAACAAAACCAACAGGAGATGTGTGTGCATATAAATATATACATGTACATATAGTTCATATACATATATCCTATTGAAATACGTATATACATTTGTGTGGAAATTAATTATGAGAAATCAACTCATGCAATGATGAAGGCTGTAAAGTCACGCAATCTGCCTTGTGCAAGCTGGAGGAAAGTTGGTGATGTAGTTCTAGTACAAATCCAAAGGCCCCCAAACCAGGGCCAGTGGTGTACACCCCACTTCAAGCGAGGACAGGAAAAGACTGATATCCCCATCCAGTCAGGCAGGCAAAAAGCAAAAGCGGTCAACTCCTTCCTCCATTTGTTGTTCTACTCAGATCCTCACCAGATTGGAGGATGCCTACCACACTGGGGAAGGCAAGCTGCTTTATTGAGTCCACCAATTCAAACACTATTCTCACCCAGAAACACCCTCACAGACACTCAGAAGCAGTGTTTATTCAAAGCACCCCGTGGGACTGCCGAGGTGGCACATAAAGTTAACCATCACAACTGTTGTATCTCCAGTGTCAATACCATGCTTGACCTAGAGCAGACATTCAGTTACTATCTGATAAGTGAGTCAATTCAGTCATGTGTGTTCATGTTTCATGCAGATGTCATATATGATTATCCACGACCGTATCATGCACATGTATCTTTATTTTATTATGAAGAGGATTTTCAGTTACTGTAAGTTCATAGAAAACATAAACATTAAACTTGGTAAAACGTCGAAATGGGAGCAGAGAAGAATGTAAACAGTACATTTTTAAGGGAAGAAGGAATGTCTGCTTCAATCTAACTGAAATGTCTGACATATATTGTAGACTTAAGGGAAAATGGTAAAATATAACATACATGCTATCCCTTTAAGCATTTCTAATATATTAGGGACCCAAAATAAATTAGAGGCTCTCATTATAGTTTATATCTGCCAGTTATTTATTAGAAAGATTTACTTTGGTAGATACCATTTTTATGATACCATCTTTACTGCCAAAACAGTTTTGAAAAATATAGTCAATTAAATAGGATAATGATTCCCATTGAAGACTGCACCAAAATAGTAAAAAATATATCAGTTGTATTTCATCCAGAACAAAAACAGATTAAATTTACCTCATCCCTGGATGTGGTATTTGGCCCAAATTGCATTTTTGCAGCAGGGTGGAGTTTTGAGATCAAAAACACCAGAAATATTATGCATTTAATGAAAGCCAATCTTCTGGCAACTAGGCTAAGCACTGTTCTGTCCTATTTCTGAGGAATTTTGGTCATATCCCAGATATCAGAATATTCTTTATTCTTACAGTACCATAGCCTCAAGAAAGATGAACACTATACCTGCAATAATGCTACATTTAAATGCCAATCATGTTTCTTCATTTGCTGAAATTAAAGTACACATGAATAAACCAAAAGGAAACAATATACATTGAAACCTTTCACATTGAAAATGAACAGCATAGATGTCTTTCCAGAAAAAAGAAAGGGGATAATCATTGCCTGTCATGACTAGCAAATCATTAATGTTTTTAGAGCTAAAAGGAAACTTGGGAAAAAATTTAGTCCCATCTTCTAGTTTCACAAGCAAGGAAACTGGGAATCTAAAAAGTATAATGATTGATCCATAGTCTCACAGCTACTGAAGGACAAAGCCAAGTCCAAGACCCAGGTCTCCCATGCATTCTCCATGTTCCATTGCTCTATGCTGTCTGGCTACAGTGCTGCCTTGTTCCACCCTCAGGAGAATTTGTTCTGTGGCTTGGCATACTCAGCCCCCTCGTTAGGGTTCTGGGGCTGCAGTGAAGAAGCAATGCAGTGCCTAGAAACCTGACTCCAAGTTCCCTGGAGTTTCTTTATAGCTGGTACCAGCATTATCACCTGGACCCTGATGAATGTGTGGAAGTTTGGTTTTCTTACAGTTGCATCATTTGCTTGTGACACCCTGTGTCAAACACAAATCATGACCATTTTTGTACTGTTATATAATACAAAGGGTTTTCTAACACACTTACCTGAAAGTCATCTTTCACTTAAAATCATTTCAACTTTGGGGATTATTTTTTTTTCTGAGTAGCAAGATTCATTATATTTGTTCAGGAAACCTCTCTTAACACACTCCCCTTTGTATACTTTTTCCACATCCTTTTTTTGTTTGTTTTAAATAGTATCTCATGTGAAATGAATCGCCAGTCCAGGTTTGATGCATGAGACAGGGGGCTTGGGGCTGGTGCACTGGGATGACCCTGAGGGATGGGATGGGAGGGAAATGGGAGGGGGGTTCAGGATGGGGAACACATGTATGCCCATGGCTGATTCATGTCAATGTATGGCAAAAACCACTACAATACTGTAAAGTAATTAGCCTCCAATTAAAATAAATACATTTATATTAAAATGTGCAAAAACTAACTAAATAAATAGTATCTCATCTAATTTTCGCGGATCTTGTTAAGTCTATGACAGAGCACTGCGTATGAGAGGCAAAGTCAGAACTTTGGTGTAACAAGGGAGCCGTAAAGGTGTTTACTGATTGCCATGATGCACCTCATCTTGTGATCAAACTGAACAACCAACCCCCAGACCAGGAGGGTTGATCCTCATGGTGTGAGACTACTAAAATAAGTGTTGTCTCCACTAATTTCCTGTCCCTCTAGCCTTCAGATGCCTGGTTCCCTTAAGCACCAGCCTGATACTAGGCCCCTCTCTGTCCATGTAGAAAATAGATTGTCCTATCTAGAAAATAAATTCCTTGTAGAATAAATGTGTCCATTTATTTGATCTCCTTCATTCTACAATAATTTGAAGATTAATAGTTAAATAATTTACAATAATATATGTGATTATAAAGAGCAAAGGCCCCCAAGAGTTACAAGTGAATCCCAACACTGTTGTATAATTGTTCATTTCCCTAGAGCTGATGGATGCAACATTAAGAGATGCAGGATGCTGGGTATCTGAGGTAATATTCACTCTGATTGTTTCAACCCTTGGTTTTGTTTGAGGTCCAAGCATCCAGTTATAGGAACTGAGGGACTTAAATTATGATACCAGCCTGGCTTCTGTGTGCTTTTATGCAAGTCCCTTCATGATCACATGCACTTGATATCCACAAAGAGAACATAACATCTGCTTTCTCTCAAAAATAACATGTAAGCTTTGGAGAACAATGGGGAAAAAAATCTCTGGAACATGGAGCTATCAAGATTACAATTGTAAATTTCTAGTTCTACCTATTGAATTTTAATAGAAATTAAAATTTCATAAAACAAAAATTATTGGCAGAGAAACTGGAGTGACATTTATAAGTCCTTTATGTAATGTTTTACAGTTTTGCACGTTATAATTCAGTAATAAGAGGGGGGAAAAAAGAAACATCACATCTTTTCTCATAATATTCAGAGTAGCATATTTTCTTAATAGAATTCTTAGGAGAAATTACTGGTTTCTATTTTTATGAAATGACCTTAGCCATAACCCAGTCTATAAGGTAATATTTAATTATATGATTATTTCCATATGATTAATATTATTGACAATAGTGACAAATAATTCTTGAGAAAATTCTAGCAGAAAACTTTGAAACTTCATTCTCTTTTTTTATATACTCTTTAGTTATGGCTCTCATAATTCAAAATCTAGACTAATTGCTGTGATTCTGGTTAATTCTGTACTTTTCTTCAGTCAAGATCCCACACAATAATAATTGCCAAATCTTTTAACCTGGCAATATATTTTCAAATCCTAAACTGTTTGCAAGTGTGAAAAGTGAGCACTTACTTAATGTACAGAAATATCTCAAAAGAAATTGCAGCTAATTCAAGCCAACTCAAAAGTAAAAGCCCTAGAGTATCTACACCTGATGTGGTTTGAGGTTGAATCACACTGATTGGAGTGAAGGAGGGGAGTTGGTCTTTATAAATATACGGAATCTCTCTTATTAAATACCATTATTACCATTTATCTAATGTACCAGATCTTGTAAGAAGCCCTGTACATGGAATTTCCTAGCCAAATTTTCATAACTCCTCTACAGATGAAGGTCTAAAGAAGTTCTAAGAGATAAGTCACACAGTACAATAGAGCCAACAGCTAAACAGATGCTTTCTGAATCCAAGATCAAGACTTTAATCTCTCAAAGTAAGTAGGTAGATTGTTGTTGTTATTCAGTCATGTCAAGCTCTTTGCAACCCAATGGACTGCAGCATACCAGGCTCTTCTGTCCTTTACTATCTCCCAGAGTTTGTTCAAATTCATGTCCATTGAATCACTTCATGGTAAATAGATGGGGAAACAATGGAAACATTGACAGACTATTTTGGGGGGGCTCCAAAATAACTACAGAAGGTGACTGCAGCCATGAAATTAAAAGACACTTACTCCTTGGAATAAAAGTTATGACCAATCAATACAGCATATTAAAAAGGAGAGATATTACTTTGCCAACAAAGGTCCATCTAGTCAAGGCTATGGTTTTTCCAGTGGTCATGTATGGATGTGAGAGTTGGACTATAAAGAAAGCTGGGCTCCAAAGAATTGATGCTTTTGAACTGTGGTTTTGGAGAAGACTCTTGAGAGTCCCTTGGACTGCAGGGAGATCCGACCAGTCCATCCTAAAGGAAACCAGTCCTGAATATTCATTGGAAGGACTGAAGTTGCAGCTGAAACTGCAATACTTTGGCCACCTTATGCAAAGAGCTGACTCATTTGAAAAGACCCTGATGCTGGGAAGGATTGACTGGGGGAGGAGAAGGGAACAACAGAGGATGAGATGGTTGGATTGCATCACCAACTCAATGGACATGAGTGTGAGTAAACTCCGGGAGTTGGTAATGGGCAGGGAGGCCTGGCATGCTGCAGTATGGGTTGCAAAGAGTCAGACATGACTGAGCAACTGAAGTGAACTGAATCTGTGATACTATCTAACCATCTCATCCTCTGCCGCCCCCTCCTCTTTTTGCCGTCAACTATTCCCAGCATCTAGAGAAGGCAATGGCACCCCACTCCAGTACTCTTGCCTGGAAAATCCCATGGACGGAGGAGCCTGGTAGGGTGTAGTCCATGGCGTCGCTGAGGGTCAGACACGACTGAGTGACTTCACCTTCACTTTTCACTTTCATGCATTGCAGAAGGAAATGGCAACCCACTCCAGTGTTCTTGCCTGGAGAATCCCAGGGATGGGGGAGCCTGGTGGGCTGCCGTCTATGGGATCACACAGAGTTGGACACAACTGAAGTGACTTAGCAGCAGCAGCAGCAGCATTCCCAGCATCAGGGTCTTTCCCAATGAGTCAGCTGTTCACATCACGTGGCCAAAGCATTGGAGCTTCAGCATCATCCTTCCAATGAATATTCTAGGTTGATTTCCTTTAGGATTTAATCTTCCTTCAGTCCAAGGGAATCTCAAGAGTCTTCTCCAGCACCACAATTTGAAAGCATCATTTCTTCAGTGCTCAGCCCTCTTTATGGTCTAATTCTCACATCCATACATGATTACTAGAAAAATCATAACTCTGGCAGTATGGAGTTTTGTTGGCAAAATGATGTCTCTGCTTTTTTAATGTGCTATCTAGGTTTGTCAGAGCTTTCCTTCCAAGGAAGAAGTATCTTTTAGTTTCATGTCTTCAGTCACCATCTGCAGTGATTTAGGAGCAATGCCCCGCACCCCCCCCCCACACACAAAATTAAGTCTGCCACTGTTTCCACTGTTTCTCCATCTGTTTGCCATGAAGTGGTAGGGCCAGATGCCATGATCTTAGTGTTCTGAATGTTGAGCTTTAAGCCAACTTTTTCACTCTCCTCTTTCACTTTCATCAAGAGGCTTTTTAGTTCCTCTTCACTTTCTGCCATAAGGGTGGTGTCATCTGCATATCTGAGGTTGTTGACATTTCTCCTGGCAGTTTTCGTTCCAGTTTGTGCTTCATCCAGCCCAGCATTTCTCATGATGTACTCTGCATATAAGTTAAATAAGCAGGATGACAAAATATAGCCTTGACATACTCCTTTCCCTATTTGGAACCAGTCTGTTGTTCCATGTCCAGTTCTAACTGTTGCTTCCTGACCTGCATACAGATTTCTCAAGAGGCAGATCAAGTGGACTGGTATTCCCATCTCTTTCAGAATTTTCCACAGTTTATTGTGATCCACACAGTCAAAGGCTTTGGCATAGTTATAAAGCAGAAATAGATGTTTTTCTGGAACTCTCTTGCTTTTTCCATGATCCAGTGGATGTTGGCAATTTGATCTCTGGTTCCTCTGCCTTTTCTAAAACCAGCTTGAACATCTGGAAGTTCACGGTTCATGTATTGCTGAAGCCTGGCTTGGAGAATTTTGAGCATTACTTTACTAGTGTGTGAGATAAGTGCAATTGTGTGATAGTTTGAGCATTCTTTGGCATTGCCTTTCTTTGGGATTAGAATAAAATCTGACCTTTTCCAGCCCTGTGGCCACTGCTGAGTTTTCCAAATTTGCTGGCGTATTGAGTGCAGCACTTTCACAGCATTATCTTTTAGGACTTGAAATAGCTCAACTGGAATTCTACCTTCACTAGCTTTGTTCATAGTGATGCTTCCTAAGGCCCACTTGACTTCACATTTCAGGATGTCTGGCTCTAGATGGGTTATCATACCATTGTGGTTATCTGGGTGTGAAGATCTTTTTTGTATATTTCTTCTGTGAATTCTTGCCACCTCTTCTTAATATCTTCTGCTTCTGTTAGGTCCATACCATTTCTGTCCTTTATTGTGACCACCTTTGCATAAAATGTTCCCTTGGTATCTCTAATTTTCTTAAAGAGATCTCTAGTCTTTCCCATTCTATTGTTTTCCTCTATTTCTTTGCATTGATCACTGAGTAAGGCTTTCTTATCTCTCCTTGCTATTCTTTGGAACTCTGCATTCAGATGGGTATATATTTCCTTTTCTGCTTTGCTTTTCACTTCTCTTTTTTAACAGCTATTTGTAAGGCCTCCTCAGACAGCCATTTTGCTTTTTTGCATGTCTTTTTCTCGGGGATGGTCTTGATCCCTGTCTTCTGTACAGTGTTACGAACTTCCATCCATAGCTCATCAGGCACTCTATCAGATCTAGTCCCTTAAATCTATTTCTCACTTCCACTGTATAATCATAAGGGATTTGATTTAGGTCATACCTGAATGGTCTAGTGGTTTTCCCCACTTTCTTCAATTTCAGTCTGAATTTAGCAATAAAGAGTTTATGATCTGAGCCACAGTCAGCTCCCGGTCTTGTTTTTGCTGACTGTATAGAGCTTCTCCATCTTTGGCTGCAAAGAATATAATCAATCTGATTTCAGTGTTGACCATCTGGTGTTGTCCATGTGTAGAGTCTTCTCTTGTGTTGTTGGAAGATGGTGTTTGCTATGACCAGTGCGTTCTCTTGGCAAAACTCTACTAGCCTTTGCCCTGCTTCATTCTGTACTCCAAGGCCAAATTTGCCTGTTACTCCAGGTGTTTCTTGACTTTCTACTTTTGCATTCCAGTCCCCTATAATGTAAGGACATGTTTCTTGGGTGCTGGTTCTAAATGGTCTTGTAGGTCTTCATAGAACCATTCAACCTATCTTCTTCAGCATTACTGGTCGGGGCATAGACTTGGATTACTGTGATATTGAACGGCTTGCCTTGGAGATGAGCAGAGATCATTCTGTTGCCTTTGAGATTGTATCCAAGTACTACATTTCGGACTCTTTTGTTGACTATGATGGCTACTCCATTACTTCTAAGGGATTCTTGCCCACAGTAGTAGATATAATGGCCATCTGAATTAAATTCACCCATTCCAGTCCACTTTAATTCGCTGATTCCTAAAATGTGGATGTTCACTCTTGCCATCTCCTGTTTAACCACTTCCAATTTGTCACACTGCTCATTTAACTTATATGCAGAATACATCATGAGAAACACTGGGCTGGAAGAAGCACAAGCTGGAATCAAGGTTGCCAGGAGAAATATCAATAACCTCAGATATGCAGATGACACCACCCTTATGGCAGAAAGTGAAGAGGAACTAAAAAGCCTCTTGATGAAAGTGAAAGAGGAGAGTGAAAAAGTTGGCTTAAAACTCAACATTCAGAAAACGAAGATCATGGCATCCGGTCCCATCACTTCATGGGAAATAGATGGGGAAACAGTGGAAACAGTGTCAGACTTTATTTTTGGGGGCTCCAAAATCACTCCAGATAGTGACTGCAGCCATGAAATTAAAAGACGCTTACTCCTTGGAAGGAAAGTTATGACCAACCTAGATAGTATATTGAAAAGCAGAGGCATTACTTTGCCAACAAAGGTCTGTCTAGTCAAGACTATGGTTTTTCCAGTAGTTATGTATGGATGTGAGAGTTGGACTGTGAAGAAAGCTGAGCGCTGAAGAATTAATGCTTTTGAACTGTGGTGTTGGAGAAGACTCTTGAGAGTCCCTTGGACTGCAAGGAGATCCAACCAGTCCATTCTAAGAGATCAGTCCTGGGTGTTCTTTGAAAGGACTGATGCTAAAGCTAAAACTTCACATGAGGTGGTACTTTGGCCACCTCATGCGAAGAGTTGACTCATTGGAAAGGACTCTGATGCTGGGAGGAATTGGGGGCAGGAGGAGAAAGGGACAACAAAGGATGAGATGGCTGGATGGCATCACCGACTCGATGCACATGAGTTTGAGTGAACTCCGGGAGTTGGTGATGGACAGGGCAGCCTGGCATGCTGCGATTCATGGGGTCGCAAAGAGTCGGACACGACTGAGCGACTGAACTGAACTGAACTGAATTTTCCTTGATTCATGGACCTAACATTCCAGGTTCCTATGCAATATTGCTCTTTACAGCATTGGACCTTGCATCCATCATCAATCATATCCACAACTGGGTGTTGTTTTTGCTTTGGCTCCATCTCTTCATTATTTCTGGAGTTATTTCTCCACTGATTTCCAATAGCATATTAGGTACCTACCGACCTGGGGAGTTCATCTTTCAGTTCTGTTCCTTGATAAACTTTAATTACCAGGAGCTGACATGAGACATTAGAAAACTGAAATGTTAATTTCATACAGGAAATTTCAGAAGAAGTACAAATGACTCTGAACAGGAGAAAATGTGTTAAATTTCTCTCTGCTAATTAGGAAAATGCATATTTAATCAGCAATGTATTATCTGTTTTTTCATCCATCACTTTTGCACTCAGGCATTACAAACAGTCACAAAATCAGGTGAAGACGTTGCTATTTATTGTGACTGATATCAGGTAAGATTTTTAGAGAAAATTGACACTTTCCACTTAGAAGGACATTTAACATTTTGCATAGAAAGAAAAAATATAAATATGTATGAAAGATAGTATTTTTTAAATGTTTACCCATTTGCCCTGTATTTTCTCTCATACTTTTTCCCTTTCTGGGTAATCTTAATCTTTCCCTATAAGAATATAGTCAGATTATCCTTAAATAATTTAAAATATTCAGACTAAGAATTAGATCATGAGGATGCAGTCAGCTGAAATTGTGCCTATTTCACACTAACTGTATTCTTCTCTAATCATTGTATTTTCACTTAACTCATGGGAGATTTGGGAAAGGTGTCAGCTTCCCCTTGTCCTGTTAATCTGGGATATTGCTATCATGTTCCCTCACTGTGACAACACACAAAATCCCACAGCTTCCCCGCCACATGTGCTAAGTTGAAGGAAAACACTGAATCTCAGTTCCTTGTCTACTGAAACATACACTTATCCACAGCAGGATTCATTTCTCTGCCAAACTCATTTTGCCACTGTGACAAAGCTGGGGGAATCTTTAGACTTCTGACCTACGTGGTATCCATTCCAAACCCAGGACCATCCATGTGCTTCAGGGAAAGAGCCCTGTCAGTCTGCTCTTGTGCTCCAGCCCTGCCTCGAACCTGGCTTCTCTTCCACCTGCCATGCTCTGGGGCTTGCAAGGCCCATTCCTTGCTGCCTGACCTCATTTCCTCTCGCTTAACCTCTTTCCTGCTTGCTCCTCCCTGCCTTTGGCCCTCCATGCCCTTGACCACCCTATCTGCAGGGTCTAAAAGATTCTCCTTCTCCAAGAGCTTTCCTGGCCACACTGCCCTTGAGAGCCTGCATACTCTGGTATTCCAGACTGGGAGTTCAGTGACCAGTAAGTTAAACAAACATGAAAACAATGTGGGAAATTGGCAGCAGGCTGCCAAGTGCTGATTTCGCCAAGCAGGCCGTCAAAAACAAGAAATGCCATCTATTATCACCATCATTTTATTAAAGAAAGGCATTTTAACACTAAAAATGGGAAAAGGTCACCGTCTCAGAAAAATAAAAACGTTTCTCAAAGAACAGTAAGTAAGCAAGCTTGAGGGGAAGGCCAGAAGGAGCAGGCTTGTTAGAAAACAGCCCTTCCTGTTTGTCTGGTACAGAGAACCTTCTTAGAAGCCAGAGCAGCCCACCCGTCACAGCTTCCCTCACATCTCAAGGTTATTGGAGTGAGTCCCCCATGCTGCCTAAGCTGAGGAGACATGCTTGCCACCCTTCTGTCTTAGAGGATGCCTTCCATGAGAGCTGGCCATAGGCCACACTGGGCATGTCCTGCAAAATGAAGCTTGCCCACACCTGGAGTTTGTTGCTCCTCATCCAAAGGTACCACACAGATTCTTCTTTATGTTCCATAGCCTGGGGTACTGTAAGCTCCCCTTGAAAAGAGTCTGGTTGAGTTCTTGTCATGCAGAAAGGCTATGGAGGTGTGGGGAAAAGCCTGAGCAGGAGAACGTGGGTGAAACTAGAAAGTGGTATACACACTTTGTATCATGGGCAGGAATCTGTCCATGGAAAGGTTTTTAGGTCAATCACCGGTATGTGCTCCAGTGTAATGCTCTAAAATCCCAAAACTAGATATTATGTGAACATAATTCTTGAAATGTAAGTCATTTCTTATACTTACTAAATTCATTTTAACATTCACCTTGATTGCTCATGACAAATTCATTGTAAAATCAAAGCCTGAGTGGTTAAATGAACTTAAAAGAAAAAAAAAAAAAAAACTATTTTGATCTAAATTGCTATCCGTAGAAGTATCCTAACTCTCTCAGTCCTAAGAGTGCCCAATCCCATAGTTTTTACCAGAAAGTGGTAAAGGAAGTACAAGGAATGGATTTAGCTCCACAGCCAAAGCTTTGGTTATGAGAACTGGTCAATTTTAATCCATACAAGACCATCCAGAAAAGGCAGATTGCATAGCTGCCCAGATCCCTGTGTACCAATGACATATTGATGATCAGTTTCTACAGTAATATGGTTTATTTGATCTGGTAACATTTGGTAGCTGACATATTGCCTTTCAGGCTTCCCTTGTAGCTCAATGATAAAGAATCCACCTGCAAGTACAGGAGACATAGGTTCAATCCCTGGGTCAAGAAGATCCCCTGAAGAAAGAAATGGCAACCCACTCAAATCCCGTGGACAGAGAAGCTTGGCGGGCTACAGTCCATGGGGTCACAAAAGAGTTGGGTCACAAAAGAGTTGGACACAACTTAGCAGCTAAACAACAATATTGCCTTTCACCTAGATTTATTGCTAAATAACACACCAGCTAGAGGGAAATGTAACAAGAAAGTTGGGAATGTGAAATGTGGTGAGGTCAGGACACACACACCCACATGTCCACAATTCACATGATGTTGCAGTTTCTTCTGTCACAGTGACCATGATTGCCATTTCTATCACCACCACTAGTTAGAATAAAAATTCTCAAAATTTGGTGCACCATTCAGCTATAGAGCTAAGTAGGATTATTCTAAGCTTTCGGCCCAAGTTTTCTAAAACCTAGCTGACTAAAAGGCATTAATATTTATATATTGCCAACACTGATTATACTTGTTGCTGGTAAAAGTTTATGTGCTAACCAGGACCTAACAAGAGAGATGCATAAAAGCACAGCAAACATATCATTTGTATATAAGGGGTACCAGTCAGTGACGGAAGTATCTGCTTCTGCCTTGGCAAAGGAAGTTAACTCATGGACTTCAAGGCATCTGCTAGATCTAATATTTTATGACTTTTGATTAGCAGAAAACCTTTTAGAAGGCATCTACTAAATAACATGATGTACAAAAACTTTCAAAGGCTGATTACAAATTCTCAGTATTCCATATTCTGTTTAATCTTTTTTCTTTTTATCATGCATCCATTTCTCATTAATACTGCTATTCAAAAAGGAAAGAAACAGAAGTTCCACTAAGTCACATTTGATGAAATAGAAAGCTGAGGTTCTAAGATTATCCACAGAATTTTCAACATACTTAAATTCTTTGAAAATACCTCTTTCTTCAGTGGCATCTGAAGAGTTAGCTATAGTTAAAATTTGATTAAGTTGAAAGATTCCTTGCGCATCCATTTGGGAAGGAAAATGCTGGCAGAGAATACAATAAACCTCTCTTGTTAGGGACTCTAACACAGCTAGAAATCTGGATACTAGCGCTGTTTGTGATAAGAATGAAAGCAACCAATACTTTTTTTTTTTTTTGGGAAAAGCAAAACCAGGAACCAGAAGCAATGACTTGCAAGTTTGTAGCAATCTTATCTCCTTCAGTTCAGAAAGAGTTCAGCATTTGTTTGCCAACTAAGTGTTACTTTTCACAAATGTAAAATTGTATCAACAATTTTCTTGGCATTCTTGGCATTTCTTGGCATTCTTTTACCTATGGCATTTACCATAGGTAAAAGGGCCTCTGAAATTAACTTTTCAGGTTTTCAAATGGATACATTGACTTTTAGAAAAATAAAGCATTGGATGAGTGGCTAGCTCATTTAAACTCCATCCCCAATCATTACTCCTGATTCCCTAAGCAAGGAAACAGAAAAAAAAAACAGTACAGTATGTTCAGAACAGAACTGAAAGTTATTTGGAATAGGGGTTAAATACATACACATTTATTTAAAGCATTGTTTACCACTACCATTCCTATTATTATTAATGTTATACATAAGAGTTAAATAGTTTACAAAGTGCTCTCACGTATTTTTTTTCCTCATTCTTACATGACCTCTCCAATCCTTGTAGGTAAAATAACAAGTGTTCAGATATATTAATTTAGCATCTATTAACATATTAATCATTATGATTACCTCCACTATCAGTAAAGTGAGCGCTTACTATTGGCCAAGATCCACATTAAATGTTTTATGTGGATCATCTCACTTAACCCTCACAAAAACTCTTTGCAATTGGTATTATTATCATCTCAATTTTACAGATGATAAAACATGGTTGATTGGGGCCTGGAATCTGGGGCTTCTGAGTCCAAGTCCAGTGTTCTTTCCACATTGTTTTAATAATAGAGTTTAAAAAGAACAAAGAGAATGCTAAAGTTTCCAGTTCATTTCGTATCAGTTACTTTCAGACAAAAATAAAGTAAGAAAGGGACCATGAAAAGAAAGTTAAATTTGCAGCCTCTTCCCAAAATAAATACTTACAAAAATGCAGCAGGCAAAAATATTTGCCAAACTCTTGAGCCTTTGTAAATTTCAATATGTTGCAATCCCACTATACTAGGAGCTAAATGCAAAATTCTACTTTTAAACCTGCTACTGACCAAAAAACAAACAAAAAAGTTTTTTAAAAAGAAAATAAAGAAGACTGTTGAAAGGCCTGACAGTGTGGGGTGGCCTACGTGACTGATAAAGCTCTTCAGTTTCCAAACCACCCTAGTTGCAGCTTGGTTGGTCACTGGCTACATCAGAGTTGATTTCTACTCAGCAAGCACTTAATGAGTGCCTACTGCATGTTAGATGTTGAGGGATACAGTGAAGAGGACATTTATTGTTCCTACCTTTTAGGAGATTATGAACTGAAGGCAAAGGCAGATAAAAGAGATTAATTCTAGTGTAGTCAGTTCCACAACAGAGGATTTATCCTGGTCTTGGGAATCATCAGAAGCTTCCCTGAAAAAAATAATAACATTTAGATGAATCTCAATGGAATGTCAAAGATCATCTGATGAAGAAGTGGCATGAGGACTCAGGGAAGAGAGAACCTAGGGACCAGAAATGGAGTCACTCAGAAACTTGGAAGTATCTGCATGAGATGAAGGTTTCCAGAATCTACTCTAGGGTGAAGTTTCAGAGGAGGGGTTATATAGGACTGAAAAGTGTTAGTCACTCAGTCATATCCTACTCTTTGCTACCCCATGAACTGAACTGTAGCCCACAAGGCTTCTCTAGCCATGAATTTCTCCAGACAAGAATACTGGAATGGGTTGCCGTTCCCTTCTCCAGGGGATCTTCCCAACCCAAGGATCAAACCTCGGTATCCTGCATTTCAAGCAGATTCTTTACCATCTGAGCCACCAGGGAGGTTACGTATATATATAAGTATATTTATGAATATATATAGTCCATCTTCGGAGAAGACAATGGCACCCCACTCCAGTACTCTTGCCTGGAAAATCCCATGGATGGAGGAGCCTGGTAGGCTGCAGTCCATGGGGTCGGGAAGAGTTGGACACGACTGAGCGACTTCACTTTTGCTTTTCACTTTCACACATTGGAGAAGGAAATGGCAACCCACTCCAGAGTTCTTGCCTGGAGAATCCCAGGGACGGGGCGGCGGGGGGGGGGTGGGGTGGGTGGCTGGTGGGCAGCCGTCTATGGGGTCGCACAGAGTCGGACACAACTGAAGCGACTTAACAACAACAACAATAGTCCATCTTTAAAATATTTCCCTTACTTGTTCAAGAATCCCCACACCATCATGAAACTAACCTGTAACTCCCTTACTCTGGAAGGAGGACAAAGGAAACACACTGATAGTTTCCCAGCTAATTACAATAGTGGTTTTATTGAAGTCAGTAAAAAAATAGGATATTCACTTAAATGGATGTGAGAAGATAAAGGAAATAGAAAAAAGAAAGATGACTTGGGTAGGTATGTAAATATAGGAGGAATACCCTAAATGAAATAGAATCAAAGTAATGAAAATTAAAAATTTCAATTAGATGAGTTTTCAGTTACCTTTACCTGGCCTGAAAATTCCACAGCTTCTTATTCATTATTCCCAATTTATACCACACTCAATAGTGCAAGAGAAGACTATAGAGTGCAACAGATTTACTTTCCTATGTTCTGCTTAGGTTTGTTAAGCTTGTGAACAAAAAGTGAATTTACACTTGAATTCTTGATTCTTTTCCTTTACTTCATGAGTTAGCTCCCTGATTTATTTTAACACTCACATGAGTCTTAGGTTGGGATTGCTAAGGACACCAACTCACAGGATAAGAAAGCACCTCAAAGAGTACTAGGAAAGGAGGAAAATGACAGTTTTCCAGAGGTAATTCATGTTCTAAATATTCTCTATATGTCTATCCAGATACAAACATTAATCTTCACTTTTCTCTGCGCTGAAGAGGCTGACCTGCATCAAGACATTCCCTTGGGTTTTCAACTGACTGTGGTCGATAGGAAGTATGAATAGACGATCAGAGGAGGGAAGACCAGTGAGACGGAGGTGTTTCTCCATCCCTGGTTGGTTTCCATTAACCTTGCCCACAACCTCAAAAATAGCTCCTTCATTCATTGCTTTTTGATGGTCTAAGTGCAACATGCCATCTCTTTCTTCTCCACTACCCCAATGGAAAAAGTCAGTCTAGTTACACAGAATGTGATGCAGGCTCAGGGCAAGCATGATTGACAAGGAAAAGGTATATTCATGAGATAATATGTTAGAACAAGAAACCTAATTGAAAACATCTTTGGAGTTATGTCCATCAAATTTTCCCTCATATCAAGCAGAGAAATAACACTGCATTGGGAGAAGATAACAGAAGATACAATCATTTTAGACAGTGTTTTTCAGGATAACCAACAAGGGACAGAATATCTGGAGGAACTATTTGGAAGGAGTTGATGAGAGGTACACTGGACTTTTCTGTAGCATCCGAAACTAGTAAAGCCTTTCAAATACTTACCTATGCAAATTCCCAGTGCCCGTTTTCTGCTTCATCCAGGCTAAGGTAAGCCCAGCCAGGATGACATCAGTGGCCTCATTCTAACCCTTCTTTCCAAAAATAAATAATTTATAAGGACACCTAGCAATTTGGCAACAGTTTTATTAAATTACAGACTTCAGGCTGCTAATAATACAGAGAAAAAGAACTTCTTGTCTCTTGCTACCACTGTGGTGAAGTTCTACTGGCTTTCTCTGAGCTACATTCATTAGGAGTATACAGACTAAGGTAAATGTCAGATACTAACCAATAAGTAAATCTCTCTGAGAGGTTTAAACCAATCACCAAATGTTTATCTGTGCTTCTTCGGTGAAAAAATATATATCACACTACTTGAGGTAAAGCTGCTCATTTTCATTTCTTCCATCTTCCTGTGTTGCTCCTGCAGTAACAATGACAGCTGAATTATTTTTTTCTCAGCCCAGGAGTAATGTGTTAGGCTTCCTTTTTAATGACAACAATCTTTTTGTTGCCAAATGCTTCACGTCTTAAATAATGACTTGAATCTTGGCTGCAATTATAAGATAAGATTTTTCTCATAACCTTTTCACAATGGATTTTCATCAGCTCCTTTATAAAGGAAATTAAAATTTGCATTTAACTTTAAGCTCATGTATCCGAAACTGGACCCACCATTGGCACATTCAGACATGGTATTTTAAAAAGAACAAAATTTGCTTTATAGGGTTTTGTTTAATATTTCATCTCTAAAAAGAAAAGAGAAGGAAAATCTGATCAAAGTTCATGAAGAATCAACAGAGGCTGAATGGCAAAGGGACTGAAAAGTGAAGTTAATATGTTTCGGTAAACACAGGAGGCTAACTTCTAAATATGCCCCAAAGAAAATCTGTTTACCTTCCAAATTTTCTCAGTAACGTTTGAGATGCAGACAAGATGGCTATAAACAGGTCTGGTGTAAAACAGTATACAAATCACCAGACAACCAAGGCCACGACAGCAACGGATTCCACACAGTGAGCGACAACCTCATCTCTCAGCATAGACAACGTAACAATAGATATGGCCTGACAAAAGCAAGATGTCCCCAGGAACTAGAAAGAAACTCCTTTCAGGCAAAGTAGTCAGATCATTTTTTCCAGAACCCAAGCTGAGACTTTGCATAACCTGAGAGTAAACATCCCCGACGCCAGAACTTGAGAAATACCAAACTCCGAACTTGTGGAGAAGTGTCTATCCCTGATTCTGGATTCCAGCTCCCTGGCTTGTCTTCCTTCCTTTAGATGAGTAAGTGCTGCCAAGTTTGACGGTAGGGGAGATTTGCCCACATGACAGTCTCCGATAGGAGAAAACATTCAAAATGAGACAATGGTTAATTCAAAAGCAACATCTGTGGGAAATATGATTGCAAACTAGGAAAGCAAGTTGTCTATCAGGAGACGAGTGATTCATAAATGTTTCTGGCAGGGTCTTACACAGATGGAGTCGTGCACACATGCTATTTTTTTTCCCCACTAGGAATTTTGCCTAACAGAGTAAGTGATTGCAGACCTGAGTGAGTATGCATTGTGATGGAGAGCAAATGTAATGAATTTTCTGATCAAAGCTCCATTGAATCTCTTCCCTTGTGATATTCCCCACTCTGGCTCCTTCCCTTCAGTAGGCAACTTGGGGAGGTTCTTGACTGAAATGTTTGTGCAGATGCAAATGCTGTGACTTCCCTCCTGGCAGGGATCTCAACCCTGACAGAATACAGGGGAAAGTAAAAGCCATGTCTACTTCCCAGCAGCTCTTAAAAAAAAAAAAAAAAAAAAGCCCTCAATCTTGTTTGGGCCAAATGAGGCGTGGGAGTTGGTCTCTAGAGTGAAGACACCACGCGCACAGAACTTGAGAATGTTAGAACTGGGATCTTCAGGCTCCCAGTCCAGACTTTTCATTATGCAGAGTCTGAGTGGCAAGGAGGTCAAAATGGCGTGCCAACTGTCTCATAACTAGTCAATGACAGAACCAGGGTTATTAACCCAGCTCTCTCGATTCCAAGTTTAGTGGGTTTTCTCCCCCTGTTACCACATAATTTTTTCACTCACTAATTCATTCATACATCAAATATTTTTTTCAACGCCCACCATACTGCAAAGAATATTCTGAGTGCTGGGAAAAAAACAGGGAACAAGAAAACAAAAGCTTTACCTTAAATAGTTTACATTCTAGGAGGAGAAAATAAAATTCAGATAAGGAAATAAATACAGAGTATGTCAGGTAGTGGTAAATGCTCCAAAGAAAATAAACAAAGGTCAAAAAACAGAGTGATAAAGGGCAACTATTTAAGAGAGGGTGATAAGGGCAACTCTCTGGGGTGACATTTGATCAGAGTCTGCATAAAGTGAGGTTGCAAACCACACAAATAGCTGAGGGAAGAACTTTCCAGGCAGAGAACAGTGAGTACAAAATCCAGGGAGCTGGAATGAATTTAGTGTGCTTTGGCAGAGGTTGGGGGGATGCATGGACTAAGTGAAGGGGAACAACGGAGATGAGGTCCAAGGGGCCACTAGAGGGCTGATCTTAGATTTTTTTTTAACAGATTATTTTGGCTGTTAGGTGATGAATAGACTAAAGAGAGGGTAGAGAGAAAGAGAGCAGAGAAGCCAATAAGGAGGCATCTCCTTAAGACAGAACTTAAATTTCTTGAGAAGGGGCTTTTATTTGGCTTGTTCATTGTTACAAAATAAGTACCAAGAATAGTGATGGACACATGTTGGAGTGTTAGAGGTATTTGCTAAATGAATGGATGCCTGAAAGGTAAGACCAAGAAGAAAGTTGACAGTGGGTTGGACTAAGATAATAGCAATAGAGACAGTGAAAAATGAATGGATTTGGGTGATGTTTCAAAAGTAGAAGTGACAAGAAAAGTTTCAAGATTGGATAAGTATATTTAGTAAGAAAGAACTCAAGAATGACTTCTAAGTTTTTGTCTGAAACCCTCTAGGTAGACAGTGGTAACTTCCCAGGGAGAAACAGATTTAGTGAGGAAAATTTTAAAATTCTCTCTTCACCATGTTACATTTGAACTGTATACTGGTCTTTCAAAGGGAAATAATGAGTAAGCAGTTGAATAGAGTGTTTAGAGCTCATGGAAGAGATTAAGGTTAGAGATAGAAGTAGATAGCACATAACACTATTGAACACCATATGGTCACCCAAAGGATAAGTGTAGATGGGGAACTGAAGAGGTCCAAGGAGCCCTCGGGTATTCCAGTGTTTCAGAGTAGGTAGTGGAAGAAGAATCAGCAAAGGATTTTTTTTCCCCAACAGGAAGTAATACAGGCAAAGAAGTCTGAAAAAGGATAACCAGAAACTGAGGTGTCCTAGAAACTAAGAGATAAAAATGTTTCCAAAGGAAGAAGTGAAGAAATGTTTCAGTCAAGGTGAGGACTGAGAACTGCCTACAGGATTTGGCCACATTGAGGTCACTGGTGATACTAAGAAGAGCAGTTTCACTGGCATGATGGAGACAAACCCTCACTGGAGTTCAAAGGAGAGGGGAAAAGGGAAGACAAAAATAGACAAATTGTCTAGGAAATTTGCTACAAAAAGAGTAAAGAAATGAAGAATGAATTGAAAGGGGATGAGGGGATTGAAAGAGGGATTTGGGGGTTTGTGTTTTTTGATGTGGTTTCTGATGTTTCCTATCAGCTTGCATACTGATAGGAAGATCCAGTAGGAAGGGAGGGATTTATGTAGGAGAGAAATGGGGTACTTGTAAGAGAAAAGTCTGAGTTAGACAAGAAAATGAGACCAATGCACAAGTGGAGGACGTAGCTTTAGATGAGAGTTGGCACAGTTACTGTGGAAGGGAGGGAAGGCAGAAAACACTAGGGCAGATACGACTTGGTGGTAGGAAAGAGAAGTCCTGCCCTGATTGCTTCTGTATTCCCGGTGACATAACAAGAAAGGTGGTCAACTGAGAACACGGAGTAGGAAGGAGTGTCTGCTTCTTTTTTTTTTTTTTTAAGAAAATGCAGAAATAAGGAAACAGCTGTAGAAGATTGATTCCCAGCAGGACGCTCTGGGCAGCCCCAGCATAGAGTAGAATAGCTTTGAAGGAATCAAACTCAGTCACCGAGTTGCCAGACAATGAGGGACACTTCAGGAGCCAGGGGTGGGCAGCTAAGGAGAAAGGGGTAGCTCCAAATAAGAAAAAGGTCCAGAAAGAGGAAGCAGCAGTATCTGAGACAGTGATCTACCTCAAAAATTTGGAAGAGAACATCAAGATAGAATAGATCAATGTTGCTCTTTGTGGAGATACAAATATTAAAAAGTAACAAGTATATTTTTGTGAATTTAGGAGGAAAACATGTGTCACCTAAAGGCTTTAGTTCTTTCACTTGAATCATGAAGTAATATAAGGTCACACTACAAACCAGCAACCATGGATCTGTGAGTATTACACTACTTAATTATGTAGTAATACATCTTACATAGGCAAAAAGATGAATAACTTGTTAAGTTGAAGCAATTACCTAATAATAATAATAATAATAGCAGCAGTAATAATGACAGAATTATAGGTTCTCTGAGTGCTTCAGTGGGTAGGAACCAGAAAGATTCATTTAATCTGAAGAATTCTATTTATTCTCAATGTAGCTATATTTTTAGCTACCTGCTTCTTTTCTTAATGGAAGGTTTTGATTAATTCCCCTTACTGTATTATAAATGTCCCTCTTAAGTACAGTTTTAGATAGCAGAGCAATTCAAATCTTTGAGTAGCTTGAAGGTTTCCTTTTTCCTTCAACACTTTAAAAGCACTTGAGTTCCAATGTAAGGTCCAAAAAAAGCAATATAAATAGCTGGCAATTTTTGACCTCCCTTGGGTAAAGGAACCACCACATTGTCATTTTCAAACTGGCTTCTCACACTGTTTTGTGAGGGAGGGGATTAAAACACAAACCACACTCACACACACAGACACAGGCACACACAGCCGTAGTTCCTTTGAGGCTGCTTTTACAAAAGTTAAGCTAGGGGCTTAAAAACAAACATTTATTTCTCAGAGTTCTGGAGACTGAGAAGTCTCAGAGCAGGGTGGCAGTAGGGCCAGGGACTAGTACAGACTGCTGGCTTCTGGCAGGGTCCCCACGCGGTGGAAGGGGCAAGGGAGTTCTTTGGGGTCTCTTTTATAATCCCACTCATGAAGGCTCCATCCTCATGACCTCGTCATAATCCTAATTACTTCCCAAGACCCTACCTCACTAGTATCACCATTTTGGAGGGTAGGGTTTCAACACATGAATTGGAAGGGCAGGAGACACACAGACATTCAGTCTGTAACACACAAACACACACATTTTGCAGCTTTTTCCAAATTCACAGGGATTTAAGACAAGTCTTTGCCTATCCTTTAGATTTTATTGCAAGGAAGTGTCCTCACAATTATTTTTTTAATTCTAAATTCAGAATGAATGAAAATAAAACACGTATTGTGCTAATTCAGGTCTTAATAGAATGTTTTCAAAGTGGTTCAATACATTCTACCTAGTTAAAACTCTTTTCTGACTTTCAAAATAAAAAGTCTCCTTCACCCCCCCTCTGCTTAATTTCTTTTACCCTTTTTGCTGATCCACACTTCCATTGGCTTTCTGTAGGAATTTCATTACACACACAAGATGGCAGCTTCCTGAACCCATTTGGATTTCTTTGGGTGAAACAGAAGCCCTATTCTCCAATACAACAAAGATTACATCTAAGTAACTACTCTTTTGAATGAGCTGAATTCAGCAGGAAAAACAGACAAAAGGAATATTGTTCTATAAATTAACTCTTCCTTGATCAATGCCCTGCATCAGAGCTACTGTAACCAAGTTAGTCACACAATATGGATGCTGATCAGGAATCTGAGGAAACCGGGACCCAGGTGACATAAAGGCTTGGAGTCCAACTGAGATGCAAAAATGGGCCAGGACAGGGACAATTAGCCACTAAAAGTCATGCAACAAAGATAAAAGCTCAGTCTTTGGAGTCAAGCTTATGTTCAAGTCCTAGGTACACAGTTTGATGGGTGTTTAATCTTTAAAACGCTATTCAATTTCTCTGACCTTAACAATGAAATGGGGATAAAAATGGCCATGCCTCAGAAAGAATCAAAAGAGAGAATAGACCTAAGGCAATTAGCATATAAAAACATGTGTTATGCTTTTGCTGGCCTAGTTTATAAGAAGGATATGGATCTCAGTTAATATTCAAAACAATTTTATGAGGTAAGCTCTGTTATTACCATTTCTATTTTATAGACAAATAAATTGAAGCACAGAGAGTTTGAGTAACTTGCTCAAAGATGCACAGCTAATCAAAGCCAGAGACAAAAATCTAAACCCAAGCAGTCTAGCTCTGGAGTCTGTCCTCCTAACCACTACAAAAATCTACCTTGCGTGGTTCTCTATTTTGAAAGGTGTTTTGAAATGGAAATTAAATCTGTAACAGGAATTAGCCAGCGGGTGGAAAAGAAGAGGATATAGCAACAGTGATGCCAGGAAGAAGTCAACATAAGGATCCAGACAGGCAGTACTTGCTGTTATGGGTGATGTGTCCATACAAAGATAGACACCAGAAAGAAGGTCAGGAGGCAGGAAAGACTGGAAGAATCTCTGAGGACATCTACCTCTGTCTGGTGTCCAGTGCTCATAGAGTGAAGCTTCAAAGCAGGGTATAGCCAGGCGGCTAAGGCTTCAGCTACTGGATGCGTGGGATGGGATGGCCCCATATTGCCTTGAATCCTAAGTCTGGTTGGTGAGGAAAGTGACTTGATACATAGAAGACAGCTATAGACCTTAAAGAAAGAGAAATCAAAGTAAGGACTGGTATCATCCATTCCAGGACACCATCCATAGCATTTGTTGAAACTACCCTCTATCAATAGCAGAAGATTTTATACTTTCTTTCCACTGATTAACACCTTATGATGGTTTCAGATATAAGATATTCATCTGGCTATGCTTGGCTGAGTTTGCTTATTAGAAGCATGACTTGTAGCTCCAATTAAGACACAAAAGATTATGCTTCTTTGGAGTTTCCTTTTCTAGACCTCTGAGGGCCTGCTCTTTTTGCACAACATTCACTCCTCTTCTTAAACCAGACAGTAGTTTGAGGTTGTGGAGTAGTAACTAGACTTGTTTTACCACGGTTCTGACTTCTCAAAAGGTTGTTTTCTGCAATGGGTTACTGGATAAATGACCAAAAAAAAAAAAAAAAAAACCTCCCAGAATCAGGTAGTATCTTATTTCCATCATATATTCAAATAAGTATTACGATTTTCTCTTGATTACCTACAAAGGAGTTAAAAAAATAGTAGCCAAACTGGGCATCTTTACCCAGGTCAGATTTGTATCTTTATATTGTTCCTATTCACTTCTTTCTTCTCTCTTCCCCTCCCCTCCTGGTCTCTTCTCTCCTCAGGTGTCTCTAAATGGGACACACCAAGACCACCAGCCTATTACCACATACTTCTTCCTGTTCCTTGTAGGGCAAAGGAGCTATGGGCAGTCAGCACCAACACTAGGGACAGCTCCTTTCCCTGGGGCTTCCCAGCCGTGTTCCCAGTTGTGAAGTCAGTAGAGATTCACAGGAAACATCCAGTCCTAGCCTTCACAAATCAAAGACTCTTCACTGACATTTGTTAATCTAATAAATCTCAGATGCTGAGTACACTTAGAATCATAGAAGAGTGAGAAGGAATAAACAACTCCACATCAGCATTTCAGAACTCATCCTGATCCAAGCTGACCTTGCTAGGCTGGACTCCTGGAATACCTCACTGCCTTTAGGTCCTCAGCAAGTTCTGTAGAAGCTTCCTGAAACTTCCAAGAGGACAGACTGTCCTAGCACTATTTGGACAGACCTTGGAAGCTTGAGCTAGCAATTCTAGCTTATTTGAGTATGTTTCAGGACATATCCCCATGTTCTTTGAGATATTTAGACTCTCTCCTGGATTACCATCTCAGGTTTAAAAATCCTTTGTGGGCATCCAGAGGACTGAGTTGGAATGCGGTTCAGAATCAAGGAATGTTACATTTTGCAGAGTCCATATGTGGTGGGAAAACTTAGGGAGACAGTTAAGACTCTACAGGTACTGGAAAGGGCTTCAAAAGATATTCTCATTTGGGAACACTGGTTTCTCCAGGTATAACACAGAACATTAGGTTGTTGTAGAACAGCCACTATATTCTTCCAAATACCTGTCCTTCCTCACTGAGAAATTTAGTACACATAAAAACAGATTCATAAGTGTATATTTCAATTTTGCTGCCAGAATAATAAAACACTTGAAGATTATTGGCAGATTCTCGTGTTTGGGTCTAGCACATCTTTGTATGCATTTTTAAGGAGAAGTAAGCAAGAGAACAGCTGGTAGGACTTCCTAGGCTAAAAACACTTTCAATAACAAATGACTTTTTCAGATCCAATGTGTTCAGCTGAGACTAAGCCAGACAGTGCTAAGTGGGCAAATTGATGCTTACTCTCAAGTATAATAGTGGATTCAGTTAAGAATCATTTAGAAGAATTCAGGATTCAGTTAAGAATCTTTTAGTGGGATTCAGAAGAAGAGAATCTATCAGAGCAAGACTGTAAAGTGAGTTTATAGTTACAGTTTAAGGACTGGACTCAGTGATATGAGTCCAGCTAAAAGAAGGAGCCTTATTTGGCCATCTCTAGATGAGATGAGGAGGCACATTTTATCAGTTTCAGGGATTCCAAGGAATCTCTGGATCTGGATTTAGGAATTGCTGCTACTGGTGGATCAAGGCATTTTTCAGGGACAGTACATAAAGTTCCTTGGGGGGTGGAGGGTATACCTTAGCTATTTACTGGATCTTAGAATATGCCAGCAGAGAAGGCAATGGCACCCCACTCCAGCACTCTTGCCTGGAAAATCCCATGGATGGAGGAGCCTGGTAGGCTGCAGTCCATGGGGTCGCTAAGAGTCAGACACGACTGAGCAACTTCACTTTCACTTTTCACTTTCATGCATTGGAGAAGGAAATGGCAACCCATTCCAGTGTTCTTGCCTGGAGAATCCCAGGGATGGGGGAGCCTGATGGGCTGCCGTCTATGGGGTCCCACAGATTTGGACACGACTGAAGCGACTTAGCAGTAGCAGCAGCAGTAGAATATGCCAGAATACAGTAAATGCCCAGAAATGTTTGTTGATGATTGACATGACAATCCAGAATGCAATTCAAAGGCCCCATAAGCTTGACAGATACGTTCAAAGGAGGCTTAAAGCTTCAGGAAATCCAGGTAAATAAGACCTGTGTCTTGGTGTTTTCTGAGCATCAAGATAATTCTGGTAGTTTGTTAAAATGCATGTTCTAGAGCCTCTACCCCAATATTCTGATTCAATACATCTCTTTGAATTGCACGTTAGAACTTTTTTTTATCATGCACCATGTGAGGTGACACTGTAGTCTGTGGTTTGAGAACCACTGCACTAAAACCTCCAAAGGTATAACTGAGCTGGTCTCCAGTCTTAGAGTGAGGAGCGTGATTAGATTGGTCTCCATGGGAAAGGAGAACAGGGCATGGCTTAGCTTTCTTTAGGCCATCTCTAGAATAACCTCTTTTCCTGAAAACACCCAAAGCCTGTCTGAACACAACTAAAAACCTTAGAAAGCCTGGATTCAAGGGAGGGCTTCAAGTACCGGTAGGGAATGTGAATTTTTATGAACCTATCCATCTCTGGCAGTCATCTGAAAGGTGAGTATACCAGTGCCTTTTCCAGCTTAAGTTGAAGGAACAGATTTTCCTAGAATTCCAAGACATCCATAATACTAAAATTACCCTGGTTTCATATCTTTACACTGTCTAGATGATGAGAGCTTGTTCTGGGCTCCAAGATACCAAATCAAACTGAGATGTAGATGCTTTCCAAATGTTCAAGAGGTGCCTTTGTGGTTGTAGGACATATCCTATCCCACCACTAAACTCACTTCTTTCTCTGATGGGAGAGCAGAGGTGAACCATGTTCTAGAAAAATGCCAGGAGCAGCTTGTCAGCAACATCGATCTTAGGAGATAGAGAAGGATCTTTCCAGGCATTTTTACTGAAATATCATATTTGTGGCTGAATAAGATATGGCACGTTCACATGTGAGTTCCTTTGGTAAGAAGTCATGAACTTATTACAAGGCAGGGACTGTACAGCACAGTGATTGTGATGCTAGATTTTTACTCATGAAACTCCCAGATAATTCCAGGAAAAAAAAAGTTTTCCTATAAGAAATGTATTAATCATTTTAACATTTTTCATTTACCCAATGGTAACTTCTACACATGTCAGAATTACCTGTGGTAATAATGTCTTTGAATCCTCTTAGAGCTCACCTGGGTTCCAAATGCAACTTTCCATAACTTCAGGCCTGATGAGGAAGGAAGAGCACTAGTACAGGTATGATCCACAGAAACTGATTGGCTACAGGCCAAGTCTTGGCCAAATCAGCTGAACACATATACTTCAGAATTATTAGTGTGTAAAGGTAAAGTGATCCTCTGCCAGAATCGGCCTCTCTGAATTTCCTATAAACTCCAGAAAGAGTGTACACATGGATTTGGAGCTCAAGAAGAAAGCCAGAACTTCCGCCTAATTCCTTGTTTAATTCACAGGACAAAAATTAGCTTCTAAAATCTGACAGAGCCTAGAATAAAAGAAATAGGTATTATACGAAGAAAAAAAAATGAAATCTGACAAAGCCAAGAATTTCACTAAAAAACCACAAGTAAATTTGGAAGGTCTGTCAGTCAACTATTACTGCAATAATGTGGTGGTGGTGGTTTAGTTGCTAAGTCATGTCCGACTCTTGCGACACCATGGACTGTAGCCTGTCAGGTTCCTCTGTCCATGGGGATTCTCCAGGCAAGAATACTGGAATGGGTTGCCATTTCCTTCTCCAGGGGATCTTCCTGACCCAGGAATCAAACCCAGGTCTCCTGCACTGCAGGCAGGTTCTTTACTGACTGAGCTACAAGGGAAGCCCCTACTGCAATAACGCTGCTTAACAAAGATCTACAGAACATCAGTGGCAATAATAAGCACTTATTTAGTTCATTCAGTGCAGGTTGACTGGATTAGCTAATCCAGACTGAACTTGGCTGGACGGTTTATTCCACATGCCTCTCAAACCTCTCCTGAGACTAGCATTAGTCTGGGAATGTTCTTCTCATGAATATAGCAGAAATACAAGAGAGCAAATGGATACATACAAAGTCTCTTAAGACCTAAGCTCAGAACTGGCACAGTGAATTTGTACCTGATAATATTGGCCAAAACAAGTCTCATGGCCAATTCCAAAGTCAAGGGGTGGGAAAGTAAACTGAACATTAGTAAACTAATGGGAGAAACTGAACAGCCATATGGCAAATCAGATGAATGCATGAAAGGTAATGTGATCTGCCACAAAGGTGATCAACAAGCATATCAGATGAAAAGCAGACCATGAATGACTTCTGCACAGATGTGAAGGTGACCAACTGACCTATCATCCTAGATCAGACTTCTTCTGCAAAATGCATTCCCCTCACATGATACCTGACCTTTGTTATTAATACTATTGACTCCAGAGTAAGAATAATGAATATTGAATCATATCTCCTCTGGTCATTATGTACCTCCTGAAATAGCTCTACAAGAATGAAACCAGTGTTCATTCTTCCCCTTAAACATTACTGTATAAATTCTTTCAACATATCATTGCTGCTGCTGCTGCTGCTAAGTCACTTCAGTTGTGTCTGACTCTGTGTGACCCCATAGACGGCAGCCCATCAGGCTTCCCCATCCCTGGGATTCTCCAGGCAAGAACACTGGAGTGGGTTGCCATTTCCTTCTCCAATGCATGAAAGTGAAAAGTGAAAAAAGTGAAGTCGCTCAGTCATGTCCGACTCTTAGCGACCCCATGGACTGCAGCCCACCAGGCTCCTCCATCCATGGGATCTTCCAGGCAAGAGTACTGGAGAGGGGTGCCATTGCCTTCTCTGTAACATATCATTAATACTTGTTAATCATTAGCATATCACTAATACTTTGAATAACAAGTCAGTATTATCTGGACATAGAGTGTGGCTCACTACTTATTTTACAATAATTTTGTGAAGAAGGAATAAACAACCTCTCTGTCTTTGCCAGGCTTTAATGATCGGCCATCTGGGTGTGGATAGAATAAACTTCAAAATCTCTCTTCAGAGACTTCCAAATGAATTAAATTCTCAGTAGGTTTGGCAGTAACTGTAAAAATAATTGTGTTATGACTACCAAATGAGAAAGCTAAGTCTATCAGTTGGCTACTCAGGATTAGTATAAAATTAAAAGCAACTCAACTGGGTCTTGACAATTAACCATATCCTTGAATTCTGAATAGAGTATGAATCCATTCAAATTGCCTTTCTGTAGATTTCATAGAATCACAGAGGATTTAAGACATCACTTTCCATTTCTTTGATTTTTGGATCATACCTTAGAGACTGTTCTGTGTCTTAACAAACTTTCTTCTTTTTCTCTTTTATGTGTCTTGCCAGGGAATTTTATCTCAGAATACTTCACCAAGTGCAACTCAGCAGCTGTTCTCAGTTAATATATTAAGTCAGTACATACAATGCAAATGAAAACCTGCTTTGGGTGTTTGCTTTTAAAGTCAGAAAGCACATGCATAGCTCTGAGACTTGCATTTTCTCTACTGGATTCTCCAAATCAGGATGTTCCAAGGAGATCAAATAGGTCATTGCACTTGAAAGGCTGCGTATAATTTTCAAAGATAAAAACATCATTAAAGAAAAATACAATGGATATTGTGTTAGTTACTTGGATTATCAATGACTAGAAAAATAGATCTGCCTGTATAACCATAGTCTCACAAAGACATCTAGCAACATTAAATAAAATTTCCCTCTCTAGATAATCCCTTTTATTTTTCTAAATAAGGCATGCCATCTAGCTTCCAAGAGTAGTATTTCAAAACACTCTTTTTCTAATATGGCAACTACAAGTGTAAGTTGACCATACATGAGGTAATCATATGAGAGTTCTTTAGACATCTTGGTACTTGCTGAAGTAAAGTTAGATGACCCAAAACTCCCACAGATAGGAACATTTGTGAACATGCTAACTGAAGTCACAGTTATAAGCTTGTTACTTCATGTAACTGCTGCCTAGACCACTAGCTTTTGAACTTTTTTGGTACCCAGTAAAACATAATTTTACATCACAATACAATACACACATTCACATCCTCAAACATACACACGATAACTGAAGTAACAGGTTTAGAAAATCTGTACTTACTCTCATTACATAGGGTACACTCCAATGATTTGTTCCTCTTATGTTTTAATGTGTTTTTGATTGCTAATAGTCATGTGCTCTAAGTGATTTTATAGCCCGCTAATAGGTTGTGATCCCTATCTGAATTTTGGAAAGCTTGAACCTTGTCAATGTGTTCGTGCTAAGTCGCTTCAGTCGTGTCTGACGCTGTGTGACCCTATGGACTGTAGCCTGCCTGTCTCCCCTGTCCATGGGATTCTCCAGGCAAGAATGTTGGAGTGGGTTTCCATGCCCTCCTCCAAGGGGTCTTCCCACCCAGGGATCAAATCCATGTCTCTTATGTCTCCTGCATTGGCAGGCAGGCTCTTTACCACTAACACCAACTTTAGTGGATATCAAAGTCCAGGTTCCCTGGAAATCAGATCCCAAGACAAAGCGTTAGTGCTTTGAGAATTTTTGTCTCAGGAAAGCAAGAGTGAGAGGAAAAAACAGTGAGTCAGTGAAAAAGGAGGAACACATATAAAGTGGAACATTCCTGATATGGCCACCGCTTCATAAGAAAACACAGCTGGTTGCTCAGTAACAGAAGAGAAACATCTCCTACATGGAAGAGCCCTTTGTAGAGGGTGAAGGAGGAAGGTAAGCTATTGACTGTAAGCTCTTTCCCATATGTAGTCTCTCACTGGTCAAAATTCATCCCATTTCAAGATCCATTTCAGCTCCCTTACATTTCTAGATTATATTGTCCAGTTCATCTGGGCAAAACCAGTGTTAAAATCATATATTAAGGCAGCTGGAAGGGGTACCCGCCCATGGTCCAAAGGCCAGTGACCATATCTCATCTCGAAGGGAACCTGAAAAGCTGAGATGAAGGGATGGCCATGGCAACCAGTCTTTAACCCTGGAGATGACACAAGTTGTCACTGTTGTTTAGCCAGAAAGTAGGACCAAGTCCCAGGAGTCATGTAGAACTGAGCACACCTGGGATGCCCCCAAATCAGGGTCACTATGTTGTGGAAAACACAGATCTTGGAGTTGGGAAAGGCCCAGGTTCCTACATACCCATCTCCACTTTCAGCATATAGTATCTATGTAAGTTGCTTTACCTTTTTGATGAAGTATAATAACATGCTTATAAAGACACTTACTCCTTGGAAGGAAAGTTATGATCAACCTAGATAGCATATTCAAAAGCAGAAACATCACTTTGCCAACAAAGGTCCGTCTAGTCAAGGCTATGGTTTTTCCAGTAGTCATGTATGGATGTGAGAGTTGGACTATAAAGAAAGCTGAGCACCAAAGAATTGATGCTTTTGAACTGTGGTATTGGAGAAGACTCTTGAGAGTCCCTTGGACTGCAAGAAGATCCAACCAGTCCATCCTAAAGGAGATCAGTCCTGGGTGTACATTGGAAGGACTGATATTAAAGCTGAAACTGCAATACTTTGGCCACCTGTTGCAAAGAGCTGCCTCATTTGAAAAAAACCCTGATGTTGGGAAAGACTGAGGGAAGGAGGAGAAGGGGATGACAGAGGATGAGATGGTTGGATGGTATCACCTACTCAATGGACATGAGTTTGGGTGGGCTCCGGGAGTTGGTGTTGGACAGAGAGGCCTGGCGTGCTGCGGTTCATGGGGTCACAAAGAGTCGGACATGACTTAGTGACTGAACTGAACTGAATTTCCTCTAAATTGGACTAACATGGGTCAGAATGGATGAATTTAATTCAGATGACCATTATATCTACTACTGTGGGCAAGAATCCCACAGAAGAAATGAAGTAGCCCTCATAGTCAACAAGAGAGTTCTAAATGTAGTCCTTGGATGCAATCTCAAAAATGACAGAATGATCTCTATTCGTTTCCAAGGCAAACCATTCAATATGACAGTAATCCAAGTCTATGCCCCAACCACTAATGCTGAAGAAGCTGAAGTTGAGTAGTTCTATGAAGACCTACAAGACCTTCTAGAACTAACACCAAAAAAAGATGTCCTTTTCATCCTAGGGTACTGGAATACAAAAGTAGAAAGTTCAAGAGATACCTGGAGTAACAGGCAAGTTTGGCCTTGGAGTACATAATGAAGCAGGGCAAAGGCTAACAGAGTTTTGCCAAGAGAATGCACTGGTCATAGTAAACACCCTCTTCAAACAACACAAGAGATGACTCTACACATGTACATCACCACATGGTCAATACCGAAATCAGATTGATTGTGTTCTTTGCAGCCAAAGATGGAGAAATTCTATACAGTCAGCAAAAACAAGACTGGGAGCTGACTGTGGCTGAGATCATGAACTCCTTATTGCCAAATTCAGACTGAAATTGAAGAAAGTAGGGGAAACTAACTAAGCCATTCAGGTATGACCTAAATCAGATGCCTTACCATTATACAGTGGAAGTGACAAATAGATTCAAGGGATTAGATCTGATAGACAGAGTACCTGTAAAACTATGAACAGAGGTTTCATAACATTGTATAGGAGGTAGTGATCAAAACCATCCCCAAGAAAAAGAAATGCAAAAAGTCAAAATGGTTGTCTGAGCAGGCCTTACAAATGGCTGAGAAAAGAAGAGAAGCAAAAGGCAAAGGAAAAAAGGAAAGATATACCCATTTGAATGCAGAGTTCCAAAGAATAGCAAGGAGAGATAAGAAAGCCTTCCTAAGTGAACAATAATTTCCTCTAAAAATGTCACCTTTCTCATTTTATTAGACTTATTCCTAGATATTATTATATTTTGGATGATACTATGAATGGTATCTTTAAACTTTATTTTTGTTGATTAGTGCAGCTGAACATATACAGCAAACCTGCTAAGTTTTCATTAATGCTAATATTTTATCTGTAGTTTTAAAAATTCTCTATCCAAAGAATCATATGTGCTCTTTATACTTTTCTACTTACTGTTAAAAGTACTTACTTTTTAATTCTAATATATTTCACTTTTTTTCCAACTATACTTTTTTCGGTTCAGTTCAGTTCAGTCACTCAGTCGTGTCTGACTCTTTGTGACCCCATGGACTGCAGCACACCAGGCCTCCCTGTTCATCGCCAACTCCCGGAGTTTACTCAAACTGATGTCCATTGAGTCGGTGATGCCATCCAACCATCTCATCCTCTGTCATCCCCTTCTCCTGCCTTCAATCTTTCCCAGCATCAGGGTCTTTTCAAATGAGTCAGTGTTTCACATCAAGTGGCCAAAGTATTGGAGTTTCAGCTTCAACATCAGTCCTTCCAACTAATATTCAGGACTGATTTCCTTTAGAGTCTTCAATATAACATTGACTAGAATTGTAAAAATGGGCACTCTTGTCTTATTCCTAATATTGAAGAGAAAACATTGTTTCATCTTTAAATTTGGTATCTTCTATCGACTGAGCGACTTCCCTTTCACTTTTCACATTCAAGTACTGGAGAAGGAAATGGCAACCCACTCCAGTGTTCTTGCCTGGAGAATCCCAGGGAAGGCGGAGCCTGCTGGGCTGCTGTCTGTGGGGTCGCACAGGGTCGGACACAACTGAAGTGACTTAGCAGCAGCAGTAGCAGCAGTAGGCTTTTTTAGTTGTTCTTTATCAAGTTAACAAACTCTCTTTTACTTCCAGTGTGCTAAAATTTTTTCATCAACAGATATTGAGTTCTATCAAACAATTTTTTTGGTATCTATCGACAATAATATTTTTTTCTTGATCTGTTCGTTCACATGGAAAATAAGGTTGATTTTTCTGTGCTCAGTCACTCAGTTGTGTCTGACTCTTTGTGACCCCATGAACTGTAGACCACCAGAATGCTGGAGAGGTTTGCCATTTCCTTACTGGTTTTAAAAAACTGTGCTTTCTGAGATAAACACAACTTGGATATGATGTATTTTTTTTTAGACTTTGCTGGATTGGCTCTGCTAGTATTTGTCCAAGACTACCTGGGTCTCCCACATTGCAGGCAGACGCTTTACCGTCTGAGCTACCAAGGAAGCCCCATTTTACATGTGCTCCTGAATGAGATTCACTCACAATTTTCCTTTCTTGTTTTGTCCATATCAGGGTTTTGGTAGCAAGGTTATACAGGCTTCATAAAATGAGTTGAGAAATATTCCCTCTTTTACTCTGCTTTGGAATAGTTTCCATAAAATTGAAAGCATGTGTTCCTTCTATGTTTGGTTGAACTCTGGTAAAACCATGTAAGGCCTAGAGTTTTCTCTGTGGAAAGATCTTTGACATCTTTTTGACAAGTTTTCTTAAAGGTTAGATGACGTAGCATGCGTTCTATTTCTTCTTGAATCAGTTTTGCTTAAGCTATATTTTGCTAGGAATTTGTTCACTTCAAACAAATTTCCAAATTAACTGGCATAAAGATGTTCATACCATCCTTTATTTCCTTAATGCTTACAGCTTTATCCCCCTTTTCATTCCTCATATTGTTTACTTGCAACAGCTCATTTTTCTTGATTAATCTTGCCAAAGATTTGTCAATTTTATTAGTCCTTACAAACAACCAAATTTTGTTTTTGTTCATTCTTTTTACTCAATGCTCATTTTCTATTATTTAATTTTAGCCTAAGTTTTTATTATTTCCCTCCTTCCATATTTTTAAGGTTTACTTTGTTGTTCTTTCCCTATCCTCTGAAGTTGAATGTATCACTCATTGATTTTCAATCTTTGTTTCTGTTTTGATACAATCATTAAAATCTAAAATTTCTAAATGCTGCTGTATTTGCGTAAGTTTTGATAGTAGTGTTTTAAAACTGTTCCATTCTAAATATTTTCTACTTTTACTATTTTTTCTTTGATTCATAATTTTCTTAGGAATATATTTCTTCATTTTTCAATATGTGGAGTTTTGTTGATTACCTTTTGATTATTGATTTCTAGCTAAACTGGACTGTGCTCAAAGAACAATACAGGACTTTAAAAGTTATTGAGACTGCTGTATGGTCAATTTTTCAAATATCCTTTGTGTTCTTACATAGAATGCATATTCTGTTGCAGAGACATGTTACTATACATGCCCGTTAGGGCATGATTATTGATCATTATCTAATTCTTCACTTTCCTTACTGATTTCTTTTTGTCCCATTACTCAGTTTCTGAGAGGTATCTTAAAACTTCCTTTTATAATTGTGGAATCATTTCTCTTAGTTTTGTCAACTTTTATTTGTTTTGAGATATTCACACACACAAATGTTAAATTATATTTTCCTGGTGAATTAAATATTCTATCACTCAGAAGAGATTATCTAATTATACTTTTTGCTTTAAAGCATAATTTGTCTGATATTAAAATAGTTACAGCATTTTTCTTTTGACTACACTTGCCTGATACATTTTTCAATCCTCCCTTTGTATTGTCATTCAGTTTAACAATCTTTATATTTCAGCTAAAGCATTTATTCCATTTACATCTTTTGTAATTATTGACATTTATACTTACATCTACTATCTTAATTGGCATTTTCTATTTATTCTGCCTTTTCTGTACTCTTTTTCTTCTCATTTCTTGACTTTTTAAAATTCTTTTTTTCACTTTCATTTTCCTTTTCAAGTTTTGAAGTTATATACTCTATTTTTATAGTTATAGTGGTCTTCCTATAAACTATAGCATGTATACCATAAAAATCAGCATCTTTCCCTCCCTCTCAAACAAAATAATTTCTTTTTGTTTTATTTTGCTGAAGGTATATTTTAATAAAGTTGTAAAAAAAATTATTCACACCAAAAGTTGTGTGCCAGGCTGGTTTTCACCTGCTACAAAGAGCACAATTTCAACTTTAGTTACTTTCTTCCCAACGTAAGTTCTATTGATTTCCAATATTTTAGTTTTGCCATTTCAGTATTTTAACCTACTCCTCATTCCCATTTTTATTTAAATTTGCCATTATCTTTGATAACCATTTCTTATTGAAGCTCAGATTTTTTTCGTCTAGGATCACTTTCATCCTTTCTGAAATACACTGTTTAGAAATATGTCCTTTACATATTAGTTTATGATAATATTTTGGAAGTAAACTCAGTTCAGGCTTGCCTGAAAATGTCATTTTTCCTTTGATTTTATAGGATATTTTCACTAAGTTAAGAATTCCTAATTAGCAGCTATTTTTGCTTAGTGTGCTAAAGATATCACTATACTGGCTTCTGGCTTCCATTACTGCTGTAAGAAACCAGCTGTCAACTATTCCTTTGTAGGTGGCCAGTTTATTCCTCCTGACTGCTTTAAAGATTTTTTTTTTTTCATCTTTCATGTTCTCTAGTTTCAGGCTAATGTGTTTTGGTTAGGATTTCTTTTTTAATATCTGCCTTGGATTCTTTGGGGTTTATGCATCTGAAGATTTATGTCTTTCAATAATTCTGGAAAATTCTCAGCCATCATCTCTTTGGATACTGCTTCTCATTCTCTTTATTATTTCTTTATGAAACTAAAATACTTTTATGTGTGATATCTCACTCTCTCCTTTGTGTCTCTTAATCTTTTTCATATGTTCCCTATATTTGTCTCTCCAAGTAGAGGGGTAGTATCTACAGTTCATCTTTATGATGAGAGGACAGTGCTCTTGTCTCAGCTTTGGGGAGGAGGCTCCTTTATTAGATTCCACACCTGAGTTTTGTTTCCTGTCTCATAACTCAATGAGGAAATTGAAGCTGAAGGTTACTAGGTTCAATGACTGTCCTCAGAATGAAAGCGAAATTTAGAGCTAGCTTAGCTCTCTGGGTCTCTGTCTTCACTTACCAAGATTTTAGCATGATAATTCCTTCCTTTGTTGCTTATTCACAGATGCTTTTAAGTACCCTTACATAGCATTTTTAGTAGTTTTCAATGGAAGGGTTGGACTGTGTACCTGGCCCACCATATTATCAGAAATAGAAGGTGATATTGTTCATGTAATTATCAGGCATAGACTAGGCACTCAATAAATAGTAGCTATTATTAATTATTGTTACAGTTTATTCTCCTAGCCTAACCATTTAGGCTGTTATGTCTGTTATCTTATTTCCCTCATGGAAGCATCATGCATTAAAAAAAGAAAAAAAAAAAGTAGATGTTTTTAAATCAGTAAGGAACTAATTGTTCATTGATTTTTTCTATTAATAGAATGCCAAGGCTAAGTCCTGAATTCTAGTAATTTGAACCAGAAAAGTAAAAAGCCATGGTCATACATGTGTTTCAGGGCTCTCTAATCATAAGACAGGAAAAGAGAACAAGCTCTATTTATTTAGGTTTGAAAACAATATCTTTGATCATGCAAAATACAATGAAGAATTGGAATAAAAAAAAGCAGATCAAATTATGCATCAAAATCTTTTCCAGAAAAAGAAAATGAAACGGGCATTTTTCCACATAAATCACAAGCATCAACTGGTTAATATAAAATAAAATGTTTTTCATTGCTGTGTGGCTGCCTCTGATCAAATCTCCAGCGTTTAGTGAATGTTACTGCCTTTGTCTGCAGGAATAGGAGAGAGGTTTGACATTACAATTTTTCAGAACTTCTAAACCAGACAGGGTCACTGTAAGGATACATGAAAGTCATCATAATCCTAAATCACAAAAAGTAAATATGAACATGCCTAAATGCCAATATCTCCTTACTTATTATCTCTTGCCAAGTTTGTACTGACAGAACTAGTTAGAGGGAAAGTGACATTTTTCCACATTTATCTCATTGGTAAAATATCAACCACAGAACTAGCTTTTGAACTGTCAGAATAATGGCAACATTTAACACTTCTCAAAGGAAGAAGTTGAAGAGAGACTCAAGCTGTCACTTAATACCATTGTCCCCTTTCAGATATGAAGCAGTGGTTCCAAGGTGGCTAGTGGTAAAGAATCCACCCGCCAGTGAAGGAGACATAAGAGACTCAGGTTTGATCCCTGAGTTAGGAAGATCCCCTGGAGGAGGAAATGGCAACCTACTCCAGTATTCTCACCTGGATCATCCCCTACATAGAGGAGCCTGACAGGAGTCGCAAAGAGTTGGACACAACTGAAGCAACTTAACACACAAATATGTTATATGGATCAAGGTTACTAAACCCTAAATTCTCCTAGTTCTGACATGTGAAATGGTCATTAGCTAACCAACGAAGACTATCAAAATTTAAAAGTACTTGGATATTTCCTCACAAGTATAGGATTCATAAGGGAAGCGAAGCTTGGAGTCATTTAAGGTGAATGCTCATCCCCAACCTAGAGATAAGTAGTAAGAGGAAGGGAAGTAAGCCAGTCAGGAGACAGTTTAGAGTCAGTGCAAAGTGTACAGGACCATTTGGAGAGTTCTAGCACTAGTCCCAGGAGAGAAACTGATAACTGAGACCAGTGGGGATCAAAGGAGTGAGGAGGCAGGCTTTAGACACCTTCCTGGCATATGGTGGGACTTCACCCCCGAGTATCAAAAATACACACTCACACATATATATATACACCCCAGAGTATTAAACATAAATATATACATACATACATATGTATATAACCCAGAGTATTAAATATATATATACACACATACATACACATAAGGAAAAAAAGCCCTAGTTAAGAATGATTGCATTAAATTTTGGAGAAACAAATATAAAATAACTGCCGAGTTTGCTGATTTTTGAATCTACTCCAAGCCTTACTCCTCGAGCATCTGCTGATGGTTGGGGTATCTGAACGACGAACCAGAAAGATTCATAATTAATCTTAGTTCTAGAACCAAAATAGGGGCTCTATATTTTAAAGTAATGAGGAAAAAAACCCTAGACATTTAAAGGATTTTTAAATCTTCATTTATAATATAAATTGAAGGTCAAACCAAGAATCAGAAAGTATTCCCTAAAGCATAACTTCCAGCCTGCACTTAAATCTCTAGTCTTTGCAACCTTGCACTGTGCATTGTTGAGCCAAGTGTATTTTAAAGCTATTCAGTTTAGTAGGACAAATAGGAATTGGTACCAATTGTCTGCCAGGAAGGTTTCATGAGGCAGAGAGATGAATAAGACACGGTGCAGTCATTGGAGCAAACATCCTTTATACAGAGGCCATAAAGTCTCCAGAGGAACATTGTACAGTTATTTATTTTTAGTATTTATGTAGTGTTTGTGTGCATGTGACTCTAGACATTTGGACACAAGGCAAGAGCTCCATAAGTGTCATTGAATGAAAAAGTACCATTTATCTGATTCATGTATTAGCTTCTTAAATAATGACAAATTTAGTGGCTTATAAAAACACCCACTTACTATCTCACAGTTCTGTGGGTCAGAAATTGAGCACTACATGTCTCAAGGAATTTCTACTCAGGGATCACAAAACAGAAATCATGGTGTTAGCTGGGCTGGGATCTTATCTGGAAGCCTGGGGAAGATCCCCACTTCATAGTCAAATTCAGTTCCAATTTTTCTTGGCATGTGGCCCCTTCATCAGTCACTCAGTAGTGTTGGACTCTATGCAACCCCATGGACTCTAGCTCACTAGGCTCCTCTGTCCATGGGATTCTGCAGGCAAGAATACTGGAGTGAGTTGCCATTCCCTTCTCCAGGGTATCTTCCCAACCCAGGGATCAAACCCAAGTCTCCCACATTTCAGGCAGATTCTTTACCATCTGAGTCACCAGGGAAGCCCTTCAATCCAACAACATACCTCTAATCTCTGTTTTCCCCTTCTGCTACTGGAGAAAGATCTCAACTTTTTCAGGGGTTACATAATTTGATTAGGTCTGACAACATAATTGAAGATGATCTTATTTTAAGATCAACTGATGAGTAGCCTTAATATTATACATGTGCAAAACCCATCGTGCCATGTAATATCACATACTAACAGCAGTACCATCAGAGGACCAAGATTCTGCCTAGCACAGTTCATTTGATTGCATGAATCTGTCCCAAGTAGTTTAAGCCAAAAGGAAAGTTATTGGCTAACTGGGAAGTTAGAAGTGATGTGATCTTCATCATAATAAACCATGCCTGAAGATATTGGACCTCTGACTCCATCTCTCAGCTGTTTACCCTCTCAAGTGTGGCTTCATTCTCTCCCACTGCAGATTGATCTTCAGTTCTAATTTTGTATGTCCTCAGATTACTGACCTGCAGAAAAAGGGAACTTCTCTATTTCAATGTCCAAGTGGAGCCCCTCTTTTTGGATTTTGGTTGTGAGCAGAGTGTTCCAATAATGGGAGAATGATTGGTGCTCATTCATTCAAATACCATAATAATTCATCTTTGACACTGAGACCCACTATGTCCTCTAGAGCAGTCTGGGTTTTGATCTTTTCTGAGTCTTACCTCCTTACCTTCCCTAGTAGATGTTGTGGTCGCCTAACCATTCCCTCTTTAGCAGCCAGTATATTCATTACCCAGCTGCTGTGTGTACTGCATCTAGCAGCTTGTATGGATATCTGCATCTTTCTCCAGAACATCACCTACGGCTGACTGGGACACCTCACTCAGAGATGTCTGGGAGGTTTCAGTCTCCCCTACCCCAAGGCAACAAACAACTGATTGCACTGATTGTACGAGTTAAGGGAGGTATGAAATTTCATCCTCTTTGCCTTAAAATACACAGCTCCAAAGAGGAGACATCTGAGACCACATCCTCACTTAGTTCCTTGCTCCTACCTGTACTGGTTCCCTCCTTCCTTACAAGTTTTCCTGAAGAGCAAACCCTCAGTGAAACATGGGCTCCTCAATCTCTGTCTTGGACTCTGCTTTTAGGGAAGTAGATATTAAGATACTTCCTATTAACTCTGCTGATTGCCTAATGTCCCACCCAAAGTCCAGTTTTTCCTCCCCTCAGAATTCATTCCTTTTGCTTAAAATCCAGGAACTCCAACTACTATTCTGAGAACAGATGAAGAGAGGAAAGGGGAGAGTTTCACAACGACAACCCCACTAAAGCCACAAGTGCTAAATGGCTTCAGTCATGTCCAGCTCTGTACGACCCCATGGACTGTAGCCCGCCAGGCTCCTCTGTCCATGGGATTCTGCAGACAAGAATACTAGAGTGAGTTGCCATTTTCTCTTCAAGGGGATCTTCTCAACCTGGGATTTGGATTCATATCTCATTTCTCCTCCATTGGCAGATCAGCTCTTTAATACTAGCCCCCCCTGGGAAGCCACATGGAGTAGAGAAAATGGTTGTAAAGGGAAAAGTGGTTACTTTTGAGTGTCTTAAATCCTTGACTAGTTTGTATGATCCAGGAGAGCAAGAACTCTGCTCTAGTCACCTTTATATCTTCCATAGCACATAGTGCAAGGCCTTGCACAACACAGATGTTTAACAAACATGAGGGGTGATTCCACAGAAGTAGTCCCTACCTCCCACCCCCACCCCCCACAAGTGCTTACTATTTAAAAGACAAAGTGGAAACAGACAGATTGAAAATGAATAGAAGTGTTTTGCTTATACGGATTACATTAATTACAACTAATATTTACATAGTAAGTTACAGTTTACAAAGTATGTCTGCATATATCATTTCATTTCCTTATTAAAACGATCATGCAAAATAAGTTAGCAACAGCCCCATTTTACAGATGAGCCTCTGAGAGGTAGACTCTTACCCAAAACAATAATGGCTAGTACTCACTGAACAAGAATATTTGATCTAAGTTCTCTATTTCTTCTTCTAAACACAACCTCCTTGAAAAGGTGGGTCCCCTCCCTACTTGGTCTCTTATTTATCTGGAAAATGTTTTTGGAGCCTGAGATTAAAGAGAGAGACTGGTAATGAGGAAGTGTGTTGTGCTCTGGCAATCTGTCTTTTCTTTCAAAAAGGAGACCAATAGCACCATGAAGTAAAGACAGCAGGGGATGAAGCAGGCCAGGGGTGTATAAAGAAGTAAGGAAGACCTCATTGCATTCAGGGCTCTCAGGGTTAGATTATATTGTTACACTTCGCTTCTCTAATTCCTGGCATCTATTGTTTCAGCTGCTGAGCACTTTTGAGTTTCTTCCCCAAGAAAAAAAAAGCAAGGCCAATCCAATTTCTCTTCAGTTACATAGTTTCACTCACATCCTTTAAAATATAATTAATCAGGGTGGTGTGTGGTCATACCCCATCTAACCTGGGGTCAAAACTTTCCCTGTAACCATTAGGAAAACTTCTGCCTCTCAGGGAGAAAAAGAAAGCTCCCTTTGCTTCTCAATGCCAGAAAGCAGAATGCGAACAGGTCATTTGACTTAAATCCATAGATATCACATAGAACCCATGTCTGGTCTTTGAAGTCCAAGAACACACAGAATTTCATCTAAGTAGCTCTTGAAAAATCCTCTGTGAATCTGTTTGAAATTGTCTATTGGCTGGAGTTTTCACATTCACATCAGTGGTGTCTGATTTTCCATTCTTTTCTTTAATTACGTTTTTCTACCTGGGGTTGTTGATTTCAAATTATTTTATTCTAGAGCTGTTAAGACTCATACAAGCTGGTAAAACAGGAAACCCCCCTCCTCCCTGGGCACCAGGCTTCCCCCACCCACCCACCACCCACCATGGGATCAACAGCAATGACTATGATCTTGCCTGGCAATGCCCACAGCTAGATGATTCTTCCAAGTGAAATTCAAGTTCACATTGAAGACAAAATTATCTGCCTCAATACATTCGTCCTTTGACCAAGAATTTGAAAACACTTCCAAGATCAAAAGATGAAATCTCCCTTCATAGACAATGTTTTGTTGGCCAATATTACTACAGCCAAAATAGTCCCAGCCACACATTTGCCTACATTCTGATTTAAAGGTCAGAGAGAGTAAGGGATACTCTTAGGCTGACCCTAAGTCAGCCAGGGCTTCAGTCGTTAGGGGTTTCTTGTCCTTAATTCTCTCCATAAGGCTCAGCATGGTTGTTTACAAACACAGTTTTCTTCAAAAGAGCTTGTATGTTTTTCTTAAATCAAACCAACTATCTCGGTGCCAGATTCCAAATATAGGACTACTTCACCACCTTTTTTTTCCATCTTCCCTAAAGGGGGCTTCCCGTGTAGCTCAGGCAGTAAAGAATCTGCCTGCAATGCAGGCGACTTGGGTTCAATTCTTGGGTCGGGAAGATCCTCTTGAGAAGGAAATGGCAACCGACTCCAGTATTCTTGCCTGGAGAATCTCCATGGACAGAGGAGCCTGGCAGGCTACAGTCCAAGGGGTCGCAAGAGTCAGATATGACTTAGCGACTAAACTACCACCGCCATTTAAAAGCTTGTTTAGAAAAATACCAATACAGTATACTAACGCATATATATGGAATTTAGAAAGATGGTAACAATAACCCTGTGTACGAGACAGCAAAAGAGACACGGATGTATAGATCAGTCTTATGGACTCTGTGGGAGAGAGAGAGGGAGAGGGTGGGAAGATTTGGGATAATGGTATTGAAACATGTATAATATCATGTATGAAACGAGTTGCCAGTCCAGGTTCAATGCACGATACTGGATGCTTGGGGCTTGTGCACTGGGACGACCCAGAGGGATGGTATGGGGAGGGAAGAGGGAGGAGGGTTCAGGATGGGAAACACGTGTATACCTGTGGGGGATTCATTTCGATATTTGGCAAACCTAATACAATATTGTAAAGTTTAAAAATAAAATTAAAAAAAAAAAGCTTGTTTTTTAATTAAAATAACATAAAGTGCTCATATTTCACAGAGGAAAGGTATAAGGTTGAAGAAAGAGGGACTAAAATAAATTGGCAGTCCCCACAAACAAGTGGAGACATATTCAAAATAGGGTAATTCAGAGCAAGGCTGTATTCCAGAGGCAAGGTTAACATATGTGTGGGTTTAGGAGAGCCACAAAGGCGAGTGTGATAACTTGAAAGCAGCTGGGACAGTCTCACCAGTGAGACTGAGGATAAAAGGGAGGAAGTATTATCAGAATCCAGAGGGAAGACTTTGCTGGTGGTCCAGTGGTTGGGAATTCACCTGCCGGTGGAGGGGACATGGTTCCATCCTTACTCCAGGAAGATCCCACGTGCCAAGGGGCAACTAAACCCATGATCCATAACTACTGAAGCCTACACACCTAGAGCTCACGCTCTGCAATAAAAGAAGCCACGGAAATGAGAAGCGCCTGCACTGCAACTAGAGAAAGACCATGCAGCAATGAAGACCCAGCCCAGCCAAAAATAAGTTAGTTAATTACAAAAATAATCCAGAAGGAGAGAGTTGGGTGGAGTCTGTTTTGTGAAGAATGGTGACTTTTGGTAGGAGGACAGAGGTGGGTCTCACAAAGAAGGGGCCAAGGGAAGACATCCTTGAGTTTGCATTCAACCGTCTCACACAGCTTCCTTCAAGGGCTTTCCTTCGGCCAAAAGTAAAAGGTAGTCTGAGGGCATGGAGAACTCTCTTGATTGAGTTCATACGCATCAGCCTCTTAGGATCAATAATTTTGCTGGGTTGTGATGCTTAGAAATTGTAACAAGAATGACCATATATAGTATCTCTGGTATGTACCAGACACTTGTACTTTATTTCTTCTAATCCCTTTACTACCCTCTGGGGTGCATATTTTATGGACTTCCCTGGTAGCTCAGCTGGTAAAGAATCTCTATCTCACATATGTGAAAACTGACTTGGAGACTCAGTGACTTGCTCAATGTGGTCACACAGCTGATAAGTGTCCCATCCTGATTTTGAACTCCATTCTGTTCCTTCCAGGATGTCCCACTACATATAAAGTGCCCATCATTGTGCTTGGTAAACAGTGAGCTCAGACAAGCAATACTATTAATGATGGTAAGGAAAGAGCTGCTTCTTATTATGCAAAACTGTGTTTTATGCTAAGCCTTTTACATACATAATCTCAGTTAATCTTCACAGCCACCAATGGATCTTATCCAAGAAGGAAAATTTCTCTTGTCACTGAAAAGATACATAAGTTTTGACCAAGGACTGTGTAGTGACTGTGAGAATCTGCCTCTTTGATTTCCCTGCATAGGGAGTGTAATTGACTAAGAGCCCCAGGGGCCACACTCTGAAATGTCAACCCTGCCTTTGCTCTGAGATCACACTTTCCACCAGCTACTCTCAGAGACTGAATACAAGAAGGACACTAAGTCACACCCTTTCCTGGAAGATGTGGAATTCCTCTGATAAGCAGCTTTGGCTTCAGGACTTCCCAGTGGCCTCACCAAACTTTTCTTAGAACTGCAATTCAGTCTAAGATGTTTCCACCCACCTCCCTCCCTTTCTCCATTCCTTCTCTCTCTCTCTCTCTCTCTCTCTCTCACTCTTTCTCTTTTATTTGGGGTTAGACCTGCATTATACTCTGATGCCTCTCTCAACCTCCTCATTTTTGCTCATAGGCATTTCCCCCAAAATTTTCTTGTAAGTTTAATCCTGCCTTGGTGTCTACTTTTTGGCAGACCTGGTTCTTGGCAGACTATGGCAGTCTTACTCAAATTTTAGTCTTAAATATAGTATTTTATGGATGATTATTGAGTATCTGTTGAGTATCCTTTATTGAATTGCTAGAAAAGACAACAGAAATCAATCAAGCACCTATCCACAAGTAGCTTACACTCTAGCAACATATTTAATATGTAAAAAGATAGCTGTCAGCTGATACAACAGAAGAAGAGATCACACCGGATAGTCAGATTCTATCCTTTTGTGTTTCATGCTATTATCAGTGGGAATTCCATGCATGTTCCCTGGCAATGTGTTTCTTTGAAAATTTGGTTCTAAATCCAATATCAAGCTGTGGTTTTTTTTTGAATCCTAAGTGGAAATGGCTTGGCAGAAAGAAAAAAAAATGAACTAGCTGTCCAACTGTTTAAAATATGTATTTTCCAAGTCTTCCATTCTTTCCACTGTTTTTTTTCAAAACCCCCACAAAATATGTTTGCACTCAGAAAGTCCTTCTCTCCTCTGAGGCAGATAAAAATTAGCAAAAAGTTATCAGTCTAAGCTTTCTTTTTATCCATATAACAGGCTACTATGTGCATCCCTCCACCCAGAGAACACAAATGCTTTCCCTGAAATTGTCCTACTAGGAGAAGGCGATGGCACCCCACTCCAGTACTCTTGCCTGGAAAATCCCATGGATGGAGGAGCCTGGTAGGCTGCAGTCCATGAGGTCGCTAAGAGTCAGACACGACTGAGCGACTTCACTTTCACTTTTCACTTTCATACAATGGAGAAGGAAATGGTAACCCACTCCAGCGTTCTCTCACCTGGAGAGTCACAGGGACAGTGGAGCCTGGTGGACTGCCATCTCTGGGGCCGCACAGAGTTGGACACAACTGACGCGACTTAGCAGCAGCAGTACTCTTTACTTTCCTCTTAATGAATTTGGGGGGTGTACGTAATACACACAAAGAGACATGCATGCTCACACACATACAGGAAGATAATTCTGGTTATCTTTGTTGTTGGGTATAAAATATATCTTGCACAAGTCAAAGAATTAAGAACTGAAAGACAATTCCAATTCTCTATTATTTTCTCACTTGAAAGAATTCATAGGCTTTTTGTTTGTTTTTAATCATTTTTATTGATTTATTTGGCTGTGCTGGGTCTCAGTTGCAGTATATGGAATCTGGTTCCCCAAGCAGGGATCCAACCCAGGCCCCCTGCATTGGGAGCTTAGAGTCTTAGCCACTGGACGACCAAGGAAGTTTGGACTTTGTGTTTTTTAAGAAAAGCCTCAAGTCCTAAGAATAGCCACCACCTTTTGAACATGCATGGAACCTGTAACAACTAATCAGTCACTTTGGAGATAGGATGAAAAGTTTAGAGACAGATCATTTTAGTAACTTTCAAAGTTAGTGATTCAAGTGATTTCTCACCTTTGACATGTTTTTGAAAAAACAAACACAAATCTTGTCGAACTATTGACTGAAGTAAAAGGAGAGTGTCCAAATCTTGACACTGCCTTCACAACTGCCAGATACCCCTGTTCATACTGAAAACAGCCTACAAAATGTAAACAGGAAGTTAATGGAAAAAGTCTCTGCTTTTCTAATGGTCTCTAAATGATGTGGCCAGATGTCTTCAGTTATTAACCTTGGGACATGCAGCTAATTCTGAGAATCCCAGCATGATTATTGACAAGAACTCGATGAAATATGAGTCCCAAGGTGTTACTTCCTCAACTGTGATCACAAGAGATATCTCACCCAGCTTGACCAGAGAGAAGAGCAGACCTCTCCCTCAGCTGCCTGGCATTCAGGACACCTCTTCAGTTGAAGGGGCAGAATCTTCTCTGTCTTCCATTTCAGACACCGCAAATACTTACCTTTATTTGAAAATAATTCTTAACAGAACCAAAACAGTAAGGGAGGTTTTAAGACTCAGTGAAATGAGGAAAATGGCCATATCTGGTCAATTTCATAAACTTTACTAGAGCTCAAGAAAAGTCAGTTCTTTTTACAGAAACTTGTCTCCCTTCCCTGTGGTCCGTAAAATTTCACAGCCTTAACACATAATTTAGTCTGAATCTGTTTTAAATGTGCTATACTTATCTTCCTTTAATGTAGCTCCTTGAGGGTTAGAATCAGCCTGTATCTTCCCTCCCTTAGTCTGCCCCTCCCAGCAAAGTACACAGTGGTTTGAACTTAGGAGTCTAATAATTAGGTAATAAAAATTGAATGCCCAAGAAAAATAAATCGATTACTTTTGCCTTCATGTATATTTTAACTATGTATTCTATTGATTCATGAGTAATTAAGAGAAGGATTTCAAAAAGTCATAAAAACCTTTTCTGTAAATATATATATATATATATATATACACACACACATAAATATTTGTAAACAGAACAATATTTATCTTTACCTTTCTGTGACCAAAGCTATCTATTTGACTACAGAGTTGTTAACTAGTTACTTTTGTCATTTAGAGTTATTTTTTCTTTTTCTTTCCTGTCTCACTTTCCTTCATTTTAAGTCTTCCTAGAAAATGTCCCTTTCAGATTGGGTCAGAAGGCTATGACTTTCCTACTTTCCATAAGAAACCCCTCAGAGGAAAACCCTAATTAACCAGAAGGGCAGAGATAAGGTTCCTCTGAGGAACAGTTGAGCTTTGGGAGTTATTTTCCAAGGTTATATGGCATGGCATTTTGAGGTGGTTAAGTCAGAACTGTGGTCATTGGAGGGAATCAAGTGTACAGTAGGAAGGTTAAAGCATTCAAAAGCTGGAGCAGAAATGATCAAAATTTAAGGAGCCATCTGGAAAGCAATTCTGACTCCACAAGCAGCATTTGAAAGCCTATTCATTTTGTTTCATGCCCAGAATTTTTGGAGAGGAGACAATAAGAGAATAGGCAAGACAGAAAGAGAGGAAGTTCTTAAAGAAAGCTTACCATGCCAATGGCTTCTCTCTTCTTTAAATGTTCCCTTAACTAAGCAACAGCCCATAATTGTATTAAAGATAAGCATAACAGAGGCCATTTTCACCTGAGAAAAGCTGCATCGTATAGCTGAAAGCTGCTGTGTGATTTTCCTAGCATATTTGGTATTATGAATAACCTGGATTATGGAAAGATTTTTCCAATCCCTCAAACAAAAGCAGAAGTGGCCACATCAGTAGGTACCACTGAAGAGAATTTTGAGCATCTTCGGTATTTAAGTAAGATGGCCCAGAATATATCAGTCTGTTATTAAGCACAGATTAAAAAAGTAGTTTTCACAATTTGAAGATGCATTTCCCTTCTTATTTTCCTTGCATCCTCTAGAGGTGGAGCACTTAGAATTCCAAGAACTGCAATTCAGCTCTAGTACCACTTACTATCTTGTAACTTTGGGCAAATTTCTTAATCTCTCTAAGCCTGAACTCTGCTCACTACCCACAACCCATCTACAAAATTGGAGTATTTTTATCTGCCCTCATTAGACAAAAAGGGCTTTGTGAAGCTCAAAAGGAGAAATGGATGTGAAAGCATTTTGTCAGTTATAAAGAAATTCACAAGAAATTATATTAAATGGATTAGCTATTGTTGGGGTTCCTTTGATGATCTTTGCTTGGGTTCCACCAACCATTCAACAACTGATTGGTTCTGACATGATCACTATCCATCCAGTCCTTGGGCAGAACTTCCGTTGCCTAAGTCCAGCACCAAATATGAATGGATACCAAAATTTGTGTTCTTCTTGTTTCTGACAGAGCTCCTGGTAATTAGAATCCTAGAGTTGCTTTCAAAAATAAGCAGTGGGAAAAAAATCATATTTACATCAGTGTAGGTCCTTAAACTGTTGGGAATTAATTGTCTGTTTCATGTATTCTATTATTTTTGGAGAGGCCAAATTAAATTATGTAAGTTTGTATATTTCATAAGAATGTACATAAATATTCATGTTCTTTGCTCAGGTTCTAGAAAACTCTTATGAAAAGTGTTCCTTTGCCCCTTGGATTTCAGCAAAGATGTTTTATTCTGCCTATTAAATCATTTTGAATTATCTTCCATGCCAGCAGCGTACATTACATATCCTGCCAGTCAACAGCTAGACTGTAAAGGCATTCATCCAGATTTTCATTTTTACATAAATGGTTTTAAAGCACGTTCTCTATATTACATCCTAATCTCATTCTGGCCCAGCAAAATATACATGATTCAATATAATGCAAATAATATGATGATGAGAAAAAGTTACCAAGGAGTCAAACGGTGTTATAAAGACTTACTATAAAATCCATATGCTCACTTTGAACAAGTTCCAAATAAGCACTAGAAACTGACAGTTTAATGCTGTACTGAAAAGGTCAGATCAAGAAGCAGGAAGGCTCAGGAAACTGAAGCACATGCAAAAGAAACAGCCAAAAGAGTATGAGAACTCCTGTAAAGAATTCAGCATAAAATGAGGTCCACATTTCTAGCCCCAAACTTAATATACTTCTGTTCATATCAGAGACAAAATATCCTATCCATATTAGACACATTGGAAATGCAATAACGTGGGTATCATATGTTTGCACTAATCCAAATCAATGAAAAATTTAGCCACAAAATCCCTTCCTTAGAATTAATAAATGTAGAGTACCACTGGCTTATATACACTGAAAAAAAGTGTGAAAGTGTTAGTCACTCAGTCATGTCTGACTCTATGTGACCCCTGGACTGTAGCCCACCAGGCTCCCCTGTCCATGGAATTTTCCAGGCTAGAATATTCGAGTAGGTAGCCATTCCCTTCTCCAGGGATCTTCCCCACCCTGGGACCAAACCCTGGTCTCTTGCACTGCGGGCAGATTCTTTACTGTCTGAGCCACCAGGGAAGCCCCGTATATATATACCCAGGTGGCACTAGTGCTAAAGAATCTGCCTGCCAATGCAGGAGACTTGAGAGACTTGGGTTTGATCCCTGGGCCAGGAAAATCCCCTGGAGGTGGGCATGGCAACCCACTCCAGTATTCTTGCCTGGAGATGCCATTGACAGAGAAACCTGGCAAGCTACAGTCCATGCGGTTGCAAGGAGTCAATATACACTGTTGTATACAAAATAGGCAACTAGTGGAAAGCAGCTGTATAGCACAGGAGGCTCAGCTCAATGCTCTGTGATGACCTGGAGGGGTGGGATGCAGGGATGGGAGGGAATACATGTATACATAGAACTAATTCATATTGTTGTACAGCAGAAACCAACACAACATTGTAAAGCCGTTATCCTCCAATCAAAAATGTTTTTAAAAGAATTCATGGACAACTAGATTTTAAATTTCCCCACATACCAAGATTTATACATCTATCCGCCATTTAATTCACTTGCCTGATGAGAATTTATGGGCATGATACTTGATTTTCCATATACAGTTTACTGCTGGCTGTTTTAGGATAATGTTTCAGGCATGATTATTGGCTAGTATATTCCCATGGGTGCTTTTTCAGGATGAACCTCTTAAATAATTTTTTCTTATGTAAGTATAGCTTCAAATGTGCATCTTATAAAAGGGACCATGAAGGATCTGCTATGGCCTTTTAATTATTGTAAATCTATGGTCTACTACAACACCATCCCTATGTTGTATTCCACATTCCCATATTCCAGATGGAGAAGCTGAGGCAGAAAGAGGAAACTCAGATTCAGAATGTTCAGTGATTGAGTCCAGAGACAGAACTCATGTTTCCAAATTCCAAATTTATGAGAGTTTTCTGGAGTTGCCTTAGAAGACCCTCCAGGCATGACCAGAACTCTGACAAACAACAAACTGCTTTTAAAAACAGGACAATGACTGCTGGGATTCCTTCTAATTGGCATGAGTGAAATCAAAAGCCAACAGAACCAATAAACTTGGCTCAGGCTACATGATGATTCTGACATCAAAATGCAAAAACTCCAAAATGCAAGCATGCAACTGTTTAGCAGTGGGGGTGGTGAGGGAGAAGGAGAAGAAGTTTCAACATGTCTTTCAATCCAACAAAAATCAAAACAAACATTAATGGACTCATGAGATGGTTCCAAACTGGCCTGGACAAAGCAAATCACAAAGCTGCAATATAAAACAATTGAGGAGAAGCCTTCTTCCTTGAATGAGGTAGTGGATGCCAGGGTTACATGTTCTTCCTTGCTCTAGTTTTCCCACCAAGGTAGTCAACTGACTCCATCTGAAATGGACTTGCTGTCTTGTGCACTGGGTCCCATGGGAAGTAGCAGCCAACTCTCAGATCAGATCAGATCAGTCACTCAGTCGTGTCCGGCTCTTTGCAACCCCATGAATCGCAGCACGCCAGGCCTCCCTGTCCATCACCAACTCCCGGAGTTCACTCAGACTCACGTTCATCGAGTCAGTGATGCCATCCAGCCATCTCATCCTCTGTCGTCCCCTTCTCTTCTTGCCCCCAGTCCCTCCCAGCATCAGAGTCTTTTCCAATGAGTCAACTCTTCGCATGAGGTGGCCAAAGTACTGGAGTTTCAGCTATAGCATCATTCCTTCCAAAGAAATCCCAGGGCTGATCTCCTTCAGAATGGACTGGTTGGATCTCCTTGCAGTCCAAAGGACTCTCAAGAGTCTTCTCCAACACCACAGTTCAAAAGCATCAATTCTTTGGTGCTCAGCCTTCTTCACAGTCCAACTCTCACATCCATACATGACTACTGGAAAAACCATAGCCTTGACTAGACGAACCTTTGTTGGCAAAGTAATGTCTCTGCTTTTGAATATGCTGTCTAGGTAGGTTAACTTTCCTTCCAAGGAGTAAGCGTCTTTTAATTTCATGGCTGCAGTCACCATCTGCAGTGATTTTGGAGGCCAGAAAAATAAAGTCTGACATTGTTTCTACTGTTTTCCCATCTATTTCCCATGAAGTGATGGGACCAGATGCCATGATCTTCGTTTTCTGAATGTTGAGCTTTAAGCCAACTTTTTCACTCTCCACTTTCGCTTTCATCAAGAGGCTTCTTAGTTCCTCTTCACTTTCTACCAAAAGGGTGGTGTCATCTGCATATCTAAGGTTATTGATATTTCTCCCAGCAATCTTGATTCCAGCTTGTGTTTCTTCCAGTCCAGCGTTTCTCATGATGTACTCTGCATATAAGTTAAATAAACAGGGTGACAATATACAGCCTTGACATATTCCTTTTCCTATTTGGAACCAGTCTGTTGTTCCATGTGCAGTTCTAACTGTTGCTTCCTGACCTGCATACAAATTTCTCAAGAGGCAGATCAGGTGGTCTGGTATTCCCATCTCTTTCAGAATTTTCCACAGTTTATTGTGATCCACACAGTCAAAGGCTTTGGCATAGTCAGTAAAGCAGAAATAGATGTTTTTCTGGAACTCTCTTGCTTTTTCCATGATCCAGCGGATGTTGGCAATTTGATCTCTGGTTCCTCTGCCTTTTCTAAAACCAGCTTGAACATCAGGAAGTTCACGGTTCACGTATTGCTGAAGCCTGGCTTCTCAACCTCCATTTAAATAAGAACAAGAGTCAACAAAGTATTCAATCAGATATTTTCTGTATTGAGAAAAATACCAAGAAAAGCAAAAAGAACTAGTGAAATAAGGGAAAGTGAGGTTTCCCAGCACTCCCCTATGCTGGGACAAGAAGTTGGCACAAGGACAAAAGGAGACTGAATTCTGAGGGCTCTTTGGTTTGTGGCTACTGCTACATACCATTATGTTTTAATTCAAAAATTATTATTTCCTACAGCAACTTTGCCTAATCAGGAATTGACTTTTAATTCTAAAATTGAAAGACTATTTCTGCCTCAAAACTGTCCTAATATGTTAAGAATTAGAAAAAAACATAAATAACAATGTCAAAGCAATCAATTGTCAGCCTCTAAAAATAATAGCAATAGAAATAAAAATTCTAACTTGCTGGCTCAAACACACTGTTCCCTTCCCTCAACAATGTTTGTTACAGTACAGGTGTAATTTTATGTCTACTTTGCAATGTATTTCATGATAAATTTTTCCTCAGTTGAGGGGTCATTTTGAAAATGTTTTTGAATGGTAAAGTGCATTTTGAATAGTTCAAGAATTCAGAGCAAACTAAAGTATGTAAAACCAAATTTTATATAGCTCCTAGATTTCTAAATTGAAAACTGTTCAAAGAAATTATCTGTTCACATATATACTAGTATTCCCTCTGTTACAAATTCAGGATTTTTAAAAAGAAAATGATCCATAAGGATCATAGAATCATAAACTTGATAAGCTAAAGGTTTTGGAGACCACCTATTACTTATAAAATTCCCCAATAGAAAAGGAAACTGGGTTAATAAGCCAAATGCTAACCTTCAACATGACGGACTCAAATAGAAAATAAACCTATCAGCAATTTGCTTATGACCTTTTAAAACATGTTGCAGAATCTTGCTCTTCCATTGAAGTTTCATTTCCCACTAACTACAAAAAAGAAATCAGATTTGACATCTTATAACTTGCACATTTAATGTAAGAAGCCATGTGTACACTCAGAGATTTTTTGCTAATTCTGATTCTCATATATTTTTATTACTATTTTCTCATCCCTAAAGATCTCTTTCAAAGTTGTATATGGGAAATGTAGAGGGTGATAAGAACATTATGAGCACAAAGGAAATCCAAGTAGATGCCTCTATGTGCCCATTGGAAGAAAGCAAGGACTAGTGTTTGTGGCTGCATGTAAAGAATTTTCACTGTTGAAATCACTGTGATATTTGAAGGGGAAAAAGTCTCTAAATACCTAAGTAATTTTAGTGAATGTATCATAAATTACACCAACCGGTTGTGCCCTCTTCCTATAGAGATAATGTATTAAATAAGTAAGCATGAACATACATTAGAATGTGCCAGCTTATGGAGCTCCTTTCACCCAAAGAAGAGACTCCATTTGGTAACTGCTCTGCACCAGATAAATCCAGATATGAAAAGCATATCTTTCAGTAAAGTTGAAGGGCAGATACAAAACAGCATGGAAGCTTATCTGTCAAGGAACTGCAGAATCCTAAAGCTCAAGGCCATCTTATTCAAAATCCTCTCTTCAAAGGTGAGAAGCCTAAAGAAGTGAAGTGCCTTGCTCAATAGCACAGACAGTAAAGTGTGGTTTATAACCAGAACTCTGAAGGTCAATCTACTGGAGTTCTCTACTGATTCTTTTATTCTGTGAGAGGACATAGGTGAGGTGATTGTTCTTCCTGAAATCAGAATGTGAATCCCAGATGTTTACTTGAATTTTCTGTTTCGCCTGTGATTCTTGGTTGATATTCAGCTATCATGTTGAGTTGATACATGTTTATAAAATAAACCTAAACTCAAACCCTCTAGACTATTTCTATTTAAATTATTTATTTTGTTCTCTCAAACTCCATAACACTGCTCCTAAAACTGACATAAAATTCCCATACACTACTCTTCTATATAGAATAGATAATCAACAAACACCTACTATATAACACATAGAACTATATTCAACATCTTGTAATAAACTTTAATGGAAAAGAACCTGAAAAGAATGGATATATACATAGACACATACATTATATATATATATATATATATATATATATATATATAAAACTGAAACCCTTTGCTATACACCTGAAACACTGTAAATCAACTATACTCCAATAAAAAAAATAAAAATTAAAAATTTTAAATTACAGTCTCGCTTATCACTTAAAGAATATCTTAAATCCACCTCCTCCATGATTTCCTGCAGTCTTCAGCCAGAAAGGGACCCTTCTAAGTCCTCACTCAGTTCAGTTCAGTTCAGTCTCCAGTCATGTATGACTCTTTGAGACCCCATGAATTGCAGCATGCCAGGCCTCCCTGTCCATCACCAACTCCCGGCGTTCACTCAAACTAATTTACAGCTCTTATTTAGCATTTGTTGCATACTTCCTTGTATTGCTGTTATTCGTAAGTTCAGTTCATCTGCTTCACTGTGTCTAAAACACTCAAGAGTTCAAGTCAGGACAGTGACTCTCCCTCAGTTATGCTTCTAAAGCACATCTGTCTTCTGGGTAAGCCCCTTAATCCTTTCGAAGTCATTATCTGATTTGCATTATAGTGAATTACTTATGGATCTGGATCCTGCAACAAATTAGGAAGTCCTGATTGTCCACAATTTTGTCCTTTGTTATTTTTAAAAGCTCTCATTGCACTTATTTTTGTACCCTAGAGCTCAGATGGTTAAGAGTCTGCCTGCAATGCAGGAAACCCAGGTTCAATCCCTACATCAGGAAGATTCCCTGGAGGAGGGCATGGCAACCCATTCCAGTATTCTTGCCTGGAGAATCCCATGGACAGAGGAGCATGGTGAGCTACAGTCCATGGGGTCATATAGAGTGAGACACGACTGAGCAACTAATACACACACACACACACACACACACACACACATATACACTTAGGGAAATTAAGTGCTAAAATAACATCATGCCTGGCATTTAGCAGGTGCTCAAAAAATATAGCTCCACAATACTGGGGAAATCTTTCTAATGTGCTATTATAACACTAATCCACTCTTTTAAAAGCTGTGTAGTATTCCATAGCATGAATAAACCCACTTTATCCAACCATATCTCTATTGAGGGTTCTTCATTTCCAGTTTTCAGCTACTATTAAAGAAAAAAAAAGCTGCAATAAACAGCCTTCCATACACAAGTTCTGCTATATTATATATATATATAGCATATATAAAGCATATAATATATATATAGCATATATATATGGCATATAATATATATTATATATTGGTAAATGCATCCTTAAAAAAACACCTGGCTACACAAAATTGTGCAATAAAAATCACAGGGCTGGGACTTTACTGGTGATGCAGTGAATAAGAATCTGCCTGCCAGTGCAGGGGACACGGTTAAATTCCTGGTATGGGAAGATTCCACATGCCTCGGAACAACTAAGCCTGTGTGCCACAACTACTGAAGCCCCTCCGCTTAGAGCCTGTGTTCCACAAGAAAAACCACCTCAAGGAGAAGCCCATCACAGCAAAGAAGAATAGTCCCCACTCGCTGCAACTAGAGAAAAGCCTGAATATACAGCAATGAAGACCTGCTGCTGCTGCTGCTAAGTCGCTTCAGTTGTGTCTGACTCTGTGCGACCCGAGACGGCAGCCCACCAGGCTCCCCCATCCCTGGGATTCTCCAGGCAAGAACACTGGAGTGTGTTGCCATTTCCTTTTCTGTGAAAGTGAAAAGTGAAAGTGAAGTCACTCAGTCTGTCCAACTCTTTGCAACCCCATGGACTGCAGCCCACCAGGCTCTTCTGTCCATGGGATTTTCCAGACAAGAGTACTGGAGTGGGTGCCATTGCCTTCTCCGAATGAAGACCTAGAACAGCCAAAAATAAGTAAATAAAAATCCTTTTTTTTTAACAAAACCATAGCACTTCTGGCAAGTATGGGGTTAGGGAGGTACAGAAACCTCATCCCAGAAAGCAACATATTGAAAAACTAGAACCCTAAAAAATGATAGTGCCATTTCACATATGATAAATGGTTAAGAAATGCATAAATACTATAAAATACTGTAAATATTAGTGCCAAAATACTATAAATACTAGTGCCATTTCACATATGATAAATGGTTAAGAAATGCATAAATACTATAAAAAATATGTCATTCAACCTTGAAAAAGACATGAAAACTGCTTTAGGAAATTGGCATCAGAAAGGTTGTTACAAGTTGTGAAGCAGTGGGAGGAGGGTTATTTGGAATCAGATGGAAAGTTGTAACACCAGATGTGGAGGGTGTGGCTGCTAACACACACAGTGAGCTAAGGTAGCTAGAGATGTATGAGGTGTGTTTTGTGTTTTCCCAGGCAGCTGGGTTCAGCTGGGTGCAGTTTCCTGCCATCTCTTGGTGGGGTTTTTTTGCAAAGGAAATTGTGCATAAGCCAAAGCAAAATTCACGTTATGCTCAAGTGTTCCCTAATATATCAATTGCATTGGAACAAATTCACATTTTCAAAGTAAAGTGTTCTAGCAGAAGTGACTGCATAGGTACCTTTAGATGCCAGTGCTTTCATTCCTATGGGTTTGATTTCCAAGATAGAGACTGATGGGTTGAAGGGTGTGTGCCCTGTTGGTCTCTAGATATTGCCAGATTGCATCCTAATCAGTTTTAACAATTTTAAGATATTTGCTATTTTGTATCCTGAGAGAAAACAATTCAGTTCCACACTCTACAGCCTTTTATTCCTCAATTTGAGATAACAACCCTCTGAATTCCGAGCAGAGACCCAGGATCCTGCTTTGTACTAGTCGAAGCAACCAAATGGTTAAAGGACCAGGCATTTCCTGGGAAAATCAAGGAAGAAAACAACTCCTACTTATGTGCCCTTCACCTCTGGCTATGCTGCTAATGGACAGAAAAAAAGATTCTCCAGGTGCTTAAAAAAGTTTTTTAATCTCTTTTGAAAAAGGTAAAACTATATAAAAGAGAGAAAGAAAATAACATTCACTAACGACTCTTCCAAGTGGATAAAACCATTTTTATTATATTGATGGTTTATGTCCATGTGTTATGATATCATGTAATATTTGGTTTATCTTGACTACTCATGTCATCATTATCATTAAGGTTCTGCTTATTAACACTTCATGTCTGCATGATACTCCATTTTACAATGTACCATAATTTACCTAGACATTTTTCTATTATTAAAAATTAGATTGTTTTTAAATATACTCTCTTAGATCTCTTCCATTGGTATTTTGTATGTATATAAAATACATATATGATTCTTTTATATATATATATATAATATAGTTATATGCAGTTACATCTTTAGAATAATTTCCAAGGAGAATTTCTCAAACATAAAGAATTATGGCTAATGAAATATTTTGCAAAATTCCTTTTCAAAAAATTTACACCAGTTTAGAGATCTACAAACCTACCCTTAAACCTTATTTGAATATTATGTAAACCTATCTTGATTTGATGTTTGAAACATTACATAATTTATTACACAATTTGCATTTCTACTACTGGTATGAATAAAATATTTTATCTCATTAAGCACTCACTTTCCTCTTCTGAAAATTTCAAGTTTTATATCATGCCTTTTATTGATATGCACAACTTAAACCTATTAATTGTATTAATACTCTGTCTATAGTATTTACTGCAAATATTTTGACAGTATATTGTTCACCTTTTTATTTTCATGAGGTTTTATATTAGAGAATTTAACTAAAGTTTAAAAATTTTATCAACTATTGTATACTAATGCATATATATGGAATCTAGAAGTGACTTAGCAGCAGCAGCCGAAAGATGGAACTAACGAACCTATTTACATTGCAGCAGTGGAGACACAGACATTGAGAACAGACTTACGGATATGGCTGGGGAGGCGGGGAGGAGAGGGTGAAATGTATGGAGAGGATAACATTAAAACTTACATTACCATATGTAAAATAGATAGCCAGTGGGAATTTGCTGTATGAGTCGGGGAAATCAAACTAGGGCTAGGTGACAACCTAGAGGGGTGGGATGGGGACGGAGGTGGGAGGGATGTTCAAGTGGAAGGGCACATGGGTAAATCTATGGCTGATTCACACTGATATTTGGTAGATACAAATGCAATGCTGTAAAGCAATTATCCTTCAATTAAAAATGAATAAATGTTTGAAAATTTATCTAGTGAGATTTGTCCAAGTCTCCGTTTGGTCCCTTCACCTTGCTTACAGTTTTAGGATTTCTTTTTAATCTTTCAATTTATATACAGTAAAACTCACTTTTGGTGTACAGTTCTATGGGTGCTGAGAAATAAATGGAGCCCATATGCAGAGTACATCATGAGAAACGCTGGGCTGGATGAAGCACAAGCTGGAATCAAGATTGCCGGGAGAAACATCAATAACCTCAGATATGCAGATGACACCAGACTTATGGCAGAAAGTGAAGAGGAACTAAAGACACTCTTGATGAAAGTGAAAAAAGAGAGTGAAAAACTTGGCTTAAAGCTCAACATTCAGAAAACTAAGATCATGGCATCTGATCCCATCACTTCATGGCAAATAGATGGGGAAACAATGGAAACAGTGACAGATTTTATCTTCTTGGGCTCCAAAATCACTGTAGATGGTGACTGCAGCCATGAAATTAAAAGATGCTTGCTCCTTGGAAGAAATGCTGTGACCAAACTAGACAGCATATTAAAAAGCAGAGACATTACTTTACCAACAAAGGTTCATCTAGTCAAAGCTATGGTTTCTCCAGTAGTCATGTATGGATGTGAGAAAGTCATGTATGGCCCTCAGAAAGAAAACTGAGGGTCAAAGAATTGATGCTTTTGAACTGGGGTGTTGGAGAAGACTCTTGAGAGTCCCTTAGACTGCAAGAAGATCCAACCAGTCCATCCTAAAGGAGATCAGTCCTGAATATTCATTGGAAGGTCTGATGCTGAAGCTGAGACTCCGGTACTTTGGCCACCTGATGCAAAGAACTGACTCATTTGAAATGACCCTGATTCTGGGAAAGATTGAAGGCAAGAGGAGAAGGGAATGACAGAGGATGAGATGGTTGGATGTCATCACCAACTCAATGGACTTGAGTTTAAGTAAACTCTAGGAGTTGGTGATGGACAGGGAGGCCTGGCGTGCTGCAGTCCATGGTGTTGCAAAGAGTCAGACAAGACTGAATGACTGAACTGAACTGAACTGATACCATCACAGTCACGACAGAAGAGTTTCATCACAGCAAAAGTTCTTCCGGCTCTCCCTTATTGTGAACTCCTACTCCTAAGCCCTAGTTCCCAGCAACCACTGCTCTGTTTTCCATCCATGTAGTGTTTCCTTTCCCAGCTGTCATATGATGAAATCACACAACCTGTAACATTTGGGGTTTGGCTAATTTTACTTAGCAAAGCAAATTTGAGATCCATCCTTGTTATTGTGAATCATAGTTCATTCTTTTCATTGCTGAGTAGGAGTTCATGGCATGAATGTACTAGGTTTTTTTAATCCCCTAACTATAAAAAGGACATCTCACTTGATTTCAATTTGGGGCAAATATTAAGCTACTATAAACATTTCCATACAGAAAACAAGGAGATCAAACAAGTCAATCCTAAAGGAAATCAACCCTGAATATTGATTGGAAGGACTGGTACTGACGCTGAAGTTCCAATATTTTGGCCACCTGTTGCAGAGAGTCAAATCACTGGAAAAGACCTTGATTCTGGGAAAGATTGTGGGCAGGAAGAGAAGGAGACGACAGAGAACAAGATGGTTGGTTGGCATCAATGACTCAATGGACATGAGTTTGCACAAACTCCTGGAGATAGTGAAGGACACGGAAGCCTGGCATACTGCAGTCCATGGGATCATAAAGAGTCAGACACGACTGAGCAACTGAACAATAGCAACAAAATACCTGTAGTAAACTCTGAACCATGTAATAAGTCTATTGTATTTACATGTTTAACTTTATAAGAAAATGCAAAACTGTTTTCCAAGTAACAATAAATTTTTGCATATATTGATATATCAGCAGTGCCTAAGAGTTCCAGTTGTGCAATTCTAGTGAGTATCTAGTACTGTTACTTTTTCTTTAGCCATTCCAATTGATATGAAGTAGTATCTTACTGCAGTTTTAATCTGTATCTCCCTATCTGAAGTTGGCTTCCCAGGTGGCATTAGTGGTAAAGAACCCACCTGCCAATGCAAGAAATGTAAGAGACACAAGTTTGATCCCTCGATCAGGAAGATCCCATGGAGGAAGGCATGACAACCCACTCCAGTATTCTTGCCTGGAGAATCCTATGGACAGAGGAGCCTAGCAGGCTAAAGTCCATAGGATCCAAAGACTTGGACACAATTAAAGTGACTTACCACATATTCATGTGAAGTTGAGCATCTTTTCTTGTGTTTATTTACCATCTGCACAATCTTCTTTAGACAAGTCTGCATAACCTTCTTTGGGCAAGAGTGTGTTCAGAGAGTTGTTGCTATGGTTACCCTCAGTGAACCTCAGGCTTCAAATATTCTAGAAAAACCTTGTGTTCAGGGTGAAAATAGTTTCTGCAGATGGGTTTTCTCCACATCTAATCCACCCTCAGTCTTAGGTCTTCCCTTTTGATTAACCTTAGAGAAGGTATCCACACTCCTGCAACTTCCCCAGGAATTTTCCATACGTATTTGTTACCTTATACTTTTTGGCCCAGGTGTGCGTGTGTGTGTAAAGGGATAGAAAGAGGTAGAAGCCTCTGTTCTAATAAAGATGCAGTGTTTGAGCAGCACAAAGTCCCCGGATCTGGAGTGTGTGTTATTCTCAATGACTCTGCCCCTCCCTCAAGGATAGAGGATATTTTTCTATTCACTCCCCCCAGATCAAAAGCTTTTTACCAGTGCCCTAACAAGGGCTTCCCTGGTGGCTCAGTCGGTAAAGAATCCACCTGCAGTGCAGAAGACCTGGGTTTGATCCCTGGGGTGGGAAGATCCCCTGGAGGAGGGCATGGCAACCCTCTCCAGTATTCTTGCCTGGAGAATCCCCATGGAAAAGAAGCCTGGCAGGCTGCAGTCCATGGGGTTGCCAAGAGTCAGACATGACAGAGTGACTAAGCCCACATTATGGGCAACAATGTTAGTTGCCCCTCCCTTCTGCCACCCACACACATAAATTAAGACTTTTGTTCCATGGAGTACATAAGAAGGAAGTGTCCTGGTGGGGTTCTGGACACTCAGCAGCCACAGGAGCTCTATCAGTCTTAGAGAGTGGGAGCCCATGCTGTTGGGCTCATGCATAACTTCCATCACGGCCACCATGGATCCCTGTGCCAGCACTGGAGGACCAGTGGAAAGCCCTGGCTGACAACAACTGGCCAAGGCATTGTATCTATTTGTGTTTAGCACTTATTCCATGGTTTATGGTCCTTGATAAGAGCGAACATTTGATTTAAAAGACCGTCACACTTTTTTCCCCACCCCATAGATCTATCCACGTGCCTCTTCCCCAGATTTCCCTCCAGGATTAACAGTCTCCTGTCACCACACCTCCCCAGTCCGAGTTCAACCACCAAACCATTAACAGCTCAGGAGTCCATGTATACTCTTAACTCAGGCTGTTTCTCTTTCCGTGTAAAGTGGGTGACTAAAGCTCTGCTCAGTGAATTTTCACTCACTTCTGTTTTTCAGGGTTATCCCAAGTAGGGCCGCAGGGCAGCAGTAATCCTTCTGTAGCTTGCCCTGACATATCAAGCCTACACTTATATGAAACAAATTCTTTTTTTTCTCTGTCCATTGGCTGATTTTAAGGAACCCTCATGAGGTTCTGGTGCAGAGTCTTAGACAGCACATGAATATAAACCACCTGGAAGTGACCCTCCCTTTTTCTAATGGATTACTGATAGCTGTCTGACCCGATAGCTTGACGAGTCTGGCAATACTCTGCTCACAATGAGCAGCTTTGGCCGCACAATCACCCTGTGTCTCAAGGTAAACCATCCCACTTCTACTCACCCCTAATAGCAAGCCAAGGGCTCTTTTCCAAAGTCTATAGCTCACTGATGCAGATGTATTACAATATCTACTGCATTATAATAATTGTAGATGATATGGCCCTGTTTCAAGACCTTAGAGGTCTTCCCTACTGAAGCTCTTCATACCTGCCACATGACATCTTTTCTCACCACATAGTTTTATTACCTGGAGAGCTCACCCAACTGGCAGGCTGCTATACCATAGCCTAAGCTTTCATGCAGGTCTTCTCTGCTCTGGGCCTCACCTAAAGCTGGCAGTCTTTTGTGTGAGCTGGGAAATGGGTCAGAGCAGTAAATACCCAAGTATGTAATATGCTGCCTCCAGAACCAATGAGGCCATCCAGGTATTAGGCTTCACGCCTAATAGTAGGAGTTTCCTTCATTTAACAAAGTCCTAGTAACCTTATCAATATGCTGGGTCACTGAATCTTCAGAGCTCATTTCCCACTGTACCTTACCAAGGCCTCCAACATTCTTGTGTGTCTGGAACAATTAACATGGTATCATCAGTAGATCAATGTGATGTTTTATGGAACATCCAGGTGGTCTAGATCTTGTTGGTCTGTATCATGACAGAAGGTGGGAGAGGTACAATAACAGGGCCCTGAGGTCAGGTCACAAATGTATGCTGCGTTTTATCTCATGTGAATGAGACCTGCTTTCAATCCTCCAAAATAGGTATATGAAATAATGCACGATTTAGATCAGTGGTTGTATGCTTTGTATCTGAGGTGTTTTGTTAGTCTATTCTAGCAGACACAGAAGCTATAAGTGGAATTACCCCTTGATGGAATCTATTGTCACCCTCTAGGATACAGTTCTTTCTTGTAGTGGCCAGAGAGGTGAATTAAGTGAAGAGGTGATAAGAAATTCCTGCATTCTTCAAATCTCTAAATGTGGCTTTCATACCTGTCACCATCCCTCTACCTAAGATATGTATGGTTTTGGCTCATGGTTCTTTCCTCTCAGTCTTCTGATCCTGCCTCCTCCATCTGCTGTCAGAGTCCTGACATTTCTGCTTCACCTCATGTGGGCCAGCATTTCTCCAAGAACCATCTTAGCAGCATCTCCTAGGTTCTTGATGGGATGGGGTGTTAAATCCTGTAGCCTGGGAGAGTACTCTCCTGGAGACAGACTTTTCCCTTATGTAAACCTAATGGTCTAGCTCCATGCCTTGATCCAGCATCGTAAGGATTCACGTGCGTGCACACACACACACACACACCCTACTAGTTCCTGCCAATACACATTAGCCTAGCCAAAGTGCTCCTTAGGTTTAAGCCTCTTTACTCCCTTAGCAGGTCCAGCACTCTTGATTGTTCTTTATTGTGAACTAGTCTTAGACTTGGGCTAGCGTCCAGAAATGAAGGTAAAGATAGCACTGAAGGGAGGCTGCATTGTCTCTCAAAGCCTGTGTGTCATCTTCAAGCAGCAAGAGGGACTAATAGTGTATATCTAATAGTGTGGAGTGGGCCACATCAGTGGGCCTGCAGTCTTAGGAAATCTGGGGACTCAAGGTTTTTGAAGACAAACAGAGGTCCCCATTTCAAGTCTCAGAGTCCAGCTACTTTCTAACTAGGGTGCTAATTTCATGATACTTGACTTGCTGGGGTTGAAAATTCAACCTTCCCTGAAGCTTCACTATCCTCATAATCAAGCCCTGGGCCTGATCCTCAGCTCTTTTCCTTCTGGTTGTAAGAGATAAAATTTTTTTCATACTCCGTCAAAAGACCCTGGAACTTCCGTTGTGGTTAAGACTTTGTGCTCCCAATGCAGGGGCCCCAAGTGCAATCCCTAGTCAGGGAACTAGACTCTATATGCTGCAACTATGAGTTGGAATGCCACAACTAAAGATCCTGCACGTGGCAAGGAAGACCCAGGGCAGCCAAATTAAAAAAAAAAAAAAAATCTGGCTTGCATACTTCACCTTAAATGAGTTATTAACCCTTGGCCCTTGTCTTTCTACAATGTACTGCTTACATATAGCAAAAGCCATCTGATTGAATTGGTCTGACAATCACTACTTTACAAATGCCTGAGATGTTGCCCCTGGCAGGGCATTTCCTTCCACTGAATCCTACCCTGCTGCACCACTTGTGAAAGTTCTAACTGCATGCTCCAGGAGCTGACTGCCCCTCCCTCCACCAGGGATGGGGCTCTCACTACCCTGCAGACAGCAGGCAATCCAGCTCCAAAATTCTGCTGTACAGTCTGGATCCTCAGACCACTCCTGGAACCAACTAACATTTAAGTTGGGTTCCTCATAAAACAGAATCTAAGGCTGAACAACATGTATTAAGGAGTAAGGAAGGAGGATTGGGCAAAGGGAGAAGCGGAACTTGTACAGGGCAGTTCTAACAGGGGTCTCAGGCAATCCTTCAGGAAGCCCTGGATCTAGGATGGCCCTTCACAGTTTTCTAGAATTAAGGCAAGGAAACCAAGTCTTTAAGGTATACCCATATGTGTTAGTCACTCAATCATGTCTGACTTTTTGCCATCCCATGGACTATAGCCCAACAGTCTCCTCTGTCCATGAGTTTCTCCAGGCAAGAATACTGGAGTGGGTAGCCATTCCCTTCTCGAGGGGATCTTCCTGACGTAGGGATCAAACCCAGGTATCCTGCATTGCAGGCAAAATTCTTAAAGGTCTGAGCCACCAGGGAAGCCCACACTCATATAGGTCAATTATTCAGTTGGTGAGCTGTCTCTAGGGACAGGGTATAATGTGAGCAAAGAAGCTATCTTTATTCTAGAGCAATTTCCAAAGAGCTCCCCAGCTGTGAGAGGTCTTTAGCCATCAATGCTCGCAGACCTGCAGGGAGAATCTGGGTGACACTCTGGAACACCCACTACACACTTCCACAACAACCACAAATTTGTAGTTGAAAAAGATGTTCATGAAGGTCAGAATATTGATCAGGTAGCAGAAAAATGATGTTACACACGGGGAAGTCAATAAGCTCAAGCAAAAGGAGAGTCTGAATATTAAAATTATCAGAAAAGATGTTCATACAAATCAGCATAATCAACAGGTAGGAGATTTAGCTGTATTATAAATGCAGAAATTAACATTAGATAGCTACTAATAAGTCGAGGTTTCCCAGGTAGCTCAATGGTAAAGAATCTCCTGCAGTGCAGGAGACCCGGGTTTGATCCCTGGGTCTGGAAGACCCCTGAAAAAGGAAATGGCAACCCACTCCAGTATTCTTGCCTGGAGAATCCCATGGGCAGAGGAGGCTGGTGGGTTACAGTCCATGGGTTGCAAAGAGTCAGATAAGACTGGCCAGTTAGTAAAAAAAAAAAATAGGATCAACTCTGGCTAAGAGACAAACTCTCCTAAGCACCAGACATATTCTGAAGCTGCACAACCTCCCCAGCCCTGAATCAGTCTCCATCTTAAAGTTGCTGTGCTGCATCTGTACAAATGTTCACCTGTCTTTCTTCCACACCACTACTAGCTGTGTTTAGCCCAACAGGCAGGAACAGCAGTGATGGGGTAGGGTCTTGGTTTCCAAAATGGATGTAGTTTTGTGCCGTACCAATACTACTCAGCCAGCTCTCTGCTTCAAGTGGGATGATAAGGGAGTGGAGGATAGGGATTGCTTTCCAGTTGCTCACATAAGGAGCTTGGAAGCCATATCCCATTCTACAAGCAAGTGAAAAACTGAAAAGATCAACATCCACAACTCAACTTGTATCCATAACAAGAGGGCACAGAGCAAACCACTGCTGCCAAGATTAGAGAGACAGGAAAGTATAAGGTATAACCTTTGAGAACCAAGCACAGGGCAGGAAGCCAGGAACTGTAAATGATGAATTGATGACAGTTCAGCACAGACAAGCCTGAGACTTAAAAACACCATGAGGACCCAGTGACAGGGGATTTAGCTCCAGAAGCCCGATCAGATTTCATCAGAAAACATCAAAGAAATATCCTCTCCTGCTTCTAGCAGAGGAAGGGAGAAAAGGAACATTTTGAAATATCCCAGAATGCTCTGTTCTTCTTAACAAGCCTGCCCACAGAGGAAACTGCTTAACCAAAGCCTCACCTGCAGGGCATTATCAACACCTGTGACTAGTTTCAGTTTAGTTCAGTTCAGTCACTCAGTTGTGTCGGACTCTTTGTGATCCCATGGACAGCATCACGCCAGGCTTCCCTGTCCATTACCAAATCCTGAAGCTTGCTCAAACTCATGTCCATTGAGTTGGTGATGCCATCCAACCATCTCATCCTCTGTTGCCCTCTTCTCCTCCCGCCTTCAATCTTTCCCAGAATCCGGGTCTTTTCCAATGAGTCAGTTCTTCGCATTAGGTGGCCAAAGTATTGGGGTTTCAGCTACAGCATCAGACCTTCCAATGAATATTCAGGACTGATTTCCTTTAGGATGGACTGGTTGGATCTCCTTGCAGTCCAAGGGACTCTCAAGAGTCTTCTCCAATATCACAGTTCAAAAGCATCAGTTCTTTAGCACTCAGCTTTCTTTATAGTCCAACTCTCACATCCGTACATGACCACTGGAAAAACCATAGCTTTGATCACATGGACATTTGTTGGCAAAGTAATGTCTCTGCTTTTTAATGTGCTGTCTAGGTTGGTCATGGCTTTTCTTCCAAGCAGCAAGCATCTTTTAATTTCATGGCTGCAGTCACCATCTACAGTGATTTTGGAGCCCAAGAAAATAAAATCTGTCACTGTGTCCATTGTTTTCCCATCTATTTGCCATGAAGTGATGGGACCGGATGCCACAATCTTCATTTTCTGAATCTCAAGTTTTAAGCCAACTTTTTCACTTTCCTCTTTCACTTCCATCAAGAGGCTCTTTAGTTCTTCTTCACTTTCTGCCATAAGAGTGATGTTATCTGTGTATCTTAGGTTATTGGCATTTCTCCCGGCAATCTTGATTCCAGCTTGTGCCTCATCCAGCCCAGCATTTTGCATAATGTACTTTGCATACAAGTTAGATAAGCAGGATGACAATATACAGCCTTGATATACTCCTTTCCCTATCTGACTTGGGGGAAGGGAAATACCCAACTCAAGCCCACTCTAGCCATCCTGTCTCACCTAAGAGAGGAGGAAAAAACCAAGAAGCTCTTGTGAAGTTCACTTTTGGTGAGGCATAAGCTCACCAAGGGGCTTCCCTGGTGGCTCAGTGGGTAAAGAATCTGCCTGCAATGCAGGAGACACAGGAGATGGATCCCTAAGTCAGGGAGATCCCCTAGAGGAGGGCATGGCAACCCATTCCAGTACCCATGTCTAGAGAATCCTATAGACAAAGCCTGATGGGCGATGGCCTATGGGGTCGCAAAGAGTCAAACACCAGACACGACTGAAGCAACTGAGCACACATGCAGGCTCACCAAGACTGAGGCCTCATGACTGGACTAAAGAGTGCTTCCCCTCCTCCACACCTCACCACCACATCTCTACAGGCTTATTTACAGCAGTTTCTTTTGCCTGTTAAGGTCATGTTCCGCTACCAGGAAACAATAACAATGCACGTTCTTGTTGCTGTTGTTTAGTCACTAAGTCATGCCTGACTGTTTGCAACCCCATGGACTATGGCCCACCAGGCTCTTCTATCCATGGGATTTTCCCAGCAAGAATACTGGAGTGAGTTGCCATTTCCTTCTCCAGGGCATCTTCCCAACCCAGGGATCAAACCTGTGCCTCCCATACCAATAGCAAAAAAAAAAAAACACACTTTGAAGAAAGAGAGCAAGCATCAGAACAAGACATGGCAGGGCTGTTGTAATGATCAGATCAGGAATTTTAAACTATGATTAATATGCTAAGGGTTCTAGTGAATAAAGTAGATAACATGCAAGAAAAGGTGAGCAATGTGAGTAGTATAATGAAAATTCTAAGAAAGGACCAAAAAGAAATGCTAGAGATAAAAAGCACTGTAACAGAAATAAAGAATGCCTTTGATGGATTTATTAGTGGACTGGACTCAGTTAAGGAAAGAATCTCTGAGCTTGAGGAATGTCTCAAAAGAAACCCACAAAACTGAAAGCAAAGAGAACAAAGACTTAAAGAACAGAATATCCAAGGACTGTAAGTTAATTACAAAGAACGTAACATATGTGTAATGGGCATACTGGAAGGAGAAGAAAGAGAGAAAGGAGCAGAATTGTTTGAAACAATAATGATGAGAATTCCCCCCAAATTAATGTCAGATATCAAACCACAGTTCCAGAAAGTTCAGAGAACACCAAGCAGTATAAATACTAAAGAAAAGAGGTTGAAATTTATTGAGTCCTTCTCCCTCCCTCCTGTTATTTTTTAATTGCAGTATAATTGATTTACAATGTTGTGTTAGTTTCAGGTGTATGGAAAAGTGAATCAATTATCTATCTATATCTATCTATCTATCTATCCATCATCTGAGGACTACCAATCAGCATAGATTATTGTAGAAAGTGTTGTCAAATCCAAGTTCATGTGCCCAATGCACAGTTGAGCCCATACAAACTGAAATGTCAGAGTTTGGAGCAGAGAAATGTTTATGGCAAGGGCCAAGCAAGAATTAGTGGCTCATGCTGAAAAAGACCCAAACAGGGAAGAATGTTTAAAGGCAAAATTTAGAGTGAGGGCTGCAGGGTGTGTGACTTCTGATAGGTTAAGTGTTAGTTGCTCAGTCATGCCCAACTCTTTGGCACCCCATGGACTGCAGCCTACCAGGCTCCTGTGTCCATGAGACTTTCCAGCAAGGATACTGGAGTGGGCTGCCATTTCCTTCTCCAGGGGATCTTCCTGACCCAGGGATTGAACCCCGGTCTCCTGCATTGCACGCAGATTCCTTACCAACTGAGCTACAAGGGAAGACTTATTGGTGGTCAGGTAACAGGGCAGTGTTCCAGGAATCTTGTGTTCAGCCTCAAATTACCATCCTCTACCTGGGTGGGGGTTTTAGTTTCTGTAGAAGAACTCAAAGATGTATTGTTATGCTTATTCCTTGAGGAGGAATTAGGTTTGACTGCTTTTCCTTTGTTTCTGCATGTCTTCATTTCCCTGATTAGCAACTGTTTGAATTTGCCTTTTGGAACTTAAGGAAGGTGTAGGAGAACAAAGCCTTTATCCTACAAACAAGGAACTGGGGACACAGAAAGATTTTTGTACCCAGGAGGGACCCATAGACACTGCTTGGTTTCGGAAGCATGTTTTTCAAAATCTGTGGTCTAGGTGATTCTGATCAGTTATCTAGACCAGTCTTCTTCATCCAATTTGGTGTGTAAACTACTTTAGTTAGACATACTCATGACTCACCAGCCCCACTTCTCCTGTTTTTCATGGCAAAGAAAATTCTTAACCTCATTAATGGTAGGAACAACACCATTTTAAATGTGCTGTGCTGTCGTTAGTCGTTCAGTCGTGTCTGACTCTTTGCAACCCCATGGACTGCAGCCGGCCAGGCTCCTCGGTCCATGGGTGTTCTCCAGGCAAGAATACTGGAATGGGTTGCCATGCCCTCCTCCAAGGGATCTTCCCAACCCAGGGACTGAACCCAGGTCTGCCCCTTTGCAGGTGGGTTCTTTACTGTCTGAGCCTCAGGAAAGCAACACCATTTTAAATAAAAAGGGTTGAATGAAGTAGTTTCTGAACTTTATTAAAGTTACAGATAAAGTATCTTGCTTTACAAAGTATAGGCATTATTATTTTATAAATATTCTACCACCCCACCCAAGGCCAACTTTCAACTCATGAGACCTGGCAATATTGAGACAAGAGGGAAAGGGGGCAGGGCATAACCATTAAAAGAACGACACAGCCATTGGGAATAGTATACAACAAAAACTGGTTAGAACCTGCGAGGCCCCAAATGGCAAAAGACTCAGCTTTCTGTACCTTGAGCCTCATTATATGCGTGTTGTAATGTATCAGCATGCTAAATGACACATCCACAGGAACCATGACAGTGCTGACACTGACCAAAAACGTGCCTGGAAATCTCCACTGTGACTCTGACTTTGATGATCACAGAAAACTATGGAAAATTTTTAAATAGATGGGAATACCAGACCACCTTACCTGTCTCCTGAGAAACCTATATGCAGGTCAAGGAGCAACAATTAGAACCTTACATGGAACATCTGACTGGTTCAAAATCAGGAAAGGAGTATGTCAAGGCTGTACATTGTCACCTTGCTTATTTAACTTATAAATTCAGAGTACATCATGTGAAATGCCAGACTGGATGAAGTACAAACTGGAATAAAGATTGCCGAGAGAAATATCAACAACCTCAGATATGCAGATGATACCACTCTAATGACAAAAAGTGAAGAGGAGCTAATGAACCTCTTGATGTGGGTGAAAGGGGAGAGTGAAAAGCTAGTTTGGAACTCAATATTCAAAAAACTAAGATCATGGCAAATAGAAAGGGAAAAAGTAGAAGTAGTGACAGATTTTCTTTTCTTGGTCTTCAAAATCACTACAGGTGGTGACTGCAGTCATGAAATTCAAAGATGCTTGCTCCTTGAAAGGAAAGCTATAACAAACCAGACAGAGTATTAAAAAGCAAAGAGATCACTTTGTCAACAAAAGTCCAAAGAGTCAAAGCTATGATTTTTCCAGTAGTCATGTTATGGATGTGAAGATTGGACCATAAAGAAGGCTGAGCGCCAAAGAATTGATGCTTTTAAATTGTGGTGCTGGAGAAGACTCTTGAGAGTCCTATGGACTGCAAGGAGATCAAACCAGTCAATCCTAAAGGAAATCAGCCCTGAATATTCATTGGAAAGACTGATGCTGAAATTGAAGCTCCAATACTTTGGCCAGCTGATGCAAAGAGTCAATTCATTGGAAAAGACCCTGATGCTGGGAAAGAGATTGAAAGCAACAGGAGAAGAGGTGGCAGAGGATGAGATGGTTAGATAGCATCACTGAATAAATGGACATGGATTTGAACAAACTCTGGGAAACAGTGAAGGGCAGAGGAGCCAGGTATGCTGAAGTCCATCGGGTTGCAAAGAGTCAGACAGGACTTAGCAACTGAACAATAAGAAAACTAATCACTCTATATTTCTGGGCCAGCTCTTATCTTCTGAAATGTCATACATTCTGCCTATGGAGTAGGTATGTCTGTTTTTTTTGTTTTTTTTTTTTTAATTGGCCATACCACGTGACATATGGAATCTTAGTTCCCTGACCTGGGATCAAACTTAAACCATCTGCATTGGAAGCTCAGAATCGTAACCACTGGACCTCCAGGGAAAGGTCTCAAGTGTGTATCTCTCTAAATAAATTTGCTTTCATTTTACTGTGGTTCACTCTTAAATTCTTTCCTGAGCAAAGCCAAGGACGCTCATTTGGCAGCCCATCCCAGAGACTCACCAGAGACCAGGGCTATGACCACCCTCTCAAGCCCCATTCTTCCACAGCAGTATGGCCTAGCATGGTCTTTGGATTTAAATAAACCTAAGTTAAAGCCCCAGCTCTGCTAGCCTGTACCTTTGTTTTTATGGGAAAATTATTTAACTTGTCTATGCTTCATTTGCCTCTTTCATAAACTAGTTTTAGTAATGATACATATTTCTCTGAGTAGAAATAAAGATCATTTTGAAATAGCATAAGGAAACAGTGTTGGATCTGACACAAAGAAAGCACTTAATTAATGATACCTACACTGACTGAGTGACTGACACATACACATTCATACTAATTAGTATTATATTTAGTGCACTAATTATTATTATTCATATTAATATTAGTCACTGTGTAAACAATTTCCTTTCTCAGTATTCTTGTGTTGTCAGAACATAGCTTAATAGAAGCAAGAGTTGATTTTTGGTGTGTTTTAAATTGTGGCCCTCCAGAGGAACAGCAACTCAACCCTGCTTGTTTAATGTGGTTTGTTCTGAACCATATGCGTGTGGGCTTTTAATAAATACTATTTGATGATGACGATGAGTTCCTGGAGACAGAGCTGTGTTCGGCAGAGTCACTACATTATGCTTGGCCTAACTTTCTGCTACTCAACTCCAGGAATGCTCTTGTGAGCAGTACAGAAACTTCTGAAATTTCCATTTGAGGTGAAGTACCACTGCCAAAAAGCCTCATGAAGGGAGTCATTAACCCTCACCCTTTTTTCTTGTGGCTCCTTCCAAACTGACCCTCAGAAGGGCCTTCTCTGCAGGCTGCCTAGTTCTCAATTGTCCCCTGTGTTCCTAGCAGAGCTATCTTCTGTGAGCTCAGTGGGCCAACTCCCAAAGCCCAAACTATGGAGTGCAGTTTGCTACAATCCCAGAAAGAAGAAAAACAAAACCAACTACTCACAATCTGTAGCCCCTAACTGATATGAAATGAGCTAACAGCTCTAGTGTCTGAAAGAGGGTTTAAACTTTTTTGAGATGTTTGCATTAAAAACAGTGTAATGTGTTAAAATATCAAGCCTGAAAACTGAGGTCAAACTCAGACTTTTTTCTCCATAACTTACATTAAAGTGACTGGGAGGCAGGAAGGGATTTTCCTCCAATAGGGATCAGGCCATGTGAAGAAGCACAAGCTCGTTTTCATAGGTAACTCGCTACCTAATCTGTGAGGGCCTTTCAACTTAGTTTTGTCTTGGTAAATTCTCCTCACTGCTATAAAACTGTATTTACATTTGAATTTGAATTAAAGTGTCTTTTATTTCCAATGCACCCCTTTATTTTTAGAAGAAAAAGAATTTCTTTTAGGGTGAGACGTTCACTTTCTTGCCTAGGAAGCTTCTACTCTTCTGCCCAAGCATTATGGTTGGAAAGGGTCTAGTGACCCCTGGTACAACCTTCCCAAGAAGGATGCTTCAGACAGAGTGCTGTAAGTGAACAATGCTTCCTTTCAGACAACCTGGGTTCTCTAAACACAGAGATAGCTGTGATGCTTTGCCAGATCTAGAGAGAGCCCATGTTGAACACTGATGACCTAGACTGGCAGCAACGTTATGAGCTTTGCAGACAGTCTGTCTATGCGGCCTTGGACCTGATTTTCAAGGCTCATTGAGTCCATTGCCTGAAATAGCAGGAAAGAGTGAAAAGAGATTTGAGAGAGCAGAAGGACATCAAGTCACATGTAAGGGCATAGGGGACACAGGGAGGGGCCTCAGACAACTGGGCCTCTCCTTGGAAAACAACAACAAGCCTGTGAGTTCAATATCACAAAAGCCACAGAAAGGAGAAATCTTGCCTGGCTCACCTAAGTTTATGTGTTTGCTGTTACCCTCCAAGCCAGTCTTTGATCCATTTAATTCAATGGTATGGCCACTGGATCAATCATTTCATCAAGTTTTTAAATTCATCCACAGAGACTTTGCAACATTATTCCAATTTTTTCTTCTTCTTTTTTTTTTTTTTCCTTTTTCATTGTGGACAAGTCTGTTGTTACTGGCAATGTGCGCAGGAACTAGTCCTGGTGACCTCTCTGTGAACCTACCAAAAAGTCAAAATTTGCAACTTCTTGTGCAGTGTAAAGCTGAGCTTTGACCTCAAGGACTTTGTTGTGGTGGCTTTCCCCAGGAAATCAAAGAGACTGGTCATTTCCCAAGTCCCCAGAAGCAACTCTGCTGTGATAATCTCTCAGGGGCCTCTGAGTAAGAATCTTCCAACTTAAGGGTTCAAGTACAAGTTCTCATTGGTACACAGGGACTATAATCTAAATCTCAAGTCTTTCAAGAGGTGAAATGAAGACAAAAGGAAGAGAAACAAAAAGAAAACTTTTTCGGAGAAAAAAAGAGGTAAAGATAATATAAAATGTCATAGGAGAGGGTCTGCTTGCGCTGCATGACCATGCCCCTCTTTGGGGAATGTCTTCCCCGAAGACATTTTTGGAGAATGTCTCATTTCTTTTGTCAGGTCCCTTCCATTGTTCTTGCTCTGGCTCTTCTCATAGAGAGAACAAATACTTTCTCTGCCAATTACAACTGAATCCCTTACACCTCTGCTGGGAACAATCTTAGGCTGGACTTTATTTCAATTTACTTGGATGCCCTTCCTGTTGACCTTATTTCCATCGTGTCTCATTTATCAGCTCTCCCTAAGAAATTAGGTACTGCTTAATCTACACCTCACTGAGACGCTGACATAACTTTTGTCACCTGCGATTCCACTTGTCAAAAGCAGCTGTGTGTGCGATTAGATGTCCAGAGGCCAGCCAATCATCTTTATGATACGCTTCAGCTCAACTTGTAGATTTATTCACCCATATTCTTCTTCTCTTGTTTACCCAACCCATAGGACCACTTCTCTCTCTTACTAACACATGCCTTTGTGAGGCCAGAATCAGTCAGTATTTACCTTTATTTGCCAAAATTTTGTTAGATAAAAATATATATATCATGAACAGAGCAAAAAGGACACTGCAGCTTTAGTCTAAAAGTGTCATGTTTCATACAAAGAAATGGCGATCAGGACAGGTAAAATAATTTTTTCAAGTCATCCTACAATATTGTGGAAAGACTAGAACCCTAAAACAGTTCTAATCACAAATGCTGAGCTATCACATGTTCATGGGGCTTCCAACAGAGTTGCAGTGACAACTTAAATTCTATAACATCATAATCCCAAAACATTTCCATTTAAACTTACATGGTCCTCTCTATTTAAAAAATTCTATCCTGTGTGGAAATGCTTATTGATGCCTTATCTTCCTAATGTTTTCCACAAAGGCAAACTCTAACGAGAAAGCTAATGAATTCTTCTATTTTTCTCATTGTTCAAATTCTCACTGTTCTTTTAGGTCCCAGGAAATATTCCCTATCACCAGTCCCCAAAGAGTCATAAAGTAACACGTAAGTCTGTGAATTAACTCAGTGAATACAGAGCTGCACTGGTCAGGAAGTCTGTGAGGCGGAAGCCTCAGAACTATATACAATAATTAAAAGAGGGTAACTCATATTCTGATCAATAACAATTCTGGTAAACTAGACAAGGAAAGCATACAATTTTATCCAAATATTTAATCCAAGTGAAGGTCAGTTTTCAATTAAATCCCAAAGAAAGGCAAAGTCAAAGAATGATCAGACTACCACATGATTGCACTCATCTCACACACTAGCAAAGTAATGCACAAAATTGTCTAAGCTAGGCTTCAACAGTACATGTACCAAGAACTTCCAGATGTTCAAGCTGGATTTAGAAAAGGCAGAGGAACCAGAGATCAAATTGCCAACATCCACTGGACCATAGAAAAAGCAAGAGAATTCCAGGAAAATATCTACTTCTGCTTGACTGACTACACTAAAGCCTTTGACTGTGTGGATCACAACAAACTGTGGAAAATTCTTCAAGAGATGGGAATACCAGACTACCTGACTTGCCTCCTGAGAAATCTGTATGCAGGTCAAGAAGCAACAGTTAGAACTGGACATGGAACAATGGACTGATTCCAATTTGGGAAAGGAGTACATCAAGGCTGTATATTGTCACCTTACTTATTCAACTTACGTATGCATAGTACGTCATGCAAAATGCCAGACTGGATGAAGCACAAACTGGAAGCAAGATTGCCAGGAGAAATATCAATAACCTCAGATATGCAGATGACACCACACTTATGGCAGAAAGCAAAGAAGAACTAAAGAGCCTCTTGATGAAAGTGAAAGAGGAGAGTGAGAAAGCTGGCTTAAAACTCAACACTCAAAAACAAAGATTATGGAATCTGTTCCCATCAGTTCAATTCAGTTCAGTCGCTCAGTTGTGTCTGACTCTTTGCAACCCCATGAACCACAGCACGCCAGGCCTCCCTGTCCATCAACAACTCCCAGAGTCCACCCAAACCCATGTTCAAGTCGGTGATGCCATCCAACTGTCTCATCCTCTGTCATCCCCTTCTCCTCCTGCTCCCAATCCCTCCCAGCATCAGAGTCTTTTCAAATGAGTCAGCTCTTCGCATCAGGTGGACAAAGTATTGGAGTTTCAGCTTCAACATCAGTCCTTCCAGTGAACACCCAGGACTGGTCTTTGGGATGGACTGGTTGGATCTCCTTGCAGTCCAAGGGACTCTCAAGAGTCTTCAACACCACAGTTCAAAAGCATCAATTCTTCGGCACTCAGCTTTCTTCACAGTCCAACTCTCACATCCATACATGACCACTGGAAAAACCATAGCCTAGACTAGACAGACCTTTGTTGGCAAAGTAACATCTCTGCATTTTAATATGCTATCTAGGTTGGTCATAACTTCCCTTCCAAGGAGTAAGCATCTTTTAATTTCATGGCTGCAATCACCATCTGCAGTGATTCTGGAGCCCAGAAAAATAAATTCAGCCACTGTTTCCACTGTTTTCCCATCTATTTGCCATGAAATGATGGGACCAGATGCCATGATCTTCGTTTTCTGAATGTTGAGCTTTAAGTCAATTTTTTTCACTCTCCTCTTTCACTTTCGTCAAGAGGCTTTTTAGTTCTTCTTCACTTTCTGCCATAAGGGTGGTGTCATCTGCATATCTGAGGTTATTGATATTTCTCCCAGCAAACTTGATTCCAGCTTGTGTTTCTTCCAGTCCAGTGTTTCTCATGATGTACTCTGCATATAAGTTAAATAAGCAGGGTGATCCCATCACTTCATGGCAAATAGATGGGGAAACAATGTAAACAGTGATAGATTTTATCTTCTTGGGCTCCAAAATTACTGGAGATGGTGACTGCAGCCATGAAATTAAAAGATGCCTTGCTCCTTGGAAGAAATTCTGTGACCAACCTAGACAGCATATTAAAAAGTAGAGACATTACTTTACCGACAAATGTCCATCTAGTTAAAGCTATGGTTTTTCCAGTAGTCATGTATGGATGTGAGAATTGGACCAGAAAGAAAACTGAGGGCCAAACAACTGATGCTTTTGAACTGTGGTGTTGGAAAAAACTCTTAAGAGTGCCTCAAACTGCAAGGAGATCCAACCAGTCCATCCTAAAGGAAATCACCCCTGAATATTCATTGGAAGTCCTGATGCTGAAGCTGAAGCTCCAATACTTTGGCCATCTGATGCAAAGGGCTGACTCAGTGGAAAAGGTCCTGATGCTGGGAAAGGTTGAAGGCAGGAGGAGAAGGGGACGACAGGATGAGATGGTTGTATGGCAATACCGACTCCACGGACATGAGTTTGAGCAAGCTCTGGGAGTTGGTGATGTACAGGGAAGCCTGGCGTGCTGCAGTTCATGGGGTCACAAAGAGTCAGAAACAACTGAGTGACTCAACTGAACTGAATCCATTCAATACTAAATACATGGGCCTTAAGTCTGATCCAGGGTCCCCTGAAAGCCGCATAGTCCTGTGTGTGTGCATACATGTGTGTGTGTTTCATCCATACAACTTTCACTTAGTGAGAATTTGTGGAACTACAGTGTGCAGAATCTCTTCAAGAAGCAAGAGAAATGAGAGCACAGTAGCATATTAGAAGCCACCTTGCTCAGTCCTCAAACACACATCCAAGTGTCTCATCCGCCTTAGACTAGATACATCCAAGGTTTTGAGAAGGAAATGCATGAACAGCAACTTCTACTTCGAATTTCTTCTTTCAATACTTATTCTATGCTGAAGTTCATTCTTGCTTCCAGTGTGTGTGGCCCACTTTTTCAGACCTATTGAGTTAGATCCTTAACAACCCCTTTGCTTGTATTTCTAATAATGTATCGTCTAATGATGTCTGGACCCTTGAGTCTTTATCATCTATCATTTTCCTGGCCTGGGTTCCCCTGTTTCTCACTGACTTAAACCCAAGACACCCTCTTACTTTCTTTGCATTTGACATAGGGTGCTTTTGATATGGTAATTGCTAGCACCTTTCTGACTTTCCAGTATTTTTTGTTTCTAATGTTGGAGAAAGATTAATATGAACAAACAGAAGACATGTAAGTGAGGTCATAAAGAATATCAGGCTGTGGATAAAACCTCCTGGGGCACAAGCATGATCAAAAGTCATTCATTAAGATGTAGTTCATTTCAGTTCAGTTCAGTCACTCAGTCATGTCCGACTCTCTGTGACCCCATGAATTGCAGCACGCCAGGCCTCCCTGTCCATCACTAACTCTCAGAGTTCACTAAAACTCACGTCCATCAAGTCAGTGATGCCATCCAGCCATCTCATCCTCTGTCATCCCCTTCTCCTCCTGCCCCCAATCCCTCCCAGCATCAGAGTCTTTTCCAATGAGTCAACTCTTCACATGAGATGGCCAAAGTATTAGAGCTTCAGCTTCAGCATCATTCCTTCCAAAGAACACCCAGGACTGATCTCCTTTAGAATGGACTGGTTGGATCTCCTTATAGTCCAAGGGACTCTCAAGAGTCTTCTCCAACACCACGGTTCAAAAGCATCAATTCTTCAGCACTCAGTTTTCTTCACAGTCCAACTCTCACATCCATACATGACCACTGGAAAAACCATAGCCTTGACTAGACAGACCTTGGTTGGCAAAGTAATGTCTCTGCTTTTGAATACGTGATCTAGGTTGGTCATATCTTTCCTTCCAAGGAGTAAGCGTCTTTTAATTTCATGGCTGCAATCACCATTTGCAGTGATTTTGGAGCCCCAAAAAAGAAAGTCTGACACTGTTTCCCCATCTATTGCCCATGAAGTGATGGGACCAGATGCCACGATCTTAGTTTTCTGAATGTTGAGTTTTAAGCCAACTTCTTCACTCTCCTCTTTTACTTTCATCAAGAGGCTTTTTAGTTCCTCTTCACTTTCTGCCATAAGGGTGGTGTCACCTGCATATCTGAGGTGATTGATATTTCTCCCAGCAATCTTGATTCCAGCTTGTGCTTTTTCCAGCCCAGCGTTTCTCATGATGTATTCTGCATAGAAGTTAAATAAGCAGGGTGACAATATACAGCCTTGACATACTCCTTTTCCTATTTGGAACCAGTCTGTTGTTCCATGTCCAGTTCTAACTGTTGCTTCCTGACCTGCATACAAATTTCTCAAGAGGCAGGTCAGGTGAACTGGTATGCCCATCTCTTTCAGAATTTTCCACAGTTTGTGGTGATCCACACAGTCAAAGGCTTTTGCATAGTCAATAAAGCAGAAATAGGTGTTTTTCTGGAACTCTCTTGCTTTTTTTGATGATCCAGCAGATGTTGGCAATTTGATCTCTGGTTCCTCTGCCTTTTCTAAAACCAGCTTGAACATCTGTAAGTTCAAGATGTAGAACAGATAGTAAATTAGCATAAACACTGAACTCTTACTTTCAAATGATCCAAACACTTTTTAACATGTTCAGATTTTTATTAGAAAAGTTAACAAGCTTATATAAGGAATTAGTCTAAAAATTCTCTCCCTAGATATATATCCTCACTCAGTACATATTCAGAATGAGCTCTTACATTCTATATATTCAATTCCAGAATCTCACACCAATGATCCTGGAGCAACAATAGTCTTTTATTTATTGACTTAAGATCAAGATGGCCCCACTGCATTGTGTAGACATTAAGTAGTAGTAGACACTGATGAATGTTGAAATAATTTTCAATATCAAAAGTTTGGACCCTTAATTTTTCAGAAAAACTAATTAAATGGACAATATTAACTTCTAATATTTCAATTAACTGAGATTTTAAAATATTTATTTAAAACACTTAATATACAACATGAATTCAGCATTAAAATTTTAAATATTTTAAGATATTGAATACAATGGAAAGTTAGTATAACCTAATTTGTTAAATTACTTTTGTAGCTGAGAACTGAATGCCAGTTCCCTAAAATATGCCTGCACTGGAATGATGTCACTAATCTTGCATCTACCAGTAACCATACTTAATCAAGTAATTTAAGGTCTTTAAGACTCAATTTTCTCATGTGTAAAATAGGACCGGTAGGTATTCAACTAAATGGCACTTAAAGTCCCTTCCAAATATAAATTTATTTGACTGTGTGAATTCTGTAACACTGTTTGTGTCATATCATAAGTATCACCCAAATATTAATCCTCTCCTCCGGCAATAAAAGGAAAAAAAAAAAAACATAAGCACAAAATAAAATCTCATACAGTGTCTCCAGCGTGCTAAATACAAGTCTGTGATTCTCATTGACTCCAAAAGGAGTTCTGCAGATGTGGAAGGAAGAACATAAATACTGTTCAAGCCTCTGTGAAGTGAAACTGAATGACTGTGAAGCAGACAGCTGCACCAAGAATGACTTCACTTGAGCTGGGCTTTCGTAGCTGGTACTCAAACCAGCTGTGCACAGTCTCAGCTTCAATTTTATTTGCAACAAGAAAGTGTTAGGAGATGCAAAGGAAATACTTCATTTACTTTCAGGAGATGATACATTGAGAGAAACCACTATTATCTTGCAATCATTAGTGACTATAGTGAATTTCTTAAATAGAAATATTTTCTAGGTTTTTATGTTTTATTTTACTGTAAACCAATATCCAATCGAGCATCTACCAGGTAGACTCTGCAGAGATAGAAAGATAAAAAAATAACATTTGCTTTCAACTCCATAGGGGGGATAAGACATATGCAAATAGATACATATACCACATGACATAAATGATAGGTACACACACGCTGCAGATAAAGTATGATCATGGTAATTAAATATTCTAAGAAAACAATAATGAACTGGATAAGCTTGTGAAAATTCAGAGAGACATATAATTATAACCCTAATGATCCTGTTTTACCTCATTAATAGCTTCTGACATGTGTTCTAGCAGAAATTAGTAAATCTGTTCAAATCATTTCATACATGTCCCTCTAGTAAGTGAAATGTTTCTTGGAAACACTAGACTAAAAGCAAAATGAATGACTCTACCCCAACACACTATTCCTTGGAATTTCTGACAGTCTTGTTTAAAACTTGAAGCGTTACAATTTCTGATTTTGTTTCTTAATCTAAATAATTTTTAACAAAATCTTTAAAATCTTTAGTAGAAATAGCATTATTAGAAAATAAAGAATAAACCTTAAGTTCTATATACCAAGAGTTTAACTTCCTTATAAGACTGGCCACATGTATATAACTCTTCAGGGCTTCCCTGGTAGCTCAGCTGGTAAAGAATCTATCTGCAATACAGAAGACCCCGGTTCGAATCCTCAGTTGGGAAGACTCCTCTGCTGGAGAAAGGATAGGTTACCCACTCCAGTGTTGTTGGCCTTCCCTGGTAGCTCAGCTGGCAAAGAATCTGCTTGCAATGCAGGAGACCTGGGTTTGATCCCTGGGTTGAGAAGATCCCCTGGAGAAGGGAACAGCTACCCACTCCAGTATTCTGGCCTGGAGAATTCCATGGACAGAGGAGCCTGGCAGGCTACAGTTCATGGAGTCGAAAAGAGACAGACACAATTGAGTGATTTTCACTTTCACATACAACTCTTCTCTCCAAAAATGTGCTAAAATGTCAGACAAAGCATTACCTCAGCCAATATGGCAGTTCCTTCTGTTCCTGCTGTTGTACTGGAATTGGGATAACAGAATGCACAATGTGGCCTCTGTAGCTTTAAATTAAGTTGATACGCCCAGGTGGAAGAATTTCCCTTCCACCGGGAGCCAGGATCTCCAGACCCACAGAGTGAAGGATTGCATAGTGACTGTGAGCTGGATTATCCATACATCCCAGAAGTCCCAGATGCTTATAGATTACCTGTTAGGGGCAAAGTAACATATAAAGGTCATTGGTTTAAGACAAATACTAGATCTGAAAGGACGGTGTCCACCATCTGCAGGTGTCAACAGGTTGCTGAATTGTGTTAACATTAAGAGGTCATTCCAGTGCTCTCTCAGGCCATTAGCATCTAGAGAAGGCAGCAGATGTAAACGAGTAGCAAAATAGCATCCCCTGAACCTGGGGGATGCAAGCACCAACCTATTAAAGGGAATCTGGCAGGGCATCTATAGCATCTGCCACAGGAAGGCCACCAAGAATTGAAAATTGAACTGATTCATGGTTTAGAAACTCCAAAAGGCTGAGAACACCAAGGAAACAGGTAAGACAGAGTACAAACAGAAAAATCATCACAAAGTTTAAATTCCCAAAAAGGTAAGAAAGAAATGGTATTAATTCAACCAGAAAGGAAGCATTAAAAAAGTGACAATCCAAAAATAATAAAGAACTCTGAGAAAATAGAAATGTGACAGACAAAATTTTAAATTCAGTAGAAGGATTAGATGATAAATCAAAGATACCTCTCAAAAATAAAATGAAAAATATTAAACGGACTGAAAGTTGCTAAAAGTAAATCTTAAATGTTCTCATCACAAGAAAAAACTTTGTGACTATGTATGGTGACAGATTGTGGTGATCACCACTAATTGTGGTGATCATTTTGCACAAATATTGAATCATTGTGCTGTATACCTGAAACTAAGACGATGTTGCACGTCATTATACCTCAGTAAAAAAGCATAAAATGATTGAAGAATGAAAAATAGAATAGATAGAATAAGTTCAGAATATTCTCAAACCTGATGAACGAGAGTTCCAGAAACAAAGAACAGAAGAAATTAGAGGGAAGGTTATCACTGATATAATCAAGAAAATTTTCTAAGCAGTACATGCCTCCACAGATTAAGAAAATCCACTAAATGCTCACACAATGAGAAGACCTATAGAGCACGTATCATCACAAATATCCACAAGCATCCAGGATAAAGAGTGCAGAAATTTCCAGAGAGGAAAGAGGGGCAGGGGTGCAGTACATGCAAAAGGATTAGAATTGTATTGAAATTCTCAAGCAGAACATCAGATGTTAAAAGACACTGAGAAAATGCCTTCAAAGTCCTGAGGGAAGATTATTTTCAATCCAGAATTTTATATCTGGCTGAAATGTCAATCAAGGATGAGGAAAAATAAGTTTTGCCCTTCTCAAAGCCTACTTTGGAAAGCTGCTTAAGGATGTGCTCCAGCTGAAGAGGAAAAGACAAGATGCAGCACTTAGACATTGAACACAGAGAAACTAATACGGAGGTAAAACCCAGCATAACAGCTATGCAGAAGGCTTGAAGAATAACCAGCCTGGAATGGAACAGAAGTACAGAGACCTCAAGGAGAAAAGTCCCAAAAGATTTTTAAAAAATGCTGTATGTTAATCAAAATGTTTCAACATTTGGGAAAATATACAGATGGGTATATGACCAGTCTGATAGAACAAACAAGAAATAGAAACAATAGGTACAAAAAACTGTGTAGCATGAAATAAAAATAATTAACTCAAATAACAGTAGAAAGATGCACAAGAAAGTAAATGCACCCACAATACATTGTACAAGAACAGTGGAAACATTTGCATTATTTTTGTTATTGCTATTCTGGTGTTTTTATTGGTATGACCACTGTCTGCTGATTTAATTAAAAATACAGGCATGTCAAAGATCTAATCTTCCTTTATTATAAGAGAAAATCAATAGATAAAGGCTAAAATAGATAACTGTATATAAGGATAATTATTTAGGAATACGGAAGCAATTATCAGAAGTATATTCTTTAAAGAGTTGAAAGTGATTGTCTCAGAGGGTGGTGATAATTGAGGGATAGGTTAGAGAATTGATGATGATCTTTATAAGCCTCACTATAAATATTGTATTATCTAACCATGTGTATGCATTACCTTGATAAAATTGCAAATATTATGCCAAGAAAATGAGATAATCTGGAATGACAAAAATTATGTTTTACATTTCTAACTTCCATGTATAGGTAAGACAGATAATTCTCAACACATTAAAAAGGAACATTTGAACAAAGTGTTTAGCAAGTAGAAAGATCAAAGGTAATCAAATGAGAACCTGAAAACCTATGATTCCCCCCCTCATTGATTATCTTCATTCATTTTTAGCATTATTTTTATAAGCTTAGTTTCAAGTATTATTAAGTACTGTTCTATGTATTTAAAAAGTACTTAGGACTATATTCATAACTTTACAAATCAAAATGCACAGAACATTTATAAAGCATATATCTGATAAACAACTTGTATACAGAATATGAAAAGACCTCTGATCCAATTTAAAAAACAAGCCAATATTTAAAAACAGGCAAAAGATTTGATCAGCTATTTCACCAAGGAGATATATGGATGGCACACAAGCATATAAAAAATGTTTGCCATAACTAAACATTAGGGAAGTGAAAAATAACCACAATGAGATATCACTACACAAGTATTAAAATGGCTAAAAGTAGAAAGATTATCCATACTTCAGTTCAGTTCAGTCACTCAGTCGTGTCCGACTCTTTGTAACCCCATGAACCACGCCAGGCCTCCGTGTCCATCACCAATTCCCGGAGCCTACCCAAACCCATGTCCACTGAGTCAGTGATGCCATCCAACCATCTCATCCTCTGTCGTCCCTTTCTCCTCTCGCCTTCAGTCTTTCCCAGCATCAGGGTCTTTTCAAATGAGTCAGCTCTTCACATCAGGTGGCCAAAGTATTGCAGTTTCAGCTTGTTTAACATCAGTCCCTCCAATGAACACTCAAGGCTGATCTCCTTTAGGATGGACTGCTTGGATCTCCTTGCATCCAAGGGACTCCTAAGAGTCTTCTCCAACACCACAGTTCAAAAGCATCAACTCTTTGGTACTCAGCTTTCTTTATAGTCCAACTCTCACATCCATACATGACCACTGGAAAAACCATAGCCTTGACTAGATGGACCTTTGCTGACAAAGTAATGTCTCTGTTTTTTAATATGCTGTCTAGGTGGTCATAACTTTCCTTTCAAGGAGTAAGCGTCTTTTAATTTCATGGTTTCAGTCTCCATTTGCAGTTATTTTGGAGCTCCAAAAAATAAAGTCAGCCACTGTTTCCACTGCTTCACATCTATTTCCCATGAAGTGATGGGACCAGATGCCATGATCTTAGTTTTCTGAATGTTGAGCTTTAACCCAACTTTCTTTCACTTTCATCAAGAAGCTCTTTAATTCTTCTTAACTTTCTGCCATAAGGGTAGTGTCATCTGCATATCTGAGGTTACTGATATTTCTCCTGGCAATCTTGATTCTAGCTTGTGCTTCATCCAGATCAGCACTTCTCATGATGTACTCTGCAGAGAAGTTAAATAAGCAGGGTGACAATATACAGCCTTGACGTACTCCTTTTCCTATTTGGAACCAGTCTACTGTTCCATGTCCAGTTCTAACTGTTGCTTCCTGACCTGCATACTGGTTTCTTAAGAGGCAGGTCAGGTGGTCTGGTATTCCCATCTCTTCCAGAATTTTCCATAGTTTATTGTGATGCACACAGTCAAAGGCTTTAGTAGAGTCAATAAAGCAGAAGTATGTTCTAGATGTTTTTCTGAACTCTCTTGCTTTTTCAATGATCCAGTAGATGTTGGCAATTTGATCTCTGGTTCCTCTGCCTTTTCTAAAACCAGCTTGAACATCTGGAAGCTCACGGTTCACATATTGTTGAAGCCTGGCTTGGAGAATTTTGAGCATTACTTTACTAGCGTGTGAGATGAGTGCAATTGTGCGGTAGTTTGAGCATTCTTTGGCACTGCTTTCTTTGGGATTGGAATGAAAACTGACCTTTTCCAGTCCTGTGGCCACTGCTGAGTTTTCCAAATTTGCTGGCATACTGAGTGCAGCACTTTCACAGCATCATCTTTTAGGATTTGAAATAGCTCAACTGGAATTCCATCACCTCCAGTAGCTTTGTTCGTAGTGATGATTCCTAAGGCCCACTTGTCTTCACCTTCCAGGATGTCTGGCCCTAGGTGAGTGATCATACCATCGTGATTATCTGGGTCATAAAGATCTTTTTTGTACAGTTCTTCTGTGTATTCTTGCCACCTCTTAATATCTTCTGCTTCTTAGATCCATACCATTTCTGTCCTTTATCAAGACCATCTTTGCATGAAATCTTCCCTTGGTATCTCTGATTTTCTTGAAGAGATCTCTAGTCTTTCCCCGTCTATTGTTTTCCTCTATTTCTTTGCACTGTTCACTGAGGAAGGCTTTCTTATCTCTCCTTGCTATCTTCGGAGCTCTGCATTTAAATGGGTATATCTTTCCTTTTTTCCTTTGCTTTTCACTTCTCTTCTTTCCACAGCTATTTGTAAGGCCTCCTCAGACAGTCATTTTACTTTTTTGCATTTCTTTTTCTTGGGGATGGTCTTGATCCCTGTCTCCTGTGTAATATCACTAACCTCCATCCATAGTTCATCAGGCACTCTGTCTATCAGATCTAGCCCCTTAAATCTATTTCTCACTTCCACTGTATTATCATAAGGGATTTGATTTAGGTCATACCTGAATGGTCTAGTGGTTTTCCCTACTTTCTTAGGCTTGGTTAAGATAATGAAAAACTACCAGAATCATAAACTGCTGTTGATGAGAATGTGAAACGGTACAATCAATTTAGAAAACAGGTTGGAAGTTTCTTAAAAGTTAAAAAACAAATTCTATTTAAATATTATATCATACAATGTATCCATTCTACTCCTAGGTATTTACCCAAGAGGAAAGAAAGCATAAGGACCCATACAGAGATTTGTACATCTAGTTCAAGTCTCACTGAACTATGTACACTCTGAACAGGGTACATTATTCATAGTATCTTTAATTGTAATAGCCCCAAATTAGGAGCAATCCAAATCATCAACAGGGAATAAATCAACTTTTGTATATGCATATAATGAAGTACTATTCGACAATAATAACCAGTGAATTTAAAAAGAAATGAACTATTGACACATGCAACAGCATGTCAACATAGACGAATCTCAGAAGAATTATGCCAAGTGAAAAAAATCCATACAAAAAGAGCATACATTACATGATTCTTGTTTCAAAGACGGTCATTAATGTTCCTTACATTTTTTATATCAAAATGTTAAATAAATATGATAAAAGATGTTAATAATCCCTTTTATATAGAGCCCTCTTTCATCAGCAGCTGTTTCTCTGTTACTCACAGTTAACCATTAGTCCTCGGGTGGTAACAGTCCTGATAGCTTTCCTTTCCAATACTAGTGTATTGATATTCCAAAATCATCATTACTCATTGACCAACACTAACGACAGCCAACTCTCAGTTTTGATAGTGGATTTCCCAGAAACCTGGCTTTGTCCTTGCACTTTCCTGCTCCTTGCATGTGGGTCACTTCACTATTCATTAGCACCTGCAATCAAGGGTGTTCAGTCATAGAGCAGGTAAAGCTCAAACCCATCCAATATTCTGCTGAGAATCATAAAATCTTAAAATTGAAAGTAATCTCCAATGTTATCTTTTCCAATTCCCACCCAGTGTTGGAATCTTCTCTGGCCTATCCCTGACAGATATTCACCCAAGCCAGATCTTCTCTGAACATTTTGAATAATAACAGACCCAATGTCCAGTTACCCCAGTAACAAATTTTGTAGTCCCTGGTTTAACTCTTTTTCTGTGTTAACAATGCAAGGGGTAATTGGAAACAATATTTAACTTTGGTTAGGGAGTAGTAACATGTTTTTTATTTATTACACACATACACACACAAAATATTTCTCAAGCAAAAAGAATTCTTTCAAAGTGTTATAATTACCTCAGCCCCAATATTCCCTATGAGTCAGGGAGAAAGGGTAACAGAGAGTCAGGCTGGGAGGGAAGAAAATGTTAAAGAATGAATTCATTCATTCTATGGACTGAATTGTGTCTCCTCCTGCCTCCGCCATTAATGTATTGAAGTTCCAACCCCCCAAGGGGACTGCAGCCAGCCAGGCTTCTCTGTCCATGGGATTCTCCAGGCAAGAATACTGGAGTGAGTCACTGTGCCCTCATCCAGGGGATCTTCCCAGTCCAGGGATTGAACCCACATCTCTTATGTCTCCTGCATTGGCAGTGGGTTCTTTACTACTAGCGCCACCTGGGAAACCCTTTGGGGAGGTAACTAAGGTCAAATGAGATCTTAAGAGAGGGTTCCTAATCCAATAAGATTAGTGGCCTTACAAGAAGACAAAGAAAAAAGAGATGTCTCTCTCTATCATGTAAGGATACAGCAAGAAGACAGCCAACTGCAAACGAGAAAGAGAGCCCCTACCAGAACCTGACTGGGTTGGCACCCTGATCTCAGACTTCCAGCCCCAAGAAATACAAGAAAATAAGTTTCTATTGTTAAAGCCACCCATTCTATGATATGTTGTGCAATGGCCCTACCTGACTAATACAGTTAGTCTAAGGAAGACTTTTTTGAAGTGTATCAAGGAATTTAGGAGCTCAAAATACTTTTTTGCACATCTCCAGTCAATTTAAAATATATTACAGGTTCATTTTTGTCCAGACCACTTAATTAGTTTTAACTTCTTGATTTTTTTTTCCCAAAGAGAAAATGAAGATGTGAAAGAGAAGGAAATCTGTTGGTGGGGGGAGACTGAATGCCTGGATTCTAGATGCAGACTTGCCAAGATCATTTGACATAAGCCGTGCTTGTTTCCTCTTCTATGATACGAAGGGTTGAAATTTTAGAAAATCCCCAAACTTCCCTCCATCTATTTAGACTCCCTAAATCTTTAAATCTAAAAGTGCCTTGTAATATTGTAGGGAAAGGAACAGATCTGTAGTCAGGTTGACTAAATCTCTAAAGAATTTTGAAACTATGTAAGAGGAGCATTACAGACCTCTTGTTAACAAAGAACATTACAGACCTCTTCACCAGGAAGCTGAATTTTTCCTATTAAGGATTTAAATATCCTTACTGGGGGCTCAAGTATAAAATGAAAAATTATAGCTGAGGCATCCAACATGTAGTCTGTACATCCCCCTTCTTTCTAAAATGATTCATCCATCCAACATACCCTGGGGACTGAGATGCAAAGTCTTGTATCACCCCAGAGTACCAGGCAGTGGTGAGCACTCTTAGTTTTTCTAATGAATTCAATAAACATTAATTACTGTAGGTCTGCAAATTGTCATGGGCAATATAACCTCTCCATTTAATACAATAAAACACATAAACTGAAAGGGAACAAAGTCCTATATTCAGGGAATTTTAACATAGGAAGACACTTCAGAGACTCTCTTCCCTGAAGCCTCTTCATATGGCCTTGGGGACAGTCAGCTGTCCCCTTGCTGGAGTTTCCACAATATTTGACTCTCTTCCCTGTGACTGCATCTTGTTATAGTATAATGTTCATTTAAATGTCTAGATGTTAAGGGGTATCATGCGGAGAAACCAAGCCATATTCATCTATTTCCTGGGACCTTGTACCACATTTGATATACAGTTGGTACTCAAAGCTGTGTTTTATAGTTTGAGATGAACTAACCTGGTTGAACAGGATGAGGAGGCTGAGACTGTAGCAACTTGTCCTAGGTCTCTCAGACAGGGGTGGCAAAGCAGGGCTAGGTCCCAGATCTCAGGCTCATAGTTCAGTGTTCTTGCCTTCAATGGCTTGCAGCTAAAGAATAGGTACCTCACTTAAATACCACCTCTGTGTTAAACTGAGAGTAATCAGAAAGTCTAACAGTGTAAATAATGCTGGGAAAGATTGAGGGCAGGAGGAAAGTGGGCAACAGTGAATGAGATGGTTGCATGGCATCACCAGCTCAAAGGACATGAGTTTGAGCAAGCTCTGGGAGATAGTGAAAGACAGGAAGCCTGACATGCTGCAGTTCATGGGGTCAAAAGGAGTCAGACACAACTTAGTGACTGAACAACAAAGCAGTATTAAGGAAAAGACAAAATTTAAAACAAAAAGAGATAGTATTAAAAAAAAAAAAGAAAAAGAAACTGCTTTCAATAGATATTTCACCAAAGGAGATACACAAAAGGTTAACAAGCACATGAAAAGTTGTTCTACATTACTAGTCATTGTAGAAATGCAAATCAAAACCATACTGATGTACCACTTCATACTCATTAGGATGGCTATAATCACAATGACAGAAAATAAGGTTATAATAAAAAAAAAAAAAAAGACAGGCAATAACAAATGTTGACTAGGATTTGGAGAAACTGGAACCTTCATCCATTGTTAGTGGGAATATAAAATGGGCTTCCCTGGTGACTCAGATAGTAAAAAATCTGCCTACAAGTGGGAGACCTGGATTCAATCCCTCGATTGGGAAGATCCCCTTGAGAAACCCCATGGACAGAGGAGCCTGGTGGGCGGCAGTCCATGGGGTTGCAAAAAGTCAGACGTAACTGAGCAACCAAGCAGCCAAAATAAGACTACCACTTTGGAAAACAGTCTGGCAGCCCCTCAAATAGCTAATATAGACTTACCATGTGACCCAGAAACTCTACTTAAAGATATACTCAAGAGAAAAGAAAACATGTGATCATACCAAACTTGTACATCAATGTTCATAGCAGCATTATTCATAATATCTGAATAGTTAAAATAACCCAAATGTCCATCAACTGATGACTGGTAAACAAAAACTGGTACATCCATGCAACAGAATATGATTTGGTGATAAACAGGTGGTATGACGTACAGATACATGCTAAAACATGATGTACCTTAAAAACACTATGTCAGGGAAAAGATCCATACACAAAAGGCCACACATGTATGGTTCTATTTGTATGAAGTGTCCAGAAGAAGCAAGTCAATAGAGACAGAAAGTTAATTTGTGGTCATCAGGGGCCTGGATAAAGATAAAATGGGTAGTGACTGCTAAGAGTATGTGTTTTCTTTTAGGGATAATGAAATGTTATAGAACTAAATAGTGGTTTTGATTGTACAATTTTGTGAATACAATAACAATCACTGAATTGTACACTTTAAAACCATGGATTTTATGGTATGTGAATTAAACCACAATGAAAAAATATGAAAAGAAAAAAAAAAGAAAGCAAACTACATAAAATGGCAAACTTACGCAAAGTAATCTTTATAAAACAGTGCTTAATGGTGCTATATATAACCTAATACAAAGCAAAATGAAATAGTACTGCCCACTGAGTCTTATGAAGGAAACTGAAGGAAACCAGTGTTTATTTAGAGCCTACCTAGGCCAGATACCACCATTAAGTGTACTTCCTATTTTCTTATTAATCTTTTGAGGAAAATATTACTCTCTATACGAAGAGGAAACCAAGTCTCAGAGAATTAAAATAATTTCCCCAAGATTACACAGGAGTATAGACCAGACCTGGGAATCCTTTTCAGGAGTGTGTAATTCCAAAGCAAGTATTTTTTACACTGTAGCACAAAATTCCTTAAAATTTTATTTTCAAATTTCATAAAATTCATATTTGCAAGTTCCTTTAGAAGTTGTGAAGTAAACTAGAAAAGAGTTATCTTCAAAAGCCTATGCAAATAAGCCCAACGCATTCCCTGATTTGTCCCACCTGACGTCCTGACCAGGGCTTCCAGGTGGCTCAGTGGTGAAGAACCTGCCTGCCAATGCAGGAGACATAAGAGACACAGATTCAGTCCCTGGGTCAGGAAGAGCCCCTGGAAGAGGATATGGAAACCCATTCCAGTATTCTTGCCTGGAGAATCCCATGGACAGAGGACCCTGGTGGACTAAGATCCATAGGGTCACAAAGACCTGGGCACAACTGAAGCGACTGAGCACACACATCCTGACCACCTTCTGCATGACTGCCAAACCTGGGGACAGCAGTTCATCCCAGAGCCCTTCCTATAGCCAGTGGACCCGGTACCCCTATGGGATGTCTAGTTCATCACTACAGTTCCCAAACACCCAACTGTACTTTGCATTCAGTGGAGTCAAGGCGTGATTGTGGTGACTGAGTAAACAAACATTTTTCTTCCCCTTATTAAAATTCTTATAATTGTTGGAGGTGTAAGCTGAGGACACAGTGAAATAACCACTTTGCCATTACATGACCAGGGGCACCCAAAAAAACTCTTTTGCAGGAGAGTGCAGCTGTGGACAGACTTGATAGATGTGAAGTTATTCCCCAATCCATCTGCAGAGGGTCATAGACTGATGGCAATGGGCATCTTCCACATAGATGATAGGTTTAATTCTATAATTCTTGTGGGATGAAGCCATGTAGCTAGGTTGAAAGTCAAAGGGGTAGATGTCACTTCTGGACCAGGTGTAATTGCTGACCTCATGTGCAAACTCCTTTTTGCTGCATCATGGCCAACAATTGCTGAGATAATAGCTGTTCCATAAGGCACACAGGAACTGTGGGGCCCAACTTGCAGTAGACCCACCTGGGTATTTTATGTCACTAAAATTTTGAAGTTTTTGTTGTTTTCCCAGCATGATCTAGCCTCTCCTGACTGATCCAAGTCTCTAAAGTCAAGATTATGTGCAAAAATAGAAGTACAATTTAACTGGAACAGGCTTGACCATGACAAACTGGAGGAGAGAATCAGAAAGATAGTTTGGGGTCAGGTAATTCAAAGCTTTGAAACCTACTCTAGCATAGAAGGTCTACTGAAGGAGAAAAGTACTACATGAGGGAAAAATAGTTATGTGAAGCCCAGAGAAACTATTGGCAGAAAGGAGTCTAAAAGCTGAGAAATGCACAGTCAATAGGAGATACCAAGGAATGGATGATGTCCCCACTTTGAGATGCAAAAAGGGCTGAAGTAGATAACTGAGGTCAATATAGAGGGGCCAGTAGACAGGAGATACCAAAAGTCAACCCAAGAAGTCTAGAAGCCCATGGCTGTCATGGGAGCTGTATTAATTTTCAATGCCACCATATTAAGTTATCTCAAAATTAGTGGCTTAAAACAACACAGATTTATTATCCTGCAGACCTTATATGACAAGTCTGACCTGGACCCCCCTGTCTAAAACCAAGGCATCAGCAGGTCCTTTCTGAGGAAGGGATGATCCATTTCCTTGTCTTTCCTAGCTTCTAGAGGCAACTTGCATTACTTGGCACATGGCCCCCTCCCTCTATCTTCAAAGTCAACAAGGTGGCCACCTTCTGACACTTTTTTGGTAACATCTCTTTCTCTGAACAAATGAGGAAAAGTGTTCTGCTTTTAGAGACCTATCATTATCCTGGACTCAAGCAGATAATCCAAAATGATCTCCCCATCCCAGCTTTCTTAACTGCATCACATCTGTAAACTACATTTTGCCACATAAAGTAACATGTTCACAGGATCTGGGGATTGGGATGTGGCCACATTTGGAAGCCCACAATTCTGCCTACCACAGTACCCACCTATTAAGAATATGGAAGAGTCAAAGTATCAAGAAACAAGAGTGTGGGACTGTCAGGAGAACAACCTCATTTTAATACACTCTGCACTATAGCAGCCCAATCCTGTGTTCAGTGGCTCTTGCTCTGAGACCCCTAAAGGGCAGGCTCAGTGGTCTAAATAAAAAATGATAGACCTGTACTTTGCTTGAGGCAGAGAATGGTATAGACAGTAGTGCCCATGATAACCTGAGATTAACCCTTTCCATGTACAAGGTAGAGGCTTGAGTGAACAGGTGAATGAATGGAGGTAAATGAAATATTGACCAAATAAACAGAACTTGACCAAAGTCTGGATACAAAAGGTGATTAAAGAGAGAGAAGAATGAAAAAAGCTGACAATCAAGGAAGCAGCTAGAAGTTCAAGATCGGACAGTGAAGAAAGCATGGAGGAGGATTGCATGGGATATCTTCCCCACTGTGCTCTGAAATTTCATTGTTTTTCAGAATTTCTGTTACAGAGCTGTAGGGTTAAACATACTGGCAAACAGAAAGCGAGAGATGTTTGAGAAAATATATTAATTATATGTTTAGAAAAAGACTATTGGGCAGATGTTTTTCAGGGAACCAAAAACTAGACATAATATTTGTGGGAAAGAATTGGGGGAACTTCTAATTAGGAGCATAGGATCATTTTTAAAGGAGATTTTATCTTCAAATAAATCTGAAGAGATAGAACCATGTTTTAATTATGAAATGATGGCTTTGAGCATGTGTACCCTAGATCTCCCCAGCAGAGGTTTGCTGCATCTGGGTCCACTGACTTAGTAAGATGTGGTGGAAATTGAAAACTATACTAACAACCCCTGTGGGCAACACCCGATTAAATTTCTTTCTGGCTTTTGCACAATGGTGGCAATGGCTATAATCCAGAACATAAACAAAAAGTCATATGGAAGCAACAAACACATTAACAAAAAAACTTTTTTATTATTCACCAGTCCAAAGAACTTTTTGTCTAAGACTTTGTCTGTGACTTATTTATATTAATGAGTAACTCTACCCATGAACATAAAGCACAGATGACTACAAAGAGGCAGCATTTACGTAGTCTAATGATTCCCATGTATGGATGATAGATGTGCATGCCAAGTTTGGCATTCCATTTCAGAAACTGATTTAATAGGATGGTGACAAGTGAAGTGTGTACATGGGCAGTCCCATGATAACCCAGACATTTCTATTCTCATCTCCGGAAAATCAAGTCATTCATTCTCCATTACCAACGTGTTTCAGAGCAACATGTAAATAAGGGGCAAACTGCCACACACTGAATTTGCTAAAATCAGTCCCATGGTATAAATAGAAACCAGAGCTATAACCACTACTAATGCATTATGCTAGTTGATGAGAATGACACAAATCTTAAACCTCCTGTATCTTGAAGCTTACTCTAGGGGCTTGACAAACATCAATAAACAAGGACCAGAAAGAATCAATTTGGCTTGCCACTTGAATTATGAGTTCTTCCAGATATCCACAAAGATTATCCTACTAATGTAAATTGTCTCTGGTTAAACTTCAAATGGATGCTGGTTTTCCCTGCCATGCAATACATTCCTGTTTACAGTACATCTGTGTACTAGAGTGCTGCTTATCTAGGAAAACTATCTACACAGGAAATGAAACAAGACTGGAAATTCCCATTGGGTCTTCCTACTTTTTAATCAGTATTTAAAGGGGTTTGCATAACTGGGCATTTTATAAACATCAGTCATGAAGAACTGATCTCACACTGTGGAATCATTAACAAGTATATGCCAGTATACAATGCATCTAACATACAACCATGAGAGCGTATGTCTGGAGTTTACCACCAATCATCTAGCCTTAAGGAGGGTGGCTAGAGTCACACACTCAACACACTTTTGGTTTTCTTCTGTTTCTGTTTCCAACATTATGTCACTTTTAATCCATCTAAAACCTGGCACCATGAGACTTCATCTTTGATGGCCTCACAGACTCTTAGCACAACACCTGATTTCCATCCTGGCTTTCCCCATCAGACTTGGTATTCTTACCTGGTACCCTTGTCATATTCATTCATCAATCCATATTTTCCCATAAGTATTTATTGAACCTGACTCTGTGTTTCTTGGTAGGTAGTGAAAATACACTGGAGAGCAAGACACCAATGTTAGACCCCAGCTTTCCCTAACAGATCAAGCTTTAGCCTAGTTCCTCCAGCTATACCCCCTCAGTCTTGAAAGGTTCAAGAGGGCCACTTGGCCCACTACCCTGATACAGATCACGACACAGGCATCATAGCCAAGCTGACTCTGCTCCATTAGCAGAGACACAGAGAAGATCTGTAGAATGTCAGGCCCCTGCCCTAGTTGGCCCTTCAGCATCCTGCACTGCACTGTCTCTTCGTGGTGTCAATGAAGATTCTACAAAGATCTGTAGCCACTCAGCCTGCAACTGCTCAAAGCTCAATGCCTAAACTTTGGTAGAAGAACTGTACTGCTCTTGCTGCTACTGCTAAGTCATTTCAGTCGTGTCTGACTCTGTGTGACCCCATAGACGGCAGCCCACCAGGCTCCCCTGTCCCTGGGATTCTCCAGGCAAGAACACTGGAGTGGGTTGCCATTTCCTTCTCCAATGCATGAAAGTGAAAAGTGAAAGTGAAGTCACTCAGTCATGTGCGACCCTCAGCGATTCCATGGACTGTAACCTACCAGGCTCCTCTGTCCATGGGATTTTCCAGGCAGGAGTACTGGAGTGGGGTGCCATTGCCTTCTCCGATTGCTCTTAGGTAATTTTTATTTATTTATTTAATTTCTGCTCTTAATGACTTTGCATAAATCTGTGTCATTCTGGGAATGAGGAAAGGAGTCTCTTTGGTACCACTCACTCCCTTTATACAATACTTTTTTGCTTCCAAGGAAGATGGATCTATATGGGGGAAGTGGATTAGCTATAGAAAGGAATGTCTTTTCAGTATCTGGAAGTTCACTCCCATTACTCACAAGCCCTGTTCTCTTTCTCTCCAAATGTCCTTTCAAAAGAAAATAAGAAATAAAAACTCTGGTTACTAAAGCCAATCTATAGACTTAGATAATTGCTGTTTAACTTCTGCTTACCCACAACATGCTGTATACACTCACCTAGTGAAAGTAGTTTCATGTTAGTGTCAAGTGAAGAAAATTATAAACAGTTACGGAAATTTAGTGCAGACTACACACATCAAAAGTATATGAAGTTCCAAGTAGAAATTGGGGACAGAAGGAAGTTTCTAAAGCATCCCAATGAGTGGTCTGTGTTCAGAATTTCTAAGAAATCTGTACAAAATTTTTGCTATAAATGAAATGCTGTGGTCAGATTTCAACCTTTTCCTTCAATTTTCTCCCAATTGCATTAAGGTCCAATATTGAATCAATCTGTTTTATACAGGCAAATGCATTCGGCACCCTAACACTGAATCAAACCATCTAAGTGCATCACCCTCCACAGTATCTGAAATTATGTGGATGTCACTTCATGCAGTAGAAGAGTTTCTTCTGGGCAGAGTGCTGAAGGGAAGGAATCGTTTGTAAAAAATCAAATAAAATAACAGAAAAAGTCTACTCTTTATAATATCAAGAATTCTCTAGCCATAGACGTGTGTTCTCTTTACCTCTATACAATTCAAAAATTCTCTGACACACTACTGGGATAATGTCTCTCCTTTCTCATCTACTAGGATGATAAAATTATACTTGCCTAGCTCCACTAACTCCAGCGTTTTGCCTGGAGAATCCCAGGGACGGGGGAGCCTGGTGGGCTGCCGTCTATGGGGTCGCACAGAGTCGGACACGACTGAAGCAACTTAGCAGCAGCAGCAGCAGGCTATGCTCAATGTACCAAGTCGCTTCCATCGTGTCTGACTCTTTGCGACCTCATGGACTGTAGCCCTCCAGGCTCCTCTGTCCAAGGGATTCTCCAGGCAAGAATACTGGAATGGATTGCCATGCCCTCCTCCAGAGGATCTTCCCAACCCAGGGATTGAACCTGCGTCTCAGTCTCCTGCATTCTCAGGCAGGTTCCTTACCTTTAGCACCACCTGGGAAGATTGCCCTAAACACAGCTAATAAAATGAAATGAGATAATACATGTGGAAATGCTCTGAAAAGCATCAAGTGCTATTTGTACTTAAGAGGAAATAATGTTGATATCAGTGTTGGTCCTAGTGGTGGGGGTGTGACAAGTTTTCTGGCAGGGTTTCCAAATTTAGGGACCACAGAGCATTAGTTCTATGGCAAGTCCCTTGGAGAGAGGGATTAGTACGAGGTTGGTCCTGTAAGTCAAATAATCTTAGGAAACACTATGTATAGTATGTTCACCTTTTAGAATATGAAAAAACACATTAGCCATGGAAGGCTTGGAATAGCCATGCAATAAAGAAATCCATCTAATTTTAATAATCCAGGATTGCTGAAACATAATAGATTGGACATATTTTTTCATATACCTAACACCTACTAATATTCCAAGGTGCCAGAGTCCCACAGAACATTATTATTATTCAAAGGGAACAGAAAATTAGATTCTCATCTGGACCAAATGCTCATGGTATCCAGTCATCACAGAGGGTCTGAAAATGAGAAGTAACGAGTAACAGGCCAACTCCTTCCCCTTGTGAGACCCTATGCGAACAGCGTGAAAGGTGAGATTTTTAATTTATGAGTAAAGGCAGATACTGACTTCTTCAAAAATTAAGACCTAGGATGCAACCTAAAAAGAGGGCCCCAAATACTTCCAATCACTACAGATGCTGTTAATAGTTATGTCACAAAGAGAAATAGTCAGATGCAAATATATTCGTGGATTTTATAGATGTTTCATCTTCATAGTCTCAAAAGGGACATAAATCAACAAGTGTTTATTGAGGCAGTCAGCCCTAGGCTGGTACTTCCTGCATTCAAGAGACGTTTTGACTTCTCGGTTTGAGAAACTTACAATCTAGAAAGCAGAAGTGAAGACAAGATTCCACAAATTAAAATAGAAAGCAATATCCATTTGTGACGATAAACACATAACTTATCTTTAGAAATGTCTAGTAGGAACCCTTCTGGTCTAGTCATAGAGAAAGTGGGGAATGGGGGAAGACATCTGATCCTGAACGGGGTTCCTCCATGCCACATGGCCAGATGCAATCTGCTGCTGCTGCTGCTGCTAAGTCGCTTCAGTCGTTTCCGACTCTGTGCGACCCCATAGATGGCAGTCCACCAGGCTCCCCCGTCCCTGGGATTCTCTAGGCAAGACTACTGGAGCACAGAAAGTCAAACCCAGCACAGAAAGTCAAATCAAAATGAAGGGTCCAGAAAGGGTACAAAAGACATACAAGATGGAATTTAATGAAAAAGTAGGAAAATGAAGATATTGGAACATTGAAGAAATGAGGACAGTGAAAAATAGGATGAAACCAAGATAGTATGAAACAGACACCTTTTCCAAAAATCCAAAGGACCAAATCTATAAACAACAAGTTACAAGAGTTTCATGGGATCAGGTCACTTTTTGCACAGATATTTGAGTCTTGCTTCTTAACAGGCCGTTTTTCTTCCCATTCCCTTACATAGGCATCTAAAGCCCATTTAACCACATGTTAATAACTTTGGTGTCTTTAATGTTATCTTGTGAATAGACTTGCCTATTTTCTTATGCATAGAGTGAAACTCCAGGATTGTGAATTTCCTTCTAGGAAAAATGATGCTAAAGCTGAAACTCCAGTACTTTGGCCGCCTCATGCGAAGAGTTGACTCATTGGAAAAGACTCTGATGCTGGGAGGGATTGGGGGCAAGAGGAGAAGGGAACGACAGAGGATGAGATGGCTGGATGGCATTACTGACTCAATGGATGTGAGTCTCAGTGAACTCTGGGAGTTGGTGATGGACAGGGAGGCCTGGCGTGATGCGATTCATGGGGTCGCAAAGAGTTGGACACGACTGAGCAACTGATCTGATCTGATCTGAACAGAGATGAAGAAGATCTGGTATTGGCACACTGAGTATGCTCACAAAATAATACAGTGACCCTAAGCACAAATTATAAGGGGCAACCATTATATGCCCACATTTAGGGAAAAAATCGTGAATAATATAGAAGCCAAGGTTGACAGGTGCCTCCTTAGCACAGTATGCAGCACTTCAGTCTCATAATCTGAAGGTCCTGAGTTCGAAGCTCAGAGGGACAACACAAAGCTTTTGTGTTTCCCTGATAATCTGCCTACAATGCAGGAGACCCTGGTTCGATCCCTGGTTTGGGAAGATCCCTTGGAGAAGGGAATGGAGAATCCCATGGACAGAGGAGACCAGTGGGCTACAGTCCATGGGGTTGCAGAATCAGACATGACTGAGGGACTAACACTGTCAAAGTAGAATTCTACATTCTCCCCCTTGTTGTCATGGAGGCTCTTGAAGGCTATCTTAGGATTTCCTTTAAAGGAAACAGATGGAACCAGATGCCCTGAGATAGCATCCATCACAGAGCATCCAAAGATACATAGCACCAATTTTTTTGAATTAATTAATTTATTTTTGGCTGCACTGGGTCTGGTTGCTGAACCGGGGCTTTCTCTAGTTGTGGTGAGCAGGGGCTCCTCTCCTGGTGCAATGCACAGCTTCTCATTGCAGCGGCTTCTCTCGTTGTGGAGCACAGGGTAGAGACCACAGGCTCAGTAACGCAGCACAAGGGCCACGGGTTTAGTCACCCCTTGGCATGTGAAATCTTCCCAGATCAGGGATAGAACCCATGTCTCCTGCATTGGCAGGCAGATTCTTAATCACTGTACTACCAAGGAAGTCCAAAAGCATCGATTTTAAGTGTACTCAGTAATGAAAGTGCTAGTTGCTCAGTCATGACCAACCCTTTGTGACCCCATAGACTACAGACTGTCAGGCTCCTCTCCACGGAATTCTCCAGGCAAGAGTAGTGAAGTGGGTAGCCATTCCCTTCTCCAAGGGATCTTCCCAACCCAGGGATTGAACCTGGGTCTCCCACAAGGCAGGCAGATTCTTTACCATCTGAGCCAGCAGGGAAGCCCGCTCAGCGTTAGGTACAGTTTAAGTCAGTCAAAACCCTCAGCATGTGATGGTATACACCAGAAGAGTATATTCAAGCCCTTTTTACGTCAAAGCAATATTGAAACATATCTACTCAAACAACCCTCACACCTTGACTGAATTACCAGGCAGCAAGACACAGCGGTCAGGCCAACATGCAGACTGTCCCTCCTGATCCCATACCCCAAACACAAAGCATATCGTACATTCCTCCCAAGTGGCGCCAAGAAGGACCAAACTTTGCTTTTCTATGTGTTTCTCCATGCCACCCCGATGTACACCTGGCATTCAAAGTAACACACCCAAAGCTCCCTCTCATGAGCAAGGATGGTCGTGGAGCTCCTGAAGTGCCCAGTACTTAGCTCACCCATGGAATTTACCGTATGGAATAGAAACTGCCTATTTATCTCTGCTCCCCAACAAGACTGTTTAAATTCCTCAAAAATGGTAATGAAGCTATATTGGTCTTTTGAACACAGTTTCTATGACCCTGACAGAAACATACTAGCAGCTCTAAAAAAAAAATTTTTTTTTAGTCGAATCAGGTAAAAGGGCTAGGAACAGAGAAAGGTAGGAAAGGATTTATTTTCAAAAAATGTTCCACAGTCATAAATAGTTACTGACCACCTATTCCATGATAGGCCCTGTGTCAGGGGGAAGAGTTAGGGCCCCAAGGATGGAGCAATGAATTTGAGGATAAAATAAGTGAGCATATGTGTAAAGAGCAGAAAATGTCATAAGTACCAATTTCCCTGGGAGGTTCAAAAAACGATCAGGAAACATTTCCTAAAGAAGGTGGTTTTGAAGTATTAAAGGATTTGAGAAATATTCACCTGGCAACAGGCACTCCATTGACAATAACATAGACGAAGAGCTACAGGCACAGATATTATGATGAGCAAATTGTTTCTCCTGACTGAAGCACATTTACAGGGTATGTAAATGAAATGAAGACTGGGCTTGAATTTGGGGGGGATCTTTAATGCCAGAATATGAACTTGGATGTTTTTTCAATTGAAATATAGTTGATTTACAGCCTTCCTAGACGGCTCAGTGGCAAAGAATCTGCCTGCCAATGCAGGAGATGCAGGTTTGATCCCTGGGTCAGGAAGATCTGGAGAAAGAGGTGGCAATCCACTCCAGAATTCTTGCCTGGGAAATCCCATGGACAGAAGAACCTGACAGGCTACAGTCCGTGGGATGGCAGAGTCAGACATGACTTAACGACTAAACAACAACAAGTGATTTACAATGTTATGAAGTTTCAGGTGTACAACACAGTGATTCATGATTTTTAAAAGTTATACTTCACTTACAGTTATTATAAAGCATTAGTTACATTCCCTGTGCTGTATAACATATGGTTTTCTTTACAAACAGAGTGGTATCGCTGAAGGTGTCTAAATGAAGACATGACATAATCATTGCTGTGTTTAGGGTGATTGCTATAGGGGCAACAGGCCAGGTAATTTGGGATAGGTAAGGTCTGATCACCTGTTAGACCTCTTGTCTCAGATAAACATTTTTGCCTGTCAAACTGGAGTTTTTCATGAAAATCTTAGGTTGTATAAGATATAACTCTAAGCAGGAAGTATGGGATTTATTAAAATTGAACATGAGGTAAATATTAATAAAAGCATAAGAGTAAATCACAATTAGAAAGCATGGAGGATAGACGATAAGGCAGGATCATGAATTATTCAGCAGGGGAAGTCTAGGACCAAGACATTCCCATATTTTAGATAGGATTTAAGATGGCATATGGTAAGGGTGAATATATTTCTCTAGTACTCTGGAAAGCTTTTACTTTTCCACTCTTCAGTAAGGAAAAAAAACTCTCCCTGGACTATATTTTTCCCTCTCCATTGCACAGCCCCCATGAGAGAATCCCTACGATGAAATTTTCAACAAACAGAAAAAGGATGGAATGGCTTTAGGTGCCATTGGTTATGGAGTGGATAAATGATGAAAAAAGGTTCAGTGACCCTAGTAAAAGTCTAACAGTTTGGGAAACTAAAAAGAGTCACAATCATTTAGTCTATATTGAAAAAGGCAACAGATTTTTGCTAATTAAAGAAATAAAGAGGTGGAGCACTTGGGAAAAGGAAGAATTCATAGTGGGAGAAGAATAGATAGCTTCACAGGAAATCAAATCAATTTATTCAGACATCAAACAAATTCAGCACAATAAACAGAATTTTCAGAAACTGGGGCTCTGTATGGTGTGGTTACATTCCCACCAATTAAAAGGAGAATTACTACTTGATTCAGAAGAAAAAATTAAAAGGCCTCAAGGTTTAGAGGTTGATGGCTAAATCTGGGAGTGCTCATTTGCTCAGTGGGTCTGACTCTGTGACCCCTCTATAGCCCTCTAGGCTTCTCTGCCCATGGAATTTTCCCCGCAAGAATACTGCAGTGGGTTGCCATTTCCTCTTCCAAGGGATAGTCCCAACCCAGGGACTGAACCCGAGTCTTCAGCAGCTGCTGCATTGGCAGGCAGATTCTTTACTACTGAGCCACCTAGGAAGCCCAAACCTGGGAGACTTCTTCCCAATCCTGAGACTTTGAGAGACAATGATTACAGTTAAGAGCTAATTAAACCCCACCTTTGGGGATTCTGGATCTAGAATACAATGTTTAATGTTGGGGTGTGATCCTTTTATAGCAAACACTGGACTAATGCATTATAAGCTTTACTCTTATGACTCAAGTTGAGCATGTGTATCATGGATCATCAGGTTGACTTCATGGGGATGTTGAATAAAAGGAGCATCTACTAACTAGTACAGAGCAGGCATCTGAAAAGTGGAAAGAGCTGGTTAAGCCTCCTTATTTTACATACAGACATTGAATCCAAAAAGGATAAAACATCTGCCGCAAGTTTGTATGGGTAGTTAGTGGCCCAGCTGGGACTAAACCCCATATTTCCTGACCCTCAATCCAGTGCTCTTTATAAAGCCAGCGGGAGCTGTGAGGCAGTCATCTGTGGATCACCCAAGTCAGTCAGCTCTCTACCATCTGGGCCAACAGGAAAACAGTGACTCACAGAATCCAACGTTCCTCTGGAATGTAGGAGAGGTGTGCTTTTCTTCTGTGCTGTGAACCTTTTCAATTTTTGTAAATAAAACCCTACTTTAAATGTCCTAGGAGAGCTGGCAATTGTAAGTGCCTTGCGGTCCAAGATCATATTTGGTGATACTTAACAGAAGCTTAGGCTGACTGACTGATGGGTCAGCTGATAGACAAAAAGCAAATTTCTGTACATCGAACTTCAGATCATTGTGATTTTTGTTCAGACCCAAAGCCATGATCATTTGCATTTTGAAGCAATTGAGGAGTGGAAGGAAAAACTGAAGGTTGAAATTTGCTGAGGATAACACATAGGAAATAATTCAAAGTATTTTAACAAACATAAATGTGACAGCATAAGTTTTTTATACCAGGGTCCACTGTTTCCTCATCCAGAAACCTTCAAAATTTAAGGATCTCTACATGAGACCTATTATCTCTGGACTGATACTTTTTTTCTTAAAAAAAAAAAAAAAAATATATATATATATATATATATTATTGAAGTATAGTTGACTTACAATATTTCAGGTGCAAAATAAGGTGATTCAGTATATACATATAACATACATTATTTTTCAGATTATCTTCCATTATAGATTATAAGATACTGACTATAGTTACCTGTGCTACACAGTAAACCTTTGTTGTTTGTTGCATACCTATTTTTTTGAACTAGAAATCTAGCATTCTATTCATACTAAGTCAAACATGTGGAATCAAAATGTCATAAAGTTTTTAGTTAGGCAAATGTTCCTAAGTTTTCTAAAATATATATATTATACATACTATTTATAAACATGTAAACAAAAACTTTTCTACCATGTTTGATAAAGGCTTGAGTAAGAACATCAAAGAAAAAGAAAAGAGATGGAGAAATTGGAAAAGCTAAACTAAATGAAACGGGAGCACTGACTATGAAGTAGAAAAAGTGAAATAAACTAGATAAAAGTAAAAGATCATCTTTTTGATAACATTAAAGCTACAGCAGGTAAACTAAAGACCAGCGCCTTTGATACACAGAACAGGCACCAACCCTCACATTAACCTCATCTATCATCCTGGCCACACTCTGGGAAAATTCTGCCTTCCCATCTCCTAAGAATCACCCAGGACACTGTAGGGACACTCTAGGGTAGAACTACAGTCATTTTTGCCACCTCACGCAGACCTCCAAGTCTGCAGGACACAGACAGTCAGTTTTCTCTAAGTATGCTCATGGCCCTGGAGAGACTGGCAAGTATTTATATGCAAAGCTACTATAAACAGCCTATAAAAAGAAAAGCGAATTCTTAATAATATGCTATTTCCAGCATGCCATGCTATGGCTCAAAAGTCTCCAATGACTTCTCATTGCCTAGAGTTACAGTTCAGACTACTGAGGTGACATTGAAGGCCGTCCACAGGCTGACTCCATCTCTCCTTTCCTGTTTCTTAGCTTCATTGTTCTGCTATACAAACACTTCCCTTAAGTCATGCCGGCCATTTACCATTCTCCACATATTCCTGTGACTCCCCCAGTTGTGTACATCTCCCCCCTTGTCCTAGAATTCATCACTCACCTGTTCCAATTCTACTTTCCACAGTCAACCCAGATGCCAACACCTCCCTGAAACCACTTTGCTACCCAACTAACAGGAATTTCATGGTGTTTTTTTCCTTCCATGAGAGTAGATCTACATTCTTACTATTTCCCTCTGCTTTGAATACCCCACACTGTCTGTATCCATTCTTAATAGGTATTTATTAATTGATTAATTCTAAATTAAAAAAAAAGTTTCCATTTTCAAAGCGCTTTAAAATAAGGTAATAATCTGTAGCTGTTATTACATTCACACAATGCAAACTTCAGAGCCATCTAGTATGTTGTCATTGGATTCCTTTCTTTCCACAAAAGACCAAACTAGGTCATTTCAAACCTCAGTCACCTTCAAGAGATTCTAGAAGGGCACTCGAAGAGTTAGCAAAGAGATCACATTCCTGGATTCCTGATTTGTTGTCCAGATCTGCTAAAGTTAGATTCAGGCAAGTGTGAACTGGAGAAATCAACTAACCGTTAGCACCATCCAAACAAAATGAAAGGAGCTCTTTTGTTACATAGCTGGATATTCAAGTTTGAAAGGAGGGAGTGATGGAGGAAAAAGGAAAAGAAAATACAGCTGTCAATTGCCTTCCTTTTGAATGTGCTTTTCTTGCCTTTTCTGTTTCTATTTTTCACAACTATGTAATGGATCTGGAATGTCTGAAGGCACTAAATCAGAACTGAAAAGGTGATTTGCTATAATCTGATAAGGATATCTACTAATACGTGTATCACCCAGAGGTGCCTCTAACTGGGTCCTAATTAGCTTTCCCAGAAAACATTTCTTCACTGAACTATAAAGTTCCAGAAGTGGTAGCTTTCCTGTGAAATCACATTTGATTTTAAGGGTCAACCCCAGAAGACTCAATGCAGTTTTATTTCTAGATCCAGTAACAAAGCTGTTCATTTCATAGACTTCCTTCAGTGGATTTAGGCATATTCTCAGAGCACAAACATACTATTTGTGAAGGGGGTCTAGAGATGAAAAATTATAACTATTAAGACAAATAATCAATGTCATGAAACATCATGAGTAACATCTGAGTAACTGTTCTAACATCAAGTTTGTGTTTATAATAAAGAACTTAAATGTTTCACCTCATATATCATTAATTCTCCTCATATCCCAGGCACAGGGGGTTGTTGACTCCCAGATGTATCCGAATGAGAATAAGATTAATTATGAAGAAAGCAATTGAGACTTTGAAGTCTAGAGGCAGACAGATGGGATTATGAAAATGTGAAAGTTATGTTCAATGTAACCTTAACACATATGGCAACTGGTATTACTATTATCCAAATACCACTGTTGGATATTTTCTTAATGAATTTCTTTAAAATCCTTTTTTATATCTGTGGACCTTTTACAACCAATGGTTCTTAAAGGGAGGAGGAGATTTTTTGTGCTCCTCCCCCCACAATTTGGGTAAGTGTAGGCACATTTTCAATTCTCATAATTCAAGAAGGAGGGTGCTACTGGCATCTGGTGGGTAGAGGCCAGAGATACTGCTCAACATCCTATAATAGCCGGAAAAAGTTCTCACCAGAATTATCTGGACCAAGATGTCAACAGTACCCAGTTCAACATATTCTGCTCTTGGTCGTCATTTTTCCTTCTCTTGGAGTCTGATAACCTCTCCCCACTCCACACACAAAGACATCAGGACTAACCTGAGGCCAGCTCAGGCATTCTATATGGTGGCCCCTGGTGGCTCAGACGGCAAAGCCTCTGCCTGCAAAGCAGGAGACCCGGGTTCAATTCCTGGGTCGGGAAGATCCCCTGGAGAAAGAAATGGCAATCCACTCCAGCACTCTTGCCTGGAAAATCCCATGAACGGAGGAGCCTGATAGCCTACAGTCCATGAGGTCACAAAGAGTCGGGCACGACTGAGTGACTTCACTCATGTGGAGGGTGCACATGCTCTGGCAGCTCACCAAATATGGCTCACCTTCTCGTTAGCTTGAGCTAGTTGCTTAACCCTTTGAAATTCCTTTCTTAAAAAAAAAAAAGAAACTACACAATATGAATCATATCTAACTCCATAAGGTTGTGGTGAAATGAATCAAGTTTCATATATGTATATATTACTATACATTTATATAGTTATATATCAATAGTGTCAGTAAAAGTTATTGCCCTTGTTCTTTTCAGGCCCATCCATCCATCTCCCTGCCCCTTTCTTTCCCCTTGTCTGTACCCCTCATCCTCAAGGCTCAGGTTCTCTCTTTTCAAATGCTTTAATTCCTGTGGTGGCAAAAATCAAACTTGGGCTAGGAAGTGAGTCACGGCTCAGCAGCTAAAGGAGTTTGTTTTTCTTTCTCTGAATGTATTTCTTAAGAATTTCGGCCTGATCCTTCAGCCTCTTGTTGGTTGAATCCTCTTAATGTTTAAGACACACAGAGAGCTATGGCACCAAGACGTTTTCCAATTGCTAGGAATGAGAGTTTTTAAAATACCGAAAATAACCAGAGGGCAGAGAGCCCTGCAATCCTGTTACATAAGCAGATGTTGGAGGACCGAGGCTGGTTTTGAGGTTCCTTTCTCCACAAGCCAATCTCCGCTGATCCTCTCCAACCTTTGCTGGATTTACCTTAATGCTGCAGAAGTCTCCAGAGGGGCCTCTGGACGCTGCGCACTACCGGCAGCACCGGGAGAACTTGCTGGTCACAAAGCACAGTGGGGAGTGATGAGTGAAGGGCCGGCTTTCACCCGCGGGGGGTGGGAGACAGGACGCAGGAGGGCGGCCGCATCGCAGCCGGCTGTGGACAGCCCTTCTCCGCGCCCACCCAGAGCTCGGGATGTGCTACTCCGACGGCCAGCTTCCCCTCCTTTCCCTTGCCTGTGAAATTTCAAATATTCCTGAACCGTTATTTAGGTTTTCGAATTCACAGAAAATACCTATTGTTATCTCCGTCACTCACAACTCGCTCCCCAACACCACTACCACCTAAAATGTCATACAAAATGGCAAATAATCAAATTCCCCTTTCCCTCCGTATCTTGCTTGTTTAACTGTCTCAGTCTCCTATTCATTTTCTCCCCCAATCTCTTCCCTGTTTGTGGACTACATCCCTTTATAAGTTTTCTCTCTTGTCTCTCTCTTTTTCTCTTCTTCTCCCTCCTCTCCCGTTTCCACTGCTTCCTCCGCTCCTTAACCCTCCTCCCTCCCCGCCCCTCCTCCCGCTCTCCGGCTCCTGGCTCTGCCCTCGCCGCCCCTCCCCAGAGAAGAGTGTCCAGCTTCCCGGGGCTGCCCGCCCGCTGCTGCTTCTCTGCCCACCTACCATGAGGAGCGGCTCCTCCCACCTGCCCATAAAAGCCAAGTGCATGTTACCAGCAGCGGATCAGAGCACTTTCCCGGTCCTCTCCTGTGGGAGCCCCCGAGCCTCTCTCCTGGATCTTACGTGCTCAAGGTAAGATAACCCTTCTGCAGGCATCTGACCTACTGGGGGTTGCTTCGGGGGAATCAGTTTCCCCTGGTCAACGTGCTTACTGTTTGGTTAGAGCTGATTCTTATGAATGCCAGATCGGCTGCTCCTTTAAACCAGCAACTGGTTTGAAAACAAACTTCTGTTTGAACGGTAAAATAAAAGTTCGTTTGGGGCAGAAACAGCAGCATAAATATTGCAAAAACCTTTTCGCCTTTTAAATCACTTTTGCCCCCGGTTGCTGGCTGTTGCCGAGGTTAAAGTGTATCCGTTTGGGGTGCTTTCCTGACCGCTTTTCATTGTAAATATTTCACGTAACAGTGGGGGCAAGGATAACTTTGTCCCATTGTCAAAAATGTACTTTAAAAGAACACAATTAGTTTCCTAAAAATAGCACAAAGGTCTGCTAACAATTTTGCCATGTTTTCCAAACCCCCAAGACAGCTTCTGTGAGTCCTTTAAAAAATATCTTTCCAGGTTTAAGTGCTTGGAAAAAATGATGCCAACGGGTACCATTTGCCCAGAGACCATAATCAGGTGGCTGGTAAGATAGGAAAGAACAAATCCAAATTGACAAGCTACAGCACAACGTGAGAGCACAAAGTTGTCTTTTCAAGACGTCCTAAAATGAGAATTGTGCTGATATACAAAAGTGTATAAAAGAACTTCATGAATTTCTATACACACACCTAAACATAAAGCATTTCAATGTGTTCCACAGTCAGAGAAAAATACAGGCCAGATTATCCAATACTTCTGTTTACACCCGAGGGTTGTAAAGAACGATCAGCTTGAAGGCTTTGGAAGTTTGATCCCTGCTTGTCACCTTCTTTTCCCTTATCTAGTAAAAATTGATCTGATTGGCAGATAGATAGTCTTTAAGCTACCCTCATTTTTAAAGATTTCGGACTTTACATCCTGATCTCTGAGGTCTGAGAATGTGTGTCGTGCACCTGTGAAGGAAAAACGTCCGCCCCAGCTACTTCTGGAAAACCAGACACTTAGTCCATGAAGTTTGCAGTCAGAATCTGCGGGCTGTGTGGGATGGAACTCTCTCATGTGGGAGAAAAACCCTCTTCAAATATTTCCTCTGGGGAATTGCACAAGCCAGCTGAGAGACGGCAAACCAAAGCTGGCAGTCAGGAAACCAAACCACTGTTTCAGCCCTCAAGGTTCTTAAAGTAAGAGAGGAAAAGTTTTCCTCTTTTTTTTTTTTTGGTTTGTTTATATTGTTTCACTTGAAAAAGGAAAAGTCTCCAAAGCTGTAAAAAATTCTTCACTATTAAAGAACATAGAATCATTAGAAGTTTAACTGAGGGTCTTCCAAACCTTTCCTCCTTATCGCTTGCATATCAAAAGAAATAATAAAGATATTTAAAATTTCTATTTGGCATGGAGAGGATTCAATGCTATTATTCAAATGAAAAAGTTATATGTAAAACTTTCTGTCATGTGAAATTTTGCTTCATTGGAAAAAATTATTACTAGGAGTGCGGTTTCCTTTAAGAAAATGATATAAAATTACTATTGGCCATGATAATATGTGACCTGAGCATATTAAAATACCTTTTATCTCAAGCCACAGTGCAGACTGCTTGCTTTGTATTTGCTGTAAGTGGGTAATCAACCATGACAAGAGCACAGGTATGGGACCGGGCCAAACCAAGTGTGTGGTATGTCCAAGCTAATTCCTCTTTTATGTTAGTGCCGGATTCACGCCCATCATCACAAGGGTGAAAAGACACTGCTTCATTCACCAGATCCCCTTGAGGAAAGTTATCTTTTCTGGGAGGAAAAAAAAAAAGTGCTGCCAGTGTAAAAGAGCTCCCTGTTATTCCTAAATGTGGGGATGAAAAGTGTTCCCCCAGGGTTTGCTTCTGCTTTTCCTGGCAGTTAATCCACTCTACCAGCTATGAACCATTTCATAGTAACTGCTTTCCCCATGTGCCATCACATTCAACACCCTAAATAACTAGATGAGATCATCCTAGACTGCTCATGACCTCACTTTCCCAGGGGTCTTTACCAGACACTAAAAATGATACTTTCTCCATAGTTTCCTCCTTAAGTTTATAGAAAAACCAGTAGTGGGGATTCATGGAGTCCCCACCAGTGACTCCCCCCTTGCACAGAACATACAGGCATGAGTCTTGTCTATGCCATTGTATAGCTGCCCCTGGATTGGGTTGCTTCATGGCCATACCTACCCCATACCACTCCAGCAAAATTTGAATGACTCCTTTAATGTTTCTTATAAAAGAAAAGTGACTGCATGTTTCACTAGAGACACACGGGAAGGGTGCTCGGTTGATCTGGAGGGCCTGTTACATCTAGGGAAACACACATTTTAGATCTTCTGCTATTCCCAAAATTATAAAACAATATTCTTCCCATGATCAGAAGGTATATCCTACCTTAATTCCATTTGTGAAACAAAAGATGAAATAAACAGAGAATTGAGAGGGAAGCTGGGCAGAACTGCTCCTAGAAAGTGCCCTAGAAGAGAAAGATCAGAATCTCTGTAACAAATGCAACTTCTTTTTGTTCTTTTTTATGTGGAATATGAGGAACAAAATCCATATCTGCTGTTGTTGTTTTTTTAATCAATGAGTGTTTCTAATAATTTAAGATTCATCTCTACTACACCCTTCTGTAACAGAAAGAACAGCCCTTCTAGAGACCAAAATGATTTCAGGTCTGTCCCACATTAAAACTCATAGATATTTGCCAGTTATAATTTTATAATAAAAGCTACATTCTGAATATAAAAATCCTCAGAACACATTTTTAACTAATGGGTAGTTCATGTCAACAAAGCCACCTCTAACTCTCTCAAAGGGTCCAATGTTCAGTAACTATTTGAAAGTTAGAAGTTAGAGGCAGCTGTCTACTCCTCCCTATCCATGGTCTTCAACTGTGATATGGCAACCTGCAGCGTGATTGAGATGCAGCGGTATTTGCCAATCTCTGGTCCTCCAAGTAACCCTCTGGAAGGGCCTTGGCTTCCTTCTCTTCAGGCCTTGGCTTCCTTCTCTTCCACCAAGCCCCCGTGAACATCCATATGCATAACTCAAGGAAAGTATAGATCTCGAGACTAGAGTGCCGTCTTCTGAGAGTTTCATTGTTCTAGCTACTGAGTGAAATGAAAATAAAGATACAGAGAGAAGAATGAGTGTCCTGTGGAATTTAGAGAATCACTTTAGCATTGTGTAAAAAAGAACCCCTTACTACCCAAAGCATCTAAAAATTTAAATTAAGAAATAAAAAGGCCAGCTTACAGGTTGTTTCAAAATGTTAAGGATATAATGAAAAAGATCTTCCAATGACCTGACAGTCATTAACATCAGTTTATACCCCCAAGTACTAATTTAGAGCTCTGCTAAACTTCCCCTTTGCAGAGACCCAAGGAGTGAAGACTGGGAAAGAATAGTAACCACATTTCAGCACCAACAGAGAAGCCACTAATTAGACATTTCACTATTGACTTGGGAACTACATTTGCTGTTTGAGGAAGGAGGTTCTTACAGTCTATCTTCAAGCAAATAGATTTGCAACAAGAGGGCTAAAGGGAGTCACACACGGTCAGAATGTCTATAATCTGGGGGCCCTGTGAAAGCAAATCCACAAAGCTGTTGAAATTGCAAGGAATCAAACTGAAGTGACTGAAACAAAAATGTTCCCAAAAACTGATCATAGAGTAATCTGCTAAAATAATAATAAATTCCCACTTCTCAGTGTAACATAACAGCAAAAGCTATTATGGACACCTATAACTGATTATGTAAAATATCAAAACATATTGATGGTCTACCTTCAATCTCCTCTGTTAATTTTGGGCTCACTTCTACTGTCCTTCCTGGAAAATGAAAGCTGTCCTCTCCTTCAGTACAGGATTTACAGATGCAGTCATGTCTCTCTGTGCTACCTCCTTTTTTTTTTTCAGTGAAAGAAATCTCTATTCAATCCTTATAGATCTTATAGTTTCTGGAGTACCACCCATAACTGTGGCATTTCTCATTATCAAAAGGCTCATACTTCTCTTAAACAGGTGATGTAGATTTTCACTCCAACAAATAATAAACCTTTACATTTTTCTAAATCTTAATTCATATACCTAGAAGATAGGTAACTTAAACTTGCTACATGCCTCCAAACTGAAATGAAGTATCTAAGCAGTTTTATTTATCTAGGCTGTAGTCTAACTTCTTGGGGTTTAAACTTTTATTTAGGGAATCACACAGTACAAAGGCTGAAAGAATCCTTGGAGCTAATTTTAACAAAGTTAATTTTACAGATGAGAAAAGTCAGAGAGGCTGATGTTTCCTAAGGTCACCCAGACATGAGTAGGAGAAGCAGGACTCGAGTTCATATAACCAAACTCTCTGTTCAGGGCTCTATTTTGAATAATTATCATGTGTCTTCCCCATACAGTGTGTATCTAAGATGTCTCTGACTATGACGAGAATTCTGTTGAAACATAAAATATAGAGTTTTTAAAAACTGTAACTGGTAGAGGTTTGGGGCTTCAGCTGTACCTCTCCTACAGAACATTCAGAAACACTGGTACAATCCCTTATGAAGAGTGAAGTCGCTGGTTGTCACCATCACTGGCACCTTGTGTGTCTTTATCTTCATTCCAGGGTCTTATATGTAATAGCTGCTTGGTAAACCTGTGTTGAGAGAATGAGTGACTGATAAAAAAAAAAAAAGGCTAAGTATAAAATATCCATATTTCTTAACTCCTTCCATAAAAATCCTTACAAGCCTATAGGTACTTATAGAGACTCAGATCCAAGTATATGAAATTTAAGATTCCCTGGTGCTTTAAGTAATGTAGGAGAGTTCATTTAGCCTTATCAATGGCTGAGCCATTTCCCTGCCTACAGAGATTTCATTAATCCTTACATTTGCCTGAGTTCTAGGAATAATGCTATTTTTTGCAACAGGCTTAAGATTGAGTTCCAATTTTTCCATGACAGAACAAATGTATTATTATTTATGTGATGATTTACAGCATAACCTTCCTCTTCTGGCATCACATTGACAGTGTGTTATCAATATACCTGGAATCTCCTCAGGTCTTTAATGAAAGAAATGACAAAATATGCATAATGGACCATTAAGGAACATACTGGTTAAGGAGTGTAGGCATGAGAAGTGTTATGACACCAGAGAGGGATTATCAAGAAGTCAAGAGTATAGACAAGATAGTGCAGCTAAGAGGACCCATTCCTCTAAAACAGAAGAGGGAGAAACTCCGGAGAAGAGATTTTTTTAACATGATTGTCATAGCTAAGACCCACTCAAATGTTTGGGAAGTAAAACCTTATTTGGGTCAGACTTCTTTCTGTATAGTACAATATTAGGAATGGCTCACATGGGGAAAAGCTTTATAAATTTTACATCTATTAAAACTCTTCTTAACCCTTAACTGGACTTCCACTGAGAAAAGAACCTCACTTGACCTAATTTTAAACTTGATCCTGACCCAGAGTACTAACTCCATGGATATAATGTCATCAAAATGCTCTCTGCTAAGATAAAAATACAACTTTTTGTAATACATAACGTTACCCCAATGTGGAAAGTGATAAAGGTATAAAAGAATATTCTTGTCTTTTCTAGAAAGAACTTACTGAGAAAGAGAAAGATGTTACCTCAGATGCTTCTTCACTTTCCTCTAAAGCAAGCCTGACAATTGTTTGCAAAACTTTGAAATAGTCATTGTGTTTCTGAAATTGGTTTATTGTATGTTAAAATTTACATGGTCCGTGACTAAGCTTCATTGTGAAAACATACTGTTAAGTAAGTCTTTCTTGAAGACTGTCTTTCTTAAGCTCTCTTGAAGTGTTTACATCTCAGGATATTTAAGCATTGGCATCATTTGATGTGCTGAGATTAAAGACAATTAGTCACTTCATGCACTACTTTTCCAACTAACTGAATAGGCCTGGGTGTGGATGTCAGCTGTTGGCTTCTCCAGGAAATAAAATGTATCAGCCTGTTGGGGAGCTTTTCTAGTCCTCTCTGCTAGCTAGATAAAACAGCTGTTTTGCTGAAATTCTAGGCCACCATTAAGGTTTCATCTATTAGGGAACTATGGCCGATTTAGAAAGACATTTGGCCACCCAGCAGTGGCGTGGCTAAGCCACAGCTGCCCTCAGTTCAACAGCAGGACAGCAGACCTTCCGAGCTGGTTGAAGAGTGTTGTCCTGGGGCAGCTGGGAGATATTTTGTGAGCTCTTATCCCATTTAGTATGTTTCCTCTATCATACCGTGTGCACGCTAAAGATAAATCTAAACTTGGTTCATAAATTCAAAGTGATGACTGTACATTATTATATTTCTTTGAAGATCTGTACTTAACAATTTTCCCATCCAGAGGTCATAGTGTTCATCGTGCTATAAAGCCAAACAAGTAGCCTCTTGTTAAAGGGCACGTACAAGACAAGCCTGAGGAATACAGGAAGGGAGATGCTAGGTGGAGCTAAGACTTTGAGGCTTAGGTGACCAAGACTGTTGAGGTAGAAAGAATGAAGGAAGATAAAGGATTTGCAGCAAAAATAGGCTATTGGATCCACAGTCCCTAACTTCAAGTCCAGTTCCCTTCTAGCTCCCAGCTGACTCTAGTCCCCAGCTGACTCTAGTCCCCTGCTGTCCCCATGACTGGGGAGGGAGGTTATTGACCAGTAGAGGGAGCTGGGGGGTTGAGTGTCTAAGAACAGAAAACTGATTTGTTCCCAGAGGGAGCCTTCAGATTTTCATTTTTCTGATAAAAGACAGAACAAGGTGTCCTCTACAACCAGTGGCTAAAATGTAGCACAGGAGTATACCACATTGCTGATTTTCCTTTAAAAAAAAAATCCCAATTTAAGCCTCTACAAATAAATCACCTGCATTTCAGCAATGCCAGAAATGTCCAGGCATGTAGGAGTTTATTTGAAAGAAAACCATGGCAATCTTAGAAAATGTTCTTGCCGAGGCCACCACCAGCCAAGACTTAAATGTTCAGGACTAAACGCTCAATTCAGCAATAAATAAACCACATCAGCTGGGGGTCCGCAGGAGACAAGCACAGAGTCAAGGGCCGAGAAAACCTCCTGGGTTCCAAAGGGAAGCCCTAGCGTCCTGCCAGGATCAACCCTTGGTCCCCAGGAGAGGGGAAGGGAAATGCAAGAAAGAGGGAGGCAGAAATGGGCCAAAAAGGCTTTATCCAATCAAGACAGCCCAGAACTTGCATTCCAGGATCCTCATTTCTCTGGGGCAGCAGTCAGTCTTGCCTAGACCGAAGTGAATACCTTTCTGTTGAACATTTCCATTGCGCAGTGGTGTGGGGATGGCTTGTTAAGACTTGAGACAATTGCAAAATTCAGAACCCTCTAGAGGATAGAGATCAATTAGGACCATTAAAAAAAAAAATCCCTGGCATACGAGGAAAGAGCAGCTTGCTTTGTAAAACTTATGACATTCATAGGAAAACAGAGCAATCCTCTCTCTAGGACTATTAGTGATCTCAGTAGAGATGAAGCTGTGAAGTTGGTACGCATGTGGCCTGAGAATCCTCTGTTCTACGAATCTTTAGTGTTTTAGTCCCCAGAACACCTTGACTGTTTCTGGGGCCTTGATCATCTTTATGCCTTAATTTATTTATCTTGAATAGAAGAACAATTCTCAAAGAACCCCTCTCTTTAGAGGCAATTAAGGTCTTGCCAAAAATTTTACAGAATGGTGCTACTTAAACATACATAGTTAATGGATTGGACTCAGGACACCTGGAGATGGCTCTTGGCATTTACAAAGAACCAAGTTAAAATGGAATACAGTGCCAAATAAGCACCTAACTTTCCAAGATGTACTAAGAGCATTTTTATTTCTTATAGTACAGAGGACAATATTACATGTCTCAAGGGGCCAGATAAGGCCTAGGGTAAGTAGAAAAAGGGAAAGAAACAATAATTAAACTATGACTTCAAGAGTCTCAAGAGGCCTATACGTTCACCTATTCATTATCTTGACACCAGTCAAAAGATAATTCCTCATACAGAAAAAAAAGTTTTTGTGATTTTTAAAGTTGTTTTACTGGAGAATATTTTTAATAGTGACTCTTATAGTATAAAATTTCTAAATGCCACTTCTTCAGCATTTTCCAAAGTATGTTTCAAAACCAGTAATATGTGGGATACTAACATGTTTATACAGAAAAAGGTTCTATGGTCAAACAAACTTTAGAAATACTTAATCAAATAACATGAGCAATTTTACTTATTATTTTACAATTGATACAAGTAATTTTACCAATTATTATTTTACAATTTTACTTACAAGATTTAATAAAGACCTTAATATGCTCTGTATATTTTCATTCTTCAAAAAAGTTACAGTAAATAGTGTGCACCCAACATATTCGATAACAAATCTTCTCAACCTGAGGGCATCTCTCTGGTCTGGTATTTTATGGGATAGTTTAGGAATCACAAGCCTCAACTGTTCTCAGTTTAAATTATTCCAAGACTTACTGGGACATGATATTTTCAGTGTTACTAGTTAATATGTAATATACATTGATTGTCAGTATAGATTATGTGCTATGTCAAACCATAAAGTAAGAAATAATCCCAGTGTGATTTCCAAACCCAATTGAAAAGGGACGAAAAGAAGCAAATGAACATGTCTTGGTCCCATGACTAAGTTCTTTATGATAAGAACAGCAGAAATGTTAAAATAATTTACCAATAGTTAAGTTAAACAGTAAATGAGAGAGAAAAAGAGGGGAGGGAGTGATGGAAAGAAAGCAAGAAAGGAAAGAGGGGAAGCAGGGAGAATATTGGATAGACTGAAATGATCTCTTCCTTCCCTCATCTTTCTCAGTGTCAGGATATTGTATTACAAATAGAGAAACGGCCAACAATGAGTAATAAGTCAGTAAATGGGCAGCCTGGATAATTTTATGAATTAGCTCAACAGCCCCTGAGCTGTTCAACATAAACACCACTAATTAATCAAGATCATTAACCAAACATTTTTCTTGGGAATTTACTTTATCGCCATCAATAGGGAGCTAATTCCTGGAATAGGAACACATTGATATTCTAGTATATCTTGCTACATCAGGGCTTATTGGTTTACCTATGACACTCAGACCTCCTACCCATATCAAATTGATTACTTCTCTTCGGGTTCTACTCTGGAACATCTCTTTCCCCTTTACAAAGATCACGCTTGGAAGCCAGTATCCCAAAAGCATTGCAGTGTAGCATCCTCTCCTTTAAGAAAATAAGTTCACAGTCATCCAAGGGAAAAACTCAGACTCATCATTTCTAGTTACAATTATAGACACTATCTAGTAAGTGTCTCACAGAAGCAGACACCGTACTGCTCTCATTACCTCTATTCCTTACACCAGCAGTACAAAGGTGGTATTATCATTCCCAATTCAAAGATGAGAAAAACAGAGCACCTATTTGGTCAAGCAACTTGCCCAGGGTCACCCAACTAGAAGTGGCAGAGCCAGGATTCCCATCCCAGTCATGCTCCAAAGGCCGTAGGTTTCCTGCTCCTCCACGGCGCCTCTCCTGAGGTCTCATCATATCACAAAAGGAAGAAAAAATATCGACTCCCTGTGTCACTACCTCTGACTCATAAAGAAAGTCAGAGAATTCCAATGGCTCTCTTCCTAGACACTGCCTACTGGCTCTGTTTTTTGTTTAATACTGTGATTTTAATTTCTTTTTCTTTTTTGTATTTTTTTCCTAAAAGCATGCTGCCATTTCAGAGCCAAAGAAGTAAGGTCTGTGTAACTAGAAAAATAAACAAAAAAAAGCTATCATTTCTCCCTGGGGTAATTTATAAGGTCTAAGGTTTCTCCATAAATTCTCCCCAAGTGATCCCAAGTTGCTTGGCATGAGTCTGGGAAAAAGAGTGACAAGCAAGCATGTCATTCCTCAGGCAGGAGAAATTCCCATGAGTATACGAGGAACAGCCTAGAACAAAGGTACTCTGGCGTGTGAAACACACTTGAATCCGGCTCCCTGGATCATTCTTTGACTCTTGCTGTATTCCATACCCAGGTGAAGAGAGTAAAGACAGTTTAACTGAGGCCCCAAGCCACGTGAGTCACCTAGACAAAAGTCTATTGTCTTTACACCTGCCGCTTAAGCTATTTGAGGGTGTACAGGTATCCTCCACTTTCCAAAAGTTCACTTTATGCCACTTCACTTCTATGAAAGACCTATATTACTACCTGTTTCTGCTAATCTAAAGAAATCCAAAGAAGATTTTCACCTTTATGGCGGGGGGGGGGGGGGGCAGGGGGGGGGCGGGGCGGGGGTGAAAATGCAACAGTGTTGGCTTGGCCAAAAAGTTCATTCACATTTTTCCGTAAGATGGTATTGAAAATCCAAACAAACTTTTTGGCCAACCTAATAGCATTCAGCACTGCCAAGCTCTTTCCCCAGGAATTGCACTCAGCATCAAGCTGCCATAGCTCTGAACTGTGTCTGTAAGCATCTGTGCTTATTCTGGATTTATTTTCTGCACAAGACGTGTCCTAAGGTACCTGCTTCTTCACTTTACCCCATTTTCCCTTATGAAAGATTTCATACGAATGTTCTGATTTCAGATAGCAGGGGAAGCTTGTATGTAGAAAATAGTTACACTCTGAGCCCTTCCTTTGTGCTGTACCAAAGACAAAAGAGGAAAGAAGGTCTAGGTCTTTCCACATGGTCACATTCTACTTAACTTTATAGTTTTGCGCTTGATCTTCCCTCTCTGCCTGGAGCATTCCTCATTTGATCTACTGTCTTAATTTGTACTCCTCCTCTGAGATTCAGATCAGCAAACTTCCCCTCTGAAAAGACCTGCCTGCACCTGGCCTGTCTTGACGACGTGTGCACCTCCCCACGCCCACTAGTGTTCTGTACACAGCCCTGTCACGGCCACATCTTTGTATAAGACAGTGATCCCCTTGTAGGATTCATGTGCTGTTTATCGCTGCACCTTCGATGCTTAGCACACAAGAGAAACTTAATAAATGTGAAAAGAAAAAAAGGGATGAGGGGACAAAATGCAATGATGGTACATGAGAGGCTCTAAATATGCTTTTCCCTCTCCCTGTAGTTGTTCCAAGAAGCGCACACACAAACACAAACGCACACACACACACACACACACACACACACACACAGCATTACTAGGCTCAACTCTGTAGCTGTTTGTAAGGCTCAGGACAAACTCCCAGTGGGAGATTAATATCAAATATGAGGCTTCTGAATACCTAACTACATAAGGAAAGATTATTTGCTGGGTGGTGCCACTGCCCCAGGACTATCAGTAACCTGCTCAAAACTATTTATTAGCATTAGAAAACAGATCAAACATCTTAGCTTGCCAGCCAGTCCCTCCATCTCTCTTACCCCAATCCAGCTTTCCATTTTCATCCCTCTCCAGTCTGTACCAGGAATTTGACCTAAGTCAGATGGACTGTTCTTCCCCCAAATATTCTTTCCCCTTTTTTCTACTGACTATGCCCCACTGTCCTTTACGCTTGTCAAAATAACCATAAATTCAGGGCCCTACTAAGATCTTCCTAAGTACTGCAGCCTGCATTGATTCTTCCTTATTCTCATCTGGTTGGTAGTTATTGTAAATATCAATTATGTGATGCCTGTACCCTGTATTGAAGAAACTGGGGCTGTCTATTAGAACTTGTTGCAATTATAGAAATGTGTCATAACTGAACTGTCCAAAATGGTAGCCACCAGCTCTATACGGCAACTGAGTACTTAACATGTGGCTAGTGCAACTGAGGTACTGACTTTTATTTTATATTTTTGTAGTCTCTTTAAATTAAAAATGACATAGCCACATGTAGCTAGTGGCTACTGTATTGGGCAACACAGAATATTTAACTTTTTGTGTGCTATGTCTTGTATCCTTGATGAACATATAAACTATTGGGGAAAAAAATTGAATTCAGTTCTTTTTTGTATCCTCAGCTCATGCCATGATTGCAGTAGTATTCAACAAATGTTGTGGTTGGTGCATTGCTAGACTACTGGGTCTGCCTCTGATAGTTATACTCTCTTGAAGAAGTCCTCTCCCATATGTACATAATATTAATAAAAGAATACAGATTGTCTTTGCTTAATGGTTTAAACTCACTCAGAATGGCACTGTATCACTACATGGATCCTCTATCACTATAAAACCAAAATAAGATGAAGAATGATTTGAACTGAGTCTCTGAAAGAAAAAGTTCCATTATGCATAACTCTCTCTTCTCTTTTCCCTTTTGGGGGAAAATATGTTTTAAATGTTTTTTAAACACATTTCAGACCTGCTGAAACAGAATTTCTTCAATTTTCAAAATGACCTTTTCTACAGAGAAAGACTGTCCCTGAGAATCTGAAACAAGTTCAGCCAATCAGATTTTTATTACCCACTGAGGCCCCATCACTTTCTAAAGGAAGGTAGTTCTCAATGATAGACTTTCCCATAGCATTCTTGTCTCTATTTCTAGTGCCCAATCTGAGGCTCTTTGAAGAAGGCTAAACCTCTACTAGCAGGTCAGGGAAGGTCACAGGTCTTTGGAATTTAACAGTGATGTGCCCCTGGCATTTGCTGGCTTACCAACAGCCCTTCAGGAATCATCATGCCAACAGGCCAACCACACAACAAAATCCTGTGCCTGCAAAGCCAAGAGCAAAGTGATCAAACAGTCTGGTTGCAGATTAGATTCTGACTTATTAATAAGCTTTCAGAAAATAAACCAGAATGTGCCTCTAACAGCAACAGTGTACAGGAGATGTTTAATGATTTCAGAGGTCAGCCATACTGCATGCCTTCCTTCTGACTCAGTGAAGAGCAGGACAGGGCAGAAGAGATGTGGACAAAGCCAGGGCAATCAGCTGTATCTTTTCCATTCACAGCTAAGTTTATTTGGAGTGACTGGAAAAACCTTCAATGAAAACTTTTTTAAAATAATAAAATAAAAGAATTTACCCTGAGATCATCAGCCAGACAACATCGAGAAATAATTAGGGGTTGGTATTTTCCTCTGCCTTGTAAAATATTTTCAAATTGTAGGATAAGCAAGCCCTAGAGGATCATAAAGATAGCAATAACATTTCTATTGTATTTTTTTAATATTTAGTCATCAAAGATATCACCATGTGTTTAAATCACATTTGAATACATATAAATAAAATTTTCATCTGCAGACAGGAGCCAGTGGCTAAAGAAAGAATCCACTGACTCCTTTAAAACAGAGCAAGAACACCAGAGAGGTTTGAGATCTTGGTTTTATAAAATAGAATTCATTATTACCACATGAGCAAGAGAATATTAGTAAGTATCTTAATTTGAGGCCTTTTAAACATGAACATATTGATGATGATAAAAATAACCTTTGCAAAGAAATCTGCAGTTTATGACATATATTCTATAATACATTCCTTTATTTGCATTAGAGATTTTTATCTATATTTCACACATGAGTCTGTGGAGACTTAGAAAGATTAAGCAACTTTCACAACATCATTTAGACAGTAAGTGATGGAGCTTGAATATGAACCTAGATCATCCCATTCCTGAAGTCCTCTTCTTTCTACTCACCTAGGCTTAGAGTATCACACCCAGGTATGGTCCTGGCACGATAAATGAGAAACTGCAGCAAAGGAAAGCTGAATGGTCTTTAAGATTACTTCATAAACCAGATTCAGTGATTAAGAATGTGCTTTTCAAGAAGATAGAACTCAAACTCCCAACAATGATAGCAGTTAATGTGTAATGAAGGTTTACTTTGTGCCGTGTAGAATGCCAAAAGCTTCTCTTTTTTTTTTCTTATATATTAGTGCATGTTATCCTGATCAATTTCCTATGAGACAGGATATGTAAGAGAGGTGAAGTAATTTCCTTCCTCACGTGGCTAGAAGTAAAGTAACCAGATATGAAACCAGTAAATCATATTCCTGAGCTCTCCTCATTAACTGCTACATCATTGACATTTTAATCCCAAAGAATTAATCACAACACCCTATTAGTAATCTGTGGACAAACAGATTGGCAATGGTCACAGGACCAGCAATATAGAAGTGCCACTAATAATCAGCAAGAATAGTTTTATATACTGTTTTCTGTACAGTTGATGATTTTAAAGGACACACAATTAATTTTAAACCTGCCCGTAAGTTGTAAAGGGTATTTAAAAATCCCCTTTGAATTAATGCCAAAATGCATGTCATTAATGGAAGAAAAAATAACAAAACACCTTAAACCATCGACAAGAAGCCACGGTCACAAATAAAAGCACTGAATTTGGCAGAAGTCACAGGGTCATGTACTACCTCTGCTACCCAGAAGCACAGACACCCTGGGCAAGACCATGGGTCTCACCCAGTGTTCACTTTCTTGGCTTTAGAATTAGTCTGCCTCTCCAGGTTGTTATGATGTTTAATAAGATAACATATGAGAAAGTAACTGGCACTCAGAAGGCACTTGGTAAAAATTATTTGATAATAATGACTCCCAATTATTGAAAGTGAAAGTGAAGTCACTCAGTCATGTCCCAGTCTTTGCGAGCCCGTGGACTGTAGCCCACCAGGCTCCTCAGTCCATGGGATTTTCCAGGCAAGAATACTGGAGTGGGTTGCCATTTCCTTCTCCAGGGGATCTTCCAGACCCAGGAATCGAACCCGAGTCTCCCGCATTGTAGTCAGACGCTTTACCATCTGAGCTACCAGGGACTTAAATATTGCTTTATACATAATGCAAATAAGGGCAAACTAAGGATCTCTTTCCTTTGCAGTTCATTTGATGAACTCTAGACTCCTACTCCAGGGTGCTTCAGTGAGCTTGTCATGGTGGCAGTGTGGGATATTTTTCGGCTCATCTATCTTTCTGGTCTTTGGAGGATTTGGGATTTGGAGAGTAAGGAGGTTGTTTATGTTCTGCTGCTGTTGTTATTTGTTTGTTTGCTTGTACTAAATGGCACTACGTCAGTGTTCCCAGTAGTTCCCCAATGGAGGAAATTTCTGTGATTGCATAATCCCTCTCCAGTCCAAAGCTACCTCCCTCCATTACCAGGGCAATGTAGGTAACATATAGGCAACTGTGGTATCATCAGAAAAACGATGGCTGTCCCAAGTGTTTCATCTAAGGTCTTAGCTCATCCCATGGGCTTCTGGAGCTTTATGCTTCTATGCTCTGTACACGCCCATTTAGGGTGCTGGCATTCCAAATACATCCTGGTCCCTTCATTTTGATGCAGTAATATGCCTTCTTTTTTATTGGAGTATAGTTGACTTACAATTTGGTGTTAGTGTCTGGTGTATGGCAAGTGATTCATATATGTATTCTACATAGAGAGACTATATATATGAATGATGAATTCGGGTGAATACTATCTAAACCACTAGAAAAAACTAAATTATTCCGAGTTTCAGAATTCAAATGTATTTAAGGTAACTTTTCATTTACCTTCTTAGGTCATGCACATTCTCCCTACAAAATTCAATGTCAAAGAGTCCTATCTTATATGAATTCCATTTTCCTATTTTAAAAGAGTCTTATCTTATATGAATTCTATTTTCCTATTTTAAAGGAAAATAGGGCTTATTTTAAAAGCCCTAGCCTTTTTATCTCTATGGCTTAATTATCAAGAAAACTTTCAATCCAGACTCCCTCAATAACTGGCTCTGAGAAGCCAAATGTTAGAATAAGGAAAATAATAAGCTACAGTGGAAGGTACTTTCGTTTATGAGACAAAGGAAAGAGGGCCATAAGAATCTTGAAAGACTGTCATTCCAGTTCAATTACCCTACTTTTGTTTGTTTAGGTCTTGATCTCAACCTCATTTATTCATTCATTCAACAATTCAACATGTAGCTTTTGGGGGCCTACTACATGCAAGCCGTAGATGCCAGATGCCATCAAGGACTGTTTGACCAGCACTTAGGATTAGCAGCTGAAAGGCAAGAAACCAGTAAAAAGCCATTTGAAGCATAAATGCACAGGGCATATGAGAACTCCTTTTTACTCAAAGGGGAGGCCAATTTTTGTGCCTTTTTCATGCTGGTCAGGGTGTTCTGAGCCTTCCCTGGGACCAGTATTCTCCCACAACATACCCCTCCTCACTCAAGAAAAGGCTTTCACTCAATAGCTGTCAAGGATTCAAGCCCTAACCTACTCTCCAGGTGCCAAAAACCTAATAAGTCAGCACCTTAATAGATATACTTCAGACATTCAGCACACATATATAAAAATGTACAACACAGTAACCTCTGTTTTATCTGGTATTCTTTCATCTAAAATTGTTATGAAGTCTTTTAATTCTGTTGCCAACAAGACAAAATGAGTGAGTGTCCTAGGGATGACCCCACGTCACTGAGAATCCTAAGGGCCTGGAACAGAATTGGGTACTTTGCTTTCCAATAAATGCTGGGTGGATGAATATTATCTGAATCACTAGAAAAAAAATAAATTATTCCAAGTTGAATTTCAGAATTAAAATACACTTAAGGTAATTTTTCATTTATCTAGCATTCTGAAAACTTCAACCCTACATAACACAACTGAGGATAAAAAGTAAGTCAAAAGTACTCAGAGATGAAAGCAGTGGTTGTTAAGGTTTGTGGTATGGTGGTGGTATAGTTGATAAGTCGTGTCCAACTCTTTGTGACCCCATGGACTGTAGCCTGCCAGGCTTCTCTGTCCATGGGATTTCCCAGGCAAGAATACTGGAGTGGGTTGCCATTTCCTCCTCCAGGGGATGTTTTCTCAACCCAGGGATCAAACCCAGATCTCTTGCATTGCAAACAGTCTCCTGCATTGCAGGTGGATTCTTTCAGACTGAGCGACGAAGGGAAGCCCATTACGGTTTGTCAGTCAGTCAGTCAGTCAGTCAGTTCAGTCGCTCAGTCATGTCCAACTCTGTGCGACCCAATGAACCGCAGCACGCCAGGCCTCCTGTCCATCACCAACTCCCAGAGTCCACCCAAACCCATGTCCATTGAAACGGTGATGCCATCCAACCATCTCATCCTCTGTAGTCCCCTTCTCATGCCCTCAATCTTTCCCAGTATCAGGGTCTTTTCCGATGAGTCAGCTCGTCACATCAGGTGGCCAAAGTATTGGAGTTTCAGCTTCAACATCAGTCCTTCCAATGAACACCCAGGACTGATCTCCTTTAGGATGGACTAGTTGGATCTCCTTGCAGTGCAAGGCACTCTCAAGAGTCTTCTCCAACACCACAGTTCAAAGCATCAATTCTTCAGCATTCAGCTTTCTTTATAGTCCAACTCTTACATCCATACATGACCACTGGAAAAACCATAGCCTTGACTAGATGGACCTTTGTTGGCAAAGTAATGTCTCTGCTTTTTAATATGCTGTCTAGGTTGGTCATAACTTTCCTTCCAAGGAGTAAGCATCTTTTAATTTCATGGTTGCAATCACCCTCTGCAGTGATTCTGGAGCCCAGAAAAATAAAGTCTGACACTGTTTCCACTGTTTCCCCATCTATCTGCCATGAAGTGATGGGACCGGATGCCATGATCTTAGTTTTCTGAATGTTGAGCTTTAAGGCAACTTTTTCACTCTCCTCTTTCACTTTCATCAAGAGGCTCTTTAGTTCGTCTTCACTTTCTGCCATAAGGGTGGTGTCATCTGCAGACTGAAACTACAGTCACAGACAACTAGCCAATCTGATCACAGCCTAGTCTAACTCAATGAAACTAAGCCATGCCATATGGGGCCACCCAAGACGGATTGGTCATGGTGGAGAGGTCTGACAGATTGTGGTCCACTGGAGAAGGGAATGGCAAACCACTTCAGTATTCTTGCCTTGAGAACCCCATGAACAGTATGAAAAGGGAAAAAGATAGGACACTGAAAGATGAACTCCCCAAGTCAATAGGTGCCCAATATGCTACTAGAGATCAGTGGAGAAATAACTCCAGAAAGAATGAAGGGATGGAGCCAAAGCAAAAACAACGCCCAGTTGTGAATGGGACTGGTGATAGAAGCAAGATTCAATGCTGTAAAGAGCAATATTGCATAGGAACCTAAAATGTTAGGTCCATGATCAAGGCAAATTGGAAGTGGCCAAACAGGAGATGACAAGAGTGAACGTCGACATTCTAGGAATCAGTGAACTAAGATGGACTAGAATGGGTGAATTTAACTCAGATGACCATTATATCTACTACTGTGGGCAGGAATCCCTTAGAAGAAATGGAATAGCCATCATAGTCAACAAAAGAGTCCAAAATGCAGTACTTGGATGCAATCTCAAAAACGACAGAATGACCTCTGTTCATTTCCAAGGCAAACCATTCAATATCACAGTAATTCAAATCTATACCCCAACCAGTAATGCTGAAGAAGCTGAAGTTGAACAGTTCTATGAAGACCTACAAGACCTTTTAGAACTAACACCCAAAAAAGATGTCCTGTTCATTATAGGGGACTGGAATGCAAAAGTAGGAAGTCAAGAAACACCTGGAGTAACAGGCAAATTTGGCCTTGGAGTACAGAATGAAGCAGGGCAAAGGCTAATAGAGTTCTGCCAAGAGAACACACTGGTCATAGTAAACACCCTCTTCCAACAACACAAGAGGAGACTCTACACATGGACATCACCAGATGGTCGCCACCAAAATCAGATTAAGGTTTGTATTCATAAGCAATTAGGATTTCTCACTTCAAGCCTATTTACCTCTACTTTGCAAATAATGCTAACAAACTTGGTTCTCTGATCCCTAAGTACAGGCTTACCCGGCAGCTCAGTGGTAAAAAAAATCCACCTACCAATGCAGGAGACATAAATTTGATCCTGGGTTGGGAAGATTCTCTGGAGAAGGAAATGGCAACCCACTCCAATATTCTTGCCTGGGAAATCCCGTGGACAGAGGAGCCTGGCAGGCTATAGTCCATGGGATCACAAAAGAGTCAGACATGACTTAGCCACTAAACCACAAGAACATACCGAACTTGAAGTACCTAAATTTGAATAGGGGAAGGGATTGCAACAAGTGCACTGACAGCAGGGAGGAATAGAATCATGGAAGCCTAGCAGTACAGAAGGAAAAGAGCTATAAAATGATCAGAATTTCTAAGGTATATGGCACTCGTGGAGGAGATAAATAGTTGCATAGACTTAGGAAGTTTCTGGGGGAACCACTGAATCACAGCTGAATAAAAATATTGACATATTTAGTAGTATCATTTAAGAATAAAGGACATTCTGTATTTCAAATATATCATATAAAAACAAGCCTATGTTGGTCCTGGTGGGTGTAAAATTATCAGCTATTAGGAAATTTTTAATTTATCCAAAATGTCTCATTCCCTGAAGACTCAGGAAAGTTGAGGTCATTCTACTATATATGAGTGTGTATGCATGCATATGCGCACATATGTATATAAATTATATGAAGTAGAATTTTTGTTGCACTAGAAAACCTCATCCCCCTAACATGCAGTATAATGGATTATTAACTTTTTGGTTGTTGGCTTCCTATAAAAGCATGATCAAAGTGGTTACCTGGAATCCAAAACCTTGAGTTCATGCTTTCTTTTCATCTAATACAACTGAGATCAGAGAAATTACCTCACTGCTCAGTGACTCAATTTATCTATTGGTATAACGAGAAAAACAAAAGCTCAGCTCTCAAGGGTCTGGTGGACTGCTCCCATTTCAAAACTTGGAAATGTTTAATATAAATCCCAATAATAGCCTGGTTTGGGTTATTATTTTTAAGCAAACACCCTTCAAAAAAAAAAAAAAAGAGGCAAAGGTAGTCAGTCTTTCTTTCCCCAGTTTCTTTCCTTACAGTTTTTCCTTTCCAAAGAACACAACAGAGAAACAAAGAGCCAAGCACTCTGACTCACAATTTTTTCTAATAGTGCTGTGGTCAATTTGCTCCCGCATAAAAAAGTAGTCATGAAGCTTTGAACTCTGGGTCTTGGAAGGCCAAGCATGGAAAAACATCTTTAGCAGAAAGAAGGGCACGTTCCCAATCTGTCCAAATCTGTCCAGTGTGATGCGTCTGTGAAAAGCCCACTTGGGCACACAGCTCCCCTCATTGGAGTCCTTTTCTGATGTTAGAGCTTTCTGACAAAAGAAGGGGCTGAACTTTGCCTTTCAATGAAATCTTGAGTCTAGTTTCTTTTTCAGATCTTACTCATTTCATCCTTAGGATGGTTTCTTAGTTTGAACTTGCTTTTAAGACAAATGCGGAAAATGCTAAAACTTTGTGCCTAGAAAAGCTGGCTCCATCCTTCTTTCAGGGGGAAAAAAAAGTCCTATGTGGTTCAGAAAGCTGAAGGTTCACAGAGAGCCTTCACTTAGAGATTTCTGATATTGAAATTGGTTATTACATCCCAGCAATGAGCAGATATCACGCTTTTTGTTTTCTTCAAGGCTGCTTTCTTAAAGTCTGTCACAGTCTAACATACAACTTTGTAGTGTATGAAGGGCTTTCATGCATGTTCATTCATTTGTGAGACCTGTATGCCTCTGATTTCCCAGTATTTTATAGTTGTGTTTTATTTCTGGTTTTAACTATTTTTTTATTGTTAATTTATTTGGCAGCCTTGGGTCTTAGTTGCGGCACTCCGGATCCCCATTGTGTCATATGAGATTTTTCGTTAGGACACACTGGCTCAAAAGTTGCAGTGCGTGGGCTTAGTTGCTCCATGGCATGGGGAATCTTAGATCCCTGACCAAGGATTGAACCCATGTCCCCTGCATTGCAAGACAGATTTTTAACCACTGGACCACCAGGAAAGTCCCCGTTTTAATTCTTAAAGACACTCACAATCTGAAAAAGATACATATCCATTTTGGTACATGTTTAAATGGCTATTGTCATTCTTTGGCTGAGAAGATTAAGAAGTTGGCTGTTCCTCCGTATTGCCCAGTTGAAAATTTTATCTCAGTACTAAAATCTCATTATCTAAAGTGCTCTACGGACATCTCAAAAGTGTCTTCATTCATCTCCCTGGGAGGAAGTTTCTACAGAAACACTGTCCACTCACTGTTACCAAACACACACCTAACCTGCAGGCCATTCTGTCCCCTGTGCCTTCTCTCTGTTACAGACATTCTTCTTCCTAAATTTCTCCATATTCTCTGGCACTCCTCATCCCAGCCCTCCTGCCTTCTGGGGATTTCACTCTGAACTATTTGCACCATCTGCCCATTACAGCTGTGGTGATCTCTCTCAACCCAGATTGCATCATGACTCACATCTGTTTAAAACCTTTCGGGGATATTTCATGGCCCTCAGATTAATAGAATCCAAACACCATCAGAGGATTTACAAGGTTCTTTTTTAATCTGGGCCTGCCGATCTTTCTAGCTCCATTTCTTTCCATACCACTTGCTGTCACCAAGCCCCGCCCCCCTTTAGATATAGCCAACAGTTTTCTCTGAGCATGCCATAGCTCTTGTTTTTTAGGGCTTTCATTCACACTATTCTGTCTTTTTGTCTGGAACACCCTGCCTTCTCATCATCTCCCATCCCCCTCGAAGCCATCCTTGAACCCCAGAACTGGATTAGGTGGCCCTGCTGTATGCTCACAGGTTGCCCCAACATCCCTCTGTGGCATTTAACACTATCACTGTAACTATTTAATTAACAGATTATCTCTCCTCCTGGCCCCATTAGAAACCCCATTATGGTCCAAATTGAGTTTGCCTTACTAAGCAGTGTGTTCCACTCCTGAGCCTGAAACCAAGCACAGATATTTAATATTTGTTGAATGAAAGAATGAATGAAAGACACATAAATGATAATCAGAGAAGTACCAATATCAAAGATAAAGCAGTAGATTCAAGATTTAACCAGGGTTCTAGAAAAAGTGAGTGGTCAAAAGTCTGGTCAAAGAAGTCAGAAATCAAAGTCTTGAACAATCAGCAGTGCAAGGTGGCGGAGGAAGAAGAGGTCTAGACAGGCCCTTATCCATAACAGCAAACAGAATCTGGTAGTCACAACACCAGCCAGTCCCTCTCATGCTCATCCTGAGCAAAGTTCCCCAAAGTTTCAGACTGTGATATGAGGACTACCTACATCATGATTCTACATCCCCAGCCAGCCCTACTGACTCAGAATCTTTTCTAGGCTGGGGCCAGAAATCTGCATTTTCAACCAGCACCCCAAGGGATACTTATGTACATTAAGGTCCTGGGCCAGAAGTACAGATAATCACAATAGCTTGTTGAGTAGGGAGAACAAGAGTGGGAAGCAAATACCCTTCCTTGGTGGTGTCTAGCTCGATACTGTGAGCCCCAGTTGCTGTCCATGTGGCCCATGACTCATTGATAAGGATCCCTTTTGCTCTGGTTCATTCATAATGAGCTAACACACAGCTGGTCCATGTGTGACCCTTAAAAGTTCCAACAAGGGTCATGTGTAGGGGGGAGGGGGCATGCTTTCAAAGTACTGTGGTTATAACCCCCACCTAACTTCTCACTGTGGCCTCCCTTCTCTTATCTGGGGCATGGCCCAGTATATTCATCTCCACCTTCTATCTGGACAGCAACCATTTAACCAATGCTCAATAAAACATATTGCCTTGTCCATGACCTGGACAAAGGGCTAATAACAATAATAACTATGAAGAGTCCATTGTAAGCTATCACTCCTCTGAGGAAAACAAAAATGTCCCCTTTAACCCCACTAAGCCTGTGGTTTTAAAACTCTGTCCAATTTTGCATTATTGTCAAAGAAAAATAATTAGATATGGATGACTGAAAAAAAAAAAATCTAGAAAGTTCTGAGTAAAAGAAGTTCACCTCAAACCAGCATTTCCTTATTTGATCTTGTGCTCCAAGCAATCTCATTATTTTCCTTTGGGTTTTACATATAGTTTTGTCCTTTATGGTCATGCCTATAATCTGTCATGCTGACAACAAGTCCAAGGTAAACACCGATTTTTGTTACTATTCTATTATTTATAGCTTATTCTTCACCTTTCTCCCAAGGCTCTGTTCTATCACTGCCATTTGACGTCAGTACACAGCACCTTCAGTTCAGTTCAGTTCAGTCACTCAGTCGTCTCCGACTCTTTGCGACCCCATGAATCGCAGCACGCCAGGCCTCCCTGTCCATCACCTTAAGCCCCCAGTAAACCAGAACGTATGTGATGTGGGCAGGAAAAACAATACATCTTAACTTTCTTGAAGTCATCTGAATCAAATGTTTTAAGTATAATTGAAAACATATTTTTACAAGCAAAGAGAGCCAATAAACTAGAAAAGCAGTATGGAAACATCAGGCTCCACTTCTCTGGTTTTTAATATTCTTCCGTAGAGGACCTTAGGAAGAGGGAGGGGCTTGTATCCCTATATGGAGTCACACACGGGGACAAGTGCTCATCTACAAGCATGGTCCATCTCTCACACATGCTGTATGTATGAAGTTCTAGCAGCGAAAGAAGAGGAAATATATCAGAGCCCCATGGCTTTGTACAACCTCCCTTATATTAATATGGGGCCTTCATAAGCCTTTACACAGGTGGTAAGATTAAGGGGGAGAACCTCATTGCCTTTGTGTCCCCGTGGCCCCCAGATCTAAAACCATGATTATTTTCCTATAATTTTTTAAAAATATAACTACAAAGGAAATATCCTCCTGGGCCAGGTCCCTTTCTCAGTTGCAGTGACACAACTCCCGCTAACTCTGTCGGATAGTATCGTCCTCCTTCTTAGTGTCAAGCATTCCGCTGGGTCTTTCCAGCCCCTGAAACTGGATGTCTACGCCCATGCAGTGGGCCTGGCACTAGGAAGGATTCTGGGCTATGAGACTGAATCCTTGGCACACACTGAATCATTCTGGCACACCAGCTTCTCCTATAATTCCTCTAGCTATGAATTAGAGCAGATGTATTTACTCAATTTATAAAATGGCACTATTCATTAAAGTAAATCACTTGATGTAAAAGAACTAATTATAGAGCTTTTAGTAAAAAAAAAAAAAGTAAAAGATTTTTACCCTAGAGCTGGGGGCAGAACCAATTTCTGAATCATAGGTTTTTACTGTGTGTATGTGTTAAAGTTCCAGGGGACGTGATTTGATTTGACCCAAATTTGCTTAATAGCTAACCATGATGTAACAGGCTTTTACTGTTTGAGGAACAGAATAGCTGTGTATAAAGATATCCTTTTCATTGTCTATGTTTATGTCCATTTGTAAAAATAGACCTCTTATGCAGTGCTGACAAGATAACAGAGATAGGGAGATGATCATACACTATTGGTAAGAGTCTAAATTGATACAACTTTTCAAAGTTGAACCAGTAATTCCATCCCAAGAATCAATATCTGGAGAACTCCTACATCTCAACAACAAAAAGTAAACAATCTAATTTTAAAATAGGCAAAGGAGTGAATAGACATTTCTCTAAAGAAGATACAAATAGCCAACAAATGCATGACAAAGCTGCTCAACATAACTAATCATTCAGTTCAGTTCAGTCGCTCAGTCGTGTCCGACTCTTTGCGACCCCATGAATCGCAGCACACCAGGCCTCCCTGTCCATCACCAACTCCCGGAGTTCACTCAGACTCACGTCCATCAGGTCAGTGATGCCATCCAGCCATCTCATCCTCTGTCGTCCCCTTCTCCTCCTGCCCCCAATCCCTCCCAGCATCAGAGTCTTTTCCAATGACTCAACTCTTTGCATGAGGTGGCCAAAGTACTGGAGTTTCCGCTTTAGCATCATTCCTTCCAAAGAAATCCCAGGGCTGATCTCCTTCAGAATGGACTGGTTGGATCTCCTTGCAGTCCAAGGGACTCTCAAGAGTCTTCTCCAACACCACAGTTCAAAAGCATCATTAAGGAAATGCAAATCAAAGCCACAGTGAGATACCATCTCATAACCATTAAGATGGCAAATTATTTTTAAAAAACAGAAAATAAGAAATATTGGTGAGGATGCAGACAAATTGAAACCCTGTGAACCATTTGTGAGAATGAAAAAATGGTGTAGCTACTACAGAAAACAGTATGACAGTACCTCAAAAAATTAAAAATACAATTCCCATATCATCCAGAAAATTCTATCCCTGAGTATTACTCAAAATAATTGAAAGTACAGCCTCAAATATATATTTTATATCCATGTTTGCTGCATAGCAGCACTATTCACAATAGCCAAAAGGTGAAAACAGCCCGAGTCCACTGATTGAAAGATGAACAGATAAACAAAATGTGATATACATATATAATAGAATATTATTCAGTCTTAAAAAGGGAGGAAATTCTGACACATGCTACCACACAGGTGAAATTTGATGATATTATGCTAAGAGAAACAAGCTAGTCACAAAAAGACAAATATTGTATGATTCCATTTATATACCTAAGTAGATACATAAGTAGTCAAATTCATACAGGCAGAAAATAGAATGGTGGTTGCCAGGGGCTGAGGGGAGGAGGGAATGGTGAGATAATATTTAATGAATAGAGTTAATTTAATGAATAGATATAGAATGAAATGAGTTCTGTTGATTGTACAAAAATATGAAAGTACTTAACAATACTGACCTATATACTTAGAGTGGTTAAGATAGTAAATTTTATGCATATTTTACAATTTTTTTAAAAAGAATAATGGTGTTAATTATAGTAATCATGAAAAACAGAAAACATGCAAATCCTCCAAATGGGAAATAGCCATTGAATAGAATTTCACATACTATTGGATAATGTTGTGTATATAAACTTATTAACTCATAAGGATGTCCAGGATCTATGTCTTGGGTCAAGGAGCAATTTTCAGAACAACATGCTTCATTGACTGTATTAGTTTGCTAGAGTTGCCATAACAAAATACTACAGACTAGATGACTTAGGACAATGGAAATGTGTTGTCTCACAGTTCTGAAGGCCAGAAGGCTAAAATCAGGATGTCAAAATTTAATTACTTCAGAGAGCTGTGAGCAAGAGTATATGTTTCATGTTTCTGTATTAGCTTCTGATGGTTTACTGGCAGGCTTCCCAAGTGGAATGGCGAGTTATCATTTAATGGATATAGAATGAGAGTTTTACAAGCCACTTCCCAGGTGGCTCAGTGTAAAGGATCTGCCTGCCAATGCAAGAGATTCAGGTTCAGTCCCTGAGTCAGGAATATCCCCTGGAGCAGAAAATGGCAATCTACTTCAGTATTTTTGCCTGGAAAATTCCATGGACAGAGGAGCCTGGCAGACCCCAATCCATGGGGTCACAAAGAGTCAGACACGACTGAGCACACATGCACACACAAAGGTGTTCATCAAGGTAGATAATTAGGTGGCCTTGGAAAGAATTGGGAACGACAACAATTAGGTGATCCAAAGTTGTTGGAATACTTTTCAGCTGTCAAAATGCAAAACAGTAATATTTCATATTTTCCCCCTAAAAAGGGCTTATGAGTCAATGGCAGAGGAGAAATAGAACTGCACTTGGAGTCCAGAGCCAGAAGGAGTTCCATTTCTGGCACTAGTTGGCTATGTGACCTTAGGTTCTTAACCACATTGGCATTTGCATTTTCATCTTTCAATGTTTCTGTAAATTCCAGATATGCAGTCCCTTGGTCTATGTTTATTCCTATCTGGCTCATACACTTACATTGTACGTCACAACAAAATTTGACTGAGCCTAAAAATAGCCAACTGTCTCTTCTCCTAGATAAAGATCTGAACGCAGAGGCCATTGATCTCAGCCATGTGCTTGAAAGACAGCATGTAGACGATCTGTTATATAATCAGGCAGCTTGATTCTTCCACTCTGCCTCTGCAGAATGTCTGTGCCACCCTTTGCTACTACTATTGGAGAGACAGCTTTCAGTGCACACCCATATAACAGAGTTGAACCCCACAAACCTAGGTCAGTCCTTCAGAGATTTCTTCATTCCTCCATTCAATCAGGAAGTAATGATTAAGTACCCCCTATGAGTCAGGACTACACCAGGTCCTAGGGATTCATTGATCAGCAAAATAAACAAGTCCCCTATGTGGCTGAACAAGGTCAAGAAAACACCTAATTAGAAGACAATATAGAATGTGTTTTGGCAAAAGAATTGCTGAGTGCTCAGGGAAGCCTGGCTCTCTGAGTTAAGGAACCCTAACTCAGATTCAAAAGGTTTTCCAAAAGTCTTCTTTTCATGGAATTGCATCAGCTCAGCTTTGAAATCATGAGTTCGGTAATTTTGCCCACTACCCACTAGCTTTCCAAGAATTTCGTCTTTCAGTTGTGTCCATGGTTGCTGGGGAAGGGCGGGGCTCAGGCAGGGAGTAACCACCCCGTGCGCGTCAGTTGCTCAATGAAGAGAAACAATGGCATATGGAACCCGGAAGCATTCTTCCAGCTTTTTGGATGGTGCCATGTGTCGGAAATGACTGAAGCGACTTAGCAGCAGCAGCAGCATGTTTTCACTGGACATAGGAGAATCCACTTTCCCAAGGCTAGGTGTAAAAAGGAGTCAGATACTAGCTCATACGGCCTGAGCATAATGAGACATATTTATTCCTTATTCATCAGTCAATATCAATCATAGCCCACCCCTCACTCTTACCAACCAGTACATCAAACACAAAGCGTCCCTTCGAAAGGCTTTGGCATGCATGTTTGTTGTTTCTTTAGGCACCGCACATGCCAAGGTGATAGGGCTCTGGTTTCTCCAAATATCCTGAGAATTCTTGTTTCCTGTCCCCATTTTCTCTATGTTGACCTACAGAGCTCAAGCAAATGTACAGTTGTGTTTTGTAAAAAAGTTTGAAAGTAATTCTGATCAAAATGGTAGTGACGGTGGTGGTGTTTTGTTTTGTCTTTTCACTGCAATAAGCTCTATGAATGTTCTAAATCACAGTGTAAGCTTATGTGTGGCACTTTGACATTGTATCTTCCAGCAATACTCGCTGTCATTTTTTCCCTATAATTGACTTCTAAAATCATGGGAAATCTACGCTAGAGGAAGCAAAAAGGGCTGGAAACGAGATATTGTTTTTCCCACAGAAAGGGCTATACCTGTATCCCTTATTGAAGCCAGATTTTTTTGAAATTTTTAAAAAATACAAATTTTTTTTATTTCTTTGTATATCTAAGAAAAAAACTGGTTAAGTTTTTTCCTAACCCTGCCTCAATTCTATAAATTCTTTACCACAATTTTCTGTGTAGAACGGACATTTCATCACAATTCATTGATTTGGAAGCTACAAAAATAAACCGGCCTATCTCTAATTACCAAATGTTCACTCCATATAGCAGCAACCTCAGACCTGAGTCTATCCATGGGATCTATGAAGACTTCTTGTCCCTGAGTTTTCTCTCTGCCCCAACTGGGAAAAAGTATGGTGGGCCGTGTGGTTTTGCTTCACATTCATAGTTTCATCAGCTTTCCTGGATCCTCAGTTAGGTTCATCCCTCTTCCCTGGTGGCTCAGATGATAAATAATCTGCCTGCAATGTGGGAGACCCAGGTTTGATCCCTGGATCAGGAAGATCTCCCAGAAAAGAAAATGGCAACCCACTCCAGTATTCTTGCCTGCAGAATCCTATGGACAGAGGAGCCTAGTGGGCTACAGTCCATGGGGGTGCAAAAAGTTGGACATGACTGAGCCACTAACACTTTCACTTTCTCTGTAATATATGCATTCAGGGAACAAAAATTCAGATCAGTATGGAAAGTTACAGGAAGGGGAGATTAACTTTGTTGGTTTCAACTTCCAATTGAAATTTGTTTTACATCCTTGTATAAATCAGTTTCCCTTTCTTTACTTTCCTTGCTCTCTCAGCAATAAGAGACATCTACTTTTCTCAAACAAATGCTATGTCAATTTAATAGAAGAATAGATATAAAACAGAACTTGAGTTTGTGGAAGAAATCTGTCTTTCAGCTAAAGTTCTGTAATTAACCACACATCCTTTGGCAGGTTTTAACCTCTAATCTTCATTTTCCTCATCTGTCAATTTAAGGCCAGGCTAATGCATTGTCCATTTATTGTCTATTCTGTACCAGTTTCTATGGAGAGCATTTATCATGTTACTATTTTATGTTGGTATTATTGTTCAGTTGCTAAATCATGTCCAACTCTCTGCAACCCCATGAACTGCAGCAGGGCCGGTTTCTCTGTCCTGGAGGAGTTTGGACTTTTCTGTCCTATCTCCCAGAGTTTGCTCAAATTCATGTCCATTGAGTCAGTGATGCTATCTCATCATCTCATTCTCTGCCACTCTCATCTCCTTTTGCCTTCAATCTTTCCCAGCATTTGCCTTCAATCTTTTCCAATGAGTTGGATCTTCGCATCAGATGGCCAGAGTGTTAGAGCTTCAACTTCAGCATTAAGTCCTTCCAATGAATATTCAGGAGTGGCTTCCTTTAGGATTGACTGATTTGATCTCTTTGCAGTTCAAGAGACTCTCAAGAGTCTTCTCCAGCATCTCAATTCAAAAAAGCATCAATCCTTTGATGTTAAGCCTTCATTATGGTCCAACTCTCACATCCATACATGACTACTGGAAAAACCATAACTTTGACTATATGGACCTTGTTGGCAAAGTGATGTCTCTGCATTTTAGTACACAGTATAGGTTTGTCATAGCTTTTCTTCAAAGGAGCAAGCGTCTTTTAATTTCATGGCTGCAGTCACCATCTGCAGTGATTTTGGAGACCATGAAAAGAAAATCTGTCACTGCCTACATTTTTTCCTCTTTTATTTGCCATGAAGTGATAGGATCAGATTCCACAATCTCAGTTTTTTGAATGTTGAGTTTTAAGCCAGCTTTTTCACTCTTCTCTTTCACCTTCATCAAGAGGCTCTTTAGTTCCTCTTCACTTTCTGCCATGAAAGTGGTATCATCTGCATATCTGAGGTCATTAATATTTCTCTTGGCAATTTTGATTCCAGCATTTTGCATGATGTACCCTGCATATAGGTTAAATAAACACGGTGACGACATACAGCCTTGTCATACTCCTTTCCCAATTTTGAAGAGGCTTGTTCTTCTATGTCCAGTTCTAACTGTTGTTTTTTGACCCACATACAAGTTTCTCAGGGGATAGGTAAGACGGTCTGGTATTCTCAACTCTAAGAATTTTCCACAGTTTGCTGTGATACACACAGTCAAAGGCTTTAGTGTAGTCAATGAAGCAGAGGTAGATTTTTTTTTTAATTCCCTGACTTTTTCTATGATCCATCAGATGTTTGGTGATTTGATCTATGGTTCCTCTGACTTTTCTAAACCCAACTCATACATCTGGGAGTTTTCAGTTCATGTACTGCTAATGCCTAGCTTGAAGGATTTTGAGCATTACCTTTCAAGCATGTGAAATGAGCCCAATTGTACAGTAGTTGGAACATTCTTTGGCATTTCCCTTTTAGGCATTAGAATGAAAACTGACCTTTTCCAGTCCTGTGGCCACTGCTGAGTTTTCCAAATTTGCTGCCACATTGAGTGCAGCACTTTAAAAGCATCATCTTTTAGGATTTTAAATAGCTCAGCTGGAATTCCATCACCTCTACTAGCTTTGTTCATAGTAATACTTCCTAAGGCCCACTTAACTTCACACTCCAGGATGTCTAGCTCTAGATGAGTGACGATGCCATCATGGTTATCTGGATCATTAAGACCTTTTTTGTATTGTTCTTCTGTGTATTCTTGCCACCTCTCCTTAATTTCTTCTGCTTCTGTTAGGTCTAATGATGGGCACAATAAAGGACAGAAATGATAAGAACCTAACAGAAGTAGAAGGGATTTTATTTTGAATTCACAGTAACTCTATTTGAAAGGAATTATAATCTGCATTTTTTAGATGAAGAAATAGATTCAGAAGGTTAAGTAACTTTCAAAACATGTATCTTGGTCACTCAAATATAGAACCTGAATCTAAACCTTTATTTCTTCCCATTCCAAAATCCTAATTTTAATTGCTGAAATATGCTATCACCTAAATGAGCTCTGAGCACCCTAAACTAGTCCTTCAGATTCTATATCCTGATCCATGGAACTACTTAATTTCATTGCAAGAAGTATTAGCAGTAAGTTATTATTGTTGATTTTATATAGAATAAAAAATAGTCATATTCAATATTTTTAACTACTTTTATATTGTGAATGGTAGAGAAAAAAGAACTATCAGGTAGCTTCATGTTCTTTGACTTTTTCTTCCAAAAGCATTCGACCCAAACAAATGCTTTTTTCCCCTTTGTTAAAAGATTCTCTCAAATAGAGACGATATAGCCTCCCTTAGAAGACCATCTATCGCTTACTTGCTTACTATTGAAAGAAAGACTTTTTCCTCTGTCTGGTGTGGCTCCCTTCAATTCTAATTTATAGTCAGTACATCAGGGTGAATTTGATCACTGTTTCTTATCCCTTTCTCCTGGTGAGAAATAATAGGACAGAATATGCTTAAGGGAAGATACAAAAATGTTGTACTGAGACACGACAAGGAATGTTAATTCCTTCTTGCAATCAGTGTTTGGCGGGGTGTCTGTAGAGAGTAAACGCAGAAGGAATGAAATGTCTATAGATGGACAGATGAAAAGTGCTAGTCTTACATAAAAGGAAACTTCATTTTCTGCTTTTCTTTTAAATAACAAAATGTCAATATCATCTGTGACTAGGCTTTCTGGACTTGGAGAAATAACACATAAGGAAGAGGGTGGAGAGGAAGGAAAGGTAGCTCCAACTGATAGTTCACTGATTTCATCAAGAATTATCTAATGTGTTTAATAAGAATTATCTTCTACATATGTGCTGGCCCAGAAAATGAAAAATGTCTTGTCTATCAGTCTTTGAAGAATTGAATCATGATTTTCTTATCAGTGAAACAAAGAAACACTTGAGAAGATAATAGAGCAAATTAAAAAAAAAAATAGAAATGAATGAGAATTTGTAGATGTCTTTTTTTTTTTTCACTTTGGCAAAGCTATTATAAATAGCATTTTTTAGACTGTCTGACTAAAACAAAACAAATGTTTCCTGTCAGCATGGAAAAAAAAATTCCTGTCTAAAATTGTGTTATCTGGTTTTTAGCCTACTTAATTAAGAAAGCTGCTAAATGTCATGCTACATGTCATCAAATGCCCTTTTTAAAACTGATTTCAATTTTTCATGAGTTCATCCAGTTTTTGTGTTCTCACTGTTTAATCCTTTAGGATTTCTTTAAAGTAGACTCTTCATTTCTAAAAGTCAAAGATACACTATTCTTGCTATAACTGCTTTTTGCACATCAGAGTTAAAAATATACCAGAATACAGAAATTCACTAAGATCATATACCAAACTATAATATGGTCTCACACATTTCACTGATAGTTGCTTTTAAAGAAAAAAGCTGGGATGTGGAAACTACTTGAGCTGAATTGAGCTATAGTAAGTCTGACCATCTAATTTTTCACATTAAAAAAAACCTGAGACTCAGAACTTGAACAAAATGAAGATCACAAAGTTAGTAGTGGAAATCAGGGATAAGCTGGCTTCAGTGACACAGTGTTCAATACGTATTTAACTAACTGCTATGTGCCAGGCATAGTATCGGGTTTTGATTATACAAAAGTGAAAAAGACAGGGCTGAAGAATATTATAATCCAATGGGAGAGTAAAGTAAATAAATTGGTAGGTACACTTCTGTGTAACAGTTTACATACTTAGTAGCTTAAAACAATGTACATTTATTATTGCACAGCTTCAGAGGATCAGAGACTGAGCAAAATTTAGCTGGATCCTCTGCTTCAGGGTCTCTTATAAAGTTTCAATCAAGTACCAGCCAGAGCTGAGGTCTTATTTGAAAGCTCAACTGGAAAAGGATTTGTTTTTCAAGCCCATGTGGTGTTGGCAGGATTTAGTTCCTTGTGGCCTATCAGACTGAGTTCTTCAGTGTGTCTAGCTGGCTTTTGTCTAAAGGCAATCCTCAATACCTTGCCACATGGACCTCCCCAACATGCCTGCTTCTTTTATCAAGGTAAGCCAAAAGGGCAACAGCTAGAATCTGCTAACAGGATGAAGGCAGGCATAATTGGGGGCCATTTTAAAGTTTATTCACCAGTTGTTTTTTTTTTAATTGGAGGATAATTGCTTTACAATGTTCTGTTGGTTTCTGCCATACATCAACATGAATCAATCATAGGTATACATATGCCCCCTCCCTCTTGAACCTCCCTCCAACCCTTCACCACATCTTACCCCTCTGGGTTGTCACAGAGCACCAGCTTGAGCTCCCTGCATCATACAACAAATTCCCACTGGCTATCTATTTTACATATGGTAATGTATATATGTTTCAATGCTACTCTCGAAATTTGTCTCACTCTCTCCTTCCCCGACTGTGTCCACAAGTCTGTTTTCTGTGTCTGTGTCTCTATTGCTGGCCCACAAATAGGTTCAGCCGTGCCATTTTCCTAGATTCCACATATATGTGTTAATATATGATTTTTTTTTTCTTTTTTGACTTACTTTTTTTCACTTACTTCATTCATTTTAACAGGCTCTAGGTTCATCCACCTCACCAGAAGTGACTCAAACTTGTTGCTTTTTATGGAGAAATATTAATGGAGTAATATTCCATTGTAAATATGTACCACAACTTCTTTATCAATTCATCTGTCAGTGAAGATCTAGGTTGCTTCCATGTCCTGGCTATTGTAAGTAGCGCTGCAGTGAACACTGGGTTACATGTGTCTTTTAGAATTGTAGTTTTCTAGGACATCTGCCCAGTAGTGGGATTGCTGGGTCATATGGTAGCTATATTCTTAGTTTTTAAAGAAATTTCCATATTGTTCTCCATATGGCTGTATCAATTTACATTCCCACCAACAGTGTAAGGGGGTTCCCTTTTCTCCACATCTTCTTCAGCATGTTTTGTTTGTAGGTTTTTTGATGATGGCCATTCTTACCAGTGTGAGGTGATACCTCACTGTAGTTTTGATATACATTTCTCTAATAATAAGGTATGTTGAGCACTTTTTCATGTGTTTATTAGCCATCTGTATGTCTTCTTTGGAGAAAAGTCTGTTTAGGTCCTCTGCCCATTTTTTGATTGAGTCATTTTTCTGATATTGAGCTACATGAGCTGCTTATATATTTTGGAGATTAATCCTTTGTCAGCTGCTTCATTTGCAATTATTTTCTCCCATTCTGAGGGTCGTCTTTTCGTCTTTCACCACAGTTTTAGAGTAAAACATGATAAATCTTGTGAACGAGAAAGGCACAGGGGCTGTGGGAGCACAGGAGATAGGCTCTGAACCAGACTAAGGAGGCGGGGCTATCATTTGTTGAATTTTAAAGGATGAGGGGGTCATCAGATCAATGAAGAAGGAAAGACAGTCATTCCAGGCAGAAGTCAGGTCTGTAAATGCATAAGGGAATTAAAAACGACAACATTTTAAAAGTCTTTAAAGGTAAGTAGGAATGGCACAATATCAAATAATTGGAAAACATAATGTTTGGTTAGGATCAGCAAATTTTAATGTTGAAGACTCCAGATGGAGAAACTAAGGCTCAGAGACATTATGCCCAGCACATGGTAGATATTCAATAAATATTGAACAAAATGAAATGTCTTTGTAGCACTAGAACTGAGATTCCACTCTCATACCCCAAATAGTAACCATATACATCAACCTCCATATCTTTAAGAAAATTAGGAAAGAAAATTACGAGTGTTGGGAGACAGAAGAAAAGCATGTTCTATAGTAAAAAGAAATCTAGAGATAACCAGAAGCTACTGGAAAAGAAACAGATAATTAGATTTCAATTCTAATTTCTATTCATAGAAGTGAAAATGAAAGAGAAAATTCCTTTGGTATGATACCAGTCAGTTCTTTGGGGAAACAAAAAGAGAAGAAATAAAGAAAAAAACTTTAGACATATAAGGTAATAATGAAATTTTTGCCATTAGTTCTTTCACTACATTCCAGAGGAAAAAAGTTTCCCAGAGCCTTTTTCTTGAACTTACCAAATTCCTGTACAATTTTTGACTCAAAAACAATACATCACCTCTAGGATCCAAATAAAGAAAGATGGCTTATATTTTCACATATTTATATCAGGCTTAGCACTTTTGGGGGGGAGGCCTTGGTCTGAAATACACATGTTTTATATTTCAGCTGAAGAATTTATTTCAAATGAGGTTAAAAAAAAACAAAGTACTACCACTCAGACATTAGCTGTAATTACCTAAAAAACAATATTTTAAAGTCATAACCATTATAGGAAGCTTTTAAACCAAAGAGGAATTTGAGTAATAATAATCATATCTCTTATTGCATGTCAGTTATGATTGCCTGAAATGCACTGAATGGAATTTTACATTTACAATTCTTCTACTCATAAAGTCAGCCTGAAAGTGAAAGTGTTAGTCACTCAGTTGTGTCTAACTCCTTGTGACCCCATGGACTACACCCCGCCAGGCTCCCTGTCCATGGAATTCTCCAGGGAAGAATACTGGAGTGGGTTGCCATTCCCTTCTCCAGGGGATCTTCCTGATCCAGGGATCAAACCTGGGTCTCCCACACTACAGGCAGATTCTTAACCATCTGAGCCACTATGGAAAGTCAGCCTAATGTTAGTCAAACTTAGTCATCCTGTGGCCAATGGGTACTTGGATGGGGCTTGGAACCAGCTTTTAGAGAGAAAGGAGGGGACTGTGAAATCTGTTAGAGAAGACTCCCTATTTTTGCTGCCTCTGAAGATGCTGGGTTGGTTGCCTTCTTTCCTTCTCAGTGTGACACATCCAGTGTGTGTGTGGATGTATTTGTGTGTGTGTGTGTGTGTGTGTGTGTGTGTGAGAATCTGTGTGACTCATACGGAGAGAGTGTTTAAAATGTGTAATTTATTCTATACAAATCTGCAACCAAAATCTTTGAGAATAAAAGTTTAAAGAATATGGAGCATGTATATTTAAAATAGATAACCAACAGGGACCTACTGAATAGCACAGGGAACTCTGCTCAATATTCTGTAATAACCTAAAAGGGAAAAGAATTTGAAAAGAATAGATACATGTATATATATGCCTGAATCACTTTGCTGTACATCTGAAACTAACACAATATCATTAATCAGCTCTGCTGCTGCTGCTGCTAAGTCACTTCAGTCATGTCCAACTCTGCGCGACCCCATAGACGGCAGCCCACCAGGCTCCCCCGTCCCTGGGATTCTCCAGGCAAGAACACTGGAGTGGGTTGCCATTTCCTTCTCCAGTTCAGGAAAGTGAAAAGTGAAAGTCAAGTCACTCAGTCGTGTCTGACTTCTAGCGACCCCATGGACTGCAGCCTACCAGGCTCCTCCGTCCATGGGATTCTCCAGGCAAGAGTACTGGAGTGGGGTGCCATTGCCTTCTCCTAATCAGCTCTACTTCAATAGAAATAAAAAAACTAAAAAAACAAGTGAAACAGAATATAGAACATGAACAAAGGGGAAGGAAGATGATTTAAAAGGAATAGGAATGAAATTATTTTTAAATATGAAAAAGTAAAGATAATAACTTAGATGTGATACCAGAACCTTCTTGGAGCATATTGTAGAAGAGACAATTCTTCATATTCTTTACAGTTCAGAAATATTTTTTAATTTCTTTGATGAGGGATGCTTTAAAGCAGAAAATTTTAAATTCTTGGTGATGTATACCAGGTTTTTTTTTTAATATTTATTTATTTAGCTGCCAGGTCTTAGTTGTGGCACATAGGATCTTTAGTCTTCATTACAGCATGTGGGATCTTTAGTTGCAGGGTGTGGGATCCAGTTTCCTGACCAGGGATCAGACCCAGGTCCCCTGCATTGGGAGCTTAGCCACTGGATCACCAGGCAAGTATTCATATACCAAGTTTTAAGAGGAGTAAGTATTCAATTATCTAAATCATCTCTCCCAAATCTGCTACAAAAGAAAAAAGCAGGACTTTGGGAACTTTGGTTATTCAAGTGATTGTCTTCTATAGAACACACTAGCTGAATTAAATGGAGCTATCCACTTTAGACGGAGAAGGCAATGGCACCCCATTCCAGTCCCCTTGCCTGGAAAATCCTATGGACAGAGGAGCCTGGTAGGCTGCAGTCCATGGGGTCGCTAAGAGTCAGACGCGACTGAGCGACTTCACTTTCATGCATTGGAGAAGGAAATGTCAACCCACTCCAGTGTTCTTGCCTGGAGAATCCCAGGGACGGGGGAGCCTGGTGGGCTCCCGTCTATGAGGTCACACAGAGTTGGACACGACTGAAGTGACTTAGCAGCAGCATCCACTTTAGAAAAGTGTTAGTCAATCATGTCAGACTCTTTGAGCCCCCATGGACTATAGCCTGCCTGGCTCCTCTGTCCATGGGATTCTCAGGCAAGAATACTGGAGTGGGTTGCCAGGCCCTTCTCCAGGAGATCTTCCCAACCCAGGGATCGAACCCGGGTCTTCTGCATGGCAGGTGGATTCTTTGTCATCTGAGCCATCCACTTTAGAGCCCAAGAGCTTTTAAAGAGAAAAGACACAAGTTATCTGGAACTGTTGAAACCTGAAGAGCTCCATAGAGGCAGTCAGAAAACTAATTTGTAGGGAATCCCACATCTCAGAGCAGGAAAAATTAAACTTTCACACTTCCAGAAAAGCAATTGGAAAAAGAGGTAGAAAACCTATTCTCTATTTCAATATCTAAGTTTCTTTTTTTTTTTAATTGATATATAGTTGATTTGCAATGTGTTAGTTTCAGGTATACAGCAAAGTGACTCAGCTATACACATATATAGATTCTTGTTCGTGTTCTTTTCCATTATGGTTTATCACAAGGTATTGAATGTGGTTCCCTGTGCTATTTGGTAGGACCTTGCTTTTTTGTATGTTTTATATATAGTAATTTGTTTCTGCTAATCCCAAATTCCTAATTTAACCCCCGACCCCCTTTCTCCTTCAGTAATCATAATTTTTTTCTGTGTCTGTGCATCTGTTTCTATTTTGTAAATAAGTTCATTTGTGTCATATTTTAGATTCCACATTTAAGTGATATCATTTAGTATTTGTCTTTCTCTTTCTGCCTTACTTCACTGAGTATGATAATCTCTAGTTGCATCCATGTTGCTGCAAATGGTCATATATATATATGACCACATCTTCTTTATCCATTCATCTGTCAGTAGACATTTAGGTTGCTTCCACACCTTGGCTATTATAAATAGTGCTGTGAACATAGGGATGCATGTATCTTTTTGAATTAGAGTTTTTTCTGATTATATGCCCAGGGGTAGGATTGCTGAATCATACAATAACTTTATATTTAGTTTTTTAAGGAACCTCCATATTGCCCTCCATAGTGGCTGCACCAATTTACATTCCACCAACAGCATAGGAAGGTTCTCTTTTCCCTCTCTTTTCTCTCCAGCATTTGTTATTTATATACTTTTAAATGTTGGCCATTCTGACCAGTGTGAAGCGGTACCTCATTGTAGTTTTGATTTACATTTCTCTAATAATTAGCTTTACTATCTATATTTCTTATATGTAGATGACATGGCTGCTTTTTTGTACAAAAGTAACTATTTGATTTATGGGGAAGATTTTTGTACTTCTATTTTGAAACTACTCTTTCTTATCTTCCATGTTTTCTTAACTGCTCTTATATTTTCTGTCTTTTTTTCTCTCTGGCCTTCATTCTGAGTGCCTTCCCTGTGTCTTCAGTTTATCTAGGTTTTGTTTAAGTCATCTCTTGGGTTAGACTCTAAGGTTGTATTTCTACACCACTTGGGTTATTTAAACTCAGGTCCCACAAAGAGCCTGGATTTGGACTTCCGTTTTCCACCATGGCCAGGGAAATTATCTGTTTCTAAGCCATATCCCCATGCTATATCCCAAGCCTGTCCCTGGACTTCTACCTCCCCGTATGAATTGGACAGGATACTCCCAGATATATTTCCCCATTGTACAAAGTGCTTTAGACATTAGTTCTTAACGCGTATATCCAGGCTAATACCCTTGGCCTGCATGGCATCAACCATCACTCATTGCAATGACGTAAGTTCCCTCTATTTCCTACTACTTAAAAAACTTATCTTTCTGTCTTTTGAACTCAGCTTTATAGCTCATAATTTTTAATTTCTATTTTAGCTGGCTTTACCACATATTTTGAGTTAGAATATATGTTTCCTACATCTGCTTAGTCAGCCAACCATCCCAGAAATGAATTTTGAGGCTGAAAAAAATTAATTTGGGGATTCTGTAACTAGATACCTTATAAAAGTGTGCTTTGCATGTAAGAAATAGATTCACTTGTTTGAATTATCAAACTTTCACTTCTGTTGACTTCCATTTTTGGTGAACTTTTTTTTAACATTTAAGAAATCCTTTGTAGTGAAAAGTGATACAAGGATGTTAAGTCTGTATCTGACTCTTTGCGACCCCATGGATTATAGCCCACAGAATTTTCCAGGCAAGAGTACTGGAGTGGGTTGCCATTTCCTTCTCTAGGGGATCTTCCTGACCCAGGGATCAAACCGGGGTCTCCTGCATTGCAGGTAGACACTTTACCTCTGAGCCACCAGGGAAGCCCTATAAGAATCACTACATGTGCTTAATTAATGAGCAGCACATAGTTTAGTATGACTTACTTTGGTACAAAAAAAATAATGAGGGAGAAGCGTTTGGTTGCCCTCCTTGATTAAGAGTAAATTTCCTTGCATTTTCTAGTGAAAAACAGGCTGAGTAAATTTTCAGATTCTGATATTAGAGACACCCTTCTTCCCTTCAAAATCTATTATGAGACTACCACCACCCATCAATTTGCCTAAATTATTTTACATTTCTTTATAATAGTTTTAAAATATTTTTTTGCCTTTGGTGTAAATAACTTGAGTTTATTATTCATTGAATTAAGCAGTGTCCCTATTGTTAGTCCTTAACATTTATATGAAAGTAAATTTTAAACAACAGTATTTGAGGAGAAAAAAAATGTTTTTGTTTTTCATTGGTATTTTATTTTCCTGCCTTTGTTTCACTCATTGTGATTCTGAAACAACTGTTGACTTTGGGCTATTTCTTTTAAAAAATCTATCTTATATTCAAGTTTAAAGAAGTAGCAGAGTATAGGTGTTGAGATTCCCAGTTCTAGAGTCAGACTGACTGAGTCTGAATCCAGACTCCACCAGTTATTACTAAGTGCCCAACTGTGGGTAAGCTTCTTAACTTCTGTGTACCTCACCTTCCACATCTGGACAACAGGGATGACAAGGGTGAGAATGATAGTGCCTACTACACAGGGTGTTATAAAGATTAAATGAATTAATACAGAGAGAAAATTTAAACCTGTCCTCAATGGACGTTATTATTATTATAGTTCAAATTTCCATAAGGCTTTTGGCACAGGCATCTCTAAGAGAGTGTTTCTAACTATAACCTAGCCTAATGATTTCATAGTTTTATGGAAATGTCTCAAGGTACAATATCTTGAAGCATATTTTTTTTAAAAAGAAAAAAAAACAGGGCTTTCCAGGTGGTGCTAGGCGTAAAGAATCCACCTGTCAGTGCAGGAGATGCAAGAGATGTGGGTTTGATCCTTGGGTTGGGAAGATCCCCTGGATTAGGAAACGGCAATCCACTTTAGTATTCTTGCCTGGAAAATTCCAAGGACAGAGGAGTCTGGCAAGCTATAGTCCATGGAGACATAAAGAGTCTGACATGACTGAGTAACTGAACACACACATACACATAGAAAAAAAATCAATCCTATGCTATCTCTTTTCATGATCTTACTTTTTTTTCATGAATGGATATCTTAAAGGGAATGAATCCAAATAAGCCTTCCTTTTTGAAATCAAAAACGTTTGTTGAGGCTGGTGACAGGAAATCCTTTGGGAATGGAGGGAGTTGAGGAAAAAGAGGAACATCTTAGTTCTGTGGTCAGAGGGGGCCCCCACGCTCCCCTGCTGGTCCTGTGAGCCAAGATAAACAAGCTTGGCAAGGAATGCCTTGCTCACTCCACCCTGTCAACTTGAAGGTGAAGGTTTTCAACTGTGGTATTGCTACTCCACCCAAATTCTGTTCCATTTTTAATATAGCTTTGTGATGAAGTGAATTGTATCCATTTTTTAAAAAGTCTTGAAGGTGTGGCTGACAAAGAAAGCAATATCCTGCCACAGGTTCAGACTTGAAAGGCCCCCCAGCCCTAGCTCATGGCCCACCCTCTCTAGTCTGGTTTGTATAGCTCAGGCTCTGCATTTTGTTCAGTAAAAGCAACAACATCTACGTACCTTACCACCTGGGGATATGCCATAAAATGTCCCTAGTTGTGTGTGCCCTGGCAAACACCCAGGTAGACGACTGAGCTCACACTGACCAGTCACAGGAAGAACATTAGTGCACCTTGCTTTCCTCAACAATGTGTTGCTGTAACTCTGCATGAAAATCAAGTGTTTGCAAGTTAAATCACTTCTTGAGTGCACTGGGAATTTGCCGCTTAATAAATGCTACAGAGGGTTATTGACTGAATAATAAAATCCCTTTTTAAAATAATAATGACCCTTTAGTTTATCTGTTTTCACTTTTAGAATTGTGGAATATGATTAAAGCAAGTTTAGCATTAGTTTTCTACTAATGCGTCGTTTGGTCGTGTCTGACTCTTTGCAACCCTATGGACCGTAGCCCACCAGACTCCTTTGTTCTTGGGATTCTCTAGGCAAAAATACTGGAGTGGATAGCCTTTCCCTTCTCCAGGAAATCTTTCCAACCCAGGGATCAAACCCCAGTCTCCTGCTTTGCAGGCAGATTCTTTACTGTCTGAGTCACCAGGGAAGTCTACCATAGGTGTCACTTAATCTTTGAGAGCTCAGTTTTCTTTAGGGGAATATTAGAGCACCAGACTCAATGACCTTTCCAATCCCTCCCAGCTTGAAATTCACTTTCTTACCAAGGCAGTCTAGGCATAATTGGAGAAATGTCTTTTTGCTTGGTTTTTCTTTCTGATTTTATCACTCCATTCATAGTCTACGGAAGAGTATGCTTCCACCAACAGCTTGTAGAACAGTTCCATTTGACATTTCACAATGGCATAGAGAGCTACAGCCATAGTCAACTGAAATTTTGAAGATCCTCAAAAATCTCTTCCCATTGCTACCTTCCTTGCTTTATTTTTGGTCCAGAGAAAAATCATTTTCAAAGATCAGAACTGCTTCTTTCAACTTCACAGATCAAGACCTTCTTTCTGGATGGTTCCCTGGAGCATAAGGCACTACATACAATATTTAATTATTTGCTACGAGTACCAATGATGCACAAAAGGACGATCATGTTAACTTCATATCCTAGAAAAAGAGTACTACAGGTTAATTAGGTTACTCTCCCAAGTCACCCAGTCAGTAACTAATGAAGATAAACACACTTATTTCTGTGACAGAATTACTAGCCTGTACTGCTTAAAATGGAAATATCTGACAACAGAAGCATTTTAGTTAAAAACTTTCCTTATCATCCCCACTGAACATCACACTCTTCATTCAGGGAAACTATGCATTCACCAACACATCCTTGGAATAATTTCAAGAACAAAAGGTAATTGAAGGGTGATATTTATGAGCAGTTGGCAGTATGCCTCAGTTTATAGATGCAACAAGTCCCTAAAAACAAGTATAACTATTATTAATAGCATTTTGACTCCCCTGTGGCTGAAGAAGTACTTTCATATTAATGTAAACATTTGATGTCACAGGGATAGGAAAGAGTCTTTGATTTACATCCGTATTATTTCATCTAATTGCATAAACTTATGTGATAATAGGAAATGGCTTGGCAAACTTCAAGGAGTGAGCATTGTATTTGGCATTATTATTGGCTGTAGAAATAGTATTGTAAACTATTAGCTGACATTTAAAAGATTATTAGAAGATACTATGAAACACTTTATGCCAGTAAATATGACTATTTATGTGAAATTATTACCAGACTGATACCAAAAAGAATAGAAAACCTAAACTGTCTGATATTATGAAAGAAATTGAACCAATTTTTATAAGACTTTCCACAAAGAAAACTCTACTTACCAAATAGTTTCACCAGTGAATTACTTCAGAAAGAATAAATAACACTAGCACCAATACTTCCAGAGAATAGAAAAAAGGGATAAGAGACACTTTTCTATTGTTTATCAGCCCAGGAGAACCTTACAAGGACTTTACAAGAAACAAAAATAGTAGACATATAGATGCAAAAATCATAAACAACAGTAGCATGTCCAAATGGGCTCTTTTCAGGAATGCAAGGATGGTTTATGATTCAAAAATTAATCAATGTAATTCAACACATTTACAGGAAAAAAAAGAAATCATGTAACATGCAATAGTTTCAAAAAATTTTTCATACAATTCAACACCCATTGATGATAAAAGTATCTAGCAAACCAAGGGGACTTTTTTAATCTGACAGTGTATTTACAAAAATCTTACAACAAACATTATCTTTACTTGTGAATTTTGGAACAAGGCAAGGATGCCCACTATGATCATTTTTGTTTGAATTATACTTAAGGTCCCAGTCAATGCAATAAGACAAAACAAACAAACAAACAAAAGGCATAAGAATAGGAAAGGGGAAATATAATTTTCAGTATTCATTATTAAAATTAATAAATGTATATACAAGCCCATTGGATACAAGTTTCAATATCTAAAAAATTATTCTTTCTATACAAACATAATACAAATAGAAAATGAAACTTTTAAAAGACATCATTTACAATAGCATTTAAAGCATTAGCTTGTTAGTTATGTGCAAAGAAATTTAGAGAACAGACATCAAGAAATTACTGTTTTAAGAGTAATAATCTGATGGGACAAGTGCTGAAAAAAAAAGATCCAAAATCCATGTAAATATAACTAAATTTTGATAGTAATTTTCTAAAACCAATCTCCAAATCTTTCTTCCTCTTTCTCTCTTTTGTTAGCGGCTACATTTCTTAAAAGCAGGCTATCATAAAATTTGAATATTCACCAGTGATTCACTGATAACATCAGAAAATAGAAATGGACTTTAGGACCATTTCCATCAAAGCCACTGGTTTTAAATTGGTTTTATGTCTTAGATAGAAGGAGAGTCCCAAAAGGAAATAACACATGATGGTCTAGGTCTTCCTGGCTCTCTTAAAAACATGCAATCACGTAGCTTCTTCACGCAGAACATCTTAAAGGGTATCACATGGAAATACACAATGTGTCCAGAGAAGCAACTTTGAATAGAAAACTTCTGGATACCATCTCCAGCAAGGTCTGAAGAACTCAGTATTTTGTGGCCTTTTGATGAGTTTGCTAGACAGCAGGGTGACCTGCAAGTGTTCCTTTCTGCTTTTTCATAGAGTTCCACACTCAGAACAACTCCAGCTATCTATGGGAAAGCTCCTCAAGATAAAAAGCTAAGATTTGGTCACTTACACACAGACCACAAATGAATTACCCAGGGTGGGCTGACAGAGGGATTTGAACTTAAGGACATGGGACAATCTACACAGGTTGCCAGTGGTTTCTGAGTGTTGTGAGTGAGTGAGTGAGTGAGTGAAGTCGCTCAGTTGTGTCCGACTCTTTGCGACCCCACCAGGCTCCTCCATCCATGGGATTCTCCAGGCAGAAATACTGGAGTGGGTTGCCATTTCCTTCTCCAGGGGATCTTCCCGACCCAGGGATCAAACCCAGGTCTCCCACATTGCAGGCAGACGCTGCAATGAGTGTTGTGAGAAAAGTAAAAAACCTTACTGGCATAATTTACATTGGACGATATGAACACATTCCAGGCAATCTACTTCACAGACATGATCTCATTGGTCTCCCCAACATCCTTACAAGGAAATGAGGGGGATGAGAGTGACTCCACCCTTTAGGCCAAAAGCCCTATCTTTCACTCCCATCTGCGGGTATGCGTGGGTGGAACACATTTATACAGGGAACAAATTACCATGTTCTTTGCTTCCTCTCAACATGTGGGTGAACAAGTTTGCCTTTCTCTGCTTGAGGGCCATACAATTCCCCAAGCAACTTGTCTGAAATGTTGGGGACTGAGTCACCAGCCAGCGATATTCTCAGACAACTGCTGGTTTGTTTCTCAACCACTGTTTAGCCATTCTGACTTGGACTTGATACACCATGTAATGTAAGTGCCTGGGATGAAATCTTCCTCATTGGCCTACAGCAGACTTTTAAGAAAAGGGAGACAATGGTGAATATGGAAAAGGAGTCACTTCACATTTCTGTAATACAAGGATATGTCACCAGCACTATGCCGATCTGGAAGATAAAGATTTAAGACTAGGTAGTTAGCACATTGAGTATCCAGACGTTCTCTCAGATAGTAAACTGGATAGCCATTATTCTGGGTATTATTAATTTTTGCAACTAGGTTGCCTCTCAAGACTTTTTTCACTCCTCCCTTTGTGTACTTAAAAGAAATGTGGCAGAATTATTCAAATTCTCCATGAAAACAGTACCTAATAATTATAATTTTGAGGACAGCTCATTGGGAAAGAGAATGTTTTAAGAACAAAAAGCCATCGGACAGCATTTTCACATTAAGAAATATAACTTATTCAAAACCAACATCTTAGGACACATATCTGAGTGTTCTAGACTTAAAGATATGTTTATATTTTTCTTTCTCCCACTGCAAATACAAGTGCTCCAAATACTGAGGGATGAAAGCACAGGAGATCATTCTCCATATAAATGTTGACACTCAAATTCACTGTAACCACAAATGGATATCTCTTATTGGTATAGAACTCGGCAGCTTCTAGCAGTCATCTGAGATGAGCACCATATGTGACATAATAATGCATTATTTCACTAAAGCTTTCAGAGCTTAAGAAAATAGCCTGAGGAATAAGACTGCTCCTTTCTGAGCCAAGGTTGCAATCTTCTAAGTCCAAGACGTGCTTAAAAAACACTCATTAGGTAATTGTAAAAGTCAAGGGAAATCAGTTTAAGAATATGAAATAATATTACAACCAACTGCCCTTTTCTGTGTTCAATCCAGACAGAAGCTGGACACATATGAATTGATGTTTGTATAATAAAAAAGAAAGAGAATGAGGAAACAATCTTCCCACCTATATTCTCTTTGTAAGATTTTACTACTATCTGCTGTTTATATCCTAGAAAATGAGAAAATTATGTTTGTTCAGAACATTATGGACAGTCTTCCCCTGTCTTTCTATGACATAGTGACAGGTCATTATTAGTTAATTTCATTTCGTATATCAATAGTAGCCTATCAGTTTACTGAAATCAACATAAAAGGCAGTTCTTGATATCAAATAAAGAGCCTTGAAGTCAGAATACTTCACTCCCATTAATTTGGCGTATGGTCATGAGACATGAGATAAATTATCTCCACAGGTCTTTCCAGAATTATTCTATTCTTTTTGCAAATCAGTTTATATTTGTAGAAAAGGTTCAATCTGTTTCTGGCATGGCAATGGCCAAGTCAGAATCTCAACTGGAGATAGTAAGAAAAATAGGCCAACACATTACACATTTTCAAGATGAATTATTGTGGATAAAAGATATATAAATATGGATTGGGGTGTATTTTTAATATCCAGGAAAATTTTCATCCCTGAGTTACTTCATTAGCAACTGTTTCATCATCTATCCTTGGCTGAGATTTTCCTGTAAATCTAGGTCAGAAATTATAGACTCTATTTTCAAAGAAAAATCTCTCGTATTTTCCATCTGCAAAATTTTTACACCAATGGCCTAATTTCTTAAGGGTCCAAAGGGAACAGAAAGATTAGAGCGAGAAAAAATTATGTAGACACAGTTTCTGACTGGGGAGTGTATTTAGTCTAGAAACAAGACCTCTGAAGTGTGGCTGATTTAATAAAAGTCATCAAGAATACGAAAGACCAGCTGCTCTGAATTTCCTCAGAGACTAGAACCTGAGAAAACCGCCTTCAATTACAGCAGAAAGTGGCACTTTGGCTTAAACCCAAAGAAGAATTTCTTGGTTAGGTCTCTGAAACAAATCACTAAGTAAGACTGTCACTTCCTCTCAAAGATATCTTGACCCTGGGATAAATAATGTCCCATGTGTATGAAGGGCTTCTACATTCAGGCTCCACACTAATCATGCTACATTCATTATGTCTTCATGTCAGTACAACAAATCTATAATACTGTTGTCCTCATTTTATCAACGGGAAGACTATGTTTTGTTAAGGAGCTCACATGCAGAGTTGCTGGGATGTGAACTCAAAGATTCAGACTCCAGAGCCAACTTTTTCCATCTTTAGGATTGATGCAATGGCAATGCAACAAGAAAGAGTAGCTATTAGATTTGATATTCAGGTGTAGGAAGACCCTTTCTACAGAGAAATATAATCTGACATTCTCCGTCAACTATGAAATCATCGGAAAAGGCATCAGTGACTTAGAAGTGTGAAAACACAGAATTTATAAGAACTTAAGAGTTTTGTGATTTCAGGTATGTCACTTACCCTCTCTGATGCTGTTTCCTCTCTCACTTATTCAAGACTATTCATTAAGCACCTACATAGATCAGAATTCAATGGTGAAGAAAATCTGGAAAATGAGAGCAATACTAACTACACCTTGCATCGCTGTGGTTACCATTCAAAGAGTTCCTTTCCCACTCTCCCTTCTGCAAAAGGATCTAAGGTGACAGAGGAAGAACTTTTGACATTATGTTTGAGAAATATGCTAAGTGCAGAAAGGGAGACTAGAGAATTGGTATCTTCTGAAAGAAAGATGAGCTTTCCAGAAAAAGCCCAAAGAGAAGAAGCACCAGTTTTGTTTTGTTTTTTTAATTATTTGCTTTCTCCTTTGTACTTTCCTACCTCTATTATGGTGCTTATCATATTCTAATAATCTTCTCACATGTCTTTCTTCCCAGTGAGATTCTGGATTCTAGAATTGTTCCATATTTACCAAATTCATACCAATACCTGAGCCTAGCAGACTATAGGCACTCATAAAATATCTGTTGAATGAATGAATAAAGCTTCTTAATTGGAAAAAGAACAAAATCACAGGAGAAAAAATATAAATTGAATCTTATTTCCTTTACTAAGATTGATAGACCATTCATTGAAGATGGAAATTCTTTTTTCCATCTAAAATACAATACAGAAGCATCTTTCAGTTCAGTTCAGTCGCCCAGTCGTGTCCAATTATTTGTGACCCCATGAATCGTAGCACGCCAGGCCTCCCTGTCCATCACCAAATCCCAGAGTTCACTCAGACTCACATCCATCGAGTCAGTGATACCATCCAGCCATCTCATCCTCTGTCGTCCCCTTCTCCTCCTGCCCCCAATCCCTCCCAGCATCAGAGTCTTTTCCAATGAGTCAACTCTTCGCATGAGGTGGTCAAAGTACTAGAGCTTCAGCTTTAGCATCATTCCCTCCAAAGAACACCCAGGGCTGATCTCCTTCAGAATGGACTGGTTGGATCTCCTTGCAGTCCAAGGGACTCTCAAGAGTCTTCTCCACAGTTCAAAAGCTTCAATTCTTCAGTGCTCAGCTTTCTTCACAGTCCAACTCTCACATCCATACATGACCACTGGAAAAACCATAGCCTTGAAGTGTCTTTCACAATTGTTCAAAACTTCCAGAACTCCATCCACAGCAGCTCTTAAGGGGCAGGACAAATTCTGGTTAGTGAGAGGGAGTGGGTGGGCCTTCTGGGAATCAGGTGGATAAAACCACATGATTTCTTCCATCCTGGGCTTCAGTGACTCAGTGATCCCAAATGAACCCTGGGGAACCCTTCCAATCATATGATTCTTTCCAGTTACTCTGACTGTGCCTTAAACAAGCGCCTATAAAAAGAGTGCAAATATTTAACCCAATATTGTCATGTGGCAAACATCTGTTTTTACATCAGTAGATTCTTGCAGCCAAGCACAAGTGCTGTGAATGTCAACTAGGAGAGTCTGTGACTTTACCTCCATATGATCAGAAGAGTAGGATGAAAAATCAAACACTTTCTGAAACCAGGTTTGGGGGCTGAGATCTGAAGGGAACAAATTTTTTATGTGGATTAACTAAGCTGAGCTGGACTGTTCAGAGCAGTCAGACAGGTTCAGGCCCTGGGAACCTACCACACTGTCAGAATGTCCTGCATTCACTCAGGCTTTCAGCATCAGGTGCCATGAGCGAAACATGCCATGGGGACCACACTTAGGATATGAGTTTACCAGAAGTACAGTCACATTTATCACTGTGCATGGAGCACTTTCTGGGTGAATCTGATTATACTAGACATTTTATATACATTCTCTGTAATCCTAAAATTAAAAATAAAACATGCATGCATGCACATACATAATCCTAAAAGTATTCCTAAAAAAAAAAAAAGGGCAGAGGTCATTATTCCCATTTTATATCTGTAGAAAAGGGGCTTCAGAGAGGTTATAGAAACTCCCCAATATTGTCCAGCTACTACGTCAGAGTCAGGATTTAGAGTCGAATGCCTTTCTCTGCTTGCCTTTCTGAAGGAGCAGAGTGGCACATTGTTGACCATTTATAAGCATCTGAGCCCCAAAGCTCTGAAAAGATAGAAAGTAGACACAAAGAATTATTGAATGAGTAGTTTGACATTTGGTTTAAATCAGTTGTACATTTTTTCCTACTGAAACGGAGAGTGTCGGATCTCAACCACCCATTTTCCATTGCTCTGTGAATTGTCAGTATTATTATAATGATAGAATCATTTCCTAAGGTAGAGTATTTTCTTTAAAATGTCTGAATTTGGCACCTTGCAGAATAATTTTCTGAACGGGAATTGTGCTTCCATTACCTAATTGCAAAAGGTTGCCAAAATTTTAAAAGGTTCTGGGAAGGGGAGGCAGTGCAAAAATTCAAGTGGCCCTCAAGGTCTCACTCTTAAAAGAAATGGAAATTTTTTGGACTGAATTGTCATCCTATTTGTTGGTGTAACTACAACAGTAAAGGGAGAATACAGGCAATACTTTTCTCCCCAGCTTCTCCAGTAATACCTACAACTGAATTATGCTACTTATAAAGAAAGTATTTCTGAGTATTTTGCAAATTTTAACATCTTTGAAAAAAATGTTAATTTACTACTTTAATGTCTCACTCTAAGGAATAAATAAATTTATTCTTAATGTAATAAAAACTCTAAATAAAAATATGTCAATCAACTACACTGAAAGCTCAATCAGTAAGAAGATGAATGCAAAAAATACAAAGTGCAGTATAAAAAGCTGATGGAAAGGCATGAGTGATAACACCATTCTACTGCCATCAAAAGCGGTAAGAAGAAAGAATAAGAATTTTTTATACCCATGGTGTGTCCAGAATATAAATATCTTTCAAATGCCACACATTTCAGTTTTTCATTTTGGAATTGTATTTTATATTCATAAGTATGAAATAATATTAATTTAGTCATGTTCTACTGAATAAGAAATTAGTATATTATTTCCATCTTTACTAATTTTTCTTTCTCAGTTCCTCTTGAACTTAAAAATCTGCCAAATAAAAGTGTGTCAATTCAAAGAAAAGAAATGAGAGTGACCATTCTCTGCACTGTCTATACCATACCCTATGTCACTAAACATTTTTCTCCCCTTTTCTCTATGTTGTGGAATTTTAAAGTCTTAAAAAATTCTCCTAATGGGTTTCCACATAGAGTAAAAAATTTTATTTTCAACCCAAACATGTATAATTTATCTCTGGATACTAAAATCCTATGGCCAGGTCATGTTGATTTTGGCTTATTTAGTCCATAATATGGTAATAAATAGAATAAGTTCTTAATAAGAGTGATAATTCATCCACCGTGGCAATTTTCCATGATTAACAAAAATACAGATGTAATAAGCCCATGTGATGGTGACCATGTGATATACCCGTGTGAGGTACTTAGCTGGGGACTTGGCAACCTTTTCAATCATACTAATGTTTTTATTTTTGTCATTTTTGTTTTCAGTATTACAGAAAATAATACTGCTTCTAATTCTAAAAATATTGCTTCTACTAAATATTTTAATGCCATCTCTATTCTTTATCAAATGCTGGAAGAGAAATATCCCAAAGGTAGTTACTTTTGAAAATTTCACAACCATGTGCAGCCTAAAATTTCTCAGATGAGGCAAAATAAATTTAAACAATAGGCTGCATCCTCAAAACAATAGTCATGGGTTATATTTTTGATTGAAGACCTGCACTCAACTTTTAATAGAATTTACCACAATATTAAAAAATATTAGTGGGATGCTTTATTCAATTTAGTACTAACCTTTTTATAGTGTGTGAAAATTTTAAAAAGAGAACAATGAAGTAGCTAATCATTCATTTCAATCCATGCTAGTTTATTCTATAGATTTCAAATGGACCTAGAGATGAACATATTATGTGAAGTCAGACAGAGTAAGACAAAAGTCAAATGATATCACTTATATGTAGAATCTTTTTTTAAAAAATGATGCACATTAACTTATGTACAAAACAGAAATAGGCTCATGGACATAGAAAACAAACTTACAGTTATCAAAATGGAAAAGGGAAAGAGAGGAATAAATTGGGAGCTTGGAATTAACATGTACACATTATTATATATAAAACAGATAACCAGCAAAGACCTACTATGTAGTACAAGGAACTATACTCAGTATCTTGCAATAACCGATAAAGGAAAAGAATATGAATAAGAATATATATATATGTGTGTGTATATAACTGAATCACTTTACAGTACATCTAAAACTAACACAACTTTATAAATCAACTATACTTCAATTTAAAAAAAAAATAGATTTTAGATAAAATAAATCCATAAAAGGTCTTTGAAGTAGGAACCAGGGGACCCTGGGGAGAGGGCTATATTACAGCCAGGAGACGGAGAAATACTTTCCCTCTGCCAGACTAATGAGAACAGTGAAGTTTCAAGAAGAGGTCTCCCAAAGCCCAGAGGCAGAAAAATTAAGTCTTCAAGGCAGGAGAGAGACTTCCCTGGTGGCCCAGAGGCTAAGAATCCAAGTGTTCAATGCAGGGGCCTTGCGTTAGACCCCTGCTCAGGGAACTATATCCCCCATGCCACAACTAAGACCTGGTGCAGCCAAAGAAAGAAAGAAATACGTCTTTTAAAAGCAGAAGAACACTGGGGGCCAGCTGACTGGGCTGCATATAGGGCGCTTCTACTATACAGGCGCTCAGCGTGATCCCCACGGTGACCTCAGCTAAGCTCTATAACTGCCCATCTTGGAAAGTCCAGATGCCATGGAACCACCCAGCAGCAGGTGGAGAGCCACATTAGAGAAAGAAAATGTGAGTCCCAGCACCCCTACTGCCTTTGTTACACTAGACAAATCACTGCAACTTTCAGTTCCCATTTCTTAATTGGAAAAACAGATTGAGGATAACAATTAAGGACTATAAGACAATGGAGTAAAAAGCACTTTGTGAACTATTGGGCAGCACTCAAACATCAGCTATCCTTATCTATTTGTGTGTCTTTGTGTGGATGTGTGTTTTTATTGTTGTTTAGTCGCTAAGTTGTGTCTGACTCTTTGTGACCCCATGACCCCATAGCCCACCAGGCTCCTCTGTCCAGGCAAGAATACTGGAGTGGGGGGCCATTTCCTTCTCCAGGGGATCTTCCCGACCCAGGGATCAAATGCACATCTCCTTCATTGGAAGGCTGATTCTTCACCCCTGAGTCACCTGGGAAGCCCCTGTAGATGTGTGTACTATTTATTAAATGATTCTAAATTTTTCACACTTCACAGATGGAAAGGGTAGATGAGAGTGCTGCCCTTTCATGATGAGGTTGGTTGTGGCGAGCTGTGCCTAGGCAGGAGGCTGCAGTTATACACACAGCACACCAGTGAGTACACACACTGTGTTGACAACTGCAAAACTCCAGGCTGCACCCTGGATATCACCTGACTGCTTACCACCATACTGGATACGGGCCAGAGCAAAACACGATAGCATTCTCACTCAGGGTTCAAACTGGAGAGCAATATTTAGAGAGGCTGCAGTGAGAATCATAGTCATCTTACGATAACAACTAATAATGACCTATGATAGCAACTAATATGGTTGTTGTAAAAATTAATAAAACCATTCAAGTGAGAGCATAACAAATGTTTATAATTTTGGAGAGTTCATGAAGAATTGTACAGCTACTCTGACAATACTTCATAAATTGTCTGTAAAAGAAAGCAGCATAAGGTTGGCTTAAGATTTTATCAGATCAGATCAGATCAGTCGCTCAGTCGTGTCCGACTCTTTGTGACCCCATGAATCGCAGCACGCAAGGCCTCACTGTCCATCACCAACTCCGAGTTCACTCAGACTCACGTTCATTGAGTCAGTGATGCCATCCAGCCATCTCATCCTCTATCGTCCCCTTCTCCTCTTGCCCCCAGTCCCTCCCAGCATCAGAGTCTTTTCCAATGAGTCAACTCTTCGCATGAGGTGGCCAAAGTACTGAGTTTCAGCTTTAGCACCATTCCTTCCAAAGAAATCCCAGGGCCCATCTCCTTCAGAATGGACTGGTTGGATCTCCTTGCAGTCCAAGGGACTCTCAAGAGTCTTCTCCAACACCACAGTTCAAAAGCATCAATTCTTCGGCGCTCAGCCTTCTTCACAGTCCAACTCTCACATCCATACATGACCACAGGAAAAACCATAGCCTTGACTAGACGAACCTTTGTTGGCAAAGTAATGTCTCTGTTTTTGAATATGCTATCTAGGTTGGTCATAACTTTCCTTCCAAGGAGTAAGCATCTTTTAATTTCATGGCTGCAGTCACCATCTGCAGTGATTTTGGAGCCCAGAAAATTAAAGTCTGACACTGTTTCCACTGTTTCCCCATCTATTTCCCATGAAGTGATGGGACCGGATGCCATGATCTTCGTTTTCTGAATGTTGAGCTTTAAGCCAACTTTTTCACTCTCCACCTTCACCTTCATCAAGAGGCTTTTGAGTTCCTCTTCACTTTCTGCCATAAGGGTGGTGTCATCTGCATATCTGAGGTTCTTGATATTTCTCCCAGCAATCTTGATTCCAGCTTGTGCTTCATCCAGTCCAGCGTTTCTCATGATGTACTCTGCATATAAGTTAAATAAACAGGGTGACAATATACAGCCTTGACGTACTCCTTTTCCTATTTGGAACCAGTCTGTTGTTCCATGTCCAGTTCTAACTGTTGCTTCCTGACTTGCATACAGATTTCTCAAGAGGCAGATCAGATGGTCTGGTATTCCCATCTCTTCCAGAATTTTCCACAGTTTATTGTGATCCACACAGTCAAAGGCTTTGGCATAGTCAATAAAGCAGAAATAGATGTTTTTCTGGAACTCTCTTGCTTTTTCCATGATCCAGGGGATGTTGGCAATTTGATCTCTGGTTCCTCTGCCTTTTCTAAAACCAGCTTGAACATCAGGAAGTTCACAGTTCACATATTGCTGAAGCCTGGCTTGGAGACTTTTGAGCATTACTTTACTAGCATTTGAGATGAGTGCAATTGTGCAGTAGTTTGAGCATTCTTTGGCATTGCCTTTCTTTGGGATTGGACTGAAAACTGACCTTTTCCAGTCCTGTGGCCACTGCTGAGTTTTCCAAATTTGCTGGCATATTGAGTGCAGCACTTTCACAGCATCATCTTTCAGGATTTGGAATAGCTCAACTGGAATTCCATCACCTCCACTAGCTTTGTTCATAGTGATGCTTTCTAAGGCCCACTTGACTTCACATTCCAGGATGTCTGGCTCTAGGTCAGTGATCACACCATCGTGATTATCTGGGTCGTGAAGATCTTTTTTGTACAGTTCTTCTGTGTATTCTTGCCATCTCTTCTTAATATCTTCTGCTTCTGTTAGGTCCATACCATTTCTGTCCTTTATCGAGCCCATCTTTGCATGAAATGTTCCTTTGGTATCTCTGATTTTCTTGAAGCGATCTCTAGTCTTTCCCATTCTGTTGTTTTCCTCTATTTCTTTGCATTGATCGCTGAAGAAGGCTTTCTTATCTCTTCTTGCTATTCTTTGGAACTCTGCATTCAGATGCTTATCTTTCCTTTTCTCCTTTGCTTTTCGCTTCTCTTCTTTTCACAGCTATTTGTAAGGCCTCCCCAGACAGCCATTTTTCTTTTTTGCATTTCTTTTCCATGGGGATGGTCTTGATCCCTGTCTCCTGTACAATGTCACAAACCTCATCCCATAGCTCATCAGGCACTCTATCTATCAGATCTAGGCCCTTAAATCTATTTCTCACTTCCACTGTATAATCATAAGGGATTTGATTTAGGTCATACCTGAATGGTCTAGTGGTTTTCCCTAATTTCTTCAATTTCAGTCTGAATTTGGCAATAAGGAGTTCATGGTCTGACCCACAGTCAGGTGTTAAACCACCAACCCTTCTTCCTCAGTAAGATCATCCATCCTCATGCAAAACCCCCAAGTGCCTCCCCTACTCTTAGAGAAAAAGTGTTCCAAATAGCTATAGTATTAACTAGAATTTTTGTTCTAATGCAGTAAAATCTGAAATCTATTTCTACTATCTGTGGAAATACATATAGTGGAAATAATATGTGGAAATATCCATTCTCAAAGCATACCAAATGATAGTGTATTAGGTTTTTATTCCTGCTGTGACAAATCACCACAAATTTAATAGCATAAAACAGCACAAGTTCAGTATCCTACAGCTCTGGCAGTCAGAAGTCCAAAAGTCTACAGGTCTAAAATCAAAGTCTTAGCAGGGATATAATCCATCTGAAACTAGAGGGGAAAATCTATTTCCTTGCCTTTTTTAATCTTTCAGAGACAGCCTGCATTCCTTGGTATATGGCCCCTTCCTCAATTTTCAGTCATATCACTGACACCTTTGCCTTCATCATCACATCTCCTTTTCTGACCCTGACCCTGACCCTCTTGCTTCCCTTTTTATAGATTAAAAACCCTTATGATTAGATCACGCCCACTCAGACAATCCAAGATAATCTCCCCATCTCAAGGTCCTTAACTTAATCATATCTGGAGAATCCTTTTTGTTATGTAAAATAATACATTCACAGGTTCAGGGCTTAACATTTAGATATTTTGGGGATCTAGTACCCAGCATACCACAGACAGTTACTGCATTATCATTCTTTTTTCAGTGAGGGAAAAATGCATTGGCAGCATAAAAAATGTGTTCATGTATGCCCAATGATCCTTTGTATTTATTTGAGCTGTGTAATCATATCCAATTCTCCCTACCTATGTCATTCTAACACAAGGTTTCTCACCCTTGGTCCTATTAACATTTGGGGCCAGATATTTCTCTGTTGTGGGGAGCTGAGAAACAGCTGTGTGAATCGTGCATTGTGGGAATCTGAGAAACATTTATGGCCTCTACCCACTAGATGCTCATAGCACTGCCCCCACAGTTGTGACAACAAAGAATAATGTGTCCACACATAGACAAATGTGCCCTGGGTAGAAACAATTTACCCTCAGTGGAGAACCACTCATGTAATAGAAAGCAGCCACATTATTGTCATTGCCTCTTTGAAGGCAATAAGTTCATAGAAGGCAAAAGATTTGGATATGTAGACTGATGGCTAATCTTAAGGGGGCAAATGTGAGTCATACATCTTAGCATTGCAGACTAAATTTACTGCCAAATGTATTTGTCCAAAAGACACAAAACTCAGAGTTGTCTTATTCATTGGTAGTAACTCATGCATGTGATGAGTCCCGTGTGGGTTATGAGGCTTTCAGGGCTTTGGATATCAGGCAGAGAGGAGTGCCTCAGAACGCAGTGTCTTACAAGAGCTGTGAGCTCTTCAGCAGTGGGACCCATGTCTTAGCATCTTTCATTTCATTATGAGTAGCATAATCTCAGCCTACGTCTTTCAAACTTTCTATTGTACTATGATGGTTCTCAAACACAGGGGTAATGGTGCCTCTGAAGTGATACAGGCCAGGCCCCAGAATTCACTTCTTGGCTAATCCTCCCCACATTTATCCCCAAGCTTTTGCTGTTGTTCTGTTCCCCAATCATGTTTAACTCTTTGCGACTCCGTGGACAACAGCACGCCAGGCTTCCCTGTCCTTCACCATCTCCCTGAGCTTGCTCAAACTCTTATCAGTTGAGTCAGTGATGATATCCAACCATCTCATCCTGTGTCTTCCCCTTCTCCTCCTGCCTTCAATCTTTCCCAGCATCAGATTCTTTTCTAATGAGTCAGCTCTTTGCATCAGGTGGCCAAAGTATTGAAGCTTCAGCATCAGTCCTTCTAATGAATATTCAGGACTGATTTCCTTTAGGATGGACTGGTTTGATCTCCTTGCAGTCCAAGGGACTCTGGAATCTTCTCCAACACCACAGTTCAAAAGCATCAGTTCTTCGATGCGCAGCCTTTTTTATGGTCCAATTCTCACATCTATACATGACTACTGGAAAAACCATACTTTTGACTAGATGGACCTTTGTTGGCAAAATGATGTCTCTGCTTTTTAATACTCTGTCTAGGTTTATCATAGCTTTTCTTCCAAGGAGCAAGCATCTTTTAATTTCATGGCTGCAGTCACCATCTGCAGTGATTTTGAAGCCCAAGAAAATAAAGCCTGTGACTGTTTCCATTGTTTCCCCATCTATTTGCCATGAAGTGATGGGACCAGATGCCATGATCTTCAATTTTTGAATGTTGAGTTTTAAGCCAGCTTTTTCACTCTCCTCTTTCACCTTCATCAAGAGGCTCTTTAGTTCCTCTTTACCATTGGAGCCATCAGGGAAGCCCTCCTAAGTTTTAGTCACTTGTACAAATCCTTCATAGGGGCTTCCCTGGTGGCTCAGATGGTAAAGAACCTGCCTGCAGTATGGGAGACCTGGGTTCAATCCCTGGGTCAGGAAAATTCCCTGGAGAAGGGAGTGGCAACCCACTCCAATATTCTTGTCTGGAGAATTCCATGGACAGAGGAGCCTGGCAGGCATATAGTCCATGGGGTCACAAAGAATTGGACATGACGGAACAACTAACACACACACACACAACTCCTTCATGATTTCTTTTTGTCATTAATTACACAGTATTTATCTTTAAATCAACTTATGATTTTCAAGAATCAATGTTTTAACAATAATATAAGTGAAATCATGTTTCATAATGCTACTGAATTTTTTCTAAAATGCACGGAATTAAATATGTAACTATAAAGAGTTTCACGTTTATCCACATGCTATCTAAAAGTATCTCACTACTGGATACATACACAAGAGTTTAAGAAATATTGTCCTGGAGGCAGCCAACATCAGGAAAAGCCTGACATTTGTTTCTAGATCTAAAGAGGTTTCTCACATCTACTCAAGTTCCTCACAGACGAGGGACCATCAAAGTACAGAAAACCAATTGCTTTCGCAATCGGAGGGAAACCTCAGGCTAGCATTTTACACACTTTCCTAAACATCTTCCTTTTCATTTTCCTTTAAAAACAGATAATAGTTAAGATAATGCCCTTAAAAACAGCAATATCAGGTAGTTCACACTGATGTGTTTAATGCATCACATCAGTCAGATAACTACTAAAAAAGTAAACCCAAACACTGGAGAAAGTATTCCAGGCCAGGATTTCCAACAGTGTATTTCACAGAAAACACTAATTCTATAGGATCTCAGTAGAAATTATATGGGGGGAAAAGGTAAGGGAGGAAGTTGGCACAGATCTAGTTAAATAATTTGAGAAAATATTGTTAAACAAAATTAATTTTTTATTGTAAGACTTGTCAAAAGCTTTCATTTTCTACTGTGCTTTGTAAAACTTAAGAGAAACAGACATTAAGCATGCAACCTTAAATTTATTTAATGAAAAATATCCTCTTTTTCCCTAAGAGCATTCCCTGGAGCGAGTATTCAGAGGAACATATTTGGGGAAATGCTGATAAATCTAGATTAGAGAAAACAGTATTTTTCTGAGATGAAGAACAAACTCTAGGATAATGGATATTTTTAAATGTACACGACCTTATATTTTAACAACTACCTAGAAGAGCAGACAGTCTTCTCTGGATTAACTTTGTTCATCTCTGTTTTGCACCCCCAGGGACTCAAAAACATTGCTGAATGCAAGTGACAAATAAATATAAAAGACAATGTGGAAATTATTTTACTGGCTATCAGTTCAGTTCAGTTCAGTTGCTCAGTCGTGTCCGACTCTTTGCAACCCCATGAATTGCAGCACGCCAGGCCTCCCTGTCCATCACCAACTCCCAGAGTTCACTCAAAATCATGTCCATCAAGTCGGTGATGCCATCCAGACATCTCATCTTTTGTCATCCACTTCTCCTCCTGCCCCCAATCCCTCCCAGCATCAGAGTCTTTTCCAATGAGTCAACTCTTCGCATGAGGTGGCCAAAGTACTGGAGGTTCAGCTTTAGCATCAGTTCTTCCAATGAACACCCAGGACTGGTCTCCTTTAGGATGGACTGGTCTCCTTTAGGATGGACTGGTTGGATCTCCTTGCAGTCCAAGGAACTCTCAAGAGTCTTCTCCAACACCACAGTTCAAAAGCATCAATTCTTAGGCGTTCAGCTTTCTTCACAGTCTAACTCTCACATCCATATACGACCATTGGAAAAACCATAGCCTTGACTAGACGAATCTTTGTTGGCAAAGTAATGTCTCTGCCTTTGAGTATGCTATCTAGGTTGGTCATAACTTTCCTTCAAAGGAGTAAGCATCTTTTAATTTCATGGCTGCAGTCACCATCTGCAGTGATTTTGGAGCCCAAAAGAATAAAGTCTGACACTGTTTCCACTGTTTCCCCATCTATTTCCCATGAAGTGATTGGACCAGATGCCATGATCTTCGTTTTCTGAATGTAGAGCTTTAAGCCAATTTTTTCACTCTCCTCTTTCACTTTCATCAAGAGGCTTTTGAGTTCCTCTTCACCTTCTGCCATAAGGGTGGTGTCATCTGCATATATGAGGTTATTGATATTTCTCCCAGCAATCTTGATTCCAGCTTGTGCTTCTTCCAGCCCAGCGTTTCTCATGATGTACTCTGCATATACGCTAAATAAGCAGGGTGACAGTATACAGCCTTGACGTACTCCTTTTCTTATTTGGAACCAGTCTGTTGTTCCATGTCCAGTTCTAACTGTTGCTTCCTGACCTGCATACAAATTTCTCAAGAGGCAAGTCAGGTGGTCTGGTATTCCCATCTCTTTCAGGATTTTCCACAGTTTATTGTGATCCACACAGTCAAAGGCTTTGGCATAGTCAATAAAGCAGAAATAGATGTTTTTCTGGAACTCTCTTGCTTTTTCCATGATCCAGGGGATGTTGGCAATTTGATCTCTGGTTCCTCTGCCTTTTCTAAAACCAGCTTGAACATCAGGAAGTTCACGGTTCACATATTGCTGAAGCCTGGCTTGGAGAATTTTGAGCGTTACTTTACTAGCGTGTGAGATAAGTGCAATTGTGCAGTAGTTTGAGCATTCTTCGGCACTGCCTTTTTTTGGGATTGGAATGAAAACTGACCTTTTCCAGTCCTGGGGCCACTGTTGAGTCTTCCAAATTTGCTGGCATATTGAGTGCAGCACTTTCACAGCATCATCTTGCAGGATTTGAAATAGCTCAACTGGAATTCCATCACGTCCACTATCTTTGTTCGTAGTGATGCTCTCTAAGGCCCATTTGGCTTCACATTCCAGGATGTCTGGCTCTAGGTCAGTGATCACACCATCGTGATTATCTGGGTCATGAAGATCTTTTTTGTACAGTTCTTCTGTGTATTCTTGCCATCTCTTCTTAATATCTTCTTCTGTTAGGTCCATACCATTTCTGTCCTTTATCAAGCCCATCTTTGCATGAAATGTTCCCTTGGTATCTCTAATTTTCTTCAGGAGATCTCTAGTCTTTCCCATTCTGTTGTTTTCCTCTATTTCTTTGCATTGATCGCTGAGGAAGGCTTTCTTATCTCTTCTTGCTATTCTTTGGAACTCTACATTCAGATGCTTATATCTTTCCTTTTCTCCTTTGTTTTTCACTTCTCTTCTTTTCACAGCTATTTGTAAGGCCTCCTCAGACAGCCATTTTGCTTTTTTGCATTTCTTTTCCATGGGGATGGTCTTGATCCCTGTCTCCTGTACAATGTCACCAACCTCCTTTGCTTTGAGAAGTAATTAACATCTTTTTTATCTTAATTGATAAAGCTGCACAGAATGTGCGCCCTGATAATCTAAAAGCAGTCATTGCTGAAGTTAGTATCACCTGAAGAGTACAAATGGACAGTGGTCACAGTTCATGGAATCAGCAAACAGGATTTTTTTCCTTAATGGACTCTTACTTCGTCTACATGAGCAGTACATAAACATGCAATGCTATGCTATGCTAAGTCACTTCAGTTGTGTCCGACTCTGTGCGACCCCATAGACGGCAGCCCACCAGGCTCCCCCATTCCTGGGATTCTCCAGGCAAGAACACTGGAGTGGGTTGCCATTTCCTTCTCCAGTGCATGAAAGTGAAAAGTGAAAGTGAAGTCGCTCAGTCATGTCCGACTCTTAGCGACCCCATGGACTGCAGCCTACCAGGCTCCTCTGTCCATGGGATTTTCCAGGCAAGAGTACTGGAGTGGGGTGCCATTGCCTTCTCCGATAAACATGCAAAGGTCATTCTAAATGGAGACTAAGGCTAAGAATTGAAAAGTGGTTAATTTTTCAAATTTGATTTTTCTAGCAACTACTACAGATGGTTGGACATGAAATTGTGAATGTAATGAGATAGTGTGGCCAAAATATTAAACCCAGAATAACTCGTAAGAAATGTAAAGCCCCAAATGTTATCAAACAGAGTTTTAGCTTTGGAAGAAATATGAGAGATGTAGAAAGTGGTATTGTCATCAAACTAATAAAATGATACCAGGGATTCTTCTATGGGTTGCACTACTCAATTATCAGGTGAGCTTGGGTAAATCATTCTACCTGTTCATGACCCACTTTCTTCTTTAGAATGAGACAGTTGGGAAAAATAATCATGTAACACCTTGTAGAGATCAGCAGTATCATCATTACATGGGATATTGCTAGAAATGTCGAAACTCAGGCCTACCCCAGACTTACTGAGTCAGAATTTGCATTTTAACAAGATTCCTAGATAAACTAATACACTGGTTTTGTAACTCCATTCTTAGTACCTAAGTGAAGTGAAATTCGCTCAGTCGTGTCTGACTCTTTGCAACCCCATGGACTATACAGTCCATGGAATTCTCCAGGCCAGAATACTGAAGTGAGTAGCCTTTCCCTTCTCCAGAGAATCTTCCCAACCCAGGGTTCGAACCCAGGTCTCCCACATTGCAGGCAGATTCTTTACCAGCTGAACCACAAAGGAAGCCCCTCTTAGTACCCAAGACCATACCAATCCTAACCATCCTCATCCCACCCAACCATCCTCAAGGCAGAATTTGCAATAAGGATTATTATTTTTTTTTTCTTAAGTGCCAGGATTCCAAGCCCTCTCTTTTGACAGGAAAGGAAACTGAGGCCCCGGCAGGTAAAGCCGATTTCCTGAAACCATACAGCTAATTAGCAGCAGAACACAGATTTTGTTATTAGTTTTTCCAGTGCAGTTGATTATACAGTTTCATGAGAATGTTACCAAAATGGTGTGATTAAATTGCCAAGTGTTAATGTTATAACAAACGAACAGCAATGCTTTTCTTCTCTTGGAAAATGCTTTTCTTAGTTTAAAAATGACTATTTTTTAGTGAAATTATGTTATTTCTGGAGGTACAGCGAGAAGAATCAAGTTACAGGTGTCTCATTCCTCTTCCAGGTGGTAGGAAGACCTTTAGACTCAGGCCAGATGCTTACTTTCCTGCTTCCTCCCTCTCTCACTACTGAGACACCCACCTCTCCCCAAGCCAATGTGCAGCATGCACACACACACACAGCCAACACCAATAATTCAATTATGAATAACAGCGGAAACCATAGAAGTTCATGATCCAGGAAGCTTGCAAGTCCTATTAATAATCCCTCTTAGCAACCAGCCTTGTGCCTTGTCTGTGTGTCTGTGTTAGTCGCTCAGTTGTGTCCGACTCTTTGCAACTCCACAGGGTGTAGCCTGCCAGACTCGTCCATCCATGGGATTTTCCAGGCAAGAATACTGGAGTGTATTGTCATTTCCTTCTCGGGGGATCTTCCTGACCCAGGGATCAAACTGGGGTCTCCTGCATTGCACGCAGAGTCTACTGTTTGAGCCACCAGGAAAGCCCCGAAAGGCACAGGTCTTTTCAAGCTTTTACAGCTTTGAAATTTGAAATTTTGAATAAATTTTGAAAACCGAATTTATCTAAAGTAAACATAGAGAAATGGGTAGAGAGAATAAATAATATATAATGGCATTAAACAAATCCCATTGGCTCATTATTGAGTATAGTGAGCATTCGTATGTTCCCCAGCAATCTTTCTTTCCATTTTGTTTCCACTTCTCTTTTCACTAGTCCCACTGAATGGTGACCTAGAAACAAGAGAGATTAACTGTCCAAAGTCAAGAATAATAGCAAAACCACTTGAAAGAACAATCAAGCATACTATATTTGGCCATAGTCATACTGTCAAATACTTTCTTCAGTTTGCCTCCAGACTACTCCAGGTTTTACCTGGAATTAAAGTCACAGGCGTTATATTTAAAATGGGGGAAATATAACTGCATGGTACCATTTTTATCCTTTGGAAATGATCTTTTCTTTGTCTTCTCCCTCATAGCATTATCATCTGAGAACTGTCAATCCAAAGGCAGCAAACCAAAAGTTAATTTCACTATTTCTTTTATGTTTAATAAACCTGCAGTATCTTCCTCACTCTCTAGTTTCCTGTTTCTGTAAATCTTTATAAATTGTTCTTATTTTCTTTTTCTCATATAAAATTATAAGTTGTGTTTTTTTTTTTTATAGACCAGCAGCATTCAGTGTGGTAACATTAGGTAATTTACTAAGTTTAGCCAAATAATATAAATATCTAGCTTGTGGATGGGAAGCAAAATATAGTTCAAAATACATAATGCCTCTTCGCAAGAAATTTTTGACTTATGGCAGAAGTAAAAATTGCTGTGGATCCTTATAAAAGACAGATGTTCAGGGATATAATTAAGCATGCCAACCAAATAATCTTTTTTTTTTTTAGTAATGATTATTAAGGATACATGTCATCAAGCACAATCTATCCAAAATAATTACAAATTTTCATATCAAGATTCTATTACAGTCTTTTCAATAGAGAGTCATATAAATAAATATAAATTTTCTTGCAGCCACATTTTAAAAAATAGGTAAAATTAAGTTTAGTACTATATTTTATTTAACCCAATGTGTCCAAAATAGTATCATTTCAACATATAATCAAAATAAAAATTTACCAAAAAGCTATTTTACATTAATTGTACTAGTCTCCATGTTAAAAGATTAGGAAGAGAAAATGATTAGAATGGTTAATAAGCAAAACAGTTGAAAACTTATTGGAAAAGTATTCTCAGTAATAAACTAGCATAAGCCCTAAGATAATTGAATTGTAATAGCCTCTTACCTTTTGTATCAGTAAATCTCAAAATAAAACTGAAGGTTTCTCTCATCACTACTTATGAGTGATATTTATAGTTAGCAAAAGTGAAGTCACTCAGTCGTGTCTGACTCCTTGCAACCCCATGGACTGTAGCCTACCAGGCTCCTCCGTCCATGGGATTTTCCAGGCAAGAATACTGGAGTGCGGTGCCATTTCCTTCTCCAGGAGATCTTCCTGACCCAGGGATTGAACCCGGGTCTCCTGCATTGTAGGCAGACGCTTTACTGTCTGAGCCACCAGGGAAGTCAAGGGAATTCACCACCAGGGAAGTTAGCAAAGTTTCTCCATAAAAAAATTTTAAATAAAGATAATTTAAAATCATAAGACCAGCTGGCTGTCCCCTCTTTCCCTCCCTTTCCCCCTTGTATTTGCTTCCATCAAAGCACCACAGTTTGTACTCATTTCACTTATGTGTTGCCTTTCTTCCCTTTCACAGAATATAAGCTCTGTTAGAGCACGAACCACACGTCATATTATGTTCAGTGTAATTTCCAAGAGTACCTGCCCTCCAGCCTGGCAATGAGAATCACTCAATACTTGTTAAAAGAATTATAAAACAAATTGAGAGACATCAGCTAGGTTAGCATAAAAGTAAGGGTCTTTTGCATTAATAACACATACTAGAATTCTAAATACTAAGTTTATTCTAATATCTGAATTGAACAAAGCCAAGAGAGTAAACATATCAAAAGTTTCAACTTTTGTAGCACAAATTCCTAGGTATTTAAGAATAACTTCTTCCTTCAGATGTCAAGATTCACAAGATTTATGGGACTTCCCTGGTGGCACAGTGGTTAAGACTTTGTGCTTCCACTTCAGGGGACACGGGTTCAATCCCTGGCTGGGGAACTAAAATCCTGAATGCTACGTGCTGAGGCCAAAAGATAAAAACTAAATTTAAAAAATAATAATTTTCACAAAAAAAAGATTAACAAGATTTAAGGCTTGTCTGGGTCCCACCTCAGGGCAAAGAAGGGTCTGTGCTAGGTAGGGGCACCTACCACGAAGCCTAGCCCAAGAAGAGAGATTCTGAGAGTTGGGGTATTTTCCGTCAGAGCAGCCAACAGCAGTTCAGTCAGGAAGGGACCTTTGAGATAGGTTCAAAGAGGGAAACTATAGGTAGAATCCACAGAAAGGCCAAGTGAATATCTGGAAGTCCTTCTGAGGGGGCAAACAAGCGTCACAGTACCCTGAGGAGCCTGTTTGCATATGGCCAGCAGCTCACAGACTAGACCTGGAGGGCTGTGCTGCACAGACCCTGAGCAGCCTTTGGTCAGGCCCACCCAGGGTCACAGGGTTACCTCACCATCATAACAGAAACGAAAACCAGCCACACTCACACCCGATTATGATCGCAAGACCTAAAGGGGGTAACCAAGGTAGAAACAGGGGTATTTATTTTGGAATTCATGTGACAGATTTATGTATAACTCCTTCAGATCTATTTGTCATATTTTCACCATACTCTTCTCAATCTCACATTATTTTAGTGTTTTGGTTTTTTTTTTGAAACAATTACTAAGTAGTAATTTAATCAGTTTGCTATACTCTCTGCCTGAAATAGACAAAAATTTAAAACCACACACAAAAAAACCTGAGTGGCTCTTTGAGGTATGAAATGCTTCTTGTTTACCACAAGTGATGTTAAAGGAGTAGCTACGATGAAGAAATCTTTGGGATGATTAGATCTGCTAATAAACTTTATAGGTTTATGACTCAGAATTAAATTAGTCAGATTAGAAAGTTAAAAGGAAAACAAGCAAATTGTTTTAAATGCTGGCATTCCCTAAAGAGATTGGGGAAGCTGAGATGAAAGGATGTTTTAGGGAGTTAACTGAAAAGGCTTTGGCATGAGAGAGGTGGTTTGAGAATCTTTCAGCACCTAGAGCTTGAAAAATACACAATTCTAACAATGAGGGTTATAAATTCTCACTGACAACAGAGAGTCAAAGGAGATGTGAGGTACTCGAGTTAGCACAGATGCTTACCTCGGGGAGGCCAGTTTTTTTGAGAAGATTTGTGGATACACATTGATGCCACTTGCCTTTACTTCCTAACACATGACCCTCTTTTTTTTTTTTTAATGACCCTCTTTAGACCCAACTGTATGTCTCCCCCATACTGATAGGACTACTGCTACCTGGCCAGCTTGGAATGCAAATACTTGCCTAAGGGAAATACCAGAATTGATGACATAAAAGAATCTATGCATTCAACAGATTGGGCATCTGGGAATCATCATTTTGTTTACTTGGAAGCCCAATGTCTACAGACATGTCAGTCGTCTTCCACTTAGAAAGTTTTAGTAGCTTCCCATGTATAGGCTATCCCAACCTTCTCCCCATAACTTCATGATTTTTGCATCCAGTTCCTAAGTTCAGAAGGAACTCATTTGCAAGAAGAAAGGCAAAACGAGGACTATTCAGATAATACTATATGTCTCTTTTCCTCTGTGAGGACCAGTGGATGAGCTCACTGGAGGGCATCTGAAACCCTGGCTGAGGGAACTGGGAAACAGCACTCACTTTTAGTTTAGTCTGTTGAGCAAAATGTTTAATATCAGCCTTGAATTCATTTGGTTTCCATTTACCTTTGACAAGACACATATATAGTGAAAGATTCTATGCTTGTGTTTTCCTTGCTGCTTGCAAATTTCACCCCATTTAAAACAAAAAAGGAGAAAAATAATGGTGCTGACCAGAGCCAAACATAATATGGGTGGACTCAGTAAACCTTCCCTTAGAAAGTCTCACACACAGACTTCATGGGTGAGATTTCTCCTTAAGAAAAAGAGAAGCATATCTTTGGCAGTATTTTGCTGTCAGTAGGATATACCTGAAAGGATATATACCCAAAGGATCTTCATTCTCCTTAACTTTTGGGAATCCCACCTGCTCCAGGACATAAAAGGAAATTGGACACACTGAGGAAGCAGAAGTGACACGAATTATCTTCTCAATTTTTTCCTCTTTAAATAGAAGTTCAGTGATTATTCTTGAATTGCCAGATCCTTTTCCAGTCTATGTCTGAATCCCGTGCACCATTAACCAATAATATCTACAAAAATTTATGCCCACCCTCTGTCCCTCCCTTTAAAAAAAAATCTCAACTATGGACTTCCAGTTAATTATGGAGCTTTAGAAATTATTAATTTCAGATCTGAAAAACTTGAGCAGTCATATCGCATGCATGTGTGACTGAGGTCTTTTGCAGTGAAGTTCTAACATTTCTTAATTAGAGACAGGGCTAACACTCAATCCCATGCTCTTCTCACTACACCAGTTTTACATGAAAGAATGAAAGCATTAATTGGAAAGTACTTTGGTATTACTGGGTTCCATTATTTTCTTCTGTCCACTCATGAGGGGATCTAAGCCACTAACTATGCATGGAAGTCCCCCACAATGTCATTTCAAGGGTGATGGAGAGACCTTCTCTGTCTGCTTCCCCAGTTCTACACACACCAACAGTCTCCACTATGAGGTATTCTGAGTGTTAGCTGAGGCACCACTCTATCCACAGTGTCCTAGCTTAAAATTCAAGCATCCTGAGAGGCATAATACTTTTTTCTTGGTGAGTCTAGCTAAGGTTTGTCAACCTTGTTTATCTTTTCAAAGAACCAGCTCTTAGTTTCATTGATCTTTTCTATTGTGTTTTTAGTCTCTATTTATTTCTGCTCTAATGGGAATTCCCTGGAAGCTCAGTTGGTAAAGAATCTGCCTGAAGTTCAGGAGACCCAGGTTTGACCCCTGGGTTGAGAAGATCCCCTGAAGAAGCAAATAGCAACACACTCCATATTCTTGCCTGAAAAATCCCATGGGCAGAGGAGCCTGGCAGGCTACAGTCCATGGGGTCACAAGAGTCGGACACGACTTGGTTACTAAACCACAATTTCTCTGAACTCCTTCCTCATACTAAGTTTGAGCCTTATTTGTTTTTCTTTTTCTCGTTCCTTGAAGCATAGCATTAGGTCATCTATTTAATATTATTTTTGTTTCTTGAAACAGGCATTTATTGCTCTGAACTCTCCTTTTAGAACTACTTTTCTGCATCCTATAACTTTTGGTATGTTACATTTCCACTTTTGTCTCAAGGTATTTTTTTATTTCCCATTTGAATTCTTCTTTGACCCATTGGTTGTTCAGTAGCATGTTGGTTAATCTCCATATACTCACAAATTTTCCAATTTTTGTCATGTAATTAATTTATACTTTCAATGTAGCCAATATTTTATAATAACTATACATGGAATATAACCTTTAAAAATTGTGTAACAAAAATGAATCAATTAAAGGATACATTTTTAATAAATAAATTTTTCTGGTTTCATAGCATTGTTATTGGAAAATTGCTTGACATGATTTTAATCCTCTTAAATTTATTTAGACTTGTTTTGTGGCCTAACATATGATGTATCTTGGAAAATGTTAACATGCCTTTAAATAAATGTATTCTGATGCTTTTGGATATAGTGTTTTATAAACATCTGTTAAGCCTATCTTTTTTAACATGTTGTTTAAAGTCAATATTTCCTGATTGATTTTCTGTCTGCATGATCTATCCATTGATATAAGTGGGGTATTAATGACTACAATTATTATATTGATAGCTATTTCTCCAGTTAAGTCCATTAATATTAGCTTTATATATTTAGGTATTCCTTGTTAGGTGTGTAAATTTTTACAAGTGTTTTATCTTCTTGTTGGATTGACCCTTTATCATTATGTAACATTGTTTTTGTCTCTTATTACTATCTTTGTTTGAAAGTGTTTTTGTGATATAAGTATAGCGACTCCAGCCTTTTGGTCTCCATTTGCATATAATATCTTTTTCTATCCCTTAACTTTCAGTCTGTATGTGTCTTTACACCTAAAGTGAGTCTCTTGTAGGAGCATATAGATGAGTAACTTTTTTATCCATTCAGCTGCTCTATGTCTTTTGATTAGAAAATTTAGTTCATTTACATGTAAAATAACTTTTCATCAGTACATGCTTATTGCCATTTTACATTGTTATCTAGCTGTTTTTGTGGTTACTCTGTTTCTTTCTTCTTTTCTTGCTCTCTTCCTTTGTGGTTTGATGACTTTCTCTTTAGTTGTATGGTTATAATTCTTTCTCTTTATTCTTTGTGTATTTACTATAGGTTTTTGCTTTGTGGTTACCATGAATCTTACATATAACAAGTTATATTCTGTTACATATTATATTTCATATAATTGTATAGCAACATATTTTAAGTTAGTAATAACTTAAGTTTCTTGCCATTCTAAAGCTCAACATTTTTACTCTTTCCCATGTTTCATGTTTTTGATGTCACATTTTACTATTTTTTTTATCTTGTATATTTTTTAACTAATTTCAGACATACTTCAAAGATATTATGGTCAGTTCCAGACAACCACAATAAAGCAAATACTGCAATAAAGTGAGTCATATGAATTTTCTGGTTTCCCAGGGCATATGTTATATTTACACTACACTGTAGTCTATAAAGTGTGTAATAGCATTATGTCTTTTAAATGTACATACCTTACTTTTAAAATGTCTTATTGCTTAAAATCCTGGCCATCATCTAAGACTTTAGCACGTTGTAATCTTTTTGCAATAGTAACATCAAAGATCACCATAACAAATATTATTTTTAAAATAAGTTTGAAATACTACATGAATCACCAAGATAAAACAAAGAGACATTAAGTGAGCAAATGCTGTTGGAAAACTAGTGCCAAAGATTTGTTCAGTGCAGGGCCATAAACTTTTAACTTGTTTAAAAAAGAAATGCAGTATCTGAGAAGCACAATAAAACAAGTATGCCTGTATTATAATCATAGACATTTTTATTATGATTAGCTTTTATAAGTAACTAATCCAGCACCTTTACTATTTATTTTTCCAAAGAGATTTATTCTTTCATATATGTTCTCATTACTAATTGTCATCATTTATTTTCAGATTGAAAAAGTCCCTTTAATAGGTTTTGTAAGGCCAGTTTAGTGGTGGTAAATTCCTCTATCTTTTGCTTATCTGTAAAACTCCATCTCTTTTTCAATTCTGAAGGATGACTTTTCTGGGTAGAGTATTCTTGATTTTAAGGGGTTTTTTTAAAGCACTTTGAATGCATCATGCCATTACCTGCTTGCCTGCAAATTTTGTGCTGATAAATCTGTTGATAACCTTATGGGGCCTCCTTTGTACATAAAGAGTTTTCCTCTTGCTGCTGTTAATATTCTTTCCTTGTCTCTAACTTTTGACATTATAATTACAATGTGTCTTATTATAAGTCTCTTTATTCAGAACTTTCTTGGCATCCTGGATCCAGATGTCTATATCCTTCTCCAAATTAAGGAAGAAAATTATTCAGGGAAGAAAAAAATTCAGCCATTAATTTTTCAAGTAAGATTTCTTCTCCCTTCTGTTTGATGTTGTCTCATAAGCCCCTTAAACTATCTTCATCTTTTTTCATTCTTTTATCTTTCTGCTCTTCTGTGTGAACTTCACTGCCTTGTGTTCAAGTAGACTGATCCTTTCTTCTGTTTCATTTGTTGAACCTCTATAGTGTATTTTTTAAATTCAATTATCATGTTCTTCAATTCCGTGACTTCTATTTGGTACTTTTTTATATTTTCCATTTCTCTCTTGAAATTCTCACTGTGTTCATCCATTCTTTTCCCCAGTTTGGTAAGAATCTTTATAACCATTACTTTTAACTCTCTATCAGGTAAAGTACTTATCTCTGCTTCATTAAGATTTTTTATGAGGGTTTATCTTGTTCTTTCATTTGGAACATATTCCTCTGTTTGATTCTCTGTGTTGGTTTCTATATAGTAAATAAAACAACCACCTTTCCCAGTCTTGAAAGAGTAGCCTTGTGTTGAAGATGAGTTTTTTTAATTCAGCTCTGTCCCAGCTCCTGGTCATCTCTCAAACATCTGTGCTTGTTAAGCAGCCTAATATATTTTTAATACCTCCCACTGGTTGAAGACATGCCAAGACCTTTCAGAGTCTCAAAGGGAAAGATCTCAACATCTAGATCAGGCTGACAGGAAGTCAGACCCTCAGGCAGCTGCTTTTAAAAATATGCAAATATATGTAGTTCTGAGGGGAAACAAGCATAAGCCCTACTGGCCACCAGAGTCAGGTGATCTGTCAGTGTCCCCTGAGCTACAATCACAAAAATCACACTCCAGATGAGTGTGTAAGCTCCTTTCCTGAGATACTGGTGAGCTGGAGCAAGGTAGAAGGAGAAGGCCAAGATGGCATTCACAGCCTACCTTCCTTGAGAGCAGCTCTATAGGTCACTAAATATGTGCCAGACCTAAAACCTGTCCCTCAGGCTGAAGCTCCAGGACAGGAAAGGTGGCATCATTCACAGAAAGACTGAAAAATATGCCTTAGTCTGCTATCTGAGCTGTGCCCTAGGGGACTGTAAGCTGCCAAGAACCATCCCTCTGATCACCATAGTCCCATGGAACACCAGAATACAAGCTTCTTCATCCACCAGAACCAGGCAATCAAAGGCTGTCCCTTGGGTGTCATTTGCAAAAACCAGGCACCAGACACAGGCAAATCTCCCCTCCAAGAGACACTGGCACTCTGGAGTGCAATGGAGAGTGAGAGTGAATATAGCACCCACCCTCCAAGATCTCTGGAAAGAATTACAGTCAGCCCCTAGGTATATGTTTTATTAGAAGGCTGCCCCTCTGGACACAGTCATGATTAGCTAACTTACCTTATTCATAGAAAGACTGAACTCTTAGGTCTGTTATCTCTTGGTAACCTGGTGTGTGGTAGCTATTTAAGAACTCTTTCTACATTGGTTACAGTCCTGTGGGATGCACTGGCCACCAGAGCCAGGTGATGTAAAGGTGCTCCCTGGCAGCAGTCATAAAACTCAGGGTGCCAGACAGGGGTAGGAGCTCCTTGCTGGGTGACACTGATTATTAGAGTCCCAGATGACCAGGAACACACGTTCCCCTGGCCTCCAGGGCCAAGCAACCCAGAGATATCCCCTGAGCAGCAATCACAAAATTTGAGGCACCAGACATATGTTAAGGCTCTCTCCTGGGAGATTCTGGTGCCTCAAGCATGGCAAAAGGAGAATCCCCCAGGCTCTGTCCACAGAAAGTGTTGCAGCAGGCTCATAGAAATGTGAAGTGTAAATGCAGTAGATGAGACTCCTTCACTTTAAGTCTGGGCATGATCAGCTACTTCTGAGCTGGGTCTAAGGCAGGTGATTCTGAGTGCACTGGCCCTTTAAGAGCTGCCATCCATTTCACTGCCATCCTGTAAGTTTTGGGATGCAAGCCCTATTGGCTTTTAAAATTAGATATTTGGCGTGATCCTCTCTCAAGTGGGTGTCTTAAAAGTTGGGGTGCCTGATGACAGGTCTGAACCCTTTGCTCCTCAGGGAGAAGCTCCAGGTTTTGAATTTCCTCCCAGTTATGGGTCACTGTATCAGGGGTAGGGTTTATGGAAAGATATATCTCAACCTCTCCTACCTGCCATTTAAAAATATTTATTTATTTTTATTTGACTGCACCAGGTCTTATTTGCGGCATGTTGGATCTTCAATCTTGGTTGCAGTGTGTGGGATCGTTAGTTGTGGCATGTGAACTCTTAGTTGCAGAATGTGTGACCTAGTTCCCCAGCCAGGGATCAAACCTGGGCCCCCTGCATTGGGAGTGTGGTGTCTTAGCCACAGTACCACCAGGAAAGTCCCCTCTCCTGCCTTGATGTGGTTTTCTTCTCACTTGCCCAATGTGCAATTGTCACTCGGGCAGTCTTTAGATTTTCAAGAGGAAATTGGCCCTTTTGTAGCTGTAGACTCAGTGTGTCTGTGGGAGGAGGTGAGTTCAGGATTTTCCTATATCTTCATGTTGAACCAGAACATGGAGTTGCTTTTTTATAGACATGGTCAAGGAAGGTCCGAGTGTAAAAGCCACATTCAAGCAGAGACCTAAAGTAAACAAGGCAGTGAGCTGTGAATATTTCTAGGGAAGAGTGTTCCAAGCAGAAGGAACAGTGGGAACAAATGCCCTATACAGGAAGTATGATTGATGTGTTTGAAGAATAGCAAGAAAGCCAGTGGGACTGGAGTTTAGTAAGCAAGAGAAAGAATGGTAGAAGCTGAAGCCAAAGCGTTCCATGTAGATTCTTGTAAGCCATCATCAGGACCTTGGCTATCACACCAATGGAGGTGGAGATTCTATGGAAGTGTTGAGTAGAAGAGTAATAGGATCTGACTCATGTTTTTTAAAAAAAAAAAACATTCTGGCTGCTCTGTTTAGATTAGACTTTAGAGGCAAAAGCAGATGCTTGTATTAATTCGGTTATGCACCATGAGTTATGAGGTTTTTATAGTTTTCCGTTTTGCACGTGACAAAGCTGGGAGAAGTCACACAGATGGCAAATGGCAGTACCAGGATAAGAACCCAGGCAAGCTGGCTCCAGAGGTCATGCTTTTAACCTCTACACTCTCACTTCTCAAGAAAGATGTCAAAGGCTGAGGCAAGAAAAACTGATGCAAATATCATTGGCTGGGGACCACTAGGCCCAGTTCTAATTGGGGAAGGAAACATCATTTTGCTTCATTCTATTTCCATTATTTCATGGACTGAATTGCACTTTGTAGACAAATGAGTCAGAAATATCTGGCTATGTCAGTTGTTAAAAAACAGTATATTACAAGTCAGAAATACAAGAGTTATAGCAGAACCTATTAATAACTTTGCAGCAGGTGCCTGAACTGTCAGTTGCAGTACTGGAAAGGGGCTTTGCACATTTATTTTCCCACCTAATGTGAAGTCAAGAATATGAAAAGGACTAAGATTCCCTTTTGTGATTACTGTATTGATATTACTTATCAGTGATTCTCAACCTTCATTCCCATATGACTTGGGTTTCTCTAATTATTTAAAACTTGTAAAGAAATCCTTCACAAAATTTTTATTATAATCATGTCAACTCACCTTAAGTACCTGATTACCAAACCTTCAAAGAGAAAGTTATCGCCATGATATCTCTTCAACACTATTTTTGAACACAAAGAAACATAACTAGAAACTTAACGTCTTCTATAATGTGCCAGAATTTTACAACTTTCACAATTAGAATGTGTGATATTAGTAAAAATCCATCTTTTCACAAAATTATGTAAAATGTTTACAAATAATTATGGAAGAATATAGTGACATATATACAAGTAATTATGCAATAAAAATTATACTTCAAGCATGGTGTTTTTCTCTCATTCATTTTTTAAAGAGATTTTCAAGTAAACTAAATGAATCCCACCAAGAAGCCAAAACCCACTGAACCCACTCTTTAGCTCAAAGAGAATCTTTTCAGTGCCTTAACATTTTGAAAGAAAGTGTGAAAGTCACTCAGTCATGCCCAACTCTTTGCAACCCCATGGACTATACAGTCCATGGAATTCTCCAGGCCAGAATACTGGAGTGGGTAGCCTTTCCCTTCTCCAGGGGATCTTCCCAACCCTGGGATTGAACCCAGGTCTCCCACATTGCGAGTGGATTCTTTACCAGCTGAGCCACAAAGGAAGCTCAAGAATACTGGAGTGGGTAGCCTATCCCTTCTCCAGCAGATCTTCCTGACCCAGGGCCTCCAAACCAGGGCCTCCTGCATTGCAGGTAGATTCTTTACCAACTGAGCTATCAGGAAGCCCTAACTTTGAAGGGAAAGGTAAAGAAGTAACCAGATACAGGGTATTTCTACACTCAAAGAATTTACAACCTTGTCTGAGGACAAGGCTTATATATCTCAAAGGCTTATATGCGTGCATGCTAAGTCACTTTAATCATATCCAACTCTTTGTGACCCTGTGGACTAGGGCCTACCAGGCTTCTTTATCCACGGGATTCTTCAGGCAAGAATACTGGAGTGGGTTGCCATGCCCTGCTCCAGGGGATCTTCCCGACCCAGGGATGGAACCTGCATCTCTTACATCTCCCGCATTGGCAGGCAGGTTCTTTACCACTAGCGCTGCCTGGGAAACCCAAATCTTATACCAAAAAGGAGAAAAAAACGCAGATAATAGTTAATGACAGTGTTGAACACACAGGGCACTGACAGCAGTCTCGGGCTCAGCTCCCAGGCAGCCCTGGCCTGCCTCAACTCTCACTCCTCCTGCCAGTCAGTTTTCTTCTGTTCTCCCTCTGAGCCCTCCAGACTGTGAACAACCTGGGTCATTTTACCATATATCATTATACTTCTGCACTCCCCATTTGAATCTTGTAAAGTCCATACACACACTTTTAGCAGTGTGAAGGGGCTTTCTCTTCTCACCCAGTTAGAAGGCCCCTTACACCTACAGAGCAGAAGTTTTGATTGATCAGAGAGAAGAAAGGCTGATGGAGGCAGTTCTGAACATGGATCCCATTAATAGGGTGAACGGTCCAAGGCAAGGTACCCAAGAGGCAGCTTTGGACAGTAACAAGGTACTAGAGGTCTGCGAGTTTGGGAAAGAGGATTTCAAATGTGGAAGAGTTGCCCGGCAAGGCACATAGGAGGGGAACTATCTTTCAGACTTGACAGGCAGGACTCAATAGAGGACAACTTTATCTACATGCTATTCTGCTTCTCCCATACAAGACAAGTTAATGGTAGTGTTATTTGATTCCAAAACCAGGTTTCCCATTAGAATCCCGAGGTAGTTCTGATGTACTGACTCACTGCGAGAGCTTATTTATTCATTTAACAAATTTATGGAGCCTCTGTTATGAATTAAGTAGGCCTCTGAGGACCAACCTGGAGCCCAGCCTCCATCGTTTCCATAGGCATTCTGTGTTTGGAGTTCCCAACTACTGATTTACGCCTTTGGGAACTCTTCCCAGTAGTAAATAGAGGGTTTCTTGTATCCTTTCTGTATTCCAATTTACATGCTGCCTTTTCCTTAATTTAAGGACAGTATGAAGGTTCAGAAGAAAGGGCTGCACACCGCTTGATTTTATTTATTTCTCTCCCTTTCTTTGTACTTGAATTATTTGCATTCTGGGAAAAGCTCAAGGGATGGCATTTTTATAAAAGTCCTGAGAGAGATATCCATCACAGCAGTGGTTGAGAAAACTGTAATACAAGGCAGGTCACTTGATTTACATAACAGTCTGCAAATAAAGAACATGGTTTATGTTTCAAAAATTGGAAGAGGTAAAAACCTCACTTTTTTTTCAAGAAGCAGGGAAACTTTGTTTGGATTCGGGGGATGAATAAACTCCTACCCGCAGATATGACCCTTTCAGGGGCATAATAAACAAAAGGTGAATAAGATGAACATTTATTTATTCAATTCACCCAAATTTAACATCTTCCCAGCACAGAATGTGGTGATAAATAATAATACCTGTTTTAAAATGTCAATATATTTTTGTCAGCACACATTATATTTTTTATCTCTTTCTGTACTATGTTTCCATAAATGTCTTAGCCATGTTAGGAGAAAGTCCAAATTGTATGGGGCTTAATCATAACTTCAGTGAACTGAGTGACAGGTACATAAATTAGTGTCAGGTCAGGAAAAATATGCACACAACTTCAGAAAAGCAAAGGACAATGCAGCCTTATCTTTCCAACAACCCCATGCCACCCACCTCAAACATCACACAGGCTTGTGTTTGCACTTGCCCTCCTCACTGGAAAATAGCCACAGTGTGAACTCTTGACAGTCAGAAAGGATCTTAATCTCCAGTTCAGGGCTTCCATTTTCCTAACATGATCTTATAATATTTGAAAGAACAGAGGAAATTTTCCCAATGAAAAAGTTTTGTTTCCAGAATAGGTTTTTTTTTCATTCTTTCTTTTTTCCTTTACCTGGAACCCAGTTAAGCAGTTGGAAGTTAAGAGTCATTTTCTAAAACACAAGGTGCTCAACCATATCTGATATGGTCATTTTCCCAAGAAAAAGTGGAGGAAAACTGCTGGACTCCTGGATGAAATTCCCTGTTAGAATTCCAGAGTTAGAACTCCAAAACTCTAAACACATTTTCAGACTGGTGGTTTTGTGTTCTTACCAAATGACCATTATATTTGTCCATGATAAACAGTTGTAACTCCTTGACTGGTTGGGACTGCTAAATCTGGAATTTTTCAGCTGCCTTTTCATTAGAACACAGATTCTCTCTCACCTTAATGTACATATTTTCATGTCACTTCTAAATAATTAATTCAGATCCAACTTTCATATATCTGCAATGGTAGCTTCGGTAGCTCCTTAAGAAAGGAATATAGATTTTGCTGTCCATGAGTAATATTGGGTTCTCTTGGGATCACTGCAAAAAGGATATTCTTATATAAAGTATCAAAAAAAGAGAGCTAAATTTAAGTAAGAGAGCTGCCCGGATCTGTACAAGTCTTGCTGAATGACCAAGGCCTTGGATTGATTTATATAATATATGCTTTTTAAATGTTTAGCATTTCTTTTTCCAGAAGGATTCAGGTCAGCTTATAGTGACACAGATGATGCAAGATGAATCAAAGAGAAACCAAGGATGAAAACATGATATGGAATATGGAGAAAGGCTGTACCAAACACGCATGATGACACTCTGTATAGTTGCTTTAGGCAAGCCACAGATAGGGCCCAGATCTTTCTATCAGACCTCGGGAAAAAGAAACAGGATCAGTCACAAACACACACACACACACAAAATTAACCTGCTGCTCACACCATTGCTGACACTGCCAGGTAGAGTTGTGCAGACCTTGGGAGAAGGGTTACAATTCAGCAATCCAGGGGGAATAACCAGGCTCTGAAGCTCCAAGATGACACCAGGACTTAGTTCAATTTTACATCTAACTGGAGAGCACATTTCACTTTATATTAGTGATAACACCAAAAAGCTTCAAAACTTCAGCAAGTGAGACATTATCCTCCTTTCTTCTGCCTATAACAACCCATCATTCTTCTGGGAAGGCAAGTGCATAGCTACCTCCCTGAAGAGCCTAGTAAATGTGTTTAGGAAGAAGTTACTGGGCTGTCCCTTGCTTCTGTATCATTTTGGTCTTGATGCCTTAGGCAGAGGCATAGGAAGTCAAGAGACCATGTGATTCTGCCCAGGCCCTGCCTAACTTGAGGCATTATTCCTAGAGAGAAAATTGGGGGAAAATGCCATTGAGTAAGAAAAATATAAAATAAATTAAACATATAAATCATTAAATTAAAAGCCTGTAAACATGTTAACATGTTTAATAAAATGTGTGCTCAGTTGCTCAGTCATGTCCAACTCTTTGCAACTCCATGAACAAGGTCCCTCTGTCCACAGGACTTTCCAGGCAAGAATACTGGCAAGAATACTGCCATTTCCTAATCCAGGGGATCTTCCTGACCCAGGGATGATGGAACCCGGGTCTCCTGCATTGCAGGTAGATGCTCTACCATCTGAGCTACCAGGGAAGCCCTTAATAAAATAATAGTTAACATTTATCAAGCTTCCTATGTGTTGATACTGCACCAAGAGCTTCACATTTCATTCATTTAATCCGCTCACCCACCCTGAGGTAAATACTCTTGCATGTTTTGCAGACCTAGAAACTGAGCCACAGAGAGGCTAGGTGATTTCCCCAAACCACATAGCTAATAAGCGGTGCCCTCAGGATTTGAACCCTAAAGGTGTCACTTCAGAGCTAACCTCCCATCTATGAACTCCAACATCCACCTCACCTCAGCCTTCACCACTTGGAACCTCTATTCTCCTTGGGTTATCCTGATGCCCTTTTCCATTAAAAAAAAAAAAAAAAGTTAAAGGAAAACCCCAGAGTGTTACTTATGCTTCTGGTTCATCATCCCCAATCTCTTTCTCAAAGACAAGGCTGCTGGCTTCGTGTGGTGAGCAGGCATCTGAGGAAGCGCTGAGCAAGTTCCCTCCCAGAACTGGAAACTACACAAGATGCCAGAGGCCTTCAGACAGACAGTCTGTGGTCAGGGACTTAAATCCGGGGGAGTGGCTGTCCCTAATTCCTCATTTCTCCTTCACCGCTGCGTCTCCATTCCTCCGTCTCGCATCCAAAGCTCAGACGTTCACTCCTCTCACTTGGCCCATTGACTTGCCTTGCCAGAAAATCACCAGCTTGAATTATTCTGATGATAAAACCTTCCGCCTGAAGCTAGAGCCTACTTCCTCCGCCCATCTTTGATCTCTGCAGAATTTTTCTTTTTTGGAAAAACCATACTGGCAAGCACACCAAACTCCTTCCACATACTTGAGATTTTACAGTGGCTTTTTTGGAACGCCGCTGTATTTTACATGTCAGTCGATCTCTACTGGAGAGAACGCCACAAAGACCTGTTGACACCTCACGGCAGAATTTCACAAAATGTTCTAGGAAGAGATAATTTTCTAATTATACCACCAAATTCTGCTTAGGAAGGCATTTTCCAACCACTCGTTTGCAGTGGTGAGAATAGCCTGAGGGTGAAATTGGACCCGGGATGCATACTTTACTTTCTTTTCTCTCTCTCTTTTTATTCCTTTTTGGTATTAGCAAGTATTGCCTAGAAAACTGGGTCTTGCCTTCTACATGCTTACCTGAGAAAGCAACCCTAAAGAAATGCTATCCCCCACCCCAGCCTCCACCCCTCCACCCCGCCATCAATACCCGGAAATGACGGAATGAGGACTCTTTTCATGCACCCAGGAGGTTTAGGGTGCCCAGAGGAACGTGCCCGCCATTCTGTGTCCCTTTTGTCCCATCTCTAACACGTCTTCCTGCTCCTGTCTGCCTGGACAGCTCTTTCTCCAACTACTAACTACAAAGGTCATTCCCTTTTCATCCTTTAGACCGTGTTTGAGTTTCAGTCCTCAGGCCAGTTTTTCCTGACTCACTAGACAAGGGTTCTCTCTCAAAGGCTGACCACTTGCATCAGAATGATCAGAGCCCAGAAAACTGTGCTGTTAACAAAGTCCCAGGCGATTCTTATGCACCTGAAAGTTGGAGAACCTCTGTTCTATACTGAGTTAATTCTGTGCTCTATCTTCTCATGACCCCTGTCTACTCCCTCATCCTAGTGCTAATTGACTTAACGTTTATCCTCCACATCCCATTATCAGCTCCATCAGGGCAGAGACATAGTTGAGTTTTAAGGCCTCGGCACCTTCTGGCTTCTGGTAGGCATTCATTAAATATTTATTGACTTGAAGCAAATCAGAACTTTTTTTTAAGAAATATTGAATAGGAAATATTCAATTTCTCAAATTATCCATTTCCACTTTTAGCAGAAAGTGATTAAAACACTTTGTGCCAAAAAATTAAACAGAAAGCAATTAAGTTTATAAAAACAATCTAGTCAAAAACCAGAAACCACATAACGTTCACCTGCCTTTCCATATTGAATCTGACCTCACATTTATTTATTTGACCTGTGTACTTTCCATGAATGTACTGAATAGAACAGAGGCATTGTCAGTGATTAACACTTAATTATTGGCCAGAAGGGACTTCCCCCGATGACTCAGTGGTAAAGAATCCACCTGTTAAGCAGAGGAGGCAGGTTCGATCCCCGAGCTGGGAAGATCCCCTGGAGAAGGAAATGGCAACCCACTCCAGTATTCTTGTCTGGGAAATCCCATGGACAGAGGAGCCTGGTGGGCTATAGTACATGGGGCCACAAAGAGTCAGACACAATTGAGCAACTGAACAGCAGAACAATGGCCCAGAAGATGAGTGTTTTGTTGCAATTTTTTGAAAGATTTTCAAAAACAAAGCTTAAAGCACAAAGAGTTTTTATATCAAAGATCAATTCAGAGAGATGGTGATACATAGGAAAATCCCTTTTAATAATACACCCAATTCCCTTCTCATGTATGAGGAGAGCCTGGCTATTTAACTCACTTAAAAGGTTATCCAAAAAGAAAATTCTGGGTTAAACGTTAAACTAAAAAAAAAAAAAGATGACTTCGGAATCCCAGAGCAAAGCACTGTTATCTATGAAACTGGGATATTTCCCAGGCCTCAACTGGGCTACTGCCCAAATATTCTCTCTCCTTACCCCGCCCAAATAAAAGTGGCCTCCATGAGAGAGGAACAGGTTATGACAGAGGGAAAGCCACAGGACATTAAAATAAAACAGCTCTGTGATCTCCATGTGTTCTCCAAGCACCAAGAGCAGAATCTAATACAGAAAAGTAACAACATGGTAACGCTTTTAAGGAATTCAGTTATGATCAAATAAAAGGGACATTGTTAAACTAAGTTTTCAGTACCCCATAAACAAAATTCCAAAGAGCAATGAATAAACTAAAGCTGAGGAAATGCAAGCATAAAAGAAGAGGTTTTCACCAACCTTTCAAGAGTTTAATCTACTTGGTCAGCTCTCTGAAGAGGAATGGTCTGTTGACTTTCAAGAACAAGACTTCCACCAGGCAGAGATATGATAACATCTGTACCAGACACAGATGTTACTACTATTATTATTATTTCTATTTTATAGGTGAGATGATAGAGATGTTAAGTAACTAGTTCACAGTCACACAAATGGCAAATAATAAAATTAATGTCAGGGCTGTGCATTCAGGGCATGTGCCTTCTGCACTGTCAAAAATCTGGAAGCTTCTAATGTTATAAATTTTTTAATGAACTGGGTGAAAATGTGAGATAGAAAAACATACTATATTTCTTTATGTAATTTCTGGCCCCACTCCAGGGCCTTACCTATAGGAGATAAAATTCACCATTTTGGAACTCTACCTGGGTACCAAAAGGCAAATCTGTCCTCAAACCAGAAATGATGAAGGGGAGGGTCCTGAGAAAGTTTGGCTGCCCTGGGCAATTTATTATGAAAATTACAAGACTCTTCTCTGGACTTATTTTTTTCCAATTGCAAATCTTTACAGTGATCAGGCATTGCTTTTTCACTTCATTATCTCCTGTATGAAATCACTTCCTTTTCTGGTTTAGGAGCAAGGAGGCAATTTGAAAGCCTTTCGACTTTGGGAAACAGCAACAACAACAACACAAAGAGAAAGCAAAGAAAAAATGTGACAGTTATTCAGTAGTTACATAAAAATGGAATTGAGTTATGGTCTGAAAAGGCAGAGAAAGTGAGTCACTTTAATAGAAACAAGTGTAATAGTCACCATATGATTAATTGTTTTGTTTTCTGCCCTCTAAAAACCTTCTCTCTTCTCTTCTCAAAACCCTTTCTCCCTTTTCTTTCTTTTTTCAAAACTCCTGGGACTTTTTTGCACATCTGCAAAACCAATATCAGTTCCAGGTTCTTATTCTGGTGTTGAACCAATCTGGCGTCCAGTCTCAGAAAAGGAAGCCAGTTCTCACCAGACAAACAAATGGAGGTGACCTAATACCTGGGGGAGGTGGGGGTGGTACCCCTGACTTATAAATGACAAAGAATGCCAAGCCTGTCTGGTCCTAGACCACTGACAAACTGAACCACATCAGAACCTACAGGCAATTGATGAGATCATGGGAAAACAGGTGACTTTTACTTTTGATCAGAGGGAAAGAACGTGGGATAGAATTTAATAATAAGCTAAGTAGTATGGTTCCTTTCTAACAATGTTTTTTAGGAAAAAAATCAGCAAAGCAGGGATAATATTTTCTAACCATCTACCTTCTTAATGATGGTTTATTTCTCCAAACTGAGGATGGTTTAAAACACACACACACACACACACACACACACACATTTTGATGCTATCAATAAATAGAAGGAACTTTTCTTTCCACTAATAAAATATACTTGAGGCTGTCAGGCTTTTGTCAACCTCTATTAAATTCAGGTAAACATGAAAGTGAACAAAACAGAAAATCTATACTCTTTGGAAAAAGACAAAGTTATACTTTGGAATGAGAAATTTTGAAAGGTTACAAGAAATATTGCTAAGCCAAAGTCAGATCTTATTATCCCCACCTTGAACAGTGAAGAAAAACTGAGTTATTTGTGATTATTCAAGTGGTACTTTCTTGGAGGAAAAAGATCCCAAACAATTCCTGGAAACTCTACTTCTCTGAGAAGATGGCATTTTTGTGAATTGAGGGCAAAGGCATGAGTAACATATGGAGTACATTTCCCCTTATAACACTGATCTGTTTAAAGTTGAGGGGAAAACCACTTGGCAAGGTGTACTGGCCAAGCCAATGGCAAAAGTCATTTCAGTTTATCCTGAATCCACTCCATGGTCCACCTCCCAGCCTGCTGGACATTGGGCCCATGATTTCTAAGCCTTGAATTGAAAAGCAGCTGAAGATGCATGGAGAACCCTGCTCTCCTTGGGACTCTTTTTTTGCCCCATGTCTGCAGAGATGACATAAGGGAAAAGATCTAAAGATTTTCCAGAAACAAGGTAGATTTCAAAGAGCATCAGAGTGACTGTTTTTTGAAGGCTTGCCTAGCCTAAGGAAGACCTCACAGAACTAGGAATCAGACACGGGATCTTTCCAAAGGTGGAGTGATTCTCCAGCCTGATTGGCCCAGGTCCTTCCTGATTTGGGCCCTGAAGGTCTAGCATCTCTGGAAACCCCTCTTTCCATGCAAATTGGGACAGTAGGAGACTGGTCACCCCAGTAGGAGATTTTGGATACCTTTGTGGCTCAAATTTTGAGAAAGAAAAATCCTAGTGATACTGAGAACAATTTGTTCAATGTGAGCAAGGGAGAAAATAGAAATAAAAACTCTTGATAATAGCAGCTGACATTCACAGAGCCCTTGTTTTGTGCCATGCCTCTGCTGTGTGCTTTTGCAAACCTGATTTCAGTTAATCCCAATTACAGCCTTGAAAGTTATTTCTTCTTGTCCCCATCTTACATAAACTAAGAAACACAGACATTCAAGTAACTTGCCCCAGTTTACACACACACAGTAAGGAAAGAGCCTGAATGAATAGCACAAAGTACATTGAGCTTAACCAAGAGTTATCCCTTCCACTTTCCACCATTCAGAATCTTCTCATGCCCCATAAGCAGCCTCTTTAAGCTTTAAGATGGAATTAGGCTTCCCAGGTGGTGCTAGTGGTAAAGAACCCGCCTGCTCAGGCAGGAGACATGAGACACATGGGTTCAATCCCTGGGTTGGGAAGATCCCTGAAGAAGGACATGGCCACCCACTCCAGTATTCCTGTCTGGAGAATCCCACTGGACAGAGGAGCCTGGCAGGCTACAGTCCATAGAGTCGCAAAGAGTCAGACACGAATAAAGTGACTTAGCATGCACGCACGCAGAACAGGACATATCACTTCTTTGTTTGCTATCCTAAGAACTTGCTAGATACCAGGTGCTCCTTCAAGAAAGGAACTAAGGAAGAGAGAAAACGGTACAGCTAACGCTTGTTAAATGGCAACTGGTTTAGCACCTCCTAAAACAGAATCCACGGGCTTCTATGGAATAAAGCTATAAACTCTACAGCAAAGTTACTTGCATCCTGCATGAGTTAAGACCTTCAATGCCTTCTCTCTAAAGCATTCTTTCAGTCATTGATCCTAGGCACTGGGCAACTTCTTTGGAGTTAAGCACCTTGCCAGACAGCTGCCCAGGAGCCCTGTTTAATCCCTCTCTCAAAGAGCAGGGGTGTTGTTTGAATAAAGTTGCCACTGTAATTGCTTGGCTTACCACTTAAGAGTATTATAGGCTCTGGGAATGGATTTCTGGGTGGGGGGAAATACAATTAGAAGAAATGTTAACAGTATTCTGTTGAAATATGGAGTGTATAGTTGCACAGGAGGAGACAACTTGCCCCAGACTGGTCACTAGAGGATTGATCTTATGGAGAGAAGCTGTTTTACTTAAGCTGATTTCCTGTATAAAAACAGGAGGCTGAGAGCTTCTGGCTCTGATGAGAGGGGAGGGAAAAAAGGCAGTCTGGATGTACCTCCAGTTTAACACTTAAAATCAGGCAAATGGAAAACACATCCAACTGGGAGTCTAACCATTGATACAAGTGGATGACAAATTCAGATTTCCACATTTTAACTGAGAGCCCCTGACATCGTTCTCCCTGGACACATCTGAAAACACATGTATTTACTGCTAGTGGGCCAGAGACCACCACCACACAGTTGCAGCTAAAATGCAAGTAGCTCTGCTTTTTTTGTATCCAGACCATCTGTTTTCAACTTAGTGCTCTACTGGACTTCCTAAAACCTGACCCACCTCAAAGTAAGATGACATTCTTTTTCCCCCAAGGGCACCCTTCACCATGAAAGTAAAGCATACGCATTAGGACCAGCTGGCTGGAAGGAAGCAGTTTCTAAAGTCAGTCCCATAAACTTTCCAGATTCTCAAGGAAACAAATGACTCATTGGAGCTCTTGATGTAGGTGTCCAGTGCTTCCCAAAACTTCAGCAGACAAGATGAGGAAGTGGAATCTATCTGAGGAACTGACCTTTGTTCTGGGGCTACTGCAGCTTAAACACATGTCTGCAACCTACTGGCCACCTGTAAGCAACTCCCTTTTGTTCAATGGCAACAATCCCAAGGATCTGTTTCCATCCATCTATCCATCATTCATCTCTCTATCCATCCATCTATCCATTCATTCATTCAACAAATATTTGAGCCTGATTTTAGGCTCAGGAGTATAGCAAAGATCAAGACAAAGTTCAAGAGTGACAGAGAGAACGTTTAGGAGATTGTTACATAAACAAATAAGAAATGATGGTGGCTTGGACTAGTAGTGGAGACAGTAAGAGGTAAACATAGCAATGAAACATTTTAAAGAGAGAGCTGAGAGGTCTTATGATGATTTAGATTCAGGAGATGAGGAAAAGAAGAGAACCAAGGATGACTCTGAAGTGTTGGGCTTACACAATGGGGTAGGTGGTTGAGCCATTTCCTGATACTCATTCTGTAAGAATAATCCTAAACCAGGTAGGTAGAATGAGTCCTGTTAACTGGTCTTTTATTTTATTCCTTGCTTTCTTGAGATACAAGATGCTATTTATGCTTTCAGCCCTTGGAATTTGTAATGACAGCTTTTTTTTTTTAATTGGGGGATAATTGCTTTACAATGTTTTGTTGGTTTCTTCCTTACAATGATGCGAATCAGCCATAATTATATATACATATCCCCTCCTTGAGCTTCCCTCCTCCCTCCCATCCTGCCCCTCTAGAAGGACAGCAAATCTTTTCTGCATGTATCTCAAAATAAGAAAAAATGTGTTGGAGTCAGAGATACATGAACTGTCAGCAAAGAGAAAATAATTCTCCTCAGTATCTGAGGAAATGAACAAATAAATGAAGGCTTGCATTTTGATTTTGCAGTCCTCCTTTGCTCCTTAAAATGAGCAACCTGATTAAGTCATTAAATGGGAATGTTAAAAGTAGGATTAGGGTCAGGACCTAAAATGTTTGCTCTCTTAAACAATCTGCAAAGATTAGTGGACTCCTGGAGATTGCCTCTCTGAACAGCCTATTGCATTTCCATATTCCATGGAGTCTAGGAAACAGCATTAAAAGGTCTTACACACTCATTCTGGGGCACTTTTTAGATTGCCTTTATTAAAGTAAGAACACTTTATACTAGTAGAATCCTGTTCATCTAAAGGTGGAAGAATTTGCAATCAGCAAACTGTTTATTGACTAGGTGATAACCTTTTGGAATCTAAATTAAACCTGGTGTGTGACATCAGTTTACCATCCCCTGGCCTACACAGGTTAGTAATTATCGGGCCAGAAGTAGACTGCTATGTGGGTGCTCAGTCACTCAATCCTGTCCAACTCTTTGTGACCCCATGGACTAGAGCCCACCAGGCTTCTCTGTCCATGAGATTCTCCAGGCAATAATACTGGAGATGGTTAGCCTGGTATAGAGTAGGGTAATAATTCTCTTAGTAAACATATTCACTGCAACTGACTGGTCCTTGAACATATGTAAAAGACTGCCCTGAGCACTCTAATTCTCATGTTGATTGGGAAGCACCCTGTTTATCTGAATTCCTTCAGCCTGTGAAAGTTTATCCATCAGACCAGCCTCTTGAAAAAGCACCCAGGGAGTTGCACTGGAAAAAACTACTTCTAAGAGAAACATTCTGTCCAAATGATAAGAACCAAAATGCAAATTCATTAACTCTATGAACATAACACATAGATTCTGCTAATAAGAATGACAGTTTTTATGCACGCTCTAAAATGTACCACAAGAAGGAAGCTTATTAAATAATAAGAATTTCAGTCAGCACACCTTGTCAACAATGCTGGAAAAAATAGAAACCCAGATGAAAAAAATGTAGTAAGTAGGTGGTCTTCCTGTCATACCAGCTGACTCACCCCACCCCCCTCAGAAGCCCTCTCAAGGGCACAAGCCACAGTTGCAGTCAACCCTCAGCATTTCTTTGCATGACGTTTGAACTTAGGAAGAAAAGTATTTTGCTAACCCCTTGGTGCTGAATGTTTGACCTTAAAGCTTACTGTTTGCTCCCTTTTGCCTCAGTCCTCATGACTACAAATGCTATTATTAGTCATAAGATTGTTCAGTCCCTTTTAAATTCCAGCCATGGTATTTGACTCTCTGGCCTAAACATAATAGGGAATACAAAAGTCCTAATTGTTTCTAAGGGGCCTAACTCTTTCATCTTTCCTATGTGCTCCAAATTTTCCTGGCTGTATTTGGAACCAGCACCTATGTGAAGTTTTAGCAGTGTTTGCCCCTAAATCCTTCACTGAACAAGGAGACATTCCTAGTTAAAAAAAAAAAAAAAAAAAAGCATAGGTTTGTGTGTGGACAGCCCTGGAACTAAATCTCAGCATTGCTACTGGTGAGTTAGGTGACTTTGGGAAAGTCATTAAAACTCTGTGTTTTGCACAATAAATGGAAGACACATGGAGGGCTATTATATAAATGATACATATATCATATAAAATTCCTGGCACAAAATCAGCATTCAATAAATAATGTATATTATTATCATCAACATCACGCCATTTGTGTAAAGGTAGGAAGTGACTGAACACTATTTTCCATTTCAGCCTAACCCTGGAAAGGCTTAAAATCTTTAATCTTATGATTGAATTGTTTATGACCACACAAAGGTATGACACATCCAACATACCTCCTAGAACAATCCACTTAAGAGAAACTCAGGCTGTTTTGAGTTTACTCTGAAAAGCCATCCTCGTTTATCTACCATAAAAGATCGCATGGGTGCAAAAATGCAAAAAGAGTCACAAAGTCATTTGAGTTCAAAGTGTCATTAGAAATGAAATGGTTCAGTTTATTCTTTACAGATGTGGAAACTGAGGCCCAGCTAAGGCAAGTGGTGTTTATAAAGTCATGCAACCTACTTTTCTGTCTCTTCCACAATATCACCCCTCACTGTCTGGCAGCATCAATCTCCCTTTCTTCTGAACTCCTACAGTTTCCAAAGCTAGCTCACAAGAGAGAGCACAATTACTACTGGCCTGATGTTCTCCTCATTGTTTCTTGTGTACATATTATCTTTGCAATTAGACTTATGGCCCCTTGAAGACAAGTACCATGACTTAGACTTATCTAACTGCAGTGGAGCAGAACACTGTGATGGATGGACTCAGATTCACTAACACTCAGTTGATCGGGCAGGGGGCAGAGAGAACAAGCTTTTACTTGTTTCTTTACCCATTCTTGATTAACTTCTGAGAATCCACAAAAGCTAATACAAAAACTTGAAACTGGAAAGTTTGATTGAGGTTTTGAACTAATTAGGGAGGGCAGGAAAGGACAGCAGATACGCCTCTCCTAATCCCATCCTACAATCCTTTCTTTGAAATATGGAGAAAATCCACTTGAGACTTCCCAGGTGACTGATAGCTGTTTTTAAATGAGATTTCCACTTCTGCAGCATCAATTTCTGGCAATAAGTCTGCTCCTTAGACTTGAAACTTTTCTCATGGGGTAAGAAAAGTTTTATTGAATCCATGTGATGAAAGATGAATAATATGAACCTCTATGAGCCAAAATTATTTAAAAAATCAATTGCATACTTAGTTGTACCAGAATGCCACAGCTTCGTTATATAGACATGAAGTGACACTTGGCACATCTTAGGAAAATATTTCTTATCCTTGCTTATTTTCTTTTAGCTTGTATTTATTGAGTGCATCTTGATGGTAATACTTACAGACCATTAAATAAACATAATAAAAAGTTAAAAGTCCAGATTCAAGAGTCAAACAGTCTGGCTTTGAATTCTAGGTTCACAACTGTAACTGTGTGGGCAAATCACTTAACATTACTGCCTCACTTTCCTCATCTATTAAGTAGGGAAAAGTAGGGGAAAAGAATAGTATTAACTCAGATTTGTTATAAGGATTAAAACAAGACAATACACGAAAAAAACACTTTAAATGTATGACACATGGTAAGCACTCAGTAAATATTAGTTATTTATCATTACTATTATAATCATTATTAAATACTTATATGTCAGACACCGTGCTAAGCAGTTTATATATTTTAGTAGATATAATTTTTGTAAAAATGTGTGAGCGTGTTCATTAATATGTTTCAAGCACCAGTAGGAGCTCCTAGCCCACACAGGCACTGAGTACATAACTGATGAATGAATAACTGATTGCACTTACTCCTCACCAAAACTTCACAATGTGGCAGGAACCCAGAATACAACAGTGAGCAAGACGATATCCTAACCTGCAGGAGGAAGCAGGGCCTTGCAGGGAAGGGAGGCAAGTCCTTGTCCAGGACTTGGACTTCTGATCCAGGTTGATTGCTCCAGTAAGATAGTACAGGGCATATGGGTGAAGGTATGAGGACCTTGATGCTGAGAAAGATTGAGGGCAGGAGGAGAAGAAGGCAACAGAGGATGAGATGGTTGGATGGCACTACCAATTCAACAGACAGGAGTCTGAGCAAACTCTGGGAGATAGTGAAGGACAGGGAAGCCTGGCATGCTGTAGTCCATGGGGTCACAAAGAGACATTACTTAGCAACTGAACAACAGCATGAGGAACATCTAGTCCAAACTCAAGGAAACCACAATGCCTTCTGGAAAAAAATGACATTCCGATTGACACGTGCAGGATCTGTTAACATGCGACAGAGCATGGTCATTTCCTTTGACCAGTGTCACTCAACATGATGAAATGAGGGAGAGAGAGGAGCCACAGAGGTCGGTGGGGCTCTGAGTGCAGTGGGGACTCCATCCTAATAGCCATGCAGCCATTTAAATGGCTTTAGAATGATGACTGTGGCTTCCTCCATCTCACTGGTTCTCAGAGTTCTACCATTTGCTTTGAGAAACATTAACTTTGACATTTATTTGCCTATTTGCAAGTCCACGTTGCTAGAACAATAATCACCTATGGTTTTCAGATCCAGGCCTGTTTTTGACCATCTTTTGACAGTGGTTTCTAAGCCCAAAGCTATCTTGAACCCTTTGAACCCAAAGCCTGTGGGTAGAAGTTCTTATCATGAGTAGATCGAATAGGATCTATCATTTTTGCCACAGAATTTCTCATCTGATTACCTCCACAATACCATACTATGATTCAACGGTTAATCTCTCTCTTAAGCTTATAGCAAAAGAGGCAGGTTAACTTTTTGTACATGGCTGACTCAACCTCATTAATGAGTGTATCTTCTATTATCTTCTAATATTAAATGACAGAGAATTTTCAAGGAAGAAGATAAGTAGCAAGATGTGGAGCAAAAAATAAGTTTTGTAATCCTAGTTACCTTCCATTTAACATGTTCTTAATTCCAGTTTTGATTGTGCATGTATATACTACATTACTCTGGACTTCCTAGATGGTCTCCCAGCTAACCTGAATGTTTCTTTTTAGAATTCAAGGTGATAACACTGAATAAGAATCACATAATAATAATAATGACACATAGATTTTCAGCTGGAGACCTCATGGGAATTTTATATTCACCAAAAAGCAGCCTTTTATATAAACGTGTCAGGTCAGTTGGCATAATTACCTGAGAAAACCTAAATTCAAACAATCTTTTCCATCACAAACCAGGTGTGAATTGGTTTATCTTTGCAGAATAAACTCCTTAGTGGTTAAGGTATTAGGAAAAATTTGAGAAAAAAAAACAGGCTATGTATTTAAAAACTGGAACCTAGTACTAGTCTGTGTGTGTGTGCTAAGTCACTTCAGTCATGTCCGACTCTGTGCAACGCTATGGACTGTAACCTGCCAGGCTCCTCTGTCCATGGGATTCTCCAGGCAAGAATACTGGTGTGGGTTGCCATGCCCTCCTCCAGGGGATCCTCCCAACCCAGGGATTGAACCCAAGTCTTACATCTCCTGAATTGGCAGGCAGGTTCTTTACCACTATCACCACCTGGACTATAAGAAAAGGCAGTCTTTGTTTTTGAAGTTAAAACCAGAAAGGAAGGCAAATTATTTAAGTCAAGACCTTAGAAGAATGATAAGGAATTTTGGAGAATGAAAACAAGTGGGAGGAAAGACTCCATCATGACTCCTTTAGCCCCACTTAGTTCTGTACTGTTCTGTTTGTGATTTTGGTGTGGTGAGAGGATGAGGGAGGGAAGACCGGCAAACAAGGGGCAGGAGAGGAAGAGTGGGAAACTGGACAAAAAGAAAGGGCTGAAAAGATGAAAGGCGTGGCAGGGAGCATTCTCAGACCACTTAGAATTAGGGAGTAGCACTGCAGATAGGTGCTCAGGCAGGCCATGCCCCTTGCTCACCATCAACTCTAACACCAAGCCAGGAGGAACGCCTACTGGGTGAAAAGTGCAAATATCACTCAGAGACATGCTATGTGAGTTATGTGGTGCAAGATGGGACAAAGGCATGAAAAGAACTGTTAAAAATGTCAGCTGATTGCTGAGCAGTCCAGCCAGCCCGCCAGTGAGACCAGAGCACATGCTCTGTGTTCAGTTGGTACGAAAGCTGTGGCCGCAGCCTAGGTAGAGAGGGCTGAAGGCAGAAGAGAGGGGCCTGGTGATCCCCACAGGAAGGCAAAAGATAGACGTAAAATCCAAGTAGGTTTTGTTGTTTGAGACAGAAAATAAATTGCTGACAACCTGGCAAAAGAAGAAGAATGGCTCAAGTTTATACAAATATCCATTCTTTTTTGATAACTGGAATATGATTAAATACAGACTTCCCTTACTTAATTAGTCATGAGGTTTGTTGAAGAATAGTTTTCAAGTCAAGCAAGCAAAAACCAGGCTAATGCAGGAAAATGCAAAAGAGCAAATGAAAGTATCCATCTTTCTTATAAAATCCCTGAGACTATTTTAGCAGACGCTGGGTTTCTTAAGTCACGGAGTGCTGTGGCTAACTCTGATATGGCTTTTGATGCTTAATTCAAAGTTCAGCAGAAGTTTAAAAGGAAATGAAGTGAAAATTGATCACTCAATATATAATCACTTGGAGAAAGAGATCCACCCCAAAAATATTTTTGCCATGGACTTTTTTCAATGCCCTACTTTTGAAAATTCTTTCAATAATGTAAATTTTTTTAAAATTCCATGCTTGGAAAATACAGAACAAAGTTCCATATAGTTCCACTATATACAAATCTCCTGTAAATGCATTATCATACTTAGGTAATTTAAAAAATAAAAATAAATAAATAAAATATTTCATGCTACTTAAGTGTTTGAAATCAAAGAATGTCTTTTAAAGAGAATCCTATGTGTCATGATATTCTCAATATACTTGTTTTAGTATGTGGTTTTAAAAGAACCCAGGCCATGAAGGATAGAAAGCATATCCATGTGGATAGAGAAGATGGGGAATTACAGACTCCTTTTCAGGGGATACCAACTTAAAGAAAAAACTCATATATGATATCAGTGGCCTTGCAAAAATATTCAAGCTATAATAAACTGGAAAATGACTTAGCATATACAAAAACTCATACCCTTTGACATTACTGTATCATAGAAGCAGAAATAGGTATCCAAGAAGATCTCATATTAAACTATGTAAGTTATACCTCAATAAAAAAATGTTAAACAGAGTTTAGAGGTTCTTGCTGTAGAAATCAGTCATTGGATGACACATTAACATACATAGGATTACTGCTATTTTAAGAATAGTGTTAGTTAAGGGAAAATAGCTGCTCTTTGGGGCCAAAGGATACTCAGAACTTACCCATGGGATTGTTGAACAGTAAAAGGACAAAAAACTTTAAAAATATTTTGTCCATTGTATCACTTTATAGTTGTGAAAAACAAGATACCCCTCCTCAACCCATTGTGATATGTACAGGTAAATTCTTGCCCAAGGGATTAAGAGTTAGGAAGTGGCCATTAATAGGTTGAGACTATCATCTCACCCATTCCAAAAAATATATATATAAATTCCAATGTTCTTTTATACTTTTATGACCCAATAAATAAGACCTGATTGGAACTAGATAAATGGGACAGGAAAAAAAATATAAATAGATGACATCTGAAATAGAAAGAAAATCCAGGAAAGAAAGAAGCCTGAAGTGTGTGTTTAACCACTGTATTCAGAAGAATGACTTTGCAGATAGTTCCCTCTTTTTAATGAGGAAAGAATAGGAAATGAATTTAAATTACAACCAAAGGAATTTAAGTTAGATTGAAAAATCTTATTGACAGTGAAGATTTTATAAACCCTGTAAAAGGTTCCTGGGAAGGATCCCCTATCTGGATATATTTTAGGGAAGAGATATACCTATTAGTCCAGGGTGGTTGAGGTAGAGACCTACCTGGAATTTGCTTTCAGCTGAACTCTGTAAATCCAGATTAATTCCTGACAACATTTGAGATGTCAGAGACAGCAAGTGCTAGACAATGACAAAAAGTTTTGTCCCTTATTAAAAAAAAAAATTCACCAAAGTAATCATTTCCTTGAAAAATCAATTGGCATATGCTAGCTGATTAAAAGTGGAATGTACAATTATAATAGACACTGGTTTTTATTTTCTTTTTAGCCTGGTTTCCAGTGGAAAGAAGGCTTATGAAATCTCTCTGGCAGGCTACTCCTTGCTTAATACTTTTTACTTTCCTTCTAACCAAATCTCTTAGAAGAACCTAGACCTAAGTAGAAATACACATGCCTTCAGAGCAAGTACCTGGGAAGGAAAAAAAATTCTCCCCCCACTGCAAAGGAACACTTGTTTCCCTCCTAACTGAAAGAAGCAGGGTGATCTCACCTTTACCATCATCCACATGCTCCTTACCCTCACACAGACTTCAGCAAGTTCTCTGCAACTTGTGGAACTTCCTCTCACTTCCGTAGCACAAACAAGAGCACTTGCACTCATAGTTCACACCAAAATTCTCTAATTTGTTGTACTTCTTTGTTTATACAGCTGAGCATCTGTGTGCCCCATTGTGTTCACACATCTATTGTCTGGTTTTTATTGTGAGCTCCTGGAGGAGACACATGGAGTCTGTTTGCTTTGCTTTGCAAAACACTGCACACGCACACTGTGCCTGACAGTGACAATTTCTGGCATGCCTGGATCCTCGATCAATCAACAAACTCCATGGATTGATCAAAGCAAGAGGGAGATGACTAAGACTTGGTTCTTAGACTCTATGTCATCCCATAATCTTCCAATATGCAGCACACCAAAACCCTAAGGACAGTCAGGGGCCATCAGGAACTGAGCAGTAAGGACAAGCGTCCAAACAACAACTGGAAAATCTAATAAACCAGGGTGTGAAACGTAGAGAAAATAAGACCTTATTCATTTGAGAGCTTTCCCAATACCATGACCCTCCCTCCTCTTGTATATAAACACAGTCTTGCTGATGCTGTCAGCTCAGAGCATCATCTGTCAGATTTAAGACCCTCCACAGAAGACTGTCAAGTCCAGTCTCTTGGCTTTCTTATTTCTTTATGTTTACAACCCAGATATTTTCACCAGAATCAGTATTTTTCCCTTCCCACCAATCCCTGCACAATCCCCCTTCAACCTTACTTTATGCCAGCCTTCCTCATTAACCCAAGAAGACAGAGACAAGTTGATCCATGTTTCGTGGTTGGGTTAAATATTTCCAATGCCTGTTCATCCTTAAGAGTCTTCAAAGCTACATCAAAGGACAAAATGATTGATAAAAGCCCATCCCTCAGGAAAAGCACAAGGACTGACATTTCATTTAATTCAATCAATATTTTCTAGGTACCAATTTTGAGCCACTTGTTTTCTGGGGAGAGAAAGGGGAGTAAAACATAAACGCTATCTTCAAAATATGTGTGTGTGTAATGAGTTAATTTGAGATGTTAAATTATCTTAAATATAAGAGATTGCTTTCTTGTAGAATCATAGTATGGATTAAATAATATAAGATAATATATATATATATATAAATTATACTGAGCACAGAGCCTGCCATATAAGACATCCTCAATAACTAATAGGTATTACTATTGCTGCTGAGTTATAGCTTAATTTAGAGCAATTCTTCTGAGAAGGTTATCTCTGGAAATCCAACTTGACCTTGGATTATGGGCAATATGTTTGATTGTTACAGGAGTAAGAGGAACCATCACATTCAAATGCAAAAACAAAAAACTATAATCAAGAACACTGAAGTCAGTATTTTCCCATTAAAATAGAGCTCAGCCACATTCTGATGTCCTGAGAGTTGGGTTGCCATCTTTGTCTGGAGTATTTCAGAACCTCGTCCACACCCCAAATATGCAGAGCACATTTTTTCTCCTTCCTGCTTCTTTCTATCATGGTCTGCACCAAAGTTACTCCACAGGCAAGTGACTATTAAGGGACACTTGAAGTTTTCCACATTTATTTCAAAGGTACATAAAATGCTTATTTGGGGGGCATCATTTTAATTTGTTAGCTGTTATTGAATCAGTATCATCAATTAGTCTTCGATAAGAACAAATCCACTTTTAACTGGAGGTGAAACTAAATCAAATTTTACTCACCCAAGGCATTTTTTTTTCACTTGCCTCAAATCACTTCACAGGTCATCTTAGATGATGTATGATGTTTAATTAATCAATTACTCAATTATTTAATTATATGGATGAATATATTAATGAATATTAATGAATCATAATGCAAATGACCAGATGATTGAATGCAAAGTTTCAAAATATTGTCACCCTTAATAAACGAATTCACTTACTTTGCACTTTTTGGTTCAATTTAAGCATTGCTATATAATGCAAAATATCTGAATAACTGAAAAGAGACTCCATGCTAGATTTTCCTTGAATATTGACCTTACAAAGACACAGCTTTAGTCTTTTTCTTGAACTCAGTTGTTTAGAAGACCTCTGAACATACCTTGAATCGCCATTATATTACTAATATTTTATCCTGTCTGAAAGTTTATCTAACAGTTTCATTTGAGGGGCTATAATTTCTCAGCAAGGATGAGGAACTTCTAGGAAAGGGTGATATGTTTTTATCAATAGCAAATGTCAAGAGGATATACCTACAATGAAAATTTCGTTGACTACTTCTTGTCAATGTCATTGACTACTTCTCTTCTTAAATTGCATCATGAGAACCTAATTTTAGATTGCAACCAGTGAACCTTCTGCTCTCCAGTTGTCTAGAGTCACTATTTCTCAAATTTATTTGCATATAGAAGTGTTAATTTCTCACTTCATCCTTCATTATTCCAAACTAGTAGGAATTTCAGATATACTTTGGATCTTTAGATCTTTTCAATGCTCTTTTTTACCAGGTCATTTATACTTGGCTTCTTTGAAGTATACTGTGTGTTTGTAAACTGTGTTACTATAATGTGCGTCTTATAAAAAAAGGGAAAATGAGTGTCTCTCTAACTGCAGGGTACTTAAAAGAAGGCCAGTTATCTACAATCCAGACCCTCAGTGGTGGCTTAGTACAACCTTAGGAGATTTATTTTCCTCTCTCTTATCAGGATTTAGTCATTAATTCAGAGTTAATCCTGTCTCTGTAGATATGAAATTTAACAATCCTTGTTTTATCTGAGACATACAACCTTAAATTTTTATAAAAAGTTAGCTGAAGGATGAAGGCATTCCTTCAGATGGGTGGAGAAAGGGAAATGGCCCGCCCACCGCTTCCTCCAGCTCTCCAAACATTATTAATGAAACCAAATCAGATGTACCACTCTATGGGACTGTGAAAATAGCTTTCAGGAACCTCAAGGCACCTTATCCAATTGTTGTTCTAAAGCCCTGGCATTTCTAAACCACTCAGATACACAGTTCCTATGCAAATCTTGTGCCCAATTTAACAACACTATAAAATCAATGAACATTTTCCATGCTCCAGACAACTGCCATGAATCAGCACAGTAAAATAAAATGTCCCTTGAAAAACTTGGAACTAAACCCTGGGATAATGTCAGTGGGATAAGAATAGGCAGTTCTTCTGTTTTGCTGATTCCTGATTTATCAATCTTCTTTAATATTGTGTGAGAGAACAGGAGGTCTCTTCTCATGACCTTCACTCACGTGTTGCACACTTCTCAGGATTAAATGAGTCTGTGCAACTACTGCTAGCAAGGAGACTGGCCCAAAGGACATGTTTAGTAAATGTGCATTTCCCATCCCTTCAAGAATCATAAGAATGTGGCCTGCCTGCTTTGTGAGGAAACTATAAACTGGTAGGGATAGGCTATGTTGAAACACATATCAAAACTTGTGCTTGAGTGTCCGAATGTTATATCACTTCTGAAATGGTGTGGCCTATTTATAAATAGCAATTCAGATTTTTCTCATGAATTTTATAGAAACAGATCTCATTTCTGTAGAATCTTGTAATCATAGTTGGCCACTGAGACCCAGCCACTGAGGTTCCTGCAATTCCAGAAAGAATAACACCAAGAGGGACAGCTTTAACTCTCATCCACTCAAGGGGACATGTAAGACATCTCCTCATTCCAGAGGTTTGTATTAAACCAGCCTCAAAAGATGAAACTCTGTTTTCAACACTTTAAGTGCTGAAAGGGAAGTTTTTCAAGACGTGTTCCTTACCCAGTGAATAAATCATATGTTCAGCAGCAAAAAAAAAAAAAAAAAATGGTGGGAGGTGCACATTCTTCAAGTCAAAGCAAGGAGCCTGTTGAGTGGTGCTCTAGTTTTGAAAATATCTAATTTGACAGGGGAGCTCTCATCACAGTCCTGAAATGATTTTATGATGTTGTGATCTTGTGCTGGCTGTTTCTTTTTTTTAAATTGAAGCAATGTACTTTAATCAGAACCATCAAAGCTTTGGAAAATGCCCATATAACATACAATGTCTAGGTTTTTTTTAATGGTTTTAAATGCGGTATCTTCTGCACTGCTAAGTTTTATATTTCAAATGTACAAAAAGTATTTGTAAGGCATCCAGCAAATATTTATGAATCACCTACCGTGTGCCCATCCTAGTTCCAATCACAAGGGATGTTGTTGTTTGTTGTTTAGGCACTAAGCCACATCTGCCTCTTTTGTGACCCCATGGACCATAGCCCAGCCAGGCTCCTCTGTCTCTGGGATTTCCCAGGCAAAAATACTGGAGTAGGTTGTCATTTCCTTCTCCAGGGGATCTTCTTGACCCAGAGATCCAACCCACATCTCCGGTATTGGCAGGCAGGTTCTTTACCACTGAGCCATGAGGGAAGGCAAGGGATGTTACTAAGAATGAAACGAGTTCTCTGCTCTCAAAGAGAGTGGAGAGAGAGGAAGCGTTGCTGTTGAGGCAGACTATGAACGGATAATATGTACGATGAAGTAGGGAGTGTATAAGGGTTACTGTGTGATGAAAGGGAATTAGAGATACATGAAAATGAGTGGCTGACTTTAGATTAGATGGTCAAGAAAAACCTCTCTGCAGAAGTGACCTGTAAGTTGAGATTTAAATGAACAGCCCAGCATGCAGGGTTCTGCAGGAAGAGCATTCCAAACATGGGAGCAGTAGAGGCCTGAAGACGGGGACCAGCACGATATTTCCCACAAGAAGAAGGCCAGTGTGGCTGGAGAATAAAGGGCAAAGGGGAAAGAGGTGTAGGGGAATGGGGAGGTCGGCTGAGAGAATTATATGGGGCCTTTCAGCGAGAAAAGCAGTTTAGATCTGATCTAAGTGCTGTGGGGTTTCCGTGGTAGCTCAGCTGGTAAAGAATCCGCCTGCAATGTAAGAGACTCTCGTTGGATCCCTGGGTCAGAAAGATCCCTTGCAGAAGGGATAGGCTATATACTCCCATTTTCTTGGGCTTCCCCGGTTGGATCCCTGGGTCAGAAAGATCTCCTGGAGAAGGGAACAGCTACCCACTCCAGTATTCTTGCCTGGAGAATCCCATGGAAAGAGGTGTCTGGCAGGCTAAGTACTGAGGGGAGCTATTAGGTGCAAGAGTAGGGGTGTTAAGCGGTTGAATGGCGGATCAGACTTTTTCAAAATTCACCTCATCTGCTCTGTTTGTCGGCAGAGCAAAAGTAGATACATTTTTCATGCAATTGGCACTATGGAAGAGTTTCCTTACGCATAAGCTAAGGAAATTAGGAGGGAAAGTGAGGGCAGTTGAGGCTGGCCACGCTGTGGCAGGAGGGGCCGTGAGGGCAGGAAGTCCAGAGCCGGGGTCTGAGGAGGAGAAGCCGGTGGTCCTTATACAGGCTGACAGGAAGGTGTCAGCCTCCCGCATCCCCGAGCGCCCAGAACTGCTATGTGGCCGCCTGGTCCTTCAAGAGCAGGAGCCAGATGAAATGCGGGAAATGGAAAGACAACGTGACCGTCTCAATCGGGTAGAACAAGCCACAGGAGGCTGTTCGAAGTGTAGTGAGAAGCCTGGGTACCAATCTGCGGCTGAAGCCATGCTCCCGGGCATCCTGGAGACGCGGCCCAGCATCTTTGACCTGGGTCTGAGGGCTATGCCCCGGGCCCTAACCTGCTGACATTGCCTGGATGCTACAGATGGAGAAAAGCCTTCTACTCGGGTCAGGAGCCCCTGAAGAACGCCTGCAGGCCTGGGCCCTCTGATTGTCAGACGGTGCGCCGTCTCGGGGCCCAGCTAGCCTGAGACCAGGGAGAGGCTCCTGGCCTTGAAGCAGCTCAGCCAGCCCCATGCCGCGTTCCGGGGTCGCGCCTCTGCGCCGCCGAAGGCTAAAATCATGGCAACCGATGCCGTTTCGCTTCATAAACAACAAATTTCGTATCTCCGGAAAGTTCAAAGGTCTCTCCCCCCTTACCTTGGTTTGGATCTTCACCCCAATGCTTCCTCCCTTGTCAGTGACATCACCCAGGAGACCGAGGAGACCCCTTGGAGTTTTTGTTCTGCCAGCCCTGATGTTGCAGAGCAGAACACAAAGCTCCTGTGTCTCTTTGTCCCAGGCCGGCAGCTTTGCAGACGTGATGGGTAGCCCAAAGGCCTTTCACGGAATGATGTAGAGCCAAGACCCGAACCCGGGTTTGTTGAAGGAGGAAGGCCCTTCTGTCCTTATCTCTGAATTTACTCTCAAGGAGGAAGGTATCACAGGAAACAGCGCTCAGTTCTGCAAACTCAGTCTCACCCTCCTGGAATTACTTCAATAGCTGCCGTCCACACCGCAGGTGTTGCTGCCCCTTAATTAGAAAGCTTCAACAAGTCTTGCTGGAGGTTAAAGCTTGGACTTAAAGAGAAGAGCTGCCTTATATGTTTTCCATACTTCAGACTTGGGAATCCCTGGTGGCTCAGAAGTGAAGAATCTGCCTGCAGTGCAGGAGCCGGTGGTTGGATCCCTAGGTCTGGAAGATCCCCTGGAGAAGGAAATAGCAACCCACTCTGATATTCTTGCCTGGGAAATCCCATGCACAGAGGAGCCTAGTGAGCTACGTTCATGGGGTCACAAGAGTCAGACACGACTTAGCGACTAAACCACCAGCAAAATTCAGACTCAACAGAAGGCCAGTTTTGAGCTGAAACACGTTGCAAGTAATTGTACCTATTGGCATGTCCCAGTTTAAAGGGTGAGACAGAGGTTTCTGGTTTTTCCTTGCCCTTGGGCAAAAACAGGTCCTAAATGAATGACCAACTTCACTGCATTAAACTCTGAACATATTTCTTTATTTTCCAGAAAATTTGTACTATGTACACTCCACTTTACCCAAACCAATGTTTAATTTTTTTTTATTTTTGCCAGTTTGATAACCAAAATTTTAATTCCATTGTGTAATTAACATTTCCTTTACTTACTAGGTTGAACATTTTTTACATTTTTGTTAGCCTTTTTGTTTTTTTGTGTGTGAATTGTGTTCATTTAATTGCTCATTTTTTAACACAATGTTACAATTCTTTCCCCTGATAACTCATAAGTGCTCTTTCTATACAAAGGATATTGACTGTCAATTTTCTCAAACAACTTCACAGGGTGTCTTTTATATTCAATTTCTTAAATTTTTACTGTAAAAATAGCACACACACATGCGGGTATGCTCCAGTTTTCTATTGCTGCATAACAAGCCACATGAAAATGTAGTGGCTTTGAAATAACCAACATTTTATTGTATCTCACAATTTTATGGGTCTCAGCTGGGAGCTTTTTCTCTCTTTTGGCTTATTTACCTGATAGATTGGCTGACTTGGAGGGCCTCACATGGCTTTACTCACACATTTAGTGCCATGGCAGGGATAGAAGGAAGTCTGAGCTCTGCTCGAATTGTCCCTGGAGCACCTAAACCTGGCTGCTCCTAAGGACAGTCAGATTTCTTAATTGGGGGCTCAGAATTCCAAGAAAATATTCTAGAAACAAAGTAGCAACTGGTCTTTCATGACCCAGTCTCAGAAGTTACATAGTGTCAGTTCCACTGTGCTCTATTGGTCAAAGCAGGCACAAACCCTTCCAGATTTAACTGGGAGGGAACACAGAGGTCGGTTAAACAATCTGTGACTGTTTCAAACTTCCATAAGGATTAAATATTTAAAAGATTAAAACAAATTCCACTTCACCTTTTATTTGCTTATAATGTTTTTAAAGAGCCACTGATTTTTAAGTACTTATATTAATTTCTTCTTTGTGATTTCTTCCATTGCTTTGTAATTCATTTTTAAAAATTATTTTCATACTGTGTGTCTACAATATTAAGGACATTATCAGTTACTATATTCAGAGAAATGACTGTATGGCCTTTAGATGCTTGAAGTACTATGTATTTTGGCTGCACTCATTTAATATAGTTTTTAATCCTTTCCATCCTTAAAATTCATCTAAAAATTTAGGTTAACCATACATTTAATTATTCAGTTGCTGTAGAGAGTGAGGGATCAGATCAGATCAGTCACTCAGTTGTGTCCGACTCTTTGTGACCCCATGAATCGCAGCACGCCAGGCCTCCCTGTCCATTACCAACTCCCGGAGTTCACTGAGACTCACGTCCATCGAGTCAGTGATGCCATCCAGCCATCTCACCCTCTGTCTTCCCCTTCTCCTCCTGCCCCCAATCCCTCCCAGCATCAGAGTCTTTTCCAATGAGTCAACTCTTTGCATGAGGTGGCCAAAGTACTGGAGTTTCAGCTTTAGCATCATTCCTTCCAAAGAAATCTCAGGGCTCATCTCCTTCAGAATGGACTGGTTGGATCTCCTTGCAGTCCAAGGGACTCTCAAGAGTCTTCTCCAACACCACAGTTCAAAAGCATCGATTCTTCGGCTCTCAGCCTTCTTCACAGTCCAACTCTCACATCCATACATGACCACAGGAAAAACCATTGACTAGACGGACCTTTGTTGGCAAAGTAATGTCTCTGCTTTTGAATATGCTATCTAGGTTGGTCATAACTTTCCTTCCAAGGAGTAAGCGTCTTTTAATTTCATGGCTGCAGTCACCATCTGTAGTGATTTTGGAGCCCAGAAAAATAAAGTCAGCCACTGTTTCCACTGTTTCCCCATCCATTTCCCATGAAGTGATGGGACCGGATGCCATGATCTTCATTTTCTGAATGTTGAGCTTTAAGCCAACTTTTTCACTCTCCACTTTCACTTTCATCAAGAGGCTTTTGAGTTCCTCTTCACTTTCTGCCATAAGGGTGGTGTCATCTGCATATCTGAGGTTCTTGATATTTCTTCCGGCAATCTTGATTCCAGCTTATGTTTCTTCCAGTCCAGCGTTTCTCATGATGTACTCTGCATATAAGTTAAATAAACAGGGTGACAATATACAGCCTTGACGTATTCCTTTTCCTATTTGGAACCAGTCTGTTGTTCCATGTCCAGTTCTAACTGTTGCTTCCTGACCTGCATACAAATTTCTCAGGAGGCAGATCAGGTGGTCTGGTATTCCCATCTCTTCCAGAATTTTCCACAGTTTATTGTGATGCACACAGTCAAAGGCTTTGGCATAGTCAATAAAGCAGAAATACATGTTTTTCTGGAACTCTCTTGCTTTTTCCATGATCCAGGGGATGTTGGCAATTTGATCTCTGGTTCCTCTGCCTTTTCTAAAACCAGCTTGAACATCACGAAGCTCACGGTTCACATATTGCTGAAGCCTGACTTGGAGAATTTTGAGCATTACTTTACTAGCGTGTGAGATGAGTGCAATTGTGTGGTAGTTTGAGCATTCTTTGGCGTTGCCTTTCTTTGGGATTGGACTGAAAACTGACCTTTTCCAGTCCTGTGGCCACTGCTGAGTTTTCCAAATTTGCTGGCATATTGAGTGCAGCACTTTCACAGCATCATCTTTCAGGATTTGGAATAGCTCAACTGGAATTCCATCACCTCCATTCGCTTTGTTCATAGTGATGCTTTCTAAGGCCCACTTGACTTCACATTCCAGGATGTCTGGCTCTAGGTCAGTGATCACACCATTGTGATTATCTGGGTCGTGAAGATCTTTTTTGTACAGTTCTTCTGTATATTCTTGCCATCTCTTCTTAATATCTTCTGCTTCTGTTAGTTCCATACCATTTCTGTCCTTTATCGAGCTCATCTTTGCATGAAATGTTCCTTTGGTATTTCTGACTTTCTTGAAGAGATCCCTAGTCTTTCCCATTCTGTTGTTTTCCTCTATTTCTTTGCATTGATTGCTGAAGAAGGCTTTCTTATCTCTTCTTGCTATTCTTTGGAACTCTGCATTCAGATGTTTATATCTTTCGTTTTCTCCTTTGCTTTTCACTTCTCTTCTTTTCACAGCTATTTGTAAGGCCTCCCCAGACAGCCATTTTGCTTTTTTGCATTTCTTTTCTATGGGAATGGTCTTGATCCCTGTCTCCTGTACAATGTCACGAACCTCATCCCATAGTTCATCAGGCACTCTATCTATCAGATCTAGGCCCTTAAATCTATTTCTCACTTCCACTGTATAATCATAAGGGATTTGATTTAGGTCATACCTGAATGGTCTAGTGGTTTTCCCTACTTTCTTCAATTTCAGTCTGAATTTGGCAATAAGGAGTTCATGGTCTGAGCCACAGTCAGCTCCTGGTCTTGTTTTTGCTGACTGTATAGAGCTTCGCCATCTTTGGCTGCAAAGAATATAATCAATCTGATTTCAGTGTTGACCGTCTGGTGATGTCCAAGTGTAGAGTCTTCTCTTGTGTTGTCGGAAGAGGGTGTTTGTTATGACCAGTGCATTTTCTTGGCAAAACTCTATCAGTCTTTGCCCTGCTTCATTCCGTATTCCAAGGCCAAATTTGCCTGTTACTCCAGGTGTTTCTTGACTTCCTACTTTTGCATTCCAGTCCCCTATAATGAAAAGGACATCTTTTTTGGGTGTTAGCTCTAAAAGGTCTTGTAGGTCTTCATAGAACCGTTTAACTTCAGCTTCTTCAGTGTTACTGGTTGGGGCATAGACTTGGATTACTGTGATATTGAATGGTTTGCCTTGGAAACGAACAGAGATCATTCTGTCGTTTTTGAGATTGCATCCAAGTACTGCATTTCAGACTCTTTTGTTGACCATAATGGCCACTCCGTTTCTTCTGAGGGATTCCTGCCCCCAGTAGTAGATACAGTGGTCATCTGAGTTACATTCACCCATTCCAGTCCATTTCAGTTCGCTGATTCCTAGAATGTCGACATTCACTCTTGCCATCTCTTGTTTGACCACTTCCAATTTGCCTTGATTCATGGACCTGACATTCCAGGTTCCTATGCAATATTGCTCTTTACAGCATCAGACCTTGCTTCTGTGAGGGAAGTGTGGCTAAATAGTTCTTGTTTAGTTCTTTGCACTTTTCAGGTTCATTCTTTTAAAATGAACTGAAACACAATGAGCTACATTTGGTCTGTGTAGCTAGTAGTTCCCATCAGGTGTTGCAACGGTGCTCAAATATTGAAAAAATTTATTCATTTCATAAATGTGATTGTAGCACTCTTTCTTACAGTGTTCTAAGTGGCAAAGCAAAAAAAAAAAAAATGTGTCCTCCCATAACAGCATTTAATTAGCAATTATTTTAAAGGACATTCTTCTAGCTAACAGAAAGGAAAGAACTCTGTTAACATATATTGTAAAAACTTAATAAATGCTAAATGATGGTGGTCATCTCGTGTTCTAAAATTTTAGATTGAGATCTGTTCAGTTATTTTCTGTTTCCAATGGTACATTTCAAAACCTGGTTTTGCCATCTCAGTATGGAACTGTGAAAGCTGTGTGGAAAGAAGTAAATTGAATAAGATGTATGACACACATAATCACGATCTTCAGTGTTTCTATTTATCCTGTGTGTCTTTCTCCTATTTTCTTTTCACCACATTCAGGAAAAGAAAAAGGAATTTTGGAAGAAGAAAACATTGGGAAAAATGTTATTGTCTAATGCAGTTAATCACAGGGTGGAGTTTCATATCTTTTTTTTTTCTAACATTTTATCTCCCGCACTAAGCATTGGGCCTTTTGCATAGTAGCGCTCAATGGATATTTAGAGAAGAATGATTTGGGGACAGGCACAAATGTATTTACCAGCCTGTTCCTGTGATCTAGTTTGAATCTGGAGAGTTTCTTTTTCATGGAGGCAGCTATATTTATGGAGTATTTTTTCTATATCTGTCTCCACTGCCTGTCAGGCATACCACACAAACAGTAGATTGGGAAAGTCAAGCCCTTGAGTCCATTTACAGCCTGAACTCTATTATGGGAGATCACTTGAGATGCCACAGTTTCTATACACAAAGTATTCTCAAATCATCTATGGTTAACCCAAATTTTAACTTTATGTCAGAATATCCCCAAGTTGAGCCGAAATTCAGAATGCTGCTGGGTCCACTCTTCTGGCACAAGCTCAGGTATCAGAGCCTGGGCCTTGTGTTTGGGGAACATAGGCCTTCAGCAGCTAGAACCATTCAAGTCCTTCCTCATTTTGTGTTGAATACAAAATACATGTAAACTCCAGAATTATACTCTTCAATACAGTAGCCATTACCCACAAGTGAATATTTAAATCTGAATTAATTTAAATTAAAACTAAAAATTCACTTCCCTGATTGCATTAGCCACATTTCAAGTGCTTAATAGCCATTTCTGGCTAGTGGCTGTCATATTGAACATTGCAAAATGTGAACATTTCCTTTATCACAGAAAGTTTTACTGAATAGCACTGCTCTAGAATATATCACTTATGTCATATTGCAGAAATTCTAAATTAGAAACCCAATTCTGCATTTATTTCCTAATCAACAAATCCTGGCTTTCAAATCTTTTTAAGTGTCTAAAGTTTCCCTGCTTAAATCTTTTTCTGAACAACAAATATAAAGAATATTTCCTAAAAAAGTCTCTGTGAAATGTACCAAAACAAAATAGAGACTAATATGTGAAACACAGAGTTAAATTTCTGCAATTCTGATTAAATGGGGAGAAGTTTCCATACAACTTGTAAAAAGTCTAAATTACAGATGGTTTATAAAGTATACTCTAATTAAAAATCTCAAACAAAAACCTGAAAGTGCTGCTGAATTAAAGTTCTACCAGACCTGATTTGACAAAAAATAGAGAATAATTTCTAATTCAAATACTATTGTATGCAAATTAGATGGAAATATGTTGATGGCAGAGATTCCTTTTCTTAAATTAACCTAACATTGCTCCCTGAGGTATTACTTCCATAAATTTCCTCCCACTGTAGCAATTGCCCTCACCCTTTCTAAATTACCTGCAGTCTGTATTAACAGAAATTAAATTAATGGGAACCTAGCACATAATATAACCATGAAAAGCAATAAACATATACAAGAAATGTTTATTTGGATAAAAATTATATATGTGGTAGTAAGTGTTTAAAAATAAATAAGCACCTATTTGCATACATAGAATTGCACAAAATTATTCTCTCTCTGAATCAGCATACAAATATCTCTAATATCAACTAAATATGCACTTAAATTCTGGTCCATAACAGCATCTTTTATTGAAGTGTGTATTTATACGTTGCTATAATGTAATTTCTCCTATGATCCCAGAACAGTGCACTTTGATAATAATCCAGATTCTTGTTGTCTTTCCAACTGAGTAAAAGTATTCTCTTTTTTTTTTCTACCCCAGAAGCTGTTCTGGAAGTGGAGCAGCATCTGAAGAGACGGAAACCAGCCCACACGTGCCACAGGGAGGCACAAGCAAGGACAGCGGTCCTCGATTCCGCAGGCGGGCCAAGTCTAAATGTAAGTGTGAGAAGCCATGGGGGGCACGGTGGCCTGGTGGCTGGTGGCCCACAGGCACTGTGGGTCCATCTGCAGAAGTCACTGTCTGTTCAGGGAGCTCGGGGGCTGTTGGGGTGTCCAGCCTGCCTGCTTGTCCTATTTCCCACCCTCATCTCCACTGCAAAAGCCTTGAAACCATCGCTACGAATGCCAGGTTTTAAAATCCCTGAGAGTAAAATACATGTGCAGAGTGTGATTTGAGCTGATTTTTAAGCCCAGGCATGCTGAATAGAGTCTTAAAATAATCATTTCCATAGGACCTGACTAGGTATCCAAGTGTTCACCAGATGCTAGCAGCTAGATTTTGCAGAAGAAAATTGCTAACTTAAGCTTCTTTTCATGATTCAGCAGAGGGTTTTAAGTAATAAAAGATCTGGAGATTTGTAAAATAAATAATTCTAGCGCAAATGGGAAAATTAAAATAATCTTATCATCTCCCAGTCATGTCTGTATGTGCTTTTCTACCATTATCAAATTTCTCTTAATTGTGCCAATTTTTTTTTTTTCTGGCTGATACTTTATAGTTTAAAGTTATGAGTTGTAATGAAGAAATGATTCCTTTCAGATGACTGAAGTGACATGTACTAAATTTTCCTAAAGACAGTCTAGGATGTATGAAACAGTGCATGGTGTAACAAATATAGTTTTATTCATATGTAATATTGAACATATCAACAGTGAAAAATAATAACAGCATGATAGAATCTCTTTTATTCCTTAATAGATCTCTCAGTAGAAGCAATTAAAATATAAAGTAAATCATTAACTTTTGAACTTTGACAGAAAAAAATTCTATCCATTTCTGACAAGTAGACATTATCTCATAGTATCCACAGCCATCTCATGCTTATTACCCTTGCCTGGTCTTAAGTGTGACTTTTGGACACACAACTCAATGTTTCCTATTATTTAATAGTACAATGGCTTTTTATAGTCTATTTAATTTTATTTAGTAATTTAAAGAATGAAGAGTTAAGATTCCTCAGATTTTTGTGTTGTTGCTGAAGGTGCACTTGAACAAAAAGAAAAACACAGCATCTAGCCCTATACTTAATGCCACATGACCACATCCTCTCTAGAATGAATCTCTTCAGAGTTCCTGGAGAAATGCAAATACATTATTCATTTTCCTAATGTATCACATTTTTTACTGCAGGTACCCCTAATTATTTTGGCTGCATTCCATCAAGGCCAGATGTTAATTGAATGAAATATTTATAATGTAAAACCATTGAATAAAAAATATATGCTCACTTAAGCAACAGGTTGTAGAACTCAAGCCAATCACATATTTTGGAGAAGCTGAAGAAGGAGGCATGATGTGGGTTACATTCATAATGTCAGGGTAAGGTTCTGAACTCAACCCAGAGAAACTTGATAATTGTTGGAACCAACCAAAGCTCGGCTACTTTTGGATTTGTTGTAACAAAATCTTGCTGCCAAAGGCATTGATGGGTTCACACAGTGAAAAATCACAATAATAATGTTCAAGTAAATCAAAAAAATACAGAAGGTGGTTATTATAGGGAAGAGGAAAGGAAAGTTATAAAGTTATGATGGAAATATCAAAAATACATTTTTTTGAACTTTTAAAAAATTTAACTTTGTTTCTAAACTAGGGTGCAAAAGCAAGAAAATGTAGTTTGTTCAATAAATGGTTTCACTCAGTGATCAACAGCAATCATTCAACAAGTGAAAATAAAAATTATATTTATTCAGTGTAGCCATCAGTTCAGGCAGAACGGAAGCTTATAATAGTTTTCTAGTAAAAAAAATAATAACCAGACAAAAGTCATTTTTAAGAAGGAATTTTGACTGAAAAGGAAATAAAGAACTTTTTGAGTGCATTCTTCTCAGCAAAAATGAACTTGGCTTATGCTTAAGTATATTTAGTCATTTCACATAGTATAAAGCTAAATATTTTATGTGGTTTTTAAGTTCTAGGAAGAAATTCATGGAAACAAATGTAGAAAATGACCCTAAAATTTTAAATATGAAAACTATAATAGACTTACAATTAGGGAAATAGATCATAATAACTAATCTGCTATGTGTCCTCCAAAAGTAAAGAACATAACTTTTTAAATTATTTTTTGGAAAATCTGGAATTTTATTTCTGATCATCTTTATATCTTCTGAAAATATAGATTCCTGAATCATATATCATAGAAAGTTTGTTAGGCTCCATATTTTTCCTCAAGTTTGAAGACTGTATTTCTGAGTGACGATTATCATAGAAACAAAGTCCATTTGTTCCCTAAAAATACTCGATGTGTTTTACGCACAGTAAGCACCAAATAATATGGTGAAGTGAACTAAATTATTTCCACTTTCTGTTCAGAGATTAATGTGTCTCTTGGACTCACACTACAGAGGTGGTGTCTCACACATGTGGATTAATGAGTTACATCTGTAACCAAAAATATCCATGGAAAACCTGATAAATTGATCCATATCTGTTTTATTAATCAAGCCCAGTACAGAAGGGTTTTCTTGTGGTTATACTATATTTTGGAGATAAATAGAGTGGGGAAACCACAGGTCAATTTAGAAGTCGTTTGAAACACTGAAGAACGTATGATTCTATTACATGACAGTAATAAAGTCAGTCCTTGATGGCTGTAGCGCTGATATATAAGTATTATAAATATTCTGAATGTATAATTTTACTGAAGAACATATGACAGTGTCCAAGAAGACCCTAACCATCTAATATGTAATTTATTTCTTGTTGCCACTCTCTTCCTTCCTAATTTTTTTAAAATAAAGTTAGCATGTCTTGAACAGCCTTTAGTTGAAGCAGATGGCTAGAAATCAGAAGTCCCAGATTCTATCCTTGATTCTCCTACCAACTGGGAATGTGGCCCTGGGCAAGTCATGAGAGTAAATCTACAATAAAAGAGAGCTATAATGCCTTACATATGCCTGGTGCTTTATGATCTTACACAGCATTTTTGAATACAATATATTATTTAAATCTTCCTCACAGCATCCTAAGAGGAGTCTGGCAGTTATTAACAATCCCTGTTATAGAGAGTAGAAATCTGAGACCCAGAGACACTAAATCACTTCTCATCTCAATATCAAATGTCAGGGCCAGAAACAGACATATATGATGATTCCACGCTGGTCTTTGTCTCCTTTCCCATGCACCACACTACCTTGCTGCAGTACCTCCAAAGCTGAACTGTCCAGTATGGAGCCATGAGCCATAGGTGGTGATACAATACTTGAAGTGTGGCTAGTCCCAACCGAGACATACACTGGGTATAAAATACAGTATTTCTAAGACCTTGAACAAAAAAATCAGAGTGTAAACTATCTCATTAATATTTTTACATTGATTCCACATTAAAATAATATTTTTATATCTTCATTTCAATAAACTGTATGATTAAAATTAATCTCACTTGTCCCCTTAACTTCTTGAATGTGGCTGTTAGAAAATGTCGAGTCACATACATGGCTCACAGTGCTTCTGTTGGTCAGAGCTGGACTGAGGATTTTCTTGTTCAGAGCCCACAGGGTGGACTTCACGGTCCTGGACTTCTTTATACACCTGCCATGATGTGGCTAAGACTAATTTCCAAAAATTCTGTCAAACACAGAGCGGTATAGATTTGGAGTAATGATTTAGTCATTCTCACCCATCTTCCACAGGCAGGGAAAAAGTCAGACTTTATTAGTCGATGCCTCAAATTGCTCATTTATTAAAAGGCCTCATTTTATACTTGCCGAATGTTTGGAAAGCTTAGAGTAAACATACCTTGGAAAGAAGTATAAACTATATTTATGGCTCTGAAGCACAGCTTATTTTTAAATGAGTTCCCATTAACATTATGAGTGAATGAGACACTGGGAGATTAGGTGATACAAGTAATGCAAAATAATAATGATATATAAATTTATTATAAAATGTAGTATATTTTATTCCTCCTATCAACTCTTTAAGATATTTTATATATAATCCCTAAAGAAGTAGCTTATTTCTGTTTTGAAAAATCTAAATGAAAGTCCTCAGGAAAAATGGTAAATTAAAATTTCTTATTTAGCAGAAAAATACATATAGTAAAAATAAACCAAAATAGCTCAAATTATTGAAAACTAACATCTATTTGGTATTTATTATGTAGCCTTGGGCACTATATTAAGAGTTAAACCAAGATTATCTCCTTTAGAGATATGAAAATTAGCAACAACGAGAAGAAACAGAGTTCTTAAGTATTACTGCCTCTTACTTCCATGCTGTTTGAAGTCACAATGTGAGCTATAGAGACAATATTAGAATATAAGGTAATGTTGAGTAATAAGATCAAAAATCAGCATTCAAAGAGGGCACAAGGGAGTAAAACATGTTTCTGAAAAATAGTTGTTATTGTTTGGTCACTAAGTTGTGTCCAACTCTTGGAGACCCCATGGACTGTAGCCCCTGAGGCTCCTCTGTCCATGGGGTTTCCCAGGCAAGAATACGGGAGTGGGTTGCCATGCCCTTCTCCAGGGGATCTTCCCGACCCAGGGATCGAACCACATTTCCTGCTTTGCACCAGGGAAGCCTTTTGAAACATACATACTTATAAACAAGATTATATGAAGGAGGAATTACTCTTCACTTTCTAAAGGTTTCTTAATGGTACAATAGAAATCTTTACAACAACGTTCTCCAAGGTGTTAAAATTTACCTATTATTTACAAAGCAAAGGTCCCATTTAAACAAAATATAACTATATGAGTTTCAGAGATTTGTTTTCCTCTATGTGTTATAACCACTTGAAGGATTCAACCTTAAATATTTTCTGGAAAAATAAGAAATGAATATAAATAAACTAAAAGGGGGTCTAAAACAAAATGGCACTGAAAATCACAAAACAGTGAAAACTAAAGGTTTTAAGTTTTTATACAATAAAAATAAAATGCTACCTTTGAAGGCTGACAATAAAAATTGTCTATGTAAGCTAATAACATAGAATATTTTTTAAGATTTCAAATTGTTACCAATTTCTTAATGTTCATGCTTACCTGAAGTGAAAGAAAAACAGTAACACTAGCCAAGTCTGGGTAGCAGAATTTTAGATATTTCTGTCCTTATTTATACTTTTTTATAATAATTCTTGAATAAACATGTACTGCTTTTATAATAGGTGAAAAGAAAAGTTGTAATCAACTCCAAAAATGACTGCAAATAAGAAAAACAAAATTATCTTGGTGAGAGGCTGGTGTAAAATGCAAATTTTGTTCTCAACCATAAAATTGTAAAATAATTATATATTTTATAGGTTCTTCTTTTGAGGCATTGTTGCCCTTCCTTTGATTCAAAATAAAACATCCTGTGAACTATTTTTCAGTTTCTCTAGATAGTGAAGGTAAAAGCTAGGTTGGATTTTCTAGATTTTCTTAAGAAAGCAGTTTCCCCTCAGCTGTGTACATGAGTATAAAGATCAAGGTTGTAATATGTGCACTTAAAGCTCAAAGTTGTTATTACAGCAACCAGAAAACCAGAGCATCATGAAAAGCGCACCTCTTCTATAAAACAAACTGGCTATCAGTCATTTCTAATGGTGTCTACCAGCTGGACTTAGTCTTAGACCTTGAGATGTGTAAAACGTCATGTGAGAATATGTTATACAATCATATCTCTGAGCAGGATAGTGATCATAGTGATCCTAAAAATAGTGAAATACAGAGCTGTTTTAGGCTTCCATTTCAAGTATTCATAGAGAAATAGTTGGTCAGCTAACTTCTTTTATAACAACAACACTAAAATTTAACTGCAAAGAAAACTCAGAAATGAGTTCCTTCTGCCATTTAATCATTAAATTGTAAATCCACAGACCATTAGTGCTGAAAGGGGCCTTCTAGATTATCTCATCTACTACCAACATTCTACAGATGAGAAAACTAAGGAGCATAAGAATTGTTTTCTCAGGAAAAAATGAAATTACTGAAAAATATCCCAAAGTATCTAGGAATTTCTGGAAGCTTACCTAAGAAAGGGGAGAAGAAAATGGCAACCCACTCCAGTGTTCTTGCCTGGAGAATCCCAAGGACAGAGGAGCCTGGTGGGCTGCCGTCTATGGGGTTGCACAGAGTCGGACTCAACTGAAGCGACTTAGCAGCAGCAGCAGCACCTAAGAAAGGCTAGGTATTTCAAATGCTACCAGAACTTGATAGTTTAGTTGTGGCTATTCCTGTGCAAGAAAGAAAATATACTAATGTTGACTAATATTCATATCATATGTTAAAAGCACATTTCCAGTGAATCCCTATAAAGTAAAAACCAAAAGCATAACAAAGCCAATGATTTCAGACCAGATCCCTCACTCCTTACTCAGCCTCCTCTCTTCTGTGAGTTAAATAATTGAAAGAAACTTTCTTTGCCACTTTTCAGATACAAATTGTTTGTTACCATGAGAAATTGGCTACTCCCACAATTACTGGTAGATCAAAAAATAATGGAACATTCACTCCTAGAGTTTAAAAAGAGTGTAAAAATCCTCCTGATTTTATGCATTTACGAAAGAATGCTTATAATAAAATTGTATGTATTAAAAACATATTCCTCATCCCCCTCCTAAAAAAAATACATACTAGACATTACGAAGATTCTCCTGGAACAAGTAAATATTAAGGCTCTTTTTTCTAAATTTGTCTAAGAAACTGAAATAGTAACACTTGATTGTAAGGAAAATACAACAGTGCATGCAATCCTACTGTCATCCATAAAATGGGAATAGGAGTAGATTCTCACAGAGCTGTTTAAGGATTAAGTCAATGATAGATGTAAAATGCTTAGTACAGTGTGTGGAACATAGTTAACATTCGCTCAGTGTCAGATAGTAGTCACCGTACAGATGTTACTTACAACACACTAGCTCCTCCATACACACCTTTCCCCTCAAGCAAACCAAACTCCTGAGATCCCCTCTTGTTTTCATGGCCCCATGTCCTCACGCATGCTGCCGCCTCTTTCTACATGTCCTTTCCCTACTTCCTCTGGCGGAAGCTTCAGCTCTGAAACTTCCTGCTCTTACTTGTCTCCCCTCCTCCCTGTGCCTGACTTAGTTGCTTTCATTCATTTCCCAAGGTGCCCTGTAATATGCCTCTTCTAGCGATTGAATCGTGACTTTTTTTTAAACTTGATTTCTCTCCTCTAACACACACACGTACGCACTAAACTGGAAATGCGTCACACTCAATGCATTGCACACACATTTTTGTATCCCTATGCTGCTGCTGCTGCTAAGTCGCTTCAGTCGTGCCCAACTCTGTGTGACCCCATAGATGGCAGCCCACCAGGCTCCCCCGTCCCTGGGATTCTCCAGGCAAGAACACTGGAGTGGGTTGCCATTTCCTCCTCCAATGCATGAAAGTGAAAAGTCAAAGTGAAGTCGCTCAGTTATGTCCGACCCTTAGCGACCCCATGGACTGCAGCCTACCAGGCTCCTCCGTCCATGGGATTTTCCAGGCAATAGTACTGGAGTGGGGTGCCATTGCCTTCTCCATGTATCCCTATAGAAACATCTATTTAAATGAATGAACTAACACCTGTGTAAATATACAAGTGGCTTTTTTTTCTTCATAAGTAATTATGAGGCTAGAATGTGTATCTTGTGACCTCAGTTTTGAAGGGGAAAGAGGGTGAAGCATGTCATGGGAAAAGTTGGGGGACACAACTCCACAGCCCTGGTCCTGCCCCAAGACTAACCCTGTGGTCTTCAGCGAGTCATTTAACTCTCTGGGCTCACTCTCCTTAGTAGAATGAATGAATTGAGCAAAATGGTCTCTGAGGCAAAAGTTGGTCTCAGTGCCAACTTTTAAGTGATGCTAAATATTGATTCATCTCAGTGGTTCTCGAACTTTAGCAGAGATCAGAATCATCAGGTGGGCTTAGGAAAATACTGATTCCTGGTCAGCGGGTCTGAGAGGGAGCCCCAGAATTTGCATATCTAGCAAGTTCCCAGGTGACGCTGAGGCTGCTATGTGTGTGGTGGGGGGTGTCCCACACTTTGAAGACCAGTGATTAATCTTCTTAACACAGGATATCCTGACACTGTCCGCCACCTGGCAGAGAGCAAGTTCACGGTAGGGTGAAAGCAAGGAAACCCAGGCTTCTGGGAAGCTGCCATCAGGAAGGTTGGGTGCCTGTGGGTGCGTTCCAAGAGTGGCCACGGAAGGCAGACTTTGCTGACCGTAACAATTCTGTTAAAGGGCCAACTTGTGGGGAAGGGGCAGCCGGAGATGACAATGCTGCCCTGCACAGAAAACAAATTCCAGGGTTTGATCCATCTGTTAAAACCGACTTCTTCTCAAGTCATAGTGGATCACAGTCGCCATCTAGTGATAACTTTGAGTTACTGCATCTAGAGACTACAGAATTAAGTGATGCTTTCATTGGGAAACTATTTTTACAAAAGTGTTTAAGATGAGAACTTCTGAGAACAAACTCTAATGTACGCTGGTCTTGTCTTCATTTGTACCTAGGCACTATAGAAATAAACAGGTACATATCACTATGTGCTAGGCACTGTTCTAACACTACATCTGTGGTTCAGTTATTCACAGCAACCCAGTAACAATTATTATGCCCACTTTATAGACAGGAACTATAGCTACAGATATGCAAAGAAATTAAGCTTGCCTGAGGCTGCCCAACCAGTGGAGTGGTAGAGCTGGGATTGAACCTAAACAGTTGCTGGAGAGATACTGCTCTAGCCAGTCTCCCTTATATCAGCCATTTAAATACACAGGTAATGGAAACAATTGATACCCGTACAGTAGCCCCACCTTTATCATGGTTTTGTTTTCTGCAGTTTGTTACAGTCAATAACCATCTGAAAACATCAAATGGAAAATTCCAGAAATAAACAATTCATAATAAGCTTTACATCGCATGCCATTCTGAGTAGCATGATGAAATCTTGTGCCTTCTTGCCCCAACCCACCCAAGATAGTATTAATATCATCCCTTTGCCCCATTAGTTAGTCATTTAGGAGCCGGTTCAGTTATCAGATCAACCATGGTGGTATCTCAGTGCTGTGTTCAAGTCATACTTACTTTACCTAATAATGACCTCAAAGCCCCAGAGCAGTTATACTGGTAATTAGGATATGCCTAAGCCTTGCAGGCCACAGTCCATGGGGTCACAAAGAGTCAGACACAACTGAGCAACTAAGCACAGCACAAGAGGAGCTATAAAGTGTTTCTTCTAAATGATAAAGGGGAAGTTCTTGACTTCATAAGGAAAAAAGAAAAACATGCTGAGGCTGCTAAGATCTACAGTAAAAACAAAGTTTCTATCTATGAAATTGTGAAGAAGAAAAAAGAAAACCATGCAAGTTTTGCAGTCACATTATAAACTATAAAAATTATGGCTCCAGTGTGTGATAAGTACTTAATTAAAATGGAAAAGACATTAACTTTGTACAATAAGATATTTTGAGAGAGAGACCACATTTACATAACTTTCATTATACCATATTGTTATAATTGTTCTATTTTGTTATTACTGTTAATCTCTTACTGTGATTAATTTATAAATGAAATTTTATCATAGGTATGTAGGTATAGGAAAAAACATAGTACATAGGGCTTGGTACTATCCAAGGTTTCAAGCATCCAGTGGGGTCTTGTACTGTATCCCCCACAGATAAGGGGGTACTGCTATGAACAGTTACCAGCTCCCAGATATGGGTTTGAAATTTTTATAAAATATATATTGAAGCATTTAATTTTTTCAATTCTTCCAAATGAAATCAGCTTATGTGGAATGACTAAAGAAATGTTTCTACCTACAAAAGATACCACAATGCAAAAAAAAAAAATGAGAACCAACTTGGAATCAACTTCAAACTTGCTCTGCAACTTTGGTCAGGATGCTTAACCTCTCTGGGCCCTGCTTCCTTCATCTATGAAGTAGAAAACGTGAAAATGTAATTTACACAGCTGGAAGTTCTTTAAAGCTAGATTACATTTTTGAGACACTACTCAACTTATCCAGTGACTGTGGTCATGAGAACAAATAGGGAGACAATGGGTAGTAACCAAACTGGTTTTTCTCAAATTGTCCTGCACACAGGAAAGGCAAGAGGACAGCAAGTTTGATCTCCTGGTCTGTTATGCAGAAGTGCTAGAGGTAATAATGACACTCGCAGTGAATGCACAGAAGTAAAGAGCTCAGTGGTGGAGGTCTGTGTTTCATTTTTCTTCCTGGGCGCTGCCCTCAGCCTGTATACCTGAACGCTACTCCGCTGTGTGTCCCTGCCTTCCAAGAGTCCTCACGAAAGCACTTTTGCAGAAAAGTTGAATCTTTGCTGGTGGATTGAGGTCTAACTCCCCTCACTCCAGACTTCTTTTATCAGAGATTTCCTGGATTTAAAAGCCTGGTCGCTGCTAATCCTTTTAACTCCCTAAGACTTCTCAGTTACCAAAGCATGTCTAACCTCAATAACTACAAGATCGTTATCAAACCAAAATATTGACACTAGTGGTACAGAGATACAAATGCTGGCCATTGCTTGGTGCTCAGTTCTGACTGGATAGAGAAATGAATACTTCCAGCACCTGATACAGGATCTTTTGGACAGAACATGTGAATGTAATTATGTATTACAATGTACATACTTTCCCTTCAAAGAGCTCAGGTTCTATAAGGTTACTTCTAAAATAAAGATACTCAAAATAAGGTGAGGTAATGGTGCCTAAGTAATAAGGACTCACGATAAGTCTTTATGGAGAGATCCTAAAACTTGCTGATATCAAAAATGTTTCCTCAGTATCTAAAACAGTCAAACTCACAGAAACAGGAATAGAATGGTAATTGCCAGGGACTGAGGGGAGCTGGTGTTGGAGAAGACTCTTGAGAGTCCCTTGGACTGCAAGGAGATCCAACCAGTCCATTCTGAAGGAAATCAGCCCTGGGATTTCTTTGGAAGGAATGATGGTAAAGCTGAAACTCCAGTACTTTGGCCACCTCATGCGAAGAGTTGACTCATTGGAAAAGACTCTGATGCTGGGAGGGATTGGGGGCAGGAGGAGAAGGGGACGACAGAGGATGAGATGGTTGGATGGCATCACTGACTTGATGGATGTGAGTTTGAGTGAACTCCGGGAGATGGTGATGGACAGGGAGGCCTGGAGTGCTGTGATTCATGGGGTCGCAAAGAGTCCGACACGACTGAGCGACTGAAATGAACTGAACTGAACTGAGGGGAGCAAAACTGGAGAGTTGCTGTTCAGTGGGTATAAAAGATCAGTTATGTGAGATGAATAAGTTCTAGACATCCTCTGGAGAACACTGTATTGATGGTTAATGATGTTACGTGTGTGTGCATAGCCACTCAGTCGTGTCCGACTCTTTTCGACACCATGGACTGTGCCTGTCAGGCTCCTCTGTCCGTGGAATTTTCCAGGCAAGAATACTGGAGTGGGTTGTCATTTCCTACTCCATAATGATGCTGTACTATATCTTTAAGAACTTAAGAGGTTAGATCTTGTGTCATCTGTTCTTACCATGAAAGAAAGAAAGGGGGGAGGAAAGAAGAAAGGAATGAAAGATTGTTGCTGTCCATGTAAGGCAGACTTTAAAAACTAATAACTTTGAGATACTGTTTTTTTAGGGAAATAGGACTAGTTTTCAACATTATTCTTTGTGATCCATGCAATGTCATATAACCATAGCTTTCTTCAAAACTTATATTTAAAAACTATGCATTTATCAAAATAAGTATTACATTTTAAAAGAACTACAGAGGCTCTCATAATTTCTGATGCAAAATAAATAAACAAACAAAAGGAACATCTCTTAAACTTTGAGCTTGTGGTAATTTCATTTTCCAAAATAGAGAAGCCTAGGGTAAAATTAATTTTCTGAAACTTATAAACCTCTACTTGTGTTAGTTAATTCAACTTCAGAATTAATTTTTTTAAGTGAAAGGAATTTTTAATTCCAGAGGTTCTGGGATATGTCAGCACCTTGTCAAGGTTGAGCCACGTTTAGCAACAGTGACATTCCACTGCCACGTGGACTCCACTCTGAGATAGAATCCTAAACCAGGCAATCAGCCTGATCCAGTGCGATGTTTCTAGATGTTCTTTTATAAAATAGTTTCAAAGACCCATGACTAGAGAATTACAAAATCATGCCTTCCGTTTAGGACATGTTTATAAATATGCATAATGGAAGCTTAGCTCTCCACTCTTTCAAGAAGTACAAGGTAAAAGTCCACGGTTCAGTTCAAAGGAATGTTAAATATCAGCCTGAGATTTATACTCTTGGGAAAGAATGTTACAGTGAAAAAAGGGAAGAAATGTGCTTGGTTTGTGAGCCAGTGGCTCTTTTGTGCGAACCAGAGTCTTGAACTTTGAGGCAGCCGTGTCGTACCGAGCGTGGCCACAAAGGTCTGGGGACAGTGCCATGACATCACCCATATATGATTGCTGCTGCTGCTGCTAAGTCGCTTCAGTGGTGTCCGACTCTGTGCCACCCCATAGATGGCAGCCCACCAGGCTCCTCTGTCCCTGGGATTCTCCAGGCAAGAACACTGGAGTGGGTTGCCATTTCCTTCTCCAATGCGTGAAAGTGAAAAGTGAAACTGAAGTCACTCAGCCGTGTCCGACTCGTAGCGACCCCATGGACTGCAGCCTACCAGAGAGAGGAAATGCTTTGAGGGTGTAGCCAAAATTGCCATAAATCTGCACAAAGTCAAAACTAAGTAAACAGTATTTTTCAAATAGATACTGGAATTATTTGATGTACATGCAAAGTAAACAGAAGGAACCCCAAATTCCAAGGAAATACGGTTTCTTTGTCAGGTCCCCTCTTTTTCAGAGAATGCCTCCTTTACCACATTTTAGCTTGTCTGATGGATACTATTATAATTAGCTATAAATTTTTTATAGATAAAGACATGAAATTCTAGCAACTTATAAAGCAAGGACCTTACTATCTTCTCTATTGTTGTGTCCCCAGAAATTAGAATGGTACTTTGCATACAGCTAGTACTAAGCAAATTTTTGTTGAATGAATGAACAAAAACTGGAATAAATTGCTAAGTCAAAGGAAAATACAGAAAGTAAAAAGGAATCTTCTCTTCCTAATTGTTTTCATGTAAAAAGCCATATTGTCAGCTGAAATCTAATAAAAATTACAAGAGAAAATTTTATTTCTGGGGAGCAGCTCTTATCTAATGTACTTTTTTCTCAGCTGCCAGCCTGGGGTTCTCATTGCCCCATATATTTACAACATACATTGGCATAGACTGAGCGTAACAGATCTTTATCTTGAGTTACACTGGTTTTTATGTAGCCTACATACTTCACCCCATCTTTATCATCTTTGACAAGTGAATATCATCAAACTGAAAAGTTAAACAAAAAATTGAATAATTGACAGGCTGGCAACCACAAATGTTCATTTCTTTTGACCACCTACTCAATTCTAAGATTCTAATTTGTCTTAAATTTACATCAGTTCACTCTTCTTTAAATTTTTTTTTTTTTTTTACATCAGTCTATTTACCCTAACCAGTTCTGACCTCAAGCTCAAGGGGAGCCTTTTTTCAATTGCCATCATTCTATCTGGCCAAAGGTATTGCATAGCAATGGATTGAAGCTAGTAGAGAGAGAAAAATAGGAAACAAAAAAGGAAGTATCCTTTTAGGAAAGTTAATAAGAAAACAGAAGCCTCACATATCTAAGGTATGGACCTGCCTGGAATCTGGTCTGGATTTTAGAGGCCGTTATCACTCAGCCTCAACTGGATCCACATGAATCTATTCTTTTATCCAATGTTGTATCCAATGTTTTTTTGAGATCCTTGATTCAAAGACCTTTTAGAAATGTGTATAAGTCATTCTAAAGTGAGACAATGAATTAGATACATTCTAGTAGAAAGTCAAGGGGAGAGAAAGTAAATCTTTCCCATCCCCCTTTTGTTGACATTACATTGTAAAAATAGATTTGGGGAGGAGCCTAGGGGAGGAATTTCAGTTAAGCTAATCTACTTACATGGAGAAGGCAATGGCACCCCACTCCAGCACTCTTGCCTGGAAAATCCCATGGGTGGAGGAGCCTGGTAGGCTATAGTCCATGGGGTCTTGAAGAGTCAGACACGACTGAGCGACTTCAGTTTCACTTTTCACTTTCATGCATTGGAGAAGGAAATGGCAACCCACTCCAGTGTTCCTGCTTGGAGAATCCCAGGGATGGAGGAGCCTGGCGGGCTGCCGTCTCTGGGGTCGCACAGAGTCGGACACAACTGAAGCAACTTAGCAGTAGCAGCAGCAATCTACTTACAAGTAGAATTTCTTTCAGGCTACAGGAGGCTTTGCCAAACATTGGTTGGCACATTCTTTCTAAAAGGTTAAAGCCTTTTTCCCCCCTCTTTGGCAGGTTTTAAATGATATTTAAGAGTGTCAGGCAAACCTTCCAAACCCTGACCAAAAGCAGGTTAATCCAAAACACACAGCATCCTCAGCCAGCTCAAGATCAACAAAACAAAATTAGGCCTAGGGATTAGAGGATGTTAATTGTGAAACATAATCCCATGATATTTATGGCTCCAGAGACTGAACACAGCTACTCTTGAGCACAGTGCAGTACTACTTCCACTGGGGCCATTGCTTATATTTGATGCTCTCTGTTCAGTTCAGTCGCTCAGTCATGTCTGACTCTTTGCAACCCCATGAACCGCAGCATGCAAGGTCTCCCTGTCCATCACCAACTGCCAGAGTCCACCCAAACCCATGTCCGTTGAATCGGTGATGCCATCCAACCATCTCATCCTCTGTCCTCAATCTTTCCCAGCATCAGGGTCTTTTCAAATGAGTCAGCTCTTCACATCAAGTGACCAAAGTATTGCAGTTTCAGCTTCAGCATCAGTCCTTCCAGTGAATACCCAGGACTGATCTCCTTTAGGATGGACTAGTTGGATCTCCTTGCAGTCCAAGAGACTCTCAAGAGTCTTCTCCAACACCACAGTTCAAAAGCTTCAATTCCTTGGTGCAGCCTCCTTTAGAGTCCAACTCTCACATCCATACATGACTACTGGAAAAACCATAGCCTTGACTAGACAGATCTTTGTTGACAAAGTAATGTCTCTGCTTTTTAAGATGCTGTCTAGGTTGGTCATAACTTTCCTTCCAAGGAGTAAGTCTTTTAATTTCATGGCTGCAGTCACCATCTGCAGTGATTTTGGAGCCCCAAAATATAAAGTCAGCCACTGTTTCCACTGTTCCCCCATCTATTTCCCAAGAAGTGATGCAACCAGATGCCATGATCTTAGTTTTCTGAATGTTGAGCTTTAAGCCAACTTTTTCACTCTCCTCTTTCACTTTCATCAAGAGGCTCTTTTGTTCTTAATTTTCTGCCATAAGGGTGGTATCCTCTGCATATCTGAGGTTATTGATATTTCTCCCAGCAATCTTGATTCCAGCTTCTCCTTCTTCCAGCCCAGCATTTCTCATGATGTACTCTGCATACAAGTTAAATAAGCAGGGTGACAATATACAGCCTTGACGTACTCCTTTTCCTATTTGGAACAAGTCTGTTGTTCCATGTCCAGTTCTAACTGTTGCTTCCTGACCTGCATACAGGTTTTTCAAGTGGCAGGTCAGGTGGTCTGGTATTCACATCTCTTGGAGAATTTTCCACAGTTTATTGTGATACACAGAGTCAAAGGCTTTGGCATAGTCAATAAAGCAGAAATAGATGTTTTTCTGAAACTCTCTTGCTTTTTCCATGATCCAGGGGATGTTGGCAATTTGATCTCTGGTTCCTCTGCCTTTTCTAAAACCAGCTTGAACATCTGGAAGTTCACGGTTCACGTATTGTTGAAGGCTGGCTTGGAGAATTTTGAGCTTTATTTTACTAGCATGTGAGTGTACCATATTGAAAAGAACCAATTACTTACAATCTGTGCAGTAGGATTGTGGTTCTCAGACTTGTATGGGCTTACCCATCAACTAGAGTAAGCTTGTAGAAAATTCAGTGCTTTGGTCCTCTCCCTGAGCCTCTCTAGTTAGACCCCTCCATGGGGGAGGAGATCAGGAATAAGGGAGACCAATGAGAAAGATGCAATGCTTGTGCCAGCATTCATTGAGAATCACTACATTGGACTGTGGAGCTAGTTTGATAAACTCAGAATTCTCTCCAGCTCTAGTTCCCTGCACCCAACATTGGCTGGAACCTGCTAGATACTTGATGACTATTGAATGAATTAAAGACAGTGAGCATTTATGGATACCAGGCACTGTTGTAAGCACTCTGCACTTATTAAGTCATTTAATACTCACAATAGAAGTCTATCATTAGCCTTGACACTTTCTGGGCACTCTGCTCATACTCTGTCCAAAGTGTCACGTGACAGGTTCCTTTGTTGCATTCAGTTGCCACCTCCTCAGGAAGACTTTCCCTGACTGCCTTCTAAAGTAGCATCAGTCTTACACCCACCCCATCACAAGATCTCGTTCCTGTTTTTTACAGCATTTGCCTCTGTCTAAAATACCTGGTTTGGTTTTGGGGTTTTTTTTTTTTCTTTTTTTAGTGACTTCCTTCACTAAAATATTGGGTTGGCAAAAAAGTTTGTTCAGGTTTTTCTGTACCATCTTACAGAAAAATCCAAATGAACTTTTTAGCCAAAACAATGTATGCTCCACAAGAACAGAAATCTTGCAGGTTTTATTTGTCACTGTATCTTTAATGCGTGACTCACAGTAGATATCAAGGAAACATTTAAATGAATACATGTTAAAAAATGCATAGTAAATGCAAAGTAAAGGAGTTGTGTTTGCTATGTAATTTCTTTATTCTTTCAGAGATTTCAAAATTATTATGGTAATGTAAAAAGCAAAAAAAAAGAGAAAAGAAAAGAAAAGAAAAACCTCTAACCCAAAAATCTGATCTACTTTGTCCCAAGTCAGAGATTGGACATGAGAAAAAGGGAGAACCAGTAAGGGTTTAAATGAAAAGTCTGGAAGATTTTTTAAACCTAGAGTGTCAATATTTTGTTTGAAATGAATTCTTAGGACATCAGACACACCCGTGTTCAAATGTAAGTAATACACACATCCCAAGATTAAATATACATAATTTTTAGATTAACCAATGTTTTTATTGGCCACACAATGACTCTTCTTTACTAGTTTAAAAAGTTGTATCTACATGACACTTGAAGAGCTAGTTAAATCAATGAAACTGAAGTCAATTGTTTCAATAGTAAGAAGAACGGGTAGACCAGGTCACTCGAAATGGTGAGTATGTCAGAACCATTGACCATTTTACCCTGTGCCAACAAAATTAAAATTAGGAGCTGGCTGTAGACTTTAGAGAGAGAGAGAAAAACTCATTTAAAAAGGAGTTCTCAAATAGTGTGGCTCAAAACCATGGCCTTTGAAAAAGGCCACTCACTAGTGACGTCAGATCACTGCTAAACAAACCTCAGCAAGACTCTGATCACAGATGCTCAAGTCAACCTCCTCCTCTTCATTTATGGTAACGGGTCTCAGGCAAATAAGAGCTAGGGCTGAGGCATTGCTGCTGAATGAAGCCTTTTATTCTGAGTCATTTCTTTACCACTTCCACCGAAATGCCAAACAGTGAATGTTGTCAGGCATGTTGTTGAATAGAATATACTCAAAATCAAAAAGAAAGATTAAAAAAGTTTTCCTTGTTTTATTTTGAGAGTATCTTTTCACTGTGATCATGGCAGCAGTTAGCCAGGCCTAGGCTGGCTTCGACTGACGTGACTTAGCATGCATGCATGCATTGGAGAAGGAAATGGCAACCCACTCTAGTGTTCTTGCCTGGAGAATCCCAGGGACAGAGGAGCCCAGTGGCCTGCTGTCTATGGGGTCGCACAGAGTCGGACACGACTGAAGTGACTTAGCAGCAGCAGCAGCAGGCTGGCTTCATTAGTCATCTCAGAGAATGTGGATAGATCATGGGAAAGTCATCCATCTTTGAAAAACTGCTGTTCCCCTATCACATTCACTTCAGTCAGTCGAACTTGAAAGTACCGTAGTAGATGAGGGAAGGGCCAGAGGAGGGCGTACAACCAATAGTGAGGTCCATTTTCACTACAGGAAGGCAAAGATCCTTCACAAATACCTTCACCTACGAAGAATTTTGCTGCCACCCAACCCACCCCAGCTTCCTAGGTGACTCAGTGGTAAAGAATCCACCTGCCAATGCAGGAGATGCAGGTTCGATCCTTGGATTGGGAAGATACCCTGGAGAAGGAAATGGCAACCCATTCCAGTATTCTTGCCGGGGAGAACAGAAGAGCCTGGTGGGCTAGGGGCCCCTGGGACTCAAAGAGTTGGACATGACTGAGAATGCACACATCCACCTCACCCCCACCCCCACTGAGAAAGAATCAGAATATTTAAAACAAGAGAGGAACTTGTTTTCATTGAAAAGTTTTTCAACTTTCATTGAAAAGTTTTACAATCAATCAAGAGCAAAGATAATTTCCATGTTCATTACCCAGTCTTCAAAACAGTCTGGGTTAACTCAAAGCCAGGTTTAGCACGTTTTGTTTCCATTTTGTGAGCAAAACATGATTTGGATTACAAATTTCTCTGAGGTTCATGCATAGAGCTGAAAGACTCTGTCATTTCCTTATCAGAAGCAACAGGAGAAATTCCAAATATGAAGAATCGCCGAGATTTATTGCCTCAATTCCTGGTCTGACACTTGGCTCAGAACAAAGAGTACACAGCCAAAAAGAAGTCCTTTCCTAAGGTATGAAAGGAACTGGCTGCTTGTAAAGTCCAGACTTGGGAGTGACACACACGGGGGTTTGGGCTTGTACACGGCCAGCTAAACCTAGTCTGTTTGAAGTCAGATCAGTTGATTTCTTGAACATTTCAAATAAGCAAAATTCTGCAGGAAATGGGAGCCAGATGCATTTTGTAACTCAGGAGTTCCTTGGAAGACGGGTAGAAAATAACCACACAACATCCTCTAGTTTCATTCTGGCTCTTCTCCTGGACCTGCTGTCCTGAACCATACCTCTGACATGTATGCAGAGAAAATGGAATAAACTGCAGGAAGGGTACAGGTAGAAGTGTTTTTACATCATAATTTGAATTTCTTTAAATCGTAATTTAAAATTTATTTACATAATCAGATCAGATCAGATCAGATCAGTCGCTCAGTCGTGTCCGACTCTTTGCGACCCCATGAATCGCAGCACACCAAGCCTCCCTGTCCATCACCAACTCCCGGAGTTCACTGAGACTCATGCTCATCTAGTCAGTGATGCCATCCAGCCATCTCATCCTCTGTTGTCCCCTTCTCCTCCTGCCCCCAATCTCTCCCAGCATCAGAGTCTTTTCCAATGAGTCAACTCTTCGCATGAGGTGGCCAAGGTACTGGAGTTTCAGCTTTAGCATTGTTGTATTTAAATACAAAAAGAAATAGTATATGTCTGATAAAAATGTAAATCAGTTTTAAAATACTACATTATTTGGAAGAGGCTCCAAAACATTTTAGGAAGCATCTGTTGTAAACTAGGCACTCTGTTGGCAATTTTCCCAATGATCCTCTGAGGCGGGTTGTCATTATTCTGGTGATAGCCCCAAGAAACAGAGGCTTCTTGAGACTTGGTGATTTGCCAGAAGCCATAATGATTATAAATGAAGAAACAGAGACTGACCCATCAAAGGAGTCCCCAGCTGGTCCTCGGGATTGAGATCCAAACAGAAAGCATCTGAGATCTATGCTTCTTCTACACTGACTTTTGCTAGTCCTCACATGTGACCCAGGAATAACTGTTGAAGATGGGACAGGAGTGGTTGGCAGCTGTGTGCATGCCAGAAACGCCACCAGGCCAAGTAGGCACAGGCAACGTCCCCCCAGAAACTTAGTGGGGAGAAGCAAGAGGCACTCTCCTTTCTCTAAAAAGCTTTGGCTTCAGACATTTAGAGAAAGCATAAGAAACATGAAAAAAAGCAGACTCACTCGGCCACGCCCAGCCACTAGCTTGCTAACACCTTGTTCTTTGTTCTTGTTGACTTTCACAGAAAATGAAATATTTCTTGCCTCTTGACTTCACATATGCTGCCCAGAAGCCCCCAGGTTTCCTGGAATTTTTATTAAGAATGCCAGATATTCCAGCAATAAATCTCAGACACCAAACTTTGACTGGCAAAGGGCAGATACATACCCGGTTGGGTGCAATCAATGTCTGGGGATTTTCCCTCTGCTTTCTTCTGCTTTTTCTTCCAATGAAACTGTCCCATTATTGGTTTTGATTTATTAATGATGATCATATTTTCCTTTCCAGAAACCTTATTTGCAAGATTAAAAAAAAATAATAAAAATGGTAGTGGGTAGCCATTCCTGGTATTTTGTTAGCTCTCTTCGGCTTTTGCTTTTGAACAATCTGCTCTATTTCTTGAGCCTTCCTGTGCCAGCAAAGAAAATCATGGACGTTTTATCATGGAATGTGTATGTGTGCGCTTGCAGAAGGTGGCTTTCACTGGGGATTTTTTCTCTGCTTTTCCAAGTTTTCTGATTCACTTTTCAAGAAAATTTCTAAAGTAAAGCTTCTCACTTCTGATCCTGACTTTTCGTTCAATTTTTTAAAGTCAGTGTTATTGGAGTATAGTTGCTTTACAATGTTGTGTTAGCTTCTACTGCACAGCAAAATGAATCTTCCATACATAGGCATATATCCCCTCCCTTTTGGATTTCCTTCCCATGTAGGTCACCAGAGTGCATTAAGTAGAGTTCGCTGTGCTATACAGCATGTTCCCCTCATTGTCTATTTTACTCGTGGTATCAATAGTGTATACGTGTCTATCCCAGTCTCCCAATTCCTCCCTATTCTTCCCCCTTGGTATCCATACATCTGTTTTCTATGTCTGTGTCTCTATTTCTGCTTTGCAAATTAGGTCATCTGTACCATTTTTCTAGATTCTGCATGTATGCGTTAATATACAATATTTGTTTTTCTCTTTCTGGCTTACTTCACTCTGTATGAAACTGTCTAGATCCATCCAGATCTCTACAAGTGACCCAATTTTGTTCCTTTTTATGTTTGACTAATATTCCACTGTATACATGTGCCACATCTTTATCTGTTCCTCTGTTGATGGATATTTAGGTTGCTTCCATGTCTTGGCTATTGTAAATAGTGCTAGCACAGAATTTTTTTGTGTGTATCCATGTTAATTAGGCCCACTCCTAACATGTGTTATTATAAGTGGAGGTGCTCACATACTACATTTAAGTATTTAAAAGTTATGGATCAGACTGACAAAATGTCAAAAGCTCCATGTTCTATCCTCTTTCTTGGCAAGTATACATTCATGGCAGCCTGAAAGTCTATGTTCAGATTTGGCGTTCTCAGACTCGTGGGGTGCTGCGCAAGGACACAGAGGCACGGGGAGGTCAGCCCACCCCTGGCTCATTTGTTCTCACCTCCAGCTTGGCCGCAGACCACAAGAGATTTCACAGCCAGGCATGTGAACACCCCACCTGCACAGTCAACTCCATCCACAGTCCCCAACAAGCGGCTTCTCCCTGGCCCCTCATTGGACCCAGAGGGACAATCCACCTCAGGAGCCTGGGCCCTGAGAAAAACCCTTCAGAGTCACTAAAAGGAGCTCAGGATCATCTGGGTAGACAGCTCTAGGGTCTTGTGCAGAAGGGAGTGGGCTCTGGGCAGCACAATCTCTGGGTTCCTTACCCCCACGACAGATGGAGGCGGCACAGCTTCAGGGAGGTCAAGGCAGAGCTCTCTTGCCTTATGGAAGTACTGCTTGGACTTAATGTCCCTTTTGTTGTAATGGCTAAGTGAGGGTTAACCTTATACTGGACGCTTTTTAATCCATAGCTTCCAAGTCACAGTGAAAGGCATCTCAGAAGGATATTTAGAACTAGAGGCTCCAGATCCATGGTTTCTCATAAGGCAAGGCTTCTACACCTCAATATCACTGATTATGCAGTTTGCTCTGTGAATTGCAAGCCCAGCCATCTGATTACCTGTTCTAGTTTTTGTGGTCCAAAGCCAGTGAAGAAATAGAATCTGTTAAATATTCAAAAGGAGACGTCATTAACAATGGATCATAATCTAATGTAGAAATAAGTTTAATTAAGAGGAAGGAGAATAAGCACATATGTCATTGTCATAGATTTCCTTAGAGGATGAAGCAAGCAAGAGCCAGAGAAATGTACTCTGGGAGATGGCAGGGAGGAGAGACAGGATTCCTTGGGTTTACATTCGTTTCAAGTGAGGTACACTTTGATTCTCCTGCCTGCCTAATGCCCTGAATTCACTCCTGCCTCTGTCAGTAATGATAGCAACAAAACAGCTTACGTAACACTTACTCTGTGCCAGACATTATTCTAAACACTGTATCTACATTTACCCATTTAATCTGCACAAAAGCCTTATGAGGTAGCTATTATTATTATCTTCATTTTATATAGGAGGAAAGTGAGGCATAAAAAGATTTGGGGTGGTGGGGGGGGGGGAGAATTAAGCCTTACCCACGGTCACACAGGTAATCAGAGTCAGAGTGGGGATTTGGACACTGTCTGTGCATCACTAGAGTCTGCGCACTAGCAACACATTCTACTGCTTATTGGGATGTCCCACCACCCAGGGACTGTACAACTCAGCCATTTCTCACCCTCTGCTTCCCCATTCTGCTTTCTGTGGGAAGAGAAAAGTGTCCCATGGCCATCACCATGAAGTGCAATATGGAACCAAGGACTTGGTTTTAAGCCCACTACAATTTGTGTATTGAGCCTACCTGGTGGCTCAGTAGTAAAGACTTTGCCTACTAAAGCAGAAGACACAGGTTCCATCCCTGGGTTGGGAAGATCCCCTAGAGAAGGAAATGGCAACCCATTCCAATATTCTTGCCTGGGCAATCTCATGGACAGAGAAGCCTGGTGGGCTAAAGTCCATGGAGTTGCAGAAGAGTCGGACACGACTTAGCCACTAAACAGCAACAATGGTTTTTTAATGATACTAAAATTGTTATAGTCACTTTTAAAACACATTGTTGACTAGTGCATCATTTAAAAAAAGAAACGTCAAGGAAACCATAACAGTCACCAAATTCTCAACAACTAATGGAAATTTTTCTTAGAACTTTGAGTATTAAAATTTACTTATTCTAATCTTTAAGGTTCACAAAAGATCAGGGGCTGGGTCTCATTTTTCGTTATTTTCAGTTCTTACTAGATAGAGTACCTTATATACAAGAGGTGTTCAGAAGTTTTTAAATGAATAAAGTTTTGCTATATTCTTCAATAATCCTCAGTTTAAATGTCTGTTCAATGAATATAAAAAACAGAATAATATTTGCATTAAAAACTCTAAATGCAACTGTTGTGGGTGGACATTAATATGGAAAGTTTATGTATGCTCCAGAGTCTATTCTATATTCAAAATTCATATTCAAAGAAGTGATATGCTGTAGCAGTTAAGTGCCTAGACCCTGGAGGCAGCCTCCTCAAGTTAAAATTCTAATCTAGCTACTTGCTGACTTTGAGACTTTTGGCATGTTTTTTAAACCCTTTCTGCCCAGTTTTCTATAGGTAAATAGGAATGATTATGATAATAGCTCCCATTCTCAGGGGAGATTTTCTGAGAATTAAATAAATTAATCAACACAAAGTAGTTAAATGAATTAATTAATATAAAATATTTTCAGTGTGTGTTAATCACTCAGTCATGTCCAACTCTTTGCAACCCCATAGTCTATAGCCCATCAGCCTCCTCTGTCCATGGAATTCTCCAGGCAAGAATACTAGAGTGGGTTGGCAATCTCTTCTCCGGGGGATCTTCCTGACCCAGGGATCGAGCCCAGGTCTCCTGCATTGCAGGCAGCTTCTTTACCCTCTGAGCCACAAGGGAAGCCCCAGATAGTAAGTTCTCCATGAATGTTAGCTGCCATGCCAAACCATTCCATAATTTAAAAACAAGTACAGTTTCATCCAGCACATAAAATAATTATATTTTTAGGAATTGATAGTTAGCCATATTTTTTCTTAATGGTTAAGGGAACAGTTATTGATAATAACAGTTAACAAAGCACAACCAGGAATAACAGAATATAATACCTGCTGCATTAGCCACTGAGCATAGGCAATATATTAAGTTCTGTCATGAAAATATGGTTCTCAGAGGCAAGGTCTTGGCCATCACAGAATCAGCTGACTCACTCTCCTTCTCTCTCGTCGGAGCAGGCTTCACCCTTCTAAGAATTTAGGGAGCAGACACATCAGTCTTAGCTGTAGTCTGCCATAATTACTTAGAGTCCCGCAGGAAACACCAAGGAAATAAGCGGTGCAGTTCCCAGACCAACACTGCATCCATTCAGCAAAGTGTACCTAGTGGGACAGATAGTTCAGTGGGAATCCGCAAGCACTTGTTTTTTTCTGTTGTTTATTCAATGAAGCCAGAGGAAATTACAGCAGGACTACATATCCAAAATGTTCCAAAGCACACACACCAGTTTTAATATTTTTTGGAGCCCAAATTCCTTTCTGCAAGATCTTAACCTTTGCTGTATGAACCCTTCCCAGACTCCTCCCCAGGCCATTCTTCACAGTGACGCTTGGAACACTCATGGTACTACTTCTAGTTACTGTTTACCTCATTGGCACATAAGTCTCTCGTTGTAATATCACTAGCATAAGGCAGGAGTTCCTCCTGGCAAGGTAACCAGAGTACTGTTCAGTTGGTCCTTTAACTCCTTTTGGTTGTGTTCGTGTTTTTGGCTTCCAGGCTAAGAATGTTAACATTTCACAGTTTTCTCCTGTTCTGTAAATTTCTCCACATAGTCTCCTTGGCTTATTACAGTTTTTCCTTAATTTTACTTTAATTCTTCCAGATATCCTCTATATCCTCAATCCAACACAACAGACTTCTCTTCTGATGCCTACTCAAAAGTATCAAAATTACATTTTTGTTTCAGGAAAGTGTTTCAAACATCATTCAAGGCAAGCAATTATAAATATCAGATGCTTGCTCAACAAACCCAGGATAGCTTATATCTTTTAAGGATGGTTTTGTTTACGGATATGCCTAAGATACTAGAATCAGCTAGTTAAAGATATGTTAATATCCTATTGTATCCTGGAACTATGGTAATAGAAAAATGCAAAGCTATATAAATCCTTATCATAATAGCTACCCTCTCTTGAGTTTCTGCTACTTACCAGGTCCCTATTAGGCACTTGTTATCTAATATGATCCCCCAAAGAATTATTTCCATTTTCCAGGCTAAAGAGTGGAGGTTCCTAAAGTTATACAGATGGTAAGTGGCAGAGCCAGGATCCAAATCCAGGTGGTGCAGACTCTCCAGCCCACAGCCTTCTGCCTTGAAGGCCCCTCTCAGTACACGGCCCCCAGCAACTGCAGCACACTTGACAAGAAAGAACTGAAATTCAAACAGTTCCACCAATCCACGCATTCAAAGCTGGGATGAAACTTATCACTAGAATTAACTAGGAAATGAAAACTAAACTTTTATATTCCTGGTTCATTATATAATCTTTCAATGATACTTCACTTGCCCCTAGGGTTTTCCTTGAGAAAAAAGATAATAAATCTTGAGGCAAAATATGGGGCTACTAAAATTAATATTCGCCATAATAATTGGATTTGACTTTAGGAAACCAGTGCTACTAACAGTTAAAGATGATGTCTTCCTGGGGAGGGAGACTTATGATATCACATTGCACATGTGCATAAAGCATTAATTTCTTTAACTCCTTCAAATATGTATTAAGCTCAACGATAAGTGTAGTACCCCTGCAACTTCAAAGAAATGGTGCCTCCTCTGAGCCTAAAATGAGACATGGTCCATCTTTTCCCTGTGGGTTTTTATCCCACAGCTCTGAACTGACACCATTTACAATGCAACCCCATTCCCTTTGGAAATTTCTTTCTCTAGCGATTTGAGATCTTACCTATTTTGCACAGTTTATTAATCCTGGAGCTCCTCAGACAGAAGTTTTTCATTTAATATTTAACTTTGGCATGGAGACATTTTTAAGTTTCTCCAGCCCAAAACTTGGAAAAAAGCTAAGTAAAAGTAGCCAGGAGAACTCTACAACAATATTTTTTAAACCTTCATATGTCCAGATTTAAAAATAAATACATTTATCTTTTCTTCAGAAACAGCAATAACTCTGAGCTGACATGATTTTTAATAATGTTCTTGCTAACAGCTGGTGTACCCAACATGTTTTGGGGGAGGAAAAAAAAAGGGAAAACAAAAAAAAAAGGAAAAGGGAAGAAAAAGAAGAGAAGAAACCTCACATACCTCCCATTTACCCGTGATGACCTGGCTCAGTACTTGAGAGGATTAGGAGCACTTCTTTCATAAAGTTACATTTCATTAGGATGAACGTTTTGCTCAAACCCAAATACATTGCAGACCATCATCACTGTTAAGTTGATTATCAAAAAGCAGATCAACGTATAATGCATCCTGCTACTGGGTCTGGGAATCACAGTGTGCAAAGCATAGAAATGCAATTACTACAAAAGACAAAGCAGAAGTCTCAAAACAAAGGAGCTACAAGTAGGATAATATTAATGATGATAATAAGACACGTATCTCAGAATCAGCGTGAGGAACCGACATTAGAATAATTTCAAATTCCAGGATCTATGAAAGGAAAGATGCCCCCATTCTCCTTTTAATTGTGATATAAGGAGATTGTCATCATTTGTCAAATACAATGCAAGCTCATCTACACATAACTAATACTTGATTGAAATTGGCACATAACCAGTCTCATCTTAAATAAGATGAACTATTACGTATTTCAGGTAGTTGAAATTTTTCCTTTTCTCAAACGGAAAAAGTTGGTGGTGGCATTAGGTTAATTAATAGCAGAGTTGCAAGAGCAAAATAGAAATTCGTTTTAGTCAGAAAGGTCCTACACCCTGGGTATGAGAAGCCCCACAAACCCAAACTCTAGACAACTGATCAGCTCCAAAAGAGGCTCTTTCTTTTTACCCCAGTTGTCCCCACCATCAAGCACCAAACCATCTGGTCTGATTCTACACGCAGTAAAATGACCACATGAGACTCACAGCTTGTCACCAGCTGATGGCTGATTGAGACCTTCAAGTGGCTTGGGCAGTTGCACACCAAGGGCTGACATTTATGAATCACTAATTCCAGGCACTGTGTATGGGAAAATTTCATTTAGTCTTTACAACACCCAAGGGTAATATGCAACACCAGTTAGCACTCTTTTTATAAGTAAAGAGTGTGAGGTACAGGAACGTAAGTAACTTCCCCAGGGTTTCCCAGACTGTGAATAGCAGAAGAGTAATTAACCCTAAGCATCTGGTTTAGATCCCTTACATGTAACCACCCTGTCGTGCTTGTCTCACACTTACCACCCTCCATTAAGACTGCCAGTCAGACTTCCTAGTAAATTCCCTTCCAAATACCCGTTACAAAATGTCAGGTGGACGCAGCTTGGCACAGTCCTCAGACCACTGCCCAGAGTCTCTCAACCCACCCAGTTCTGCTCCCTGAGCTGTCTCCCTCCCAGAAATTCCCCAGCCCACCTTCACACCTGTACCTTCTCATGCGATAATGACTTCCATTAGAGAATAGGTAATAGTCCACCTTCTCAAAATTATTAGGACAAATATGGGAATGATTTGCTAGGATAATTCTATCTGAGACCACCTGTGTTTCAGAAGAAAGAAAGAAAAGAAAGAGAAGTCACTCAGTCGTGTCTGACTCTTAAACCAAATGGATTATATAGGAGGGGACTTCTTTGCTGTTTGGTTGTTGGCGTTTTTTTTTTTCCTTTTGGTGCCTATGGTACAAAGAGCACACTCTTTGGAGTCAGAAAGAAGATGCAATCCTGGTTCTGCCCCTATCACCTATGTAAAGTTGGGTGAGTAACTTAATATTCTGAATCTGTGGCTCCTCACCTATTTTAAAAATTAAAAGCAATAACTCTTCACAGTAGTATTGTCACAACTAAGTAACATAAGGTATGTGTAGCACCTAACATACTGCCTTGAACTTGGTAGGCATTCAATAAATGTCAGTCCTTCTCCTGTCCTCCCAGCACAACGCAGGACCATAGGGCTAGTCCCTGACCTAGGCTGCCATCACTTCACCAGGGAAGCTGGAACAACCAGGCTCCTCTGTTAAGGCAGCCATCCTGCTATCTGCCTCTCTGGCAGCCTGCACTCCACTCATACACTCACTGGAGAAGGAGAAGGAGTCAGCAAAGACTTTGGAAAGCTGGTGAGACTGCAGCTTCTCTAGAGACCAGCATTCATGATGTTGGATTATATGTCAACATGGCATAGCCTGGTTTTTAAAGCAGTTCATCAAAATTGCCTACAAACTTATCCATTCACTCAACAACATGAATGAGCTATCTGCTATGTGCCAAGTGCTATCTGTACTAAGCCCTGGAGAAAGCAGAAACAAAAGCAGCCAAGGTACTGCCATGTGCTATCTGGTAGCACAGGTGACAACAAAAGAAAGAACAGCGAAATGCTTCCCCCTAAAAGTGCACACACACTCACTCACACACACACACACACACAAGACAGAAACAAACCCGGAAAACAAAAATTACCACCCATGGTATCACCCATGCAATTAGTCATTCTCCAGATTTTTATTGAGCATGAACTACATGCCAACAGCAGAGTGAGTGACACAGACTAGGTTTTTTCTTTCACAAAGTTTATAGACATAGCAAGAAGAATAGACCATATAATAAATGAGCAAGATAATTTCAGCTACTGAGAAATGTTATGAATGAAGCAGTGATAGAGAATGACCATATCTGAACCTTCCTTCGCCAGAGGAGTCAGGGAAAGCTCTTCTGGGGAATGGCATTTAGCTGAGACTTGCATGACATGAAAAGGAGACATGTGCGGAGCTGCTCAGGCAAAAACAACAGATGGTACAAAGTCCCTGGCAGGGGCAAATGGGTAAGCTAAATGAACAGAGGAACTCCGCGTGTCTGGCTGTTAATCAACAGGTAGAGGTAGAATGAGCGACAGGCAGGAACCAGATGAGATCAAGATCTGAAAACAGTGAAGCGAGTTTGGATTTTATGCAAAGAATAGTAGAAAGACATTGGAGGGATTTCAGCCGAAGAGTACTGTGCTCTGACTTACATTTGTTTCAGTGATAATATTTACAGAATCACACTCTAATAAGGTTGTTGTTATTGTTGTTTAGTTGCCAAGTTATGTCCCACTCTTTTGCAACTCCATGGACTATAGCCCACCAGGCTCCTCTGTCCATGAGATTTTCACAGGCAAGCATATTGGAGTGGGTTGCCATTTCCTTCTCCAGGGGATCTTCCTGACCCAGGGATCAAACCTTTGTCTTCTGCATTGGCAGGCAGATTCTTTACCACTAAGCTACCTGGGAAGCCTAATAAGATTAAAGGGACTGAAAAAAAAAACAATTGTTTTATCACATTATACATACAATGATCATCAGTTTTTAAATAATTATATTGTACGCTATTATAACTAGAAATATAGTTTCAGCATCACTAGATTAAATGCGATGATTCAGTAATCTGGGAACATTCAGTAGCTCAGGGGTCGGTGATAACCATCGTGACCCAAATGGTAAAACAAAAAAAAAGTATCCTTTAATAAATTCTAAAAAAACAGATGCCAGGCAAAGTAAACACTATTTGAAATAAATACTCCTCCAGGTTTGTGTGCATTCTACAAAACAGCAGGTGTGAGCTATAACCTTTCTAGCTCATCAAGCTGATTTGTGATTAATATTAATCCTGCCCAGCTGAAAGTAAGCCAGGGCCTCTTCTGTGGTTTCCATTCATGAATCCCAACATACTAACTGTGAGGGTACTCATGGACCCAAAGTGTGGCGTCAGGCTGGTGCTCAAAGAATCTTAGCTTGCTCGCTCTCTGGGGATGAAGTGCCCCCTCTACTGTGATCCCAGCGGCATCGAGAGGCCACCTTCCCCTCCAAGATCCTCCTGGTGATCCTTGCACTCCTGGACTTCCTCATCACTAACTCCTCCTTGAGGTGATGGGAACTCTATCAAAAGACAAACATCCTATCCTAGAGAAGTAACCCATGACACCATTGTCAGTCATAAATACCCTCCAACATTGTTTTCTTAAATTACCTGGCTAGCAGAGTCTATATGCAGTTTTTTAAGTCAGGAGAGAAGTTTGGGAAGTCAAAAATATGGTTTTAAAAGGAGTAAACTGAACTCTGTGATCACCTCTGGGAGAAAAGAATCTGAAAAAGAATAGCTATATGTATGTATGCTTAGTTGCTCAGTCATGTCTGACTCCTTGTGACCCCATGGGCTCTATGTAGCCCACCAGGCTTCTCTGTCCATGAGGATTCTCCAGGCAAGAATACTGGAGTCGGTTGCCTTGCCCTGCTCCAGGGGATCTTCCCAACCCAGGGATGGAACCCAGGGCCTTGTTCATTGCAGGCAGATTCTTTAGCATCTGAACTACCAGGGAAGCCCAGATATATGTATATGTATAACTAAATCACTTGGCTGTACACCTGCAACCAACACAGCATTTAAATCAATTATACTCCAATATAAAATAAAAAAATTCTATAGAAGCAGATTGGTAAATAAACCATGGTACAAGCAGACAATGGAATATTATTCAGCAGTAAAAAGAAATGTGCTATCATCCTTATTTACAAAAGCCAAGATACAAAAGATGTTGTATCCAGAGTTGGTGGGATTGTATTAAATGAGATAATTTATGGAAAGTACTTAGCACAGTGTTTGGCACTTGGTAAACATTTATTCAAGGCTTTTTACTCTGAATATTATTAATAATAGAGTTAGCAGTGCCTAAAACATTCTCAGCCATTATAAAATGTGTTCAATGAATTAATAACGAGACTTCAATTAACTGCTGGTATTGCCAGTGTCGGGGCAAAGGATAATGTCTGGTTTCCATTTCACAGTGACGATTCCAGATGTTAAGGTCAGTGGTAGCCAGGAGTGAGTCAAACCCTCTTAACAGGATTCTGCTGAACTTTAATATAATGTTTCTGCCCTGATTATTGTCTATACCTATGTTTCATGAATCTCAACAGGATACAAAGTAAATTAAAATTCAGTCTATTACAATTTCTAGTTGCAAAAGATTTTTACTGTGAGGATCTTTATTTTAAAATATCTTTATAGTAAGAGCTCTTTCAAGGAAAATCTCTTATAAATTATGACACATAATTACATTTTTTGTGTTCAATCCAGAAGTTCCTTTAACAGGTGCTGGAAATACCCACTTCTCTATCCAATCAGAACTTAGAACCAAGCAAACAGCCAACTTTTGTGTCTCTATAGACTGTGCACTCATTAATAACTACAAGTGGATGGAGAGAAAAGGGATAGATTGGAAGTTGAACACATGGGTGGGTAGATGATAAACATATATCAAAAGGAATTTTCTTCACGTATTTGTGAAAATGCTTTGTCATTTGATTTTGGTAATAGCTAGAACAAGTAGCATTCAGCAGAGAGAATCTGATTGTCCTAAAAAAAAAAGAAAAAAGAAACTCAGAATATTATTATATGCTAAATAATATGTAGTTTTAGAAATTCTTTGCCTGCTCAGACTTCTCATGGATAACTCATTATTTTTTTAATATGCTTCTGTATAAGGCCAGACGTTCATAGAGATAATTCAAAAGTTATGTTAGCTATGCAGTGTCTTCCATTTGCATTCTTCGCAAGTCTTGTTGAGACTGATATTAAAATAAGCTTGTTTTTAGTGGATACACATCAAGGACTAGAGTGTAGAAGAAGCCCAATCACACACTGGAAGGTGGAGAGAAGCCAGCATGGGATTGTAAAACTGCTGGCAGTTATCCTCCGAGTTGGTCAGCCCAGCACACATGAACAGGAGTTGAATGTTTCCTTGTGACTAATTTCACAGAGATGGAAACTGAGCCAGGGAAGGAGTCTGAGCCGTCGCCTGCTCAGCTAGCCAACCGCTCTAGACTGTGAGTCATTCCAGGACAGGGACCTCATTCTCCACGTACTGTTGTGTCTACAGCACCTGGCACTTGCTAAGCACCGAACAATGTTGAATGGATGAATCAATGAATTAGGTAATTAACGGGTGAAAGCATCGCTCTGCATTCTTTATATCATAGAATTCCGTCCCCAGCTGAGCCCTGGGGGAGGATGTGGAAGTTGTTGTGCAAAGAAAGACAAATGACCAAGGAGAGTTTTAGGGAAAATTTACAAAGAGAGGAGCAGTAACAGCTGTGAGGGTCTCCCCTTGTCCTTGGCACGTTCCAGGCAAGGGTCATACATAAAATTCCAGCAGGCCTGAAAGTCGGATTTCCAGAGAAGAAACTGCTCTTGGCCTGTGAGGCATTTAAACTGTGTGACTAGGGACGCACCAGCCCTTCCCCTGGTGTGATCAGAGACTGAGATCAAATAGCTCAATGATGTGGCAGAACTTTGGCTCCAGCCCCCTCCTGGATACGCAGCAATCATGGCTGAGGGGAGCACTGACACATCTCTTCTCGGGCAGACAGGTCCCAGCCTTGCACCTCCAGCTAAACAGTACAGTGAGATGCTGGCAGTATTTGCCCCATCTGTGTGCATGTCTGAGAAACAAGTCCCTCTCCTGCAATCCACCCGCAATGCAGGAGACCTGGGTTCGATACCTGGGTTGGGAAGATCCCCTGGAGGAGGGCATGGCAACCCACTCCAGGGGTTTGGGGGAAAGGAGGGCTGGGGTCTGAGTCTTGCAAATGACCAAGGTTGTTCATCTCAAGCATGCCGTGCCTGGGCTATAGTCAGTTTCCTTGGAACTTTACTGGAGAGAATCTTTCTTGAACACATGAGCTCTGCCTCTCAGTGGTGATGTGGTAGACACGATCTCGTGGGCCATCAGGACCAGCCCTTCTCTCCAGGAGCTGCTAGAGATTCTTCATGGGAAGACTAAGCTTCACGCTTCTATCTCATGCCTCTGACTTCCTCAAAATACCTATTACCTTGTACCTCCATCTTACTATCTACCCATTCCCAGCTAGGGCAACCCCCAGAGCTCCTAAACTGTCCAGGCCCCATTCTTCTAAACTGCCTGAGTCCCAGTGCCTTGGGCCCTGTTTGTTCTATGTTATAGATCAATCATCTGTCATAAAAAATCTCTGGAAGGTATCAGTTTTCCCAGGTTCTGGAACTTTAACAGAAATTTCAGGTACTCTGCAGACTTATGGAGGAGGCATTTTGGTCCCAAGTGGGGATGGGTGCCTTTTAAAGCCACCCTAGTCATTCCATATGGCATTTCTTCCTTACTTATATGAACTCTGCCCTTGAATCTAGTGAAGAGAGAAGATGATTTGGTTCCTGTGCCCCACTGTGGCCTTTGAACATATTAGCTTTTATTCAGTCTTAGGTTCAAAAGACTGGACTTCCTTGATGGCTCAGCTAGTAAAGAATTCACCTGCAACGCAGGAGATGTGGGTTTGATCCATGGATTGGGAAGATCCCCTGGAGGAGAGCATGGCAACCCACTCCAGTATTCTTGCCTGGAGAATCCTCATGGACAAAGGAGCCTGACGGGATCCAGTCCGTGAACTCGCAAAGAGTCAGACACAACTGAGGGACTAAGCACACAGAAGCAGGTTCAAACTGGGCTGATTAAATTGTAACCACCAAGTGGGAATCAAAAACCTGGAAAAGAAAAAAACAATTAGGGATAGAGTTGGGAAAGGACAAGGAAAAGGGGAGAGAAAAGTATAAGAGAAAAGGGGTAAATAGGAAGTAGGATCAAGACAGGAAGCAAGATCAGTTTCTTTGCATTTTTTTCAGACTTTGTCTTTGTCTTGGGTTGCCATTGAGGTGTGGCAAAGAACCTGCCTGCCAATGCAAGAGATATAAGAGACTCAAATTCGATCCCTGGGTCAGGGAAGATCCCCTGGAGAAGGAAATGGCAACCCATTCCAATATTCTTGCTCAGAGAATCTCATGGACAGAGAAGCCTGGCTGGGCTACAGTCCATGGGGTCACACAAAGTTGCACTCGACTGAAGCGACTTAGCATGCATGTCATTGAGGTGCAAGTGATATCTTAGTTGTGCTTGAATCTTTCGTGGTCCCTAGCATGGGGGTTCAAAAAATGTTTGTGGAATGGGATAAATAAGAAAATTAAAGTGGTGTGTGGTAATGACCTCAGTGAAATGGGTCAAGGGTCATGGTGACACCGCCCCAATCCTCATTGCATGTCATCTGGTCAACATCACTTATTAAACAAACCAAAGAAGGAAAAAATGAAAATAGTTTATTTTGGTGGTAATTTCTATGGCAGTAACTGAAGCCCTCTCTCTCCTGAGCTTTTTTCCCCCTCAATATCCAGATTCTATTAATCTTACAGCAGAGAAGCTAGAAGCCTACCAAAGCTGAGTGGCTTACCCAAGGCCACACAGAGACAAGTGTCGAGCTCAGGACAAACACCACTATTTTCCAGCTCCCAGGGCTGGAACTGTGAGAAGGGGAAACTGAAGCCATAGGATGTTCTGTTCCAGAGCAGACACAGATTAAGTATAAGATTCAGATGAATTAATACAATTTAAAACAAAACATGGAGAAAGTAAAAATAAATTATAGACTACACAAAACTGAAATGGGATCGTGACACCTGATCCTTAATCTGTTTGCTATTAGGGTGGAGAACAAGATAGTGCTTTGCTTACTGGAATTTAGTCACACTTTCTATTTATTATTTATAAATTTGAATATTTAAAAGGGATACAAGAGAAGTTCACACAGGCCAGGCTGGGCCTCTTTATAATGCAAATACTTTTCCAATGGGGGGAAAAATTATTGAAAGATGGTGAGTTTGTTGTTTGACAGTATCTTCCAGACATTTTTTATTGTTAGCAAAACTCCGTTGGAGTGTAACTTAAGAGTTTCAGCAATGGTAATGTTAAAGCAAAGGGAAGGAAAATTTCAATAAGAACCAAGCTGCCCCAACTCCCACTTTATTTTCGAGCAGAACCATCAAAGAGCAGCTAACAGAAATATTCTTAAGTGGCATTCATTCACCCCTGAAAGGACTCTCCAAGAGTTTTATTGCTACATAAGAGAGCGCCATAAACCAGCAGGAGGAGAAAGCAAAGAAAATAAGTCTGGCAAGTCACCCTGTGTAAGAAAGTGAGAGGGTGCTTAGTAATGTGTCTTGGCCGGTTTCCACGGTCAGGAGACAAAAATTCAGGGCAAGGATGTGGCCCGTGATACGGGCCATCCCAGAGAAAAGAACCGTGGGACTTTGTGAAGTGTTATTGAAGCCTTCACATGAGTATGGAGTCATCACATGTCCATCCCTCCTCCTCCTCCTCACCTTCCATCCAATTTCATGTTAATACTTGACTCCACAGCCTGTTGCCTGACACTTTGCAGCATCTGGCATAATTAGGACAGAACAGAAAAGGACTGAACTGGGTAGAGCCAAGGACAGTGAGTCTTTAGACTTGAAAGGAACATTAAGGATCATTTAATGTGACACTCTTGGTTTTCCAAACAAGGAAGTGGAGGCTCAAAGGTTACTTTTATAGAGAGCGAGAACTTCAGAGATTTTTCACTTGAGCTCCAGAGTCCTAAGTTGAATGTTAAGACAGAGGATTCACAAAACTGCTTCCATGATTCTGTCATTCAACTCAGGCCAAGTCTAAGACCTTCTATAGAGCAGCCATAGAGACTCTAACAAGCATCCTACGATGAATGACAATAATCACCAATCTCGAGACTAGGTTACCTTCAACCAACCCTTCCCCATCTTTACAGAGTTCGTTATTGTTAAATCAAAAAGAGCACTCAATTAACTTTTAAGGCAGAAAGGCTATTATGTAGGATTTTTCCTTCTTGTGATTTGGCAGCAGACACTAGAACACAAAATCAGGAGTGAGAATAAAAACAGAAGACAGAATTATGTTGATCCAGTATTCAGAAACCGTAGTTCTCTCAGCCTTCACATCACCTAAGACCTTATTTGAACATTTAGAAAAGGCAGGAGAGGAAGGAATGAAAATATGGTACCATTCATATACTTGTTCAATAAACTTCATAAAGCCTACTTTGTCCACAGTTATGAACTAGGTGCAGAGAATTCCCAAAGGCAAACGTCTGACGCCAGGGTTTCAGACACTTAAGAGTGCTCTTATATGGAACTTCCTGCCCCCATAACCAGCTCCTAGAATTTACCACCATGTTCAAAATAAAATACATTGCAAATTTCATTTGGAGGGAAATTAATATTTTCTATTGAAATAAGTGTTCATGGCTAAAAAATGCTTAGAGATTTATTTGGTATTTTGAATTTGAGGTTACTGCTTTGCACTAACTATAAAAGAAGCATAAATTGAATTGAGTCTGTCTTTTTTCAGATATAAAAGTGAAAGTGTTAGTTGCTCAGTTGTGTTCAACTCTTTGCAACCCCATGCACTATAGCCCTCAGGCTCCTCTGTCCATGGGATTCTCCAGGCAAGAATACTTACCTGGTTGCCTGGAGTGGGTTGCCATTCCCTTCCCCAGGGGATCTTCCCTACCCAGGAAATGATGCCAAGTCTCCTGCTTTATAGGCAGATTCTTTACCATCTGAGCTACCAGAGAAGCCAAAACCCAACATAATCTTGAATTCAACAAGGATCTATGGTGGGAATGATATGCATCTTTCAGACACAAGTCTTAAAATATTTGTTGTTGTTGATTAGTTGCTAAATTGTGTCCAACTCTTTGTGACCCTATGGATTACAGCACTCCAGGCTTCCCTGTCCTTCACTATCTCCCAGATTTCGCTCTAACTCATGTCCATTGAGTTTGTTATGCTATTGAACCATCTCATCCTCTGCCATCCCCTTCTCCTCTTGCCCTCAATCTTTCCCAGCATCAGGGTCTTTTCCACTGAGTTGGCTCTTTCTAATAGGTGGCCAAAGTATTGGAGCTTCAGCATCAGCCCTTCTAATGAATATTCAGGATGGATTTCCTTTAGGATGGACTAGTTTGATCTCCTTGCTGTCCAAGGAACTCTCAAGAGTCTTCTCCAATACCACAGTTCAAAAGCATCAGTTCTTCAGCACTAAGCATTCTTCCCTGGTGGCTCAATTGGTAAAGAATCTGCCTGCAATGCAGGAGAATCAGGTTCGATCCCTGGGTCAGGAAGATCCCCTGGAGAAGGGAATGGCAACCCATTCTTGCCTGGAGAATTCCAAGGGCAGAGGAGCCTGGCAGGCTAAGTCCCTGGGGTTGCAAAGAGTTGGATACCACAACTGATCAACTAGCATACTCACACACAGCCTTCTTTATGGTCCAGCTCTCACATCTGTGCATGACTACTGGAAAAACCATAGCTTTGACTATACAGACGTTTGCTGGCAAAGTGATGTATCTGCTCTTTTAATACACTGTCCAGGTTTCTCATAGCTTTCCTTCCGAGGAGCTGCTGCTAACTCGCTTCAGTCGTGTCCGACTCTGTGCGACCCCAGAGACGGCAGCCCACCAGGCTCCCCCATCCCTGGGATTCTCCAGGCAAGAACACTGGAGTGGGTTGCCATTTCCTTCTCCAATGCGTGAAAGTGAGTGAAAGTGAAGTCGTTCAGTCGTGTCCAACTCTTAGCGACACCATGGGCTGAAGCCTACCAGGCTCCTCCGTCCATGGGATTTTCCAGGCAAGAGTACTGGAGTGGGTTGCCATTGCCTTCTCTGAGGAGCAAGCATCATTTAATTTCATGGCTACAGTCACTGTCTACAGTGATCTTGGAGCCCAAGAATATAAAGTCTGTCACTGCTTCTACCTTTTCCCCTTCTATTTGACATGAAGTGATGGGACCAAATGCCATGATCTTTGTATTTTGAATGTTGAGTTTTAAGCCAGCTTTTCACTCTCTTCTTTCACCCTCATCAAAGGTTTTTTAGTTCCTCTTCACTTCCGTGGTTGTTCAGCTGGTAAAGAATCTGCTTGCAATGTGGGAGACCTGGGTTCAATCCCTGGGTTGGGAAGATCCCCTGAAGAAGGGAAAGGCTACCCACTCCAGTATTCTGGCCTGGAGAATTCCATGGACTGCATAGTCCATGGGGTGGCAAAGAGCCAGACAGGACTGAGCAACTTTCACTTTCACTTTCTGCCACTAGAATGGTATCATCTACGTATCTGAGGCTGTTGATATTTCTTCTGGCAATCTTGATTTCAGTTTGTGATTCATCCAGCCCGGCATTTCGCATGATGTACTCTGCACATAAGCTAAATAAGCAGAGCAACAATATATAGCCTTGACGTTCTCCTTTCCCAATTTGGAACCAGGCCGTTGTTCCACATTGGTTCTAACTGTTGCTTCTTGACCTATATACATGTTTCTCAGGAGCCAGGTAAAGTGGTCTGGTATTCCCGTCTCTTTAAGAATTTAGTTCTGGTTCCTGGTTCCAAATTGCGAAAGGAGTACGTCAAGGCTATATATTGTTGCTCTGCTTATTTAGCTTATGTGCAGAGTACATCATGTGAAATGCCGGGCTGGATGAATCACAAACTGAAATCAAGATTGCCAGAAGAAATATCAACAGCCTCAGATACGTAGATGATACCATTCTAGTGGCAGAAAGTGAAAGTGAAAGTTGCTCAGTCCTGTCTGGCTGATAAAAGGGTAAACACTAAATAAATGTGAATTCAAATATTATTATTATTCCTAAACTCCCTGAAAATAGTATGAAAAGATTAAGCTTCTAAAGAAAGTGATTGTAAGCTGATTATTTTTCTGACCTGAAAATAATTCTATTATTACTTGTGAATCTTACTTCCTTCAATAGTAAGATATATCCTAAATCCTATAGCTGCTCCCACAAGGCCAACTTTCTACTACCACTGCCTAGAGAAATGTCTTTGCTTCTCTGAATTTCATAGCCAAAGCCCTTCTTAGTCAATAGGCTGCAGAGTGGCCAGTACTGTGTGGGATACGAAGCAGGAAGAGACCCAGAATTTGAACTAGTGCTCACGTGACAAGCAGGTGGGGGCCCAGGCTGCACTGAGCGGCAGCAATTCTGACACTACTTGTTATCCACACAGTAGGCTCTTTTGTTACCTGACCTGTCTTGGTATCTCAGGCAATGGGACAGTTGGGCAGCCTAGTTTTTATAATAGGTCAGGAGCAAAGTAAAGACAAAAGTCTTTTCAAACTGTTCAGAAACAGGACTGCAATAAAGTTAAGTGTGTGGAACTATATGCTCAGAATCCTCTCCCCTGCTTCTCCTCCTTCCCCCTTCCACTCCTCCTCTAAATAGTAGCTAACACCTACCTATATAATGCTAGCCACATCTGAGCACAGTTCTCAGCATTTTACTTGTATTAACTCTCTTCCCATCCTCAATAGCCTCGTGAGACAATGCTATTATCATCCCCAATTTATCATGAGGAAATGGAGGCACTGAGAGGTTAAGTGACTTGCCTGAAATCACAGAGCTAGATCGAATTAGAAGGCACGTGATTAGGATTTAACTCAAGCAGGTCAGCTCAGGGCTGCTGCTCTCAACCATTCTCTGCTACAGCTGCCCTTTAACTGTTGTAGCTGCCAACATCTGTTTCTGGATTATAGCCTCTACTTCCCTCTTTACCCTGCTAAACAATGCCCATTTATTCCTCAAACCTTAGTTCTAACACTGTCCCTCAAACACCTTGTGTCTGACCAACCCTGCCACCCATACATCACAATCAGGTTGAAGTCTTTTTTTTTTTGTCTCTATTGAAGCACTTACACCAGATTAAGATCTAACTTTCAACAGTTGACTAGAAACTTCTTGAGAGTAGGTCCTTGTATTTCAGTTATTTTTATACATCGCCAGCCACTAACGTGTGGGTTCAATCTCTTCAGTCATGTCCAACTCTGTATGACCCTGTGGACTACAGCCTGCAAGACTCCTCTGTCCATGGGATTCTCTAGGCAAGAATACTGGAGTGGATTGCCTTGCCCATCTCCAGGAGATCTTCCTGACCCAGGGATTGAACCCATGTCTCTTTTATCTACCTGCATTGGCAGGCAGGTTCTTTACCACTAGTGCCACCTGGAAAGTCCCGGCCACTAGCACGGTAGTGCCTAAAAGTTCAATGTACAAAGTGTTGGGTTTAATATTAATAATTAAACTAATCAACAGTCACAGTAGAGAGAAACAATGCCAGGAGTTAGAAACTGTAGCAAATAAAGGCAAGGGAATCCCCTATACAATATTTTAGAACGAGAGATATGTTAGAAACCATCTGACACCAAAGGCATGCAGCAGCCTAAAGTTTGGATTCTGTCTGCAGAGAGCTATTTCTTTTTTCTACCAGACATTATTTTTTTTTAAATCAACCCAAAATTTCAAGATGAAGGGGTTTTACAAAATGTCCCAATTTGTGGCTTTGTCTTGAAAAACTGGAAAACCTGCCCAAACCAGGCACACAAGTGAGTAGTTCAACTTCTGCCCTGTTAGACAGGGCAGTGCTCCCCAGTTCACCGCAAACTTTGGCTAGCCAACTCCACTCGCTCCCCCGTCTCCCTGCTTCCTCCAGGTATTTGGACTCCCTCCCCTTCTAATTCATTCCCCTCATCTTACAGTTTAGGAAGAGGCGGGCCTGAAAAGTACAGGAATATATCCATGACAGAGAAGTGGCTACATATACCCCACGTCTCTCATCTCCAGTTTCCGATTCCCACCAAGTCCTAAAAAATGGCATTTGTGAAGCATGGTTATCAGAGCAATCCCTCATTTTTTCGTGAATTCTCTGTGCCCTGTAGCGGAGGTTTGCTCAAAAAAATAAACAAAAAAAACAGAAAACCGAAAGTCTCTTCCACACTCCCAACCTCCTCCACTTTGGCATTTCCAAGAACCGGCATTTGTTACATAATTCCTTGTCCTTTCCTTTCTCCACTTCCATTTTCTCTGAAAAATGTTTGGTGGATTAACTGTGAAAACCTTATGATTTTCCTCCCAGACAGCACATCCATCTCTTTCTCCCTCAAAATAAATTCCACCCCGAAAGAAGTAGAACTTCCAATACCAAGATAGCTGTGGTTTTGTTGCCTCAGCACTTTGCCTGTGTTCAAAGGACAGGATGCTACCACACAGGCTAATTATCTAGATGAAGCCACGGTTGAAAAGTGGTGGATTTAGAGACTGCCCTCTCTGTGGCTGACAATTTATCACAGCTTGGCGTTTTAGGCTTAGCCCCAGGTTGAAAGCGAAATTTTTTTCATATTTAAATTCATTTTTGGGAACAGTCCTATGGAATGATCTCTGCTACTCTTAAACCATGCAACAGAGAAAGAACAAATTCACATTTTTACTGCCCGAGAAATTGTCGAGGTTTTCTTTGGTTTTTTTTTTTTTAGTTCTTATATAATTCAGAAATTTCCAGGGGTACACGTTGCAACTTTAATAGGATTGCTGTTCTGACTGGAGATTAGCCAAGTGAATATGTGTGGGCATGAGGGAGGAGCAATTTTTAAAGAAATTTATTAATTATTTTTATTTCCAAGTGCTGTTGATTTGATTTAATGTTTCACCCATGTGTGATAGAAACTCTAGAGCTTAACTTTTAACATCAAGTCATTCAAGGTTATGTGACTCAAAGTAATTTTAGCTAAATAAGACTTCAACAACTGAATCCCCTAAATCACTAGTTCAAAAGTGGGGGAAAAAATGTTAATTGGCTGCCTCACGTCCTCTATCTCTTGCTTTCTATCCACGAAGACACCTGTGTACCCATATAGTAATTCCATTAATAAATATTTTAGTATTATGAAAGATAGGAGAGGCTAGGATTTGTTGCTCAGTTGAGGGAATTTTTGTTTATTTCACAATTTCCTATAAAAATACCAAAATGAGCAGTCTACTTCCATAATGGCTGGTTAATAAAAAGAAAACGCTAGCATGGGAAATTGCTTGCTTCAGCTTCTGGATGTGCTGATAGAGTAAATGCTAAGTGCCAGCCAGAATGGGGCAGAGACAGGAGACCTTTCTGTACTTGTCAGTCCTTCTTTGCCAACATCCTAGGAAAGCACTGGGAGCAACATCCGCGTGGCAAAGCACTCCCGGCCCCCTGCTTCCAGGGAGTGCCCATGCTGGCTGGGAGCTGACCCTGCTGCGCTTTATATTTCAACTTTCTCAGTTTTCAAAACTTCGACCAGAACTACCTCATTTGAGTGTCACCTAATCTCTCAACTTTTCTTGAGGAAGATGCTGAGCAATGGTGAAGCATCTAGAAGAATATGCAGAACTACAGAAAAGTAGACAAGGCAGGAGCTTCTAATATGGCAGCCTTCCTCAGGAAAAGGTGGAGTCTAAAGACAAGCCAGCTCTTCCTCCCAATCACTCCCTCCCACATCTAGAGGTGACTCCAGGACTCACACCTAGAGGCTACCCTAGGACCTACATCTAGAGGCTACCCTAGGACCCCAACTTCTACAAGTTCAAGACACAGAAAAAGGTCATTCAGGAAACAAGATATATGCCTTTGTCTTTTTACCAAACTTGGTTTAAACTTTCTAATCTCTGTAGCCTTAGATATTTTGGGAATGAGTATAATTTTTTTCATTTTACTTTATTCAACTCATTCATGTTATTTATAAAGAACAACTTCTACCACAACTACCAAATTTTAACTATGCATGTGACAAGGACATTGCTGAATTTTGTTTGGTTAAAATTCATTTGTAATCCCATTGGTCTATACAAGAGTTCAGGATGAAATGAAGGTGTCTGCAGTGAACAAATGTTCCATGAAATTTACATTGTTTTCCTTATAATTTTACTGAGATATAATTGACACACAGTACTGTATAAGTTTAAGGTATAGAGCACAATGATTTGATTTACATACATCATGAAATGATTCCTGCAGAGGCTGAGTGAACATTCATCATCTCATAAAGATATAAAAGAAAAAAAAAATTTTCCTTGTGATCAGAGCTCTTAGGATTTACTTCTCTAATGACTTTCACACATAACATACAGCAGTGTTAATTGCATTTATCATGTGAACTTATTTAGCTCATAACTGGAACTTTGTACTTCCATGTACATGATATTTATATTTCACAAAATACATTATTATAGTTATTTGCTCATGATAAATATTTTCACAATGTCCAGTTCAATGGATTACGTCAGCAAAGACTTCCTCACACTTGTCTCTCCATTGCAACGGCCTGAAATCACATTATTTTACATCGTGTCATTTACACAAACCATAGTAGTGCAGAGAAGGCAGAAAGATGCTTGTGTGAATGGTAGAGGTCTTTCCAGCCCTTCTTGGGTCACACCAGGAAGGAATTTGCCTTGCTACACATTCCCAGCTCATGGGATGGGGAAAGCTTTATTCCTGGGAAGCTCTCCTCTTTGTCTGCTAAAGACCTGCCTCTAAATTTTGGATCTTCCGTTTTCCTACGTCATACTTATTCACTGCCTACTTCTCCTTCCTGGGATACATACTTTGTATTCATTTGTCATTCCTATGACAGGAGGCATACACCAATCCTTGCTGAGGGACTCTAGGGGACATTTTGAGCCTATTATATTATAAAAAGGTTTTTTTCATTTATAGCCACTTTTTTAAAGATTCCTCATTAAGCTTTCATTTTTAGTAAATCTTTGAATATGGTATTAAAAAGTTATAAACCACTGTCTTCTCTGTAAATGTTATTTCTTATTTAGGTTCTTTCTTTGGTTTCTTGTCAGGTATAGCTTATTTCATCAGAGGGATACTTGCAGGGGGCTCTTCAAACTCTTCCTGCTCCATCTTCACCTGTAAGAAGATGAGGAGAGTAAAATACTGAAAAGTAACCAGATGTGTGAGATGACATGCAAAAGGCTTAAGCATGCACCTTCATGAGAGCATTTGTCCATGAAGTGTGGACTTGTTATTCAGGTTCACAGCTACCCTAGCATTTTAGGGCTAGAGGGAAACTTGAGACCATCTAGCTAGTGTCCCGATTCTGCAAATGAGGAAATGGCTGCCCACTTAGGGTAGTGACTTGCTCAGGTCAGAACCAGCATTTAGGTACTATCAATGATGATGTCTTCACATTATGGGAAGAAAAGCTAAACAAAACAAGACAGGATTCTGCTTTAGCACTTCCCTTTTAGGGGTTCTCTCAAGTGTTTTAGAAACTCTTTGGCAGCTGACGTGATCCCAGTTAGAGAAACAAAAGGAGTTAATTGCAGACTTCAAGTATGTGAGCTATTATTTTAAGAAAAATTTTCTCCAGATGTTTCCCACCTCCTTTGAGAATACAAAAGAGGAAATGAGTTTAAAGTTCAGCAAGTAAGATTCAGATTAGATGTTAGGAAATGCAGGTCTGTGAAGCCTGCAGTTGGTTATTTGCGAAGGTTGTGAAATCTCTTCTGGAGGACTTGTGGAATGTGGTGGTTGGCCATCGTTTCAGAGGGGTTATGTGGGTGGCCCATTTCTAGGGCAAAGGACACAACCTAATTGACATCTCAAGTTCTAAGTCCAGAGAGGTCACGCTCTGCCTATGGCTAGTAGGTGGGATTGTTGGCTCCGCTTAATTATAGTAGATTCAGGATTCATCAGTGAGGCACATATTCAAGTTCAGTTTTATATATGTATCAGTCCGTATAATTGGGCAGATTGACTAAAACTAATGAATGCTTATTGGATTTTCTGCCCACTGCCTCTACTGGATTGATAACTAATATGTGATGGTTTAGTTTCTCTGGGTTCCATCTCAGCATATTCACCTTGCTGTTATTAATACCTCCCAAGCTTGTGTCCCTAGTCCAGAAAGCAAAAAGGGATCTAGTCCAGGATCTTAAACTATATAATAGGGAAACTCTTTATTTCAATGAAAAAGGCAGCCTTGGAATTTGGAGGACAAGATGGAGAGAAGTGGAAATATAGTTAGATCTGTACCTGGTTATTTAATATATTGATGAATCTCCTAACAATAATCAAATAAGAAATACTTTTTAAAAATTTTATTGAAATATAGTTGATTTACAATGTTGTGTTAGTTTTAGGTGTGTAGCAAAATGATTCAGTTTATTTATATTTATATGTATATAATTTATATATAATTTACATGTATATATATATAATATATATATTATATTATTTTTGAGGTTCCTTTCCTTTATAGGTTATTAAAGATACTTAGTATAGCTCCCTGTACTATACAGGAGTTCCTTGTTGGTTATCTACTTTATATATAGTTGTGTATATATTTTAATTCCAAACTCCTAATTTATCCCCTCCCCTTGTTCCCCTTTGGTAAACATAAATTTGTTTTCTGTCTGAGTCTATTTCTGTTTTGTAAAAAAGCTTATTTGTATCACTTTTTAGTTTTCATACATAAGTGATATCATATGATATTTGTCTCTTTTCAAGTAAGAATTTAAACTTTCTAACTTGGAATGTAACAGTCTTGAATTTCAGTAAAATAATCAACTATTAATATATGAATACAGGATGGGGAGATACCATATGAAAGAGGTTAGCATTAAAAAAAGGCCTAGTAAATAGATGAAAGATTAGTGAAATGTATCTGAAGTATGTTCATGGGACTGGCATAAAGTAAGTGCTTAAAAACGTAGCTAATATTATTATAACGTGGATGTTTATTTTCTTTCTTCCCCCAACCATTCTTCAGTTCTGGTTTTCTCAAATATAGTCACTGATTTTGTCCAGTGCTAATATGGAGCAGTTCTGAACTGTTTGTCTCAGTTCAGTTCAGTTCAGTCACTCAGTCGTGTCTGACTCTTTGCAACCTCATGAATCGCAGCACGCCAGGCCTCCCCATCCATCACCAACTCCCGGAGTTCACACAAACTCATGTGCATCGAGTTGGTGATGCCATCCAGCCATCTCATCCTCTGTCGTCCCCTTCTCCTCCTGCCCCCAATCCCTCCCAGCATCAGGTTCTTTTCCAATGAGTCAACTCTTCACGTGAGGAGGCCAAAGTATTGGAGTTTCAGCCTCAGCATCAGTCCTTCCAATGAACACCCAGGACTGATCTCCTTCAGAATGGACTGGTTGGATCTCCTTGCAGTCCAAGGGACTCTCAAGAGTCTTCTCCAACACCACAGTTCAAAAGCATCAATTCTTCGGCACTCAGCTTTCTTCACATCCAACTCTCACATCCATACATGACCAAAGGAAAAACCATAGCCTTGACTAGACGGACCTTTGTTGGCAAAGTAATGTCTCTGCTTTTGAATATGCTATCTAGATTGGTCATAACTTTCCTTCCAAGAAGTAAGTGTCTTAATTTCATGGCTGCAATCACCATCTGCAGTGATTTTGGAGCCCCCCAAAAATAAAGTCTGACTCTGTTTCCACTGTTTCCCTATCTATTTCCCATGAAGTGACAGAACCAGATGCCTACCCTCAAAAATCCATTCCCCCCAAAGAATTAGGTTTTTTGAAGGTATCATCAGAAGAATAAGAATTTCAAAAAGGGACTCACAGACTTAGAGAATGAACTTATGGTTGCTGGGGGAAAGGATGAAGAAAGGAATAGTTAGGGAGTTTGGGATGAGTGTGTACATACTGCTATATTTAAAATGGATAACCAACAAGGACCAATTGCATGGATCTCTGCTCAGTGTTATGTGGCAGCCTGGATGGGAGGTGAATTCAGGGGGAGAATGTATATGTATGGCCAAGTTCCTTCACTATTCACCTAAAACTATCACAACATTGTTTGTCGATCAGTTCAGTTCCGTTCAGTCGCTCAGTCGTGTCCGACTCTTCGCAACCCCATGAATTGCAGCACGCCAGGCCTCCCTGTCCATCACCAACTCCCGGAGTTCACTCAGACTCACGTCCATCGAGTCAGTGATGCCATCCAGCCATCTCATCCTCTGTCGTCCCCTTCTCCTCCTGCCCCCAATCCCTTCCAGCATCAGAGTCTTTTCCAATGAGTCAGCTCTTCTGTTAATACATAATACAATGTAATACATAATAAGTTGTTAATACAGCTATCATTTCAGTTCAGTTCAGTTACTCAGTCCGACTCTTTGCAACCCTGTGGACTGCAGCACGCCAGCCTTCCCTGTCCATCACCAACTCCCAAAGTTTACTCAAACTCATGTCCATCAAGTCAGTGATGCCATCCAACCATCTCATCCTCTGTCGTCCCCTTCTCCCGCCCTCAATCTTTCCCAGCATCAAGGTCTTTTCTGATGAGTCAGTTCTTCGCATCAGGTGGCCAAAGTACTGAAGTTTCAGCTTCAGCATCAGTCCTTCCAATGAGTAGTCAGGACTGATTTCTTTAGGATTGACTGGTTTGAGAACCCCATGAACAGTATGAAAAGGTAAAATTCAGCTATACCCCAATACAAAATTAAAGTTTTTTTTTAAAAAGACAGAAGAGTCTCTTCATCTCTGAGGACATGAAGGAGGGATTTTATAATAGGTATCCTATTATAAACAAGAAGAGCTCAGTTGAAATGATGTTTTCCTGTCTTGACTCTTCCTCCCCTGGAGATCCTCTTTCCTCTCTTTGTCATGCAGCAATCACAACGGCCTCCAGACTTCCAAACCAGGCAACTCTCTGTACCTCTGTTAGTATTGTTTCTATCTTTCTTTAAAACCCAGGTGCCAGCCCATCCAAGTGCAGAAGGCTCAATTTCTACAGTAACATCTCAACATCTGTACCACCCTCTCTTTTGTTTTCCTCCATATCACCCAACACACCATACATTTGTGTTTTTGTGTAATTTGTATCCCCATCAAAGCATAATCCTCAAAATGTTAAAAACACAATTTTCGTTTGTACATGAATATGTCAACATTTTAAATAAGGACAGTCAATTTGAAATAAAATATTAAAACTCTACATTTTTCATTGTAATGAGCAGATAAAAAATATGCTGAGATAATGTTAAATTTGACAAAATTAGCATTAGAATACTGGTTAATATTAGAATGTTAACCAAAACTGGTTAATATTCTGCTGCTGCTAAGTCGCTTCAGTCACGTCCGACTCTGTGCGACCCCATAGACGGCAGCCCACCAGGCTCCACCGTCCCTGGGATCTCCAGGCAAGAACACTGGAGTGGGTTGCCATTTCCTTCTCCAATGCATGAAAGTGAAAAGTGAAAGTGAAGTAGCTCAGTTGTGTCCAACTCTTAGCGACCCCGTGAACTGCAGCCCACCAGGCTCCTCCATCCATGGGATTTTCCAGGCAAGAGTACTGGAGTGGGGTGCCATTGCCTTCTCCAATATGCCCTTTAATATTCTAAAGGGCAACAAAACCATAACCTGAGTTGGTTTATTCAACATAGAATTGTTAATGTCCTGTAATACTAATAAATTGTGCAATAAGTTACATATCCCTACTTTGATGACCCTAAGGTGGGTTTATTGGCATGGCAATAAAAGATCATGTGACCATCTATCTTTTGCTTTAGCCAATTTGGGGATACATTTTTTTTCAGCCTTCTCTACCCCTCACTAAAAGTAAGCTACCTGTGCAAGCCAGTTATGAATCAAAAAAGGTAGGTCTCCCCTACAAGCTGTTCAGATAATAAAAATTGCAAAAAAAAAAAAAAAAGCTGCACAAGAAGGTGGTCAGCTGCCTCAGGAATATTTCCATCACAATTAACATTCAAATAGGAAACATGCAAGCCTTCTGTCAACAACTGTTGTAGGAAGGATTCCAAACTGGGAGTGAGGCTGAATTTGATATTTTCTAAAGCCTCTTTCCGGAGAAGGCAATGGCACCCCACTCCAGTACTTTTGCCTAAAAAATCCCATGGCCGGAGGAGCCTGGTAGGCTGCAGCCCATGGGGTCGCTAAGAGTTGGACACAACTGAGCGACTTCACTTTCACTTTTCACTTTCATGCATTGGAGAAGGAAATGGCAACCCACTCCAGTGTTCTTGCCTGGAGAATCCCAGGGACGGGGAAGCCTAGTGGGCTGCCGTCTATGGGGTCGCACAGAGTTGGACACGACTGAAGCAACTTAGCAGCAGCAGCAGCAAAGCCCCTATCAACACTGCAAGTTTTGATTGTAAGGATTCATCGATAAATATTGAGGAAGTCAAAGAATATCACACATTTTCCCTGTTCTCAGGAAACGCAATCATATTGAGGTCTAGTGGAAAAAAATAGAGAAAAGCATAACGTTGGTTAGGACTGCATTTAACTTTGTTAAACTTTCAATAGTGCTAGTAGAATAATGATGTCTGAGGAGGTAGGTAGGGAAGACTTTACAGAAGAGGCAGGCATTGAGCCGACAGAGGAATTACACGTGTTATGGGCTGAGCTGTGTCCCCCTGAAAAGAGGGGAATATACTAAAGTCTTAATTTTCCATACTTCAGAACATGACTGCATTTGGAGATAGGGTCTTTAAGAGGAAATTAAGTTAAAATGAGGCCAAACGGGTGGGCCCTAATCTCATGACTGGTGTTCTTATACGAAGAGGAGATTAAGACACAGACACATTAGAGGAAAGAGCAGGTGAAGACACAGGGAGTAGACAGTCATCTACAAGCCAAGGAGAGATGCCTCAGAAGAAACTCACCCTGCCAATACCTTTATCTTGGATTTCTAGCCTCCAGAATTGTGAGGAAATACATTTCTGTTGTCTCAGTCACTCAGTCTGGGGTCCTTTGTTATTGTAGCCCCAGCAAACCAATACAGTTGGGCTGAAATCTGGAGAGGGATTTAAAAAGAATAAGGATTGGGGATTTCCCTGGTGGTCCAGTGGCTAGGACTTCATGCTCCCAGTGCAGGGAGCTCGGGTTCGATCCCTGCTCAGGGAACTAGATCCCACATGCCGCAACTAAAACAGTTCGTGAGCTGCAACTAAAGACTCCACATGCCACAATGAAGAACAGAGATCCCAAGTGCTAAGCAAAAAACTAAGCCCTGGCACAGCAAAAAAAAAAAAAAAAAATAGAATAAGAATCCTCTAGAGAGAACAGAATACCCTAAATAAAGAGGTCAAAATGATGACTGACATAGACGAGGAATAGTTTTGAAACAGGGGTTTACATTAATGAATGTTGTATAAGACTACCTTGTAATTAATATAGCTATCTCTGGTAACTAATAGGACTCTTTTTTCCCCAGTATTGTGTTTAAAGAGAGATAAATAAAACTTTGAATCCTCACACCTCTATCCAAAACTTACTTCCTCAGACATGTCTTACCCTATCACCCTTCCAAAACAGCATCTGCCTCCCCAAGGCAATCTCACACCCTTTCCCGTTCTTTGTTTTCTTCACAGCATTTAAATCTGAGGTTGTTGTGTTGCTGTTTAGTTGCTTAGTCATGTCTGACTCTTTGCGACCCCACGGCCTATAGCCCTGTCTGTGGTATTTTCCGGGCAAGAATACTGGAGTAGGTTGCCATTTCCTCTTCCAAGGGATCTTCCTGACCCAGGGATCAAACCCACATCTCCTGAAATGTAGGCTAATTCTTTACCACTGAGCCACCAGGGAAGCCCCAAAATCTTGAGATTACAAAACTTATTTTTAACTTGTTAATTACATGTCTCCCCAGGCTAGACTGTGCATTCATGAGATCAGGGACTTACCTCTATAATTCACTTCTCTTTCTTCAATCTCCAAGCAGTTTGTAATGATTAGTAGCTGTCTCATAAATATCCATATGTAGTGAATGAATTGCCCCGAGAAGTGTAATCAACCATGAGAGAATTTTCTAAACAATCCTGTTGAATATTGGAGGCGTAGGGTGCTGCTTGACTTTCCCCTTTTTAGGTGTGAATCTGAAGGCTTGAGGAACTACAAACCCTGTGTGACAGGGTGAGTAGAGGGCATAGAGGAACACCAACTGGGAGCAGAATGAGAGAAGGCTAGTCCGCACCACAGAGGACATGGACACGCATACATACACATACAGACATGCTGGGAAAGGGAAAGTTGTCCATGGGAAAGGGAGAGTTGGATTTAGCACAAGGATTGATGAGATGGTTGGATGGCATCACCAACTCTATGGACATGAGTTTGAGCAAGCTCCAGGAGTTGGTGATGGACAGGGAAGCCTGGCATGCTGCAGCCCGTTGGATCGCAAAGAGTCAGGCACGACTGAGCGACTGAACTGAACTTGAAGGCTTAAATACTTAAACATTCTTTCGGACAGCAAGCCATAATCTCATGAGGATCAACGTCCTAAGAAAATGCTGAAGAGTGTCTAAAATAATACAGATCACGCTATTCTGTTATTTACATTGCAAGTTTCACATGAGGAAACTGAAACTCTCTGCAGCAGCCCAGCCCAAATATAGGGAAGCATTTAGGGCTGTTCAGAATGTTAGGACTGGCAACTCCCACCCCAGAATGAATAACTGTCTTGGTTCAGCTGTTCTGTTTTCCCATTTTTAACAAGTACATTTTAATGGCCATTATTGTTTTCTTCATGTTAGGTTTATCATTATTGCAGTTAACCTCACATTTACTTTGGCTAGCATCTTTCTTTGAAAGTCTTTGACGTTTCAGTTGGTTTTGATTTGTCTCTTTGGTCACACTCCATTAATAATAACTTAAATGTGAATAGTGCTTTTTGCCCTACAAAGAATTCATATTATCATGTATGCCCTTCAACATTGCTGTGGGAGAGGCAGAGATCATAATTTCTGTTTTATAGACAGAGAAAGTGAGACGCAGTGAAGATAAGGGACTTGCAGAAAGTCATGAACATGGAGAATGGCAAAGCTACACCTCAGCTCATGGTCTTTGGGCTTCTTCTACAATGTATAACATGACACCCATCACTAAGTCTGCCTGGCTGGCAAAAATCCAGTGTCCACACACAGCATGTATGTTCATGCTCACGTGCACACACACCACATATCAGTTTCCAAATAGAAATCCAAGAAAACATCAAATAGAACTCACAGGATTCTTGTGTTCTACATCCTTGTGGGGGCGGGGAAGAGGCAAGAAAACCCACTACCACCGTTTCTTCCCAGCAGGAATTCTGAGGCTCCCTCTTCCTACCAGGTGCTTGTACAGCGTTACACAAGTCTGATGTTCTTTTGAGTGATCTGGAGAGAACCTCCACAATACTCTGACCACCAAAAATACCCTCAGGGACAAGAGGGAAATGAGGAAGGATAAGTCAAGTGCTAAATTCTAACCAGGGCCCCTATGTAAATATTCGCACTAAAACTGAACGAAGTTTATTTAAATAAAGATCCAGAGAAATGGCAGATGGCAGACCAAAAGGGGTGGTTTTCAGCAGAAACAGGCCAAGTCTGTGAGAGGAAATAATCATAGTCGAGCAGAATTCCAGTGGGCCTTTGATATTCATCTGGCTTTCTTCTAGGAATTCGCCCCTTTCCAATTCTCCAGTGTTTCATTAGGCTGTCCTGGTTTGAAGATTATTAAGTAAATCCAACACATTCACTGAATTGAAGGAAAGGTAAAGGACCAGGCATGCTAACTTATTACAAAGAACAAGTTTAGGGTTTAATAATGAAACTCATTAACGACCAAAGGTAGAATTAAGTCCCAAGTTACACATCACCAGATATTACCATGTTATTTCTAGTATGGATTACCATTGTCAACTCTCTAATGACTACCCGAGACATTGAATGTTAGAATCAGATGGGGCTTAGAAAACAATTGAGTCTCATTTTTAACAAAAGAAGAAGCTGAACGTATCTGTTCAGATACACAAAACTATGATGAATTTATGGTCTTCTGCATGAAAAATGTAAGGAATAGTGGTGTGTAGAATAAGTGTAGTTTGTCTTAAATGGGTGCATATTAAATGTGCATCTTCACAGATTATCTCTGGGAAAATACAAAGGAAAATGTTACTTCAAAAGGAAGGGATTTTAGACACTAAAGAACAAAAGTGAGAGGAAAATTTACTTTTTCCTGATATCCTTTGCTACTCATTAATAGGTTACACATCTGTCACTCCTACTAAAACAGTATAAGTTTCTTGATGGCAGGACTTATTGACCATATTATAGTTATCTTTGTCATCCATGGACAGGTATCTCACTGTGTCTGCTAAGTACTCAATAAGCCGTTGTTGAGTACTTAGAACAGATGTTCTTTTTTCATCTAAAATAAATTTGACTATTACCAAGTATAAATCAATATTAATTTTGTGACTCTTTCTAAATGGTTTATAATAATTAATCATTCTTATAAGGACATAAAATAACAGCTTTCTGTCTTCTCCCATTTATAGTACACTTGAAACAAATAGTTCTTAAAGACTATTCTGATTTATGAAATGGAGAAAGTTTTATAAATCTTTTTGCTGACAGATATTTCTTCATTTTTTTCCCCCCTGAAGGGGGAGAAATGATTAGTATATTTTAAAAAATTGTAATGCAATGAATTTAGTGGTAAAGGTTCTTATTAAATATTTTGTTAGGTGCTTTTTATTAATCAGTTCTATAGTCTGTTCACACTCTCAGCATTACACTTGAATAAGATGTTGCATTGTCAATGCACATTTTCTGAGAAGTGGAAAACTAAGATCCAGGATTAAGTAAGGCAGAAGCAAAGAAAACAAACTCTCAGGAGAATGGAAATTAAAATTTGTAGACACAAGTTTACTCAAAGTTTTCCAGAAGATATTTACATTAAACATTGTGAGAAACTTGCCACTTCTCCTCCAGCCCCCCACCCCTCCTCTCCGTGCCTGTCTGTCTGTCTCTCTCTGCAGCATTACCACGACACTCTGTTTTAAGTCCTTTAATGAGATATGAGAACAAAGCTTTGTGTGTGGTTTTAGGTCTGGGAGTAATTGAGCTGACTTTGATGTGCATCACACTTGCCCTCTAGTGGGAATTCGTGAAAACTGCAGTTCCCTGGGCTGTTTCATCTTCAGCCCCGGGTGTCTCCAAACAGATGTTTTCTCAAGCTCTTTTTAATAAACAGATAAGCCGCATTTATATTTATTCTATTAATTACTAATTTTCAAAGGGTGCTATTAAAAGGCTTAAAAATAGTTTATCCTTGTGAGTAGTTAAACATCTTTCATTTATGCAACAAATTTGCTTTGAAAACTCCTTTCTTTCATAATAGTACAAAGCTAAACTTCAGTGATCTCCAGGTCAAATTAACTGAATTCTAAACAAATGACTTCACAGTACACAATTAGAAGAAAGAAATGGTATCCTTGTGTGTATGTAATTATAATGGTGTTTTTTTTTTTTTTTAATGACATTTGGGGGCTGTCACATGAAGTACTTTCTTTCCAATTCAGAAGATGTCTTTGGTTTTTATCGTCCTTGTTTGCTCTTTAACCTTTACACATGCTTATAACCCCACCAAGTTCAACCAAGGCTGAGATTTCTTCAAGCTTTTTGCTCTGCCATCCTTAATACACAGTTTTCACTCTATAGCCCAAGACATGTCCACTCCCCTTTACAGCCTTTTTGGAAGCTGGTGCCCATTACAACTACACCCAACAGGCCAGAATTTTGTCACGTGGCCACATCTAAATGAAACATCTATGGTCTAGGCTTGCTTCGCTCCAGCTTAGAGTCAGAGGTGCCAATACTATGGAAAAAGGCTGAGGTCATGTTCGGAGACAACTAGCAGGCTCCCCATAGCCTGTTTTTGTTTAGTCACTAAGTTGTGTCTGACTCTTTTGCAACCCTATGGACTGTAGCCCGCCAGGCTCCTCTGTCCATGGAATTTTCCAGGCAAGAATACTAGAATGGGTTGTCATTCCCTTCTCCAGGGCATCTTCCCGGACCAGGGATCAAACTCACGTGTCCTACATTGGGAAGCGGATTCTTTACCACTGAGCCACCAGGAAAGTCCCCACCCATAGACTACAATCTCACCAATTGCCTTCATTTGGTAGATCCTACTCTTTCCTGGATGTTGTTCGTTTTCTATCAAAAGGTGACATTTTCCTTTTCATTTGTCTTCCACTCATGAGTTTCTGCTGATAAAGACTACGTACGCTTCCTTTTCTTTCTCAAGTTAACTCTGGTCACCTGGCCGGCTGGTTTTCACCATCTTGGTGCGTGTCTTCCTCCACAGGTGATGGCTGGACCACCTTCCCCTCTGCAGCTGCTGGGAGTCCTGCTCACCCTTTCCGTGGGCTCCATCCGGCTCATCCAAGCTGGTGCCTACTATGGAATCAAGCCACTGCCACCTCAAATTCCCGCTCAGATCCCACCGCAAATTCCGCAGTACCAGCCCCTGGGCCAGCAAGTACCTCATATGCCTTTGGGCAAAGATGGCCTGAACGTGGGCAAGGAGCTGCCCCACATGCAGTATGGCAAAGAGTATCCACACCTACCCCAATATAGGAAGGAAGTTCAGCCAGCACCGAGGATGGGCAAGGAAGCAGCACCCAAGAAAGGCAAAGGTAACACACTTCGGTACTGCTATAAAATAGCAGCCTCCCCAAATCCCAAGTAATGAGGTGGGGATGGCGAGAACTAAATTTGGGGTGTTTTTATTTTAGCCTCTATGTCTGACTTTCATTAAATGCCTACTGTGTTCTAAACTCTATCCTTGAAAAAGTTCAACTCTTAAAGACAGACAAAGTTACCATTTTATGTTGTGCTTTATTTCAACAGCATCAAATGGCACAAGATAGATTTAATAACAAATAGTTCATTCTCTTATTCATTATTTCTTTATTCAAACATACAACTAATGAGCATCTCTTCCCGTGTCAGGCTCTCAGCTAAATGCTGAGGGATAAAGCACTGAAAAAAAAAATATATATATATACGTATATATATGACGTCAGTCTTCAGAACTAGCAGAGAAATGTGGTAAGAATCTACGGTGTTAAAAAAGAAAATCATATGTAACCAGATGCCAGATAAATGTGCTTTTAAGACAGCTCTAACAAAGGTGCTACACATGTCAATCAATAAATCAACAGAAGGAGCCTGAAGAGCACAGACAGAGTCTAGAGATGATACCTGAAAATCTCTCCATTACTTTCTAGTCATATTCATTAGTTATTCAACACTTGCTAAATACCTATCACTGTGAGAGACATTTTCTTTTTCTTTTTTGGCTGCACCACACAACTTATGGGATCTTAGTCCCCCGACTAGGGATTGAACCCCGGGCCCTCGGCAGTGAAAGTGCTGAGTTTTAACCACTGGACCACAAGAGAATTCCCAAGAGACATTTTCTTATACACTCAGTTGATTTATAAGAAACCTAGGAAACCTCGAACTTGCAGGAAAGGAATTGCAATCTGAGTAGCAATTCCCTTTGAGGAACAGACACCATTCCCAATGGTCCCTGCAAAAGCAGGAGCTCTACTTCCGGGGAACTGTGGGGTTTGGACCCCGTAGGTCTGGGTGCCCAGAGGCCAGAAATGAGAGAAACCTAGTCATTCAACCTCTCTGAAACCACTTTTCTTCATTTGTAAAGTAGGATTATTGAGAGAGTTGATGACATAAGGTAAGTACTAAATAAATGCTAAAGCCGCTTAAGAACTCTGAGGTGCTACAGCTGGTCATTCGACAAAGCTTAAGTAAGGACAGAGCGTACTCCAGGCACGGGCTGGACACTGGGGATTCCTGATGAATATGACATGACCCTGCCCAAGATGCTCCTTGATACAGGAGCTACACAACCCCTGCTTAGAAATGGCATACCTTAGTCACATATAGTAATGTCTATTGGGGGGCTTCCCTGGTGGCTCAGAGGATAAAGCATCTGCATTGCACAAAAGAAGTACTTCCTTCTTTTAGGAGCTGTATTTCTTCTCTTTAGAAGCTGATATTCCACTTGGGGGATTATTCAGTCATTTGTTTTCCTTCCTTTCTTGAATGGCCTGCCTGGATTTTGAAACTTCCTGTACTTATTCAGATGGGTACCAGATTGCAACTGAGGAATTTAGAAAAAATATGAGTTCTGTGGTTCTATTCTGTTCCCTGACAGTAGGTCAGTGAAAAATACAACAGCAGGATTAAGATGCAACTAATGGTTAAAAATAAGACTTTGGGACAATGAAGTTTCCTTTCTTGATGTTATTCCTTACTCCCAGTAGCATGGGAGATCCAGAGTTTTGTTTCTCTGCAAGGCATAACTTAGTCAGTATAACAGCATATGCTTTGTATTTTGATAAAAATTTGAGAAAGCATAATGCCTTTCACATCTATTATCCAATCTTGAAGTGCAGATGTATTACACTTGCCATACAGATAACCAAGCAAAGATGCTGATGGCTTAAGTAACCCAGTGAAGATCTCATTTCAAGGCCAGAAAGAGCTTCTTGCTCCTAATCCCAGTTACGTCCTTATCTGTACTGCTTATCATCCTAAAATACCTAATTCATTTCTCTTGTTTTGAAACCAAATTTGCAAGTGAGAAATAGCTTATTAAATTAAAGAAATATCTGAGGCTTAGGAAATCCTATAGCATATTAAAGAAATTAAATAAATCAATTTGACTCCACAGGACAGATGTTTAAGACGTCATTAAACCACATAAAAAATAAAATGCTTCTATTCTTCCCTGTGTCCACATCACAACGACCATCATCCTACATCATACTATACTTCAGCACAAGAGAAACATTATTTTACTATATATTATTATATTTAAAACTCAAGGACATAGAAAAATACAAGTAGGGATAAAACAGAAAAAATAAAAATGGCTCCAACATTTTTTAAAGTACACATACACACAACATTTATATGTATATATAGAACACATGAGATGGAAATACACATAAATGTCAAGCAATTATCTCTGAGTAGTGGAGCTTATACACAACTCGATTTTTCTTTATCCTTCTTTGAACTCTTTATAGTGATCACACCATAATATTTCCAAGTTTGTACTGGGAAAAATATTTCTTCATTACTTGTTAGCTTTTTTACTTAACTTAACTAACGCTGATAAAAGCAGCCGCAGACATCAGTTCTCAAAACAGTATCTCAAACATGACACAGAAATTAACAGCTTAATTGTCCATTAAATACAGATCATACAGTCCTGGAATACACACACATTACTCCTCATCTTTTCTCTTGATAATTAATGAGCCAAAGTGTCAGAACTAAATAATGATTGAAATGAAGTGAAAGATGATCAATGTTAATCTCTCTCTCTCTCCCCCCTCCCTTCTTTGTGCCCTCCTCCCTCTTTCTTTCTCCCTTCTCCCGGTAGAAATACCATTAGCCAGTCTGCGAGGGGAGCAAGGTCCCCGTGGAGAGCCTGGCCCAAGAGGACCACCTGGGCCCCCTGGTTTACCAGGTCAGGGGATTCCTGGAGTCAAAGGAAAACCAGGACCACAGGGGTATCCAGGAATTGGAAAGCCAGGTATGCCCGGAATGCCAGGAAAGCCAGGAGCCATGGGAATGCCTGGGGCCAAAGGTGAAATCGGACCCAAAGGGGAGATAGGACCCATGGGGATCCCCGGGCCACAAGGGCCTCCAGGGCCTCACGGACTTCCTGGCATTGGGAAGCCAGGTGGGCCAGGGTTACCAGGGCAACCAGGTGCCAAAGGTGAGAGAGGACCCAAAGGACCACCAGGCCCTCCAGGCCTTCAGGGTCCTAAAGGAGAGAAGGGCTTCGGGATGCCAGGTCTGCCAGGCCTGAAGGGTCCTCCAGGGATGCATGGGCCTCCTGGCCCTGTAGGACTTCCAGGAGTAGGTAAGCCAGGAGTGACAGGCTTCCCTGGGCCCCAGGGCCCCCTGGGAAAGCCAGGCCCTCCAGGAGAACCTGGGCCCCAAGGCCCTATCGGGGTCCCAGGGGTTCAAGGACCTCCTGGGATACCTGGAATTGGCAAACCGGGCCAGGATGGGATCCCTGGGCAGCCAGGATTTCCAGGTGGTAAAGGGGAGCAAGGCCTGCCAGGGCTACCAGGACCCCCAGGCCTTCCAGGGGTCGGGAAACCAGGTTTCCCTGGACCCAAAGGTGACAGGGGTGTTGGGGGTCTTCCTGGGCCTCTGGGACCAAGAGGGGAGAAAGGACCAGTAGGCGCTCCTGGACTGGGGGGTCCCCCAGGAGAGCCAGGCCTGCCTGGAATCCCAGGTCCTATGGGCCCTCCAGGTGCTATCGGTTTTCCTGGACCCAAAGGAGAAGGTGGGGTTGTGGGGCCACAGGGGCCACCAGGACCAAAGGGTGAGCCAGGGCTCCAAGGCTTCCCAGGAAAGCCAGGCTTCCTTGGTGAAGTGGGGCCCCCCGGCATGAGGGGCTTGCCAGGTCCCATAGGGCCCAAGGGGGAGGCTGGGCTCAAAGGCTTGCCAGGACTACCGGGTGCCCCAGGGCTGCTTGGACCAAAGGGAGAGCCAGGAATCCCAGGGGAGCAGGGTTTACAGGGCCCCCCAGGCATCCCAGGGATTTCAGGCCCGAGTGGCCCCATTGGACCACCTGGAATTCCTGGCCCCAAAGGAGAACCCGGTCTCCCAGGGCCCCCGGGGTTCCCTGGAGTAGGGAAGCCTGGAGTAGCAGGACTTCATGGCCCCCCGGGGAAGCCTGGTGCCCTCGGTCCCCAAGGCCAGCCTGGCCTTCCGGGACCCCCAGGCCCTCCGGGGCCCCCAGGACCCCCAGCTGTGATGCCCCCGACACCACCACCCCATGGAGAGTACCTGCCAGATATGGGGCTGGGAATCGAGGGAGCGAAACCCCCGCACGCCTACGGTGCTAAGAAAGGCAAGAATGGAGGAGGGCCGGCCTACGAGATGCCCGCGTTCACCGCTGAGCTGACGGCGCCTTTCCCGCCCGTGGGGGCCCCGGTGAAGTTCGACAAACTGCTCTATAACGGCAGACAGAACTACAACCCGCAGACGGGCATCTTCACCTGCGAGGTCCCTGGGGTCTACTACTTTGTATACCACGTTCACTGCAAGGGGGGCAACGTGTGGGTTGCTCTGTTTAAGAACAACGAGCCCGTGATGTACACGTACGACGAGTACAAGAAGGGCTTCCTGGACCAGGCGTCCGGCAGCGCGGTGCTGCTGCTCCGGCCCGGAGACCGGGTGTTCCTGCAGATGCCCTCTGAACAGGCCGCGGGACTGTACGCCGGGCAGTACGTCCACTCCTCTTTTTCAGGATATTTATTGTATCCCATGTAAAAAAAGAAAACAAGAGAGAGATTTAATAGAAGAAAAGAAAATGATGCACCCCAAAAAATCCAAATGAGAAACATAATTGCTTCAAAACATTTATATAGTTGGAAAGTTATATTTAAGTGAAAATTTGAACTGTCATGTACAAATAAAAACTAAGATGCATGCTTAGTGCTCTGCACGGCAGCCTGTGATTGAAAATGATGGGATAGATTTATGTATCAAGTACTGACACTCCTGTTGTACCCACTGGAATTGTATTAGCTGCTTATGTTATGTGCTTCCATGATAACCTGCTTATTCAGATCGAAGTATTTCAGTATGAAAGAGCATCATAGATAATGAAAGTCACTCACTCATATTGTTTACTTTAAAATATTTATAAATATGGCTTAAAGAAATGTCAGTGATAACAATTACATACCGTATTTACTTGCATAATTTCCTCCGTATTTGTGCAGATATTTTGCCCTGGGATGTGGGGGTGTCTTGCAGTGCTCTTCCCCAGTGAGACGGGGACAAAGAACCAGGGTAGGGTTTAGTCCACAGGATATTTCACCCCTATTGGAGGCTGTGTCTTTTACAAGAGTTCTACTTAGAATTGCACATCTAGTGTCCCTAGAAGAACAACTGTAGTGTACTTACTCGTGCCTTCTCTGTGCCGAGCACTGGATGAGACACTTTTGCGGGGCTTTAAGACAGTGTCCCACAGGAAGCCAACAAACCAGCTGGGAGACATGAGCGGAAAGTAACTCATTTGTTCCTCAAGGATTGTTTTTGCTTGTATTTTTCTTTCCTGTAATTTTCTTTCTTTCTTCTTGTCTCCATGTAATTTACACTATGAATCAACTAATATAAACACCTAGAAGTCATAAGAAAAAAAAATAACCCTCTCCCCGCCGAACTTTCCAGTCTTGTGGAATGTTCATTATCAACAGCAGTTCTTAATTGTGTTTACATGCATATAATAATCTCCTTCCTCTGCCTACACACACAAATAACTACAATGAGGTTTCATCCATGAAGGGGATATCAGTACTTTTTAGTACCTATTGAATTTCAATGAAATTTCCCTGTGTAGTATACATACAAATCAGTGTGTCATCTGAGGTTCCAGAGTGAATTTCCTAAATCTAAGCTATCCTTTACTTGGGGAAAGAAAGGGGGCTTTCAGAATTATATAGGAAGATAAAGTTTTCTGGAAAAATAATTTCTGAAGTCTTAACAAATGGATGTTACTTCCTGCTGTAAGTACTAAAAATGCAGGAAGCAACTTGTGGAAGAGCCATCTGGAATGTTAAAGGACAATGACAGCCCATGCTTTTTATGTCACCCCACAAGTACAAGAATCAATACAATTTTAAAGATAAAAATATTTTCCAGGTTCTCACTTAGTTACATACTAATTGCTTTGCACATTAAAATCTGGTCTCCAAACACAGACAAAGCATTTCAAGTTGGCTGGGAGTATGCTGCCGACACTATAAGCCACTGGGGGGAATAATGTGGGGCTATGGTGGTAAAGTCTTGTATCTTCTCCTCAAAATTAAGAGTGAGGAAACAAGGTGATAGGTACAGATGGGAAAATACACAAATAAATACGGTATAAACACACATGGAATTGTGTCTACGTGAAATCAGAATCATTTGAACCATCAAGAATGTTCTCCTCAGCCTAGTAGCTGTCTTTTCCCTCTTTTCCTTATATGGTATACAAGCACCATTTGTTCTCAATTCGTTAGAATGAGAAGTGAGTTCATTATCACGTGGCTTCTTACTCATGGCTAAATGTATGACAAACTTTTCCCATCAAAAACATATCCCACTCAACCTTCATTTTCAAAGCAGATAGATAGCACGGATGTGGCCAAACATCTTCTGGGTTGGTTTTGAGGATGCTGGTTGTGGACCAATGGCTATGAGGGCCATTTGGGTTCACTGGGTTCCATCTGCTGAATAGCTGCATGGAAATGGCTCAGAAGCAAGTCAGCTCAGCTCATTTATAAAACTATATTTATCTGTGCATGTATGGGCTTTTGATTTCCACAAAGAGAGAAAGTACCTCTTTAGTCAAAACCAAATTTCACTTTTCAAATATCTTCCAACTTATTTATTGGTTGTTACTCAATTGCCTGTGTGTGTGTGTGTGTGTGTGTGTGTATTATCAGGCATATGCTTCTAACTTTTAGATAGGAGAGGAGCAAAATCTATGCCAGATACTGTGTATTCTATTATACAATGGTGCTAATCTCAGAGCTAAATGAATTACTCCATTTAATTTAAAAAAGAGTTTTAAGTAATTATCTATGTATCTGTGTTTCCCTCTGGAGTGTTACACATTATGTTAACACACTGAGTGTAAAAGCAGATGAAACAAGTACATGTGCTAAAGTATAGGGACAGGGCTACAATTCCTAGTAATTCAAAATTAACTAGAACTTTTCCATGTGAAATGGACCAAACTGACAATATTGTTATTTCAATACAGAGTTTTAATGCAGGGTGACATCCCACAGGGGCGAAGAATGTCTGCAGTGGGTGACTGTTCTCAAATATTTTACAGATAACCATGAATGGTGAACAGACTGGTAACTTTTTTTGAGTTTCCATGATAGATTTGAGACATGTCAATATCAAATCATTTTTGTATTTAAAATTTTGTACTGATTGGAAAAAAAAGAGTCTTATTAAATACCTTTAAAAGTATGTTTCTTATCTTGTTCATATCACTCAGCTGACACTGTCTGAACTTCATAACTGTTTATCCCCTAACGTGTCAATTAGCTACTGAAACAGAGACCTAACATAATCCTAGCTTGAAAGTGAAAGTGTTAGTCGCTCAGTCGTCTCCGACTTTTTGTGACCCCATAGATGATAGCCTGCCAGGCTCCTCTGTCCATGGAATTCTCCAGGTAAGAATACTGGAGAGGATTGCCATTCCCTCCTCCAGGGGGTCTTTCTGACCCAGGGATTGAACCTGGGTTTCCTGCATTGCAGGCAGATTATTTACTGTCTGAGCCACTAGGAAGCCCCAATCCTGGTTTAATGGGGACAATTCTTTCTCTCTGACAGAGCAGCTGCAAGTATAAGCAGGCTGGGGTTGCTGTGGCAGCCCCAGTCAGGGCCCCAAGGCCCCTTCTGTTGCATTGCTCTTCCACCCGAGGGTGTGGCCCTCATCTCCAGGGGCCAGGAGAGCAAACCACTGCAGCCCTGCTCCAGTCTGTGGGAAGGAGGACAAGTCGGGAAGGGGAGAGCATGCTTCCTTCCTAAAGAACTCAACTGAGGGGTTGCTGAAATCACCCACCCACATCCCATGCTCTGAATTTAGTCACATTGCCACAACAAGCTGCAAGGGAGTGTGGGAAATGGAGTATTTATTTAGGGCAACCACATGCCCAACTAAAAATCACAGGTTCTATTAATACAGAAGAAAATATAACATATATTGGGGGACAATTAGCTGCTGCATCTGTCACATCCATCCTAAAAGGAAAAACTGCCACAAATTTCTTGTCTCCCCACGCACCCACCCCCCCACACACAAAAGTAATCTGTAAGTACTAAATTCTGTCACCGTTTGCCACACCAGAGCCACAAATTTTGAAGGGAGATAGTGGTGGGTGGAGCTTCAGATGGGAAGCAGACCTGTTTCAAGAACCTAAGGGTTTTAATAAGCATCACTGATAAGGAATGAATTCTTTCGTGATGACTTATCAAGCTCTGAATGATCATAACTTATTACATAACTTATTATAAAGGAATCATTCAATAAGCAACTATGGAGCACCAGTCTGTGGCTGGTTAACTTACTTGTTTAAACCCTTCAATCTGAAAGCTCAGGACAACAGTTTCCATTTCCACTTGGCCCAACTAGCTCTATCTCATCCCATGACTAAAGGCTCTTCCATAACATGGACCAGTTATCTCCTGTGCACACAGTGCTAGTCACAAAAGTCAATGGAAGGATAGATACAGGAGACAGAGGCAGGAAGGAATAAATGGCTGGAATTCAGAATGCTGGACAAGCAGGGCAAATCCATTATTACTATGTGTCTACTGTATCCCTTTACGTTAAAACACAACACAGAGTAGCCCCTACTTTGCACCTGGTATTACCAGGCAATGTGAGGGGCACATGAGGAACAGAAAACATGACCATTCTTTTAAAAAGTACCATCTGTTCAGAGGGTATCATGGTTTGTTAAACAAGTGGATTTCCAGGTGATCTGCAAATAAGGCTGGTATACAGCTCACTGGATGCATACGTGCCAGTGAAGTGCAGAAAAAGGAAGGCCATTCCTTGCTTCTCTGTTCCTGGGAATGCTTCTCTGGCCTGTCTGCTTCTCTGATTTACCCCTAGTGAGGGATAAATCCTCTTCAGCTCTCGGGACACACACAAGCACCACCTCTCCTTCCGACTTGCCTATACAATCTTCTGTCGCTTCACTTTTCCTGCTCGGTCACTGAACTGTCTGACTCCCCTACTGAGAGAGTGTCAGCTTCTTGAGAGCAGGCACCTCATGGTTTCATCTTTGCATCCACAGCTCATCATAAAGTACTGGTCCAGCACCAGCCTGGAGGAATAAAAAATCTCTCAGGGCTGCTGTGGGAGGTAGTGCTAAACTTGATGTGAGGTGTGACTGAATCCAGCTCCAAGACTATACAGAGATTATATGTTCCAAGATTATTTAGAAGCCTAATGTGAGAAGAAATCTAATCTCAGGTAGGTTTTTTTTTTTTTTTTTTGAGAAGATGACTTGTAAAGAAATCATCTTTAATTTGATAGAATTTGGATGAATGGAGCATAGGGCATCCCAAGAATAGCCTCTCTTCCTCTAATAGAAGAGGAAACTGGTAGTGTGTTTGTGTGTGTGTGTGTGTGTGTGTGTGAGAGAGAGAGAGAGAGAGAGAGAGTCAGAAAGGGCAGGGGTGGGGTAGGGGAAAGAGCAGAGATAAGGGAAATGGCCTGACTAGACCAGAAGAATTACTCAAAAACTAATAAAGGAAATATTTAATAACCAAAGTAAAACCACATGATGCAGGGCTTTACATATAGGGAAGATACATTTATATTTTATCTAATATGCAATAAGACATTGTAGGTCCTCAAGCAGAAAAAATGGTATGAACATAAGCATTTTAGAAAAGTTACTTTGATAATTCTATGGAGAAGCTATGATACAGATAACAAAACCACTGAATAGATCAGAACAGCTTTAATCCAGGAATGGGATGATGGGTTGATGGTTGAGGGAGCCTAACACTCCAGTCCTCTTGCCTGGAAAATCCCATGGACAGAGGAGCCTGGTAGGCTGCAGTCCATGGGGTCGCTAAGAGTCAGACACGACTGAGCGACTTCACTTTCACTTTTCCCTTTCATGCACTGGAGAAGGAAATGGCAACCCACTCCAGTGTTCTTGCCTGGAGAATCCCAGGGACGGGGGAGCCTGGTGGGCTGCTACCTATGGGGTCGCACAGAGCCAGACATGACTGAAACAACTTAGCAGCAGCAGCAGCAACCAAATCTCAAGAATGAGGGTGAATGTCAGGTCAGTGTCAGGGTTTAAGGACTGCATAACCATGGAGATATCTCAAGGGCTAGGAAATAGAATGAAGAAGAATTGGAAACTGAAGAGACAGTTGATAGACTGAACTGAACCTGGGGACAATCCCCGAATGGCCTTATGAGGGAGATGTAAGTTTGACTCCAAGATGGTTTCTTCTCACTGATACACTTGGAAAACAGACATGGTGCCCCTGATAGAAACAGGCAGTCTCGCAGGGGAGCCTGCTCCAGGCAGGGAAAGAATAGATGCTCGGTTTATACACGGACTTGTGGGATGTGTCTGTGCTCCAAACATATATTTGCTGAGAAGATAAAGGGTGGAGCCATGAGCCTGGAGAGAGACCTGGTGGCCTAGGGTAATAAAAGGGAGAGAAAAGACTCACTTAAAATCAGTGGCACCATTTGCAGACAAAAATGATTAAACTGCTTTAAAATCTCCCTTACTCATTGCAGGAATGTATTTGACAAATCCTTTCATCATATATACAGCAAAGGGAAATGTCATCCCAACCCACATGGAATTACAATGAATTCCAAATACATACGGCCACCAAAGAGTGCAAATCAATCATGTTTTACTATATTTCAGAAAAGTTTTTCTTTTTAATGGTCCTTGTGACTCTAAAAGTAAATATCATGCTCATTCCATATTACGAAAAAGAAAAATATCTATGGAATACCCTTAGAGTTATCCTTCTTCTGGCAAAGAGTTACACAGGATTTCTGATGCTTTCATTTTCAAAACCAATAATTGTATCAGGATCAATTTTATTCTCAAGTAAGCTATTCTTTATGATGTCAAATACCTGTTAATGACTTTTATCATTAGAAGATTATTTTTTGCTAATTCCTAGAGATAAGTGCACTGGAATTTGAATTTTAAAAGTGGGGCACATTATCCCATTTTAACAAATTACTCAGAAGTTTCTTGTGTATATTACTGAAACACAGAACCATCTAATTGAATTTTCCTTCAAGGCATCCAGAACCTTTTCAGAGGTTTTTTTCCTTTGCTATCTTAATGCAAGTAAAAATGGACTATTAGATTCAAAGGCACTTCTAAATTAAAGTTTATGATCTTGTGGAGACCTACAATTCACATGCTTTGTTAAAAACCACCAAGATCTAAAAATTAATTCTGTAATGAGCATGGCCAAGTCAGTTCTCATCTGACAAGTGAGTGGCTGGCAGCAACGTTCTCATCTGCTCTTCATTTGTGGGTGACAAACACATTGGGGAAAGTTGATGGAATGCTTACCAGGCTCCAACTGCCTGCTAGTAAGAGCTGCCTTTCCTCACCAAGGACAATGCTGTCTTTGTCATTTGTTCTGCCAAAATCAGAGTCACCAATACAGAATGTGTTAGGAAAAGTTTCCGGGGCCAGGGTCAGAGAACCAATCTCAGCTCCACCAGCTGTGATATCTTGAGTCAATTACTTTAAGGTCTCTAAACTTCAGCTTTTACACTTACAAAACAGTAGGTGGTAACAGTAACTATCTTCATCACTTGGGAGGCTAAATGAAGTTGTGGCCGGTAATACAGTGTGTTACGGAGGGGTAACGACTGCCACTCTTTTCTGAGCGATAACCAGGAATCAAAATGCTTTAAGTGTCTTTATGTATTAACTTAGTTACTCCTTATAATGACTCTATTATTAGCTCCATATTATAGGGGAAGAAACTGAGGCAAGATAACTTGTCCAAGATCTAATAAAAGGCAATGCCAAAATTTTAACCCATGTATCTGGCTCCACAGTCCACGCTGTGAGCTGTTGCACCAAATTGCCTAAAGGCAGGACAGAAATGTTCTTAGCTGCCTAAGAAGCAAACCCTGCCAGTGAGGGCTTAGTATATTCGCTTGCCCCCAGAGAAAGACTGATGACCTCAGTTATTTCTTAGTTATTGTCCTTACCAGAGACAACAGAGACAGCCAGCTACCCAAAGACTATATATTGACAGATGTCATGGTGACATCCTTCTCCCCTAAGAGATATGAGGGCAGCTGGCTTTAAAAACTAAAGGGTAAAGGGATTTTCTCACACCTATTAGGATGGCTACTATGAAAGAACACAAAACAATACCAAAAATAACAAGTGTTGGTGAGAATATGGAGAAATTGCAAGTCCTGTGCACTGCTGATGGGAAAGTGACGTTAGGCAGCAGCTGTGGAAAACAGTATGGAGGACCCTCGAAAAATGAAAAACCGAATTACTGTGTGACCCAGCATTTTCAGTTCTGAGTAGATACCCCACAGATCTGAAAGCAGGGATGCAAAGAGTTATTTGGCGCACTCCAATTCATAGCAACATTATTCGCCATATCTAAAAGGAAAAAGCAACCTAAATGTTCTTTGAGGGATCAATGGACAAACAGAAAGTGGTATATGCATACAATGGAATATTATTCAGGCTTTACAAAAGAAGGAAATTCTGAGACTTGTTACCTCATGGATGATCCTGGGGGGCATTATGCTAACAGAAATGAGCGAATAACAAAAGGACAAAAACAGTATGATTCCATTTATATGAGACACATAGAGAAGTCAAATCCAGAGACAGAGCAGAAGGGTGATTTTGTGCCGGGGAGAGAAAGGGATGAAGGAGTATTGCTTAGTGGGTGTAGAGTTTGGTTTGCAAGATGAAAGGAGTTCTGGACATGGATGGTGGTGATGGTTACACTACAATGTGTATATATCAAATGCCACTGAACTGTATACACAAAAGTAGTTAACATGGTAAATTTTATGTGATGTGCATTTCACAATTAATAATAATAATCTTAAAAAAAAAAAAACCTAGAGGGAAAACATCTGTTAATAGGACTAACCCATGATGTAGGAGGTCACTGAAAATGACCTCCAGCAGCCTCCTTTACCAATAAGTTCACCACAGCATTCACTAAAGGGTAAGGAGTCTTAGCAGTAGCACAGTGGTGGTCCAGAAACCACAAGCAGAAGCCCCAGCCTCTCCCAGGGAAGTTCTGCAGACCACCACGGGGCTGGCACCTACTCTATTTGCTCCACTTCCGTGGATGTGACCTTCTAGGGAGCTTAAGACCTGGCAGCTAGAGGCGGACAGTCCACTTTCACCCAATGACTCCAAAGGGCAAACTAGAATTGAGTTTCTTCTTTAAGCCTAAACATGTAGTCTCCATGTCAATTTTCTGGTTCCAAAGGTGAAGTTAAAGATCATATGTTTCTTCTAAATGAGGGGATCTCTAGGGCTCATACATATTCAAGATATGCACTCTTTTTAACCATAAGTTTTACTTTAAGCCACTTGACTTTACCAGGTCCTGTGGGGAAAAAGATGGAAAATTCATTGCAATTCTAAGTAGGGTACCCTGCAGGCCATAAGAGATCGCAAGTAAGCATGGTTTCTGCAACTTACAGGTTTCCTAAGGAACAAGGTGTCCCTCTTGTGGCCAGAGGAGAAACAACAGTTTCACAGGCAGGTTTTTTTTCTTACATGAGAAAAGTAGGTCTGTAATTCACTTCTGAGGACAAGAGTGGGGATGGTTTGTTTCTGCTCCATGCTGTCTGGGGCTACAGCTGGAGGGAAATCAACAACTGGGGCCTGTAATCATCTGAAAGCATCTTCATAAACAGGTCTGCCTGTTGATGCTGGCAGTCAGCAGGGACCTCTGCTGAGCTGTGGGCCACAATAACATATGTCCTTTTCATGTGGTTTCTCTGTGTGGTTTTCTCACTGTACTACACCTGGATTCCAAGCACATATTCCAAGGGAGCCACGTGGAAATGAGTGGGATTTTTAAGATTCAGCCTCAGAAGTCACAGAATATCTTTCCTACCATATTCTATCAGTTGTTTTGCTGTTGTTTAGTCACTAAATCATATCTGACTCTTTTGTGACCCCATGGACTGTAGTCCACCAGGGTCCTCTGTCCATGGAATTCTCCAAGCAAGAATACTGGAGTGGGTTGCCATTCCCTTTTCCAGGAGATCTTCCCAACCCAGGGATCAAACCCATATCTCCTGCATTGGCAGGTGGATTCTTTACCACTGAGCCACCTGAGAAGCCCAGTGCAGGTGACAGATGCTTGTCCAGTTTCAGAGAGGGAACCAGACTCCACTACTCAATGGAAAGCGCGTCAAAGTCACATCGTAAGAAGAGTATGTGGGATGGGAAGCACTGGTGGCCATCTTTGTTAAATATAACCAGCAGTATGTCTTCCTAGATATTTAGTGTCTCATCCATAGTGGATACTCACAAGTGGACCTGGACATGGGACACAAAGATGCACACACTTTTGCCCACTGGTTCCCTGCACATGTCTCTTCCCAGATCTCCTTGCTATTGAACTTCAAAACATTATATCTTCTAGGCCCCTGGTCCACTGAACCACACAATTCACTGTTCCTCAGGGCTCTATTTACCCTGAGCTCATGTTATCTCTCTCCCCATTCAAAGGAGATAACTCAATGTACACCTTGAAGTTCTGCCTACTAGAAGGACTCTCCTCACTACTGTCCTTCAGGAGCCCTCCCTAGTGGGACTGCAGTGCAATCGCAGTCCATTTTCAGCTCTAATAACATATCAGGCCTAAATGAGTTGTGAATATTTCCACCATTATCATCAACTGGTCACACCTCATGAAGCAATAGGCGTGAGTAAGAAATACAAGACACAGAGATCTTTGTTACCTGTTCATGTAAATTACAACCTCTGGACTGCTTAGATATGATCCCATGTATAGCATTTTTGTTTTTCACTGGGTGTTAGCTGTGTGCACCCAACCTTACAAAACCTAGGTCCAGAAGAGCAGCTCTGGTAATATATTCATTTGATGCCCCACAATCAAATGCTTTGTTTTGGCTAGAACTCTGTATTATGTCAGTAGCTGCTTTCTGAATAGTTGGCTGACAAGGCATCACTTCAGATCAGTTCAGTGGCTCAGTCCTGTCCAGCTCTTTATGACCCCCTGGACCGCAGCACGCCAGGCTTCCCTTTCCATCACCAACTCCCAGAGCTTACTCAAACTCATGTTCATTAAGTCAGTGATGCCATCCAACCATCTCATCCTCTGTCGTCCCCTTCTCCTCCTGCCTTCAATCTTTCCCAGCATCAGGGTCTTTTCCAACGAGTCAGTTCTTCGAATCAGGTGACTAAAGTATTGGAGTTTCAGCTTCAGCATCAGTCTTTCCAATGAATATTCAGGACTGATTTCCTTTAGGATTGATTGGTTTGATCCCTTTGCAGTCCAAGGGACTCTCAGGAATTTTCAACACTACAGTTCAAAAGCATCAATTCTTCGGCACTCAGCTTTCTTTATAGTCCAACTCTCACATCCAAACATGACTACTGGAAAAACTGAAGGCATGGCCGTACTCTAAAACCCTAGGAGTTGTGCTGTGGTTCTCCTTTCAGGTCCTGCCAGTCTCTACACGGCATCATTAACTATCATCCAGCACCATGGAATCTGCTACACCATTATGAGCTAAGGAGAAGAGCAGCATGTTCACAGCCTGGACGCACTGCTGAGTTTTCTCTTCTTTTGCCCCTACTCAAAACTGGCAGCCTTTTGACTTCACTGATAAGTGAGTTAGAGCAGTATTTTCCAGTATGGCGTAGGTTAGGTGTAAAATCTAAACAAATGCACCAAATGCTGTTTTCTATTTCTTGCATAGGTAGAAGGTGGTCGATAAAAGATGCAGTAAGTTTTCCTAAATCAAATCCCGTACACAATGGAAGTGACAAATAGATTCAAGGGATTAGATCTGATAGACAGAGTGCCTGATGAATGATGGATGGAAGTTTGTGACATTGTACAGGAGGCAGTGATCAAGATCATCTCCAAGAAAAAAAAAAAATGCAAAAAGGCAAAATGGTTGTCCAAGGAGGCCTTACAAATAGCTGAGGGAAAAAAAAAGACATGAAAGGCAAAGGAGGAAAGGAAAGATATAACTATTTGAATGCAGAGTTCCAAAGAATAGCAGGGAGAGATAAGAAAGCCTTCCTTAGTGGTCAGTGCAAAGAAATAGAGGAAAACAATAGATTGGGAAAGACCAGAGAGCTCTTCAAGAAAATTAGAGATACCAAGGGAACATTTCATGCAAAGATGGGCACAATAAAGGACAGAAATGGTATGGACCTAACAGAAGCAGAAAATACTAAGAAGAGGTGGCAAGAATACATAGGAGAACTATACAAAAAAGGTCTTCATGACCCAGATAACCACAGTGGTGTGATCACTCACCTAGAGCCAGACATCTTGGAATCTGTAGTCAAGTGGTCCTTAGGAAGCATCACTATGAATAAAGCTAGTGGAGGTGATGGAATTCCAGTTGAGTTATTTCAAGTCCTAAAAGATGATGCTGTGAAAGTGCTGCACTCAATATGTCAGCAAGTTTGGAAAACTCAGAAGTGGCTACAGGACTGGAAAAGATCAGTTTTCATTCCAATCCCAAAGAAAGGCAATGCCAAAGAATGTTCAAACTACTGCACAGTTGCACTCATCTCACATGCTAGCAAAGTAATGCTCAAAATTCTCCAAGCCAGGCTCCAACAGTACGTGAACTGTGAACTTCCAGATATTCAAGCTGGTTTTTAGAAAAGGCAGAGGAACCAGAGATCAAATCGCCAACACCCATTGGATCATGGAAAAAGCAAAAGAGTTCCAGAAAAACATCTACTTCTGCTTTATTGACTACGCCAAAGCCTTTGACTGTGTAGATCACAACAAACTGTGGAAAATTCTTCAAGAGATGGGAATACTAGACCACCTGACCTGCCTCCTGAGAAATTTGTATGCAGGTCAAGAAAGACAGTTAGAACGTAACATGGAAAAATAGACTGGTTCCAAATAGGGAAAGGAGTACATCAAGGTTGTATATTATCAACCTGCTTATTTAACTTATATGCAGAGTACATCATGAGAAATGCCAGGCTGGAGGAAGCACAAGCTGGAATGAAGATTGCCCGGAGAAATATCAATAACCCAGATGTGAAGAATACCCACAACCCAGATGTGACAACCCTTATGGCAGAAAGTGAAGAACTAAAAAGCCTCTTGATGGAAGTGAAAGAGGAGAGTGAAAAAGTTGGCTTAAAACTCAACATTCAGAAAACTAAGATCATGGCATCCAGTCCCATCACTTCATGACAAATAGATGGGTTAACGATGGAAACAAGGAGAGACTTTATTTTCTTGGGTCCAAAATCACTACAGATGGTGACTGCAGCCATGAAATTAAAAGACGCTTGCTCCTTGGAAGAAAAGCTATGTCCAACCTAGACAGCATATTAAAACGCAGATACTTTACTTTGCCAACAAAGTTCTGTCTAGTCATAGCTATGGTTTTTCCAGTAGTCATGTATGGATGTGAGAGTTGAACCATAAAGAAAGCTGAGAGCCAAAGAATTGATGTTTTTGAACTGTGGTATTGGAGAAGACTCTTGAGAGTCCCTTGGACAGCAAGGAGATCCAACCAGTCCATCCTAAAGGAAATCAGTCCTGAATATTTGTTGGACAGACTGATGCTGAAGCTGAAACTCCAATACTTTGGCCACCTGATTCGAAGAACTGACTCTTTGGAAAAGACCCTGATGCTGCATGGGAAAGACTGAAGGCAGGAGGAGAAGGGGATGTCAGAGGATGAAAGAGTTGGATGGCATCACCAACTCTAAGGACATGAGTTTGAGTAAGCTCTGGGAGTCGGGGATGGACAGGGAAGCCCGCCCTGCTGCAGTCCATGAGGTTGCAAAGAGTCGGACATGACTGAGTGACTGGACTGATTCGGATTCATCCTCATCAGATTGAGAGTCCCAGTCCTTTCTGAGAATGCATTTCCATCATTAGCTTAGACCTTTACTCTTACATGCAGTACTTTCCCTCTCAAGTTGGTGAAATCTGGAAGGCGGGATCATATCCTATTCATCTTTAAACCAGCATTCAAAACATAGTGCCAGGCACACCGCGTGTATGTAATGCATGTTGTATGACTTTCACCTCAGTGTCTGTCCTGAAAAGTATTGTCCACACTTACTTTCCAGCTGGCCCCAGCACAAGGTGCCAAGCGGCCATCTCTGCCACTTCAGGACATGAGACCAGCATTGTAGGTCTCTTAACTAAACTTGGGCAGCAATTGGCTCCTTTTTTCTTCCCTTGGTTCACAAAACCGAGAGGGGTCCGCGCAACCCAAGGGGATGTGGGGAAGTCGACTCTGAAACCCTGATTTCTCGGGTCTGTCCATGGGCAATCCCTTCTGGGCCAGTGAACATTTTCTTCCCTCATATAGTATATATTAAAAAAAAAAAAAAAAAAAGCAAGCAGTACCTTCATCTACCACAAAGGTCCAAAATTCATGGTCATGACGTGCAGGTTTTTTTTTTTTAATTTATTTTATTTTATTTTTAAACTTTAAATTATTGTATTGGTTTTGCCAAATATCAACATGAATCCGCCACAGGTATACACGTGTTCCCCATCCTGAACCCTCCTCCCTCCTCCCTCCCCGTATCATCCCTCTGGGTCGTCCCAGTGCACCAGCCCCAAGCATCCAGTATCCTGCATCGAACCTGGACTGGCGACTCGTTTCATATATGATATTATACATGTTTCAATGCCATTCTCCCAAATCATCCCACCCTCTCCCTCTCCCACAGAGTCCAAAAGACTGTTCTATACATCAGTGTCTCTTTTGCTGTCTCGTATACAGGGTTATTGTTACAATCTTTCTAAACTCCATATATATGCGTTAGTATACTGTATTCGGAGAAGGCAATGGCACCCCACTCCAGTACTCTTGCCTGGAAAATCCCATGGACGGAGGAGCCTGGTAGGCTGCAGTCCATGGGGTCGCTAAGAGTCCGACACGACTGAGCGACTTCACTTTCACTTTTCACTTTCATGCATTGGAGAAGGAAATGGCAACCCACTCCAGTATTCTTGCCTGGAAAATCCCAGGGATGGGGGAGTCTGGTGGGCTGCCGTCTATGGGGTTGCACAGAGTCGGACACGACTGAAGCGACTTAGCAGCAGCAGTAGCAGCAGCATACTGTATTGGTGTGCACGTTTTTTAAAAAAAGCAAACAGTGCAAAACACTGACGCCCAAAATGTAACATACAGACGAAAACACATCCACGTGCTACCGTCTTCTCCCGCGATCCAAAGCCTTTGAAAATGAATGGAGAAAAACTGTCTTAGCATTCTATCTCCCACTTTCGACAATATCTATTCGGCAAAAACAAAGCCTAAACAAAAAGTTTTAAAATAAGCATTTAAAAAGTCAATACACTTTTATTTTTGTTACGTGTCTTCTCTTCTTTTGGCTTTTGTAGGGGTTTATTTTAAGTCTTCAAACTGATCCTGCTCGTCCACACGGGTGTAGAAACTGCGACGAATTGGACACGGCTGCCGGAGAGGCGGGGCCGATGTTATGATGTCATCGCCACGGGGCGGAGGCGACAGTGTCTGAGACGAGGCTCCGCGTGCTGCAACGCCCGCTACCCGGCTCTGAGGCAGCGCGAATCCCGGCTAGCGCCTGCTCTTCCCTGTTGGTCCGCCCCAGCCGAGTCCTGCGTGGAGATGGCAGACGACCTTGGAGACGAGTGGTGGGAGAACCAGCCGGCAGGAGCAGCCAGCAGCCCAGGTACCCACTCTGCCCGCGCTCCTACGGGGCCTCCCGCACCCCCAGCCCTTCCGTGAGCCTCAGCCCGGGCCCGCTCAGCCGCTGGCGGTGGCCGCGGTCTGTCCCGCGGTGGTGCGCGCCTCTGTGGGAGCGCGCGAGCGCTGCGGAGCAAGTGGGGCAAGAGATATACTAACACGTGAAACAGACAAGTGTGACAGTAACTCAGATCTGCCCTCTAGCCAGGGGGAATCCCTTCCCAAGCTGTTTTCTGTTTTTCCTTATTTCTTAACGGATAAGACAGTTTATGCGGAGACTGGGAGTTTGAGCGTAACGGTTAAGGGTTAACTCCTGGATTAGATTCAGACTGCTTCTGTTCAGGTCGCTCCTACAGCCCTTTAATACTGTTTCGCCTCCTTTTCCTCATCCCTAAAATAAGGGTAATGATGCCAGTTTCGTAAGATTGTCGTGAAGATTAAATGAAGATAACACAAATAATGCCTTTAGCGCCTGGTACATAACATATGCGCAGTAAATAAAAGCTTTAGTTTTTCTTGCTAGCATCATCATCATGTAATTTGGACTTTTAGAACCTGAGACTTGGAGAGTCGCTTGGACTCACGCATTTGACAGCTGAGGAACATGAGACCTAAAGCTATCAAATAACATGACAAGTTCACAAAGCTGGTTGGTGTCAGAAACAAGACTAGAATTCAGTTAACACACTTCGGACGTGTTTATTATGTTGTATGTACCCACTGCCAGTGCAGTGAACATTTTATCCTTGAGTAGATAGCATTAAATAAAGCATTAAATAACTCCTAACCACAGGCTGGCCTTGAATTTTTCAAGTCCCTGGCTTAATATACAATTTTTTTTTTAATCATTCTTCAAGGTCTGCCTCTCTTCTTTACTAGATTCTAAGATTTTTTGAAGAAAAAGCCAAAGCCTAATTCATGTCTGTAGAGTCCACAGGGCCTTGCACATGATTGACAGTTGATACATATTTGCTACAAACACTAATGTTGAAATATCAGTTGAGAAATAGCCATTAAAAACAACAATTCTATTTACTACAGCACTGTTTCCAGAAGGACAGGCTTTAGGTACAACCTGAGCAGATGGCATTTTTACAAAGGTTGACAATATAATACTTCCTTAATTAAACTTCTTGACTCTCTTTGTGGCTTTGTTTTTAGCAGATGTATGTGCTTGAAGGCACAAATACCTTTTTTTGCGGGTTGTGGTATTTCACGTTTAATAACCCCTGCCACTCATAACTGAGGTGTTAAAAACTATATTTCATGGCATGATTGAAGAATAAAGGCTAATTAAGAAGTAAAAATTTTTTGAGTGCAAAGGGGGTCTTAATTCTTGGTTCTAGTCCTTTCTCTTGCCCATTGCCAGCTATATGTCTCTGAAGTTAGTCACCCTTTGAAAAGAAGGAAATTAACATGTATTGAGTATCTACTGTATGCCAGATGTTTTCATAAATATGAATTCATTTAATCTTCATAACATGCTTAAAAAGTAAGCATTTTAATTTAATATTCATAACATGCCTAAAAGGTAAGTGTTACCTTCATGTTTAAATGACAGACAAGGGAGAGATCTGGCAAGAGGTTAGTCAAGAGCACCTGACTTTCAAGATCACACTTTTCCCACATTACTGTGTGGCTTCTCTGGTCCTCAGTGTCACGATCTGTAAAGTGAGGGATCCTTAAAGATCGCCTTTTAAAGGGTTTTACCAACAAAGAGTTTTAAACTTTGAACCTAGATAGAACTGTGAAGTGCTACAGCCTCTCTCATCTAAGTTGCCAGGATTCCAATCAAGGTATGTTGGAGTCTCCAGGATCACCTTACTTTTTAGGTTCTTTCTAAGTGTAAGTATGAGCTTTGAAAATTGCCAACATTAAATTTATCAGAGGCCTTTGCTTTGTTACCTGCTTTGAAGATAGATAAGTGTATGTGCTTCCTTGAGATCTGCTTGGTTGATTAGTTACTGGTGATTTTTCTAACTAATCTGAATAATGTTTATGATTCAGAAGAAATCACAGTTGCACCAATTCAGGTTTCCTAGTCCTACCAGTGTTAATAGAGAAACATCAGTCTAAAATGTGTGAATTATATTTTGTTTTGAAAGTCAAAAGAGAACTAGCGCCTTAAGTCACTGAAAGAAAAGGTTGTAAAATGCCTTTATTCCTGTATGTGTTACACTGTGTGTATGCTCAGTCGTGTCCAGCTCTTTGGGACTTCATGGACTGTAGCCCACCAGGTTCCTCTTTCCATGGAATTTTCCAGCCAAGAATACTGGAGCAGGTTGTCCTTTCCTACTCCGGGGAATCTCCCCAACCCAGAAGTCAAACGCGCGTCTCCTGCATTGGCAGGCGGGTTCTTTTTAAAACTGATGTGTTATGCTACTTGGAGAAGGCAATGGCACCCCACTCCAGTGCTCTTGCCTGGAAAATCCCATGGCCGGAGGAGCCTGGTGGGTTGCAGTCCATGGGGTCGAGAACAGTCGGACATGATTGAGAGACTTCCCTTTCACTTTTCACTTTCATGCACTGGAAAAGGAAATGGCAACCCACTCCAGTGTTCTTGCCTGGAGAATCCCAGGGACGGAGGAGCCTGGTGGGCTGCCATCTATGGGGTCACACAGAGTCAGACACATCTGAAGCGAATTAGCAGCAGCAGCAGTTTGGCTTTTCATAAGCTGTTGTTTTTCTAGAGTCATTCCTTTTTTTTTTTGCACTTAACTTTATCGTGCTTCACAGATACTACATTTTTTTAAACAATTGAAGGTTTGCGTTGACCCTGTGTTGGTTAGCCTTTTTTGGCAATAAATTATTTTTTACTTAAGGTATGTACTCTTTTTATATGTAATGCTATTGCACACTTAATAGAGTACAGAATAGTGAAATGTAACTTTTATACACACTGGGAAACCAAAAAATTCATGTGACTTTCTGTATTGTGATACTCACTTTATTGTGGTGGTCTGGAACTCAACTGAAATATCTCCAAGGTATGCCTGTGCTAGAATCCTGAATCGTACTGGAGCCCAACATGGGACCTGGCACTCAGTAGATGTTTAGTAGATATTAGCTGAATGAGTGAATGCATGCTACAGGACTTTTGGTGATAATGTACACAAGTAGACATACAATTTCTCATCCAGTCTGGACACTTTTGAGAGTGGAAAGCCATGCTCTTAGAGTTTTGCTGGGACTGTCTACTTGAGATGTCTGGTTACCCTGTTGGCATCATCATTGGTGGGGATTGGAGTCATGGCCCAGGACAAGGCAACTGAGAGTTGCCTCTGCTGAGGTGTGTGCTGCCCAGTCTGCCTCAGGCAACAGAACCTAGGAATCCTCTAGTGATTTCTAATATTTCATTTCACTTCATTTCACTTATTTCCTTATTCTCTGTTTTATTCCTTGCCTACCTTAAGAAATTATTGACTTGCATGCTATAGTCCCTGGGGTTGCAAAGAGTGGGACACGACTTAGTGCCTAAACAACTATATGTAATACTGCATAACACATAATTACTGCAATACATACAGTAAACAGTACATGCCACAGAATCATGATTCCAAAGCATTAGTGCTAAAGTGACCAGGTGCAGTTCACCAAACTGGGCACTTTGTCAGTGTGAAGCTGAATGTTACCCACATTACGGTTTTTGTGACTTATGGAGCAGAGAATTCTTGCTGTTGGAAGCAGTCAGTCATTCACTAACTGAAGAGAACACTGATCGTTTTCCCTTTTTATTCTAATAATATGCTCACTAAATTATAAAGTCAAGAGTCCAGTAGACAGCTGGGTTTATGAGTCTGCAGCTCCAGGGTTGCATCTGGAGACATGAATTTAGGAATGACTGGCACATATATAACTTACTTTTAAAGAGAATATTTTTAGCAAACTGCAGGACTCTTCGCTTCCACTTCTTTTGAGGAGGGTTTTTCATATTCTTCCCTGGCTTATTCTAAACCTTTGATGCCATCTCTTACTCATCATCTAACTGGAAAACTGAAGTGTGAAGACATTTCTGTGTACACTGCAGGGAGACAGCAGGTAACAATACTGATTTGCACTTGCTGAGTGGTGACTCTTTGCCAGATACTGTTTTGATTGCATTCCATGTACTGGCTCATTTAATCTTCACAGATTATTCTATAACCATGATATAGTTACTATTATCTTCTTTTTTTTTAAGGAGGAAATTGAGGCACTAAGTGGTTCAGTGATTTGCCCAATGTCATTCAGTTGGTAAGTGGAGAGGCACAGATTCATAGACAGGCAGTCAGGAAGCCAGTCTGTGCACTTAAATTTCTCAGTTATTTAATTATCAATGATAACAATTTCACCTCTAAAATAATAGTTTATAAACCTTTTGTTTATATATGTCATTGTTGTCAAATTGTCTGTTAACTCTTAGTCTCCCAAAGTGTACTGTTCTGAAGAACACTGACTACTCAGATGCAAATAAGCCGGTTGCACCATTGGACTTTTCAGAACAGTCTCTTCCCAGACACTCATACTTGGCTCTAGAACACAAGGCTCATATACCTGGCTGTCTTCTTGAAGTCTTTACTTATTTGATGAAATGTTAAATGGAAATGAGGTCCAGCTACTGAATTTTTCCCCAAATCTGCTTTTTCTCCAGACTTCCCTATCTCAGTAAATTCAATCACCAATTAACCAGTTTTGCAGAGGCCTAGGAATATTCTGATTTATTCATTTACTTTTTCCACCTGTTACATCTGGTCTATCCAGTCTTGTCTCTCTCTCCAAAACACATCCTGAATTTATTTTTCCTTTTATTATTATTTTTTGCGTGTTTGTTTACATCATCTGAGTAGGTGCTGTCATTCTCGCTTGCCTAAACCTCTGCAGTAAGCTAACAGGGCTCCCAGCTTCCGTCTTGTCCCTCTGTTCTTCACTCAGCAGCTGTAGTGATCAATCACATCACATGCCTGCTTAAACCTGTCAGTGGCTCCCCTGCTGGATTGCTTACCATGGTTGCTATCTGCTGGAACCTACTTACTCTCCTCTAGGTTATGCTGTACCAGCCACACCAGCCTTCATACTGTGCCGCAGCTGACCAAGCTCATTCTGTCTTATCCATTTGCAGTAGCTTCCTTTCTGGGCTGTCCTGAATTTTGAATGGTTGGCCTTTTCTTGACATTAAGACCTAGGTTCAGACATACTAAATAGGAAGCCCTTCCTGTTCAGTCAGTCTAGAGTAGCTATCCACTTACATTATCATGTTATAGTAATCCTCATCAGAGCTATGGTCACCAACTATTATTTTCCTTATTAAACTATTGCAGTCTCCCCACACTAGTACATAAGTACATGTGAGCAGAGATTAGTTTATCTTGTTCTTTGCTGTATCCTCAGGGCTACTTAGAAGACACTCATTAAGAATTTGTTCATTAAGAAATTAACTGTTAGTATTTCCCAGCCACATCTTGGAGACTTTAACACAGGATTTCGACATCTAAAGAAACTTGGTCCACTGGAAGGGTTGTCAACATCCTGCTCAGGCTTTTGTTAAACTTGGCAGGTGTTGCTTTTCTCTTTCTGAAAATGTGTTAGAAGTCCATGTTTTACAACTGTGTCTACTACCGTTTCATTCTAACCACATTTGGGTTTAGTTTTTAACTTATGTTTTGAAATTCTGTATTTGAAAGGACAGAAGACTTTTGCTTTGTAAATGAGCTGGTAATTCCCACTAGTGATGGCTTTTGTCACCTAAAATCTTTGTGATTGTTCATTTTGTTTGAAATTGCTGAAGTAAGCATTATAAATATTTTTGTTGTAATATTACTTTATCCTTTAAAAAATCACATTGCTTTATGCTAAGTTCCTTCTGGAAATGGTGAAGCTGGGGCACACCTTGGATTTTTTAAGCCTAAATAGCTTACATTTTTGTGTTTTTTTGCTTTTCTAACACCAAAGTTAGGCCTTATAGCATTAATTTTACCTATAGGCATACATGCATGGTAGATGTTGTAAAGCATTGTCTCTGCATGTAAAATTCAGACTGGGAATATTTGCAGTTGATGTTGATAACATACATCAGAGGATCAATTTCAGAGCTTTGTTGTTTTCAAAATCATTTATTGAGCTGTCATGCTTGGCCCTCTTTTCAAAATTGCAATGGAGTTAGAGGAAAAAACATAATCTGTTTACCTTATGAAATTTACACATTGATATGGTTCAAACAAAATGCAAGTAATATTATTTTAAGACAGATGTTTAAGGGCAGAAAACAGGGGTAGGATAAATTTTAAAAAGAAAGAGGAGAGAGCATACAACATTTTTGTTCTGTACTTGAAGATTGTAACAAATGGACCAAGTTTTACTTTACTGTACACAATTTCTATGATTCTTGTAAATGATTGAACAAGCGGTATGTGTATGTATGCATGCATGCTCAGTCATGTCTGACTCTTTGAGACCTCATGGACTGTAGCTCGCCAGGCTTTTCTGTCCATGGAATTTTCCAGGGAAGGATACCAGAGTAGGTTGCCATTCCCTTCTCCAGGGGATCTTCCCGACCCAAGATCGAACCCATGCCTCTTGCGTCTCCTGAATTGGCAGGCAAATTCTTTACCACTGCTCCACCTGGGAATCCCTAAAGAAGTGGTTCTTGACAACAATTATGAATGTTTAAAGGTGCAGATTTACACATCTTTCTCTAAATTACATGTATAGTAGTTCCGCTGTCTTAGAAAATACCAGGAATTTAGAAGGCCTAGAAATAGTTTGTTTCCCCACTCAGATTTAGCAGTAGCACATTTCATTATTTTGTGACATGAATCCTTTGACCTATTCTTATCTGATGTTCTTTAGTTGAACACTTTAGTGCATATGTGGAAGTATACATTTTACAAAAGACATCACAAGCAAACTTGAAATATAGTTTTTTCATTTTCATCAGCTTTTATGGAATTTTTAATCACATTCTTAAATTGCTAGCATTGCTTTTACCAATTAGTTGATTAAGCTCTTCTTAAGTTGTTGAGTTCCTTGTTAGTCTAGATCACACTAGAACAGTGGTAAGGAAACTTTTTTTGTAAAAGGCCAGATAGTAAATAGTTTAAGCTGTGTTGGCCAGTCAGTGTCACAGCTACTCAACTCTGCTATTGTAGCATAAAAATGATCATATAATAAATATGTAAACAAATGAACATGGCTGTGTTCCAATAGAATGTTATCTATAGACAGTGAAATCTGAATTTCATGTAATTTTCACATCTCACAAAATATTCTTGATGTTTTTTCCTATTTAAAAATATCAAAACTATTTTTAACTTGCAGAACATACAGAAAGACAGTGGACTGAATTTGGCCTGTGGGCTGCAGATCCCTGCCTCAGACTCAGTGTTAGACCCCCAGTGTTAGGACACATATCATTTGAAACACCTCCCAAAGAGAATTCCACATCACATCAGATACTCCATTACTTAGCCCATAATTACCAGTCATGTATTAGATCAGTCATTTTCCTCTTAAAATCAGACAATTGATTCTAAAAAGTTACAAGGAGATCAGTTCAGAAATCACTGAAGTTAAATAAATGAAGAGCCGAGAAAAGACTCCAGCATACAAATATCAGGTTGTTAAACTTTTCTTTTTTCACAATTTGAATGTATCTTTGTTTACTTGTATATTTATCTGTTTTAAAATTTAACCTAATAAAAGCACTCTAAAATTATTAGGATAGCTTCTTTTATTTTTATTTTTACAAGGAGCATATTTCTGCAGAAACAGGATTATGCTCAGGAGACAGAATTCTTTATATTTTGGTTGTGTTACAGGTCAAACACCATTTTGTTGAACTTACCCTGGTTGTAAGTTGTTCATGCATTTTTATTATATTACATATTACTTTAAAATAAGAAGTATAGTTTTTGGCTGGTAATCCTTTTGTTAGAATAGATTTTGTTATTTTAAAGACCTGTCTAAATAGTATTCAGTTCAGTTCAGTCACTCAGTCATGTCCAACTCTTTTCAACCCCATGGTCTACAGCACGTCAGGCTTCCCTGTCCATCACCAACTTCCGGAGCTTGCTCAAACTCATGTCCATCGAGTCAGTAATGCCATCCAATCATCTCGTCCTCTGTTGGCCCCTTCTCCTTCTGCCTTCAGTCTTCTGCAGTATCAGGATCTTTTTCAGCGAATCAGTTCTTTGCATCAGGTGGTCAAAGTATTGGAGCTTTAGTTTCGGCATCAGTCCTTCCAGTGAATATTCAGGACTGATTCCCTTTAGGATTGACTGGTTGATCTACTTGAAGTCCAAGGGACTCTCAAGAGTCTTTTCCAACACCACAGCTCGAAAGCATCAATTCTTTGGCGCTCAGCCTTTGTTATGGTCAAACTCACATCAATACGTGACTACTGGAAAAGCCATAACTGACTATACAGACCTCTGTTGGCAAAGTACTGTCTCTGCTTTTTAATTTGCTGCCTAGGTTTGTTATAGCTTTTCTTCTAGGGAGCAAGTATCTTTTAATTACATGGCTGCAGTAACTGTCCGCAGTGATTTTGGAGCCCAAGAAAATAAAATCCATTTAAAGATGGATTTCTGCTGCTCACTTGCTCATCTTCAAGGTAAAATATTCCCAGGGTGTTGTGTTTTTCTGTGAGTACTGTTGGTGCTTGTTTTGCCTGTTTTGTTTCATGCTTCTTTCCAGTCTGTTTGGGTTCCACCCTACGAGGTTCAGTGTTTCCTCTTTATATTAGCATAATTATCAGTGTTGAATGTTATGCAGCATAACTGCTTTTCCTGACCCTGTCATGTACCATTGCCATCTCTTAGTACATTTCCTCACTTAATTCTTGACTGAATGGCTTTTCTGTCCCTCATTCACTCATTCTCTGTTTGCCGAATATTACCTGCTAATATCAGGCACGGTCATAAGCACCCTCCACTTTTTCCCACTTCACCATCTACCTATTACTGCCCTGTACTTCCTTCTGAACTGTCTCGTATTATTGTTATGTCAGAGGGTTATTATCTTTTGTAGTCCTTCCTTCCATTGTTCTCTTACTGCTTTCCTTTAGCTTAGACTTTTCCACTTGGTGTTTTTAATCCAATTAACCCCCCTACCTTCCCCTTTTGCCACTTGCCTGCTGACTGCTGCACGTCATCCCTCTTTTTGACTTGCATAGCTCAGTGCTGCCCAGGCTTTCAGCCCCTTCTCCTCTTCCCTGAAATTGAAGTGGGCCCCAGGGGCATTTGTATAGTGACATCAGTGCACTGGAGCGGGCTTGGCTGGATGAATGTGGAAATGGCAGTTCCTTTGCTCCTGCTCTGCTGACTGCATCCCAGGACAGTGAGCTAAAGCACTGTCCTTAACCAGGAGTATTTCTTCCAGGATTATGCCTCCAGTTCTTGGTGCCAAAGTACAGAAAACCTTGCGTCATGCTCTTCTAGAATTTATTTTCTGGCCGAAGCTTTGTGAGATGTAACTGTGTCCCGTGTCAAAAATACATTTGTCTTAAAACATCATTGTGTTACTCTGCCCACACTAAATTACAGACACACCTTTCTGTAGATTTAGTGAGTTTTTAGTGTGAAGAAAATAACTAGTTTACTGCCAGGAACCTGAGCAGTGCCTTGTAGATGATTGGTTGAATTCAGTATTTTGTAGTTGGACGTAGTCATGGATGATCAGAACTTAAGGAACCAGGGGAATTATTTAGCTTTTCTGTTTTTGCATTCTGGAAACTCAGGGCCTAGGCTAATGAATGCCAAGCTCTGTGCCAAATGAGTGAAAAATTTGAATTGGAACTTGAGTCTCCTGATCACAAGCTTTTGTTGAATCAAGTGCTTTTTCTATAGTGTTGGTTCAGATATAATTTAAAAAATGTCATATGAGATGATAAAAATTTTTTTTAAACATCCAAGACAGTGATTCATATCTCCCTAAAAGATCTCAGTATTAGTGACCTTTGACTCTCAGGTGTCCTGATTACTATAGAAAGTAAAGATATCTAAAATGGTTTGCTTTTCAAGCCTAGCAGTGAGATTCCATGACCTGGTATATACAGGAGGGGCAACTTACTAGGAAAAGAAGGACAGAAGACTATGTGCCTGCAGGCAAGTGTACACACTACCCCAGCAATTACCAGGTAGGCCACAAAAAGGACGTGTTTGGCTGTTACTCATTTTTGTTGTTCCTTTCCTTCTTGTAACTAAGAAGAACCATTTCCCCCCCCCACCTCCTGGTCAAAAGAAGTCATAATTTCAGACCTTAAAGTATGATTTTAATCAACCTGCCATTTTTAATCTGACTTTCTTGAAGCAGAGTAGGAATTCTTGCTACCACATATTCTTAGCAAAGTTCTGTGGAATGAAGAATTACTTCCAGGTTCGCCAGAAAATTTTCAAAGTATTCCAACAAATCCAGTCCTGTTTTGGGCTAATGTCCAGCTTTGGGTTGCATTACGAGTAGGATGGCAAGTTGGGAGGATTTGGGGTGTGTGTCTGGGCCTATGATTTTATGAGTATGTGTATGCATATACATACATAGGTGAAAGAATGTAGTTGTGCTGCTCCTTCAGGATGGTATTCACCAGGCCCAGCAGCCTGTGAATGAACCATCTGTCTGTCTGCTGCGTCACCTTTTCCTGGAGAGGTTGCCCTTCATCTTTGTCCTTCCATGCTAATAACTCCAGGTTCCCAGATATTTCTGTCCGTGAATGTATCCAGGCACTGCATTGGCACGACTTACCTTTTTCCTCCCAAGTGGAGGAAAGTATTAGAGGTGACAGTCCTTATGATGTGTAGCTTCCCACAGCCAGTCTTATCCATAGGCCCTGGGGGAGCTTTAGGGGAAGGCTTAGTGATGCCTGTAGATTTTGGTTTAGGGATCCGTGTTGGAATTCTCTGCTTGCATACCTCCTTGATCTTGAATTAAACAGAAAAACAGAAGGTAGTTAATAGTACAGTTGGTAGAGAAGCAGACATTGTTGAGGACATAGCGTCACATTGGAGATTTTGGCTTTTTTGAAAACACTAGGTTCTAGGGACATATCAGATTAAGGATTGTCATGTTGAAGAAAAAAATTCAGTTAAACAATTCACCAACATGAGTTAAGTGTGTGCTTTGTTCAAGATTCTCAAGTGTAGGTAATGTTAGATACAGAGATAAATAGCTTATGTTTCTTGCTTTTTAGCAATCATGGTATAGTGGGAGATAAACAAGAGATGTGTCCCAAATTCATCTCAAAGTTTAATGAGATTGCCAGAGAAAGGTGAATTTCAAATGAGGGGTCTAAGAGAGCTTCATCAAGAAAGTAACATTTATCTTGGGCCTCCAAAGACTAGGGGCTTCCCTGGTGGCTCAGAGGGTAAAATGTCTGCCTCCAATGCTGGAGACCTGGGTTTGATCCCTGGGTCGGGCAGATTCCCTGGAGAAGGAAATGGCAACCCACTCCAGTACTCTTGCCTGGAAAATTACATGGACAGAGGAGCCTGGTAGGCTACAGTCCATGGGGTCGCAAAAAGTCGGACATGACTGAGCAACTTCACTCACTCCAAAGACTAGTAGGATTGTTAACAGCAGAATGGGAGAGCATTCCAAAGTAAAGGAATACTTTGACAATGTTCCTAAGGTAGGAAATTGGATACAGTTGAGAAATGGGATGACTTTAAATTAGGTTGTGTTTGGGAAACAGAATGGGAATGTAGACTAGGGCTAGATAGGGGAAATTGTACCTGATTCTATAGACTGTGTGTGTGTGGGGGGGTGGGTGGTGGTAGGGGAATAATAAGGACTTAGGCTGAGGGAAGACATATTGTGGAGGTACAATTGAACTAATATTTGTCCACAGCATATGAAGGGTGAGAGAGGAGTCACAGGTTGAATGATCTTGACTGGGAAAGTAGGTTGTGGAGTGTGAAAGAGTAAAGGCTTGATATAGTTATATTTGCTTGGAAATATACTCTTATTTATTTAGGAAAAATATTCTTGATTAAGAATACGTGTTGGTAAAGAGACGGGAAAAAGGTCTCAGGTAACTGCAGTTCTCCCATTATAACCCACAGGGATGACGATGATGAAGACAACTTCCCCCGTTTTGTTGCATTGTTCTTTCCTTGCTGTGACCTCAAAAATAGAAATCTTTTAAAAATGCATTGTCGTTTTCATCATATATTCCAAATAGTGTTTTTACAGAAACCCTTTTTGTGTTGTTTTTTATTCTGTAGAAATCTGTTTACACATTTTTATTATACTGATAAAAGTACAGTAAAGTCCCATGGTCTCTTTATGTAAACATTCACTTATTTTAAGTGCCCCCTAACTATTAATAGCAACCACATTTAGGTTTTCAAATAAATACTACACAGACTTGGCTAGAAAATATGAATCCTTCAATAAAGTATAAACTATATGAGGAATATGCTTTCTTTTGGTACAGCCTTCTCTATGCCTAGGCACTAGGAGAGTTGTTAGGCTTTAGTGTTCTTACTGACATTTTTTTTAATACTTAGTCCTAAGCATGGCAACCCACTCCAGTATTCTTGCCTGCAGAATCCCCATGGACAGAGGAGCCTGGTGGGCGAGACTAAGCACAGCACAGCAAGCATAGCAAATGAAGTATTGATACTCCGATATCATTCTCCTGCCAGGAAATAATCACAGATGCAGGCAAGGCTCTTTGTTTTAGCATTATTTATAACAGTGAAAAGTGGACATAGTTTAAGGCTGTAATAATCAGTATAGAGTAAATGAATTACACTGTAATCACATGAAAATATTATGCTGTCTTTAAATAATGATGCTTTTGATGATATAGAAAACTGTTTACTGGAAATGTTAAAAGCAGGATTTAAAACCGTATACACGCTTTAACTGTGTATATTTGAAGAGAAAATACTAGGAGAAAAAACACCAGTGGGGAGATCAAACCAGCCAATCCTAAAGGAAATCAACCCTACATATTCATTGGGAGGACTGATGGCTGAAGCTGAAGCTCCAGTACTTTGGCCACCTGATGAGAAGAGCCAGCTCATTGGAAAAGACACTGATGCTGGGAAAGATTGAGGGCAATAGGAGAAGGGGACGACACAGGATGAGATGGTTGGATGGCATCACAGACTCAATGGACATTAGTCTGAGCAAACTCCAGGAGATAGGGAAGGACAGGAAAGCCTGGCATGCTTCAGTCCCTAGGGTCGCAAAGAGTGAGGCACAACTTAGTGACTGAACAACAACAAATCAGTGGTTAACTCTGGTTAGTGGAGTTATAGTGTTTTTTGTTTTTCTTATATCTTCTCTACACACTACATTTTCTGTAATTAAGTATATAATTCAAAAAAAACACACTAAGTTATATTACAGGATAAAAAAGGAAAGAAATATTTAAGAGATCAGGACATTTCTGTGAACATCAACATATTGTGCAAACCATGAGTAAGTCAGCTGACCTTAAAACCACAGCATTAATAATAGCCTTTACAAAATAGGTTTCAGTGATGTCCTTTAACTTTGTCAAGATTTAGATCAGTTGTCCTGTTCAGTGTACAAAAATCTGTGTTGGGATTCTACTTAAATTGTGGATTCTTCGGCCTTACCTCTGGAAACTGTAATTCATTTAAATGTCTATGAATGCACCCAGGAATCCGCATTTTAAATAAACTCTCAAGGTGATTTATCTGATGCAGGGTGGTCAGCCTGACATACTTTGATAAACACTGCCATAGTTGAATCTCATTTAGATATAAGCTTTAAGGTTTCTTTCATCCTAGAACTCTTGTCTGCTTGGGTGTGGGAGGTTTAGTACTGCAGAAGGCCAGTGTTTCATGGCCCAGTGGTCCTAGATGCTCATCAGAACCACCTGAGGGCTTTTAAAGCATTGCAGATGCCCAGATCCCATCTCAAAATCTCCCGACTCAGATTGTCTAGGAATGTGGAATGAGCACCACAGGTTAGTCAGAACTGAAATCTGTCCAATAAACTAATTGATATTGAAGACAGTATTGATGGGTCCTGTTTCTGGTGAGCTGTACTGATACATGTTTGTAAAGACAGCATGGCTTGGAATGGTCATTGGTAGGGTCAGCTGCCTGAAAGTTACTGGGTTCCCATTGTCTATACACCATTGATGCTGCAAGTTAATTTTGGTTTTCTTGATAACTCTTGATCTCACTTCATAGTTTTTACCTTTAGATGGCAGCAGAGGCTAGTTATATTATTAGCACAACTCAATTTCATTTCCAAATCTTAAAAAAAAAAAAAAAAACTATTTTTTTTTGTTTGTATGAATTTTATACTTGGACATGTTTCAGTAAATGAGGTAGAGAGCGTTAAAATGTGTCATCTCTTGGATCATTTTTATAGAACACTATGTCAAATAGCTCCAAGAAAGCTTTATCCAAATTTGGAGAGCATATTGTAGGAGGAATCGATGCATATGGCTCTTTTAGGACCACACAGTGAATAAGAATTGGAGGTTCCTGGGTTTCATCAGAAAGCAGATGTCTTGGAGGAGATTAAGCAAGTTGGAAAGCTCATTCATAGAAGAAAAGTCTGTGGGGTTTTTTTTTTTTTTTTTTAATGTTTAACTCAGTTTAACATGGAGATTGGGGTTTGGAATGGATTACAAGTTTAAAAGATGCTGAGTTCAGAGAGGCAGAGGCCTCACTTATATTTAGGTAACAGTAGAAAGAAAAGGAAAATTTATTAAGTTCTTAAAATGTTAGCTTGTTTAGCCTGTGAGTTCTTAAAAGAAACGGAGCTATCTATATGATTGTGATTACAGCAAGTCATGAGATGGCAGTGAGCCTTAATGACCAAAAGAAGTACTGAAAGGTGAAAATGTTTTATTCAAAATCTCAATTCTTCAATCCAATTTCTACTTGATCCTTGTGCTCCTTCACACTGTCTTGGAGGGCAAACACCAGAACAAAATTAGTTTCCTTGTATGAGGAAACTATCAGATCCTAGTTATACAGCTGGAGTCAGAATGTTTCCTTTCTTCTAAATGAAATTAACTGTGTAAGTACTTTGAACTTTTTGGAGATGTATTGGCAACATATTGTATAAGAAAGCTGTGTTCCATCAGGAGTGTTCTTGACTCCAGGGACTGCAGGGCCCTCATTACACCTTTAACTCTAGAGGTTGAAAGGCTCAGGACTTCCAGAGACCATGAGTGGTTTTCATCTGTGGTCACTGGGGTAGGCAAGGGAGGGGCAGGTTCAGGGCTGCCTGACTTGCTTAGGGACCCAGCTATGGAATGCTTGGTCAAGGCCCTGGTCTTATCAGAATGACAGTGTTTTGTATTTTTGTTTTTATCTCTGTTTATGGGAAAGTACATAAGTAATGATGATGGATATGGTGATGAAAAGAAGGAAATACTAAATTGAGAAAAAATGTCTTTGGAATATTATTGCCTTCTTTTGTCTTTTGTATTGTTTGGTAAATCACTGATAATTTTTTTTTTTTAAAGGAAACAACAGATAATGAATCTGGCAGATAGCCCAAAATTTCATATGCTGCTTTGGCTTCTTTCTCTTGATTTTTCTCAGAACTTCCTCATTATACAATAAAACTTTGTCACTAAAATTTTAGTTTTATATGGCAAACGGTCCTTCTAAAGGAAACTCTGTAGTTTCATTAGCTCATTCCCACTAATGTCTTGTGAGAGAACGTTTGGTTTTAAATAGAACTGCTGTGCTGTGATTTATATTTAAGAGTTGTCCAGTTTCTGAGGTGAAGGCTAGAGGAAATTGATGCCTTCGTTTTATAATGTAACATGGTTTGTGGTTGTACCTAGTCACCTCCCAGTCTTTCTGTGGTAATTACACCATGGGCAGTCTAAGAATAAGCATCGAAATACAGTTTTCAAAAATCCTTCCTAACCTAGTTACTTCCATTTTTGTGTCCAGACACATAGCATCCCATTTAGAAATAGGATGTTCAAATATACTAACCTTGAACTGTTTTGTTTATCCCCTTTCTTTTTATTCATCTGTCAGGTTTTTCACCTCAGCTTTTTTTCTTTTTCTTCTATTTTGGTACCCACTCCCCTCTTCCTCATTCCCTTACATACACCCACATAACTTTTAAAAATCATCCTCCGGCTTATATTTTACAACAGCCTTGGGTTAGTGACTAGAGCACTGGGTGTGGCGCCAGGTAGACCTGGGTAGGTCTCGATTCTGGTTCTGGCACCACTGTCTGTGTGTGCTTGATCAAGCCAGTCAGCCTGTGGCCGACCGTAGTTTCCTCATCTTGTAACCCTTAGGATTAGACTGCCGACTTACAAGTTCCTTAGCGGGTAGAGATACTGTGTAGGAAAGTCCCTAGCGTATCCAAAGTGCTAGTTGTTACTAATGTCAACATTATTATCTTTGCTTTTTTCTTTTCTTTTTTACTTGTCTTTTTCTTTGTATCTGTTCTTAAGGTACTCATTTCTTGATCATAACGATAATTTATCTTCTTTGGTTATTTTATGTTTCTTGTTTTTCTGCTTTATCTCTTGCTCTCCCATCTCTCCAATTAATTCTTGGAAACATATTGCTAAGCATAGTTCCAGCAGTTGACCAGGCAGTGCCAGTTACTGGGCTGTGTTTCTAACCACCTCTGGCCCAGAAAACCTTCAGATATCCTTTTCTGTCCTCATCCTGCTTAGTCTATTCATTGTCTTTCTTTTTTAGAGTTTATTTGAAAACATATTCTGTCTTGTCTTTTTCTGTCTTTTAATTGTTCAAAAATTGAAGCAGTTATACCATCTATAATGCCCTTTGACCCTGACATTCAGTGATTCTATGAAAACAACAAATGCAATTCAACTGTGGCCCCCAGGTGTGTTGTTAGACCTGTGCACTTTTGCTGAGCTCCTATTACCAGCAGTATTTAAGTCCTGGATACTGTAATACAGTGGTTCTTAACTTTTATAAACCCAAGAATGAGCCAGGCAACTTGTTAAGACGCAGATTCCTTGCATTGGACTTCACAGGTTTGGGTATGTGGAAATCTGTGGAGGCCTTGGTAATTCTGATAAATGCGATCAGTGACTGCATTTTGAGAAACATTAATATGAGAGTTTCAAGCCATAAATGACAGCTTATTCTTATTCAAGAGATTATAGGATTATAGTGTAAGAGGGGTGACAAAAGACTATAATGAGGCAAAATTAAGTGCTATAATAAAAGTATAAACAGAAATGTTTTGGAAACTCAGAGGAAAATTGAGAAAAATAATTTTCTGGAGGAATTGACACTTAAGGTAGGAGTAAGATTTCAGTAAAGGAACGAAGAGAGAAGAGCGTTATTGTCCGAGGAACTGCATGAGCAAAGGCATAGCGCTAGAAGGCCTGTGGTGTGTGAGGAGATGGTCAGTACAGCGTCCTGGTGAGGGCACACATTATGTCCAGAGTTTCAAAGGGAGAGGAGGTGACAGGTGGAGGCCTGATTGAAAGTTTGGATTTGGGCCACTCAGTAACGTAAGTGCTAAATAAGTGCGGTTTTGAGGCGAGGGACTGGAGAATTGCCATGGTCAGGACAGTGCTGTAGAAAGATCACCAGCAACACAAGTGAAGGTTGTATTAGAGGTATGGGGTTAAATCCAATAGTTTAACTATTTTACAGTAGCATCTGTTCTGAAGTCTGGTTGTGGGGAGTACTAGCACACATAAAAGAGAGAGGGCAGAGGGAGAAATACCAGGGCAGAGTGGTCGGCTGGATCTAGAGGATGAGCAGAGATATGGAGAATAGGACTCAGATGTTGACCCTGGGTGACAGGGAAGGTGGTGGACCACCACCAGAAGTGAGACAAAGCAATCCAGAGAGCAGTCCGAGAGTGACAGAGCCCAGGGGTCTAGGCACATGCCCAGTTTGAAGTGCAGTCCCATCTTCCATGTGCAGCTGTTTGGTAGGCATTGAAAACTTGGAGATGCTGCTTTGAGAATCATCATAGAAAAACTGCTGATACCATTCAAGTGGCTGAGGCAGCCCAGGGAGAAAATGTGATTCCCCCTCACCTGCCACTTTTTCCTTCTCCCAGCGTGGGTACTTCTGTATACTTTTCCCAAAGCCTGAGAGGTGAGTTTTATGCCCCCATTCCCACTACAAGGCTGCCTGTCTTATTAACTGATAAGAGTGTGACTAGTTCTGAGAGTAGCCCTCTAAGGAGACATTTCTTTCCGGTACTTGAACAATGCACAGTGATTGAGCCGTTTTCCAGGCATTGATTGGCTCTCTGAGGGGAGGGAAACCCTGCCCCTCTCCTGTGGTCACCAGGCTGGCCCCTGGGCCATTATGTTTGGGCTGAGGAGACAGATTACTTAAGCTTGCAGTCTCTGAGGGGGTCTGCCACTCCTTAGCACAGGGGTGTTCAGTAACTACAGGATGGTCCCCCTTAGCACATTTCCTTCCTTATTGGCAGTCTGAGAACGCCTGGAATAGAGCCATAGTTGATAGGTCGGCCTAAGAAAATAGTATTAATTGTCCATTGTTCTCCCTAGTCCTCTCATTACGCTTCTTAGAAGCTAAAATCAGCAACTCCAGCAGCATTTATATTTTCTAAAATTTTTGCAATATATATGCATTATTATAATCAGAATAAACTTTTATATAAAAAATTGTGCTGCTTGTGTCTGTCACTGTGAGAGAGATTGTCCTTCTCAGAGTGATCCCAGCTACCCTGAAGGGACCCGTCAGGTGTTTAAATGTTTCTCATGTAATGGACTCTTTAGGGATCTATTGCAGTTTTAACTCCTCTTTCTATAAAATGATATTTCTCTGAGGCCTCAAAACTGACTGGTATCAGTGAATTTAAGCAAGAACTCCATTAAAAGGTAGAGAACAGAAAAGGAATAGCTCTTTTTTTAAAAAAGAGAAGGGGAAAAAACAGCCAACTGACTAAATGGTAAAGGCTGGTAAATTGTTCTTGAGGAATTGCTTTGAGTGGCTGCATTGAAGCAGGTCTTTATATGTACTTAATTGTAATGAGGGGCTTCCCTGGTAGCTCAGGCTTCCCCGGTGGCTCAGATGGTAAAGCATCTGCCTGCAAAGCAGGAGATCTGGGTTCGATCCCTGAGTCAGGAAGGTCCCCTGGATAAGGAAATGGCAACCTGCTCCAGTACTCTTGCCTGAAAAAGCCCAGGGACAGAGGAGCCTGGCAGGATACAGTCCATGGGGTTGCAAAAAGAGTCAGACACAACTTAGCAACTAAACAGCAATTGTTGTGAGAGATAATTGGAGATCAATATGAAGATTTTTCTCTAAAATGACAATTTTATTTGTGATAACTCCCCAAGTTTACAGTTATTTAATTCTGAATTGGAAGCAGAATTTAGAGACTGACAAGGTTGAACCCTGGGCTTCCCATGTGGCTCAATGGGTAAAGAATCTGCCTACAATGCTGGAGATGTGGGTTTGATTCCTGAGTCAGGAAGATCCTCTGGAGGAGGGCATGGCTGCCCACTCCAGTATTCTTGCCTGGAGAATCCCATGGACAGAGAAGCCTGGCAGGCTACAGTCCATGAGGCCTCAAAGAGTCGGACATGACTGAAGTGACTGAGCATGCATGCATGCAAGGTTGAACCCTAACATTTCTCCCCGAGCTCAAAAAATACACAGTTCTTTTTTTGTAAAGTGATTTTGGGACCTTAAATCTTTTCTTATAAGTCATGATGCTGCTTGAGAAATGGAAACCCTAAATTAGGGTATGCCATCCCAGGAAGATTTTCTAGGGTTCTGCAAAGGCAGAAGTCTCACCACCTCTGGGCTAAGCTGGTGGTGCTTGTCTTTTTGATGACTAGACCTTGATCCCTAGATTGCCTTCTCTGGAGATTTTGGGTCAGGACTGTCAGGACTGTCAACGTGGCCACCTGCTTACAAACTTTGATGTGTGTGGTTGTGATGTTGCTTCTGTGGATCATTGTCACTCATTTCTGATGCTTTTCACTCCAGCCACCTCTGAGGAGATCAGGTACCTCTGTTCTTCACAGACTGATAGCCTGTCCAAACTCATTCTTCACTCCTGGAGTTTGTGCTTTTGCCTGCAGACTCCTGTTTTAGGATAGAGTGGGGTTGGACTGCAGCTTTAGTGCTCCCTGACAACTTGTACCTCTCCTTGGTCTTGCTTTCTCGCATCTTCTATCTGCAGCATCATCCCCAGTCAGTCTTTCCCAAGCCTGCCCATTGGTGTGGGGCTTGGCCTTTCACCTTCATTAGCTCTTAACAGTGGTCTGTAGATGGGAGGAGTTGAAAGAAGAGGCAGATTGCTGCTCTTGTCTATGGTGATCTTGGAAGCTTTCAGAAGAGGTCAAGCTCGAGCCAGACCTTTCGCTGTAGATCATTAGATTAGAGCAGAGAATTCTCTCCAGGTAGAGCAGTGGGGTGGAGAAGGCAATGGCACCCCACTCCAGTACTCCTGCCTGGAAAATCCCATGGACAGAGGAGCCTGGTAGGCTGCAGTCCATGGGGTCGCTGTGGGTTGGACACAACTGAGCGACTTCACTTTGACTTTTCACTTTTATGCATTGGAGAAGGAAATGGCAACCCACTCCAGTGATCTTGCCTAGAGAATCCCAGGGACGGGGGAGCCTGGTAGGCTGCCATCTATGGGGTCGCACAGAGTTGGACACGACTGAAGCAACTTAGCAGCAGCAGCAGAGCAGTGGGGAAGAAGCAGGGAAAAGCCCCGTGTGTGTATGCAGGGGTGTTCCGAGTGTTCTGGCTGAAGCGGCAGACTGTGAGGCAGAGAATAGGCAGCTAATGTTAGGCGCCCGGTCTGTGTTCTGAGCTGGATTAGATACGATTTATTATGCTTCCCCTTTGCGCTGAGATAGCTTCATCTCTAAAATTGTGATGATATCCACTTTACAGGGTTATTACGAAATAAAATAACAGTGTATAAAGCATTAGTTTTCTCTATCTCACTACCCAGAGAACGTCTTTGAGGACAGAGTGCCCTAGCATGGTAGTCAAGGACCTTCAGGTTCTGACAATACTGTGCCTTTTGCATCTTGTTATTCAGTCGCTCCATCGTGTCTGACTCTTTGTGACCACTCCCCAGCCGTGTCAATGTCAGCCACACTGCATCACTCACTGTTCCTCGAATGCTGGTTTTCTGCTCTCCTGCCTGCCCCCGCACCTCTGCTCTGAGAACCTTCTGGAATCTCTGTCCCAGTTTTCCTTCTCTCTCAGACAGCTACCTCTCCTCCAGTCAGATCCTATCTGTGTCTGAAACCTGACCCCTGAACCCTGTCCAGGGTAATCTATTCCTCCTCCAAAGGCCTATAGAACTTGCTGTCTATAGAATTCCTTTTCTGTATTGTGCTCTTAATTACCTTTTAAGGTAGTTCTCAACTCTTGCCTTAGATTCTAAATCTTATCACCTGCATAGCTGTCTTGCACAGCAATGAGTAAATATTGGGTGTTTCATAAATGTTTGTGGGTTCATTCTTGTAAGTGATTTGTTGAGGAATGAATGGTGCTTGTATCCTCATAGAAGACATAGAATCACTTGTAATGATTCTGTATTATAAGCTAATACAAATGGGATTGAAACGCCTCACAGAAGACTTTAGAAAGTTCTAAACAGTAAAGGGTTATTTCTTAAGTTCTTAGGAATCCTGCTGAAACCCACCTTTCCCCCATTTTGCCCACCAAAGCAAAGTTGGTTGGTTGTCTAGACTTCTATTTCTTCCAAAGGCATGTGAAGAATGGAAAGCTCATCTGAAAATACTGGTTTGTAGTATAGTATCTTTGAAAGAGACAAAGGTAAAAGGTATTAATACAAACAAAAACGTTCAAATATGCATGTGCTCTAGGCCTGTCTATCAAATTAGTAGAAACAAGCCTTATGCAATGAAACTCCTCAGCGCAGATTTTTAAAGTTGCTTTGAGGCTTATTTTAGTCTGGTTCCAGATTCTCATCTCTGTATATCAGATATAGGAAGCTCTTGAAGCTCAGTGAATCTTTCTCCTTAGCACCCACCCCATTCAGTTTGTCACTATCGGTGGATTGATCCGTTGTGTCCACTGTGGTTCTTTGAAGAGGAGACACTAATGCTGAGATGCTGTGATGTCACTGAGACAGGGGTGCTATGTCAGTAATCTTTCTCCACCCTTCCAGAGGCCTAAAGAATGGCAGAGAGTGAGACAGCCTTTGTAGATCTGTAGGGCCTATTGTTGATTATTCAGAGATGACTAGCCTTTGAAAAAGAAACAAAACTGATAGGCAAAAAAAAGGGTGTGTTTTAGGTAACCTCACAAAAATATCATACAGAACCACTTGGCTATGTGGGAAAAGGAACTCACTAAAATACAACTTTTAGGCTTTCAAAAAATTATCTCACGTAACTCGATAAATTTTATTTCTCTTGACCAGTAATTTTGTGACAAAAATAAATTTGAAAATGAGGCCACAAGAGGATTATCTGTCAGATTTCTGACTGCAGTGCTAAAGGTTAGCCCAGATTATATTTTTATGGCACTGTTCTAAGTGTTGTAAAACCTGGTGTCCTGATAGAATATTGACAGAGTTGTATGTGTTGCCATATGAACAGCGTTAATGTATTATCAGATTATAGGGTACTTAGAAGTGTGTTGGCTGGTTAACTTGCTCGACTCCCTAAGGATTCTTTACCCTACAGCCTTGCCTTTGGGGGTTACCTGCTCTGACTGCACAGTAGAAGGATCCACCAGTTACAAAGGAAAGGACTTGGAGCTTAATCTAAATGAAAATGAGTTTTAAGGTTTGGGGATTTTATTGAACCACTTATCTTCCTTATTCTTTCTTGGCTTTGCTTCACTGTGGCCTAAGGTGAATGGAGTCCTTTGTTTTGGCTCATCCAAACTGCTCTCTTTAATGTATGTTCTGGACCATTCCCAAGAAATGCTGTAGGGTTATGTTGAGGCCCAGGGACCTGAAGGTGAAACAGAGCTTGTAGTTGTCAGACAGCTGCTACTGCTCAAAGATTCAGACATGTATGCTTTGCTACTGTTGTAAAACTGGGAACCTTCCCACCTTATAAAATGGCAGTTTTTATTGAGCTTTTCTTTTGAATAAAAAGAAAACCTGGAGAATAAGCCATGTTTGTCATGCCAGCCACTAGAGGGTGGAATAGTCACACTTCCTGAAACAGGTGTAATTCATTCTGATAGAGCAAGACTAGAGTCAGAACGTATTTGCTAGTGTTTATCAATATATCAGTAGATATGTCTGAGTGGCTTTAGTCATGTCCAACTCTTTGCAGTGCTATGGACTGTAGCCCACCAGGCTCCTCTATCCATGGGATTCTCTAGGCAAGAATACTGGAGTGGGTTGCTTTGCTCTCCTCCAGGGGATCTTCCTGACCCAAGGATTGGACCTGTGTCTCTTATGTCTCCTGCACTGGCAGGTGCTGCATGGGAAGCCCAAGTCCTTCTTTAGGTACATAGTAATCAGCAGAGGAACTTGTTAAAAAAATGCAGCTTCCTGGGCCCTATCCTCAGAGACTGGGATTTGATAACTCTGGGTGGGACATCAGGGGATTTTCATAATGTGTTTTGAATTTTACTTTGAGAAATGTAGATCCTATTGTTTTGGGCATGCATTATTGCCTAATTATTTTTTCTCTTAGGATTGCAAAGCAAAATGATTATCTGGAGGAAAAGACAATATCAGAAGCCAAAATGTAGGGAAACTAGAGTGTTATTAAAGCTCTCTCTCTGCCTTTGTCTAACAAGTTTCAAAGGAGACTCACTTGGTAAAAATTAAGTATCAAACAGCTGTGAAAAATGTTTTTGTGTGGAGTTATATTTTAGTCAATAAAGATCACAGAATCTTTATACCACAAGTCTAAAAATTTTAAATTAAATACCCCTTTTATGGTCATCTCACAGTGCAACCTAGTTTATCCTTTGTCTAATGTCTTGGCATTCTGAAATGTAGTTGTAGAAATTCTCTAAGTACTAACAGAATTTATATAATCCTGTCATCATCTTGAACACATAGAGAGACTTTGCTTTGTATGTAAAGATCCAGTTGTTGTAATGTATAATGTCCTTCTTGTAAGGATAACTCAGAGCAGTGGCCTCCTTGGGAAAGCTTTGGAAATGGTCTTAAAAGGCAAGAAGAATGTCATTAAAATAAATTGACAAAATAAAATAAAATGTCATAAAATAGAATCATTCAAAACCGTGATAGAATGCTGCAGCTCAAAAAGTTAAAAGGATCAGGGACTGAGTAAAATGAATCTTGGTTCTGAAGCTAGGACCTCAGATGAAATGAAAGGAAGATATTTTTTCAGATGTTTATAGAAACAATCATGTCTCCTATGAGCCTCTCAAGGGCCTTCTTTTCTTCAAGAACACAACCCTCCACTTCCACATATCTCATATGAAGATTTTCCAGTGACATTTCCTCTCTCCTTCCTAGTTTTCAGGATTCGTCTGTGATTTTATGTGCAATAAAAAGAAAGTCCTGGAACCCCACATACACATATGCACACATAAGCACACAGAGTTATGAAGAATTATTTTTGAAATTAAAGGCCAAAAATGTAGTCTGTGTCATTCTTTGTATGATTTTATGGAAAAGAAACTTTTTTTTAAGAGATGATGCTCTCTTTACCATAAACTTTGATTAGTAGCACTTTTAGTAATCTATATATGTTATTAATAAGACAGTGTTTGTAAATTTTGATGTGGATATGAATTGTTACACCAAAGTAGTCCTAGTAGAGGAACCTCTAAAAGAAGTTCAGTTCCTTGAAAGTCCAGTAGATTTCCAATAATGTTAATTACTTGGGAAGCCTATTTGTAGTTAATATCTGGAGCAGGATGATGAAATGAGAATTTGTGTATTATAATCATAGAGCACAGGACTTGGGGTATTAACTTTATTATATAAAATTGCTTGGCTCACATAAGATAAGAAATTGAATCCTTACAAAACAGTTCAACTAATGAATAGTCCAGAGCCTCTCAAACTCTTAGTTACAAGTGTGCCCAAAATGGATCTTTTCCTCAGTACTTGGGGCAGCCGGGAGGAACCTGGGCATGACAGGAGTCCCTCAGCTCATCACCTCTGCCTCTTTATCCATCCAGTGTGTTTTCTGTTTATGTCATTATGTGACAAAGTTGGGAAATGCTGGGAAGACTTTGTATTTTAATTCTTTCTAGTTTCTGTTTATTATTAGTTGATTATAAACTATTTCTGTTTTTTATTAGTTGATCACCATTCACCAAAACTTTATATGTACTCTCTTGATTATTATCTTAAAAGATATCCCATGTAGCAACATTATCAGTGTCTACTTTAAAAGATATAAAATAACAGTTGTAGTTTCTTCTGAAGTTCTAATCCAAGGTAACTTAAAAACAGTTTTGGAAAACATTTAGACCATCATGTATTCTGTAATACAGTTGGGTCACTGCCGATTCCCATGATAAATGTGTTTAAACAGAAGCTTTCTCATTCATCACTAACCTCAGCTTTCATCCAAATTTATTTAATGATGATGCAAGCCCACAGCGTTGGTGTTGCAGTTCATCACCATGGAAGTGTTTCTGTCAACAAATCCTTGCTTTGCTATCATGAAATTGATTTTGCAGGAAAAGGAGGATAATTGTGAAAGATGGCTTTTACTTCTAAAGATCCTCACAGTTTTCCTGGGTGTCTAAATGAATTGTGTTTAAAATCAATAACTGGCAATAAAATTGACCACACTAAATTAACAGTTATGAGGTTGGAAAAGGGAAAATGGCAGTGAGCTACTTTGTCTGAAATCATGTTTTTGGAATGTGGCTTGGGGACCAGATTTGTAATATGAAATGTTCCTCTGAAAGCTGTTGTTCTCTGCTACAGAGGTACAGATTATGCTGACAGTCCCAGTATCAGAATTCCTAGGATGCTTTTTCTTTCTTTAAGGATTACTGAGTTTTTCTCACCTACCTTGAAAATCATATAACAATAATCACAGAAGAAAATTCCTCAACTAACATACAGTATTTAAAAAAATATGCCTTTTCTATAACTTATGTTTGTTTTTTGTTTGCTTGTTGGGAGGTTAAAAAAAAAAAACAACAACCTACAGTCAAGTTTAAGCTTCTGACTGCAGACCACTAACAAGTAAGGTTGGAAGCAGCTACCTTAAGTAGTTCAAACTATTCTGGGAGCCAAATAGGAGAAAAGAACAATAATGACATTTTTGGTTTGAAGCAGAGTGTTCAAGAGCATATGTTTTAGTGGCTAATTCTAGGCTGATTTCTAGCATATGTTTTAGTGGCTGTTTAGATGTAGACAAACATGTTAAGGGGATTTTTAATGTATGGTAGAAACACAGTCAACTCTTGATTGTCAAGGTAACTTGTATTTCCAAAGGTGCTTTTTCTGGCTTCCTAACACACTTCTTTCTTTCACCTGACATGCCTCAGCTCATACATGCTCACAAAAGCAAATTAATATTATTTTATTCAGCGATTATGAGTAAACATTTTATTAAGTTTCTAAATTCCTAATATGTGCTAAATACTGTGCTGGGCACCAGGGATATTAGGAAACATCTCAAGCGTGAAGTCAAGTTTGCTCCTGTGAGATCTTGTAGTTCACCTTGAAATCAAAGAGCCATAAAATTTTATTTATTTCAGCTACTTCCTTCTCCTCTAATACCTGATCAGAAGTTGACTATAAATGGGAAATAGATCCTGTTTGTTTTTAATGAAGAATTAATAGACATTATGAACAGGAAATAAAATTCTATTATACATGCAAAAAAAAAAAAAACAAACACAGAATGACCAAAAGAAAATTCAGCAAGCAATGGTAAAAATAACAAATTATTTACTGCTTTATAATGTTAAAGTATTTCACCAAGACAAGTTGCAGTCAAATTAATGTGAGTTATGGAAAATGAAATACATAAAGATGTATTTAAACAAGTGCAGACTAAATATTTTCCATACAGGGTATGTAAATGAAAAGATATACAGTAAGTGCACACTTGATACGACTATGCAGGCAATAGTTAGTTTCAGATACTCTTGGATAGTTCATGCATAAACCTTCCCAAAGTACAAGTTCAGTCAGTCTTTGGGGGGATGTGGAGGGATAATTAAAAAGGACTGAGTTCCTTGCAATATCAGTATAAACCGGATAAGGAAGGGTCGTCAGTTATATATATTACTTACTGTAATTTGTGACTGTCGAGGAAGAGGTGTGGCTGTTGGTGTGATAGTAATACTGCTGGTGACTTTATTGGTTGTTTTGTTTAGTGCCCCATTAGTTAAGCCTTGAGTTCTGTTATCCTGCAGTGGTGTTGAAGGGCTGGCAGGTCTCACGGGGCTGGCTACAGCTTGCATGTAAGGACTTCCTAAGTGAATGTGGATTTTATTATCCTCAGTAGTTATCACACTTGAACTGTTACTATTTGAACGCTGAAACTGCCATGATGACTGCCGGTCAGGGGAGACTCTGAAAATTGCGTGCTTGGCACTGATTTCTATCGGCTCGGGAGAGCGTCCCTGCTCAGGGGAGCTAGCTGAACCAGTAACAGCCAAAACCTGAATAGGTGACATTGTCCTTTCTGGAGTTATGGAACCACAGGACTCTGGGGTCTGTGCCCTGGCAAAGGTTGCCATGGTAATTGGGGACATGCCTTGCTCTAAATTCATCAGGCCTTCAGCAGAGGTTTTTGATTTCACTGGTGTTATGGACGCATTTTGGAGGATGGTGATCCTTTGCTTTGGGGTGCCACAGTTTGGTATCACTGCAGTGCTTGTGTAAGAGTGAGGACTCTCTGTGGTCGGACTTGTGATTTCAAGAGTGGCTGTGTTTTGGACATGGTCTGGAGTAACCTTTATATGAAGTGGTTGCCCAGGTGTGTGGCTTAGGACTAAATCTCCGGGTTGCATGAAGTTGCCATTGGGTTTAGTCTGTATTTTGCCATTCTGAGGATGGCTCTCCTTGGATTTCATCCAAGGAATCCAGAGCTTCCTGTTAACAGGACAGGGAGTGGATGAGTTGCATTTGAAGGAAAGCACAGACTCCTCATCATTAGGGTCCTCATCCTGGTCCTCACTCTCCTCATATAACTGACCATTGATGACAGCTCGTTCCAGAGGAATGAGACTCTTATAATCAGGTGGCTCATTGTCTACTGCTTCTGTTTGAACTTCTTTAGAAAATACTTGAGGGTCAGAGATTCTTCTTCCATTGAGATTGGGCCGGAGGCTCTTACTGAAGTGACGATACCGCTCTAACTCTTTAGTGAGGTTTTCAATCTCTCTTCCTAAATCTCTGTTCCTGTTCTCTTGTTGATTGAGTTTCTTTTGCAGAACTGAATGATCTCCCTGGAGGTGACATATCAGGTCCTCAGTTGCCATGTATTCATGAATTTTCTCTTTCAGTGCATCCACTTCTCTTGAGAGGTGACCTGACTTAGCTTCTTCTTCTTGAAGCCTTTTGAAAAGCCATTGTTCATGGCTGGACTCTGTCTTTTCTGCTAACTTGTACTTGGCAAGTTCCATTTTAACATGCTCCAGCTCTTCAGATAAAAACTGAGCTTTGTCGCGTTCATTAGCATACCTTCGTTCCAGAGTCTCGTACTCATCTTCAGTTTTCATGAGGTCATCCTCAATGGCTTTCATATCCTTTAACTTCAGTTTCAGTCTCTCCACTTCTTGCGAAAGCTCTTTAATCTTATTGTTCTCTTGGTGTAATGCTGTTGTGGATTTACCAGAATCCTGATTTAATTTGTTTTTTAGGAAATCTTTCTCAGTTGCTTCCAGGGATTGAAGCCTATTTTTCAACACATTAACCTTGGACAGGAGATCATTTCCTTTCTCTTCCTCCGCTTTCAGTTTGTTTTTTAGATCATCTCTCTCTTTGGTTACACTGTACATTTTTTCTTCCACATCAGTTTTGGACTTCAGTGCCCTTTTAGTTTCCTCAATTAACTTCTCAGTAACTGTTGTCACTTTATTTTGCTCCACTTGGAGCTGAGAAGCAGCAGCTTGTAACTTATCTTCAGTTTGCTTTAATTTTTCACTCATTGTTTTCCGTTCATCTACCAGCATCACAGTCAATGTTTTCAATTTAGTTAAATCCTCTTTTAAGGTGAATTCTGTCTTTTCCAGACGACTTTCAATGGCTTCTAGCTCTTTGATCCTTATCTTTAAACTCTCTAGTTCCTGAGACAGTTGCTTTGTGGTCATCCTTTCTTTTTCTAAATTGCATTTCAGCGAGTAGCATTCTTGTTTGCTTTTGCTGAAAGCATCTTCTAATTTTTCCAGAGCCATAATCTTTTTATTGAGTTTTTCAACCTCAAGTTTAAAGTCTTTACTCTGTGATGTTTCCTTTTCTAGCCTCTTATTGAGATCTCTGCACTGCTCCTCCATTTTTATGAGCTCTTCATCCTTCCCTTCCATTTCTAGCACACGTTTCCTGAGCTCCTCCACCTCAGTCATGATACTAGAGTTTCCATATTCTCCCTTGTTAATTTTTTCTTTTATATCTTGCAGCTCTTCTTCTGCTTTCCGTAAAGACCTGTTTGTCTCTTCTAACTCATCAATTTGCCGGCTGAGTGCTGCCAGCTTTTGTCGAAGCTGGCGATTTTGGCTGTCCTCATTGGTGAGCTTCGCCATAATTGTTTCTTGGTTCTGGTGGAATTTTGTGGTCTGCGTTTGCAGTTCGTTCTCTAGTCTGGTTGCCTTCTGTTCTTCCTCCTGAGCTCTGGCTTCAGCAAGGGCTAGTTTAGCATGTGTTTCCTTTGCACTTGTGGTTAGGTCCTGGATTTTCTGTCTTTGAAGGGCAAGTTGTGCCGTCAGCCTTTGTTGTTCGTCCACCACCATCAAAGCAAAAGACTTCAGTTTGGTCAGCTCCTCTTTCAGGGCGGTGACCCTCTTCTCTTTTTCCTGCTCCTTCTTCTCCCGGGACTCAGTTTCTTGGTCAATCAGCCTTTTTAATCTGAAAAATACAAGAGTGCGTTCTATTTTGTAACTGGTGCTTTCGTAACTTACAGGCTGTGAGTAAACATGTATGTAATTTAGACAGTATCAACTCATACAGTAATGGAAAGGAGTTCCTGAATTTGATGGAGGTGGGGAATCTTGCTCTTTTTTCCCACTTCCTGCTTTCTTCCCACTCATTGATTGTTAACAGTTTTCGTTCACCAGGAGCCTTAGTGAAAGAGTAAGGACAAGAATGTTTGGTTTAAATTGCTTGTGTAACATATAATCAATAGACATTGTAGCCTGAAGATTGTAAAAACAAGCACAAGCTTAAGACTCACTTGGACCAAGCTTCAAGACTGGCCCTACTCTTACCAACTAATTAACCTGGGCAGTTATTTAACATCCCCTGGGCTTCAGTTTCCTCTGTGAAAACTGGAGGTGATAACTTACTTTATTATCCAGGGGCCATTTGTGAAAACTAAATGAGATTATTCATCTAAGATTCTCACAGTGCTGACCCATAAGCATTTGAGAAGTTTTGTTGCTGTTGATCTGTTTTATTAATGTGGTTATTATTGTATTTATCAAATGGTTTGCTTGAAACATTACAATATGTGATTACTAATGTTTGATTAGCTTCCTTATTCTTAGTTAAGATTAAATTTATTCACATTGCTTATAAGTTAGGCACTTTACTAATGGACCTATTTGCCAGCTTAAACTTGGTTTACACTAGCCTGACATTGTGTCAGGAATCCATGCACATCTATCTTTATTCCTACAGTGGATGGTAGTTGAATGAGAGGAACTGACAAGTACCTGAAGGGGTTTAGAGTTTTCGTAACATATGGGAAGAGCATGGGATTTGATACAAAAGAGCTTGATGAGTGTCAGATATTAGAAATGATGGAGGAAAAACTCTTATCAGGAACCATTTTGAATCATGAGTCCTTTGAATGATGACTTTGATAACATGTTATTTTTTTCTTTATGTTTTAAATTTGTCAATAAAACATGGAAGACATATTGTATGCAGTATAAACTCTCTCTTCCACACACTTTTTCCCTCAGTATTGAGGTCACAGTTTTAAATTTGTGGCACTCCTAATTACACTGGGAATGGGCTGATTATAGAGGATGTAATTACAGCTTTGCAGTATTGTTATACAGAAGCTAAAATAGGATGGAATCCCTGAAGAATTTAACTGAGGGACTTGTCATAGGTGAAAAGTTGTAAATATTTGTTTTCTTGATCAAGCATAGAGAGTTTTAGTGTATCTTATCTACTAGGAATGAGTTAATTATCCAATGCAAGTCTTTAATCCTTCCCACAGAACTTTCTTTTTAAAACATTGTACAGGGAAATTAACTTGGGGTATTCTTGGAAATAGAGTCCTTTTTGAGATTCGAATCTGCTCTTCTGTAATTACACTATGCAAGAGGCAATGTGTTTAAAATAATTGTATGATGTAAGAACTTTCAAACTTTTTTATGGGGAGGATCCACTTTTAGTTTTTCCTGTTTTGAGAACCTGACAGGCTGGCCCAAGGGCTGTGGCCTGTGCACTTCTGCGGAAGCTGGGGTGGGTTGGTTGATGATCTAATCCACACTTGGCAGGAGGCTTGCCCAGGGTTTCTGGCCCTGCCCCATTCCCATTTGATACACATGGGAACCTGAGAAGAGAAACATGGTGGCTCCCTCCTGAAAGGCAGTGGGGCTTCACAACTCAGTGGCAGAGTCCATGGTAAACTGTGCTGGTGGTGAAGTTGTTACAGAAACTGGCAAAGTGCTTCTTCCTCCCACATGAGCATTAGGATGGTATTTAACAATACTGCAGTGAAATATTTTCCCCTTTCTACATCACAGTTCTTAGAATTTTATTAGAGAATAGTTTCACAAAAGCTTTTCAGGATTTCTTTTCAGCTTATTAAACAATGCCATGTGCTATTTCATTTTCATGAGAAGAAGGTATGTTTTCTTAGGATACGAGGAAGGGAAGATTGTTTGGAGTATGATGAAAAGAGCATTAAAATTGAATGGTCATCAGTGGATCCTGGCATTGCCAAAACTGGCAAAAAAGAGTTTAAAGACATTTCAGTTGTTTCCACTGTGTTCAGTGTTTTCTTGAAGCAAGCATGATGCATCTTTTCAGCATGGTGCAAGTTCATTTATCTTTTTCTGTAGTTTCTGAAAATCGGCTGGTATCCCCATCTGTTTCCAAGCTCCTTTTTACATGGGTAGACACATAAAAGTGACAATTTGAATACATATGCCTCAGCGTTTCCTTACTACTTGTTTCTTAAGAACCTGCTATTTCCCTGGACTAGTCCCATGAGCACACCTTAGGTAGTCTGGTAAAGCCTTTCAGGGAAGAAGATAGGAATTTATATGCAGAAAGAGTTACAGCCCCAACCATCAACCAGTAGAATCCATGATAGGAGGGAGGCCCTGATGGATCAATCCCAGGGCCGGTTGGGTGCTTGTTACACATGGTGCTATTACACACTGCAGGGATGTGTATATATGTGAGAGAGACAGACAGACAGAAAGAGACGGAGACACCAGTTATGCTACTGAATTGGAATCAGCTTTTCTGGTATGGTGTCGGAGAAGGCAATGGCACCCCACTCCAGTACTCTTGCCTGGAAAATCCCATGGATGGAGGAGCCTGGTGGGCTGCAGTCCATGGGGTCGATAGAGTTGGACATGACTGAGTGACTTCACTTTCACTTCTCACTTTCATGCATTGGAGAAGGAAATGGCAACCCACTCCAGTGTTCTTGCCTGGAGAATCCCAGGGATGGGGGAGCCTGGTGGCTACCGTCTATGGGGTCGCACAGAGTCGGACACGACTGAAGTGACTTAGCAGTAGCAGTTTCTGGTATGGTGAATGGGTTTATCCTAAATCATTCACTGTTTCTTGCCAGAAACATTTTGAAGGATAAAGTTTGAGGTTTATAGTATTGAAGAAAGTTGTTTCTTTGGAAAGTTAGCTAGTCTTACAAGATTTCAAGCTGCAAGCCCGACCTGTTGTGTGTACACTACTACAGACTGTGTAGTGTGAACACTACTACAGTGTAGTGTGACTAATTGTCACACTGCTAATTACTACTTCAGGGATGTATATATGTATGTGTGTGTGTGTGTGTGTGTGTATGTGTATATACACACATATTTGACTATGTGTATTTTTTTTCAAATATATATTTGAATGCTTTCAGCAAATATTTGCTGAGTATTGACTGCATGTTAGTCATTTCAGGTTCACAATCACTTATCTAAAACTTTTGAAGCCAAATGTTTCCAAAGTTCTAGAGTTTTCCAATTTTAGAAAGGCAGTAAGGAGCATCTACCACATATTATATAACAGCTCCAGTAAGGTCTGTGGCACCATCTCCTAAGCAAACCTTGGAAAACTTCCATAGTGAGCTACATGAATAGGTGCACTAAGTGCAGTGATTAAGATAATAAATAGCCTCACATCTGTTCAGATTTCACGGACAAATTAGTTCATGTAAGGAGAAGTTTTGCTGTCACAATTTAGCAATTGCGGGTCCCCTGAGGCAGCTTCCTTCCTTGGGATTTAAACCAAACAGTAATAGTTTTGTATCCTTTATCTTTCTTTGCATGTTAACGGGTTTTAGGTATTGAAGCTGACTAATTTTATATGTAACAAGGTTATCATTGACTCTGGTTTTACTAGTAACAGCAGGTAAGGAAATCTGAGAGCTTTTAATCAGGATACTTATAATCTTGAAAACAGCACAGATCTTGAGATATCTAGATATGAAAGTCTTCCGTCAGAACTGTGAGGTCAAATTATTGCTCCTTCTCCCATGAATAGTTCCAATTACTATGTCTTAGTGCCTTTTCCAATCGATAGGTTTGTATAATCTATGCTAGGGGTTCTTCATTTTCGGCACTACTGACATTTTGGGCCAACTGATTCTTTATGGTAAGGGGCCCTGTAATATGTTTTAGCAGCGTCCTTGGTCTCGCCTCAGTAGACGCCTGCCCGGAGCATCTCACCAGCTTTGACAACCAAGAATATCTCCAGACACTGCCCAATGTCTTCTGGGGAGCAGAACCACCCCCCATTGAAAACCACTGTGATCTACACCTGTGTATGAGTTGTGTGTTTATAGACATGTGTATCTATCAGTCTGTCATTACAAGTTAGGCTCTTTATGGTCCTTACTCAGCTTTCCCACTCGAATTACATATACGCCTGGTGGTGTTATCTTCCCTGCTCATAGCCTGTTCTTTACCAGTGCTTCTCACAGTTTAATGTTCAATTGAATCACCTGGGAATCTTGTTAAATGGTGAATTCCAATTGTGAAGGCAAAGAGCGGACCTCAACATTTGCATTGTAACAAGTTCCCAGGTGATGTCAGGACTAAGACTTTACTATTTATGTGTCAGATGTTGTCTAGTAATGGTATTCTGGCTGAATATTAACTTACCCAATTGTTCATTATTAATAATATCCCCAACTGTGGGTGGGTATAGCCTGTATTCCTGACCTACAGGGCCATCCATTTTTCTCACAGAGAACATCCAGCAGGACTAATGACTAATCTAAAATCTGTTGTTATTATTGGAAAAAATGACTTAAAATCTTAAAATGCATTTTTCTCACAGAGAACATCCAGCAGGACTAATGACTAATCTAAAATCTGTTGTTATTATTGGAAAAAATGACTTAAAATCTTAAAATGCATATCAGAAGTGTTTGAGTTAGTAACTAAATTTTCTCCTTTAAGAAGGCAGTAAATAACTTTAGTTTCAACCCAAAGACTAAAATATATGAGACTGTATAATGGCTACCTTTTAGGGCCAGTGACGTGCTGCCAAGCACTGAGCTATTAACTATAGCTGTTAGTTCTGATTCTCATGGTAAGCTTATAGGGTTTGAGATTACTCTCCACTTTACAGAGAAAATGAAAATGGAGAGTCAGAAAGATCAGGAAGGGGCAGAACCTGTTCTCTTTCCCCAACCACACTGCCTCTCTAACAGGAACACCAACTATTTCATGGACCTGGTCCACAAATGGTGTCTTTCTCAAGGCACATTCTGTGTATCAGAGAAACTTAGCAGCCTAAATAAAAATTCTCATTTATCATCGTGCTTACATTCTTTTTAATTCATATCTCATAGAGCACTGGTTTTCAACTATTTGTTCTTATAGCTCCTAAAATAATTTTCTATTATGTACAGTTAATTTGTTCATGTAAAGAATAATTATCTTGTTTAGTCGCTAAGTTCTGTATGACTCTTTTGCAACCCCATGGACTGTAGTCTGCCAGTCTCCTCTATCCATGGGATTTCCCAAGCTAAAATACTGGAGTGAGTTGCCATTTCCTTCTCCAGGGGACCTTCCCAACCCAAGGATCAAACCTGTGTCTCCCTGCATTGGCAGGTGGGTTCTTTACCACTGAGAGCCGCCAGGGAAGCCAAATTATAGCACTTTCTTTTAGCAAATGCTATCTTTTTTAGTTACTGAAGTATAATTGAAAGATAATATTTAAAGCATGCAATGTAGTGATATACATATGAATTATGGAAGGATTCCCGCCAGTAGTTCCATCACCTCATATATTCACCTTCTGTGTGTGTGTGTAAAAACACTTAGGTTCTACTCTCTTAGCAAATTTCAGCTATAAAATATGGTATTATTAACTGTAGTCACATGTTATACATTGTAACCTCAGGCCTTATTCATCTTATAACTGTAGTTTTACCAACTCCTTCCTATTTCCCCCCATTCCCTTAGTCCCTGGCAGCCACCATTCTACTCTCTGAGTTCAACTTGTTTTTAGATTCCACATTTAAGCAATTCTGTGTGCCATCTGTCTTTCTCTGCCTGGCTTATTTCACTTAGTATAATGCCCTTTAGGTTCATCCATGTTGTCACAAATGTCAGGATTTCCTTCTTTTTTAAAGGCTGAATAATATTCCACCATATATATGTCTGTGTACACATATATAAATGTATATCTGTACTGTAGATATATGTTATATAGTGTATCATATATGTAACATGTGTCCACTAATATGTTATACATTTATACATTTATATACATTTTATAAAATGTACTTTACACATATACATTTATATATGTAAAGTATTTGCATATTTACATATGTAAAATACATTTGTATTTAAACACAAATACATGCCACATTTTCCTTGTCCACTCATTCGTTGTCAGACACTTAGGCTGTTTCCATACCTTGGCTAGAATGAATAATGCTGCACTTATAGATATCTCTTCAAGATAGAGATTTCTTTTTGTTCAGGTATATACCAAAGGATCACATGGTAATTTTGTTTTTAATTTCTTGAGACATCTTCATACTGTTTTCTAAAGTGACTGTGCCAGTTTACATTCTCACCTACAGTGTACAGGAAATGTTCCTTTTTCTCCACATCCTCACAGATGTGAGATGGATATCAGACATCCTCACAGATGTGAGATGATATCTCATCATGGTGTTTCTGCATGTCCTTAATGATTAGTGACGTTGAGTACCTTTTCATACACCTGCTTATTTGTGTATCTTTTTTAGAAAAATGTCTATTTGGGTTCATTGCCCATTTTTTAATTGGGTTATTTGGATTTTCTGCTATTGTATGAGTTTGTATATTTCGGATATTAACCCCTTATCAGATATATGTAGTTTGCAAATATCTTCTCTTATTCCATAAGTTACCTTTTCATTATGTTCAGTTTCCTCTGCAGTGCAGAAGCTTTTCAGTCTGATGTAAATCCCATCTGCTTATTTTTGCTGTTATTACCTTTGCTTTTGGTATCAAGTTTAAAAACTCATTGCCAAGACCATTGTCAGAGAGCTTATCCCCTGTATTTTTTTCTAGGAATGTTAGTTTCGGGTTTTAGGTTCAAATCTTTAATCCATTTTGAGTTTATTTTTGTGTGTAATGTAAGATAGGAGTCCAATTTCATCCTTTTGCATGCGCATGTCCTGTTTTTCCAGCCCCAGTTATTGAAGAGACTATCCTTTTCCCCTTGTATATTCTTGGCTCCTTTGTTGAAGATTAATTGACCATATATGGATGGGTTTATGTCTGGGCTCTCTTTTGTGCTTCACTGGTCTCTTATGTCTTTTTTTATGCTAATACCAACTGTTGTCATTATTATAGCCTTCTGGTATACTTTGAAATCAGGACATGTGATGCCTCCAGCTTTGTTCTTTCTCAAGACTGCTTTGGCTATTCAACATCTTTTTGGTTCCATATACATTTTAGGATTGATTTTTCTATTTCTGTGAAAAAATACATTGTAATTTTGATAGGAATTACATTGAATCTTCACAATTTGGGTAGTATGGACATTTTAACAATATTCTTCCAATCCATGAACATAGAACATCAGTCCATTTTTCTGTGTCTTCTTCATTTTATTTCATCAATGTCTTACAGTTTTTAATATACAGATCTTTTACCTTCCTGGTTATTAAACTTACTCCTGAGTAGTTTATTCATTTTGGTGCTATTTTAAATGGGGTTTTCTTAACTTCTCTTTTGATAATTTGTTCTAAAATAATTTTTTTAAACTAAGTACCACTTCACTGGAATCTGGAATTTTGTATTCAGGGTTTAAATAACTGCAGAAGATACATATTAACATCTGCCATATAATCTAAAAATCATCATTGGCAAACCAGTCAGCCAAAACAGACGTTCAGGGAAAGTCTGTCTTTTTTTTTTCAACTTAAGCCAGTGCGTAAATACACATCCCTCTGGCAGCCACTTCACTTCTAAAAGAGATGAGGCCCAGATGAAATAACAGGCACTATTTGCATATTTCCATCCAGTGGTTTAGTTCTGAAGCTGCTGATGCTCTGCTTTCATGGGACTATATAAGAAGTAAGTGTTCCTAGAGTTGTCCCTACATCTGTACCACTGAGGGGTTTCCAACCCAGGAATATGCATTTGGTGAGATTCTGTTAAGTATGACTTTTTAGAAAAAGAAGCTTTTAGAGCACAAGCATTTTTTTTTTTTTTTTCTCCCTAGCAGATCAGTCTTGGAAAGCATGTGTGAGAACTGCAGGTTTAGACACTGATTCCCTCCATGTTCTCCATGCTTGTGCTCTGAAAAATTCTTGCATGCACGCTCAAGAGTATATGTACTCCAGTTTGAAGAATCTCGTCTTGGAGTACTCATATTCATGTTGAAGGACTGACACAAGAAGATTATAGGAACAGTCACTGAATCTTGTCCAATAAAAACAGGTTGTAGAAGCTGGTTTTACGGACACAAATTCGAGGTAGCTAAATCCAAACTGGTTTACAGCAGTGGCTTATGGCACCTCTTCTTTAGAGTTTCTATTATGGCTCAGAACTGTTATAATTTACTGCGGGTATCACTATTATGTGCAACGCTAGCTCCTTGTTTTTTCAAAAATAATCACATCTGTCATCTTGAATGTTCTTTGGTACTAACCATAATGCTGGCTCCTTATTATAAATTATACATTCAGAGCATCTTTGCAGTTTTTATTTACATACACACATGTCAGCACACATGTATGACTGTATTTTATCTCCTCTATGTAAGACTGTTAGTAATTGCATCATATAAGACATAGGAAACAGATGGTGTGTCTAAATGCTATAATGCCAGTCATAGCCATAATGATTTATATATAATTCTCACCACTTTTTATTTTTATTTATGTATATTACAATCAACACTACTAAAATATAAGCTTCTTAAGCACAGGACATATGTCTGATTGACTCATTTGTGTCTTCTATGGTGTCTACTACAAAGTCCTTACATGTAGAAGGTACCAAATGAATGTTTTTTTAAATGAATGAATGAACATTTTCCTGTGGAAAACACTGTACTATTATCCTGACTAATTTTATTCATTTTTAAAAGAAGGTGCTCTGATGCTTACCATGAGCATGGTTTTAGGTATTTAAGAAAATTAGGTATTACTGGTTAAGTACAGTGGCCTCTGGAAAGAATTAAGACTGTTGAAATATCTTCTCTTCCTTCTTCAGAACCATGTACTAGAACTGTATGTGCTTGCTTGTTTGAGAAGGGAGATGGTTGCTAGCGTCCACATCCTAGCCCCTCACTCTCCTCTGATAATTTCATCTCTGCAAACAAAGGAGTGGTCCTTTTTATTTTTTCCTCAGAGCTAGAGCTCTCCTGGACAAATATGTTTGTTTACTACACAAACAACATTACATCAACAAACAGATGAAACTGAAAAGGAAATATTCATCTCTGATCTGACCACCCTAACACACCAATTCTGGTTCTGCTTTTCCAGATTCTTTCCTAATTTTTCAGACAACTGGCCCATATAAATAAGATTAGCATGATTATTGACCAATAAAACCAGTTTCACAAGCCGTTCGTGGCATTGTGTTGTTTCTGGTAGCTGCAGAAATCAACCTATAAGTAGTGAACAACTTCAGAGTCAGCTTAGCTTCTCATTTGTCATCTTTTAGGAGACAAATATACTGTGTAGATCTTAAATTTAGTTTTTGATGTTATGAATGTAACAACACTTTTGTTCATTAATTTGCAAACAACAAAGGAATATAATACTGGGCTATACTGAGATGAAGAGGGGAGGATCCGGTTCTCCAGAGTTTGTAGGCTCTTGGGAAGGATGAGCAGATAATTTCAGTGCAACTCAGTAAAGTCTCCATAGCAGCAGTTCTTAAAACTTCTTGGTCTCATGACTCCTTTACACTCTTAAAAATAATTGAGGACTCTGAAGAGCTTTTGATTGTGTGGGTTATGTCTACTAATATTTACAGTATTAGAAATTCAGACCAAGATATTTTAAAATATTTATATATTTATTCATTAAAATAGTAAACATAAATAACGTATTTTTTTTTTTATGAAAAATCACTTTTTGTAATGCCAAAACCTGGTGGAAAGGGCTGTGTTGTCTGTATTTCTACAAACTCTTAATACCTGGCTTAATTGAAGGCAGCTGGATTCTCAGAGCTGTTTCATACATCCCATCAGCTGTCAGAGCAATGACATCACCACACGTCACATCTCTGAAAAACTTGTGAGGCTTTGAGTGAAAAAGCTAGTGTTACTGTAAAAACAGCTCTAACCTCATAGACCTCTTGAAAGGGGCCAGCCTTTGAGAATCACTCTTCACCTTGAGGATAGGTGGTTGAAGCATAAATGGCAAGTGTGTCTTTCTCTGGAAAAGCCTTTGGTTTAGGCTGTCACTTCTGCAGGCTATTAGTGAGTGAGCCCTTCACTTCATAACACACTAACGAAGTCCCCAGATTCACTGGCCTAGTCACTGCTTCAGTGTTTATGTCATTAATTGAACTAATTGCTCCCTGTAACAGCTAGGTGGAAAATTCCCTTCCTTCAGAAAATACCTCTTTTCTAGTTCTTAGAAAAATCCTAAACGACAAAGCTGTCTCCATAAGACATCATGTTTTGTTTGAAACGACAATTTGAAATAAGGGCATGGAAACCACTGAATGACCTGGTTCTTAAATGGGTTCATCCTCAGTGCTGTGCAGGTCCGCTGACAGTTAATTCATTTCAGACTTCTATTATACCACTATAGTGAGCGACTACTATGTGCAAACTACTGTGCCTGTTATTTGTCAGTTTACCTTCTTCCTGTTAAAACCTGCCTGTATATTTGCAGACATCACTCTAGTCAGAATTTAAAATAGTTGCCCATCAACAACCAAATAGTGTGATGATACCAAATCTTGTTTGGTCTTTTCTGAAGATATATGAAATAGTACATCTCTCATCCTAGACCTAACTGTGTAACCTCACCTTGATGGCTCTCAATTTCTATATTTGCTTTCATTCTTTCTATGCTAGTTTAATACATTACGTTTTCTTCTTGATTTAACATGTTAACTAATAATCAAGAAACTACATACTCTGCTTTATTCACTTTTATGTCTGCTCTCATGGCTAGACTTTGATAGTCTGATTATGATGATAACCCCCTATATCTCTTAGCAATTTTTATCTAATATGTAATTTTAATTGTTGCATTGTATTGATAGCAGCTGGGTTTATGGTTAAATAACCACAGAATTCTAAGCAGTTTAGAGTAATTACATGGAATTTGTTAGAAAGCTTCCTTAGGTTGAGATAGGTTCTTGGTAATCAACCAGTAATTTATCTTTCCTTGCTCTACTCTCTGCTTTTTCAATGGGACTTTTCACTGTTTAGTCTAATTTTTAGGAGCACTCATAAAAATAGCTATGACTAGTCTTTTTTATTCTATGTATGCTGCTTCCTTTTATTTCTCTCAGAAGTCAAAGGTTTTAAAAAAAATTACAGCTCCAGCATACCATAGTCATAATGTAATGCTTGATTCATTTGACTTGGTCAGCAAGATATAGAAGAACAGTAACACGTTTTTTGGCGTCTGCTAGCCATGTATGAGTATAAATCTGTGTCTGCTTTATGTCCTTATTACTGAAGATACTGTCATCATCATTGAGATCACTTAGAGACACCATAAATGGGTCCAGATCCAGGAAACTGGGTTGCTATTTTCCTTCACTGTGAAACAAGAATTGGGGCAAGAAGTGATACAGAAGGCTTTAGTTGGTGTCAGAGAAATATAAAGTAAAAATGGGGCATGGTGAGTCAGGACTCTTCAGCATCTGTACAGTCTTGTTTGGCTCCCCAAGGGTCATAGGAAGTGAATTAATAAGACACAAATAGTCGAATGACCTACTAATTATCAGGAGGTTAAGGAGCTTTTAGCAGAGAAAGAAGGTCTTAAGAGGAGCTTATAAAATCCTCAGATTGAGCAAAAGGACCAGCATTGGGAGAAAATCTTTAAAGAAATGGAAACAGAATCTCCTAGAAAGAAAAACTACTGAAAGGCAAAGTTTCAGAAGCAGAAAAAGGTCAGTCTGAGAGCTCACCAGCACAAAACTTGAGGAGAATATTTTCATTATGAGACCCTGGAATCTAGTCTAGGAGACACTGCACCCTCCAATCAAAGGGCCGGGTGGAGACTTAAAAAGGTTCTCAGTCTAGGGCCAGGGGAGGAAATGGAAACTAACAAGGGAGTTACAATAAGGATAGCGTGTGCAAATGTGTACCAGGATAATTACTTAGAGCCTGAATTATATGTTGTTACTTCAGTGCTGTATTGTCAGTTAAGTTACTTTCCAGAAAGAACTATGGGATAATGGATGTTCATTGAATACCAGTAAGCTTATGCTTCCTTGACACCCATTTTAATTTTTCATATTGAAAAGTATCTTCTCAGATGAATTTTTCTTTTTGCCATTTGCTAAAGAGGATTTTTTTTCCTTTGCTTTGAATATATTATAGCCATCAAGAAGAAACTTTAAAAAACAATTACTTTGAGTATGCAGTAAAGAGCCTATTCATGTTCTCCCGCCCCACCACTCTGAATGTGGTTCTTAATTATTTGAAAGCAGTTCCTCAGATCAACATTTTAACATTTTTTTCTTCTCCAGACTTTCCATTTTGATTGCTACACTAAAACACAAACTTAGGGAGGAAAAAGCAAACTAGCCTGTCTTTTAACAGATTGAAACTTCAGGTCCTAGGCCAACTGAAAGTTTCATCTCCCTGATCCATCAAGGCCTGCCTGGGGCTCCCACAGCCATGGTGCCTTCCCTGGCTGCCTTTTTCTTTTCTAGGGGAAGCATGTAAAAAAGTCACCCAGCATGTGATGCCTTGGACTGTCACAGATACAACTATGCATCTATATTCCCAAGAACACCTTGCCTGGTAGATAGCATGCAGAGCCATCTTTAAGTTTAAGTTGATGATAATGATGATATTGGCTTGTCCCCACATTCCTAACACTTTGACTGTTTATCATTCTTTCATTTCTTCCTCCCCTCTCTGTGGGTGACTGGGTACCCTCTGTGATCTCTGTTCTTCTGTATCTTATTTACTGGCTCCACGGTGGTAGTAGCTTGCTTTCGGATAGGAATGATGTCCTCTCTGCTGCCTATTCCCTACTGCCCCAGCAGCAGATGGCAGCAAGCAGTGCAGGTGGCTAAGGGCAAGGGGCAGGCAGGATGACTGACAGAGAGCCAGTACACCCCCCAGGACTGATGCACCAACGAGAGAGAGGCAGTGGAATCCTGTGGGAGGCACGGTAGTGCTGGGGGAGAAATTGAGATTTTGGAGTTCAATTTTCAAAGCTGAGTCTCGGTTTCTCCACTTCTACCCAGTGTCATGGAGCAAGCATTTTAACCTCTACAGGTCTCATTTTCTTCATCTGTGGGATAGAGATAATATTGGAACCTCGCTCATAACAGTGCTGTTCTAAGGATTAACTAAAACAATCTATACGAAAGCACCTAGCATACTGCCTGGCACAATATGTATCAGTTATTGCTAGAGTAGGAAGCTGAACTGATGATGATGACAGCAGAGAAGAACATCTGGGAGCAGGGGGAAGTTGCCTCTGGTAACTACCATTTTAGGGCACAGTTGATTTTTTTGGAAAACTTAGGAATGTCAGAGACAACAAAGAGATCTAACATTCATAACTCTTCACTGTTTGCTGCTGAAATATATTTAGGATCAGTATTTTCCGTTTCTCTTTTGTTCACAGGTCTACACCACAAGCTCTTCTCCCTTCCTGAACAGTATGATATTTTGAATGTGCGTTATCCAGTGACATGCCAGCATACCACAATGGATACTAATAGCTGATTCTCCCAAAGCCTCTTTGATATTCTGTTCATGTTTCTCCTGTTCATCGTTTCTTGAGTGTAAATGTGCAGTGCACTTTCTCCGCTGAGATAATATGCTCCAAGACTTGTCTACTTGGGGACTCGTATGTGCTACTGTTGGGTTTAGTTTTCATAGTGGAAAAGTGAAGAAGACTATTGATGATATTTTAAATTCTTTTTGAGCATTTCATAAAAAAAAAAAAAAAAGTACAAACAGGTTGAAGGATACCCAGATTATCTGAGAAAGAGGTCATTTGAGGTTTTCATACTGTTGTATACTTCGCTTTGTAATTAAAAAGTTTTCTTTGCTCAGTCTTAACTCTTCACAAGTCTGAATTTCAGTCTTGGATTTTAGATTAGCATTCCTAAATATATAAAATACATTTCAAAATATGTATATTAAAAGGTATAGGATCCCACCTCATCCTTCATCTGCCAGTTTTTCTTCCCCAACTTATAACCATTGATACTAGTTTCTTACATGTACTTCTATAGTGTCTTTATGAGTAAACAAGAAAATACAAGTAAAGATTCTTATCTACCCTTTTTTATACAAAAAATAGCTTATTCTTTATCCTTCACCTTGATTTTTGCAGTTAAACATTTTTTGGAGATCTATTAGATCAGTGTTCTTCAGCAGGGGCAGGATATGGAAATAAAAATCAACATGGCTACTAAATCTTTACAACTTCATGCTTAAAAAATTAAAATTTGTAGGATTTTTGAGATGAAGTAAGATAGAGGAAGAGGAGTCATATACTTTTGCAGTTTTGAATTTTTAACATTAAGATAAATTATAATAGTAATATTCTTTGATTATCATTTTATAACAACAGCTTAACTGATTTATATCTGTTTTTATAATGTCTGTGTGTAGCATCTACATTTTCTTAGTTAGGAAACTGAAGCCCAGAAAGATTAAATAACATGCAAGGCCATTGTTACAGTAGCCCTGGTGGTACTGGAACACAGACTCCAATTCCCAGTCGCTATCCAGGGTGTGATTTAGTTTATAGCAAAAAAGAAACAAGCATATTGAGGGTCTAGTCTGTGCCTCTTGATCTTACTTGATCCTTAAAACAACTTTACGAGGTATTATTCCTGTTTTACAGATGAGGGTAAGGACCAAACAACTAAAATATAGAGAGGTTAAATAATTGCCAAATAGCACAAATAACCAAGCCAGAATAAAGAGTCACTGTCTGCAAAGCATGTGCTCTTTCAACTAAACAGTCTACATGCTAGAAAGCCCAGACAGAGTACTGACCTCACGTGAGTTTCCTTTCTCTCTCATCTCATGCTTTTCGTGTTCATTTGTCCATTCCTGCACTGTGTCCCTATCCCACTGACTCCCTGACCCCTCCTACCTTTGCTCAGTTTACTCCAGTCATACCAGTTTCCATGTTGTTCCCTGAACACAGCAGGCCTGTGGCTTTTGTACTGCCTGCATTCCCAGGGAAGGCCTCTTCCCCAGTTCTTGTAGTGCCACCTGCATACTTATTGTATTTTACTTATTTGGTCACTGGCTGTCTCTCCTACTAGAATGTAAGCTTCATGTGAGCAGGGAGGTAAGGGGTGTGTGTGTGTGTGTGTGTTCAATGACAGCTCAAGTACTGGTCTGTTTTCATCAGTGCTGTATTTTCTAGCTCAAGAACAGTACCTAGTATGTAATTGGTACTCACTAAGTATTTGTTACATTTGAACAAATACCTGTTCTACTTTTGAACTACAGTGTTTTGTGACTGTAAGCAATAGACACGTAGTGCTGTCACCCTCTGTATCTGCGGATGTAGAAGCCACAGGTAAGGAGGGCTGACCATACTACACCATTTTATATGAGAGACTTGAGCATCTGCTGGTTTTGGTATCTGTGGGAGTCCTGAAACCACTCCCACTTGGATACTGAGGGATGACGGTTTATAGTTCCTTTCCTCTACGATCATTGATTAAGCAGTTAATCATTTATTGAGCAATTACTACATGCCATGTACCATGCTAGTTCTGGAAATAGTCATAAGAAGGAACTATTCTTATTCTCATGTTACAGAAAAGCAGTTTGTCGCCACCATGACATACATGCACACCTATCTCATGTGTCCCATCCTCTTCAGTGAATATGTGTGTTGTGATATTCTGCCCAGGAAAGGCACAGAGAATCACTGCCACTTGCAATCTACCGTTTTGTCACCGTTACTCTCTATAAGCTCTCTATTAGGCTACTCTGAGCTTGATCATGAGACATTAGCAAATATTCCCTTAATCACTGTAATAATAAAACATGTTTAGTCATCTGGCATAAATTCATGATTATTTTTGGATGGTTTAAAAAATTGTGACTTTGCCAGTAATAACATCTCATGTTCCCTAGAGGAGGTGGGTTTGTCATAAATACCATTTCCGTAGAACATTTCAAGGAACTTAAAGTTCTCGGAAAATATTTTTAACAGGCAGTCTTTTCTCAAACAGACTTCAAGGGCATAATGCTGTATACCCTTAAATGTGTGTTGTATGTATTTTAACTTATTAGTAATATTTATATATATTTATCCTATTGCAAAATCCATTTATATTCAGATGTCCCTTTAGTGGATTGAGGAAAACGGAAATAAATTCTTTAGAAAAGCATTCTGATGTAGCTGCAGTTAATCTCTTTCATCCCTTTTTTCTCTTCCCAGATCACAGGTTATTTTCATTCATATATTGCAAATTGGTATTTTGGAGGATTAGTATAATTCCTTTCTCTTAAAGCTTATTCCTTGGTAGGTTGTTTTTCTTTCTTTTATTCTCTTTTTTAAAAAGTCACAAAGAATAATCCTTTTCTGAATCTTACTCTGAGCCAAAAACAAAAATTTTTAAGCCCCTAGTTCCTGTAAATTTTTTTTAAAGGTTTTCCTCTTTTATTTGGCTTTCATACTTAATTCGCTGGCATTCATATTTAACATAAAAGCCCAAAGCATGGAGCAGTCATGTGCCAGAGTGGATGAGTTCATTGGTTTTCACCTCCCTGCAGTCTGGCTGCCTGTACAGAGGCAGCGGCTAACATGGTATGCTTGGGAAACCAAACGTTTCCTAACTTGTTAGTGGGAAATTTAGACTTCAGAAATTTAGAAACCACAACAACAGACGCTTATGTTTTATTGTGACTACTGAAGTCACAAGCTTGCCATGAGAAACAAGCTAGATAGGAACCCCAAGAATGTAAAATGTGAGACATTTTGATCCCGAGAGAACTTCCTTCTTTCCCCCTTTCCCTTTTAGCTCTACTAGTAAATCAGTAAATAAGGAGGGCAAAGGAAGTAGGAACATTTAATACCATTAAATAGTATGTGCAGGTCAAAGCAGTTGGAAGATGAAGCCTGATGCTTGGCCTGACTGCCTGCTGAACAACTGAATCATGAACCACAGTGAATATCCTCCATCTACCCTTACTCACTTTTCCTATTAGAAGGTGATTGGTTTCTGACTCCTACATGATGTTTTGATGAATCTGGGTCACCTGTAAATTTTAATTACAGATAGGTGGGAAAGTTTTATTCTAAAATCTGTTGGAATATAAATGACCATTTTTCCTGTGGACTGTGCATGTCCTCTTGCATACATTTTAAAAATTAAAATTATTTTGGTCATCTAACCTTGTTTAATTTTCCATAACAATTCAGAGCATTGGGTTGTATTTCCCTTTTCTGCCACTTCTGAGCATTGAGAAAGCATGAACTCAGGGTTTGATCCTATTTTCTCTCTTAGAAGTTGGGTTTCTCTTCTTAGAAGTTGGGTTCTTTTAAGATGAATGTATTCTGGAGAATATTTAGCTTTTGCAGTAAGGGGCAATTCCATCAAGATGTTACAGTGGTTTGCAAATAGGACTGCTAGAGGTGAGAGCAGTGACTTACTACTTTACTTCCCTTGGCCCTAGGCCTGTTTGCAGTGGATTTTGTCCTTGAGCAAAAGTGTCCCCATTTAGCTATATTAATCTGCATGAGAAATTGTAGCAGAATTGAAGAAAAGGCTATATAGTATACCTGTGCATATGCATATGAAGACCAATCTGTTTTGCCCTGATCATATCTTACTTTTGAATTTTATTTCATTTTAAGATTTGAATTTTGAGAAAGGGCAAACTATCTCATGCTTGCCGTAGTTGAAAACAGTGTCATTGTTTTTTTCAATTCATTGAAAAAAAGCACTAACTTCACTCTCCCTCACTTTTAAAGTTCACAGCTAAAAACAAAGAAAAAAAGCGAAACCCCAATTCTTAAACAACAGACAAGCCACTTTTGGAGGAGCCCTGTATTCAATGGACAGGGATATTTGACCAAAATCTGCCATCCACTGAACTCTGTGACCTTTGTCCATCTGCATGCTACCTCAGCTGCAACATGGGGAAAGCAATACACCTTCGTCTCGATGGTTTACAAAGCCTCTAACGATCCTCAGATCCCAGTTGCACAGGATAAAAACCACTACCAACCTTAAAGGGCTTTCCTAATAGCTCAGATGGTAAAGAATTCACCTGGCCTGGATAATTCCATGGAGTTGCAAAGAATCCAACTAGACTGAGCGACTTTGACTTTCACTTTTACCAACCTTTAAAGTCCTTTCCCTCCCTTCTTTCCTATATACCACTGTACACAAATTCACATGTCAAAAATGTATATTCCATTCTATCAGAAGAGATTTTGTGACTCATCTGATCTGTGGTTCATAACTATAAGGGAACCTTTATTGGAATTTCATGGGATTCACATTTATTTTGGGTTCTTTATATGTCAGGCATTTATTGTAGTTCAAGGTTATAAGCGTGCTGTAACAGTACAGAAATAAATCATTTTGGTGTCTGACACCTAAAATGTTAAGCTAAATTGAAAGTATAATTAAACTGAAAATTGAACACCTAAGAAGTATTTAGTAGTTTCTGAAAGGGAATCTTTATAGGACATAATATATGCTACTTAAGCTCATGCTGTCTAACATCTGTCTCACCTATTTGTTTTATATATGTGCCTCTCCAGCCTGGTAGGACTTTCAAGGTAAAACAGGAAGATTCCAGATTAGCTTTTAAGCCTTTTGCTCTCTCTCCTTGATCCTTTATTCAGTGACTTGGTTTTTATTTCAGGTGACTACAACTTCTTTAGGAAAGCTTAAGTGGGTTTCTCATACTAGGGATTCCTTTCCAGCAGAGAACTTAGGGATAAAAGATAACCTCACTTTTCAGAGTCGCTGAAGTTAATTAAGCACTAGAGACATGGATTTTCTCCAATAAGCTTGATCCTTTACTTCATCCATGGCTGGATTATGAAAACATGAGTTCTTTGGGACTGCATCCTACAAAGCACCTCCTCTTTGGCCCTACGGCAACCCCTTGTGCCTCAGCCTGGTGGACCTCAATAGCATCAGATGCTGATGGAACATCATTCTTATGAGCAGACTGGCATAATATCTAGAATAGTAAAAGATACCATTTACTGAGTGTCTCCTATGGGTCTGGCATTGGGCCAACTGCTTTATCATCACTTTTAATCTTCATTTTAAGGATTGAAACCACTATGGGAGTCCAGGTTGTTCTAAAGGCCAAACAATGGAATTAAAAATCAGACTTCACGTGTTCTGATGCTGGGTCAAGCCTTCTTTCTCTTTTTACCTCAGATTCCCTTTTCAGAGTAGACTGCCAAGGAATAAATCTGTCATCATTTTTTAGAATGCTACATTTACATTTCATTTTATATCTTTTCCATGAATGTTCCCTAACTTGTCTGACCCTGGCTGAGTTCCCACAGCTCTTAACAGTTTTGTGACACAAATACTCTGTATCATTTTATACCACTTTCTAGTTTGTTATGTTGTATTAGTTTTGCTCTTGAACTAACTATAAGCTCCTTAAAGATTTGATACCTCTGTGTTCTCCACATGGGTCTGAACTTGGTACATACTGGATGACCAAAGGATTTGAGAGGTAAGAAGACCCATTTCTAATGGGAGCATGACTCCCTCTTAGACTGAATGCCACCTAAAGTTTTCAGAATTTACTCTAATTATTAGAGCAAAAGAAGGAGAAGTAGAATTTTGTTCCTCTTTTTCCTGTCACTTTTGAGGAGGGAGAATCATTCAGTGACATGAAGTCACTTCAACACAAAGTTTAATCAAGTTCAGATGTGGGAAAACTAGCCAGAGAATGTTAACTTTGCCTGTGTTTCTTTGCATCTTTGCTCAGTCCAGTGAATTTTATGGGACTGTTAGAAGATTCCTGTATAGCATAATTTTAGGGGGCACAAGTAGAACCATAATCACTTAACAAAGTTGTTCTCATCTTTATCTAAAAGATCTTGGTCTGCCCCATGTAGGCAGTTGTATGAAAGCCGGAAGGCTAATATGGAACCTCAAACATAATGTATTTCTTTTAACAAAATGAGTGTTTAACTACCTTGATGATAAATAAATTGATATTATTGTTAAAGAATAATTAATCTCATTAGCAGCAAAGGATTACTTTTCATAAAACTCCACAGAATGATTCGCGTCCTCTGCCATTCCCAATTAACTGACCAGTCCCTACCAAGCCTGAGGGACTTATACAGCATCTCACTGCAGGCCCTTTGTCTTCAGCAAGAAGGAGCTTTCTTATGCTCTCCCCAAGTGCTTAGACCAAGCAGCTTCTTCCTTTTTCTTCAAATGTAACAGCAGTGGTCACTTAAGTCTTGTCAGCCCAAATGTGATGAATATTTTACATTCCTCTTATGATTTCTGCTCAGAGATTTGTTTTTGTTTTGATTCACTTAAAAAAGAATTTTAAAAAGAGAGAGAAAAACTTGGTTCACCTTTAAACTTTTGTTCTGAGACTGGTGGGCCATGAGATATGCTAAATCTGGAAGGTTCACTCTTGTCAGAATCGCTCATCTCGAAGGTCTGACCTCATCCTTGAGGCTGCTCTTGGTAGGATGATTTGGAGCTCTCACAGGCTCAGGGCTATAGTTCTGTGAATCTTGCTTCTGGCTTCAGATTGGACTTTTCCCCTCACATTCTTCCCATTTTCTTTAGCTGATGTGTCTCTGTAATGAACGATCAGTAGGCTGTATTTTTATATCTTTGGCTCTACTTGATCAGAATTCCCTCAGGGGTGACTACACACTATTCTGTCCTTACCTAGTATTGAGAGATGCTTATAGTGGATGACATCATGTCTTTTTTAAGTTAATGGAAGCCAAGGCTACAGGAGGCTTACACAGAGCATGGATGGCAGAGCCAAGAAGAGCAGAATTTACGAACCATCATTCCTACTCTGTAGTCTTAGTGTTGTGATAACACTGTTTGTCTATCAATTTAGTGTCACTAGTAAATAAGCTTGGAGATTGGCTACATTTGTGTTGTATTCTTTTAAAAAATAGTCCCAAATGGTTTATCTTTACTTAATTTTTATGTACAGCTGACCTACATTATCTATATTGCTTTATCAATTCATTAAAAAAGAGCCTAAACAGGACAGTGACCAATGATTGAAACCATTGTGTAAGAGCTACTGATGATCATAGCCCTTGTCATCAATGGTAGGTGTAGCTGTGTTAGCGACATGGTGTGGTGTGTGGAGAATTTAGTTGCTAGGCTTGTCCTCCCTTGTACTGAGCACAGTGCCTACTAGACACTCAGTAAATGTTTGGTACTGATGAGGAGTCACAAGCCCTAGGCTGGCTTCACAGGTTGACACTGGCATTACCTAACTTTGAAACTACAGAAAAATCATTCCTTTTCTGTAAAACCTGGCAGATGCACTGGATTACCCACAGAAACTTTGGAATCAAAGTATATTGAAAACGGGAATCTGCTCATTTCTAGTCACAGCAAGGACAAACTGTTTGGTCCCCGTGAATGCAGTAGGGGCAGGCATTCAGCTGAGGCAGAGACATTAGTGGGAAACAGGAATACCCTTGATTAGAGACAAAAGCACTACACGCTGCTCTTTCATGTTTTGCTTCCCGTCCACTCCTTGCCCAGAGGCAATTCACCTGGTACTCTTTCACCATTTTCATTCTCATTATTTTGGGGAGGATGTTAAAGTGAAGTAGGTGGAGGTGGGTTGACAGAGAAGCATCTGACTTGAAGTCTGCCTACACAACATATAATGTACGGTAAAAGCAGATTGCTTTGACTTCACTGCCTTGATTTAATCTGAGCCTAATTTGTTTTCTGGTTTTTGTGTTTGTAAGTCAGTTCTATGTGGTTTAATGAAACAGTGGCAGAGATCTGTTTAGGGTCCTGCACAAAGTCTGAAGGGGCCCTTCCTAGCCCACTGTTTCCAGAAATATTCTTTTCTTCCCAAATAAGAAGCTTCTAGGTTGTAATCTGTTCATATGTTCATTCAATACCCTTCTTGGTCTTGTGACATACCTACTAACTTAACTAGGTCTTTCTTTTTTCCAGGTGCTAGGGATAAAGTGGTAGCAAAACTCACCCTCAAGGAGTTTATAGTCCAGGAGATAGATGATAAACAAATTAGCAGTTAATGTGCAATTTAATGTCATAAGAAATGCATGATATGAAGTAAAGTAAAAGAAGTATCACTGGAGCTTAAAGCCCACAGTGACTTCCTCTGAAAGTTCTGGGAGGGTTGTTTCAAAGGCATCGAGTCACTTTGGGTTTTTAAAGGGAACCTGCTAGCTGGGGAGGTACAGGGAATGCAGACTGCTTAGTTGGAAGGTGCTGAGAAGAGGTCACTTGTCATGTTAGTGGTTCAGGCCTAAGGGACTTTAACTGTAAAGCATACACACTCTTTGCAGGGCACCTCTCAGCATTTGGGCAGAGAGCGAGCTTTGCCACCCAAAGGACCTTTAAGTACATTTATTATTTGTTTTCTTTGTTCTCCTTTATCACCTCCCTTCCATTGTTGTAGCCTGGTTAAACTGTAATGATTTTCACCTCCTTCCTTTCTCTTTGTCTTCTTACTACTTGTACTTATTAACAAGGACTTTGAACCTTTCTACTTTTTTTTTTTTAATGGATTTTATATCCAAATTAACACATACCAAGGCTTCTTCTGGGGCTTCTGTTCTCATCTTTTCCTGCCATTCATTTAAGGGGAAACCAAAGGCTGCAGTCTAAAAATGCAGGCGGCCCTGGCTCTGCCTCTGAGCAGCTCTGTGTCTCTGAGGCAAGTCACACAGTGGACATGAATTTCTTCTGCAAGGTGAGGCATTTGGATCACATGGCTTCCAAGGTCTCTTCCAGCTATCAGGTTCTATGGACATTCCCTGCTAGGGTGTGTGTGGGTGGGTGTATATGTGCACGTGCACACGTGTGTGTGGGAGTATATGTGCGTGTGCGTGTGTGTGTGTGTGTATGCACTCTCTGGGGCCTGGGACATCCCACAGTCCATAAGAATTTATCAAGGCACTTCTCAAACTCACATCTGTGGGATTCAGTGTTTGCTATTCTGACATAATATACACTCTCTTTTACTGATAGTAACTGTCCTTTAGCCTAGAATCAGTAGTTGCCATAAACAGAAACAAGGAATTTGCACTTCTACCTGTCCCAGTGGTAGATACAGTTACCTACCTACTCCTCTGCATACCTTCTTACCCCTTCCCCCACACAGAGACATATCATTTCCTAAGCTAGTCATTAAAAAAAAATAATAATTGTATCTTTAAGAGTTAACCTTATTTTGAAACCAGTAGGGCAGAGGAATGTGAGGATGGTTAGACTGGAGAAAGAATGCTGCTAATGTGTTATTCTCTGTTCTTGGGCTCAGAATGAAAACTGCTGTTATCCTATCTAACCTGCTAAATTAGAATCTCCTGGAGCAAGCATGAAAAGGAAGTCCTCCCATATCTGAAAAAGAACCAAGTGACTTTCCTTGGAGAGCCTTCCCACTTTTACTTGCCTTGCAGCTTTCCCAGACGGAGGTAATGTTAGTGCAGAAGAAGGCCGGGGGAGAGAATCTCAACTCTGTTTTTAAAAAAAGGAAATATAGGAGAACTTACAACAGTGTTGGTGATGATCTGCTAAGGAATTAGTGCACCTAAGCCTCCAAGCAGAAGCTAACTGACCAAAGGATTTTCTACAAGTCTTTGCAGCACACATGACAGAAACATTAAGTGATTGAGTTGGTGGCCCGTATAGACTGTAGTGATGGCAGAGGCAGCCATAAAAATATTTCTCCGAAAGTCTTACGCTGCATATACAGTGTCTCTTCATCTTTAAATCCTTATTTAAACATAATTTACAAAAACTAAATCAGTTTTTATTGAAGCTAAATTCACAGTCAAATGTAAATTAAACTCTAAAAATCATTTAAAATTAATGATAAGCCCAAGAGGATAAGGTGTGTTTGATTTTTCCAAGATAATGATTGGCTTTGTGGATAACAGATTTTAATTCCTGAAGGAGGATGAGACCAATATTGCTTTACATACCCTGATATTACTTCATAATATCCAGTCTTTTATAAACAGTTCTCTTCCTGCTCCCCCTTCCTTCTTCCTTTTAATAGGAGGCTGTATTTTTTTTTTTCTCCATTCACCTTGTAAAAGCATTCACCTTGCCCTGAAGCAATAGATATAGACAGAACATGACCTAAGAAGAATTAATGGAATTTTATTCTTCCTCTCTCCCATTTTCATTGTTACCTCAAAATCCATTTATTACCAAAGGCAATTTTTGGAGGGGGAGAGGTAGCAAAGAATCCTAAAGCAAAATTCAGAGCATTTTGAGAAAGCAGATTAATGGGAATTGCAAGTGGACTTGAGAAGTTCTAAGCTTGATTTGTATTTTCATATTGACTGTTACTACAGACTTCATCACAGCATTAGGAAAATATCACAAAAATACCAGGGCCTAACAGGTAAGGTTAATCACCATAGAAAGGTAAATGAGTTTATTAATTATAAAATTAATATGTTTTTTGAAGATGTAAAAATTCACATTGATTCAATCCAAAATATTTTTTCCATCATATAAATTGTCTCAAGAACTAAGAAATGCTCACCCAGAGAGCCCACTGTGAGATAATGTATCCATGAAAAATCTTTTTAACTTTCAATTTTAAAAGGGATTTTAACAGGTGATTGTTCTTTCAACTGTGCTTTAAAGTTAATAAATGGAAAATAGTGTGGACTATTGAAGTGTGTTATTTAAAATTTTTTTACAAACTTATGCTTGCCTGTTTTAAAAAAATAAAATGCAGACTGGAAACACAGCTGTTAGAACTTTGATAGAGGTTATGATTTTCAACAGTTGAGCTAATAGTTTATGATACAGATGGTACTTTGGGTAAAGCTAAAACAATAATTGATGGTTTCTGTTTCTCTTCTCCTCTATTAGATTCAAAAGAGTGGAATACCTTTTTTCCAATACAGGAATCTTTTTCAGTTTCCAGTTACAGCATATATCAAATAAACAACTTTTCTGTTGCATATTCTGTACTTCTCCACAGTAACCTGGGTGTTGCCCCCACTCTCTTCTCATTATGGTAGGCTTCCCTAGATTTGAAATAATAGTTTTGAGGAAATCCTACTTCTCAATACTAACCTGCAGTTTGTAAAGCCTATCTTCAGGCCAAGGAACATATAATTTTTCTTTTAGAATACTAAAACCAAAGGCCTGCATTGCTCCAAACAAAATTAGCTAACAAAACAAAAATTCTCTGAAGCAAAAATGGCAGGCACCAATGTCATATACTTTTAAAAACTCAACCACAGAATTACTAGAAATACAGATATATTCCACATTTTGACCAGGTAAAACAAATCTATGTTTCAAATGATAGATAAAACATAGAGACTATTTTACAAGGAAAATAATTCTTTCACACACTTTTTGTTAAGTTTTGTTTTATAACATATGTTCAGACCAAGTAAAATTTAAGTGATTAATCATTTTTCATCTCATATTCCAGTGTTTTTGACATAGCATATTTTATTTTTAATTCCTCTGATGATTTTTATTCTGAAAAGTAATGTAAAATAAGTCGATTTTCAGCATCTGCCACTTGTTCGGTTATCATACAGTAAGGATTCATTTATAGCAGTAGTCTATTCAAGGTTTAGAGGTAATAAATAATGGCTCAAAATGCCACATATTAACAAAATTCTTCTGTAGGCTTTACTTTTTAAATTTATTATGTAATTCTACATTATGAACTACTGTCCAACATATTACTGTCAGAAACTAGCTTTATCTTTAATTGCAGTGCAGTTTGTCATTTACCCATTGACTGGAGTTGAAGTAAAAAGTTAGAACACAAAACTGTGATAGTTACTTTCTTGTACTAATTAAAACTTGTTTTTAAGACAGATTAGCATTTGTAGGATTTTTTTGAATCTTAAAAAGTGCTTTACTTTTAAAGTTAGATTCATCCTAATTACAAGATGTATTCCTAACAAGGGTTTTCTAGTCTTTCATATGAAGATTTATAAAAGAGAGAGGACACTGGGTGGGAAAGAAACCCACTACCTTGTGGTAGTTTTTCGCTTTGTGCTCTTGTAAGACTTAAAGGAGTTTGAGTCCTAGGAGAGATAAGATCAGGAGAGTTGTTGTATTACAGCATATTCCCCCCACCCTCTCCCCCAAAGATTTCTCAATAGAGGTAGGATACAATGCATAACTTATTTGGAAGGCGTCTGTAATATATAGTCATCCCTCACCTCCACATTTAAAAATAAATCCCAAATCTGTATTCTCCGTCAGAGAAAACTTTTTAAGTTTTGTGTGAGTTGGGAAAGGCTTTGATCCTAGAGTTCATTGGACGCGCTTTTCGAAACCTGTTTGCAGTTCGTGATGCTGATAACTTTAAAAGCGACCTACAGACTGCCTGGCTCTCCGCTCCCCTTGCTGGAGCGGAGCGGCTCTCCCGGGCTTACCTGAGTCGCCTGCGCCGGGGCCGGGCGGGGACCGGGCGGGGGCCGCAGTCGCGCGGCGTCGCGAGCGGGCTGTGCGCGCTCCGGGAGTCGCCCGAACAATGCGAGCGGGGCGCCGAGCGCGCCCGGCCTATGGGCGTTACGTCACTGAGCTGCCTTATAAGGCGCTCCGCGTGTGCGGCGCGGACGGCGGGGGCGCCGGTGACAGCCAGACCCGCAGCGGCGGCGCTGCAGCGCGCCCCGGCCCCGCAGACGCTCGGACCGTGTGAACGGCCCGTGGGTCCCGGCTCCCCGCGGAGGGGAATGGGAGGCCGGCCGGGGACGCTGGCGCCCTCCAGCCGGGCTAACCTAGTCTTTGGGGCTCATGGTCGATCAGCTTGTAACTTTTATTCCTCTGGGGCGCTAAAGCTTCTGTTATTGCTTGGGATTCTTAAATATACATCATGTTATTCTTATGTATGCTTTGTAAATATATTTTTCTTAAGTTTGTTTTCTGCTCGCTGGGGGCGGAGGGAGGGTGTGGAGGCGGGAAGTCTCTCTCTTTTTCTTTTTTTGGTGGTGGGGCACATCTCCGGGAGTGATTTAGACTTCAAACCTTCTCTTTCCTCTTTGTAAAGAGTAGGGGTCCTCAGAGGATAGTATTTTATTTCCTGATGATGTAACTACCAAACAATTCTTCAAGTGATGATGGGAAGGCCAGATGAAATCTTATTTTTTTCAGTGTTTTTCCTGAAAGAACCTCCTCATTCCTCATTTCTGCATGCCTGTGTTTTAATGAAAGTAGTTAAAACTAATCGGTTTATTTGGCAGGGACAGTATTTATTAAAGAAATTTAATGTTTTGTGCTGTACTTTCAAGATAGTATAAAAATAGAACTTCAAAACTAGTTTTAATTCATCTGTTCTCTTCTACAAAATGAAAAAAAAACAGAGAGGAAAAAAGAAACCAACAAAATATGACTGAGTTAAGCTTGCTACCTTTTACTCTGGGACAAGTTTACTTCTTTAAAAACTTTTTCTAGTAAATGAGAATTAACTTCCTAATTGCTTTGCACATGGATAAGAGAAGTAATCTCAAAAAGTCCTAGCCAACTATATGAATCTGCTAAGTAAATTAGAGACATGGCTGCCTCATTTGTGAGTTTCAAATAAACTGAGTAGTTTAAATAACTTGAGTCTGTTTAATTTTTTAAATTACATTAAAATAGGATTGCTCCCTATTATAGTGTACATGTCTATGGAATTATTGTTTCCATATGTTTCGTCAAACAGAAATAATAAAAATAGTCTGCCTGTTTCTTTTCTTTAGTGTGGAGTGGAGAAAGGCTGGTTGCAGAGGATTTATAGTTAGTGAAAATGGTGTGGAGAAAAGATGCAGGGCCCCAAAAGAAGTGTGTATCATCTTTAATAGTGGGCTCACATTGACAGTTCTAGATCACTCTACCTGTCTACTGAGAAGCATATTAAACTAAGCCCTGCTTTTTGTATATACTCTTTTAAGAGAAGTGAATGACTATTCACTTCAGCTGAACTTAAACTTTAATATTTGATTTGCAGTTTTGTATTAACATTTTAGATGTTAGTTTGTTGGTTTTAATGGTTACTTTGCCTTATGTTGTGTGTGTGTATGTGTTAGTCACTCAGTCCTGTCTGACTCTTTGTGACCCCATGGACATAGCCCATTAGGCTGCTCTGTCCATGGGATTCTCCCAGCAAGAATATTGGAGTGGGTAGCCATTCCCTTCTCCAGGAGTCTTCTGGATCCAGGAGTTGAACCTGCGTCTCCTGCATTCTTTACTATCTGAGCCACTAGGGAAGCCCATGAAGTGTATTTAAATCTTTTGTGTGTGTGTGTGTATGTGTCCTGTGCTTACCTTGTACTTATTCAACATACTTTGAGATTTTTACACTGTTGCAAATGAGACAAAATGACTGTTACGAAAGTTGCATGAAGCACAAATTCCTGAATCTCAGTTCCAAACTGGTACGGTAAAGTACCTCTACCCAAAGCTAGCATTTTTGTAGCTTGTTCTGCCTCCTTTCCACTCTGATGGATACAGAGACTTCCTCACATTTGACACTGCCTTTTATTTCTTTCTTATATTTTTGTACTTCTGCTTTGCATTTATGTCTATGCTTTTGACTTCCCAGTTTCCCTGTAAAATTGTCAGGATTATTTCCTCATTTTCTTTGTTGAAGAACTGAAGACTAGAGAAGTTAAATGGCTGCAAGACTTGTCTAGGATTCTTGAAGCAAATAAGACTCTGATGCTGGGAGGGATTGGGGGCAGAAGGAGAAGGGGACGACAGAGGATGAGATGGCTGGATGGCATCACTGACTCTATGGACGAGAGTCTGAGTGAACTCCGGGAGTTGGTGATGGACAGGGAGGCCTGGCGTGCTGCGATTCGTGGGGTCGCAAAGAGTCGGACACGACTGAGCGACTGAACTGAACTGAACTGAACTGAACTCCCAAGTTCCTTTGCTGTTACTCCCTGAAGCACTGGTCCCTGACACAGCTATGACTCAGCCTTGCAACGAAGGTCATGGTATGTGACCACTCTCTTCAGGAACCAGTTAGTGACTCTCATTGGTTGAGCTTGTAGCACACACCAGTCACGGTGCTTAGTGCTCTGCATGCACTCCATCATTCAATCTGCCTAACATTCTGAGGTGGTTTATCCATACTTTTCAGATGACAAAACACATTTGAAAGGGTAAAATTGCTTGACCAGTCACACTGCTGGTAAAGTAATGAAAAGAAAAATTTGAAGCAGTGTTTATATATATACAGGCTTAGTCTTACCCTACCTTAGGGATTTACTCAGAATCTCTCAGAGGTGTTGTTAGTAAAGAAATAATCAGATTTAACTGAGAAGTTTGTGTCTTTATTTTCCAGACTGAATGTTGAACTAAGAAAGCTAAAACTCATGCTCTTCAGGGGCTACACACCAAAGCCGCCCTGATTGTGTGCTGAATAACCCCAGGGAGTGTTGTTTACATTGGAAACACTGTGGATTTGTATATTTACTAAGATAGTTTTCTTGAGACTGTTGGCGACACGTTCTAATAAACTTAGAATATTGTAACAGTTCTCCAGCAGTTGTAAGTGGAACATTTTGAAGGAGGGCACCCAGGGTGCCCTCCCCAGAAGGGCACCCTGGGTCTTATAGTGCACACTTCAGCCAGCCATTGGCGTTGTGCTCCACTGCCACATGTCAGTGAGTAGGCTTTTATCTCCTTTCCTCCTATCAGCATTCTCTTGGCAATGTAGTTTTTGTTCTTTTAGCTTCTAACGTATTTATTACGAAAAGAATAGCGATGTGACCATTGTGCCACAGTCTTGGCCAAGGAAGTTGTTACTTCCCTTTTTACAGAAAATTTCACTGCCCAATTCCTATGTGACTCTTCATTTTATAATCAAGAATTTTGTACAAATAAGTATACCTACAAATAAAAGTCCTTTCTACAGTGAGTAAGCTGATTTATAATCTAAATCAGCAATAGTTTAAGTTATCATTTGGAGATGGTACAAAGGAATTTTTCTAAGTTAATTGCTTTCTAATGTGGAAGTAAAGTTTGTAGGCAACAAGGCTGGAGACTAGGATATATTGACTTGATTGAACTGTGTGAGGTCACTTTTGTTAAATAGTCAAAAACAGTTGAATATCAGCAGTTTCCCATGGTTCAAGCTATTGCCAGGAGGTTATTACAGTGACCACAGCAACCAATGTCATTAGTAATGTCCACAATGTCATCATTATTTAACTGTTTTAAAATGCCATTAATGTGTTACTAAACATAACAGAGCCCTTTTCTCTTTGTGAAGTGACTGCTCTTTCTTTCTTGTCCTGTCTCCATGTCTTTGTTTCTTCTTGTGATTGGTGAAGTCTTTTAGTCATCCGAATAAGTGCCAGAGAAGCAGTATTCATAATTAGCTGAACCTTTTCTAGAACCGCCCATAATTTTTGCTGTTGGCTCTTTAATCAGGTAAGGGGAGATGTACACTGTTCTGTGAAGCTCTGCTGTAAGCTCTGGGATGGTAATGCTAACTCTGAATGGGACACATTTGCCCCTTTGCCTCTCATAGGGTTTACGTGGAAACACTGTAACAGGCAAAGAAAAGCAACAATTTTTATTATGGGCATGGTCCTGTTATGAGAAGCGAAGGGAATGGGGGCAGATCCAGGATGGCATGGGGCGAGGCAGAATGCTGTGGTCCTCCATTGCATCAGGCTGAAGTTAGATTGGCCAGACCATGAGTCTTTGGTGCTAAGACACTCCTCCTGACAGAACATTCTAACATCTCACGGACAGACTTCTTGCCACATGGCTTTGCTGCTGAGCATTGGACAAGCCTGACATGGGCTTCTCTGCTGCTCCACAATTAAGGAGGAAGGCTAAAGGGACTGAGCACCACGATGGACAGCTGTGGAACATGGAGCCAAAAGGAATGTCTGAGGGTGAAAACAGCTTCTCTCCATGCCAGGGAGAATCAGTTTTCTGACCTACCTCTTTCTTTTTACCCTTCTTTCAGTTCCCTGGTGTTATCTGCCTCACTCTGTACACATAAACGCCCACATGAAATATACCACGTCCCCAGGCAGCACAGCATTTAACATGCACACAGAGAGCTTTCACCTGCAGTTAATGGGCTGCAGTGAACTTTAGTTTACGTGTAGGTCGTCTTTTTTACCTGCAGCTCAAGTCTCCTGTCCCAGGCCTCCATATGTGTGCACGCTTAGTCACTCAGTCCTGTCTGACTCTGCAACCCTGTGGACTGCAGCCCACCAGGCTCCTATGTCCAGGGGGATTCTCCAGGCAAGAATTTTGGAGTGGGTTGCATTTCCTTCTCCAGGGGATCTTTCCCACCCAGGAATTGAACCCACATGTGCTTGGCAGGCAGATTCTCTACCACGGAGCCACCTGGGAATGCCATTCATACTTTAGCTGACTTTGATTTTAAAAAGGGACCAATCCTTTGAGAGTTAACTTGGGCTGATAACAACAGTATCAGTGGTAATGTTAGGAAATGGGAAGCCCTTTATTCACGTTAAAATGAATGCTATTCTGTGGCTTTAAAAATTAATTTAAAAATAGTTCAGTGCCCATGTCATAATTTGGAAAATGAAAAAAGTCAAAAAGACGTTTTACAACTAGTCCTACCACATGATTACTGCCAGCTATTAACAATTCCATGTACTGTGTTTCCTTTTAGTCTTTTTCTAAGCATTTGTAAAGCATGATTGTTTTCATACTGTGGGATATAATTGTATATTGTTTCTTACTTTTTTACCTTTTCTATATTTATTTTAATTATGTTCCTGTCTTTTCTATAGACATTGGGTCATTTAAAAGCATATATTTGCATATTTTCCCTAGAAATGGTGGGTCACGAAGCCAACCACTGACATCACCATTGTTTTTTCTTCAGTAAGTGAAACAAGGAAGTGCATAGTTAATGGAGACTCCTCTGCTTCAGAGACCTCCTGTTCTTGGTTTACGTGGGATGCTATGAGTTGACTATAGGACACTAGTGAGCCTGCCAGTTGGTGAGAAGGATAACTTGGAGAGAATGAAGTATTGATAATACGATGCCACCGTAAGATTATTAAATGGGAAGCAGGAAAAGCCTGCTATTTAGGTCCAGTCCTTTTGCTTATTTATTCCTGTAAACATTTTATGTTTCCTTGGTAACTAATAATAGTTTTGAGAAATTGTTGCACTCACAAGTATTACTGCAAGAGTAAAAAAAAAAAAAAATCCTCGAATCACAGAAATTAGACAGAAAAGACCTATTAGGTCATCTTCTTTGTCCCTTGCCAGTACAGATTGTTCTCAATACTTTGTTCAGTCCATTTTTTTAAAGGGACCTTGTAAACTAGTTTATGCTTCATGTCTTTTTAAAGTAATGCATTTTAAAAGCAACTTCTCTCGACAGATTTTTCTGTATCATTGTGAAGCCTAATTTCAGGCTAAGTATTTTTGGAGGAGGACCTATGGATTCAAAGTACAGTTGAACAGGTTTTTTAGTTGAAACTCATTGGAGCAGTTCAGGATGTTACTAGAATAGTTGACTAAGGATAAAACAGATGGGTGAGTTGAATTTATGTTTTCTTTTATCTCTGGAAGGTCAAATATAACAATGCATGAGGATAAACTTTTAATCATGTAAGTTCATTGAAATGGGTCTAGAAGGCCTAAGGAATAAAGCACTTAGGAAATAAAAAGGAAATAAGCGTAAAATGGCTCATTCTAAGGTTATTTTTATGAAAGAGACATTTTATGATCTTCCCTCCTGTCCCTGATTCTGCTTTGTCCATTATTTACAGTTGATCATTGCTTGTTGTGAAGGTGGCTTCTGGTTGTTAAATTCTTTCCCTCAGTCAGGCAACTACTTCCAAACCCCAGAGGGATAGAATAAAACTATCTCATGGAGCAGTCACTGGTAGTGGTATAGCCTAAATGCTTCACTTCCCTGCATTATGGCTAAAGATAAGATGTCTTCACTGGGATAAAATGACAGACAAATTAAGAAATGAGAAACGTGCTTTGAGTTTTATTAGGAAGGATGATTATTTCATAAAATCACGTTTTATAGTATAAAATACCTCAGAAAACATCTACTCTGCTTATTACCACTCTTTGTTCTCCCTTTTTAAGTTGATAATTGGAGCTCAGAGAGGTTAAAGGACTTGCCCCAAGGTCAAACAATAAACTGGTGATCCAGCCACTGTGTTTTATGGGTCTGCATGCCTCTGTTGGGAAACATGAAAAATCAAAAATGACTAACTAATGTGATTAAAGTGAAGTAAAGTGAAGTCGCTCAGTCGTGTCCGACTCTTTGCGACTCCATGGACTGTAGCCTACCAGGCTCCTTCCTCCATTGGATTCTCCAGGCAAGAGTACTGGAGTGGGTTGCCATTTCTTCTCCAGGGGATCTTCCCGACCCAGGGATCAAACCTGGGTCTCCCGAATTCCAGGCAGATGCTTTAACCTCTGAGCCACCAGGGAAAGAACTGTCAAAAAGAATGTATCTGAAATCCTAGTTATTGTAATATTAGTGTAATCTACCATGGTTTATACTAACTACAGAACTAATATGGAACATTAATGAGCAAGTTATTTACTTTATGGATTAAAAATGCAATAGATTGTTGCATTTCTTTTAAATTAAAGATCTGTATAATACTGGTAATCAACCCAAGCCATCAAGATTGGTAATGAGTTGACAACTCTGATCAAAAATATCTGAACTTTTAATATTAATACTGCATTATCATATAACAACATTGTCTTACATGCTTGCCAATTGTTTATTTTGTACATGAGAAATCCTTTTATAATTTATGTCACTAGGCATCCAATCTGCATCATAAAATACAGGTTTTGGAGGGAGATAAAAAGTTCTGTGTTCACCCTCAAATTGGAATCTCTCTCAGGTGAGAATTTCAACCTTCTTCCCAGGAATTGGTGCAAACACAGTTCAGTTGTCACTAGAGCTGAGTAGCCCCAGCGATTTGTTACTTCCTCAACAAGTCCACTCCATTCCAATCTAAAAACTGGCTTTTTCCAACTTCCACTGACATTCCTGATCTTTCCATGGAGCTGTGTTGAATAAATGCATTGCTTTGACATGACAGTTTTTTAAGTATTTGAAAGCAGTTTGTCCTCAATTGTCAGCTGTGCCTGTTTGATATGAGTCCTTTCACACCCTGTCTGTATGGTTTGGAGCTCAAAATGAGCAATTTACTTCTGTGTATTAGGATCATCTTCCCCTTCATAGACTTACAGACTTTGTGTGTGTACCTAAATTATCTAAGCATTTTAAGATAATTATCTAAGACAGCCTACACCAAACTACTGTGTCATTGAGCTTTCTGATCACCAGCCTCCTAATGAACAACCTCACACTTAAGTATTTTCATCATGCACTGCTCCTGTGATAATCTGGGTTAATCAGTTCTATCCTGTGTTGGTTTTGTTTATATCTTTGTTTAGTAACAATTATATATAACACATTTATTACTTAATGGATGCCATGAACTGTATGCTTTACATATAATAGCAACTTTGTCCACGTAATGACTCTGTGAGTTAAATAACCGAGGAACAAACAGAGAAGTGAGGTAACTTGTATAAGATCACAAAGCTAATAAAGAGTGGCACCAGGATTTGAATTGCAGACTGACTTCAGCAACCTCTGATATCACACTCAGTGTCTTGTAGTAGAATTTGGTCTTGGGGGCAATTGGTACTAAGCCTGGAGTCATGAAACTTTGTATCTCTCTTATCTGCCATCTAGTTCATTAGGCTTGCACTGTAGGATAGCAGGGGCTTCCCTGATGGCTCAGAAGGTAAAGAATTCACCTGTAATGCAGGAGACCCAGGTTCAATACCTAGGTCAGGAAGATCAGGAGAAGGGAATGGCTACCCACTCCAGTATTCTTGCTTGGAGAATTCCATGGACAGAGCCTGGTAGGCTACAGATCATGGTTGCAAACAGTTGGACAGGACTGAGCAACTGACACTTTCACTTTTGCTTCATGGGATAGAGTGAGAATGAATCTGGAGATCATCTGGTCAGCTTCCCTCATCTTGTAGTTTGTATAACTGAAACTCAACTGTGCAGTAGCCTGTTCAGGGACATGCAGAGAGACCATAGTTCAGGCCTGTGTGTGCACCACACTTTTCTGCTGCAGAACTCTGAAGTACTTCTGCTTGTACAGTTTCTTCTCTCTTCTCCTTCCTCCCATTCCTCTTCTCTTTCTTCCTTCCCGTCTTCTTCTCTCCCTCTCCAGTTATTTTTGGCATTGAAGCATTAAAACAACAGTAACAGTAATATAAATCACATTGAAAGGATCACTTAAAAATCCAACCATACTGTGTTTTAAACTGTTTTCGTTTATTGCCAGCTTCTGAATCTGTAAGTTTTTTATCTTTTCAGATTATGACATAGGTTTAAGAATCTTATCAAATATATTCTTAAAATCTCTCTGACTTAAGTTTCATAGTTCAAAGAAGATTTAAGGAGTGGGAAGGGAATGGCAAGGAACTGCTGTCATTTATTGAGAGCCTCATATGTGGTGGTTACTCTGCCCAGCCCTCTACCTTGGTGTCTCAAACCTGCTTTCCACTCTCTGAGATTCTGTATGAGGACTGGCACAATACCCTGCACAGGGTGAGTATTCCACAAGCCTGCTGAGTGAGGAAATGACTGGAAAGAAGTGCTTTGGATCCGGCAGGAGAAAGAGAAAGAGGTGATGACCATGTACACACTATTCCCACTCATTGACTCAGCTTTTACATCATTTTATGTGCCATTTATTTCACATCTGTGAAGGCACATGTGCGTGCAGGATGCTATGGGATCCTATTTGTGGTAATAGATTTTGGCCTTGTACTTTTAACTCAACATAAGTCTTGATCCAGAAACTATTCTTTATTACATTTACTCAAGTTTCTTTAGTTTCCTTGATCACAAATATTATTCGATAGGGAAGATTCCCCCATGGGATTGTATTTAATCATGCAAGTAGGGAAAAGTCTGTCATGATAGTGCTGACAGCCTGAGAACTTGAGGAGTAAAAACTGCAGGGACAGAGTTTGCTCCTAGCACTGTCTCTTGGCAAAACATAACTTGAAATAGAGCTGATTTCTTTTTAAATATAATAAATTCTAATGAAAACTGATCCAGTTGAGTTTTGAAACACATAGAATCAATTTTTAGTTACCATGAATGGCTCTTGCCCTAGTGATGACAGAATGTCCATGTTCCAATTCACTTACTCACATTGGGAATCTGGAGAGTCACTGGTGTTGACTTTGAGTGACCTCAAATTTATCTCCAAATGCTGATCTACTCTGATAAGATTGACAAAAGTGATACGTTTATCATAAGAATACTTATTTGTCTCATTACTAGTCTATGCCACTTAAGAGTGTGCTATAAATTAATTTTCAAATAAATCCTGTGAATAGCTCAATTATATTTCATTACCTGACCTTTCATTACAAAAATTAAAAGTTCATTCCTAAATGCAAGTATTTTAAATTAGCATGCATTCATAAACTTATATTGGCATTTCTTCACTTCCTCTTTTTAATATATCAGTAGGTTCAAAACATGAAAATGTCTTGTTTCATCTCTGATATGTGCTGACCAACTTTTGGTTAAAAGCAGATTCTATCCAACCATCCATTCTCTATCTATGGCTGCTGTTTGCTGAAACCTTGTGGAACAGATGTCTTCTTCCCTCCTCATTGCTTACAACCTCTTACCCCTGGCCCTAAAACACACACACACTGTGTAAGTACACATTCTGGCTTTTATGTATGCTCACTCACAACTACAAGAGAAAATGAAGAATAATAAAATTCAACTTTTTAGGTCAGGAATGAAAATCTACTTCCCAAAGGCTATCTATGTTACTTTTTTTGTCCAGTGCCAGTGACCATCAACGTATTCCTAGGAAATGGAAGTTCTTCACATTATATACTTACTCTTTATAAATGCTTTCCACCTAAATAAAATCCCTTTATATTAATATAGCTGTATAACCTTTCTTTTGATTAGTGGTTGCCTGATAATGTCTCTTTTTCCATATAGTTGGGAATTATTATTGTTAGAATTGTTTTACTCCAGCCTGACAGTCTTTGTCTTTTAATGTATTTAGTCTGTTACAGTGATTATTGATGTATTTGGATTTACTTTTGTCATCTTATTTGATGGTTCTGTTTTTTACCACCTTTTTTGCTGTTGTTTTGTCTATTTCTTGGCTTCTTTTGGATTTTATTTTTATTCATTTTCGCCCTCTCTACTTGGAGTTATACACTGTTTCTATTCTATTAGGAACTAATTTGCCTATACATTCTGCCTCACAAGTTAAATGATCAGAGTCTAAAGCTAATCGCTATTTTAATCCCACCAGAGACTTTAAGGACTTCAGAACACTTTTAAGCATACCTTCCCAATTTTTATATTATTGCTGAAATATCTTTTAAACAGTTCTTTTTTAAATTCTATAAGATATCATCATCATCTATTTTTGTTCTTTTAGTCAATGTTGGTTTAGATTTAACAACATATGTACCACTTTCTTTGCTTATCATCCCTTCTTTTATTCCATACTTCATCTGGGATCACTTTCCTTCAACCTAAATACATACTTTTGAAGTTTCTTTAGTGGAAGTGTGCTTTTTTCAGACTCCGTCTTTTTATTTATTTGAACATGTCTTTATTTTGCCCTTGTTCTTAGGAAGATTTTTACAGCAAATAGACTTCTAGGTTGTCTGTCGGGACGTTGGAAGTATTATTCCACTGACTCCCATGTTGCTGTTGAAAAGTCAGTCATCAGTCTAATTGTTACTCCTTTTGTCTCTGACTGCTTTTGTGATTTTTCCTTTGTCTTTTGTTATTCTATCATATGACATATTAAGTATAGATTTCTTCATTTTATACTTTCTGGGCTTCATTAAGATTCCTGTATGCATAAATCGGTGTCTTTCCTGACTTCTAGGAAATTCTCAGTGTTAACTCGCCAAATATGACTTTTGAATAACTTGTCTCCTTACATTTTAAAACTTAGACACATGTTAGACTATCTTACTCTAATCTTCATATCCCTTAACTATTCTTTCACCTGTTCCATCTCTTTAGCTCTTCAGGCTGCATTTTATTATCTCCTCAGATTTTTCTTTCAGTTCACTATTGTGGCTCATGTGGTAAAAAATCTGCCCACAGTGCAGGAGACCGGGATTCAATCCCTGCATCAGGAGGAACCCTTGGAGAAGGGAATGGCTACCCGTTCCAGTACTCTTGCCTGGAGAATTCCATGGACAGAGGAGCCTGGCAGGCTACAGTCCATGGGGTCGCCCAGAGTTGGTCATGACTGAGTGACTGACACTTGACTTGACAATTCCCTTTGCTGATCTGCAGTTATAGTTTTCATATCCAAAATTTTCTTCTTTTCCACTAATGTATCTGATTTTTTTGTAGTCTGTTACTTTTAACTAGAAATTTCAATCTCCCTTTTTAATATATTGAGAGATATACATGTTATTTGATAATTTAAATATGTGAGATCTGTAAATATCAGCAGCTCTGATTCTGATTTCTCTGGCTTTCAATCATTATGCATCATTTTCTAGTGTGTTTTTGGATTCTTTAAAAAATATGAACTTTAACACCTTAGACTTTTATATGTGGCAGTTCTTTGAACCTTGGGTTGAAGATGGCTTCCTCTAGAGAGGATTTACGTTTATTTTTGCCAGGTGCAGGCGGGTATTGTCAGCCCAGAATCTGTAGGCTTTTTATTTTTTTGTTTTTGGACCACCCAGGTAGTGTGAATTTGGACTGCAAATTCTCGGGTTGGGTGACATTATTATAAATACTCAGTGGAGTTTATCTCTTCGCTTCCTCCCAATGCCATAGTTTAAGAAAAGTAGTTTTCCTTACCATTCCTAGAGGTTGGTTTTGTTTCTTAGTCACCTTTACACCGATGGCTTAGCTCTTTGCAATCTCAACTTTATGTGGGGCTGGTAGGACCCTGGGCTTTGTCCTCTGTGCCCTACAGTGCCATAAAAAAAAATTTGCAGCATTCAAACAGTGTTCTCCAAGCAAAAGCCAGGTTGAGTTCTCTATCGCAGCATTCAAACAGTGCTCTCCAAGCAAAAGCCAGCTTGGGTTCTCTGTCACAGCATTCAAACAGTGTTCTCCAAGCAAAAGCCAGGTTGAGTTCTCTGTCACAGCATTCAAACAGTGCTCTCCAAGCAAAAGCCAGCTTGGGTTCTTTGTTGCAGCATTAAAACAATGCTCTCCAAGCAAAAGCCAGCTTTTGTTCTTTGTGTGCCCCACTATACTTCTGATTTAGAAAAAGTTCATATAATAAGCTTCCTTATTTCCTATCTCCCCAGATTTTCCCTTGCTCTTAATTCACTATCATTCTTTTACCCTTAAAAATGAAAACTAGTATTGGAATAGAAACAGAAGTAACGAAATTGAAGAGTTTCAATGGATAGAAGTGTTATTGAGGGTTCTGCTGACAGTGTTTTCTGATTTTGATAAAGCCTGAACTGTCTAGTTGGAAAAAAAAATAAAAAATCATTTGCCAAAGACTATTTGTTGGGATGTTACCATATTTTATTGCTAGATCATTGTTCTTTTTGATATGGTATGGTGACTAAATTTGTTCTAATATCACAGGAACTATTATTTCTGCTTGTGTATCTTTAGTTAGATGTGAGTGCCTGCATGTGTGTGCAAGTGTTTGTTAGAGTAGCTGCTTGTGTGTGCATATGTTTCCTTATCACTGTGTTGCAGGTGCTTGTCCTCAGCTTAAGAACTGAGGGAATGAGATTCTGAAGATGATTTTCAAGAAGGAATGATTTGAAGTCTTTAACAGTTGGGTGAACAGGTTTGCAGTCCTCGTCCCAAGTCACGTCTTCGTGTTTTGTGGCCTTTGTCAGTCTTCTCCTGGCCATTCCCAGGGAAGTCCGAGTGGATGAGGTGTGCAGTGGTGACTGTGGACTAGGGGTGGCAAGGTCTTGTTTGGATGAATGCAGCAGGCTCTGTGTCTGTCCCTTCAAGGTGTTCTGTAAGGGAATCTGGGACTCCCAGGGCACATCCTTCTGCTTTCAAGTATCTCCATCTCCAGTAACAATATTTTTAGAGTCTAGGTATTTTTGAATGGTAAGCACAGAAATATTGTCCATTTTTGTAGAATCTCCACACCTGTTTATGTGCTATAGATAATTACTTTATACTTATCACTATAAAATAGAAGTAGAGTTCCATGCTAATTGAGAACAGTTTTTGTTTACCAACACCCATCTTAGAATATGTAGATATTTTATAGTTAGATTTTACCACCAAAACCAAAGGCATTTTGAAGGTAAAAAATCTGATTACCTCTTTCCTGAATTCACAAATGTTTCTATCCGTTTCTTTACGGTTTTCTTTTTATTGAAGCTGGGTGAGTAGACATTCAGCTTTCATTTATTAAGTACCTACCTAGGTTAAATGACAGAAATCTGAGGGGAAGAAAGCCATTTAACATGCAACCAGGATGTAATAGGCTCCTTTCCTCTGTGCTTTTATAGCCAAAGTTTTGTGCTATATGGTGGAAAATAAGACAGATTCCTTGCTTCAGGGAATTTACCTCTGGGAGTTGGCTGCTGCTGCTGCTGCTAAGTCACTTCAGTCATGTCCGACTCTGTGCTAACCCATAGACCACAGCCCACCAGGCTCCCCCGTCCCTGGGATTCTCCAGGCAAGAACACTGGAGTGGGTTGCCATTTCCTTCTCCAATGCATGAAAGTGAAAAGTAAAAGTGAAGTGGCTCAGTCATGTCTGACTCTTCATGACCCCATGAACTGCAGCCCACCAGGCTCCTCCATCCATGGGATTTTCCAGGCAAGAGTACTAGAGTGGGGTGCCATCGCCTTCTCCAGGGAGTTGGTTAGGGAGGTATTAATATGGAAGAAGAGATAGACTGGCTAAAAGCTAAGTAAATTACACAAGGTGCATACAAGAAGTGCCTTCACGTGCAGATGAAGAAGTTAGGCATCTGGGAAGGTGTGAGACAAGGTGGCACTGAGGAGTTGAGGTAAAGCTCCACCCACTTTGCTCCTCTGTTGGGGACACGTGAAATGTGCAGCCTCTGAGGAGGAGCTGGTCTGGTGCCAGGTCTGGCCCAAGGGGGCTGGAGGGCAGAGTTACTATCCACATTACTCTTGTGTGCTCATGTGCTGCTCTCTTCTCTCCACAAATAACCATTTCTTGCTTTTTTTTGTTTTTTTATGCTTTTAAAGTCTATGTTGCTTATGGTTTCTTTTGCTCATGGAAGAAACCTGGGACGATGAAGAATTTACATAGATTTTAGGGTAACTTGGATTCTTATAGCAAGAAGAAAAGTAAGTATGTTCATCTTCAATATGTAAGAATTGCCCCATTTTGCAAAAAGATTATTTGAAAGGTTCATTTCAAATATCTTTCCCACAGAAACAATGTTATTAAGTTACAAAGTAGAGAATTGGTTCCCAGATTAGCACAGGGAGATTTACTAAACCCATAATAAAGCTGAAAATCTGTATTTCGGAAACTGTGATAGTATGGTAATATTGTAGCACAGTCATATCATAGCTCACAAGATTTACATATAATGTGATTATTGTAGCACATAATAGAGAACAATATTCTTGCAAATGTATAGAAATTTCAGCTATATTTGGGGTCAGCTAGCTTTTTGTGAACTAGCTCGGAGCCTATGTTTTACATAGAACATGACGCTTATTAGTAAATGCATTCCAGGTTCCCACTTTGTATTCTAGGTGAACACCTCCCTGCCATGTCCATGGCAGCCCCTGGCCAACTAGCCTGAGGAATATGAAGTAGCTCTAGAAATACTCTTGCTCTCCAGGTATCATCCTTTTGAGCCGAATGTAGGTTGCCTTTTTATGTAGAAGGAATGTTAATGAGTCAGGTGTTCATAACCCAGAGAATGCTGGTATGTATTTTATGTGGCCTGGAGAGTTAAGCTTAGTATATTTTATTCTTAGCTTTTGCAGGTTCAAGGATGACAACATGTTCTTTTAAGCAACTTGCAGTCACCCATGTTCATGACTGGTAAAGCTGAAAACATCCCCCTTTAAAGAATGAATCATAATTCAACTAGCTTTGCAGTTGGCTTCATAGATTTAGTGGGCTGTCCCTCAGCAGGACTGTTTTTTATGTTTTGCCATATCCCATCACATATGAATCAGTTCAGTTCAGTTGCTCAGTCATATCTGACTCTTTGCAACCCCATGAACCACAGCACACCAGGCCTCCTTGTCCATCACCAACTCCCAGAGTTCACTCAAATTCTTGCCATTGAGTCGGTGATGCTGTCCAACCATCCCATCCTCTGTCGTCCCCTTCTCCTGCCCTCAATCTTTCCCAGCATCAGGGTCTTTTCAAATGAGTCAGCTCTTCGCATCAGATGGGCAAAGTATTGGAGTTGCAGCTTCAACATCAGTCCTTCCAATAAACACCCAGGACTGATCTCCTTTAGGATGGACTGATTTGATCTCCTTGCAGTCCAAGGGACTCTCAGGAGTCTTCTCCAACAGCACAGTTCAAAAGCATCAATTCTTCTCTGCTCAGCTTTCTTCACAGTCGAACTTTCACATCCATACATGACCACTGGAAAAACCATAGCCTTGACTAGACGGACCTTTGTTGGCAAAGAAATGTCTCTGCTTTTTAATATGCTATCTAGGTTGGTCATAACTTTCCTTCCAAGGAGTAAACGTCTTTTAATTTCATGGCTGCAGTCACCATCTGCAGTGATTTTGGAGCCCAGAAAAATAAAGTCTGACACCGTTTCCACTGTTTCCCCATCTATTTCCCATGAGGTGGTGGGACCAGATGCCATGATCTTCGTTTTCCAAATGTTGAGCTTTAAGCCAACTTTTTCACTCTCCACTTTCACTTTCATCAAGAGGCTTTTGAGCTCCTCTTCTCTTTCTGCCATAAGGGTGGTGTCATCTGCATATCTGAGGTTATTGATATTTTTGCCCGGCAATCTTGATTCCAGCTTGTGTTTCTTGCAGTCCAGCGTTTCTCATGATGTACTCTGCATAGAAGTTAAATAAGGAGGGTGACAATATACAGCCTTGACGCATTCCTTTTCCTATTTGGAACCAGTCTATTGTTCCATGTCCAGTTCTAACTGTTGCTTCCTGACCTGTATACAAGTTTCTCAAGAAGCAGGTCAGGTGGTCTGCTATTTCTATCTCTTTCAGAATTTTCCACAGTTTATTGTGATCCATACAGTCAAAGGCTTTGGCATAGTCACTAAAGCAGAAATAGATGTTTTTCTGGAAGTTTCTTGCTTTTCCAATGATCCAGTGGATGTTGGCAATTTGATCTCTGGTTCCTCTGCCTTTTCTAAAACCAGCTTGAACATCTGGAAGTTCACAGTTCACGTATTGCTGAAGCCTGGCTTGGAGAATTTTGAGCATTACTTTACTAGCGTATGAGATGAGTGCAATTGTGTGGTAGTTTGAGCATTCTTTGGCATTGCCTTTCTTTGGGATTAGAATGAAAACTGACCTTTTCCAGTCCTGTGGCCACTGCTGAGTTTTCCAAATTTGCTGACATATTGAGTGCAGCACTTTCACAGCATCATCTTTTAGGATTTGAAATAGCTCAACTGGAATTCCATTATCTCCACTAGCTTTGTAGCAATGCTTCCTAAGGCCCACTTGACTTCACATTCCAGGATGTCTGGCTCTAGGTGAGTGATCACACCATCGTGATTATCTGGATTGTGAAGATCTTTCAGTATTCACATATGAATAGTGGTAGTATTTTGTGGCTTCTTCAAGGTACTGTATTTCCTTTCTGCTTATGGACAAGAGCTTATTTTTCCACCACTTTTTCACAAAAGGCCAAGTTCCTGGTAGGGTTTGCTGGATATATAGTTCAAGGAACTTAGTTCAACAGTAACATAACTATTAATCCATGGCAGTGTTTCTTGGCCTATAGATTGGTTTCAGTAAGCCGGAAGAGGATAATCAATACAGACTGAAATAGCATTCATTTCTTTTTGCTGTACTTCTAACACCAGACTTCCCCACTTTATCTCCATAAATTCTCTTCATCTTTACTGGAAAACCCCTTTTTTCTTAACTAATCTCCATGGTATTTTCTCCTCTTGACTCAGGGCAATTGATCACCTAGCAACCTGAACCCATGAAGCAGGTGCCTTATTAAAAGACTGAGGTTAAATGTTGGGTAAACTCTAGCAGTGATTACTGGAAAAGAAAAGAATGTTGATAGTCGGTGAGGTTTGACAAAGAAGGCTCTCGCCAGTGTTTGTCAGGCTCTAAGCCGTAAAGATAGGCTTTCTGTAGCAGAGGCATGCAGCTCTGTGCAAGAGTGAACCGTTTGCTTCCACAGGGAATTGCTGTGCTTCCATATTCTTAAGTATGAGTCACGGATGTCTTTATGATTACACATCCCTCTTAACATATGAGGAATAAACTTTAGAGAAAAGGAAGCTAAGAGAAAACAGAAGTGTGAATGACTACTAATGGTGCCGTCTCTGGCTCCGCTCCGTCTGCCATTTTATCATACATAAAACGGGTAGTTCAGAGATTCCTCTCCTGGCAAATAAGTGGCAACATATGTTTAAAACAGTGAGTGGAAACTGTAGGGAGAAAATGACAGGCATATGGCAATAGGAAGGTAAGGGAAAATTTGTTGCACTAACGTTCAGTTCAGTTCAGTTGCTCAGTCATGTCTGACTCTTTGCCACCCCATGGACTGCAGCACTAACGTTAGCTGCACAATTGGTGTGCTCTTCCGTTGAGGGACTGTTTTGATTTAAAAAGTCTGCATGCCTCATTAGAACATCATTTCTGTGTATGGAGTGTATAGGTTTTCTAGGATTTTCTGTGGTGGTGTCTTTTTTCTCATGAATGGCAGTCATCTTAAACCTTCTCATTCCATGCAGAGGTCTTGCGAGAAAGGTTCCCAGAGGGGAAAGACAGAATTTAATCAGGAAATAGGACATTTTATTAACATACCAAAAATGAAGTGTGGGAAAGCACTTTGAAACAGTCACTTTGAAGGCCAAAGAATAGAAGAATGGGCCCCAAATTACTGTCTTCAGGCACCCTCTTCTTTTAAATGATAATTCTGCAGTGACAGTGTTTAGGATTTATTTGTTGCCATAGCAACTAAATCTTTGCTCAGTAGTTTGAGATTTCACAAGTTACCTTAAAGGGAAAGTGTTTGTTGTTTTGATTTCACAAACTATGAATTAATCAATATTTACCTTCTAACAAACTGAAAACACAATAACTTACTTTGAAAAAAATAATTTTCTCAACATTAAAAAGAAATCTATGTATACTAAGTGCACACCCATTTCCAATTGTATATCATACATGACTAATGAATAAGAACTGTGTTTTAAGTCTCCAAAATTTAATTATGGCTTTTTGTTATATTAGAGATAAATACTAGAGAGAGAATCCTGTAGGAGGAAATGGCCACCCACTCCAGTATTCTTGCCTGGAGAATCCAGTGGACAGAGGAGCCTGGTGGGCTACAGTCCATGGGGTTGCAAAGAGTCGGACACGACTGAGCACACACACACTAGAGAGAAGCATAATTTGTTTCTCAGCACAATTTTTTGTTTTGCTTTGTTTGCATAGAAATGATTATGGCAAAAAATATTATGAACTTTTATGTGTCTAAAATTTATTTAATTTCTTAATAAGACTTAACTTCAGTTGTGCAGATTCTGGGGAAAAAGCTGTTGGTGTTATTACTGATTTGGACCTTGACAATGAATAATACTAAGATGAACAAGGAACTTACTAATATGTATATATCTGTAAATGTGTCAGTGCTGCAGAACCCAGTTGTTCTGTACCCTCTCTCCAAGTATCCTGCTTTATTATGATTGGTATCAAGGGTATATATTTTTTTATGTCTGGTCTCATACTTTAAAAATGGATGGCTAAGAAGCTAATGTAAACAAAGTGTTTTGTTTGTAGTCAAAAATTTCTTTATACATTTACATGTATAAGAAAGCTGGGCATGGCAGAGAGAAGACATGACTAAGCTTTATAGCCTGCCCACTATCAGTTTTGGTATCGAGTTAAGAATGGTTTGTATATTTTTAAATAATTGGAAAATAAGAATAATATTCCAAAATAAGAATAATATTTGGTAATATGCCAACACAAACATTATATGGAATTCAGATTTTAATATCCGTAAAGCTTGATTGGAAGATAACCACACCCATTTGTTTACATATTACTGGCTGCTTTCCTGGTATAACATCAGAATTGAATAGTGGAAACAAGACCATCTGGCCTACAAAGCTTAAAACATTTATTACCTGTTCCTTTACAAAAGACAGGTTGCTGACCACTGTTCTATAGCTTTGGCAATAAGTACAGTTCAAAATGAAACAAATATGTGGGGGCACCTGAAAGTTTGGCTTTCTATATCTCAACTAATTTGTGTTCATTTGCCCGACACCAAATTTTGAATTTTCTGTACTAGGACCCTTTTTGATCTTTGATTGTTTATATTCTGTGGAGATTTATTAATCCATTATTGTCAAGATAATGGATGCCTTATGGTGGAGTACTGAGGTGATATACATTTGAGGAGAAATCTATTGTAGAACAGTGAAAGTAGAAAACCAAAGTTTTGTTTCTGAGACTAATGGGAAGCTGTGAGGTTTTGAACTGGTTCTATTTGGTTTCATACATTCCAGTCAGATCACTTTCTCTTATTTTACCTTTTCTAGAAGGGGATGTCTAGAATGAGTGATGGAGATTATAGGGGTATTCTGTAAGAGACACCCCTGTATTGTGTCAAAGCTTTCTGCTAAAGTGTACATGGCAAAGCAAGCCACCAGAGAAGTATGTAATGCTCATGACTAGATGAAGTTTTCCTTGTTGTCTAATCACCATAAGTAAGAGTATTAATAAAAGATATCCTGATTCCAATTTGGAGTCCTCATACTAATGTTGTATTTATTGTTCTAACAGGATTTTTTATACCTTGAATAGTCGTTAATATGTATTTCTAAATAGACTTAATCTAATTTATCAGACTCTCAAAACAGAAGGAAACATTCAAAAGAAGTCTTGGTTGCTTATTTGAGAGTTTAGATGTGATACATTATTATTTTTGTTTCGTATTTTCATATTTCATATTTTGTTTCATATTTTTCGTATTTCATTTCATTTTAAAAAGGTTCTTAGACAAAGACTGTATTTCTGTATTGTAGATAGCATTATTTTTAGAGGTATGTCATGTCATAGGCATATGGAATGGAAGATGTTTCAAGTAAATTGTTCTATATGGAATTACACAATGCCCAGGGACTATGTTTGCTCTGATTCTTTATGTCCAATCTCATCCTTTTCAAACTCACTTCCTTTAAAAATAGAAACCTAGAAATTTCAGCTAAACAAAATTTTTCTTTGCTAGTGACAGATTTCTTACAGATCAACTTTTAATATGCACACCCACACATAAACACATGTATGCATTTTTCACATCATCCTAGTAGTTTTGTTTTAGTATGACTTGGAATATCACACAAGAATGTCAGAATAAGGTACAGTTAAATGAGGTGTATTCCATGAACACGGAGTCTATACTATAGAAGTTTAAGTTTTCATTTCAAGCTATTCTGTTTTTTGAAATACCAAGAGAAATCCAGTGTGTATTCTTTATTAGATGATTATTAATATTAATACACATTGGATTTCTTTTGGTATTTCACATCACCTGAAGAAGGCTGAATATATGTAAAGAAAAAGTGTGAACACTCCTTTTTATTTAGGGCCTTAGAGACAGCTACAATAGATGTGCTTTGGTTATATTAATTGAAAAATTTATGTGTGCATTTATTTAGAGGCCTCAACTATAAAAACTCATTTCTTTTCATCCAAAAAAACCCTTTTAGAGAAAGTAGTTTCTGGTGTTCATTGATGTTTATTTTATATCATATAAGAAGTCTGTTCAATTTTATTTTGAACCGAACATTGGTTATGGTTTTTCAAAGCAGATTGCTGGCTTCTGATACCAAGTTATTACATTTTGCAGGTGTTTTGGTAGTTTCTTACTGTGATATATCCTTTTAACTTTAATGGGCATTAAAAACATGTATTTTAAGACCATATTAAGAAATATTCCAAATAATTGTGTCTACAAAGAAGTTCTCAGTAAATTATATCAACTATATAACTAAAATAATTAAGTTATTGAATATAAAGGTTTTAGGTTTTTGTGAAATCTATGTTGTAGCTGTTATGATTACTGTTATTACTTTTTTTTCCAGCAGCTTCCTAGCCCCTCTTGCATTCTTTAACAAAATATTTCTAAGATAAAGTGTGAAGAATAACATAGAAGGTGCACTGTTTTTAAAATTATTATGATGGGCATTTTGGACTTCCACTTCCATCTAGACTATGACTCCACCATAGTTCACCTTCAGGGCATTTTTCCTCAAAGCACGTTAACATCTCAAGGATGATAAGCAAGGCTCTGAAATCAGACTCCCTGCATTTGATCTTAAGTTCTTCATTTATTGATTTTGTAACCTCTTTGTGCATCTGTTTCTTCTTCTATAAAATGAAGACAGAAAGAGTACCTTCCTCATAGGGTTGTTGAGTATTAAATGAATTATGGCTTGTAAGTGGTTAGAATAGCACCTAAGCAGTAAGTATTCAACTAGTTGCGCTTCCCTGGTGGCTCAGACAGTAAAGTATCTGCTGGCATTGCAGGAGACCCAGGTTCAATCCGTAGGTGCGGAAGATCCCCTGGAAAAGGGAATGGCTACCCATACCAGTTTTCTTGCCTGGAGAATTCCATGAACAGAGGAACCTGGTGGGCTGCAGTCCATAGGGGTCACAAAGAATCAGATACCACTGAGTGACTAACACTTTCACTTCCCTTTTTTCCCCATTCATCTATTTAGCTCTTATTATCCATTCCTAAGATGCCATCTGTGGTGTTCTGGTTGTTTTGGATCTTTGAAACCCTTTTAGTTCTAAGGTCAGAATCAACATGACAGTAATTTGTTGTTTAGTCTCTAAGTTGTATTTGACTCTTTTGCAACCCCATGGACTGTAGCCTGCCAGGGTCCTCTGTCCATGGGATTTTTCAGGCAAGAATAGTGGAGTGGATTGCCATTTCCTCCTCCAGGGGATCTTCTCCATGCGGGAATCAAATCCGCATCTCCTGCTTGGCAGACAGTCTGACTCTTTACTGCAGAGCCATTGGGGAAGCCCTTGACAGTATTTTAGGATGAAATAAATATTAATAAAATGTTTATTAAAATTAAAGGGTTAATTACAATTGAAAATATTATACATAGTGTTATGTTAAATTGAACATATCATAAACATTAGTGATGTCATTCTTAAAATTTTAAAATTCATAATGAATAAATTCTGGAAATGAAATCCATTCAACTCTTCTAGGTTTAGGAGAGATTATTCAACTCTCATCTGTGTAACATAGATTATAATAAGAATATTAATAACAACTAAAATATATCTGGTGCTTACTCTGTGTAAAATACTGTTCTAAACATGTTACATTTATGTAGATTAATTCATTGAATCTTTATAGTAACCGATAAGGTGAGTACTATTATTATCCCCATTGAATAGGTAAAGAAACTGAGTCTGAGAGATTAAAATAACCAAGATTCAGCCCAGAAAGTTTGGCTGTGGAATCTGTGCACTTAACTCTGTTGTAAATAAGTGATAGTTTCATTACAGTTATTTAGTGCAACCTTTTTTTTCCTGATTTAATGTTCATCCTAACAATTAAGTACCAAAGGTATTGATCATTGCCTAACTCTGCCTCTTTCTGCTCTCCCATGCAAGTCTTAAAGCATTGATACTCAAATAGGGCTGCACACTGGAATTACTTGGAGAGCTTTCAGCACTATTGATACTTAAGATTTAGAGATTCTAACTTTAACTGGTGTGCCATGAACACTGGGATATTTTAAAGCTCCTCTAGTGATTCTGATATCTAACAAAGTTTTAGGTCCATTGATCTAAAGGAAAATGAAATTTGTTTGGACCCGAGAGCATGTCTGAGGGGGTAGGGCATGGAGTTAAGCAGGGACCTTGGGGCATGCAGAAGTTGAACCTCAAGCCTGTTTGCATGGTGTCTTTTAAGCATTCCTTCCTCTGCATGCATACAGTGGAAATACTAGGTAACAATGAATTTGAAAGTTACCCAGGGATTACATTGTATATGTTATTCTTTTAACTTGTTATTTTAAAAAAATCAATTAAGCCTTCCTATTGCTCTAGTCATGCAGCCATACATGGCCATTGAAAATGTTCAGGAAACATTTGAAAAAAACAAAATTGCTATAAGTGGGAAAAGGATTGTGCTTTCCTTTAAGGTTATAGTTATTGTTCCAGTCCGAAGAGTAGACTGACTTTACTAAACTGTTTAGGAAAACTGATATTTATTTCAAATGTTTATGGTTTATTGCCTCAGAAGGTTAATGCCAAATCCTCAGAAATGTAGTGACGATCAATGACTCATTTTAGCTCATGTCAAAACAATTCGCTTTTGTAATTTTCCTGTCCCTGGAGAAGCTATTAAACACTAAACAAAAATGCCTCAGAATGAAACTGATTGAATGTTTTAAATTATGTACTTTTGCTTGGCTATTAGCCAGATGTTCTTTGGGAAAGCTTACCACACGTAAAGACCTGTGATTTGCGCTGACGATCCTACACAGTTTATGCTGCTTAAATATCAGCGGTGTGTGTATTCTAAAGCTAAATAGTCAAGCAAAGCTCAGTCTTTTTGCTTAAATAATTTGTGTAACTCCACTCTCAGACAAGTGATTTTTATCTTTGTTAAACTCTGGGCAGAATATGCCTAATGGGTAAAGTATTTTTCTCTACGTTATGTTGGTAAGTAGCACAGATTCCAAGAAGCCTAAAAATAGTTTTCTGTATCTGTTGTGTGTATACAGATATACACGTATACATATATATACTTTTAAAAAAGATTTATATATTTGTTTCTATGTAAGTAGTACCAAATATCTTGTCCCCAGAGGAGCTCAGTGTAATGTTTTGTATGTAGTTTATATATGTGTATGTGTGTATTGCTGATAATATATGATTCCGATGAACAAAACAGAACATTTTCATTAACTTCCTATGGTCTGTCTGCCAATACTATATGAGCTCTCTTAAGAATCAGTGTTAAGCTAACTACATCATATTTTTTAGAAACAAGAAATTTAATGATAGGCTTGCTTTCACTGACTTCTAAATAAAGAGGATATTTACAATGTTAGATGAGACGTTTTTAGGAAACATTTTCATCAGTGTGATTGACTGAGTATTAGTAACTGAGACATTCTTAGTACCATGTGGCATTTTTTGAATAGGCATTTGGGAACATGATCTTCTGGCAACTGAAAGTATGGGCCTACTCATGAAAGTCTGTGGCACACCCAGTACCTAGGAAAGAGGAGGTGCTCAGTAGGTGTTTGTTTAGCAGACTTTCTACTCATGCTTATCCCTTACATGAGTCGAACCAATTTTTCAGATGTAGTTCCATGAGAGGACATGGAAAAGGCAGTGAAAATTAAGTGCCTTCAGAGTGATTCTGTAACGGGGTGACGGACTATCATTCCCAAGGAAATTATCCTCATTCACAAGGATATCTAGCCATTAGCCCATTCTAAGATGGAAAATGGTGTGAAGAGTGGTTAATTCAAGCTGCATCTGAAAACTGTAGTTTTGATCTAAGGGAAAAGCTGGACAGCCAGAAAGGACTAACAACAGAATGTGAAGGGAGTCACACTAAATTAATAGCATGATCTTATTTTTTATTTAAAATGTAGCATATTCAAATGTTGTGTTTTCTGTCATACTAGTTTCCTGTCCTGAAAATAAAGGTTTAACCAGAGTTGGAGGTTTTATGTAAATACAAACAAAGTGGTAAGCTACCATTCGATCTAGCAATTCCACTCCTGGTTATTTATCTAAAGAAAAAGAAGGCATGAATTCAAAAAGGTATATGCACGCACATATGTTCATTGCAGCATCATTTACAATAGCAAGATATGGAAGCAATCTAAGTGTCCATCAATAGATGAATGGATGAAGAAGATGTGGTATATATATATATACACAGTGGAGTATTACTCAGCCATAAAATGAAAAAGAATGAAGTCTTGCCATTTGTGACAACATGAATGGACCTAGAGACTATTACAATAAGTAAAATAAGTCAGACAAAGAAGGATAAGTACTGTATGATTTCACTTACACTTACATGTGGAATCTAAAAAAAAAAAACAAATGAACTAAACAGAAGCAGAGATATGGATACAGAGGACAGAGGGGAGGGAAGTGGGGGAGGAGAAAAATAGGTGAAATAAGTGAAGGAGATTAAGAGGTATAAACTTTCAGTTACAAAATGAAAGAATCACAGGTATAAAACGTACAATGTGGAGAATATCATCAATAATTACATAATGTCTTTGGTGACAGATGACAACTAGACTTATGGTGATCATTTAAAAATATACAGAAATACCAAATCGCTATGTTGTACACCAGGAATTAACATAGTGTTGTAGGTCAGTTATACCTCAGAAACAAAGAAAAACACTTATAGAAAAAGAGACTAGACTGTGGTTACCAGACACTGTGGTGGTGGTAGGGGCGAGGGCGTTAGGAGGAGGGGGAATTGGATGAAGGTAGTCAAAACTTGAGAGAGTTGAACCGTAAAGAAGGTTGAGCACTGAAGAATTGATGCTTTTGAATTGTGGTGCTAGAGAAGACTCTTGAGAGTCCCTTGGACTGCAAAGAGATCAAACCAGTCAATCCTAAAGGAATTCATATTCATTGGAAGGACTGATGCTGAAGCTCCAATATTTTGGCCACCTGATGCAAAGAGCTGCCTCATTGGAAAAGACCCTCATGCTGGGAAAGATTGAAAGCCGGAGGAGAAGGGGTCAACAGAGGATGAGATGGTTGGATAGCATCACTGACTCAATGGACATGAAGTTTGAGCAAATTCCAGGAGATAGTGAAGGACAGGGAAGCCTAGCGTGCTGCAGTCCCTGGGGTTGCAAAGAGTCGGACACAACTTAGCAACTGACAAAAAGAGTCAAAACATATAAACTTCCAGTTATTTATCTTATAAGTACAAAGGATATAATGTACAGCATTACAAATTTAATTAACACTGCTGTATGTTATATATGAAAGAGAATAAATCCTGAGTTCTCATCACAAGGAAAATTTTTTCCTATTTATTTAATGTCATATTTATATGAAATGATGGATGTTCACCAAAGTGTTAATTACTCGGTTGTGTCTGACTCTTTGTGATCCCATGGACTATAGCCTGCCAGGCTCCTCTATCAGTGGAATTCTCCAAGCAAGAATATTGCAGTGGGTACTGGAGTGGGTAGCCATTTCCTTCTCCAGGGCATCTTCCCGACCCAGGTATCGAACCTAGGTCTCCTGCCTTGCAGGCAGATTCTTTACCATCTGAGCCACCAGGGAAGCCCGGGATGTTCACTGAACTTACTGTGAATATCATTTCGTGATGTAAGTAATTCAAATCATTATCCTGTACACCTTAAACTTATACAGTACTATATGTTAATTATACTTCAATAAAACTGGGAAGAAAAAAGCATATGACTAAAATGTACAAAATTGTAAAGAGTGTGGCAGGGCAAACACACTTGTTTACCCAGCCTAGAATTGTTAGAATTGGAGTCTTGAAGGAAATGCATTTACTCAAAGAGCAGTGCACTAGAGTGTGTGGCCGCCTCGTGGTTAAGAATATAGACAAATGGTCAAACTGCTGGGTTCAGTTCAGCTCCCTGTCCATTTCTAACTCTGTGTCCTTAATCACCTTATCTTCTCAGTCTTTAGTTTCTTCATCTAGAAAATGCTGCTAATAATAGTACCTATCTCGTACAGCTGTTACAAGGATTAAAGAGTAAGTGAAAAGCACTTAAAACAGCTGGCATAGAGTAAGCTCTGTGTGTGTGTGTGTGTGTGTGTGTGTGTGTGTGTACACATGTGCTTGTTTTAAAGCATTTGCCATATAGATCAGGTGGGTTAAAAAAATAAGTAGCTTTAGAAGAATTACTTACATTTGAAATCCAAAATTGGCTATTTAGAGTAATTTATTTTTTAAGGTTGCATCCTCACAGGCCCCTAAAAGGCTTCCATAAGAGACAGGAATCTTGGACTGGTTGGCTGGTTTGATCAGTGACCTGACCCAAAAAGTATTTGTTTCTGTTCTTACTAAAATGCTTCACACAGAAAACCACGCAGCTATTTCCCAGGCTGAAATAATGAGATAAAGATAAAGCTCTCCTTCCTGCTGCTTCATTTGCTTGTACTAATTTGTCCTAAATGAAAAACTCTTCATTTGGTAATAAAAAAGTATGACTTCCAGTAATAGAAACAAGCCCAAGCTAATTGAGTTAAGCAAGATCTTTGGCCAGGAAACGTAACTATTTAGATATGCATCTTGTTTTTCCAAGCAAATGCTCCTACTTTGGAATCTGAGTGGGCTTTAATCTGTTTACCTGGCTTGAGTTGCCCAGTTTTCAGACAAGCACTTTGCATTTCTGGCAGCAGTAAGTGTGATGAATGCTTTTGTTATTGTTGCTCTTAATGGTAAGTGTGTGGTTTTTATTCTCACTAGAAAGAAGGGTCTGTAAGGACCATAGGCCAGATTGTTTAATCATTAGAATGTGCTTATTTTGTTATTTCCATCATTTGCTAGTATTTTTGTTCTAATCTTGGAATAGCTCTTTCAGTAGAAAGAGAAAAACATTGTTTTCCAATCAAATATTTATAACCTCTTTAAGTAGTAGAACCTGCCTGGTAAAAATGTATTTCATTTCTGTTAAGGCACTTTTTTTTTTGGCACTGGCATTTTTTCAATGACCAAATTAAAATAGGATCTTTTACACATATATTGAACATGCATCTTTAAAATAGGCTAGTCCATTAAAATGAGGTCAAAGAACTTTGCGAACATTAATTTTTGTTAGTTTGACATCTTCCTATTCTAACCCTAGGAAGCTTAGAGGTTTCCGTACTTTTCCTTTGCCATTGTTTTCGTGACTTCTCCTTACTTCTCAGTCAACCTGAGATTCATGCTTATTTTAAGTCCCCATCAGTGTCTGTAGTAACTATCTCTTTCTTGCCTCCCATGCTCACTTGTCTTCCTTGGGACTTGACTCTCTTGTAACATCATCTTTCAGTCTTAACTGGCCCCTTTCCTTCAACTTTGCTATTTCTACAAGTGAACAGCCATTTCCCTTCCCATCCCTGATGAATTTCTTGAAAAAATATCTCTATACTCAGTGTGTCTACATCCTAACTATACTCTGGTTCCTTCAAATCTGGTTTCGGCACCTGCCATTCTGATGAAATTATTCTCAGAGGTCATTGGCGATTTCATCATCAGGTCCAGCAAACTTCACCCTCTGCTACTTCTCTCGGCCAGTTAACACAGTTCGCTACCTATCCACTCCTTGAAATTCTTCCTTTGGCTTCTAAGACACTGGGCTCTTTAAATTCTCTTTCAATATCATAGACTGCTTCTTCTCTATTTTCCGTAATAGCTTATTCCCCTTCTCTTATCCTCTGAATGTAGGCATTTGCTAGGACAATCTAGCCCTTTGCATTCTATACTATTAGATACTCTAACGGAGAAGGCAATGGCACCCCACTCCAGTACTCTTGCCTGGAAAATCCCATGGATGGAGGAGCCTGCAGTCCATGGGGTCGCTCAGAGTCGGATAGGACTGAGGGACTTCACTTTCACTTTTCACCTTCATGCATTGGAGAAGGAAATGGCAACCCACTCCAGTGTTCTTGCCTGGAGAATCCCAGGGACAGAGGAGCCTGGTGGACTGCTGTCTATGGGGTTGCACAGAGTCGGACACGACTGAAGCGACTTAGCAGTGGCAGCAGTAGCAGATACTCTAATCTGCTCCTACTGTTTCAATCTACCTTTCCATCCTAGAACTCCCACATCTCTGATTTTAGCCACTGCTTGCCTGAATTCTCTCTGGTCCCATGTGTGCAATTACTCCTAGATGTCTTCTCAGTTTCTCAAGCACAACATCCCAAAATCAAACTCATCCGCCTCTCTGAATCTTCCAGTTACTGTTATGAGAACCAGTGTTCTTGTTACCAGGCTGATAAGAGTTGCTGAGTTCAGTCATTTCTACTTCTTGCACCCACAGAATGTGTAGCATCTCTCATTTCACAACTTACAAGTACTGTTTTTCCATTTTTCCCCTTATTGAGGTATACTTTATATTTATTAGTGTGCACACACATTAAACATGCAGGTTAGTGAGACTTTATAGATGCATATACTTGTATAAACACTATGCAGATCAAAATGTAGAATATGTCCGAGTCTGCCGCAGACCTCCTTTGTGCCACCTTCCAGTTGATATCCACTTTCTTCCCAGGAAGTAACCACCATTTTGATGTCTATTACCACGGTTTAATTTGCTTTCCTGAACTTCATGCAAATTCATGCTCATATTAATGGAAATTCAGCTTCATATAAATGGAATTTATATTGCTACCAGATATATATATATATATATATATATATATATATATAAAAGTTCCAGTTGCTCTCTTCAGCAATATTTGATATTGTCAGTTTAATTTTAGCCTTTCTGGTAGGACTGTAGTGGTATCATTATAGTTTAGTTTGCATTTCTCTGATGATTAATAATGTTGAACTTCCTTTTCACATGATTCTTTGGTTATCCAAATAAGTGTCCTTTAGTCTTTTCCTTTTTTATATTGGCTTGCCAGTCTTTTCTTTTTAATTTATTTTTACAAGTTCTTTATATATTCTGGATATTAGTCTTCTGTTGGTTATATGTATGCAGGTATCTTCTCCCAAACTGTGCTTTGCTTTTTGTAGAGGAACAGTAATTAGCCAAGATGGTGATGGTCAGGCTCTCTTGCCCCACTTCCTATAAACAATGACTTTGCATGGTTATGCAACAGCTGAGATCATCCACAGCACTGCACACACACATCGTGATGTAATAGCTTGGCAAATTGCCACCTTTGTTCATGTATACCTATATTAAACCCACCCGAAACAGCCCTTTCTGGTGCATCAGCCATTGGTGAATAAAGCATGTCTGCAGTTCCTAGGGCTTCTCTCATTTTCTTCTACCTTCCCAGCTCACACCTTTCCTACCATGGGTTCAGCGCTTGTTCAGATGACAAGACACCTTTTCATCTGATTATTGTTATATTTAGATTAATTTATTAATTTATAATGATTGATTAATTTTAATAAAGTCTAATAAGTAATCTTTTATGATTAGTGCTCTTGCGTCCTTTTCAAGAAAATGTTATCCTCTTTAAGATCATGAAGATAAACTGAGGCACAGAGAGGTTAAGTGGTTTGTGCTAAGGTTGTGGCAGACTTGTTAGTTATCTTTGAAACATCAATTGGTTTTTTCCTTCCTGGGCTTATATGGCTGCCCAGCCAGACATTTCTACCTCTCCCTGTATTGAGAAGAGGCTAAGTGAGTTTGGATTCGATTAGTGGAATGTGAATAATAGATATGGTCAAATCCAACTTGAAAGCAAGATACTTTTCATGTAGTTTACCCTTCTTTCCCATCCTCTCTATCCTCCATACTCTATAAGAGAGACATAGTGGGGTTTTAGCTTTGATCATGCAGATGAAGACAACATTCTGAATGATCTCATGGAGCTGAGAATACTTAAGTTTATTTAAATAATATTTTTAATTATATAATAAAGGTAGCTCAAATGCCACTTATTCCATGAAACCTAATCTTGTCCCCTAATTAGTATTCACCTCTTTTTTCTGCCACCTGAATGCTTTTCTGCCCCTGAGGGCAAGGATCATTTTTGTGTTTTAGTGCCTTGCACACGTTAGACACTCAGTAATTGTTTTGAAATTAATACATAAATTAGACAATAAGTGAATTTTTTAGGATTGGGAAAGGTGTATATTGTCACCCTGCTTATTTAATTTATAGGCAGAGTATATCATGTGAAATGCTTGGCTGAATGAAGCTCAAGCTGGAATCAAGATTGTCAGGAGAAATAGCAATAACCTCAGATATGCAGATGATACCACCCTAAAAGCAGAAAGCAAAGAGGAACTAAAGAGCCTCTTGATGAAGGTAAAAGAGGAGAGTGAAAAAGCTGGCTTAAAACTCAGCATTCAGAAAACAAAGATCACGGCATCCAGTCCCATCACTTCATGGCAAACAGAAGGGGAAAAAATGGAACCGGTGACAGACTTTATTTTCTTGGGCTCCAAAATCACTGCAGATGGTATCTGCAGCTATGGAATTAAAAGATGCTTGCTCCTTGGAAGAAAAGCTATGAACAACCTAGACAGCATATTAAAAAATGGAGACATCACTTTGCTGACAAAGGACCATCTAGTCAAAACTGTGGTTTTTCCCCTAGTCATGTACAGAGGTGAGAGTTGGACCACAAAGAAGGCTGAGCGCCAAAGAATTGATGCTTTCTAACTGTATTGCTGGAGAAGACTCTTTAAGAGTCCCGTCAGTCCTAAAGAAATCAACCCTTAATATTCATTGGAAGGACTAATGCTGAAGCTGAAGCTCCAATCCTTTGGCCAACTGATGTGAAGAACTAACTCACTGGAAAAGACCCTGATGTTGGGAAAGATTGTAGACAGGAAGAGAAGAGGGCAACAGGGGATGAGATGCTTGGATGACATCATTGACTCAATGAACATGAGTTTGAGCAAGCTCCGAGAGATGGTGAAGGACAGGGAAGCCTGGTATGCTGTAGTCCATGGGGTCACAAAGACTCAGACATGACTGAGGGACTAAACAACAACAAAAACTATATATATAATATTAAGAAATGTTGATCTGGTCATATAATGAGTGTAGCCTCACTGGAAATTTAAGCTGTCTCCACACTGGTTCTGTGCCTTCTCTTTGCTGTGCTTCTGACTCAGCAGTTCTGACTCAGCAGTTTTGCTGTGCTGTATCACTTTCACCTTCCATAACACCGCCTGTACATCTGGCTGTCCTGATACTAATTGCTGACATAGTGTGACCATGACTTCATTTGACCTTTCAGCAAGCAAGACCTTTCTGATTGCTATATAGTGAAAAAAGGTTCACATGGTAAAAGAGATGTTATTTTCTTTTCAAAGCTGATGATTTGACTTAGACAACTATGTGACAACTGGCTTCACTCAGGTTCTCTTGGCGTCTTAAAAGAACATTTAAACCATGTTTGAGATGCCATTGTGTTCCTATTTCTAAATGCTCCCATTGGAGATTCTGATTCAGGATATTTGGGGTTGGGCCCAGAAATCTGTACTTTTAAATAGTTCCCCTGGCAACTATGATGATCACTTACTTAATTTTGGGAACCACTTACAGAGAAAGGTTAAGAACTCAGATTCAGGGGTCAGATAGACTTGAGTTCTAATTCTTCTCTACAGTTACTAGCAGTAGTGTAACTTTGGGAAAGTTATGTAATGTCCTTAAGCTTCAGTTTGATTATCTGAATATTAAGTGGACAATACCAGTATCTACTTTAAAAGATTGTTATGAGGATTATATGAGATAATGCACTTCATATGCTAAGGACAATGTTTAACAGTAAACATTAAATAAAATATAACTATTGTTACTATTAGTATTATCACTAATTATTGAGTTCTTTATAAAGAATTTGTATTGTTTTTATATAAAATGTACAAAGTAGAATCTACTGTCTCTACAAAAAGAATTCATGTTATATGTGAGTATGTGTGGTCTTTAATAGAGTTCTTAGTTTCAGGCATTTATTTAAAAGAGTATGTGGGATTACTCTGATCGCAGTTACTCATCATGAATAATCTACTAGTTAGCCACCCCATGTGGTTTTGTTTTAAGTACTGAGGGACTATTACTCTGGGGTTGTGAGTATGTATGTGTGCCTGTATAGGGGAGTATTACAAACAAATGCTTTCCTTGAATGTTTAAGAACTGAATGTTAATGCTATCAAAACTTAGGAGCTCAAAGTTGAGGCTTTGGCTAACAAGTGCAGAGAGTCACCTATTTCAAATTCTTGTCTCTGTTTATAAAATTCTCTATCTAGTCCAACGTTAGAGAATGGAGCAGAGATAATCTGACCTAGGGTTTGGTGGTGCTAAAGAATCCACCTGCGATGCAGGAAACCTGGGTTCAATCCTTGGGTTGAGAAGATCCCCTGGAGAAGGGCATGGCAACCCACTTCAGTATTCTTGCCTGGAGGATCCCCATGGACAGAGGAGCCTGGTGGGCTACAGTCCATGGGGTCACAAAGAGTCAGACATGACTGAGCGACTAAGCACAGCACAGCAACTTCAAGGTAACCTGAGTTCTGGGATGTGTGTTTCATATATCAGTGGAGGAATGATGGGTATGGAATCCTTGGAGCAGGAGGGAGGGACTAGGATTAGTGAGAGTTACAGCATCAAAAGGTTTTCAAGCCACTCCCTTGTACCTTAGTTATTGTTTAAATTTACGCCCCAGGGTATCAGTGAATAATAAGAAGTTAAAGTTTGGAGCAGAAACAAGATTTTTTTTAGATAAAGCAGAAACTTTCTAGAACAAAAGAATGAGTGGATTTATCTTAATAGTGTTCTTTGCATTAAAAAGTAATGCTATGGCTAAAAGTAGGGTGTTACAAGGGAAATAAACTGTTGACCCTCGAATAACACAGGTTTGGGGGCACCAACCCTCCAATACAATTAAAAAAAAAAAATCCCTCTATAGGTTTATAGTCAGCTATTTCTACACGTGGCTCATGCATTATATGCCTTTGATCTATGTGGATTAGTTAGCTCTTACAATAACACTATTGCTATCATTTTTAGTTAGATAATTGAGATTGACTTCTATTTTGCCATGTTCTGATTCTGTTTGCATGCAACTGCATATTGAATTCTCAAATTGCCTGGAGAATAGGTGATGAGAGTCATGGTCTACGACTCTCACTTTAGTAAACCCTTCACGGAGTTCATTTATCACTGTCAACAAAGAGCTGTTGTCATCTGAGCAGAACAGATGAGAAAAATTTTAGTTCTTGGGGTAAGACCTGCATTTAGAGCTGAAATTTTAATTAAAAACAAGGTCGATTAGTTAACAGTTAAAGGCTTCATTTGGGGTTCAGATTACCCTCATTGCTGTCTCAAGCATTAGACTTTCTTAGTTATTCAGAACCTGTGGGATTCTTAATAGAGTTGGTTTATATATAATTTCTACTCTTTGACTCATATGAACTTAAATCTTGTCTAAAAACCTATCTGGATTTCAAAGGCTTAGAGAGGATTAAAAAGGCTATAAAATTTTAAATAACTTCATCCAGTGAGCATGTTTACCTAAATGTGTCATCAGACTTCTCAATTTTCTGGTTAGAAAACCGGTTTGGGACAGACTGACTCACACTGTCAACTGATAGAATACAAACACATTCAGAATTCTCCTGGCAAGACTAATTCAATAAAAACAGAGTTCTTTGAGCTTTTAGAGGTGAAGTGTTTCATTTCTCTAATAAATCTTCCTATCACTAAGAGCTTTCAAAATAAACAAATTCATGTCTTTACAGTTGTTACGTTCTAGAGAGGCGGCATAGGCATACTGCCGTATCCATTACCTCTTTGTGGCTCTTAAAGGACGTAATTTTTTTTTAATTTAATTTCTATTTTATGTTCGGAAATAGTTGATTTCAGCTGTTAACCAAAAGGTTAGGGATTCCCTTGTGGCTCAGATGATAAAGAATCTGCCCTCAGTGGGGGAGACCCAGGTTCGATCCCTGGGTGGGGAAGCTCCCCTGGAGAAGGGCATGGATACCCACTCCAGTATTCTTGCCTGGAGAATTTCATGGACAAAGGAGCCTGGCAGACTGCAGTCTTTGGGATTGCAAAGAGTTGGACACGACTGGGCGACTAACACTATTGTTGATTTACAGTGATGTGTTAGTTTTAGGTGTACTGCAAAGTGGTTCAGCTATACATATACATACGTGCATTCTTTTTCAGATTCCTTTTCCATATAGATTATTGCAGAATATTTACTAGAGTTTCCTATGCTATACAGTAGGTCCCTGTTGATTATGCATTATATATATATTAGTGTATATATGTTAACCCCTCACCTTTGCCCTTTGGTAACCACAAGTTTGTTTCTGAATTCTGTGAGTCTGTTTGTAAATAAGTTCATTTGTATCATCTTTTTAGATTCCACGTATAAGTGATATCATATGATACTTTTTCTCTGTCTGATTTACTTAGTATGATAATCTTTAGGTCCATCCACGTTGCTGCAAATGGCATTATTCCATCCTTTTTATGGCTGAGTGATATTCCATTGTGTATATGTACCACATCTTCATCCATGCATCTGTCAGTGGACATTTTGGTTGCTTTCATGTCTTGGCTGTCGTAAACAGTGCTATAGTGAACACTGAGGTACCTGTATATTTTCAAATTAGGTTTTCTCCATTTATATGGCCAGGAGCAGGATTGCTAGATCATATGGTAGCTCAGTTTTAGTTTTTTAAGGAACATCCATACTCTCTTCCATAGTGACTATACCAGTTTACATCCTCACCAACAGTGTAAGAGGGTTCCCTTTTCTCCAGGCCCTCTCTCTGCAGCATTTACTGTTTATAGACTTTCTGATGATGACCATTCTGAACAGTGTGAAGTAATAATACTTCATTGTAGTTTTGACTTGCCTTTTTCTAATAATTAGTGATGTTGATCATCTTTTCATGTGCTTTTTGGCCATCTGTATGTCTTTGGGAAAATGTGTGTTTAGATCTTCCACTCATTTCTTGATTGGGTTATTTGGTTTGTTTGATTTTTTTTTTTCTTTTTTGATGTTGAGCTGCATGAGCTGTTTGTATATTTGGAGAGTTAATCCCTGTCCATTGCTTAATTTGCAAATATTTTCTCCCATTCTCTGGGCTGTCTTTTCATTTTGTTTATGATTTCTAAAGAAAGTAACTTTAAATAATTTTAAAAATTTTATTTATTTTATTTTTGGCTGTGCTGGGTCTTCACTGCTGCAGGAACTTTTCTCTATTTGTGGAGAGAGGGGGCTATTCTCTAGTTGCGGTGTGCGGGCTTCTCATTGCCGTGGCTTCTCGTTGTGGAGCATGGGCTCTAGGGTGCAGGCTTCCGTAGTTGTTGTAGCTTGTGAGCCCTAGAGCACAGGCTCAGTAGTTGTGGCACACAGGCTTAGTTGCTCCGTGGCATGTGGGATATTCCCAGATCAAGGATTGAACCTGTGTCTCCTGCATTGGCAGGCAGATTCTTTACCACTTAGCCACCAGGGAAGCCCCTAAAAGGAAGTAATTTTTAAAGGTTATCTGGGAAATATTAGTAGTTAGCCCTTGGACTGATAAAAGTAATGTTCTATAATTCAGAATATTCCCATATGTAAATAAATATTTCATTTGATTCATATTTCACTTCTGATCCACAGATCTCAAATTCTTTGCCCAAGTAGTTGCCTTTATTTTTCTTAATTAGCCCTTGTACAAGAAAAGTGGTCTGGAGAAGGAAACAGCAACCCAGTCCAATATTCTTGCCTGGGAAATCCCATGGACAGAGGAGTCTGGCAGGCTGCAGTCCACGGAGTCTCAAAGGGTCTGACATGACTTAGCAACTAATCAACAACAACAAGAGAAGTGGTAGGTAGGAAGACTGTTTCTGCTCATTTTGTAGATGGATACATCAGCCCAGAACTCGTTTGTTTTTGTTTTGTTTTTTTATCAAGTTTCCTTAGGAAAATTGGGACCAAACTCAAAAGATGGCCAGAGACAGGGATATTCTGTAAGAAAGATTAGCTAAATAACTTTTTTCAGGGATGAAATTGGTATGTTTTCTTGGCAGAGGTCAGGCAACATTCAAAATAAGTAGACGCTCCTGTTCCTTTCTGTTTTCCAGTTAGTTATATCTCTGTGCCATTTATTCACATGTTGCTGTAATTAGCCAAGTTCAGGCCATGCAAAAGGGATTAGCTAGCATATTACACACCCACATCTCTCTTGCTGGGATTTAGGGTGGAATGAGATTTATTTTTCCATTTACTTTAACTAAATGAGCATGTACTTCTCCAATCCTATTTTACTGTTAAGTCTTTATCAGGAAGTTGTATAGCAATTGGTAACGTGGAATCCATTTCTGAAAAGCCTTGCTGTCTTTGGTGTTTTACTTATAGTAGTAGTTTTCTGGATGGTGTTGTTAATATTTTTATTACAATATGTTCTTTCCAAATTTGACTCTGAACACACCTAACATAGTGTTTTGTGTATGCTGTAGGTTCTCTGACAGATCACCCATGTGAAGTTGAGATTTTTCTTGGGCTCAGGATAAAGGGGAATCCCAGGGTAATGGCACGTAGGGTTTGTGTACCTGGCCCTAAACTACTCATCTTCAACAGAGACTTGGATCCACAGACTCCTCTTCTTCAGTCCTTTTGTGCCTATGGGTATAGTTTTCTGCCTGGAATACCGTTTCTGCTCTTCTCTGCCAGATAAGAGTCCACTAGGCCTTCAAGCTAGGAAATGGCAACCCACAGTGTTCTTGCCTGGAGAATCCCAGGGACGGGGGAGCCTGGAGTCGAACACAACTGAAGTGATTTAGCAGCAGCAGGCCTTCAAGCTAATTGCTCCCTGCTGGGATGCTTTCTCATTGTCTCCATGAAGAACTAATCCATCCCTCAGATGGGATCCTGGAGCACTCTGTGCCTGCTTTCATTGTAGCCCACAGTTAATTACCACATCCTACTTATGTTTTCTACTGAGACCTCAAAGACAGCCTCCATATATTAGTCATTGCTTTTTCCGAAGTTCCTAGTTCCATATATAGTGTTCAGTTAAATAAATGTCAAATGATGAATGAGTGGATGAGAGATATCCTCATTGTCCCTTTTTCTTCCCCTTTCCATATAGAATGAAAATGTTTCCCCAGCCCCCACACCCTGTCTCCAGCAAATATTAATTTGCCTTTGGGCACTTCCCTTTGGTATATCCCCATTACCTTATTTTCAGGTCTTTGCCCTTTGGTTCAAGAGTGTGATCTGGCATTAAAAGGCCTTCCTTATAAAATTTTAAGAAAACAACTAACCTATATCTCATGAGAAATATCTATTGTCATTAATAGTTTTATATCTATCATATTGATCACTTAGATCACTCAAGTTTTATCCATAAAGACCAGAAAGGGTTTTGTTCAACCATAAAAAGGAATGAAGTGCTTTTTAGGTGCTACAACATGGATGAAGCTTGAAAACATTATGCTAAGTGAAAGAAGTCAGATACCAAAGGCTACATATTGTATTCCATTTATATGAAATGTCAAGAACAGGTAAAACCATAGAGACAGAAAGCATATTAATGGTTTCCAGGGGCAGGGAGGGGAAATGTAGAGTGACTGCTAACGGACACAGGCTTTCGTTTTATTGCCAAATAGTAGTCCATTGCATATACCATAGGTTTGTTGATCATTTATGTTGATGGACATTTGAATTATTTCTCTTTGTGGCTATTTTGAATAATGCTGCTATAAATATTCATGTTTAAGTTTTGTGTGGGCATTTGTTTTCCTTTCTCTTGGAGTGGAATTTCTCTAGGAGTGGAATTGCTGAGTCAGATACTTCACTTCACTTCGCTTCACTTCATACTAATGTTATAATTGACTGTTTGAAGAATTGACAGACTATTTTCCAGAGCAGCTTCATCATTTTACATTCCTACAGCAGTATGTAAAGTTTCCAATTTCCCTACATCCTCACTAACACTTATTATGACCTATCTTTTTTCTTATTATTATCCTAGTGGCTGTAAAGTATGATTGTACTAAAAAGACAGATCATAACAAGTGCTAGTAAGGATGTAGGGAAATTGGTTGATCCCTGGGTCAGGAAGATCCCCTGGAGTAGCAAATGACAACTCACTCCAGTATTCTTGTCTGGGAAATCCCATGGACAGAGGAGCTGGGTGGGCTACACTCCACAGGGTCACAAAGAGTTAGATACAACCGAGCAACTAAGCATGCACATTGATTGCAAAAAGTAATATCTCATGGTTTTGATTTACATTTTCCTGATGATTAATGATATTGAACACCTTTTTCTGTGCTTATCGCCCATTTGTACATGTTCTATGGAGAACTGGCATTTTTGCCAATTTTTTTTAAATTTTATTTTATTTTTAAACTTTACATAATTGTATTAGTTTTGCCAAATATCAAAATGAATCCGCCACAGGTATACATGTGTTCCCCATCCTGAACTCTCCTCCCTCCTCCCTCCCCATACCATCCCTCTGGGTCGTCCCAGTGCACTAGCCCCAAGCATCCAGTATCGTGCTTCAAACCTGGACTGGCAATTTTTTAATCTTTTTTATTGTTGATTTGTTAGAGACTTATTTATTCTGGATACAAACCCATTATCAGATGTAGGATCTATAGATATTTTCAATCTTGGGCTGACTTTTCATTTTCTTTATGGAGTCCTTTTAAGACCAAACGTTTTTAATTTTGATGATATTTCTCAAATTTATCTGTTTGTTTTTGGTGTCATATCTAAGAAACCATTGCCTAATCAATGTCACAAAGATTTATGCCTTTGTTTTCTTCTAGGAGTTTTACCATTTTAAGTGTCATATTTAGTTGGGTCTCTGATCTATTTTGAGGTGCATTTTGAATGTAATGTGAGGTATAGGACCCAGCTTTACTCTTTTGCTTGTGACTAGCACTACTCTTTTGTAAAACAGTCTTTTTAAGACTGTTTTTCCCCCACTGAATTGTCGTGGCACACTTGCTAAAAATCAGTTGACCAGCAGCATAACAGTTTATTTCTGTACTTTTCATTCTATCCCATTGATCTATTTTCATATCCTTTCACCAGTACTATACTGCTTGATTATTGTAGCTTTGTAGTAAGTTTTGAAACTGGGAAGTATCAAATATTCAACTTTGCTCTACTTTTTCAATACTGTTTTGGCTATCTGGGCCCCATGAATTTCCATATGAATTGAGATCAGCATCTCAATTTCTGTAATATAATCATCTGGGATTTTAAGAAGAATTATGTTGAATCTCTAGATCAATTTGGCAAGTATTACGGGCTAAACAGTATTAAGTCTTGATGCATAAACATGGGATGGATGTCTTCTTGCCATTTACTTAGGGCTTCTTTCAGTTCAGTCGCTCAGTCGTGTCCAACTCTTTGGGACCTCATGAATCACAGCACACCAGGCCTCCCTGTCCGTCACCAACTCCCGGAGTTCACTCAGACTCATGTCCATCGAGTCAGTGATGCCATGCAGCCATCTCATCCTCTGTCGTCCCCTTCTCCTCCTGCCCCCAATCCCTCCCAGCATCAGGATCTTTTCCAATGAGTCAACTCTTCGCATGAGGTGGCCAAAGTACTGGAGTTTCAGCTTTAGGATCAGTCCTTCCGATGAACACCCAGGACTGATCTCCTTTAGAATGGACTGGTTCAATCTCCTTGCAGTCCAAGGGACTCTCAAGAGTCTTCTCCAACACCACAGTTCAAGAGCATCAATTCTTTGGCACTCAGCTTCCTTCACAGTCCAACTCTCACATCCATACATGACCACTGGAAACACCATAGCCTTGACTAGACGGACCTTTGTTGGCAAAGTAATGTCTCTGCTTTTCAATATGCTATCTAGGTTGGTCATAACTTTTCTTCCAAGGAGTAAATGTCTTTGAATTTCATGGTGGCAGTCACCATTTGCAGTGATTTTGGAGCCCCCAAAAATAGTCAGCCACTGTTTCCACTGTTTCCCCATCTATTTCCCATGAAGTAATGGGACCAGATGCCATGATTTAGTTTTCTGAATGTTGAGCTTAAACCAACTTTTGCACTCTCCTCTTTCACTTTCAACAAGAGGCTTTTTACTTCCTCTTCACTTTCTGCCATAAGAGTGGTGTCATCTGCATATCTGAGGTTATTGATATTTCTCCCGTCAGTCTTGATTCCAGCTTGTGCTTCTTCCAGCCCAGTGTTTCTCATGATGTACTCTGCATGTAAGTTAAATAAGCAGGGTGACAATATACAGCCTTGACGTACTCCTTTTCCTATTTGGAACCAGTCTGTTGTTCCATGTCCAGTTCTAAGTATTGCTTCCTGACCTGCATATAGGTTTCTTAAAAGGCAGGTTAGGTGGTCTGCTATTTCCATCTCTTTCAGAATTTTCCACAGTTTATTGTGATCCACACAGTCAAAGGCCTTGGCATAGTCAATAAAGCAGAAATAGATGTTTTTCTAGAACTCTCTTGCTTTTTCGATGATCCAGTGGATGTTGGCAATTTGATCTCTGGTTCCTCTGCCTTTTCTAAAACCAGCTTGAACATCACGAAGCTCACGGTTCACATATTGCGGAAGCCTGGTTTGGAGAATTTTGAGCATTACTTTAGTAGCGTGTGAGGTGAGTGCAATTGTGCGGTAGTTTGAACATTCTTTGGCATTGCCTTTCTTTGGGATTGGAATGAAAACGGACCTTTTCCAGTCCTGTGGCCACTGCTGAGTTTTCCTAATTTGCTGGCATATTGAGTGCAGCACTTTCACAGCATCATCTTTCAGGATTTGAAATAGCTCCACTGGAATCCCCTCCACTAGCTTTGTTTATAGTGATGCTTTCTAAGGGCCACTTGACTTCACATCCAGGATGTCTGGCTCTAGGTGAGTGATCACACCATCGTGATTATCTTGGTCGTGAAGATCTTTTTTGTACAGTTCTTCTGTGTATTCTTGCCACCTCTTCTTAATATCTTCTGCTTCTTTTAGGTCCATACCATTTCTGTCCTTTATTGAGCCCATCTTTGCACGAAATGTTCCCTTGGTATCTCTGATTTTCTTGACGAGATCTCTAGTCTTTCCCATTCTGTTGTTTTCCTCTATTTCTTTGCATTGATCGCTGAGGAAGGCTTTCTTATCTCTCCTTGCTATTCTTTGGAACTCTGTATTCATATTTTTATATCTTTCCTTTTCTCCTTTGCTTTTCACTTCTCTTCTTTCCACAGCTATTTGTGAGGCCTCCTCAGACAGCCATTTTGCTTTTTTGCATTTCTTTTTCTTGGGGATGGTCTTGATTCCTGTCTCCTATACAATGTCACAAACCTCTGTCCATAGTTCATCAGGCACTCTGTCTATCAGATCTAGTCCCTTAAATCTATTTCTCACTTCCACTGTATAATCATAAGGGATTTGATTTAGGTCATACATGAATGGTCTAGTGGTTTTCCCTACTTTCTTCAATTTAAGTCTGAATTTGGCAATAAGGAGTTCATGATCTGAGCCACAGTCAGCTCCCAGTCTTGTTTTTGCTGATTGTATAGAGCTTCTCCATCTTTGGCTGCAAAGAATATAATCAGTCTGATTTCAGTGTTGACCATCTGGGATGTCCATGTATAGAGTCTTCTCTAGGGCTTCTTTAGTATCTGTCAATGTTCTTTTGTAGTTTTCAGAGTATGCCTTGTACTTCTTTTGTTTAATGTATTTCCAAATGCTTTATTTCTTTTTGGTGCTATTGTAAATAAAATTGTTTTCTGAATTTCATTTTTAGATTGCTCACAGCTACTGTGTGGAAATACAGTTGATTTTTGTGTATTGATCTAGCTTGTATTTTACAAGCTTGCTGAGCTTATTTATTAGTTCTATAGTTTTCTCAGTGGTTTTCTTAGGATCTAATTGTTACCACTATTATTATCATTGTTATCAGTTTAACAAAAATGTTCCAAGATTATTCATCTTTCGTAAAAGACATTGATATTATTTGATCTGTGCCTAGATCTAAGTTTTTATATGACCTTGTGAGCTACTTTTGGCTTCCCAGGTGACATTAGTAGTAAAGAACCCGCCTGCCAATGCAGGAGTTGTAAGAGACTTGAGTTCAATCCCTGGGTCAGGAAGATACCCTGAAGGAGGGCATGGCAATCCACCTCAGTGTTCTTGCCTGGAGAATCCCATGGACAGGGGAGCTTGGTGAGCCACAGTCCATAGGGTCACAAAGAGTCAGACACAACTCAAGCAACTTAGCTGTTGCTCCTAAGTCGCTTCAGTTGTGTCTGATCTGTGCGACCCCATAGATGGCAGCCCACGAGGCTCCCCTGTCCCTGGCATTCTCCAGGCAAGAACACTGGAGTGGGTTGCCATTGCCTTCTCCCAAGCAACTTAGCAGGGATGCTTTATATGTATATATCATCTGTCTTAGTTTTGTAGTTTGAAGAGAAACTTTATTCCACCCATAAGCTGTATGAGCATACATTAACACTATTATCTGTTGAGATTTATAATATTTTTGTAAAGCTTAGTTTAGAAAAGAAAAAAAAAGTACTTGTATCATTTTCTCTGAAAGAAGAAAGTGGCCATAGATTACAATGGCTCACAGGTTCATAATAGTTTTATCTCTTATTTTGCTTTATTTCTGATTTTTCAGAAAATTTCTAGGGATAGTTTGGAGTTCATGAATCATGTCTTGTTCCTCTCACAGGCAGTGCCAAATCCAAATAAGTAGCATTCCTTGTTTTGGGGACAGCATAAAGAAAGTATATGCGGGCTTTACTTCTAGAATTCTGTTACCTTTGATTCTTCTGTGGTCACTTTGTTCACTTCATCAGGCAGATACTACTGCAAATAAGTACAAATTTCATTTGAACTGCCTGAGCTTCTGCTCTTGCATCAAATCCCTGCTCTGTAGCTTTTACAAAATGGCAACCCACTCCAGTATTCTTGCCTGGAGAATCCCATGGACAAAGGAGCCTGGCAGGCTACAGTCTATGGGGTCACAAAGAGGACACGACTTAGCAACTAAATCACCACCGTCACCTGCTAGCTCTGAAGACCTCTTGGGGGAAGTGCTGACAAGTAAATGAGTGTGGTCTGTGGACCTGACTCTGGAAGTGTCATCTCCCTGCTGTCCCTGTCCTCACCCCACTACTGTCTTCTGTGTTGTCTTGAGCATCCCATGCAAAGCCTTCTTTTCTTGTGGGTTTTAGTTCTTCATTATGCAAAAAAAAAAGCAAAGTTACTACTGAGTAACTTGTTTCTGAAAGAAAGTTGGAATTAACCTACATCTGAATTTATTGAGAGTCAATTGACCGGGCAATGTTTGGTAGCAAATAAAAGAAAAAAGAATGCTATCTAAAGCCTGGTCAAATGAATTGCATCTCTAGAATGAAATAATATGCGGCCACTTTTTTTTTAAAGTAGAAAGATCTCCTTTATGAATTACTTATGATATATGCTTACAGTAAATTTTTAGAAATATACACAGAAAACTATTAGCTCCAGTTTACTTTTGGGGAGTCGGAAGTGAGGAAAAGTCAGAGAAAGGTTAATTTTCATTTTACTTTTATAAATCTTCACTTTATATTTAATTTTTATTTTATACTTTTCTGTTCATTTAAAATTTCTACCTATAGTCTTGTGTTATTATTTGTTCACTTATATGTTATTTCTAACAGATAAAGAAGTGGAGATGATAATATGATGAACCCCTTTGGGTCCCTCTTACAGCTTCAGTACTTACTAACTCTTGGCCAGTCTTGTTTCTTCTGTATCACCCTACTGAAGGGTAGCAGAATATGCCACCAAAAGTATATCTCTTTAGCATAAGAAATATTTTGAGCTGACTGTTTAAATAAACAGCAGGTATAGGAAAAGTTCTGAAAATTAGAGTAGAGTTACTCTTCTGTAAGGGAAATTTACGTTTATGAAGGAAATCTCTGTGTAAGGGTATCTCCAGAGAAGGATGACTAAATCATAAGAGAAGCTTATCAGCAAAGAAGGCACCAACTTAAATCTGAATAGCAACCATACACAAGCTTTTTCTGGTAACTTCCCATAACGGGCTACCCTTTTCCTCATTCCTCACTACTCTTCTTTCATTTGTCTTTAGCTGAAGGTGGTATTTAGGATTGTAGTTTAGGTCATCTTATAGTTTCTCATTTTCCCTGGGTATCTCCTATGTATACATGAGGTATATATATTAATAAACTTCTGTTTGGTTTTCTCTTCTTAATCCGTCTTTTATTTCAGTGGGTCTCAACCAAGATCTCAAAAGGGTAGAGAGGGAATTATTTTTCCTGCACTAGGCTATGCTTCTCAATCTGGATTATTTTGAAATAAATCCCAGACATCCTATTCCTGTCATTTTCCTTACCGTGCTGTCCCTTGAAGGCATTCGAGGCTGTAATGCTGCCCCAACCCCACACCTTTTTATGTTTCAGCAGGAAAGAATCTGCCTGGAATGCAGGGTACCCAGGTTGATCCCTGGGTCAGGAAGATCCCCTGGAGAAGTAAATGGCAACCCACTCCAGTATTCTTGCCCGGGAAATTTCATGGACAGAGGAGTCTGGCGGGCTGCAGTCTATGGGGTCACAGATTCAGACATGACTTAGTGACTAAAGAACAACAATCATTACATATTTTAAATTAAAATAATTGTTAATAAGACACCATCTGTAGGAAAGTATGAATTAGCTATCACTATTTAATAAAAAGAATTTGAATATCTGAAATCTAAAAAAACTTTCTTTGGTTTTTTTTTGCATGATTTGGTGAGTTGTGAGCATTCAGTCATGGTACAGGAACAATTCATTCTGAAGCTACACACCTCTTTGGATTCCTGAGGCTTCTTTTTGGAACTGGAAGTGGGAACTAACTGACTGCCCCACATGTTCTCTAACAAAATAAAATCAATTTGAAAGAATACAGACTTATACAGAAAAGACAAGGAGACATGTTTCAAGATTAAACTCTTCCAGGGAGAAGGCAATGGCACCCCACTCCAGTACTCTTGCCTGGAAACTCCCATGGACGGAGGAACCTGGTAGGCTGCGGTCCATGGGGTCGCTGAGTGTCAGACACGACTGAGTGACTTCATTTTCACTTTTCACTTTCATGCATTGGAGAAGGAAGTGGCAACCCACTCCAGTGTTCTTGCCTGGAGAATCCCAGGGACGGGGGAATGTGGTGGGCTGCCATCTCTGGGGTTGCACAGTCGGACACGACTGAAGCGACTTAGCAGCAGCAGCAGCATTCTAGAAGAGAATTCATTTGCTGCCATCCAGATGTTTTTTCAGGATAAAGTTTTCTCTCATTTCTCTGCTTTGTCATCATTGAGGCATCCTCACTTAGATTTCAACACAGGTGAAAATTAAGGAGTGATTTCTCCCTCTTCTAACATTTTTGTTGTTTTGTGCTTCTTTGTTTATTGATAAAAGCTTATGCTTCAGAGGAACGGTGAGAGTGAGCCACTGAATTCTTCTATATGAAGAAGCCACAGGAGTTCTCTATCTTTGTATCCGCAAATAAACACATGAAAAGGCCATTCATTTAATCTATGTGCTGTCCTAATGGCTCAATGCTATCATGCTTGGAAGTTTGTCTGTAAAACAGCTGGAGTGTTCTTGAGAAGATTATTAAGTGGAGCTTTGATTAATTGACAAATATGTTTAGAGTAAGAAGTAATTTGACATAAAGCAAATGACAGATGAGCGTCACAGGGAAATGGTCTTCTTATTTTTATGGCCATTTGTATTTGGTCCTCACTAATGCCATTACTGATAAATATTGCATTTTGAGATCAGCTGCATATGATTCTCTTTTCCTGAAATTGTTTCTTTACATATATATGCACACATATATGTATACATATGTGTGTATACATATATATATACATATTGCAGTGCTTGTTATGACATGAGATGCTTTGAATGTCATATGTACTTAGAACAAAAAAGTGAAAGTCACTCAGTTGTGTCCAGCTCTTTGCGTCCCCATGGACTATATAATCCATGGAATTCTCCAGGCCAGAATAGTGGAGTGGGTAGCCTTTCCCTTCTCCAGGGGATCTTCCCAACCCAGGAATTGAACCAGGGTCTCCTCATTGCAGGCGGATTCTTTACCAACTGAGCTATCAGGGAAGTTAGAACAACAACAACAACAACAAAAAGCATGCTATAAAGTGACAAACTATATGGTAGAAATTACTTATTTTGGAGAAACATGTACTCAGCCTCATAAATCCTGCAAATATGTTTCTTCTGAAACATTTTCTGAAGATATAAATTATCTGTTCACCAGGCATCTCAAATATTTCATGCTGTCATTAGGCAAGTCATGGAAATAAATGAGACAATGCTATGGGCATAATGTATTATGCATGATAAATAGGGAAGCTACGTGAGGAAGTGAGAATTGGTGGGTAGAAATTGAGTTAAATAAGAGAAATTGATTGAAAATTCTCACATACTCCTAATCAACCAAATTATCAAAAAGGAAATTTGACAAAGTGTACTTTGGATTCCGCAGTATTAAACAAGTCAAACTTGTCTGTGGAAGGCCAGTACTATAAGCAGTATGAACTATTGCCAGATTTGTCATGTGGTAGGAAAGGTAAGCCAGGATCCTGCCTTGGGACTTTACAGCTTTTGTGGGATTCTACAGAGGGTTTCAGACCTTTCAGAGAAAGAGCAACAGAAGCAGTGTTTTGGAGGATTGGTGCTGGTAGGCCATTAGAATTTGAATTTGATGAGGAAAAGGAAATGTACTGAAATTATATTGACATTGGCAAAATATTCCTTCAAGAAAATGTTATGTTTGAGTATGTTTTTGATGATATGTTAGAATTTTGGTCAGAAGTAATACATCTCTAAAATCAAATTCCAAGTCAGTGGGAAAGTCTGATCGGGTTATGAACATTCTCTGACTTTACATGGTTTTTAATATATTTTAAACGAGATCAGATTCAGGATTAGTCTCAGGCAAAGTTATAAAGTAAGAAATGGGTACTCTCCTTCATTGAGAGTGATAGTATAAATGGTCTATTTATATCAATAGAATGCAAACTTGGAGAAGGCAATGGCACCCCACTCCAGTACTCTTGCCTGGAAAATCCCATGGATGGAGGAGCCTGGTAGGCTGCAGTCCATGGGGTCTCTAGGAGTAGGACACGACTGAGTGACTTCACTTTGACTTTTCACTTTCATGCACTGGAGAAGGAAATGGCAACCCACTCCAGTGTTCTTGCCTGGAGAATCCCAGGGACGGGGGAGCCTGGTGGGCTGCCGTGTATGGGGTCGCACAGAGTTGGACACGACTGAAGCGACTTAACAGCAGCAGCAGCAGCAACTGAGCTACAGTTTTTAAAATCCTGAAAAGTTTTATAACTTTTGACCTAGCAATTCCACATCAAAAACTTTATTCTATGGCAACAGTCAGGAAGGCATAAAAATTAACCAGGATGTGAGGCTTTTCTTCATAGTGTTCTTTATAAAAGTAAAAAAGTAGAATGAATCTAAATGCCCACAATAGGGAATTTGAATAAATTACATCTGTATGACAATAGTATTCATGTACTTAAAAATTATGATGTTCAGGAATAGTTGGTGATTTAGGAAAATGTTCATGTTTTTGTCAGTGAAAAAAACAAGATACAAAACCTATGCAAAGTATGAGTTGAGAGAGTTATTTTTAGTTTTTTTAAATAGTTAATATTTCTGATGTTCTTAAACCAAAATCCTATCTTTGTATGGTTCTCTCTTCCAGGGCCTTGATAAAGGGGACCCATTCTGTTTTATATCTGCTTTCAGTAGAATAATCCCAAAGCTCTCAAGCATATTTTGCTTTCTCTACCAAAATTGACTTGTTTCATATCTTATTCTCTAAAGCCTCTTGATGAAAGTGAAAAAGGAGAGTGAAAAAGTTGGCTTAAAGCTCAACATTCAGAAAACAAAGATTATGGCATCTGGTCCCATCGCTTAATGGCAAATAGATGGGGAAACAGTGTCAGACTTTATTTTTGGGGGCTCTAAAATCACTGCAGATGGTGATTGCAGCCATGACATTAAAAGACACTTACTCCTTGGAAGAAAAATTATGACCAACCTAGATAGCATAATCAAAAGCAGAGATTACATTACCTACAAAGGTCTGTCTAGTCAAGGCTGTGGTTTTTCCAGTGGTCATGTATGGATGTGAGAGTTGGACTGTGAAGAAGGCTAAGCACTGAAAAATTGATGCTTTTGAACTGTGGTGTTGAAGAAGACTCCAGAGGGTCCCTTGGACTGCAAGGAGATCCAACAAGTCCATTCTAAAGGAGATCAGCCCTGGGTGTTCTTTGAAAGGAATGATGCTAAAGCTGAAACTCCAGTACTTGGCCACCTCATGCGAAGAGTTGACTCATTGGAAAAGATCCTGATGCTGGGAGGGATTGGGGGCAGGAGGAGAAGGGGAAAACAGAGGATGGGATGGCTGCATGGCATCACTGACTCAATGGACATGAGTTCAAGTGAACTCCGGGAGATGGTATTGAACTGGCGTGCTGCAATTCATGGGGTCACAGAGAGTCGGACACAACTGAGCAACTGAACTGAACTGAACTGAACTGAAAGCTGGACTAAGTGAAAAGAACTAATCCAGAAGATAATTTTTGAGAAGATATTAATGGAAAGTACTAAATTAAAATGTAACAACTTTTTCTACATTCTAGTCACTTATTCAGTAAATATTTATTAAACTTCTCCATGTACTTGGCCCTATAGAAGGAATTGTGAACAAAGTAAATCAGAAGCCCACTTACCTTATTATGGGAATATTTGATTTTTTATAATTCCTTTAGTCAAGATGATGTAGTTAGTGTGGGGATCTTGTGACACTGCCTTGGCCAAGGGCCAGTGGAGTCTGTTGGTGCACTTAAAAACCATCATTTGAGGTTAGTCTTTATTTTGAGTATGTGATAGATTGTGCTTTTCATAATATCATTGCATTAACCTTTCTGTTTATGATTTCCATAAGGGGGACATAGGTCTCCATGGTTTAGGAGATGAGGGGGAAATTATTGAGTACTGTGGTGTCCAGCTCAGTGTTACAATGTTAGATCCTTAGGACATTCAGCAATACCCCTATCTAAAGGAAATAAGATACAACCAGGCCTAGAAAAGGACCGCTTATTTGGGCCTGCTCTGTATTTTCAGCTGTCATTCTACCTAAAACACAACATGACACTTGTTTTTGTGTCTTTGTTCCCCATACCAAAGGGTATGTCCCTTGGAAACTTTTATTCATCAGCACATCCTTAGCACTAGCATAGGTTCCAATTAGGTTTCTTCCTCGCAATCCATAATATGCCCAGTGGTGCAGTTAAGTGTATGCAAATGAACTAACTTGAACAAAGGCAAATTTGCAGAAAGATGCCAATGCATACTGACTGTCAGCCATCATACTTAGCACTTCCTATGCATTGTATAATTTAGTAATTTCAGCAACCTGTGAGATCCATATCATTTTATTAACAGATGATAAAGTTGAGACTTACAGAGAGTAAGTACTTTGTTCAAGGTTAAACAGCTAGTAGGACCAGATGAGAGGATGGGAGCATGGTTCAAACTCCTGTTGGTTCTGACTCCAGAGCCTATGCTTTTAACCCAATACTATATGTACACCCTTCTAAGGAAAGGGCTTTCTGTGCATTGATATTTACTCAACATTTATGCCGGGCATTTCCTATTCTCATGGCTGGCAAAAGCTGTTTGGCTTCATCTTCTCATGAGAAATAATATATTTGCCAGCAAAGTTTACCTACCAGTTGGAAATTCAGGATACAGCTTAATTCTAATGTTCCACCTTGGTTTCCATTTATGAGACAGAATTTTCCATTTTGATATGGCTTAATGACTCTTCCTCCTCTTGGTATTTTATAGCCAGATGGAACAGAAGTTTGGGGTTGCCTTTCCACATTCAGTCTTTGACTTCCTGTTTTATAGAGCTGTTAAGCTAGTAGCTATGAGCCAGTTAGATATATTTATCCAAGACTTACTGTATGTCTTCCACTCTCCTAGGGCTATGTGGGTCGTTGGATAATTACACTTCTTAATATCCTTTTTGACTAACCTTTCATCATGTTGCAACACCAGTGTCAGTACCACAGAATGAACACCTGCATCTTCTGAGATATTTTATGAAGGTCTTATCTTTTCAATTATGGTATAATTACATCTTAACTTTCCTTGGAATAGCAGGCACAAGGGTTGAGCACTTAGTAATGATTCTGGGGAGAATATTACTTACTATGTTATCAGAGCTAGCCTCTGGTCTGGCCCTACTTCTGTTTAGCAGCAAGATTTGGGGATTTCTAACTGAGTCTTGATGGGCTTCACTTTTCACAATTCAGAAATTAGAGGATTGGTCTTTATTGCTAGATGTTTACTCATTTAAATTTAGGATTGAGAGATTTCTGTAATTTTTTATGGCTATCTCATAGATTGATTCTCTGTGGTGGAATAAACGGAATAGAAAGGCTGTAAATTGACCTCAATTTGCGAAGGTGATACTAAGTTCAGTTTCTAATATGTAACATTCAAGAAGCGATAGGACGTACTTAAATCTAGATATCCTCTAAAAATGGAAACACTGCTGACGTAGATTTGAATCTGGTGGTTGAGGTGCTATCATTCTTACTGACCTCTTTTGCTAGTGTGGCTTAGAATGATGGGGTTGAAGTAAAAGATACTTATTCATAATAGTATCACGTAATCACAGTGTTTTAAATCTGAAAGAGACACACAAATATAGCCTGTCCCATTTGTTTACATACAAGGTTGGAGAAATGGAATTTGCCCAAATCTGGTCTAGCTGCAGATCCAGTTTGCAGACCAGCATCCCCTTTCTCCAAGTTCCCTCATCCCTCACTGTGCTTGTTATATTTCCTTTTAGACTGCTTTTTAACATTTGTAGTATTCTTTTGTAAGCAGTAAATTCATGAATCATTGTACATCTAAATACACACCCAGAATTATTTGTAAAATTTAGTTCAGCTTTCTGGGAAGGAAAAGCAATCAAATAGCGTCATCATTGTAGCCGAATTTTGACCTCTATAATTAAATAGTGTTGTATAGAAACCACTGAATTATGCAGTTACAAGGGTATGGTTTTGTGACATCTGCTGAAAGTTAAGTCATGATGTACAGTCCTAAATGAATGGGTTTTTTGGTTATCCTCGTGAGGTAATCTCTCTGAATCCCTACCCAGACCCCATGTTAGATCTGAGGTATATGAACACTGGGCTGATCACATTGTGAGTTGCTGTAGAGTTACAATATAAATATGTTTGTGGTGGTCTCCATTTTGTTCTGACAAAGAACTGAATACCAATGACAAAGATCAAATGGAGATCTGCCATCCATTCCACTACTTACAAGACATAGCCTCGAGAATATGTAATACATATAACTCCTTGCCAGAAAACTGAAAGGAAATGATTGCATTTGAGTACAATGCATTCTACAACAATAGTTTAGTGTGCATGAAATTTAAAACTGCTGGCTTTCCAAATAGGATTTGTAAAAAGTAGACTTTACTTATTTATTTTTAAAAAACATTATGCCCTCTGTGTTATGCTTTGTGGGATATTTTTAAAAGCTGGGATTTAAGACCAAAAAATTTGAAAATCCTAATGGTAATAGTTGCAAGATACTGGATCCTCTTGAAGTACTGTAGTTTAATGTGTTTATTGAATTCTCCTGTTTTATTTTCATGAGTATTTAATGTATTATATTTTTGTACCATACTGGTGCTTTTTTCCCTTACCCATCATGATTTCATAGTGCCCTGGAAGCCTTAGTATCAAATCATAAAGGCTACAGTGGTGTCTCTGTCCTACACATGCACAAATGAATTGGGGTTATATGCCAGTGAGGAACTCATCTACTTCCTTCTCCTAGTATCTAGTGTAGGACCTGGCATGTAACAGGCATTTAATTAATTGGGGTGTTTTTGGTTTGGGTTTTGGGTGGGTTTTTTTGTTTTGTTTTGTTTTGGTTTTAGTGAATGAGTAAGTGGCCAGCAGCATTAAATAGCTAAGTAACTAGTTAGTTTAACTAAAAAATAGATTAATACACTCATTCATTTATATATATTTCAAGGGAGTATTCAAAACCTCTAGAAAGAAGATTTGATGTCTTTTGAGAGAAGCCTTTGAAAGTAATACAATATATTCAGTTAACAGGAGAGTCAAATATGGCTCAGTGTTTCACTCACCTTTCCTGGTGCCCATCTAGAAAACAGGCCTGTCATAGTAGAAAAGAGTTAATGATAGAAATCTTTATAAAGTTGCTTCAGCCAAAGGGAAAGGTGAAAATGTTTTATTCTTTACTAAGGACTTAACCCAAGATATGGTCAAAGCAACAGCCTTGAAGCTGGGCTCCTGCTGACTTTGCTGCAAAGACCCTTCTGCCCCCTGAGCCATTGTTCTGTCTAGTCGCACTTGGGCAGGACAGCAGCAATAAATTAATTCTGCCTGTGACTCGTTCCTTACTATGTGGCTTTTGAGAAGCTACCATTTGAAGTCCTGCTTTATAAGATCACAACTATCAGTGCTAACCTACTTGGCGAAGATATTATAAAAAGTAATTTAAGGTTTTCAAAAAATCCATAGTTGAAGTCACAGTTTTAGACAGAGTTGCCATAACAATATTTGTTTCCTACTTCAGTGGTGGTTTCAAGGCCAGAAGTGCAATAATATATATGGTTAGTATACATGGTTTGCTTTAATGTTCTAAGAAAGAAAGCATGATTTTAAAAAAAAAAAAAAAATAGGGAACTTTTTTTTTTTCTTCCCAGCCTTTTTCCCCATTGAAACTGAAAAAGGAAAAAAAAAAAAAAAAATTATGCAAGCTATTTTGAAAGTACAGACAAAATTGGCATTTCACTTATGGGAAAATTTTGCAAAACTGCACTGACTAAAAGTGATTTTTGTTTTGGCTTTCCTGTGAAGTCCTCCAAAAAGGCCAAAAATTACTGGCATTGCTTTTGTATAAAACCTTTCACATAGACTCCACTTGTAATTCAGCCAAGTACATAATTCAGGTCATCAGTGATACACATATCCACACATTGGAGCTGGTTAGTGAACAGAAAGTTGTCATGAAATGTGGACATATTATTTTATGGACAGACCAAACTGCACAGATAACAGTGAAGGAAACTTTACATTAACACACTTGGGAACAGGGTTTCCTGAGCTGTTCCCTGCCCCCACCCTTCTGCAGTGGGAAAGCCAATTGTTTACTGATTACGACCACGACATCATTTGGCAGACATTTTGGCCTCAACTCAGTGTGTGACATCAGCCTCCTTTAGGGTTTTCCACATAAAATGAATTCTCCAAAGAAAACACAGAAATGGAGCCTGAATTTGAAATCCATTATTACACCCTCTAAGGTCTCATTAACTATCTCAATCGTGTATTTCTTAATTTTTATTTAATTTCCAAGTAGATGTTATCTAACACTAAAAATAGGAGCTCTGAACTTTCAGTGTTTTCTCAGAGTTCCAGTCAGAAACTATATTATAGTTATAGAGCTATATTTATGGCTGTATTCACTCAAACCACTTTTATGGCGGTTATGATATCTTTGTTTCTTTGTACTGAGGGTCACTGATTCGGGAGTGGCTTATATCACTCTGTTAGAGGAAGGAAACATTATTCTTTGACTTCTTAGAAAAAATTAGTCTTGTTTTTGTGAGGGGTGGCTGCATGTTTGAGAGGAAGTACTCTCACTAAGGTTAGGTTTGTTCTGTCATTTGTTGTCATAGAATGAGATGTGTGAATGGTACTGTACTCTCTTGTGTAAACACCTCCTCAGTATATATTTACCTGAAATTACTAGTTCCCCCATTTCCTCTTCATGAGGTGGTATTCATTTAGTATTTTTATGCACATGGCCTTAAAGCAAGTAGAAGTCAGTTATGCCTTATGAGGCCCACAATCTCCCTGCTACAAGCATGGTGGCAGGAAGGGTCAGTGCACCAACACAGCCAAGCTCCAGGGACTGTGATGTACAGGTAGAGCAGAAGTATTGTCTGTGTTATGTGAGTCGAGAATAGGCTTAACACTTTCATACCCAAAGAGTTCCATCTGGAAGCTGTGCCTGGACAAATAGAAATAGGTGAATATTCCCATGTCTTCTGGAATGGCTAAACATGGAATGAGAATCACTGCAGTCATTTTTTCCAATTTGGGGGGTTAATGGCTTGTTTACTTTCATTATTCTTCAAGACAGAAAAACTTTGTGTCCTATATGGCTAAAAAATATGATCTTTTAAAATTCTCCCCCTTAAACTACTTTGATACATGTGGCAATACCACTCTTAATATATTGAGTCTATGGTGTACAATTTACGTTCATCTCACTATTTTCCTTTTGCTCTAGCCATGGCCTTTATTCCTACTGCTCTTGTGTTCTCATTTCTCAGTGCTGTTCTTCTTTACTCTCTATTGATTTAAATAATCTTCACCATCTGCCTCCCAACTTTATAGGGTTACTTCTGGATAGCCCTTCTCAACCTTCCTTCAGAAGACAGCAGAGATACAACCGTGAGCACTGGGACTATACCACCAAGAGCCTTCCACATTTCCACCCTAAATCTGTATCCTCTTATCTTCTCTGTTAATGTTTAGTAAGCCCCTGGGGCAGGGATTTACCTGCCTACTTCTTTATTCTGTGGTGGGCAGCACTCTGACCCTGGTGAATAAATATTCATAATAATGAGAGATGAAAGGAAGTGTCTGTGTTCAACAAGTTAGTGCCAAGTAAGTGTGGAGGCTAAATGAGGCCACGGGCGACAAACTGCAGGGTTCGAAATAGTATTTAATATGACATTGTCTTATCGAATACCAAATTGTATACGGTAATGTCTTAATCAGATCTTCCCTCAGTGCCAGACTTCTTTTGCTCATTTAACTTGCCCCTGAAGATACTTCAGGTTCATGAGGGGCAAAGTAACAAGACCCCTCTCTATGTGGTGAGTAGAAAACAAACCCCTGATGAATGTAGAAAAAGAAACTGGATGGGAGCGCCATTGGTTATGTAATTTGGATACCTCGCTAAAATATGAATTGCAAGTAGTCAAATAAAATAGTTGAGACTACTAGTATTTTAGAAAAGGGAACTCACAAGTAATTATTTTTTCTGTATTTTCCTGTGATTGTTAGAATCTAGCATCATTAGCCCTGTAACTTGTAAGAGAAGTATCCATGGAATAACAAAAGTGAAACGAAGATCCAGTAAAAATTTGAGATTGGTTATTTTCTATCTTTGCAATACTAATAGAGAAGAGTCATTGTCCTTTCAATTTAATAGGGATGTGCAAACTTTCTAAGGAGATTCAGAATAGAGAATCAAAGTTGAGCAAAATAATCTGCCTTCCATATGGTTATAAAATATTTACTAACCATTTTCTCCCTTCTCTAAATACTAGTTCACATTCTAAGCTTCTGTGTTCTCATTTCTTATTTATTCTTCAGAGTATTGTGATTTGGCTTCTGCTTTCACTGTTTTATTGAAATGACTCATTAAGTTCTTCAGTGTCTTCCTTATTGCCCATCTTTTTCTGTATTATCTTGTGCTGTTTGACTGCTCACTCATTCTTGAGAGTCCTTCCTTGTTTGGCTCTTTGCTTTCTCTTCTGATTCTTCTAGTCCTCTGCCCTTCTTTATTCTTTCTCAGCTTCCCTTCTTGACCCTTTTTTTTTTTTTTTTTGGACGAAAACCCTAACTTGATGGATTGTTGTGTTGTTTTCTAGAGTTCCCATCTCAAAATTCTCTCCCCTCACCAAACCAACACCCATAGCTTCAGCTCTCACCAGGTGCAAAAACACATCACCAGCCCAGCCTTTCCCAGACCTACATTTCTAACCATGGATTGTCTATTTAGACATATTGTTCTCCCCACTGGACAGTGGAACACTCCAGGTCCCTCATGCTCAACTTGTCTGAAGCAAGACCCCCTTCCCCCTTTTAAACCAGAAACCCTGCAACAGCAAAAAGCTGTGCGCCACTCCCACCTTCTGCACCTTGGTGAATAACCAGGAGTATAACTTTCTATTTTCTTTTTTTTTTTAAATATAAATTTATTTATTTTAATTGGAGGGCGAGGGTGGGATGATTTGGGAGAATGGCATTTCTGTTTTCCTTGCTCTGCTCTCTAGTCACATTAGTCACAAATTCATATTGACTATACCTCATAAACAATTCTCGTTACACCCTGTTATCCCTAACCCTCTAGCCATTGGAACACATATCTGCCTCCAGGTTAAAGCTCCTCCTGTCTTTCTTCTATCTTTCCTTAATGGTTCATTAAGAAAGCATCCCTAATCAATTCATTCTCCTTCTCATGACTTGTCATTTGTTCTTTCTTGCCAACAGTGTAAAATCCAGCACCCGTGGCCAGCCTTTCCTTTGCTCACACCCTGTGCTATGCCATATGGAAAGCTTGTGGAAAGCTTGCATTCCCTCAGTACCCATACTCTTGTCTTATCTCTATGCTGTGGCACTTATTTCTGCCCTTGCCTTGTGTGTGGTTTCCATTCTTATTTGCACAAGGACTAAACCCATTACCTCCTCTCTGCAGCTTTCACAGGGCACCCCCTTGAAGAAGTAGGTGAGGTGCCCAGCACTTACATTTCCACAGTCCTATCACACCTGATTATTTTTGTGTTACATTGATACTGTTTTTAAACATATCCTTTTCTTCACTCTGTACCATGAGGTTTTTGAGACTGGAGGCTGTCATATTCATTGTATATCCCTGTATCCCTTGGTATAATACCCAACCCATAGTGAGAGGTTAGGAAGAGTTTGAGAATACTTCATTGTCTTGTCCCGAGTAGCCTTACCTTTCACATTCCTGTTCTAGCAAGCTTATGAATTCATCACTCTTCTCCATGTATTCTTTGTGTTTTCTCTTTTCTTCCTCCAATTCTAGTATGGTTTGCCTGTGAGATTTTTCTGCCATTAAAAGCTGTTCCAGGATTCGTCTATGCGATTCTTTATGTTGTTCCACGACTTTGTCCAACTACAAAAGAAAATACATTAATAATCTAAGTACAAAGCATTCATAAAACTGCCATCTCTCCTGCTTTTAGAAATGGTCCAAGTTTTAACAAATTCAACAATGGGTTTCTGATTTCCTTGTTTAGCTTTTATCATTACTCTTCTTAATTTTGATACCTTTTGATATGTTTCAACCCAAATGTAACCTTCCGTCTTTTTTTTTTTTGGCCATACCACATGGCTTGTGGAATCTTAATTCCCACATCATCATGTTTTTCTTAACCAAAAATAAAAATCAGTGCCTCTGTAGATATCTGAATATCTTTCTGCTGCTTCTTTTGCCTCCAAAGAAACCGTATTAGAGGAATGATGGAAAGTGAAGGACAGTGTCTGATTCTGCCGCTCCCTTAGCTGATGGATCCTGCCCCAGCCCTCCCTAAAGTTCTCTGCCCATGTATGTTTCTTGGGTCCACAGTCAGTTTTTCACAGCATTATGTATGAAACTGTTGGTGACTCTTTTCAAATACTTGAGAACCAATTCTGTCTTGGTATAGAGTGTGAATGTGACCCAATATAAACACCAAGTCCTTTCTGTCTTACTTACACTTGTCTACTCTACTGGACTGTGAACTCCCTGAAAGCAGGGCCTACGTTCTATTTTTCTTAAATTCTTACCATCTAATAGAGTGATTTGCCTACAGTAGGTGTCTAGTATATGGTTACAGATTGAAAACAAAATAAGCAAGCAAGGAATCAAGAAAGAAAAGAGGACTTTATCATAAATGGGTGTTGAATTTTGTTGAAAGATTTCTCTGCATCTATTGAGATAATCATGTGGTTTTCATCTTTCAGTTTGTTGATATGGTGTATCACATTGATTGATTTGTGTATATTGAACCTTCCAGGAAGTAGGTGTAGGAGGAACCTACCTCAACATAATAAAGGCCATATTCAACAAACTCACAGCAAACATTATTCCCAGTGCTGAAAAACTGAAAGCATTTCTCTAAGATCAGGAATTAAGACAAAGGTACCCTCTCTTGCCACTATTATTCAGCATAGTTTTGGAAGTCCTAGCCACAACAATCAGAGAAGAAAAAGAAATAAAAAGAATCTAGACTGGAAAAAAAGAAGTAAAACTCTCACTATTTGCAGATGACTTGATACTATACATAGAAAACTCTAAAAATTCCACTGGAAAATTACTAGAGCTAATCAATGAATATAGTAAAGTTTCAGGATATAAAATTAATAAACAGAAATCCCTTACATTTCTATACACTAACAATGAAAAATTAGAAAGAGAAGTTAAGGAAACTATCCCATTCACCATTGCAACAACAACAACAAAAATACTTAGGAATAAACCTACCTAAGGACACAAAAGACCTAAACTACAAGACACTGATGAAAGAAATCAAAGATGACACAAACAGATGGAGAGATAAAGAGTCAATATTGTGAAAATGATTATACTATGTAAAGCAATGTATAGATTCAATGCTGCTGCTGCTGCTAAGTCACTTCATTCATGTTTGACTCTGTGTAACCCCATAGACGGCAGCCCACCAGGCTCCCCCGTCCCTGGGATTCACCAAGCAAGAACACTGGAGTGGGTTGCCATTTCCTTCTCCAATGCAGGAAAGTGAAAGTGAAGTCGCTCAGTCGTGTCCAACTCTTAGCGACCCCATGGACTGCAGCCTACCAGGCTCCTCCGTCTATGGGATTTTCCAGGCAAGAGTACTGGAGTGGGGTGCCATTGCCTTCTCCATAGATTCAATGCAATTCCTATCAAACTACCAGTGGCATTTTTCACAGAACTAGAACAAAAATTTTAACAATTTGTGTGGAAACACAGAAGACCCTGAATAGCCAAAGCAGTCTTGAGAACAAAGAATAGAGCTGGAGGAATAACCTTCCTGGCTTCAGACTATGCTACAATGGCAACAGTCATTAAGATAGTATGGTACTGGCACAAAAACAGAAATATAGATCAATAAAACAAGATAGAAAGCCCAGAGATAAACCACACACCTATGAGTATCTTATCTTTAACAAAGGAGGCAAGAATATACAGTGGAGAAAAGACAGCCTGATGCTGAGCTGTATGAGCTGCTTATGTATTCTGGAGATTAATCCTCTGTCAGTTGTTTCATTTGCAATTATTTTGTCTCATTCTTAGGCTTGTCTTTTAATCTTGCTTATTGTTTCTTTTGCTATGCAAAAGCTTTTAAGTTTACTTCGGTCCCATTTGTTTATTTTTATTTTTATTTCCATTAGTCTTTGTCTTCTACACTGGAAGGCAGGCTCTTTATCACTAGCACCACCTGGGAAACCCTGCACGCACTCTAGGAGGTGGGTCAAAGAGGGGCTTACTGTGATGTATGTCAAAGAGTGCACTACCTATGTTTCTCTCCAAGAGTTATATAGTTTCTGACCTTACATTTAAGTCTTTAATACATTTGAGTTTGTATGGTGTCAAGAAGTGCTCTAGTTTTTTTCTTTTACATGTAGCTGTCCAGTTTTCCCAGCACCACTTAATTATTGGAGAAATGCAAAACAAAACACCAATGAGGTATCACCTCACACTGGTCAGAATGGCCGTCATCAAAAAATTTACAAGCAATAAATGTTGGAAGGGGTGTGGAGAAAAGGGAACCCACTTGCACTGTTTGTGGGAGTGTACATTGATGCAGCCACTATGGAGAACAGTATGGTGAGTCCTTAAAATACTCGTAATAGAACTACCGTATGACCCAACAATCCCACTGCTGGGCGTATATCCTGAGGAAACCATAATTGAAAGAGATGCATGTACCCCAGTGTTCACTGCAGCACCATTTGCAATGGCTAGGACATGGAAGCAATCTAGATGTTCATTGACTGATGATTGGATAACGAAGATGTGGTACATACATGCAGTGAAATATTACTCAGCCATTAAAAAGAATACATTTAAATCAGTCCTAATGAGGTGCATGAGCCTAGAACTTGTTATACAGAGTGGAGAGAAAAACAAGTATTGCATATTAATGCATATATATGGACTCTAGAAAGATGGTACTGATGAGCCTATTTGTAGGGCAGCAGTGGAAACACAGACATTGAGAACAGACTTGTGGACACAGTTGGGGAAGGAAATGGTGGGACGAATTGGAAGAATAACATGGAAATGTATAAATTACCATCTGTAAAATATATAGCTGGTGGAAATTTGCTGTATGATGCAGAGAGCTGCATCATAGAGGGGTGGGATAGGGTGGAAAGTGAGAGGGAGGTTCACGAGGGAGGGCATTCATGTACCTACGGCTGATTCATGTTGATGTATGGCAGAAACCAACACAGTATTGTAAAGCTCCAATTAAACATTTAAAAAAAAAAAAAAAAAGAAAAGAGGGAAGTCGGCTGATTAAAACAAAAGTAGCTCAGGAGCTTTGGCCAGTGATAAATTCAAATCCGTATAAGACCATGGTTTTGAAAGCATGTGGCTTTCTAGATGAGCTAAACACAAAACTATAAGCCATAATATTGGTTAATTTTGCCCTTTGCTTTTATCATAAAAGATTTAAAATTTGTGACTCTTGAATTTGAAGCCAGTTTAAATTGTACATCCTTAAAAATCACGTATTTGACCAGGAATCCAAAGCACAAAAATGGCCAAATCATTTCAGAAAAAGAAGGGAATATAGGTATCCCAGCAGACAGAATCCAGCTGACCTCTAAACATTTAAGCTGGCTGTCTGGTTTTCTAATATGAGTTTATAATGATACTTTAACACACACAAAAGTACTTCATGTCATACAGGTGTTCATGACTTTTAATAAATGTGACCAGGTCTTTTGTGGAGCTGAAATTGCTTGGTTATATTGCCTGCTGGCAGAGTCACTTTTAACTAATGACCACCTTCTGAGAGGGAGGTTGTAGTGTTAACTGTCCTGGGTCTCAAGAAACAATAGTTCTCTGAAAACTCCTTCCAGTTGCCCAAACATTAGACTGCATTATAAGGGAGATTCAAATCAGCTGCTTTTAGAATTTTAAAGTGAAATAGTGATAGAATCAGCGTTAATTTGGAGATCTTGACATTTGACTTAGAGAAACATTCAATTTATCACAAGATTGGCCCTAGAATTAATAAATGAATAATTATTGTTAAGGTATCTGTGCTTAGTCGCTTATTGTGTGTGACTCTTTGCAACCTCACGGACTGTAGCCCACCAGGCTCCTCTGTCCATGGGGATTCTCCAGGCAAGAATACTAGAGTGGGTTGCCGTGCCCTCCTCCAGGGCATCTTCCCAATCCAGGGATCGAACCCAGGTCTCTCTCATTGCAGGCAGATTCTTTACCATCTGTGCCACCAGAGAAGCTCACAGTAGGTATTTAGTAAAGCATAAATGAATGACAGGGCAGCTTCATAAGAGAAGCTTCCTCAGATAGCTTCTTGTAGTTATATGGACATGAATATGAAACTTTGTTCAGCCCAAAAAAGAAAAAAAGAGAAGCTTTAGTTCATCTTTTATTACCTTCCATTGTGTTTTTCCCTACTTAGTTTGTTTGTAGTTTGTTTGTAAGGAAGGAAGATTGGAAAGAATCATTGTCCGTTATTTATTATACAACTTTGTAAGGGCTGTCCCTTCCTTCAACCCACTGCCCCACCCCAGCCCTTCCTCATCAATGATAGCGTGATCTTCCACTAATGGGATTACTCCACTCTCCTATTCAGAGCTGAAACATCTCTCACCATCTGGCCTCCTGACCTCTCTACCCCATTCTCATTCCGTACTTTCCCATCTTTCTCACTTAGTCTTTAGCCACACCAGGCTTCAAGTGGTTCTTAAAACACATGGTGGTGCTCCAGTACTGCTTTTTTTCAGTGTTGAAACATGGAAACCTTTTCCGCCTTCCACCCCAAATTTTTCCTGTCCTTCATTTATAAGTTTCTCTGCTTACTCCTGCGTAGAATTGTGTGTTCCTTCATATCAGTGAAATGTCGAATTCTCTGGGATTTCCTTCTCTCACCTTCCATGACTCTTGAAGGAAGACTTAAATTTACTGCATGGTGTTTGGTGCAACAGGTAAGGACCTCATGTTTGTCAACAGCAGAAATTGGAAAGGTGTTGAATAGTGATGTTGCAGAGGGAAAGTTCCCGAAGGAAGTGTAAGTGATTCTAGAGACATTTTAGCTTACACTTGAAGTTTTATTCTGTTCCTTCATTTCTCCATACCCCAAATGGTCCTTAGAAATACGCCACTGGTTCTCAGTTCAGTCTCTTCTTCATTCCTGCCACATCAAATGATGGACTTGAGCTCTTCTGAACTCATTTCATTTCCCAGCAGTTGTGTGTGTGTGCTTGGTGAAGCCACTTAAGTGTTCTGTACTTCTGGGGTTTTTTTTATTATAAATATAGTGATTGGGCTTGATTTCTAAGAGCAATTGTATTGCCACAGTTTTCTCAAGGTAAAAACTATTTATTAAGCGTCTATTATGCTGTATGTACTTAGTACTATGATGGTTGCCATGGGAGAATTTTAAAGTCTCAGTGCTTATACTCTTACTAGACAGATAAGATATACACATTAAACAGTTAGGAACAGTGTGAGGTGGTGTATCATTAAGCACTATGGGACTATCAGAGAACCACTGCCCCTTTTTGATCTAGCCCCACTTACAGACTGAATGAAGCCTGGGGAAGAAAACAGGAAGGCTTAGTCACTTTAGGGGAGTGTCAGGTGCAGAAAGATTAACAGTGGCTCCTTAATGTTTACCATGCAGTGACAATCTTCCTGCTTATCATTTTAGCCTCCTTGATGTCATATCCTACCTGCAAACCCTAACACAATCCAACTCCTTGCCCAGGATGAAGGAGATCCAGTGTGTTCCAATAGGTTGGATTGTCCTGGTGGTTAAGCAGAATGAAGAACAGAAACTTTGTCAATCTTTTTGCTTTTGGTCACTTAATTATGCTTAGAAAATAATGACCTTTGTTTTAATAACTCCTGAGTCACAGATCACCCTAATTTGGGATTTGATCTTCTTTCTGGCTTTGGTTCTCTTCTTTTTTGTTGGCCCTTTGAAGATTGTCTTTTTCTTTGATTACCTTGAATGTAGTGGTAGAGATAAAGCTAGTTCAGACAGCTGAGAAATTATTTAGCTGTTTTAGTAGATCAAAGGTAACCAAATATGCTATTCATAAAATGTTCCATCTTCTTTTCTGTCTTTACTGAAACTTGATTTTCTTGGATAATAGTAGAATCCTAAAATAGAGACTGCTAATTCTCACATTGCCTCAGTATCTCAGGTGCTGGAAATAGGGGCATGATTCTCATGGCTCTGCACTACCACTGCCAGACTCCTCTGAAAGCCCTTCCTTGTTTTATTGTCCCCTGAATGGTGATAGTCCACTGTTATTCGTATGTAGTCAGCTATTGAGCTTCAGCTCACTCTCACAATCTGCCTTTCTCCTGTCAGTCTTGGGAGCACTCTGCATGTGCCAGCTCACCCAGCCACCATCAGAAATGAAAGACCAGTGTCCTGCAAAATGAACACTGTGTGTCTTTTGGCTTCTAGCATTGGAAGTGTGTGGATTGCTAAAGAGAAAGGTTCAAAATATGTGGAACCAGAAGCTAGTCTCTGGAAATTTCCCATTTTAGTTCCTGGCTTCAGGATTTCTCTAGCTCCATGTAAAGCTCATCCATGCATTTGAGGGTATGCTAGATATTTTATCTAGTGTTTTTATGTATTTTTTAGTGATACGATTTCATCATATGTCATCCACAGTGTTGCTGGAAGTGGAATTTCTTTATGATGTACTTGACTAACCCCTACTTATTCTCTGGTGCTTGGCTTTCCTGATTCTCCTATCTAAACTTGATCCCCTGTTATACTTTCTCATACTGCTTTGTGGTTTTCACTACAAAATTAACATAGTATATGTGTGTGTGTGTGTGTATAAAATATACTTTTTGTGTGATCTTTTGTTGTCTGTCACTCTTTTAGACATTAAGCACTCTGAAGACAGAAACACAACTATATTTATACAGTGAAAATTATAAAATAAAATTTAAAAGCAAAATTATACAGTTGCTTAAAATAAGTACTTTAAGAATTACCTTAAGGTAATGCTAATAAGGTAAGCAGGTTGGAAAGAAATAGGAGGTTGAAACAGTCTTGGATTCTGCGTTCTTCCCTCCCTATTTCCCCATCCATACCCTTGGCGGGCCTATCTTGCAGGCCTCCACCTTAAGTCAGTGTTCCTAACATGTGATGTAGCTGAGAACAGTTTGTTTTTCTAAGGTATTTTGCATTATGAATAGATAAATCCCCTCTAGTTTACCCTAGACATAGTTGAGATTTTTTACATTTTTTTAAAAGAACATTATGAGGTGGGGGAGGAGAAGGATGGAAGAAAACAAAATAATAAATTTTTTGTATGCACATCTTTATCCTGATGTAATTACGGTGCTCCCTGGTATGGTTGCAGTGGGAACACTCCTCCTCCTTTCTTTTCTTCAACCCTATCTAGGGACTCATTGTCATATTTTTCCTTTATTGTTTATTGTCTACATATCTCCCCTCATCCATCACTTCCTAGATAGAGGAAGAGGGCAAGCAACTGGGTGTATATGGTCTTCAAGGAACTGAGAGAGTCTTGAAGCTGAGGAGAGAAATCTATAGGAGGGATGTAGTAGGCAAGAGAAGAAAACAGACAAATCATAGACGTGGGAATATAAGATATGTGTGTGTGTGGTGTATGTCAGGGGGAGGGTATTTCTTGGAAGAGTAATCAAGAAAGGTTGGATTTATAAAGCAGGGCCAAACTATGATTAACTTTCAGGGACATTTTGCAAAGTTAGGATTGCAAGCATTTGCAGAGAGGGTATTTCCAATTTTGCAGTGTGCAGTAGATTTTGTAACTAAAACTTTTTCCTGCTGATTTCAAGATAAGTTTGAAATTATTCTGTTTCATTTTACACTGCAGTGTTGAGGGGCTATGCCGTTTGTGGAGTTCTGTGAGGATATGTTCAGTGATCATTAATTTGCATTTGTTAAATTTGTGCTAAATGCTGTTTCGCAGTCACTGTGTTGGGAGCTTGGATACAGTTTTAACACTATTGACTTGAATGAGGGTTCGGCTCCTCTTGTTTAAATTTTGGATTAAAGCTCAATCAACAGACTTTGGGTGGTCTCATCTTCACCCCTCAGAGAAGCAGATCCATATGACCAAACTCCTTAACAATTTGGCAAGATGGTAGGCTTCTCTCATGAGACGCCCAAGACAAGAATAGCAGGGACATTAGAGGTCATTTCTGAGGTAGGTTGCCAGACCATGGGGGAAATTTGTCCAAAACTTGCTTTCACTCTCTTCAGCCTTAGCTTATGCTCCTAGTTGTTTCTTTTTTATAAAAATGAAAAATTATGAAATTTTCCGTCAAGGTCTCAGAGGAAAATGGAAGAATAAACTAAGGATGCAAAGGAGTTTCAGAAATGTCAGCAAGTAAAAGAGCAAGCAGTGCTGTGTGTTTGTGCAGTGGTGGCCGTGTTGAAACTGTTCGTCTTCGCCATTGTCCTTGCTGGGCACACTTGGTTCGGGGGGCAAGGTCTTCACTGTCATTAAACTATTGAAAGAAAAAGAGGATATGTACTCATCTAAAATGTATACTTCCTAAAACTCTGTTTCTTGGACAGTTCTTCAGATCATTTCCATTCATGCTCAGAATTTCTATGACATAATACTCCAGTGTTTTCAAATAAATTAACCTCCATGGTTGAACTTTATCTGTTTTTTATTATTGCCTTCAGATCTCTAAAAGAAGTACAGACCCGTGTGTGTATGTGTGTGTGTCTGTCTGTCTGTCTGTCTGGGTCCAAGTGTCTGTTTATTTGTGTGTGTGTGTGTGTGTGTGTGTGTGTGTGTCCGTGTTTGTACCAGAAGGAGAGAGGGGGAGAGAGAAAGTAGGAGGAATTCTCTTGCATTTATTAGGTTTTAGTCTGATGTCAAGAAACAAACCCAGTGGGAACATCCTGCTTCCTGTCCATGATTTATTCTCCTTTTCTTTCCTGTAGAGCATGTAGTGTTTATCTTCCTTGGGTAGGTTTTAAACATACAACTATAAATAACCGAAAAAGGAGTTACATGTCCTGCTCACCTGCCAGGCCCAGTGCTTTACTAGCTGGTGAGCTTACTTCATCTCCCTAGGTGCACACTCCTCATTACAATACATACCTCATTCATTGGTTTCTCATAGATGTCCTCCTGCCAAGGGGCAGATTTTGCTTGAAAAGCATCTCGCTGGAGAGCTTCTAGCACCTTTTTTGGAGTGACAAACCCATACTGAGCTTCCAGCAAAGCCAAGTCCATTTTTTTAGCCTTTAAAACGCCTATGACTTCATCTCGAGCCTGTAGGAACAAAAGGCATTTCAGAAAGCCCATTTTATCTACGAGCAGTCTCTGCAAGTGATTTCTTGTGTTGAGTGTTTTTTCTTGTTTCTTCTCTTTCAAATATAAACATCATATTCTGTTATAGCACCTTTCACAAAAGGTAGCAAAACTATGTCCCTTTATCATTCTTACAATCTAGTTACACATGAATAATGCTTTTTATTGTGATAACTAGACAGCATGGAGAGAATTCTACATTTTTCATTGTGTTTGACAAGTAGATAACCTGATATTCCTCAATGGACTGATATTTTCATATTCAGGGATATGAAATAAGATTGTCCTGTATGTATAGCAGCTGTTTATTTTGTGTAGGTTAATAATGCTGGGGCAAATCTTGGAGCCAGTTCACGTGAGGTATAAAAGCACCTACTGTCATTTAAAACTGACCCAGAAGTCATCAGCTGTTATTGTTACCCTTCCGAGCCTGTGCGCTGGAGCAGCCTGAGTGGAGGATGGGACCTTTCACATGTACATGCCAATCTCATGTCATCATGACAGCCCTTTTAGATGTGATTAATTACTCTTCGTGTTGCCAGAAGAGGATTCTGTGTATGTGTCCTTACACGTTGCTTTCATGTGCATACAAGTATGAAGCCCAGATAGCTATGTCTGTGGCAGCCTACACAGCAAATTCATAAGCAGCCTTCCCCGGGAAGCGTGAGGGCGATGCTTTTAAGCCAGCTGACCTGCAGTTCCCCCTCCAGAATGCTGAGAAGAAATAAGAGGTCATCTCTGGAGAGGTCTTCTCCTTGGTGGCCGTTACCACTGTGTGACTTAGGATATGGAAGGATTGCATCTGACTCCCTGGTGGGGTCTTTGTCTTGCTGTCTCTGCTTCTTGTCTTCAGGCCCTTGGAAACTGTGGTCTTTTCCAGGTCTTGGAAATTGCTCTGGGGCTGAGCCCTCCTTGTCACTGCTTTTGGAACGCATTCTTTAAGGGCTGGAAAGAAGAAAGACAATTTGTAATGCTTAGTGGAAGTGGAATTTTAGTAAGAGAACCTATTACTGCTTTGACAAGTCTGCACTCATGTTATACAGCATATATATTTACCACAGCCAAAGACTCAATCTTTGTGAAGTCTACAGCAGAGAAGGGTATTAGCAGATTCATAAATCACAGTCTTATTTACACTTCTGTTTTTAAAATCAACATTTTAAAAAATGTGTTCTGCTTTGATTAAGGCCACTTATGTCCATGGGTAAACAGACTGTATTTGAACTTCATCCGCCGAGCATTCCACCTGAGGGACCTGGGTCATACCTCCAACCTCGGCTTAAGTGCTTACTTAAGACGTACTTAACATAATTATAAAATGGTAAATTTGCTAATTGTTCTAACTTTCTGCAGATTCACATTGTGGTTCCACAAGGAAACCCTGTGGAACTTAAAAAAATGTTTTTAAATTTCTTAACCTTTGGTGCTTTAAGATAGAATTATCAGAATTACTGCTATAAAATACTTTGGGTTATTTTGTTATGATGATAAAGTCTAATATTAAAGGAATGAAGGCTTGGTTCCTGGCTGCATCCCTGACATTCTGCTAAAATTCCAGAACTGTCCTTGGATAAGTCAAGGGTTTATATTTAGAGCCCTTATCTCCAAAATAAGAACCCCAATGCCTGTGGTAGTTGATTTTTATGAAAACTATAAAATAAAGTAATATTTGAAGGACAGTTTTAGCTGTACATCTTATTATATAGGTTTGAAATTAATTTACAATAGCACAATAATCTGTTCCACCTTTGAGGTTTCTAATGAAAAAAGAAAATATCAACTGAACTTACAGTCTTCTTCAGTGATGTTCAAAAAGATTGTTAATTTTACTCATTTCTACAAGTCAAGAAACTATCATCATCATTGGTGCCTTGCTTTTCATTTGTGATAATATTTCTTTAAAAATCAGAAGTGGTGGAACTTTCTTGGTGGTCCAGTGGCTAAGAATCTGCCTGCCAATGCAGGGGACATGGGTTCCATCCCTGGTCTAGGAACTAAGATTCCACATGTTGCAGGGCAGCTTAACCCGTGCCACAACTACTGAACCCGTGCACTGCAACTACTAAATCCCGCTCACCTAGAGCTCGGGCTCTCACAATAAGATAAGCTACTGCAACAGGAAGCCCACAGTACCGCAACAAGAGAGTAGCCCCCGCTCACCACAGCTAGAGAGATCCCACGGACAGCAATGAAGAGCCTGCATCAGAGACCCACTACAGCCAAAATTACATTAAAAAAAAATTCTGGAGGGAATTCCCTGGTGGTCCAGTGACTGGGGCTCTGGCTTCCACTGCAAGGGGAACAGCTCTATCCCTGGCTGGCAAACTAGGCACGGCCAAAAAAAGAAAAAAAATCTGGAAAAGTTCAAGCATAGAGAGATGTATGAAAATATAATGAGTCACTACATGCTACCACGCAGATTTGTAAAATCTCCATTTATTATATATTTGGGTAATATCTTACAGATTAACCCAAATAATCCAATACATTAGAAAATAGTTTTTTAAGTAAAATATTATAGAGAGAGCAGAAGCCCCTATGTACGTCTTCCTTAACCCACTTTCTACACATCCTACCCCATAAGTAACCATACTGAATTTGGTGTTTATTCTTCCCATGCATGTTTTATACTTTATATTTTTAATATTGCTGAGCCATTTATAGTTTTACTTTGCAGATTTTCAAACCTAATGTAAACATAGCATATTGCGTGTAGCATTCTGAAAGGTTTTTTGTACTGTTTTTGAGATTCTTGTTCCATTTTACTTATTTTACATATTTGACTGCTATATGATATTACACTGTATGAATAATCCACCATTTACTTATCCATTTTACTGTTGATGGATATTTAAATAATTTACATGTTTTTAGTGTTAGAAAAAAATGCAGCTGTGAACATACTTTGACATTTTCTTCCTGTGTATATGCATTTCTTCGGGTATTCTTTATGGCGTAAGAGTGGGATTTTTGGACTCTGCTATATTGTGTTCTCAACATTACTAGGGATTACTGCTGTCCTGAGTGGAGTACCAATTGATAGCAGAGTAGAAGTGTTCTCCTTGCTCTATATCTTCATCAACACGTGCTATTATAGAATTTATACCAATATGGTAAATGAAATGATATCTGATTTGCATCCTGAATTCATAAGAGCAGCATCCTTTTATGTGTTTAGATGCCATTTGAGTTTCTTCATAAATTGCTTATTCATAGTCTTTGCCCATTTTCCTTTTGTAAATATTAGTTGCCTTTTTCTTATGAATTTATAGGAATTCATTATATATTCTATAAGTTACTGTTTGGTTGATTATATGTTTTGCTATTATTTCTTCTGATAGTAGCTTAAACATTTTCACTTTATGTCTTTTGTGGTAAAGAAGTTTTCAATTTAACTTAGTCAAGTTAATCAGTTTTTAAATCAGTTCTTTATTTTTTAATTGGAAGATTTACAATATTGTGTTGGTTTCTGCCATACATCAACATGAATCAGCCATAGGTGTACATATGTCCCCTCTCTCTTGAACTTTCCTCCCACCCCATCCCACCCCTGTAGGTTGTCACAGAGAACTGGATTCAAACTCCCTGCATCACACAGCAAATTCCCACTGGCTAGCCATTTCACACATGGTAAAGTATATGCTTCAGTGCTGCGCTTTCAATTCCTCCCAGTCTCTGCTTCCCCTCTTTGTCCACAAGTCTTTTCTCTATTTTTGCATCTCCATTGCTGCCCTGCAAACAGGCTCATCAGTACCCTTCCAGATTCCATGTATATGCATTAATACATGATACTTGTTTTTCTCTTTCTGACATAACTTCACTCTGTATAATAGGCTCTAGGTTCATCTACCTCATTAGAACTGACTCAAATGCGTTCCTTTTTTAGCTGAGTGATACTCTATTGTATATATGTACCACAACCTCTTCATGCATTCATCTGTCAATGGACATCTAGGTTGCTTCCATGTCCTATCTGTTGTAAACAATGCTGCAATGAACACTGGGGTACATGTGTCTTTTTCAATTATGGTTTCCTCAGGGTATATGCCCAGTAGTGGGATTATTGGGTCATATGGAAGTTTTATTCCTAGTTTCTTAAGGAATGTCCATACTGTTCCTCTTAGTGGCTATATCAGTTTACATTCCCACCAACAGTGCAAGAGGGTTCCCTTTCTCCACAGCCTCGTCAGTATTTATTGTTTATAGATTTTTTTTATGATGGCCATTTTGACCGGTGTGAGATGATACCTCACTGTAGTTCTGATCTGCATTTCTCTAATAATAAATCAGTTCTTTTCTTTATAATTTGCATTGGAAACCAAAATTTGAGCAGTGGCAGTATAATAGAATGGTTAAGACCGTGAACCCTGGAACCACTCTGCCTGAGTTCATATCTCTCCTCCATTACTTATTGGCTATAAAACTTTGGCAAGTTACTCGATACCTCTCTGCCTTTCTCATCTGTAAAATGAGGATGATAATAGTAGTATATTCATAACCTAAAGTTGCTGTGAGAATTAAATTAGTCAATACATGTCATATGTTTATAGCATGCCTAATACAATATTAACACCAATAAACATTAGCTTTTATTATTAACATTATTTATTTTTATTCCCTTCAATTTTATAGTGATTCTGTACTACCTTTATAGTTAGAAAAAAAATTTAAGAACTAAAGCAAATTTATTTGATTATCTATTTCATCTAATGAATTGTGAACCATGAATTCAGGGAGAAAGAAAAGAAGACTGAAAGAATGGTTTTGTGTCTTTCCTGGGTACTCTGTTGAAGAAGTGACTCTTTCCAGTTCCGCCTTGCTGGCACCACTTGAGAAATCAGAGTGCAGAACAGTTTAGGAACCTTGAGGACTTCATAACCAACCAGCTAAGCGTCCATTCATCTCTCCACCTGTCCTTCAACAAGCATTTATTGAAGGCCCACTGTGTGTCCTGCACTAAATTGGTTATTTATGGTGTGACTGTCTTACTTTTCTTAATACAGGTGGTACACTTTCAAGTATAAAGTTTATGGAAATAGTTTGTAAATCTGGGGTCATGAAGTGCACTGAACTAGACAGAAGTCAGGTGAAAAGAATTCTGTCACAAATCAGCTGTGGGACTTAGTTAAGACGTGACCCTCCCTGAGTGCAGTGTCCTGATTTGTGAGGTAAGGTGGGTGAGGAGATGATCTGTATGACCCCCTTTCTCCTAGGATATATAATGGTTCTTGCCACCGTGCCTTTCTTTTAGCATAGATTATCAATAGCGTATTTAAAAGACATGAATTCGTGGGTCTGCGCCCTATAGGAAATCCACAGAAATCTAAACGCTGCATATGGATATACAGTGAACCTGTGACTAATGGTTTTCACCAGAGTAGAGATCACAGTTAAAAGACAGTGCTTAAGGAAAGAATCCCAGAGTTAATTTTCAACTGAGAATCGTTCAGTAGCCTCAGCATAACAATCAGGCTGTAACAGCAGAACTGGAAGGTGTTAGTGGCTTACCTGTTTATCACGTATTTCGTCAGTAACAAACCAACTATCAAGTGGATACACGATACTGGATGCTTGGGGCTAGTGCACTGGGACGACCCAGAGGGATGGTATGGGGAGGGAGGAGGGAGGAGGGTTCAGGATGGGGAACACATGTATACCTGTGGCGGATTCATTTTGATATTTGGCAAAACTAATACAATTATGTAAAGTTTAAAAATAAAATAAAATTTAAAAAAAAAAGTGATACTAGTGGGGCACCCTGCCTTAAAGTTACAGTGTCCATCCGGAGAAATTTAAAGCATTCACTTTCAAAGTTTTAACAAGTCATGTAGTATCTTTCCTCTATAATTCATGTTCACTCTGACTTTCCTCCATCACAATTTATTTCCTTTATTAGCTGCTAGAGATCAACAGTGATGGTGGTGATGGTGGTGGCAATGTTGATGGTAGCTAATACTTAATGAGAAGTTACTACATGCCAGGCATTCTTCTAAGCCTTTTACATGTGTTAACTCATTCAGTTCTCCACAACAACCCTATGAAGTGTAGGGGTATTATTATCTCTATTTACAGCAAAGAAATGGAAGCACCAATGAAGGCTGCACAGCCAATAAGTGGAAGAACTGGGATTTGAATCCAGACAGCCTGGCTCTACTACCTGTGCTCTTAAAGAATCATGTCTCATGCTATTATACTGTACTGCCAAAGACAGGTGGTTATAAACACCCTGTCTGAGATGGATACAGACACCGTGTGTGAAAAATGCTTGTAGCCTTGCTGAAGAGATTACTTATCAATAATTACAGTAGAGATGAATAGTGATCTGTGGCAGTAAAATTGTCACTGATTGTCCACTACTTGGCCTTCTCTGGTGGCTCAGCTGGTAAAGAATCAGCCTGCAGTGCAGGAGACCTGGGTTCGATCCCTGGACTGGGAAGATCCTCTGGAAAAGGGAATGGCTACCCACTCCAGTATTCTGGCCTGAAGAATTCCATGGAGTGTATAGTCCATGGGGTTGCAAAGAGTTGGACATGACTGAGTGACTTTCACTTTCACTGCACTACATATCCAGGAAAGGACTTATTTATTTGAGAAATGCAAAGGTATAAAGGGAGTATATTTTTATATAGGGATGGAAGGTTAGGATATATAGTATTTTTGACTGTAGAAAGCCCCATTATATGTATATTTATGTACTAATAAATAATGTTCATATACTAGCATATTAATGTATGCTATGTACCTTATGGAAGAAGGCAATGGCAACCCACTCCAGTACTCTTGCCTGGAAAATCCCATGGATGGAGGAGCCTGGTAGGCATGCAGTCCATGGGGTCGCTAAGAGTCGGACATGACTGAGCTACTTCACTTATGAAAACATATTCAAAAATAAAACTGAAAAATATTAATAAAAAATAAGAAATCCAGTTTTTTTCTCCTACCCCTTTGGATTACCTTGATCACTTCAGGGAGATCATTACTCTGGCCTATAGGAATAATGGAGGGTTGTTAATATAGAGTAGATACGTTTAAAACACTTAAATATTATGTACCACTTTGTTTATATAAATGTTCTCACATGAAGGACAAGGCCTTCAGTTTCTTCTATCTAATATTAATATCTAATACATTCAGATATTCTATCTAATACATTCATGTGTCCCATGGGATTTCTGACCTGGTGTTTCATACCTAATGGCTATTCAAGAAAATGACTGATTTGTTCCTTCTACTTTGTGGCCTATCCACAATTTAGGTAACATTACTAAATAACAGTGGCTCAAAACTCTGTAGGTCACTCTGCATTTTCAGTCATCTTGCAGCTCAACTGGGTGTGAATGGGCTAAGATGGGCTCACTCCATATCTGACTCTCAGCTAGACAAACTTGATCTCAGCTGGATCATCTCATCTCTGCTCCATATGGGCTTTCAGCCTCTGGTGGGCTGGACCAGGCTTCCCCATAGAGCAGACTCAGGGCAGCATCCCAAGAATGTGATGAACAGTGATCTGTGATGATAGTTGTCATTGACTTTCCCCTGCATCGCTTATTCTCCCCTACTCCAAGTCTTCAGTTTTTTTGGTAAAAGAGCATTACAAGGCCACCCCAAATTCAGGAAGTGGGGAAATAGATCCCACTTCTTGATGGAAGGAGCTGCAGAGTCACATTGCAGATGACTGGGAAGAATTAACTGCAGCCATCTTTGAAAAACTCATCTGCCACACTTTCAGATTCATATTTCTGTGAAAATCAAATAGAAGCCTAGTTTAAAAGAGAGGTAAAATGTGTTTGGTTCTTTACTTCTTTTAGTTTCCTGGAAGCGTAGGGTTATTTTTGTGACTTCTATGATGCATTCCTGTGCTTTCATCTTACCTAGGTAGTCAAATGTGGAACAATAGGCTACTGATAAGAATCAACTTGTATTCTGTTACTATTCAATAAGGATTCCTCTGTCACCATTAATCTTATCCAAGGTATGCCTTCCAGAATTCCAAGATAATGTAAGTTTCTGTACTTACATTACAGAAGTAGCTACAGGGTAGCTTGCTAAGCTTTGCTCATAAGTAGTGCTCTTTGAGTTTAAGGCAACTCGAACTACTACAGGGCTTCCCAGGTGGCACTAGTGGTAAAAAAAAAACCTATCTGCCAACGCAGGTTTGACGTAACAGACGCAGGTTCCATCCCTGGGTCAGGAAGATCCCCTGCAGGAGGGCATGGCAACCCACTCCAGTATTCTTGCCTGGAGAATCCCCATGGATAAAGAAGCCTGGTGGGCTACAGCCCATAGAGTCACACAGTTGGATGCGACTGAAGCAACTTAGCATGGAGCACAAACTGCTACAGAAAACTGAGTGGATCTCCATATATGCACTGTCTTCACTCACCTCTCATTCTTTTTTTTTTAAATTGAGTTATAGTTAATGTACAGTATTATATGTTACAGGTGTAAAATATAGTGGTTCATCATTTTTAAAGGTTGTATTCGATTTATAGTTATTATAAAATATTGGCTATATTCCTCCTCACCTCATTGTTAAAGTGAGTTGAGTGAAATCCTCCAGGAGTGCACATATCATTTGCCAATGATGATATTTATAAGTGATTTTTTAAAAAAAGGAATGAGCTGTAACATTTTTATGTTATGTTTATCCTTTTTAAATTGTTTAGAGTTTTTCTGAAACCATCTATCTTCTTTGGGGACTAGGGAAAAGAGCTTCAGCATTCTTGCTGGTGTTCAATTGGGTTTGTGAACAGACCCTTCGTGTGCAGACTTCGGGTTGACTGAGGAGTGTGTGTCTCCGCATGTTTACAGTGGTGGAGTTTCCTTACCCTTCTGCCAACAACCACAAACTGATCAGTAATGAGAAGTAATTAAGTATTGAGAGGAAGAAAACAAAGACATGAATTTCATGATACTCTCATGCTTTGTATTATCAGTGACTTCATTGTTTCTCTTGGCAAATTTTTTATGCATCTGTGCTTGGCCCAGGGGTGCATACTGAGGAAAAGAAAAGTTTTGTAATAGCAGTGGTGGTTTGGGATTTTTAGGTTACAAAGGGAAAAAAAATGGAATGGAAAATTGCTTTTGTTTATAACAAATCATGATGCCTTACTCTTTTCATAACTGTCACTAGTGACATAATGCCTGATGGTTTTGCAAAGACATTTGCCTGCCTAGTTGTCAAGTTTAACAGCCTAGTGTGTTGATTATCTGTGACTCTCAGAGCCATCGAATGGCAGCCTTCAGAAATGTGAGAGAGTGATAGACTGGGAATCAGGAAACAGGACTTCTGATCTCAGTTCTGCTTTTAATTAGCTAGGCTCTGGGTCGCAGCTCGTAAAATAAGGCTATTAGGCTGGGTTGACCCCATGAGGTCATTCAGGATGAAATAAGGTTTCTTTCCCTTGACCTCTACCCTGGTCCTCACTCCCTAATGGGTCCCCCTTACTACAGAATTTGTGCCTGAGACTAGATGATCTCTGAGGTCCTGGGACTTCCCGCTTTAGAATTTTGTGCTTGTCTGTTGTCTTGTATCTATGGATACAAATACAGTGCAGTTGGCCCCGAGAAGCAGATTCTGCTTTGTTTTCCTATGCAGTGACCTCGGTCAGTTTTTCTTTGGCGTAAGCTGGTTGAAATCGTGATATATTTTGGTAAGGATGTGTTCATGCAGAAGGACAAATAGAATTTTTTGCAATTATTTACTTAATTTAGTTACAGGAAATAGCCAAATGTCAATTGAGGCCCATTCTAACTACCACCTCCCCCCAGCGTACAAGCCCCTAGCCAACTCCTTACTATAAATGTTGAACTTTATTAATCATTCTTTCTTTGTATAACAAAAACTGCTTATTCTACATAATTGGATGCTACTTAGATGTAATTTAGTCTCTGCATACCTGTTTATTTCCATATTTGAATGGTGGAAACAGGTTGTTTGGCTGTATAAAAGAACTTCAGAATGCCTCCGTGAAAGAAATTGGTTGTGGTCTTGACAATTTACTATGATATCAGGGTAACCAATCAAAACTACTCCAGTTTAAAGAAGAAAATAACAATGATAGCTTACATTAATTCAGTACTTAGCAAATAAATACTAAATGCTTTCTTTTGGTTAACGCTTTAGTCTTCTCAAAAACTTTTTCTCTGTTTTGCAATAGAGGAAACTGAAGCATAGCTGCTAAGTAACTTGCTGAAGGTCATACTGCTAGAAAGTAGCAGAGCCATGTCCCAGCATGGGCGTCTGGCTTTAGAATTCAGCAAATCACTATGCTGTATCTACTTAGGGTCTCATAAGAAGGTATACTTAGTAAAGGAAAATATCCTGCTTCAATATTGTTATTCAGTAAACATTTATGAAGTACCCACTTATCAGTTATCATATTTGCTAATTTGTGCAAGCTTGTTTTTGTATCTGGACTAATGTCTGTTTTGTTGATATGGGTACAGTTAATTCTGGCTACCCAGAATTACACAAAAATATGAATATTAATGAATTCACAACTTCTGGCCCTTTCAGCACTTGGTCTATTCAGTAAAAATGTTTTGTTTTCATGCATCATTTATGTGCAGAAACTAAGCCACAAAGTGGCTTTTCTCAGACACTTTGCTGGCATCTTGGGTGTGGGCAGAAGGAGCATGGCAAGAAAGACTCTGAGATTATGGGATCAAATGGATCTGGATTTGAATCACTACTCCAGCATGTTAGCTCTGTGGCCTTGAACAACTTACTATACCTCTGTGAGCCTTCAGATGTAAAATGGAGATAATGCTACCTGGTAATGAGTTTATCGTTCATACTCTGTGAGCTTAGGGTCCCTGTTGTTCATGTCTGTCTCTGTAGTGTTCAACAGAGTTGGACCTCAGCAGGAATTCATTTGAATGACTGAATCGTGTAGTCCTCAATAGAGCTGATTGGCTCTTAAATATCAATAGGGACTGCCTCATAGTAAAGATGAGTCATCTGTGAACCACGGGCTAGAAATTCAGAAAAATGGTACTGAGAATCTGACAGAAGCAGCTAATGTGTGTAGACCTCTTAACACATGCCGGGTGCTATCTTAAATGCTTTGTGTATGTCATCATTTAATCTTAAAGAGTTTTACCCTTAGTAAAGACTGTAGGAAAGGGCATGGTAAAGCTAAACTAAGAGTGGAGACTCTCAAAGACAAAAATTAATATCAGTATGAGGGTAATCCCCTTCATGAATCACCGCCTTGTAGTGGCAAAAGGACATAGTGCTGTGCATGGCCACCTAAGACAGATGGGTTATAGTGAAGAGTTCTGACAAAATGTGGTCTGCTGGAGGAGGAAATGGCAGCCCACTGCAGTATTCTTTCCTGGAGAATCCCCATGAACAGTATGAAAAGGCAAAAGATATGACCCTTGAAAAATGAGCCCCCCAGATCAGAAAGTGTCCAGTGTCCTACTGGGGAAGAGCGGAGGGCAATTAGTAATAGTTCCTGAAAGAATGAAGCAGTTGGGCCAAAGTGGAAACAACACTCAGTTGTGGTGAAAGTAAAGTCCGATGCTGTAAAGAACAATATTGCATAGGAACCTGTAATGTTAGGTCCATGAATCAAGGTAAACTGGACGTGATCAGACAGGAGATAGCAAGAGTGAACATGGACATCTTAAAGAATCAGTGAACTGAAATGGACAGGAATGGGAAAATTTAATTCAGATGACCATTATATCTACTACTGTGGGCAAGAATCCCTTAAAAGAAATGGAGTAGTGCTCATAGTGAACAAAGAGTTAGAAATGCAGTACTTGGGTGCAATCTCAAAAATGACAGAATGATGTTGATTCATTTCCAAGGAAAGCCAATTCAACATCACAGTAATCCATGTCTGTGCCCCAACCACTGATGCCAAAGCATCTGAAGTTGACCAGTTCTATGAACACCTACAAGACCTTCTAGAACCAACACTAAAAAAAGATGTCCTTTTCATCAAAGGGGATTAAAATGCAAAAGTAGGAAGTCAAGAGACACCCGGAATAACAGGCATGTTTGGCCTTGTAATACAAAATGAAATAAGGTAAAGGCTAGCAGAGTTTTGCCAACAGAACACACTGCTTCTTGGAAAGAAAGCTATGACAAACCTAGGCAGCATATTAAAAAACAGAGACATCATTTTGCCAACAAAGTTCTGTGTACTTAAAGCTCTGGTTTTTCCAGTACCCATGTACAATATGAGAGTTGGACCGTAAAGAAGAATTCCGCTGAGCACCAAAGAACTCTTGCTTTCAAATTGGGGTGCTGGAGAAGACTCTTGAGAGTCTCTTGGACTGCAAGGAAATCAAACCAGTCAATCCTAAAGGAAATTAACCCTGAATATTCATTGCAAGGACTGATGCTGAAGCTGAAGCTCCAGTACTTGGGCCACCTGATGGGAAGAGTCACCTCATTGGAAAAGACCCTGATGCTGGGAAAGGTTGAAGGCAAAAGGAGAAGGGGGCAGCAGAGGATGAGATGCTTAGATAGCATCACCTCACCAACTCAATGGACATGAATTTAATCTAACTCCGGGAGATAATGAAGGATAGGGAAGCCTGGTATGCTACAGTCCATGGCATTGCAAAGAGTCAAACACAACTTAGTAACTGAACAACAACAATCAGGGTAGTGCTGGTACCTACACAAAGTTTAGTGTGTGTGTTTGCACACATGTGGGTGGAGAAGGGACACTCAGTCCCCAAGACTTACTAGAAAATTGCAGTTAAAAGTCGTCGAATTTTTGGAAACTTTATCATATATACCCCGACCCTTTGTTCTGTCTCAGCCTCACCTCCCTGATTACAGGTTCACATGCATAAAATGAGTTCAACATCTGCCACTCCTTTTTATTTGACGGCACCTTGAACAGTCCTTAGTCCTGTTTTTATGTCTGTGACATAATGCAGTGCCATTTAAACTCATTTGTAGGAAGTTTGGGGGTAAACTCTTTTGATAGCAAGATGGCTGCATAACGCACAGGGAGTCTGTGCCGACTGGAGGACGCTCTTCGCCAAGGGACAACCTTGAAAGTGATTCAGTGCCTTAAGTTTGAATGTGTTTAACATTTAGGGAGCAGACTGTCGGCTAGCTTTACATTTCCACTTGGATTTCCCCCTCTCTCTGTGTGGATCCATAAAGCTATAACTTAGTTCCCTGAAAGGAGAATGGAAAGAGAAGTAGTAAGATTATGGGGTTCTCAGCAGAGTTGGTTGAGCCCTTAATATTAACTGTCTCATGGTAAATGTGATTCATCTATGAAAATACTGGCTATAAATAGATGTTAATAGTGCTCAGTTGCAGATCAGCCAGGTTGTGCTTGCATGGCCACATTTGGGAAAAAAATCCTGTTGAGTATTTTATTTGGTTTCTCTTAAAATGAAAAAATAAAAGTTTGTTTCCTTTTATTGCCCTAGTCACCCACATTTGAAGACACTAATTCAGCCAGCTACAGCAGAGCTATCTGATGGCTAAAAAAAGATACATTGAAAACCAGATAACCTAATTTAGCAATGGCCCCCCCTTTATCTTTTTCTTCCATTTTGAGTAAAAGTCATTGAAACATTCCCTTAACGGTGTTTTTACTTGTAGGGAAAGGTGAATAGGGCTTTAGAGAGGGGAATAGAACTTGAGGATCTGTGATTCAGGTCCATATTCTTAAGAATTCTGATTCCTAAAAGAAATTCAGGGTTACTTTCACATCAAATGTGAGGTTCAGAAGGCAGTGTAGTCATCTCATTCATTTCTCATAGTATCAGTCAGTTCAGTCACTCAGTCGTGTCTAACTCTCTGCGACCCCATAAACTGCAGCACACCAGGCCTCCCTGTCCATCACCGACTCCTGGAGTCCATCCAGACCCATGTCCATCGAGTCAGTGATGCCATCCAACCATCTCATCCTCTGTCGTCCCCTTCTCCTCCTGCCCCCAATCCCTCCCAGCATCATGGTCTTTCTAAATGAGTCAGTTCTTCTCATCAGGTGGCCAAAGTATTGCAGTCTCAGCTTCAACATCAGTCCTTCCAATGAACACCCAGGACCACAGTCTCCTTTAGGATGGACTGGCTGGGTCTCCTTGCAGTCCAAGGAACTCTCAAGAGTCTTCTCCAACACCACAGTTCAAAAGCATCAATTCTTTGGTGCTCAGCTTTCTTTATAGTCCAACACTCACATCCATACATGACCACTGGAAAAACCATAGCCTTGACTAGATGGACCTTTGTTGACAAAGTCAACACAGTATCTAGGTATTTTCTGTGCCCATCTACTCCATTGTTACATATTGTCCTATGCCCATCTACGCCATTGTTACACAGCTGTAAGTGTCTGAGGGCTTTGCTGGTGGCTCAGATGGTAAAGAATCTGCCTGCAATGCGGGAGACCCAGGTTTGATCCCTGGGTTGGGAAGATCCCCTGGAGAAGGAAATGGCAACTCACTCCAGTATTCTTGCTGGAGAGTCCCATGGACAGAGGAGCCTGGTGGGCTGCAGTCCGTGGGGTCGTGAAGAGTTGGACACGACTAAGCAACTAACATACACAAGTGTCTGAAAATGCTTCCTTGTGAGCTGAAATACAGCTCCCAGAATCTTTATTCATTTATCCTTCTCCTGCCTCCAGAGCTAAGTCAAGCGAGGCTACTTCTCTTGCCACATTGTGGCCCTTCAGTGGCAAGTACTCTGTTCTTTTTTCCAGATGTAACACTCACCACACCTCATGTTGTGTGGTTTAGTCTCCCTCATCCAACACACCATCTCACCACACATTTTGATTGCACCCTTTAGAATTACGCTTCATTAGGTTAGGTGTTTCTTAAAGAAATGCATAGAGTTGGGCATGATTTCCCAGATAATAAACACAACTAAAGTAATGAAATGGTAAGAGTATATACTTAGGGAAGACCTCAGTCTTCTGATTTTGGATCTCAGATAGATCTCTGATGTTGGATCTCAGTATAGATCAAATAATTTGATAGTAGGCATTTAATGAAGACTTATTCCAGTTTTGCTTATCAGATGAGTGCTTGTAATACCTTTCATGTGTACATTGCTCTTTATATCAGTAAATAGATAATTATTCACCCTGTTTTTCAAGATGAGGAGTTCGAGGTTCAGAAAGCTTAAATAACTTTGGTTAATAAACCTTGAGCCCAAACTGAAAATTCAGGCATTCTGACACCCCTTTCTCTCCAGTCTCATGCTGGATATATCAACAGTGTACTTTTTTAAAAGCTCGAATATGTTCTTTGGTTGCTTTTCCACAAAGTGCTACAGTCAGAGAAGTTGCTATGCTGTAGATACAGAATAAACAGCCTGCCAATGGGGTCTAATAGAGCAGACTTACATCATGGCTTTTCTTAGCTGTGTGTTCTGAAGAAAGGACAAAAAGAAATATAAAAATCTCCAAGTATAAATAGTCAATTTATCCAAGTTTTCCATTACAAATCAGTGGCTCTTTAAATATTCTTTTCTCATTTAAGGTTGACACAGGGCTGGGAATGTTTTCCAGATCTTTGTGGAATAGAACAGAAGAAGAAAATTATTTTCATATAGTCCAAGTTAACTTTAAGTGCATTTTAAAATGCCACACTCCCAGCACTAGATCAGAGCTCTTGAAAATCATATGATTCTTTTAACAGTTTTCAAACTACATCACTTTTCATATTTCTTCCAAGTCTGCTCTCTGTTTTTTCTTAGAAGCATGGTGATATTGAGCCAGTCACTTAACCTTTCTATTCTCTTTGAATTTTTGTCTCTTTGGCTCTTGGAACCAGTTTCTACCAATCTCCCTCTTCTGAAACCCATTGGAAGTTAATGTGCCCTTGGTCATGACCAGATCCAGCCCCAGAAGCCAGAACTCTTGCCTACAGCTCTGTTGCTGTTTCCATAGCAATGCTACATGTTCAACAGGCCAGCCCCTACTTCTTCCAGCCCTAGAAAGATATGAATCTTAAAAGATAAAAAATGCATCTTTATAGAACCCAAAGTGTCCCACAAATTTTTGTTGACTTTCTCGACCTCTTCCTCACCCATTAGTTGACAGTAAGTCACCCTGACTGCCTTTCGGCCTCCTCTTGGCTAGACCAACCTAGCATAATAAAGAGCTCAGAGATGAACAGGAAATTTGAGATCAAGAGTTTCCATCTATAGATTCCAAATGACATCTTTCCTTTTTCTTCTTGTATCTACTGACCTGTGACTGGAATAGAGTGATAATGTGTTACTAAAACAAATCTTGCTGCTGGTAAAGTCCTAGAGCAGTACTCGACCTTGCAGCCATTTTATTTCTCCTTTCCCACATCTACCGTTACTTAGTCTATCTTCCTGTACTGGGGAACAGGTCCCTGCTTGCCTCTCAGGCATTTGCGTCTAGTCTGGCTCATGTACACTTGATCTTACTAGGGGAAAAGAAAGAAACTCAACTTGTAAAACTCCGATTATTTGCCAGATTATATGACTCATGCTTTCTATTCTTTACATATCTTTTTTTAAAAAAATTCAAACACATGGACTTGGTATTATTCTCCTTATTTTAAAGATGAAAAAACTTGAGACATTGAGAAATTCACAGTTGAATAGAAATATAGGTTCAAGACTAAATACAGAATACCAACAAATGCTGTAAATAATGTCCAATGTACAAAGTGTGTTGGGCCTTAGAGGATAAGAGTAGCTGGCTCATATGTACAGGTTGAAAGTGTATGAAGAACAGCGTGTGGCAAATATCAAGTCATTCCTTATGGCTGAAGTAAAGGAGAAGACCAGCAAGGAAATTTGAATGTGTATTCTATGTATTAGATGTTAATAAAAAGTTATTGTTAATTTTGTTAGCTGTATTAATGACATCGTATTTATGTGAGAGAATGTCCTTTTTATTTTTCTAGATACATAGCGAAGTATCCTACTTTGAAATGATATGGTGTCCTTCTCATATGTCCACATATGAGAAGACTGCAGGCCTAGGGTTGCGGACTCTTAACACCTATGGAGGACAGACAGGCCTCAGATAGGAGTGACGTGTGCACTTTACTTTTAAATATTTCAGAAAAAATAAAGGCAGAGAGTAGAGGAAAAATAAGTTTGGCAAAATTTTAATGGTTGTTTAAGGGTGGGTGAGTACATGGTCTTTGTTATATTCTTTTTACTTTTTATAAATTTAGAAATGTTCATGACTAAAGATTTAAATAGACACACACCAGAGACATAGTGTTGAATACATAAACTTTTAAAGAAGTTTCAAGAGGAGGGGAGCAAAAGGTGCAAGGTAAAGAGAAAGAAGACACTAATTTGGGGGTGTCTGACAGAGACAGAGAAGCAGAAAATGGAGCTGTGTCCCAGGAACCAAGAAAGAAAATGATTTCAAGGAGCAGAGAGCTGCTGTGCCTTTTTTTTTTTTTTTTTTAAACAATATTGCCACTGCTCAGAACAGTTTTGGAACTCTACTTTTGTTGGAGTTTTCTGTTTTTTTGGACTATCTCTCAGCCATGGCAAAATCTGGTTCATTGAAGGTGAATGTGACTTCTTACCACAGGGAAAATGTCCTTGGAGCCAAATCTAGTGAATGAAGTCAGGATTTGGGTCAGCGAATACTGTTTTTGGTCAAAGAACGAATTGTGACCTTAAAATAATGAGACTGGGTTTTGTATGTGGTCTTTGAACCAGTTTTGAAGATGTTTCCAAAACCTGTCAGCCATGACACATTATCAGAATAAGCTTCATATAGGAAAACTTTTGACTGAATGACACAAATGGATTTATAACTTGGAGCTTTTGTTTTGTTTTTAATAACCATCGACTTTGGTTATATGTCAGATCTTTGGTGTCCCAAAGCTTCTGGTGGCTTTCTAGAGTCAGAAGCTTCTGGACAAGCCAAAATGTAGGAGACTACGTGGTGAATGGCAGGGGCAGGAGTGCAGGCTCTGGAGCTGGCTAGCAAGTGACAGTCCTGTCTCCATCCCTTCATGCTGTCCAGTTTGGGGCAAATTCCTTCACTTCTTCGGGACTGTCTTTGCAGGGTTGTTGGGAGAGTTTGAGATCATACGTATAAAATGCTGTGCCCAGTGCCGTACGTATGACAGGAACATGTGACTTATCTTGGTAGAGACATAGTGTTACAATTTTATCTCTTGATTCATCAGACATACCTTTCCTCTTGGGACATCAAGTGAGATAAGAACATAACAAATGGATTTTTGCCTTTTAGCATCATGAGGAGAATATATTATTTAGCCTTCCATCGCTGAAGGGAAGGGGAGTTCTTTTAGTCACTGCTAAACCTGTATTTTCAGAAAGTGTGTTATTCGGTTCCTTGGCAAGCTGAAGAAATTGGAAATTGGCCAAGAACCAGTGCCTGTTATTTAGCAGAGAGGTAATAGGGAACTATGATCCTGCCAATCTGGAGGGACTTAACATAAAGTGACTAGCTTCTCGGTCCAAACTGGCATAACTGTTCCAAACAAGATGACGAAGGCTGCTGATTCAAAGGGGTAGGCTCACCCAAGCTCTTATTGGTGTGCCTCTTCCACCGACCAAGACTTTTAAATCTTCTCTAATACCACAGCAACATATAACTTACTGTCTTCCTGGCTGGGCACTCTGCTAAAGCACTTTAAATATGCTATTCCCTTTGATACTGGAAACAGCCTATCAGCAAATACTACTATTAACCTGTGCTTTATTGGAAATTTAAATTGAAAGAGGTAAAGTCAGTCTGCCCCTAAGTCACAGAACACTAGAGCAGGGCAGGAATTCCTGCTGGCTTTAGAACCCACCTGGTCTTTGCAAAGCTTATGTTGCCTGAGTTCTTTCTCACTCAGAATAATGGTCTGTGTAAAGGGGGAGGAGAAATCTCTTCAGTAATCATGGCATAAATTTGACTACACTGGCAAAATAAAAAAGGGCCAGAGTCCTTTCACCAAAGACCTGCGTGATGAAGCAGTAAGAGAAGAGAACATATCTCCAGGGAGTAAGAAAAATTACCTAGGCTAGGTCAGATCTCAGATTTGAGCCCAGTGTGAATCAAGTTCTTGCTCCTTCACAGTTCTCCATTATTCAACTCAGAGCATCTGCCTACAATGCAGAAGACCTGGGTTCAATCCCTGAGTTGGGAAGATCTCCTGGAGAAGGAAATGGCAACCCTCTCCAGTATTCTTGCCTGGAAAATCCCATAGATGGAGGAGCCTGGTAGGCTATGGTCCATGGGGTCACAAAGAGTCGGACACGACTGAGCGACCTCACTTTCACTTTTCTGAATATTAGCTTGGGAGTTATGGAGCAGGAAGTCTGCTTTAGTCAGGAAGCATCAGGGAGCATCCAAAAGCATCCAGACAACCACATGCAGCAGGGTGGACGCTGGGCCTAGATAGTGTGACCTGGCCTACATGCTATGAGCTTGGGTCGGACTGATTATCAGTGTTCTTTTAACTGGTGTCAGGACTCTCCTTGTGTCCTCTAAGAAGGGTTTACCAAGCCTTCCCAAGCCCCTAGTCACATTAATCTTATGAAAGTGTGCATTTCCAGCACTTTTTAATTAGGGGAGACCCCTTCCCAGTCCTGTTGAATAGATTTGGACCTCAGACATGGGGACATGGGACTGGGGTAGACTGAGCTCAGAGGTTCTACGCACTGTGTGTGGTTCCACATAACCCTTTGTTTGAAAGTGCCTAAGGCAGCCAAGAGTGTGTGTTGACCAAAGAGGACAGCTTCTGCTAGGAGCTATAAGTACATAAATGGATGTCAGAACTTAAAATTAAGGGGGGAGGGATGGGGGAAGAGACAAAGAATCACTACCCTCCCTTGAGCATGTTGCTTTGGGTATTTTGGTAATGATTGTAAAGCATTAACACACAGACTAAACTAAGCTCTTTGTGTTCTTTGCAAGATGGAGAGCTTGCCAAGTCAGTTTCAGCGTACAAAGCCCAGACAATTATTCTTTTGGCATGTAGGGGCCACCCTTGTTTTTGCTGGGGGGTTGGAGGCGGATAGCCTATTGACACAGGAAGGCTTTATAAGGAAAAAGAAGGCAACTAAAACCCTGCATTTTTTAGAAAAGAAATTCCCTGTCACGGTTCTCAGCCCCTACCCTCTATGCTAAACCTCTGCCACAGAGCCAACAGAAGAACCCCTTGGGCTCAGAAGTGCCACACACACTTCGAAGCCCATAGCATGTTACTCATTCATGGCTGTTTGCATTTCTTCCACTTAGCACCTCACCATGAAATCGTGTATTTCTTTTGTGAGTGTGTGCATGAAGATGGTTGATAGCTGTATTTCCAGTGACAGCCATCGGAAAGATAAAGTTCTTGAGATTCCTTATGTGGCATATGCTTTGCAGTAGTGATTCTCAGCCTATGAACCCAGAACCCCTAGGAACTTTCAAAGTTGTCTAAGGAGGCTTCCAGTCATCTTCCAAAAGCATTGTGAGAAACCAAGTGTGATGTATCTCCAGAATGGAGGCTGTTGTGATTGAGAGTATACAAGCCATTTAAAGATTTTCTGAGTTTGTTGTAGGCTTTTGTGGTTATGTCTTTCTTCATTCCATGGGTAGGAAAAGCTACAACTACTGTTCATGGGGAATTAGGAAACTTTTTTTATTATGGAAAAGGAGTTACCCTGGAAAGGATGAGTAAAAAGCATCTGAACTTCTTTTTTGTAGCAGCTAAGCTAGAGGCTCCTATTTTCTTGTTACTGAACCTTCTACTACTGTGTTTCCTGATCCTACATGGTTTCACGTCTGGATCAGAACCCCCTATTGGTTGCATTTGCAGCTGAGAAGTGGACTGAAGACATTTGATCTTTCAAGTTGTTGATTTTAAAAACTATAAATGAAGTTTGTTTTAGTATAGTAAGAGAATTCATGCATCTACTCTCTTCAGTACAAGTTACCATATACAAAGTAATTACTTTCAGGTGAGAAATTATTGCAGTTTAACTTGGTGGTGGCTACATGCTGAGGACTGGATCCAGAGTATTCTTATTTTTAGACTTTAGTAGGGACTGCTTCTTCCAGCATGTTGGCTATAGTTTTTAAAATAGAAGTTTGCTGGCTCTATAATATAAAGGCCCAAATTGCCAAGCATAGACACTTTCTTCATCAGGGAGTTATGGCATTCATTGCATAGGCGCTGACAAATGCCTGCCCTCTGCTCTGATTGATTTATTATCGTTGTATTTTTTTTCTTCTTCCTTTTCTGTAAACATTTCCCTTTTCTAAATAAGGGGGAGAATGTCCTAATTAAAAAGCAATATATATTAAGCACTGAAAATAGGGACGCAAACATAAAGAATAAAAAAATTCATCATTAATCCAGCCGTGCTCTTCATCTTTTAGTGTAATTTCTTCCACACTTTCTTCTTTTCTGTATCTATTATAATGCGCATGTTGTTTAGAGAATAGTATTCATTGTCATTTTTCCAAACCACAGTTTTTAATGGTTGTATTTCATTATATGATGGTGTCATTAGTAATAACCATTCTCCTCCTGCTGGATATTTAGTTTACCATCCTCTTTTGAGTCCTTCCTTCCTCCTCCCCAACCTTCACTGTAGAAGCCTATATCCTATGGATCCAGAAAGGATCCAGAACTAACAAGGATCCTTGACCACTGTCTGAACTTAATGAAACTGGCTAGAATCTGTAAAAACTGGCTTTGGCTTAGAAAAATCTCTGTGTTTTAAAGTCATGATTTTGACCTCTGCAGGATTTAATCACACAGCTCATAATTGTTATTCTATCTCCTCTCTAAATTCTTTCCCCTTTACCAAATTCAACATATGAAAAATGTTTGGATACTTTTAAGAAGGTAAAAAAATGTAGAAATCATTAGATACTGTTAGAGTAGACCACTCTACCACCTTTTCAGGCCCTGAAAATTGAGAGTTGGAAAATGAAATAAGAATTGAAATAATGTATTCAAGTAATTCATCTTTAACAATTGAAGGATATTTACTTTCACAAATGTTTTCTTTTAATGGAAGAGGCTACTATTTTATTCACAATTTACTTTGTTATGTAGACTTGAATTCAAAAGATGAGAATCAGGCTTGGGGGGTATATTTCATAAAGAGTAGAAGCAAAGCTTATTAGAGACTAGTGGTGGTAAGATTAGAAATATTTTTTTTCTTTTAAAACAACAGCATTCTATTTCCGATCTTTGGAGTGTGTCCTCATTTTGATATTCCTTTGTTACCGAAAGACAGTACTTTGTGCATAAACCTGGTTACCAAGCAGTGTACCAATTATTCAGTTATTTCATGGCTTAGGATGTTCAGAGAAGGACCAAACTGGTCTAGAAAAGAGTCTCAGAATCTTAACACATAAATCATAAAACAGCATTGCAGTGTGAAGAGCTGGGAGATGGGCTTGCCCAGCTCTTCCCCAGCAGGCAGTAAGTGGGGAAGGGACACCGCTCTGACAAGCACTCATCCACTCTGTGAGCCTTCATTTTTCATAACTCTGGTTTTCGAAAATGTAGCCAATTCTTTCAAGATGTGTCCAAAATATTTCTGCCATTTTTATTTCCTATCGCATTGTTATTAACTGAATGCCACCTGATAATATAAATGACGCTGAGTAAATTTCAAGGAAGGAAGATTTCCTAAATGTGAAAGATGAGCAAGGTTTCCCACAAACTGAGCAAGTAGCCAGAGTGCTTTTCATTAAGGATATAATTAAAAGAAAATTTTGCCAGCGTAAGCTCCTGGTTCTAAAAATGCTAACGCTCAGCCTACCAAGAAACCTTAGGCTGTTTCCCCAAATTTTGTTTTGGCATATTGGTACTATTCAGTCTATTCATTTTAATAAAATAACTTTAAATAAAACCTTGCATAATTAACAGCTGGCTTCTTGCTGAAATACTGAAATATGCTTTCAATTTGTGTCCTTGAGCTTTGTCTGGATGCTAAGCTGTACAGCGCAGTTCGAGTCTTCATTTGGGGAAGCCAGAAGTCCATGACTGTTCATGTTTCCGTCTATAATACCACCTTAAATAAGCTGCTCCATTCTCTGTGCCCTTCATCAGTTGAAAGAATGAAAAACAATCCAATAGCAACCTTGGGCTCCTTTTCAGAGTGCTGACTTGGCTACATTTCAAAGCACTTAATGTTTTCCTAAAAGGTACAAAAAACTGCACGGTGCTTACGTTAGCATTTCCTAATCAAAAGGTATAACACACTTAAAAGATGGTTCGAGTTGCACAACAAGACATCTGTAGTGGTTCTTTAGGCCATTTATATCTAAAGCATAATTTTTACTTTTTAGTTCTTCTGAGTTCTAAGAATCAGAGTAAGACTGATTTCATATGTAGAAATAATTATTTCCTTTGATAATTGTACCTTAAAGTCAATCACAGTGATTACCAGTGACATTCTTACCAGCTGGGTATGCAGATATTATTTTCTTTCTTTCCTGATAGTAAAGTCTATTTCTGATATATATTATGGGACAGAGAAAGCAGGGTAAGTGGTAATAGAAGATACCGATAGGGAAGTAAAGGTGGAAAAATTCTTATCTGCAGTTACAGTACATGGCTTCATGTACTATAACGTGGCAGCATACGCACACGTTATGAAGTGGGGGAGGTGTCAGACTGAGTTTTGTTGTTGCTGTTTTTTAATTTATAAATATGTCCATAATAAATCAATTCCATAACCAAAGGTACATCTCTACCTTTGACTTTATGGTTGGTTTGTTTTTTACCTGCTTACTAGGATTGGGGCTATGGTCATTTTAAGGTATTAGTCATTTTCAGTCACAAAATTAGAGAAAAGTTGGTAAAGGTTACAAAGCACTATAAACGGACAAGGAAGCCATGTGCTATAACTATAGATAAAACTTTTTCCACCTTTACTTCCTTATCTGTATCTTCTATTGCCACTTACCCTGGTTTCTCTGTCCCATAATATATATCAGAAATAGACTTTACTATTGGGAAAGGAAGAAAATGATATCTGATCTCATACTAAGTATTAGAAACCTTTGCATGCATGTCTGTGTGCTAAGTCACTTCAGTCATGTCCAGCTGTGTGCAGCCCTGTGGACCGTAGCCCACCTGGCTCCTCTGTCCATAGGATTCTCTAGGCAAGAATACTGCAGTGAGGTGCCATACCCTCCTCCAGGAGATCTTCCCGAGCCAGGGATTGCACCCGTGTCTTACGTCTCCTGCACTGGCAGGCAGGGTCTTTACCACTAGCACTACCTGGAAAGCCCTGTTAGAAACCTTTACATAATCTGACTTAATCCTCATAACAACTCTGTGGTGGACACCTGATTATTCTCATTTTTACAAATGGGGAATCCAAAAATCAGAAAAATTAAGTAACTTGCCCAAGATCAGTTACTAAGTGATTGAGCCATGGTGCAAATGCCTTGTTCCCAGAATTTTTTTCTCCTTTTGGTATTACCTCCTATTTTCAGTCTCCTCTGGTGCCTTTTTTTGCCTTTCAGGCACAAAGTACTATTCATCAAATAGTATAATTGAAGTTTTAAAATTTGCTGTTCCCATGAACAGAAGCCCATGACTAGATGAATATTCCTACCCACTCACCTCCCCAATTAGAAAGAGTGATGGCGGTAGCCCACATAGTTCCCTTTATGTATTATTAACATATTCACAGAAAGCTCCGGGGTAATTTCTTATTTTTGTTTTTCAACCTATCTTAATATTTTTCTGTTTTTTTGAGGTATAGTTGATATATAGCATTGTATTATAGATGTGCAAGTAAGTTCTTTACTATCTTGTCCCTTCCTCCCTTTTTTATGCCCATTGAATATGATGAAGACAAGTGAATATTCAAAATAGAGTGTCTTTTGGGTCAGGATTTTAAAAAGAAGGAAGGGAGAAAGAAGTGGGAAAAGGAAAAAAACACTAGCTGGTCAGGAAAACAGAATGGCCCAAGGGAGAAAGACTGTCACCCAGGAATTACTAGGTTTAACCCTGGTTAACTCACAACTTGTTAATAGTACTTCCAAGGCCCTGGCCCAAGGGAGAAAGACTGTCACCCAGGAATTACTAGGTTTAATCCTGGTTAACTCACAACTTGTTAATAGTACTTCCAAGGCCCTGCTTGATCTGGCCCACAACTTCGCCTCATTCTCCTCCCTTCTTCACTCTTTCTGCTCTGAATATGCTGACCGCTTAGTACACCTCTCCCCCACCCCCTGCCGCGCCCCACCCCCCACCCGCCTCCAGGCTCGCCCTGTGCTCTCCACTTGGACGCCTTCCCTCTGTTCGGCATCCAGTTAACTCTTCTGTCTCAGCCCTCCACCTTCAGCTCTAGTGAGGGTTCCTGAGGAAGCCCTCCCAGACCTTTCTGACTAGGTCATGACACTCTTAGACACTTTAGTGGCACTATGACCTCTTTCTTATCCAATTAAATTAGCAATTTTATATACATCTATATTAGCTAGAGAATTTTGACCTCCCCTACTGCACTGTGAGTTCCATGAATGCAGACATAGTATGTTTACTTGTCATTATGTCCCTGGTACTTTGCTCATAGTATGGTACTCAGTTTCTTGAATGACTTACTGAATAACTGAATGCGTTTATTTCATCATCAAAGGACCAGATTTTTATTCCAATCTTTCTGGCCAGATTCACAGCCTTGACCTAGCAGAATTCATGTGTTACAAAGCATTTGGATGTAAAATGGAGAAAGATGGGGAAAAAAGCAATGACACAAGTACTAACATGGCACTCCTTCTTCCTGATACTTCACCCACCACACACACACCCCACTATATTGAGCTTGGTTGGCTACATGACATCTGTTTCCTAATGACATTCAGTCACGAACTGGACAACAAATGTGTGGCCATGGCTGTGTTTCAATAAAACTTCACTGACAGAAACAGCCATGTTTTGCTGTTTTTGCTGACCCCTGCTTTAGATGATATTATGAAGCAATCATGAAGGAACCTACAAATAAGTTAATTTGAAAGGATTCTCCACCCCCTTAGATGAAAGTTATTCACAAAGTCTTCATTTGTTCCTGCAGGATATGTGTAACTATGCGTAAGACCTAGAGCCAACAATGAAGCTGTTAAATAGATGATGTAGATGTGGCATGGACATCACCCAGGACTATGAGAGCTATGATATTTCATAGACCATTGTCTCCTGTAGATGTGATTTTTTTTTTCCCTATTGATTAAATAAGGGGCAGTTTCTATTTGAGATCTGATATAGTCTCTGGTCACAAAATCTGTGTTTTAAACCAACTAGGACAATTTCAGTGGAATTCTTTTTGGCTTTAGCTAGATGTCTAAAGTGTTTCATAATGAGCAAATTATAGTATTGCACTACAAAATTTGAGCATTTTCCTCATCTGTTCTTGAGTAGTCATTCTTTCTTTTCAAATCCTGAAAACAAAAGAATTTTCTGGCTCATCCTACACACAGCCCAGAGATTTCGACTCTTAGAACCTATGTAAAGAATTTAGGATCTATGTGGAGTTCATTCATGGTTGGTTTGGTCATTGTGGAATAAAAGCCAAATGAAATGGATTGTTTATTTTCTCAGTTTCTTAAACTTCTGGTGCTAGAAAACACTATGTCGCAATCCTTACAGACATAGATACACTGCTTTTTAAAGTCACATACACACATAAGAGAGCTATAGAAGAAGCACCACTTTCCTCTTGCCACCCCGGATTCCCTTACGTCTTTATTTACTAGCTTTGAATGAAGAAGGAAGAAAACAGAGAAACACTTAACGTTGTTTATTAAATTGCTCATTAATATTCCTAAGGGGAAATACAAGAAATTTTTTCTCATGTGTTAATTTGAATTTAATTTGAGGTGGTTGAGGATGTTAATCTTTATATTTTAATTGATTTTCTGCCACATAGTGGCAAAGTATACACTATAGAAATGTATTCCCAAAATGGGCAATAGAATTGTACATTGGTTTAGAAAGAATCCAGAATAATATTTTATTGATTTGGTTTTTGTCATTAAACCAGGTTGTTGGCAAAGATGGGTTTTCCCACAACTGTCTACACTGTCAAGTGCCAGAACTTTTTAAAAAAATAAAGTTTAAAGTTTGATAGATATTTTTAAAGGTAAAGCCATACTTTCCTGCTTGTTTGAAGTTCACTGTTAGTTACATGAACAGCAACTGAAGTATTACATTTTTATTTTGTTTTCTGCCTCCTCTGTATCGTATTATAACCAGTCATTTATTTGCTCCTCTCAACCTGCTTCTACCTTCCTGTATCTGGTTTTTGCTTTTACATCTACCACAGGCTAACTAGCAAGGTTCTAAAGGATGAAGTAATGTTTTTGGTGTAGAAGTTCTGAGAGTCCTTTGAAGTGCAGATATCTTTACATCCTTTTATCTAGATTGACGTTTTATAAAAACTGTGTCCCAGGAAGATGGCAGTTGATGTGTGTCTGTATCATGACATAGTGGACCATGTTACCTTTGAGTAGGGTCCTAAATTTCTACATTTCAAAAGAATAAATCAAATCCAACCAGCCTTGTCTAAGGTGACTTTATAGGTGTCTATTCCAGTTGTCCTGCTCATAGGAAGATGCTATAAATATCTTTGAAACACTTCTTACTCATCATTTCTGCTGGAATGTGCTTTTCATAGATGTGAAATCACAGTGAGAGCCTTCCTAAGAATTCCATTGATGTTGATAGAGAACTGCCTGAAGCAGTCCATGTGAGCAATTAGCTAGCTTGTTCAGCTATACCCTTTTATGGGGACTCCTTCTCCTCTTTGATGCCCAGATAACCTGCTGATGCTGGAATCAGAAGGCAACAAGGAACACCTTCCATACTGACCCACTCTATGGTTGACCAGTGCATCCTTCCCCACATAATAGTTCTCTTAAACCTCGCCTGCAGTCTTCTTAGAAGTCCCATTCCTCAGTTTTGTCGTGCTCTTAAGAGAATTACTATGTGACCCTCAAAGAAGAAAAGGAGTTGGCACCGCTGTTTGTAGCAGCCTGAGGCTAAGCAAGCTCTTTGTGAGAGATTATCTCAGTTGATCCTTCAGTAACTTCATGAGGTATTGTCTTCATATTTTATAGATGAGGAAACTGAGGCTCAGAGGAGTGAATTACATGCCCAGTATCACATATCCTAACAATAAGCAGAGCTGGGCTTTGCGCCCAGATCTTCTGATTCCACAGCCCAGATTCTTTCTAGGACCCCCACAGTCCCTCCAAGGAGGAAAATTGGATTCATGGCAGGTGTGCTTTGGGCTGGTATGCTGTGTAATCCCCCCATCTACCCTGTGAAGTAGGTATCGTAAATTATTCCCAGTTTACTCATAGACATGTGAATTTAGGTAACCCGATGACAGTCACACCTCAGTTAACGGCAAACTCGGAATAGGAGCTCTAACCCCTAACTTCTCTAAGCCTCAATTTCCTCACTGTAAAAATAAGAACAATAATGGCACCAGTCTCTCAGGACAAAATAAGATAATTCTTGTAAAGTGCTTAGCGTAGTGCCTGGCACATAATAAGCCCTCCATAAATGTTAGCTATAACTTAGCACAGCAAAGGCAGAATCACTTTGAATAGAAAAATCCTGCTATTCAACTATCTATCTCAATATTACAAAGATTGTATTATATTAATGGTAAACAAAAGGATGTCTTCTCTCATTTAAAACAAAAAGTTAGATCAAGCACTGGGTAATTTGTCCTTCATCACCAAAGCAATTACACAGTGGCTTTGAGGTTTCTTCCAGTTCTGTAACTATACCATTGTAGCAACGGAGGACTGTGTTTTCCTGTAAGAAATTTGAAGTCGAACCTCCAATGCTCTCCACAGTAAAGATGTGGTCTCCTCGAACAGAGGATTGAACAGAGCCCATTAGCAAAGCTGAGTGCTGACTTTGATTTTCAGAGTTGTAAATGACAAGAAGTATAAACAGTGAGGACTTTGGGGGTATTTGTTTCTCATGGAAAGATAAGATACCTACAGCATTTTAAGATGAAAACAAAAGCCAGATAATTGATTTTTTTAGCAAAGGCATTTAAGAAAATATTTGCTTTGTGCTTGGCTCCAGGGAATAATAGAATACAAGTAATTATTAAACCGGAATTTAGTAGCCCAAGATGAATCAGGAGGCCAGTTCCCCAGAACAGTTTCCAGCAAAGTTTGAGAACTCTAACAAGATATTCAGCCACAGCCAGACACTCTGTTGCTTGGGAAAGTCTGTGAAAGTTTTTGTTTTGATCATAATCCTAAGGAACTCCATCAGTTTAACTTATTGGTGATCATGAAATTACATCCTCAAGCACTGATGGTCAAGATCCCTCAGTGCTGATGTGTGGAATTACTTGATTTCACATGGGGTATGGTTATATACCCTCCTCATTAGTATATCCAAGAAGGAGATGAAGTTCCCAATGGCCCATCCTTCATTCTCAACAGTTTATAGATAGGACTGTTTATAATTTGCAACTGTTTATAATTTGCAAATTATTAAAACTGTTAATAATTTGCAACTCCCCCCTCTAGGAAACTATACCCCTGGATTAAATGCATCTTCTCCCTTCTCCTATGTATCCATTGTTGACCTCTAACAAAGAGCTTGCTACATTGCCTTATGGTTTGTGTTCTTGCCTGACTTCCCAACTGGACCCTGGAGTAGTACTTCCTGGCTACGGCTGCAAGGTGCCTGCACCTTTGGAGTTGCTTAGTAAATGTTCATTCACCAACTGACTGACTGACTTAAAGAACATGTTTTAAACGTCCAGCTTCTATGGACCCCTATTATCAATGATAGGTTCCTTCTTTCCTTGTTGCTGGAATCTGTCTCATTGCTAAACTGTGAGTTCACATCTTTTCCATTCTTCCCACTGCCTCCCTTCTGTTCACCCCCTCACCTGTCTTGCCCAGTTCCTCTGCCTGCAAAGCCTCTCCCCTTCATTAGACATTTTCTTCTTTTCCTGTCTTAAAAGAATATTCCTCTTGGTTTCCAAATCCTTTCCCTCATCTGAGCTTTGGGTCATAGGCATCACCTCTGGAATCTTGCCCTTCAGATACCTCCTTTCCCTTGTGTACCTATAATTTTTTCTCACTGCTGATAATTTTCTGTAACTGCATAACTTGTCCAGTTGCCCTTTTTTCTAATATCTTGGCTTTCACTGCTCCCATAGCTAACTGCCAGTTTGTCTCCTGTCTTCACATTTTGTTACCTCATTCTGTTAGCCTCTTAACTTCCCACCCGTCTATTTGTCATGTGGCTCCTGTCCTCACCAGTGGCTTCCAAATTTCCAGACCCGGGAAACTCCTCTTTGTCTTCATGTTCCAGCCCAAGCTTCTAGGTGGATTTAATTATGCTCTTTCCACACCTATCCAGGCTAGAAATCTTGGTGTCATTTTCCACTCACCCATTTCCCCTTAACATCAGTATCCATATCAGTTCAGTTGCTCAGTTGTGTCCAACTCTTTGCGACCCCATGAACCGCAGCACACCAGGCCTTCCTGTCCATCACCAACTCCCAGAGTCCACCCAAACCCATGTCCATTGAGTCGATGATGCCATCCAACCATCTCATCCTCTGTCGTCCCCTTCTCCTCCTGCCCTCAATCTTTCCCAGCATCAGGGTCTTTTCAAATGAGTCAGCTCTTCACATCAGGTGGCCAAAGTACTGCAGTTTCAGCTTCAACATCAGTCCTTCCAAAGAACACCCAGGACTGATCTCCTTTAGGATGGACTGGTTGGATCTCTTTGCAGTCCAAGGGACTCTCAAGAGTCTTCTCCAACACCATAGTTCAAAAGCATCAATTCTTTGGTGTTCAGCTTTCTTTATAGTCCAACTCTCACATCCATACATGACTACTGGAAAAACCATAGCCTTGACTAGATGGACCTTTGTTGGCAAAGTATTGTCTCTGCTTTTTAATATGCTATCTGAGTTGGTCATAACTTTCTTTCCAAGAAGTAAGCGTCTTTTAATTTCATTGCAATCACCATCTGCAGTGATTTTGGAGCCCCAAAAAATAAAGTCTGACACTGTTTCCACTGTTTCCCCATTTATCTGCCATAAAGGGATGGGACCGGATGCCATGATCTTCGTTTTCTGAATGTTGAGCTTTAAACCAACTTTTTCACTTTCCTCTTTTACTTTCATCAAGAGGCTCTTTAGTTCTTCTTCACTTTCTGCCATGAGGATGGTGTCAATCTGCATATCTGAGGTTATTGATATTTCTCCCGGCAATCTTGATTCCAGCTTGTGCTTCTTCCAGCCCAGCGTTTCTCATGATGTACTCTGCATAGAAGTTAAATAAGCAGGGTGACAATATACAGCCTTGACGTACTCCTTTTCCTATTTGGAACCAGTCTGTTGTTCCATGTCCAGTTCTAACTGTTGCTTCCTGACCTGCGTACGGGTTTCTCAAGAGGCAGGTCAGGTGGTCTGGTATTCCCATCTCTTGAAGAATTTTCCACAGTTTATTGTGATACACAGAGTCAAAGGCTTTGGCATAGTCAATAAGGCAGAAATAGATGTTTTTCTGGAACTCTCTTGCTTTTTCCATGATCCATCGGATGTTGGCAATTTGATCTCTGGTTCCTCTGCCTTTTCTAAAACCTCTGCCTTTTCTAACATACTCTCCTCTGTAAGAATAAGAAGACTTGTGTTTATATTTATAAGTTTATTTTTTAGAAGGTATACACCATCAGTGCAATGGACATGAGTTTGAGCAAACCCCAGGAGAGAGTGAAGGATAGGAAGCCTGGCATGCTACAGTCCATTGGGTTGCAAAGAATCGGACATGACTTAGCAACTGAACAACAGTACAACAAAAGATAACGTATAAAGCAGAGGAGTGACTCAGAAATATTCATCAGAGTGATCTCATTTGGCAGTAAGATGTTGAGAGAAGCAAAAGGCCAAGCCAGTGAGAAAGCATGGAAAGCAGTAAAAGTCGTGAATGAACCACATGCATTGTATGCACAGCAGGGTATTCTTAACAATTCGATTTCCACACATTCTAAGCACTAACAGAAAGTATCTAGTTGAAGAAAGGCCAACCCAACCAATACTTTGAGCCAGAGTGTTCTGGTTTTTCACAGTTGTGACATTTTTTTGAAATACCAGCACAAAATTTATGTATTTGCATATGTATACAAGATCCTCATTAGGTTTCTGTGTCATGTTATCATCAGAAGTCTGTAAGGAACAAAGCAGTCTTTTAATCACTTTTCTGTACCATATAGTTGGAATGCCCTCACTTTGGGGCCTTCCATGAACCTCTCTAAGCCTATTCAGTCCTTGACCTGAAAGTGAAGCTATAGTGGTCAGCCTGCATGCCATTCTCCCTCTTTCTTTTACAAAAGTGTCATCTACCCCTTTGACCTCCTTTTCCCCATACCCTATAAGTCTGGTGTTTCTTTGTTTGAAGCAGAATGAAGAAGGTTTGATTTGAATTTGGGGAATAATAACAAAAGAGGAAAACAATCAGCTGCCCTGAGTGTGTTTTCACTGTGTGTAACTGTTTTCACCCAGAGTGTGTTGCCCTCCTTGGGCAGAGTCATGACTATATAGAACTAGCGCTCATCACAGCAAACTTGACAAAGCGTGTGTCACTGAGGCCCCGCAGAAAAGTGCTTCCATAGGACTCCACCCTTCCTTTCACAGAAGTTAACAGAATGGAGAGGTTTTTGTACCAAGAAGAACTGTGCCATGTTGCAGGTGCCACAGAAGCGTCGGAGGGGTCCCTAGGGGAAGTTGTCATGGAGCATGGGAGACTGAGATAGCATTTCAGAGAATCCTGAAGTGAAGCTTCATTGGAATCTCAGTGTCTGTGCAGGGGAAGGAGATTGCTGGGGGCAGAGTAAAGCCTAGAGGCAGGAACCAGAGCTCATTCCGGAACCTAAGAGCAGGTTATGGAGGGGCTCATGATACAGAGGAGGCCCGGAGGAAACAGGGGAAGACGCCAGAATGAACTGCAGAGAGAGCCATTCTTTGAGATTCACCTATCATCTTAAGGAGTTGTTTGCTTTTTGCTTAAGGCAGTGGGGAGTCATCAGATTTAGTGTTTTTTTAATCTGTGGGATGGGGATAATGACCTCGGCATTACTGAGATCTTAAGGGTAATAGTATAGCAAATTGTCATGCCTTAATAAACATTTCATCTTTTTTTTCTGTCAGATAAATTACTGGAATATATTATTCACAGAGCACTATACTTATTATCTTGTAATAGCCTACAATGAAAAAAATCTGAAAAAGAATATAGATATGTATGTATATCCCTTTACTGTACACCTGAAACTCATACAGCATTGTAAATCAACTATAGTTCATTTTTAAAAAGAGAGAAATAGTGCCTTTTAAAAGGAATATATTCTAAATCTAATCTAACTAGAAAGCGTATTAGGGTATGATCATAATTTTTAAAAATATATTGTATGAATGTTCAGGCTGTCCTAATTCATTATAGGGGCTGTATTAATTCTCTGGACTTTCCCAAGCCTTAGTTTTCCACATGTAAAATTTCTTTTCCAGACTGATAAATTGAATTTAGTAATCCATAGATCAAAATGCTACAGCCCATAAAGAAGCTTTAGAGATGGAAGAAACAAAATTAGATTTAATAGAAACATTTATTTCTAACAGACTCCAGAGATAGAATAGTGGTGAGTCTCCAGTGAGCTTCCAGATTAACAATTGTAGAGAACAATTAAAGGAAAGAATTGTACTAATGTGACTTCTTTTAGAACTACCTAACAGTAAGATTGAGAGAAGGCAGTGGCAACCCACTCCAGTACTCTTGCCTGGAAAATCCCATGGACAGAGGAGCCTGGTAGGCTGCAATCCATGGGGTCACTAAGAGTCGGACACGACTGAGCGACTTCACTTTCACTTTTCACTTTCATGCATTGGAGAAGGAAATGGCAACCCACTCCAGTGTTCTTGCCTGGAGAATCCCAGGGAAAGCAGAGCCTGGTGGGCTGCCATCTGTGGGGTCACACAGAGTCGGACACGACTGAAGCGATTTAACAGCAGCAGCAGCAGTAAGATTATGAACATTGAAAGTGGTTCTCTGGCTGAGACCTCAAGCTCATTCACTGTGGTAGTAGTAAGGCTCAGACCACCCCTAGGAAGTGCAGGGAAAAGGCCTTGAGGGCTCATATCTGTTCCTCTTGCAGAAAGAAATGTTGGGATTATGCCTAGTTCTTTCCTTCACCTTTCATCTTCTGGCTGTCTCCTATCACCACACATTAATTGTCTTCGGTGTGTATAGCATCATGCCTCTCGTATTATACTGATGAGCTTCACTCTGTCCCGGGCTGAGTTCAGTTTTGAAAAAATAGTGATAGCTCAGCCTGTCAGGTACCAGAGAAGGAAATAGTTCTTTTCTGTTTGAACAGACAAATGGAATCATTGAGGGATTTGTATTTTTCTAGCTAGATTCTTCACTTTTGCATATCTGGTTTTAGTTATTCCTCTCAAGGTTGTAATGAGGTGGGTTTTAGGATCCCCATTTTGAAGATGAGGAATAGCAAAGAACAGGGAAGCCTGGCATGCTACAGACTATGGGCTCGCAAAGAGTTGGACATGATTGAGCAACTCAACAACAACGATAAGGCTTAGAAAAGTTAAGTGACAGGAACTAGATGATAATAGTGGTGCCAATCCAAAGACTATAACTCCCAACCCAGCTTTCTCTCCACGCTGCTTCTCAGTTACACCACCCTAGTGTTTGAGGGTTTGAGCACTTGAGATGCAGTGTTTCTAGTAAGGAGTAAAAAAGCCCATGGGGCTGTCCAAGGTTACAGTGTGAAATGAGGTTGCATCTGCTTTTCTCCCCACCTCCTACAGGTCTTTCCTCGTTCCCTCCCTCATTCAATCATTTTGCCTGCCTCCTAATCATTACCTTGCCCTCTGGAGTGGGAGAGTTGGAGTACTGAGGGTGGGGGTGGGGGGCGGGAAGGATGGCTCGTACATGTAGGACTATTGTTCCTGCTTCCTTTTGAATGATGTAGTAGTTTCTGTTACTCATTTTATGTTTACTTACCATCTGAATCCATGTCAATTTATGTGCCCTTGGCTCTGAACCACGGTTTATGTATTTTTGTGTTGTTAATATTTTTAATTGGTGTTTTTAAAGTAGATGTACTCTGCGTGTTTGGCAGACCAACAAAGTGGAACGGAAAAAGCGTCGATTTTTTAAAGTAACCATATAAGGTGAAAAGTCCCTTTTTGTGTGGGTGCGTGTGTGCAGATTACAGGTTTTATCAGGCCTACTCTTCGTTAATATTTATTGTAACAGTTTACAGTGTAGCCCCTGGAGTCACTCTGGATTGTGCACAGCCCAAATGACGTAACCTTGGAAAATGCAATAAATCTAAAGTTAAAACCACTTCTAATGGGAAGTTTCTCGAAAGTTGTAAAGTTAAATTGCCTCCTCCAGGATGAGGGAGGTGGTGTGGAGAACGCCCCAGGGGACCTGGCTTTGCCCCTCTCCAGGCTTGTCCCCTGGGTTGGAATGCTGGCTTTGGGTTGGATTACTTTGTTTTATTTAAACTTCTCTGACTATTCCTTTGCCCAGTACTCCATGGTGTGGCAGTCTTGTGGTAACATTAATATATAACCTTTGATCTCTTTTATATATTCAGCATGACTCTTATCCTATGCATGCATGCCCAGGTGCCCAAAGCAGAATTTTGTGAGTCAGAGCCTTAAATTGCAAGGAGACTAGGCATCACCCAGTTCATTTCGCCAGCTTCTACATAAACCTGTCCAACTATATGCAGCTGAATACTGACCAGAGTGTCTTATGCTTGACGTTTTAGAAAGTTGTTTATTGTGTTGTTTTGACATGTGACTCCCCAGAGTCTACAGTGTTACTCTGGATGTCTCTCTCTGAAGCTACATAAAAGAAGTGTTCTTCTCCTTCCATGATATTTGTAGGTGTTTGAAGACAATGACAGTGATCTTGCCCCTTTCCCTTTTTAGGTGTCACACATCCATACGTGTGTGAAAGTATTACATTATAGTTCATTTGTCCATTTGTAGAGTACAAACTATGTATATGTTAGATGCAGAAACTAGGGAAGCTGTGTGAATAAAGTAGGCTGTGATCTCTGCCCTTAGGGAACTTCTGGTCTAATTAATTATAGAGTGATAAGGGCTATGGGAGTTGGTGATGGATAGGGAGGCCTGGTGTGCTGCGATTCATGGGGTCGCAAAGAGTCGGACACAACTGAGCGACTGATCTGATCTGATTGGAGATTGAACTTGTCAAGGAAAGTTCTCTGGTGAGACATTGTGTAATTGAAGTCCAGAAGTGTACAAGGCGTGTCCCAAGGAAGCAGTGTGAATGAGGTGAGGAAAGGGGTTCAGGTAAAAGAACCAGCTTGCCGGAAATGCTGAACGGGGGTTCAGGGAAGTGAGAGTAGTTCCGTTCAGGTAAGGCAGTAAATGTGGAGGTGGTGAGTGGAGATGAAAATGCAGAAGTGCTGGAAGCAGAAAGCAGAGCTAACAGATGGAAGGTTGGGGGGATGGAATCAGACATTACAGGAGAGATTGTCCTCATTAGGAAGACTATTTATTGTTCTCTCGGTTACCCAACAACTATGGGAACATAACAGGTTCTGTATGAGGTCATACAGGTTTGGAAATATTTTGTGTATTATGTTTTGTTGTTAGAGAAAGAATGTCATCAGTCATCAGGATTAGACAGGTATGGATCTTTCAGTAGTAAGACCATTTCTCTAACTGGATTTGGAGAAACAAGAGGAAAGAGATAACACAGTTGTAACATTCTAATGACTGTGAGAAAATGTGGATGACTCTTAGACATAGGACAACAAGAGTAATCATAGCAAACACTTCTATATTAGTATGGGCTTAGCCCTGTTAATAGTAACAAATTTGACTCCCACATTAACTCTACAAGTTAAGTATTATCCCTAGATACAGAGAGTTTAAATAACTTACCAGAGGATAAAAAGCTAAGTGGCAGAGCTAGGATTTGATTTCAAGCCCTAAGAACATGTGGAGAAAGATTTAAGTTCTAGGTAAACGAAGCCCACACAATTCAAAACATCTGTGGAAATGGCTCCTGCCCGCTGTTGATGGTCACAACCACACACACTTGCTGGTGTGGTCATGACCAGAATAAATAGAGCAAGTATTCATAACTCCACATTTCATACCTAATCCCCAGGCATTACTGTATGGAGGAGACCACTCTCCTGATGGGATTCAGGGTTGGCCCTGAATGTGTCTCACTAGAAGTTATGGCTGCCCGCAACCTCAGTTGACCTCCCTGCCTCCTGCCACTTTCAAAGAGGGTTTAGCCTGCCTAGGGAGGATAGGAGAATTAGGGTAACAGTAAACCAGAGAAAGTTTGAAATACCCTTAATTCTAAGGATACAGAATTCCCAGGCCAGGCTGTGCTGGTAACCATGAATGTATAGCTACTGCAATTTTCAAGCATGCATAGTTTCTTTGTTAAACTGATTGATTTCATGTTGAATATGTGCAGACAAGTGTTTCTTGGGGGACAGAAGGGATGAAAATAAGTAAGAGAGAGGTTGAAGTGATGATGCATCGAGCCTGTGCTGGATAGGAAAAGAAGTGAAAGTAGGTGAGGGCTGGTGCGTAAGAATCTAGTGGAGGGACTGGGATCTCTGAGTCCAGAAAGAAGTGAGGCAGGAGCAATTGCATGAAAGGACTGGAGAAATAGTGACAAATGTTCCGTGAACCGGATGTTTAAAATGTTTAAAATTTTTTTCAGAAGAGGACTCTTGGCACTCATCCTTGACTTGGTCAGTGTTATCTGAACATATACGAGTCTGTTAATAACTTAATTAAAGTATGTCATAATGAAAATGTTAGATAGGTCAGGTCAGAGCTCCTAGGTACAGCCAAGGTGAAGCTGATCTTTTAAGTTCACGTGACTTTGTAATCTTGGAGCACATGTTTGAATATTTGAACATGCTGTTTATTCTGTTACATGACAAAATAAAATGAGAGGTCATAGACTAGTCTGTGATGCAAATTTTACTCTATAGATTTATATGCCCAGTGGAAAGTGCCGTTGAGGTATCATAAGCCATGATAATTCTCAGGCCTCGAAACTCATTATAGTTTAGCTAGATTTTATATTTACTCATTGCTGTTTATCTTTATTGATGATCTTATCTCTAGCTGATTGCAGCTTCCTTAAGATCAGGGGCAGTGTCTGTGTCTCCTCTAAGTTTCCCCTCCCACACCTAGCCCAGTACAAGGTTTATGGTGCTCACCATCACAGGGATCTACGCCAGTCAGCTTATGTTACAGCTGAAGCAGTTGAGGTCCTGACATTTAAAGTGATCTGCTAAGGCATCAGGGCTCAGCAGTGAGGAAGCCTGAGCCACAACCCAAGTTTTATTCCCACCTCAGCTCTTCGCACCCTGACATGCTGACACAGCTAATGAGTCAGGTTCTTGCAGTGACCTGGGTTTGTGCCAAGCACCCATAGGAAGCCAATATTCACTAAGCTAGTGCTTCCCAGCCTGGTATTTCCCAATTAGGCTCACAGAGAAAAGGGTGATGTTTATTTAGGACATTAGGGTAAACAATGAAGGCTTTTGAAGGGCAGCTGAAGTGAGGAGCCCCTAAGGACACTCACTGGCCCAGGCACTGCCAAGCAGATCCAGGGATCAGATCTTCCTATCTTCATACACTTCTCTCTCATCTGCTGAGTTTCCAGCAACAGTTGGAAACCGCTTCCCTAAATTAACATTAGATCACTCGGACCCATGTTTTCTGAAGAAATTTATTTTTGACTGTACTGGGTCTTTGTTGCTGCTCACGAGCTTTTTCCCTAGATGCAGTGAGTGATGGCTACTCTGTAGTTGCGGGCTTCTCACTGTGGTGGTGAAAAAATATAAATCCTACTATCCAAACATATCGCTTAGTCCCCACCATGAGATTGAGGGTATAAGCTTAAATTGTGAAACAACAAATACATGGGTCAGTTATTTTTCTTTTGAGGCTAAACAGTTCCTGACCTTCTTTCCTGTGTTCTTCATCTGTGGGGGCACTATATAATTTTTTTAATCAGAGAAGGAAGGTTAGAACTCATTTTTATCAGTGCAGGCTGTTGCATTTACCTGTGTTGCTCAGTCAGGTACATGACACATGCTTCGTCCAGCATCATACGTGTTCTGTGGATGTAGGACCTTGTTCTTTGAAGGTCGTGACTGATTTTCCAGACCTTTTAGAACTGAGATAAATAATAAATTTGTAGCTCTGAGTTCGTCTCAGGTACTTTTCTGGATACTTTTGTATTTTAACAGATAAATGGCTATTTATAGGGATATCTCTCCACAATATCTCTTAAGACAGCTAAATAAAATTTTCACAGTTTATAGGATAAATGAGTCCTTAGAGAAATTGTTTCTTATCTCAGAAGTGGATTGAGAGGGCACCTAAGCCGACTGCAGAGGCTGGGCTTAGGAACTTGAAAGGGGTTGGGAGTTAAAGTGGTCAAACTCTGGGCAAATCTTCTGGAACTGGTAGGTTCCCCCACCAGTGACCCTTCCTTTCTGCATGCTCCATCACACCATGACTGAAAATCTGCTGATACTAAGAATACTGACTCACTTTAAACCTTGAAAGTGCCACTTAAATATGCTGGCATCTTGAATCAGACTATAAACAGGGAGGGAAGGGCATTGAAGAGCAGTAATAATAAGAGCCCATTTGCCAAATGTTTATAAAGTTAATGGGACCTCCCTGGTAGCTCAGACGGTAAAGTGTCTGCCTACAATGTGGGAGACCAGGGTTTGATCCCTAGGTCGGAAAGATCCCCTGGAGAAGGAAATGACAACCCACTCCAGTGTTCTTGCCTGGAAAATCCCATGGATAGAAGAGTGTGGTAGGCTACAGTTCATGGGGTCGCAGAGTCGGACATGACTGAGCGACTTCACCTTCACCTATAAAGTTACTAGTGATCAGCAAATGCAGTCTGCTATTCAGCACCCGAATGTGAAGTCTCTTTTCCATGGAGGGTGGTGCACATTATTGAAGGTCATTGGAGGCAGAGAAGAGGATGGAGAGAGTGTGGCAGTGAACCTGGAATAGCTGTTTCTTATCTTGGTCTGGGGTAAGATGGGAAGAGGAAAGCAGAGGGTGAAGCGAGGCACAGCATTTTGGTAAACATGGATCTGGATCACTGCCCTTGCCCCTGGCATGCCAAGGGTGTGAATCCAGTGGTATGTTGCAGCTGGTCCTTACTGACTCAGAACTATTCAGTTTTTAGGAACTATGCAAGCTTTGTTAAGCACAGTCATTATTAAAAATTAAATAATTTTAACTTCAAATAAATGGGCAAATTCTTGCAAACAGGGCTAAGAAATGCTGAAACTCATCACTTATTAATAATTTTACTACACTGTGCTCTCAAGATTATTTATGCCTCTTCTCTTCCCAGCTCTGTATTCAGTGATGTCATGTTGATAGCTTGAAATCAGCCATCATGGGAATATTTGCACCATGGAAATCAACAAATGTAGCAAATCAACTTTTTCCCAGAGAGCCAGTTGTTAACCATTTACCAGCACACCAGTGGATGTTATGATCATGTGCCAACAAGTAGGAAGGAGGGATGTGGTGTTTATCCCAGTGAGACCAAGTCTGTTGTCTCTAGGTTATATATCTTCATTTTAGACAGTGCTGCCTACTTGGATTGGGGTTAAAAAAGACAATATGCTATGCTCAGGCACTAAGTCATGTCTGGCTCTTTGCGACCCCTTGGACTATAGCCCGCTAGGCTCCTCTGTCCCTGGGATTCTCTAGGCAAGAATACTGGAGTGGGTCACCATTTCCTTCTCCAAAAGAGACCAAGTGAAGGCATAATGACTTTTCAAATTCCCTCCTCTCTGTTTCCATTGTGTACAAAAATGCCTAATGGCAATTAAAGCTACCATCTCGGTGAATAGTAATGGTTCACATTTCTATTTATCTTTGTATCCCCAGTGTAAAGTATACAATGGGCCCTTAATAATTTATACGTAAATGATATGTGTGCCCGTCTCTCCCAGAATCTAAACATACCATTGATCAGCTATAGCACTTTAACACTTTAATTTCTGCAGCTCTCTTTAAATATAGGAAACAAGTCATCAGCTTTTTTGTTGTTTTTTGTTGTTGTTTATTACCAAGAAAAGTGTTGTTCCTCTCATCTTCTTTACTTTTTCCACTCTCTATTCTTTTTCCTTCCCAGCCTAAGGCCTGCATCCTTCCAGACAGCAGTGACTTTTTTGACAATGTAAAGTTTGAGAGCATGGATCGAGATATAATTCAGTCTAGCAGATTTCTACTTCTCCATAAATGATTGCTATTGTACAGGGCCCATCAAAATAGTTCAGAGACTTAGTCAGAATTGTCCTAATGAATGTAGTATGTCAGATTTGAAAAGCTGTTTGAAAAGTGGGATCACTGTTAATTTATGCAGGCCACCTGCGTGAGATGTAACTGAAGGATGAATGCAGTGGAGCATGCCGCACTTGCACGACAGAGCAATTTATTAGAACTGAATTAACTCAAGCTGGCAAAGCTCTGAGCTGCCTTGATTGGGAGCCCTGGATAAGAAGTTAGATGAAGTAAGCCTGACAGACCCTCTGTATTATACCAGATGCTACACAGGTGGGGGGTTGGATGACTGCTAGGTGACCATTGCATTCTCTTTTGGTTCCCTTTTGAGAAGGAAAATTGATAAGAAGGAAAGAGGGATAGGGCAAAAACAGTCAAAAGAAGCAGAGAGAAAGTTCTTAGACTCTCTTCACACCAGAAGGAACACTTATTGAAAAGCTTGGATTAGGTCTGGCAATAAATATAAGCATAGGACTCTTGGAGTATGTTCTTGGCTCTTACTACTACCTTTGAGTCTGAGCAAGTCAACTGACTTATCCACCTGTAAAATAATATTCCCTCTGACATTAATACTTACCTCATGAGGTTATCTAGAGGAAAATGTTAGTAATAATGTCCTGTATTTACATCATTCCTTTCATGGAGAGCTCAAACATTTTATGTACATTGAGAATGAAGCTTCTTGTGAGAAATAAATACAAGTATTCATTTTTTGGAAATGAACTTAAGTCATAAGAGTCTGAATTCAATGTATTGCAGGAGGACATACGGTACATAGTGATCCAGTGGCCAAATGAATTTTTATTCCATAAGAGTTCCATCTTTCCTCCTTTTTTTGTGAATTGAGAAAATACAAGAGTCTGTATACATGAATGGGAGATTCTATGTACGCTATCTGGAGAAGGCAATGGCAACCCACTCCAGTGTTCTTGCCTGGAGAATCCCTTGTACGGAGGAGCCTGGTGGGCTGCAGTCCATGGGGTTGCTAAGAGTGAGACACGACTGAGTGACTTCACGTTCACTTTCCACTTTCATGCATTGGAGAAGGAAATGGCAACCCACTCCAGCGTTCTTGCCTGGAGAATCCCAGGAACGGGGGAGCCTAGTGGGCTGCCATCTATGGGGTGGCACAGAGTTGGACATAACTGAAGCGACTTAGCAGCAGCAGCATATATGCTATCAGGGTAGTCTCTTGGGACTTATCTTGAAGGACAGTCAAAACACATTTGATAGCACTTTGGGACCTTGGTTGAGGCAGAAACACACCTGGAAAATCAGCCCTGGACTACACAATGCCACTAAAGGGTTCCAGAGATAGAAAAGGATAATATGAGAATGTTTTCTCTGTTCATTTCAGCTCAATTCAGCCATTGTTTCTTCAGCCATTATATACATCATTTTGAGCAGTGTAGAGAATGAAAGAGGCACAGTGTACTCAAGAAAGTTAACTGGTATTAACAAGGGGTGGAGAATGAGATTTACAAGTTGATACGAGCCACCATACTGGGGAGAGTTAGAAATGCATCACAGTATTTCAGGTGTTTGAAGAGGGGAAGGATTACATTTAGCTGAGTAATCCCAAGCATTTATCTCCTATGTACCAAGCATGTTCTTTGGAGAGCCATCATTCCTGCCCTGGAGATCCAGTGGGGAACACATATGCAAATACATAGTTTTAGCACACCCTAGCCAATGCAGTGATGAAGGGCACTTAGCTCAGGTTGGGAATTTAGAGAAGGCTTCTGGAGGGCAAGACTTCTCTTAAAGTCTTAAAAATTGAAAAGAACGAGAAACCAAAATTCCAAGCTGAAAGATTCAGAGGACCCCAGTGTTTAGCCTTCTTTCAACAGAAAATGGCAGTCTACAGAAAATCTGGTATCCTTACGGCCTACGGGTTAATTAGAGCTTCCCTGGTGGCTCAGATGGTAAAGAATCTGCCTGCAATGTGGGAGACCCGGGTTTGATCCCTGGGTTGGGAAGATCCTCTGGAGAAGAAGGGAATGGCTACCCACTCCAGTATTCTTACCTGGAGAATCCCCATGGACAGAGGATCCTAGCAGACTACAGTCCATTGGGTAGCAAAGAGTCAAACATGACTGAGCGACTAACACTTTTATTTTTCAAAGGTTAATTGGAAGTGGGAGTGAGAAACAGTGCTTAAGATAAAGGGCCTATCTTGCTGTCTTATTTACTACTAAATATTGTATGAAGTGTGGGTCATCAATAAATATTTTTTAAAGACTGAATGAAAAATATGTTGGGTTTAAGCCCCTGTGGGCTTTCCAAGTAAATAAATGTGACAGGCATTGGAAGAGACTCTGGACTAGAAATACAGATTTGGAAGTCACCCCTTATCAATGATATTTAAAATCAAGAGCTAATGAAATTATACAAGTAGAGTATGTAGAATGAGCAGAGTAAAGTACCAGTGGAGAAGCCTTGACAAATGCATTCAAGGGCAAACAAAAGAAGAGGAACCAGACTTCCCTGGAGGATCAGTGGTAAAGAACCCGCCTGCCAATGCAGGGGTCATGGGTTCGATCCCTGATCCAAGAAGATCCCACATGTCATGGAGCAACTAATCCGATGTGCCACAACTATTGATCCTGTGCTCTAGAGCCCAGGAGCCACAACTACTGAGCCCACATACTGAGCCCACATACCACAGCTACTGAAGCCCGAGCGCCCTAGAGCCAGTGCTCTGCAACAAGAGAAGCCACCGCAGTGAGAAGCCAAGCACCACAACTGGAGAATAGCCACAGTTTGCTGCAACTTGAAAAATCCTGCACAGCAATGGAGACCCAGCACAACCAAAAATTAAAAATAAATAAAATAAATTTTTTTAAAAAAGAAGAAAAGGAACCCATGAGGGAGATTGGAAAGAAAAAGCAGAGAAAACAGACATTTGATCCTTGTCCATCAGGATGGCAATATGAAGTTCTTTGGTGGGCTCATGAGAAAAGTTTTTCAGCGTAATAAACAGGGCAGATGTCAGACTATAGTTTGTTGTAAGATAAATGGAAAGAGTCAGGAAATTGAGATAGTGAGTGCAGACCTGTCTTTCAGATCACTTGGAGTAAAAGAGAAGGAAGGGGATGGTTCCTGGGCGGAGCAACCAGGTTCAAGAAGGAGAAAAAATTTAATATGATGAAAGATTTATGTAGGCTTCTAGGCTTAAGGAAAAAAGCAAATAGGTTGAATATTTAGGGAAAAGGGGAGATGATTGATAGGACAGGATCCTCAGAGAGATGAAAGGAGATTGGGGCCATGTGTGGAGAGCAGAGCCTTGAAGCAGAGTAAGGGATACATCATCTTCTGAACAGGAAGAAAGAGTCTAAGGATGGGTCCAGAGATATCTAGGAAGAGGCAGATGCTGACTTATGTGTATGTGTGTTTATGGGTATGTGTGTAATTGTCTCCTTGAAGTAGAAGATGATGTCATATGCTGAGAGGGTTGTGGCTTTGGCTGGAGTCTTGAGCATAATGCCAATTTTGAAATGTTGCTAAGTAAAATAAAAGCAAGCTAAACAAGGATGAGTGAGAGACTGAGCAGAGATTGAGGGCTGCAAATTTGTAGTGGCATCAATCTGAAAGCTGATTTCCTCCAACTGTGTTTAAAAGCTGGGTCATGAAATATAGAAAGTATATTTTTGAATTGATCCTGTGTTGAGATTTTGTTAAACAAGTGAAGTGAGGTCCAATGTAGTCGAAGCTTTCAGTGGGTAGTTCGGGTGATGGTGAGCCAGGCTGTCCCAGCTGAGTAAAGCAGTGAGGCCAGGCGAGGGGTCAAGAAACTATGGTTCTCCAGGGACTGAAGAAAGGAGGCAGTTAAAGCTGAGGAAGACTAGAAGGATCAGAGATTGTCATCATCTCTGGATATGGGATGGCAAGTGAGGCCCACCTGATGATTTATTTCAGGTGACCTTGATGTGGGTAAGCCTGGAGCTGAAGAAGGTAAGGAGTTGGATAGATTTTCTAGATGGATACTGAAGTCATCCAGGATGTGAGCTGACAAGGGATATGTTAAAGATTATAGCCAAGTGGCCTAGTCTTGTTTTAAAGGAACCAGGAGATTAGTAAGAGGACATCACTGAGAAAAGACCATTGGGTGATATAAATCTCAACAGCTTTTTTAGAAGCATCTATGAGAAGAAATCACATTTTTGGGGTGTGTACTGTTCATTAGACATTATTTTAAATGTTTGGCTGAACCATATGCACTTGCTGAGATTTGGGCATTTTGATCTATAAAAATGGTAATTTTCATACTATTCAACCTCATGCGCTGTGCTGTGCTTAGTCACTCAGTTGTGTCCAACTCTTTGTGACCCCATGGACTGTAGCACACCAGGCTCCTCTGTCTATGGGATTCTCCAGGCAAGAATACTGGAGTTGGGTTGCCATGCCCACTCCTCCAGGGGATCTTTCCAACTTAGGCATCGAACCCAGGTCTCCTGCCTTGCAGGCAGATTGTTTACTGTCTGAGCCACCAGGGTAATTTCATACTGTTCAGCCTTATACTGTGTATGTATTAGCTCATTCATTCTCACAGCCAACTTCTGAAGTAGCTTACCATTTAGCAATTAAATACGTTTAGCAGAATCACAGGAATAATAAGTAACTTGCCCAAGGGCATCTGATAAGTATTAATAGCAGTGGTAGGGATAAGCGGAGAAGAGAAGTTGACAGAAGTTGGACCCAGCTACAGACCTTGGCAGTCTGGCTCTAGAGCTTGCAGTCTCTCTCTCAATAGAGAATGCCCACCCTTCCCTCACTGCCTTTTAAACTTGAGCAGGGAGTGAGATATATGAGACTGAACTCCTCTCAAGTGTATAATAAACTGAGATAAATGCCATAAAGCAGCAGTCCTGAAAAAGGAAATGGCAACCCACCCCAGTATTCTTGCCTGGAAAAATCCCATGGACAGAGGGGCCCGGTGGAATGGGGTCACAGTCCATGGGGTCACAAAAGAATCGGACAGGACTTAGCAACTAAACAACAACAACAAAACAGTCCCCAACCTTTTTGGCACCAGGGACCCGTTTGATGGAAGACAATTTTTCCCCAGCTGGGGGCAAGGGGTTGTTCAGGAAGACTCAAGTGCATTATATTTATTATGCCACTGCTGATCTGAAAGGAGGTGGAGCTCAAGCAGTAATACGAATGATGAGGAGCGACTGTCAATACAGATGAAGCTGTGCTTGCTCACTCACCGCTATGCAGCCAGGTTCCTAACAGGCCATGAACCAGTATCGATCCTTGGCCCAGGGGTTGGGACCCCTGCCATAAAGCAAATGAACACAGTCTAGTCCTTCACAGAATCTCATACCAACATGCTCTGGGCTTCCCCACCCTTTCTACTGTGTTCTCCTTCACTCTCAGACCTAGTGGTAGAGTGCTCTCTCTCTCCTTACCTAACTGAAATTAACATGTCCCTAATTTTCTAGTAAACTACAAGGAGTGTACTAGTTGACAGGGAGGAGAATTCCAAACATTTTATTTACAGGGTCATAGGAATTTGAGAAAGAGCAAAGAATTCATTCAGAAAATGATAAGGCATGCTATATATAGGACATCAGTCAGGATATTGGGAAAGGTAGAGTTTGTAAGAGGGAATGATAGAGGTTAAGCCAGAAGCAGGGGTGGGTTTTGAAAGACTTTTTGCCAGTTTGAAGAACTGAAACATTATCCTCCATGTTGTAGCCAACCATCGGAAAGATTTAAGCAGCGAAATACCATGAACAAATTATACAGGTGCTTCTTGAACACCATTTGAACTCCCTGAATCCACTTATTCCTGGATTTTTTTTTTCCAGCAGTAAGTACTACAATACTACATGATCTGCAGTTGGTTGAACCCACAGTCATAGAAATGTGGATGTAGAGTGATTACAAATATGGAGGGCTGTTAAGTTAAATGCAGATTTTTGACTGTGGGGAGGGTTGGTTCCCCAAACCTGCTTGTTGTTCAAGGTTCACCTGTAGATAAATGTAAAAATGCAGTTTAAGGGGGAAAAGACTAGAGGCAGGAAATTAAGTTAGGAAGCTGCTGCAGTTACCCATGTGAAGGAATACCTGAGTGCTCAGCTGCTCAGTTGTGTCCGACTCTTTGTGACCCCATGGACTGGAGCCTGCCAGGCTCTTCTGTCCATGGGATTTTCCAGGCAAGAATACTGGAGTACAATTGCCATTTCCTCCTCCAGGATATCTTCCCGACCCAGGGATCAAACCCATGTCTCCTGTCTCTCGCATTTGCAGACAGATTCTTTACCACTGAGCCACCTGGGAAGCCCGTATATGAAGGAATAGGGCTTGGCAATGATCCTAGCTATGTAACTAAAAAGGAGGGGTATGTTCCCCAAGGTGTTTAACAGCAAGAATTGACAGATTTTGGTGCCTAAGAGAGTGTGGATTCCTTAAATCAGCAACGAAAATCACCATGCAAGAAAAGATGTCGATTTAGAAGGAATCCTTTTTCTCTGTATGTTGAGTGCAAGATGTCTCTAGAATCCAAGTAGAAATAGAGGTCTGGGATTCAGGAACCAGGTGTCATAAGAGATGCAAATGAAAATATGTTAGTATTCCCTGGTATTTCTGAGATTCACTTCTAAAATTGCCACTACCTCCATCAGTATCTACCCTGTGGCCATTCCTTGATCTAAGTTAGTACCAGAATGTGGAGACAGGGACCTGAGTGGCCTGTCGCTTTGGGCCAGGTGCCTTCCTCAGGACCTCACCCTGTGGAATCATGCAAGGGTCCAGGGTAGGGTCTAGGACACCCAGTAAGCCTCCAGCTGCTGAGAGCAGCCCTCTTCCTGCAACATCATTCCCATGAAAGGGGGAAGAGCAGCTTCCTAGTGCCCACTGAAAGAAAAATGTGCAAAAGCAAAGTTGTGAGTTCAAGTTTTATTCAGGTTCTTTCTGAGCACTGTGGTCTGAGAAACAGCCTCACAGATGGCTCTGAGGAACTCCCCCAAAGAGATAGGGAAGGAAACAAGTAGTCAAACACACATCTCTGGTAAAAGATTACTGCTGCTAATCAGGAAAAACAGATATCTGAAGTTAATGATTTTAGTACTTTTCTGTGTGTGTGGGAAGATGCAAGAATCTTGGGTCACTGAAATTCCTCCTGAGATATGCATCTTAACTATCTAAGGGCGTTTTATCGGTAGCATGGAATACCTCAACCTGTGCCTCCCTACCCCCACCCCAACCTGAATTCCCCTCAGGGAGCAGTGGGATGAGATTTAACCCTTCACATATTTAGATGATGAGCAACATTCTGCTTTTTTTTTTTTTAAACACTAGCATGAATGAATGAATGAATAATCACATTGGAGTCACTGAATTTTAGTCATCCTAAAAAGCCACCTGCATACTATTTTGGTGGGTCTGGTACAGGTTAATTATGTAGACCTAGTTCCTGGCCGAAGTTTTGTAGACTAGACGGAAACTGTGAATTAGGCATATAACTAGCATACCAACAAGAAATATAGTCAACAAGTGGGTAACGTGGTAAAATATAGATAATGCAGTCTAGCTGAGAAGTGAGTGAATCAGTGCTAATGTTATTGATGGGAAGGGGCCTGGTTCTGAGAGGAACAGAACAATATTGCACAGACATATTAAGAATCAACGAATATACAAAGCATGGGAAAAGATGCCACTCAAACAAATCATTTCATGGGCTTAATAAACATGGTAAGGAACAGGAAGACAACCAGTCTTAGCTTTCCCTGAGGTTGAAATAAACTTGACCCAATGGAGTTCCCTAGTCCTGTTCATTTGCGGAGTTGACTTATATTCCAAGGATTTGCATGTGGAAAACTAATGCCATGGCAGGATTACCAGACTGTAAATTCATCAGGAAGCCTGGTGATATCATAAACTGTGAGAAGCCAATGTCCTGCAGCAGCATCAGAAACCTCCCAGTTTGATTTAGTACTGGTAATCCATTTTATTCCTCTCCATTAGTTATTACCGTAATAACAGATTGGTGACACAGCCCCATTTTCTGCCTTGAGTGCTGTCTGCTGCTGGGCACAGCTGCTCCCAGTCATTCTTTCCAGTGTAAATAGTGGTTCATGTTTCCAGGGCTGTCGCGAGATGTTGCTGTGCTTGTGAAATGAGTGCATGTCACCACCCTGTTGGGGAAGATTGAAGTTATGGGTGAAGCCAAGGAAATCCCTCAGAAAGCCAGAGCTGCACCCCTTCCCTGAGAGGTGTATTTTGCTCTGGAGGACTTTTAAGTTGACTTTATATTAATATTAATGATGTGAATTTTCTTGCGGATGGGGCAAGCATATTCTGTCATTTGCATCTGTCTAATGTAGGCCTTTTACTTTGTAACTTACTCTTTCATCTTAGATGTAAATAAAGAACTCCTTTGTTGTGAGAGGATATGTTACAGGGCAGTAAACACTTCAGCAGAGAACATCTTTTGATCTTCACGCCTTTGAGAGCCAGAAACTGGCCAAAGAATTTGGGGCAGACACCACTAAAGGCTTCTCTTTTATCTTTTCACAAAATTAGGTGCAGAACTATAGGCATAGTGGATGAAATGACAATTGTTAGGAAAGTTGAAGGGCAGAATGAGTCCACCTGAATGGTAAAGCTGATTTGGAGATCGGTATTAGAACTCAGTGAATTTCATGAGAATTTAAGAGCATTATGTACACAGAGCATAAAGGAAAAAAAGAAAAATGTTCTCTATCTCTTTTCCTGTGATCTCTATAAGAGTTAGTGGGTGTGTTAAAAATTTTTCAATACTCATTTGAGAACTCCTTATTGATATCAGTGAGTAGATATTCAAATTGTATTGCCAAGTCTTGGTAGACATCTATTATCTGCTTTATTGTGTGCAACTTATCAACATCTCGCCTCATGCCTTATAGAATTAATACTCGCATCCTGTAGGTAACTCATAGATTGAAAAGGAAAATCCCACCATGGTAAAAGGAATAAGGAACACACTACACACTTTATAAGAGACAAATGGACTTATACTTAAACCTCTTTTTCAGTACACATCTTTCCCAGTTTTGGGAACAATGAGGAAAACAGAGATTGGGGATGCAGATATCCTGTCACAAATTCAGTACCTCTTTTCCTAGGCCTAGTTTTGTAGTCCAGGGGGGAGGCAGAGAGCAGGTTTGCTCAAAGTTTAGCTCTCCTTGACTGATAAGATGTAATTGTTAAGCAACTGTTAATTGCTTCCCTTCTCAAAGGAAGCTACCAGAGGGTTTCCCTCATAGTTTAGTCAGTAAAGAATCTGCTGCAATGCAGGAGACCTGGGTTTGATTCCTGGGTTGGGAAGATCCCCTGGAGAAGGGAATGGTAACCCACTCCAGTATTCTTTCCTGGAGAATCCCATGGACAGAGGAGCCTGGCAAGCTACAGTCCATGGGGTTGCAAGAGTCGGACATGACTTAGTGACTAAACCACCACCACCACAGGCAACTGTTAAGAGATCCTGCATAGTTTCTTATTTTATTTTATCCCTCAGTTTCTTGTAGTCTGCAGTTGTAATAGCTGGCTGAATTGCTATCTGAAAACATAAGCTTTAAGACCAAGAAGGTTCTGTGAATATTTTTCAGAGACAGATTGTGCTCCATCTTAATGTCCTTTTAATTTGAAAGTTAAACTCAATCCTTCTAGTTGCTTGTAGGTATTGGACAATTTGAATATTTCCGTTGGATAATATGGAGAGGACAATTTATCATTGAAATACTTGTCATTTTTATCTTAGTGAATTGGGTGCCAGTATATACAGTTTGTGCTTTCAAGCACAAGGTTGATTTATTATGGTGTGGACCTGCAGTTTTTAGTGGGCTTCATTAAACTGAATTTTTTTTGGTAACTTTAGTAAAGTCCTTTTTTTTTTTTTTTTAATCTTGTTGACTTTAAAGTTATCACTGTCAACTCAAAAAAGTTAGAAACAAGAATAAAAATCCAAATTTAGAGTAAAGACATATAATAAAAAATTCATTCAGTTTTATTCAACTAAAGATCATAATTTAGCCCTCAGGAAGCAAGAGGAAGTAATGAATGCATGAAGCAAGCTTCAAGGAAATAGACAGTCAACAGTTTAGTGTTCTCTTTCCCACCTCTGGTATGGGCTCTGGTGCCTGCCACATCTGGGTAGATTCAGCACAACCACTTCCGTACTCTGTAAACATGAATGTGTTGTTGGACTTCTATGAATTTGCAAAACCAGAAAATGGTCCTCACCACTTTGTTAAGAGGAGTTCATGAGATAAGGACAATTGGTAATTATAACTAATAATATTGAATGTCTGCTAATGCTCCACAGTCTGTGCTGGACATCTTAGCTGAAGCCAGTGAGTTCAGTTCATTTCAGTCGCTCAGTCATGTCCGACTCTTTGCGACCCCATGAATCGCACCACACCAGGCCTTCCTGTCCATCATCAACTCCCGGAGTTCACTCAAACTCATGTCCATCGAGTCGGTGATGCCATCCAGCCATCTCATCCTCTGTTGTCCCCTTCTCCTCCTGCCCCCAATCCCTCCCAGCATAAGGGTCTTTTCCAATGAGTCAGCTCTTCGCATCAGGTGGTCAAAGTATTGGAGTTTCAGCTTCAGCATCAGTCCTTCCAATGAACAGTCAGGACTGATCTCCTTCAGAATGGACTGGTTGGATCTCCTTGCAGTCCAAGGGACTCTCAAGAGTCTTCTCCAACAGCACAGTTCAAAAGCATCAATTCTTCAGCGATCAGCTTTCTTCACAGTCCAACTCTCACATCCATACATGACCACTGGAAAAACCATAGCCTTGACTAGACGGACCAGTGAAGCCCCTTTCAAATAGCAGGCATTCACCTTCTACCTACTTCTGCTCTTTCCCATCCCAAGTTTACCAGATTCCTCAGGCTAAAGGGATTGTGCTGTTTTCGTTCATGTATTCTCCCGTTCGTTTGCACGTGCTCTTTCAACAAATACATAATGAACTCCACCTAGTTCCAGGAACTATTCTAAGTGCTGGAGATACAACAGTGAGTGACCAAGAAAAACAAAGCCCCTACTGTTGATGCCAGCACAGGAGACTGACAATGGACAGGCAAATATATTTAAGATGTTATATGTCATGTAATAATAAGTGCTATGAAAAAAATAATAAAATAGAGTAATCAGATAGAAAGTGACTGTAATATCGGGAGACATGGAAGATGAAGAAAGTTCTATTTTGGATAGTATAGTCTAGGGAAAGAGACATTTCAGCAATCTGAGTATCAGAGTCATTCCAAAAGTAACATTCTTACTCAGATGTAGAAATCAAATATGCAGTGAGTTGTAGAAAGAAAGGTTAGAAAAATCAACAACATATATTAATGTATATTTTCTTTGGGCTAGCATGTGAACAGTAATACTATAGTGTCTCTTATTAAATATGAAACACTTAGAACATGGTGAGGCTCTGTCAGTATGTGCTGTTTTTAATCTATCTGAGGATAGTACAAAGATACTGTAACCTACATACACTACTCATCTCTGTTTATAACTAAAAAGCAATCATAAGAAACCATACATATAGAATACAATTGAATGGTAACATGGTAATATGAATTCCCTGGTGGCTCAGCAGTAAAGAACCCACCTGCCAATGCAGGAAGCATGGGTTTGATCCCTGGATTGGGAAGATCCCCTGGAAAAGGAAATGGTAACCCACTCCAGTATTCTTGTCTGAGAAATCTCATGGATGGAGGAATCTGGTAGGCTGTCTTCCATGGGGTCACAAAGAGTCTGATACAATTTAGTGACTAAACAACATCAACACTATGGTGTTGTCTATTTATTGGATATTTTAGGTAAATTATTAAGCCATGCCCAAAGCAAATATATAAAGCAAGTATATAGACACAATGAACCTGGGAAAAGTAACTCCTCATGAGAAGTGCAGCCAGATTACTAGTAGGACTCTTGTTGGATCTAAGCTGTGTGTGGACACTCAGTCATGTCCAACTCTCTGTGACGCCATGGACTGTAGCCAGCCAGGTTCCTCTGTCAATGGGATTTCCCACGAAAGAATACCAGAATGAGTTGCCATTCCCTTCTCCAGGATCTAAGCTAGACTCCCAAGAAAAAGTCTTAGCCTAGTGATTTTCTTTCAGCACATTAAAGATGTCACTTGATTGTCTTCTGGCTTGCATAATTTGTGGCAAGAAGTTTGGTACAATTATTATGCTTGTTCCTCTCTATATACTATCTTTCCTTTTTTTGGCTGCCTTCAAAATTTCCTTTTTATTTTTAATTTTGGGAAATTTGAATATATGATTTTGTAGTTGTTGTTATTTATCCTACTCAGGGTTCTCCAAGTTTCTTGGACCTGTGGTTTTATGTCTTTAATTATATGGTGGAGGGGGAGGATTTTGACTGTTTTCTTCTTCTTCTCTCCTATTCTTTCCCACCCTTCCCCCATCTTTCTCATGAGCACCTGGTGGAAAGTGGGTTTGAATGCCCTGGTGATTGGAGCTCCCAAAAGCCCTATACTCTCAGTCTAACCTATACTTGTTCTTTAGCAATTTCTTAACTATTTAGCTGAATTCTTCTTAACCGTTTGTAGTGTGTGCTGTCTCTGTGTGCTGCCACAAGTGAACCAATCTACAGTTTCCAAATTTCCTTGGAGGAACCGGTTCCTTCTTGGATTTCAGACTGCTTACCCTGTTTTCTGAACTTTCTGGACTCAAATAAAGTTATGTTTTTATGTTTTTTTCTACTTTTTCTTCTTTTTATGGTGAATGTGACACTCCAGCTTTCTATATGCTGGGTGGAATTAGAATCCTAGTCCAGTGATTTTTAAATTATTCTACAGATGTGCTTTAGGAGCTCCACAAACATGTAATTCAAATTTTATTTTATAAATATTTTAACTGTCTAAAAATTGTAATAAAATAAATCACTAAAATATCTTATATTCCAAAGTCACATTGGAGAACTACCAACTTAAATAACTGTGTTGCTCTGTTAACTATTTTTTTTTCAGACCTCAAGAAGTCTCCTGTCACCACTTCACACTATCTTTGAACTTCTAATACCCATGGCATTGATTAGGAGGGTATGACCTTACATATCCAAATCCAGCCCTGTTCCTGTCTGCACATGTAAAATTGGAAAGGCAGGGCTTACTATATCAAGCACACATATACAGCAGTCAGTTAAATGCCAGGCAGCATCAGTGACACCTGTCTTCACTGTACACTGGTTAGTTATGCAGGAACAAGTGAATGGCTAGCATGCTGCATCATGACTCTATGTTATTAGCACATATTGTTCTTTTCTTGATTTATTACAAGGAGTGTAAGAAGTTTTTAAATATTTCTAATAATTCTACTTGGAAAAAAAGTTCCTTCTATTCCTTTGTCAAGCCCTTGAATCAATTTCATTGAAGACTTTTTTAAAAAACTACTTATCTGTGTAAATCAAGCTTTTCTTGACATGGTGCAACAAAAATGAAATATGAAAATAAGATGAAAATTGAGAAGTGTGTATCTATCATTTTATAAATTATAAATTTTTATGACAAAACATCCTCATTATGAACACAGTTAACTTTAGACTGCATCATACATTTAAATGTATGAGATAATTTTTTAAGTCAAAACTCCTTTTATCTGTTTATTTATTGAGGTTCTGCATATTTGGTTTTCAGTAATTCCACTGCCATATATGCCTGCCCCAAGAAATAAATTTAATTTTCACTGATTTAGTCAAAAGAATAATAATATTAGCAAACACTTAAATAGACTTTACAATGAATCACCTACTTTTCTAAGCATTTTACATATGTATTATTAATTTAATCCTTATATCAACCCTATGAAGTAGGTACTGTTATCATTCCTGTTAATCAGATGAGGGAATAGATATATGGTATATATGAGATATGGAGAAGACAATGGCACCCCACTCCAGTACTCTTGCCTGGAAAATCCCATGGACGGAGGAGCCTGGTAGGCTGCAGTCCATGGGGTCGCGAAGAGTCAGACATGACTGAGTGACTTCCCTTTCACTTTTCACTTTCCTGCATTGGAGAAGGAAATGGCAACCCACTCCAGTGTTCTTGCCTGGAGAATCCCAGGGACGGGGGAGCCTGGTGGGCTGCCGTCTATGGGGTCGCACAGAGTCGGACATGACTGAAGCGACTTAGCAGCAGCAGCAGCATATATGAGATAACACAGTCCCTGGGTCAGTAAGATCCCCTGGAAGAGAGCATGGCAACCCACTCCAGTATTCTTGGAGAGTCCCATGGATAAGGAAGGGGTCACAAAGTGTCAGACATGACTGAAGAGACTTAGCACATACATGCACAGTTAATAAAGAGCAGACTCAGGACTCAAATTTAGGCAGACTGGTTCCAGAGTATGGGTTTCAAACCATGAACCATGAACCAAACTGGTAATTAGAATGTTTAAGTGGGAGTCTGAATTCATTGTGAAATTTTATTTCTTTTCCTATACAATGTAGGTCTCTGTGTGTGTGTCTCTCAATCTCACTTTTCTTGTTTTTTGCTATACTTTCATTTTTCTACTTGTAGATTAAGTGATAATTGTGCTATTATCCTTCAGGATGCAATCAGACTTAATACAGTAAATATTTTTAAAAATGCTTTAAGAGTTGGAAAGTAAAGGCCAAACGACTGTAGCATAATTTTGTTTTGTTTTGTTTTGTTTTGGTTTGTTTTGGTCTATTTCTATTTTCTTTTCAGAGTAAATTTAAGGTATTGTATGTATCAACAGAGTCTTATTCATTCAACTACCTCCACTTGCTACTGCAGACATTTTCATTCATTCTTCATTGAACATATTCTCATTGAACACTCACTGAGTGCCAGAGGCACTGAGCAGCAAGGTCTGGAAAATTAAGTAGCTTAAGATTTGTTCCCTTACTTGTAGGCATTCCTTGTCTTGGTGCTCACAGTTGAGGCATTGTGTGTGCTTATTAAGTGACAGTCAAAGTCTTTACTGTAGAAGAAAAGTCCCTAAGGGATAGTATTTAATTTTAATGGTTATAGTTTTGAGGTTGGGCTTTTTTAAATGGAAAAATAATATTTCTAGGGTGAAGAAATTAAGCAAAGTGCTTTTTTTTTTTTTTTCTTTAACTAAAGTAGCATTTCAGGAAAGCCAAGTCATTGAGAATCAAATTAAACTGTGGATGACTGGGACTTGAAAGGACTTTAAAATTGAATGATTATTCATGCTTTGAAATATGCCTATCAGTTTTATTTTTGGTAAACATGATAGAATGGACAGGAGAGGGAGCCACACTGAATCTCCTGCTATCAGGTATTTCTCTGTAGTTCTAGACATCTTCATTCTGAATGTCAACTGGTGGTTTATCCTTGATAGGAAACATCACAAAGTAGTCAATCTCTTTCATAGAAAGCTATTGAAATCTCCGTATCTTAGGAGACTGGATTTACAAGCTTCAGTTCATAAGGGTTATATGGTAATAATAAAAATAAAGATATACTTAGAGAAATATTTCTTTCAAAAGATTAACTCTTATTATTTGGTATATATAGCATAAATTGAAGATATTCTACACATTTTTAAGAAACTTAATTTATAATTTGGTGATTTCTTTCTGCGGTAGAGCAGGCCTCTTTGTTGGCTAACATTTTCCATAGGAAAATTTTGCTGATATTTTTTCTCCAAATAATGATTTTAAAAAGCCTGTGAAACTTTGTTAAATGAATGAAAAAGAAATGAGTATTTTTATGGTAGTGTGATTTGTTACTGTAGAGCAGTTCAGAATTTTTCGTGCTAAATACTAAACCCTGGGTTAGTTTTAAACAAAAGCAGTGTATATAGCATCTGTTATTTCTGGTAGGCTTCTCCTAAAAGTCATTTCTGATTAAATGTTTGGATTACAAGCACTAATGAAGGTAATCCTAATGAGTTTTCATATGGGGTAGGGACCAACAGAACGTGCCATGAGGACAATGATCTGAATCCAGGGAAGCCAGAGATTGGACCTCTTGTCAGTTCAGGCACTCAGTCATGTCTGACTCTTTGTGACCCCATGGACTTCAGCATACCAGGCTTCCCTGTCCATCCTCCCAGAGCCTACTCAAACTCACGTCCATTGTGTCGGTGATGGCATCCAACCATCTCATCCTTGTCATTCCCTTCTCCTCCCACCTTCAGTCTTTCCCAGCATCAGGGTCTTGTCCAATGAGTTGGTTCTTTGCATCAGGTGGCCCACGTATTGAAGTTTCAGCTTCAGCATCAGTCCTTCCAATGAATATTCGGGACTGATTTTCTTTAGGATGGACTGATTGGATCTCCTTGCAGTCCAAGGGACTCTTAAGAGTCTTCTCCAACACCACAGTTCAAAAGCATCAATTCTTTGGCATTCAGCTTTCTTTATAGTCCAACTCTCACATCCATACATCACTACTGGAAAAGCCATAGCTTTCACTGGACTGACCTTTGTTGGTAAAGTAATGTCTCTGCTTTTTAATATGCTGTCCAGGTTAGTCATAGCTTTTCTTCCAAGGAGCAAGTGTCTTTTAATTTCATGGCTGCAGTCACTATCTGCAGTGATTTGGAGGCCCCTCCCCCCAAAAATAAAGTCTGCCACTGTTCCCATTGTTTCCCCATCTATTTGTCAGGAAGTGATGCTGCCAGATGCCGTGATCTTAGTTTTCTGAATGTTGAGCTTTAAGCCAACTTTTTCACTCTTCTCTTTCACTTTCATTAAGAGGCTCTTTAGTTCTTCTTAACTTTCTTCCATAAGGGTGGTGTCATCTGACCTTAGTTGAGATTAAATGTTTACCAGAAGCTCCACGCCAACCAGTGCATGCATGCGTGCTAAGTCACATCAGTCATGTCCAACTCTTTGCAACCCTACAGATTGTAGCCCACCAGTCTCTGTCCATAGAATTCTCCATGCAAGAATACTGGAGTGGATTACCATACCCTCCTCCAGGGGATCTTCCTGACCCAGGGATCAAGCCCATGTCTCTTATGTTTTCTACATTGGCATGCAGGTTCTTTACCACTAGTGCTGCCTAGGAAGCCCCACACCAACCAGTGCCAATCAACAAATGTCAAGAGAGCTAGTTAAATGTTGAAATTTGCTGCTATTTCTTATTTTATGGATAGAAAAAACAGGCACACTGGCATGGAGGGATGAAGTAACCTGGCATGAATTGTACACAGTTTCATTATGAGGAGCATCTAACTAGATGAGCAGGTAGGCAGCACAGCACGGAAAGAAAGTATGCCACACAGTGCAGCTGACCATCTTAGAGACAATGGGAAGCCAGGGAAGAGATTTAAATCAAAAAATAACATTAATGAGTTCACATTTTAGAAGTCATTCTAGCATCTAAGTGGAGGACAGCTTAGGAGGGCAGCTTCTCCAAGGCAGGAGAAGCAAATTAAAACTATTTTCCAGTGGTTAAGCATGATATGATGTGAGCCGGTAGGCAACAGAAGCGAAGTCAGAGAGGAGATGGATGGATGGAACATGAGAGATGCTAAGGAAGATAGTGTGTGCGTGCTCAGTCGCTTCAGTCATGTCCAATTCTTTGTGGCCCTTTGGACTGTAACCCGCCAGGCTTCTCTGCCCATGGGATTTTCCAAGCAGGAATACTGGAGTGGGTTTCCATGCCCTCCTCCAGGGGATCTTCCTGACCCAGGGATCAAACCCAGGTCTCCTGTGTCTCCTGCATTATAGGCAAATACTTTACCACTGAGCCACAGAGGAAGCCCAAGGAAGTTAGTAAATATACTCAAAATAATTTGTTTTCATGGGATTTTGACTTTAAAATGAATAAAATTCTTCTTTGGTATTTCCATGAAGTACATTTCAACAACAGAAGTAGTTGATTTTAGCATAGAGGCCATAAAATGTACATCACAAATAGTATATTTTAACCAAGCTTATTTAACTTTCAAATTTTCTCAGAAAAATAATAGAATGGAATCTTTTGAATGGAGCAGGAGACTTCTGAGATCAGAACTGTTGGATGGATTTCTTTATGGAAGAGTTAGCTTGTTTTGTTTGATGGCCTAATCCTAGCCAGTCATTTTTTTTTGTTTGTTTGTTTTTTGTTTTTTTCAATTATTTATAAATTTTATTCCTTTATTTCTCATGTGTTCCCCATCCTGAACCCTACTCCCTCCTCCCTCCCCATACCATCCCTCTGGGTCGTCCCAGTGCACCAGCCCCAAGCATCCAGCATCGTGCATTGAACCTGGACTGGCATCTCGTTTCATACATGACATTTCACATGTTTCAATGCCATTCTCCCAAATCTTCCCACCCTCTCCCTCTCCCACAGAGTCCATAAGCCTGTTCTATACATCAGTGTCTCTTTTGCTGTCTCGTATACAGGGTTATCATTACCATCTTTCTAAATTCCATATATATGCGTTAGTATACTGTATTGGTGTTTTTCCTTCTGGCTTACTTCACTCTGTATAATAGGCTCCAGTTTCATCCACCTCATTAGAACTGATTCAAATGTATTCTTTTTAATGGCTGAGTAATACTCCATTGTGTATATGTACCACAGCTTTCTTATCCATTCATCTGCTGATGGAATGTAGATGGAATAAGAGGAATCCATTGCCATTGCTAGAAAGCCAGTTTAAAGCACATAATATGCATATATACATCATTAACCTAAAAGAAAAAATTGCAAGGAAAATAGGAATAGGCCTATTTCTATTCTAAAATTTCCATGTACAAATGATTATATCAGCTGGTCCTTTTAAGATTATTATTCCATTTTAAAGCCCCTCATAATTCTACCTATAGCCATCCTTTACATAAAATATGAAACAGACATTTCAAAAGCAAATATTTTTAAGCCCTACCCCTGGAAAATATTAGAAATAAATTTTTAATAATAAAGCATTTAGAATTTGTATACTCAGAATAGAATATAAATATGAACTGCTCCTTTCAATAATTCCCTCTGCCAACCAAATTCATCAAAATGGAAAGATTCTAATAAGATGCTATATCATGTTCATTTTCCTAATAGGATAATTTCTTCGTGGGAACTAAAGTTTATGGTGATGAGCCAACATTAGAGTCTAGATGTTCATAAGTAGAAATGGTTTATTTTTCTTTCCCTGTTTGGGGTTTTGTTTTGCTTTTTTTAGTTCAGTCTCATAAGAAACAGGAGAAAATTCTTTCTTCATGAAAGTTCCACTTGAAGATGGTAATGTTTTTAAAAGAGAAAAGTTAAGTCTGTCATTGTGTGTTAGAATATCACTTATGTACATCAGTATGAAACTCATTAATTAAAATATGGTTCGCTTTTTATTCTTGCAACCAACATTTATGGGACAATGATAATATCCATAGCACTTGACTAGTGCTCTGGAGATATAAAAATGAATGGGACATGGTTCCTGCCAGCTCTGAAAGAGGGCACAATTTAGTTGGGAGACAGGTTCACAAATAACAGTTACATGGAGTTGAATTTGCCTGGGGGCACAGGGATGTTGTCAGGCTCAATGGCCCCCTCTACTTCTGGTTCAGCTTCTCTGAGGTGGCCTCCTTCTCAGGGCGCCCCAGCACCATTAGGCTTCCTCCTGCCTTCCCCCAGCTCAGCTGCAGGACAGAATTGTCTCCTAACGAAGTTCCATTCAAGGGGCTTCCCTGGTGGCTCAGATGATAAAGAATCTGCCTGCAGTGAGGAAACCTGAGTTTGATCCCTGGTTCAGGAAGATCCCCTAGAGAAGGGAATGGCAACTCACTCCACTACTCTTGCCTGGAGAATCCCATGAACAGAGGAGCCTGACGGGCTACAGTCCATGGGATCGCAAGGAGTCGGACACGACTGAGCGACTAAAACACACACAATGCCTAAAAAGAAGAAATACAGAGTACTATGTATAAAGAATGAGATACTAAACTCACTTGTGGCTGAGGGAAACCAGAACATTATCTTGACGAACCTGACATTGAAGTTGAACCTGAAGGGATGAGAAGGAAGTATTAAAGCAGCAATGGAGTAAAGGAAAATCTGAGCAAAGATTATGTAGAAGTTGGAAAGCAGAGAATATGTCTTAGAAGTGATGAGAGCCTATTTCAGATGAAGCAATAAGGTTAATAAAGTGAGACTTAACAGTACCTTATAGCTGTCTTTGGAAGCCTTTGGAGTTTATTGGACACTCAGACCAAGTTTAACTAAAAGGTTAAGAGAGTCTAGGAACTAGTCAAATTACTTGGGTTTGAGACCTGGGTCTACTAAATATTAGCTGTGTGACTTTCGACAAGTTACTTAACCTCTCTGTGTTTCAGCTTGCTTGTCTATGATAAGAAATACAATTCTTACATCAAATGTTTTGAAATTCAGAATTTTTCAGAAAGATACTATTGTATAGTGATTAGAAGTGTTAGATAACTTCCCCAACAAAGTCTCAGGCAGTGCCTCAGAACCAATGCATTTGTGTTTTCACAGCAAGCAATGTGGGAATTTATAAATGGAATGAAAATGATACATGGCCTTATATGCATTCAATTCAGGTTTTATCCAAATGAATTTACTACAGACTAAGGGAAAACTCCTGGATTTCAGTGCTTTTTAGATCTCAAAATTATGGATAAAGGATTAGAGGCCTGTGGTAGTACCGTCTCAGAAGGTTATTGTAAGACTGGAATGGAACAGTATATTTGAAGGGCTCACACCCTGCCTGGTACTTGGTAAGTGTTCATTGTTACTCTTTGTGCATTCCTAGTTACAAGTGACGTGAGAGAGTAAATGACATTTCCAAGGTCTCTAGCTAGGCTAGAGTCAGGTAGTTGAAAGCGTTTGATACTGGTGAAGTACATACTGTGTTTGCTGGACAGTTGCAATCCTTCCAGCCAAATTACACGTAATGAACCTGGGAGAACAGTGAGAACAAAGAGACAGTGGACTTGCTAGGATTTAGAAGGGTGAAGGAGGAAGTAAAAAGAACCCTAAGGTTTGGGAAACAAATTCAGTTGCGGGTTTGAGTAGGTACACCATCAGAGCTCTGTCCCGTGCATTGCTCTGGTGACCCTCATGAGCACCTTACGCTGGGGTGTGTTGCTTGTAGTTTTCTGGCACCCGACCTTGTCTTTTCACACCTCCTTACATTTAACCATGTTACTTCTGCTGCCCCAGTCTTTACTCTGCCCCCAGCCTCCTGGCCTACTCCTACTTGATCACTAGGGACAAAGCTTGGATGTTACCTCTTCAGTGAAGCCTTCCTTAAATGATTTAGGCAGAGTCAAACCTTTCTCCCTCCATCCAGGCTTCTGTCACAGCGCTTGCATGTTGCCATCGTTCCTCATGTGTGTGTTCAGTCTTCCCATTCCCATTAGTATTCCCAGCAGCCTCAACAACACACAGCTGACAGTTAACACAGATTTAAGCATTGTGTGAATCTCCACTTTCCAAGTGGAAAAGTCAGAGGATTTCAAAAACATTGTGCAGTCTGGTTGGAATTGGGATTTAAACCAGATATGCTTCTAAAGTCCATTTTATTTTCTCATCTTCACCTAAAGGAGGAAAAAGAAATGTGTATAGATGTTTACTCACACATGTACATGTGTGAGTACTAGTGAAGGTACATGGGAGGGTCTTATAAAGCCAAGTATTTTTTTTTCTGTAGTATAATATGCCCTTTTAGTTATTTGTAAATATAAGTACAAGTTTATGCTTTGCAACAGTTGTTTCTTTTCTTCTTCTTCTTGTTCTACTTCCTCTTCCTTACCTTCCCTTCCTTCTCCTCCTTCTCATTCTTCTTCTTTTTCTTGCCACTCCATATGGCTTGCATGATCTTAGTTATCCAGCCAGGGATCAAATCCATACAGTGGAAACATGGAGTCTTAACCACTGGACCACCAGGAGAGTCCCTGAAATAGTTGTTGACTCCTAACCCTGTCCTTTCACACTTCTTTATATTTTTGTAAATCTAACATGAGCATTAGTTTAAAACACTAAAACAATATAGAGAAATGGGAAGAAGTTAGGAAAAACCATGCAAGATCCACTACCCAGAAATAACCTTCTATTAAACATAAGATGTTCCAAAGAATAGCAAGGAGAGATAAGAAAGCCTTCCTCGTGATCAGTGCAAAGAAATAGAGGAAAACAACAGAATGGGAAAGACTAGAGATCTCTTCAAGAAAATTAGAGAAACCAAGGGAACATTTCATGCAAACATGGGCTTGATAAAGGACCGAAATGGTTTGGACCTAACAGAAGCAGAAGATATTAAGAAGAGGTGGCAAGAATACACAGAAGAACTGTACAAAAAAGATCTTCATGACCCAGATAATCACGATGGTGTGATCACTCACCTAGAGCCAGACATTCTGGAATGTGAAGTCAAGTGGGCCTTGGAAAGCATCACTATAAACAAAGCTAGTGGAGGTGATGGAATTCCAGTTGAACTATTTCAAATCCTGCAAGATGATGCTGTGAAAGTGCTGCACTCAATATGCCAGCAAATTTGGAAAACTCAGCAGTGGCCCCAGGACTGGAAAAGGTCAGTTTTCATTCCAATCCCAAAGAAAGGCAATGCCAAAGAATGCTCAAACTACTGCACAATTGCACTCATCTCACACACTAGTAAAGTAATGCTCAAAATTCTCCCAAGCTAGGCTTCAGCAATATGTGAACAGTGAACTTCCAGATGTTCAAGCTGATTTTAGAAAAGGCAGAGGAACCAGAGATCAAATTGCCAACATCCTCTAGATCATTGAAAAAGCAAGAGAGTTCCAGAAAAACATCTATTTCTGCTTTATTGACTATGCCAAAGCCTTTGACTGTATGGATCACAATAAACGAAAATTCTGAAAGAGATGGGAATACCAGACCACCTGACCTGCCTCTTGAGAAACCTGTATGCAGGTCAGGAAGCAACAGTTAGAACTGGACATGGAACAACACACTGGTTCCAAATAGGAAAAGGAGTACGTCAAGGCTGTATATTGTCACCCTGCTTATTTAACTTCTATGCAGAGTACATCATGAGAAACGCTGGGCAGGAAGAAGCACAAGCTGGAATCAAGATTGCTGGGAGAAATATCAATAACCTCAGATATGCAGATGACACCAGCCTTATGGCAGAAAGTGAAGAGGAACTCAAAAGCCTCTTGATGAAAGTGAAAGAGAAGAGTGAAAAAGTTGCCTTAAAGCTAAACATTCAGAAAACGAAGATCATGGCATCCAGTCCCCTCATTTCATGGGAAATAGATGGGGAAACAGTGTCAGATTTTATTTTGGGAGGCTCCAAAATCACTGCAGATGGTGACTGCAGCCATGAAATTAAAAGACGCTTATTCCTTGGAAGGAAAATTATGACCAACCCAGATAGCATATTCAAAAGCACAGACATTACTTTGCCAACAAAGGTTCGTCTAGTCAAGGCTATGGTTTTTCCAGTGGTCATGTATGGATGTGAGATTTGGACTGTGAAGAAGGCTGAGTGCCGAAGAATTGATGCTTTTGAACTGTGGTGTTGGAAAGGACTCTTGAGAGTCCCTTGGACTGCAAGGAGATCCAACCAGTCCATTCTTAAGGAGATCAGTCCTGGGATTTCTTTGGAAGGAATGATGCTAAAGCTGAAACTCCAGTACTTTGGCCACCTCATGCGAAGAGTTGACTCATTGGAAAAGACCCTGATGCTGGGAGGGATTGGGGGCAGGAGGAGAAGGGGATGACAGAGGATGAGATGGCTGGATGGCATCACTGACTCGATGGCCATGAGTCTTAGTGAACTCCGGGAGTTGTTGATCGACAGGGAGGCCTGGTGTGCTGCAATTCATGGGGTCGCAAAGAGTCGGACATGACTGAGTGACTGAACTGAACTGAACTGAAATGTAAGATGTTAATGAGCTTCATTCTAGATATTTCTCCATGGATGAAGACCTGTGTTCATAATTTACATTAGTGGGGTTTTATGGTATTTCAGACGGTAAAGAGTCTGCCTGCAATGCAGGAGACCCAGCAGTCTATATCATATATATAATAAATATATATGAACTGATAAATTCTTTAGTGATCTCGGTAATTAGAGCAGCAGATATCTTCATTTTGCACTGAAAAGACAACTGAATGGTCCTGCTGTTCCTGTATGTTTCTGAAACTGGTACTATTAGGAGATTACTACATAGAAACTAAAGAGTTTGATTGAGACTGTCGTATCTGAGTATATCCCATGCTAAAATATTTTATAGATAATTAAAGCTTTTGTCCTGTAGACGTATCATCCTATCTGCAAGAATTCAGAGATGAGTGCTCAGGTCAATGATGTTTAAGAGCCATTCATTCTCCATGTTTTATTCTAGTACAAATTGATAATATTTGTTGTCTAGTTTTAAAGGTTCTATTCCTATGAAGACATGTAGAAATTTGGGGTAGTACACCATAGGAGTATTTTGATATATGTACTTTAGTATATGTGCTTCCCTAGTGGCTCAGACAGTAAACAATCTGCCTGCAGTGCTGGAGACCCAGGTTCTATCCCCACGTCAGGAAGATCCCCTGGAGAAGGGAATGGTTATCCACTCCAGTATTCTTGCCTGGAGAATTTCATGGACAGAGAAGCCTGGCAGGCTTTGTGTCCATGGGATCACAGAGTCAGACATGATGGAAGCAACTTAGCATGCACGCACACACACACGCTCTTTAATTGTGTAAAAGTAAAAATATTACCTTTTCTTTGTTGTGCTTTTTTTCTTATGCCAGTCATGCTTATTATACATTTTGCAGCCACCAATTTAATCTGAGGCCTTGTTTTATGAGTGAGTACAAATTTTTGTTCAGGTGATTTTTAAAACTATTTTGAACCATTAAATTGTTTAACCATGGAACTATCCAGACTACCACTCATTTGTATGATTCTGTAATGCCATATGTAGTATTTCATAGAAAGATCCATCCTCGTTTTTCAAAAATGTGCTTATAAAATTTGTGATGACAATTGAACAACCCAACCCTATGAAATGGTAATTTATGCAGCAATAAAAAGATAAATAAATCCATGTAATGTTGGCTTGCAGCTGAAGGCAGCTGTGTTAAGCATGTTTTTTAGTCTCTTACATCAAAGTAATACAGACAGTGCTGTTTGAGAATGTGTAGGGAGGATGTCTTTGAAGTACCCCCATATTAGCCGAGCTTTTGTACCCACTCTACAAATATGAGGGAATTCATTGTTCTGTGTCCATGAGGAATGAAAACCACAATAATGAACTTAGTCAAAAATGCCTTTCCGATGGGTCAAAACCTTTTTTTACAGCAATTGCGTTTAAAGACTTTTGAAAATAATTTCTCAAGGATATTTTTCTCTGACTTCTCTGAGTTACTGAAGTAGCCAAGAAAAATTTCTCTAGTATTGATACAGAGAAATTGAAGCATCCCATCATTCACCTACAATCTCCATTATCAACTGTTCAAACCAGTGGGATCCTATAGTAGTTACTGAGAAAAGTAAAATCAGAGGATGAAAGTAAGGGAGAAGAGACCATCTGATGGAATAATTTCAGAATGTAGAATAACTTGCCAAAAGAAGTAAGAACGTGGATTTGGTCTGAACAGGCTGGAAGAAGGCCAGAAAGGGAAAAATTCCTGTACTACATGATATAAATCAGTTACCTAATAGATTTTCTCTTTTGTTTTGTTTTCTGTGATATGTTAATCAGAAGGAAAAAGATGTGTGTGTGTGTGTGTGTGTGTGTGTGTGTGTGTTCAGGTATAAAGCACGGGGAGACATAAAACTGAGTTCTACCAAATGTTGCGATATAATATGATTGATCCATACTACTGGAAGTGTATCACAAATTGACTTAAGCAGATTTTTATATACATATATAGTGAAATTGGAATGTGATTGTTTGGGAGCCAAAAATGCATTCTTTGAGTGCAATTTTACTAGTAGCAATTCATTTATTTATTATGTAGGATGTCTTGTCAAACCAAATTAAAGGTTATATTTTGTCCTCTCCACAAGTAATCTAGAGCCAAGAATGAAAACCACATAATATATTTTTAGGATTAAACCATTTATTACTGATAGATAATGGCAGAGCAGAAACAGAAGGCACCAGTTAGTCTGCATTAGCTCATGAGCCCTGGATAACTTTTTTGTGAACTCTAAAGGTTTGTGAAATTCTATCACTTGCATTAACTTTCTTACAACTTTCTAATGTGGTCAGTTGTCCTCTATCCCTGGTCACTGCAAGGGGCTTCTATTCTCAGGGTGTTTGCCAAGAATTTCCTCCTTTGGGTGTGTTTTAGAAAGAATAAGTCTCCTCTCTGGCCAACCATTTTAACCACTATGAGGGCAGAATCGCAGTGTGTCGAAAGGAAAGGCTTGTGTAGTAGTAACAGAAAAACCTATTTTCTACTCAGTATCCTGCCTGATTGAGAAGCTAAGTTAAAGTCATATACAGCTAATATTTATTTATTTAAGACCTTCTGTGCTGCCAAGTACCAGCCCAAGGCATAGTATACAGAATAAATACTGAAGTGAAAGTAGCTCAGCCGTGTCTGACTCTTTGCAACCCCATGGACTATACGATCCATGGAATTCTCTAGGCCAGAACACCAGAATGGGTAGCCTTTCCCTTCTCCAGGGGATCTTCCCTACCCAGGGATCGAACCCAGGTCTCCTGCACTGCAGGCAGATTCTTTACCAGCTGAGCCACCAGGTAAGCATAAATACTGAAATCATCTCTTAATTCAGTGTGCATATGAAATAACACATTTTGATCTGGGTGCCATATTTTAAATGGTATATTAACAAGCCAGTGACCACAGTGACAGGGAATTTGTATAGCCAGGATTCTACAGTGAAATAAACTGAGGGGTTTGATCGTGGAAGAAAAAAATTAGTGGGAACAAAATAAATCTTGTTAAATATAAATATTTAAGGTGTTTGCCACAAGGAAGGTATAGGGAAGTGAGAATGCAGGACATATATGTAGTTAGAAATAGCATATTCAATGCCTTTTTCTTTGTAAAACATGGACTGCCAAAATTAAACTCAGCAAGACTTGGGTTAATTGGATTAGAGAGAGAGTTGAGTGACAAGTCCTAGTGGGGGTCATAGTTTATTTTTTTTTAAAGGTTAAGAAACACTGATTCAGAATATTTAAAGAGCTCCCAAATGGAATTGGTTGTCTAGTGATATAAGTCCCAGGAAAGTAAGCTAGCCAAACCATTCTTTTAAAGTAAGTCTGAAATTTCCCTTCAGCCTTCTGAGTGTGTCTTATAAGAAAAGCTTTGTTTCAGAGGCCATTTCTAAAGTCCTGTTGCATATATCCATGAAGCACATTGAAGACTAAAGCCATTGTGACCCCAGGACATATTTGTATCACAATGCTTTGATACTAATTGTTGTTATTATTCAGTCCCTAAAGCTGTGTCTGATTCTTTGAGACCCCATGAACTACAGCATGCCAGGCTTTCCTGTCCTTCACTGTCTCCCAGAGTTTCCTCAAACTCAGTGCCCATTGAATCACTGAATCCATCCAACCATCTTATCCTCTGTTTTCCCATTCTCCTTTTTCCCATTGTCTTTCTCAGCATCAGGGTCTTTTGATACTAATATGACCTTAATGAGATAACAGTTTGCACATAGATCTAAGTCAATAGCAAGAAATGTATTCACAAAAGAATTAATTGCTGTAAGATATTATATTCTTTTATATCTATTTTGAGTTTTGTAACAGGATACAAAGTAGAAAATTGTAATCATTTTTATTTTAATAAGAACCAAATATGCCAAATGTATTGAAATTATAAGACATACAGATAGCTTCCATCAACAGAGTGCTTGAAGGATGGTGCTTAGGCATCAGTGTGTAAGTTGATTGTGATAAATACATCTTGGATTAGGGAGTCTTTCATGAAGCTTGGTACACTAAATATATGGCCCCCTCCATTTCATAATCATAAAGACATACCATTGTAAAATAAAGAGAATAAAGATATGTGTGTGTTTGGTGGGTTTTGTTGCTTTTAAAAAAATAAAGAAGTATATCACTGGCATAGATTATTTTTAACAGCTCAGTTTAAGTGCTAATGAAGGTTCGTTTTCTAAAAATTTCTAGTGAAAGAGAATAAGAAGAGAGTAACTATGTGAGTTATAGAATTTACTTGAGGTTGGCTGATTAGTATGTTTACATTCTTTTAATGGGAAGAATTGAGATGTTAGTTTGTCGAAGAGAGAGACACAGATGGCAGATGGGGAGAGAGAGAGACTTACTAGGAAGAAATGAAGTGGTCGTGGGTATGGACCCAAGAACTCAAGCAGAGGGAGGAGAATGGGTCTTCCTCTACTTAACTGGGCATTTGGCATGGTTACTGCTAAACACCGTACAGTGCACAGAGCAACCCCTCACGAAAGAGAACTATCCATTCCAAAACACGGTTTTTAAGAAACCAAGGTTGAGAAACCCTGATCTAGTTGAGAGAGCAAGAATACACTGGGGGACTGTACAAAGGAATCTTGAGGTGCAAGAAATTCAAACTGAAGAAGCCTAAACCCTGAGGCCTTAATCTTATTAAAAACAAAGCCACAATTTTGACAAGACTAATAATTCTGTTATTAACACAAAGTCAGAATTAGTTTTGAGACCTCGGTTGTTCTCTTGATGGGTGCATGTAATAAAACTGTTTTGAAATTCCATTTTAAATTGCATGCGTATGTCCAATGAGCAAGTCAGCAAAAATGCTTTTGTTAACTTAAAAATAACACTCTAGCAGTAAAGATTTCATTAACTTGATCTGGCAAGGAATAATGTACATAGTTTTAAAATAGAGCCACCAATCTCTTATCCTGTAAGATTCATAAAAGATTTCAAGGATCCTATTCTTCTAGGTCATTAGTCTTTTTTTGAGGAATATCTATGTTTTGGTAATCAAAGTTAAAAGCTGGTACATCAGAATGCAAAGATGGGTTAATTTCATTGTTTGTCAATACATGTTTATAATAAGCTTTTTTTTAACTATTGTTCTATTGTAACAACTTTTTTTATTCCTATAATAAATGAATAAAAGCTAAAAGCATTGTTATGAGGCTTTTGATTTTAATCCAAACCATGTTTTCTCTTCTTTAGGAAGTCTGAAATTTCAGTCTTCTGAGTTTCTCTTGTCTTATAGATAAGAATAAAATGCAACTAGACAAAATAAAATAAAATAAAATAAAATAAAAAAAATTGGAGATATAAAAAAAAAAAGAAAAACTGTCAGTTTAGTTCTGACTGGTAGCTAGATGGTACCAATAAACAAAAATAACCCTTTCTGTTAGCTTCCTCAAAACATGGATACATAGAATTGTCTAGATTAGGTCTGTACTTTTTACAGGAACACTTGTTACATACATATACACTTTAACTTGCACTAATGGCCAGTTGTTCACTGTAGGAACCAGTACTTCCAGTCAGTAATTTGTGCCTTAGTCCTAAATCTGGCAGGGGCCTTCATTCTCCTGGCTAAAAGCAGCTATTTTGGTTTCTATTAAAACTTGTTTCATAGTACCAAGTAATTAGAAACTTTCTGTGTTTTTAGATTTTTGTATGGGATTGTTAGAAATGTGGTGTAACTAAGATTATACCTTTAGCACAGGTACATTTTCTTGTGGATTGTGAAGGAAAAATCAGTGGTGATTTTTTTCCCCAACAAATTCTTCAATCTAACAGTGAGAATAACATTTACCTAATGATTCACAGTTTACAGAGCATTTTCCTATGTATTATCTTGTCTGGATCTAGCAACAACTGTATGAAGTAACTGTTATTATTATACTCTTCTTGGAGATAAGTGAACTGTCAATTTAAGTGAGGCTTATGGCTTGGAGTAGGGATTCCCTGATGGCTCAGACAGTAAAATGTCTGCCCGAAATGTGGGAGACCCAGGTTCAATCCCTGGGTTGGGAAGATCCCCTGGAGAAGGAAATGGCAACCCACTCCAGTACTCTTGCCTAGAAAATTCCATGGATGGAGGAGCCTGGTGGACTACAGTCCATGGGGTCACCAAGAGTCGGACACGACTGAGCGACTTCCCTTATGGCTCGGAAGCTCACAAAGTCCAAATTGAGCCTCTGGAAATTAACAGCCAGGTGTTCTGGTTCCTGCCTTTTGGGCTCCAGTCCTGAGTTCTGCTCTGCTTTCTCAGGGACTCCAGGCCATGTGTTTGGGACTGTAGGCAATTCAGTAGGGGGCAGGGGAGTGGGGGGAGGCAGGGGCGGCAAGGGGAAAAACGGGAAAATCCCCTGGTCAAGAAGAGCATCTCTTCCTATGTAATAACCTGTTTCTTCTGAAGCCCCAGTACTGCAGCACTTGTTTTGTCCGTTTCTCCAGGTGACTCCAGCTCTCAATTCCATTCATTAGTCTAAGCTGTGACCTGGTTCTCTTAGTCCTCCTGTTCCTGCATTTCACTGTTCCTGCAAGGCACTTTGCCTGTATAATGAAACATTTTTTAAATTGTGGAATTGTTACATCCAAAGCAGTTTTTTTAAATTAATATTCATCAGTTTATTCTCCTTTATATCTTTTCCTACAGAAAAATATTTAAGGTGCAAGAGTAATGAAGTTTTAATATACTAATACGATATCCGTGTGTTAATATTAAAAGTTGGGCATTAATGTGAGAGAAAAGAAAGTAGAAGTAACAAACTTTCACTTGTTCAGATTAGTTTTAGCACGACATATTATTCACAGTCAATGTTAAGACTGACTCTTTGACTCTTTGTAAAGACTGACTATGTTTCAGACAGATATAGAAACTGGGGTAGTTCTTCCCTTAGTTCTAAAGCGTCTGGCACCTTCTTGCTAGTGGAGGAATGAATTTTACTTTACAAGAGCAAAAATGCCAGTGTTTTGTATCTGAATGTAAGAAGGCTGGGTCTTAAAATCTCGTAAAAGGATTACTTTTGCAATTCCTTATTTGCATTTTATGTTTATACGTGAGAGAGAAAGAGAAGTATATTGAACTCATATTTTCTGAGTGTCCAGATGGGGCCTCCCATGTGGCTCAGTGGTAAAGAAAGTGCCTGCCAAGCAGGAGTTGTCCGTTCAATCCCTGGGTCAGGAAGATGCCCTGGAGAAGGAAATGTTAGCCCACTCCAGTATTCTTGCCTGGAGAAGCCCATGGACAGAGGAACCTGATGGGCTACAGTCCATGAGGTTACAAAGAGTCTGACAGAACTTAGTGACTAAATATCAACAGCAATTATATGCCTGATACTATTGTAAGCCCTAGAAATACAGTGACAAATAAATCAGAAAGTGCCAGCCCTAATGACAGTTCCATTGGGAGGCAGGAGAAAGAGGTCAAGAGAAGAGAGAAAGGTAAAAACAGAAATAGACACAGAGTTTCCATATCAGAACTTGAACCCACAACCGCGGTGGAACTGTAGCACATCAGAGAACGTAACATTGATCTGTTCACCTACCTGCTTACTATCCCACCAGAGTTTACACTGAGAGCTGCTGCCATCACGGCAAGTGTTCTACCCCACCCCCCCAATCCCAACCACATCTCTCAACTTCTTTATTTAGCGAACACCTATTATGTGTTCCTATAGGTTTTCACTCCTGGCTACGATTAGAATTACAACAGAATCATTTTTAAAAAATAACAATGCTTATACTCCTCTTGGGCGTCCCCGGTGGCTCAGTCAGTAAAGAATGTGCCTGCAATGCAGGAGACCCAGGTTCAATTCATGGGTCCGGAAGATCCCTTGGAGAAAGGAATGGCTACCCACTCCAGTATTCTTTCCTGGAGAATTCCATGGACAGAGAAGCCTGGCAGGCTATAGCCCTGCCAGATCGCAGAAAGTCAGACATGACTGAGCAACTTACACTTTCCCACATACTCCTCTTAAAACCAATTAAATCAGAACTTGGAGATGATATCCTGGCATCAGTATTTCTCCAAAGCTTCCTGGTGTGATTTTGATATACAGCCAGAGTTGAGAGTGCATTTCCCATCAGGTGCTCAAAGGGAGAATAAATTTTAAAAATAAGAAGAAAAATCCACTCATGTTTATAAAAGATAATAATTCTGGAATTCATGAAGAAGGTGGGGGAGTAGACACTTATTTTTCCTCCTATTTTTATCCAGTAAATAAACATAAAAGTTATGACCAATCTAGATAGCATATTCAAAAGCAGGCACATTACTTTGCCAACAAAGGTCCATCTAGTCAAGGCTATGGTTTTTCCAGTGGTCATGTATGGATGTGAGAGTTGGTCTGTGAAGAAAGCTGAGCACCGAAGAATTGATGCTTTTGAACTGTGGTGTTGGAGAAGACTCTTGAGAGTCCCTTGGACTGCAAGGAGATCCAACCAGTCCATTCTGAAGGAGATCAGCCCTGGGATTTCTTTGGAAGGAATGATGCTAAAGCTGAAATTCCAGTACTTTGGCCACCTCATGCAAAGAGTTGACTCATTGGAAAAGTCTCTGATGCTGGGAGGGATTGGGGGCAGGAGGAGAAGGGGACGACAGAGGATGAGATGGCTGGATGACATCACTGACTCAATGGCCGTGAGTCTGAGTGAACTCCGGGAATTGTTGATGGACAGGGAGGCCTGGTGTGCTGCAATTCATGGGGCCGCAAAGAGTCAGACACGACTGAGCGACTGAACTGAACTGAACTGATGAATGGAGGGGAGTTGGAAAAAGTATAAAGCATGCCGTTTCACTCAAGAAGCAAGAGAAGATGCTCTCATTAGCAATAAATGTAACAATTTCAAATGGCTGATCTATTAATACCAACTTGTGAATTGTGATATCTACTTCAGGTCACATGCCTCTCCAAAGGCTGACAACAGGCAATGAATGTTCCCAGTGATGTTTTTAAGAATAAATAGGAATTTGTTGAAGAATATAATAATAACAGGTTTGATTTCTGGGTCAGGAAGATCCCCTGGGGAGGGGAATGACAACCCACTCCAGTATTCTTGCCTGGAGAATCCCATGGACAGAGGAACCTGGTGGACTACAGTCCATGGGATCACAAAGAGCTGGACGTGACTGAGTGACTAAACTTTCACTTTCATAATAATAATTATAAATAGGAATACATTTAGGAATATAATAATTATTTCAAGAAATATTCCTATTGTTGAAAATATATGAAGTGGTTTCACATATTATTTAATCCTCAGCAAAGACATTATTGAGAAAATGAGCCACTTGTCACTATTAAGTAACAAATTTAGTTTTTGAGCTTAAGTCTTCCAAATCCATTGTTCTTTCAAATATCCAGGGGCCTTCAGTCTTAAGTACACATCAGAATACTCAGGGAACTTTTTCAAAGTTACCAAGGACCAGCTCATCACTGGAGAAGGCAATGGCACCCCACTCCAGTACTCTTGCCTAGAGAATACCAGGGAGGGGGGAGCCTAGTGGGCTGCCAGACTCTATGGGGTCTTACAGAGTTGGACACAACTGAAGCGACTTAGCAGCAGCAGCAGCAGCAGCTCATCAGTTTTGCCTGTAATATATGGAGGGAGCAGTGGGAGATGAAGACAGGGAGGGCAGCAGGGAAATAACATAGGTGCTTGTGAGCCTTAGTGTTACCTCCTCTGAAGTAAACATTAGAATAGATGAGTTAACAGTTTAAAACTTTGTACATAGCTATGAAGCTAGAGAGTTTTTATGAAGAGATAAAATAAGGGTAGCATGAAGTAACAGAGTTTTGATATCCCATAAATACCAAATGTCTGGTAACCTAAGTCACAAGTCACTCACTTATTATATAAACTTTATTAAAATGTAAATTAAATGTAATGTATCCTGAAGAAAATTGCTTTGAAAATGTGGGCTAAGGCTTTCCACATCACGAGTCAAGATCAAATTGAATAAAGTTTTTCAGACCAATCACTCCAGGTTCTTACTAGACCATAGAGTTGAAACCAGTTTTAGTCTTGTATGGAAATTAAGAATCATATTGCATTACTGAAAAGTATTTAATCAAAAAAAAGTATTTAAGCAAGATCTGTTTCTATCTGAAAAATTACTTAATTCCATAAAGTAATACTATTTGTGAAGTATAGATCTAGCCTAGATAGTCCTAGTTTAGACTAGGACTATAGATCTAAAAGTTTTTTGTTTTTTTTTAGGTGATATTTTCTATCATGGTAGCCTATTGAAAACATCTTTAAATAAGATGAGTTTTAATTCATTTTGCGTGTGTTTAAATGTGTATGTGTACCACCACAGTCTCTAAATATATTGTATAAATGGAGAGAAAGAGCTATATTTATATACATATCAAAAGAATGTTCATCTTTTAATTAGACTTTTACCAACCATAGTTTCCAAGGGAAGTAGGGTTTATGGGTGGTGCTGCTTTTCTAGGGGAAAAGTACAGCCTATTTAAAATTTTTTGGAGTTTAGTTCTCTTGTAGATTATGTAGACCTTTTGTTAGCTTCTTATTCCTTTCATCTCCTGATTGTCTTTTGATCATATAACTTACTGAGATTTCTTTGGGCTAATTAAAGAGAGATGAAACTCAATGTTGTTAGTCTTCCTAATAATCACTTGGTATCCCATTTCTAGAAAAAGAAGGGTTCCTTCTCCTACCCACAGTGAGTTCGTTTCGTCTGTAATCTATATCCTCAATTCAATAACAGCTGATTTACTCTAAAACAGACAACTTCAAGTTGGCCTTCTCACTCATGTAGCTTCAGCCTCCCCTTTCTCCCCAACATCCTCTCAACCTAAAAACATTGCTAAGACTGTTTAATGTTAACACTTGAGCTCCCACCATACAGGTCACCTCTAGTATCCTTGTAGTCACAACTAGTAGATACCTTTTACCCTTGTTTATCTTATTTAACCTTTTAATAACATTTATTAATCATACCATATATATCATACCATATCCATCTTGAATTAATTCTTCCCTTGTCCTCTGTGACTTCTTTTGCTCCTGTTTTCTGCCTACTCCTATGTCTGCTTTTTCTCAAGTCCCTTTGGTGGCTCATCTTCTTCTGTCCATCTCATAAATGTCCATACTTCCCAGAGTTTTATTCCCAGCTCTCTTGCTTTGCATTTAGTCCCTGGATAACTTTGTTCATTTTTGGCTTCAGTCAGTGGTATGTTAGTGCCAGTTTGTAAGAACCAGTTGTGCACATCTCGTCTCAACTTTTTGTTCATAACCATCATCTTGGTAGTTTGAAATTGGCCCATGTGGGAGGATGTATGCCACAGAGACAGGCAAATGCTGCAAACCAAGGACGGGTAATTTTTTGTTTTATTTTCTGAGAGTTAGTTTAACAGCATACCACTGGCTTCAGCAATGACGTGTATACTGCCAGTTTCCAAACCTGTGTCTCACACTTTCTGAGCTCCAGCCATTATTTCCAGCTGATTTCTGGCCAGCTTCTTTTGAATGCCCAAATGGAACTCATTATCTTCTCCCAATCCAGCGATCTCCTTCCCTAGTCCATGCTTTGGCTAACAGCCCTACCATTCTCCTATCATCCTTGCAGAAAGCCAGAACTTCTGCATCTATTTGATATATGGATGTCTCCACCATGTCTCACAGAAGATTTAGTTAACTCAACAATATGTATATAGGACAAGACAGAATAATTTCTCTCACAGTGGTAGTAAAGGAGGGGATCTGGGCAAAAGAGAAATAAGGACAAGAAAAATAGATGAACTCAGAAGTGAGATAGGTATACAGAACACATGCCATGAAGTCCAGCCAGCTACATCCAGCCAGTTAGTTCAACATCCTGAATTGCTTTGGCTTCTTCTTTGCCAGCAGGGCAATATCACAGCCTCTCTATTCACCCTCCCTGCCCCAAACTTACTGCTTTCCCAGCCTCCCATTCACTTCTCACAGTGCTTCCAGAGAAATGATTTTTAAAATCAAATCTGATTCCACCACACCATCTTTCCCTTCACCTTAGAAACTTACAGTAGCTCTCCACTGCCTTTGGAACAAAGTCCAAACACACATTGAGAGGAAGCCTCTGCTAGGAGATTTTTGGTTTATCCTTTAAGATTTTTCTCAGACATCACTCCTCTGTGAAGCCTTCCCTGGTTCCCACAGGCAGTTCTTCCACTGTGTGTATGTCTATATTGTATAATCTGATTTGATCACACCTGTGTGTGTATATACACACATGTATGTATGTATGTATACACACACACACAGACACACACACACACACACTGGATTCAGTCCATAGTTGTTGAATGCCTACTTTATGCTGTGAATTATATTTAGCATTAAGAATGCAGAATAAGACAGCCCTTGTTTTTTTAAAGACCTCTAGCTGAGAAAAAATAAGCAAATTATAGAAAGTATGTTAAGTTTTGCATTGTAGAAGAGAAATTACAGGGAGGAAGAAACAACAGGGAGGAAGAATTGAAACACTGTCTCATAGCACATGTTACAATTTTTTGTGATTATTACTTACGTTTCCCGGTGGAACACAAGGCATGCATATCCCATACATCACAGTGGGAAGTACAGAGTAGGTGTGCAATGGTAGGTATATGCTGGATGGATCGATGGATAGGTGAATGAAAGGAAATTGCAACAGCTGCCTGAAATTAATGAGATGATGATCAATTTCCCGTGATCCTTACCCTCCTTGTCATTTGTTACCAAATTCATTGAGAGTTAGGTGAATAGGGGTGTATGAATATGAGAATGTGTCTGTCCTAACACTCTATAGGGTAAATATTTGCCACAGGAACTTCTTTTTTGTGGTTCAGCCAGTTATGCATCTGTTAGCCTTCAGGGAGGGGCTCAGGGCCTAGCCTTTTCAGTTAGCCCTTTGCTAAATACATCAAAGTCTGTCACTTGATGGTTCATTTGCTGTACAGTTTGCCAGAGGCCCAGGCGAAAGGTCCCAATTAAAAGATCTATGTGTTTCTGTGGTCTCTTGCTCAACGGTAAGGGGAGAATCCCCAGGCCTTCATCACATCACTGAACAATGCATCCAGTTAATCTTGTTAGATTAAAACAAAACAGAAAAAAACCCACACCATTCTAAAAGTTAACAGTTCAGTTTCACCCATACTGTTGTTCCCTCTAATCTCTGAAGGCCTCTGTTCATGCTGACATAGAAGTGTCTAGACTCTAGAACAGCAATTCTCAGTCCTGGCTTTAAAAAAAGGCAAAGCGATACCTGACCCTACCTCCAGAGAGTTACTGGTCTGCAGCAGTGCCTGGGCATCAGTATTTTTTGAAAGTGCCCCAGTTGCTTTTAATGTTTAACCAGAATTTGGCATATGGTTCAGGCCAGAAAATCTAACACTTAGCTTGGAGTTTACCTCACATGACTGCTTCCTCCTTATCCTTCAGCTCTCTACCTAAGTGTCAGCTTTTCTGTGGGCCTCCTCCCTTACCCTGTGGCTTAGGACATTTACCGTAATCTGAAAATAACTTATGTATTTATGGATTTTTTTGTTTATCATCTGGCCCTGTTGCTAAGTTATGAACTTCTTGAGATATTTATTGGCATCTACTGTTAGAAGAGAGTCACAGCTGGCCTTCGATGTGGCCAGTCGATGATATAAGTTGCAATGCCAAAGATTACCCACTGTGACCACTTCTTTATAAAAGAACAACAAAACACCTTTTTATTCACTAAGTAGTACATAGTTGTTACAAATTCAAGCAGCACTGCTAAAAGTGAAACTTCTAACCCCCATTCTCCAGGAGTAACCATTGTTTATAGTTTAGTGTTTATCATTTAAAGTATTTTATAATATATACACAAATAATATATAAGCTGGATAAACAGAACTGAACACTTTAAAAAATGTATTACTCAGTAACTGTGATATATGTAAACATGTAGTTAAAGCCTGGAGTTGCCCTTTGGCAAGACACCTGTCAGGGTAACGATGATTTTGTAAAAACGAAAAACCTAAGTTACTGAATGATTGAAAGTGTTCAGTTTATCTTGATTCACCTTGTTTTTTACACACACACACACACTTCCTGAAAATGAGTTCTTACTGTACCTACTAATAATGAAGTTTATTTTAGAAATGAGTTCTCCCAAAATGGAGGCTTAGATTTAAATTATTTTAAGGGTGGTAAGTTTGGTAGTACTTCCTCAGTTTATCACAGTTTAGCTCTTTGGAAACATACTGGTTCAAGGATCAGTGAACCATGCAGCCTAAGTCTAACCCTTCGCCTGTGTTTATGAATAATGAACTGTGCTCATGCATTTACGTATCATCTATAGCTGCTTCTGTGCTATAATGGTAGAGGTGAGTATTGTGACAGAAATCACAGAACCCACAAAATCTAAAATATTTATTGTCTGGTTCTTTGGGGGGAGAGTTGGTTGATTTCTGCCCCAGTTGATTAAAAATATTATACAATCAGGAGACAATCAGAATAAGCCACGGGAGCCCAGTGTGTAAGAATGTGTGGATGGTTCTGAGGTTTTACTCATTTCTACTTAAAAAAGAATTGACTGTATATGTCTGCTTTCTGTAGCAAGGAAGTCTGCCAGAGGATGGGTGAGTGATAGGATAGGAAAAGGATTAGGAGGCATGTTCTGTCTAGCTGGGTCCCATTTTCCTGTCAGGCAGGTCACATCTTCTCCTTTCCTATTCTCTCCCCTCCCGAGGAGAACAGTACTTGTTGCAGATGCGCCCAAGGTTTTCAAAATACCTGTAGGTTGGATCCTTTGAATTTAAACCAGTCTGCCCTGTCTTTGCTGCCAAGCTTCATAAATCATTTGGCTGAACAATTAAAGGGCTGGGTGCTTTGTTGAATGCTGCTCCAGGTGCAGCGACCCGCCCCCGACCCCAGCCACTCAGCATACAAGGTAGGGGACCCCACACAGTGTTGGCTGTGAGGGAAGGTCTTCGGTTTTTATCCTTTGCTGAGCTTGTCTGTTTTCCCCAGTATCAAGTTTGTTGAAATGCTCCTCTCTGGAGATTCCATTGAAAATCTTGCAGTGATAGGTCTTAAAGTGTTTGCACTGGTCAGTTTGGAAAGATGCGGCACCATGACAGATTTAAGCATTATGGTGGGACAGGCTTACCAGGTCTTCCTGGTCTCTAATGAGTGCCTCCTTTGGACTGGTGGTATGTGAACTTACAAACTGATAACTCTTGACTAAGTCTTGTACATACTGGCCCTGCATTTGGTTTAGAGTTAGGGTTATAACATCTCTCTTAAATTTGGAAGCTAGACTGCCTATTTTGTACCCGTTTCTTGTTTGCATCCCTTGTGACTCTTCTTTTCTGTTTAAACCATTGCCCCTACAGAAAAGTAGGTATTAATGCATTATATCCCCTGAGGAGCATTTACTTTTACACTTATGTGATTTAGAGGACTTCCCTAGTAGCTCAGCTGGTAAAGAATCCACCTGCAATGCAGGTAAGCCTGGTTCCATTCCTGGGTCGGGAAGATCCCCTTGAGAAGGGATAGGCTACCCACACCAGTGTTCTTGGGCTTCCCTGCTGGCTCATATGACAAAGAATCTGCCTGAAATGTGGGAGACAGGGTTTGATTGCTGGGTTGGGAAGATCCCCTGGAGGAGGGCATGGCAACCCACTCCAGTATTCTTGTCTGGAGAATTCCCTGCCAGGCTCCTCTGCTCATGGGGTCACAAAGAGTTGGACACAACTGAGCACATTTCCTCAGGTATGAACATTCATATTTTCTGAACCACCAGTTCCTACCCACCAGTTTTTCTGTGCTTAAACAAGGTTTGTACATAGCTACCTGCTCTTTCAGTATTTCAGAATGGTGATGGAGGTAGCCAAATATTTGAATGACCTGTCTGGCTAAGAACAAATAAAGCTGACATACAGCTAAATGTTTATCTGCCTATTGTATGGGTGTTGATTGGCCTGGATTTTTAATGATGAAATCACAGAACTGGGAGGGACCTTGATGATCATCTAATTGTACAGATGTGGAAAGGGCCTATAGACGTGGAGTGACTTGTCTGAAATGATCAAGCCTAGTCCTTGAGGTCTTCAGACCAGATGGCTTAACCTGTAGTTACACATCCCACCCATAAGACTTCCCCTCTAAAGCATGATTTAAACAAAAGGAAATGCCAGAAGCTTTAGCTTGGGTTCATATTGCTCTCCATGATGAGTATGTGTGTGTTCTAAGGCTCTTTCTACTGTCTGCAAATCAGACATTCTTGCTAGGTTGCATCAGAGTCCAGGCGACATGATTGATGAAGAAAGAGCAAAGGAGGGATGACGTTATGGCTCATGCAGCATTTACCTGAGAATTATCTTTAGCTGTGTACTGCTCCGTGTCCGTGTGACTCATGTACTGAGGCACTGCCATCCGTGTTATTCAGCACTGTAGCCTCACACTTACCTCACCCTATGTTTCTCTCCTTTTCTTGCCAAATCTGATTAGAAGCACTTTTGTTTTGAGCCCATGTTTATGAAGCCTTAACTGGACTTGTACTGATGACCATGTGGAGAAGAGAAAAGAATGTTCGAATAGGAAAATTACATATTGACTTGGTCAGATCAGCTTGATATCTCAAAATGGACCGTTAAATACTTACATAGTACTTAACTATGTGCCCCATAATGTTGATGCTAATGGTTTTCTTCCTTAGATGGCTATTTTGTCTCTCAGCTTCAGTTCAACAGATTCACAGTGAACAAACCCATAGCAAGTACCTACCTGTGTTAGTGACTATGATGCATACTTTACGCTTTTTCTTGTAGACCTCAAAGCAGTTACTACTTGTACTCGGATTAGAGGTGAGGACGCTGGCCCAGTTCAACTAATGTGTGTCAGAATTGGGATTGGAATCCTGGTCTCTTGACACCAAATATAATACTTTTTCTGCTACATAACAAATGACTTTGATTTATGTAATCAAAAAAATTTTTTACCAGAAAAATATCCATTTCTGTCTGGTTGATATTCATACTTGATCTGGTACCCACCCCTGTTCGTTTTCCTTGGGATACTAGAAGTCAAGAGAATAGGCATGTGTATATTTACCAAAATAACCAGCCAAACTCAAGTCATTTGGTGGCGTTGTAGCATACAAACATTAAATTTGCATGGATTCAACTACACCTGCTCAGCAAATGAATATAAAAAGAGGAGGAATAATAATTTACATTTTGCAAACGAGTCTACCCAGGTATAAGTTACATTCAATGAGTCTATGCCCAGGAGTGAACCTGAGATGTGTATTGTTTTTTCTCAGTCCGTGTCTGTTCCCATGTTCTCTTTCAGGGTGAGTATCTTGCCTTGCTCAGTGGCCTGTTTGGTATAGCCTGCATCTTAAATACAAGCCAACTATTCCATCTTGTAGTCAACCAAAGGCATAATAATCTGTACCAATGCAGAAGGAAAAACCCACCTGGATGGGGCCTACTGAGAGACTTCCAGCATGGGGCCTTCCTAGGGTATTTTCAAAGTAATTTTGACACAACTTGTTTGTTTTTGTTTTTTGTTTTTTTCCTTACATATTCTTTTAAAAGCCCAAACCCCAAGTAAAATGCAACTCCTCTAGGTTGACACTGGCTTGCATATAATCAGGCAGGGAATTTTTCTTTAGGTTGAACTGAAACTGTCTTGGGCTCTTCAACATTGTACATATTGGTGGCTAAATGTATGTTTCATTTTTTGTGTGTTGTGCCAGGTTGGGAGGATTAATACCAAACAGATCAGATGCTCACTATGTCCATGAAAGAACTGTGTTGTCAAGAGAATTTTGTCATCACTGAAACCAAGGGAAGAGAATCAATGGAAGGAAAAGTATGATAGGGTCACTCAACCCAGTGGTGGAGAGAGAATTAAGAAAAATCCACTGAATTCAGCCACTAGTTTGAGAGAGTCATTGTGATCAGCCATAAGGTCAGAAGCAAGATACAAGGAGTTATTGTTGTTTAGTCACGAAGTAGTATCCGACTCTTTTGCACCTCCTTGGACTGTAGCCCACCAGGCTCCTCTGTCCATGGGATTTCCCAGGCAAGGATACTGGAGTGGATTGCCATTTGCTCTTCCAGGGTATCTTCCCAACCCAGGGATCGAACCCACATCCCCTGCATTGGCAGGCGGATTGTTTACCACTGAGCCACCAGGGAAGCACAAGGAGTTAAACATCATCTAACAGTAGGTCAAAGTAGTCAGCAAGATATGACTCCGACACTATGGCTCAGCAGTAAGTCAGGGCACAGGGTCACAGAACTGAGGACATGAGTTGGTGACAGTAGTACCTAAAATATAGGGTTTGGAGGTTAAAAGCAGAAGCACATGGTATCCTCAAGAAGAATTCTGGCTTCTGACTTTATCTGAGATTCCCCGTGTACTGCTGGTGGGCAGGCACTGACCTCTGAGGGAGTAGAGGCAGGAGAGTTTTTGGTGTGTACTGACAAGCAGCTTCTCATAGCTTTGTACCCCCTGCACTTTGGATCTCACACAATTGCTTTTCTAAGTAGTTAGCTTCCAATTTGCTTGCAATTTGAGAAATCAAAGCTAGCTGTGCAAGGCTCTCTGTGGGTTAGGGAAAAGGGTGCCAGAATGCAGCATACACAGCTGGAGAGCCAGTAAAGGTTCAGCTCTCGTGAATAAAAAACCAACTCATTCATAATACCAAACCTCATCACATTCAAGGAAGTGAAGTTAAAATGGGGACACCTCCCTTTCTTTCCTGTGTTTGTGCAGCTAATAGCACCTTGCATTGTTAAAAGTGAAATCTTGTTGTTGATCATTTTCTTTCTCTGATTGCTCACTTTGTATTTTTGACTTACTGCTCTGTGTGGACTATAGGAGATTGCTTGCTTGACTACTGCCCCTAAGAAACAGGCTGCCTTGGAAAAGTTGAAGCTGGGAGGCTAGGATGGCCCAATTAGGACAGGGTCTCTGGGGGCCCCTCCACCCCCCACTGTGTGTATGAGAATCTCTTTGGCTGCTTATTAAAAATGTAGATTCCAGGGTTCTACTCTAGAGCAACTAAATATAAATCCATGATCAGATGTGCCTCAAGAATATGCATTTAATAAGTGCCCCTGAGGATTCCTATGAAGCCTAAAATGTAAGAACCACTGACCTAGGAAATATATTCCTAAATTCTTAAAAAGTAACATTTTAACAGATTGAATTCTCATTACTCTAAAGTTAAATTTTATTAATATAAAAATATACTCAGGCATATTTGTTTCAATGGAAATTTATAAACGTCTTTGAAACTCTTTAAGAGAAAAATGTTAATACAAACTACATGTAAAATGTTAGCAGTAGTAATAAATTAAACATGTGGGTATGAAGAAAATAAGATTGTTATGAATTCACAAAGACTGTATGTTTTGTAAAATTTCTGTCTTTTCCCAAGAAGGGGAAGAGGTGAAAGGAGGGAAGAACACAGGGAGAAGCTTTCCTTAGCTTTGAAGATCCCAATTCTTTGTTCTTCTTGCTCTAAAGTACAGCTGCTTCCTACTCATAGCCAGCTGTGTTCCATTCATCCCCACCTCCGCTACTGCTTTTTCAACCTAAAATACACCAGAACTAGAGGGGGTAATACTGGAAAAGAGAAAAGCAGTTTGATAGGAAATAGAATTGAAGTTGTATAAGTTATGGAAAGGAGGGAAAACAAGATTTCTAGTTTCTTAAAATACTTGAAACCTTACGCCAGAAAGCCCTTAGCCCTAGCTCTTTGGATAAAACCATTTGTTGTGGTTATAAACTATGTGGGATGTAGGCGCTTTGGGGAAGTATAGGGGTAGCTGCTGCTGCTGCTGCTAAGTCGCTTCAGTCGTGTCCGATTCTGTGCAACCCCATAGATGGCAGCCCACCAGGCTCCCCCTTCCTTGGGATTCTCCAGGCAAGAACACTGGAGTGGGTTGCCATTTCCTTTTCCAATGCATGAAAGTGAAAAGTGAAAGTGAAGTCGTTCAGTCGTGTCCAACTCTTAGCAACCCCGTGGACTGCAGGTTCCTCCGTCCTTGGGATTCTCCAGGCAAGAGTACTGGAGTGGGGTGCCATTGCAGCAATAAGAAAGACTGGCTCCAAATCCACTGCTCCTGTTGATAGCCTCAGAAACTAACCCAAACTAATCTCTTCCTCAGCCCTCCTCGGTTCTTTGGCTCTTATTTAAATTTTGTTTTTGTTGTCTTTGATTGTTACCTTTGTATAAGTCATTTCCCTAAATAATCTCAAAGTTTCTTCAAATTATATAGCTCCTTTGAGAACATTCAGCAGCACACTCCTTTCCTCCTTCCTTGTAATCAACATCCCTACTACCCACAGATTGGTCAGTTTGAGTCCCTCCTTTCACCCCTTTTCAGGGAGTGATCATCTGCAATTTTCTGCTTTAAAGGCTTCTTTTAAAATAATATTTATTCTACATAGTCATGGCATCCATCATCCAAATTCCAGACATTTTAGTTTTACCCTTTTAATTTTATATTATTAAAACTTGGCTTTGGAATGATGAGAATTCAGCTTGTTTATCTTATAATTTCTCTTCCCGTAAGAAAATTCCAACTTTAAATGCACTCAACCCTTAGCATGGTAACTCCTAGAATTTGCTACTTAAGCGAAGAAATTAAAGCTAAGAGCAAGTGTTCCTGACTCTGTTTAGCATCAGATAATCAAATTAATAATTGCAGCATGTCAGCCAAAGTGAGCAAGCGTTCTTCATAGGTAGAACCGTGATGCATTGTCTTGAGCTGTTTGATTACTAAACCTCTGCAAGCTGTTAAAATTGAACTCTAATGTGCATTGTAAGAAGCAGAACAAAACACAAACTTGTTTTTAAAGTATTTTTGTCTCGTCTTATTTTATGTACTCTTTGTTCATAACCTGAGCACAATTATCTTAATTACTTTTTTAGTATTTACTGACTTTCTCAGTGCCTTAGCTAGTATTTTTTCATATAAAGTTTATACCATCTTGTGGCTTATAATTTTCTCTGACTCGCTATGTTTCTCGTGTCCTTGGCATCCATTATCCTATTGTCAGATGCTTGTAATGGGAAGAAAAGAAGAAATCACCTGTTGTTTTCTGCTCTAAAGGCTTTATTACTTTTCCTGTTTTTATCTTCATGACTATGGGAGTCAATCATTTGGGTTTCTTAGGTTTAGCCTTTTTATCTTTGCTTACCGAAATCAAAATATCTTATTGCCTGAGATTTTCATTTGACTAGAAGACCACGGAGAGTAGACTGACTTGCCCACAGAGAAATTTTAGCTGTATTCACTGATCCATTTTGTATGAAATACCAAATTCTGAAAATTTATGCTTATACATCTCCCACCATAAAAAGTTGGTACAATGAGACAAATCAAATTATGAAGGAAGCAAAAATCCAGTCAGGAGAAACTAATGAGAGCTCCAGTATGCAATGCAGGAAGGAGTTAGGGACAAATATACTTAGTTGGATGGCTGAGGCACAGTAAGCCTAGAATTGACCCAGAATATATACAGATTTTGCTCCAGTTGCAGGGCTTCCTTGGTGGCTCAGACAGTAAAGAACCTGCCTGCAATACAGGATACCTGGGTTCAATCCCTGGGTTGGAAAGATCCCCTGGAGAAGGGAATGGCTACCCACTCCAGTATTCTTGCCTGGAGAATTCCATGGACAGAGGAGCCTGGCAGCCTACAGTACACGGGATGGAAAAGAGTCAGACACAACCGAGCGATACACAAGGCCAACCTCTAAGTACTTTAAATCAGACCAGTTCTTCACTGAGGGAAGCTAGAGTGTCCTACAGGCAAAATGGACCTTGTTACTTTGACAGCCACCGTGATGACTTGTCATACAGGGCTGACAGGAGACGTATGAGTCGTCTGGGAGCAGTAGGAAGTTGGCAAGAGCTGACCACTGAGGGAATAGAGGCAGATATCAAGTCGTATCTATTGGTAAGCAGATTCTTATGGCCCCCACCCATTGGTTACTACATACTGTGGGTTAATTGGTTTTATAAGTAGTTAAGTTCTTATTTTCTTACAGTTTCAGAAACTGAGGCTTCCCTGGGACTTCGGAGTTAGAGTTGATTTTCCTAGCACAACCTTGCCCTATATACAGGGTGTTGCCCTTCTCATCCACTAACCTAGCATAATATTTTCCACCTTCCTAATCTTTGTACTAACATAATTGCAATAAATTGCTGCTGCTCTTGAAGATAATCTCTCTTCTCACATCTGGGTTTAAGTCTTTCTTTAAGTAAAGCTACTTAAGCAATGGGGAGGAAAGAGCTTTTCCATAAAGTTAAGGTCTTTCCTGATAAAGGTAACTACTCCACCCCTCCTTCCCAGTTAGATCCCCTGCCAGCAATAGCATAGACTTGAGTTAGTGCCAAATGTTTTAATGCCATAAGGACTCACTTGATAAAGGCTATGCATGGCAGAGGAAAAAACAAAATTCCCAAACTTTATTTTCAAGATTTCCATATGAGATGCAGTTAGGGCACCCTTCATCTAATAGTTACCCTGTGTTTGCCATAGTCATTGGTACCCTGCAATTCTCATTCTTCAGCTCTTCTAGAGATTAGAAATTATAGGAAGTGCTAGCCATGTCAAAATGGATGTCTACTCTAGCTACAGAGAATTTGACAGAAAGGCAAAGAAGGAACAGCTGTGAGATTAATACTGTGATCACTCCAAATAATTGTCTGTTAGACAGCAGCACTCAATGTTGTACTTCATTGTTACATTCATATTTTGTGTGTGTTTGTTAGCTTTGCCTCCCTTATTGTTACAAAGTCTAGATAGAAAAAGCGTTGTGATCTTGCACTGGCGCTTATGTTTTGCATAAAGAACTGGCGTAGCACAGAAAGTGCCAACACAAAATGAACAGTTGTTGGGTAACTGACTAGAGGAAGCAAAATGATTTCATAGATCCCTGGTTATAGGGAATATTAATTAATAATCAATACTTATAAAATATTCAGACCATTCAGAAACCTGGAACACCTACCTATAAATATAAGGAAAAGGGTTTTTTTTTTTTTTTCTGTTTAGCTGACAGTGATTTCCAGATCTCATATATAATGATAGTTTTAGCCTCAACATCCACCAAACCTTTACCATAGTTGCTAATGAGTAATAGAGTTGACTGGCTTATGGTAGACTCAAAAGAAAAATAAAAAATCTGTGGCCTTTAAATATTAGGATGTCCCTGAGTGGGAGTTCAGATTGAGTGCAGGTGACTGAATTTAGCAAGACCTGTTTCAGTTTGACCACTCAGGACTTTCCCTCTTGTTTGAAGAAATTAAAGGATTTTTAACCAAACCTGCAATTTAGTTAAGAATACAAGAGTCATCTGCAGTTTATTTTTCTGTTATCCTAAAACAAAATGATGGCTGATATAAATTCCCACATAGTTAGAGCTAACGGTAGTGGTAACAATAATGATAGGATTAAAAGCAGGAACAAGATTGCCTGCCCCTGTTAGCAATGTGAGTAATCAAAGGCATTAATGGACCGTGAAAACTGGAGAGCTGGGGTGACCATGGGTCAGAGCTAACATACACAGGCAAGCACAGTATAGGGGAAACTTTCATCACCTCTGCTACACTGAGCCTTTTCTCTCGATAGAGCAAGCTCTTAATTTCCCCTGGTTGTTAATCTGGCACCTTTCATGAACATCAGTGTTCACTTTGGAAAATAAAAAAGCAAACACCCAAAACATTTAAGTGTTAAGAGGGAAAGAAAATCAACAGAGGAAATTACAGTAGCACTTGATACAGTGGCACCATTTTCTTGAGTCATACGAGGTGAAATTATTTGAAAGTGTGTAGCTTTGACAGTCTCTCTTTAAGACAGTAACCAGAAGTCTTGGGAGAGAAAGTAACATGCAGATACCGTCACAGTTTAGCTATGGCATTTATACACATATATGTCCACATTTTCAAAACTGACCTCTTAAAATATATATGAGGCAAGTGATTTGAAAGTAGATACCACTTCCTTTCTTCATTGCTTTTGCTCCCTGTTTGTCATTTCCTTTCTAACATTAATTACCGTTTCTGAAGGAATTGGTGTTTCCTGACCTGGTATACTTTCTATTTGTTTTGGATAGTCCATCAATTTAAGATAACTGCCATGTTTTTTAACTCTAGTCTATTGAGGGTTGAATACAATACTAAATGCTCACTTTCTTCTAACACTCTTGTTTTTTAGGTAAGTCATCTGATTGGAGTGACATTTCATTTGATGGAATTTTCCATTTGGTAAAGTATTACTATTTTTATCAAATGATATAAAGTTTGATTTTTGTGATTTCTCAATTTGTGTTTTCCCACACCATTGACCTTTAGAATATGCTCTGTCTTAAGGACAAAAAAATATGAGAGAGAGAGAGGGAGAGAAAGGGAGAAAAACTAGGAAATAAGTGAAAAGGCAAACAACTAAGGATTATTTCTATGTCCAAAAAAACCCCACTGTTGAAAGAAACCTACATCTTTATAGCTATTTTCATCAATTTTGCTCATTAGAACTTGAGGAATTGAGTTATTATATTTAATTGTATTTAGAAAAGATTGGGCTTACTTCAGACAATCCCATTAAGTTTTAGAGCTGTAGTTTCTTGATTGTATTTGGTGAAAATCTGACATTCCTCAAAATGTTGATCTACATCTTGGGAAAGCCATTCTGTATCATCAGAGAGCTTTTCTTTTGAATCAGAATTGTAAGTCTTCGGAATCTGTTTCATTTTAAAACATTATTATTGAGTAGAAGAAACAAACATATAATTTTAGAAGCATAAAACCAGGATCCTGTGGCACAGAGGTGACTTTCTGATTTTTCATTGTTAGTGTATAGGAATGCAAGGGATTTCTGTGTATCAATTTTATATCTCCCACTTTACTATATTCATTGATTAGCTCTAGTAATTTTCTGGTGGCATCTTTAGGGTTTTCTATGTATAGTATCATATCATCTGTAAACAGTGAGAGTTTTACTTCTTCTTTTCCAGTCTGGATTCCTTTTATTCCTTTTTCTTCTCTGATTGTTCTGGCTAGGACTTCCAAAACCATGTTGAATAATAGTGGCGAGAGTGGGCACCCTTGTTCCTGATTTTAGAGGAAATGCTTTCAGTTGTTTACCATTGAAAATAATGTTTGCTGTGGGTTTGTCGCATATGGCCTTTATTATGTTGAGCTATGTTCCTTCTATGCCTACTTTTTGGAGAGTTTTTATCATAAATGAGTGTTGAATTTTGTCAAAAACTTTCTCTGCATCTATTGAGATGATCTTATGTTTTTTTATCTTTCAATTTATGAATATGTTGTTGTTGTTTAATTGCTAAGTCATGCCCAACTCTTTGCAACCCATGGACGGCAGCATACAAGGCTTCTCTCTCCTTTACTATCTCCTGGAGTTTGCTGAAACTCATGTCCATCGAGTTGGTAATGCTATCCAACCATCTCTTCCTCTGTCATCCCCTTCTCCTTCTGCCCTTAGTCCTTCCCAGATTCAGGGTCTTTTCTAGTGAATCAGCTCTTCTCATCAGGTGGCCCAAGTATTGGAACATCAGCTTCAGATCAGTCCTTCCAATGAATATTCAGGGTTGATTTCCTTTAGGATTGCCTGGTTTGATCTCCTTGCAATCCAAGGGACTCTCAAGAGTCTTCTCCAGCACCACAATTTGAAAGCATCAGTTCTTTGGTGCTCAGCTTTCTTGATGGTCCAACTCTCACATCCGTACAAGACTGCTGGAAAAACCATAGCTTTGACTACACCAACCTTTGTTGGCAACTGACTATATGGACCTTTGTCAGCAAAGTGATGTCTCTGCTTTTTAATACACTGTCTAGGTTTGTCTTAACTTTCCTTCCAAAAAGCAAGTGTCTTAATTTTATGGCTGCAGTGATTTTGGAGCCCAAGAAAAGATCTGTCACTGCTTCCACTTTTTCCCCTTCTATTTGCCATAAAGTGATGGAACTGAATGCCATGATCTTCATTTTTTGAATGTTGAGTTTTAAGCCATCTTTTTCACTCTTCTTTTTCACCCTCATCAAGAGGCTCTTTAGCTCCTCTTCACTTTCTGCCATTAGGGTGGTCTCATCTGCATATCTGAGGTTATTGATATTTGTCTTGGTAGTCTTGATTCTAGTTTGTGATTTATCCAGCTTGACATTTTACATGACATACTCTGCATATAAATTAAATAAGCAGGGTGACAATATACAGCCTTTATCTTACTCCTTTCCCAATTTGGAACCAGTTATTCTATGTCCGGGTCTAACTGTTGCTTCCTGACCTGCATACAGGTTTCTCAGGAAATACCTAAAATGGTCTGGTATTCCCATCTCTTTAAGAATTATCCACAGTTTGTTGTGATCCACACAGTTAAAGGCTTTGGCGTAATTAATGAATCAGAAGTAGTTGTTTTTCTGGAATTCCTTTGCTTTCTCTATGATTCAGCAAATGTTGGCAGTGTGATCTCTACCTTTTTAAAATCTAGTTGTATGTCTGGAAGTTCTCAGTTCGCATTCTGCTGAAGCCTACCTTTAAGGATTTTGAGCAATACCTTGATCGCATGTGAAATGAGCACAGTTGTGAGGTAGTTGAACATTCTTTGACATTGCTCTTCTTTGGGATTAGAGTGAAAATACCTTTTCCAGTCTTGTGGCCACTGCTGAGTTTTCCAAATTTGCTAACATATTGAGTGCAGCACTTTGACAGCATCATTTTTTTTAAGGATTTTAAGTAGCTCACCTGGATTTCTGTCACCTCCGCTAGCTTTGTTCATAGTAATGCTTCCTAAAGCCCACTTGACTTCACACTCCAGGATGTCTAGAGCTCTTGTCTAGCTCTTGAATGACTACATCATCATAGTTATCCGGGTCATTAAGATCTTTTTTGTATAGTTCTTCTGTGTATTCTTGCCACATTTTCTTAATCCCTTCTGCTTCTGTTAGGTCCTTACCGTTTCTGTCCTTTATCATGCCTATTCTTACATGAAATGTTCCCTTGATATTTCTAATTTTCTTGAAGAGATCGCTAATCTTTCCCATTCTGTTGTTTTCCTTTGTTTCTTTACATTGTTCACTTAAGAAAGCTTTCTTATCTCTCTTTGCCATTCTCTGAAACTGCATTCAGTTGGGTATATCTTTCTCTTTCTCCCTTGCCTATTACTTCTCTTTTCTCAGCTATTTGTAAAGCCTCCTCAGACAACCACTTTGCCTTCTTGTATTTCTTTTTCAATTGCACTGATTGATTTGCCTGTATTAAAGAATCTTTGTAACCCTGGGATAAAGCCCACTTGATCATGATGTATGCTGTTTTTAATGTGTTGTTGGATTCTGTTTGCTAAAATTTTGTTGAGGATTTTTGCATCTGTGTTCATTAGTGATATTGGCCTGTAATGCTGGAATTTTTTAATGGAGAACTTCCCATTTTAGTCATAGCTACCTTATGTTCGGCACATATCGTATTGTGTGGATGCTTTCTCGTGTTGAGATTCTGATCATTCCCTATCAATAATCATGTACCTAAATTAGATGTGTTTTGAAAACCTGTGTGAGAGGTGAGGAGCAGGAATGGATTTAACTCAAAGCATTCAAAAAACAATTTTTAAGCAGAACCAAAATGTTGGTTGATTCTATACCTAAGTTGAATTTTAAACATCTTCATTTATCTTCTATATTTCAAAAGGATAAAATATCTAAAAATTCTGTCTGGTCCCTTTATTAGAAAGACGATTGGTAGAATTACTATCTTGTCAACCATTCATAAAGTCTGCTAGATATGAGTTGTATAAAAATAAATTAATTTCAATGCTGTTTTCCCTTTTTCTTTGCTAAAAATCTCTCTGGTTTCTCATTAATGTCATTAAAAGCCTAAAACCAAGAAAATTATTTTTGCATTTCCAAAGAGATTGGTCATCCAGAGAAAATTCCAGTGTTATAACTTTAGAGAAAATCAGAAGCCTTTTGAAGAACATATGTCACTTAGTAAGGGTTAGAGCATCTGGGGATAAGAATCCTTCCTAATACTGTGAAGACTGAGAGAAGTTCTATGCTTAAAGAGGAATTCGGATTCCCTACCCTATCCCAAAGTAAGTATGCACTCCTGAAGTATACACTCAGTTCAGTTTCATCTCAGCTAAACTGCCCTCAGCAAAAAAAAGAAAAAATGCATATGGCTGATAATTATGAAATGAGTTGACATCGAGACTAAGACACCAGTGGTGGATTGATTTCTGTGTCCACTAAGCAGATTTTGGGGCTTCCCTTGTGGCTCAGCTGGTAAAGAATCCGCCTGCAATGAGGAAGACCTGGGTTTGATCCCTGGGTTGGGAAGATCCCCTGGAGAAGGGAAAGGTTACCCACTCCAGTATTCTGGCCTGGAGAATTCCATGGCCTCTATAGTCCATGGGGTCACAAAGAGTCAGACACAACTGAGTGTCTTTCACTCCACTCCAAGCAGATTTTGATAGCAGTCCCACTTTAAGATCAATAAATTATATACAGAAAATATTTGAAATTAAATTTAATAGAAAATGGAATGACCATATTCTTTTTGTTTAGAAATAAATTCTTTCTAAACGTTTGAAAAATATTTTTAAAGTATTCTCAATCTCAAGTGCATTGCTTCTAGAATTCTAATGGTCCCTGAAACTGAACACTGAGATTATTGAAGTAAAAATTGCTACAGCTATGACTGATATTAGAGAAGAGAAATGGGCTCTTAAATTCAGTGGGCCAAAGCCCCATATTTAGGGACTGTCTCCTTTTGCTCGTTTCTGTACCTATGACAGTTGTCATACTGCCAGGTCACAGTAGTCACTCACTGAGTATCTGATAGGTGAGAGGAGGTACCATAAATGTAAAATAATGTCAACCACATTAGTGGTGGTTTAGTCTCTAAGTCGTATCTAACTCTTGTGACCACGTGGGCTCCTCTGTCCATGGGATTTTCCAGGCAAGAATACTACAGTGGGTTGCCATTTCAAGAGTATGTATATTATTTTAATTGATTTAGATGAAAAATTTTCTAAAATATTGCCATTCATTTGCCTTAAAAGAACATACACTAACCATATTTAAACTTTTTTGATAACTCAAGGTCATAGTTCAGTTCATTTCAGCTTGTGTTTATTTAGCACCTCCTATGTATGATGTCCCTCCCAGCCCCTTTTGGAAACATAGATCTTTTTACCACGATACTATACAGCTTCAGATTGCTGTGTTTTGGGACTATTGGTATGAAGACTGGCATATTCCTGTGAGGTTAACTCTCTGAACCTTCCTCACTAGTCTGTACTTCTAACCTTCTGTGACTGGGAAGCTAAAATAACCATTCATACAAATATGCATATAAATTAAGCACAGACTAAGAGGCTCTTTAATATATGTAAATTCCATGAAATTTTTAGATTGTGGTTGTTCAAGGCTCCTTTTTATGCTTTTGCTTATTTCTTGAATCTTTTGAGTTGTTTTCCGTGAAATGTTGCTATGAGTTTATGAAGCACACATTTCCTTTATTCCCTTTCTTAATAGTGCTTCTAGAAACAGATTCAGGTTTTACAACACCTTGGCCTTTGTTATCCAAGGACCAAGTGAGAATTAGTTGTGTCTAAAATATTAATCCTAGCGTTCTCTTCATATTATTATAGTCCACATCTTCCTTATGAACTATTTCATATTTCCCTGAGACTTGTTTTAAATTTAAGCTACAGTGGAGACTTTTAAGTGAATTTGTATTCATTTTTCAAATTCACATTTTGTGAGACTGTGTGTGTATATTCTTAATAAAAGCTTTTGGGGTAGAGACAAATTAGAAGTATGAGATTAACAGATACAAACTGTTGGATATAAAATAGTTAAGCAACATGGATATACTTTATATACAAGGAATTATAACTATTCCTATCTTGTAATAGCCTATACTGGAGTATAATCTACCAAAATACTGAATTACTATGCTGTACACCTGAAATGAATATAATATTATAAATCAAATACACTTCCATTTTTAAAAAGGCTCCTATAAGAGGTTCATATTGATTTTCTCCTTTGTCAAAATGATATGTCCTGAGAATATCTATCATTAAAAAGCAGTATTTACAGAATATTTTAAAAATCTTATGGCTCTGATTACCAGTTAAGCTGAAAATGAAGCAAGTTCTGGGGAAAAGTCAAACTCAGTCTGTATATTATACAGAGCTGAAAGAACTAACATGTTAGATCAGCAAGGGATTCTGAGGGTCTGACATGGTTTAGAACAATAATAAAGCTAGATGAGCTTTTTAACTTATGTTAATCATGCTGTTGCTGTTTAGTCGCTAAGTCGTGTCCAGCTCTTGCAACCACATGGACTGCAGCCCACTAGGCTCCTCTGTCCAAGGATTTCCCAGGCAAAAGTACCGGAGTGGTTTGCCATTTCCTTCTCCAGGGGATCTTCCCAATCCAGGGATTGAACCTGCATCTCCTGCATTGGCAGGCGGGTTCTTTATCACTGAGTCACCAGGGAGGCCCCCGTGTTAATCATAACGGTACTGCTATTATATCACCAGTAACTGGTAACTGTTAGTTAGCTCCTCGCATCTCCTCAGCACCTTTTTATGCTCTTTAACCCTCTGTCCTATTTGTGTGCTCAAATCTACCTGGCACCCACCTTACCATATGAGAGCAAGAAGCACCATAGTAACTAAAAAATGAAATTCCTCTATATGTACTTTGTGTTACCAGCAACATGTATACTGAGATCTTTGCTGAAGAGTCAATTAATAAAGAAACCTGAGTCATGGGTCATCTGCCATTTTTGTATTTTGGTCTACTTAATGATTCTTTTTTCTCTGAAATTATTTCTAGATTTCTTAACTGTAATGTTTGAATGTCTCTTTCCAACCCTTTTCTATTTGAGTCTTCTCCTTTTAAATGATATAAAGGTAAACAGATGAGTGTGTAAGGGTGCCATTTATATTCTGTGGGAGTATAATCTTTTTTTTAAGCTGTTATCACAGCCTTAAAGAATAAGAAAATTTTCATCATGTTATCATCTGATTTCATGGATTCTTTTCATTTTTTTTTAATTCACTTGGAATTTATGGGTAAATCCCAGAAAGCTACACAGTGGGTTTTTGTTTTTTGTTTTTTGTTTTTGTCAGTTAGAGAAGTGGCTAGTGTGAGATTAAGGACAGGGGGAGTGTGGTACAAGGAAACTGGCTTGAGATGCCTATGTATTATATGCAGTTTTATTTTCTGAGTAATATCTCTGATCCAATAATCACCCTGGGTAACAGCCATACAGGTTTTCTTATTTCCTGGAAAGCCTTACTATAATTGAGAACTTTGCTAGCATATCATGTACCTTGTAATTTTATTTTCTGAAATCGTGGTGTTTGATGTCTTCATTTCCCCCATGCAACCTTTCAAAAACCTTGTATCCTCATATGTCTTATTTGCTCCTACACACCCTTCTCTGTTTCAGACAATTCTTTGCAATTCACTTTTCTATTCTTCAAGTAAATCTTAAATCATTTGTAGATTTTCTAAAAGTGGAATTATCTCACTTAATGGTCTAGTATCGTGGCTTCTTGGTGAAAGACAACTTTACAGCCAGAAACTGTAAGTTCAGAATCTGTACAAATTTACACTAGAAAGCCAAAATATTTTCTCTTTGGTCCCTGAGTTTCCAAAGAAAGTTAGATGTCATCAGCAAAGAAACAGAATTGATTTATTAAGCTCTGCAATATTTTGAAGGTCTGATACAGAGTTTGTGAGGCCCAACAGTTTTGGCCATTCTTTTTTGAGAGCTGCAGATGGGGTGGTATCTTTTTGCCAAGGCCTAAAAGACATAAAGATATAAATTAGAAGAGAGGAGCCTCTCTCACTAACTCTCACCAAGGAGAACATCAGATTAGAGTTGAATAGTAACTGGTAACATTTTTTGCACATAAGTTTTAAAGTGTTTTAAAACCGTTTATTTTTAATGACTTAAAACTTACTAAGTCACTAAATGGAGAAGGCAATGGCAACCCACTCCAGTAGTCTTGCCTGGAAAATCCCATGGATGGAGAAGCCTGGTAGGCTGCAGTCCATAGGGTTGCTAAGAGTCGGGCACGACTGAGCGACTTCACTTTCACTTTTCACTTTCATGCATTGGAAAAGGAAATGGCAACTCACTTTGTTGCTATTTACTTACAAAGAGCTGTTTTATTAGAAGGTAATGAATAATTTGGAGTTTTCTTCGTCTCAATATGCTCTATTTTTCAAGGCCTGTTGATTGCCTAGACCACAAATCCCAATGCAGAATTCCCCAGCTCACTGCTCTCACCTCGAAATAGAGAACACAGTCAGCCCTTTGCCATTGCTATTGCTAGGGATCAAACAAAGCTGTTAGAAGTACTTGAGTTACTGGTGACACACTCTAGAGTTCTCCTTATACATAGTAAGTTCTTTATTCTTTGGAGTTTCCAAGAAGTGGGATGTAATGTGTTTATACCCTCAACTCTATCCCTTTTGATTCATTTGTTCCTTCCAAGTTAGGTATCTCAACCACCTTTACTTCCAGAAGTAAGCTTAATGGTACACAAGATTAAGCAAGAAGCTTCAAGAGAAAAGGAACCCTTTTCCAAATTTCAGGATTGCCTCATTGCAAAGAAAATTTATAGAACATTTTGTTTTATTTGAAGAGTCTAAGTATTAGAGAAAACAAAGAGGTAGGAGAAGAGCTCTCTTGAGCTCTTGAGTTTGAAGCAAGGTCTGTATTATGACCCTACTTTAGAAAAGTGCTGGCCATCCATTAAGCAACACTTTGAACAAATTAGTATATCAGGTATCTTTGGTTTGTATTTTTTAAATCTCAGAAGAGACATAAAGATAATTCTATAGATATGATTATTTGTAAGTTAAAGAAAAAAAAATCAGATACTTTATAAAACTCTTATCCTTTTAATGTGGGTGCTAGCTCTGTGTGTGTGTGTGTGTGTGTGTGTGTGTGTGTGTGTGTGTATTGGTCCCTTTCAGAAAACGAGAGAAAGACATTAGACATGAGATAGACATAGCTCTACCCATCCTCTTTTTCTACAGAGAAGCTGTAATAGCTTGCAAACAGAACATTAATTCACGTGGGGATTTTAAATAAAAATAGAGAGGGAAGACCAAGGGGAAAGAATGCTATTAAAATAACTTCGGGTATCTCGGGACTCCTACCAGGAATCCTACAGGTCTTTTGATTCAGGTACAGAAGCAGTAACATTAAGGGAGGTCAAGGTGCTGTTCTGTTCCGAAGAGGAGACTTTCCGTAGGTCCGCGCATCCCTCGTCAGCCCATGGTGAACCAGTGCCAAGTCCACTACCAGCCACTGGGCTTCACCGGGCCTGTGCGTTCTTTCTCGTTCCTCAGGCTCTGCCTGCACGCTGGTAGGCCTGGCTCTGCCAGAATGTTCATTCTGTTGCTGTGGAAAGGCCTGCAGTTTCAACAGTTGCAAATCCTGTTACAGGAATAGCACTGAGCCTAACTGGGGGAAGGGGGAACCTCCTGTGCCTCTTACGTTGAGCCTGAGTATTCAAGAGTCCTTCAAAACATCATTCTCCATTTATTATTCCGTTGGCTTCATGGGTGCTTCTGTAGGACAGACATAGGTGAGGAACATGGAGAAACTGCCAAAACCCAGGGGGAAAGAAAGTGAGAGAGATTCCATGCTGCCTGAGTCAGCTGTAATGGGTAGAAAGCCTAAAGATCTTATTTCTTCAGTGATCATCATTTGTTTTCATTTGTTCCCATGGTTATCTTCCACTGTCCAATTGTTATTTTTCTACTACTTTTTTAAAAAGCATCAGTGAGTGAGCCTTAAGAAGCAAAGAAGATTGAGGTGCTCTACCAGACTCTGAGAAAATTCAAAGTTTGCGACTAAGGTCCCACCTCTGAACTCATGTTTTTGTTTTGTTTCTCACCTGTATTTGGCTGATGATCTGACACTAGATGCATTGTAACCATTGGAAAGGCAGTACAATCTCTTGCTTCCTAGATTGCCACTGGCATTTTTGCCTGTTGTTAGAGTAACCACTGGAGAAGCAATGGCACCGTACTCCAGCACTCTTGCCTGGAAAATCCCATGGATGGAGGAGCCTGGCAGGCTATAGTTCATGGGGTCGCTACAAGTCAGATACAACTGAGTGACTTCACTTTCACTTTTCACTCTCATGCATTGGAGAAGGAAATGGCAACCCACTCCAGTGTTCTTGCCTGGAGAATCCCAGGGACGGGGGAGCCTGGTGGGCTGCCATCTATGGGGTCGCACAGAGTCAGACACGACTGAAGTGACATACCAGCATACCAGCAGAGTAACCACACTTTTCCTTGAGTTTCTGGTGTTTTATCCATTTTGAAATAAGAGGAGAAGGGACAAGAAGGAATTGATGATAAAGAGATGATGCCTGAAAATGGAAAGTTCACAGATGAAAGTGCAGTACGTGTGACCTTCTGGCTCAAGCCAGGTGGTTGGGTGTGGATGTCCTGTGTGTCCCCCATGCAGTTAGCACTGCAGTGGTAATTCTCCCAACGCAGCCACTCTGGAGTACTGTTCCTTGTTTTTCTATAGTGCTTGTCAGAATGCTATGACAACTGGCTGGTTTTATGCAAACAGAGCCTGGCTCTCAAGAGACAGTGTGTCTGAAAGTCAAACATGGATGGCAGCCATTGGCATGCAAAGGAGTCAGAAGCCACAGATTGTTTTCTCGTTGGATGAACAGCTTAAAGCAACGTAAAGTTAATTGAAGAATTCCTTGAAAGTGAAGTCAGACTAAAAGAAATGCTCTAAGTCTATAATTTACTAAATGTGAAAGGTCTGTAAGTGGTGGTGAGACTAAAAGAGTTTTTTTGGGGAAAAGAACATTTTTGTAAACAGATCTGGTTTGTATTATTGCCTAGGCAGTTTTAATTATTTGCTCTAATAATGTGTTGAATAGATCTGCAGAAGAATCTCTAATTAGGTAAATCTTGATTTATGGAGTTGGCCTCATGTAAACCATGATGTCATAGTGTGCTGCAGAAAATTATAGGCCTGGTCTTGCTGTTGAAAACTATTATTTCTACCTAGGACTGCTCACACTCTGCATGTCTTACTCTTACAAAACCAAAGCATCTGGGGTTCTTGTTCTCAATGTTCCTTGCCCAAGTAAATTCAACTAATATTATTACTCATTAATTTATCAATATATAATTTTAAAGCTTGAGAATGCAAGGGCAGAGTTTAGTTACTAGCTTTTTACAGTTAGTAACTTTTAACTAAAATCTACTAAGATTTCTAGTTAAAGAAATCTTTACTTGGAAAGATAGTAGGGATGAACCTGTGACTCTCTGAAGAAGTGGATCAAGGACATGCCAGACTGTCAGAAGTAGTGTCTGTGTGTCCGTCTGCCCCTGCTTCACACGACCCTAACGCAGTCTTCCACTTTCCCTCTCCCTCACTAACCAGTTACTGGAAAGCTATTTCAGTGTCATCATTGCCTACTGCATCTGGTTTTAAATAAGAGCATGGGGACTTGGTAACATTTCTCCATGGTTCTTATTCTTTTTTCAATTGTAGTAGAAACCTTGATGTAGAGTCAAGACCTTTTCTTCAATTATAGATCTGCTGATTATAATTTCCTAACATTTTTCTTGCATTAATTATACCTTACTGATTGCATTTTCTGTGGTTTCCCATACCAATTTTGTAAAGTAGAAAAAGGCTTTAGAAAGAATCCTAGATTTTTACAATTCATTTTCCAGTCTTTTAGAATTGTCTGACCTATATCTGCCTTGATAGCCATTTTAAGTGATTTGCCTTTATCAGGTCTTCTCAGTTGCTCAGTGTAGTTTGTGTGGAAAACAACTCTGCCTTTCACTGTCATGTTTCATCAAATTACATAATACTTGATTAAGTTATGTAATTGCAAGTTCAACAGGCATTACCAGTCTTGGGAGCAAACACCACTCTTTAAACAGTTGGAAGAAGTTGCAGGGGGCTCACTGGAGAATAGCCTTCTAACCTCCAGCATTCAGTATGTGTGGGCTCGGCCCTGAGTTAAACAAAAGGACCAAATTTCATAAGTGGCGCTCTAACAATTGCACTCATCTCACATGCTAGTAAAGTAATGCTCAAAATTCTCCAAGCCAGGCTTCAGCAACATGTGAACCATGAACTCCTGATGTTCAAGCTGGTTTTAGAAAAAGCAGAGGAACCAGAGATCAAATTGCCAACATCCACTGGATCATCGAAAAAGCAAGAGAGTTCCAGAAAAACATCTATTTCTGCTTTATTGACTATGCCAAAGCCTTTAACTGTGTGGATCACAATAAACTGTGGAAAATTCTGAAAGAGATGGGAATAGCAGACCACCTAACCTGCCTCTTGAGAAACCTATATGCAGATCAGGAAGCAACAGTTAGAACTGGACATGGAACAACAGACTGGTTCCAAATAGGAAAAGGAGTACGTCAAAGCTGTATATTGTCACCCTGCTTATTTAACTTCTATGCAGAGTACATCATGAGAAACGCTGGGCTGGAAGAAGCACAAGCTGGAATCAAGATTGCCAGGAGAAATATCAATAACCTCAGATATGCAGATGACGCCATCCTTATGGCAGAAAGTGAAGAGGAACTAAAAAGCCACTTGATGAAAGTGAAAGAGGAGAGTGAAAAAGCTGGCTTAAAGGTCAGCATTCAGAAAACAAAGATCATGGAATCTGGTCCCATCACTTCATGGGAAACAGATGGGGAAACAGTGGAAACAGTGTCCGACTTTATTTTTTGGGCTCCAAAATCACTGCAGATGGTGACTGCAGCCATGAAATTAAAAGACGCTTACTCCTTGGAAGGAAAGTTATGACCAACCTAGATAGCATATTGAAAAGCAGAGACATTACTTTGCCAACAAAGGTCCATCTAGTCAAGGCTATGGTTTTTCCAGTGGTCATGTATGGGTGTGAGAGTTGGACTGTGAAGAAGGTTGAGTGCTGAAGAATTGATGCTTTTGAACTGTGGTGTTGGAGAAGACTCTTGAGAGTCCCTTGGACTGCAAGAAGATCCAACCAGTCCATCCCAAAGGAGACCGGTCCTGCGTGTTCATTGTAAGGACTGATGCTAAAGCTGAAACTGCAGTATTTTGGCCACCTCATGCGAAGAGTTGGCTCATTGGAAATGACCCTGATGCTGGGAGGGATTGGGGGCAGGAGGAGAAGGGGACAACAGAGGATGAGATGGTTGGATGGCATCACCGACTCGATGCACATGAGTTTGGTGAACTCTGGGAGTTGGTGATAGACAGGGAGGCCTGACGTGCTGCAATTCATGGAGTCGCAAAGAGTCGGACGTGACTGAGCGACTGATCTGAACTGAACTGAAGGTATGAAAATTTCTGTATCTATGCTCTTCACATTCTCTTCATTTTACAGACAAGACCTGGCCTAGTTACAGGACTTATGCAAGGTCACGAAACTAGATGGAAGCCAAGGTGGGTATCCTGACTCCCAAGCCATGGTTTTCCTATGACAGCAGAGGAGAACTGGTATCTAAGCCCTTTGTTGTGCTTGTCCTTCTGCTGGCTGAATGCAGCTTTATAAAGTGCATTTTGATTTATTACCACAAAGTATCTGTCTTGACACTTATTATACCCATAGTTTTGGGGTTACTGATTAGCACATGTTTTTCTTTAAATTCTCCTTGATATCAAAAATGATCCTTCTTTATTATAGGGAGATAATCCATGTCATGAGATTTATTATTTCTGTGTCTAAATGACCATAATTAGGTAAGAGAGACAGAAGCTGTGGGGAAGAATTTTCCTGGCAGGACTTACCCTCCTCCCCAATCTACATCCCTGTCCTGTTCATGGCTGCTTTTGTGAGACAAAGCTGCTTTGGGGTTTAGGCAGGGCAGTGAGGTTTATATTATTTGATCTCTTTCACAAACCATATATGCTGACTTTTCTAATATCAAATAGGAAAGTTTTTTTTAATCACTTTCCTTTTCCCCACCCTTCCTTCCAGTGCTTCCCTCCTGCCCCACCCCCTATCAGGAAAGATTTGATGTTGCCTAGAGTCAAAATGTGCTTAGAACTGAGCAGCTAAAAATAAAACCAGTAGATGAATATGAAGGAAAGGGGAAAATGTTGTATTCAACCCCCAAGTTAGTATTGTTGTTTTAGTTATTATTGAACATTACATTTAGCTCTGAGCTTCCTGATAGATAAAGCAAAAGAAGATATTTGGGTTCACATTATTTTTATTTGCTAAAGCATATAGCTTTAGCAAACGTAGCAGGTCTTGCACAGAGACTTTGTTACCAGGCAATTTATGCTAAGCCAATTTTGCCAACAAGGGTCCATATGGTCAAAGCTATGGTTTTTCCACTTGTCGTGTGTGGATATAGAACTGGACCATAAAGAAAGCTCAGTGCCAAAGAATTGATGCTTTTGAACTGTGGTGTTGGAGAAGACTCTTGAGAGTCCCTTGGACTGCAAGGAGATCCAACCAGTCTATTCTAAGGAAATCAGTCCTGAATATTCACTGGAAGGACTAATGCTGAAGCCGAAGCTCCTTTACTTTGACTACCTGATGTGAAGAACTGACTCACTGGAAAAGACCCTGCTGCAGGGAGCGATTAAAGGCAAGAGGAGAAGGGGACAACAGAGGATGAGATGGCTGGATGGCTTCCCTGACTCAGTGGACATGAATTTGAGTAAACTCTGGGAGTTGGTGATAGGCCAGGAGGCCTGGTGTGCTGCAGTCCATGGGGTCACAAAGAGTCAGACACAACTGACTGACTGAATTGAACTGAATGAAATAGGTAATCATCATAGAACATGTTTATGGTGAATCTAATTTACAAATAAAGAGAAAAATTCATAATTTATATCTTAAATATGAGGCGGCCTTATAAATGTATATTGCATTGAGTAAAGATCATATTGATGCATTTAAATAAATTAATCTTACTCTTGTATGGTCAAATTCTGAATTATGGTCATTTTGAAATTGTAACTTATGGATAGAGTGAGATGTGGTACTTGACCTGGTATGGTTCAGGACTATATGAACCAGAGTCACTACTGGGCACTGGAGCCATGGACAGTCAAGTGAGTGGGAATTAGACTTGAAGCCAGAATATGCGGAAGAGGGTTTTCTTCAAGGACCTTCTCTTTTCACTGAGAAGGGAGACAGAGGGTAGAACTCTGTCCCAGTTTGCTGTCAAATCACTAATGGAGGGGAAAGCTAGAATAAGAGGTGTGCTGTTTATACCCTGTTTTTAAATAAATACTTTCTCAAAACTTCACTTTCTTCAGTCAGAATTATGGGCAAGTTTATGGTGTATTTTTGTGACAGTAGAGTTATGAGAAAACTTTGGGCAGGGGTCCCAAACCCAAGCTGTCTGCAGCAGTCAGGCTGGCCCAAACAGCTGCTCGTACAAAAGGCCAGGTTGAAGACAACAGGGATTAAGACCTATATGTACCAAAGGGCCAGTGGCCCCTCTCCAGGGACCAGCTGCTTCCCAGCTCCAGCTGATTTTTGTCTTGTGAAAAGCGCAGATAGACCATTGACCACATCTTCTAGTGTTTTGGGAGAAGATGGAAGTGTGGATTATTAAACCTTCTGATTTTGAATGTTGGCAACTCCTTTCTTCCACTTGCTTAAGCCAGAAATTTTTAGTTGTCCTTGACTCCTCTCTTCCTTTCAAAACCCACATCTAATCCATCTGGAAATCCTGTTGGCTCTTCCCTCAAAATATATTCAGAATCTGATCACTTGTTAGTGATTTCCTGTTGCACTACTGTAGCCCAAACCGCCATCATCTCTCTCCGGGATTACTGCAGTAGTCTCCCAGCTTTTTTTCCATCCATGCTTTCTCTCTTACAGCCAGAGGGATCTATTTACTGAAGCACAACTCAGATCATGTTGCTCCTCTGCTTACAACCCTCTGGCTTCCCGTCTCACTCAGAATGAAAGCCAGAGTTCTCCAGTGCCCCATGAGGCTCTCTGATGTCATCTCTGCAGCCACAGTGGCCTCCTGCCAGTTTTGCTCAAATATACCAACTCATTACCTCATCAAGACCTTCACCCTTGCTGTTCCCTTGCCTGGAATGCTCTTTCCTCAGGTATTTCCATGACCCATTCATCCCTTCCAACCCTTTTCTGAAATGTCACCTTCTCCATGAGGCCTTCCTTGGCCACACTGTCTAAACTGTTGCCACATGCACACAGACTCACACCCTTCCTTTTCCCCCTTGGCTTTGTTTTTAGCACATATCGTGATCTAATGCGCTACACATTTTTCTTATTTATTACCTGTCTTCCACATGAGACTGTAGGTTCCAAAAGGATAGGAACTTTGTATATTTTTGTGTGCTTGGTCCCTGCTGTATAGTTAGCATTAAGAGAAGTGCCTCAATAAATGGTAGATGCTCGATAAATGTTTGATAAATAAATGAATCTTAAAAAGACAACAACAACTTTTTCAACTTCTCAGTTCAGTTCAGTCACTCAGTCGTGTCCGACTCTTTGTGACCCCATGGACTGCAGCACGATAGGCCTCCCTGTCCGTCACCAACTCCCAGAGCTTTCTCAGACTCATGTCCATTGAGTCAATGATGCCATCCAACCATCTCATCCTCTGTCATCCCCTTCTCCTCCTGACCTCAATCTTTCCCAGCATCAGGGTCTTTTCCAGTGAGCCAGTTCTTCATATCAAGTGGCCAAAGTATTGAAGCTTCAGCATCAGTCCTTCCAATGAATATTCAGGACTGACTTCCTTTAGAATAGACTGGTTGGATCTCCTTGCAGTCCAAGGGACTTTCAAGAGTCTTCTCCAACACCACAGTTCAAAAGCATCAATTCTTCGATGCTCAGCTTTCTTTATAGTCCAACCCTTACATCCATACATGACCACTGGAAAAACAATAGCTTTAACTAGATGGACCTTTGTTGGCAAAGTAATGTCTTTGCTTTTGAATATGCTGTCTAGGTTGGTCATAGCTTTCCTTCCAAGGAGCAAGCATCTTTTAATTTCATGACTGCAGTGACCATCTGCAGTGATTTTAGAGCCCCCCAAAATAAAGTCTGTCACTGTTTCCATCTATTTGCCCTGACGTGATGGGACCAGATGCCATGATCTTCGTTTTTGCATGTGGAGTTGTAAGCCAACTTTTTCACTCCTCTTTCACTTTCATCAAGAGGCTCTTTAGTTCTTCGCTTTCTGCCATAAGGCTGGTGTCATCTGCATATCTGAGGTTATTGATATTTCTCCCAGCAATCTTGATTCCAGCTTGTGCTTCATCCAGCCCTGCATTTCGCATAATGTACTCTGCATGTAAGTTAAGTAAGCAAGGTGATGATATGCAGCCTTGACGTACTCCTTTCCCGATTTTCAGCTTCTGGCCAGACAAAACTCTTAAGTGGGCCAAACACAGGTCGTCTTCTGACGCAGGGTCAAGAAGAGAGAGCAGTTCTTTAGCTGCATATAGTGGCTTGGGGACAAGTTTCATGACTACGTCACACCTGCCCTGCCCAGAAAACAGCAAAAGAGTCCCTCATCCCTGCACACTGTGTCCTCCTGCTCCACCCTGCTGAACTCAGTGCTTGCTTCTTATTTTACCCTCAACCCTGTTTATCCTGATGCACTGCTGTTGATAAGTGGATTAGTTCAGCTTCCTATGTGAACTTACAAACCTCTGAAGGTAGGAAACATTTAAACAGTTTTACTTGCATTTTCATAACAGAGTTTAGAGTTGTACAAGCAATGATTAAGAGAAGGAGCACCACAAACAGAGTGCGTGCTAAGTAGCTTCAGTCTTATCCAACTCTTTGTGACCCTATGGACTGTAGCCCGCAGGCTTCTGTGTCCATTGGATTCTCCAGGCAAGAGTACTGGAGTGGGTTGCCATGCCCTCCTCCAGGGGATCGTCCCAGGATCAAACCCATATCTCTTACGTCTCCTTCATTGACAGGCAGGTTTCTTACCACTAGAGCCACCTGGGAAGCCCACAGGAACAGAGGGAAAATCATATATAAAAACACATAGGCAGAAGAAAGTTTGATTCTTTGGAATAGATCAAGTGAAACTTAGAGTAAGTAGGGAGTGAAGGAGAAAAGGTACAGGAAAAGGTATTGGAGAGGCTGCTGCTGCTGCTAAGTCACTTCAGTCGTGTCTGACTCTGTGTGACCCCATAGACGGCAGCCCACCAGGCTCCCCTGACCCTGGGATTCTCCAGGCAAGAACACTGGAGTGGGTTGCCATTTCCTTCTCCAATGCATGAAAGTGAAAAGTGAAAGTGAAGTCGCTCAGTCGTATCCGACTCTTAGCGACCCCATGGACTGCAGCCTACCGGGCTCCTCCATTCATGGGATTTTCCAGGCAAGAGTACTGGAGTGGGGTGCCATTGCCTTCTCCGTATTGGAGAGGCAAGCAGGGTCAAATCTTACAGACTGTGATAAGGAGTTTCAATTCTTCGGCTCACTGGGAAGACTCAAAACTCATTACATTACTATAAACTGTTCATAATGGTAATTTCTTTGATGCAACTTTTACTGAAGTATGGCATATTTATATCCTGGTGATATTTTTCAAACAAGTCAGTCAATTATTAGCAGTCATTTTATTGCCTAGACTCCATTCCTTTTGCTTTAAAAAAAATTGTTTTTGAACTTAAATAGCTGAGAAAATATTGTTTATGTTCACATTTATAACTAAAATATTGAAGTTAATTTTTAAATATCTTACTTACATAACTAAATGTATTTATTTAGCAAAAAAAATAATAAACTTGGTTTTAGTTATATAACACTGTAGATATGGGTTATAATGGTTGTTTAGTAGAGGAAGGTTCCCCAGATACATTTAGTCTTTTTAACTATACCCACTCTAGTTACAAAAAGAAAATGCCGAATAGTCATTCTCTTGTTGCATTTGCAACCTTTGCCAAGCTACTATCATGTTAAAATGTACAGCATTTTTGCTTCCAAAAATTTTTTTATATATATATTTAGACTATACCAAATGTACATTGTCATTTTTATAAAAAGTATAGCATTTCTTTGAGCTCACAGTTTATTCTGACCCATATGTTCTCATCATGAAAAAAAGAATCAAATCAAATATTGAGCAGTTTACTAACAGTCTGTTGAAGACTGAAGATGTTTTTAGTTTTGTTTAAGAACAGTAAAACATTTCTCATGATCTTTTGTTTGTTTTTGTTTTTTAACTTCAGGATTTTCCAAGCCAGACTAAGCTACATGGAGGGTTTTGTAGTTTAGCCTTGGCTATTGAGTAACTATAAAAGGGAAAATTCTGAATCATGGTAGCATTGAGATATAGAAAATGTATGAAATAGGAACTCTGATTAGAGAAATCAAGCTATCGGTAATCTGGAAAGCTGAGGTAAAGACAAAGTGTTAGGATGAAATTTAGAAAGTGTTGGAATATACAGAGGCAGCCCAGGTTTGACATAAATAAAAAATGTAAGAAGAAAGTCTACAGCTCTTTGTATCTTTCATTTCTATAGCATAAGGTGCACATTATAGACGCAGGGAAATTCAGAGCTGTAAAAGACCAGAGAGAACTGGAAAAGACCTTATTTTACAGTGAGGAAACTGAGGTCCAGAGAGCACCAAAGACTTGCTCAGTGTCACACAACTAGAGTTAATGGAGACTGAATTTGGAATTTGGAACTCCTATTTTCTATTTCAGTATTATTTTATCTACTTTATTGTGCATTTTTGACTGTGTAATCACTGGAGTTGTACCAAAATGGAGTGAGTTGGTATGAATGAGGAAGGGAAGAAATGAATAATGAGGTAGAAACTGAAAAATGGCTACCTGACATGCATGTTGACTTTCCATGAAGGAAACTTGGGTTCAGAGTACTTTAAGAACTTTTCCAACTCTATTTTAATAAGTGTGGATGATTTTAATAATATTTGTAGCAGAGTAATTATTCGTCCTCCCAACTTACAAAAATTACTATTCATTCTCATCCATGCTTGTGTCGTTCACTATAGCCTTTTCTCAGAACCTGCTTTCCCTTTGAGAGCACCTGTTCCAAAGTGACTTAGTAATGCATTGTGACCAGAAAGAATGCCAAGGCTCCCTGCTCTGTTCACCACTTTTAATGATGAATAGTCATTGTACCCATAACTCTAACCTTTTACATTAAACTAGTATCCAATAATTAATGATTTTTTCTATTACACAGATATGAATTGACTGGATAGTTAGCAAAATGAAAATCTATGCAATGAAATCAATCACCTCTCCTACTCTATAGCAAGGAATTGGAATAATAAAAAGTTTTGGGTATTTTGTAATCCAATAATGGAAAATATATTTTTTAAATAGATGATGGTAAAAATCTTATTACTGTGCAGTTATATAGCCTAATCTTGGCTTAGGAATGAGAATGTGTAGATTCTAATTGCTGTAGAAAATGCGTGAGATAGGAACTCTGATTAGAAGTGTATTTGGCATTTGATGATATCTGTGTGAATGTACATATCTCTGCATACTGCTCTACTGTGAATATAAAGTTATCTCTCTTCATCCCATCACCATCTCTTTGTCCAGATTTAGCTCCATTTTTCTGCTATAATTTAGAAGATATTTTCTCAGGTATCAACATTTTCAGACTATGAGGATAACAGTCATATTTATAAAAGGGAATTTCCAGAAAGTTTCATATGCCCTAAGTATTGCCATAATACAGTAGAGACCAAGGTGAATTATTCATTGTTGTAAATATGTGATTGGGGGCTTATCTCTATAGGCTTAAAACTGAGTTTTAATCTTCCGTCCCATAGTCCTCTGGGAATACCTCATTTCCTTGGATTTTGCTGACCCTGGATTGATTTGGGGAAATGGAGTAAGGGAGGGGATGAGGGTAATATTTCACATATTATCCTGGTGATTCTATAAGGCAGTGAAGGACTAACTTTTTTTCCAAACAAACTGAACTCAGCAAAAGAGAAGTCATGTTATAGGTCTAGGAGTACATAATTGTTCAGAACAACCATAAAAATAAAACCTGAGACCCATGTCTCATGTTTCCTATGCCAATTCTTTTTAATGTTCCATTCCACCCTTACTGAAAAGTCAGACTAGGCTCTATTGCCTTACTTTCCAAGGCTGACTAGACAGGGAGGTCAAGCTTATGTGTATTTGCCTCACTTTCTTTCAAGAGAAAGACCCCCCTTGTCAGTGTCAACAAACTTCAGCTGTAAAAGGTCAAATGTAAATATTTTAGGCTTTGCCAGCCATATGGTCTCTATAACAACTGCTCACCTCTATCATTGTAACACAAAAGCAACCACAGATAATATGTGAACAAATGAGCATGGATGTGTTCCAATAAAACTTTATTTATGGTCACTGAAATTTCAGTTTTGTATATTTCTCACATGTCAGGAAGGATTATTTGATTTTTTTTCTCAACTGTTTAAAAATGTAAAAATCATTCTTGTGGGCTATACAAAAAAAAGATTGTGAGCCAGATTTTAAACCACTAGCCACAGTTTGCTCACCCCTGCCCTTGGGGAATAAATAATAAAATACAAGGAAGACTATAGGTGTTAAAACATGAAGAGACAAAATATGATACCTGAAGGACAGATGATTTAAATGTTGTCAGGAAATGACGGACAACTATGCATATATGGAGATGCCCTGACCCTTGATTCTATTTTAGGTAATCTTGGTTGGTATTTGGTCAAATTCCAGGTTGGTTATTTTGATTTACTCTCTTATGATTTGTGAAAGACAGGTTTTAACTGGCCTTAGAGAAGAAAGGCAGAAATAAGAAGAGAGTATGTGACTTAGAGTTTACCATAAGGTATGCAGTTCCAATAGACCATTTTATTAGGAATAGCAGCTGGTGGTTTTCATTATTGGTGAATCATTGTGAAATCTGTCTGAGGCAGGGAGGGAACAGCTAAGTGTATTATTCTTTAGCAGAAACTAGTTCATGACACTGTAAAGCTCTCACAGAGTATGTTTTCTACTGTGTTGAAAGAACCCATAAAAATCTCTATTTTAATGACATAAAAACTATACTGATTAAATTTAAATTGAAAAATCTTGTAAACTCAAAATCATAAAGGACCTTTATAAAAATAGTATGAGTGATTTACATGCAGTTGAATACAGCTTTTCTTGCTCTGTAGGTCAGCTTACTGATAGCAATTGCATAGATGATAATGTACTTATTACAACGAAGGAGCATGAATTTTAGGATAATGATAATACAATTACCTTTTTTTTGAGCTGCTGCTACTACCTACTGCTACCTAACATACATTATCTCATTTATTCCCACAACAACCCTGCAAGATGGTATTACTCCCATATTGAAGATGAGATTGAGCCCAGGCCACACACACACGAAGTAGCAGGGCCAAATCTTTGTCTCCCTAACACAAAAATTGATGCTGTTTCCACCGCACCAGTACCATGATAAGAAATGGTGTCCAAAAAGAACAGAATTTGGAAAAACCATCCTCAACTCTGTTGTTGACTATTATTATTTCATACTAGTTTTACCCTGCATGGTTATTGTACAGTAATAGAATGATTTCAGCCCCTTAAAACCAAAACCTTCAGAAATCAAACCAATTGTGTCTTTTAACATTTGTGTTTTGTGTGTCCATTTATTGCTCGCAGCTCTTAGGCAGGCTGCAGCCTTGAACTATTCACTGTCTGAACTTGCCCTCAAAGAATTCTTCTCCCACCCTACCTCTATCAAGTGACAGCCAATGAAAAACCCACAGGCTCGGCAGCTGCAGCTCTGGAAAGCTTCCATCAAAACCCTCATTCCCACATCCCCTTTGAAAATCACAGTTCCTAGAGCTTGCTGTTATCTTGAAGGTTATGACTAATGCTTGTAACGTTGTAAAACTTCCACTGCAAAACACTGTCTGCAAGACCAGGATTCCTTAACTTGAGCTCTGTGTTAACTTTTCCACACCAGGACATTTACTGCTCCTCAACTGCTAGACCCTAAATTTTTACCCAGTAATCTGGAGAGAGTATTTCAGTACTAGGATGAGAGTATTTCAAATATTCAGTAGGAAAATTGGAAAGCTTAATGAATTTCCGATAGTGCCTCTTTTACAGATGAGAATTAAATAAAAATCCCTGGTGTACCGAGAATATCAGGTGATTTAGCCCTCTTCTCATCCCTCTCAGTTTTATTCTTTCTATGAATTGTGTTCAGGATTCAGCTGCCCAGTATACGTGTCTCAGAGCAAGCAATTTCATTTTCTCTGAAAGTGGTGATATAATACAAAAGTAGCTGTTTTTTGTAGGATTGAATGAAACCAAAATCCAGTTTTTAGCAGTCTTTTCATATGTGAATCATGTTATTTAATCCAGATTTCTTTGAAACTACAACCAGACATACAGTATGGATATTCGGTTGAATAAATATGGTTGCTGTTATTCACCCTGCCATGCTTTATTTTGCTTACATTAATAACATTAATACACTTAAGAAAAAAAGTATATTTGCATCATCATCTGTTGAAATTGGCAAGACTGGCTGCTGGTGATTACAGACACAAAACTCCATCAGGAGATAATTTCCTGATCTGTATGTATCACAACATTGATTTTTCTAGACTGTCCCACTAGTATGTCAAGGAAAGCAGGGAGGAAAAAAAAGCTGCAGCCAGGAGACAAATATGTGCTAATGTACCACTTACTGTCTGGAGAAAATCTATGCTCATGGCAGCAATAAGAAGTTATTTGGTCTGTATTTATTTAAAATGTGCAAGCTACAGAATGTGAGCCTTCTGATTGTACCCAGACATAATGGAAAGAATTCACTAGCATTTTAACACTAGCTTTTGTAAGGAATGCACCTTTTAAATCAACATTGGATAAAAGGTTGTCATTTAGTTTCAGAACCCTAAAAGGTTCTTTCTGTTGCTTGAATAAAGGAAAAAATGATTGGGGGCCTCAAATCCCATCTGAATTGGCTATTCTTGGTCACTTAAGTATATTTCCTTATCAATCAAACTAAGCAGACGTGTTGTTTTAAATTTAACAGAAAATATTGACTAGTAAGTCAGTTCAGATTTATGGTGGATAAACCCTTATATTCAAAACCAGCTTTCTTGAAGTTACGTTGATCAAGAATATCAGTGTCAGTTTTCCTAATGGGAAGGAGCGCCATGCTTTACAAGCCAAGACTTCCTGTTAAATAAGCAGCCTCAGGAGTATGTCCACACTCATCAGTGTCTGTGTGTGTGTGTGTGTGTGTGTGTGTATCGATCTGAGGTGGGTTTTTTCACCCTACAGTAAGGTATCTAAATGACTGTAGTTTTCTATTTTCTGGTTTTAATGTTTTGACTATCCATTATTTAAATTATATATATATATACACATGCATACATACATACAGTGGAATATTATTCATCCATAAAAAATAAAGAATGAAATAATACCATTTGCAACAACATGAATGGATCTAGAGATTAAAGTGAGGCAGACAGAGAAAGACAAATATTGTATAATATCACTGATGTATGGAATGTTTAAAATGACCCAAATTAGTAAGATTATGCTCAAATTCCTTCAAGTTAAGCTTCATCAGTATGTGAACTGAGAAATTCCAGATGTACAAGCTGGATTTAGAAAAGGCCAAGGAACCAGAGACCAAATTGCCAAAATCTGCTGGATCATGGAAAAAGCAAGAGAATTGCAAAAAATGCCAAATCTACTTTTGCTTCATTGACTACACTAAAGCCTTTGACTGTGTGGTTCACAACAAACTGTGGATAATTCTTAAAGAGATGGGAATAGCAGACCACATTACCTGCCTCCTGAGAAATCTATGTGCAAGTCAAGAAGCAACAGTTAGAACCAGACATGGAACAATTGATTGGTTCAAAATTGGGAAAGGAGTATGTCAAGTCTGTACATTGTCACCCTGCTTATTTAACTTATATGCAGAGTGCATCATGTGAAATGTCAGGCTGGATGACTCACAAGCTGGACTAAAAATTGCCAGGAAAAATATCAACAATCTCAGATATGCAGATGATACCACTTTAATGGCAGAAAGTGAAGAGGAACTAAAGAGCCTCTTGATGAAGGTGAAAGAGGAAAGTGAAAAAGCTGGCTTAAAACTCAACATTCAAAAATCAAAGCCCATGGCATCCAGTCCAATCACTTCATGACAAATAAATGGTGAGAAAGGGAAAGTAGGGTGACAGATTTTATTTTCTTGGGCTCCAGAATCACTGCAGACATTGACTGCAGCCATGAAATTAAGACACTTGCTCCTTGGAAGGAAAGCTATGACAAACCAAGATAGCATATTAAAAAGCAGACCCATCATTTTGCAGACAAAAGTCTGTATCGTCAAAGCTATGATTTATCCAGTAGTCATGTACGGATGTGAGAGTTGGACTATAAAGAAGTCTGAGCACCAAAGAATTGATGCTTTCAAACTGTGGTGCTGGAGAAGACTCCTGAGAGTCCCTTGGACTGCAAGGAGATAAAACCAAGCAATCCTAAAGAAAATCCACCCTGAATATTCATTGGAAGGGCTGATGCTGAAGCTGAAGCTCCAATACTTGGGCCACCTGATGTGAAGAGCCGACTCACTGAAAAAGACCCTGATGCTGGGAAGGACTGAAAGCAAAAGGAGAAGGGAACATCAGAGGGTGAGGTGGTTGGGTGGCATCACTGACTCAATGGACATGAGTTTGAACAAACTCTGGGAGAAATGTTTGTTTATACCCGTAGCATAAAAATCTGTGCTTCAAGATTCGATGAACTCTTGGAAAGCATTGTCTACCTCCTAGTGGTTGTGGAAGCATTTTCCCTGAAAAAGTCACTGAGATGCTTAAGAAGTGGTAGTCGGTTGGCAAGAGACCAGGTGAACATGGCAGATGAGGCAAAATTTCATAGCCCTATTTTTCAACTTTTGAAGTGTTGGTTATGCAACGCACAGTGGGGTGTTTTCATGGAAAAGAGTTGGGCCCATTACATTGATCGATACTGGCTACAGGCTTTGCAGTTTTCAGTGCATCTCATTGATTTGCCAAGCTTACTTCTCAGATGTAATGGTTTTGCCAGGATTCAGAAAGCTATAGTGGATCAGACCAGCGACAGACCACCAGACAGTGACCATGACCTTTTTTGGGTACAAGTTTGGCTTTAGGAAGTACTTTGGAACTTCTTGGTCCAACCACTGAGCTGGTCATCAATGACTGCCATGTAAAATCCACTTTTTGTCCCATGTCACAATCCAAGAAATTGCTCATTGTTGTTGCATGGAATAAGAGAAGATGAGACTTCAAAATGATGATTTTTCTGATTTGTGGTCAGCTCATGAGGCACCCACTTATCAAGCCTTTTCACCTTTCCAATTTGCTTCAAATGCCACATGACCGTAGAGTGGTAGACAATGAGTTCTTCAGCAATTTCTCACGTAATTGTAAGAGGATCAGCTTCAATGATCCTCTCAGTTGGTCATAGTCAACTTCCAATGGCTGCTCACGACACTCCTCATTTTCAGGGCTCTCATTTCCTTTGCAAATGGTTTCTTCTTGAACCACCATTGCACTGTATATTCGTTAGCAGTTCCTGGGCCAGATGGGTTGTTGATATTGTGAGTTGTCTCCACTGTTTTATGACCCATTTTGAAATCAAATTTTAAAATTGCTATAATTTGCTTTTTGTGTAACATCATTTCCATGCTACTGCTGCTGCTAAGTTGCTTCAGTCGTGTCCGACTCTGTGCGACCCCATAGACAGCAGCCCACCAGGCTCTGCTTTCCCTGGGATTCTCCAGGCAAGAACACTGGAGTGGGTTGCCATTTCCTTCTCCAATGCATGAAAGTGAAAAGTGAAAGTGAAGTCACTCAGTCATGTCCGACTCTTAGCTACCCCATGGACTGCAGCCTACCAGGCTCCTCCGTCCATGGGATTTTCCAGGCAAGAGTACTGGAGTGGGGTGCCATTGCTTGCTATAAAATAAATAGCAAGTAATAAGTCATTAGCAAAAAAAAAGATAAAACAAGGTAATGCACATTAAAATGATGTAAACACAACCACATTTAAGAATGTACTCCAATGTCAAATGCCAAGCTCAACAATGCAAAACCGCGATTACTTTGCACCAACCTAGTAACATCCATGGGGAATAGTAGCATTCGAGTGGAGAGGCCTGATAGTCACACCTTAACCAAGTGATCAAAATTACACCCACCAGTAGTCAAACAGACTGACATCATGTGCCTCTTGATGTTATGCATTGAGAAAGACATCTGTGATATCCTTGTCCCCAAAAATGTATAATTAATGTTAAGAAAATATCAGACAAACGCAAAGTGAAAGATACTCTTCAGAAGTATCAGTGTCCTGAAACACTAAGAAAAGCTGAGGAGCTATTTCAGGTTAAAACCAAAGAGAAAGGAATATTTACTTGTATGTTTGATCCCAGTTTGGATCCTGCAGTAGGAAAAAAGTTGCATTATTGAGATAGTTGGTAAAATTCAAGTCAGTTCTGTGAGTTAAATAATAATAATGTGACTATGTAAGTCTCCTTATTTTTATTGTACTGTCATAAACTAAGTGATTACCTTTGTTCTTTGGAAATATATTTTGAAATATTTAGTGGCAAAAGGACATGATATCTGCAACTCAGATGGCTTAGGAAAACAATGTATATATAGAAAGAGAGAAAAAGAAGCAGATTTTTACCACTTGGTGAATCTGGATAGAAGATGGAAGAGTTTTTTATGCTATTCTTGCAACTTCTCTCTTAAGTTTGAAGTTGATTCAAAATTTTAAAAATTTAAATGCTAAAACAAAGCAACTACACACATATGCATACACACAGGCACAGAGAGTTAGTTGTCTTCACTTTAAATAAAGCTAATTCAAAATATGGAAATCTGAAATTCATACTAAAAGATGAGCTGAGGAATATAAAATTTTTTCTCCCAACAAATTTGCTACAGAAATCATTTAATAATTTTTCTGTTAAAATTATAAGATTTTTAAAAATGTAATGAATATAGACAATTTCCCAAACCCCATCTGTAAAGACAGGTATAGCTGCATTTCTTTTAGCTATTTTTCACTAAGAGTTGCTGTATCTGCCTGGCTTGCTTTGCAAAGCTCCTCACAACATAGAGTTGGTTCTGTATTTGTGCTTAAATGCTTTTGAAGAAAATGAGGGTGATTGATAACTTGCTCCAAAATACAGATTAAGGCTTTTGCAGAGCTAAGGCTGTACTTCAGATTTCTCTTTCCCAGTTACCTGAGTAGTTTTTTTCAGGTCATTTGAATCTATGCCTTAAGAGAGCTAGCTCTGAACTTGTTGAGTTTTCCCTTTTTTCTGTCTTCTTCTCATAAATAATAAGAATAGTAATGTGATAGCATCTACTATTTTAAGGCTATCCTAAAAATATTGCTTTACTAATCACACACACAAAAAAAGAGTAAGACATTGTTATCCAAAAACCGATTAGCCAAGACCCCATCTTGCCTCTTACTCTTTTTTTTTTTAAACGTATTTTCTGTTCATAGAGAATTGGGTTAGGACGTAGCAGCAAGCAAAAACTCATCGTCAAATGTATTTTCTTATAAACAGTTTGATTTAATTTAAAAATTAACATTGTCATAGCAAAAGATTGGAAATAAATATACTTTGATAAGGACGTTTAATATTGGTGGAATACAATAAACAAAGACTGGAAAAGTCTTTATGTATTGATATGGAACGATCTCCAAAGTATAATGTTAAGTCCAAAAAGCACAGACAGAGCAGTGTATATTGAGTGCTACCATTTGCATATAATAAAAGGAGGAAAGAATATGTATATGTGTATATATATAGACTATATATGTTTGTCTGCGTATGAATGAAATGTCACTGAAAAGATACATACATACAAAATTGTTTGCATAAGGAAATGAGAATTTGATGTTGGGGAGCAAGTTCAGTAATTTCAGCATTAATGCGTGCCTAGTCGCTCAGTCGTGTCCGACTCTGCAACCCCATGGACTGGGGTCCTCAAGGCTCTTCTGTCCATGGAATTTTCCAGTCAAGAATATTGGAATGGGTTGCCATTTCCTCCTCCAGGGGATCTTCCTGACCCAGAGATCAAACCCACGTCTCCTGCATCTCATGCATTGGCAGGTGAATTCTTTACCACTGAGCCACCTGGGAAGCCCAATAGCATTAGTGAGAGAAAAGTGACAGTGTTAGTTGCTCAGTCCTGTCCGACTTTTTGCAACTCCATGGACTGGGGCCCTCCAGGCTCCTCTGTCCGTGGAATTCTCCAGGCAAGAATACTGGAGTGGGTTGCCATGCCCTTCTCCAGGGGATCTTCCTGACCCAGGGATGGAACCAAATCTTTGGCGTTGCAGGCAGATTCTTTACTGTCTGAGCCACCAGGGAAACCCTATAGCATTAATAGATGTTCCTTAATACTTACAGAAGAAAATAAGAAGTGGTACTTTTCACCTCTGTTTTATTGTTGTGAAAATTGCTGTCTTAAAATGATAGTTTATCAAAAATGTCCAGCTCTTTCACTGTAATGATGTAAATCATTATGGTTTTTGTCTGATTCAATCATTCCAATTCAGATATTAACTTGATCGCAAAAAAGACTGATCAGTTTTTGTTTCTTAAGTGTTTTTGGTCACAGGAGTACATCCCATGAATGAACACAAGACTCACAGGAATATTAAGAGCTGAAAAGTATAAAGCTGATTTAAGTGGGGTTATACCAAAATACCAATTTGGTTTAATACCCCATGGGAAGTATAGGGTAAAATTTATTTCAAATTACTGTAAGGTTAATGTAAGTAAATCAGAGAAGCCAGAGACCAAATAAGACCTAGAAATTTTTTTAGGAATCCAGAAGACTCTAGAAGAACATCCTCCCTGAAGTTGATATTTTAATGTATCACCAATTTTTTTTCAACCAAGATCTCATGCTTCCCTTAAACAGGATATTAAGTGGCACATGCTAATTTTTTCCTAATGGTTCTCTTTGTAGTTAAAAGCTTTCTTTATCAGCCCACCTGCATTTTATAAGTGGATAAATACAATTATTCCAAGCTGTCTGAATACTTTTTTTGTCTGCGTCTGCCAAAATCAGTGAGAAGTAAAACCTAAGACAGTCTCTGGAATAGGTAGCCATCTGTTACCACTTACAACATAAAAACAAAAAGAAACTCTTCTCTTGTGGCTTATTTGCATATTTCATGGTTCTCCTGTTGTAACTCACTCTTCTAAAAAAAACAAAAACATTATTATTCAAATAAAGATTACTCATCCAGTTAATCAGTGGTATATAATAAAGCTTTTTCCACCGAAAATTATTTGTATAGTTCCAGGTAATAATGCTGCATTTTTATAGGGAAGACTACACGGGTGTGACAGTGGTTTTAGAAACAACTTAGGTAACATCAAGAAGCATCTGTGCATTCTCCAGCAGCCTGAGTAACTAAGTAGTGATTTGTGCAGGCTTCTCTGCATCTGCTCTTTCCTCTCTTCCTTTTTTACCATTTCCAGATGATTAATAAACTGAACTCTCTGTATATGCATTCTGACAACCATGGGGACTTGTGAGGGTTGAGAAGACACACATCACCCTGTGTTGTTATCATGAAACACCTCATTGGATGCCCTATTCCAGGGCACTGTGGCCTTTGGAGAGGTTGGTGGTGGGAGCTATGTGGGACTCTTAAGTCAGTAATTTCTCAGCTCATAGTCAGTGGGCTGGGTCAATGTCCTCTTCAGTGTGAGTAAATCAGAGAAGCCAGAGACCAAATAAGACCTAGAAAATTTTTAGGATTATACATTTAAAGAACTGATTCTTTTAACTTTGGGAAGAGAGTATAGTCTTATCTTGAGTAGTACAGTCTCATTATATTAACATGTGAAAAGACAGTTTTAACAGCCATTTTGTTCATTCCGTGAGTTCTGCTGACAGACTTGTCCTAAAGCATGTCTCTACTGCCAAATCCCAAGTTTCACGGTACCAAAGTTGACTCTGTATGACCTGTTATGTTTTCCATAGACTTTTGGATGTGATCACAGAAGGAAGATTGCCAAGCTTTTATTTCAACTCAGATACGACTAAACACAAGAAATCACTTACTGACACCTTTATTCTGTCTGCCCCTCCCTAAATCACCATTTTGGGAAAAAGTTACAAGATCTACAAAATGGGCTGCCTGTGTTCCAAGTTAATTTTGAGAATGACATTTTATGTCTGGTTTATAATCTCTTTAGAAAAGCAGAATTATGATGGAAACACTGTGACATCCTAGGCTGTAACAAACGAGTTGTTCTTAAAGATAAATGTAACTCCATGTCTGTGAAGCTAAATATTTACTTTCCAGATGATTTAATGTATCTTTGTTCCTTTCCACACTGCCTTTTCTCTTTTTGTGTGCATCCCTTCATTTCCAAGCTACTTTTTTGTAACTCTGTTATATCAGTGTTTTGTGATGTTACAAAAAAGCAAAGAGTGTGAGGTCAAATTTTCCATTACATATCTCAACAGGAATGCCAGGGAACCTAGCCAAACTAAGTCTACAAAAAATAAAAATTACAGGAAAGATGATTCATTAATCAACAATTGCCCTCCAAAAAAAAAAAAAGAAAATAGAATTTGTTGTATGTATTCATTTTGGGGAGTGGGAAATGAGTGCAGACAGCCAAGCTATGGGGTGAAATGGAGTATTTTATGGCTGCATGGCATGGTTTTAAGTCTACTGGGGATCTTTTTAAACTATAAAATTCAGGGGAAGTATAATTCACGTTGTACCTTGGTTTCTCTCAGCCTTTTCTTCTTTCAAAATGATAGTCTCTCGTGTACAAAGACCCCAGCTACAATTCGATTTTTAAAATAGTGACCATGGAAGATGCACTCGAAAGGCACAGCCTGCAGCTTTTGAACTCTCAGGGCATGAGCCCTTCCTTCCTCTGTTCTCTGTTCCATTGTCTTTGTCACTTTGTCTAGCATGTGGTGTGCTCAGTTGTGTCCAACTCTTTGCAACTCCCTGGACTGTAGCCCACCAGGCTCCTATGTCCATGGAATTTTCCAGGCAAGAAATAACTGGAGCGGGTTGCCATTTCCTTCTCCAGGGGATCTTCCCAATCCAGGGATCATCCAACCCAGGGATAGAATCCACGTCTCTTGCATCTACTGCATTGACAGGTGGATTCTTTACCACTTGTGCCACCTGGGAAGTGCATTCTTTGTCACTTCTTCCTCTAACATAGATCTCCTTCTAAGTCCTTTTTTCTCTTGCCATAAGCCCAGGCTCTTGATCTTAACGTTGTCAGATCAATAGAAATGCTAGACCTTTGTCTTTAAAGTTATTATCAAATATTAAAGGAGCTGAAAAGGGCAAAAATCATGACACTGAAGGCAAAAACTTAGTCACTGAAATCAGAAAATGCCCCCCAAACCTTGAAACAAACAGAATTATCCAGTTACAGAACTTAGTACCATAAATGTCAAACTCAATGTATAGCTTCATTTTTTTTTGGTATTCTAATAGAAAACCAACTAGTAGCAAATGCAGTTGGCTCTGTGACCAGCCCAATAATAGATACTGTAAACTGTTATCTAATGTTTCATTAGCCAGCTGCTAAGCACAGTCATGCAGTAAAATGATCAAAATGTTCAAACTACAGGATCCTGTGCACCTTCTGATTCATTAAAAGATGACATTAGAGTCCTGTGTCATTTTACTAGTGCTGCTGCTGCTGCTAAGTTGCTTCAGTCATGTCTGACTCTGTGCGACCCCATAGATGGCAGCCTACCAGGCTCCCCCGTACCTAGGTATATGTTATTTTAATTCGTTGAAAATTGGTGCTCCATGTGTGGTTGAGACACTATTAACCAGAGTGTGTAATTATTCAGAACAGTTTCAACTGTTTTGCATGACACTGAATTTACTGAAGAGTTTTGTTACCTTTTATGGAGAACCGGAGGAGGAAATGGAGAACAAGTTTTTTGTTTTTTCCTTCTCTTTTGCCAAAAAGCTGATAACTTAAGTGTTATCACACCATTTCATCCTTACAAAGGGACAGCAACATGAGAAATAAACTTTCCTAAAAAGTTCCTAATTATTGAGAACTTGGGAGAAGCTTGGACCGTTCAAGAAAATAAAAGGGTTGAAGTCGAGGAACAAAGCCAAAGTTCCAAGACCTTGACAACTTGGGCAAATGTAAGAAGTCTACATTCATTGTCGAAAAATGTGAAGTCTTGCATTTTTTAGAAGAAAATTGGATTGTATGACCAGACTCAAGGAATAAGGGCCTAAATACCCTGTGTTGGTCTTGACAGCCCACCAAGCAGAAAACACTTTTAGAAAAGTATTGATAGAGGCAAATATCCTAGGTCTCAAAAGGAAAGAATTATTCCCTATTCCTCAAAGGTCAAAGAAGCTTTCTTCAGGCATTCCCAACAGTGCATTCTTCATCCTCTTCTGCTTTATCTGTACCACATCCTACACACACACACACACACACACACAAGGAGAGAAGATATATGCAAAAACAACCTTCAGTAATTTTTCTTCCTTCATAAAAGATGATGCTTTGTCTCTTCAGAATCTTTCTACCTTTGCTCTTTTCAGCCATATTAAAGATTTGTTCCCGTGGTTTTAAATGTTTTTTGTTCAGACTTGTAGCAGCTTAACAATGTCTAATGATCTCCCCTCTCTCATCCATACTCTCATTTCTCTACTATGACTACTCATGAAGGTCAGTAGATGTTTCTATGTCACATAGACTGTGGGAGGTAGTTTACTCCCAATCCCACCTTACTCCCAGGCCCCATTCCTTTCAGCCATATAACCATCCATCCATCCATCCATTTCAGTCAGTCAGTACTTTGAGACTTGGGAAATTTACATCCCTAAAACTGATTATGATATGTTGAATTTATAAAGTCCTCTTTTCTGCTTTACAAGGTTTTCAAAGAGAATGCAGTTTAGGACAGAGAGATTTGGGTTCAAATCCTGTGACCCTGAGCAAGTTATTTGTCTCTTCTATTCATTTAACAGATATTGATTATCTTCTGTGTTCCAGACATTACATTAGGCATGATGACTGCAGTTAACAAGACAGACATGGTCTTTCTTTAACTCGTTAAGTTTATACTCCAGTTGGGAAAGCCAAAGAAGAATAAGTTTTTTAATAAATACTTCAGTAATAGTATATACTATTAAATTAATAAATATAAAAAATAAGAAACACACAGGGTATTTAATTGAGTCAAAGGAGCAGGGAAACAATTTTGTGAAATAATATTTAAGCTGAGACTTTAAGAATAGGTAGGAGTTAGCCAGATGAAGAGACAGCATAAAAGCATCACAGGCTGAGGGCCAAGCCCCCAAAACCAGAGTCAAGAAGGAACTTGATGCAAAAAAGGACTGAGAGAAGGCAAGCTAGACTAGAGCCCAGTGAGTGAGAGGAAAGTGGAGAGGTTCAGAAGCAAAGGTGAGGGGTGGGGAGGGGTATTAAAGAGGGCCTTGTAGGCACTGATGAGACTTTGGGCCTTTTCTAATAGCAACGAGTAAGCAGTGAAAGGTTTTTTGTAGGGGTGGGAGGAGGATAAACATGATCATATTTATGTTTGAATCACACCAATTTTTTTTTTTTTAATCTCATCACACACTGGACTGGGGAAGTACAAAAAGGAAACCAGTGAGGCTAATAGCATTATCCAGGTGAGCGATGATGTCAAGATCGGTGGATTCAAGACAGATTTAGGAGATAGAGTTTACCAGACTTGATGGCTCCCTGGATTGGTGGCATTGCAGATGAGGGTGTCACCGATGACTTCCCGTTTCTGACATTGGAGTAGAGCCTAGCCTGGGGGTGGGGTGAGATGGGGGAAGTGGGCAGGAATAGATCCCACATTCAGTTTGAGGCATGTTTGATCTAAAATGTTTGTGATTCATCCTAATGCAGATGTTGTGCAGGTATTTAATTATAAGAACAGATTAGGAGCTCAGAAGAGATATCTAGACTAGAGATGTAAATTGGATAATAGCTTATAGATGACATTTAAAGCTATTAGTGTGGACAAGACCACTGAGAAAGAGTGCTTGTTTGTAGAAGAGGACCTAGGAAGCCTCTCTGAGCCTCAGTTGTCTCCTCTGTAACATGGAAGTAATGATCTATCTGTGCAAAGATGTCGAGAAGCATGCATTTAGCACATAGCCCAATGTCCAGCTCATAGTAGGCACTCAGTGTATGGTAATTGCTATTCCCACTGTGTCTCATAAAACCTCACAGCCTCATTCTCCGGAATGCGTTAGCACTAATGAACAGATAGTAGTGTGGAGAAGAGTGAATGAGCCCATGAAGAAATGAACCTGGATCTATAGGGATGTGCCTGTGAAAATAGAGATCATAACATTACCTTTTATTGTTGCCTGCATGTTAGATTTCTTTTTCTAATTTTTATTTTCTAGGCAGCCCTCCCCTTGCAAACAAGCTCTTAACAATTCTCACCCTGAAAATTCACGTGTCTTCATTTTTCTTAAATGGGAATTTTGTACCCAAATGACTTTTAAGGCTGCCACCAAGTTCATCATCCTGGCAGGTTCTATTCACTGTTGCTCCTGTCACTGATGGATTTGTTAAGAAATATCTAAACGGTTTTTTAGTAACACTATTTTCAGGAAGGCCGAGCCTTTCCAACTCCAGACAGCAGCCTGGTTGTGGATGTTGGGAGACCGCAGAGCCGTAACACACGGCACATGTGGATGAGGCCATCTGAGCTTCTTGGCATTCCTAATGATGATAATGATCCCACTTGGTGCAGGCACCCTCCCTGCAGCTGGTGTCTGTTCTGCGAAGGAATGAGGTCATTTGGTAGGGAGGGGGAAAGATGGGGTTGAGGAGGAAGGATGAGAGAAGAGGAGGGGAAGAAGCTGTCACATCTGTATTCTTGGTGGAAAAATAGAAACATATTTGCCACATGCTTGCTTTATTTATTAAGAAGAGGGAATGGAGAGACTAGGGGATGGTGAGGAACTGTTTCATAGGAGGTGCCCGCCACTGCCCCCGCCCGAAGCTGCACTGTTACCAGTATTCACAGTAACAAGCAAATCAAATCTCCAGGGTACTGATAAGCCTATGAATCTAATCTCTAGAATATTTGAAATTGCTCAGCACAGGATATTACAGCAGTTTAGATCCCAGTAACTACTTTAGAGCTGTATAGAAGCCTAGTTCTAGACACTCCACCTCTCCTCCTACTGCAAACGTGTCTAAAAAAGAGAAATTGAAAATCATCGTTCTTTGGCAGTGTAGACGGAAGTGTCAGATCATTCTTCATCTGCTTCTCAATGTCATCAGCCAAACCAAATAAACAACCTTTTTGTTTTTCTTAATGTAGCAGTAGTAGTCCAACTGGTGTGCCATAGGTTTATTTCTAGAACTTATCTACACAAAGACTGTGTCCCAGGGTTTGGAGTTCATGTTACAGTCTGTTGTTGTTGAGGGTTTTGTGAGGGGAGGGCTGAGCAAAAGAGGGGTCACTTAGGCATCCCAGGGAGGGATCCTGGCTTGGGCACGGCCAGCCAGTCATGGTGAACCGTTTGGCCATATCAGCTCAGGGTAACAGAAGTGAGTCAGCTCTGACTGAAAATATTAAAGGTGCTCTCAAGATGGTTTTGAACCCATCAAAAGCAAGCCAGCTCTGATTAGCCTTTGCGGCCTCAGTGCCTCAGCCAAGGCCTGAGACAAAGTAAGTGCTCAGTGAGTGGTGAGTGTGCCAGCAACCCAGTCTGCCCATTTCCCCATGGCTCAGGAGTCCTGCTGTTAGTGACTACAAATGACCATGAGTAATTATGTGAAGGAAAAAAATATTTTCTCCTAAATGCTGGAGAAAGAGGTGGAATTATTTAGGTAAATGTAATAGTTGACTCTCAACAGTGCTCCTGACTTGAGTTTCCAAGATATAAGAATGCTGGACTGGAGGTCCGACCTTCTAGCAAGCCCCTAAAATTTCTCAACCCCAGTTTCTTGGTCAGTGGGCTTCCTAGGTGGCTCAGCGGTAAAGAATCTGCCTGCAGTGCAGGAGACGCAGTAGATGTGGGTTCAATCCCTGGGTCAGGAAGATGCCCTGGAGGAGGGCATGGCAACCCGCTCCAGTATTCCTGCCTGGAGAATTCCATGGACAGAGGAGCCTGGGGGGCTACAGTCCATGGGGTCGCACAGAGTTGGACATGACTGAAGTGACTGAGCATGCACGCATGCATACAGAATGGGAATAATACTTTCTCAGCCTGCCTCCTAGAGTTATTTTCAGAATTAAATCTTATTCAGAAAGTCAAACTAATAAGAACCATAGGAGGTAAGTGTTGTTATTGATTTGTTTTGAGAATACTGTAAACATTTTTAGAAGAAAAAAAGATTTTTAGTTCCTTAAAGAAAAAATTCTTCAAAAGCATATTTATAGGTGCCATTGTTGTTAACTGATAAATCCCTCTTTAAGCTTCATTTATTTAAAAAATAATGACAACCTTACGCCTTTTCTGGAAAGCATTTGTGACTTACCTCCAAATGTCATGTGTTATAAAATCTAAAGTCAGTAGCTTCCTAACCCTTGGTGGTTTCAAAGGTTATTAATAATAATGGTATTTTTCAAGGTTACGAAGCTTGACTACTGACTACATACCAGTAAGTGGTCACAAATAAAACACTGCTTTTACCACATGTAAATTCTTCCCTGCAGTTTGGGCTTCTGCAGACAGTGATTCAGCTACAGGTGTGTCATGGGACAGTAGGATTTTGTCCTGGATGGAGCACAGTATGTAAAATTAAGAAACAGTTAATTCCTGGGTCATTTTCTAGCAATGGCCTTAAATCATTTCACCTCGCTGAACCTCACCTTACTTATTTCTTCACTGAGAAAGCATGCAGTGACTTCACCAGGGCTTTACTACTCTCCCCAGAAGGCATTTGAAAAGAGGGAGGACATTTATGCTTGTCAAAATGACAGGGTGTGCAAAAAATGATAGGGTGGGGGGAGGATGCTGTTGGCATTTAGTGGACACAAGTAGGTCTGCTAAATTTTCTACACTGAGCAAAGCAGTCTCCCGAAAGGAAGAATTGTCTCCGTACAGCACAAATACGCACTCCTAAGAAACACTGGGTCAGAGCTGTGGAGAGTGAAAGGGAGACACAGTTAATAGTACCAGAACTATCTCAGGCAGACTGGGATGTATGGAGCACCTAGCCACAGTCCATGTCCACTTTTGTTTCCGTCGTCTTCCTCCATTCTTGTCCTGTCCTCCTTTCAAACGCTGGAATCCCAAGCTCTGCTAAGCAGCCCTCACGGAAGGAGACAGACAAGTCTGGACCACATACCTTCTCTATGGTCTCGATTCTACCAGGAAGACTAGCAGCAGGGTTACACTTAGCTCACTTACCCATCCCTGCGCTGGGTTATGCCTTAGTCACAGAGCTCCCCCTTGTTTCTCCCCTTCCCTCACCTTCAGAGCCTTGGGCACGGCCACCACCTTAGTGTGGCAGCTGCCTGAAGCATTAGTTGGGGTGGCGGGGGCTGGGGGCGCAGGGAAGAAGAGAAGGAAGGGAGAGTGGAGCCGGCTGCAGAGAACCAAAACAGCAGTTTTCTTGGTCTACTTTCTTGGACTACCATTTAGACAGGGAAAACAAAACCCAAGTCAGGAATCCATTCCTCTCTTTTGACATATCAGCTGAAGGCAGCCTTCAAGTCCAGGTGGGTTTTATGCTTCTTAACTCCCATGCGTGGATAGAGACTGGGTTTCCAGAATTTCCTGTCTAGCCCCCTGGGGTTTTTCTCCTAGTTAAGCTTACTTTCAGCTTCTTAAATTGTATCTTACTCTTTAAAGAAAATCCATTGTGCAGAATTGTGTAAGGCTTGACATGATTGTCTAAACTAATTGCTTAAATATGGACATGGACAATTGTTGAAAAGCACTTTTGTTTGTGTCTTGGAATGAAAGTTGCCACCTACACAATAGTCTATTTTGAAATCTAAATGGATTGCATCTTAAAGAGAATAAAAGAACATAGAAAAAACTAAGCATAAATTTGTTAGGCCAAAATTAAGTTGATGTCTACATTTAGTGGGAAGGAACTGTAGAGAGTTGCCTCTGACACAGACAGTTCTCGCTCCTCTTTTGTTTCTCTTACCTTCTCACCCTGGTGTTTAAAGTTAAGCCTTTGGGAACATGTGGCTTCTGTACACTATAGGAAAGTGGCAAATATAAGCCACAAGAGCAAACAGCTCAATCTCTTGTTTCGTTTAGCACTGCTTCAGAGGAATAGCCTCACTTTTGAGGGACAAGCAGATCCAACAACGATCAGAGGCTTAGGCCATTGCTTTTCTAACTTTCCCATTAAACCCTAGGGTTTTCTAGAATTTACCAAAGATAGAATGGTTAATCAGGCTTCCCTGGTGGCTCAGACGGTAAAGAATCTCCCTGCAATGTGGGAGACTGGGTTCAATCCCTGGGTTGGGAAGAACCCTGGAGGATATGACAACCCACTCCAGGATTCTTGCCTGGAGAATCCCCATGGACAGAGGAGCCTGGTGGGCTACAGTCCATGGAGTCACAGAGTCAGTCACGACTGAGCAACTAAGAACAAAGCAGAATGGTTACTTTGGGGAGAGCTCTTTAAAAAAAAACAAAAAATCACTGAGTGTTGTAGGAGAGGTTAGTAAGGTGTTATGGTTTTAAGAAAGATTCTTTTTTTATTAGTCTATTTTATACCTCACTTCTAAAGAACACGCAATACAGAAGAATAAAATAAGTAGTTGAGGGAATCAGTAATTGGAATATAAAACCAGAGATAAGAATGGGAAACCGAAATATATACTCTCTGGTCCTTTATTTTTGTTAGAAGTAAATCACAAATTTAGCTCTAAGCTTCCTAGTGGCCTAAGTGAAAGGGAGCATACCATTTTAATCACCCAGAGTCATCCCGTGGAATAAATTTATTAAGGACATCACAGGGTAATGTTCAGGAGCAGTGGTTGTTTTACCCATTCATTCATTTATGAACATTCCTTGAGCACCTTCTAATGTATTAGGAGCTTATAATGACAGAGCTCTCAGGCAATTTCAGAGAAAGGCATATCTTTATTAGATTTGTGTGAAGTGCTCTGTATATAAATATAAAAATCTCTTAAAATTGATTTTAGCCATGTTTTAATGCTAAAATGGAATGTTTACCTGTTTATGGATAAATCCAAATTAGATCAGGTACATTTTCATGATTTTCTTTTTTTAAGAGAAGTCTCTGTAAATTCCTCCTGTCCTTCTGGGTCTTGTTAATTATCACATAAGACCTTAGAAGATGCCTCTCTGAGACTTATTTCTTGGAACATAGAGGTGGTTCCTTGTGGGTGAAAGTGTTCAGAGTCAGAATTTGGTCCAAAGGCAGCTCAGGAATGCCCTCCACAAAACATTTTTAAACGTTCTAGGCCTCAAGATTCTTTCCTCCAAACAGTCATCTGTCTACCTTCAACATAGAGAATACACATAAGTGATATGTTATTACCCTAAATTTAATGTTAGGTTGTCACACATCTACTTATTTTCAAGACAGTTGTTGAAACCACTGAAACCCTTTCCACAGATCAGAAATTTGAATGGATATCATTCTCTGTCAGCCCCAGTATTTTATATATCATGTATTTATAAATATATATTTTGTTTAATGACATTTTCATGATATGAAATATCAAATGTGTTATATATTTATACATGTATATTATAAATGTATAATAAATACAAATATATCACACAGGAAGCACATGCAGTTTACCTATATACCCTTAAATGATATAATATTATCATGACATATGTGTTGTCTGTCATGTTATTTAGGCTACCAGTAGGCATAACTTGTGGTCTGAGGTGTCAACTCCCACAGAGCTGGCCAGGATCATATGATGTAAATAGGTGGATGTGTTTAAACTTTCTTGATATGTAACTGAGTATGGCACACATATGTTATAGTTATGTACTACCCTGGAGTTTTACATGAGCAGACACTCATAGTCTAGAAATCATTCAAATATGATACAGAGCAATACCCTTCCTAATGAACAGCATTTTTAAAAGAAATTCATTTACATGTACCAAAATTGTAAGAGAGGCTTTTGGTCCAAGATCTGTGTGGTGGTGGTAATTATAGCTGGTGGTGATAATGTGGGTGAGTACATCTAGTTGGACGATAGGCCTTAATGGCATGGTTCGTGTTATTTTTGTGGTTTTATTAATTGAACCTCTAAGTGAGATAAATGAAGCCTCTCCTTCCTTTCCCTTGGCTTAGACTAGCTGATATGAGAAAAGAGGTCTGAGACATGAAATAGAAAAGCAAAGAAAAAGTAACACTGCAAACCCATAGATAAATCAATACTATGTTTATTTCTAATATAACCAGATTTAAAAATAACTATACTTTCAATTTTTACAAAGGCAAATGAAAAGCACCCCACCCTTCAACAATCATGTAAGTGTATATTAGGAAAACTTTCTGCATATGAAGTGGGATAAAGTTATAAATAACTTAGTGTTTAATCTTGTTCTTTAGATATGTAAAGAACTAAAATGACTTGTAGTTATTTTTCAGGGCTTGGTTTTTTCTTTACAGAAAGGAAACTAAGTTGGAAAAGGACAAGATGACTAGAATCTTTAAAATCTGTAATGTGTAGTTTCCCTTACATGAAATTAAATTTAGTTCAACTCTGGGATAAATGCTATGTATAACACCATTGGAACTGGAAGTTCTCTTGCTCTCTATTTGGTTACTAGTCATTATTCCTCATTTCCATTCTTTCCAAAAACAAGGGTTTTCATGCTCTGTTGGCAGAGTGTTTCCTGTGCCTTTATCTTGTACCCTCCATATTGCTCTAGTTTGGGGCATAATTGTTAAGTCATTGTATAATCCACCACAGCAAGCCTTTCATTCCAGAAGTAGCTTGAAAAAATTTTCAGTTTCCTAGGGCTGCTATAACACATTATCACAAACTGGGTGTTTTATAACAATAGAAATGTGTTCTCTCAGTTCTGGAGGCTAGAAATCAAAGTGCCAGCAGGGCCGTGCTTCTTCCTGCAAAGGCTTGCGGGAAGAATCCTTCCTTGACTCTTGTGGAATCTCCTGGTTGCCAGCAATCCTTAGCATTCTTTGGGTGGTAGTGGTGGCAACTCCAAAATCTGCTTCTGCCATCACATGGTCGTCTTCCTTCAATGTGTGTCTGTGTCCAAAATTCCCTCTTCTTATAAGAACACCAGTCATTGTATCAGGGCCCCCCTGTGTCCAATATGACCTCATCTTATTTATATCTGGAAAGACCATATTTCCAAATGAAGTCAGATTTACAGGTCCTCAGTGAACATGAATGGAGGGAGAAGGGGACACACACTAATCAACCTGGTGTAGGTGGTAGGAATCTTGTTGAATTCTGTCGCTCTGAGCATTTAGGGGGTCTGCACTTAAGCACTTCTACTTTCCAACCTGAAACAGGGCAATCTTGAGCTTTCCATCCACTTGGGACATGGATAATTGTATTCACTGTAACATCTCTCTTACCTGGAAATGTATCCAAAGCCACAGAAACCCTAACTAATCAATTCTCTGGTCACTAGCATGGTGTATACCAAGTCTGTATTATTTTGTAAAATTGCCCCAGGGGCAGGTTTTGTTCTTCAGTATTCAAGTGCAGCCTTCTACTAGAAAACAGCATACAAGTGCTTTCAGGCATTGACTCTGGCCCACATTTAAGTCATTCCCAGATTCTATACTTTGTTCTTTATACATCTGGACATTAGGCTTACTTAAACTTGTGTAATTTTCTCCCCAAGGTATTAGCAGTGATGCCATTATACCAATTTCTTTTGCTGCTTGAGTGTCCCTAGTAGTCTCAGGACTGGCCAAAGGTCAGATATTTGTGTGCTTTCTAGATAGCATGTCATGTTTAAATCCATTCCTTAACCAAAGTTGCAGCTGTACTGAGGAAGGGGTCCAGGAATGGGTCGCAAACTCGCCCAGGCCCCCGACCCCATGTTCCTCCCCATGTATGTTTTCTTTGACTTACTTGATGGTTTTTTAGAGATTTGATTAGTTACTAACAATAACACTTCTCAGAGAAATCCAGATATCTGGCTTTTCTTGAAAACTCAGACTTGGCAACTGTAGGCCCATATTTCCACAGCTGTCCCTTCAAGCAGAGTGTGATGGGCTCTTGCCTACACTGTAGGTCACTCTGGACTGGACTACTTCATGTGTTTATGTTACCTGTCTGACCCAAAGGCTTAGGAATTCAGCGTTCATTTCTCCCTCATGTTGTTCAAAGAAACTATATGGAACACAATGGGGCAAAGGAGGGCAGATCACTGGTTTTCCCTCCCTCTGTTTTACACTGTCTTTGGCAAATTTCCACCAATATCCTTCAAGGACCCTTCAGTATCCTTTACAGGGCCTCTGGATTCCATAGCCTTCCCACCCTTATTTTTTCTCACCATCTCTGGTGTTACGGTTGAATTCATATGCAAGAACTGAAATTTTCAAATTCAAATTAATTTCAAACTTCTCTAATGAAGTTTGGACTTCATCAGTTACAGCACAGGCCCTTCTAGACATTTTTAAATGCCCTTTCCTAGCCTGTGGCTCCTCCTTTGGCCCTTCCTACTTGTCCATACTGCTTCCATGCTTCACTCTTACCCCTTGTCCCACAGTATTTTGACTTTATGTTACAACTGTCTTTCTGGAAGTCTCTTATCTCAGACTCTTACTGGTGTCTTCCCTATAGAACATGTCTGGGCAGCTGCTATCCTGGTTTTAGAGTCTCCCATTCTCCCTGTCTTGTCACCAGTTTCTTTTTGTACTCACAGCCCTTCAGTAGAAGCCTATTACCTAAAGCACTGACCCTGGAGTCCTGAACAATGCCTCTCTTGCTTTCCCCAAAAGTATCGATAACACTAAAAGATTCACTTATTCATTATCCTCAACACCATTGGCATGCTTGATCCCTACAGCCCATGGAAAATTGTATTTATGATTTTTGTAACCACATACTCTTCCTAGAAATTCACAGGATATAGTATCATGTTATGGCAATCACCAGCTGATGATAGAAGAACCCTAATTTGTCTTTCATCAAATATTTGGAAGACCTCATCTTTATCTTTGTCTTACAGCTTCTTGGAGTTCCTTTTTGCTTATCAGAGTCATATGTTCATTGTAGAGGATGTGGAAAATACACAAAGATACGAAAGAAAAAAGATCAAAATTACCCACAACCATAGCACCTAGAAATAGCAACTGCTAGCATTTTGATATGTTTGTTTTTATTTTAATTTCATCTTCACTTTAATCTCTTTTACATTTTAATCTCTTCCTTGCCCACTTCTTTAGTCCTCAAATAGTCTTGAGAGAAGGATAATTTCTGTGATTATCCCCAAAATTTAGAAGAAATAGTTATGTAACTCGAGAATATTCTAGCCTTAACCATTTCAGAATGTTCTCAACATTATATACATTCTTGCTTGTTTTATGTTAAATTATTTTAGCCTTCCACAACATGATTCTAGATTTTTCATGACTACCCCCAAGGAGTCTACAGAAGATCTGTATAGTCCTCTTGTTTTTCTGGTATAGGATAGATTGTATCATGGCCAACTCATGTGTGTAGAGTCCTGGCTTAGACTTAGACCTCTGTTATAAACCGAATGGTGCTCCCCTCCCCAAATTTGCATGTTGAACCCCTACCCTCTCCCTGAATGTAATATTAGGAAGTAGGACCTTTGGAAGGTGATAAAGATTAGATGAGGTTATTTATGAGGGCAGAGTCCTCATAAAAGAAATTAGTGCCCTTGAAAGAATCATGGGAGACATTGCTTCCTCTCTCTACACTTCACTGTGGAAAGATATGAAAAGTCAGCAATCTACAATCCCGACAAGAACCCTTACGAGGACATCACCATGCTGACACCCCAGTCTTGGACTTCCGGCCTTTAGAACTGTAAGAAATAAAATTCTGTTGTTTATAAGCCACTCAGACTATGGTATTCTATTCGAGCAGTCTAAATTAAGATGGTATTCAAGAAAGGGATTCCTGACTAATCTGGCTGTAGATATAAGAAGATTCATACTTGAGAAAGGTAGTATGTAGAACCAGGTGCATGGTAGTGTCAGCTATGATGGACCAAGATCTTAAGGTGGGGTTTAAAGAGAAAAGGCAGGGAATAGAGAGGAAAGCCATTTAGGTGCATTTTAAATAGAAAATGTTAGGGTACCAAGAATTATTACTGGCTGAAAGTGTGACATGACTGGTTACTGTGGTGAGTCTCAGTCCAGTCTTTCTGCAGGAAAGTAAGCAGGCAGTGAGATGTTACTTTAAGGAAAGATGACGTGATCTCTAGTTCTGAGTTTCTTGTCCAGCCTTAGATTTGTCAGTTTCAGATACTCATTACATCATCAGGGAAAAAGGCCAGTAAAAGCCCAGACCTCTCAGGCTGTAGAATCTGCTTATAAATTGGAATGGACAGAGTAACTGTGTTTTTTCCAAACTCTGAAACATTACATGTTCTTGGGTATTACTGAAATGCATTTTGTGTTCTGCATCTTATTAAAGTGTTCATGCTATGTCCCTGTAAAACTCTGCTGGTCTTCTGCAAGTTGGGAGCATGCCTTTGGTTATCTGTTACCAGTTAGCTCCACTAGATAAAACTCAAGGCTGTGGGACAGGCCCCGGGTGGGACAGCTGGCTTCCTGCAGAGCAGCTTCCCCTTTCCTGGCTGGTTCAGAAATGCATATATCTGATCACAGAGGGCAGAGGTGTGAGCATGGCCAGCTTAGCATAACCTCCCTCCTACTGGAAAAATCATTTCCAGCCCAAGTTCTGACAGGAGTAACTGACCTCAGCCTTGTTTAGAATTACGAACTATGAGCAATATGCCCAGCCAAGTTATGAAATCCTCGAAGATCCTGATGACCTTTCACCCAACTGACCATCTGAATTTTCCTGTACTGTGAGAGACCCTGATGAAAACAGCATGTTTGGGGTGGCCAGCTCCCTGCAGGGTGCTGCGATAAGTCGTCTGCATGCGCTCTCTCACTCACACCTCAGAGTAATCCCATGCAATTGTACTATTTTTATTCTCCTTTTGGGGGTGAGAAAAGTGTGGCTGGAAGAAGTTACCTGACTTTCCTAGGGCTGCAGATCCTCTGACTGGCAGAGTTAGGACTCCACCCTAAGTCTTGCCTGACCCCAGAACCCATGCTGTTACCGCCACACTCTACTGTCTCTCAGGACACCAGGATTTTAGAAGACTATGATAAGGCCCTGCCTATGGAATGAAACTTTCCACAATCTGATGCTTATAAGTGGGTATGGGTTTTAAGTTATAATTTCTTGAAGTGAAAAAATTAGGTCACCTCAGCAGGCAGACAAGAAAAAAATTGACTAAGAATCAAGTGAGGCAGATGTCTGTTCTTGGATGCCTCTACACATCTCCCATTAGTGAGTTCCTCTCTATCCCAGCAGCTTGAGATACTCACATCCCAGACCTAAAGCTTTGCTCAGCTTTAGTTCCTCAAACTTCTAGCTCAAACACGAACTCTCACAGTGGACGAGTTGAAGTCTCTCCACTTCGTCTCTCCCCAGCGCCTCAGTGCCCACTCCATTCACTTCATGCCCTCAAACCTAGAGGTGTCGAGGCATCAGTAAGACCAGTTTCTCCCTCCTGTTCCCTTCGCAACAGAGTTCAGAGGGTTTTTAGAGAAAAGGAAGGCTGTAAAACCTCCAGTGTTAGAACACCAAGTTAAGGCCCAATTTCTCCTCTGGAATCACAGTTTCATCTGTGAAGTTTAACTTAAAGTTCAGTCATTGAGTGATGTGTCTAGTATTCTGGAGCCCTGCTCTTCCTAATCTTCTGAACTTCACTCTCACTTGAGTGGAAAGGGGCAGCTTGGATGACACCCAGGAGGAATTTGGTGCAAGTTCAGGAAAACGTCCTTGGTAACATGCATCTCTTAAACAGTGTATTTCTTTTGAGATTTTGTAGACAGATGTGAGCTGAAGACAGCCTTTGGGGTAATTTCTCTTACCTAGTCAGCAGTACAAAGTAAGGCTTAAAGTTTTGTGGTTTTTCTTTTAAAAAGGACAGACTGACTCATTACACTATTGACACAGTAAAGTACACTCAGAGTTGAAGAGCCTCACTAGATAATCTGAGTTTCTCTTGTCCCGCTTCTGGGAAATTACCATTTTAAAAACAAAATACCTTTTTTTATTTTCTAAAAGAGCTTTATAAATCACTGCCATTTGAAGCTATAAAGGGGGTGTTGGGGTTATTTTCTGGTGGGACTAACATGTCACTAAAGCAGGACTTTTGATATATTAAAAAAGATTTAAAGAAAAACAGTTTAGATTTTAATCATATTTGTAGGGTTTCTAAAGTCTTGGTTTCACATCCTTTTTGAGGCACTGGAAAACACTTCATCATTTGTCCTTAGCCTTGGCCTCCTTTAACCCTCATCTCCCTATCACTTTCATCTGCTTCTTCAATTCTGGCCTTTCTTCCTTTCATTCAGGAAGTATTTTTTCAGCACCTGTTATGTAAATAGCAGTGTTCAGACACTTAAGGAGGTGAGGAAATGAAGACAAAGACCATGTCCTCCGAGGACATAGGGTGTAGTTCAGAGGTTGCAAGTTTAAATGACTGCAGGAGACAGGAAGGTCTGTGAGATCAGGAAGGGGCCGGCGCAGGTCAGAGGTGTGATTTGGACCCTGCCAAGTTGGAAAGGACACGTCACTCTGAAGGGACCATCATTACTCCAGTCAGCAGCTCCAGCTGATTGGAGCCATCCTAGAATGCCAGCCCAGCATGGTCAGAGCCTCTGGCTTGTCACGAGACTCACAAAATCAAATTTTTATGATATGCCATCAAGGCAACTAATTCAGATTCTTCAAAAACATTGTGTGGGCCAAACAAAACATGTTGGTGGGCTGAATTCAACCCATGGGCCTCCAGTTCTGGGAGTTCTGGTCTGGTTAGTGAGATAAATCATACATGTATGAAATCATTAATTTAAAATGTGGCTACTATGACTAAGCCCTAATGAGTGACACAGACAGTGCCTGCTGGAGAAGTTCAGAGAAAGGACAAGAAGGACCAAGGAGACAGGAGAAAGATGGGCCCCAGGGGCTGCACCAGGCAGGTAAGGGGTGTGAGGAAACTGGAGGGTGGTTGTGAAGAATGCGGAGACCCACTGAGGCCATGCGGTGGTGGGAGGCCTCCAGTGCCAGGCTGAGGAGATGGGACTCGACTTCCTAGGGCCCAGGGAGCCACTGAAGATTTGTTGATCTACTATTTTAGAAAATGAAAGTCGTCGTCGGTGAGTAAGGGGTAAAGCAGCATGCAAGAAGAAACCATCAGCAGACTCTTGCCATTGTGCTTTCCTGTTTTCCACTCCACTTCCTCTTCCACCTCTCTGCACACATCCCCAGACTGTCCACCTAATGTACTTCTAAGAGAAGAAGCCACCCTCTAGCAGATAGCTTTAAAGTATGCCAGTGCCCTAAACCAGAACAGGAAAATGAAATCAGACCAAATTAGAATGGTACCCGCACCAAGGAAAAAAAGACAAACTGTAGCCACCGAGTCTCCCTAGGAGTGGGGTGGAGGGGTGGGGAGCACGGTTTAAAAAAGAAATGGGGCATCTCTTTGAGACACAGATCTATGTAATAAGCAAGACCTAGGTGGCTCTAAAATGGACATGGGAAGGTGCAGATCTGCATTCTAATTAGATATACTAGCTGATCAGGGGAGAAGGCAATGGCATCCCCCTCCAGTACTCTTGCCTGGAAAATCCCGTGGACTGAGGAGCCTGGTAGGCTGCAGTCCATGGAGTCGCTAGGAGTCGGACACAACTGAGTGACTTCACTTTCACTTTTCACTTTCATGCCCTGGAGAAGGAAATGGCAACCCACTCCAGTGTTCTTGCCTGGAGAATCCCAGGGACGGGGAGCCTGGTGAGCTGCCGTCTATGGGGTCGCACAGAGTCAGACACGACTGACACAACTTAGCAGCAGCAGCAGCAGCTGATCAGGACTACCTCAGCAATAGCCACGGTCGGAAACCACCTAACATTTATTAGCAAAATTTTCTTACTTAGGTGACGAATAGATGTGCACATAGAATACAGAAAGGTGCCATTATAAAAGGGGAGGGCACACATTTTTCCGATGTTACAATATATAGGAGTCTTGCAGATGATCCTAAAGGACCAAAGATGAGTCATCGCTAAGGACAGAGAATGTTTGTGAGATGACAGGCTCTTCCTGCACATCAGTGGACCATTCCCTGTGCCCCACCTTGGACCCTCAGCGTTGGTTAGCTCAGATGGGGCCAGGCTTATGGACTTTTAAACATCTTCATAGCTGGTTCAGGACCCTACACAATTTTGCTTGGCGATTGGAATCTAAATGTCCAGTTGATGTAGGCATTTGTTAGTTATTCCAGATCAGATCATGCATGGTATTAATTTTGAGGCCCTTATTTTACTTATCCTTATTCTTTATGCTTTACCTCACTTTAACCATCTCTTTTGCCTCCCTAATGATACTTAGAGATCTGAAACAGTCCACCACTCTCTGTGGTAAAACTGTCTTCTTTTAATACAGAGGATTTAATACTTACCAGTATTAGCATCCATTCCTTCCCCACTTGCCCTCTGGGTCACTGTATGCGTTACAGTCAATCCCTCACAGAGTCACACCAGCCCCTCCAAGCTTAAAAATGCCTCTACCTCTTCCTAGGGCTTCCCAGGTGGCACTAGTGGTAAAGAATCCACCTGCAACTCAGGAGATGCCAGAGACAAGGGTTTGATCCCTGGGTCAAGGAACGGCAACCCACTCCAGTAATCTTGCCTGGAGAATCCCATGGATAGAGGAGCCTGGCAGGCTATAGTCAATGCGATCACAAGAATTGGATACAACTTAGGGACCGGATCATCATAATTCAAAGGATGACAGCTTTAATTTTCTGTGTGCGAATTTGCGGGGCGGGGTGTGTATACACATACATACATACAGTTTTATTTTTTAAGCAACTGTATAAGCCAAATTGAAAAACTCTTGAGCTTCTACTGGCAGCTAATGTACAGAGATGAATGCTTTCTTGTCCGGAGTTTGACAGGCTTTAGAAGTTATTTTAAGGATCATTTTAATTTGGGGGCTTTAGTTTTCATTTTAAAAAACTTGATTAGCTAGTTTTTGTTTTCTAGTTTACATGGTCATAAGAAAAGTCAATCTGCAAAAAATCTCATTAAAACTCTGGGCTTTGGGGCACAGTTGGGAAAAGTAATTTTTAAAAGCATCTCATTCCTTGTATCTGTAAAGAGGGTTCCGGTTGAAGAGAGAAGCTGGTCTGTCCTGTTGTTTGAAGTATGGAGATGAAACCGAATCAAACGTTAAAATCTCTCCACATGTCCCCCCCTCAATACTGTCAATCATAACATTGCTGGTACTGAATGCGGACTGGAAAAGTTGCTTCTAGGCCTCCTCTCAAACTCAACACTGGACCTTCTAGAATCAGGTAGTAGAGCCCTTGGTTTTGTCGTCATTGTTATTTGTTTTTTGTTTTGTTTGGGTTTCGTTTTATTATTTCTGACGTCAGACATCCCAAAAGAATGGAATTTTATTTTATTATTTTAAAAACATTTTTTTAGAAAGGGAGATTTCGAAAGTGGGTTTCAGTCTGCTTTAAACCTTCTAGGGCTCTTTTCTTCTGGAGTTACAGGATTTTTTTCTGAGAATGTATTTGCAATGTAGTGGACTGGGAAGACAGAGGATATACCAAAGTAAACATTATATGAGCTTCTGCTTTGCAATTTACTTACTAAGTAGATAAAACCTCAGACTATTTCCTGTGTATCTTAAGGAACAAATTTGTCACCAGCTCCCCAGACCCACTGCCTGTCTTTTTTCAACTACTCACCCATCTGACCCCCGCAACACACACTTCCCACACACACTTTTTTCTTTTTAACATTAAAGCCCCTCCAAAGGCGACTTTAACATTAGAGCCATTCCATTGGTATAAGCCAGTTTTCATTCTTTGTGTTTTGACATATGCAGCCCAGTATTAAATGCAGAAAACTGACTTAAAGACCCCTTGGTTCTCCAGGGGACAGAAGGCCCTGAAATGGAGGGAGGGAGACTCTGGCAGAGGGCTTGGAAAATGCTTACAGTCCTAATGGATCTTGTGATTTCCACTTGCTGGTTTTCTTTAGCCTCAAATTCGTTGAGGGCATGTTGGCAAATCACACTCATAAGAATGCTTTTAAAAAGTTCCGTGTTGCCATCTACCACATAAGGCTGATTTTTCCAAATAACTAATTTTTTAAGAAGTTCAGCGGTTAGATTTGTACGCAGTAAACATATTAGCAGAGGGCAGATTTGAGCAAAAAGAAACCTAAATAAGCAAACAATATGTTTATTCTTGTTGCTTACCCATGGATGCAGGATATATCAACCCTAGCATATGTCACACACTCACCCCTGTGTGTGCATAGCAAGACACTATTCTAGACGTTTGTTTGATATAGGGAAGAACAAGACGCAGTTCTTGCTTTAGGGTAAGTCTGATAGGGTTGAAACCCATGAGCCCAATTGACGAAATAGAATCTGGAAAGTGATCTAAGTGAGATATACATTGAGAAATCTGTTTGGTGTGATGTTTGTGGCACTGGAAGTGGATTGCCACCCCAGTGCTACTCCCAAGTGTAGTCTGAGAGCTGGCTGCATCAGCATCCGAGACGCAGATTCTCCGGCCCACTCTAGATCTGCTGGTCCCGACTCTCTGGGTACGGGGTGGCCCAGTAATCTGTATTTTAAGAAGTTTTTATGTTTTAACAAGATTCTTCAGGTAATTCTTTTGCCCTCTAAAATCTGAGAACCATTGTTCTAAGCCTTAGTTCCCCAAGCTACTCTAATTCTCTTGGTAGTTATTATCATCCAAATCACAGGTGAGGGGAAATGGGAGTGTCAGAGATTAATTTTGCCAAAAGTAACAGCTGATATTACTGTTGCAGTATCAACAGTATTAATATTGTTAATACAGTTCTGATTCTCTTGAACCATATCTGTGTCATGTAGTCTGCAGTCCTCATGCCACCGCCTGCTGTGTCATCCTAGAAAGTGTCGACCATGAAAAACATTCTCTAAAAGAGTTCTTTCTTGGTTTTCCACTCGTGGTGTTACTCTTTCTGCCTACATAGAAAGCACTGACTTTAATAACTTTGCCAATGCCGTAGTGCCCATAGCTGTGGTCACCGTGAGGCCAAGGTGCAGAGGCTACTTTAGGTTTGTTTTCCTGGCCACGTAATCATCAGATGATCAGTTGATATCCCCAACAACTACATCCTTGTGCCTGATTGGTGCACCAGCATGTCAGTACAAATTAGATTTGGGATGAGGAAGAAAACCTTATTTTTGAAGATAAATTCTATTTAATCAGCATACGTTTATATATATATTCCACCTACCATTTGCTTAATGGTGCGCTCCTCATTATAAGGCAGTGGTGCTCAAAATGTGGTCCCTGGACCAGCAGGATTACCTGGGAGCTTGTTACCTGTGCACATATTGGGCCTTACCTGGGCCTTCTGTCGGGAACTCTGGGGGTGGGGCCCAGCAGCCTGTTCTTAAAATTCTTCCAGATGATTCCGATGCATACTAAAGTTTGAAAACCATGAAAAACATTCTCTTGAAGAGTTCTTTCTTGGTTGGGCTTCCCAGATGGTGCTAGTGGTAAAGAACCTGCCTACCAGTGCAGAAGACATGGGTTCAGTCCCTGGGTTGGGAAGATCCCCTGGAGGAGGGCATGGCAACCCACTCCAGCATTCTTCCCCGGAGAATCCCACGGACAGAGGAGCCTGGCAGGCTACAATCCATGGGGTCACAAAGAGACACAAACTCTGGAAACTTAGCACATGCGCACACATGCACTGTAAGGGGTATGAGAAGTTAGAGACCTAGCCTTCACTGAGAAAGATATTATCTGTGTTACCTTGTCCACCTGTGAATGGCTAAATTCAGATTGGGATTTCTGATAACTAAGAGCTCATGGAGGTATCATGATTTTGCTTTACCAATTTTGCTTTACTGTGTGTACAAGATTTAGAAATGCCTTCTGCAGCAGTTTGCGGGGTTTTTTCCTTCCTCTTTTAATGAGAGTCAGTCACTTATTTATAAAACCAGTTACAGAAATTTCAACATATTTTAGATGACAATTACACTTTTTTTCCCTCTCTCCAGGGGTCTCAGTTGCAAAGAATTCTTATAGAACTGAATTGTTTTGTTGGTGTAGGCAGTCATTTGCCATGTGGTGAGCTTGAAAACAGACTAAATAAATGGTCTGGATGGTGATGTCATGGACAGTGAGGATTAAAGCAAAGATAATGCAGAAGGCTGTGCTCCCTAAATAACCTGAGACCAGACCAACATCTGAAATCCTGGGTCACAGTTAAAGATTTTTGTTTGATATATTTACAGCCAGTCACTGCTTGTTTTTTCTCAGGATATTATATTTCAAGAGAAATCTGTTTGTCTTCTTCAGAGAGACACCTGACAATGTGTATGCCACACAGATCTCCACTCAGGTGTGCTTTGTATACAGAAGAGCAAGCCTGGACTGTGATTGGGTTATCCAATATAGGGGCACCGAGTTGCACACTCCCGGTCCCATAAGTTCCAGGAGCTTTGCCCCCCTGTCGCCCTGCCTGCGTTTACGAAATAGAGAAACTGCCAGTGCTCGTAGTTGGCCTAACGTGGGAGATTCTTATTCAGACTGATTTACACTGACGCTTTACCTTCTTGCCCTTTCTCAGCATTTTCACAGGTTATTTATGTCTCTCCTGTGGAGCAGGTCAGAGTATAGAAAGAATGTGACACTCATACTTTGGAAAGCTAGTAGCTAATACCCTGCTGAGGGTTTTATAATTAAGAAAGATGATGGCTTGGAATGTTGTTGAATCCCTGGGTCTGGTTCATCCCATTCTTCCATGGGTGTATATGACTGAGAATAGTGTGTGATTTGCAGGTAAAGTCTGACCTCAGTCACTTTATCTAAAATGCTGTCATATCGTCTGAGCTTTGCAGATGTGTTATTGTTTTACAGGTTTATTTAATGCCAATATAAACCCATACGGGGAGGGAGGAATGTCTAAAACTAATAAGATTATCTAGGCTATCCAACAAGTCAGTGGTATACTAGTTTTGGTTAATAAATTAATGATTAGCTAGTTTTAAAACTATGTACTTTGCTCTGAGTGCTGGTGAATAGTAATATAAAATACATTCCCCAGGGTCTCTCCCAAGCCTTAAGCCACGAGGGCTGCCATTTCAAAGAGGTTTTGTTGACCAGCTAGGAAGCCCCTAGGCTTAGTACAGTAGAGAGGCACCGTATAGAAGCACAGAACACAGATACGATCAAGGCTGCCCCACAACTCACTCGTGCTCTTGTGTGCTGAAGACCCAGTTCACCTCTGGGGCCCCTTTCAAGCCCCTCCGAAATGCAACTTAAAATCCACGGAGGGTCTGGAAGGAGGTTAAGCTCTGAAGTCACACAGACCTGGATCTACTGCTAATGATGGAAAGTTCGGAATAACTGCTTCGTAAAATTATGGAAGATTACATGGAGCCCATGTAAAAATGCAGGACAATCAGAGAAATGCACGTTTAATCAAAGAAATACCCTTTTTCACATTTCAAATGGGTAGAATTTTGTTACTGTCATTCCTGGCATTGACGAAGATGCAGGAAATAGGTGCTCTTCACATTGCTGTTAGTGTAAGTTACCTTAAAGGCAGTTTTGCAATGTTAGCATAAACCAGGATTGATGGATGGACGGACGACAATTAGGCAGTTAGTCTTTTGATCCAGTAATTACATTTTAAGGTATTTATCCCAAAGAAGTCATAAGGAAAATGTATAAAGATTTAGCTACTGCTTATCACACTACTGTTTATAATATTGAAGAACTAGGAGCAGTTCACACAGGACTGAAATTTTGTAGTCATTGGATGGATGCTGATTCTCTACCTCTCTTGGAACCCCCATCCACTGCCACTCCCAGCTCCATCCCCACCACAATGCAACCAGCAAGAAAACCAAGGCTAAAAGTAGTAAGTAAGGGCCACAAGGGAGAAGGCAATGGCACCCCACTCCAATACTCTTGCCTGGAGAATCCCGTGGACGGAGGAGCCTGGTAGGCTGCAGTCCATGGGGTCGCTAGGAGTCGGACACAACTGAGCGACTTCACTTTTACTTTTCATTTTCATGCATTGGAGAAGGAAATGGCAACCCACTCCAGTGTTCTTGCCTGGAGAATCCCAGGGACGGGGGAGCCTGGTGGGCTGCCTTCTATGGGGTCGCACAGAGTCAGACACGACTGACGGGACTTAGCAGCAGCAGTAGCAGCAAGGGCCACAAAATCAAATAACCAAGATAAACACCTGGGTTTCAGCCTTCTAAAGAATTCTTTGCTGCTGCTTTGCCTCTTTTTCATTAACATCAAGACTGACTTTCACAGGTCCATAATCCTTTATCCTCAATTCTGAAATTCAAGAAGTCCCCCAAAGTGCAACTTGTTAAGTTTTATGCAGGCTCATTTGAAAACAAAACCTGATCTGAACTGTCACAGTTCTGTTTAGAGTCTCTAATCATTGGCTGTGAATATTCATTTATCTTCCTGCAGGAATATTGTTTGATTAGTGGGTCTTGCCCAAGAACCTGCTGGAAGTGTTATATAATAATGTATATACTATTTTACCTTTCTAAAATCTAAAAAATTCTGAAATTTTTTGGTCTAGGAGTTTCTGATGAGGCATTTGGAGCCTATAGCTTCTTCGGCAAGGAGAAATCGACATATTCAAGGTTGAACAATAGAGCTTCAGATATGGATTAACTTACTTTTAACATTCCATGTATGGAACCCAGTGCTTTATGTAGCAGTGAATGTTTCTCTAGCCACAGTTTTTTCTTAGTTTCTCTGAGTTTAGGTGTTCACTATTCTTGTGTTGAGGCTGGATATTAAATATTCTCCTGAAGAGGGTTAGTGGTAGTTTAGCCGCTAAGTCGTGTCCGACTCTTGCAACCCATGGACTATAGCCCACCAAGCTTCTCTATCCATGGGTTTCCAGGCAAGTCCTTCTCCAGGGGATCTTCCTGACCCACGGATCAAAGTCTGGTCTCCTGCCTTGCAGGCAGATTCTTTACCAGATGAGCTATCAGGGAAGCCAAAGAGGGTTAATTATGAGAATAAAATTAACTTCATCTGGAAAGGACACTTACAATGCTCTATTAAAGATAATGACAAAAACCATTCCTATATTAAAGGTAATGATTCAGAAGACCTGGCTGTTAAGACTGGCATGTAGTTAGTCAACATGCAAAAGCCCATAGTTTTATGTTCTTGGTCTTAATGCTCCTATTTCCTGTTTGGACACTTCAAAAGAAAACACTCATCACTGGACTGTGGGTGGCTGGGACAACAGCAAAGATGAGCAGAGCTGTCCCCTTCTTTGTGAACTTGCCGATATAGAGAGCACTTTCTCCGTGTTTTGTATACAGTGGAAAAGGTAAAGACTTCTTTCTTTGAATACATTATCAGTCAGTCAGTTCAGTTCAGTCGCTTGGTCGTGTCTGACTTTTTGCGACCCCATGGACTGCAGCACGCCAGGCCTCCCTGTCCATCACCAACTCCCAGAGTTTACTCAAACTCATATCCATTGAGTCGGTGATGCCATCCAACCATCTCTCCCTCTGTCGTCCCCTTCTTCTCCTGAATTCATAGGTTATCAATCCAAGAAACGAAGTTCAGCTCTTTCCACCCTTCCCCAGCAGGTGGCGCTGTGAAATAGAGGGATATGACAGTGCAGTAAGCTGCCTTTCCCACAAACCCAGTTACAACCTTACCAAGTACCCACATGATTTTGGCACTTAACATATCAATTGAAATACTTGAAAGTCTCCTAAAGGTCTAGTGCCTCAAACAAGTTCTGTTTAGTTTCCAGTCTTCTGTAAAGCTCCTTTCCTTTAAGATCAGCCATGTGAAGTGCTCACAGCATTGTGACTCTAGCCTTAACCAGATTGCTGAGGTCCTATAAAAAGGTACAATCCTGGTTCTGCACCTGGATGTTAGAATGGATTCTCTTTTCCCATTTGTGGAGAAGGCCATGTTCTCCTCTTCCAGGTGTAGGCCTTATTACCCCTCCTGCTTGGGAAAGGATCCATTAACTACTTGAATGAAATAACTAATTGGTGTTTCAGCCTTGACTGAGCCAGTCATTATTAGCTGCCTTCTCAGATACTCTACTGGAGAAGGCAATGGCACCCCACTCCAGTACTCTTGCCTGGAAAATCCCATGGACGGAGGAGACTGGTAGGCTTCAGTCCATGGGGTCGCAAAGAGTCAGACACGACTGAGCGACTTCACTTTCACTTTTCATTTTCATGCACTGGAGAAGGAAATGGCAACCCACTCCAGTGTTCTTGCCTGGAGAATCCCAGGGATGGGGAACCCTGGTGGGCTGCCATCTATGGGGTTGCACAGAGTCGGACACAACTGAAGCGACTTAGCAGCAGCAGATTCTCTACTCTAAGTAAACAAATGGTTAAGAGAAAGGGGGAAATAGCCTGTTGTGTCTCCCAGGCCTCTCTTTTTGGAAGGACTCTTTCCTCCTCTACTCTGATGGTTGCATTTTGGAGTTCCAGTATATCAGCCAATTGAATCAGTGTCATAGTCTAAGACCAGTGGCTCCTTCAGGCTGCAGTCTCCTGGGCCACCAGACAGTTTATATTCATAAGAACTTTCACTTCTTCTTCACAGACATTAATAGTTTCCTGGCGCTGCCTTTCAGGAAATGTCGTCATGGTCTGGAGGAACCAATAAAAATACAAGTAACCTGTTTTGACAGATCTCTTTTCTGCCAGAAATTTCAGAACTGGTATAGGGGGTGGGGCAACGGCACACCAGTCCATTTGTGGGTGCATAGGAAGAAATCGTACATTTGCCAAAAGACTGAGAGGTGATGCCTGCCCTGAACATGAGCTGTAGATAGCTCTAAAGCTGTAAACAAATTCCAGCTCATTCTGGCAAACTTTAAAAAAAATAAATCTGATGTGAGAAGGCAACTCAAGTCTATGGTTCAGTGGGAGATTTTTTTTTTTTCTCTCATTTTTCTTCCTTCTTATTTCAAACACAATTCTGAACTCTTTTGATCCTCAAATAGAAAACTCACACATTAAAAATTAATAGCATTTGATTATGGATGCGCACGTGGTATGGCCATAAGGTATGCATAAAAGAGGCCATGGCTTTGGATAATTATTACCAAATGGCTAACTCTCGGTGCTCTTTGCTCACCCCCGTTATGGCCAGAGCACAGATCTGAATCTCATTAATGTAAGAGATATTGAATGTTGCTCTAGGACATTGATTGAACTTAGTTTTTGACTGGGGTAGGGGTGGAGACGCTCATTGCTTTTCCCATGCAAGTTTTTGAGGGAAGTTGATCACTGTAATACTAAAAGAATGTGGCTAAGAGTAAAAAACTGATAAAAGACATCAGAAAAGATCTCTGCTCTCTTCTAAACAGTGAATTAGAAGTATTTTTTCACACTAGCACTGATTTCAAATACTCTGCATGTTGCTTTACTCTCCTAATCTGCTTAAACTTCAGCCTAAATACTGGATCCAGCCCCGGCTGATCCAGGGAGTTCGAAGCGGGGACGGCTTCAGCGAGGATCAGGATACAATAGCTTCAATTAGATATTAATTAGAGATATAGAGAGTAATAGAATGAGGATAGCTCAGTAGGAAAATTCAGTGGAGAAAAGAGGCTGAGTAGCTTGGTTTACGCGGGAGACCAATAAAACTTCAAGACAAGAAGCTTGCACCACTTACGTAGGCCGCAGGCGTCCTTCCGTTCTCCTGAAGGAGAGGAGACACTGAGGCCTCCCCGGTCGGATCTTAGAAGCCCAGGCAAAATTAGTAAGCTTGGTGGGTTCCGCGCTCCAGATGGAGACTCAGCCAGAGTGAGAGAGAGAGCGACATGGGGAGACCAGTATTTCGAGAAACTGATCCCAATTCTTTATTTTCCATGGTCTACTTTTATACACTGAGATGTTATGCAAAAGTCACGCGGGGTCAGCAGTCCTGACTTTTATCAAAGTCAGGTGCTTCATACAAATGTATACAGAGGTCTTAGGGGTGTTACATCATCTTCTGGCCAAGGGGCCTGCTGACAATTTATGACCCTCTCCTTGTGACAGCGGTCAGTCAACCAGGACACTTATTTCTCCAGGGGTGAACAGACGCCACCCAAATAAAGTTACATTTCTATAAGGGTGAGGGTATAGTGGGTTTTAGTTAAGGAAAGAATTTACTTAGCCTAAGGTCTAACGTGATTTATACCAAAGGTTAATACTTATTTCTTCTATATATTCATTAATGTGTGTAAGGGCAGGGGATGTGGAGACTTAGCAACCAACATTGGCTCAACAAATGAAAAACTCTTCACCAATACAGTTTCTAATCAGCCCACTATACTTATACTAATGGTTTTCTAACTTTTCTAAGGAACTTGTTTTTAGAAGGTTTAAAGCATCTCGTGCCTCACACAGATTGCTGTGAGCAATCACATGTGGCCGGACAAGCCTGTCAGGCAGGCTAGAGAACCTTCAGAGGAGTTTGTAGGTTAAAACACTCTTGTCACGCCCAGGAGTTTTTATTAACTGGAGCTCTAAGTTAACTCCTTCTCCGAAAGAGGTGGTGGGGGACAGCCCCCCGTAAAGTCAGAGGTGTAGGTGAGAGCACAAAGTAGTAAAGTAGGCAGGCTCTGGTTATGGGGGTAGATGCTCGAGGATTTCCAGGGGGACTCCTGAGGCTCGATCCCGCCTTTGTGTATGTCGAGCCTCTTTCCTCATGACCTTTGCCACGGGCTGAGTGCCTCACTCTGGCCCCCAACACATCACAAGGTTATATAACCTAAAGATCAATTGTGCCAATTTAAGAGTGGTAACCCACTCCAGTACTCTTGCCTGCAAATCCCATGGATGGAGGAGCCTGGTGGGCTGCAGTCCATGGGGTCGCTAGGAGTTGGACACGACTGAGCGACTTCACTTTTACTTTTCACTTTCATGCATTGGAGAAGGCAATGGCAACCCACTCCAGTGTTTTTGCCTGGAGAATCCCAGGGACGGGGGAGCCTGGTGGGCTGCTGTCTCTGGGGTTGCACAGAGTTGGACACAACTGAAGCGACTTAGCAGTAGCAGCAGCATGGGGTTGTGATAAGTTGCTACTCCAAACCTATCAAAAGTTGCCCATGAAAAAATATTTTATATCAGTAATACTGTGGTTTTCTCTCTTTGTGAGTTTCCTTATTAAACTCTCTCCTATGTAGTACCCCTTTCCTAGACTTTAGAAACTTTTGTTTTTAAAGAGTCTAGGTGTGCTAACGTTTCTAAACTCCCTTTTTATGTCAAGTCCTTATAATTGCCCCTGTTTTGGATATATCACTATCAATTTTTGTTGCAGAAGTAGAGGAAAAGTAGATTTGATCCTGATTTTCTCTTACCCATTGCATCTTTTAATTAAAATTTTGCACTTGTTACACAACTAGCTGGATATAATGGAGAAATGTATAGGCCCAGAAGATAGTCAGGTATGGGGCTATTCTCTGGGGACGAAATGCCTCAGTAGGTATTCAGTCCCTGTTAAGACTGTCAACCTCTCCCATATTGCCCCCACCTGAGCAAAGCACTTAGAATGGACATTGTTTCAGCCTCTTGGTAAACCTTCCCTCGGAGAAGGCAATGGCACCGCACTCCAGTACTCTTGCCTGGAAAATCCCATGGACGGAGGAGCCTGGTAGGCTGCAGTCCATGGGGTCGCTAAGTCGGACAAGACTGAGCGACTTCACTTTCACTTTTCACTTTCATGCATTGGAGAAGGAAATGGCAACCCACTCCAGTGTTCTTGCCTGGAGAATCCCAGGGACGGGAGAGCCTGATGGGCTGCCGTCTATGAGGTCGCACAGAGTCGGACATGACTGAAGCAACTTAGCAGCAGCAGCAGCAAACCTTCCCTGGTTTCAAGGTATTCATTAAAACCTCCTTGGAAAGGGGGATAGAGGAAGTTTAGAAAAGACCAAGGATGTCAGTGTCCAAGTCCTGATTTCAGTCAGAGCCAAGCTGCATCTTTGATGTGTGTGTGTGTGGACTGGCCGGGGAGTTTGGGGTGTGTGTGTGTTGGGGGGCGGACTGGTGGCCCTGGAGGCTGACCCTGAACACACCTTTCTTGGTCCACACTCAGGCTCTCTGTCACTCTACTTCATCTATCCTAGCCGACACTGTTTGTCCCTGGATGATCCATGTCTGCCTTGCATATGATTTCAACTCTTGTCCTCCTCTTCCTGCCCTGGTCTCTTTTTCTCTTAGCTGCCACTGGCCCTTGGTTTCCTCTAGAAGAGTCCCTGTGACAGCTAACCTGGAGAGGTGATTAAAGTTCTCACACGGATTGGGCCCCCAACTGGGTTTTTTCCCAACTGTGAACCAGTGAGCTATCAATCAAGTGCCTTCTGGAGGGCTTTGCCAGATCAGCTAATTACTTACATTTCTATAACTTGATATGCAAGACCGAAACTTGATCCACAGACCGAAAATGAAATACAGAGTAATCTTACCTGCAGAGGTAAAGGACTAGTCTTTCCTGTGGCAAGCTAATTAGCACATGTCAGGAGAAAAATGTCGTCCTTAAACTGTCATTCTTTTAGATAAGCAAGTTGTACTTACCACTCTTTGAGTGTTGCATGGACCATATTTTAGGACAGAGCACTCAGCAGTAATATGTGAATTAGAAGTTCACTGATCTTAGCCACTTCAAATCTCATGTGCGAAGATCCTTCACCTATTGTTTCCACAAACCCATGGATTGTTCAGCTGTGAAGGGAATATTCTTAGAGATGGGAGACAGTTTTTTCCGTGGCCATCGGACCTAGTTGATCCCCTGCATTTCCAAATCCAGACTCTAACTTGAGTCTAAATCTGAGAGCTTCCTTTGACTCAGGCTTGGGATTCTGACAACAGATTTGTCTCTGGCTGGTATCTCCTCTACTTCTGATCATAACTAACTGGCTTCTCTTTTTTTTCTTGTGACTCTCACTTTGTCAACTCACTGTTTTGAATGATGCAGAAAAAAATTGTTGACCCCAGATTGATAGAAAAATGAAGCAAGCTTTCACATCACTAAAGTGAAGTCGCTCAGTCATGTCCGACTCTCTGCGAACCCATGAGGACCAGGCTCCTCCGTCCATGGGATTTTCTAGGCAAGAGTACTGGAGTGGGTAGCCTTTTTCTTCTCCAGGGAACTTCCCGACCCAGGGATTGAACCCAGGTCTCCCACATTGTAGACAGACGCTTTACCATCTGAGCCACCAGGGAAGTCTCACATCACTAAAGTATACCTTAAATACAAATGAAATAGCTTTCCTCTGCAGCTTTCTGGAAAATATTGGGGTCGGGGAGGTGAGGGGGGAGACTGATAAGCCTAGGTCAATAAAACAGAAATCTTGAGGTTTTTCCTTTAGACCTTATGTGCAAAACCAAATAAGGAGTTTGGGCTCAGGATGCAAGAAAGTGAGTTCTGTGAGCAAATATCTTCATTTGGCACATTTTGTTAGGGCTTCTTGAAAGCCAGGAAGTTTTCAGTGCCAAGCTGATCCCTCAAGGGATCCTGGGAAATAGCCTGCTTGTCTCCTTAACCTGACAGCCAGTGTTCACTCTAACATTCAAAGTGAAGAGCAGGGAGCGTGTTGGCAAGACTTCCCAATTGATGTCTCTGGGTTTTGGCACCAAGAAGACTTTATTAGGAACCCTTTCTCTCACTCTTCTTAGGCTTTTCTTTACAGTCTGTGGGGTCACAAAGTCCAACATGACCAAGCGACTTTAAAACCCTAGAGTTCATTCAGCATTACCTTTCTCCCTTTGATTGCTCCCTGATGTTCTCACACACAGAGGAAGCAATGCTTTTCCTGTTTCCTTTCTGAAAACGGTTTCTTTCTATTCTGTGGTTCTCCCTTCTTACCTTTTTTTAATCTTGCATGTGGGTCAACTGTCTTCCATAGTCAACTGCAGGAAAAGGTTTGTGGGGGCTTTTTTTTTTCTTTTTTTTTTTTGCCTTCCCTCCTCCACAATTGGAAAATATGAGGCAGATCCTGTTTATGTATGCTGTAACCTCAAAAGGAGCTGATATGCTGTTGTCATTAAAGAAGAATCCGGAGCTGTTTATCCTGCAGAAGAGTACCAGAGCTCTAAATTGGAAAGCCCCCCTGGGCCCTCCAGGCCGACTGTGGTGAGCTCTCTGCTGCTCTCCCTAGACTGTTCCAAAACATAAGGCAAAGACTTCTGCTACTGAATCTGCCTCCTGCCCTCCAGGAACAGACAAGATGTCAGACTCGTGCCTTTATAAGAAATCAAGGGTCTTCTTCCTTTATATGAATATGTTCTTTGAGATCTGTTTTCCGGAGGCCTTTTGACTCTAAAATGTAACTTGAATGCATAATCTTCCTTCCACTATTTTCTCTATAGATCTTTTTATCATGTTACAGAAATCTTTTCCTAAGTCCATTTTATAGTCAGTAGGTTTGGCAAATTGTAGTACAATGAGCTTTCTTTTTTTCTGAAAACTAATAAAAACTGTGCCTTTAGTAATACATCTTTCTTTTAAAGTTCAGTTTCCAGTTTTTTTAAATCATCTCATTTTCTATACATGTCAAACATAAGGCCTCTTTGATAATAAGCGTTTTTTTTTTAATAAAGCTATTTTAACCTATTGTATTTTTCATAATTTATGTTATTGATCAATGTTTCTTCACTTTTGTTTGTTTTGGTTTGCCTTGGGGGCAGACCCAGGCTCCCATTATAGGATTAGAAACTGTCAAACAAGAAATGGCCAACCTGGAAATACTCCTTGGCCAACTCTTACTTCTGATGCCATGTCAATGCAACATGATCACTTTTCAAATAACAGGCCCCTAGTGAGATGGGAGAACTATCAAGAACATACCAATCACTGCCACAGAAATAGTAACAGGGATAAGCCACAATCTGCGTCTTATCCCTATGACCTTCACCCTATAGGAGTAAAAGGTGTGGGATTATAAGGCAGTGTTTTCTTTTTTTTCTTAAGTTCTCTTTCCATGGAAGCTTTATTACACTTAAATTTTTTTTTTTTTCTTGAGAAGTTAAAAGTAATATAAATCAGAGAATCTAGAAGGTGGTGGAATTCTAAAACTGTCACGTGATTATGGGAACAGGAAGATGGGAGATTTGATTTAATTGCTTTAAAATGTTGGCCAGTAGTTCTTGAGTTGTGAGAACAAGTCTGTGAGAATTGAAAAGCTATAAGAAAAATCTTTGAATACAGCACATCATCTGGTTCTGTCTTTGTGTGTTTTACATGGCACTCTGTATTTAGAAATAATTCAGGATTGGAGAAGAGCTCCTCATAGTGCCACCCCTGTGTGGGAGCCCATCTCATGTCCATCTCTTTCAACATAACTTGGACAAGGCCCAGAGGATTAAGCCAAAACCCAAACCTATTTATTAACCTCAGGTTCCTTTTAGGGCCAACTTCCCTCAGATGTTTTTCTTCTAAGTTTGTGTTTTGGTGAGGGGTGGGGGGAGTTAGTTGTGGAGTGGATGGAAGGCCTTTCTGTCCAGACTGTGATTTAACTTCACCCATGTAGATATTATGTCATCTTCATCAGAGACTCTTTGTGATTCCTGCTCTTGCCTGTCTGAGTTTTTCCTTTCTGCCTCCTACCCCAATCTTTGTTCTCTATTTTCTTTCATCTTCCTTCCCTTATTATTTGAAGCAACATCTAGAATATGAATTATAAATTATATTTTCAGAAAATTGCATAATATGATAATAAAGACAAGTTACAGATTCAGGAAAGTTTCACCCTTGGTAACAACCTTGGACCAGGAACCAGGACTCACTGGTACCTGACCTTGGGCAGCTTACATGTCTGGGTCTCAGTTTCTTTATTTATAGGAAGAGGCCCCTAAGCGCTGCAAGCTTTTCAAGGCAATCCTTCAGTATTAGGATCCAGGAGGGCTGAGTAGGAGCTGAGAAATCATTTTTAACAGGTTCCCCAGGCAGTTCTGAGTTAGGTGGCCCTCAGACCTTGCCTTGAAGACAACAAAATAGATCATCTCTTACATTCCCTTTTCTCTAAAATTTTGTGATCCTGGGTCTTCTTTCAACTGCATGGCTCTGTACAAGTCTGCTGCTTCCCATAAACTCACTATTTTGTCGGCCATATGTATAACTAAAAAATATATTTATGATCTTATCTGGAAAACCCTTAAAATGTAAATAACAACTTTTATCAGAGTTAAATACCCCTTTTGGTCATTACTCATCAGAGTTTTGTCTGATTTCTTTACTCTCTCATCATAAGCTTTGTTGTTGTTTAGTCACTAAGTCTGTCTGACTCTTGCAACTCCATGGAATCCACCAAGTTCTTCTGTCCTTGGGGATTCCCAGGCAAGAACACTGGAGTGGGTTGTCATTTCCTTCTCCAGGGGATCTTTCCAACCCAGGGATCGAACCCATATCTCCTGCATTGGCAGGCAAATTCTTTACCACTGAGCCACCAGGGAAACTCCATCATAGCTTATTTCTATTTAAAAAAAAAAAAAAAATCCCTCACATCTTTCAGGCACTTTCATCTTCCTGAAAGATTGTTAAATCCAAAGCAGAAATCCAAGTGCTCACACTCTTGTACCCAAGAACTGAGTTCTTTTACTAACTTTTCCCTCCCACCACCATCATCATTTGTTGAGGCCCTCTGACGGAAAGCTTATTATAAACTTCATGCTTTGCTATTTCCATTACACAGTAAAATCCTATCTCTTCTTTGGTTTATGCTAAGTGCTAAGTCACTTCAGTCGTGTCCGACTCTGTGCGACCCCATAGACAGCAGCCCACCAGGCTCCCCTGTCCCTGGGATTCTTCAGGTAAGAACACTGGAGTGGGTTGCCATTTCCTTCTCCAATGCATGAAAGTGAAAAGTGAAAGTGAAGTTGCTCAGTCGTGTCTGACTCTTAGCGACCCCATGGATTGCAGCCTACCAGGCTCCTCCGTCCATGGGATTTTCCAAGCAAGAGTACTGGAGTGGGGTGCCATTGCCTTCTCCGTCTTTGGTTTATAGTATCTATCTAGTTGTTCTTGACATGTGTTTGAAGTTCCATCTGCCCAGTGAATGTCAGTCTTCTGTGTTATTTTTTCCTTGATGCTTGTACTTCATTGTGTTTTTACCAAACTGAACTCATGGTGTACTTTACTGCCCATAATCTCCACAGGTCCATTAATATTATTTGGCCTCACCTCTGTCTCCTCTGGGCTTCCCTTGGGCTCAACTGGTAGAGAATCCACCTGCAATGTGGGAGACCTGGGTTCCATCCCTAGGTTGGGAAGATCCCCTGGAGAAGGGAAAGACTACCCACTCCAGTATTCTGGCCTGGAGAATTCCATGAACTGTATAGTCCATGGGGTCGCAGAGTCGGACATGACAGAGCGACTTTCATTTCAATTCTGTCTCCTTTGCCATCTCTACATTTGGTGCCATTTGAGAGACTTAATATTGTAGCATCCACTCAAGCTTCCAGGTCATCAATAAAGTTGTTAGTGAAACTGTTACACAGCTTGGACAGCATACAGACTCAGCATTTTACAACTCTGCTATTGTTTCTTGCCCAGCATTTTGTCCTGTACAGTTAAGAATAAAATCCAACAGGTACTCTTCAGATTACAGTTCAGACAGGAGATACCTCTTTCAAGAAGATCCTTCGCTGTCCACAAGAGAAATCAAAACCCTCATTCACATAGGTCTCTCAGTACAAGGCTGACCAGTGTATGCTTACGTAAGCTTGTTTGCAAATTCTGGTTAGGTCTCCCAACATCACAGACAATTGTGTTTTGAAATCTGGGCCATTTGAAAGAAGAGTAGATGTTGGAAGAGCTTTTATTTGACATGCAAAGACCTTAGGAAAACCAGTTATGCACACATTGTTCATAGATATATAGGTTTGTGGGAGCAAATGGCAGCACACCGTAACGCAGAGACCCTGCCAGTATCCTGTGAGCATGGTATTTTTAAGAAGCAGACCCCTAGGAAACTACCAGTGCTGTCTCTCAGTTACAGCCTGAGAAGCAGAATGTATTTGCACATCACTAGAGTGTTTCAGGGCAGCAACTGGACTTGAAAAATGAAAGCTCTTAAACATGTAGGTGTTTAGCTACTAGACCATGGCTGGATTCCACCTTCAAGGAGTTTATTGTATAAAAAGTTAATACAAGGCAGTGCATATTTCAGATAAGGATGATTTAGGCAAATGAAGAGGGGAGAACAACATTCCAGGTAGAGGAATTACAAAATAATGTGTATTCCTGAGTTAACTTGCTGTGTAAATAATACAGAATGAAATAAGTTTGTTAACAAGAATATGGATTTTTTTTAATAATAAGGAATTATTAAAATAGAGATTGGAGAAACGTGCTTTCATTCATTCAGACTCTAAAATAGAATGTCAATAGGTGGTTCAGACTGTAAAGAATCCACCTGCAATGTGGGAGACCTGGGTTCAGTCCCTGGGTTGGGAAGATCTCCTGAAGGGAGGGCATGACAATCCACTCCATTATTCTTGCCTAGAGAATCCCATGGACAGAGGAGCCTGGCATTCTGCAGTCCATGGGGTCACAAAGAGTCAGACACACCTGAGTGACTAAGGACAACACAGAATAATGACCAGCTAAAAGGTTATTAATTATACTAGCAATATTATTCTATTAATAACTTAGAATTGGGCTTTTTTTAAGATGGCAATACTGGTTTGATAACAATTTCATCTCAGTATTTCAGGATATAAACATATTGGTGTTAAAAAAATAAATTAATAAATAAACATATTGGTGTTAATATATTTAGACCCACTTCTCATTTGGAACAATTAAAGAAAGAGAAAAATGAACTTCTCAAAGTCTCAGTATATTGCAGAGAAAATTACAGTTCTTAATAAAATTAAATGCTCACCAGAAATAACAACCTTTCATATTTAACATATTTTTACTTTAGCTAACAGTAGATTAAATCAGAGCAAATAGGAAACATTTGTCTACTTTTTTCTCTGTTTTAGTTCTGAGACTTGGAGCAGCAAAGAATATGGTACATGGTGGTTATTTTAGTTCTCTATTGCTGCGTAGCATACCACTCCAAGTGGTTTAGAGCAACAGTTTATTTATTGACTGGGCTTAGCTAAGTGCCTCTTCTCCACGTGGTGTGGAGTAGTGGTCTCTTGAAGTAGTATTCAGCTGAGGCTGAAAACACACAAAATGGCCCCTGATCCTCCAGGGACTCTATCCACATCCTTCTCAGTATCCAGCGGTCTGTAGCAGATTTCTTCTCAGTGTGGTGACTGGCCTCCAAGAGTGCAAAAATGAAAGCACCGAGCCATTTTAAGGCTAACTTACAGGAACTTCCCTGGTGGTCCAGTAGCTAAGACTCCACAGTCCCAATGCAGGGGGCCCAAGATCAGTCCCTAATCAGGCCACTTAGATCCTGCGTGCCTCCACGGAGATTGAAGATCCTGCGTCCCACAGCTAAGACTCGGTGCAGCCATAAAGAAAAAAAAAAAAAAAAAAAGGCTAACTTATAGCCAGAAACAGCTGACGGTCATTTTTGATGCTTCCTATTGGTCAAAGCAGTTACAAGGCCAGCCTAGATCCAAGGGGAAAGGAAATATCCAATATCTCTTGACATCATGAATGGCAAAGAATTTGTGGCCATCTTTAATTTACCATGTGGTTGCTTGGTAAATATTTGTTGACTGACTATATGAATGTTAAATTTGAAGTTCTTAATGTCCTTGGTTGCATTTGAGGTGATGCTTATGTTGTTGCTTTGTAGGGGAAGAATGTATTTTGTATTTCATGAAAAATCAGAATTGTTTCAGCATATCAGCAAGAAAGTAGATTTTTAAATTTTTTGGATAGATAGAGCTAATGTCACTTCTGGTTATTAAAACTCTTTATAAGTGTGTGGAATGAAAACACTCTTCCAAATTTTTCTAATTTTCTCTTCATTTACGGATTCTATTGTTTTTAATGAGATCATGTGAATTCCCAAAATATTAAATACCTATGTTCATATTTCAGAACAAAAATTAATTCCCTAATGAAGCCCAGACTGGGGTGGTTACTGCCATTTAAAATTTCTATGGCTCATAACCTTTATGTTAACCTTAAAAAAAAAAATCAAGATTTGATATCCCCATTATTTAAAAAGAATTCACACAGAATAAAATGGACATGGTTGTGGGTTTCCTTTTTTTTTACTTTATTAAAGTATAACAAACTCCTTTGTGGTATAATGTAATCTCCGTCAAAGATTCCCATGGTATGTTGAGAAACAGTAGAATCTTGGAGTAGATCAATCAAGCAACCATGTGAGAAATTGCATTTTAGTGATAGTCTCAGCTTTGGGTCTTCCACAGTATTTTTTAACCTTTACTGCATCCTTCTGCTGAAATAAGTTAGCCACTATCCTTAAAGCTCTCATAAGCTAGCTTAGAGGGGAAAAAAAACAAAAACTTTTTATAATTCTAGGGTTCTAAATCTCCCTGAGCAGAGTCTCTCTTTACAAAAATCAAAATCACCAGGGAACATGTTAAAATGTAAATTTCTGGAAGAACCCCCACCCCTCACCCCACCCCAGACAATTCCAGTTCTATAGTGAGAAGTGGACCCCAGGAATATGAACTTAATCCTTCAGGTTAAAAGACACTTACTCCTTGGAAGAAAAGTTATGACCAACCTAGATAGCATATTCAAAAGCAGAGACATTACCTTGCCAACAAAGGTCCGTCTAGTCAAGGCTATGGTTTTTCCAGTGGTCATGTATGGATGTGAGAGTTGGACTGTGAAGAAGGCTGAGCGCCGAAGAATTGATGCTTTTAAACTGTGGTGTTGGAAAAGACTCTTGAGAGTCCCTTGGACTGCAACAAGATCCAACCATTCCATTCAGAAGGAGATCAGCCCTGGGATTTCTTTGGAAGGAATGATGCTAAAGCTCAAACTCCAGTACTTTGGCCACCTTATGCGAAGAGTTGACTCATTGGAAAAGACTCTGATGCTGGGAGGGATTGGGGGCAGGAGGAGAAAGGGACGACAGAGGATGAGATGGCTGGATGGCATCACTGACTCAATGGACATGAGTCTCAGTGAACTCCGGGAGTTGGTGATGGACAGGCAGGCCTGGCGTGCTGCGATTCATGGGATCGCAAAGAGTCGGACACGACTGAGAGACTGAACTGAACTGAACTGAATGCAGGTAGAGCTAATCTGTGGGCCTCATTTTGAGAAATCCCTCTTAAATTTCTCCCTACAAGTCCTAGAAAGACTGAAACTGGTGAGGTTTGGAAGGTAGATTCCTCTTTCTGTTCCCTCACTGACAAGATGCAGTTAAAGTGGCAACAAGACAATGTATGGGTTTTATGAATAGTTACAATGATGTCATTTCTTGGGCTTCTTCACCTAATTATTTATTTGCATTGGAGCTGGAAGGCTTGTGAGAATAGATAAGAAACGCTATTACTTATTACCCAAATAGGGCATGGACTGGATTTTCTTGCTTGGCCCTTTTTTGAGATACATATGTATGCTTTCCCACCATGGCTACCAAACCAGTCCACTTGCAACTGGCTCATATTGCTGTCTTAAAATATGAGTTTAGACTACAGATTGCTTTTAGGTTTGTTTGCAAAAGATAGATTCGTGTATTTCTGTTATTATTATTTATTCAAGACATGTCTGTTGAGCATCTTGTATGTGGAAGGCGTTTAGTGTTGTAAACAGCCAGTGTTTTATTCATTAATCTTGCTGATACTCTGGGCCCTCATCTGATACTCCCTAATTTTAGGGAAAAAGTTTAGGGACTTCACACCACTTCCATGGTACATAATCTGCTCCTAAAGTGAACCTTGCCTAAATTACCCAAGAGTCCATCTTCTGCTCAATATTTTCAAGAGATGAAGATTCTTTAGAATAATTTACAGTCTGACATTTTTCACAATCTCTGCCTGTCTTCTACTAATCTTAATCTACATTGATGCAATTAAATAAAACTTTCTATTTTTTCTCAGAAATAACAGTGGAGAATAGTGGATCACCTTTCATATAAAGCAAGTTATATACCACCTTTTATCATCATCCAACAGATATGCTGATAGTTAATTTATGTCCTTGGAAACCTAACAGTATTCTTTGAAAGCCCAATGTCATACTCTTACTCAGACTAATCTTATCTGTCAATGTCAACCCCTTGAAAGAGTACTTGGCACCCCTTATCTTCCATATATATATTTGTGTAGAAAGACCTCTGTGGGTAGCTTAGGGATTAACTGCTCATGAAGATTTCTTGGTTTGGGACTGAAATCTTGTAGCTTGGCCTCTGCACTCTAACCGTTGCATCCTTAAAGCCTTTGTGCCAGTATAGTTTGCTTTTATTAGTGTGACTGTCACCAAAAGTTCTCTAGGAAGTGTGCTTTTTATATACATGAACACAAGAAAATAATAGAATCTTTAGCAGGATGGTCAAGCTGGCGCTGTTACTACATTACATCGTGTTTTTTAATGGTTAATGTCATCCCTTAGTTGTTTTAGAGCAGGGTTGGTTTCTCAGCAGTAGCGCTGTTGACATCTTGTGCTCGATGTATCTAAGTTGCGGGGGTAGGGGAGGTTGTTCTGTGCATTGTAGGATGTTTAGCTGCATCCCTGGCCTCTACCCACCAGAAGCAAGGAGTCCCCTCCCATTGCAGCAGTTAAAAATGTCTCCAGATACTGCCAGAGGTCTGCCAGGGACAAAGTCACCTCCAGCTGAGAACCACTATTTTAGAATATGAGGCATGGCATGTTTAGACCTAAGGCTATCGGGAAAAGAACTTACTATATTCCCTCTCCTTCTTCAAAAAAGTACTGTGTAATGTTCTGAAAGTATCATTACCCAAAGATGGGACGCTTCTAGACTTTCTTAGTTCCGCTGAATCTTTAGAATAAAGGCGCAAAATACAATAATCTTGATTCTTCATCATGTTGTCTCTAACACACCAGGAACATTCTTGTTAAACTAAGAGCTCAGTATCATAGAATAAAGTAGGCCACATAGAATTCTTAAAATAGTGTTTGCTTTTGTTTAACCCACTGAAACTACACATGTAAAAAGTAAATATTACCTAGTAACCATATAACTCATGGGCAAAAATTTACAAATACAGTATAGCAGAAACTTAAAGGAACTCTTCTGTACTATTAGGGAGAAAAAAATTTTTATCATTATAGATGAGAAAACTCATTCATTAATAGCTTAAGGCTGGTAATTAGTTAATGGTTTTTATTCCCTTCTATCAGCAAAATATTATTCATTTGCAGAAATGTCTTGGAGAAGATGGCCCATAAAACCTGGCTGAAACATGAGCCAGCTAGGAAGGCCTTTAATAGCAACATGGCATCCATGTTTCTGGTCATAAGAATGAGCTCTGGGAAACAGTTCCCCAGAGTAGCCACTTTTTAGTTGTAGTCAAGCTCCAACAAATTTTCCTTGGGGAAACTTTATAGACACCACACAAACACACCTACTTTCTTATGCCCTTGCTTAAATTTATTGTTACGTGTTTCTATTTCTGTGAGGTCCATAAATGTCACAAAATCTGCTTGTCAGCATGATATTCGAAGACTTATCCTTGTTGACTTAAGACACCACCTAGTTTGAAGAGATAATTCACCCATTGGGATTTCTCTTGTAAAAATGACCTGTCGTACATTCCACAATCTGTAGGATTGACTTGCCTGTGGTTTTGAAAGAAGAATAAATGGAGAACTCCTTGCCCTTGTGGTTTTATTTACTGTTTAGAAAAGTTCAAGTTTAATATAGTAATTTAGAATGTATACATCTGACTGGCTACATTTATGAAATCACAATTCTTTAGCAGCAGTTTAAATCTCTGAAAAGTTACGTGGGTTTTATGTTCACGGTCAAACATGCTGGTAGTCAGTGCCTTACTGGAGTCAAAGTTGTTTAGAAAGTGATTCAAGGAAAGGATTTTTACTGAATCTCAGGAGTGCTTAAACCTGTAGCTGCTTTAAAAAAAAAAATCTTTACCAACTAGTTAATTGCAAAAGGATTACTGTAGGTGAACAGTTCTCAAAGTATGTTACTTGCAACAGCAGTATTAGCATCACCTGGGAACTTATTAGAAGTGAGAATTTCTGGACCCAACCCCAGAAACTCTGGGGTTGAGAGCCAGAAATTTTTTTAATTTAAAAATAATTTTTATTTATGTATTTATTTTTATTTATGGCTATGCTTGGTCTTCATTGCTGCACAGGGTTTTTCTCTTGTTGCTATGAGGGTGGCTACTCTAGTTACGGTGCTCTGGCTTCTCATTGCAGTGGCTTTTCTGGTTGCAATCACAGGCTCTAGGCACGCGGGCTTCATTAGGTGCAGCACATGGACTCAGAAGCTATGACTCACCAGTTCTAGAGCACAGGCTCTGTAGTTGTGGCACACCAGCATAGCAGCTCCGTGGCACATGGGGTGCTTCCCAGCCAGGGATCAAACCCATGTCTCCTGCATTGGCAGGTGGACTGTTTACCACTGAGCCACCAAGGAAGCCCAGAAATCGTGTATTTTAACAAGCTCTCTGAGTGGTTCTGGTGCACACCAAGATTTGAAATCCATTGTTTTAGACTGTCAAAATCATTGTGACTTTTTTCCCCTACCTGATTTGATGGTTATTGTCTCTGATGCTATAAAAAGCAGATTTTTATCAAGAAGAAAATATAATTTACTTAGAAGTAGATCCCTTAGAGAAGGGAATGTCTACCTACTCCAGTATTCTTGGCTGCAGAATTTTATGGACAGAGGAGCCTGGTGGGCTACAGTCCCTGGGGTCACAAAGAGTCAGACACATGACTGAGCGATTGAGCACACACACACAATAAATGAGGTCTGCATTTATTCTCATGTTTTAAAAAAGGTACTAGAATAATTAGTCTTAACTAAGTTCTGTTTTCAACTTTACAAAATTCTTTAAGCATCACCATTTCTTTGATTCTGCCATAGATGATCTTCAGTAGCTTTTTGAATGAAAGTATTAAGGTTCTGAACAGAATTATAAAAATTATGTATTCTGAAGTTGACAACTGGTTTACAAGGTTCATTTCACTAAGTTGTAGATAATTTGTGTTACTCCTTCCTTTCATAAAGTTATAAGAATAATGCTTGCATTAAGAATCTAGTTACTTCATGCCAACAGAAAGGTGCTCAGTTTGGGGGTTTTGTGGGGTTTTTTTTTTTTTTTTAGTTTTAGTTTTTAAAAGTATGTATTTATTTATTTATTTGGCTGCATCAGGCCTTAGTTGCAGCACACAGGATCTTTTGTTTTGACACATGGACTTCTCTCTCAGTGTGGCTTGCAGGCTCCAGAGTGCACGGGCTCAGTATTTGCGATGCATGGGCTTAGTTGCTACTCAGCATGTGGAACCTGAGTTTCCCAACTAGGGATCTAACCCACATCCCCTGCACTGGAAGACAGATTCTCAACCACTGGACCACCATGGAAATCCCAGAAAGGTGCTCAGTTTTAAAGGAAAACTTTGGACCAAGAGATTCATCTCATTCACTGCATGTCTGGGCTTCCAGATTCTCCATGTGTACCAAAAGCTCCATATTGTTATTTCATGCACACATATAAATAGTTTTAATGCAAACTTTTTGAATGGCTCATTTTTAAAATGCCTTCTTACCTTCCCACCCACTATTTCTTATTATCATATTGGGTAGAGACTTTTTTTTTTCATGTTACATTCTTTCAAGTATGCCAGCATTGATAAACTCGGGTCAACCTACCAGGTTAATTTGGTCCTAAATATGAATTCTGATCAGGTTGCTTTGTAATTCACATTTTGGGTTCACTTTGAGATACAAAGAAAAACACACAGAATAGTTAAGATTTTTAAAGATTCAAAGGTTTACTTCAAGGAGGCATCCTCTAAAAACTGGAAGATAATATGATATTATGGGAAATAAGAACCTTATGGTGACTGTGTCTACTCAAGGAAGCTTTATAAACAGGAACTGCTGTGGTTTTACTCTATATATGCAAGGGATTTGATTATAAAAATCATAAGTTAGAGAAATCATCACTTATGTATAAACACAAGCATATGGATATACAGGTGTTCTTCACTTTTTCCACTTAGATTCCTAAATCTAAAGGAATCTTTAGGAATACTTTTTAGTATTCCTAAAAAGTCAGATAAAAACAATATTTATAAATCAAATTATAGTTTTTAGTTGGCTCATATTATCATCTTACAGATGCTGTATCTTCTCTTTTGCTAGCTTAGCTGGAATATGGCAGCTAAAACACCTATCCCCAATTATCCCCAGCTAAGCATTAAGTTAGTGAGCTATAACATAGCCATTATATGAAGGGCCACTTTTAAGGAATGAATCCAGAAATTACCTCATAATGTAGAAGTTTATTCCCTGTCCATTTCTTTAGCTTCAGAGTTGATCATCCTAATAACCAAGTCTTATCCCCTAAAGCAGTTCACTGCCCTGACTACTCAATTGAATCACAAGAGGAACTTTGGAAACTGCTGATGTTTGTACACAACCTTGATCAATGGCTTTAGACTCACTGGTGATGGAATATTTTTAGGTGTTTAAGGTGAGTCTACTGTGCAGGCAGAGTGGATAACTGTGTGCCTCAACAGAACATTGATTTTTTGGACAGGACAGCTTATTATAGTACTTGATGGTGACTGTAAATTAATGAGAGTATTTCATAGCAAGACAAATGATGTCCTGAGTTCTCTTTAAGAATTCATTTCTTACTATGTTTTCCTCCCTTAGGGGAAAATGAGTTTTATGATATAGCAGAGTCTTTTTCACATGTATGTTGCCCATTTGGGACTATGCTTTTTATAGGCATTTATGATTTCTCAAAACTGTATGTCAGTCCAAAGTTTCTTTCCTCTTTTGTTCAGAAGCATAAATGTTCCTATTCCATCTTCCCTTATCACCAGGGCCCCTCTATGGTCTTCTATCCTGCATGTCAACACAGCCCTAAGATGCAAGCAAATAACCTCCTCATACATAGGCCTTCCAACTCTCAAGAGGACACTGAATGCCTTTCCTCTAACTGAAGTGTTTCTGAAGTATTCTTCAGCCCCCTCAGTGTTCTGCCAGTTTTGTGTGTTACCTGAGAATCAGAGCTCTGTGTGTTGATGACCCCCTTCCTAAATGGCCAAATAAAAGAAATTACATATGTCTTTTATTCATTTGGTGTTTCTCTGGAGACCCCCACTAGCAGAAACAGAGGAGGTTACTTTTTTGTGAAGAGTAACATAGTCCCAAGTTGCATTTTAATGGATAATTTTGCTCTGGGTTAGATTCTTTGGCATAAAGATCACTACATTTAATATAGAGGGTCATGAGCTTAGTCATTGGACGAGTTAATCAAATGACTGCCATAGTTCAAAAGTACATCTGCATTTGGATAAAATATGATTTGTGTTAGAGAGCTAAACTTGACGTTTGGTTTCCCCCAGGTAATAAAATAACTTTTAATGAAATAAACGTGTACCTTTCTGCAGCAGACCAGCATAAAGCACATAGCGTAGTTACATTTCTTTACTGGCAGTGGCAGGAAATCTTTAACCTGCCACATGCTGCTTTATTTTATTCAATCTCACATAGTTAACCTGTTGAGCTGATTAGCAGAACAATTCATTGTCAGCACTATGGATGAAAGGGAGCAAAAAGCTACGATGTTGCCTGTGCTTGTTTGGACATCAACAACAATGACTATATCATTTCAAGTTTGGCTCTAGAGAAACACCATTGACTCAGCTTCCCCACTGTACAGCACCTTCCAGTTCTAGCACTGTACAAGGCCCAAAACAAATCCTATTCGTGGCTATATTTTTACCATTTAATAACAGTACCTGACCCCTAGTTGACACACTGAGTACTTTTTTTTCAATTTAAATTATGTTTTTTAATTTTAAGATATTACCCAGCAGGTGTAGTCCAAAATATGATGTCTATTCCTATGGATCATTACAACCATTTAGTGTAGAACCTCTTAAAAATATTTAATAAATTCACTGGAAAGTTGAGAGCAATGGGTAACCCATTTTTTCACTTTTTAAAAATTTACATAGACTTAAATTCACTTTATTATGTGTAGTGCTGTGATATAGATGAATGCATGCTGTGATGTTAGCACCACCACAATTGAAATACAGAACACTTTCACACTCAAGAAATTCCCTCTTGCTGGCTTTTTAAGTCAACCCCCACTCTCAACCCTTGGCAACCACTCTGTTTTCTCCTCTAATTTCTCCTTTTTCTAAATGTCACATGAATCGAGTAATAGCATTTTTAATCTGGTTTCTTTCATTTAGCATAATTTACTTGCAATTCACCCGGGTTGTTGTATATACCAATAGCTTGTTCCATTTTGCCACTGTGTAATATTCCATCATGTAGACATACCACAGTTTGCTTATCCACTCATTGGTTGAAGGACATTTGGGTTGTTTCCTGTTTGGAGTCATTATGAATAAAATCACTATAAATGTTCATGAACAGGTTTTTAAGTAACCGTAAGTTTTATTTCTCTGGGAGTAAGATTATTGTCTTTTTTTGTAAATGTATGTTTAACATTTTCTAAGGCTGTATCCCAAAGGAACTGTAGCATTCTGCGTTCCCACAGTGTATGAGAGTTCCAGTTACTCTACCCTCACCAGCATTTGGTATTGTCAGTGTGTGTTTGTTTGGTTGATTGGTTGGTTGGTTAGGTTTTGTTTGTTTTCTCTTGTTTTAGCCATTCTGCTCTGCAAAGCATCAGTATTTGAAAGCACCATCAAGGATTCTTTTACCCATTTTCTGCCAGTAAAGTATCCCAGTTTAAAAATGTGTCTGATATCATTGACATTAGGTGTTGCTGAGTTAAAGGAAAACACGCAGCATGATAGTTGCGAGTTTAAGTTTTGTTCAAGGTCTTACTGAGGACTGTAGCCTGGGAGACAGCCTCGCAGTTAGCTCTGAGTAAACCATTCCAGAGAAGTAGGGGAGGAACCAGTATGTATATGAATTTTGGGGGGCTAGGAAAAACATGTAGTGGAGCAAGTATCTTGGTGAAAGATTACTGCTGTCCACAAAGAGCAGATTTCTCAGGTGTATACTTTTCGTGCTTTTCTTTGTATGGAAGGATGCAAAAATCTGGAGTCGTTGAAGTTCTTCCTAAAATGTGCATCATAACTATCTGCGGGCCCATTTATTCAGAGCAGTGCACGCCTCATCCTGTTTTTTCCCCATCCAGAACGCCCTTCTGGGGTGCACTGCCTCGTGGCTGGGCAGCGGCAGTGGGTTATAACGTAACCCTTTGAGTTTCTGGAGGATGAGGGACACTCTGTCCCTTCTTTTATTTTTAACAGTCTCTAGACATGGTTACTTTGTTAATACACTCCAATATCTAACCCTTATTTTCAGCAGTTTAAAGAAATTTAGTCATTTTATTGTTTTGCTTTCCAATTTTCTGACTGCATTTTCCCGACAGAAGTTTTTTTTATTTATTGAGCCTCAGTTTCATGTTCCTCATACTACTGCATGCATATCCACAATCTAAACCATCCAAGATGTTTACATGACTTTCTAATTCTTTCCTACTTAATAATGGCTTATTTCTTAAAAACTATCTTTTTAGTTTTACTAACTTTATACAAGTTAGAAAAAGGAGGAGAGTGAAAAACCTGGCTTAAAACTCAACATTCAAAAAAGGAAGATCATGGCATCTGGCCCCATCACTTCATGGCAAATAGATGGGGAAACAATGGAAACAGTGACAGACTTTATTTTCTCGGGTTGCAAAATCACTGCAGATGGTGACTGCAGCCATGAAATTAAAAGATGCTTGCTCCTTGGAAGAAAAACTATGACAAACCTAGACAGCATATTAAACAACAGAGACATTACTTTGCCAACAAAGATCTGTCTAGTTAAAACTATGGTTTTTCCAGTAGTCATGTATGGATATGAGAGTTGAACCATAAAGAAAGTTGAGCACTGAAGAACTGATGCTTTTGAACTGTGGTGTTGGAGAAGACTCTTGAGAGTACCTTGGACTGCAAGGAGATCCAACGAGTCCATCCGAAAGGAAATCAGTCCTGGATGTTCATTGGAAGGACTGATGCTGAATCTGAAGCTCCAATACTTTGGCCACCTGATGTGAAGAACCAACTCATTGGAAAAAACCCTGATGCTGGGAAGGATTGAAGGCAGGAGGGGAAGAAGATGAGGTGGTTGAATGGCATCACCGACTCAATGGGCATGAGTTTGAGCAAGCTCCAGGAGTTAGTGATGAACAGAGAAGCTCAGCATGCTACAGTCCACAGGGTTGCAAAGAGTTGGACACAATTGAATGACTGAACTAAACTGAACTTTATACAAATAATGAAGTAACCTAATTAAAAGCATTAAAGAGGAAATGGAGATATGAAGATATTTCCGTATTCACCTGTAGGTCAAAGCATTATGTCAAGCAAAAAGCATGTGAAGCAGGAAACATTTCTAAAATAATCATGCTTTAGTTTAACAAAGTGGAATTCAGCATTCTTCATTATGATTCTTTATATGGTCTTCTATGACTGCAACACGTACTTGATATCTTACCCTTGATGGAAAAGATACCTCTCTATGAAAGTAATACAAATAGTATAAACATCCATTTCATTTATGTAAAGTAATGTTTCATTGTTCCTTAGTAATCTGAAGGAGAAAACACTGGTGCATAATTGAGGAAGATTTGAGCAGGCTCTTCAAGTGGCATATGTGGTGGAAACAGCTGGGTTCTGGTCTCCATTTTGCCACTTACTAACCATCTGGCTAGCTGACCTAGGACAAGTCAGCTAGGCCTTCATTTTACATTTCCTCAGTTGCAAAATGTAGAAAATAAATTCCATGATCTTTAAGGTCTCCTGGTTCTTAACAAAATTCAAGGAGGGTAGAAGTCACACACTGAGTTTCCTACCCTATACCCACCCCAAAGCCAGCCATTTTTTCTCATAATACAAGTACAGGTGCGTGTGGCCACAGAAGACCTTCGCATTTTCTCAAAGCTCTTTCTGCTCTGTTTTTTCACTGTGCATGGAGGGCTTGCTCCAGGGCCATGGCTCCGTGGACCGGGCAGCACTCTGTGAGGGCCACTTCCAGTCCAGCCACAGACGTCTGTGTCTGCCCAGGTCCACTGTGCAGCTGTTTGCTCATTTTCGTCAAGATTCAAATTTAATTGTCCTGCGCTTCTAAGACTTTAAGATAGTCGGGGGAACATTAGCTCACTGAAAATAATTGAAAACACCTTTTAGGAAAGCGCAGCTGGGAATGCAAGCATGCGATTCTGTCATGCTGAGCGTGCTTTTTCAGGGAAAAGGTTATTTCTCTACCTATTCTGTTTCTCTATTTCTCTAATGTTTTCTAATAAATTTAGAGAAACTTCCATCTTGGATTTTCTGAGTCACAGACTTCGAGAGTAAGGCAGGCCCTAGAGATAGGTGACTTGCCCAGGGCCTCTGAGACGGTAGATTGTTAAGTTGTTCTGGGACCCCCGACTGGGCCCTCCCCCTGGGTTACGAGTCTTAGCCTTTACAGAGCCACAGCAGACCGTTTGGGGGTTGCAGTCATGTTCCCTCTAGCATTTCCCATTGCCTTCCCTGCCCCACTCAGCATGGGTTTTGTCAGCGTGAACAATGAGATCTACATGATTAACCTGTCTGAATGCTGAGAAAAGCGCTAAAGGAACCACAAAAGTTGTCTCAGTGCACTCTCTGAGCAGAGAGGGCTCCTTGCAGGTATACCAGTGTGATGGACCAGTCTTAGCCCAGGTGTTCCCAACCCTCCCCAGGCTGGCCTACTTCATTCCATCCCACGTAGTCTAAAGTATATCTTAAAACTTGAACTTAGTGTAGAGGTTAAACATTTGCAAAAAGATTTGGGCTTACAAGTAATTTTAACCCATGGTCATTTGGAAAATGCCATTCTTGGTACCCTGTCTTTAAGGGGGGTGTGTGTGTATGTATATGTGCGTGTGTGTCCACTTCCCTTGAAACAAAATGCTTTCATAAATGTTTGTGGAATTTTATTGGAAAGACCTTGTGTTTTGTAAGGGAAGAAGCAAAGTGTGAAAAATGTTAACAAGGAAAGAACATCCAATTTTAAAGATACTTAGCATGTATGGCTTCTTCCATATCCCCAAGTAATAAACATCACAAGTTATTCTGTCACTGGAAGTATAAACATGTTCTAACTTTGTGCCTGGCATGTTTGAAAAACATATGGGCCCTGGCATGTTTGAAAAACATACGGGCCCCTCAATTTTCCAAATAAGCCTTGTATTTGAACCCAGTTGAATATCCCAAATTCCTGTTTCCATCGTCTCTGGAAGAGAATAAGAGTAATTTTGGAAAACTAACAATTTTCTACCAGTATCATTAGGTACAAGCTAAACTTCTCTTTATGGACATTCTCCAACATTTCCTTAAGAAAGAGTCTTTTTTCAGTATCTCCTCTCATGAATCATAGGTACACAGTTCTGATTCCATGTCAGGCCTGAGTAAATCTAATTGAAACCCTGAAGATAGTATGTCTTGTGGTTAAGAGCTCAGATTCTGAGCCAGATTCTACCAGTTAGAATCTTAACTCTGACCTTTAAAAGCTGTGTGTTCTAGGGCAACTTGCTCAACCTCTCGGCTTCATTTATGCTAGTTCTGTAAAATGGGGATGGGGGTATTAATATCTACCTCATAGGGTGTTATGAGTAGAGGTCTTGAAAAATGTACTCCCCAAACATATTTTAAAACCTGTGTACATCCTCACACATTTTCAAGTTGAGATCTAAAACTTTTCATCATAGGTTCAAAGTGTATTTTTGGTAAGAGGTAGACAGTCTTCCCAGGTGGTGTCAGTGGTAAAGAACCCACCTGCCAATGCAGGTGGGCGGTAACAGACCTGGGTTCCATCCCTGGGTTGGGAAGATCCCCTGGAGGCAGGCACGGCAACCCACTCCAGTATTCTTGCCTGGAGAATCCCATGGACAGAGGAGCCTGCAGTGCTACAGTCTGTGGAGTCGCAAAGAGCTGGACACGACTGAAACAGCTTAGCACGTGCACAGGCAGAAAGGAGTATAACGTGAACTAATACGAGAATTGATATGGCTGAAATAGTTAACACAATTTGAAAAAATGTTTGACCTGCTTTGCTGAGTAACTCAGAGAAAACTGGAAAGAAATGAAAAAAGGTATTCATATTTTTAAAATATGTATTTGAGTAATTTTTCATTCTCAGAAATGATACACACAACATGTAAAAGAATCTGCATCATTTATGTATTCTACTCTGGCCATTGTTAAGAATTCAGAATATCTCAATATTGACTAAGCCTCACACTTAATAAAAATGAGTATGAGATAGAAGACAAGATGCTTGCTAATCACAGCATGTTTGGATTGCAGAAAGTTTGTGTACTCCAAAGACAATGAAGTCCAAGGCAGTAATAGTTGTCTTGGATGAAGCATTTGCTGTTTAATAACAAGAGAGGGCTGATATGAATGCAAGGTGAATTCTCAAGCAGTTAAAAAATAAAGCACAAATGAAAGTTGTGGAGACTAATTTCTTTAAAATACCCTTGCATGTGCATTACCTTGTAAAATATTTGCATATCTAGTACCTCGATATGAAGACCACTAGTTGGTTAAATGAGTCAGTAAACGTTAAGCTCTTAGAACATTTCCTGGTATCTAATAAGCCCTGAGCAAAAAGTAAGTTATTATAACTATTATTATTGTTAGGTTCCCCCTCCAGAAAGAATTATGCCTGCTTATTTTGAGTTTCTACCTTGTCCTCAAGCCTTACCTGTCTGCATTCAGCATCTTTTAGAATTAAGCCACTATCTATCAGAAAAATCTGTTAGCTCTATTAGGATCACAGTTTTATTCTTCTCCTGAGACAAACTCACTCCAAGTATAACTACTGGAACTTTCTGGTCAAATTCCATTTAATTTGGCTGTCCATAACTGTTTTCTTCTCCTGCTGCTGCTGCTGCTGCTGCTAAGTCGCTTCAGTCGTGTCCGACTCTGTGCGACCCCATAGACGGCAGCTCACCAGGCTCCCCCGTCCCTGGGATTCTCCAGGCAAGAACATTGGAGTGGGTTGCCATTTCCTTCTCCAATGCATGAAAGTGAAAAGTGAAAGTGAAGTCGCTCAGTCGTGTCTGACTCTTAGCGACCCCATGGACTGCAGCCTACCAGGCTCCTCCGCCCATGGGATTTTCCAGGCAAGAGTACTGGAGTGGGGTGCCATTGCCTTCTCCGTTTCTTCTCCTAGATACACATAACTTTCTTGATGTATGGATCCAGCCTAATGCTAAAAGTATCATAAATTGGGAATCTGTGCAATTTCATAAGTACCTTAATAGATTAGATATTACTGGATAACAAAAAAATAGAATACCGAATTGAAAAAATTGAAATGTGAAATTTAAAAAAGAAAGCCTGACTCATTTTGAACTAGACCCTTTAAAATCTCAAAGTCAAGGCAGAGACCCCTGGTCTAACATATAACCAAGTATTCCAAGTTGGACAGCTTAAGACATAAGAATTTAGTTCTTTTCCTTACAGCCAATGTCTTCCTTTTTAATTACCAAAACAATTAATGTTCATTGTAGAAAAAGTCAGATAATGCAAAAGAAGAAAATAAAAGTCACTGATTCACTACTACCTAAGGGTAAAGATTCTGATACATAGCTTCTCATTCTTTTTCTTATTAAAAAAAAAATGAAATCTATACTTTTGACATTTTTAGTTAAATTTCTTACTCTGAGCTCATTACAGATTCACATGCCATTGTAAGAGTGATGTGATCAAAAGAGATCCCAGGTGTCCTTTCCCCAGTTTCCTGAATGGTGGCATCTTGCAAAGCTGTTGTACAGCATCACAACCAGGACGTTAACATTGATGCCGTCAGCATACAGAACACGACCTGTTATAGTTCAAATCATTTCCCTGCCACTTCCACTTCTTAAATCCTAGCAACCAGTATTCTGTTCTCTATTTCAGTAATTTTATTATTTCAAGAATGTTGTATAAATGGAATCTTGTAGTATATAACCTTTTGAGATTAATTTTTTCCGTCCAGTGTAACCTTCTGGAGATTTTTCTAGGTTGCTGTGTGTCTTAATAGTTTGTTCCTTCTGTTTGCCGAGTAATATTCTATAGCATGGTTATAAACCATACTGCTGCTGCTGCTAAGTCACTTCAGTCATGCCCAACTCTGTGCGACCCCGTAGACGGCAGCCCACCAGGCTCCCCCGTCCCTGGGATTCTCCAGGCAAGAACACTGGAGTGGGTTGCCATTTCCTTTTCCAATAAACCATACTACTCACCTTCAAAGAACATTTGCATTATTTCCAATTTGGGACTGCTAACAAATGAAGCTGCCATAAACATTTGTGTATAACTTGTAGTGTGAACCTAAGCTTTCATTTCTCTGAGATAAATGGCCAGAAGTACAATTGCTGAGCCATATTTTAGTTTTAAGAAACTGCCAAACTGTTTTCCAGAGTGGTTATACCAATTTACATTCACACCAGCAATGTGAAGTAATCTAATTTCTCTGAATCCTCACCAGCATTTATTGTTACTATTTTTTTTAAATTTTAGCCATTCTGAGAGGCATGTAGTGATACATCATTCTGGTTTTAATTTCCATTTCCCTAATGGTTAATGATGTAGAATATCTTTTCATATGCCTATTTTCCATCTGAATATCCACAATGATGAAATGTCTGTTCCTATCTTTTGCCTATTTTCTAATTGGATTGTATGGTTTTTTACTGTTAAATTTTGAGGCTTTATATATTCTAGGCAGTGGTCCTTTGTTATATGTGTGGTTTGCTTTTTTTTTTCTTCAATCTCAAGATTCTTTTCATCCTCTAAAAGGAGTTTTTCACAGAGCAGAAGCTTTTTCATTTTGATTAAATCTGATGTCTCTATGTTGCTTCTATGGACTGAGCTTTTGATGTCAAGTGTTGGAGCTCTTTGCCTAGTCCTCAACCCCAAAGATGTTCACTTATTGTTTTTTTCTAAGAGTTTTACAGATATATGTTTTATATTTAAGTCCATGATCCATTTTGAGTTAAATTTTTGTGTAAGGCAGTAGACTTAGGTTGAGTTTCATTTTTTTTCCTCTGAATGTCCAATTGCTCCAGAACTGTTTGTTGAAAAGGCATATCTTTTTGTTGTTGTTGTTGAATTCCTTCTTCACCTTTGTTGACGATCAGTCAGGCATATTTGCATGAGTCTATTTCTGGGTTCTTGGTTCTGTTCCATTGATCTGTGTGTCTGTCCCTCCACCAATATGCACAGTCTTGATTATTGCAGCTATATAAATCTTGAAATTAGGTACACTGATAGCTCCCACTTTTCTTCTTCTTCAACAGTATCTTAGCTTCCTAGTTTCTTTACCTCCCCATGGAAATTTTAGAATTATCTTGTCTATATCGACAGAAAAAAAAAAAGTGTTTTGAAATTCCAATTCTTGGTTGGAATTGCATTAAACCTGTTTATCAATTGGGGGCAAATCAAAATATTTGCAGAGCTTCCCCTGTGACTCAGCACTAAAGAATCCGCCTGCAATACTGGAGATACCAGTTGGATCCCTGGGTGGGGAAGATCCCCTAGAGTAGGAAATAGCAACCCACTCCAGTATTCTTGCCTGGAGAATCCCATGCACAGAGGAGCCTGGTGGGCTGCAGTCCATGGGCTTACAAAGGAGTCGGCTGAGTGACTAACAACAACAATAAAATATTTGCTGTACTGAGTATCCCAGTCTATGAACATAGTATGTGTCTCTGTTTATTTAGATCTTTGATGTCTTTCTTCAGCATTTTGTGGTTTTCAGGGAACAAGTACTTTACATACTTTGTTTACATCTCAGTGTCTAGCACAGTACCTTCCTGAAGAATGTTGAATTTCACAAAAATCATTGCCATATACAGGAGTGGAATCTTACCATGAAAAGAACCCATTAGCTATAATCCCTTTTTTAAAATGGCTTCCTTAAACTAGGAAAATGCTTTAAAGATAGCAAATGGCCCAGATAAGAAAGGCTTTTCATTCACTGCCTGAAACTAGACACTCTGTAGTTTGGGATTGTAAATCAAATTCCAGTGAAGAACTTATTGGATTCAGCTGTGTGTGTGGGATGTGGTGCAGAGTGATTCAGGAAGCTGTTTTTGCTTTGCCAATTGCAGAACTCATCTTTATATATTAAAAGAGAGTTTTCATATTTCTGCCAATGATCATCTTTCATTGGTAACCAGAGGAGTTTTGAGTTGTCATTTTGTGGGCTTTATCGGGGAGCTTAGATCCAGGATTGAATTAATCAGAGAACGCAAGGTTGGGTTTCTGCATTTTCCAGTTCTGAAATCTGCATAATGTTAGTAATAGACTGAACATTTATGATGTTAGTGTTCACAGTGGGGCAATGAAATACAACATTACATAATTCTTTAAAGAAGATCCTGAGAGTTTAATGTACAGTCTGAGGGCAGGAGACCCTTGGGAGCACAGAGAGACATATTCCTCTTAGAACTGTTCGTACGTACCTAAGATGAACAAGCTCTCATGTTTCCAAATTTTCTCTTAAGTTTTCAAAGGAAGTAAGTACACAGGGGTAAGGAAGGCAGGGAAGAACAGGACTGTTTTCATTGCTAGGATGTCAGGAAAAGCCCCAGCTGGCATCTATGGGCTATAATAAAGAGGTATTTGTTGTGGCCTAACCAGGTAACCTCGAGTAAGTCGTTAGTTTTTCTGAGCCTCATTTCCATATTTATACAGGGGAATTGTGATCATGTCTCTGCCTTCCTAAAGTGATGATCAAATAAGATAATGGACAGAGAAGCATATTGTAAGCTCTAAAAAACTATACTGATGTACCATGTTATTCATTCCATAAATATTTATTAAACACCTACTGTGTACAGACACCTACTGGGTACCAGACACCTACTGTGTAACAGTTCACCAAGGAGAGACACACGGGAAGCACTTAAGTACAGTGAAACATCACAGGTGTGCAGAGGCAGAACATTCCAGGGGTAGCAGTGGAACTGAATTGCTGAGGTGCAGTGTGCTTTTGGAGTTGAGAAACACTGAAGATACATTATTGTAAAGATCATCTATGTTCAAGTTGAGACTACCCTCAACGTGGAGGGAATTAAGAGGGAAAAAAGCTTGATCCAGTTGCCAGTCCTTATTAAATAGGTGGAATGATGAAGAAAAGTCAGTAGATGGCAGAACTGGGAATTGGACAAGCGTGTATGGGCAGATGACGTGAACCTCAAGGGAAGCCGGTGGTCGGTGATGTGAAGATGGCAAGGAATGGCGAGGAAGCAACACTGTGAAGCCTGGAGAGTGGTACTGCCCCAGGCTTAGGGCTTGGGCTATGGGAGTATGACCGGTCTTCTCTTGAGGGGCTAAGAGAGTATAAGTCCTGGGGGAAGAGCGGGACAACAAGTGGAACAGGAGGAGGGAAGATGAGTATGTAAGAAGGGTAAGCATGTGGCATGCATGTGTATGCTCAGTCGCTTCAGTCGTGTCCAACTCTTTATGACCCCATGGGCTATAGCCTGCCAGGCCTCTCTGTCCATGGGATTTCTCCAGGTAAGAATATTGGAGTGGGTTGTCATGCCCTCCTCTAAGCGCTCTTCCTGACCCAGGAATCAAACCCTAATCTCCTGTGTCTCCTGCATTGCAGGCAGATTCTTTACCCACTGAGCCACCTGGGAAGCCCTTGAACATGTAGGGCTTCCAGTAATAGCAATAACTGTTGTTTATTGAGCACCTAGAATGTACCAGGTACTGTGTTTGGCTGTTTTGTACAGTTAGTCTTCACAGGATGCTACAAACTAATTCCTGTCATCTGGATTTTACAAATAAGGGCATAAGGTCCAAAGAGGTCACATGCATCGTTTAAGGTCACACAGCAAGTCCACATCAGAATCTCTGAACCCAGATCTGCCTGACTGCAAAGCTGAGCTTTTGCGCCATTTCACGTGTCTTCAGAGACGTTCAGAGAGCACCAGGGGAGCAATTTGGAGGGAAATCAGAGAAGGGAGGAACCCGAGGGAGGAAGCAGAGTCACATGGGAATGAAGATACAATAGAGGACTATTGCCTAGTGATGCTTGCATTTTTGCTGGTGGCTGGAAATGCCAGGGTTGTGAGGATGAGAGTCACTGAGACCTCTAGCAGAAATGAGGCCTGGTAAGGCTAGTGATTGCCTTGCTGCAGGTCCCGGGGGAGCACTGCTGTCAAGGTATTCTAATGTCTTTTGAAGAAAATTCTCCCAGGCAGATAGTAACAAAGGCCAACCTCTCCTGGCTCTTTCACTCCTGGCGGGGCAGTCAAAGAGGCTTAGCTTCCTAAGTGTCTGTGATCAGTCTTTCAGCCCAGACAATAGAGAACAGAGAAGGATGTGTGAGACGACCTCTCACTTGCATGAAGGGTGGGAGCCCATCAGATATTGAGGTGCCTTGGCCACTTTGTGCTTGGGGACCTCTGGAGCTGTGTGATGCAAGCTGGAATTTTCATTAGACTATGGTGAAAAGCAAACATATGTATCAGCCTCTCCCAGGTGGCAGTTAGTAGTTACTGTCCAAGACGGCTTTTTAACAGAATCTGGGGAAGAAAGTATTTTTTTCCTTCCTCAGCATCTTGGCACAGCTAACGTCCGACTTTCCTTTACTAGGGGACAGTTAATGCTGCAGCTGAAACAGCAGTCCCATGTGTAGTATTATACATTGACATTTATGGGCACAGGCCAGCACCAGACACTTTTCTGGAAGCCGGTTTTGATACCTGAGGGGAGTGGTGGCAGTCCAGCTCTGCAGCCAGGTAAGAGTGGCCTCAGGTGAGAGAGATCAGGTTAGAAGACACAAAGGACAGGAAAAAAGGACAAGTAAGTAACTGAAGAAAAATTAGGACTCGCACAACCTTGCTTTCAGTTAAGGTCTTCCTGCTGGAGTTCTTGATTGAGGTAAAAATAAACATGCCCTTCAAAGTAACACATGTGCCGTCTGATCCCGATCGTCACAGGAGGGGTTGGGGCAGTGAGAACATGAAGAAATGCCCTCAGAAGGGGGATAATAAGGAAACAGAAGTGGAAATAGCCTTAAAAGCCTGTACTTGGCATAGGCTGCTTGCAGAAGAAGTTGGATCCTTGTTGTAAATGTGATTTCCACTTCTTCACAGGTGGAAGGTTCTCTTTTTCCCTTGAATCATGCTGTCACTTTATCTCCACCTCTGTTGTGACATGTTTCACCTTCCACGCTCTTTTGTGGTTTTTTTTTCTGCTTCTACTGAACTGGTGATTCTTCAGAGACAGAGATAGTGTGCTTTCCATTTTGTACCATCTGCAGCGCTTTGCCTTCAAGTAGCTCTTCAGTGTTCGACTGAAAGAACGAACCCAAGGACACTGTGATTCCTCTAAATTTCTTTACTGAACTCTTTACTTGGCCAACAAAGATGACACCTTACAAAGCCAACTTTCTCCTTTCTCCAGGATCAGGGACTAAAGTAGATAAAAAGTGTTCTATAATGCTTTGTGTGTGTAGGAGAGATACTTTCTGTTTAGGGAATGTTGCTAAGCCCTCTCGTCAAAAATAGCCTTTCGATCTACGTCCAAGCTCCGTCAGGGCAGAGCAGATTGGCAAGGGTGGTTTCAAAGGAAAAAGCAATGTAATGCCTTCTGCGCACAGCAGCACAGGTGCCAATAGAGGAGGAAAATGTGTGTGATTGCAGCTCAGGATGCTAAGTGCTGTAAAAATGGAGCCAACCAACCAACCAGTGTGCAGAGATCTATGTGTGTTTTAAATACCTTCCCTGACCTTTGTATATTCCTGTGTACTCGGTGATCTCAGTTTCAGAGTCTTCCAAAAGCAACTGATGACTAGAGATCTCACTAGTCATGACTATGAGCAGAGTGAGTGGCCCTTTAAGAAGGACCCACTTAGCCCAGGGAGATGGCAGAAGCTCAGAATGGCAAGAGCAGAGGGAATGGGGAGAGCCAGCCAGAAGGACATGTGGAACCCCGAGTCCTAGGCAGAGCAGCTCTTTCCTGAAGGCTGCTGTTGCTCCTTCAGGAACTGCTGCACAGACATTGACAGGAAACCAGATCAGGGACAGGACAGCCGTTTTAATGTTTGCAGAATCTACTCTGAGCCCAAGTCCCTCTGTAAAACTAAAGAGCTAGAGTCTTTAGGGGTTTTTTCCCCCTCAAATCTTGAATTTGGCCTTTCTTGGAAAGTTGAAGCATCGATTGGGCAAGTAACCACAGTCATCCTGAATGTCAAGTGGAAAGGAGGGATGGTCAATGAAGGACCGAAGCTGGGATGGGGAGATGCACGTTGCCTGCAGCATGGGTTGTACAAGAAGCTCTGGGGTGGTCATATCCAGTGGTTGCTTCGATTTGGGTGGCCTGGCTTTGGGGTAAGCATGTTTGTCCAAATAATAGATTGTTGCACTAAGATGGATCTGTCTCATCTGCCCTAAAGAAAAGAATCTTTGTATCCTGTGTGTGTGAGGCATCATCAGTGATCTTTATATAAAGATCAATGTCTATTAATAAAAGCCATGAGCAGCTCCCTGCCAAGATTTCCATCATTTGTTTAATCATCTGCATCAATGCAGTGGTTTTCAATTAGTAGAGGTGTCCATTTGTACCTCTTATTTGCTTATAGGCACAGAGGCCAAGTCACCAAGTTGGGGCTCCTTGTGATCCCCCACATGGAGCTGGCTTCTCACCTGCTCGAAATGGGGATAACTGCTGTGTGTATCGGGGCAGGCACCAGGGAAGGTAGCCTCTCTGCCTTCCCCTCCCACCAGTCCTGCCGAGGTGCAGGGGAGGGGGTGCCGCATAGAAGCTTGCTCAGACAGCTCCTGAGCTGTGGGACTAGTCATCGGCTCCTTCGCTGCATGGCCACCGTGACCTCTGCCCAAAGCAAGAAAGAGAAGACAAAATGACAGAGCTGTGGTCACACAAGCCTGTTAACTATATTGGCTGTCTTTGTTTATTTGGGAACTCTGGACTTCTTTTTTCTTTTTTAACAAGAAATTTGAACCACATTTTGTTTGAGATATTCCAGAAAGATGTAGCAATGTGGTTACCATTTTATAAACTTTTAAACAAAACCGTTAGCGGTTCACAACTTTGTTTAAAGAACAATGGCTTTGGAGCACAGGCCAGCCTTCTCAGGACCCAGAGGAGAGTGACCAAAGCAAAGAAGAATCCAGTTCAGAGCTGGCTGACTGAGAGCTGCTCTGGCAAAAGCCAGGAACCCAAATGTTAGCACCGAGGGCCTCTTCCCTTTCTGCTGGAATGGCAGTGAGTTTGGCCCTGTTGCTTAGCTGATTTACACCAGTGCCCTCAGCTTGTTAACTCTCCTCTAGTGGAAGAGAAGTTCAGGAAAAATGGGGATGAAAACAATCGCTTGTGGTATTTTTCCCTCAGCTCGAGACTGAGCCACCGATTTTAGCGTGGCTAGTTCACTACCCGACCACTGGCATCCTCATTTCTTGCACGTTTGCTGCTTCTGTCATCACTTCTCTCTGAAGCCAAAATCCCTACTATGCTTGCATTCTAATATTTCTATTAAAATAATCTGCCTTTATCTAACTTTTTCCTCAGGATATAATTTATATTTCTAGGAAATCTCTATGAGTGTTTTTTTTTTTTTTTCCTGCTGTTGTTGACTGTAGCTATTACTCTTTTTAGCCTTTTCTTGGAGTGCCCTCAAGAACATTTAATATTAAGTATTATTTAAGTCTCTTAAACATTCCTCTAAAAGTATACAAATATTTATGCCTATATCAACTTTTCTAGACATTTTACAAAGCTGATTTAGTAGATGATATATTCTTCTACCAAAGATTAAAATGGAAATAACCCATAACTGGAGCTGACCAACAATGCAGATTTGGGGTTGGCAACATTCAGTTTCCAAGTACATAAGACACATAGGAATTACAGGAATTTAGTTTGATAGAATCCTTTTTTACATGTATTTTTGAAAACTCAGTTTACCCTCCAGAAAGACATTTCTTTTGGATCAGTTGCAGTCCCTATTTGACAACTTCACAGCTTACAAGTTAAGACTCTAATTAAAATATTAAATTCTGGGGCAAAGAGAATTCCAAGAAGAGTCCATAATCATTGAAAAGGGTAGTTAAAGAGCTGTACAAGTAACCATTTTTAACCTTAAATATAGTGTTTCTCATGTATCCTTCAGGCAATACTGACAAGGTATTTCCTGGAGATTAATGGCACTCTGAGTTAATGGACTGAGGGAAGGTCATTAATTCTTACACAAAGGTAGCTTGGAAAGTAGGAATGAAAAACAACTGCTGGGTCAAGATGATACAGTCCCAGGAGATGTTTCAGAAGATGTTACCTTTGCAGAAGCCCATACTTAACTACTGTTCTCATTCCCCTTCTCCACAAACAAAATCTTTTTTATCAGTTGGCTTCCTCTTCACACTCTTTCTCAAATGAAACTCATCTTGGAAGTCCTTTGTTTTCACATAGCTTCTTACCATCAGACTCATTTATTGGTGTGAACAGAGCTGTGCTTGGCAGTCTGGAAATCCAAGCAATCAGAATATATTTCCTACAGTTTCAGTTAAATAACATATTTGTGCATTCAAGGCATAAGATATGCAGGAAATAGGAATTTACTATCAGTGATTCAGTTCAGTTCAGTTCAGTCGCTCAGTCGTGTCCAACTCTGCGACCCCATGGACTTCAGCACACCAGGCTTCCCTGTCCATCACCAACTCCTGGAGCTTACTTGAACTCACATCCATTGTGTCGGTGATGCCATCCAACCATCTCATCTTCTGTCGTTCCCTTTTCCTCATGTCTTCAGTCTTTCCTAGCATCAGGGTCTTTTCCAGTGAGTCAGTTCTTCACATCAGGTGGTCAAAGTATTGGAGTTTCAGCTTCAGCATCAGTCCTTCCAATGAATATTCAGGACTGATTTCCTTTAGGATGGACTGGTTGGATCTCCTTGCAGTCCAAGGGACTCTCAAGAGTCTTCTCCAACACCACAGTTCAAAAGCATCAATTCTTTGGTACTCAGCTTTCTTTATAGTCCAACTCTCACATCCATACATGACTACTGGAAAAACCATAGCTTTGACTAGATGGACCTGTGTTGGTAAAGTAATGTCTCTGCTTTTTAATATGCTATCTAAGTTGGTCATAGCCTTTCTTCCAAGGAAGAAGTGTCTTTTAATTTCATGGCTGCAGTCACTGTCAGTGGTAGGCTGGGGTTAATGGAACAATCACACCTAGACAACACCTCAGTAAATCTGAAGAGGTTGATTCATCATAAGGACACAGAAACAACTTGGTCTGGCCAGGATGCTGTGATAGACAGAGTACATGCTTCCAGACTGCAGAATACCACCAGAGCTGTACCCTTGCAGATAATGCCAGACTTGGTGGAATCTCATTTCTCCTCCAGACCAGTGTAGACTAAATCCATTCTGCATGCCTGCTAATCTAGATCTGTTCTAACAATGCTCCCATCTGGACAGAGTCATTAATTTCAAGATTAAGCAGGGTTCAGTGTGACTTCTAGGACTGTGGTGGAGATAGTGAGAAAGAATGGCAGGAAATCTAGAGCTACCTGGTGAAGGATTGTTCCGGGAAGCCCTACTTTGGCTTTTTAAAAAGAGTTAAAAGCTAGAGAATGATCACTGAGTTGTGGGGTTTTTTTTTTTAAAGGTCTGCCTTCATGCACAGGCATCATATTCTATAACTGTGTGTCCTTGTGAGAGGAGCTTCCCCAGTGACATGCAGTACAGGACATGAAGGTTCAATTCCTGAGTCGGGACGACCCCCCTGGAGGAGGGCATGGCAACCCACTCCAGTATTCTTGCCTGGAGAATCCCATGGACAGAGGAGCTTGGCAGGCTACAGTTCATAGGGTCACAAAGAGTTGGACACGACTGAAGTGACTTAGCACGCATGCATGTCCTTGTGAGAGTTCTCAATTCAGAAGCTTGTACCCTTGCTTGTGCTGGGGTGTGTTGCTCACCTTCCTGCTAGGAATGCTCACTTCCTTTGGAATCCTTTAGATAAGTTCAGCACCATCTGATTCACTCAAGTGGTGTCTGGCTGTTCTATAATCCCGGGCTGATACTGTGATCCCCATAGTATGTTTTCACATGTTTGGAAATTTTTAAATGCCAGAGGTTATTTTACTGTTTAAAAAAAAAAAAACTGCTGAAATTTAATAAGATAGCACAAGTATGCTGAAGGGAACGCTAAGGAAAATGTTTTTTGGTCACAAGGGCAATGGATTGAAATGCAAAAACCTCACTAAGATGGTGGCTGGCGTTTGGCCACTGACTGAATCTGGTCTAACCCTGAAAGTATTAAGTTCTTATGGATTTTGTTACAGAGTCAAGAGAAGTAAATCTGTAGCTCCCAGTTCAGACTGAACTACTGTTTTAGTGCTGCAAGTACAGGTGAAAATCTTTATATTCTTCCATCCTGTTTGAAAAAAAAAAAACTCCTTGTTTATACACAGATTAGTTCCACTAGACCTAGCTGAACTTTTGGAGTTCTTTTTTTCAACTGAAATTTCCTTGTACAAATGAACTATCCAGATGTGGATGGGAACATAATAATAGAATTACGTGCTTAAATAACTGAGATTATTTAGGTCATGATTGCAGTTTTATGATGCCATTTGGGGAAATTACTAAGTGCATGTGAATTTGAGGTAAACTAAAGTTTTTCTCCCTTCAGTAGGCATTATGGCCTCTTCTGGCACTTTTTTGGTACTGGAATTTGCTGCTTACTTTGCTTACTTTAAGAGTGATGGATCTGCAACTCTGTCACGATTTGAACTGGAGTTTTCCTTCCACACAAATGACAGGTATTTAATGTGTCAGGACAGTCTGTCTGAAACCTGACCTAACCACTTAACAGTAAAATAGCAAAACTTGCTATTCTGTGTGTACAAATGCTGTCTTTCCAAATTAGGAAAGAAGATATAAAACCCTGTAGAAGTGCCTTTGTTTTAACAGGAGAAATTTAATGCTCTACCATTAACATTCTCCCAAGGTAATGTTACATAAATAATTACTGCTACACCGGAAGAGTCATTTCCCATTCTGGAATAATTTGCACACATTTAGGAATTTGATTGTCTCCTCAAAATCTTCTGGGCTGTGGGCCCATAAATTATCACATTTTGATGGAACTTCCATTATACGATCTAACTTTTATGGAAGGAGAGAGCAAGAGAATTGCAAAAAAGTAGTGACTTGTTTATGGTTAGAGAAGCTCAAGGAAGGGAAAAGAATATTCCTGCTTATTTAACATAGTTCAAGGAAATTTGTGGTTTACTTTCAATAACCAACTTTCTGAAAATTTTTTTATGCCCAAACCACAAAATTTGGCGTTTTAAATTCATACCTGTCTGTGGGCATGTAGTATATAAAGCAGTGGTTCTTAGAGTCCCTAAGAAAACACATTATTCAAATGCCAGTTCCCTTGGTTTCTAGATAACATTTCTAGCCCAAGACTTCTTAATTTGTCTCAAGGGGCCCAAATTTTGTGTCTTTGTGTATCCAGGATCTTGTAATGTTTACCAGCTTTTCAGGAAGACCTGACATGCCGCATTTTCAAGACTGAATTTTGTTAGACCCAATCTATAACACCGGGAATTTTCTATATTATTAATAATGATAGTAATACTGCTGCTGCTGCTAGGTCGCTTCAGTCGCGTCCGACTCTGTGCGACCCCATAGACAGCAGCCCACCAGGCTCCTCTGTCCCTGGGATTCTCCAGGCAAGAATACTGGAGTAGGTTGCCATTTCCTTCTCCAATGCATGCATGTATGCTAAATTGCTTCAGTCGTGTCCGACTTTATGTGACCCTATGGACAGCAGCCCACCAGGCTCCTCTGTCCACAGTATTCTGTAGCCAAGAGTACTGGAGTTCATTGCCATAAATATCTCCTGATTATCAAGCACTTATTATTTGTCACTAACTGTGGTTAACACTTTATATTTCTCATTTATTGTTCCCCAAAAGACAAATACAGTTATTATCTTCATTTTATGAGGAAACTTAAAGCTTTGAGAGGTTAAGTAACTTTTTGGAGATTAAAACCCATGATGTCATCTGGAAAAAATCCATGCTCTTAAGCATTAGGCATTATGCTAATGAGTACATCCATTTGCTGGTTTAGTAATAACTGGCTTTTGTTTGATATTGATATATTCAGTTCAGATAGCCCTTACTCTTTTCCTACTCTGGTCTAGAAGTTTGGTGGACTTGTACAGTTTATGCTCTGTTTCCCCTTGAATTTGTGTGAATAGTCTATGTTGCCCTTGTAAAGTTTTAAACAAAAAATGTAACTGTGGAATACCTGTGTAATCTTGGAGTCTTGGTTGTTTTTGGTGGGAAGCTGAGCCAGTTCACTGGGAAACTTGAACTTCCCAAGCTTCAAGATGGCACTTCGTTATTATGCCTTCAGATCTCTTCTTGTGTTAGGAAGGGTGAGATTCCATAAACAGGTGAATCTTATGACCAAACCTCTCCCCACATCTTCCTAAACAAGGAGTCTGCCATGTATACCATGCACCAGACAGAATTAGGACACCTGGTTTCTGTACCCCGATCCTCTACAGCAATAAGACACTATAATTTGATCATTTCAGTTGTGTGTTCTCCATTTAGGGTGACCCACTGCCCCAGTTTTCCCGGGACTATTCTGATTTTAGCAGTGCAAGTCCTGAAGCCTAGAAAATTCCTCAGTCCCAAATACAACTCAACCAATGATTGTCCTACCTCCTTTATTTTTCCAGAGCTGTATCCAAGCCCCAGATTCCAGCACTTCTGCTTTGTTGAATCTCCTGAAGAGTACAAATAAATCTTTTAAACTAAGAAATTGGGCAACTCTGGCTCAGATTCATAAGTGTGTAGTGGACCATTAGAGATACAAAACTTGAACAGATCAAGAAAGACCTATATAAATTTTGGAGGAATTTACAGATACTTAGCTTAAAAGGTTTGTAAAAGAAATAATTTTTTGTTTTATATTGCCTTCACTTTTGTTTCAACTCTGTCCCTTCAGGGAGTAGGCTGAGTCTTAGAGGAAACCTTTCTCTGATTGTCAAAGTTCAAGTGGTAAATCATTGTTTGACATTGTTAGACCATCATAAATGTCCCTAATATACAAAGATGTCCTTGTCAGCAGTATTCCAAGCATAATAAGTAGAATGTAGGGTTAGATTTCGGAGAAGGCAGTGGCACCCCACTCCAGTACTCTTGCCTGGAAAATCCCATGGGTGGAGGAGCCTGGTAGGCTGCAGTCCATGGGGTCGCAAAGAGTCGGACACGACTGAGCAACTTCACTTTCACTTTTCATTTTCCTGCATTGGAGAAGCAAATGGCAACACACTCCAGTGTTCTTGCCTGGAGAATCCCAGGGACGGGGGAGCCTGGTGGGCTGCCGTCTATGGGGTCGCACAGAGTCGGACATGACTGAAGTGACTTAGCAGCAGTAGCAGCAGGGTTAGATTGAGACTTCTCAAGTGGTTCAGTGGTAAAGAATCCACCTGCTAATGCAGGAGACGCAAGAGATGCAGATTCTTTCCCTGGGTCAGGAAGATCCCCTGGAATAGGAATTGGCAACCCACTCCAGTATTCTTGCCGGGAAAATTCCATGGATAGAGGAACCTGGCAGACTACAGTTTATGGGGTTGCAAGATCTGACTCTTTATGACCCCATAGACTGCAGCACGCCAGGCCTCCCTGTCCATCACCAACTCCCAGAGTTTACTCAAACTCATGTCCATTGAGACAGTGATGCCATCCAACAATCTCATCCTCTGTCGTCCCCTTCTCCTCCCACCTTCAATCTTTCCCGGCATCAGGGTCTTTTCAAATGAGTCAGGTGTTCACATCAGGTGGCCAAAGTATTGGGAGTTTCAGCTTCAGCATCAGTCCTTCCAGTGAATATTCAGGACTGATTTCCTTTAGGATGGACAGGTTGGATCTCCTTGCTGTCCAAGGGACTCTCAATAGTCTTCTCCAACTCCACAGTTCAAAAGCATCAATTCTTCGGCTCTCAGCTTTCTTTATAGTCCAACTCTCACATCCGTACATGACTACTTTAGCCAAATGAGTTTATTTATTCTTTCATACTTTTAGCCAAGTTTGCCAAACAAGAATTATAATGGAAAATGCTAGTGATTTTTTTTTAAGTTCAAGTTCTAAATACTTTTAATTTTATTTAAGAAACAAGTCTTGATCTCAATTACAGGATTTTTCTCCCCTAATATGAAGTTATTTTTGCATTGATTGGGGAGAAATACAATAATAAGTTTTTAAACTCTGAACTACTAGCTGCACCTGCTTGGGATCTAAAACTGAAATGGAAAACACAAGGCTTAACCCCACATGCTCCCTGATCAAATGCAAAGGTTCTTAAAATAGCTCTGGGTGAAGATGTTTGGAGCAGCTGAAAACCAAGGAGCTGGTGTCCCTAGTCACAACCTGGCAGTTAATACCGTGGCTCAGAGGCAGCTGCCTCTGTCTCTTTCTGTCTCAAGGCCTGGAGCAGCAGCTCCTAGAAGAAGCACAGAAGCAGCCTCTGCTTTACCCACATTCCTGTCCTCCCTAAACTCTACTTTTCTAGTCAGAAGATTGTCCCTGGATCCGTCAAGGGGATCTGAGACATTCTGTCCAAGCCACTAGAGCAAAGTATTGGGTTGGCCAAGAAATTTGTTCGGGTTTTTCCGTAAGATGTTATGAGAAAACCCAAATAAACTTTCTGGCCAACCCAATAGCTAAACACCTCCAAACAATTACAATAAACCTTAAATAGGTACACGATAAATTCCAGGGAAAAAATGTAAGGAAGAAATAAAGTGCATTTGACTGATCATAGCTAGTAGTAACAGAGAATACTAGCTATGAGTGGTACCCTACACCCTGTTATCTTCAGTATCCCAGTTGCCAGCAGATCAGTTTACTCTCTTGAAATCCACCAGGGAGACCTTCACTCAGGACTGCTCTGTTCAGCTCTGCCTATCTTGATAGAGCTCTCAGTTAACTCATATGTCTCAGTTGATATAGCTGTCAGCTTACCATTTTCCCCCATAATTTTGTCCTGTGATATTTTCACTTACCATTGATAAACTGCTTCTCTCAAGGGCCCACTTATGCATCCACCAGTAGCAGAATCTGGGCTGGGTGGACAATTGGTCTAATCTGATCTGATGGCTTTTTATGTTGCCAGACTTTTGGCACTAACCAGCGGTTTAAAATTCTATTGGCATTCACATGTAGATGAGTATACTATTATACTATCCTGTTCCCATCATAAAAAGAAGAAAAAAGCAGTAGCTTATATCTTGTTTAGAAACTACACTATTTTGAGGGCCAGAGGAAAGAACTGTTGGGTGAGTGTAAAAGGGAGGTAAAGGCAGGAAGACAATGGGGTGTGGGAAGGCCTGAAACTCTCCCATTGGCAGCTTCCAGTTGGCCACCACCACCTTCAACCAGTGCTCGGAACTGTGAGTATTCATGCTGAAAACTCAGAATTTTTCTAGACTTCGTTTGAGAAATTATTTAAGGAGACTGCATTAGAGAGAACATTAGCTGGGCTGGTTCCTTAAAAGTCTAAAACCTGGTTTTTCCATCGGCTGAACAGGGAATAATACTTGCATTTCCTATCATGCAGGGTCACCTTGGGATCAAGTGAGTGACTGATCCTCGAATTGTGTAAACAGTGTAGGACACCTCCCAGGCATAAAACGACCCCATGGTTACGAATACCGCCATTGTACAAAGTTGCCTCAACCGCAGCGAGAAGCGCAGCACTGCCACTCTTTCTGCTGTAGCCTCCGGTGACTGACTGTCTTTGTCAGACAAATTAGACAGAAACGTCTTGAGCTCTCATCAGATTTGAGCCCCAGATAGTCAGGAGGCTATCTAATACAAATTTTGCTCTAATGTCCTCCTTAGAGACATCTTGTCTGACCCAGACTATCAGTATGTGAGCCTTTGTCTGACATCTATAATTTAGAACAGAAATGTTAACATCCCTCAAAGAAGCCTCAAGTAGTTTCAGTAAAATGTATATTCCAATCTGATTATTTGGTCCCTGGAATTCTCTCCCTATCTTGCAGACACTAAATAAACCTTTATAAGTAGGAAAATTTTTTTCTAGTCTTTTTGTTTTAATTAGAAACAAAGGAGAAAACACCATGGTAGGCAACATGAACAGTATTAAGGTTCAAATCACTACTAATTGGCCCCTCTGTGAAGATCTCTATACTCAGAGAATATGGAAACCACTTTTGCTCCATTCACGGCTGTATCTCTGGTAACCCAACATGTAGTAGGCACTCTAAACATTTGTTGAATGAATGAACAAGTGAGCAAACTAATTAAGCCCTTTTGCCATAAAAGTGGTCTACCTAATTATAATGAAACAAAATAAAAAAATTATGTTGTTCTCTGTATGAATGGCTATTAAATGCTGGTGGCCACTTAGTTCTGTCCAAAGGCAAATAAAAGCAATATTTTTTTCTTTAAATGTTTTTTAATGTAACATATTGAAGAGGCAAGGCATGTATTTCAGTAGTAATGAAAATTTTCTTTTACGTTAAGACAAGAATAACATGGACTTTCTTCTGAAGAATACAGGGCCCTTTACTTTTGTTTTTCCCCATCCCTGGAGCTCATCCCCATTGCTCCTGAACTCTTGGCACATTACAGCATCTATCCCATACAATAGGTAAATGGATCATCATTTTGAAGCCACAATAAAGTATCTGTATCTCCAGTGACAATGCCAGTACCTAAGACCAATTCTTGGCTAACAAATTTTTTTATTGAACAACAGTTTAAATGAAAAAAGAAAACTACATACAAACTTTAACAGAATCTAAACTCTTTAAGAAAATTTTTTTTACACTTTTTTGTTTATAAGCAATACTTTCTGCATCCTAGAATTTTTATAGAATATTTTTGCATTGGTAATCTTAAGAACCCAAACTCAACATTGCTCTGGGAAGTTATCTGAAAAACTCTTGTAAGCATAGACTTGTCTTGATTGCCCAACGTATTTGTTTTAAAGAAATAGAAATAGCCCATGAATGTCATTGCTGCCTTTAGAAATTTTCAATAGCAAAGAGCTCTTTACGTATTTATACTGGATTTTTAATTAAGTATAATATGAGTTTCATAATAGTGTCAACTGATGACTGTAGAGATGTATTTACTTGGAATATTTGTTTTGGGAGGATAGAAGATTGATGTGTTATAAAGTATCATCAAAGGAAAAGTATTTTTAGTTGAAGCAAGAGGAGCATTGCCACAGTTTGGAAACGTTTTCACCAGTAGTACGCCACCCCCTGCCTCCTTAATTACAAGCCTGATGCACACATAGAACATGGTGAATGTAGCTGAGCAGTGTGTGCATTGCATTTCTTGCAGTCCTTCGTAAGACTTGCGTAGATATTGAAGAAAGATGTGATCATCAGGTGTAATGAAAAAGAGTGATTGAATATGTCACAAAAATTTTAGCTGAACATGTATCTCTCGAACTGTATCTGTATTCAAAACTATGCATTCACCCTAAACACTGACTAATACTCCCACTGAGCAAGTACAGTGAGCAGAACTTTCTCTGGTATCATTTGGCAGCAATCAGGCTTCATTTCCCATTGACACTGAGGTTTGTTGTGCCATAAATATCCAGTCATGCTTTGGGGTGATAGGTATCTTCCAAGACCTTCCAAAAAACCCCACCTCAAGAATCTGCTTCTCTTCTCTGGCCCCCATTCATCAAATCTTGCCCATTCATCAAATCTTTAGCACCAAAGAAATATGAACAAAAGGAAACGAAAAGGAATACCTCTAAGTTGCCATTTTAAGATGTTAATTTCTTCTGTCTTTCCATAAAAAGAAAATGCCTCCTAACCAGTCTAGCCTATCCAATACACTTCTCCATTGATAACCACATTTGGGATGATTTTCAAATTATGCATTGATCATTTACATCAGTTTGCAAAATCAAGCTATTACCAAGCAAAGTCATCCGCCCAAACCATTTTAAAATTTTTGACCATCTGTCTTGCTCTAAAGAGGATAGCAATTTAAAATTTTATTTTGGTCTCCTTTCATATCTCCTGTCAGGATAGTTCCTCTATTTTGCAAGCAGCTCTTCTTCATATTAAAAAAAGTCATCACCCTTCATAAGCCCTTAATCATGCCTAAGATTTACTCTATTCCCTTGCATAATGCCCAGAAGCTCCTGCTCCTGGGGAGCAGTGGGGGCCGTTCCTGGATGTTGGGTATCACAGACACGTCCCCAAAGCCTTTTCTCCGTGGCAGTGGGGACACTTACCTTACCGCGCAGGTGCCTCTGCTTGGTCACACCCGGTGGTCCTCTCTTCTCATCCCCACCAAATCCAACAGTGGAATCCAGGGGCCAACAGCGTTTTCTTCTTTTCTTTTTGGACAGTCTCTCAGTTTTTGTTTTGTGGGCTTCAAAGTCAAGGAGAACTTGCAACCAGGGTCCACTGACAGTTCCGCAGAGGAGAGGCAGTGGGGAGCCCAGTACTGACTGGGCCCAAACACTAAATATAACCCTCCTCCCTCTCCAGGCAGTGTCCTTCATACTCAGAAGGCAGACGACCTGGCTGAATCTCTCACCCCACAGCTTGCCAGCCTCCACAGAAGAAAGGGTCTAACTGGACTGAGGTGCAGAATGAGACCACCCAAGACCCAGGAGCCATCTGCCCAGAGCAGACAAGTAGAGGCAGGTATAGGCTCCGTGAGTGTGTCTGGGTGTGTGTGTGTCTGTGTGTGTGTGTGTGTCTATGTGTGTGTGTGTTTGCATGCCTGTGCCCAGCAGCTGCTCTCCAGATTAGAAGACACCACTCTTTGGCAGGCAACTCTGAAACCACCCTCTTGGGTGATTTCAAATTTATGTGCACATCTTGGCTGAGAGAAGAAACCTCCCAGGCACAACCTGGGTCCCCTTCTGTGCCCTGTCACTGCCCCAGATACACTGTGAACCACAACAAACAGCGGTGCCAGCATCTTAAGAACAGATGCCCAGATGGATGTTAGACTGCACCTCATTTTGTACCCTGCAACCAAGAACTGATGCAAGCCCTGTTTGAGATTTAAGTAATAAGGGCATGCCCTCTTCTTTGACAGTCGTGACCCAAGGCACTGCAGAGACTCGCTATTATTAACGCTGTGTTGAACTTTAACTTGAATGCCTGCCTGTTCCATTCAGTGTCATATGAGACATGAGGGCAAAATGCTGAGGAAACTTAAGAGCAACATTCAAATGTATGATGATATTTATTATGATTAATCAAGGTTTTTGTTTTGTGTTATGCAATGTTAAGAAAAATCTCATACTTTGTTAAAATGTGTTAGTTTTCTCTAAGTGCTATCACTTAATCTGATTGGTGGGGAGGGGCAGGAGGAAGGAGCTTGTTCATTTCTTTAGCAAGTACATACTTCCTCACCAGTTAGGTATCAGGTCCTCTGCCAGGCAGACTCACCACTAGCCAGGTGCTCCATTCTGTGTATTATTTTACATAACCATCACAGCATCCCTTTAAGTTAGTCCTGTGCGTGCATGCTAAGTTGCTTCAGTCATGTCCCTATGGACTGTAGCCCACCAGACTCTTCTGTCCAGACAAGATTACTGGAGTGGGTTGCCATGCCCTCCTCCAGGGGATCATCCAGACACAGAGATCGAACCTGCGTCTCTTATGTCTCCTACATTGGCAGACGGGTTCTTTATCACTAGCGCCATCTGGGAAGACCAAACTGGTCTTGAATTGGTGATCAAATAAGAAAACCAAAGCTCACAATAATTAACTTCCCTACAGTCTCCTGGATGATAAACATCAGACTTGGAATTCAAACTTCCATCTGAGTCGCACTGAAACCCATGCTGTTTATTTTTAGCTATTATCATTGAAATAATTTCAAACTTACAGAAAAGATACATGAATAGTAAAGCATTCCTGTATACTCTTCACTCAGGTTCTCCAAATTTTAGCATTTTGCCACATTTGCTGTCTGTCTCCCTTTTTTCCTCTAATCTCCCTCTACCCACCTATCTCCTTGTGTTTATATGTGTGTGTATGTTTTTCTGAATCAACTTGTGTGCTTCAGTGTTATTATCCTAAAAGCAAGTACACTTTTCTACATAACTATTATATGACTATCAAATTCAGTATATTAATATTGATACCATTTTATTTTCTAATCCATAGTCCCCATTCAACTTTTTACCAACTGTCTCAATAGTATTATTTGCAGAGGGAAATTTTATTTTTTCATTTGTTCCAGGATTATGTGTAGCATTTAGTGGTCATGGCTCTCCCTCAATCTGAACAGTGTTTCAGTCTTTCTTTGTCTTTGGTGACGACGTTTTTAAAGAGTTGTCTGAGGAGACTATACAAATAGCTGAGGAAAGAAGAGAAGCTATAGACAAAGGAGAAAGGGAAAGATATACCCAACTGAAGGCAGACTTTCAGAGAACACCAAGGAGAGATAGATAACAAGCCCTTCTTAAATGAACAATGCAAAGAAATTTAGTTCCATTCAGTTCAGTTCATTTTAGTTGCTCAGTCATATCCAACTCTTTCAGACCCCATGGACTGCAGCACACCAGGCCTTTCTGTCCATCACTAACTCCTGGAGCCTACTCGAACTCATGTCCATTGAGCCAGTGATGCCATCCAACCATCTCATCCTCTGTCGTCCCCTTTTCTTCCTGCCTTCAATCTTTCCCAGCATCAGGGTCTTTTCAAATGAGTCAGTTCTTCGCATCAGGTGACCAAAGTATTGGAGTTTCAGCTCAACATCAATCCTTCCAATGAATATTCAGGACTGATTGCCTTTAGGATGGACTGGTTGGATCTCCCTGAAGTCCAAGGCACTCTCAATGGTCTTCTCCAACACCACGGTTCAAAAGCATCAATTTTTCAGGGCTCAGTTTTCTTTATAGTCCAACTCTTACATCCATACATGACTAGTGGAAAAACCATAGCTTTAACTAGACGGACCTTTGTTGGCAAAGTAATGTCTCTGCTTTTTAATGTGCTATCTAGGTTGGTCATAGCTTTTCTTCCAAGGAGCAAGCGTCTTTTAATTTCATAGCTACAGTCACCATCTGCAGTGATTTTGGAGCCCCCAAAAATAAAGTCTGACACTGTTTCCACTGTTTCCCCGACTATTTGCCATAAAGTGATGGAATTGGATGCCATGGTCTTAGTTTTCTGAATGTTGAGTTTTAAGCCAACTGTTTCACTCTCCTCTTTCACTTTCATCAAGAAGCTCTTTAGTTCTTCACTTTCTGCCATAAGGGTGGTATCATCTGCATATCTGAAGTTATTGGTATTTCTCCCAGCAGTCTTGATTCCAGCTTGTGCTTCATCCAGTCCAGCATTTCTTATGATACTCCATATATAAGTTAAATAAGCAAGGTGACAATACAACCTTGACATACTCCTTTCCCGATTTGGAACCAGTCTGATGTTCCATGTCCAGTTCTAACTGTTGCTTCTTGACCTGCATACAGATTTCTCAGGAGGCAGGTCAGGTGGTCTGGTATTCCCATCTCTTGTAGAATTTTCCAGTTTCTTGTTATCCACACAGTCCAAGGCTTTGGCATATTCAATAAAGCAGAAGTAGATGTTTTTCTGGAACTCTCTTGCTTTTTCGATGATCCAACAGATGTTGTCAATTTGATTTCTGGTTCCTCTGCCTTTTCTAAATCCAGCTTGAACACCTGAAAGTTCACAGTTCATGTATCATTGAAGGATGGCATGGAGAATTTTGAGCATTACTTTGCTAGTGTGGCCACCTCATGCAAAAAGCTGACTCATTGGAAAAGACCCTGATGCTGGGAAAGATTGAAGGCAGGAGGAGAAGGGGACGACAGAGGATGAGATGGTTGGATGGCATCACTGACTTAATGGACATGGGTTTGGGTGGACTCGGGGAGTTGGTGATGGACAGGGAGGCCTGGCGTGCTGAGGTTCATGGGGTCGTAAATAGTTGGACACGACTGAGCGACTGAACTGAACTGAACTGAACTGAGGAACCAGAGATCAAATTGCCAACATCTGCTAGATCATTAAAAAAGCAAGAGAGTTCCAGAAAAACATCTATTTCTGCCTTATTGACTACGCCAAAGCCTTTGACTGTGTGGATCACAATAAACTGTGGAAAATTCTGAAAGAGATGGGAATACCAGACCACCTGACCTGCCTCTTGAGAAATCTGTATGCAGGTCAGGAAGCAACAGTTAGAACTGGACATGGAACAACAGACTGGTTCCAAATAGGAAAAGGAGTACATCAAGGCTGTATATTGTCACCCTGCTTATTTAACTTATATGAAGAGTACATCATGAGAAACACTGGGCTGGAGAAACACAAGCTGGAATCAAGATTGCTGGGAGAAATATCAATAACCTCAGATATGCAGATGAAACCACCCTTAAGGCAGAAAGTGAAGAGGAACTAAAAAGCCTCTTGATGAAAGTGAAAGAGGAGAGTGAAAAAGTTGGCTTAAAGCTCAACATTCAGAAAACCAAGATCATGGCATCTGGTCCCATCACTTCATGGCAAATAGATGGGGAAACAGTTTCAGACTATTTTGGGGGGCTCCAAAATCACTGCAGATGGTCACTGCAGCCATTAAATTAAAAGATACTTACTCCTTGGAAGGAAAGTTATGACCAACCTAGACAGCATATTAAAAAGCAGAGACATTACTTTGCCAACAAAAGTCTGTCTACTCAAGGCTATGGTTTTTCCTGTGGTCATGTATGGATGTGAGAGTTGGACTATGAAGAAAGCTGAGCATTGAAGAATTGATGCTTTTGAACTGTGGTGTAGAAGACCCTTGAGAGTCCCTTGGACTCAAAGAGATCCAACCAGTCCATTCTGAAGGAGATCAGTCCTGAGTGTTCCTTGGAAGGACTGATGTTGAAACTGAAACTCCAATACTTTGGCCACCTGATTCGAAGAACCGACTCATTGGAAAAGACCCTGATGCTGGGAAAGATTGAAGGCAGGAGGGGAAGAAGATGACAGAGGATGAGATGGCTGGATGGCATTACCTACTGAATGGACATGAGTTTGAGTGAACTCCGGGAGTTGGTGATGGTCAGAGAGGCCTGGTGTGCTGTGGTCCATGGGGTCACAAAGAGTCAGACATGACTGAGCAACTGAACTGAACTTGCTAGAGTGTAAGATGAGTGCAATTGTGCAGTAGTTTGAGCATTCTTTGGCATTGCCTTTCTTTGGGATTGGAATGAAAACTGACCTTTTCCAGTCCTGTGGCCATTCTGAGTTTTCCAAATTTGCTGGCATATTGAGTGCAGCACTTTCACAGCATCATCTTTTAGGATTTGAAATAGCTCAACTGGAATTCCATCACCTTCAGTAGCTTTGTTCTTAGGGATGCTTCCTAAGGCCCACTTGACTTCGCATTCCAGGGTGTCTGGCTCTATGTAAGTGATCACACCATCATGATCAATGCAAGAATATGCAAATTGCAAAGTGCAAAGAAATAGAAGAAAACAATAGAATTGGAAAGATTAGAGCTCTTTTGAAGAAACTTGAAGCTATCAAAGGAACGTTTCATGCAGGATGGGTGTGATAAGACAGAAACAGTAAGAACCTAATAGAAGCAGAAAAAATTAAGAAGAAGTGGCAAGAATACACAGAACTATACAAAAACAAAGGTCTTAATGACCCGGAATACCACCTTTTTTTTTATTATACTTAATAGTAGCATTTTGTGGCAATGCTATGTTAAGCATTTTGTGTTACTTAACTTAATTCACAGCAACCCTGTGGGAGAAATAGTGTTTTTTATCCACATTACAGATGGAGGAACTCACATTTGGAAATATTATTAATGAGTAACCTTTCTAATATACTAAGGTAATTAGTGAGAGATCTGAAATTTGAATTTAGATTAATCTGACTCCAGAGCCCCAGTTCTAAACACCTGGGCTATATGAGAACCAATAAAGTGTAAATTATCCACTAAGATGTATTGCAGGAGGAGTCATGATTTACCAAAACTTGACTACAAACCCTCCTATATTAACTGCTAGCTACATGTGGCTGATTAGTACAAGAAACTTGGCTAATCCAAATTGACATGTGCTGTAGTTGTGAAATACACACTGAATTTCAGGTACTTCTTGGAAAAAAGAATAGAAAATATCTCATTAATTATTTTTATATTGACTATGTTGAAATTTAATACTTTGAATATATTGAGTTAAATAAAACACATTAAAATTATCTTTATCTTCACTATAGCCAAAAAAGTAGAAACAACTCAAATGTCTAACAACAGATGAGTAGATAAACAAAATGCAGTGTATGCCTATAGTAGAATATTATTCAGTCTTTAAAAAAGAATGGAAATCTGATGTATGCTAAAATATTGATGAAACTTGATGACAAATCTAAGTGAAATAAGCCAGACAAAAGAACAAATACTGTCTGATTCTGCTTGTATAAGGTACCTGCCTGCCTGCCTGCTAAGTCGCTTCAGTCATGTCCGACTCTGTGCGACCCCATAGACGGCAGCCCACCAGGCTCCCCCGTCCCTGGGATCCTCCAGGCAAGAACACTGGAGTGGGTTGCCATTTCCTTCTCCAATGCATGAAAGTGAAAAGTGGAAGTGAAGTCACTCAGTCGTGTCCGACTCCTAGCAACCCCATGGACCACAGCCTACTAGGCTCCTCCGTCCATGGGATTTTCCAGGCAAGAGTACTGGAGTGGGGTGCCATTGCCTTCTCCATAAGGTACTTAGAATAGTGAAATTCATAGAGATAGAAAGTAAAGTAAGGTTACCAAGGGCTGGGGGTTAGGGATAGGAAGTTATAATTTCACAGGTATGGAGTTTCTGTTGGGATGATAGGAAAATTCTGGAAATGGATAGTAATGGTGGTTGCACAACAGTGTGAATGTATATACTTAATACCATTGAATTTTACATTCAAAAATGGTCGACAGTAAATTCTTATTTATATTTTACCATAGTTTTAAAAATTGTTTTTACCATTTTTTTTTTTTTTTTACTTTTTCGTGAGACTACTAAAAAATTTAACATTACATAGGTGGCTTATATCTCTGTCAGACAGCACTACTATAGTACTGTATTTATGAATACAAAGAAGTAAATTCCTTATCAGTCTTTCCCTTTTCACATGGCATATTGAAGAGATTCTGGTATACCGCCATGGGCCTGAATCAGACTTTTCACTGTTTTGTTCACTCACCTTTGAAAAAGGTAAAGGACAGCTTTTCACTTAAAGTTATACTAATAAGATATACTTTTGAGATACAAGCAACTTTATGAGACAAGTAACCATGTGTTGTTTTAATAATTTCTTATTTTCCTTTTGCACAGTATCCACTAGGCCTCTTTCCAGAACTGATATAATTGTCTCTGCTTGGTGGCTAAGCCAGTAAAGAAGCTGCCTGCAATGCAGGAGACCTGAGTTCACCCCCTGAGTTGGGAAGATCCCCTGGAGTTGGGAATGGCAGCCCACTCCAGTATTCTTGCCTGGAGAATCCCATGGACTAAGTAAGGAGCCTGACAGGCTACAGTCCATGGGGTCACCAAGAGTCAGACATGACTGAGTGACTAACACTTCGACTTTTCACTTTATGTATACCCTGAAATATAATTGTCATAAATTCCATCATGATTAAAGTTTCTTTGGGTCCATGGAATTAATATTAGTCTGACCATTAAAGTTTGAAAACTGGGTCTCAAGACAGTCATTCTCTCCCCTTCCTGTAGCCCTCCTATCACAGTGTCGACCGCCAATGGGTATCTGCAGGGGAGGAGGGAACGGAAAGCTGGGCAGACTCGTAGTTCTGTGATGGAACAGACAGCTGATGGAATTGTGAGGACGTAACCAGAACAGATTCTCTAAAGGGTCGTATTTCTGTCTACTCATAGGTAACCAAACAACCAAGTAAAGAAGGGAAATAGCAGGGGAAAGTATCCCTTATCTTTTAGTGGTCATTTTTTTTCACTGATCCTGAGCTTCAATTTCCCCCTTTGTGAAGGTTCTGGACTGAAAGATCTTGGTTCTGCTGCTAAGGCGCTTCAGTCATGTCTGACTCTGTGTGACCCCATAGACGGCAGCCCACCAGGCTCTGCCATCCCTGGGATTCTCCAGGCAAGAACACTGGAGTGGGTTGCCATTTTCTTCTTCAATGCATGAAAAGTGAAAAGTGAAAGTGAAGTCGCTCAGTTGTGTCCGACTCTATGCGACCCCATAGATAGCAGCCTACCAGGCTTCTCTGTCCGTGGGATTTTCCAGGCAAGAGTACTGGAATGGGGTGCCATTGCCTTCTCTGGATCTTGGTTCTAGTTAAGCAACTAATATTCCATGAACCTGTCAACTGATGACCTGAAAATGATCCAGGAAAACACTAATGCTATGTATGCTTTTTGCTTAACTCTTACTAATAGTTATCACTGTGGATGTCTGCATTGAGAGATGTATCAGTATCAGTTCTTAAAAATATAGTGAGATTTAAACTCATTTTAAACTGTTTGTCCTTTTTTGTCTGTTTATTTCTGTGAACTGTGAAAAGAAGTGCAGGAGTCTCAGCAGCAGAGCTGGATCACTGGGTGTCCGAGACAGTGTTCCCTGGGCATGCCTCACATCATGCTGACTCACATTCCAGACCCTTCCTTCCCACTGTCCTCTCCCGGCCCACAGGGATTATGTTCCTCCCTGGTACTCCCAAGGCACCCAGAGCTTAACTGTACCTTACCCTCAATCCCAGTTTAATTGCAACTTCCAGCACACTTGTCTCTCCCCCTCTGCATCTGGGAGTTCTTAGAGCAGAGAGCACCTTCTAACACCGTAGCCCCAACCCTGAGCACAAAGTCAGAGCTCAGTAAATACGTACTGTATGGAGGCAGGATCACTGGCCATTCTAGTGCATAGAGGAAGAAGCAAGCTTCAAGTAAAGCAGCTGTAGAATAGTGTCTCAGTGAGCTGAAAGGTCACGAAAGAAGAACGCTCACATATTAAACCTATCAATCAGTCATTTTTAAATTCCAGGCTTTTAAAATTTTTCCTAGTAAACATTTACCAGCAGAGAAATTGACAGATTTAAATCTCACATATTATCCTTTCTTTCCTCTTCCCTAAGGGTTGGATTAATGACTTATATGTAAAAATAAAAGGTCTGTATAACATGTATAACTGATTCACTTTGCTCTACACTTGAAACTAACACAGCATTGTATAGCAACTATGCTATGCTAAGCTATGCTAAGTCACTTCAGTCGTGTCCGACTCTGTGTGACCCCATAGACGGCAGCCCACCAGGCTCCCCCGTCCCTGGGATTCTCCAGGCAAGAACACTGGAGTGGGTTGCCATTTCCTTCTCCAATGAATGAAAGTGAGAAGTGAAAGTGAAGTCGCTCAGTCGTGTCCAACTCTTAGCGACCCCATGGACCGCAGCCCACCAGGCTCCTCCATCCATGGGATTTTCCAGGCAAGAGTACTGGAGTGGGGTGCCATTGCCTCCAGTTTTAAAAAAAAAAAAAAAAGAGGTGGAAAAAAAGTTCTGGATAATCCACGAAACAGAAAAGTACCTCCAGGTAAACAGGTCTGTTTAGGAAAATCTGGTACAGTGAAGGGCAGCTCTCTCTTTTGAAGGCCACCTGTAGACAGTGTTCTAGAATTATACGTATTTTAGGGTTTCACATTTTTCTAAAGTGAGAATGATGCTAACAGGTTAACTTTTTTAAAAAGATGAGGAAAATATACTTTTGACTTCGGAATGTTGTTGTTACCAACAATTTGTACTTTTCGGTTTCCAGGTGCTATTTCTTCATATATTTCAGAAATTCCAAAATATCAGGTGACAGCTGTCTTAGCGCTAAGGCATTCCTCAAGTGTCCTACTTCAGTGTCGTTCTGTACTATTTCTCTCTCGGCAGAGCTGTATCATCACTCAGAAGCCTTGTTTATGCATATCGCTGCATTGCTGTCTTCACTTCTACATCCCCATTACTTTTCCAAATGGATACTAGTTCTCCCAAAACTAGAGGAAAAAGGAGAGAATTCCAGCAACATCTCAAACTGAATCAATGTTTTCTCCTTGACTAGAAAGTTCCTTTGTGAACAGGAAAAATACATGAGTTAGAAGAATTTCTCCTCTCTCAGCCCTTCTTCTCTTGACAATGTTGTTTTAATCTAGTCTTGTTTTTCCTTTCTAATGACACATCTTACAAAGACATGTTATATCAGCAAAAAGTTGATTCCTTTTTCAGCTCAAATCTTGGCTTAGTAACTTTTGTCTTTAATAGCCAGTTATACAAGTATAAGCACACCATTTTTAGCTCACTTCCACAGATATTTACTGAGTGCCCGCAATATACCATGCAAAACTCAGACTGTAGTAGGAGAGACACTCATCACAATTATAATTTTGATGGGCTGTGCATTGTAATATAGGGCTTAACATAATGCTGTCTGAGTCTACTCAAACTGCAGGTTGGGGAAGCTGCAAGGGGCGGAGGTGGGGTGGAAATATTTGAATCGAACGCCCTGGGGGAGGAGGAGTGGGTTTCTGCCAGGGGCAGGGTTAAGAAGGAGAGCATTCTCCACAGAGGACACAGTGTGAGCGCAGGCAGGCTGGCAGGAGAGCACGCGATGGGCTCAGCAGAGTCGAGCTGCTCCCAAGCCCGGAGAACAGGGGTGTGGTGTACAGCCTTGTCTTAGGTAAAGTGGAATCTTTATTTGGGTCCAAAATGTTAAGAGCCTTGATGCGTTGATGCCAGATGTTATAACCACACAGACAGTGGGGAGCCACCAGAGGCATTTTAGCAGAAAATTACGGTCAGAGAGGTATAGTGGGAAACCTTCAGGATTTGGATCCGGAAGAGCTCTGTGTGGGACTCTGGGATGTTTCTCCTGAAAAGAAGCTCAGTGCTCATCTAATTTTAGCCTCATGTTTTATTCATGAAAATTGTGTAACTCAGGTTTAAATTTCACACCACTGGTTGCCCTCTACTTGACATGAAGCCTTAAAGAAGCCACTACGTCACGGATTCCCCAGAGTCATCCCTGGGTTTAAACAAGGCTGTCCCTGTGACCTGAGGGGGCCACTAATGTCACCTCTGTGCACTTGACTGATGAAAGATGCTAGGACCTCTGTGGGGTGGAGAATGGGGAATGGGGGAGGCAGCCCCAGCATGAGGACCGGGCAGCATACGTTACAAGTGGAGTTATTTCAGCCCTGCCTGGAGAATCTGGGTAGGCGGCTGCAGTGTGATGCCAAGTGAGCTGCCTGAGGTGGGACCAGATCCCAAGCAGCAGCTAGGGAATGGGGAGGAGGAGACAGGGAAAGACAGGAACTGTGCAAGAAAGCTGAACCCCATCTAAATAACTAGGTTCTGAGTGGCTGTAGTCTGAGCAGAAAAACTGAATACACTGAGAAAACCAAGGAGAAAATTTTATCCTAAGGGCTGGACAAATCAGGAGGTGATTGGAAAAAGTCTGCTGTACATCCAGTGGACGAGGAGCTGGGGCCACTGCAGGCCCTCCAGGGAGTGTCCCCCGGCAGGAAGGCAATTCTAGGCTCCCTTTCTAGTATGGCCAGACCAGTCATGGTTCTTAGGCACCAAAGAACCCAACAGAACACACTCCTGATATTATTTTTTAGTCACTGGGCAGAGGTGGGGAGGAAGGCCTGCTACCCAGGGTCCTTCTGAGTTTCCAGGCAACTCCATTGTTCAGCATCCCAGGCCAGGGCCACATGGCAGGGCGACAAGGACATTCCAGTTGGACCAGCTTCTTAGTAGCTTCCCAGGAATACCTTGTACTGTGGCCATTCTTACTGTTCCGGTGCCTGACTGTAAGGTTCTTTTGTCATGTCTCCTAAGGAGCACTGTGCTACATGCATAATAGCAGCTCTACTTTCAACCACAAGTGTCTCTGAATGAGAAAGGGCTAATCCCCCTCTTATTCAAACTGTATTGCATGCCAAACCTGGTGCTATAAAGCAATCATTTTGAAACTTTCTAATTGTAGCCATAAGTTAGGTCTCCATTCTTTTAGCCTCTTAAGCTCAGTCAGGGTGGTCCTGGTTAAAATGGAAACCTCAAACAAAGCCAAGATTTTCAGTAGTATAACAGTATTTATGGTAGTAAAAACATAAAAAGATGCCTCTTCTATTGTTTTTTCCAATTTACTATTTGCAATTGTATTCACTTCATTTGTCCATTCAACAATTATTTATTGCCTTTCTGCTGTGTCCAGAGACTATCTTGAACCCTGGAAATATGGCAAACACACACACACATAAAAACAGATGTATTGGTTCCTGCCATTTTGGAATTTAAAGTCATGGATGGATCAAATAAATAAATCAGGTAATGACAACTTGCAATAGTGCTATGGTAGAAAATAAGGGAAAATTGAGGCAGAGGATGGCGAGGGAGGAGAGGCCCCACTTTGGATGTCAGAGGAGACCTCTGAAGAGGTGACATTAAAGCTGGACCTGAGTATTGTGAAGGAGCTAGACCAGGAGGAGCAGTCCAGGTGTGAGAACAATGAGCATAAATGCTCTGAGGCGAGAAGGCTGTTGGCATGTTCCAAGAGCCTCAGGAGGTCAGTGTGACTGGGGTGCAGTGGGCATGGAGGAGAACAAGGGAGGCAGAAGGGGTAAGTGAAGGCCAGTCACGGCAGGGCCTGTGCTTTGTGGTACGGAATATGGATGTAATTCTATGTGTAAAAGCAAACTTCTGTGGAGTTTTAAATTGGAAGATTGTGTAGTCCTGTTTATATTTTCAAAAGGTCTTTCTGGCTTTCATGGAGAGAATAGAAGGGGTCAAAGTGGTTAGTGGGGGACCAGGCAAGGTACTTCTGGGTCATGCTCTGGGGTTTTCCTGAGGGTAGTGACCTGAGATCTCATGGACTCTAGGCAATACTATTAATTTTTCTCCACTCTGCTTTTCCTCCAAACACCAAGCCATTTCTCTCTTTGCCTAGTGGTTCATAGATGAAAAGATGCCAGAAGCACTGTCTTTTAGGTGAGTCAGTCAGATGAGCTATTCAGGTAGGGTTCTTGCCCTAGCACTTTTTTATAGGAATCCTCCATGTCATTTTCATTTTGTAGGTCAGTTAAATTCATGCCAACTTTCCACTGTTCTTCAGCTTTGTTCCCAGTATGCAGAAAGTATTCAGTAAATGTTTGTTTGTTAGACTGATTTCACTTGGATTCCCAGTAGTGTGAGTAGAGGGAGAATTAGAAAGGCCGATGAGGTCCTCTTTACTTCCTCTCTGGAGATGGTGTGTCAGTGGGGTTACCAGGTCTCTTAAAGAGTTAGTATTGTCAGTCTATGGTGAATGCAATTCAGGGTGAAAAAAATGACTCCTCTAGAATAAAAGGTGCTGTGTACTTGCGAAAAGTTTTTTAAGAGCATCTGGTTAGAATTTAATATGACTGAAAAGCATTGCTGTTTTTTTCATGTTTCAGTTACCCGAATATGGCTAAAAGTGTGCTTTGGAGATTTTCCAAAATAAAAACTCTTGAGGTGAGAGAAATTTCAGCCCCAACAATAACTTGAAAATTGGAAGTTGGAATAGCAACTGTTTTTTCAACTGTCTTAACTCTGTCACCAACACTATGATGATTTGATTACATGTGACAAGTCTGGTTTCTGGCCATTAAACTGCACACTTCAGCTATAGGCATCAGTCTTTCCCTTCTTTTCTTTCACTGTGTGTTGATTTAGGGGCAGAAATGAGAATGATGGGAGAAAGAAAGAGGTTGGGGAACTCTGGCCTTCCCATCGGCCCCCAGGTCACACAGCTGGTGACCTTGACCCTCTCAGCAGCCTCATGATTCAGGGCCAGCAGCAAGCCAGTCATGGGGTAGAAGTCTTCTTTCCGTCCACCATTGTTATTTAGGTGCCACTAGCTTGTTTGAATATCATGGACATCCCGAAAGGGGAGAAACATCTCCAAAGGGCAGAATGCCCCCTGGGAGCCATATGGGAAGGGAGGGGACAGCACTTGTCAGCGAGGTCATAGACATGAAGCTCTTGGTGCAATGCCTGGCCCAGAGCAGTCACATAGCGTAGGGTAACAGCACCTGCTGACGCCATTATTTTTATTATTGATGAGTCTCATGTGGTCAGATTCCAGCTTTCTGATCCTGTTTCTACTGTTTGTTCTGCACCCTCATCAACCCCTTGGGCAACTGTGTGACACCTCCTTTAAGGAAGGGCTGTTTTCCTAATTTACCCCCTGTATTTGAGAATCATTCCTGTTCATGGTACTCTCATTAATCCAACATTTCCATCTGGCAAGTGGCATTCCTGCTTACTGCCACTCTGAATATCTTTATTGTGGGAGATATACGTCTTCAGAAGTCCAAAGATACATACATCCACCATTCCATTCCCACCTGGCTTCCTCCTCTTTGCCTTACAGAGGGTGGTTTTGTTAGCATCTCAGCTCCGAGCTTCTTGTGACAGAGCACAACTGTTTCTTCAGGCATCTTATCCACTGGCTAAAGAGTTCCTTGATCTCAAGTGCCTCGTTTTTCTGGAAAGGGAAGCGCATGACACATCTGATCTCTCACTTTAGAAAGGAAGGTAAATCGTTTCAGTTAGGGGCCTGGGAGACACATCTACTTGTAAAAGAAAGGAGCTGCTGTTTCTCTGGCTGTCGCTTCCTTCCCTCTTACCCCAAGCCCATACTTGAAAGTTGTGGCTGGGCATCTTGCTCAACGAAATAAATATTGGGTCAAGTAATTAGCAGGCAGAGTTACATTTGGGGTGTAACCTGACTCTAATCGCTGACCTCAGAGAATTAATTTCATATGACATAGCACCTTAGTGCTGGCTTAGAAGTTTCCACTCATCTTCGCCTTTCATCCAGATTGCTTTTTCTATTTTTGGGCCTGTTGTGTCAATGAGTCAGGTGGCTCCAGACTCTTCTTGTGGATGCAAGGGGTATTCCTGACCTGGATTTATTTTTCTGCATATATAAATTATAGAAAGGAAAAACTCTGTCCTTGTTCCTTGTCGTAAAAGTAAGGGAAACTGGATGGTTGAGTGAAAGAAAGCCATTATAAAATAGCCAATATAAATAAAACCTGGCCTTGGGACCTGAAGGCACAAGATGTACAATATAGAAACTGGCAGTCCAGCATAGTCATCATTAGAAACGGAAGAGATAAAAAGATCATGTTAATATTTACCACCAAGTGCTAATCATTAAATTAAAATAATTTACAAAATAAGATGAACTATCACTACAAAGACCTTCTTATTCCTGTAGCCTGGTAGGTAGGTGGGGTTTTCTTTGTTTTTGTCTCTTCCCCTTAGCAGGTATGGAAATAGTCACCCTGCCTGTCTCGCTTGGTCCTAAAGCTGTTTCAACAACTAATGAGTTCCCTGGGGTCTCACCTGCTTTGGCTTCTGTAAATACAATTTGCTACAGGAGTTCAGAGAGATGGTCTACTTTTCATGTTCTTTAAAACATGACATGGTAGTTTCTCTTGTGTGAAAATCAGAATTACCTTTTAAAGCCTAGTTGTGTGCATGCTTAGTCAGTCAGTCGTGTCTGACTCTTTGTGAACTCATGGACTGTAGCCCACCAGGCTCCTCTGCCCATGGAATTCTCCAGGCAAGAATACTGGAGTGGCTAGCCATTCCCTTCTCCAGGGCATCTTCCTGACCCAGGGATCAATCCCAGGTCTCCCACATTGCAGGCAGATTCTTTACCATCTAAGCCATGAGATAAGCCCCTTAAGGCCTAGTTCAAGGGCTGTTAAATTATAAAGGAAGTTGCTATGCATTTTGGCTTATGTTGTAGTTAAGAACCCAAAGCCATATTTCTGAGGAATTGATTGTTTTGCTACTGCTATTAGTTTTTAGCAAGTGGCCACTCTGAATGGTGTTATGGTTGCCTTTTTTCACCTTGACAACTAGAAACTTAGAGTCCAATTTGTGCCCTATCAGTAACAAATATATATGTCATTATAACATCTTTAGTGTAACTCTTGGATTGATTTCAGTTCTAATACTTATTTTTCTTTCACATTCACTCCCACTTTTATACTATTTTTTTGTGTGTGTGTAACCTTGTAAGCTGCCTTGAGGAGAAGGAAATGGCACCCCACTTCAGTACTCTTGTTTGGAAAATTCCATGGGTGAAGGAGCCTAGTAGGCTGCAGTCCATGGGATTGCAAAGAGTCGGACACAACTGAGTGACTTCACTCACTCAAGCTGCCTTGAATCCTTTCTAGAATAAGATGGCCCATAGTTAAATAGCTAGATATTTTTTTAAACTGAAAGAAGAAGTTAGGAAGGAAGAGAACTAAGGAAAAAAAGAAGGAAGGCAGTCAAACCATGCAAGTATCAGCAGTTTAACCTCCTTAAGCCTCAGTTTCCTCACTTGCTGCTGGTGCTGCTGCTAAGTCGCTTCAGTCGTGCCCAACTCTGTGCGACCCCAGAGACGGCAGCCCACCAGGCTCCCCCGTCCCTGGGATTCTCCAGGCAAGAACACTGGAGTGGGTTGCCATTTCCTTCTCCAATGCATGAAAGTGAAAAGTGGAGGTGAAGTCGTGTCCGACTCCTAGTGACCCCATGGACTGCAGCCTACGAGACTCCTCCTCCTCTGCACTCCAGCATTTTCTTGGGCCTCAAAATTATTTTTAGATAACGAATGTAAACACACTTGATAGATTACAGAGCTCTGTGATGCTTTGTTGTGATTATTTTAAATCCATTATCAATTAAGGCAATTCTCCAATGCCAGTGCCAAGCCCTTTGCTCAGTCTTCATCTCCACCCAGAAGATGGCACTTCTCAGGAAGTATCTACTCAGATCAGAGCCTTCTTGGGATTCCTTACAGCAGAGAACCATAATCCTTGGAGCACCACAGAGGCAATGTCCTCTCTTCAAGGATGTCTCTGAAACCTCGAACCTGACAGAGTTCCGTAGCTTGGATGGGCCAGGAGCCAGAACCATCTAGATCACCAAGCCTGGAAAATAGCTGATCAACAAATCCACTTACCTTAGGATCTCAGACTCTGCACAGAATTCCCCAATACCATCCCCTCCACTCCACACATGTTCCCATTTAGATTTGCAGATTCCAAAGATATACCATCTCCCGCTTAAAGACTTATAGAGCGATCATCTTGTTGCTGACCCAGTCCCCAGATTAGAACCTCTTGGTGGGGGAATATTTGTAGAATGGTGAGAAGGGCATGGAGACAGCCTTTGGTGATCACTGCTTAACCATCATTACTAATGATATTAAAAATAGTTCTCAAGGGAATTGAGGTGGGGGGGTGGGGTGGAGGAAGACCGAGAACCACATTTCAAATGATCCATCCTTGTCAGAGGCCTGTTATCTCTGTAAAGCAGATTCTGGACAAGTAAAGGCTTCCATTAGGTCCCATCAGTGTCATAATCAAGGCCAGACTTCTCAGCGTGGTGAATAGGAAGCAGCATATGGCTGAGGATGAGAGTGAAAGCTGGAGCTGGGCTATCTGTGTGGGAAGCTTAATGGGCAAGAACCCTGCGTAGAGTCCTGCACCTTGCCAAACCCCGGTTCTGAAAACTGGAGATGGTTGTGATTAAATTAAACTATCCACATAAAGTGCTTAGCAGTGGTGTGCTTGAGGGTTGGGGAGGGAAGGGGGTGGTCTTTATGGTCCGGGCCCAGCCCTCCTTTACACCTTCATGTCCCCTGAGTGCACCTCACCCAGAAGGACATATCCCAACCCTCATATCTGTGACTTTGCACATGTCATCCTGGAAGGCCATTCTTTTCCTGGTCTTTGCATTGAGCATTTCCTACTCTTTCTTCAGCATCCCAGTGAGATTCACTTCTTTCTGAAGGTCTTCCCTGGTAACACATCCTCAACCCAGCAGAATGCAGGGCTCTGACCTCCCTGCCCCCCCTACTGCTACATACTCTGCATTTTAATTATGTTTGTCGTGAGATTTACTATTGGTTATTATATTTATTTCATTAAGAAATCAAAAGGAACTCTAATTTATCTTTAAAAGAAAATGATTTCATATGGTAGACAGGTTGTTAATGTTCTATTTTTACAACTTTAAACACAATTATAAATTCTGTGTTGTGAAAGAGAAGTCAAGAGAGCTAAATGCATGTTTTTTATTGAGGTATGTAATTTACATGTATTAAGGTTCTCAAATCTTTAGTCAATTTTGACCCAGAGCATTTCAGTCACACCTGAAGTTCCCTGAGCTCCCTTCCCAGTCAATACCTGCCCCACCCTCACCCTCCCTAACCAAAGCCAAACCCGATCTGATTTCTGCCATCCCATATTAATGTCGCCTACTCTAGGAGTTTGTATAAATGAACTCAAGCAGGCTGTGTTTCATTGTATCTTGTTTCTTTCCCTCAGCTTTCACTACATGCTTTCGAGATTCACCTCCCTTCTTGTGTTTATCAATAGTCCATTCCTTTTATTGCTCACTAGTGTTCCATCATACCAGAGTTTATTCATCTCTTCTCCTATTGTTGAACATGTATCACGTTTTTTCATCTTATTTTTTAAATTGTTGTACAGTAAGATTATCTTTTTTTTCTTCTGACATACAGGTCTGTGAATTTTAACATGCTTACAGATGTGTATGACCATCACCACAATCAGTATGCAAACAGTCCTGTCACCTTAGAAAACTCCCTGGTGCTCCCTTTATAGTCCTACCCTCCTCCCACCCCAAGTCCCTAAGCACACTGCACTTTAATTGCTTATACACGTCTGTTGTTCTCACTGTACTATCAGCTTTACAGAGTAAGGATCCTACTTTATTCCCCTTGCCTCATCTATGCTTAGCACAGTACCTGGTACATAAGCATTAATTACTTGAAGGATGAATGAATTAATGTCCATGTAGCCACATATGAGAGCTTCATAGCTCAGTTGGTAAAGAATCTGCCTGCAGTCAGGAGACCCCAGTTCAATTCCTGGGTCAAGAAAATCTGCTGGAGAAGGGATAGACTACCCATTCCAGTAGTCTTGGGCTTCCCTTGTGGCTCAGCTGGTAAAGAATTCACCTGCAATGTGGGAGACCTGAGTTCAATCCCTGGGTTGGGAAGCCCCTGGAGAAGTATTCTGGAGAAGATCTCCTGGAGAAGTATTCTGGCCTGGAGAATTCCGTGGAGTATACAGTCCATGGGGTTGCAAGAGTTGAATATGACTGAACAGCTTTCACAGCCACATAATGAATACTCTCATAATTCTTAAGAGGCAAGAGTAAGTAGAAAGCTAAAGAAAATCAATATTAACTCTGTTCTTTTTAAGAAAATCTTTAGGTCCTTTTTTCACAGCAATAATAATTTTATAATTTTATGAAAGTCTAAAGAGTGCTGCCTGGTAATTGGCCACTTGAGAGAATATGTTGGATCACACAAATGAGTAATCACCCCTAAAAGGAGTCCAACAAATGTTTGATTATACTGAAAATATTACTACTGGTTAAGTTTAAACATGGAAATTAAAAGGAAACAGTTAAACATGCTTCTTTGTCTATTACCTATTCTGAGGGTATTTCAGAAGTCTAAAATTCTTCCCAGAGTCTTTAATATATTTTCCAGGTATTCTTAGGTCTATAAGTATTCTCTGCACTATATTTAGAGAAGCTCAGTATTCACCCTATTACTTGTGACTCAAGTTTTGGTTTCCTTATTTTCCACTAAACCAGTGTCACCTTTATCTAAAATTTATTTTACTAAAGTTATTATTATTGCAAGCGATACTTGGTTCCTCCAGCCAGGTGTCTTCCCTGGAGTATATTCAGTTCTTTTCAGCTTAAGCTTTACTTTTCTTTTTTTCCCTTCCAGTGTTTATTGGTGTTTCCTTTTTCATTAATCACAATGCTGAAATGACTCTGTATATATCCTTCTAATACTCTTAATTTTACCCACCACGACATTATCTCTTACAAACTGAGCCCTTTGCCAGCTCCATGTCACATTTCTTTAAGCAAATAAATTTTTTCCATATGCTGACCATATACCCCTGAGGTGTTGCCTATTCCTTTTAAGGCAGAAATGGGGAAACAGCTGTTTCTCAATTCCTATAAAGTGTGTCCTGTTTTATAGATCATGCTGGACAGCTCTGTTTTGATGTCTGCAATATTACTTGGTCCTTGAAATTGCGAATTTCCTGGACCTGAGTTTCCCTTTCACATTTGGGAAAGAAAGATTAATTCTAGTAGGCATTTCAGTGTGTTATACAGGCCATGAGGTCTTCTCTATAGTTTGTTTTGGTAGCTACTGAAGGGTTCAAATGGAAGAAGTACCTTCTTCCTTACACCACAACAAAGTTTTAACTGTTAAGACTGATATTATATGCTCATCTCATTCAGTGTTTTCAGCAGATGGTGATTTACTATAGCAGCCAGATTCTATGCTACATTCAGAGCATGCAAGGATGAAGGGCACTGGGCTCTTGGGTAGCCCGCAGTCCAGAAGGAAGGTCAGATACTGTGTGATGAGTAGTCTAAGTAAGGGATACCTGAGCTGTAACAACTACTTAGAGGAAGAGTTGAAAAACTCTGGTCCATTTTCTGACTGCCTATTTCCGTGTACAAAGTTTTGTTGTAACAAAGTCATGCCCATTCATTTACATGTTTTCAGTGAATGTTTTCATGATGCAATGTGTAGTTGTGACAGAGATTGTAGAGTCCACAAGCCTAAAATATTAACTATCTGATCCTCTAATGAAAATTTTTCCAACTCCTGGCTTATAAGAAGGAACACGGAGAAAGTGTATGGTCACCAAAGAATAGGGTAAGTGGAGGACACCTCGGAGAATGCCAGCACTTTACAGGATAGATGAAAGAAGACAGTGCAAGTAGTGGATTGAGAACCAAACCATAGTGTGCCAGAACACAAAGGAGAAAAGTGTATCAAAAAGCTGAGGGTCAACATCAGTGCCAAATTTCCCAAGGCAGTCAGGTAAGATGATGGTTATAATGACCATTTCCTGAGATTTTACTTGTGTGGTGGACTATACACCAAGAAATTTACATTTATTATGTCAGGACTGTGCACCAAGCAATTTACATTTATTGTGTCCGGACTCCATGTAATACCCCTGTAAGGTTGGCTCTAGTAATATTCCCATTTTATGGATTAAGAAATTAAGGCACAGAATGAGCAAGTAACTTTGCCAGAGTCACACAGCTTTAAAATGCAGAGGTATTGTTTTAATCTGGGCAGCCTGATTCTAGAGAGCCTGTATTTTTAATCCCTGTCCCATGTTCATTTGACAATTAAGGAATCATTGATGTCCTTAGCAAGAGTAATGTCAGTGGCATGATGGAAGCAGAAAGTGTATTAGTCGCTCAGTCATGTCTGGCTCTTCGCAACCCCATATACTATAACCCCTCAGTCTCCTCTGTCCATGGAATTCTCCAGGCAAAAATACTGGAGTGCTTTGCCATTCTCCGGGAGATCCTCCCAACCCAGGGCTTGAACCTGGGTCTTTCATGTTGCAGGCGGATTCTTTACCATCTGAGCCTCTAGGAAAGCCCGATGGAAGTAGAAGATAGCTTCAAATAACTAACTGACAATAATGTTTGCCGTGGGCTGTACATAGTCTGAGTGAACTCTGGGAGTTGGTGATGGACAGAGAGGCCTGGCATGCTGTGATTCATGGGGTCGCAAAGAGTCAGACACAACTGAGTGACTGATCTGATCTGATCTGATCTGATACATTGTCCTAAGAGTTTTACACTAACTCATTTAACCTCTTAACCACCTCATTTTTCATATAAGGAAATCACGGCACAGAAAGGTGAATTAACTTACCCAAAGCCACAATAGCTATTGAGTGACAGAGGTGTCATGTGAGATTCTGGAGAGAAGCAGCTCAACTTCTATCTCTACATTCTTACCAACCTCCATCGTCCATGGCGCTTTCTACCTCTACCAGAGATTTTGGCCTGACTCTGGTGCTCCCTGTTTTGTTACTCCCTACACCCCAATGTTTTAGCCACTTAGAAAACTTTTTAAAAGTTCAATATATCTTTTAAAATAACATGATGGTGTGGTACCTATAGAAGATTCACATGCAGATCAACAGAACCAGACCCAAGAATGTGTATGATTTGTGTTTTGATTATGAATGAAATGAAAATGCTAGAATAAGATAATGAGAGAAAAAAGAATCCTTCAGTAAGAGGTTAGGACAACTGATTAAATATGTGAAAAGATAATAAAGTCAGAGCTTTACTTTATACTGTACAACAAAATCTACTATATAGGATTTAAGTTAAATGTTTAAAAAAGGATCATAAAGTTTTTTTTTAACTAAATAAAAGTGTCTACTTTAGGGTGAACTTTGCAAAGCATAATTGCAATGAAGAAAGGTGACATATTTGATCTCATTACAATTTATAGCATCTCTAGGTCAAAATAACTTTAAAAATTAAGAGAGAAAACAAGTTAACCTTAACATTGAAAGATTTATACAAATCTTCCAAAAATTTGTATTTTGTATTTCAAATACTAAGATTTATACAAAGAAAACATTAAAACCCTTCTTGACAAATGAATAGAGATGAAGACCATTCTATTCCTATAAGATATACACATAGCTAATAAAAAGAACAAAATACTCTCAGTCATATCAAATGAATGCAAATTAAAATACTGTATCATTTGTACCTCTTAGCAGTCTAAAAGATCTTAGCAGTTGAGTATTTGCTGTAGTGTGATGCAAAAGGTGTTTTCTTATACATGTTGATGACTTTAAAATTGACCCCAAATCATCTGAAAAACAGTTTAGAAGTTGTTAAAACCCTTAAGAAACATGCATACTTTCTCACAGTGTGATTTCTCTTCTAGAATTCTGCTCTAATCAGAAATGGATAAAAGTTATAAAAATGTCTATTACAATAAATTTACAAAAGCAACTTTTAGAAATAATCTAATGATAGAACAAATTAAATATACTGTAAGTAAGCAATAGTTTGTCATATAGCCATTAAAAATATTTTTCAATACTATTAACATGGAAAAATGCTCATGATATAATCAGATCAGATCAGATCAGTCGCTCAGTCGTGTCAGACTCTTTGCGACCCCGTGAATCGCAGCACGCCAGGCCTCCCTGTCCATCACCAACTCCCGGAGTTCACTGAGACTCATGTCCATCGAGTCTGGTGCCATCCAGCCATCTCATCCTCTGTCGTCCCCTTCTCCTCCTGCCCGCAATCCCTCCCAGCATCATGGTCTTTTCCAATGAGTCAACTCTTCGCAGGAGGTGGCCAAAGTACTGGAGTTTCAGCTTTAGCATCATTCCTTTCAAAGAAATCCCAGGACTGATCTCCTTCAGAATGGACTGGTTGGATCTCCTTGCAGTCCAAGGGACTCTCAAGAGTCTTCTCCAACACCACAGTTCAAAAGCATCAATTCTTCAGCTCTCAGCCTTCTTCAGTCCAACCCTCACATCCATACATGACCACAGGAAAAACCATAGCCTTGACTAGACAAACCTTTGTTGGCAAAGTAATGTCTCTGCTTTTTAATATGCTATCTAGGTTGGTCATAACTTTCCTTCCAAGGAGTAAGCGTCTTTTAATTTCATGGCTGCAGTCACCATCTGCAGTGATTTTGGAGCCCAGAAAAATAAAGTCTGACACCGTTTCCACTGTTTCCCCATCTATTTCCCATGAGGTGGTGGGACCAGATGCCATGATCTTCGTTTTCCGAATGTTGAACTTTAAGCCAACTTTTTCACTCTCCACTTTCACTTTCATCAAGAGGCTTTTGAGCTCCTCTTCTCTTTCTGCCATAAGGGTGGTGTCATCTGCATATCTGAGGTTATTGATATTTCTCCCGGCAACCTTGATTCCAGCTTGTGTTTCTTGCAGTCCAGCGTTTCTCATGATGTACTCTGCATAGAAGTTAAATAAACAGGGTGACAATATACAGCCTTGACGAACTCCTTTTCCTATTTGGAACCAGTCTGTTGTTCCATGTCCAGTTCTAACTGTTGCTTCCTGACCTGCATACAAATTTCTCAAGATATAATATTAAAAGATAAAGTATTTGTATACAACATGTAGTTCCAGATATATATGTGTATGTATTTGTTTGTGTTAAATCGCTTCCCCATGGACTGTAGTCCGCCAGCCAGAAAAAATACTGGAGTGGGTAGCCTTTCCCTTCTCCAAGGGATCTTCCCAATCGAATCAAACCCAGGTCTCCAGCATTACAGGCAGATTCTTTACCATCTGAGCCGCCAGGGAAGCCCCATATATATATATATATATATATATACATACATATACTCTTGCCTGGAAAATCCCATGGATGGAGGAGCCTGGTAGGCTATAGTCCATGGGGTCTCTAAGAATCGGACAAGACTAAGCGATTTCACTTTCACTTTTCACTTTCATTCATTGGAGAAGGAAATGGCAACCCACTCCAGTGTTCTTGCCTGGAGAATCCCAGGGACGGGGGAGCCTGGTGGGCTTCCGTCTGTGAGGTCGCACAAAGTCGGACACGACTGAAGCGACTTAGCAGCAGCAGCACTCATATATTGGAGAAGGGAAAGGCAACCCAATCCAGTAGTCTTGCCTGGAAAATCCCATGGACAGAGGATCCTGGAGGGTGGGCTATAGTCCTTTGGGTCACAAAGAGCTGGACATGACTGAGTGACTAACACATACTCATATGTATATGTATGTACACACACACACACACACACATATGTATAACATATGTATACACGGGCTTCCTAGGTGGCACTAGTGGTAAAGAACCCACCTAGCAATGCAGGAGACGTAAGAAACGCAGGTTCAGTCCCTGGGCCAGGAAGATATCCTGGAGAAGGGCATGGCAACCCACTCCCAGAATTCTTGCCTGGAGAATCCCCATGGACCAAGGAGTCTGTCAGGCTACAGTTCATGAGGTCACAGAGAACCAGACCCGACTGAAGTGACTTAGCACCCTTGTACACATACCCATATACACAGAGACAGAACAAAAAGTAGAAGTTATTGTATCACAATTATAAGAATATATCTTATTATAGTGGGACTATCTTTTTATGGTAGTACCAGATTTTTACTTTTCTGTATTTTCTGAGCTCTCTGTGATTAGTATGTATGACTTAATATCAAGGAAAAAGGTAAAAAAAATTTTTAATGATGACCCCATCAAAATTATAGCATAGGATTGGCAAATCAAGTCTTATTTTAATCTCTTATTTATTTACCACATTTGACTGTTACATCTGAGCTTTATCCCACACTATTATGGAAGACCTCAGAGTTACAGTTCTGGAAGATCATTCCCAACACAAACCCCTCTCTGTATATTTCCCATGTAGTTGGTAATTAGTTGATAAGTAGCTTCCCCTGTGGCTCAGCTGATAAAGAATCCACCTGCAATGTGGGAGACCTGGGTTCGATCCCTGAGTTGGGAAGATCCCCTGGAGAAGGAAAAGGCTACCCAGTCCAGTATTCTTGCCTGGAGAATTCCATGGACTGTATAGTCCACAAGGTTGCAACGAGTTGGACACGACTGAGCAATTTTCACTAACATCCTTAAGCCCAGTTTACCTGCAGGAAACTTTAAAGTACCTTTAAAGCAATAAAGTACCTTTTCCTGAGGTATACAAAAAGGCAGTTAAGATCTGGGTTTTCCATTGAGAAAGCTGGACAAGAAGGTTAAGGATCCTGGAGCAGGCAGGGCATGTGAACATTATGCCCACCTTTAACAATTCACAGGATGCACATTAACAGCCTACGTGAAGTCATCTAATAGGTAGTGGAAGTCTCTGTGAAGGCTTAGGGCAATCGTAACAGAAACAGTGTGCTTTTCCCTTGAACATTTCTCCTCTTGGGCTCATACTTTTTCACAAGGGTGAGTGGATAGCAGGTCTAACTGCAGCCTCATAGGCCTTCTCCTTATGAAATTTCTGTTCAGGGGACATGACGTAACTCACATAATCATGTAACAGGCCACGTTCACCTATATTTTTTTTTAATGTTACCCTATACCTCTGTACTTCAACATTTCACCTCACTCTGGAAATTTTGACTTGTCCAGGGCATACAGCGTTCTTAATAGAAATTGGCCTGAGCCAGAAGAGAATCATAAATCATAGCAGTATGACTTCATCATTGCATAAATGGGAAGACTGTGGCATAAAATAAATGATTAGTCCAAGATCACAAAAGTTGGAACTAGAAGCTGAGACTTCTAGAACTTCCCTTTTCACTCATCTATGCTGGAACTTCCCAAAAGGTGTGCACAGAGTGCTATTCTGGGAGCTGTTAACAGTTGTGCTGCAAAGAGTAGAGTTCAGGGGTTAAGTAAACCCAAGGATGACCTCATTTCTCTTCTCACACTTGGAGAGTAGTAATGCATATTAATACATTAAAGGATCCCTGCAATAAGACAGATACTAAATCAGATGGGATATGGGAATGACAAGCATAAACGAGGAATACCCTTGTTAAGTCAGGATATATTTTCTCCCAAGCCAAAATATAGGATGGAAGCAGAGATGGTGGGGGAGAGTTGCTAACAGATTCTGGGTATGTTTATTTTGGAGGAGAGGAGCTAGTCACCAGAAGCAGCAGCTTCTGCCTCAGTTAGATGCTGCTGCTGCTGCTAAGTAGCTTCAGTCATGTCCACCTCTGTGCGACCCCATAGACGGCAGCCCACCAGGCTCCTCTGTCCCTGGGATTCTCCAGGCAAGAATACTGGAGTGGGTTGCCATTTTCTCCTCCAATGCATGCATGCATGCTAAGTCACTTCAGTCGTGTACAACAGAGGTGTCCAGGCACCTCTGTCCACAGGATTCTCTAGGCAAGAATACTGGAGTGGGTTGCCATTTCCTTCTCCAGTTAGATGAGTGTTATTCAAATATAAGAACATGTTATTGTTAAACTGGGCTCTGCATACAAAGCCCTGTGATTCCAGTACCCAGCTTAATGACTAGTACCACCTGAGAGACACCTAGTTTTCTTTCTAAGTTAGAGGGGCAGGGGTATTGCATAATGCATGCTCGTGCTGTCGCTTCAGTCACATCCGACCCTTTGACACCCTATCGACTGCGATACACCAGGCTCCTCTGTCCATGGGATTCTCTAGGCGAGAATACTGGAGTGGGTTGCCATGCCCTCCTCAAGGGGATCTTTCCAACTCAGGGATCGAACCCTCATCCCTGTGTCTCCTGCACTGACAAGCAGATTCTTTACACTAGCACCACCTGGGAAGCCCATATTGCGTGATGGTTAAGAGCAAACTGAGTAAAAACCAATTAGATCCAAATCCTGGTGTGTTCTCTCATTAACCTTGAGCAAGTGCTTCCACTTGCTTTCCACCTCTGTAAAACAGAGATCATATTAATAGTAACAGTACCCATCTTGTAAGATTGACATGTGAATTAAATGAGTTAATATGTGTAGAGCATTTAGAACACTGTTTTGCTCAAAAAAAGGACTGTGTTATTATCATTAGGTTCCATGGCACCCTCATGCATTAAAGGTTCTTTTTTGCTGTCATTGCAGCCATGCTTAAGTGTGAGCATTTACACAAGAGATCAGGCTCTTGTAGTTTTGGGTGTTTTACTCCTTTATGAGGAGCCTGTCCTGTATATGTTTTTGTTTGTTTTGCTTTTTAGTTAAGTGTTTTTTTTTCTTTCTTCCAGTTTTATAGAGATCTAATTTTTTTTAAATAAGGTCTTTATTATTATGCAAACCAGAGCAACATGAGGCAAGTCATTATCCAGGTTGGGTGACTTGGAGACTGGAAAAATCTGTCACAAGTATCCCGTGAGACCAACCATGTCCATAAAAAAGTAAACCTTTTCTGCCATCAAAACATAGCTCAGGCCTTCTTGGCTAAAGATGGGTCATGTCCACACCATTTCCAGGCAGAGAGGTGGACCCCCATTATTTCTCTGTGTGAGTTTCGGGTACATGACAAACTGATTTGACTTACATATATCGTGAAATAATTAACACAGTAAGTTTAGTGAGTGTCTGTCATCTCATATTGTTGTTGTTGTTTAGTTGGTCAGTCATGCCCAACTCTTTTCGACCCCATGGACTGTAGCCCACCAGGCTTTTCTGTCCATGGGATTCTCCAGGCAAGAATACTAGAGTGGGTTGCCATTCCCTTCTCCAGGGGATCTTCCTGACCCAGGGATTGAGCCTGCACCTCCTACATTGCAGATGGATTCTTTACTGCTAAGCCACCAGGGAAGCTCATTATCTCATATAGATATAAACTGAAAGAAAAAGAGACCTCATCCCTGTGTCTCCTGCACTGACAAGCAGATTCTTTACACTAGCACCACCTGGGAAGCCCATATTGCGTGATGGTTAAGAGCAAACTGAGTAAAAACCAATTAGATCCAAATCCAGGCAAGAATACTGGAGTAGGTAGCCATTCCCTTCTCCGGGGCATCTTCCTGACCCAGGAATTGAACCCTGGTCTCCTGCACTGCAGGCAGACTCTTTACCATCTGAGCCACCAGGGAAGCCCAATTATACTTCAAAAACAAATACATACTCCATTGTGTATATGTACCACAGCTTTCTTATCCATTCATCTGCTGATGGACATCTAGGTTGCTTCCATGTCTTGGCTATTATAAACAGTGCTGCGATGAACATTGGGGTACACGTGTCTCTTTCCCTTCTGGTTTCCTCAGTGTGTATGCCCAGCAGTGGGATTGCTGGCTCATAAGGCAGTTCTATTTCCAGTTTTTTAAGGAATCTCCACACTGTTCTCCATAGTGGCTGTACTAGTTTGCATTCCCACCAACAGTGTAAGAGGGTTCCCTTTTCTCCACACCCTCTCCAGCATTTATTATTTGTAGACTTTTGGATCGCAGCCATTCTGACTGGTGTGAAATGGTACCTCATAGTGGTTTTGATTTGCATTTCTCTGATAATGAGTGATGTTGAGTATTACTCAGCCATTAAAAAGAATACATTTGAATCAGTTCTAATGAGGTGGATGAAACTGGAGCCTATTATACAGAGTGAAGTAAGCCAGAAGGAAAAACATAAATACAGTATACTAACGCATATATATGGAATTTAGAAAGATGGTAACAATAACCCGGTGTACGAGACAGCAAAAGAGACACTGATGTATAGAACAGTCTTATGGACTCTGTGGGAGAGGGAGAGGGTGGGAAGATTTGGGAGAATGGCATTGAAACATGTAAAATATCATGTAGGAAATGAGTTGCCAGTCCAGGTTCGATGCACGATGCTGGATGCTTGGGGCTGGTGCACTGGGACGGCCCAGAGGGATGGTATGGGGAGGGAGAAGGGAGGAGGGAGGAGGGTTCGGGATGGGGAACACATGTATACCTGTGGCGGATTCATTTTGATATTTGGCAAAACTAATACAATTATGTAAAGTTTAAAAATAAAATAAAATTAGAAAAAAAAAAAAACAAATACATAGAAAAAGAGATCAGCTTTGTGGTCATCTGAAGGAGCGGGTGGTGGGAAAGAGAACTGGATGAAAGTGGTCAAAAGATACGAACTTTCAGTTACAATAAACAAGTATTAGGCATGAAATGTACGACATGACTATTTAACACTTCCGTATGTTATATATGAAAGTCGTCAAGAGAGTAAATCGGAAGAGTTCTCATCATTAGGAAAAAAATTCTCTCTTGCCTGGAGAGCTACAGTCCATGGGGTCATAAGAGTCAGACACAACTGAACAACTAACACTTTCACTTTTCCCTGACCTGTAACATTATGTTAGTTCCCAGTCCACAATATAATGATTACATAGTTCTATACATTACAGCTTGCAATGTATAGTTAAAAGTAACTGGCAGCAAATTGTGTAGTGTTTAAGATCCCCTTAGAAGGTGAAGTATTTTTCTTTGGTCATGTATTTTTGAGGTGGTGTTATTGGTCTTAGTACTTTACCTTCTTTCAGAGTTTTAAAATGACAACAGTTTAGAGTTGTACCATCTAACTTTAAAGTTTTCTGTGGAAACTGGAAACATATTTTATAAACAAAGTCTGGAACTGTTGCTAGGGACATCTTCAGCTATGAAAATAGGAACTTTATTGGAACATTATTGGCTGTAGCAGTTGCCACTGGAAACAGCAAAATTTAACTGGAAAAGGGATTCCCCACCCCATTCCCCATTCCAGTTGAGAATGCGAGGAAAGCTTCTGATGGGAAGAACTAACTCACAGGGGACTTACATTCAGAAGCATTTGTTTTCTCAAATCTTTTGGAGAAAGGAAGAGAACATCTTAAAGAGCCTGAGAACTGGAAAAGGTGAATCATGCCCAGTTTCTTGCTGCATATGCAAATGAAAAAGAAACAGATGGTACCTCAGAAAAATGAAACAAAATCAGAGAGACATATGCCATGCTAATGTAAAGTCTACTGAACCACCACTAGGCTGCAGAAGACTTTGAGTGGTCCAGTGTCCCTGTATCCAAGGTGGGGACTCTACAGTCAGAAAAGCCCAGGAGGCGAAAGATTGAACCTGCCCAGGCCTCTCAGAGTAGCGCTTCCATGCAGCCAGGTGCCCTGGATTGGGCACAATAGACTTGGCCTAGGGTTTGCTATTCCTCCTGCTGCTGATCACATAATTCTTCGTTTGCATGCTGGATCCTGTTCTTTTCTCAGCATTTTCTTTAACCAGCGAAAGTTGCAGCTCTTTGCTAGAGTATAGCCCTAAGATATTCTTGTTTCTATTTTTGGAAGGTCTCTACATGGGTGGCGGTGTGGGGGAGGACATGACTTGTGTGGAATTTTAGAAGATGGGACTAAGATTTTGATAGAGAAGGAGAAATGACAAGAGATAAAGGGAGAAGCAGGTGTTCTGCACACCCAGAGTCAATGAAAGGTCCACTTCCAGATGTCAGATTCTTTTCTGGCATGGACTCATTGATTGTAAGCCCTTACTTTTTGGCATACCTATAGTAATTATTTTGGATGGAGCTTCCTTCACTGTATGACTGTTAGTGTACCTGGAGTCAGAATTGAGAGCCCTCTTCTTTCATTGGCTACATTTCTCACTGTTTCTGCCCTCCTGTCCTCCTCCTCCTTTTCCCCCTCCCCCGTCCTCTGTGCGCCCCTTCCCCTGCCCTGTGTTATTTGCTTTGGGCCTTCACTGAGTTCACTTTTCACAGGGTCCTGTTCTTTGGATGTGGGAATTGTGTTCCTTCTCAGTGATGCTGGTAGGAGTCCCTTAATGAGCTGGGAACATGCACGGTTCTTGAAGAGTAGTTCCCAGCTTGGCTTCGCCTGGCCAAATAAAACATTCTGGTTCCTAGGGATGAGTAATTTTAGCAAAACACTGTAGACTGTTGAACTACAGCTGTGTCTCCAACATGAGTTTTCAGTGTGTAAACTGACCACCTCTAGAAATATAGAATACTCCTCCCCAAATTAGTGAATTTGAACTAAATTAGAGATGGATTTTTTAAACAAGATGTGTCCCTACATAAGGATAAAAGGAAGACTCAACCGACAGGAACTTGTAACAGTTCTACACTTGCATATATCTAATATACCTATTAGATGTGTAACTAAAAACTGATAGAATTATTAGAAAACATGAAGAACTTCAAAATAAGAGTGGAAGATGTTAATATACATGTCAGTAATTGCCATTGAGCCACCAGGGAAGCCCAGCTGATAAAACATAAAAATTCATAAACATATAGCAGATTTGAAAAACATAATTAAGTCTATCCGTAATCCTGTATAGAACTGTGCCCCTAACAATTAGATACTGCATATTCTATTAAAAAAATTTTTTAATTGATTGTGTATAGAGGCAGATGGTTACTTATGTGGTGATGATTTCATAATGTATGCAAATATCAAACTACTATGTAATTTACCTGAAATCAACATGATATTGTATGTCAACTATTTTAAAAATATATAAATATATGTTAAATAAATATTTATCTACTAGGTCAGGAGCTGGCAAACTATGACTCATAGACCAAATCCAACCCGGATGTATTTTTGTTAATAAAGTTTATCAGCAAACAGCCACACCCAATCATTTACATACTGTCTGGGGCTGATTTTGCATAATAGCAGAATCCAGTAATTACTGACAGAGACCTTATTGCTCTGCAAATCCTCCTACAGTTATCTTCTATGTGGCCCTAAAAACCTAAAAAGTGCACTGATCCCTGTGCTAGAAAATAAAACAAGTCTTTTTTTTTTTTTTAAACTTTACATAATTATATTAGTTTTGCCAAATATCAAAATGAATCCATCACAGGTATAAAAGTCTTATTAAATAAGTCTTTTATTAAAAAATGCAGGGCATTTTTCCAACCACAATATAACAAAAAGGTAACTTTAAAAAAAATCGGTTTGGAAATATAACAATACACTTCTAAATAACTCATCAGTCAAAGAAAGTCATTATAGAGTCTTTAAAAATATTTAGAATTAAATAATAATGAAAATGCTATAATATTAAAATGTATGGTATTCAGATTAAGTTATAAAGTGTTAAGAAAATATATGGACTTCCCCGTGGCTCAAGAGGTAAAGAATCCACCAGCAATGCAGAAGACACAGAAGGCAAGGGTTCAGTCCCTGGGTCAGGAAGATCCCCTGGAGAAGGATATGACAACCCCCTCCAGTATTCTTGTTTGAAAAATCTCATGGACAGAAGAGCCTGATGGGTTACAGTCCAAAGGGTCGCAAAGCGTTGCACACAACTGAACGACTAAGCACACACACACAAGAAATTTTATATCCTTAATGCTTATATCAGATGAAGGAAAACAGTGGGCTAAATATCCAACTACAAAAATTAAGAACTCAACAGAGTATACTTAAAGGAAAGAATCTTAATTAGTGCACTAGAAATCAAAGAAGCAATAGAAAGCATAATAAAGAACCTAATTGTTTTTTTTTTTTTTTAACAAATACATCTCCGAGATAGAACAAGAAAAATAGGTTGCAAATTAAAAATGCGAGAAAAGAAAAAAGAAAACATATATACATATAATAATCACCCCTCTCCAATAAATTTGAAAAGTAAAACAACAAATTACCTAGAAAAATATTATTTACCAAAATTGAGTAAAAAAATGAAACATCTAAATAATTATATAACCATTAGAAGTTGAAGCATTTGTTAAAACATACCCACAAAAAGAATACTACACTCTGCTTCTTTTACTAACAGATTTTACCAAATATCAATAAATAGGTCATCTTAACTATATACAAATATTTCAGAGAACAGAAAATGAGGAGACATTCCCAACTCTTTTATGAAGTTAAAAAAAGTGAAAGTGTTAGTCACTCAGTCATGTCTGACTTTTTGCAACCCCATGGACTGTAACCTACCAGGCTCCTCTGTCCATGGAATTCTCCTGGCAAGAATACTAGAGAGGGTAGCCATTCTCTTCTCCAGGGGTGTTCCCCACCCAGGGATTGAATCCATGTCTCCTGCTTGCAGGCAGATTTTTTACCATCTGTGCCACCAGGGAAGCCCTTTTAGGAAGCTAATATAACCTCAATACTTAAACCAGACAAGAACAATACTAGGAAGGAAAATTATGTAAATGAATGTCTAAAATAAAATGGTAGCCAAAATATAACCAACATTATTAAAAAAGAAATATATCTTGACAAATTGGGATTTATCCTAGGAATAGCAAGAATGGTTTATTTAATATTAGACAACATATTTTTACAGTTTTCCACATTAACAGATTATAGGCGAAGCCCATATGATCATCTCAATAAGTGCAAAAACAAAAAGCATTGCATTAAGCTTAACACCTCTTCATGGTTTTAAAATAAAAGGACAAACAAACCTCTTAGCAAACAGAATAGAAGGAAACATCATTTAGCTAAACATTTAGCTATAAGCACCATCTTCTCATGCAAGGGTAGTGTGAGGGTTAAGCTTGTAGACTCAGACATTAAAAAAACTTAGCTTCTATCATTATTTTTTAAAGTTGGGCTTATTGAGGAATAATTTACATAGTAAAATTATTTTTTAAATAATTTTTTAAAAATTTACGTAGTAAATTTTACATAGTAAAATTAACCCAGTTTTGTGTATGATTCCATGAGTTTTTTGTAATGCAACCCACTCCAGTATTCTTGTCTGGAGAATCCCATAAACAGAGGAGCCTGGCAGGCTACAGTCCATAGGATCACAAAGAATCAGACACTACTGAGCCCATATTAACTGACTGACAGTTGTGTAACCACTACCACAATTAAGATATAGAACATTTCCAACAGCCCCAGAAGTTTCCCATCCCCAGTAACTATTGATCTGTTTTTTATTCCTATAGTTTTGCCTTTTCCAGTACCACACATTATATAGCCTTTTGATTCTGGCTTCTTTTGCTTAGCGTCATGCTTTTGAAACTTACCAGGTTGTGTGTTTCAGGAATTTATTCTGCTGAGAAAATATGAGAACCATAGGGGAGTTAAGCAGGTCTATAGCTAGGGCAGATCTAGGATTTGTGAGGCCTGAATCTTATGCAGTTTGGCAGGGTGGGGCCTCTTAGAAAAAAAATACAAAATTACAGATACAAAATAAGATATGAAAGACATTGTTTTAAATAAGAAATCATAACAGTACTGTTATGAACATAAGAATTCTGAAAAGTTTTATTTTATTCATTTTCATTAGATAAGAAAAAAATGTGTTTTTTTAAACTGTAAAATGCTTTATCTTATATATTCCTGTATGAGAGAGACTTTCCATTTTGAACACACAAAACGAGAACCTAATTTTCTGCTTACAGTTTTACATTTCTGATGATTAGAAGAATTTTCCACTGTCTAGTTTCTGGTTTCATTCATCCCAAACCTGCTTTCTCCTCCACTTCCTGCATCATTCCAAGGAAGGAGGCTACAGGTGTGTTTGTGTTACAATCCACAACTTCTGGCCCTGTACACTTTGTGTCAGATGTCTGGTAAGTTGGCAAAGGGTGGTAGGAATATTCCTGAAAACATTCATACACCAGGACAGCCTGCAGTAGTTTAACTATAGGCTTTATGATTATGAGCCTTATTATAAGGTTATATTATAATATTTCGTTAAACTCAGAGTCTGTCCAATCATCTCCCTCTAAGTGGATCCCCAGAATGCTCACTCCAGCTCCAACATCACTCACTAGGATAGCGACAGAGATGAGTTCTGAGTGGAAATAGACAGTGGTCTATTGTATTTATTTTAATCCCCATATATCTTTATTTTGCGAATTTTTAAAGAAAAGTTATCCATGATCCACTGCCAGTACTCTCCCTAGGGCCTTGAAGGAGTCCATGCAAGCAAATACTTAGAAGCTTACAGAAGTTGCTGAGAAATTGGATTTCTGATACTTCTCATGAAGAGGACAAAGACAGGGATTGAAGGAAAAATATATGTGCAACTTTTAATTTTAGCTTTTTGCTCTTTTCGCCTGGGGTTGAAAAAGAACAGTGTACTTGACTCTACTTCTGGAAGAGTTTAACGAATCCCATCTGGTCATGTCCTTTTCTTTTTTTAATGTAGACCCTCAGGGATTTGGAGACAAAACGGCACCGTCTTGGGGACTCCACTCCATGGGCTGAGTCAGCCACTGGGACTGAGCGGCGCAGTCCTGGCTTCAATTCCTCAAATGCCAGCAGTCCTGGAGGAATCTAGATGCTGGAGCCAGGCTGGCTAGATTGGGTCCCCATGCTGTTCTTGTCATACTTTCTTAATGGAAATCACAGAACTAGCATTTTTACTTCAGAAAAGCAGTTTTCTTTTTGGAACTAAAAAGCATCACAGGCTAAAGAAACAACTAATTTATTCAACCTTTGTCTGATATTAATATCGGATATATATAAATATGTTAATATAAGCTGATATTAATATAATCAATAGAGTATAATGTATTAATATAACCCCTGCTTTTTTTATCGATATTTACGTGTTACATTTCATCCATCATTTTGCTTTTAGCTATACTGTTATATTTGAAATAAGTTTCATATAAATAGCATATAGGTGCATGCATGCTCAGTCATGTCCGACTCTTTGCAACCCCATGGACTATAGCCTGGCTGGCTCCTCTGTCCATGGAATATTCTAGGCAAGAATACTGGAGTGGCTTGCCATTTCCTACTCCAAGGGATCTTCCTGACCCAGGAACTGAACCCACGTCTCCTACATTACAGTCAGGTTCTTTACCACTGAGCCATCCAGGAAGCCCCAGCATGTAGTTAGGTCATGTTTTTTAATCCACTTTGTCAGCCTCTGTCTTTAAATTGGTGTGTTTAGATCATTTAAATTTATATAATTATTGCTATGTTGGGATTCAAGTCTGTAATTTTATTTCATCTTTTCTGTTTATTTGCTATTTCTTGTTTATCTTTCCTGCCTTCTTGTGAGTTACTTGAACTTTTTAGAATTCTGTTTTGATTTGTCTTAATATTTTTGAGTGTACTTCTTTGTATAGCTTTCTTAGTGGTTGCTGAAACACTAGTGTAGGTGTTGGCCTCATTACCACTGGGCAGTATGGAGAGTCCTGATTCTCTACTAGGCTTTCTCTGACTGTAGTGGGAAAGAGAGGTACCCTTCATTACTGCCGGGAGGAGGGGTAAGTCCAGGCTCACATGTTTTCCACTGAACTGCACTGGTGGTGGTGGTGCTAGAGAACAGGGGTTTCCCACAGCCCTTCAGGGAGGAAAATCTCTTCAGGAGTTCAGTCCCTACTCGACCACTTCTGACCACCAGCCTGAGGGAAGGTGGAAGAGAAGTTGGGGTGCCTCGTTACAGCCAGACAAAGGTGGAAGGCTTGGTTCCCCACTCAGCCTTTGCTGGGGTAGGCAGGGTCACAGCTTTTCTGTTGTGTTTGGCTGGAATCAAGTAGTTGTTATCTAAAGGTTTTCAGTCTTGGTAGGCTGTCCTTTTCCTGGTCATTTTGTTAAATATAGCATACTTTTATTGGGGCTTTTTTTTTTCTGCTCAGACTTAGCATTTCCAAGTTACTAGCTTCTTTAGCTCCAAGTCTGAGATAATGAGCTAAAAGAAAATCTACTGAGTTCACCACTGTGTTGTTCCCTGGGCCTCAAAGTCCCTAGCCCGTCTGACTTCTCTCCACCTTTCAGAGATTTCCTCTGTTTGTTTTATGTATAATGTTCAGGGGTTTTCGCTGTAACTTAACAGGAGGAATAGGGGAAAATATGACTACTACTACTTTCTTCCCAGAAGCAGTTCTATAAATACTTTTAGTGCCAACTTAATCATTCATTTAAAAAGCCCTGTTAATCTTCTACCTGCTACTGCTTGATTGGGTAGAGTCCTTTTTTTCACTCTACACAGTTATGAAGCAAGATTCTCCTGAAAAACAGAAGCCATAGGGAAATAGATATCTTTGCTACATATCTATCTATATTTATTGTTCTCTCTCTTTGTCTCTCTGTCATGTGTGTGTGTGTCTGTGTGTGTGTGTGTGTAAAGGAGTTAGCTCATGCAGTTATGGAGGCTGTCAAGCCCCAAGATCAGCAGCGTGGACCGACAAGCTGGCCACCCTGGAGAGCCAATTGTTTAGTTGCAATTCTAGTTAAGAAGGCTTTGAGAAACAGGAGAGCTGATGGTATAGTTCCAGCTCATTGGCCTGCAGGCTCCAGATCCAGGAAGAGCCAAATGTTTCATTTCAAGTCCAAAGGCAGAAAAAATTATCTTACTCAGGGTGGGTCATACTTTTAGTTCTATTCCAGCCATACCTGATGGGATATATCCTTCCACATTAGGGAGGGCAGTCAGCTTTATTCAGTCCATCCATTCAGATGTTAATCTCAACCAGAAACACCTACAGAGAAACATCTAGAGTAATGTTTGACCAAATATCTGGACCACCCTATGGCCCAATCAAGTTGATACATAAAACTAACCGTCTCAAGACTACTGGACTAGTTAATCTGTACCTAAATATGAATTCTGACCAGTATTACTCAAGACTCATATTTTGGGCTTTGAGATGTACAGAAAAACTCAAAGGGAGTGAGTGAAGTCTTTCAAAGATTGAAAAATGTATTCAGATAGAACAGCCACTAAAATCTGGAAGACAGGATAGCATTATGGGAAGTAAGGAGAAGGCAATGGCACCCCACTCCAATACTCTTGCCTAGAAAATCCCAGGAGCCTGGTAGGCTGCAGTCCATGGGGTCGATAAGAGTCGGACACGACTGAGCGACTTCGGTTTCACTTTTCATGCATTGGAGAAGGAAATGGCAACCCACTCCAGTGTTCTTGCCTGGAGAAACCCGGGGACGGGGGAACCTGGTGGCTGCCGTCTATGGGGTCACACAGAGTCGGACACGACTGAAGTGACTTAGCATAGCATAGCATAGCATGGGAAGTAAAAAAAACCTGTGATTGCCATGTTTCTTTAAGAGAGCTTTTTAAACAGAAATATTGTTAAAAACTTTTTTTTTCCTGATTCTTAGGACAAGAATTTACTTTTTCCAGTGTTGAAAGATTTTATAAACTTAAAATAAGAATTTCTCATGATGTATAATTCTTTTGTCACGTTTTCTTTCGTTTGAGAGCTGGCTAGTTCTCAGTACAGGCAGCATCACTTGTGGGGGAAGACCTTGGACTCAGATAGATCTGGGTTCCCAGGTGTGTGACCTAGGGCAAATTACTTTATCCCTGCAAGCAACAACTTTTCTATCTGAAAATGAAGAGTTCAACCATGCAACTCAGTGTGTGTTCCTTAATTAAACAGTCTCAGTTTTAGACATCTGAATAATCTTCATTTGTGCAGGTTTATAAATAATACTGCCACCTTGGTTCTTCAATCGCTATCTTCATTTTGGATCATTTTCTTAAATTCAGCTTCTTAGAGGTGAAATTAATGAGTCAAGGGACAGAACCTTCTGAAAAGATGGTACCAAGATTATGCTAGAAATGGGAGAAAGAAAGGGGTGCTTTTCTAATTTTTAATCTTTATGTTTCCTAGGAGCATCAGGTGGTGAAGGAGGAGGAGACACAGAAATGACTCAGCAGGAGACAGCTCCAGGTCCTGCCCTGTCAAAGAAAGTCAAACCGGTGAGAGTCACAATTGTTGGCTCTGAAATCAGCCTCTTCTTCCCTTCTGCAGCGTTCCCTGTGTTCCAGTGCCGGTTGTGGGTGGGGTTGAGGGAAGCTACCTTCTCTGCCTTTGAAAGAGTCAGGCTTCATTAATTACAGACCAGCAAGGTAAATTTTCCCTCTAGTGGTTTTTTGTTTTGTTTTGTTTTTTTAATAATAGAAATGTATTGCAGAATAATGATATCTCAGATTCTTGTAGTGTATTTTTACCACAGACCCAGCCTCATTCTTTTGGGTATCGTTCCTAGGAGGAGACAAATAGCATAAATATAGGCAAGGTGAGCCCCACACCAATACACGATCACAGGGCCAAACCACGCTGTGAGGAGGCTCTCGGGGCCTCATGACTATCTAGCATCATGTCTGTTGTGTGAATTCTTATCAGGGATTCTCTTCGTATTACCACAGGTGGGAATCTGATAAACTACGATCTTTTATTGCCTTTTCATTCTTTTTATTGGCCACTCACATCCATTTTCAGCTTTTTCACCTTATGTGTCCCTCCAACCGAATTGGCAACCATGTGTGATTTTTAAAGGACTACCTACTGTCAGTCCAAAGTCACCATCTCCTTCTCAGGAATGATTTGTGATCTTATTCATTGTTGTGTATTCACTAAATCACATCCTACTCTTTGCGACCCTCTGGACTGTAGCCCACCAGGCTCCTCTGTTCTTGGGACTTCCCGGGCAAGACTACTGGAGTGGGTTGCTATTTCCTTCTCTGGGAGATCTTCCCAACCCAGGGATCAAACCCGGGTTTCCTGCTTTGGGAGGTGGATTCTTTACCACTGAGCCACCAGGGAAGCCCATTCTCATTGTAGGTGGCCCTAAACTCATTCCCCGCTAGAGGGTGACTCTACCCAAAGTTTGTGACCAGGCTTAGGATAATTGTAGGAAGCAGTTTTTGCATTGTGGTGACCTGCAAGCTGTGATTCCTTGGGCAAGTTAAACTCTCTGTGCCTCATCTCTCTATTGGTAAAATGGTGTTAATTGTATTTTCTTCACAGAGTTGCTGTGGGGATTAAATGATTAATACTTATTAAGCTCTTTAAACAGTGGTTGGCAAAGAGTAAGCACTGAAGTGATAAATATTATAGTGAAATATACTTCAGGTCTTTTATTTTTTCTTTGTGGGGTGGGGGATGCAGAAAAATTTACATAGTTAATGTATAATCCATCTTGGTTTTCTCTCCAGCCATTAAATATTTAACTCCAATGTCTTATATAAATTTCAGTTTTAACCACTCTAAGACCTACAGGTTAACATCATTAGCTTTTCAATTTATCATACCAAGATGGGGTTTGATTTTTATCTTAACTTACTCTACTGACCACAGCATAGTCATGCCTTCTTTAACCTCCACCTCTAATCGGTGCCTCCCTGCAGAACTTGTTTCCCAGTATCCTTTGTAGCCCACTGACTTTCTTTTTCCTGACTTTCTCCCTTGATTTTCTTTTTGATTGCACCTCACTTTTTCTGGGCTCTTTGGTGAAAGAATAAATTTGCATTAATAAACTCACTCAGGTCTGAATCTTTACTGTCTTTTTATTGGCAGAGCCTTCACCTTGCTGAATATCCACCTATTTTTTACCTTCTTCCTCCTTGAGTCTTCTTTTCCCACGATCAAGTTAGATAAATGACAGAGAACCACAGGAAGAAAAGAGAAAAATTGAGGAAGAAAAAGTTAAACACATTCTTAATTGCCATGAGCATTCACCTATCTTTCAGCAACCCAAGTTTCAACAACAATAAAACAATTGGTTGAGCACTCCGCACAGGTGCTGTGTAAGGTCATGACTCACAATCATCACAGCTGCCCTGGGAGGGCAGGGAGATCCCATTTGACAAAGAACCTGAAGCTCAGAGTGAGGGGTACCAGGAGTCATAACCCATTTGACTGCCTTCAAGGCACCCCGTGAGGGATGACACTGCTTCCAGTTCCCTTTCCACATGTCCTTCCTCATTCAGCTTGGAAAAATTAGATGTACTGTGTCATCAAATGCTTTGTTGGTCACATACCATTGGTATTTTCTGCTAAGGGAAAAAAAAAATCACAAAAAGTTAAGATTTGACTGTTCATTTTAACCTCTTTCACCCTGCTGTGATTTCTTTTGCTAACAAATTGCTTTAAAGAATCAAGGTCCTAGGTAGACACAGTGCCCTAATCACTCTCCCAGGCCTAGCTTTACTGCCCTGATCAGAGATTCACACAGGGATCTCCTTGTGCCCTCTGCCTTATTTAAGTGTTATCCATCTCACTCTCTGGTCTCCCCACCAGGCTGTACACCTCTGCGCATCTCCACTGCCCCTGGTACAGAACCTTCCCTGAACTGACACTCATTTGTGAAAAGGAAGCATGAATGACTAGACTGGAATCCCACTCTTCCCATCTCAACCCTTCATGTCCCAGCTGTGAGGCATCAGCTCCCTGACTCTGCTGCCAGTGGAGCTCCCTGACCCTTGTCCTGTCATCAGCCCCTCCTTGAAGGGTCCCCCACCTTGATACTAGAGCTGGGAATCTTTCCTCTTCCGGCCCTAATACCACACAGTCCCTCGAGCTCCTCTCTGGCCTCCCTGTCCTGTCTCCTGATGCTCTGCTCCCTCTGGAACTCATCTCACCACCCCAAGGACCACCTTTTTGTCAGGCTGACTGTGCTTTCTTGAGTCCTTCTCGAGCTGTTTATGCACATAAAGGTTGAGTCTCCAACTAGTCCGTAAGCACCTTAGGAACCAGCATTTCGTTTGTGTCCACTGTGGTAACCTAGCACAGCCATAGGCGCGTGATTCGTTTGGCGCATATAACCAAGTATTTGTTTTCTAACAGTAATTATACATTTTTTTTCCTGGATAAAAAAGAAAAATAAAAGAAATTACTTTTTGCTATATTTAAGTTTTGAATTTTTTTTTTCAAATTTGCTTAGTTGTTTGCTGTTCTTTAAGGTTTTTTGTTTGTTTTGTTTTTTTTTAAACTTGGGTAGTAGCTGCCTGGCCTTCTTCTGCTAGCTGTAATGTGCATTTAGACTTTAATATCACCAGGCGAGAGTATGTGTCCAGTTGGATAGTGTTCCCTCCTTTGCCATAGCTGGGCCTGCATTTCTCTTCCTGAGTCTACATCTCCCATCTGTCCAGTTTTTTAAGCAGCAGATTTATAACTTTATAACAGTTTTTTACCCTTACAACTACATCATCTCTAGCAACCATTTTACATCTGAATAATCATCCTTGGCCTCCTTAATAATGTGAGTATAAAGATTTGCCAAGAGTTCTTTTTTTTTTTCCAAATACTGCTTCCAAAATAAATCATGAACTCCCCTACTTCTAGAGATTGCATCACCCTCTTTCCTCCTCAACATCAGTCATTTCAGAGCCAACCCTAGTGACTTTGTAATTATGGTTCCCAGAATATAATCCCTTATGAGGGATTTCGTGACTTTTCATTGATGCCTCCATGATGTCAGTAGCCTTTTAATGGTTCCATGACCCATCCTCTCCCCCTCAGAGACCACACTGAACTTCTTTTTTCTTGAACTAGCTTTTTGTTTATCTCCTTGGATCATAAAAGAATCTTCAGCAAGAGTACTTATCACTTTCCCCTCTTACTTACCTTTCTCACTGCAGCATATTTTTACTAATTATTTTCACAGTGATCATTTCGTATCTCTCCTGCTCTTTAACTTCAGTATTATTCTTGATGAAGAAAAAAGAGGACTGTGTCCTGTCTACTCTCTGATTTACCTTCTTCCTTTCCATATGGTGTCTCAATTCTCTCTCTCTTTCTTGTTGCATAACAAATTACCTCCAAAGTTAGTAGCTTAAAACAGAAAAGATTCCTTATCTCAGCCTCTGTTACCTATATCTCATCAGTCGTCAGTCAGGTTATAAGCTGAAGGTTAGTGGCTCCATTGTGAAGAATCCTCCTCAAAACTCATTCAGGTGGCTGTTGGCAGGCCTCACTTCCTCATCCTCCATCAGAGGGCAGACAGACTAAAAACCACAATCACAGAAAACTAACCAATCTGATCACATGGACCACAGCCTTGTCTAACTCAATGAAACTATGAGCCATGCCGTGTAGGGCCACCCAAGACGGACGGGGCCACCCAAGACGGACGGGTCATGGTGGAGAATTCTGACAAAATGTGGTCCACTGGACCACTGGCAAACCACTTCAGTATTCTTGCCTTGAGAACCCCATGAACAGTATGAAAAGGCAAAAAGATAGGACACTGAAAGATAAACTCCCCGGGTCAGTAGGTGCCCAGTATCATACTGGAGATAAGTGGAGAAATAACTCCAGAAAGAATGAAGAGATGGAACCAAAGCAAAACCAACACCCAGGTATGGATGTGACTGGTGATGGAAGCAAGGTCCGATGCTATAAAGAGCAATATTGCATAGGAACCTGGAATGTTAGGTCCCTGAATCAAGGCAAATTGAAAGTGGTCAAACAGGAGATGGCAAGAGTGAATGTCAACATTTTAGGAATCCGTGAACTAAAATGGACTGGAATGGGTGAATTTAACTCAGATGACCATTATATCTACTACTGTGGGCGAGAATCCCTTAGAGGGAATGGAGTAGCCATCATAGTCAACAAAAAAGTCTGAAATGCAGTACTTGGATGCAATCTCAAAAACAACAGAATCACAGTAATCCAAGTCTATGCCCCAACCAGAAGTGCTGAAAAAGCTGAAGTTGAATGGTTCTATGAATACCTACAAGACCTTTTAGAACTAACACCCAAAGAAGATGTCCTTTTCATTATAGGGGACTGCAATGCAAATGTAGGAAGTCAACAAACACCTGGAGTAACAGGCAAACTTGGCCTTGGAGTACAGAATGAAACAGGGCAAAGGCTAATAGAAGTCTGCCACAAGAACGCACTGGTCATAGCAAACACCCTCTTCCAACAACACAAGAGATGACTCTACACATGGACATCACCAGATGGTCAACACCAAAATCAGCTTGATTATATTCTTTGCAGCCAAAGATGGAGAAGCTCTATACAATCAGCAAAAACAAGACCAGGAGCTGACTGGCTCAGATCATGAACTCCTTATTGCCATATTCAGACTTAAAGAAAGTAGGAAAAACCACTAGACCATTTAGGTATGACCTAAATCAATTCCCTAACGATTATACAGTAGAAGTGAGAAATAGATTTAAGGGACTAGATCTGATAGAGTGCCTGATGAACTATGGACAGAGGTTCGTGACATTGCACAGGAGACAGGAATCAAGACCATCCCCAAGAAAAAGAAATGCAAAAAAGCAAAATGGCTGTCTGAGGAGGGCTTACAAATAGCTGTGAAAAGAAGAGAAGCAAAAAGCAAAGGAGAAAAGGAAAGATATACCCATTTGAATGCAGAGTTCCAAAGAATAGAAAGAGAGATAATAAAGCCTCTTTCAGTGATCAATGCAAAGAAATAGAGGAAAACAATAGAATGGGAAAGACTAGAGATCTCTTCAAGAAAATTAGAGATACCAAGGGAACATTTCATGCAAAGATGGGCTCAATTAAGGACAGAAATAATATGGACCTAACAGAGAGAGTGAAGTTGCTCAGTCATGTCTGACTGTTTGTGACCCCATGGACTGTAGCCTACAAGGCTCCTCTGTCCATGGAATTTTCCAGGCAAGAGTACTGGTGTGGGTTGCCATTTCCTTCTCCAGGGGTGGACCTAAAAGAAGCAGAAGATATTAAGAAAAGGTGGCAAGAATACACAGAAGAACTATACAAAAAAGATCTTCATGACCCAGATAACAACAATGGCATGATCAGTCACCTAGAGCCAGACATCCTAGAATGTGAGTTAATTGGGCCTTAGGAAGCATCACTATGAACAAAGCTAGTGGAGGTGATGGAATTCCAGTTGAGCTATTTCAGATTCTACAAGATGATGCTGTGAAAGTGCTGCACTCAACATGCCAACAAATTTGGAAAACTCAGCAGTGGCCACAGGACTGGAAAAGGTCCGTTTTCATTCCAATCCCAAAGAAAGGCAATGCCAAAGAATGTTCAAACTACTGCACAATTGTACTCATCTCACACCCTAGCAAAGTAATGCTCAAAATTCTCCAAGCCAGGCTTCAGCAATATGTGAATTGTGAACTTCCAGATGTTCAAGCTGGTTTTGAAATGGCAGAGGAACCAGAGATCAAATTGCCAATATCCACTGGATCATCGAAAAAAGTAAGAGAGCTCCAGAAAAACATCTATTTTTGCTTTATTGACTATGCCAAAGCCTTTGAGTGTGTGGATCACAATTAACTGTGGAAAATTCTGAAAGAGATGGGAATACCAGACCACCTGACCTGCCCCTTGAGAAGCCTGTATGCATGCAGGTCAGGAAGCAACAGTTAGAACTGGACATGGAACAACAGACTGGTTCCAAATCGGGAAAGGAGTACATCAAGGCTGTATATTGTCACCCTGCTTATTTAACTTATATGCAGAGTACATCATGAGAAAAGCTAGGCTGGATGAAGCACAAGCTGGAATCAAGATTGCTGGGAGAAATATCAATCACCTCAGATATACAGATGACACCACCCTTATGGCAGAAAGTGAAGAACTAAAGAGCCTCTTGATGAAAGTGAAAGTGGAGAGTGAAAAAGTTGGCTTAAAGCTCAACATTCAGAAAACTAAGATCATGGCATCGGGTCCCATCACTTCATGGGAAATAGATGGGGAAACAGTGAAAACAGTGTCAGACTTTATTTTTTGGGGCTCCAAAATCAATGCAGATGGTGACTGCAGCCATGAAATTAAAAGACCCTTACTCCTTAAAAAGAAAGTTATGACCAACCTAAACAGCATATTAAAAAGCAGAGACATTACTTTGCCAACAAAGGTCTGTCTAGTCACAGCTATGGTTTTTCACAGTAGTCATGTATGGATGTGAGAGTTGGACTATAAAGAAAGCTGAGCACTGAAGAATTGATGCTTTTAAACTGTGGCGCTGAAGAAGACTCTTGAGAATCCCTTGGCATTTTTTTGTCCCTTTTTTGCAAGGAGATCCAACCAGTCCATCCTAAAGGAGATCAGTCCTGAGTGTTCATTGGAAGGACTGATGTTGAAGCCAAAACTCCAATACTTTGGCCACCTGATGCGAAGACCTGACTCATTGGAAAAGACCCTGATGCTGGAAAAGATTGAAGGCAGGAGAAGGGGATGACAGAGGATGATATGGTTGGATGGCATCACCAACTCAATGGACATGAGTTTGGGTAAACTCCGGGAATTGATGATAGACAGGGAGTCCTGGTGTGCTGCAGTCCATGGGGTCACAAAGAGTTGGACATGACTGAGTGACCGAACTGAACTGAACTTCCTCATCAAGTGAGCCTTCCCTTAGGGCTGCCTCACAACATTGCCCCTGGCTTTCTCCAGGCCACATGACCCATGAGGGAGTGATCAAGATCATTCAAAACTGAAACCAGAACTAATCTCAGACTCACTCAGAACTGACATCACATCACTTCCTCCATATGCTATTAGAAGTAGATCAGTAAATCCAATCCACATTTAAGAGAAGGGGATGAATACCAGGATACAATGTTCACTGCTAACTATCCTGGGGTCTGGGTACAGTCTGCCCTCTGACCCCTAGTGATTTACATCCCTCACATATACAGAATGGTTCTTCCCCGTAGCTCAGCTCAGCTCAACTGGTAAAGAATTTGCCTGCATTGCAGGAGATCTGGGTTCAATCCCTGGGTCGGGAAGATCCCCTGGAGGAGGGCATGGCAACCCACTCCAGTATTCTTGCTTGGAGAATCCCATGGACAGAGGAGCCTGGTGGACTGCAGTCCATGGGGTTGGAAAGAGTCGGACACGACTGAGCGACTAACACTACTACTACTACATATGCAGAATATATTCACCCCTCCCAAGGCTGCAAAAATCTCATGCCATTACAGCATGAGTTCGGTGCCCAGAATTTCATTGTATAGATCAAGTCCACATGCAGTTGAGGTTCCTTGGATTTAGTCCCTTAAGTATAGCTCTTTGAGTATATTTCTTCTCAACCTGTGTAACTAAAGAGACAAGTTATCTAACCTCTATATATCCATCACCAAGCAGTGAGACAAACACTGGATGACTTTATAGACATTTCTATTCAAACCAGAGGAACAAAGAGTCATTCATCCACAACATTCAGCGAGTGTTGGGAGTTTCTTAATTAAGTCTTAAGGCTCAAGGTCTTATGGTTCTTGACTCTGCTCTTTGGGTTCTTGTTCTGTCCTTTGAGTCATCCTCTCTTTAAAAAAAAAAAATGAAAGGTAACATGTATTTGCAACTAAGCAGCTCTTTCAGCTTGCTTCTTGACAATAGAAATCTGAGGGTTCATCTCTGATCCTCTCAGTTTCTGAATATATAACTCCTTTAGGAATTTTGTGGGTTTCCTATGATGCTTCTGGGGATTTACTCTATTAGGCAAAAGTCACACCCACAAATCTTTTCCAGATAAACCATCTTTTTTTTTTTGAAACTTTAACCATTTTATTTTGTATCAAAGTGAAGTGAAATTCACTCAGTCATGTCCAGCTCTTTGTGACCCCATGGACTATACAGTCCATGGAATTCTCTAGGCCAGAATACTGGAGTGGGTAGCCTTTCCCTTCTCCAGGGGATCTTCCCAACCCAGGGATCGACCCCAGGTCTCCCACATTACAGGCAGATTCTTTATCAGCTGAGCCACAATGGAGGCCCATTTTGTATTGGGATATAGCCAATTAACAATGTTTGTAATTTCAGGTGAACAGCAAAGGGACCCAACCATACATACACATGTGTCCATTTCCCCCTAAACCCAACTCCCATCCAGGCTGGCACATAACATTGAGTAGAGTTCCACGTGCTATGCAATGGAATATTACTCTGCCATTAAAAAGAATGAAATAATGTCATTTGCCGTAACATGAATAGACCTAGAGAGTGTCATACTGAGTGAAATAAGTCAGACGGAGAAGGAGAAATACCGTATGGCATCCCTTATACGTGGAATCTAAAAAGAAATGAAACAAATGAACTTGCAAAACAGAAAGAGACTCAGATAAAGCCTTCTGTACCTTGGGCCTCAGCTGAGACAATTATTGGACAAGACCCCTTAAGCTTCCTAGACTTGTGTTTTAGAGAATCACCAAGGCACACCTTTAATATCTTTAAAGACTTTTGTTTGTTTGTTAATTTGGCTGCAACGTGGAGCTTGTGGGATCCTAGTTCCTTGCTGCTGCTGCTGCTAAGTCACTTTAGTCATGTCCAGCTCTGTGCGACCCCATAGACGGCAGCCCACCAGGCTCCCCTGTCCCTGGGATTCTCCAGGCAAGAATACTGGAGTGGGTTACCATTTCCTTCTCCAATGCATGAAAGTGAAAAGTGAAAGTGAAGTCGTTCAGTCGTGTCCAACTCTTCATGACCCCATGGACTGTAGCCTACCAGGCTCCTCCGTCCATGGGATTTTTCCAGGCAAGAGTACTAGAGTGGGTTGCCATTTCCTTCTCCCCTAGTTCCTTGACCAGGTGTCAAACCTGGGCCCTCAGAAGTTAAAGTACAGAGTCCTTACCACTGAACGGCCAGGGAATTCCCTTTAAAGATTTCTTATGTGATTGTGTCTCTGTCCAAAAGTTTTGAACAGGGTGCTCAGATACCATCCATCTATCACCTTATTTTTGATACATTTCAAATTGTCAAAATCAGTACAATCCGCTCAGATGCTTCAGCATGCATATTATTTTTTAAAGTTCAATATTTATTTTAAAATAAATATTGAAATATATTTTAATATTTAATAAAATAGTATTAAAATATTTATAAATAAATAAAAATTTTAAAGTTCTTTTCTTCCCTTTTAAAGTAAAGTTAACATACAAAAAAAATAGAGAAGTGTCGAATGTCCTCTTCAAAACTGCTTGCCCCTGAGGCAACCATTATTCTGATGTTTTCCCCCCAAAATTAGTTTTCCTTTTTCTAGAATTTCACACAAATTAAATCATACAGGGTACACTCTTTGGCTCTAGATGTCTTTTATTCAGCATAATATTATTCAGGCTCATCTGTGTTGATGATAGTGGTCTTTCTTTGTTTTCTCTTTCTTTCTTGTTTTGCTGAGTGGATTAGTCTGTAGTGCTGTCATAACAAAGTGCCTGAGTGGTGTAAACAACAGAATTTTATTTCTCACAATTTTGGAAGATGGAAGTCCATGATCAAGGTATTGACAGGCGTGGTTTCTCCTGATGCTTTTCTCTTTGGCTTGTAAATGGCTGCCTTTTCACTGTGTCCTCACGTGGTCTTTCTCTGTGTCCTCACGTGGTCTTTCTCTGTGTATGTACATTCCTGGTGTCTTTTCCTCCTCCTACAAAGACACAAGTCCTGCTGGATTATGACCTCATCTTTATGATCTCTTTATCTTTAATTGCCTCTTTAAAGGCCCTATCTCCAAATATGGTCACATTAGGGATTAGGGCTTCAGCATATAAATTATGGGGGTCACAGTTCAGTTCATAACACTGAATAATATTCAATTATATGAATGTGTCACAGTTTATTATCCATTCTTCTATTAATGGATGCCTGTGACTATTTCTTGTTAGGGTCTATTATGAATAAATCTGAAATCAACATTCATATACAAGCCTTTTTGTTAACATAAATCTTTATTTCTCTTGAGTAAACACATAGGAATAGAACTGCTGGATCATATTTAGTTTTGCACAAACTGCTAGACTTTTTTCAAAAATGAGTGTTCCATTTTTCCACTTCCACTGTCAGTGTATTAGTTTTACTTGCCTTATTCTCTTATCAACTTTTGGAGTTATCAATCTTTTTATTTAAACATTTTGGTGAGTGTATATTGAATAACTTTTGACCAAACCAAATAAGCAGTTCTAAGCTGCTTGTTTTTTAACTATTTTATTTATTTACTCATTTATTTTATTTTTGGGTGTGCTGGGTCTTCATTGCTGTGCATAGGCTTTCTCTAGACAAGGTGTGTGGGCTTCTCATCGAAGTGGCTTCTGTTGTTGTGGGGCACAGTCTCTAGAGCTGAGGGCTCACTCATGACACACAGGCTTAGTTGCCCCACGACATGTGGAATCTTCCCGAATTCAGGGATTGAACCCATGTCCCCCACATTGGCAGGCGGATTCCTAATCCTGGACCATCAAGGAGATCCCTAAGTTGTCTTAATTTTTACAGTGAACATGCTTGTTTTTGTTATAAAATGACAATTTAAATTTTATCTTTTTACCAAAGCAATAATCAAACACTATTAAAGGTTTTTTGGCCACTTCCCTGGTGGCTCAGAGGTTTAAACATCTGCCTGGAATGCAGGAGACCCAGGTTCGATCCCTGGATTGGGAAGATCCCCTGGAGAAGGAAATGGCAACCCACTCAAGTACTCTTGCCTGGAGAATGCCATGGAGTGAGGAGCCTGGTAGGCTACAGTCCATGGGGTCGAAAAGAGTTGGACACGACTGAGCAACTTCACGTCGACGACGACGATTAAAGGTTTTTAGTGGAAAAACAGCAGTCTTCTTCCCTTCTCTTATCTAAGTCTTTCCTTAGTGGCAACCACTCTCAGTCTTTAGCTGTTTTTCTTATTTGCTACCTTATATTTTATATTGCAGTTTCTTGATTTCCCAATTTTTGACATTATCTTCCTGAGGTGGCATACAAGGACAAAATCCTGTCATCTATGCCCTATTCCCTCTCCAACTGCTACCTCCTCTGCCAACACAATATTACATTTTGGTTAGAACAGTTGTCACTCTTTCATTATTATGACCATGGAAATACTGTTCAATGCTGAGAAAAAGAGAAGCTATAATCATCTCTACTTTATTATACAATTGTTTATTTTCATGGCATTAATAATTACCTCATTTCTTCATTTGCCAGACTTGCTGTGTTCCTATTGTTAATTGCTCCCATATGTTACAACATCTCTTCCACATGCCCATAAATAATATTTTCCATATGCTCAACTAGAACAGTTATTGTTCTTTCCTACGCATCTCCACACTTTTTTTTTTTCCATTTGGAATTGGTTATTTTCTAGACTTGCAGAGCAACTGAGACTTCTCTTTGCTATTCCCTCAGTTGTCTTCTGGATTGGTCTCTCTATTTACTGAATCCTATATCATCCTCTTCCTTAATTTAGCCCTTTATTGTGCTGGAATGGAGAAGGCAATGGCACCCCACTCCAGTACTCTTGCCTGGAAAATCCCACGGATGGAAGAGGCTGCAGTCCATGGGGTCACTAAGAGTCGGACACGACTGAGCAATTTCACTTTCACTTTTCACTTTCATGCATTGGAGAAGGAAATGGCAACCCACTCCAGTGTTCTTGCCTGGAGAATCCCAGGGACGGGGGAGCCTGATGGGTTGCCGTCTACGGGGTTGCACAGAGTCAGACACGACTGAAGCAACTTAGCAGTAGCAGTGCTGGAATAGAGCATTTAGTATCCGCAAGTAGGAAGTAAATTTTTTGAGACCTTAAATATCTGAGAATGTTTACTGAAATCTAAACATTTTCCTTTTAACTTGACTGATAGTTTTTCTGGGTATAAAAAAACCTATAATTTGCAAATAAATTTTCCCCATAATTTTGAAAGCTTTGTCCCACTGAGTTCTGGCTTTCATTACAGTTGTTGCAAGGTCTGACACTATTATTTTCTTTGACCTTTTTATTATTTATGTTACTGTTTTTCTTTTGAAGTTCTTAGAGTCTTTTGTTTGTCCATGATGTTCTGAAATTTCATAGTAATTTTCCTTAGTCGGGATATTTTTCTTATCCATTGTACTGTATACTTAATGGACTTTGAATTTGGAGTTTCATGTTCTAGAAAGTTTCTTTTAGTTCTGGAAAGTTTTTCTTATTTTTTAATCACTTCTTTCCTACTGTTTTATATGATTCTTACTTTCTATAATACTTTTATTGTCATGTTGACTCTCTTAAGCTGACTCTCTAATTTTGTTACTACTTTTTTCTTATTATTTTTCATCTTTCTGGAAGATTTTTCTACTTTTCTTCAAGCCTTCCTCCTATATTTTTATTCCAACTTTCTTATTTGTTTTAATGTTTTTTTCTGATTTTTTTCCCTTGTGTATAGCATCCTGTTTTTGTTTCATAGCTGGAAATTCTTCCCTCATCTCTCTGTGAATACTAATTATAATTGTTTTGAATAATTTGTAATCATTTTGTTTGTAATTGTACTTCTAAGAATAGTATTGTAATTACAATTTGTTTCCTTGGGGTTCTTTCTTCTTTTTGTTTATTTGCTCTCATGTTAGAGACTTTCCTTAGATGTCTAATTAACTTTAGCTGTCTAGTCATATTGAAGAGAGATATGCTAAAAAGTTGATGGAAAACTTTTGTGCATAAATGGGACTTGTCAATTAGTAGAGCTCTTGGTAGGGTGATATGATAAGAAAGCAGGACTTTTACTATGGAACCCCCAAAGTCACTCTCTTGTGGCATTTGTCTTAGGTTATGTTATTTTTCCAGAGAAGAATTCAGTAGTCTCCTGCCTGTACTGTGTAACTTGGCTTGAGACATCCTGAAAGAGGGACAAGAAAAGGAGATGAGTCTCAGTCTCTGCCCTGTCTCCCCTGTGCTAGACTTCTTGGTCTTCTTATTCTCTCCAGAGCATAAATCTCCAGTCTTCTGTCAGGAAGAGCAAGATGAGAGGAAGCAGTAATAGGATAATTGCTTGGCTGCCTGGACAGAAGATAGAGCCAGATGGGAGTAGGAAGGAGGCAAATCATTTTAAATGTAAACTTTCATCCAGTCTCTTTTTATTTCAAGCCCTTTCCTCTCGGTAGTACCCTGTACCACCCACTACTCAACCTTTTCAGGGCCAAGTAGGTGAAACAGACACACATATTGCTAGCTGCCAGCTCTCTAGAAACCCAGGTCCTAGCTGTCTCTCCCTCTGCTAAATAGCATCCATCCAGTTTCAGCCACTTTCCATTTTTCAAAAAATTGTTGAAATCTCTCCACTATGGTTGTCCTCTCTTCTGGTTTCTTGGTCCTTACAGATTTATATCTTTTCAGTTTCCTTTATTTGCATTTTAGTGTTTTGCAAATGATTTGCCATGGTTAAAACCAGAAGCCTCCTTCTTAAAGAATATAATTTTTGACACTTTAAGTAACTGAAAACATACTCCCAATTAATTGCTTTTCTAAATGCTTAATAAGTTTTCCTGTTAAATGTTTTGGGGCAAATGTGATTCTTCTAAATCTTTAACTTAATACTCCAGGTACGTATATTAAAAATCACTGCATAAAGAAATGACATAACTTATTACCTGCCAAAGACAGATACTCTTGGAATTGATTCTATAAATGGTTAGCTGGCCGGCTGTGGTGCTTCCTCATCTTCTTACCTCGTCTCTCGGAGGGTAAACATCAGCATTTGTAAGGCAGTTAGCAAAGGTTAATAAATTTCAGTACTGAGGGATTTGTGTTTCTTCATAAAGTCATCTTACTTCTATGGAAATTGATCCATAAACTCGCATCTTCCTTAGCATCCTGCTGCAGCCAGCTAAAGTGACTGCTCCCAGAACATAAATATCATACTGTATTTCCTTTAAGATGACGTAAGAGTTTGAACCTAATATACAGAATCTTGACAAAAGCAATTGTCAAGCCTGTTTTTTTTTTTCCCTTTGCATGATTCAGAATTGTTGATTTTTTTTTTTTCCTTCTGGAATTGGAGAATCCATGTCCTTATAACTGAGCTCATTTCCACATTTAATTTCTGTTGTGTTTAATTAGCTTTGTAAACCTAACATGAATACAACTCCACACATTGAACATACACTCGGAGAGCACCTCCATTTGCTAAATAGGGAAATGAAATAGATGCTACATTTGCTTCCCCAAAACCTTGCTACTGGTGACAAGATACTGTAGTATGCCTTGAGGCATCTAGGGATCTACTAATTGTATGCAGGCTTTGCCATAGGAGCATAAGCCGACATTGACCTGATCTGGACCTGATCTGTAACTGGACTCTTAGGACTGTCTGGCAGCTTCTGTGACATATTAGCGGCCATGGCCCCAGTTCTAATTGGCATCAGATTAGAGTGTATCTGCATCTACAAGACAGTTTAACTTTCTAAACAAGAGAGATCATAATATCTTTCTTTCTTTAGCTATGATGCATTTGTACTTTGCAGGGTTTTTGTTTTAACTAAGAAGCAGCTGAGATTTCAAGATTCCCACTTGAATCTACTTCTCTAGAAACTGCTGGTCCTGGCCCCATGCCTTGAAGAAATTATATAGCGTTGTATTTCTCTGGCTTCAGGCCATAGGCATTCTTAATCTTCAGACTGTCTGCAAACTTTAATAGAGAGCTTCATCTGTACTCATTTTAAACAGAACCAGTGGAGACAAGATTGGTTTAGTTAGTAGTTTACCAGCTAAAACTGAGTACTCTCTAGTTGGAATGGAAACTCAATGAAGAAAAAACTCAGAATAAGTTTTCACTTACATTTTATATCTTACTTGGCAACTGGTTTGAAAATGTTGCATAAAAGATCCAACACAGGAAACATTTTATACAACTGCTTATGATTAATAAATATGGAATTTGAAGCATTCCATTTTATAAATCAAAGTCTTAGCCCAAATTTCCTGTTTTTCTATGCTTAAAAAAAGAACCCTTAGGGTAAAAATAGCACTAAACTGTATAGGGTACTCCAGGGGTCAAGGCTACAGGCAAAATCAATTACTCAGGATGCCATGGTGCTGAGACTTTTGTCAGACCATTAGCAGAAACATTCATTTTGTAGTCACTGTAGATAAGGCATTCGGTGCAGCTGGTTTTATAAAAATGTAAGTAAATATATCCTACTTCAGATTTTCTGTGCCTATTGAGAAGAGGAAAGGAATGGATAACAAAATGATGTCAGTGACTTGGAAATACAGTCTCACACATTGCTAGTTAGTAGACCACACCAGTCATGCTAGTCAAAGACTTTTATTTTTACTATATCTTAATTTTAAACATATTTCTTTCTGCCTATATTTTACAAACCTGGCCACTGTCTTCCACTTTTAATACCCTGTACCACCACCTCAAAACATATATTCACTCACTCACACATTTTGACCTTTGTTCATATGTCCTGTCTTAGGTCATCTGCAGTTTCTCACTTTTACAAATTCTGTCAGCCAGCCCCTGCATAATAGCCTACAGTGGATGTTGCAACATTTCTTTGTCCGTATTACCAAGATATTCTGAAGAATACATGCATGACAATAGGTACTTTGGGATTCATACCGTTAGCTGACACCTCATCATGCTAAGTGAAGTGAAAGTTGCTCAGTCGTGTCTGACTCTTTGGACTCCATGTACTATACAGTCCATGGAATTCTCCAGAAATCCAGGCCAGAATACTGGAGTGGATAACTGTTCCCTTCTTTGGGGGATCTTCCTCACCCAGGGATCAAATGCAGGTCTCCCACACTGCAGGCAGATTCTTTACCAGCTGAGCCACCAGGGAATGGCTCATCACGCTAAGATGAAAGTTTTCTCATTTGCGTTTCTTTATAGCCTAAAGAATGTTTCTTGATACAACCAAAGGAAACAAATGAAGATGCCACCAAGACCAGGAAGAGGAAAAAGGTAATATTATTTTTTACAGTGGTGTGGCCCTGCGTGGTTTCCATCACATTGTTATATTGTGTACTTTGGTGAGGCAGTTATTGTAATCCCCACTTTAGAGATTCAAAAGTTGTAAAACTCACTGAGCTTTGGTGACTCTCTTAAGGTCATTAGTAATAAGTATTTCTGCTGGAGCTAAAAATAAATTCTTCGAATTTCTATTTCAGCCTTGTGGATTACCAGGCATCTTTGTTACCCTGTGTTTTCACTGTGGTTAGAAGTCAGACATGGGTTTCTAATTTTAGAAGGGGCCCAGAGCTGTCCTGCCCTCTGGCCCCTCTGGATTTATCCAAGAAAAGAAATTTACCAACCTTCTTTTCTTAACCATTTCATTTTTTAAAAAATCTTATATCTTAGAGTATTAATAAGAAAAGATTAAGCAGATGAAAGTAGTGTAAGTATAAGGCATTTCTGACTCTAAGTTTGAACCATAATTTAAAGCAAAAGACTCCCCTTGCATTTTCAGATTGCCTGTGAACATATGGGAAACTCTGTTGCTCCTATACAGACTTTCTTATGAAGAAAGTGTGGTTAGCTTTGACCTTCTACCACTGTTGTGAAAACAGCAGTGTAATTCTCTCCCTGCCAAGAAGGGTCTACTGCTTTGGTCAGCAGAGGAAATATGATTGGGATTAGAGGAAAGAAAATGGACTTAAACCAATTACTTACCAGCAAGCTTTTAGAAGACTGAGAGTGTGTGTGCCTATGTTTTCCTTGCCTGCATATGGCCAAATAGGAAGATGGGAGATGCCAAATTGGCTGAGGTTTGGCAAGTCCTTAAAGAAATGACCTTAACTTCTCTTTGATAGTTTGTACAGTAATGGCCTTAAGAGTGTTACATTCTTGGGGCTCAAGGTCAGAACTCTAGCTAGGTAGTTTAGCCTTGGCTGAGGTCATGCTGAAATGTGCCCACTGATGACATTTTTTTTTTTTTTTGGTAAAGTTGATTCATTTGACAGAACTTTGTTCTTGGCAGTGGTATGAAAAGGAACATAGTATGGACGGAGGGGGGAAAAGGTGGTGTAGGAGACAAGGAAGGACCTTTCTGAAGTTTTGGTGAAATATTAGAAAGATATAAGAAGGGAAGTTCATGATGAAAGTTAAATGAACAATTTATGTTCCTAGTACATTGCAGGCATTGAGTATATGCTACACAAGTAAATCCAAATCAAAATAGATGTTGTAGAGCATTTCCTGTTCTGCTTTTCATGGGGCCAATTCGAGATGTCTCTCCCAAGACTTGAGCATTGAGGGTCTTAAGTGCCCTTTTTCAGTGTACTTCTTTGCTGAAATTACTCCTGCAGCTCTTACTTTAATCCCAGAAATCCAAACTGAAACTCAGTGCCTTAAGATCCAGGTTACACAAGAAATTCTCAAATTCTACTCTCCCAGGAATACAGATCGTATGAAGCTTAGAAAGGGGTTTCCATAAGCAAGAAGATTTACCGACTTTTAGGGCTTCCTTGGTGAAAGTCATGTGGCTCAGTCGTGTCTGACTATTTGCGACCCAATGCACTATAGCCCACTGGACTCCTCTGTCCATGGAATTCTCCAGGCAAGAATACTGAAGTGGGTAGCCATTCCCTTCTCCAGGGGATCTTCTCAACCCAGGGATCAAACCCAGGTCTCCTGCATTGCAGCCAAATTCCTTACCATCTGAGCCACGAGGGAAGCCTAAGGTGGCTCAGTGATTAAAGAATCCACCTGGCAGTACAGGAGACACGGGTTCGATCCCTGATCTGGGAAGATCTCACGTGTTGCAAAGCAACTAAGCCCGTGTGCTACAACTGTTGAGCCTGTGCTCCAGAGCCCGGGAGCTGCAGCTACTCAGCTTACGTGCGGCAACTACTGAAGCCCGAGCACCCTAGCCCACGCTCCACAAAAAAAGAAGTCACCACAATGAGAAGCCAGCACACCGCAATTAGAGAGTAGCCCCTGCTTGCCACAGCCAGAGAAAGCCTGTGCAGCAATGAAAACCCAGCATGGCCAAAATAAATAAATAAATAGTAAAATAAATAAAAATTCTAAAAAAGAAAAAAAATCCACAAGGATCATTTACAGAAACTGACCACATGCCTGGGCATAATGCAAATATCAATAACAGTTTTTAAAGAAATAGTATCATATTGACTGCAAGCTCTGTATATAACACAAGTAAGTGAAAGAATAAAAAAATAAAATAAACACTTATTGACTTTTAACAGAAAATGCCTGGAGAATCCCAGGGACAGGGGAGCCTGGTGGGCTGCTGTCTATGGGGTCGCACAGAGTTGGACACGACTGAAGCGACTTAACAGCAGCAGTACCTATTATAGACTCCTGCAAAATTTTTAGTTCTCCTAGAAATCATAGACCAAGGAGTCTCTTAGATCATCTGCTTTTCAAAGCAGTATTTATGTCTAAAAAGTATCTTTCAAGTTTTCTCAAGTGTATTTATTAGAACTCCCATTCACACTTGGCCATCACCAGAACCTATTTACAGTTTAAATGCCAGAGGAATCAACCTATCCTCAGCCAAATGCCACTCTAAAAATCTGTCTTCCCATTTTTACTTCTTTCTCGTCAGAAGAAAATTACTGATATTCTTGCAAAATCAGAGCCAAAACCAGGGACACCTGAAGACCTACAGAAGCTTATGAAGGACTATTACAGCAGCAGTCGCTCAGTGATTGAACTAGAAGAACTAACCCTACCAGGTACAGCCAGGCTTCCTGTTGTTCTTCCCTCTAATGAATGTGTTTTCCATGTACTAGTACTCCTTTCCTGAACCTTATCATTTTAACTGTTGGATGATTTCTTCATTAAGATGCTAAATGGGATTTGTTCAATCTAATAGATTTGTAAGTTTTTTCACTGCAAAGGTATTGGGTGTGTTTTGGGGACAGATTTTTTTTTTTTTGGACAGATTTTTCAATGAATAAGAATCTTTAATGAGGATAGAAGTTAAATAAAAATAAAGCACACATTTAAAAGTATAGGTGATTAATTTACTCATCCTTTATAGACAAGAACTTTAGCTTTAATAACATTTTAGTTTTGTTGTTACCCTCATCATGGATGTCTAGTCATTGTTGTGCTTTTAGGGTAGTATTTTAGCTTCCAACCAAGACTTTCTCAAGTAAACCATCTAAAGATATGAACAAAATTCTACATTTTTTAGCAAGGCTGACACCTCACCACGTATGATTCTTAAGTATACTATTATATGAGATCTACTGCCTTAGAATATTTATAATTAAGTTAAAAATATTGGAAAATTCTTTTAAAAACCAATTTTAATTAATTTCAAAATAATGACATAATCTATTACTCTTTTCTTCTGAGACTGAAGAAAATAGATGTCATAAAATCAAACCACAAAATGTCAGGCACCACTGCTTCAGATGATCTATGTGTAGACTACTAGGAATATCTAACACCGCTTTTGGAAAAAGTCAAAGGTGGCTTGATTTCCTTTTTCCATTACAACTTTATACTTTCTAGAGACTTGAGAAGCTGAAAAACAGTCCATTCCCTGAATTTTTATAATTCTTTTATAAAATGATGTGTGCATTTTCTTTTTTAATGCACACTGGATTGGAGATACCAGTTCCCCTGTCTGTTCCTTTTCCAAAAGAAATGCCCTGTAGAGAATTGAAGGAACTCATTTCTACATGAGTGAGTCCTGAAGTTTCCTACTTACTGAGCTCAGAAACCCCACTAGCAATTAGAGATGACTCTTCTAAGCACAGCCCCTCCTCAGGAGGAGAGCTCCTCCTGACTCCTCTATCTCAGGAACCAGGTGCTGTAACACAGCCTCTTCAAGGTTTAACTGAAGTTTGATTTCACTGTGACTCAATAGTCAATTTTCCCTTTTAGTTCTTTTTTTTTAATTTAAATTTATTTATTTTAATTAGAGGCTAATTACTTTACAATATTGTATTGGTTTTGCCATACATCAACATGAATCCGCCACGGGTGTACATGTGATCCCAATCCTGAACCCCCTCCCACCTCCCTCCCCACTTCTAGTTCTTTGTTAGAATTGCAGAGAGTCAAAAGTCAGAAGAAATCTTTAAGGAGTCACTTGAGTTCCATAGTGAGTTTATATTATATCATCATTAGAGTTCAATAATATAGTTAGGTAAGAATATGTGGTCATGATTAACTTAGGGGAAAATATTTAAAATATGTTAAAAGAAGACTGTTGTAGCCAAAAGGAACAGGTTTTCATTTTTAGTTAAGAAATTAGGCCATTCTGAGTCACAGTGTACGAAAACATCATAGGAAAGTTTTAGAGAAAAGGCCCATCACTACACTGTCAGGGCCGAGACAGAGAGGAGGTCTCTGTTATTTGAAGGAGGGACATGCCACCAGTTATCAGAACAGTCTCAGGAAGGGGCATATATTACTTATATGGATATAAGTAATAAAATATTGTTCCTATTTAGTTTGCCCAGTGTCTGACTTGGTTGTGGTTTGCAAGTTGTGCCTGTAGGGAAGGAACTTGTCTTTTCAATTAATACTGTGCACTGTACATTGTTAATGTCATATACATGGGAACTTAGAGTTTTGAAGCAAGAATCACTTAGAGCTAACTCAGCTGTCCTCCTGAGAGCTGCATTGTAGTTCAGATCAGTGCTAAATGCCTGTAAGCAAATGAATCACCCAGGAACTTAAAAAGCAAATTCCCAGGCCCAGCCCCAAGGAATTCTTACTGTGCCAAGGGGACTCCATTCCAGGAATCTGTATCTATTGTAATGCTCTGCAGGTGAGTCTGATCATATCCAGACTTGGGAGATTACATTTTTAAAGATCATCAGAGGCTCTACAACAGGATATAGAGGGCAGCATCTTTGAAGTTACTCACATACTGTGAATTTGTATGCACTGGGTCACAACATAAGTCTCATTTAATTCAGTAATAGTTTACTCCCTAACACTCTGATGTATTTATAGACAGACTTCTTCTGGTATAAAGAATTTGGATGATAAACATGCTTTTTTATACATCTTACAGAGTTAATAATACTACTGAGTTGCTAGACCATGATCATCATTGGTTGATCAAGGCCCCTGTGTTTTATTGCAGTTTGTTTCATTGTCTTTCATTGTGTTGTTGTGCTGTGTTGTGTTAATGTTGTATTTTGATGTATTATTCCTGCTCTTCCCCACCCACACTCCAATTTCCTTTCTCCATAGGCATCAATTCTAATGGGTTCCTGTACATTTTTTAATATGCATATGTCATATTGTTGCATGTGGAAGCTTTTTACAATTTATTTAAATGAAGTTGTGCTGCACCTCTCATTCTCTTTCCTCCCTGAACACTTTTTCAGGATGCCTGTATAGCTTTATGTACATGTAGTTCATTGCTTCTAAAATGCTACATAGTATTCCAGTGATTTCATCTACCACTTATTGCTCATGCATTTTCTCCTATATGGATGTTTAGGTTGCTTCTAGTTCTCCAGCATTATAAATAATACTTGTATGACTGTTTTGAGTGTGTCTTTATATACTACACGAGAATTTCTTTCCATAATGTTTCTTTCTTTCCATTACATTCCAGGAATGTAATCCTGGGTTCATAGGGATATCAGTTCAGTTCAGTTCAGTTCAGTCACTCAGTCTTCTCCGACTCTTTGCGACCCCATGAATTGCAGCACGCCAGGCCTCCCTGTCCATCACCAACTCCCAGAGTTTACCCAAACCCATGTCCATCAAGTCGGTGATGCCATCCAGCCATCTCATCCTCTGTCGTCCCCTTCTCCTCCTGCCCCCAATCCCTCCCAGCATCAGAGTCTTTTCCAAGAGTCCACTCTTCGCATGAGGTGACCAAAGTATTGGAGTTTCAGCTTTAGCATCAGTCCTTCCAATGAACACCCAGGACTGATCTCCTTTAGAATGGACTGGTTGGATCTCCTTGCAGTCCAAGGGGAGTCTCAAGAGTCTTCTCCAACACCACAGTTCAAAAACATCAATTCTTCAGCGCTCAGCTTTCTTCATGATGTACACCTTAATTTTATTACAATCCAGCATAGCAATACCACTTTGTACTTCCACCTGTAGTTCCCAAGAATTTCCATCATCCTACCTTCTCAGCAATGCTTGGTAGATTATACATCTTTTTAACAATTGCCATTCTAATGTATATGCAAAATGTTATCTCATCTTATAGTAATTTGCACGTCCATGGTGACTGGTGAGTTTGGGCATCTCCGCAAAGATCCATTAGCTGTTTCAGCTTTACCTTTGTATATTGCCTATTTCCATGGATTTGAAAATAAAAATGTTTCATTAGTCCACTGAATGTACAACAAGCTTCTATTTCACTACTCTAAAAAATGATGGGCAGTCTTCTTTGGAGAAAAATGTTTGTTGAGGTCACTCATTATCAGAGAAATGCAAATCAAAACCACAATGAGGTACCATTTCACGCCAGTCAGAATGGCTGCGATCCAAAAGTCTACAAGCAATAAATGCTGGAGAGGGTGTGGAGAAAAGGGAACCCTCTTACACCATTGGTGGGAATGCAAACTAGTACAGCCACTATGGAGAACAGTGTGGAGATTCCTTAAAAAACTGGAGATAGAACTCCCATACAACCCAGCAATCCCACTGCTGGGCATACACACCAAGGAAACCAGGATTGAAAGAGACACATGTACCCCAGTGTTCATCGCAGCACTGTTTGTAATAGCCAGGACATGGAAGCAACCCAAATGTCCATCAGCAGATGAATGGATAAGAAAGCTGTGGTACATATACACAATGGAGTATTACTCAGCCATTAAAAAGATTACATTTGAATCAGTTCTAACGAGGTGGATGAAACTGGAGCCTATTATACAGAGTGAAGTAAGCCAGAAAGAAAAACACCAATACAGAACACTAACGCATATATATGGAATTTAGAAAGATGGTAACGATAACCCTGTATGAGAGACAGTAAAAGAGACACTGATGTATAGAACAGTCTTTTGGACTCTGTGGGAGAGGGTGATGGTGGGATGATTTGGGAGAATGGCATTGAAACGTGTATAATATCATATGTGAAATGAATCACCAGTCCAGGTTCCATGCAGGATACAGGATGCTTGGGGCTGGTGCACTGGGATGACCCAGAGGGATGGTATGGGGAGGGAGGGGAGAGGGGGGTTCAGGATGGGGAACAAGTGTACACCCGTGGTGGATTCTTGTTGATGTATGGCAAAACCAATGCAATATTATAAAGTAATTAGCCTCCCCCCAATTAATATAAATAAATTTATATTAAAAAAAAAAAAGAAATAAGGCACCCTGTGCTCTGGAAAAACTGGCAGAACAGGTCCTCAGATAGACTATTTTCAGGAGACAATTTTATGAGCCCTATTCTTGCATCTTTTCATATCTAGAAAAGCCTTCATGGTGAGTGTATGCTTTTTGTGACTAGCAGTAACCTTCATATGACTAGTAGTAGCAGAAATTTTCTGCAAAAAAATGTGCTTGATTGCATGTACTCTCCCTTTACTAAAATTATATGTATACTGACCTTCCTCCCTACCTCTTTGTAACAGTTTTTCAGAGCTATCTGAAATGCTGTCTCCCAGGCTATAATCTTCATTTTGTCCCAAATAAAACTGAACTCACAGCTAAAAAAAAAAAAAAAAAAAAAAGATGGGCAGTAAAAAGTATTATTGTTGATGCTGCTTTTGTTTTAAATGCTCGACAACACTCTAAAATAAATGAGTCCTCAACTCATTAATGTTGTACAACCTGTTCAAGAATACATCATTCACATTTAATGTTTCGAGTGTGTGTTTGCAAAATCCTCTACAAAGTATGCTTCTCATATTTCTAGACTCCTGCTTCCTCAAGGCCAATGATTTAACTCACAGTCTTTCATCATATCTAAAAGAAGGTAAGTAAACTCATTTTTTGAAAAACTATTCATCAAATTGTTATTTCCATTAAAACATGAGGTTTGTCTCTTTAAAATAAAAACTTTTAAAACCTCAAATTTAAAATGAAGTTTCCATCCTAAGTGGATTTTAAATTGATGTTTTTTAGGTCCATCTTGATATTAATTTTCATTTACTTTAATTTTTTCTTGTTTTTCTCTGGTTTTGGGGATTTGAGTTTTGGTCTTGTTTTTGTTGTACAGCACATTAGATGTATTGCTCTTGGAATCCAGAGAATTATATTAGTGTTCTCATCCCAAGTACCACATCAGTTTGATGTTTGACTTGGCACAAGTTACTGAGGACTCCTCCAGGACTCTGTTTTGTTATGTGAAGGACAAGGAAGTGGGACTATGATCTTGACCCCAACTCTGAGATTCTGAAATTCTGTTCCCATGTTCAGAACTCAGACCATGGCTATTGCTCAGTCTGACTTTGTCTTTTTCATTGTATGTAGACAGTAATAATTAGATTATTCATGCTAGATAGTCATTTATTGTGACCAATAATGAACTAGTTTAGATACAGTAATTTAGCATTCTTTTTTCACATTCTAACCAATTCCAATGACACTCAACTTGAGTTCATAAACCTTTCTTAGCCTCAAATACAGCAAATGTAAATGCAGGTAATAATAGAATCAGTCTCACTGGATTATTAAGTTTTCTTTGTCTTTTTTTTTTTTTTTGGTACAAACTTTTTTTACTTCTAAAGCTGGTCACAGTTACTTAGCATATTTTATGTTTTGTGGTATAAATTAATGATGTTCCATTTTAATATCTAACATAACCAGAGAATAGTATCTGAACAATGCTCATTATATTAAATAATAGTGAAGAATTGGACAATATTCAACTTTGGAGGCCTTATTTTGCTATACGTAGGGTAATGTTTTTCTTATGGTCTTTTTTCAGTCTGCCCCAAATGGGTGAAACTCCGGAAAAGCCACAGTGAGAAGAAATCAGTCCTGATGCTGATTATCTGTGGCTCTGCCATCCGAGCTGTGGAGCTCATTAGGTTGGAAGCTTCACCTGTTCTATTTCGTGAATGTTTTCTGAGTAACCAATATATGCCAAGCTGATATGTTCTATTTGCTGGCAATGTAGCAATGAAGGAAATACACAGAGTTTCCTCTCTCGTAGAACTTACTCTCCAGTGAGGAAGACAGATGATAAATAAAATACACATTATAATGTCAAGTAGTGATAAGTTCTGTAAGAAAAAAACAAATCATGGCAAAGGAATAGAAGAGAATGGGGGCTGCTTTTAAAAGGATAATTGCAGAAAACCTCTCTTAGGAGACTGACGTTTGGACAGAGTTGAACACAGTGAATGAGAATGCCAAGCAGATGTCTGGGAGAAGAGTGTTCCAGGCAGAGGGCATAGTATATACAAAAGGCCCTGAGATGGAGTGCAGTTGGAGGAGTTGAGCAGAGGATTCACATGATCTGAATTATCATTCTAAAGGTTTACTTCGGCTCCTGTGTGGAGAACACACTTTGTGGGGGGCAAGGGTAAAAGCTGGGAGATTATACAGGCGATAACCAATTTGGAGAAATAAATGAAAGAAAAGTCTAATTTAAAACCATATAACAAGAAAAAATAGAACACCAATGCATAAACCTCTCAAAATTTAGATAAAGAAAATATTACACAAGGGATGCAGAACATCTTAAACAGAAAGGTGAACCATGTTAAATTGGAAAATTTGATGTAAATATATCTGTTTACCTAGAATAATCTACAAATTTCATAGATTTCCAATGAAACTGCTATAGTTGTTTTTAAAACTAGATTAAATAGTTCTAAATTCATATAATACAAAAGAAATAATAGCTGTGGAAATTCTAAAAGAGAATGCTAATGAAGGCCTATAGTATCCATCAGATTGTTTTATTAAGAGCCATATTGCAAAATCTCAATAATCAAAACAGTATGGAACTGGCACGTGCATGACAGGTCAGAACAGCGGAGCAGAATTATAGGTTCATAAGTAGACACATACGTATATGTACAGAATATGGCAAAAGTGACAAATGAGTAGGGAAAGATAGACTTTAATCATCGGCATTGGAACAACCAGGTAGCCATCTGAAAAAATTAACTTGGATCCACATCCCACTTCTTATACCAAGAAAAATGCCAAATGGACCAAAAATTTACATATAAAAATTACATTTTATAGATAATTTGTAGGTACTTTACTAAGTGCTTTCACACACCTCTTCATTTACTGTAGCTTTTGTAGAATAAACAAAAAGGCTTCCACTGAATCTGTAGTAACATTCAGTATTCAAAGAAGAGCCATCAGAGTAAAATGGGATTTACTGGGACTCAACCCTCTCCCAGAGCCAGGCTCTTGCTTAGCTTTGACCAGAGATAAAACAAAGGAGAATCCAAGTCCTGAAGAAAAAGGAACTTGATCAAATAGACTAAGGTGCAAAGTAGATTCTTGGTAGTTATTTAGCCTCTATTTTTCTAAATGAAGTAATCTGACCATGAGTAGTTTTTAATGATTGTTAATAGTCCTTCAAATCCTTCTTTCCTGCTCGGCACTCACATTAAATTGTAAAATTCCCTCTCAGTAAAACAGAAGTGTTCCTTTTTTCTGCTCTAAACATAACTGATCTTCAAGACTCCAACTGCTTTTGGACAGCTGTCCTTGCTGGCTCTGAAATCATAGGAGTTCACATTGACTTTTCAGTGTTTAAAAAACTACGGCCGCAGAACTTACTTCAGATTCGAACACTAGTGGCAAAGGGGTTGGCCTGAAGGTGGCTTCTTAAAAACAAGTTGTCACATCAACTTGAGCACATAAATGCCTTTCTGAGGGACATAGAAGCACTGTGGTGCTGTACTTCACTTGCCAATTCTCAGTGTTTTTCTGTGTCTTCAGTAATATTATGATCCATTTCAAGGTCAGGTGATTTGCAGAAGGTGATTTCTGAGCAGGCACAATGAACCCTATTCATAAAGGCAAATATTGAATAATTCTAAATTTTGTAAGATTACCTGTTCTCTTGAGAACCATAAGCTATATTAAATATGTCCCCTAAATTGTCTTCTTAGTTAACCTCACCACAGAGAAAGCTCACACGTAAGTACAGACTCAAGTGCAACAGAATTTGTGTAGAATGAGTCACCATTTGTAACTTCATATATTCCCACTGGTCAGTAATATTTCTCAAGTATAATAGTGATATATAAAGGAGAGTAATATTCCGAGCAGCATTCCCATGTTCTCATCCCAAACATCAACTAGAAGATTATTCTTTTATACCCAATTTTACACATTTATACCCGAAGCATTTCCACATATAAAATTTTACAGATAAGCTCACTCTGCAAAGTCAATAAAAGTAGGGGGCTCCTCTGAATGCAGGGCTGAGCCCTCGGGGCAGCCACACACAGACCTCTGTACATGGCCTTGGGCTCCGGGAAGCACAGGCTGACATCAACGCTAAGATTCTCACAACCAAATTTTGGGTGAGAACTATACTGCAGAGTTTGAAGATAAATTCTCTGCCAGGGATCTAAAGTACAGAACTTTTGTCTTAAAGGTGTTTAAAAACAAAATCCAACCAAGTAAATTAAAGGTCACATCGACTTTTTCAACAATTCGTGGATCAGGCAGCATCCCGTCTAGCTACTAGAAGGACACTCCAAGGGGTTGTGCACAGTGGAAGGTTTTTTGGGAAAAGGGTGGAGCAAGGGGACAGCAGAATGACTGGGAGAGCACACAAGAGCAGAACAACTTATTTTTAGGCCAAAACATCTTTTGGGGTGGGGGAGGAAGCAGCAAGGTTTTAGCTTCCTTTGGGGTTGGAGAGGCCCACAGAACAGGTTGCCTTACTGGGGCTTGACCAGAAATTTCAGACTGGTTGATTAAGATTACATTTCTGAGAGAAGTGGAAACTCTTGTTAGATCAAATATTAAATCTGGGTTCAGTATCACGAGCTTTTAGCATGAGTGATGCCATATTGAGACTGTGGTTTTCATTTTAATACCAATAAAAGGCAAGTCTACATGTTTCAATAATCAAGGAAACCTAAGTAAAGTTAACCTTGTTTCTGAAAGTTAAAAGCCAACCCAAATGCATGCCTGAATAAAGGCCACCCCACTTTTGTTCCAGAGATGGGCTGAAAATCAGAATTTCTGTGTGTGTGTGTATACCCACATATATACACACATAAACGTGCACCTTCTTTTAAATAAATCAAAGGGTAATACATAAGTAGTTGGCATGGCCCTGAATGAGTGAGTTTTCTTATGAGTAAATCTATTTCTTTTCATTAGGTCAATGACTGCATTCAAAGGAGACAGCAAAGTTATGAAATTATTCGCAAAACACATAAAGGTAAGTGAGGGCCTGTGGTTCCTGGTAAGGAGTGGAAGTGATGCCTCAGGGCCACTTCCAGGCCTCAGTTTTTTCACTTCAGCCGCTTTACCTTATCTCCTTAGCAAGTGTGTTCTTTGGTGCCTTCCTTACGTATTTAACACCCAATCTGATTTTCTTTGCATTCCCTGCCTTTGTCCCCACAACAGTCACCATTCCTCTGTGCTCTGATATTCCTGTACAGAAGCTGAGGCTTAACCAGTGTTCTAGGGAGATGTTCTCTTCTGTCTTGATGTTAACCTTCTTTGCCCTGGAAGTTGATCCTAAACAGGAGTAGCTCCTTTTGCTGTTTCACTTCTGCTGGTTAGCTTTTAGTTTAAACGCTCTAAAATTGGCTGTGATTGAACTATCTAATGACTCTTCTTTTCTCCCTTCTCTTCCATTTTGAAATAGGTCCAGGAGCAGGTAAAATTGCTGGAGAAGCGTGTAGTACACCTGGGTGTAGGAACTCCAGGGAGGATTAAAGAACTCATTAAACAAGGTATGAGAAGAGGTAGTAATACTCCTACTCAGAGCTGAGTGTTTGCCTTACCCTGTGTGAGTCTGGAAATCACATGTGTGATGCAGTGAGACCAGACCTCTTGTTTTTAGTTAATTCAGGGTTGGAAGCTCAGCCTTTAGTCTCGAAAAACCAGCCAGCAGGTGTAGTGCAGTGGGGAATGATGAGGACTGTTGCAAACACAGTATGTGGGCCCATCTAAACACATTCACATTGCAGTTGCTTTAAGCAGGTTGGTGGATTCACAGTTTATTACACCAGTTTGCAGCCTCTGGACTTTGTAAGCTAATGTGTTGAGTGTTTCCCTCTCACTTAATTGAGTCTTGGCTCCCCAAGGCTCCCATTCCAGTTGAGGGCTGGTATAGAAAATATGATGAAAGAAAATGCAGTTTCTATGGATGAAATTCAAGTATTCTAGAACATTTCTCGTGAGTTCATTTCCTTTTAGTGCTTTACCCAGAAAGTATTCCAGATAGCATCCACTGGTGGGTTTTTATAGTTTGATGACTTTCTCAAAGCCGGTAGCCTAAAAACCTTCTGGCCTACTGATGATCTTTGTACATTTTTCTACCTGCCAGACAGATTAAAGTATTTCTCTTAAATGCTCATTTCCAAATGACTTGTTCAAAACTTTATCTTATAACTGTCTGGAGATGTTCCTTGATTTCTGTGTGTCTAAAAGTAACGTGTTCATCAACATAGTATCTCAGTATGGAGATGATCTTTTACCTGGAAGCAAAAAAGAGCTAAAAATACTATCGTTTCTCTCCAGATGAAAACCATGCATAAGTGAACCCACTATATGCAGAAGTCTGTGCAATTACAAGTAGCAAACTTGGTAGACCTAGACAAGGAGAGGGAAACAAATATTTTTTGAGTTCCTACTTGTACTTGGTGCTATGCTAAACACCCTTACATATCTCATTTAGTACACACAGCATCCTTGCAGGCTAGCATTCTTATTTCTTAAGAGAGAAAACTGCAGCTTAGAAGGGTTATGTAACCCCTCCCAAGACTCTCATTCTAGGCCTTCCTGATTCCAGAGGCTTTCCCCTTCAAGGAGCTCCTGATCTAGTTGAAGAGATAAATGTACACAGAATGAGAATGACAGCAGTAAGTGCCGAGGGCCAAGCCAGCACTTGAGTCTATATGAGTTGAAATGAAGGAGAGGTTGTTTCAGTGGCTGAATCTGCAAGGAAGGCTTTATAGAGAAAGGAGTCTTTAACTGATATTTGAAGTATGGATAGGATTAAAATAGGATCTTTGAAGTATGGAGATGTAAGAAAAGCATTCAGGAATGAGAGAACAGCTGAATCAGAAGTAGGCAGGTAGACACACAGACTATATAGAGGAGGCAATATCGTATCAAGGAGAAGAGCCTCTGCTATATACTGAAGCCTCTGGATGCACATCCCAGATCTGGCAGTGACCATCTCTGTGACTTGGCAAGTTTCTTAACATTTCTGAACCTGTTTCTTTATCTGAATGACAGAGATGGTAAATGCACCCACCTTACTGCAAAATTCAGACTTAAATTGAAGAAAGTAGGGAAAACCACTAGGCCATAAAGGAATAACCTAAATCGAATCTCTTATGATGTGACAAATAGATTCAAGGGATTAGATATGATAAACAGAGTGCCTGAAGAACTGTGGATGGAGGTTCGTGACATTATATAGGAAGTGGTGATCAAAACCACCCCCAAGAAAAAGAAATGCAAAAAGGCAAAATGGCTGCCTGAAGAGGCCTTACAAATAGCTGAGAAAAGAAGAGATGCAAAAGGCAAAGGAGAAAAGGAAAGATATACCCATCTTAATGCAGAGTTCCAAAGAATAGCACGGAGAGATAAGAAAGCCTTCCTAAGTGAACAATGCAAAGAAATAAAAGAAAACAATAGAATAGGAAAGACTGGAGGTCTCTTCAAGAAAATTAGAGATACCAAGGGAACATTTCATACAAAGATGGGCACACTAAAGGATAGAAATGGTATGGACCTAACAGAAGCAGAAGATATTAAAAAGGGGTGGCAAGAATACACAGAAGAACTGTACAAAAAAGATCTTCATGACCCAGATAACCATGAGGTATGACCACTCACCTAGAGCCAGACATCCTGAAGTATGAAGTCAAGTAGGCTTTAGGAAGCATCACTATGAACAAAGCTAGTGGAGGTGATGGAATTCCATCTGAGCTAGTTCAAATCCTAAAAGAAGTGAAGGTCGCTCAGTTGTGTCTGACTCTTTGCATCTCCGTGAACTGTATAGTCCATGAAATTCTCCAGGCCAGAATACTGGAGTGGGTAGCTATGCCCTTCTCCAGAGGATCTTTCCAACCCAGGCATTGAGCCCAGAGCTCCTGCATTGCAGGCAGATTCTTTACCAGCTGAGCCACCAGGAAAGGCCATCCTAAAAGATGCTGCTGCTAAAGTGCTGCAGTCAATATGCCAGCAAATATGGAAAACTCAGCAGTGGCTACAGGACTGGAAAAGGTCAGGTTTCATTCCAATCACAAAGAAAGGCAATGCCAAAGAATGTTCAAACTACTGCACAATTGCACTCATTTCACATGCTAGTGAAGTAATGCTCAAAATTCTCCAAGCCATTCTTCAACAGTACTTCAACAAAGAACTTCCAGATTTTCAAGCTGGATTTAGAAAAGGCAAAAGAACCAGAGATCAAATTGCCAACATCTGTTGGATCATAGAAAAAGCAAGAGAATTCCAGAAAAACATCTACTTTTGCTTCATTGACTATGCTAAAGCCTTTGACTGTGTGGATCACAACAAACTGTGGAAATATTTTTAGAGATGGGAGTACCAGACTACCTTACTTGCCTCCTGAGAAATCTGTATGCAAGTCAAGAAGCAACAGTTAGAACCAGACTTTGGGAAAACAGACTGGTTCCAAACTGGGAAAGGAGTATGTCAAGGCTATATATTGTCACCCTGTTTTAATTTATATGCAGAGTACATCATACAAAATGCCAGGCTGGATGAAGCACAAGCTGGAATCAAGATTGCCAGGAGAAATGTCAATAACCTCAGGTATGCAGATGACACCACGTTTATGGCAAAAAGCGAAGAAGACCTAAAGATTCTCTTGGTGAAAGTGAAAGAGGAGAGTGAAAAAGCTGGCTTAAAACTCAACATTCAGAAAACTAAGATCATGGCATCCAGTCCCATCACTTCATGGCAAATAGATGGGGAAACGGTGGCAGACTTTGTTTTTTGGGGCTCCAAAATCACTGCAGATGGTGACTGCAGCCATGAAATTAAAAAAACGCTTGCTCCTTGGAAGAAAAGCTGTGACCTACCAAGACAGCATACTAAAAAGCAGGGACATTACTTTGCCAACAAAGGTCCATCTAGTCAAGGCTATGGTCTTTTCAGTAGTCATGTGTGGATGTGAGAGTTGGACCATAAAGAAGGCTGAGCACCGAAGAATTGATGCTTTTAAACTGGGTGTTGGAGAAGACTCTTGAGAGTCCTTGGACTGCAGAGAGATCCAATCAGTCCATCACAAAGGAAATCAATCTTGAATATTCATTAGAAGGATTGATGCTGAGACTGAAGCTCCAGTACTTTGGCTATCTGATGCGAAGAGCCAACTCATTAGAAAAGACCCAACTCCTTAGAAAAGACCCTGATGCTGGAAAGGATTGAAGGCAGGAGGAGAGGGGATGACAGAGGACAAGATGGTTGGATGGCATCACTGACTCAATGGACATGAGTTTGAGCAAGCTCCAGGAGATGGTGAAGGACAGAAAAGCCTGGTGTGCTGCAGTCCATGGGGTTGCAAAGAGTGGGACACTACTGAGCGACTGAACAACAAGGGGTATGTTATGCCAATAAAAAACTAAACACAGTGAGTGTCACTCCTTAGGAACTCAACAAATACTAGTTACTACTTTTATTAAAGAGACCACCTTTCTTGGTTGGAGACTTTACTGGCTGTAGTAGTCTGTACTTCAGTTGGAAAGAAAGTCAGATTTTGGAGGAAGACCCTTGCACAGCGATTGGCTGGATTTTTGTCTTGTGGCCCCAGGAGGATGTTGAAAGTGAAAGAGCAGATGAGAGGTGCTCGTAGTCCATCTAGGAGACATGGAGTCAGGAGAGATTGGCTGGGCAGCCGGAGGGCCCAGGGATGCGCCGTCGTTCTCCACCTCTTAGCCAAAGGCTCACCTCTCCCTTACTGTATTCCACATGTTTTTATGTGTCGCCACCACCGCCCCACCCCCCACAGGCAACAGAGTCACTTTTCTCCATATTTAATATTTAAAAGAGAGAGAGGGAGACAGAGAAAACAAAGCTGTCCAGATTGTTGAAATTAGAGTTCTACAGAGTTGTGAAAACTCACTGTGAAACCTTACTTCATCTAAGAAGTGGAAAAATCATTTAAGGAGCTGTTGATTTTTTTTATAAAAGGAAAATAACTCTTACTTCTGATTCTGACTGAATGAATGGTTTCATATTCATTGACTACAGATGTTAGGCTATATACAAAGCGTTTAAAGAGAAACAATTCCATCACTCTAAAAACTGAAAATTTAACAAAGTAATTCAAATGGCACATAACACATTTTATGTAGCTGTTCATGACTTGAGATGTTTATATATATGCTATATTAAGGAGAGTTTCTAAACGTCAAAAGCTATCCCATAACACTTACAGACAGAATTGTATTGTTTTATTTAATAAGGGGATTTTCTAATTATAAGAGCCTTTGTAAAATGCAGAAAGGTACAGAAAAGAAAGTTACTTTAGAGATATCGCTTATCAGCTAATATTAACTATATTTCTTTTCAGTCTTTTTTTTCTATGCATTTATCTATATCTTTTTATAAATGGAAATCATACTGCATATCATAACTTTATAACTGTCTTCTCTACTTAATATGCTTCCCTGGTGGCTCAGACAATAAAGAATCCGCCTACAGTGTGAGACCTGGGTTCAATCCCTGGGTTGGGAAGATCCCCTGGAGGAAAGCATGGCTACCCACTCTAGTATTCTTGCCTGGAGAATCCCCACGGACAGAGGAGCCTGGCGGGCTACAGTTCATGGGGTCACAAAGAGTGGGACATGACTAAGCACAGCACCCAATATGTCAATATCTCATGAGAACTTTCCATGTCATGAAGTAGTTTTATTTTTTCATTTTTAGTGACTGCATAATATCCTGTTAAGCTTTTTTCCAGTTTAGCAGAGATATAATTGACATATATCATTGTATTAACCAAGGTGTACATGATTGGTACATGTGATACCTGTGAAATGATTACTACAGTAAGTTAGATTAACATCAGTCACTTCACATAGTTCCATTTTTTTTTTTTCTTATCATGGGTACATGTGATACCTGTGAAATGATTGCTACAGTAAGTTTGATTAACATCAGTCACTTCACATAGTTCCATTTTTTTTTTTTCTTATCATGGGTACATGTGATACCTGTGAAATGATTACTACAGTAAGTTTGATTAACATCAGTCACTTCACATAGTTCCATTTTTTTTTTTCTTATCATGGGTACATGTGATACCTGTGAAATGATTGCTACAGTAAGTTTGATTAACATCAGTCACTTCACATAGTTCCATTTTTTTTTTTTCTTATCATGGGTACATGTGATACCTGTGAAATGATTACTACAGTAAGTTTGATTAACATCAGTCACTTCACATAGTTCCATTTTTTTTTTTTCTTATCATGGGTACATGTGATACCTGTGAAATGATTACTACAGTAAGTTTGATTAACATCAGTCACTTCACATAGTTCCATTTTTTTTTTTCTTATCATGGGTACATGTGATACCTGTGAAATGATTACTACAGTAAGTTTGATTAACATCAGTCACTTCACATAGTTCCAATTTTTTGTCTTGTCATGAGAACTTTTAAGATCTACTCTCTTCAGCAACTTTCGCATATACAGAGTACAGTGCTGTTAACTGTAAGCACCACGCTATATTTTACATCCCCAGCACTTATTTACCTTACAACTGTAAGTTTTTACCCTTTGACCACCTTCCTCTAGTTTTCCTGCTTTTCACCTCTGGCAACCACCATCAATCTGTTCTCTGTAGCTATGAGTTCATTTTTTGGTTTGTTTTCTCTTTTTTTAGGCTCAACATATACGTGAAATAATACAGTGTTTGTCTTTCTCTGTCTGACTTACTGCGCTCAGTATAATGCCATCAGGGACCACCCATGTTGTCAGAAATGGCAGGATTTTCTTTTTATGGCTGAATGATGTTTGTGTGTGTGCGTGTGTGTGTGTGAGTGAGACAAAGAACACTGACATTCTTTATCCATTCATTTGTCAGTGGACACTTAGGTTGTTTCTGTGTCTTAGCTATTAGAAGTAATTTTGCAATAAACAAGGGGATGCAGATATCTTTTCAAGATAGTGATTTCATTTCCTTTGGATATATACCGAGAAGGGGATTTACTGGGCCGTAGGGTGAGTTCTATTTTTAATTTTTAGAGAAACCTCTATACTGTTTTCCATAATGGCTGCTCAAAATTACAATCCCCTGAGAAGTGCACATGGGTTTCTTTTTCTCCACATCATTGCCTGTACTTGTATCTCTTGTCTTTTGGTGATAGTCATTCTCACAGGTAAAAGGTGACAGGTCATTGTGGATTTGATTTGCCATTTCCCTGTTGGTTAGTGATGTTGAGCTCCTTTTATATAGCTGTTGGCCATTTGGATGTCTACTTTGGAAAAAATATCTATTCAGTTCCTATACCCATTTTTAAATCATCTCTTTTTTTTTTTTTTTTTTTTTTGCCATGGAGCTGTTACCAGTTCTTTATATATTCTGGATATTGATTCCAAGTTATATGGATGTTTAACAGTTCTATTAAGGCAGGATATTTGGGTTGTTTCTAATTTTTTTGCTCGTGTAAGTAGGTACACAGTTATCATCTTTTTAAGTAACTGTGCTTAAGTTTCTGGTGTTTTATTGAAATGGAAGAAGAATTATTTTATCAAACTCCAAGCATTTTAAAGCTCATGTTATAGCATGTCCAGTTGCCTTCCAGAGAGGCTGTACCTGTTTGCTCTCCCACCATCAGGCCAATTATTTTTAAGGGAACACTATCAACCCATTGTCTTTCTTCATTTATATCATTTTTAATTTACAGAGAGAGTATTAAATAAGAGGCATTGTAGTTATAAGAAGCATGAAAAAGTCTTTAGGGAGAGAGGAAATTACTGAAATAAACCAGTATTGAGGGGAAGGGCTGCTGGATAAAAGAAGGCTTTGTTATTTACATTTCCAGATGTGAAAGCTTGGGGGCAGTGGTCAGAACGTGGGGAGTAGGGAAAAGCTAACTGCCCAATTCTGGGACCTCTGGAACAAACAACCTCTGAGGTCCCCTTCCACCCCACATTTAAGTATTGTCTCTAGATAGATATGAAGACAGTAGGAATGAGTTGTTCTCCAGTTTTCTCAAAGGACAGCAGACTTTGGAGCTCATTCATCTTAACTCTATTTTCTGCCTGAAATTAACCTCCCAACCCTGTCTTCAAACTTCTGCTGATTCACCTTTTCAGAGACAGGCAGACTCTACTGGATTCAACTCCTCTGAAGGGTCTCTGCCCTGAACTATAGGATCAGTTCAGTTCAGTTGCTCAGTCATGTCCGACTCTTTGCGACCCCATGGACTGCAGCACGCCAGGCCTCCCTGTCCACCACCAGCTCCTGAAGTTTACTCAGACTCATGAACTGTAGGTTGCTGCTGCTGCTGCTAAGTCACTTCAGTCATGTCCGACTCTGTGTGACCCCATAGACGGCAGCCCACCAGGCTCCCCCGTCCCTGGGATTCTCCAGGCAAGAACACTGGAGTGGGTTGCCATTTCCTTCTCCAATGCATGAAAGTGAAAAGTGAAAGTGAAGTCGCTCAGTCCTATCCGACTCTGATCGACCCCATGGACTGCAGCCTACCAGGCCCCTCCGTCCATGGGATTTTCCAGGCAAGAGTACTGGAGTGGGTTGCCATTGCCTTCTCCGGAACTGTAGGATACATCTTACCAAATTCCTGTCGGAATGAGACTTTACCCTCTGGGGCTTGGTAAAAGGGAGGCCTGGGATTGATTCTTTGCCAGCCCTTGAGCATTTCACAAGCTTAGCAAGAGCAGCTTCCCCGAGAATCAGTGATAAGATTGTAAGGAGAGCAAGTCTCAGAGTGTTGCATTTGTTTTCCATCAGACAGGGACAGCACTTAATGTGCAGAGATTAGTTGCCAGTGTTGGGGGGATGGGGTGGGGAGAAAAGAACAAATGAGGCCAGAAAAATAAAAAGCAACCAAAGGAATAAAAAATCCTTTTAATAAGCTTATGTCATGAGTTCTTTAAAGTAGCAACTCTCTGTCTCTTTCAGGTGGCCTTCATTTGAACCCCTTAAAGTTTCTGATTTTTGACTGGAACTGGAGAGATCAGAAGTTGAGAAGGATGATGGACATTCCCGAGGTACTGTGTAACCAGCAATCCAGCACTTCCCTTTAATCTTTTTTTTTTCAATTTGAACTTGAGTTCAAACACAGCAATAAAGTCTTTGACATGAGGAGCCAGCACATTCTGGCCTTTGAAATGATTTCTTTTAACTCTGAAGTAACTACAATTATAGAGGCCATCTCACCCCTTACACATAACTGTATCCTTTCCATGTGTTTTATAGGAATCAGCTTTGTTTCTTCATTAAATGCCCAATGGCCTCTGTCCCCCTGGGGTCCACTCTATACTGTACCTTTGGGAAACAGGAAGGTCTGGAGGACTTGGCATATTTCCCTGTGCCTTGTTTTAGAGACACGATCATCTTTGCCTTTTTGTCCTTAGAAGTGCATTTGGACGTGAGGGGCACAAACTTGCCTCATTGCTTGCATCTCCACATACCCAAAAACCTGCTTACTTAATGAGCGATTTACGTTTTGAGGAGTGGGGAAATTTTTTTGATGTCTCAGTGAATTAAAACTGATTGAATACCTTTGTGGGACCAGCATTAGCTGATTATATATTTATGAAAGTCATCCATTATCATCATAATGTGACAATTGACTTGATACCCACCATGTTATGGGGATAATCTTTCAATCTAGCCTGATGCTTAGAAGTAGCTGTTGAAAAAAATAAATAAAAAAAAAAGAAGAAGAAGAAGTAGCTGTTGGAGAGAATAGGGTTGTGCAGTAATAAACATGGCTGCCAGTCACCAACCAGGAATAAATCATGACAGTGACTATCAAAGAAGCTTGCAATCCAAATATGCTGAATTAATTTGCTATATAAAACTATATCCTCAGAATAACCAAACCTGATTTTAATTGATTAGTAAGTTAGGCTAAAAACCATTGTCTGAGTTTCCTACACACACATACATATACACACACACAGAGTCTCCTGAACTGACTGGTTTCTTAAAACCAGTTGAACCAGCTTAATGTCACGCACATGAGGGCATATTTGATGATTTTGCTTATAATGTTAAATCTGAGTAAGCCACCACTAGTTTTCCAATTATAATAATGAGGAAGAAATAGTATTCACAAAAACCCTTTTAACCCAGACTTATTTTTATTGTGATGATGTCATTATTAGTAGTTACCGGTATTACAATACTGTGTATAGTCTAGACATACTTTGGATATCTTGAACCACCATTGGGTAAGATTTTTCCTATGAGATTTTATTTTGAAGGGCTACAAACAAGAGGACATCTACATGAAACTGATGTCTTATATAGTTCCTCTTCCTTTACTTATGTAAATATTTCAAATCTGAATAAAATGTGGTTTTGCTTTTCCTGATTCTGGCCATAACAGCTGCATAAATACCAGGGAATCCAGATAGTTGAATTTATTCACCAAATCCATCCTCTCTTGATCTTAAAACTTTTTTTTTCTTCTTTTTTTCTCCCTTAGATAAGAAAGGAAGTTTTTGAACTTCTGGAAATGGGAGTGCTAAGTCTGTGCAAGACAGAATCTTTGAAGCTGGGCCTTTTCTAAATCTGGATCCTAGTGAAAAGTCCTGTTTTCCTGGTGGGATTTGTATGGCTCTGGCCCATTGCAAGCACTTGGTAAATACCAGCTATTGTTTATTAAGTTGACTGTGTCACCAGATGGATCACTAGGAATCTTAGGTGGGGATTCTTTAACAAAATGAATGTGCCCTTTGCCAAATCCCTTGTGTAATAAAGCATCGCTAGCTTGTGTGTGATTTTTGTTAAGGAGACTGAGTTTTTCTTTCACCAGCTGGCCTCTGATGTGACTATACAGGAGACAGTATGACCAAATCACAGGTCTATTTGCCCGACGCACAGTGAGGCCAAACAATACTAAAACACGGAAGTTTGGAACAGATCAAGGTTTATTACAAGTTCATACAAGGAGATGGGTAGCTCATCCCTTAAGAACCCCAAAATTACTGAAAGCTTTCAGCAAAACCCTTTTCTAGGAAAGGTGAGGGAAGAGTGTGTTTAGTTGTTGCACATTTCTTGGTGTCAGATCTTTTGTTCTTGAGGTCAGGTCATGATTAGGAAACGATGTTCCTGTAAATCTCTATCAAACAAGTGTTATTCTCTGTTCTGACAAGGAAGGGCAAGGTCCCAAGGAATAGCTATCATCCTTCAGGGTCTTGGTCCTAGCTAAGAGGAGGTAGATCTTAGTTGGCAGCTTCCTCAGAGCCAGGTTCCCACACCCTGGCCAGCCGTCATTGCTGAGGGAGCCAGACACCTGACCCAGCTGGCCCTCAGGCTCCTCAGGCCATCCAAACAAGGGGTGGGGGGCATGGTGGGTGGAACCAGGTTCCTCAGACTGCAACCCAGGCAGAAGGCCACTGCTATCAGGTAGCAGAGACGGGTAGGGGAGAGGTTCACCACAGCCTTAAGACCAGTGAGTGGCCCTGGTGAGGGCTCTGGAGTCCTGCTGGACACAGCCCCCAGGCTGCCCACTGGCCCAGGGCTAGCTGAACTGGGGGGCCTCCCAGGGAAGGCCTGAATTTGCCTCTTACCTCACTCTATACCTGACGACCACCACACCACTGTTGGCTTAATCGCTTCCCTAATGGACCCTCATTGACAGTTTGTTACTTGTGGGCAGGGCCCCCTACAGTGCTGACCAGTAGCTGAGCAGGACCTGTTGCCTGGTAACAGGGTGCGGAGTAATGATGCACAGCAATGGCTACCTGCTAAGGGCTGGGCTCTCTTAAAAGGGAAGGAGCATCTGGGCAGCCTCAGGCAAGCCCCTTCCCTCTCTGAGCCTCAGTTTCATTAGCTGTGAAATGGAAATACCACCTTGCAGGATTGCTGAGTACTTCATGAGATGGTACATGTGGAACAGACTTATCAACTGCAATGCCTAGTCCCAGTGTGAAGGGTGTAGTGGTGGAAAGAGTACATGTGGCAATTTATAAACTAATAAAAGACAACAGTATAACTACAACTACCTTATGCATCTGTTTAACTCTTTGTTTTGAGATAATTTCATAGTTACAGAAAAAAAAATAGCGTAGAGAATTCCCATATTCCCTTCCCCCAGCATCCCGCCATGTTAACATCTTGTATAATCATAATAAAGTTATCAAAACTAAGAAATCAACATGGGTACAATTTAACTAACCAAACTACAGACTTCATTTGGATTTTTACCAGTTTTCCCACTGATGTCCTTTTTCTATTCCAAGATCCAGTCAAGGATCCCACATTGCATATAGTTGTCATTCCTTAGAAAATATATTTAGAAAAATATGTATAGTCTGTCACATTTAATCATTAAAATAATTCTGGAGGAAATGTCTTATATTTTATAGATGATGAAACTGAATCTCAGAAAGGATACACATTAGTTTAAGTAGCAGAACCAGAAGGCAAACCCACATCTCCCATATTCATTTAAAGACACCATGGTTATCTGTTTGGAGAGTCAGGTGTATACAACAAATGAGAAAATAAAGCAAACAGATGCCATTAGTGCATTCCACATTCAAATGCTGTGAAATTTTAAATGAGCCTCGCAGCATGGCAAATCACACTCCAGCAAATCCCCTGCTTCCTCACACCAGCCGCCTGCTGCTCATGCACCTCTGTGGGCTAGAAGCCACACACAGGAATCCCAAGGCTAAGGGAGCAAGTTCCATTCTGCGGGACCTCGGATCAAACTCAAAAAGTTAGAGGAAAAAGAAAGAAAGCCTCCACAGAATGAAAATTCACTCAAGCTATATATAGCTCAGTGTAACCCTTGTGGGGCTGACCCTCCCCCAAGTAAGAGAGAATTCCGCCTTCCAACTGAAGCATCACCTCTTCCTGCCTGATGACCTTCAAACTGACACTGCCCGTTCCTGGTTCTTCAGCAGCTTTTGGCCTTCAAACTCAGACTTGAGGAACATCAGCTCTGCAGATTTTGGACTTGTCAACCTCCTCTGTAGTCCTGTGAGCCAATTCGTTGTGATTAGAATTTCTCTGGAAATCCTAATATACTCCTGTGAAGCACCTTTTAGTTTGGGATTTTGGTTAGATTGGTTTTGTCACTTTATAAAAAGTGTAACAAATACTGTTCTTGATTTGTTATTGTAATGACCCCTCTGGTAGACGTTACGTGTTTACTATAATCTCACCCAGTGTTGAAACAAGTACCTAGATTGCAAACATATCTGATATTTTATAGGCTAACTGTGAACACTTTATCTAATCTCACAGACTGTTACTGAACTAAGGTTCTTGACCACATTTACTTATTAAAACAAATAGTAGGTGTGAACTAGAAGTGTTCACTACCGTCTTCTCACACAAATCTGTCTGATACCAACAGCCATACTTGTCACTACCCTCTAGCCCGATTCAAATGGCTTGCTGAAAAGTTCCCATTGGTATTCTGCTTTTTTCCAGTCTTGCAAGGGGAAACTTTGACTCTGAATTGGAAACATCCCAGTGTAAGTAGTTACATTTGTTCTGTATTCTTTTAAACTAGGTAGATTTGCCAAAGTCATTGTCTTCTTTAATATAAAAAGAGTCCAGCATGGCTTCTCTGCCTAATGTTAATAAAAAAGATTAGAAACTCACATGCTGCCTAATTTTTTTTAAATCCTAATTCTACATTTTAAATGCATCTTGAAGAAGTAATTATTAATAGCCTAATGAAAATAATGTTAGTAGATTTCTAATATGTGAAAAAGCAAAACCAAACCAAGCAATGATACCATATTACAATATTGAACACTTAAAGGATTATTTTCCTCTTGCTTTCTCTTACCTCATCTGGGCTCCATCAAAGCAGGTGCTTGGAGAAAGGCTAGGAAGAGATGTTTTTCATCCACACCTTCTTATCAGAGTCTTTCTTATATATGAGAGAGTTGGAAACTACTGAGATTAGACATCTGTGTTTTGCAATTCCTGTTTCTTTCTTCCTCATTATCACAAATAGCAAAGTTAGCTATAACCTGGGAAAAAGTTAGCATTTTCCCAACTTAGTTTATATTCATGTTAATAGACAGCCACATTTGTTGACTGCACTCACTTCTATTTTTTGTATTAATCTCCAAGAATTTGGGCACGTTCTTAAAGATAAATCCATTTTCCCCTTTCAGGAAAGGCTTGCCTTGAATTAGTCACCACATCCCAGAAATAACCTGCTGTAACTGCTTCCCAGTGTCGCCAGATGTTGGTTTATACAGACCTGCTGGGGACTATTCCTCCTAGGCATGGCACTTAGCACAACAAGGTTTTTGAACCTAAGAAAAATGTACGAACCCGTGGCTGATTGAAGGGAGCTGTGCTCTTACTGAACAGCAGTTCTGGTTAAGGAATAATTCTAGGAAGCAGAGATACTTTGCCACCACAAAGGAAGAGTCACATAATTCTTAACATTAAGTGGTATTACTCTGAGCAGTAATGTCATAAATGTCTGAGAAGTATATGTGGGTCACCTGCAGGACCAGAATGAGGAGGAAATGCCAGAACTACGAGTCCAGACTGCCAGACAACACTGCGGTGAAGCAGCAACAGTTGCCCGCCTTCCGGCTCCAGCTGACAGCCAGTGAAATCCTCTCTGGCTTTTTTGCCATAGGGCTATTCTGCCTTGGCATGGGCATCATCCTTCTGTTGTCTGCAAAGAGCATCAAGGAAGTAGAGGTTTGTCCCATCTTACATTTTAATGCATTCTAAGAATTTTAGCTTTGAGACTGTAAAGAATGGTCAGTTTGAGAGCTCAGCCCCACCACAGGGAACTAGATGAGACTGGAGCATCCCTTTTGCAGATGGTGATAGAGCCTCTCTGTGCTTTATTCATCCCTCCTCCCTCTTGAGGACAGACACTCTCAACCTGGTCAGTTCAGCCATACTTGTTTATAGGGATCTGCCAGACGCCTGTGAATCATAATGATAAAAAGAGTGAAGAGCCAAAGATACAGGTCTTCAAATTTGTGCCACTTTCAAGCATTTGCCTTTGCCTTTGCAAATAAACTCCCTCAGATCATTGTCTTAATCCAGGAAAAAGAACACAAATCTTTCTGGCCTCTAAAGGATTCTTACTAAAATAAATCAGGTTCTACTCAGAGTGAGAAAAGCTGAAGCTAAGCTGTGACCCCCTCAGTCATTAGCCTTTTGCCAATTTGACTAACAAGCCATTGGAGAATGAGAAGCCCAGAAGCTGGTCTGGGCAGGGGAGCTCAGATCTGGCCTGATGCCTTGCCCACATTTGGTTTAATAAATTAAGTAAATGCTTCATGCCAATCAGCTCTGAGCAGATTACCAAGACCATATGACCACTATTCGGAAGGCAGCTGTGGAGAGCTCATCTAGTCCCTCTCCCCATAGGCTAGTGGCAAAATTGCCATGGAGGCCAAGTCTGGCAACACTGATTTAACATTCATGAGTATATGAACATGCTCAGAGTGCTTTTGGGTGTGCAGGTGAGTAAACTCCAAGTAAGAGTCAATTCCTGCCTTCAGTGAGCTAATGATAGAGTAAGCAAGACAGTGGGTGCCAAGAACAGAGAGCTCACCTGCGGCTGGCTTGTTTGCTGTATCCACAACCTTTTTCTTGCATGTTCCCAGTGCATAGCAGGCACTCACTTATTGAAAGAACGGATTTGGGCAAACAGTGGGACTTCAAAGAAGAAAAATATTTCAGGTCCCACTCCTCCCACCAACACATCCTGCTGTGTTGCCTTTCCCCTGAAATGTTCTGCTCTCCCCTCCCACTCCTGGCAGCTTGGCTTCCGAGTGGCCCTAAGTCCTCTTGAGTCCTCCAGTGTGATCATGTAAACCGCCAGGCCCTACCATGTGGCAGAGGCCAAAATGGCAGGAGGAAAATAAGCTTGCCGTGTTGAAGGCAATTGCAAAGTAATTGGTTACAAGGCTGATATTCATTTCCACAGAGCTCATCCTGTTTACTTTTCCATTTTATTCTTCACCAACCCCTTTCTTTCTCATTCTTCCCCTCCTCTTCCCATGTCCTTCCAGCTTCCTCCCTTCTGAGCACCCATCCCCACCCACTATGAAGTGCAGCCTCCATCACAAGGCAGCCATTGCTGAATGATGTCACCTTATATGTGAGAGGAGAACCTCACCCCATGGTTGGCAAGGCCACTCTGCAAGCAAGTTTCAACAGAATGGTTTAATCATGATTTTAAGAGGATTTTTCAATCAGCTGTTCTTTTAAGCCACTTCAGCTAGGACTGTTTCTAAACATTTTGTTTTTATACAGAAAAACCAGAAGCCACCCATGGAGTGTGATCGTCTATTGCACATGAAAGTGTTTCATTATAAGGGGTGATGAGATGAAGCATGTATCTCAGGCCAGTGTTGTCAACACACACTTAGTAGAAGAGTTCTGAGCTGGTTTTTCTCTTCTCAGTCAGCCCTGAGGCACAACAAGAAAGTGCCCTTTTTGCAATTCACTTTAAGCAAGAATGATAATTCCCGCCTCTCCAAAATTCTATGAGGAGCAGGCTATGATCTTTGCTGTCATTTTAGAGCTACACGCTTACAGAAGCACTCATGCAGCAAAGTAGATTAAACACGTTGATTTTTGATATGTTTTCCTCATAAAATTTTTAGAGCTAGAAAGCACATTGGATGTCATCTACTCAAAAATTTATTCATCAACAAAGACACTTTTTCTGTTTTGGCATTATAGAACTCTCACAAGAATCCGTGAAGTACAATGTACACTACTACAGTGAGCTCACACATCAATTCATTGCTAGTCAAAATGGTGCTGGTGAACAAAATGTGGGCCCTGGAGGTTAAGTATTGAACTCAATATCAGAGACTGGATGGACACAGTTCCGTGCGCTAGCTCTCAATTAGATACAGCCCTGTTCTTTATTGCTTGTAAAAAATTAGAATGCAGTTTCACAAACAGAAAAGGGGTCAGTATTTTTAAAAATAATAGTGTAAGTTTTTCTGCATACTTAAAGAATGATTTAAGTAAGTATAAGCAACTGAGTACAATCAAGTAGCCTTTTGGCTAATCTTTAATTTAGTATTCACACTTCACCCCTTTGCCTCCAAACACCCAGTGGCTTTGCAAGTATTTAAAGTTCCTTCTTTCTTATTAGTCTTCTCTCCCAAAGAATCTAAAATCTGATTGGTAATTTACTGGGAAGAAAGCCAATCCCTGTTCCTCTCCGGTCCCCAGACTCTTCTAATTACTCCTCAGCACGGGTGAGGGAAAAGCAGAAGCTGCCAGCAGCACCCACACCACCCCCGGGTGCCCAAGATGAGTGTTCCCCGGAGCAGAAGGGAAATGCGTGGCCCCATGGCCTCTCTCTGAGCCTCCTTTCCCAACTCTCCTTCCAACTCCATCTTCACGTCACTGAGTGGAGCCAGAGCTCACAGGATTTGCCCACGTGGGACACACTACCCTTTTTTTTAGAGTCCACTTATTCCATTTTGCACAGAATTTAACTTTTACAGAACGTAACAACAATTTTTAAAACAATTGTTTCACATAACTCTACATTTCTGAAACACTTCTTTTTCTATGTTTGGTCATTTTCAATAACTTCCTCAAGACACCATGCAGAAGAATTCACTAGTATAAGTATTTTCCATATGATAACATGGAAAAGCAGTGGAGTGACTTCCCCATAAAGCTGATTAGACCTGGGCCATGGGCTCAGTTCTCCTGAGTCACTGGCTAATACTTTCCTAATGGTGACTTCTTACGATGGAGGTGTAAGCCTTCATCACAACAGGCTAAACATGCAGTAGAAACCCTGAACTCCAGTACATGGCAGAATACTGCCGGGAGCCAAAATGAAAGGGGGCCCACTCCTCCTGCGCATCCAGGGAGCTGCCCTTGGTTCACATCCCAGACAGCGTGCCCTCGACCCCGCGAGCCTGGTGACTTGAGTAGACAGGATTTTAAGTTGTGTACTCACATCCCTTTTTAATTAAGAATCATTCTTTTCCCTGTCTGACAGATTAATTATACAGAAAAATGTGCAACTTGTGCAAAACTGCGGGAAGAGGCCACTAATTTTGACAAAGAATGCAACTGCTCTATTTCCTTTTACCTTCCACAGAAAATGGAGGTGAGATTCAGGAGCCTTCATTTGGCTCTATGCTGTTCTGTTCCTAATTAACACATGGCAGTGAGTTTGTGATCTCCACCAAATGCTTTCCAAAGTTGAAAATACAAAAAAGTAAAGCAGGGTGGGAATGGCAGCAGGTCTTATAAAGTATTGAGTTTGTGTGCAACTCTCTTCCCTACCCATTTTTTCTCCCCTTGGAATTTTCATTCTTCTCCTTTGTGTCTAAATTTCCAGATTCTTTACTTACTCAACTTTGTAACATAATTCTTAACATCAGTCAAACAGATTGTATGGCAAGTGTCAGCACAGGAGGAGACCATAGAAATCTCTGAATCTGGCCATTCGTTTTATAGTGAGAAAATTAATGGGTTGAGAGGTTAAGTGACTTGGCCAAGGTCACACACTGAGTTAGTGTCAAGGGTCACACACCTGGTGGGACTCTCCTTGGGCCCCTCTCCAAGTCGTTCTTTGCATGCAGTTGGCTAATCCCTAAGGCGACTCTTGCCTGGCTGTCAGACACTGTGAGAAATGCCGAAGAAATATTAAGAGCTGTCCCTGCTCTTGCGCTGATTAAAGTCTCGTGTTAGTCCAGGTCTTCCTGAGAACCAGATGCCAGGACAGGATTAGACACGCCAGAGATGTACCGAGGGAACTGCCTGCCTTGGAAAATATGGAGAAGGCTGGGAGAGCTGTCGAACCACAGCACAGCTCCCACCCCTCGGGGAAGGAGCAGGAAGGGGAGAAGGAAGGCTGGAGGGACAGAGGAAGAGAAGGGTAGAGAGACAGGGTGAATAGGAGGGAGGAGGGAAGGAAGGTGTCAGATGCAGTGTATGCTTCTGAAAGTTTCAGCAAGGCCAACGGAGAGTCCTTGCCTCAGGATCACTATTGCTGAGCCACTGGCTGGGACCAGCCATGGGAAGTATGACCTCAGTGCAAACACAGGACGACCTCAGAGCACGGGCACCGCGTGGTCCCTTGATTCCACTTCCTGCAGTTAGGAGATCAAGAGGCTCCTTTTCAGGGCCTCCACAGTCTTTCTAGGTGGCAAAGATACGATCAAATGAAAATGTGTTTCCTTCAACTTTTCAAAGATCCTGCCCCTTGTGTCCACACCTCTCCCCTGACAGTGCCGTCCTCCATAAACTGCCTCATTCCCTCTTCTTCCCCTGCTGAGAGATTCTGCGTGGGAGTCTTCCCTTGTGGGCAGGACTTCTCTTGAGTTAATCACTGACCATCCCATCCTCAAGGCCCTGCTTCCTTCCCAAACCAGACTTGGCATCATCTCCTGAGAAAATCCTCCTTACTTCTGGGAAAGACTCCTTATTTCTGGGAAAGATCTCATCACCAAGACTCAAAATTCTCTTCCTTAACTCCATCCTGCCTGCCCCTTTCTCATCCACACCTCTGATGTGTAAGCATTGTTCTATATTCCGTGTCTCTCGCAACCACTTTGTCCCTCCAGTTTCTTGGCATCACCCTAGTTCAGGCCCTCCTGGTCTTTTGCCACAGCAGCCTTAACTGCACTTCTAGCCTTTGGCTTCTCCTATTTGTCTCCCATTGTTATTTGCAGAAACGGTAGATCACGCCCTGCACCCCCTCAAAATGTGCACTCTTTCAGATTGCTTTTCGACACCTGAGGACCAACTACCTTTTCATCTTTATCTCTGCAAGAGACCTTGTACTCCTGCCAAACTGACCAGTTTGCTTTGCCACGATACAACTCTCTATGTTCTTGCTGTTCTTTTGCCTAGAAAGTCTCTCCTCTCACTTGCACTTGTAAGATCTCACTAGTTTTGAGCCCCTAATATCACCCCCAGTATTCCCTGAGCCTCCTTTTCACTCATGCCTCCAGCAAGAATTTGCCCACATTTGTGTTCTGGGAGCGCTGTTTCCTCTCCTCTGATGGACTTACAGTCACCCGTGTAATATCCTGTACTCACTTCCACTATTCACAGGAACCTCCCTGAGGACAGGGACCGTGCTTGACATGCCACACCACAACTGCACACCCGCTCATCTCTGCACTGCATACTCCGCCTTCCCGCTTGCAGCCACAGGTGAACCACCCATGCTCCCATCTGAAGGCTCACCTCTCCACTTGTGCGGTAGATGCCAGTCTTTCTTGCCTTTATAAGGATTTAACTCAGCAGTTCTCACTTCTCATACATCATCAACTTTCCTGTCTACGGGATAATTCCCACCAGCACTCAGACACATTGTTTCACCTATCTTAAAAAAAACACAAATATTTACTTTGCTTATTTGGCTGTGCAGGATCTTAGTTGCAGCATGTGAACTCTTAGCTGTGGCATGTGGGATCTAGTTCCCTAGCCAGGGAGCAAACCCAGGCCCCCTGAATTGGGAGCACAGAGTCTTAGCCACTGGACCACCAGGGAAGTCCCTCACCTATCTTTATCTCTTCTATTCTCCCAAATTTCCCAGCCTGCTATCTGCCCATTTCTTTCCTCAGATTAGCAGGAAAAGTCGCCAGAGGAGTCATCTGTCGTGGCTACTTCTAATTCCTCTCATTCTCTCACTCAGTGAAACTGCAGTTACCTGTGACTTCCTCCTGGACAAATCCAGGGCTCAGTCCTCAGGGCCTTGTCACCCACTGCACACAGGTGGTCACTCCCTCTTCCTTGACACATCTGCTTCTCTCAGAGATCTTACTCCCTTGGTTTTCCTACTTCCGCTCTGACTGCCCTTCTTTGGTTCCTTTGCTGTTCTCTTGTTTCCCCCAGACCCATTCTGTGGAGAGCTTCGGGGCTCTAGTCTTGGTCTTTAGACTTCTCTTCTCTGTCTGCACTCACTTGCTAGGAAACAGCATCTACCGCCTAGATTTAAACACTCTCTATCACCAACGCTCTCTTTTCTTTCCCTATCCCAATCATCTCTTCCAATATCCACACTTGTATTTCCAGCTGCCTTCCTGGTGTCACTATTCAACTGTCTAATAGCTATCTGAAGCTTAATGTTTCTAAAACTGAATGAATATCCGCTTTTTCCCCTTACCTATTCCATGCCCTCCCCCCAAAAAGTACACCATTCCAACCTACAGACTTCTCAATCTCGGTTGGCAACAACTCTGTCCTTCTGATGCTCAGGCTTAAAGCCCAGGGTCATTCTTGACTACTTTCTTTCTCTCCAGCTCACCTCCAATCCATCCTCTGGGCTCTACCTTTGGAATATATCCAGAATCTGCTTACCTCTACCCACCTCTGCTGCTGCTCTCAGCTCCACACCCACCTCTCACCTGGATTTCTGCAACAGCTTCCTACCAGATCTCCCCGTTATATCCAAATCTTGAATAACAGCCAGACTGAACTTTTTAAACCGTTGAGTCCCATCATGTTATTCCTCTGCTCAAAAAGCCCTGCAATGGCTTCTCTTTCCACTCCATGAAAAACCGCAAGTCCTTCCAAGGCCTTACATGATCTGACTACTTATTTCCTCTCTAACCTCCTCTCTCCATTCTCTTCCTTACCCACTCTCTGACCACAGTGGGCTCTTTGTTCCACAGACAAGTCAGGCATTCTCTTCGTCCGCATGCCTGGCATCCCCTCGGCTAACGCCCCTGCTGCCTTCAGGTCCTGCTTGGCTCAGTTATCAGCTAACCATCCAATTTCATACTGCTGCCTGCCTACTCACCCTGCCCCTGCACTCCTGATTCATATTGCTGCTGCTGCTGCTAAGTCGCTTCAGTCATGATTCATATTACCTTGCTGTAATTTCCATTTTTTCCACAATGCTTATCACCTTCAAACTTACCATATAAATGAACAGATTATTATACGTATGGTTTATTGTCTGTCTTTCACCTACAACTGGTCTCCCCAGGTGGTGCTAGAGGTAAAGAACCCACCTGCCAATGCAGGAGACATTGGGTTCAACTCCTGGGTCAGGAAGATCCCCTGGAGGAGGGCATGGCAACCCACTCCAGAGGAGTGGGCTCCTCCCACAGAGGACCCTGGTGGGCTGTGGTGCATAGGGTTGCAGAGTTGGACACAACTGAGCAACTTAGCATGCGCGCTCACCTGTAACTATGTCTGGCAGCCTGTAGTTTCTCAGTTAATGGTTTTGGGTGAACATAAGAACCTTTGCTTCCTCCACAGTGCATAGCACAATATACACAGTAGGCGCTGAAATGTTAATGAATGGAAAAAAGATAAAGTGCTTAATGTTATGGCTTTATGCTCGAGGAAGCTTTGATTCTATGTGTCCCTTTCCCCCTTGATCCCAGATGAAATCATGTTGGCATCAGTAATAGTATGAGTACAACTATATCTTTAATCATTTTTTGAGTAATTCAGATGGAAATTGTATGGAAATTACTGAATCACTGGTCACATGTACCATGACCTTTATTTTCAGCCTGCCCTGGGTTCCAGCTCCCATCTTTCATACTCATCCTCTTAAAGGTCCTTAGGGTGAGGCCAAATTTGCATAGCATAAGAGAATCAGTACTTGGGTTGTAAGTGATGTGTATATAAAGTCCATGGGGAAGTTTTATATCTGTGTTCTTTTGTTAGAGGTCAAAATTCTAGCTGTCTACAGTTGTGTCCCTTCTTGCCTTCCTCAACTCACCATGCTACCACCACCCAAAAGTAAAGTTAGCACTGCCTTTTTTTTTTTCATTCTTAAAACATTAGACATTTATTCTCTCATAATTCTAGAAATCAGAAATCTGAAATCAAGGTGTCAGCAGGATTGGTTTCTTCTTAGGGGCTCAGTGTGCTTTTTTGAAGGAAAAAATCCAAACGATAAAGCCTTAAAAGGCTTCAGCTTCCCATCTGTCTGTGTCCTTTGAAATCCTAAAGGCAAATAAGTGTTCCCAGCTGCTGACCATTCCTTTCAGACAGAGTCTTTCTCGTAAAAATCTAACCAAACTGTTCAGGGCAACCGCAGGGCCTTCACCTCGCCAGGTCACACACATCACACACGCTAGACGACAGATCCATGCAAGACTCTCGGCCTCGAACTAGGAATCCTGCACTGAGGAAAAGAAACACCACACAGTGCATTCGCCTCCGGGACTAATCAGAAAGATGCAGTCAACGAGGCCTTATAAAGTCTTGGACAAAGGCTCACTGAAACAAGTTTATGAAAAACACTCCTGTCTCTAAAGTGTGAGTGTTCACTATCTATTTTGTCCTGTTTATATGAATATATAACCTTAAGTAAGTAGAATTCTCTTCTTAGCTCCCAAGAAAATGTATGGCAAGTTCCATTCCATGGACTTCCTATTTTCTGTAGTTATGGGTCATCAATAGAGGTTACCTCTCTGTGTGAGGAAATGTAATCCATCGTTCCCACTATGCCTGACTTGTTTGCCTTCACATCCATGCTGTCTGTTTATGATGTTGCAACCTGCCTCTTTGTCAGGGCCCAGCATCTCCCCTTCTCAGTGTCCCAGAGACTTTTCTCTTACCAGGGACTAAGCTCTTCAGGCTTTGTGGTTTTCTGTCACTGGCCACACTTCCTATGACCTTTATTTTCAGCCTGCCCTGGGTCCCAGATCCCATCTCCCATACTCATCCTCTTAAAGGTCCTTAGGGCAAGGGCAAATTTGCATAGCATAAGAGAATCAATTGGCTCAGGGAACTGTAAAGGAATACTTTTGTATTTCTAGGACTGAATATAGCACCTAACATTTAGGAGTCACTTAATAAAAACTTAGACCTTCATAGTTTTAGATGCATGCCTTTATTATTTTGGAGATAGGTATTATATTATTTGGGGCTTCCCTGGTGGCTCAGATGGTAAAGACTCTGCCGGCAAAGCAAGAGAACTGGGTTTGACTTCTGGGTCAAGAAGATCCCCTGGAGAAAGGAATGGCTACCCACTCCAGTATTCTTGCCTGGAGAATTCCATAGACAGAGGAGGGCTGTAGGGCTGGAGGGCTATAGTAAGTAGCTACACTAGACAGTTACATTTGCATCATATGTGCTGTTAGTAAAATCAGTACCAAGCCCTCCTAGAGAAGGGCCCTGGTCTGTCACCACAAAGGTAGAAGCATGATGGTAGCCTGTAAAAGGGCAGTCTCGTGGCAGCATCCATGACAAGGCATATCTCTCGTGGCACTGGGACTACTTATTGCTAAGATGAAAATCATCTTTCTTCTAGATTAGTGAACTATTCCATCTTTTTGTCCATAACAAATGGATCACCATTTCTTGATCAAGTGTTACATCCCATGGGTCTGTGTTAGATCCTAAGATAAAAGGACAACACTGGAGCTGGGTTTATGTCTGTGGACAGTGGGCGCAGCGCTGGAGCTGAGTTTATGGACAGTGGGCACAGCCCTGGAGCCAGGTTTATGTCTGTGGACAGTGGGCACAGCCGAGGAGCCGGGTTTGTGGACAGTGGTCACCGTGCTGGAGTTGGGTTTATGTCTGTAGACAGTGGGCACAGCCCTGGAGCTGGGTTTATGGACAGTGGGCACAGTGCTGAAGCTGGGTTTTTGTCTCTGGACAGTGGGCGCAGCACTGGAGCCGGGTTTATGGACAATGGTCACCGTGCTGGAGTTGGGTTTATGTCTGTGGACAGTGGGCACAGCCTTGGAGCTGGGTTTATGGACAGTGGGCGCAGCACTGGAGCCGGGTTTATGGACAGTGGTCACCATGCTGGAGTTGGGTTTATGTCTGTGGACAGTGGGCACAGCCCTGGAGTCGGGTTTATGTCTCTGGACAGTGGGCGCAGCACTGGAGCTGGGTTTATGTCTGTGGACAGTGGGCACAGCCCTGGAAACAGGTTTATGTCTGTGGACAGTGGGCACAGCCCTGGAAACAGGTTTATGTCTGTGGACAGTGGGCACAGCCCTGGAGCCGGGTTTTTGTCTGTGGACAGTGGGCACAGCCCTGGAGCTGGGTTTATGTCTCTGGACAGTGGGCGCAGCACTGGAGCCGGGTTTATGGACAGTGAGTGCAGCCCTGGAGTCGGCTTTTTGTCTTTGGACAGTGGGCGCATGCACCTAAATATGCTTAGTGGCTCCAATTTTAAATTATGTTTCATGGATTTGCTTTGAAACTACGTGAACTTGATGCTTACCACAACCCCTAGGCAAAGCATCTTTCTTAGTGTTTGGGGGAAATATTTGAAGAATCAAATTTTATGTTTTGAGAATACAAAGCCTAGTTATAAATTTTTTTTCAAGGCAGGAATGTAGTACCCCTTACATAAACATTAAAAATAAGTTATTTACTCATTTTAATAATTCTGTATATACTATATACTAGGATTTTTCCAACATTGATTTTTAAAAACAATTTCTTGGGTTTCTATTTGAAATAAGGAAACTTTCAGTTCCCAATCAATATTTTTGGTACTACTTATATTTAACAAATCCCATCCATGTGTGTTAATATTTCCATTTATTTTTCTTTCTTCTTATATCTTGATGTTCTCCTCCACAGGGTAATGTTTATCTGTACTATAAATTGTATGGCTTCTATCAGAACCTCTATCGGTATATTCTGTCCAGAAGTAATATCCAGCTGGTGGGTGCAGATGTAAAGGTAGGGCTTTATTAAATTTGGTATGATACTCTTTGTGTGTTTTTTTTTAACCAGATAGATCTTTCAGTCTAAAAGAGCGTATGGAAAATAAACTCAAAAGCTAAGGTTTTACAAGACAGAAATGCTCCTTTCATTCTTTTGTGAACTGAAGGAGCTGAGTACTCAGGATAACTGCTGTTGAGAATGAGCCCTTTCCCTCCTCAGAACAGGAATGCGAGTCTTCTCCAGTGAGATGGTTATCCTTTCATGTGTCACCCATTTTTTAGTTTAACAACATCTTATATTAAAGCCAGATTCATAGTGGACTGCCCAAGTCTTGGTGACAATGAATGTGTCAGAAGGGCAAATCTTCAAGCACCTTTGCAACCACAATTCAGGATTTGTTTCTGTTAATAAGTTGATGGCATACTGGAGCTGCTTCAAACAGTAGAGCGTTTGCTTCTTTGAATGACATATCAAATAGATTTCAGTATTATTTTTGCACACTTGATTTCTGTAGTTTTCTTTAAACTTCCCCGTTTTAGTGGATGGGTGCACCAACAATTTTGACAGTAACCTTGAGTGGTTCATCTCCGTCCGGTTCACTCTGTGTCCACCACTGTCTTTTTTTATAACTGGGGCCTTCAGGCAGCCTAGTTTAAGGACACTGGGCTCTACTTGATTGAATAAAAGCCTTTGGTTTACTGAATATCCTTTCAGACTTAATATTACAAAACTTGACTCTAGGTAGATGATATTCAACATACTGGCAATAAAAGCTAAAGGAAACCTTTTCTATACTGACACTATATAAAAGGGATAACCAAATGGTTTTTAGCAGCCATTCTTTTTAAAATATATTCTGGTAGGTAGGTGGATTTCCCTGTGGTCTGTCATCCAGCTGTAGACTCAATTTATATAGTTTTTAGAACATATTATACTACAATAAGAAAAACTTCTTAAAATGTATTCCAATGTAGGCTTAGTGTGGTATTTAGCACAGCCAGGAAAGTACAATTTCTTCCTGCAGACATATTCAGTATGCTATGTACTGTTAATGAGGAAAGAAACTACACACATGTGTATACACACATAAATATCTTCAAAACACAAACATTTTCTAGCCTAGGTGAGCCAGAAGCCTGGGAACAACAGGCAGTGGTCCCTAATCTCAGTCTGTGCCAATGGATCAGTGTGGGTTGGTTTATATTGCCAGTGTTTTCACTTGCAGCATTGTTAAGAGTTTACCAAAATCAGGTATTCCTGTGTCATTTCTCCTCCAGGATGTTAGAAACTGTGCTCCATTCAGAACCTCTGACAATGGGCTCCCCATCGCTCCTTGTGGTGCAATTGCCAACAGCATGTTCAATGGTAGGTGACTTTTTCTGTCTCCAGCATCTTTCCTTTCATAAGTGTGTAAAACCTAATGTCCAGAAGATTACTCCTGCAGCTGAGTGGCAGGTTGCTTTTTTTAATGTTTGTGTACATTATCCACTGATTTATACTTCATTGGCAAGTAAGTTCTTCACCAGAGATCTGAAGTAGTCGGGAAACATGAGTTAGTTAAATGGAGCCTAAGAGTATTTCTCAATAATCGGGGCCTTAGAAAGAAAAGGAATCGCCTTCTGATTCCAGCGTCTATGGCATGCAGGCATGTGAAGAGTCTTCTCAAACCCTGCTTTTTCAGCTGTGTCTGATTGTGCACTTCCAAGCGTGGCAAAAATGCTTGCCTGAATCTCTTAACACAGTCTTTAATTTCCCCCACAGACACCATTGTTCTTTGGTACAACTTTAATTCATCTACACATATCAGAGTCCCAATGGTAAGGACTGAAACTGCATGGTGGACAGACAAGTATGTCAAGTTTCAGAATCCAGCTTTCCAAAATCTTTCTAGTGCATTTGCAGGTAAGATTCATATATTAGCTCAGTATTCTTTACAGTACTCTTTATGGAAACTGGTTTTGATGTGTGGGGGGATGTTTATGATTCCTCCTTCTTTACTTCTTTTTTGATCACCTTTGTTAACTTTTCCTGCCTGTGAGCACCTCCATCACATACCTATCAGAAACACAAAATGATTGGTACCCTGGTTCCTTCTAGATTACCATGATGAAAAAGGCAGTGTTTTAAGAAACTTGTTCCTTCATCTATAATTAGAGTGATCATATAATTTACTGTCCAAACTAGTGCACTCTTGAGAGTGAAAGAGGTCACAGGAATAACTAAAGTTACATATTTATTAGAAAGTGGTATTTATTGACCACCAAAATTGATATTACCATATTGATGGGCCGATAAAATAATTCTATTATAAATTATTTTTTAAAATACAATTCTTTCAAAAGTTGAAAGAATATATCTGTGTACATTAAACCAACTTTAAAAATGTTTTAAATATTATCTAAATGCTAAAAGATAAAAGAATAATTATTCTGGATATGGAGTCACATACTTTAATCAGTTTCTTGGCCATGTAAGTCTTAATTACATGCCCCTGTATTTTTCTAATGAAAATTTTGAATTTTTGTGGGAAAAAAATTCACAAAATTATCTACAATCTTTTTCTTTTTTTCCCCAAATGGCCCCACTTGAGGCTTTTTGTTTTTGTTTTCATAATTATTACGCATGCTAGAATCACACAGAGTGGCTGTTGCAACTTTGCTCTGACTCCACAGTGGGGCAGGTGGTAGCTACAGGGGTCACTTGTTTTGTGTGGCCTCTGGCGGTGGCTAGATGTGAGGGGTTAGAGGTAGGCAGGTTAGCAAAGCCCCAGGAATCCTTCACATAGTACACCTTTACCTGTAGTAACTTGGGTCTTTAGAGATCTCCTACTCCATTTTTCTTTCCTTTCCAAATCTTCCCATTTCCCTGCTTGTGGCTCCTTGAACCTCTTTCACTTCTGCTTCTTATGGTTCTAGACTAGATGATGAAGGAAACTTTTCCTTGTCCCTCATCATGCACTAACATGGAAGCAGCTATTTAGGTCTGCCTAGACTTCCCTTTCACTTTTCACTTTCATGCATTGGAGAAGGAAATGGCAACCCACTCCGGTGTTCTTGCCTGGAGAATCCCAGGGATGGGGGAGCCTGGTGGGCTGCCATCTCAGGGGTCGCACAGAGTCGGACACGACTGAAGTGACTTAGCAGCAGCAGCAGCAGCAGCAGCAGCAGCAGGGGAAAGAGAGACTCCAGGTCCCACTGTGGCTTAGTTCATAGGAGGACTAAGTGGACATGAAGGGGAAAGAATGCTATCTGAAATGAGAATGTTGTAACTAGCGCAACAGTGTATATGCCCCACCCTACTCTGAAGGCTTTTCCCTCCCTCCCACATTGCCAGGGGTCCCTCTCTCAACCTTAAAACCTCTTGTTCTTCAGCCTCAAAGGGCAGGCATAGGCACTGTGTATAGGAGCTACACCTCCAGGAGAAAATGGTCCACCCTTAGACAAGGGACTGCCTGTTGAATTCATCTTCCCCATGCTCCTTGTGGGCTTTCCTGGTGTTTCAGTGATAAAGAATCCTCCTGCCAGTGCAGGAGACTAAGGAGATGCCTGATGGACCCTGGGCCAGAAGATCCCCTGGAGGAGAAATGGCAACCTTCTCCAATATTCTTGCCTTGCAGAGTCCCATGGACAGAGGAGCCTGGCAGGCTATACAGTCTGTGGGGTCACAAAGAGTCCCAGGACTGAGCGACTGAGCGCACACACACTCTCACGTTACACACACACACACATGTTCCACACACACACGTTCCTTGTGCCTCTACAGCTAAGGGGCCAGAGATGGCTTGACTGGGCAGAGAAAATAATGTCTAAGGGTTGAACATGCCTCACCCAGCGGCTAGAGGGACCAAGAGACACAGATTCGTGGGAGTCAGAGCCGTGGAGAGGGAAGAGAAGGGAGCAGAGTGAAGGGTAAGGCTAGTTATCCCGGAGCTGGGATCCTTCTTTTCTGCAATGGCCGGAACTTACCCCCAACAGCGAGGGCAGCCTTCTGTTTCTGGTGCCGGCAGCTCAGTGTCAGTCCTCCCCTCCTCCTCCTCACCCTTCTTGGCATGACCAACTCTCCCCTTTTCCTCTGGGACAGGTGCCTGGTTGGTGGTGAGGATTTTTTTTTGCTGTTAAGCTCGCTCGCGGGCGCGGCTCGTGCAGGGGAGACGGGGCTGCACGAGTGAGGGCCTCTGAGGCTGGGTCGCCGCTGAGGAGGCGAGGAGAATTAGCGCGGAGAGCCGCCGCTCCACTGCTCGCACCCGGCTCCAGGCGCGCAGATCCCCGCCGGCGGTCCTCTTCGGACCCTGTCCTGTCTGCGCCGCAATCTTTTTTGAAGCGCATTTTATGGTTAATCATTTTCAACTGTAGCACCTCCAGTTGATCCTTCTCCTTTGGCCATATTTTTTTTAAGAAAATATCTATAGGTGGTGAGATACCTGTTACGCTCACAGTCATTTTACTAAATGGAGGATATTCTCATTTTCAATTCTTTTGTATTAGAATATGCTAGTATCGCAACCCAAATGTTTTTATAGGCAAGGTCTTTTTTTTTCCTTCACTTCATTTTTTTTTTCTATGATTTTTAAAATGTGTTACTAGTTTTAGATGGTACGAAATCTTAGACTTTCTGGGTATCATTTAATTCTCATCGAGAAGAAAATTTGATCTTATTAAAATAGGAGCTCCATCAAAATATTTTTCACATAAGTTGAGATTTTCCAAAACACAATTATAGAATTTAAAAATTAAATCTTGTATACATTTTGAACTATCATTATATGATATGATCATTATATAATATGTTAAATTGTTCCCTTGCTTTCATAGGGGTAAATTTCAGTACCTTCTTGTTTGCAAACTTGATTTTTGATAATTACAATTAACTATACCTTCAAACGGAAAAGGCAATGGCACCCCACTCCAGTACTCTTGTCTGGAAAATCCCATGGACCGAGGAGCCTGGTAGGCTGCAGTCCATGGGGTCGCTAAGAGTCGGACACGACTGAGTGACTTCACTTTCACTTTTCACTTTCATGCATTGAAGAAGGAAATGGCAACCCACTCCAGTGTTCTTGCCTGGAGAATCCCAGGGACGCGGGGAAGCCTGGTGGGCTGCCGTCTATGGGGTCGCACAGAGTCCGACACGACTGAAGTGACTTAGCAGCAGACCTTCATAAACTAAGATTTCTGGCATTCCACATTTAGAATATTTTGTCTAAAACTTTTCAGCTATTTTGAATAAAATTTCACCAAAAGTTAGAGGGCTCATTTACCAAGAAAAAGTTCAGGCTAATTGTAGGACTCATCATTTGATACAGAAAATAGCTCTTTGAAGGCTCAAAGATTTCTAAAATTTTGACTGATGATGTGTAGCGAAGACAGACCACAAGTCCTACCAGCTGAACCGTCTCTTTAACATCTTTGTCCTTGTAAAAACTTCGCAGCTCACTTTCTCTGTGACTATAAAAAAAACATTTTAATTTGCATAATTACAGCTCTCTTGATTAACAAAATATTATAGCTTGTTTGGATATAGTTATTAATTATATTTCACAACCAATTTTAAGCCCCATCTCTCCATAAATTTCTTAATTTACTAAGAACATTTTCTTTACTCTGCCTGTACTCTACCAAATTTGCATTTATATTGTCACTATAAAACCAAAAAATTTACACTTGATTGTTGAATATTTTAACTGAATTTATAGCAATATTTATAACTGTGTCAGAATTTTTGTCTTCCAGTATTGAATATTGAAAATCTTTGCTTTGATTACATGAAAAATCAAAGATGAATACATTTGAAAAGACTGATGTAAAACTGGCTTCATTTAACCGTTTACAAGGTTCTTTATGTGATTACAAAGCCCAAACATTAACACTTTCCTTTGATTACAAAAAAACATTTTTTAATGACACTAGACAGAAACGTATTTGATCTAAATGAAAAGTCATGTTCACATAATGGTATATAAATGAACTTTCTGTAGCTACATGAGGTAAAGCACTGTTCTGAATTCACTCTTTTAAAAATAAGTGCAAACTTTTGAAGTAGATTCTGATATTCTTCAGCAGATTTATATCTTTTGATTTTCACCTAATCATTGATATCATGATGGTTCCTGTGGTAGGGAGTAAATGTTAACCAACATTGCAAGTATCACATTCATCTACTTCCTTGAAAAAATTGTACTTAATTTTTCATTGAACATGTGTGTTCGTTTTTTAGCTCTTCTCAGCTAAAAGAATTTACTAGCAAATAAAAAAATGGATACTGAACAATAAAAGTTATATTTTTACACCATATAATAAATAATGCTATTGCAAGAGAGTTCCAACTACTCTCAGCAAGGCTGCTCAGTATCTGTTTTTCACACTATTCTCACACTATATTTTTTTCACACTATATATTTTCACACTATCTGTATTTCACACTATGTCCATGCAACATAAACTGCAACATCCCACTTTTCCTACTAAGCCCAATGACTGCAGCCTGGCAGCTTCATATTAATACATCACACAGATTAAAACAGAGGCTGTGGTCTAACCGGCTGTACTGCGAAACAGTGGCAAGGGTCATGGGGATATGTTATGTTCTGCTGTGGAAAGCCTCTGGTTATCTTTCATCAATAACATGTTAAAGTAAGTACTCTTGTTCACCACATATAGGTATCTCTCACTACTAGCTAAGACCATGACTAGAATAGGAAGGATGAAATTATACTTACATTATTCGCTTGGGATAAATGCTAAATCAGATGAGATAATGGCCAACAGACATAAACTGGGACTGTCCTAGGCAAACTGGCAGGTGTGCGCACTGTATCTGTAATTAAACTCCTAGAAAGGACCTTGGCAACATGCTATTGTTTTGTCTTACCATAACCACAGCCATGTAACATAAAGCATCCTTGGCTATCTCCCACTGCACTTTGTTCTTAACTTCTGTTGTAGGAGTTACCATGTTTGTCTGTAATTATCTGTCTGAATGCTTGTCATTCCCATTTGGTATGTTAATTCCTTGAGGAAAAGGATTAGATCTCATACAATTTTAAATCCCTGGTGCTTGATACAAGTGAGCAATCAAGAAATGCTTATTGTTGAGTGAATGGAGGGATACCAAGGACCCAGCTGAACTTGGAAAATGAAAGAAATTGGTTCTTCCTATACTATGCTTCTCACACTCTCTGGAGACATGGGATAGGGTGGGATTGGAGGTTGGTAAGGAAAGGCATGTTTGAACCTGCATTTTTCACTCCGTTGGTGATTTGGATGTCGTTGGTCCACAGGACACATTGTCTTGGAGCGTGAGCTCTGGCTAAAATAAAGAGAGTGTGTGGTCCATGTGCAGGCATGCCTGCCAAGTCCCTTCAGTCATGTCTGACTCTTTGCAGCCCCATAGACTATAGCCTGCCAGGCTCCTCTGTCTGTGGGATTCTCCAGGCCAGAATACTGAAGTGGGTTGCCATGCCCTCCTCCAAGAGATCTTCCAGACTCAGAAATTGAACCCACATTTCCTGCATCTCCTGCATTGCAGGTGGATTCTTGACCAATGAGCTACCACATGCAGGCACCAAAGACAATTTCAATGTCAATCAAAATTCTTCCATCAACAACCATTGAAGTCTTTGGGACAGCCAACGTCTCCACAATTTTTGGAGAGGAAGTTTCTCAGCAAAGGGTTATTTCCAGAGGAAGTATAAGTCTACAAACAGAATTCAGCAGATTAATCCAACCAAACTTAGCACATGCCTTTATAAGCACTATAGCCCATGCTTAGAAATAAGACTGTGTTTCTTTTAAGAGAAAATAGTCAGTGGTCAGAGTTAAGAAAGAATGGTTCCTTACAAATAGTAGAACCATTTTTATAGAAGTGAAAGGCTCACTGAACAACTTCTTGTTGACTATTTCAAAATTCAGAATGCTTTTTACTTCTGTCAACTTTCATCATAATCGCTCATCCCTTTACCAAGCATTTATTGAATACCTACCATGTGCCAGGGATTGGACTAAATGACAATGAAACCACAATGAGGAAGACATTGAACTCAAGAGTCTGCTGTCCAGTGGGAGAGAGACATGGCTGCCACTGTAAAGCGGGAAGTAGAGGAGGAGAATAAACTCAGCAGACTGGACTCGAGGCGCCAGCCCTCCAGCCCAAGCACCCGCTCCCAGACCCACCAGGCTTCCTGGCTTTAGAACAGGCTTGCCACACCTCTGCTCTCCACCTTCTCCCTTCTACCAATTCCTCTTCCTTGCTTCCAACTTCACGCTCTTAGGCACAGGTCTGCAGGGAATATCTGTGTAACGCAATCTTCATGCACTTCCCATGATCATTTCCGTAGAATACAGTCCTAGAAGTAGAATTCCTGGGCTAAAATATATGCAAAATACATTTAATCTTTTGCTGCTTGTTACTAGATTACCAAAGATGTCATTAATCCATGCATCTATCTGCTCTGTACAAGAATTCCCATTTCCACTGCCTCATGAGTGTTTTTCATTCTTTTTTTCATTAAATATTAGCCCATTTTGAGGTGAAATGGTATCTTGTTTTAATTTGTTCTCCACATTACCAGTGAAGTTAAAGAAAATATACATTACCCATGATGCTCTCATTGAGTACCAACCACCACTATTATTTTGCTGTACCTATTTTTTCAATGCATTGTTATGCATTTAATATAGTTGAATATGGGCTTCCCTCATGGTTCAGATGGTAAAGAATCCACCCTCAATGCGGGAGACCTAGGTTCAATCCCTGGGTTGGGAAGATCTCCTGGAAGAGGGCATGGCAACCCACTCCAGTATTCCTGCCTGGAGAATCCCCATGGCCAGAGGAGCCTGCCGGGCTATAGTCCATGGGGTTGCAAAGAGTTGGGCACAACTAAGTGACTAAGCACAGCACAGCACATAGTTGGATAAATAATACACATACAATATGATATTCTGCTTTTTTTTAACCCTATAACAGTATCATCAGCATTCCCTGACCCCGACATTTCCTTGGAGTCTTTATAACTATTATCTTTTTAAAATTGTATTATTTTATTTATATAATTGTTTATTTTTGACTGCGCTAAGTCAAAACTCTTCATTGCTGCAAACGAGCCTCTCTCTAGTTGTATCAAGCAGGGCCTGCTCTCTAGACGCAGTTCACAAGCTTTTCATCGCAGTGGCTTCTCTTGTTACAGAGCAAGGCTCTAGAGCAGGAGGGCTTCCGTAGTTGTGGCACATGGGTTCAGTTGCTCGGTGGCATGTGGGATCGTCCCAGATTAGGGATACAACCTGTGTCTCCTGCCCTGGCAGGCGGATTCTTTATTCCTGAGCCAACAGGGAAGCCCTATAATCATTGTCTTTAAAGGTTGCATATTCATGTAGCTTACACACACATACTTTAAAAAAAAAAAAGTGTAATTTCAATTCCTCAAGAATATGAAAGTTGTTTCATTCTCTACATTTTAAGAAAGACTGAAGGCGGTAGATGGTTTTTCTCAACCACATCCATTATTAACTTTCCACAGGAACTGCAAAGCCTCCGAACTGGCCTAAGCCTGTCTATGAACTAGATGAAAATGACCCAGGGAACAACGGCTTCATCAATGATGACTTCATCGTGTGGATGCGGACAGCCGCCTTTCCCAATTTCAAGAAACTGTACCGCCGACTCCATCGAATAGGCAATTTTACCGAAGGCTTACCTGCTGGTAGCTATAGTTTCATCATAAACTACAGTATCCTTTTATTCCAGGGCTGAGGGAAAATCAGGGTCCATCTGCATACTAGTTATTGAACTATTTCATTCTATACTTCTCTATTCTCCAATCAAATCTATATATACTGTAAAAGAAATACATATTTACCTTATAGGCAATACTGTCACTCCATCACCACATAGCTATTTGTCTCTACTTTATATATAATCAAATGTGCACTTTTTTTAAGGAGTAACAGTAGCAACATTAGGTAAGCAGGTATGGGTAAGGAAGGAAGGACTGTTTCTTCCCTAGGAGAAAAATTAAGTAACACTGGGCCTAGAGATCTAAAACAATGAGGAGAAGCCTGTTATAGAGGATGGGATGACATGGAGGACCCTGGAAATAAAGATAGGATTATGAAGAAGTAGATTTGAATATGGACTAAAAACAGTGAAAACTGAGAGGGCCATGGTAGAAGCTTTTATTTTAGGCAGAAGTCTCATGGGCCTAGGGAGCAGCTCTGGATTCAGGTTGGGTTCCTCCAGCCCACGTGAGCTGCACCACCAGCTCTGCACTGAGGATGCCGAGCTCTTCCTCTACTGGTACGAAGCCAGTTAGCAGGCTCCAAGGCCTTGGTTGTGGACATATGGCCCACGTTAGGAGACAGACTTGAATATGAGATTCTGAGTGTTCTCAGTTACTTTAAAAATGTAAATGTCACGCTTGACTTAAGAACAAAAAGTTCTTAACTTCAAAATGACACCAAACACTATCTTTATATATATATATGTATATATATATATTTTTTTTTACATATAATTTGTACTAACTCTGGTCTTCAAATTTAGGTTTCAAGTCCCTTCCTGATTCTCTCTGAGGCAGAATTCTCCCAGAGGCAGGTCTTTCCAGGACTTGTACACAGTTTTGAGACGTCAGCCCATCAGGCATCAGCACCCCCCTGGCGTCTCAGGGCCACTGGAGTTTTTCAGGCGACCCCCAGCAGGCTGGAGGATCTGAACACCAAACTCTCCACCTCTTTTGTTTCTTTACCACTCAAGGAGTTTGACTGAAACACTCCTGGGTCAGTGAATGATGATATGTATTCCAGTTCCCTGCTCCATCTTTTCTTCTTTTCTGTCCTAGAGCAGAGGTTTCCTCCCTGACACAGGAGTGGGGATGTTCCTTGGGCAGAGAGACCTCCACTGAAGAGACACCATCTCTGCCTCTTGGCTTATTGCCTCCTTTTGTTTACTGACCAGGAGTATGGTTGCCTTCAGCTGTTCCTTTAGCATGGTCCCTAATGCTAGTCTGTGCAAAGGAAAGTCAGAAATTGCTATCTGTGTGTACAGATCAAAGACCAGGCCATAGAACCTTACCTTTTCAATAGGATTTCAGCACCCCTCTCTCTCCCTCCTAGAAAATTTGAGACTGAAAGTTGCTCAAAGTAGTCTTTCAAGTTGGACCTTCAGTTCTCATCAGCTTTTTCTGTGATGACCCTACCAGTAAAGCAGTTAGGGTAGCAATCAAGACACAGGGGAAAAAAGCCCATTGGGCACTGGTGCTCTCACAAGGCACTGCAGTGAGTTTAAGGCTGATGGAAAGAGGGAGTCCACTTTCAAACGAAGGAGACAGTTTCTCTGCGTGAAACATGCTCTCCTTGGATGTGTTTATTCACAGTAAACTTTTAATGCTGACAACTCTCCAACCTAAATCTTTAGCAACAGAACTTCAGTCCTGAGCTTCAGCTCATACCACCTATGTTGAACCCTAGTGTGAGTATTTCCCGTCCAGCCTCACGGCCTGGCTAATATGTAGAGAACTAAGTCTGAGCTGCAGATAGTTCTACCACTGATCCCGTGTGAGGAGAAGACCCTCTTAACGAAACAAGGGGAGTGGGAGAGAAAAGAATCAGAGGGCTAGTTGAGGACCTGCACCCAAGGAGCCCAGGGACCTAGTGACCACGAGGAATTTTGACAGAAAAGAAAGCAAACTAGCTTTCCTAACAAGTTTCTTTGTGCCTTTAAATAGCATGTTGCCAAGTGATTTGAGGCCTTTTAAGAGCTTTGCTGGGAAATGCCGTTGCTATGAGAAGCCTTTATTTGTTTATTAGTTTGGTTTACAAAAAGCACCAGATGTTTAAAAACCTCAGGCCACATGCATAATCAAAATGACATCATTCAAATGCTAATGATAGCAAAGCCACTTCAAACACTTTCTCCCTAGCAGGGAGGGAGGCTGCCTTTTCAAATCTTGAATACACCACCAAAAATGTTTTGCCATCTCTCTCACTACTTTTTTGTTCTACACGCCTCTTGAAGAATTTTCCCTGAGGTACAAATTTAAACCTTAGCCTCTAAAGGACTTGAGCCTACCCTGGGTGTCCTGATCCACAAACACAAATTTTGGCTTGCTGCACAATCTGTCTATATAGGCTCTTCATTTCCTTGGGTTTGTAAATTAACTATATTTGTTCATATTATTGAGTTATCTGTAAGTCATTCAGATCTATTTGTGTCAGTTTATTTCATAAATTACAACTATGTAGAGGGAAGGCTTGTTTTTACTTAGTTTCCAGCAAGATAAAACATACTGCTTGGTAAAGATTGGGCTAAATGAAATTGAATAGTCAACCATTTATTACCAACAAAAACAGCAATATTAGGTGTAGAGGTGGGGCTGAGAAGTGCTGAGACAGAGCCTTAACAAATTTTCTTTCCTTAGACTTTCCCGTGAGCAGGTTTCAAGGACAAAAAGCAATTGTTCTTTCTACCCTGACGTGGAGTGGAGGCAGTAGCCTTTTCTTAGCCCTCGCCTATCTGGTGACAGGAGCTGTGACTTTGTTGGCCTCCTTTTCCATGATGGCACTTCACCTGAAGCTGAAAGAAAGGAAAACGTTCTTCCTCCAGTAGTAAAGTCAAGCGTTAAAAAGAAAAACAGAAAATACAGAAATGGACAGTGAAGTAATGGAGCCAAAGATCTCAAAATGGGTTATTCTACCAAGGGGAACTGGACTGACTGACCAAGTACTCTTCCAGAGAGATATGTAATAAGAGTTTCAAAGTAAAGATAAAGAAGGGGAGGAGGCATGATTAGGTATAGTAAAATGTCCTTGGAATGGGGAGGATAAATCATCCTTGAGCTCTAAACCAAGTCTCGGGTATTTATTTGAAGCCCTTGTGCCTAAAAATAGGTGAATGCCTAGGAGGGCAGCATCACCAGATGAGAGGAAGCAAACCTGGGGCCCCAAGATTAAGTGAGTCCTTTTAACCATCAGTCAGGCTCAGACCATGAGCCTTCGTTGGCTGGTTGAAATTATAGACTCCCCAGCAACAATTTTTGATCACTGAATTGAACAATCAGGGTGATTTTTGGAAATGGATTCATTCAATGTTCTCCTCTTTCTGTGAGTCAAAATGAAGTTTTCTTACTAAGAGTAAGCCAAGTGAAGGTTATGGCAGTAGTCCTCACAGCACCCAAAATACATCAATACACCAAAAAGAAAGTCTAGGAATTTTCCTAAAGCTACCCATGAGGCCAAAAGAGAAGTACTGAAAGTGACTGATGCTCTCAAAAGCTGTACCCAGCATGTGAGGGTGCAGCACAGTTCTGAAACTTACATCAGAATGACGTTCTCTAGAACGTGGGTGGTGACGCGGATTTTTGATTCTTGAATTATACATTTTGAGGGAGTTGTTAGGGTCCATCTTAAAAGATTTGAAGTCCTGCTAAAGGCCACTTTAAAGGAGACTGAACAGCATGCAGCTGACCCTTGAACAGCACAGGAGTTAGTGGCGCAGACCCCCATGCCATCAAGAATCCACCTATAAATTTACAGTTGGCCATTAATACCTGTGGTTCTATCGATACATCCACGGATGCAACCAACTGTGGATCATGTAGTACTGAAATGTTTATTGAAAAAAATCCCTGAGTAGACACTTGCACTCCAAACCTGTGTTGTTCGAGGATCAGCTGTACTTGGTCAAGCTGGCAGGGCAGGAGACTTGCTAGATCTGCATAACTAGATAACCAGCGTACTGTAAAAAACATGTCTATATATTATTTTTATTTTTTGAGGTTGGGGGAAGCTTTACTCTATGGTGACTCTAAGAGCAGAATTTTCGTTGTTCTCTTTAGCAGCCAAGAAAGCATTTCTTTGCTGCAACTTTCTGTGTTCACCAAATGGTCAAGTACTTTTCCAAAAAAACCAAAATGGTTTCAGGTACCAACCACTGACCTCACCTGACCAGGTTGTGGTAGGCTGAGTAATGCCCACTGCAAAGATACCCACATCCTCATCCCTGGAACCTGTGAGTGTGACCTTGTACCCAGAAGACACTTTGTGTGGGTGTGTGCTCAGTCTCTCAGTCGTGTCCAACTCTCTGTGACCCCATGGACTGTAGCCTGCCAGGCGCAGGCTTTTTTCCATGGGATTTTCCGGGCAAGAATATTGCAGTGGGATCTTCTCAGGCATGGGATTTTCCGGGCAAGAAAGTTGGAGTGGGATCTTCCCAGGCATGGGATTTTCCGGGCAAGAATATTTTGAGTGGGATCTTCCCTGCCCAGGGATTGAACCTGCATCTCTTGCATCTGCTGCATGGGCAGGCAGACTCTTGACCACTGTGCCACCTCGGAAGCCCAGAAGACAGTTTGCAGTTGTGCTTGAGCTAAGGATACTGACATGGGGAGACTGTACTGGATTATTTGTGTGGGCCTAATGCAATCATAAGGGTCCTTATAAAAGTGAGGCAGGAGATCAGAGGAGTAGGGGGGACGTGTCTATGGAATCAAGAGGTTGGGGTGGTACAAAGAAGGAGTTGTGATCCAAAGAACGCAAGCAGCCTCTAGAAGCTGAAAAAAGCAAGAGACACAAACTGCTAAAAGTCCTACTGACACCTAACTTTGAGAGCTCTGACCTCTAGAACTGTAAGAAAATTAATTTATGTTGTTTTTAGCACAAGTATGGTAAGTTGTTACAGTAGTGATAGAAAACCAATATATTAATACCATGGATTAGCAATGCTCTGGTCATCTGAACGATTGTGGTTTCTTGAGCTTAGGTGACCTGTCCAGGTCAGAGAGCTAGGAAGGAACAGCGCTCACACAGGAACCAAACCCAGCAACTTCAGACTCTGGGCTCTCGCCCCTTCAGTCCACACTCCTCAGTTATGATGTTGATTGGAAAAAGTCATGAAGACATCTGTTACATCTCAGTCTTGTTTGTCAGCTTATAAAGTGCTGTATTAGTCAAGGTTCTCCAGAGAAACAGATTGGAGGTGTGTGTGAGTGTGTGTGTGTGTGTGTGTGTGTGCAGGGAGATTTATTTTCAGGAAATGGCTTTCATGATTATGGGGGCTTGGCAAGTGCAAAATCTGATGGGGAAGACTAGCAGGCTGGATATTTAAGAAATAGTCGCAGTTCAAGCCAGAAGACCGTCTGCTAGAACTCCAGGAGGAATTGGTGTTGCAAGTGGAGCCCAAAGTATGTCAGCTGGAGAATTCCTTTGTTCAGGGGAGGTTAGCACTCTGTACTACAGGCCTTCCATTGACTGCATGAGACCCACTCACATTATGGAGGGCAATCTACTTTACTCAGTTGACTGATTTAAATATAAATCTCGTCCCAAAGCAGCCTTACATGCTTGCCACATCTACTGAGCCTGCATGTTCTAGAGCCTGTGCTCCACAGCTAGAGAAAGCCTCAACGAAGATCCAGCACAGCCAAAGTGTGAATAAATAATTTTAAAAAACAGCCTCCCAGAAGCATCCAGAACAATGTTTGGCCAAATATCTGGGCACCATGGCCCAGTCAAAGTGAAAGTGATGGTCGCTCAGTCATGTCTGACTCTTTACGACCCCATGAACTGTAGCTCACCAGGCTTCTCTGTCCATGGAACTCTCCAGGAAAGAATACTGGAGTGTGTTGCCATTTCCCACTCCAAGGGATCTTCCCGACCCAGGGACCAAACCTGAGTCCCTGCATTGTGGGTTAATTCTTCACCTTCTGAGCCACCAGGGAGGCCCAAGTAAACTGGAGTGGGTAGCCTATCCCTTCTCCAGGGGATACTCCCAACCCAGGGATCGAACCTGAGTCTCCCACATTGCAGGCAGAGTCTTCACGGTCAGAGCCGCCAGGGAATAAAAGTGTAGAGTTAACCTTTATTGGAAATTTAACCAATTACACCCCTGCCTTATGTGACAAATCCACGATGCCAAGGATACCAAAACGAGCCAGCTGGGGCCATGGTCTCAAGGGACTGTTCTCCCATGGGTCTCTCTGTCCTTCCAATCCCATTTGCCCAACTGAGCGTGGATCCCACACTCGCCTAATGTGGGTTTCACGCAGCTTGCTAAAATGTCAATCTGGCCTCAGGACTGAAGACAGACTATGCTCCACTCAGGACAGCACCAGCCTCCCACCCCCGCAGTGTGATCCCAGAACCCCAAAGTCCACACTAGGCACACAGAGGCATTCTTAAATTGATAAAAAACGTAATCCTTCCCAGCCTGCACTAAAGCCTTTGTTGCAAAGCCTGGGTTTTCAGCTGGTTTCTTTCATGTAGAGGCTTTATTAACCAAGTGTTAATAAAGGAAAACCAGCTTCAGACAGCTGCTGGTGGTTTTCCTTCACAGGACCACGCGGCAGCCTGCAGTTGTCAACATTTCAGTCTCTGGATATTCCTAAGTGGTAGGACAGAAGAGCAGATTTCTTGCGGCTTCTCTACTGGGTGCAACACAGGGAAACCCATGCCCCTTTCTTGCTGCCACAAGTCACTCACGCGCTCAGCCCAGGGCCCCACTCCTCAGCACTGGCTCGTGACTCTGTAGCTAAATCAGCCTTAATTTGGCAAATAAGCGCAGCACCTTGAAGTCTTTATCTCTACTAACCAGGTTTCACAGAGAAGGCAATGGCACCCCACTCCAGTACTCCTGCCTGGAAAATCCCATGGATGGAGGAGCCTGGTAGGCTGCAGTCCATGGGGTCGCTAAGAGTTGGACACGACTGAGAGACTTCACTTTCACTTTTCACTTTCACGCATTGGAGAAGGAAATGGCAACCCACTCCAGTGTTCTTGCCTGGAGAATCCCAGGGACGGGGGAGCCTGGTGGGCTGCCATCTATGGGGTCGCATAGAATCGGACATGACTGAAGCAACTTAGCAGCAGCAGCAGCAGCAGGAGCAACCAGGTTTCAAAAGCCTTCATTCTGCTTTCACCTGTTTACAGTGTCCGTATCTTTGACACTTCTTAGATAAATGCATTATAGGATGAGCCATGTTTTATCTACACTCCTCCCTGCCCGGCCCCCCACCAGTTCCCTTAAAATAGCTAGCTATCTGGTAAATGATTAGAAGAAAGAAGGTCAAATTATGAGATTTGGATTGCAATGACTCAGTAGCAAGCAAAGCTTCTTTAGGTGGGGGTAAAACTTTTCCTGCAAAGGGTCAGGCTTGTGCAATGTCCCCATTGTAATCCTGTAGCAATCAGCAAGATGACTCAGAGCCACTCTGACAAACGTAGAAACTCTTCAAAGTCTGGGGAGTGAAATATTGTCTTACCCTGAATCTTCCTTTTCTGATTAGAGTGGAGCCTGTCTCCTGCTTCCAGAGACAGGATCCAGTTTTCTTATTCATTCTCACCACAGTTAGAATGGAAAAACTGAAGTCATTGCTCTGATGGTAAGGAACATCTTGCGGCACCCACAGAGCCAGCAGTCTGCACAGACAGGCATGGGGGCGCTTTTCTGTATGGAAAGAGCTTCACTCCACTGAAACAAATGATTTTTAGTGCAGGCTAACATGGCAGAAATAACTTAGAGTCTGTCAATTTTTTTTTCTTTTTTGTTTATAAAGATTTCTCTGTTTCTTTCTTATAATCAACATCCATGGGTTGACCATAAAAATATATTCCTGAGTTTGAGGTCAGGAACTTTCTTGAGAGGTCGGGGAGATTCCAAATGGTTTGTGGAAACTAGAGCCACAAAACTCCACAAAGTAGGTTGGGGTGGACAAGACAAGCAGTACCTCGGTTTAGGGAAGATGAGCAAATCTTTTGGATTTCCATCTTTCTTCTAAAGCTGAAAAATAAGCTCTCTCCTGATGGGGGAGAAGGAGAGGAAATGAAACAAAGAATTGAGGATGTATCTGGTCCAATTAGAAGTCGCTACCTACATTACTGCATTTCATCTTCACAACAAAGGGATGAGACAAATCTGTTACCGTCCCATGAATCACTTCCCTTACCCTTCTTCCCTCCTGTCAAAGCCCACCAGATATATTCTTTGCCTTTGGGTAGTAATGGCCAAGGGACCCAGTTCTGACTATGGGACATAAGAGAAAGACTCTTGGTGGAACTGGGAAAGGGAGAGCTCTCTTGTCACTTACCTGCCACCTACTTCCTTTATATAAATGCGGTTGTACAAGGACATGAGGGGCTTCCCTGGTGGCTCAGAGGTTAAAGCGTCTGCCTGCAATGCGGGAGACCTGGGTCCGATCCCTGGGTCAGGAAGATTCCCTGGAGAAGGAAATGGCAACCCACTCCTGTATTCTTGCCTGGAGAATCCCATGGACGGAGGAGCCTGGTGGGCTACAGTCCATGGGGTCGAAAAGAGTTGGACACGACTGAGCGACTTCACTTTCACTTTCACATGGACATGATGCCTGGAACTGTGGCAAGAGGTAAAAGATTTGAGGGCTCTAAGTTTTCATACTGAGGATGGTGGAATGAAAGATGGAAAGAGCTTGATTCTTTTTTATAAATTATTTTTATTTGAAGAATAGTTGATTTACAAGATTGTATTTGTTTCAGATGTACAGCAACGTGATTATTATATATACATCTATATTTTTAGATTATTTTCCATTATAGGTTATTACAAGACATTGAATACTGTTCCCTGTGCTTCACAGTAAATCCTGTTGGTTATCTGTTTTATGTATATTAATTTGTGTTAATCCCTACGCCTAGTTTATAATCTTTGATAACCATTCATTATCTTCTATGTCTGTAAGTCTGTTTCTGTTTTATATATAGATTTATTTGTCTTACTTTTTCTAGATCCCACATATAACTGGTATCATATATTTGTCTTTGTCTGACTTCCTTCACTTAGTATAAATATTTTCTAGGTCCATCAACACTGCTGCAAATAGCGATATTTCATTCTTTTTACGACTCACTAATATCCCACTGTATATATACCACACCTTCTTAAGCCAGTCATCTGTTGATGGGCACTTGGGTTGTTTCCATATCCTGGCTATTGAAAAGCTTTTAAGTTTTTTTACAATAATCTTGGCTGTGCAAAAGCTTCTAAGTTTGATTAGATTTCCATTTGTTTATTTTTGCTCTTATTTCTTATACTTTAGGACACTGATCTAAGAAAATATTCTGGTTTATGCCCAAGAATGTTTTGCCTATGTTCTATTTTAGGAGTTTTATGGTGCCATGTCATTATACTTAGATCTTTAAACCATTTTGAGTTTATTTTTGTATGTGATATGAGGGAGTGTCCTAAATTCATTGATTTAAATGTAGCTGATTTCCAACACCACTTGTTTCCAGGCTTCCCAATACCACTTGTTAAAGAGACTGTCTTTTCTCCATTGTGTTCTTACCTCCTTTGTTGTAGATTAATTGACCGTAGGTTTGTGGGTTTATTTCTGGGTTATCTATTCTGTTCCATTGATCTATATCTCTGTTTTTGTGCCAATACCATGCTGTTTTGATTACTGTAGCTTTGTATAATTGTCTAAAGTCTGGAAGGGTTATGTCTCCAGCTTTGTTCTTTTTGTTCAGGATTGCTTTGGCAAATCTGGATGTTGTGTGGTTCCATATAAATTTTTAGGATTATCTGTTATAGTGCTGTGAAAAACGTCATGGGTACTTTGATAGAGATTGCAATAAATCTGTAGATTTCTTTGGGTAGGATGGCCATTTTAACAGTATTAATTCTTCCAATCCAAGAGCATGGACTATCTTTCCATTTCTTTGAATCATATTCAGTTTTCTTTATCATTGTTTATAGTTTTCAGTGTTTAGGTCTTTCACCTCCTTGGTTAAGTTTATTCCTAGGTTTTTTTTTTTTTTTTAATGCTGGTGGTGGCTTTTTCTTGGAGGGGGGCACATCACACAACTTACAGGATCTCAGTTCCCCAGCTGAGGACTGAACGACAGTGAAAGCCCAGAATCCTAACCACTAGACCACCAGTGAACTGACAGTTTTAAATGGGATTGTTTCTTTGCCATCTCTTTCTGGTATTTCATTGTTAGTGTAAAGAAATGCAACAGATTTCTGTATGTTAATCTTGTATCCTGCGATCTTGTTGAATTCATTTGTTGGTTCTAATGGTTTTTGTGTTGAGACAAAAACCTGGTCAGATGACAAAACAGGTGTCATCCACAGATAGTAGCAGTTTAGCTCTTTCCTTTCCAGTTTGGATACCTTTTATTTCTTTTCCCCATCTGATTGCTGTGGGTAGAATTTCCAATACTGTGTGGAGTAGAAGTGGTGAGAGTGGGCATCCTTGTCTTGTTCTTCAATTAGTGGGAAGGCTTTCAGCTTTTCACCTTTGAGTATTATGTTGGCTGTGGATTCAATGTAAATGGCTTTTATTATGTTGAGATATGTTCCCTTTATACCCACTTTGGTCAGATTTTGTTTCTATCATGAATGGGTGTTGAATTTTGTCAAATACTTTTTCTGCATCTATTGAGATGACCTTGTGGTTTTTGTATGTGTGTGTGTGGTTTTTTTAAAGAGGTGGATTCCTCATGATATTTTTGAGACCACTGATTCAGTCTTGAAACTACCTACCTCTAGAGACTTTTCATGTGAGATTTTTTTTTTTACCCACTTTCAGATGGATATTCTATGACTTGCAGCCAAAATCATTCTGATAGATAAAAATGTGATGATTTCCATATTATTGCACTAGATGTGTTTCATCTGGCCAGAAAATTATATTGCTGATCAATACAGTGGAAACAGAGCGTAGTTGCTCTCTAATCTGTTGAAAATCATCTCTTGTGCAGTTCTGCAGTTTTCAGCTTAGTGCATTTCCTCCTCACTGTCCATGTTAACAGTCCCCATGAAATGACCATGAACCACAGATAGTAACTTTACAGTCTATTATTTCTTACGATTCAGTTGCTTAAAGATTGGCACCAGTCCTTAAGCATTAGTCTTATAATTTGGCTAACACTCTTCCTAGCAAACTGATAGAAGTTCTGAGGCTGATACAATATATGAATCTATGATTATTGTCTCCTACCATGTTGATGATACCAGGTTCCCGGTTTAGAATCTTTCTGTTATTCATAATGGCTACTAGCAAAGCCATCAGTTACATTTAAGCTTCCCTTCACAAATACATGTTTTATACTGAATGACATTCTCAAAAAGACAAAAATAGTGGTTCAAGGAAGGGGAATAATAATAAAAGAATAGAGTGCAGGAACCTTTTGGGGGTAATGGAAATGAGCTCTTTACTGATTGTGGTGGTAGTTGCATGACTCTGTACCTGTATTTATTCCTAAGAGTATACATGCCCCATACTGTACCTGATTACTATGTAATTATTTAAAAATTAAATTCATCCCATTAAAAATAGTTTCTAGCCAGTCATTCATATTAAGTCCAAATTGATTTACTGTTTTATATAATTATTAACAAGAAAGAGGATGTGCTATAGTTGGCTGTTGTTGAGCTTAAGAAAAACAGTAACTAGGTAAGGAAAGGGAACACCTAGATCTGATTGCTGTAACTGACAACAGTGGTTGGTTTCACTAAGAAATGTGGAAGAGAACAGAGTTTCAAGAAATAAAGCCACAAGTTCTTAATTGCTGAGGCCTTTCCCAGTTGGGGGCCGGGGGTGGAAGAACAAGAGAAAAAGCCATTTCCCTTGTTACAGAATCTCAAGGGTCTATGATTTCAACTGATGTAGAAAAAAAGGCATTTGAAAAAATTCAACATCTTTCCTAACAAAAACACTCAATAAACTAGGATTAGAAAAGGTTACTTCAACATAGTAAAGGCCGTATATGAAAAACTTAGAGCCAGCGTATTCAATGGTGAAAGATCAGGAATGAGGTAAGGATGCTCACTTCCACCACTTCAGTCCAGCATCGTGGCTTCCCAGGTGTCACTGGTGGTAAAGACCTTGCCTGCCAATGCAGGAAACGTGGGTTTGATCCCTGGGTCAGGAAGATCCCCTGGAGCAGGGCATGGCAACATGGTGCTAGAAGCTCTACTTAGAGTAGTTAAGCAAGATAAAAGAAATAAAAGGCATTCAAATTGGCAGAGAAGTAAAATTATCTCTGTCGGCAAGTACTAAGATCCTATATGTAGGAAACCCTAAAGATTACACACACACACACTCTCTCTCTCTCTCTGTTGGAACCAATAAAAGAATTCAGCAAAGTTGCAGAATACAAAATCAACACACAGGAGCTCTCCTGGTAGTCCAGTGGTGAGGACTCTACTCCCAGTGCAGAAGGCATGAGTTTGATTCCTGGTCAGGTAACTGAGATTCCCACATGTTGCATGGTGCAGCCAAACACACACACACACACACACACACACAGATACACATGCACACACATACATACCACACACACACATACTACATACACACAGACACACACACATACAAGCACAGGCGCACACACACACCACACACACAGATATACACACGTGTATACAGACACAAACACCACACAGACATACACAGACACACATGCACACACATATACACCAAACACACAGACACACAAGCACATGTATATACAGACACATACACACCACACACAGACACACACCACATACACATATACACACACAAGCACACGCACACAGACACACACCACTCATGCTTTAAAAAAAATTAGTTTTGCTTCTATACACTAGCAATGAACAGTCTAAAAGGAGATTAATAGAGCAATTCAACTTACAGTAGCATCAAAAAGAACGCAATACTTGGCAATAAACTTAACCAAGGAGGTTAATTATACTTGAAAACTACAAAACATTCCTGAAAGAAAGGCACCAATAAATGGAAAAACATCCCATGTTCACAGATTAGAAGTTTTCATATTTTTAAGATGTCAATACTACCCAACAAGATCTACAGATTCATCAAAATTTCAACACTTTTTTCAGACAGAAAATTAGTCCTGAATTTATTATGGAATTTTATCAAGTGACCTGAAATAGTCAAAACGGTCTTTGGAAAAAAAGAATAACATTTGGGAGCTCACATTTCTGATCTCAAAATTTACTATAATTCTGTGACAATCAAAACAGTTTGGTACTACCATAAGGACAGACGTATACACAATGCAGTACAATAGAGAACCCAGAAATAAACTTTTATAAACAGGGTCAAATAATTTTCTGTAAGGGCGCCAAGGCCATTTAATGGGGAAAAGACAATCTTTTTAACAAATAATGTTGGGAAAACTGCATTTCAAAATGCAGAAAAATGCAAATACAAAAAAGTTAAGTTTGACCCTTACCTTACACTATGTACAAATATTAACTCAGAATGGATCAAAGACTTAAATGTTACAGCTAAAACTTAGAAGAAAACATAATAAAAAAGCTTTATGATATTGGGTTTGGCAGTGATTTCCTAAATATGACACCAAAAGTGCTGTCAAGAAAAGAAAAATAGTTGAGTTGGACTTTGTCAAATTTAAGAACATTTGTACATCAAAAGACACTATCAACAGAGTGAAAAGAAAGCCTCAAGAGTGGGATAAAAAAATCATATGTCTTAGATGAATATCCAGAATATATAATTTAAAAATGCATCCTAACAACAAAAAACCAACAATCCAATTTTAAATGGGCAAAAGACTTGAATAGACATCTCTAAAAGTGTACAAATGGCCACTAAACACATGAAAAGATGCTCAATATCTAATCAATAGGGAAATTCATATCAAAGCCATGAGATATCACTTCACATCCATTAAAATAGTTATTGTCCAAAAAAAAAAAAGGCAGAGTTACAAGTGTTGAGAAAGATTGAAGAAAGTAGAACCCATTGCTGGTAGTAATGTAAAATGGTACAGCTGCTGTGGGAAATGGTATAGTGATCTTTCAAAAAAATAAAAATAGAATTACAAAATGATCCAGCAATTCCACTTCTGGGTGTAAATACCCAAACAAGCAAGAACTCTATCAGATATTTGTACACTCATGTTCATAGTAGCATTATTCACAATAGCCAAAAGGTGGCAGCAACTCAAGTGTCCATCAATAGACAAATGAATAAACAAAATATATTGTTTTGTGTGTATGTATATACATATGTGGACAGACAGACAGACAGACATATACATATAGTTGATACTTGTAAACTTAGGGGTTATGGGCATTGACCTTAGGAGTAGTCAAAATCTGCATATGACTTTACATCTGCAGTTCAGGATCCAAGGAACAATCAACCACAGACCATATAATATCATGTAGTACATATTTAGTGAAAAAGGTCTGTATATAGGTGGATCTGCACAATTCAATACCGTGTTGCTCAAGGGCCCACTATGTGTGTGTATGTATGTGTGTATATACCTACAATAGTATTTATCTGAGCCTTTAAAAGTGATGAAACTCTATAACACATGCAACAACATGGATGTACCTAGAGGACATTATGCTAAGTGAAAAAAATAAGCCAGACACAAAAAGGCAAATATTGTATGATTCCACTTTTATGATATACTTATGTCAAATAGAGACAGAAAGTAGCACAGTGGTTGCCAGAGGCTAGGGGTAGAAGGGAGTGGGAAGTTGTCGTTTAATGAGTACAAAATTTCATCTTGGGAAGATGAAGTAGTTCTGGGGTAGAGGCTGGTGATGATTGTGCAACAGTATGAGTACACTTAATGCCACTGAACTGTACACTAAAGAATGGTTAAAAGGGTAAATTTTATGTTATATATATTTTACCACCAAAACAAACAAAAATCTCAAGGTCAATGTGCCACGCGTGGAATTTAGAATGACGGCAAAAAGCCGTTTTGAGTGGCTTTTTGCACTTGTGCTAAGCATCTGATCAAGCCAAATATCAGTAAGGAAGATGGAATGAAACTGGCTGTAGTTTTCAGCTGTAGTTATCTTCCAACAAGTTAGGACAGCATGCTCGTTGTATGAGTCCTGTCTTGCTAGTTTCATTGGAAATGAATAATGTCCACATCAATGGAGAGTTTTATTAACTAGGGTTTATTGGGTTCACTAAAACAGTCCATTATTTAACAACTCAAAAAGTTCTTCAGCAGCAGACATCTTCTGTCACTACAGCACCGAACAGAAATCCATCTAAGATGCTCTGTAGATAAGTTCTTAGTACAAGGAATGCATTTTCCTGGGAACACGCTGGAGCCTCCACATGGCCCTTAAGAAGACACTGACCTCTTTGAAACTGGGGCTGCAAGATCCAGGGGACTGGGGGCGACTTCCAGTTTCTCAGATTTTTTCTGAACTCTGGTTCTTAAGAAAGACTAAATGAAAGACTCATAGGAAGACTCAGAATAGAATCTGTCACATACCAGTCCTATGAGGTCATGCACAATCTTGTGGAGGCATTAGGATGAAGGAAGACAGATAATCTCAGCCTCTTTTAACATGATTTATTGGCTTCTAGAGAGACTCTAAGACTGGAAAAATTCCCTTCTATTAAAATATATAGACCCGTTGGACTCTCTTAAACTGAAAATAACAGTTAAATCCTAGGATCAGGACTAGCATGCATTAGGCAAGCATTTCTGACTACCCAGCCTCCTTCAAGCCAGCTCAGGTGCCATGAGTCTCCCAGCCAATGCAGAGGGAGAATCTATATTTCAAGATCTTTGCCTTTGACCTCTTTCTGTCTATAACATAAAGGAGCATCATCAGGGGTTTTAGAGAGCCTATAGCTTCATGTTGGACAAAGCAATGGCACCCCACTCCAGTACTCTTGCCTGGAAAATCCCATGGATGGAGGAGCCTGGTAGGCTGCAGTGTAAGCTTCTTCAGTTAAAACCAGTGAGTTTCCCATATGGACGGAGGTCAGTTCTTGACCTCTTGAATTCTTCATATGTTATCCTCAAGGTGGCTGCTTACTTATGAATTAGCTGTGTGTTTTCTGGGATTAGCCACCTCCTTGGAAAACTTACTGCATCTCATGCAAGAAACTTGGCCTCCATTCTGTGCTCTCCAGAGACAGCTGTGTGAGTTTCAGGAGCAATAATTCAGGCAGAGGGTCCTCTGTGGTCAGGGGAGCCCGGAATTTGGATAAGATTTCACTTGAATATTCATTGGCTTTAATAATTTGGTTATAGTAGGAGAAGACTCCTAATTCCAAGGGGTCAAATATCCTCCTTGAAACGAAAATGGAAAAGATGAACTGACTCATGGAAAGAATTTTGTGATAAACCTAATATCCTGGGACCACTTTGTAATAGTACCTCCTCTTCTCATCATTCATTTCCCTTGTGTGTGTCTTGAATAATATCATTTTTAAAGATTTCTCTGTCAGCAACCCAAGTCAAGGCCCCTAGAGGAACTGGTATATTGTTTTAAAGATCCATGGGCCCTCTGTTTCAATGAAATGTAGGAGTAAATAGGATGTAAAGAGCAAGATGTCTATTGGGGACAGATAGCCTTAAGCCAACAGCACTCTGGGATTAGAATTAAGAGACATCATCCCAAGGGAGATATTTAAACAAAATGGGAATTAGATGGTGTTAGCAGTTATATTGGAGAAGGAAATGGCAACCCACTCCAGTATTCTTGCCTGAGAATCCCGTGGACAGAGGAGCCTGGTGGGCTGCTGTCTATGGGGTTGCATAGAGTCAGACGCAACTGAAGCGACTTTGCATGCATGCATTGGGGAAGGAAATGGCAACCCACTCCAGTGTTCTTGCCTGGAAAATCCCAGGGACAGAGGAGCCTGGTGGGCTGCTGTCCATGGGATCACACAGAGTCAGACGTGACTGAAGCAACTTAGCAGCAGCGGCAGTTACATATACAGATGGAAAATAAGCATATGAAAGGATATACAACATCATATGTCATTAGGGAATTGCAAATTAAAACAATGGGATGGCACTACATACCTCCTGCATGCATGCTAAGTCACTTCAGTTATGTCTGACTCTTTGCAACCCTATGTACTATAGCCCACCAGGCCCTTCTGTCTATGCGATTCTCCAGGCAAAAATACTGGAGTGGGTTGCCATGCCCTTCTCCAGGGGATCTTCCCAACCCAGGGATTGAACCCAAGTCTCTTATGTCTCCTGCATTGGCAGGCCAGTTCTTTACCACTAGCGCCACGTGGGAAGCCCCTGCTGCTGCTGCTGCTAAGTCACTTCAGTCGTGTCCGATTCTGTGCGACCCCATAGACGGCAGCCCACTAGGCTTCCCCGTCCCTGGGATTCTCCAGGCAAGAACACTGGAGTGGGTTGCCATTTCCTTCTCCAATGCATGAAAGTGAAAAGGGAAAGTGAAGTCACTCAGTCATGCCCAACTCTTAGCGACCCCATGAACCGTACCCTACCAGGCTCCTCTGTCCATGGGATTTTCCAGGCAAGAGTACTGGAGTGGGTTGCCATTGCCTTCTCCTAGAAAGGCTAAAATCCAGACATTGACAATGCCAAATGCCAACAGTGAAAACATCAGTGGTCATCACAGATTTGGTGAAGGGAAGGATGAATAGGGGGAACACACAGGATTTTTAATGGATCTATAGGAACTCTGGGTTTCCTATAGATCCCAGGGACACAGAGTTCCATGCCTGGGTCAGGAAGATCCTCTGGAGGAGGAAATGGCAACCCACTCTAGTTCTTTCTGGGATAATCCAATGGACCGGCAGGCTACAGTCGATAAGGTCACAAAGAGTCAGACACGACTGAAGCGACTTGGTGCACACACATGGGAACTCTATGTACTTTTGTTTGATTTTTCTATAAATCTGAAACTTCTAAAAAAATCAAATGTACTAAAAAAACAAAAAATAAATAAATAAAAGAGCTGCTGACAAGAGGGCTGAGAATCCTCCTACCAACGCAAGAGACACAGGTTTGATCCCTGAGTCAGGAGGATCCCCTAGAGTAGGAAATGGCAACTCACTCCAATATTCTTGCCTGGGAAATCCAATGGACAGAGGAGCCGGGTGGGCTACAGTCCATGGGGTCGCTAAGAGTCGGGCACGACTGAGCGACTTCACTTTCCCTTTTCACTTTCATGCATTGGAGAAGGAAATGGCAACCCACTCCAGTGTTCTTGCCTGGAGAATCCCAGGGACGGCGGGGCCTGGTGGGCTGCCGTCTATGGGGTCGCAGAGAGTCGGACACGACTGAAGTGACTTAGCAGCAGCAGCAGCAGCAGCAGTGATTCCTATGCTCGTTAAGGTTTATGACCTGCTAGTGTGCCCCATAACAATCTATAATCTACCAATTGGCACACTCTACCAATTGGTATACTCTACTAATCTGTTGGAATTCTATTTTTTTTAATTTTTGTCCACTGAATTCTTACATATGTAACAACAGTCTGTGAACTTGGGAGCTGGGGATGGAAAGTGGGATGGACACATACAAATGGAAGCCAATGAACAGCTGTTTGGAGAAGACTGTGAGCCTGCATCAGTCAGAAATGACCAACGGAAAACAGCTCATAAGCTTCAAGTCAAGGAGTAATAAATGATTTCCAAGAAGAGCTATGAAAGATGCCAAAAAAGAAAAAAGCAAAACAAAAGCAAGAAAACCACACACACCACACACACACAACCCCAAACCAAAACAACCCAAAACAAAGAACAAGAATATGAAAGATGAGCATTTTCCATCCTTGACGTTACATTAATGTATTGGCCAGATTGTGGTTTCCTATTTGAATAAATTACTGTAACCTGAAACTGAGGTAACAAGGTAAATGAAAGTGCCGTAGGAGGGGGCATAAAGTGTCTTTCTCATGTGTCCCGTATCCACTTGTGTAATAAAATAAGGTTCTTTTTCTGCCTCTCTCTGCTAAGTCACTTCAGTCATGTCCGACTCTGTGCGACCCCATAGACGGCAGCCCACCAGGCTCTCCCGTCCCTGGGATTCTCCAGGCAAGAACACTGAGTGGGTTGCCATTTCCTTCTCCAATGCATGAAAGTGAAAAGTGGAAGTGAAGTCGCTCAGTCGTGTCCAACTCTAGCGACCCCATGGACTGCAGCCTACTAGGCTCCTTCGTCCATGGGATTTTCCAGGCAAGAGTACTGGAGTGGGGTGCCATTGCCTTCTCCACCTTTTTCTGTTTACATATGCTGTATTATTGCTTTTAGTACATGTAGCCAGATATGTACCGATCTTCCTTACTCTTATTTACCTCTGAGTTCCTAGTGTCAAGCACATGGAATGCAGTCTGTAAATATATGTTTTGTTAATTAACTAATTAAAACAGCATCTCAGGATAGAGTCACACTCTCCATTGGAGTGACTGCTACATAAGTGAGGATAATTAACCTTAGGAAGCATCACTATGAGCAAAGCTAGTGGAGGTGATGGAATTCCAGTTGAGCTATTTCAAATCCTGAAAGATGATGCTCTGAAAGTGCTGCACTCAATATACCAGCAAATATGGAAAACTCAGCAGTGGCCACAGGACTGGAAAAGGTCAGTTTTCGTTCCAATCCCAAAGAAAGGCAATGCCAAAGAATGTTCAAACTACTGCACAATTGCACTCATCTCACACACTAGCACAGTAATGCTCAAAATTCTTCAAGCCAGGCTTCAACAGTACATGAACCATGAACTTCCAGATGTTCAAGCTGGATTTAGAAAAGGCAGAGGAATCAGAGATCAAATTGTCAACATCCTCTGGATCATCAATAAAGCAAGAGAGTTCGAGAAAAACATCTACTTCTGCCTTATTGACTACGCCAAAGCCTTTGACTGTGTGGATCACAACAAACTGTGGAAAATTCTGAAAGAGATGGGAATACCAGACCACCGGTATTCCTGACTTGCCTCCTGAGAAATCTGGATGTAGGTCAAGAAGCAACAGTTAGAACTGGACATAGAACAACAGACTGGTTCCAAATCAGGAAAGGAATACATCAAGGCTGTATATTGTCACCCTGCTTATTTAACTTATATGCAGAGTACATAATGTGAAATGCCAGGCTGGAAGAAGCACAAGCTGGAATCAAGATTGCCAGGAGAAACATCAATAACCTCAGATATGCAAATGACACCACCCTTATGGCAGAAAGTGAAGAACTAAAGAGCTTCTTGATGAAAGTGAAAGAGGAGAATGAAAAATTTGGCTTAAAGCTCAACATTCAGAAAACTAAGATCATGGCATCCGGCCCCATCACTTCATGGCAAATAGATGGGGAAACAATGGAAACGGTGAGGGACTTTATTTTTTGGGGCTCCAAAATCACTGCAGATGGTGACTGCAGTCATGAAATGAAAAGACGCTTTCTCCTTAGAAGAAAAGCTATGATCAACCTAGACAGCATATTAAAAAGCAGAGACATTACTTTACCAACAAACGTCCATCTAGTCAAAGCTATAGTTTTTCCAGTAGTCATGAATGGATGTGAGAGTTGGACTGTAAAGAAAGCTGAGTGCCAAGGAATTGATGCTTTTGAACTGTGGTGCCAGAGAAGACTTTTTAGAGACCCTTGGACTTCAAGGAGATCCAACCAGTCCATCCTAAAGGAAATCAGTCCTAAATATTCTTTGGAAGGACTGATGCTGATGCTGAAACTCCAATACTTTGGCCACCTGATGTGAAGCAGTGACTCAGTGCAAAAGACCCTGATGCTGGGAACGATTGAAGGCGGGAGGAGAAGGGGACAACAGAGGTTGCGATGGTTAGATGGCATCACTGATTCAATGGACATGATTTTGAGTACGCTCCAGGAGTTGCTGATGGACAGAGAAGCTTGGCAGGCTGCAGTCCACTGGGTGGTTTACAAAGAGTCAGACACAACTGAGCGACTGAACTGAACTGACCAGACCTCATTGATTTAAAGCAAGACTGGCAGTGAGGAAGGAAGGTTAGGGCCAACAACTGCAAAGAGTGAGGTGGAAGATTACAATTGGTCATTAGATTTCTCAGAGCTTGAGCAGTTTTGTCAGATTACAGAATAGACCCACAGTTGTTCTTATTCTGTTAAAACCATAGCCATTGTTAAATACAGGCTTTCCCCTTCCTCTCTACAGCCAACATTGCTCTAATTCTTGAAAAGAAATCTGGCAGAATTACTCAGAAGAGCCCACAAAGTCAGAGTAGTGAAGTCAAGTAGAGGGCATTAAAGAAATGGGGTGAATTCTGTTCTTAGTGTTTAAGTACTAAGTTTGCAGAGGAAATTAGATTTGCATTTAAATGAGTATATTTGCTGTGTGCTGAATTTTCCTAGCCTGTGGTGTAAAGTTGAGTTCCTCCTAGTTTTCATAAATTGGGAAGAATTAGTCTTTGTTGCCTGTAGAACTGAGGGACATAATTAGCATCTCTGAGAAACATTCTAGTAAAATTAGGGAAATTTAATTCAGTTTGGTTACTGGACTTGCTTTTATTTAGATTAATAAAGGCATAGCTTAATTAAGACCACCCCAGAGGGCAGTAACAGTCCAAAGAGAAGCTGCGAGTAGTGAAATGGAATACACAGTGTTACCTTCAATTCACCTTAAATTACTTTGGAGCAAGGCAAGTAAGTACAGTAAAATTAGGAAACAGCTTGGATTTGGAGGAGATTTATGGTTTATGAAATTATTTTATATGTATTAAAATCTCAACAGAGAAAATCCCAAGTGTTCTCAAAGATGTGTAGCAACCAAATGTTTCACATATTGTTTGTGGGGGAGTTTGACTGGATCAACTATTTTGAACAATTGCTTGGTAGTATCTACTGAAATCCAACAGACATATAAGCTATGACCAAGAAATCTCATTTCTAGGTATATACCCAACAGAAACAAACATTTGTTCTCTCATTCATAAAGCCAGGAGTAAACTCCATGTAAATGCCTATCAGCAGAGAAGCGCATACATAAATAGTGGCATATACTTCCAAAAAATGTTGCTATACAACAAGGAAAAGGAATTATCTGTAAACTGCACACAGTATTGATGAACCTCATAAACATAATGTTGAGTGAAACTAGTTAGGTGTAAAAGAGTATATACTATATGAGTCCTTTTTTTATTAAAAAAATTTTTTTATTTTATATTGGGGTATAGCCAATTAAGAATGTGGTGATAGGGGAGGGAGGTGGGAGAAGGGTTCAGGATTTGGAACACGTGTACACCCGTGACGGATTCATGTTGATGTATGGCAAAACCAATACAGGGAGGGAGGAAGGAGGAGGGTTCAGAAAAAAAATAAATAAATAAAAAATAAAAGAGAAAAAAAAAACCAATACAATATTGTAAAGTAAAAATAATAATAAAAGAATTCTATTTACAAAAAAATAATAATAAAGGAATGCATGAACAACAACAAAAAAAATGTGGTGATAGTTTCAGGTTGATATTGAAGGGACTCAGCCATACACATATATGCATCCATTCTCCCCCAGTCTCCCTTCCCATCCAGGCTGCCACATAACATTGAGCAGAGTTCACAGTAGGCCCTTGTGATATAAATCAGCTTACTTACAAAACAGAAAGAGACTCACAGACTTAGAGAATGAACTTATGGTTGTGGGGGCAGGGGAGTATGAGAGGGAGGGATAGTTAGGGAGCTTGGGAGGGACATGTACAGGCTGCTATATTTAAAATGGACAACCAACCATGTGAGTCCTTTTATATGAAGTTCAAGCACAAGCAAAATCCAGAGTATTAGAGATCAGGGTAGTGAACACTCTCTTGGAAGGGAGTAGTGACTTGAAGAGGAGAAGGAAATGGCATCCCACTCCAGTACTCTTGCCTAGAGAACTCCGTGAACAGAGGACCCTGGTGGGCTGCTGTCCATGGGGTCACACAGAGTTGGACACGACTGAAGCGACTTAGCACGCATGCATGCATTGAAGAAGGAAATGGCAGCCCACTCCAGTGTTCTTGCCTGGAGACTCCCAGGGATGGAGGAGCCTGATGGGCTGCTGTCTATGGGGTCACACAGAGTCAGACACGACTGAAGCGACTTAGCAGCAGCAGCAGCAGTGACTTGAAGGGGAGTGAGTGATATTTCTGGATTATGGTGGCATTCTGTTTCTCATACATTTATCTTGTGAACACGCTCAGTTGGTAAACATTTATCAAGCTGTACACTTCTAAAGTGTGCACTTTTCTCTGTAATATACTCTAGTAATATTTTGTTTATAATCTCAGTAGATACACAAACCCTAGGAAGTTGTCAAGGAAGCTATTATTATGTCTCTATATTATAACTGAAAAAAAATGAGGTAAAGAGAAGATAAACAACCTTTTAAAAGTACATAAATTACTTTTTACTTTGTGAATCAGGGCTAAAACAGTGCTTTATTGTTTTGAAGGTGAAGAAATGTTATGCCTTATCTTATGTTTTTTTTTCCCTCTTGGTAGGAAGTGGTGCTTCAGAATCATATGTTACTAATTATATACCAACATCTCATACATCCCAATATTCAGGTAGAAAAAAATGAGTAAAGATATATTTCACTTCTCTTAGTAGAAGTAAAAATAAAGTATATGGAAATTTATTATTCTAAATTTACCAAAAGAAGTAACCATCTAAAATCGTTGACTAGTAAATTTTTTTCTAAACCAAACAACCAATCACATCATCAGGTAAAATCTTTATTTTATATACAAAAATGTACACCTGAAGTTCTCATTTTCCATGTGAGAAAAACTGAACAGAAGAGAGCTGAGATATCATACATGGAATTAACTACCAGAGCTAATACTAAAATAAAGCAAAAGAAAAGATGATTTCCTCCATAACTAGTCTTGGTATAAATTAACTGGACAAATTTTACAATTATACGATCATTAAAACGAACTAGGAGAAAGTGGCAAGTACATGGTAGGAAAATCAGCAACCTAGCACTGAATATCCCCACAAGCGCTATAAAGTTAAAGTAAAATGTTGATTTGAAATGAAATTAAAATTTATAAACAAATTCCCAATAGATGAGATTACTCTTCTCCTTTGTTAGTTTTAATCTTTCAAGTTATCACATTAAAAAGTTTATTCATTTTATTCTTTAAAATATTTATTTTTTTACTGAAAAGCCAATAAATAAGTAAAGTCATCTCCAAGATGTTTTTTAAAAATTTAAACCACTGAAACCTCACATTTTAGCACAATTACTATTTTCATATTATCTTGCAGGTGGTTTAAGTGTATTTACATCATGGTAATCCTGAGGTATGTACTTTTTTTCTTTTTAAGTGACAATAGTAATATTACACATGTTCACTGAAATATTTTTAAATAGTAGAAGCATATAAAAGTAAATTCTATTCCTTCTCACTCTCACTCAGGAGTAAGCACTGTTAACACAGCCACCTTTTTTCTGTATATTCATACATACACACCTATTATTTTGTCTTTTGTTACTACCACTTAACATTTGCTGTAAACATTTTCCCATGTGTCTGCAAAATTGCTATTTTAAAGGCTACATAGCATTCCTTTGAGTGGATGTAGTAATCAGAGCTCTTAATTGTAAGTGACAGAAACCCAGCTTAAACAAAAATAGAGACTTAATGGCCTATGTAACTGGAGTAGACATGAGTGGGAGAGATGTTAGGATTCAAGACTCATTATGTTTTCAGGAATGTGCCAGCTGAGTTTGTCTCTTTTCGCCTCTTGTGTCTGCTTGTGTATTGGCCTCACTTGATTTTGCTGCAGCCAGCTGGAATTTCCCCATGTGGTTGGCAACATGGAGTTGTATTTTTCCAATCCTTGACAATAGAAGCAAAAGAATGTCTTTCTAACTAATTCTAAAGGAAAATTCCTACGAAAGGACTTTTATTGGCTCATCCCTAAAGCAATCACTGTGTGCTGTGGAAATGGGACGATTTGATTGGTCACTTTGGGTCATGTGCCTACCTTTATGTTTGAAAGGGATGAAGGAAGTGATAGGGAAGAAACATACTTAGCAGCCAGAAATCATATCCTTCATAGATACTGTATCCTGGGCTTTGAGGCTGTTTTGGTATTTTGCCTATGATTAATAATCTTGAGAATACCTTCAAGATGTTACTCCTATAGGATTTTTTCTTTATGAAATATTCTTTGGTGTAGAATTCCTGAATCAAACAGTATCACACAGATATTCCTATGGTTCTTGCTATATGTTGTTTTATTGTTTTCCAAAATAGTTGTGCCAAAGAAACAGCTAATAAAAAATGAGGGCCTATTAAAAATTTAAGTTCACTTATTAATTCAACAAATATTTGTTCAGTTATGTGCCATCCATCCAACATGTCTCAGAGTTAGGGAGTAAGCGGTGTCTAAACTCAAACCATCTGAGCAATCCGACTACATCATAGCAGGAAGAATACACATCAGGAGATAATGAGTTCAGTTTAGAAGTCCCTGTGGAGTCTTGTCGGTGGGCAAATGGTCTTGAAATGGATCTATCAATTATCAACTTTCCTAGAATGGTTTTAGCCATTTTGAGTTGTCCAAATGACTATTTTTCATTCAAAACTTTATTCAAATTAACTTCACAGATGCAATATAAATTGTAATCTGAGGCATCATCATCCACAAGCTAGCTTCTTTGATTCCTTGAGGTTTGGTTTGCTCATTTCTGGCTGAGAATACCTGCCAAGCAATCTCTTCCGGGTCACTGAGGGAATCCAAGTTGGAGAATGAGGGGTCAAGGAGACTGGGTGCCTAAGGAGTGATGAGAAGGTTTTGGTGAATGTGATAGGAAATTTAAAAACTGAAAAAATAAATTTGGGGAGTTCCCTGCTCGCCTAGTGTTAGGATTTCACACTTTCATTGCCAAGGCCTGGGTTTCATTCCTGGTCAAGGAACTGAGATCCTGTCTCAGTGCCAAAAAATAAATAAATAAAACATAAATTTGTTAAACTGTAAAGTGAGATAGGAATGTAAACTATTATCAGAAGAGGTACTGCAATATCAGCTCTTTTTATATGGAAATATGACACAAAATTATAACTGTGGAACATAAAACTGGATTTTGAAAATACGTCATCACTTTTGCTAAAAACATAAGGAAAAAACATTTCTGAAAATGCCTCTTCCTTTAACTGGAAGTTCTTGTTAGGTTATGACCATTTTATTAAACATGTCGATAGAAAGATGAGTTAATAAAAACAAATGGATGAATTCACATATAGTTGCTAACTTCCCTTCAGATTTGAGTTAAATGGGCAAGAATTTATCATGTAAGGCATGAATAACAGAGCATGTGAATTGTATTCAGGTTTTAGCATTGACTAAACTTTTTCAGGGTTACAGCCATAGATTTCTTTTCCCCATGACTAAGAGCAAACTTAGGGTCATTTAGTTTGAGTTCCTTATTCTATAGACTATTTTGGTTTCATTGCTTTAGCAGAATCTGTCAATGCATGCTTCCATTTGGTTAATACTCATCTATTTAAAAAAGACATGTTGTGGCTATTTTTGAAAGATACTTAATAGGGAAACCATTAGAACTGTTATGGAGTGGTCCAAATTGTTTAGGAAAACATTTTCGTTATGGAATCATAAGATTTAAAAATAGTTGGTATTTACACTAAAATGTTCATAAAATGCTTTATGAATGAAGGCCTCAGTAATCTCTAAAATGTGTTCACAGTTGTTTGGTTCCATTATAAGTAGTAGTAAGAATGGAAATTCTAGAATCTCACCTCTATTGTTGTTCAATTTCCAACAATAGGTTCAAAGATTTGCATACTTTTAGGATCCATGAGCTGTCTAGAACCATCTTTCTGGTGCTTGCCACATTATGTGCACTATTATCAAATGGTTGACTAAAAGCCAAATTCTGGCAGAAAGATTAAGAACTTAATTATCACTATCTGCTAAGTACCATTTTGTTTAAGTCATTCTTTATGATTTTCTCACTAAGGTTAGCATATGGAAATATTGTCCATTCTTATTCTCATGGTAAGAAATAGAAGACTTATGAATTCAAATGGTTCCCAAATAATATCCAAACATACACTGAGTCATAACCAAGGTAAAGAAACAATTATAGTCAGATGTTTGAGGTAGAAACAGAAAATTCATGAGCTGGCCCATTATCCTTCCTGCATTATTAGGTACATTCTTTAGAAGTAAATAAAGCAAGTGACAACTATAATTTCTGTCACCATTTTGATTGAAGTATGGTATGGAGGATCATTTTCTTCTAATTCATATTTGGTCATGAAATTGTTGTGAAGCTTTGGGCAGTTGACACCACTTAAAACAGACAGAGCCACATGACCTGGCACAAAGTGTACAGGCTTTGATGTTGAGCAGTCTTAACACTGACCCTTCATTTGTCATCCTGTCATTTATCTGATCCCTCATCTAACTTTTATTGAGCGTCATCTTTGTGTCAGGCATCACCTGGAAAGTGGAGCTCAAAGAAACAAATCAGACTTGTTATTTGCCCTCAAGGAATTTATATTAGCAGCACGAGATAGGCAACAAACCAATCTATAAAACCTACAAAATGGGAGTCCTGTGCAGACTGAGACGACGTACATAAAATACTTGACGTTGTCCTTAACTTGTAATAGGCATATAACAAAACAACTTTAATTGTTCTTCTTCATTCAACTATTCATTCAACAATTTTTTTCAGTGCCAGTGAAGCTTATGGCACTGTTCTGGGTGATACACAAGAGTCAAGGTAGTACAGGTCATAGCTCAACCCTCAAGAGTCACCGTATAGGGACTTCCCTGGTTGACCAGTGGTTAAGAATCCGCCTGCCAATGCAGCGGACATGGGTTTCAATCCCTGGTCCGCAGGAAGATCCCACACGCCTTGGGGCAACTAAGCTGGTTCGCCACAACTACTGGGCCATTGACAACACTCGCCCTGGAGCCCATGCTCTGCAGCAAGAGGAGCTGCGGCAGTGAGGCCCTGCACACCTCGAGGAGGAGCATCCCCTCCTCACCACAAGCAGAGAAAGCCTGCACAGCATCAAAGACCCAGTGCAGCCAACGAAGGGAGAAGAGTGGAAGGGAGTAGATCAATTCCATAGATACTTTCTGCATAAGGTGGAATTGAATAAGTGTCAATTGTGTCTTACAAGTTAGACACAGTATAAATGGAACAGGAAGACAACTAGAACTGGATAAAAGGATTGCTACAGTAAATGTGTTGGTGAAATTGGCTGTCATTGAAGTGTAGTTTACCACTCAGTAGATTTACATGAATTATTTTTGTTTGTTTTTGGCTGCACCATGCAGCTTGTGGGATCTTAGTTCCCTGACAACAAGGGATGGAACTTGGCCCCAGGCAGTGGAACCTTGGAGTCCTAACCACTGGACCTCTAGGGAATTCCCTACATGAATTTTTCCAGTAAGTTTTGGCACTCAAGTTTCAAAGGACAGAACACTGTGGGGTGACTCAGAATTAGAAATCAGTCTGGCAAGCAGGAGAGACAATCAAAGGTTCTAGAAGAGCAAGAGAAGGCAATGTTAAAAATGCCAGATCCTTGAATCCAAGCTGGTGAACCTTGCTAGAGAGGTCAGGGAAATCAGAAGATGACTGTCAAGATAGGGAGGGAGAGAAGGAGAGGGGTCACAGAAGGTGGAGGGGCATGCTCAATGCTCAGAGAAGGAGCAGACAGTATCAAAGGACAGAAGTCTGTGGTCAGAGGAAGGGAACTCATAATCTTGACATATAATGTACACCTGTCTCAAGTGGTGTCCCTAAGTAGAATTGTATTAGGGCCCAGTGTGGCAGACGTGAGATCTATTGCTCACATCCTCCTTTCCAGAAAGGACTTGCTATTCAGCTTCAAGAAGTGTGGTTAGCTGACAGCCTCTAGCTGTTAGCTCCTTCCACAACCTGCTCTGTGTTGGAGCCGAAGTCACTCTCTTCATGCGATTAGCCCCCGAGGCAATGACTGAGCAAGGCAGTGGTGTAAGAACTGGCCATTCCCATCCAACACGGACTCTTAGAACTGGCCATCAGAGCTCTGTGCTCCCTGTTGGGCTGCTGAGAAAGCATTGCACTCTGACCACTCCCCTCCTCAATCCTGTTCACTCCCCTTTGCTTTTACAAGGGTCACACCCTCAGAAAACCTTTTTTACTCCTAACTTTATCTCACCATCTGTTTACAAAAGAACTCACTATAGAATTTTGACTCCTGTCACGTCCATTATCTTATTTTATACCTATAATAACTGAGATAGTAGAGATAGTAGGAACAACCATGCTTCACTTTACAAATGGAAAAACTGAAACCCAGGACACTTAAGTAAGCTGACCATGCTTACACTGCTGGGCTGTACCAAAGGTGGATTAGAACCTTGCTCCAAATCGTTTCCAAGCTTGGTGCTCTTTACTTCGGGGGATGTTAAGCAGACTAATGAGTGGCAACAAAAGTCCTAAAAGAAGTCACAATTGGGGATCTGCCAAGCTTTGTAGAATTAGCATAAAGTAGAAAAGTAAAACATCATAGTTGAAAACAGTTTCACCCTTAACATAGTACATATTGTCTAAACAAGAGGAGAATTATAAATTATTCTAAATACTTGTATTCATTTTAACAGTTCCTTTCATGTATGTTTAGGAAAATTGTAATGTTACTGTGAGGTGTTTTCTGGTGTTACTTCACTATCAGTGGATCACACCAGAGTCAAGTAATTTCTACATCCTAGCGAAATAGTACTGGAGAAGGCAATGGCATCCCACTCCAGTACTCTTGTCTGGAAAATCCTATGGATGGAGGAGTCTGGTAGGCTGCAATCCATGGGGTCATTAAGAGTTGGACACCACTGAGCGACTTCATTTTCACTTTTCACTTTCATGCATTGGAGAAGGAAATGGCAGCCCACTCCAGTGTTCTTGCCTGGAGAATCCCAGGGACGGGGGAACCTGGTGGGCTGACATCTATGGGGTTGCACAGAGTCGGACACGACTGAAGCGACTTAGCAGCAGCAGCAGCAGCAGTGAAATAGTACAATCCCCTTTTGAAATCATACTATCATTAGCTTTAAAAAAAAAAAAAACACACACAAACAAGGTAAGTTACAAATAGCAGTTTCTTTACTGAAACCTGCTTGATCATTCTTTTCTCTTTCCCTCTTTTTTCTCTTGAACTTTGAAATAGTGAAATGCAAAAACAGTTTCATAGTCATTAAATGAAATTTGAGAAATACAGAAATGTATACAGATGACAGTATAAGTTACCCATAACCCCACTGCTATTAGTATTTTGGCTTTAGATCTTTATAGTCTACCAGTGTGCATACATATGTACCTTCACTTCCTTACTCTGACTCTAACACCGTGCTACATTGGGAAGTCGTGACTATAATTCACCCAGGACATTCATGCAAGTCCAAGATCCCTTATATTGATGATGAAGTCACTGAAATCTACCTATTACTCCCAACATGAATTAACAATATGAAACTTCTTAAATCTCAGATCTCACAGGTTTGGGTGCCAAACTTAGTTACTCCATGTTTATTTTTGTTGCTATACCCTTGGATTGGAGAAGGAAATGGCAACTCACTCCAGTATTCTTGCTTAGGAAATCTCATGGACAGAGGGAACCTGGCAGCCTACAGTCCAGTTCAGTCGCTCAGTCGTGTCCGACTCTTTGTGACCCCGTGAACCGCAGCACGCCAGGCATCCCTCCCTGTCCATCACCAACTCCCGGAGTTCACCCAAACTCATGTCCATTGAGTCAGTGATGCCATCCAACCATCTCATCCTCTGTCGTCCCCTTCTCCTCCTGCCCTCAATCTTTCCCAGCGTCAGGGTCTTTTCCAATGAGTCAGCTCTTCGCAGGAGGTGCCCCAAGTATTGGAGTTTCAGCTTCAACATCAGTCCTTCCAGTGAATACTCAGGACTGATCTCCTTTAGGATGGACTGGTTGAATCTCCTTGTAGTCCAAGGGACTCTCAAGAGTCTTCTCCAACACCACAGTTCAAAAGCATCAATTCTTCAATGCTCAGCTTTCTTTATAGTACAACTCTCACATCCATACATGACTACTGGAAAAACCATAGCCTTGACTAGATGGACCTTTATTGACAGTCTCTGCTTTTTAATATGCTGTCTAGATTGGTCATAACTTTCCTTCCAAGGAGTAAGTGTCTTTTAATTTAATGGCTTCAGTCACCATCTGCATTGATTTTGGAGCCCCCCTCCAAATAAAGTCAGCCACTGTTTCCCCATCTATTTGCCATGAAGTGATGGAACCGGATGCCATGATCTTAGTTTTCTGAATGTTGAGCTTTAAGCCAAATTTTTCATTCACCTCTTTCACTTTCATCAAGAAGCTCTTTAGTTCTTCACTTTCTGCCATAAGGGTGGTGTCATCTGCATATCTGAGGTTATTGATATTTCTCCTGGCAATCTTGATTCCAGCTTGTGCTTCATCCAGCCTGGCATTTTGTATGATGTACTCTGCATAGAAGTTAAATAAGAAGGGTGACAATATACAGCCTTGACGTACTCCTTTTCCTATTTGGAACCAGTCTGTTGTTTCTCAGAGAAGGCAATGGCAACCCACTCCAGTGTTCTTGCTTAGAGAATCCCAGGGATGGGGGAGCCTGGTAGGCTGCCGTCTATGGGGTCGCACAGAGTCGGACACGACTGAAGTGACTTAGCAGCAGCAGCAGCAGCAGCAGCTGTTGTTTCTACAGTCCATGGGGTCACTAAGAGTTGGACATGATTGACCAACTAACACTTTCACTTTTATCCTTGCATACTACTACTCTGGTCCTTGAATGAAGAAGCATCTGAAAGATGTTTTAGGTGACTTTTATCAGTGAAGAAAGCATCATGTTTGAGATAATATCCTGATCATAAAGCTCAAGGCCTGAATTCAAGCTGAGCCAGACTGCATACTTGAAATGAACCTGGACCAGAATGAACATCTTAGAAACATGAGAACCAGCTGTGGGGAGCAAGGCTTCAAACAAAAGCCACATCTGGGTCACTCTGTCCAGTGGCGACTCATTGCAGGGAAGAATCCCATTTGCTTGAAGTTCAGTGCTGGGACAGTGAGTCTCTCTCCTAGAAGTTACTAGTGTAGAGCCCACCAGGCTCCCCCGTCCCTGGGGAGAACTTGGCACTTGCTAAGGTAATAGCACATACTTTTATGTCACACAAGCATGTATGTGTAGCTAAGCCATGGGAAATAGTTTTCTCTACAGCATTTAAAAATTTGAGATAATGAAAAGGAGAGGGATATGAAATCTGAAGTACATTAGTAAAAAGTATCTGGTGAAACACAACAGACATTCACAGATTCAAAAATTCTTGAGGAAAGGAGGCCCAAGAAGTCCTCATAAAAGTGCATCATTTCCCAAGTTGCGCTTAGCATGTCCTCGGATCTTTTCAGGGGCAGGAGCCTGGCAGCCAGCGTGGTCCAAGCGTTCCCCATTGGAGTTACGTGAGCGCCACCTAGTGTCACTTGCTCATGCTGAAGGGGGTTTGGATGCGGTTTAACTGACCTCATCCGAGGGAACGAGGGAAGGAAAGCCCTGAGTGAAGAGGTGATTTAAGCGGGCCACATCTATCTGCTCAGTGGCCGAGCCAGGACTAGGACTCAGGCCCTGCTTCAGGTAGCACAGCTGGTGATAACCTCTGGAGTTTGGGAGTCAAGAGTCCAGGGAGCTGGACTGTGCTGAAGAATATTCTTCAGCATAAACCATAAACCTTCAGCATAAAGCATAAACCTTCCAGGGCCTCAGGTGCCCCATGCATTAAACTCCTAAAAGCATACTTGCTTGTTCTGAAAGTCTTTGAGACACATGAGTGACAGAGAACAGAATCTGAAAGTTAGTATAGGTCCCCAGAAGCGTTTAGTCTGCTCATCCATGAACACCTGCCCTACTCCAGCTGTACAAGTGATCAAGCTATTTCCTACAAGCAAGTGCTAGGGTCCAAAGTAATCAGCCTTGATTCAGGGTGATGCTTCAGCCATCACCTTTTATGATGTCTGCCTTCAGCTTCTATCTTTGTGAACAAAGCAACTCAGACACCATCTAAGAGACAAGGGCCACTGAAACCACCCAGGCTTTGATTTCCAGAAGTCAGGTGTTCTGCAGTTCTCCAAGTAGAGTTTCTGTTTCAAGATTAATCTTGGCCAATGGTACTTAATGCTGATTGCACATTAGCATCACCCAAGGAACTTTCAGAACACCCTGTGCTTGGGTCTGACCCTAAACCAGCAGAGTCAGAATCCCTGAGGGTATATTCCCAAACTTTAAAAAACTCCTTGGGCTTCCTTGGTGGCTCAGATGGTAAAGAATGTGCCTGCAATGCAAGAGACACATGTTCAGTTCCTTGGTCAGGAAGCTCTCCTGGAGAAGGGAATGGTTACCCACTCCAGAATTCTCACCTGGAGAATTCCATGGACAGAGACAGTCCACGGGGTCGTAAAAAGTCAAACACGACTGAAAAAACACTTTCCCTTTCGCTTCGAGTTATTCCACTGCTCAGAAGATTGACAGTTACAGCGATGGGCTGAGCTTGCACTGCATAAGAGAGTAGAAGAGGTATAAATAGGAAGATGGGAGATAGATAAGGTCATTTTCACCCAGGGTCTCAAACAGAAGTTAATATTGATGCATGCTAAAGTGCTCAATAAACAACCACAGAAAGAACTTGTCCACAGAGAAATTGTAAATGATGCTGCAGGAACTAACAATCTACTAACAATTTCTGGGTTCTCTTGCTGCCCGTCATAGGAAATATCTATGAAGAACCACAAGTACACTTAAAAGTAGGAGAAGCAGGCAGAGTAAACAATACGGATCTACTTTTATTGGATTTTACTTTATTATCCAAAAAACAATGTGGATCTTTTGAAAGAAGAAAGGTTTCAAAACATGAACACTATTAAAGGAAGGCACTCTCTGCCTTCCTTCTCTTTTCCCATTTTAAATTTCTTGTTTCCCCATTCAAATCGTGTGTGACGTATCCAAGAACTCATATAACAAAGGGGCTTGCTATTACATTCTGAAAGCCTGTCCTATCCTTTCACTTCTCCGGGGGAAGTGACAGCTGAGCTGGTATGTGAAGTAAGAGCACAGTGTGTGCATGCTGGAGGCTGTGTGTGTTCGGGGCTTGGGGGTGTTTTCAAGGCAGAGACAGAATGTGCAGAGGCCATGTGTTGAAAGGCTTAGTCCAGGAACACAGAGGAGGCAAGTGTGAGGGGACGGGGAAGGTGCTGGGAGAGGAGGCTGGACGGGTAGGGCCCTGTCCACTTGTTTGCATACATACACCCCACGTGCCTTGCGCACAGTCAGTTCACCTCACCTTCTCCTGCTTTGCTCTGACCTACTTTCATCTCACCTTTAGTGACAGTGACTGAATCACCTCCTTAAGAAACTCTGAAAATGGTTTTCCTAACATTCCAAACTCCTATTCTTATTCCAAGCATCATGCATGGTTAGTGGAAGAAAGTCTAACAATGTATAGTTGTGGAAGGTCAATACCCCCTCAAGTCGTGCCCAACCTAAATTATCACAGTTAACAATTCCACATATTCTCTCAGACCTTCCTAGGTGCATGTCCAAATACACATCTTACTGTTGTTTTGAAAAGCAGAATTGCACTAGACACATCATTTTGCAACTTGCTTTTCCCCCACCCTTTTGTTTTACTTAAAAATAAATAAAATGGTTAACACGATTCCTGGGGGATGGAGAAGTGACTCGCTATTGGACCCAGCTTTTTAAGGTTAGGTAGAACCAGAACAGACACCAGTGAACTGTTCTGTTAGTGGTGGCTGTGAGGACTTTAAGAGGGTTTTTTTTTTAGCTTTATTTTTAGCTTTATTGAGGTATAACTGACAAGTAAAATGGAAAGATACTTAAAATGTACATGAAAAAGTAGTGTACGTGGTGATAATGTGATATACATATTCATTGTGAGGGCTTCTTTTGTGGCTCAAATGGTAAAGCGTCTGCCTACAATGCAGGAGACCTGGGTTCCATCCTTGGGTTGGGAAGATCCCCTGGAGAAGGAAATGGCAACCCACTCCAGTACTCTTGCCTGGAAAAATCCCATGGATGGAGGAGCCCGGTAGGCTACAGTCCATGGGGTCTCAAAGAGTCGGACACAACTGAGTGATTTCACTTCATTCATTGTGAAAAGTTTCTTCCTGGGACTTCCCTGGAGGTTCAGTGTTTAACCTTGCCTTCTTATACAGGGGGTGCAGGTTCGATCCCTGGCTGGGGAGCTAAGATCTCACATGCCTCGAGGCCAAAAAACCAAAGCATACAACGGAAACAATATTGACACAAATTCAATAAAGACTTTAAAAATGGTCCACATCATAAAAAGAAAAAAGATTCCTCATACCTAGTTATTTAACATGTCTATAACTTACAACTTGCTTTTTTTTTTAACTTAATATATGATAGACATCTTTCTGTATCATTATACATAGTTTTACCTCATTTTGTTTAGCAGCAACATGGTATTTCTCATATACAAGTACCATCTGATGATGGACAATTAGATTGACTTATTTTTTTTTTTTTTTTGCCATTACAAGCCAGACAATACATCAATGAGCATCCTTGTATATGCATGCATGCTAAGAGGCTTCAGTTGTGTCTGACTACTTGTAACCCTGAAACTGTAGATCACCAGTCTCCTCTGTCCATGGGATTCTTCAGGCAAGAATACTGGAGTGGGTCCAAGGAATCTTATCAACCCAAGGATTGAACCCATGTCTCTTGTGTCTCCTACATTGGCAGGCAGGTTCTTTACCACTAGCACCACTTGGAAAGTCCATCCTTGTCCATACTCTTGCTCAACTGTACAAATATCTCTATAAGATAAATTCTACAGAGAATATTTAGGGCATGCATATTTTAGATATTGATGAGTATTTCCAAGTTCTAACCCAAAAACTTTGCATCAGTTCACCTCCCATAGTGGCACGTGAGAGTGCCCATTTCCATCTCTGTCTCTTGATTCGTTACCTCTCATCCTACAGAAAGAACCAGAATCAGAATTTCACAGAATTTGTATCCTTAGACCTAATCCACGTTTTGGGCCACAGCATTATTTCCAGCTGCCTAATATACCCAAATTCCATCAAATCTCTATCCCCAACAGATCCCTCCTGAGGGCTCTGCTCCTGCTGTGGCCGCTAGCCTCTGGACCACATCCCCCTTCTCTCGTCTCTCATATCTGATCAGGAACTCGGTCTCTCATCATCTTTCTCTTCCCACAATCTTTCTCACCCATTACTTTTCTTGTGGCTCTGTGGCTCATATCCCAGTTTAGGATCTTATCAGCTCCAGGCTGACCACCCTATCTCTGATCTCTTTTACCTTCAGTCCAACTGAACTCAATCCCCTGGACATCTTTGTAAAACTCTCCTTGGGTCGTAGAGACCTCTCCTATTTGAGAACTTCCAGTTACTCTTCATTCCTGCCAGATCTTAGCTGAGCTGTCTCTCCTGTCACTGGCCTACTCTGGGAACTGCCAACATGCCTGGGGCTTTTCTGTATTTGATAGTGTCAGTCCCTCCCTGAAGTTCTTTTCCGTATCTCTGCCTACCCCGGTGCTGTCTACCCAGTGAGCCATAAACATATCTGGGGAAAGAGCTTTCTAGATGGAGGGAGCACTGGAGTTGCAGATTATGTAGAGCTTGGTAGGACATTGTCAACACTGTGACTAGATAAAATTTAAGCATTATCATTATCTGTGAATGTAGGCTTTGTCTCTGCCGATAGATTGTCACCAAGTGCTTTATACAAATCGATGATTTAAAAAAATAATAAAGTTTTTATGGCAAGGAGAAATTATTTTTCTTCAGGTTAAAAACGATGACACAAGATTTTTGCCTCTCCCAGGAAAGATTTCATTAAGCAGAAGCAAGAACATCCAATTGAGCAACAGCACCTACTTGTGATACATAAGGACCCTGATGTAATGGCCTGCCTCTTCTTCATCTTTTGTGTGTCTTCATTAGCTTATTTTTTTTTTTATTTCATACAAACATGACAATCATTTCTACTTCTAAAGAAATGCTTCTTAAATTGTAATAAAACTACTCTCCTATTTGGTCTAACTTGTATCTGGTTTCATATTTATTCATTACTAATTCATAAGGTTGTTGGGAGGATTAAATCAGTTAGAAGGGCTTAGAACAACGCCTCTGTGTGAGTATGTGTGTGTGTGTGTGTGTGCGCGTGCTCAGCACTCAGTTCTGGGGTTGTCTTTTGCGACCCCATGGACTGTACCAGGCTCCTCTGTCCATGGAATTTTCCAGGCAAGAATATTAGATCAGGTTGCCATTTCCTTCTCCAGAGTATCTTCCAGACCCAGGATTGAACTTGCATCTTTTGCATCTTCTGCATTGGCAGGCAGATTCTTTACTACTGTGCCACCTGGGAAATCAGAACAATGCCAACACATAGCAAATACTCTTTAAGTGTTTGCAGTAACAAGGTTACACACACACACACACACACACAATCCATTCGTCCATTTACTCATACAACAGATTACAGCTATGTATAAAATACTATGCTAGGCATTAGCAGTGTAAAGACATACTAAGCTGGTTCTAAGGATATCATGTCTAGCAGAGAAACAAATACATAAGCATAAAAATTTTGAGGTATATTTAAGGGGAAGTGGTAGCAAAAGGCAGGGGTGAATAATTCTGCTTGAGAGAGAGGGTTACAAAGAAAATGTTGCTCAAACCATGTGGCTAAGTGTAACCAGTTGAAGGAAGTTAGAGGTAACAAAGCAGAGGAAGTAAGTTTTAACAGACATAAAGTCATGAAGCAGCAGGGCATATTGGGGGCCTGTAAATATAGAATGGCTGAAGCATATGCTGAAAGGGAAGAAGGGAAAATACTTGAGGTTCTGAGAGTACTGTATCCATGATATAAAGAACTTAGACATTCTCTATAGGGAATAATGAGCAATTGGAGCATTTTAGGTAGATTTCCATTTTAGAAAATGCAGGGAGGGCCACAAATTCAAATACTTCTGCTGCTGCTGCTAAGTCACTTCAGTCGTGTCCGACTTTGTGCAACCCCATTGACGGCAGCCCACCAGGCTCCCCCGTCCCTGGGATTCTCCAGGCAAGAACACTGGAGTGGGTTGCCATTTCCTTCTCCAATGCAGGAAAGTGAAAAGTGAAAGTGAAGTCACTCAAGAGGACCAAGCAAATGACAAATGTATAAATTGGGGGCTGGTCCAAAGTGGTGGAAGAGACAAACTGAAAGTATATAAAGATATTCAAGTGATTAAAGATGACAGAATAAAAGCTGCTAAGCAAATCTGAGGACTGTCAGTATGAACTCTGGATATAGAGTCCCTGTTGACTGGGGAAGACAGTGGAAGAAGTTTGGAAGCTAATTAAGGAATCCGTTCATGTAAAACATAATGAGGAACAAAAACAAGAGAAAAACTGGAGCATGGTGAAGAACTGCTGCTGTTGCTGCTGCTAAGTCGCTTCAGTCGTGTCCAACTCTGTGCTAGCTGGCTTGAAATCTAGGGAGGAAAATCTGCCTAGGCCCATGATGACCTATGGGGAGGAAGAAGGGAAGAAGGCTAGAATAACTCCCAAGTTTCTGGCTTAGATGACTGGATGAATAAACGTAATAAAACCATTTACCTCTATAGAAATGATATGGACTGGGGAGTAGGTAGACATAATAATTTAGGTTTAGAAATACTGAGTTTGGAGTGTTTGTGGGTCATCCAAGTGCAAGCTCCAGTAGATGGCTAGATTTACGATGCAAACTATAAAAGGCCAGTGTTGGAAATACAGACCTAGGAGTTATCAGGTTACAGATGGTAATTAACAACAGAGAACTAGTTGATATTGTCCAGAAAGCATGAGCAAAATTATAGAGAAGAAATTCTTTATCTAAATATTTTAAATGCTTTTGTTTCTGTGGTAATTTTCACATTCATTCAGTTCAGTTCAGTCGCTCAGTCATGTCCGACTCTGCGACCCCATGAATCGCAGCACGCCAGGCCTCCCTGTCCATCACCAACTCCTGGAGTTCATTCATTACATCCTAAGAATTCTTTTTATTTAATTTTTAAATTCTTGTGTGAATTTGGAATGTAGAAATGACAGTGATAAGCTGTGCAATTTCTTTTTTATTTTTTTCATTTTTAAAATTGTAGTACAGTTGACTTCAGTGTTATGCCAATCTCTGCTGTACAGCAAAGTGACTCAGTTATACATACGTACGTATATATATACTTTCTTTTTTAAAGTATTCTTTTTCCACTATGGTTTATCCCAGAGATTGGATATAGTTCCCTTGTTATAGAGTAGGAGCTTGTTGTTTATCCTTTCTAAACATAATGTTTTGCATCTACCAACTCCAAATTCCCTCTCCCTGCCCTCCTTCCCCTGGCAATCACAAGTCTGAGCTCTGTGTCAGTGAGTCTATTTTGTAGATAGATTCATTTGTGCCATATTTTATTTATATTTTTAAAAGATGTATTTATTTATCTTGGCTGTGGTTGTTGGGCTTCCCTTGTGGCTCCGCTGGTAAAGAACCTGCCTGCAATGCGGAAGACGTGGGTTCGATCCGTGGGTTGGGAAGATTCCCCTGGAGAAGAGAGAGGCTACCCACTCCAGTATTCTGGCCTGGAGAATTCCGTGGACTGTATAGTCCATGGGGTCACAAAGAGCTGGACACGACTGAGCGGCTTTCACCGGTGGTGGTGTTGTTGCCCGAGGCTTTCTGTGGCTGCAGTGAGCAGAGACTGTTTGTTGCAGTGCATGGGCTTCTCAGTGCAGTGGCTTTTCCTATTGTGGAGCACGGAGCCCTAGGCAAGCTGGTGTCTCTTGCATTGCAAAGTGGATTCTTACCCATTGCACCACCACGGAGGTCTCATTTGTGCCATATTTTAGATTCCACACGAGTGATATCATATGGTATTTGTCTTTCTCTGTCTGACTTCACTCAGTATGATAATCTCTGCTGCAGGTGACATTATTTCATTCTTTTTTATAGCTGAGTAGTATTCCCTGGTGGCTCAGCAGTAAAGAGTCCACCTGCAATGCAGAAGCTTCAGGAGATACGGGTTCGATCCCCGCATTGGGAAGATCCCCTGGAGAAGGGCATGGCAACCCACTCCAGTATTGTTGCCTGGAGAATCCCATGGACAGAGGAGACTGGTGGGCTACAGTCCATAGCGTCACAAAGAGTCAGACACAACTGAAGCAACTTGGCACGTAGTATTCCATTGTGTATATGTACCACGTCTTCTTTATCCGTTAATCTGTTGATAGACATTTAGATTGTTTCCATATTTTGGCAATTTTGAATAGTGCTGCTATGAACATATCTTTTTGAATTATAGTTTTGTCTGGGTATATGCCCAGGAGTGAGATAAGCTTTGTACAAGTTAGCATGGGTATTAGAGAAATCAGTCTACAAATAATATATTCATAAAAATTGTGATACATACCTGTATTTTTACACATATTGTTAAAAGCATTTATAATGTAATTTCATGTACCTTATGTGGTTACTTGCTAACTCTTTTATTTGAAAAGACATATGCCTAAAAGGAAGGGTGAGTATAAGTGTATGAGGAGAATGGAGACAGATGATACATAAAGAACAGCACAGTCATTATCTAAGGATATTGTTTACATATTGTGAATGGGTGGACTCACAAAAAGCAGGAAGTTAAGTCTTTAAAATAAAGGCTTATTTCAGCTAACATATTGTTTACTATCTCTGTTTCTAACCAGCAGTGTCTCAACCCTAATAAAAACCTTTTATCTGGAACATCTGGGAACAAATTTGAAAAGAGAAAAGAGTAAAACAGGCTCCCACTTTAAAGCATAACCATCCCAAACCCAAGAATGGGTCAATCCCTGTCCAAATGTTTAGTTTGAGTCCATCCATATAGCCTATTAAGAGTCAACTTCAATTAGCAAAGACAACTACTAGAAGGATAATGGTGAAATATTATAGTTTTCAGCTCTTTTTTTTAATCACTGTTTGCTCAACACTTTTAAATGAATTAAAAGCAGATGTTGAAATTGCTGCCAACTGTACACTTGTCATCTGTGAAAGGGAATTAACTTGGTTTTGTTCATCGTTAAATTAAATGTTAGGCTTCAGTAGTTTAAAGAGTCTTGGAATGCTGTTCCTGATGGGGTTTTAAAATTACAAATAACTAAAGTAATTTTGAAAATTGTGAAAACACTTGTCCTTGTAAGATAAGGAAAATTCCTGGGAAAGTTTAGAATTCTGAAACTCTCACATGATACGTGAAGGGACAAAAATCAATCTTTTGTTATTCAGCAGGAATTTTTGGACACCATCTACATTTTCAGCTCTGCATTTGGTGTGGTGGAGGACACAAAAGAACTCAGAAAATGAACTAGTTGTCATTCTCAGAGTTAAAGAAAATAAGATACTGTATGAACCAGTGCCCAGATAAGAGAGCCTGCTGCTAGTCCTTTACAAGTTCAGACGAGGTAGAACTTGAGGAGAGCTGAGATAATATAGGCAGGAATCTCAGGGGCAAGTTGATTGGCCAATGAAGAATCTATAGAGTCTAATGTTACCTCATTTGCATCCAGCCTCCAAGATGGCCGTAAATAATTCTTGCCTTTGAGTCTTCAGGCCTTTTTATAGTTTCCTCCCACACTGAACAGGGCAGACCTGGGTAAACAATGATATGGCAGAAATGATAGAGTATGATTTTTGAGGCTGGGTAATAAAAAAAATACTGTGACTTTGATCTTGGTCTCTCTTAACTCTCACTCTAGGGGAAGCCCGCCTCCATGTTGAAAGGACATTCAAGTAGCCCATGGAAAGTCTCATTTGGAGAGCACCATAGGAATCCTGCTAACAGCCAACACCAACTTGTCAGGCATGTGAGTGAGCCACTGTCCAAGTAGACTCTGTAGCCCAGGGAAGCCTTCAGATGATTGCATGACTGCAATTCTGGCCAATATCTCGATTATAATCTCAAGAGACCCTGAGTCAGAACATCTAGCTAGGTGGCTTCTAAACTCCTGACCCACAGAAATCATGATAAATAAATGCTTACAGTTTAGAGATGTTGAGTTTGGGGATAATTTTTTATGTAGCAATAGATTAATACACATTAGTAGGTGTTCATCTTCACCTAAGAATGCATGAGAATTTAGAAAAGATTGCTTGAGAAGGAAGAAAAGAGCTATGACTGCTTCTGTCTACCCTTTTAAAAGAAATGCTATGATAATACTATAATAAAAGCTGAAATAAACGCTATTACCCCTAACATAAAGATTGACCACACAGATGAGGTAATAATCCCTCACCTGCCTCTAGTCCCAACCAGCTGTTTCTATATTGGTGAATGACTTCATCCATTCCAAAATATTTTAAAAACATTCTTCAGTTCATTTCACAAGTATGTATTGAGAATAGGCTATGTGTCATAATATGACTTTTGTACATCTAATACAATAGGAATTACATAATTATATGGCACAGAACACCAGTAAGAGATTAAACATATTTTTGGTTTTTACAGTTTCATTCAAAACAACAAACTTTAATTTTCCCTTTGTAAAAATGCAATTTGGTTTTATCCAAAGATACTATAGAATACTACTACCCTTCCTATTTGGGGATGAAAATACAAATAACTGTGAAGCACGGGCAGATAATACACTCTATGTAGATGACTGGATACGCATTTCTTGAAGGCATATCTTGGAATGGCTCCATTGTGTGCCAGGTGGTCACAACTATTAGCATTAGCAGGTCTATGAAAAAAGAAATTCCAACTCCTTCTGTTCCAAAAGGATACCAAAGACGTATAAAAGCAGAGAGAGCTCCTAGTATCATTGATGGAATCTTCTTATAATTAGGAGAAAAGAGTAATGTGAGAAAATACATTTAGATAATTTCATAATAAAATCTTCTCTAGCTCTTGAAAAAGATTTAAGCAGAGATTTACTACTAGAATTTAACAAATTTTACTGTAATCTCATGCTTATATATCTTTTAAGTTCACAACCATCCAGGTAAAAGGTAGGACTTTGAGATTTTTTTAAAAGCACAAAAATACTAGGAAACTTACAAGCATAAAAACTTGTAGCCAGCTAGGGAATGTTCTTTTGGCATAGTAATATTGTTGTCATCGCAGGAAGTGAGGCATGTTGGGGAAAATGTAGATAAACTGGATCCAGATCAAGAGGAAAGATCAGAAAACTCATGAAAATGAATTTTCTCATTTTCTCTAACTCATGAGTTAGAAAACTAACTTAGCAGACTGGAGATCAACAACCCAATGTGGTGTTTGTCCTTTCAGAAGACAAGACAAGGTGAAGGGGAAGAGTGGATGACCCTGATCCAGAGCAAGAGAAAAAGGAAAAAGGGCTTATGAGCAGAAGACTCAACCACCACTGAGATCTGCAATAACTCAGTTCAGTTCAGTTCAGTCGCTCAGTCACGTCTGACTCTGCGATCCCATGGACTATAGCACACCAGGCTTCCCTGTCCATCACCAACTCCCAGGGCTTGCTCAAACTCATGTCCATCAAGTCGGTGATACTTCTCCTCCTGCCTTCAATCTTTTCCAGCATCAGGGTCTTTTCAAATGAGTCAGCACTTCGCATCAGGTGGCCAAAGTATTGGAGCTTCAGCTTCAGCATCAGTCCTTCCGATAAACATTCAGGACTGTTTTTTTTTTTTTTTGACTGGTTTGATCTCCTTGCAGCCCTAGGGACTCTAAAGAGTCTTCTCCAACACCACAGTTCAAAAGCATCAATTCTTTGGTGCTCAACTTTCTTTATGGTCCAGCTCTCACAACCATACATGACTACTGGGAAAAACATAGCTTTGACTAGACAGACCTTTGTTGGCAAAGTATTGTCTCTGCTTTTTAGTATGCTGTCTAGGTTGGAAATAGCTTTTCCTCCAAGGAGAAAGCGTCTTTTAATTTCATGGCTGCAGTCACCATCTGCAGTGATTTTGGAGCCCAAGAAAATAAACTCTGTCATTGTTTCCATTGTTTCCCCATCTATTTGCCATGAAGTGATGGAATGGGATGCCATGATCTTTGTTTTTTGAATGTTGAGTTTTAAGCCAGCTTTTTTGCTCTCCTCTTTCACCTTCATCAAGAGGCACTTTAGTTCCTCTTCACTTTCTGCCATAAGGGTGGTGTCATCTGCGTATCTGAGGTTATTGATATTTCTCTCGGCAGTCTTGATTCCAGCTTGTGCTTCATCCAGCCCGGCATTTCACATGATGTACTCTGCATATAAGTTAAATAAGCAGGGTGACAATACACAGCCTTCATGTACTCCTTTCCCTATTTGGAACCAGTCTGTTGTTCCATGAGAGGATGTCTGGTTCTAATTGTTGCTTCTTGACCTGCATACAGATTTCTCAGGAGGCAGGTAAGGTGGTCTGGTATTCCCATCTCTTTAAGACTTTTCCACAGTTTGTTGTGATCCACACAGTCAAAAGCTTTGGCATAGTCAATAAAGCAGATGTTTTTCTGGAACTGCTTTTTCTATGATCCAGTGGATGTTGGCAATTTGATCTCTGGTTCCTCTGCCTTTTCTAAATCCAGCTTGAACATCTGGAAGTTCTCGGTTCATGTACCTTTGAAGCCTTGCTTGGAGAATTCAGCAGCCTGGATATCAACAAGCCAAACACAAGCAAACACTGCAGAGAGTGTGGTGCAGCCAGTGCAACATGTTCAAGCAAGAGGAACCCAAGGCATACTAAGTTTGAAAGACTTTAGCTAACAAGCAGATTCCTAGAATTACCACTGGAGGAAGAGGATGTCATCTTGGTGGATACCATGAATTCAGAGTACTCGGTATGACACTGAAAGGTTTGACGAGTAAGGAACAGATGATATAAATACTTCAGAAGATATCATCACTAATTTCTATTGAAATCTTGTCCCCACGGGGTATATATCAATGTCATATTGATCCTATTGAGAATGGCTACATAATTTGTGGGGGTGCCTAGTGCAAAATAAAAATGAGGGGCCTCCTGTTCCAAAATTATTAAGAATTTCCAGGGCTTCCCTGACAGCTCAGTGGTAAAGAATCCACCTGCCAATGCAGGAGACATGGGTTTGATTCCTGATCCAGGCAGATTGTACATGCCTCATGCCCATGAGCCACCTGTGCTCTGGGGTCGGGGAGGTGCAACTACTGAATCCTGCTTGTCCTGGAGCCCAGGCTCTGCAAGAAGCCTCTGCAGTGAGAAGCCTGTGCATGGTAACCAGAGAGTAGCCCCCACTCACCACTAGAGAAAAGCCCACACAGCAACGAAGACCCAGCACAGCCAAAAATCAGTCAATACATAAATAAAATGGAAAAAAAAAGCATTTCCAGATGGCATGGAGTCCTGTGCTGTTGCACAGACTACACGCCCCTGAAGCTGACCCTGGCCCTATTAAAGAGAATGGAAGTTGGAAGTTTCATCTTCTACAGAATGAAAAAAAATGCTTGAAAATGTCAAGTGATTCATTTTTAGTGGAATAATATTTTTACCACATGGAGTATAAAGCAGTCACTGGCTTAATTACTCTCAAGATGAATTACAGTTGAGGGGTAGGATCACCTTAACCGATGAACAACTGTTTGTCATGTCACTGGCTAAACAGTTAAAAAAAAAAAAATTTTAGAAAAGCTTCTGAAAACCCCCTGACAACAACTGAAGAGACCCAGTAGACACCCTGAATATTGGAATGGTAATTTGACCCAGATCCATGCCTTTTATTCTTTTTGATAGCTGCCATCTAGATTCTCATTCCACGTTAAAAGAAATTTTCCCCATAGGACTGATCATCATGCAGACATCCTGGACTTAGAAGTGGATGCAATAATGTGGCTCTGTGTTATCTTTCCTTTGGGGAAGAGAATGAACATGTTTTTGCTTAGAAATGAAAGAGCTTATTTAATCAAATAGTTTTAAAAATTATGAAACATTTTAGATACCAAGTATAGACTCTATAAAGAATACAGAACACCTACATAGCCTCTTTTCAGCTCTTTAGAAACAAAATATTAAAAATATAATTGAAGCCATTTTCTCTCCTCCCACAAATGTAACTGTGAGAACCACAGAACTTAACAGCTCTGTCCAAACCCTTGCGCTAGAGACCTGATTAAAGACTAGCATCATTTTTTAGCAACTTAAGGCTGTGTCCCTAGGATGACCTGGGCCCCCACCAAACCCCATTAAAATGTCTGATTGAGGAAGTGCGATGGCTGACAGGAGAATTTACTGTTTGATCAAGCCAACACCTGATGTTAGGCTGCTGATCTCTCTTGGAGAGAGAAAAGACTCACAGTTGTGAATCTGTACCTCTACAACTTAGAAGTGTCCTTCTCAAGGCCTGAGAGCCATTCCTTTGAAATGTAATCATCAAGAAGAACAGGGTCTCTGTCTCCCAATCTCTGTGGGAGGGAAGAATCCTAACCTTGAAAATTGCCAGCTAGCAGACACTGCTGGTCTAATCACAATGACACTGACGGATGTTTTGTGATTTTTCACTTGTCTGACTCTAATGAGTCCAGCTCTCCCTGCTCCCTCATTCTCCCTTTAAAACCCCTAATCACTTCTGCAAAAATCACAATGGAGCTCAGCCCTTTCCCTACTGCCAGTAGTTTCCGAATAACATGTGTTTTCACTGCTTTAACTAAAGGCTGTCAGTGTTTATCTTTGAGAACTGCCATTCCAAGTTTTCTGTGTATCATTCTGCTACATTTTTTTAAAAAGCAGACATGTATCTATTAATAAAAAATATACTGTGCTGCCTATTTTTAAAATCAAATATAAATGACACCATACTTTACCTACCCTTGTTCATTTAACATCATATTTTCCAGACTTATCTGTATTGTTACATGTGGTACATCAGCACTGTGTCCAGGTTGGCAAAAGCATTTCCCTAGGTCCATCCTCCGGAGCCTCTGCCCACCCCTAGGCCCATGGATGGTCAAAGTAGAACAAAAAGCCCCTGCTTTGGTGGTGATGGTGGGAACCGAGCTTGGACGTGCAGGCAGAGGTGGCCACCAATGTGGAGTGAAGGGGAAGTAGGGTGGGAAGAGATAAAACGTAGCAGCTCTCTCTGCTTGGAACTCCAGAGTTCTAGATTCTAAATTTGGACTTGACTTTCTGTGTTTACATATGAAATATGTTTATAAACATGCAATGTCAAGTCCAAATTTATAATTCTAGCCTTGGTGGCTCAGGCGGTAAAGAATCCTCCTGCAATGCAGGAGACCAGGGTTCGATCCCCGTGTAGAGAAGAGCCCCTAGAGAAAGGAATGGCAACCTACTCTAGTATTCTTGCCTGGAGTATTCCATGGATAGAGGATCCTGGAGGGCTACAGTCCATGGGGTCGTAAAGAGTCGAATAGGACTGAGCCACTTTTCACTTTCACTTCCATGTTTATATATGAAAGATGTTTATAAAGGTGGGAGCCTAGAACACACCTCCTTCGCTGCTACTGCTAAGTCGCTTCAGTCGTGTCCGACTCTGTGCAACCCCATAGACGGCAGCCCACCAGGCTCCCCCGTCCCTGGGATTCTCCAGGCAAGAACACTGGAGTGGGCTTCCATTTCCTTCTCCTTTACTGTTTAGCTTTTTAAAAAACAACTTTTAAAGCATTCAGACATAAAGTATATGGCCTCCACTTGTACTTTTGACCGCTCCATCTTCCCTATGGCATTTCCCCTTCGCTCCTCCCTCCACTGCTTAAAACTGTCAAATATGACTCTAAGCAGGACGCTAAGACGCAAAGAAGACGCTAACTGGACGCCAAAAAGGGACGCTTACAAGGGCCTCTTTCTGGGACCCACGCTCTTGCCAAACCCCACCCACTGCGTCCGGCCCAGGGCCCGCGGCATCCTGGGACGTGTAGTCTTTGGAAGGGCAGCGGCTCTCCAAGTCTCCTCCTCCAAGTTGCCGTTCGCCCTCGGGACGTCGTGACGTCGCGTTCTTCCCGTCCTTCGCCTCCTCCCTCTCTCTTCCTTTCCCTCTCCAGAAGCTTGGTCCCAGACTTCCGAGGACCTTTTACGACGTTGGGTATAAGTCGGTCTCGGCGCCGGGTCCACTTTTCGGCAAAGTGACGTGGACGTCAACAGCAATGGCGGAAGGAGAAGAGGTCCTGCCACTGCCGACGTCGGGCGACGAAGGCTGGTGAGTAGAAGCCCCGGGCTGCTTCGCACTGCCCTTCTTTTCTGCGTTGTCACCACCCTGCCCGTCCCCGCGTCCCCGGCTGGCGCCGGCATGGAACGGGAAGACCGGTGCTCGAAGCCCGGAGCCCTGCCCCGCCCCCTCTGCCTGCCGGGTTCCCCTCTGCCAGCACGGTCCTAGGGGCTAAAGCCAGACTCGGAGGGAGAGGGATCTCGTCCAGGTGCTGGGCCTCAGTTGACCCTTCCAGCTTCATCCGCCGGCTTCCAAAATGTGCTGGAGAAGGGTGGCTTCGGGGCTGGGTTTGGCCGGAGTCCCTGGCCCGGGGAGTCAGAGTAGGCTGCTGGTTAGGAAGGAAGTTTCGCGGATGCAGATCTCAGGCACTGGAATACTCTTTGAAGAAAAGACCACTTGAAATGACTGCCGTAGCCTTTGCTTGGTTCAGAGGTTGACTGGTACACCTAGGGATGACTCCCTCCCACATAACTGAGACATTTTTAGTTCTAGTTTTCATTTCTCATTTCGCGTTCCAACAGTTTCCACCTTTCGTCTCTTCCACACATCTTTTTCCTTCCTGCTATTTTGCTCACAACTCTATTTCAGAGCGTTGGATGCGACGTAGGACACCGCTGTTGCTGTCCTCAAGGCTTTGCGCGCTTACCTGATTTACAGTCAGGGTTGTGGGGAGGACTTCTGACAATTTTTGGTAGGCTTTAGTCACCTAGCGTTGTTACTCTCTGGGAAAATCTCCTATTTTTGAAATAGTTGATCTTCACAGTACACTTTTAGAGATAACATCATTTAAAAAATGGAACCTTTAGAGGCTTGTCGAATTTTTACAATTGATCTAAGTGCATTGACCACAGGTATTAGATAGTTTTGAATTTGCCTGTTCATCATATATGTATAGCTCACTAGCACTCTATTTGTCTAATAATAATAATCCAGGACATTTGTAGACATGGAGTTTAATCCCTCTGAAAGAACTGGAAATCGTTGAAAGGGATAGATAATATAGTAATAGTAATTGAGAAATTCAGCTCTCACTTAGCAGACATCAGGCATCACCTTAGCATCAATATATGTACTATTGATGAAGGTGTAAGATAAAAACTTACCTAGATGTACTTTCTTTTCTCAATTGACTTACCTTGGAGTTGGGGAGCTGTAGAGGTACACTCGGTAAGAAGATAAAATTGCCCTAGTTCTTTGGACGTATTAATAAAAGTGTTGTCAAAGTTCTGGGAGACAGAAACCACGTCCATTTGGAGTCATTGGGGAAAGCTGTATGGGGGCGGGGGTGTTTGAATTAGGCCTTGAAGAATGAGTAGGATTTAGACCAGTGCTGTCCAATAGAAATGCACTGTGAACCACATAGTAATTTAAAATTTTCTAGTAGCCATGTTAAAAACTAAAAAGAAACAGGTGAAAATAATTTTAATTATGTATCTTCTTTAATTGAATATATCCAAAACCTTTCAACATGTAATCATTGTTAAAAAACAAACAAACAATACTTTCACATCTTTTTTGTACCGGGTCTTCAAAACTCGATGTGTATTTTACACTTTACTGCTCATCTCAGTCCGGTCTAGCCGTGTTTCAAATGTTAAATAGCCACTCGTGGCTGGCAGCTAAGGTGCAGGGTCAAATTAACAGAGCAGAAAGGTCTCTGAATGAAGTAATAGCATGAGCAAGGACATAGACAAGAAAATTGATGATTTGTTTGGAGAGTAATGACTAGGATGTCATAAAGTTTGCTGTTTTGGAAGAGTGAATTTGTTGTAGTGTAAACTGGCTGTCATCAACTGATTGAAGGCCAGGAGGGAAAGTATTTCTAGAGAAAAGGTGTCTTTGGGGAGTTCTTAGGTTGGGCAGATTGTGAACTTATGTCTGGTTCAGAGGGGCAAGGACCGTGGAGTGAACGGTTGCTGGTGGTGGCATTTGTTTTCTTGTAGCGTTGCTGTTTCTTTGGTGAGGCTTCCCGTTTTTGCTCTTTTTATTTTCATGAGTGGAAGAACCCTGAGTGTTCTCTTGATTTTTATTCTCCCTCCATTCTCTTCTTTTTTTTTTATTATTTGTATTATTTTATTGCTTATTTTAATAGTTTTTCTTTAAGAAAAATACATTTCAGATTAAAATTACAGATTTTGATTTTTGAAAACAGTTAAAGGAATAGCTGTTTATAATAATCTATGGCTGCTGCTGCTGCTGCTAAGTCGCTTCATTCATGTCCGACTCTGTTCAATCCCATAGAAGGCAGCCCACCAGGCTCCCCCATCCCTGGGACTCTCCAGGCAAGAACACTGGAGTGGGTTGCCATTTCCTTCTCCAAATCTATGGCTTCTATAGTCTAAATTCAAGATGTTCATTTTACTACGAAGTAGTGTGTGAATATGTGAGTGTGTGCTTGGGTATGTTTGTACAGAGACAGAAAGCTGACTGAAGTGAATTAGCTTTTTATTCACTAATTTCTCCTCCTTAAAAAAAAAAAAAAAGAAAGAAAACACTAATGCACATCATTTGTAAACCCTATAATAATAAAATTTTAAGTAATCAATGAAAACTCTCTCCAAGCCTCTTCTGTTCACACACCTACTTAAATATGATATGTACCCTCCAGAGCGGATTCATTTTGATATTTGGCAAAACTAATACAATTATGTAAATTTTAAAAATAAAATAAAATTAAAAAAAAATAATGTGAACTTATACATATATTTAGAGATGTATGCATGTACCTGTCTCCTTAGTTACCTATTATCTAACTAGGTAAAACAAAAAAACCTCCATTCTCTTCTAATCTTTATCCTTTTTCTGTACTCATTGCACTCACTGGTCCCCTAGAAGTGAATTTGAATAGAGTCAGAAAAGACATTCGCATTTGGAGCCACAAGTTCAGTAAAGCCTCTGTCCTTAGAGTGCTTCTTGTATACACTGGAGCAGCTTTATTCTTTAAAAAAAGAAATGTTGTGACATATTTATTGTAATCTTTCTAGATAGAAAATTTTCTGAAATGTGTTAAACATCTTGTTGTGTAACTGAACTCATCTTAAAGATTTAGGGTCATTCAGTTTACAAATGTGAGTGTATAAGAATAAAACTAGGTCCCTGTCCTTAAGGAATTTGTGGTCTAGTTAGAGGAGGCAGGTTTAAAGACATCATTTACTGTTATACTTCTGTAATACATTGAGACCTTTAAGGCCTATCTAGGCAGAAAGCGTAGACTGTTGCTGCTTAAATGCCCCTCGACAGCCATCCCTTTTTGAGTTTGCTTTTCATTAGTTTTTCCTGTATGCTTTCTTTGTTGTCAGTGGTATCTCACTCTTTGATCCTGATCTGTGAAACTCGGTAGCTGAACTTGTTAAATTATCTGTTCATTTGTAAAGAGGCTCAGGATGGGGCCTGAAGAACTTAAAAGTACAAGATGTCACTTTTACTTATTTACTGTTTTTTAGTTATGCTCTGGATCGGTGCTTTTCAGAATTTAAATGTGCATTGGGATTACCTGGAGAGCTTGTTAAATTTCAGATTCTGGTTCAGTAAGTTTGCTTGGGACCTGGAATTCCATATTTCTGACCGACCACTACTGGGCGATGGCATTTCTTGTTCATAGTTCTAGGTGATGTATATCTCCAATGAGTTGGTCAGGGGAATTTTTCTCTTTACTATTTATATTGTATCATCTAACACATTATACTGTATATATTACATAATTATACTTTAGTTTTAATCTGATTGCATGTTTTACCACTGTTCGGTATTTTATTTATTTCTTTATCATTGCTTTGGGAGAACTTTGTCTAGTTGTGGCAAGCGGGCACTACTCTTCGTTGTGGTGCTTGGGCATCTCGTCGCGGTGACTTCTCCTGTTGCAGAGCACCGGCTCTAGGTGCTTGGGGGTTTTGGGGCTTAGTTGCTCTGTGTCCTGTGAAATCTTCTTGAACCAGGGACCGAACCCATGTCCTCTGCATTGGCAGATGGATTCTTATCCACGACAAAACCAGGGAAGTCCTGTTGTTGTTCTTTAGATAGTGAACTTCCCAAGGGCAGTGCTGATGGCAGGTGGCTCAAATGTTTGTTGTCTGAATGAAGATACAGATTTTTGTAAAATCATGTGCAGTAATATACCAAGATGTCATTTCATATAAATTTTCTGACTCCAGTGTTTTTGTAAGCTGCGTGATTATTTGCTGGTGTAATACTTATATTTTTATGGAAATCTAGGGTTATCAGAAACTGCCTCAGCTCCCAAACTTTCTGAAATTGCAGCCATGTAAACTCAGAGAGCATGGAGAAGTCCTTGTAAAATTGTTTACAGTTTGAAATAAATTTAATTAAATAATATAAGCTACAGATCTGAAAATAACAGAAGTGTTAAATTATTGTAGTTCAATGATTGGTCATTCTTCTGGGTATTGAAGAAACCAGGCTTGCGATTGTGGCTTTCATTTTCTGAGACTTTCTTTCTGAAATAACTCCTTAAAATCTAAAGTCTTGATTAAAAATTTTTGTTTTGGTAAAGACATTGTGCAACAACTGTTGGTATTTTGAGTTTGCTAAGTTAAAATTTTTTGTAGAGCTTTTCTTAAATTTGTTGCTAAGCTTTTGTTAAAATTGTAGAAATATCAGTTTCATAAAGAGGCTTCTATTGTTAATTTGAGATGTGAATAGGAATTGTTTTGAGAATAATGAGGTCTTTTTCGAAGTTTTGTGCACTTTGTAAATAGTATTCTGTGCTTTCCATTTCATAAGCATGGAAATAGAGATTTAAATTATCACTCGGATTATTAGGTGGTAGCAATTTCAGAATGATATAATCAATAAAGAAATACATTTACTATGAAAGAGAATGAAACCTGTTGCTTAGAATATTGATAGCTTGTAGTTCTGGGAAGACTAGATATTATCTTACATAAAATGAAGAGAAAGTGAACCATATTGGTGTGAATTAGGAGTTTTTATGTTGACAACTGTTTGATTTTGTGAGGGCAGACAGAAGTTAGAAATTAAGAAGACTTACTTTGTTTATGCTATTTATATGAATGTTATTATAATTTGGGTTTTACTGTTTTTGGAGGTAATTCCTAAATAAGAATTCACTTGTTCCTTGTTCCTGTGGATGTTTTAATACCCACAGGTAAGAGTTAGTAATTGGTTTTTGCATGCTAAAGAAATGTATTCAGTGAATTTCTTTCCATGTACTTGTACTCACTGCTAGGAGTACAGGTGCATCCCTGTAAGTATAGGGAGGCGGTTCAGGTAATTCTGCACTACTGAGTGTACTCCGGTACACAGCCAACTCACGGGTAGGTGTCTTCTGAGCAGAATTGATAAAGTATGCCTACAAGTCATTTCTGCTGCTTATGGTGAAATGTGGATTCTACTTGGTATAAATCAAAGGCAGTCCAGTCCTCCCACACCATCTATTAAAAAGCAAAATAGAGGTTAGCAAAGCATTCTTAATTCATTCAGCTAACATTAACTAAATACTGGTTATATTCAAGCTGCTATGTAGTGTTTAAAAAAAATTGAAACGTTTAAAACCAAAACTGTGCATTGTTCTGATTTGCTTTGGCATTTCAATTTTTTCATCATTTAAAGAAGCAGTGCTTGAAGTGACTTATTTAGATATTGAGAATTACATACAGAAAGCAAATCAGCCCCATATATTAAGTTCATAAGAGCAAATTGTTGTTTGTTGGGAATGCAAGAGCAGTAGGAACCAGTTAAAAGAAAACCTATTTCCTGAAATTTAATGTACATTTATTTTTAAGGGTCTGTCTCACCTTTTTCACCTGAGTTGAGAAAAGGATGACTAATTAAATAATGTGTTTTACATCTTCCTTCTTCTTGAAGATTAAAGGAGTTTGTTCTTGTCTTTAAGCTGACATAGCATTTTATTGGATTTTTCATTCCAAACCGAATGCTGTAATGTGTCCTTTCCTTACTTTCAAGCAGTTGTTATGTAAAACTAGTTGTTGTGGTGTTTAATGATTTTAGTAAGAAGAAAACATGTAAGAAAATACTATATGTTTGTATAGAACTTTATCCTTTGTTATACAAAGGATAACATGCTTATATATACTGTCTCATTTTGGCTCTTAGAACAATTCTATGAGAAAGGGAAATTATGAGTTATTGTCCTTTTCTTGTTAGGGCTGAGAAGATAGGCATAGGGAGTTTAGACAATATACCCAGTGAGTGGAAAATCTGGGACTTAAACTCATGGCTCTCTAAGCCCTTTCTTTCTAAAGTTGATTGCATACACTGTGTATAGTTTGCAGATACTTTAACAGATAGAGAGAACCCAGTTAAAAATATGCTAATCTTACATTAAATCACCATGTGTTCTGAACATACGGTATTTAAAGATGTGCTTTGTTGACCACATGTGTGCATTATCTGTGGAACCTATAAGGCTCTGAGGCTATGCACAGGCTTTGTGCACAGGCCACATTGCCTTTCTTGAATCCACAAGAAGGGGTAATTCATGACTGTTGTGGTGGGATGGGATACAGAGCGTTATGTACTATAATTTCATATCTCTTTGGTTTTCATAATCTGTTCTCATGCCTCTTGGCAAAAATCACTTAAATAGATCAGTTTTTTTATGTTGAGATACTGTGGTTACAAATATCATCTAGATTATATATCTAATATTTTATATATTTAACTACATGTATTTATGTAATTATATATTAATTATATGTGAATACATAAGTAATATATATGTATCTATATCATTTGGAAATAAAGTTATAATTTATTTTGATTTACTTATTTAGTCTGTGAGAACGTAATAGTGATATTTAATTAGAACATATAAATAATTATACAGTTTTAATTACTATCACCTCAGTAATTTTTTCATTGTTTATATTCAGTGATGTTAGGGAAATAAGAAACTTGCTTTTAAAATAGCTTTCTTGTGGTCACTGTCCCCTTTAAATAGTTTCTAGTCTCTGTTTTGAGGTATAAAAGTGACACAGAGGATGTATTCATCTTATGAGCAGTTGAATACCAAACATTCTTGAACTTATTTTGTAGATTCCATTTAGATCTAACCACTGACATGAAAATAAATTGAGTTCCTTTTTTGTTGAATAAGTTATCACTGATAGATGGAATTCAGGTTAAAAAAATAAGTCCATTATGTGTTTCTTTGTCCATCTCTGATCTCCATTGGTAAAATATCTTTGGGAAGAACTGCCTAAATGTTGCAAAATATTGTCACCTCATTTGCAGTTACTGTTTCTTTATCTTCCAAAATAGTGGTTTCATGAAAAGGAATATTGGTGGTCTTTCTATTCTCATTCCAGTTTTTTTTTTTCTGTTTATTTATTTTTTAATTGAAGGAGAATTGCTTTACAGAATTTTGTTGTTTTCTGTCAGACCTCAACATGAATCATCCATTGGTATTATATATCCCCTCCCTTTTGAACTGCCTCCCATCTCCCTCCCCACCCCACCCCTCTAGGTGGATGTGGAACCCCTGTTTGGGTTTCCTGAGACATACAGCAATTTCCCATTGGCTGTCTATTTTACATATGGTAATGTAAGTTTCCATGTTACTCCTTCCATACATCTCACCCTCTCCTCCTGTCTCCCCATGTCCATAAGTCTATTTTGTATGTGTGTTTGTCCATTGTTGCCCTGCAGATACATTCTTCAGTACCATTTTTCTAGGTTCTGTATATATGCATTAGTATACGATATTTATCTTTCTCTTTCTGACTTACTTCACTCTGTATAATAGGCTTTAGGTTCATCCACCTCCTTAGAACTGACTCAAATGTGTTCGTGTTTATGGCTGAGTAATATTCTATTGTGTATATGTACCACAACTTTTTTATCCATTCATCTGTTGATGGACATCTAGGTTGCTTCTCTGTTCTAAGTATTGTAAATAGTGCTGCAGTGAACAATGGGATACTGTTGTCTTTCTCTCATTCCAGTTTGAGTAAAGTGGAAATTTGTATTAGAAACAGGTAAAGTGCTGTTTTGTGTTGACTTGTGCTGTTTTCATCGCCTTCTTTCTCTGAGGTAAAAGAGGTACACTATTTTCAGTTTCCAGATGAACTAGTGCTTTGGTTGTTGGGTTGGGGAAAGACTGTGATGCATTTCTTTGTGCACTAAATGTGCTAGAAAATCACCTTATGTGTATAGAAAAGAACAGACTGTTGGGGACTTTTTGCTTTGAGGAAGCATAGAAGAGGGAAAGGTTTAGAGCACTCTCTAAGGTTAACTTTTCATTAGTGGAGAGAGAGTTCTCCCTTTTGTGCACCAAGTCTTACAGTGAATGCATCGCAGCGTTACACGTACGGTAAAGTTGTGAGCACTTTTTTCTTTCAATGCTTGCACAAAAATTCCTGAGTTCATTGTTAGCAGAGGAAGGGGCACCATTGGTATACCATTGGTGCAATTTGATCTACATGGATTATGGGTCAAAAATAAGTTTATAAAAATTTAAAGCATCTGCTCCATTTGTAATGTAGCTAATTTTAGTAGTTTACAGAGCAACACAGTGCTGAAATATTGCAGCTATCGTGTATGCTTGTCCTCTTAGACAAGGAGGACTAGATTTAGCACTTTCTCTACTTGGCAAAGCTCCTAGTTAAATTCTGCAGATGATTACAGTATTTGATAGGGGAATCTCCTGAAACTGCTTTGGTAGATCTGATCCTGATAATAGTTTCACTGTTTCTTCTTTCAAGCTGGTGGAGTGTTGTTTTTCCCATATGTCTATTTTAACAAATATACATTTTGTTAAAATGCTGTAATAAGTGTGGCTGACTCTGACAAGAATCCAGATAAATTCAAGATTTCACAATTAACAAATTTTGCTGTCATGGACTGTAAGGTGTCATGGTCATTTCCAAATGTGTCATCATACTATTTGTTCTTGGAATGCTTTGGTAGTTTGAGATTGGTATTTAAAAACATGTTGCATATTACATATTATGGTCAATTCCATCCATATCTACTGTACAATTGAATCTGTAACAACGTTCTCTTATCTTCACTTCTAACAAATGTCACGCAAAATAAGTTCAGACAGATCTTCGGTGCTGATGTCTCATGACCTGGGCATTAGGAAACAACCGGAAGTATGACAGCACAAGTGAAATCTTGCAGCCACAACTCAGTATGTGCAACTTGCCACTGTTACACAATTTGCTGGTGCTCACAAGTAGTTAGCTGGCTATTTTTTTAGTTTTGAATAACTGATCAGAAGCTTGTGCCATGTATGCATGGAGAAGCTGGCCGCACATTGCTTAACCTGTGCTCATAGTGGCTTATGTTCTAAGCACACCAAGGGACGGCCATAGCACTGCTGGCAGTCAGGTTTGAACGGTAGCCTATGCAGTAGAAATAACATGCTTGGTGTTTACAAGCAAGTGTTGGCTTTTATTGATTTCCCCAGTAATGCAGTTTTTGTCTTTTTATTTTAATCAAATAATAATGTATCTTAGATCTTGACCACTTTGAACACAAAACTAATTTTTTTTTTTTTTAATTTGTCATTTGGGTTTTCTCTAGTTTCTCTGTACTCTGCATTTAAGCTTGCTGCTGCTGCTGCTAAGCTTAGGTGACTATATACATTCTAGGTCCTAAGTGGTTTTTTTTTTTAAACTACTCTTTGATTTTTAAAATAATAATAGAAAAGGGTGTGATTTTAAAGAATTTTGAAAGCTAGTAAAGTTGACATTATTTACTTAATAGACTGAGAATTAAGACAATTGGTTTCCAACCTAGAAAATACTCTAAGTGTTTCAGCAACTTATCTTAGTATGCTCGGGGGACAGTCTATTCTGAAGTTAAATAGGCCATAGGAAATCATAGAGGCCTGATAGGCTGCTGGGAATGATTGCTTAATTCTAGAGCTACTTCATACGTATGCTTTCTACATAAAAAAACCCACGCTTCTTGAATGCTTATTTTGTCTCTGAAGATTTAATCTTGACTAAATGAAGAGTGACTTATGTCCCTACACTCAGGTTTGCTCTTACCTCTAATTTTAGTGTTTCCCACATTTCACTGTTGCCTCACTTGCGCCTCATGAGTGCTGACACAAGCGCCCCGCAGTGGCTCATGTGAGCAGCAGCTCACTGTCCGACGCTCTTCTTTTTGGGGAACAGTGAGTCTGCACTGCCTTTGGAGTCTTGTACAAGACTGAGCAAGAAAGTTGGGAAAGACAAAGTCAGGTAAGGTGTAGTTATTAAGATGAAATAGAAAGCAGAGAGTGGGAGTGATATTCTAGTAGAAAAGAAGATAATTCATGTGCTGTATAAATACTCTCCACGTCTTTTGATTAGATGGTATCTGATTCTACGCCGTTTTATAGGTGAAGAAACTGAGTTTGTATCTTAGGTCACACAGCTGTTAAAGGTGTGTGGAATCTGATGTCACGTTTTCTGACTTTAAATTTTATACAATTTTCTCTGTAACACACTGTCTCTAAGTCACTATATTCATGATTCTTGATGCTTTTGCTACTGAGCTGCCATGGCAACTGTTTAGGAGTCTGTTCCTTTCTGATAGTTATTTAACAAGTAGTATCAATTTGAGAAATTAAAGAGGCAAGGCAAACTCTTTCCCTCAGCAACCCTAGGGTATATGGTTTGGACCCTTCATAGTGATGTGCTCACATCACTGAAATGGTAAATGAAGGTTGACATACAAGCTTCCTCTTAAAGCCCTAAATTAAAGAGTCTCTAAACTTTTTCTGTTACTCTTTTATTACATTTTTATTGAGGCAGAGGAACCAGAGATCAAATTGCCAACATCTGCTGGATCATGGAAAAAGCAAGAGAGTTCCAGAAAAACATCTATTTCTGCTTTATTGACTATGCCAAAGCCTTTGACTGTGTGGATCACAATAAATTGTGGAAAATTCTGAAAGAGATGGGAATACCAGACCACCTGACCTGCCTCTTGAGAAACCTATATGCAGTTCAGGAAGCAACAGTTAGAACTGGACATGGAACAACAGACTGGTTCCAAATAGGAAAAGGAGTATGTCAAGGCTATATATTGTCACCCTGCTTATTTAACTTATATGCAGAGTACATCATGAGAAACGCTGGGCTAGAAGAAGCACAAGATGGAATCATGACTGCAGAAGAACTATCAATAACCTCAGATATGCAGATGACACCACCCTTATGGCAGAAAGTGAAGAGGAACTCAAAAGCCTCTTGATGAAAGTGAAAGAGGAGAGTGAAAAAGTTGGCTTAAAGCTCAACATTCAGAAAACAAAGATCATGGCATCCGGTCCCATCACTTCATGGGAAATAGATGGGGAAACAGTGGAAACAGTGTCAGACTTTATTTTCTTGGGCTCCAAAATCACTGCAGATGGTGATTGCAGCCATGAAATTAAAAGACGCTTACTCTTTGGAAGGAAAGTTATGACCAACCTAGATAGCATATTGAAAAGCAGATATTACTTTGCCAACAAAGGTCCGTCTAGTCAAGGCTATGGTTTTTCCAGTGGTCATGTATGGATGTGAGAGTTGAACTGTGAAGAAAGCTGAGTGCTGAAGAATTGATGCTTTTGAACTGTGGTGTTGGAGAAGACTCTTGAGAGTCCCTTGGACTGCAAGATCAGTCCTGGGTGTTCTTTGGAAGGACTGATGCTGAAGCTGAAGCTCCAATACTTTGGCCACCTCATGTGAAGAGTTGATTCATTGGAAAAGACCCTGATGCTAGGAGGGATTGGGGGCAGGAGGAGAAGGGGACAACAGAAGATGAGATGGCTGGATGGCATCACAGACTCGATGGACGTGAGTTTGAGTGAACTCCGGGAGTTGGTGATGGACAGGGAGGCCTGGCGTGCTGTGATTCATGGGGTCGCAAAGAGTCAGACACAACTGAGCGACTGAACTGAACTGAAACCTTTCTTTTTTATTATTATTTTTTACTCTTTTATTACATTTTATTGAGATGTAATTTATGAATCATGAAATACACATTTCAAGTGTACAGTTCAGTGGTTTTAGTATATTTCCAGAGTTAAGCAATCATCACCCATGATCTAAGTTTAGAGTATTTTCATTACCCCCAAAGAAACCCCATACCCATTAGTATCCCTCTTATTCCCCTGTCACTTCGGGTCCTGATGATCCACCTTCTGTCTGTATACATTTGCTATTTTAGACATTGCATGTAAATGAGATCTTACAATGTGTGGCCTTTGTGTCTGTTTTCTTTCACTGAGCATAATTCTCAAGGTCCATGCACGCGTTGCATGTTGTCAGCACTTCATTCCTTTTTATTGCTTAGTATTCCAGTGTATGAACACACATTCATAAGATGATGATGTTTCTACTTTTCGGCTTTTATGAATAATGCATACATTTAGGTTCTACTTTTTGGCTATTATGAAGAATACATAGAACTAATGTTACAGATATTTTTTAAAAGTTTTTTGTCGTTGCCCTTTTTAATGTGGTAAAGCATACATAACATAAAATTCACCATTTTAACAGGTACAGTCAAGTGACATTCCGTACATTTACAGTGTTGTGCAGCCATCATCATCCCAAACAAGAACTCTGCCTACTAAGCAGTAGTTCCCCATTGCCCCTACCTCCGGCCTCTGGTAACCTCTGTTCTACTTTCTGTCTCTTTGAATTTCCCTATTTTAGTTACCTTATGTGAGTGGAATCATACGCTGTTTGCCCTTTTTTTTTTTTTTCAATGCCATTCTCCCAAAATCTTCCCACCCTCTCCCTCTCCCACAAAGTCCATAAGACTGTTCTATACGTCAGTGTCTCTTTTGCTGTCTCGTATACAGGGTTATCGTTACCATCTTTCTAAATTCCATATATATGCGTTAGTATACTGTATTGGTGTTTTTCCTTCTGGCTTACTTCACTCTGTATAATAGGCTCCAGTTTCATCCACCTCATTAGAACTGATTCAAATGTATTCTTTTTAATGGCTGAGTAATACTCCATTGCGTATATGTACCACAGCTTTCTTATCCATTCATCTGCTGATGGACATCTAGGTTGCTTCCATGTCCTGGCTATTATAAACAGTGCTGCGATGAACATTGGGGGTACACGTGTCTCTTTCCCTTCTGGTTTCCTCAGTGTGTATGCCCAGCAGTGGGATTGCTGGATCATAAGGCAGTTCTATTTCCAGTTTTTTAAGGAATCTCCACACTGTTCTCCATAGTGGCTGTACTAGTTTGCATTCCCACCAACAGTGTAAGAGGGTTCCCTTTTCTCCACACCCTCTCCAGCATTTATTATTTGTAGACTTTTGGATCGCAGCCATTCTGACTGGTGTGAAATGGTACCTCATAGTGGTTTTGATTTGCATTTTTCTGATAATGAGTGATGTTGAACATCTTTTCATGTGTTTGTTAGCCATCTGTATGTCTTCTTTGGAGAAATGTCTATTTAGATCTTTGGCCCATTTTTTGATTGGGTCATTTATTTTTCTGGAGTTGAGCTGTAGGAGTTGCTTGTATATTTTTGAGATTAGTTGTTTGTCAGTTGCTTCATTTGCTATTATTTTCTCCCATTCTGAAGGCTGTCTTTTCACCTTGCTCGCTGTTTGCCCTTTTGTGACTTCTTCCCCCTCACCTCCTTAGCATTTGTCTTCAGAGTTTATTCATCTTGTAGCATGTGTCAGAATTTCCTTCCTTTTTAAGACTGATAACATTTCGTTGTCTATATATACCACATTTTACTCATCATTCATACGCTGATGCTTATTTGGGTTGTTTCCAGTTTTTGGTGTTGTGAATAATATTTCTGTGATTATGGATGTACAAATTCCTGTTTCAGTTCTTGCTTTCAGTTCTTTTGGGTATATCCCCCTGAAGTGGAATTGCTAGGTTATATGGTAATTCTGTTTAACTTCTTAAAGAACCGCCAAACTTTTCCACAGTTGACTGCACCATTTTGCATCACTTCCACTGGCAATGCACAAGAATTCTAATTTCTTCATATTCTTGCCCTCCTCCCCTTTTTTGGATATTAGCTATTCTAACAGATGTGTTATATAGTATCTTGTGATTTATGTATGAGTTTTTGGTGTATGTTTTGTATTCTCTTTGGTATACTGCAAACCTAGGAGTAGAACTGCTGGGTCGTATTTTTAATTATGAGAGGGTTATACTTTTAACTATTTAGTTTGTGAGAAGTGCCTTTGATTACCTACAGTGGAGCATTGTCTGGTTTCTTGCTTACGGATGTGCTCCTGGAAACCACATTTGTGGTTCCCTTGGGGGCCACATCAAAGAATCTAATAGTGGCTGTATCAACATGTTAAAAATGCAGGTTTAACATTTTGAGGATCTGTCAAACCAGTTTCAAAAGTAGCTGTACCGTTTTACATTCCTACCAGCGATGTATGATGCTTCCAGTTTCCATTAGGACGGTTTGATACTAGCCGTCCTTCTGAGTGTGCAGTGGTGTGTCATTGTGGGTTGTTTTTTGTTGTTGTTGTTTTTCACTGTGGGTTAAAAACATTTTTTTTAATGGTTAATTTTTGGCCGTGCTGGATCTTCATTGCTGTGCTCTGGCTTTTCTGTAGCTGTGGTGTGTGGGCTTCTCCTTGTGGTAGCTTCTCTTGCTGCAGACCATAGCACTAGCGTGCACAGGCTCAGTAGTTGTGACTTCTGGGTTCTAGAGCACTGGGTTGGTTGCTTCAGGGCATGTGGGATCTTGCCAGACTAGAGACTGACCTGTGTCTCCTGCATTGGCAGATGAGTTCTTAACCACTGGACCACCAAGGAAATCCCTCATTGTGGTTTTGATTTGAGTTTCCCTAATGGCTAATGACGGCATGTGCCTCTCGGGTGCTTATTGGCTAGTTGTTATCGTTTTTATTTTTTTGGAGAAAGAAAAGTAGTCTGATGTTTTGGGAAGGTCAAATCAAGGTAAAGATTTGATCATTTGAAGTAACATAGGGAGAGTGGCCCTGGAGTTGTGGGCAGTAGAGAAGGAAGAGGGATGGTTGGGTGTGTAAGAGGAGGAGGTGAGTGGGAGATGAGGGAGACGTGGTCACATGTGTTGTCAAGAATACTTTCCAAAAGCTTTGCTGGGACAGGAACAACCAGGAGTGTGGAAGGACAGGAAAGTTTGGAGGAGTTTTTGTGCTTGTTATTGATGTTGTTTCTAATAGCAATCCTTGAGCATGTTGGCTCAGAGGAAAGAGCAATAGCAAAAGAGAAGTGGAAGATAGAAGAGAGAGGATAACTGGTGGCTCGTGGCTCCAGAGGAGTCAGCATAGGGTGGTGGGGGGGTGGGTGGGTCAGGGATATAAGACTCACATGAAGTTATCAGTATTAGACTAGAGAAAGCATCCCTAGACATCTATGCATGTAGAAAAGAAGGAAATGGTATCTGGGATAAAGATCAGTTACTCATTTTATTTTGGAGAGTGGCTGAGATCAAAGGGAAGAGAAGCCTGCTGGCCTGTATTTTCTCTTTGAAATCAGAAATAATGTCACCTGAAGTAAAGTGCCTGGGTAGGGGAGTCTGAAGAAAGTGGTGGATAGGAGATTTTCAGGTAGATTGATGCCCAAAAGAAACAAACGGTGGTGAATCTTCATGATAGCATCATGAAGTTGTCTCTGTTTCCCGATGAGTCCTCCTAGAGCAAAGTATGGGAACAGAGACGGCAGAACTGGTTCGAATAACCCCGTGTTAGGAGTTTGCAGCTTTCTGAATGTGTTAGGAATGTGAAGGGGTGAACTTCAGGGCGTTAAGAATGTGCTTGAAGTCTTAGGCCATGAAATTAATACTGACGAAGCCATATGAAAGTTCTTCTGACAAGTCTGAGCCACCTTTCACCCTCTACTTTTAACTCCTTACACAGGAAGGAGGACATGGGGAGGACACCCCTTCACCAAAATTAATTTTCTTCCATGCTCAAAAATAGAACCAAATATTTTTACATCTTTTAACTTCCTTTAAAGTTTATCATATACTGTTTGCCTTGCTATAATTCTAAAGCAGCTTGGGTTACAGTGCTTAAATTAGATTGGGTGATTTTGCTACAGAACATGAACTCTGGAGAAATTTTGTTAGATTGTATTTAAGTTTCAAAAATATATCATTGATAGATCATTGACAGTATACTGGAGTGGGTTGCCATACCCTCCTCCAAGGAACCTTCCCGACCCAGGAATTGAACCCGTGTTTCCTATGTCTCCTGCATTGGCAGGTGGGTTCTTTACCACAACCTCCATCTGGGAAGCCCTAAATTATTATGCAAATAAATACTATAGTTTCAAGGTCACAGAGGCAGGAAGACGTACATTCCTGTTTCTTTGCAACCCCAAATGTTTGGATTTGTTTTGTCTTAGACCTTCTGAGCAGAGAAGATAATTACTTATTTTTTATATTTACTAAGATAATTAAACATGGCCCGTTCTTCTTTATTTTTAAGGCCTGTCAGACTGTCTAGTACATTTCTGTCAACTTCTAGCTTGTAGAGATAGTGGGAAGCCACCATAACCGAAGAAGACTTTAAAAAGCACAACCCTCTCAGTCATACTCCACCAGACATGCGTTTTTTATTTGAATGTTAGGTGTTGCTTGTTCAAAAATGAAAAGAAACTTGCTCTGGGGGAAGGAAAATTCTGAGAGCTAAATACTGTCTCGATAGGAAATTGACTCTTACATGAATTATTTAGCTTCACTGTTTTCGGCTTTTTTACTACATTTATAAGTACATTTGTAATGTTGAAGTTCTGATAATTGAGCCTTTGAACTCCTTGTTCAGAAGATAACATTACTTTTAATTATTTAGTTGTGAGAAGTGCCTTTGACTACTTACAGTGGAGCATATTCTGGTTTCTTGCTTATGGTTCTGCTCCAGGAAACCACATTTGTGGTCCTCTGGGAACAGCATCAGAGAATCCAATAGCAGCTGTATCAACAGAGAGGTTATCATCATCAAGTATATTGAGGGTTGGACATTTTGCCCCAAAGTACTGACTTTGTTGTCTGCAGTAGTAAGGAATTTGGCAAAGTTTAAAAAGAAACCAGCTTTCCGCCATCTTTCCGTGCCGCCAGAATGGTGCGCATGAATGTCCTGGCCGATGCTCTCAAGAGTATCAACAATGCCGAAAAGAGAGGCAAACGCCAGGTCCTTATTAGGCCGTGCTCCAAAGTCATCGTCAGGTTTCTAACAGTGATGATGAAGCATGTGTGGAGTGATCAGCCCTAGATTTGATGTGCAACTCAAAGATCTAGAAAAATGGCAGAATAACCTGCTCCCATCCCGTCAGTTTGGTTTCATTGTACTGACAACCTCAGCTGGCATCATGGACCATGAAGAAGCAAGACGAAAACATACAGGAGGGAAAATCCTTGGATTCTTTTTCTAGGGATGTAATACATACAAATAAAATGCCTCAGAGGACAAAAAAAAAAAAAAAAAAGAAACCAAAGATTTTGCACTGAAAAATGAAAAAAATTTTAGTTCTTCATTAATTTGATAAAAATAATTTCATCTCATTAAATGGTATTTTCAGTTCACTTACACATTTAATCATTTAAAATTAATTGTATTTGTTCATCAAAGATCCCACTAAATTTTCTCTGTTTAACGGTTACAAACAGTCCTTCAGATTCTGACAGGTTGTCTCGTACACTTTGGCCAAACAGAATAGATGAAGCCCGGTCTTTATCACTTATAGGCCTTAACTATTTCTCAACTGTGGACTGAATGAAGTCTCTTTCTTTCATTTTCTGGTCTAACACTTTGGTGACCAAATAACAAAAGAATGAAATGTTTCTTGTGTGATTAACATACGAATGTTAACATACAAACATGTGGTTAACATATGAACATTCTTAAACATACAAATTTGTAGTAGCTTTGTTAAGAAAATCTTTCAGATTTGATCCCAGCTTTTCTGTCAGATATGATCCCAAGTGATTACATTTTCATTTAATTCCTTTCCATTAATGGGACAGCACTTTAGGAAAGTTATATATTTAATATTCTTGGAATCCTATGAATAGAGGAGATTTACATTATCTTACTGAGAGAATATGTAATGGGTGTAATTTATTTTCTTCAAGAACCAGAAACATGTGACAAAATCCTGGTTTCCTGATCCTAGTGGAATGCTCTGCCTTTTAGCCTGCTCCAAAGAATTTTAGAAATTGCCTGGCTCAGGGATTTTTATTTATATACATTTCTTATGCATTGTGTACTAAAATTATAAATAATGACTGGAACCTTAGCTTTTGAGAATTCTAAGGGATTAGCTATTTTAAGTAGTTATTTCCCAGCTAAAAAATAATCCATACCCTTGTGAAGGTTTTTAAGTTATTATTTCAACTTACAAATAATTTTACAAATTTTGACCATATATATATGAAATAAAATTTATTTCGTGCTTTTCTCCTTAAACATAGTAGGCTAAATGTAACTGCTTGATTATTTACTTGATAATGTACTTGATGTGGTTGTAGTTTGCTTTGATATATAATAAATACAGGGATGCCATTAGATTATTTTTTTGTTCCTCTAACCTTTATTGACTATTCACTATAAGCCAGGCACTGTTCTGGGCATGGTATCTCTATAGTTTTGTGCTAGTATTCCCATACCTTGAATTCTTGGCCCGATTTTATGGCTTCTCCTTCCTGCCTCAATCTGAGCATAACGTTAAGAGCATAAATTGTAGAACTAGGCTGTTAAAATTTGTATCCTGGCTCTGCTATTACTAGATGTTTGACTATAAGCTACACAACCTCCCTTTACCTCAGTTTTTGCATCTGTAAACTGGGACCAGTAATATAACCTACTTCATAGGGTTACTGTAAGAATTAAACACACACACACACACACACACACACACACACACACACGAAATGTTTGGAACAGTGCCTGGCACAAGGTTAGTCCTACAGAAAGTATTAGTCATTATCACTGCTATGAATATTACTGTTACTGTGAATTCTTAGTACTGTTTGTCCTGTATACTATTTTTAAATTTCTTTAATCTTAGAAAACAGATAAATAGCTTGCTAGAACTAAGTGTAAAATAAGAGTAGATTGACTATATGAAACCTGAGATTTCCTTTCAAGAAAACAACATGCAGTATATTGCATTTTGGCTGCTGAGAACCGTTTTTTCTTAGTCTGTACTGTGGCTCAGTTGTGTCCAACTCTCTGCGACACTGTGGACGGTAGCCCCCAGGCTCCTCTGTCCATAAGATTCTCCAGGCAAAAGTACTGGAGTGAGATGCCATTTCCTTCTCCAGGGAATCTTCCCGACCCAGGGATTGAACCTGCATCTCCTGCATTGCATGCAGGCTAACCTTTAATAGGCCATATTTATTGAGGAAGTACTGAGGAAGGAAAAAAACCAAAAATTTATCTTAATAAAGAGGACTTGTTTTTCAGGGAAAAAGATCTTGAAGAAGCTCTGGAAGCAGGAGGTTGTGATCTTGAAACTTTGAGAAATATAATTCAAGGGAGGCCACTGCCTGCTGATCTGAGGGCTAAAGTTTGGAAGGTAACTGGAAACTAAAACAAGTAAAATGTAATCACTTAAGAACAATATTTTAGAATTTTGATTTTCAGCTGTCTTAGTTGCAGAGGACTTTATACTGTTATGCACATTCCACATTTAGAAAATTTATCAAAAAAGTGTGTGTTTCTGTGCAAGTGGAAAGTTTTAGTGTCTGACACTTTGAGACCCTGTGGACTGTTGCCTGCCAGGCTCCTCTGTCCATAGCATTTTCCAGGCAAGAATACTGGAGTGGGTTGCCATTTCCTTCTCCAAGGGATCTTCCTGACCCAGGGATCGAACCTGGGTCTCCTTCATTGCGGGCAGATATTTTACCGTCTGAACCACCAGGGAAAGCCCGTGTGCCTGTAGTGTTTGGTATATTTAATAATTTAGGTTTTGAAAGGCAGTGCTTCCTTTTGTAACCATTAGAATTTATGTTTATGAAGATTATTCAGTGAAACGGGAAAGTGCAACCAATGAGTAAAATAGGATATATAATTGCAGATACGGCTATATTTAAAAAACAAATTAAAAAGGTGGGAGAGGAAATAGGTCTCTGGGTGTTAGAATTATAGGAGATTTTCCTTTGCTCTATTTTCTGCTTCAGCTGTTCTCTAGTACATGTGTATTATAATTTTTTAATTTTAAATTAAGATTTTGTTACTATTAAGTAGTTCCCATTGTTAAAACATGTAAGCAAAGGATAACATAAAAAAAAATCGTCTGTTATCTACCACTTACAAGTAAAACACATAGTAATATCTCGGTGTCACATCTTATCTTTTCCCCTCTGCACATATATATATGTAACAGAAATGGAATTATACCTGTGCTTAGTATTCTAAATGTTACAGAAATTTAAAACTCATGTAAAAACACTTGTTTAGTGAACCCCCATGCACCCATCACTGAGTTGTAACTGTTGTCAACATTTGGCCATGTTGCTGAACCTCCAGTACTTTGGCTACCTGAGGCAAATAATTGACTCCTTAGAAAAGACCCTGATGCTGGGAAAGATTGAAGGCAGGAAGAGAGGGGGACGACAGAGGATGAGATGGTTGGATAGCATCACCAGCTCGATGGACATGAGTTTGAGCAAGCTCTGGGAGTTGGTGATGGATATGGAAAGCTGGCGTGCTGCAGTCCATGGGGTTGCAAAGAGTTGGACATGACTGAGTGACTGAACTGAACATTTGGCTGATCTTATTTGATTAGTATTCTATCCTTTTCTCCCCACCCTACGCACTGTATTATTTTAAAGCAAATCCTTGGCAGGGCACTAAAATATTTAATATGAAAGTCTAAAGACTTTAAAAATAACCATAACACTATTAAATTGAAAAGAATTGTAATTCTTTAGTGTGTTCTCACATGGTTGAGGGGACAAGGGCGCTAAGTAGGGTCTTCTGTATAAGGAGGCCAATCCCATTCATGTAGTGCTCTACCCTCAAGACTTGATCACCTCTCACAGGCCCCACCTGTAAATACCAGAACATCGGGAATTTGTTCAACATACATGAATTTGGGGGAGGGGACACAAAGGTTCTTTCTATAGCGTTAATGATATTTGCTTGAAATAAGCTTACATGTGTAAAATATTATGTAAATACTTTGTGTAATTCATTTTATTCACTGGTTTAACATAAAATAGTAAAATTTGATATAGACATTTTACTTGTAATTTTTGAAGTATACATTATTATCCCTAAATCCAGGCCTCTATTATTATTATAACGTATTTTTCAAGAGTGAGAAATAACATAAGGAGCCAGCTGCTTTTTTTCCTCTTTCTTCCAGATTGCTCTAAATGTTGCAGGAAAAGGTGATAGTTTGGCATCATGGGATGGTATTTTAGACCTGCCAGAACAGAACACTATTCACAAAGATTGTCTGGAGTTCATTGGTAAGTTTAATAATTGTTTTCAAACGGTGATAAATTCTGCAAATAATAATTTTTGGATGGAGGAGTCACTGTTTAGTAGAATGAACTTGTTATAATTGGGGATTTGTTGAATTTGGAATATATTGAAAGGGCATAGTTTTAGAACATCTCTTTGGCAATTCTTATGAAATAATGTCAACATTTAAGAAAGAGTGTCTGATTTTTAGTATTTTTAAATTGTTTTTTGTATTATTGACCATCTGTATGATTGTATACAGCTCTCAGATTAAAAGGAGGTATTCCAAAAGTTTCTTTGTAAGTCATAAGTCATGATCTGCTATAGAAAACGTGTTACAGATCATGGGTGAATAGGTTTCAAATCCCTCACACTGTCTTTTGAAGATTAAATTATTTTGGTTTATAGTTCTCTTTTTTAATTCATCTATAGTCCATTGGTGTCTTTTTGTTTCTCTGTCATTTTTTAGTTAGATTATTGGCTAAATAGACTTTTTTATGGGCCGACCTCAAGAGAAACATTATTGCTAGGCGAAGGATAGGGAATTGGGTGGTGGAGAATGAATCACTTCCCCTCGCTTCAACAAAGCCATAGTGGCAGCTGCCCTTCCTGGGGCAGAGGATAGTCTTTATAATCTGTTATTTGGAAAACGCTTTTTTGCTTTCCGGAAATGTGGGTGATACCTACTTTCCTGCTTCACATTGTGCATTCTTTTACACACACACACACACACACACACACACACCCTTCCCTGGTGGTTCAGATGGTAAAGAGTCTGCCTTCAATGCAGGAGACCCAGGTTCTGTCCCTGGGTGGGGAAGATCCCCTGAGGAAGGGAATGGCTGACCCAGGTTCTGTCCCTGGGTGGGGAAGATCCCCTGAGGAAGGGAATGGCTGACCCAGGTTCTGTCCCTGGGTGGGGAAGATCCCCTGAGGAAGGGAATGGCTACCCATCCCAGTATTCTTGCCTGGAGAATCCCATAGACATAGAAACTTGGTGGGCCACAGTCCATAGGTCGCATAGAGTCGGACATGACTGAGTGACTAACACTTTTACTTTTCACTACTTTCATGTATACACACATATGATATATATATATGAAACATATATGAAGGTCCAATATTAAGCTAATAAATCCTGAATAGCTAGTGAATATGAATAGGTATAAGGAAAAATGTATTTTTATGTAGTTTTATTTTGTCCTTGACATGCTCTAAATGCAGTAAGATAGTATCATATATTTTGTAAACAAGTATTTTGTCCAATAGCTGAGCGTCTAGCAGCCCCTTGGTAATTTTGACTCTTATTTTTTAGATCACCTTTCAGTGCCAGAAGAGAAGGCAGCACAATTACTTTTGGATATTGAATCTGTAATTACCTTTTATTGTAAATCCCGTAACATTAAGTATAGCTCAACCCTTAGCTGGATACATCTCCTCAAACCGTTGGTGCATCTTCAGCTGCCACGCAGTGATTTATACAACTGCTTTTATGCAATCATGAATAAGTACATTCCCAGGTAAGACACGATTTTTTATTATAGCTGTAAAATAAAGGAAGTTCTAGTTTGAAGTAAAGTTGTTAGATTTATTTTGATGGTAAAGTAAAAGGTTCAAGTAATTTTTAAGGTTGTTTGAATCATAATTGTTATTTGACTTTATTTTTGTGGTTATAAATATTTTTTAAAGGATTCTTTAGTTAAGAATTTGTGCTTGTAGAGTTTATGTATGCAGTATAACTTTTCATACTTTTTGGATGATATCTCTTTTGATTTCTTTACTTATAAAAATAACATTATAGTGTCTAAAAGTTTTGGAGTGCTGCTGTCTTCAGTGCTGGGGTTACAGCCTGGAATATAGTCCTAGAAATACAGATGTTGAAGAAGGAATTGGAAGTGCACTGAGTGTTAGGAAGGTGAAATGCAGAGTGCTATGGGAATGTACAGTGGGGGTGACCTGACTTACCCTGGAGGTCAGGAAGGTCTTTTCTGGGAAAGTGACACTTAAATTGAGTCTAGACAGATGGGTGGGTTGTTTTGGGGGAATGGAAGAGGTACAGGGAAGAAGGGAGGTGGGTAGGAGGAGGGGTGGAATTCAGAAAGAATTCTTGTAGTTCTCAGGTATGGATCAGATAGTCAGAACTTTAGTGCCAAAAGGAACTTTTGACCATAATCTAGAGCAGTGGTTGGGCTGCGCAGTGAACCTTGGATACACATTGGAGTCATTGGAAGTGAAGTGAAGTCGCTCAGTCGTGTCCGACTCTTCAAGACCCCATGGACTGCAGCCTACCAGGCTCCTCTGTCCATGGGATTCTCCAGGCAAGAGTACTGGAGAGTCATTGGGGGTGGGGTTAAAAAATCCTGATGCCCTTTTACATACCTGACTAATTAAATCAGATCTCTGAGGAGGCCAGCCATGCAGTGAGGTTTGTTTAGATTTAGAGCTTCTTGGTTGATTGCAGCATGCACCTAAGGTAAGAGGACTGCTATTCTAGAGCTTGATAGTTAAATGACTGCCATTTCCCCACCCTGCTTTTCATGTGAAAAGCACTGGGTTAGCTTTGGGTGCTTTTTGTATTTTCTCACTTAAACAGTGACCACTATAAGGCAGATATGTCTGATTTACAGCTACAGAAACTGAAGCAAAGACAGATGTTAAATGACTTATTCAGCATTATACTTCTGGTGTATGACTGAGTCAGGATTTGAACCTAAGTTTGATTGGACACTTGTGCTTTACCTTACAAGTTTCTCCACCCTGGTTGCTTATTAGAATCAACTAAACAACTTTTTTTGGTTTTTGTTTTCTTTTTCTTTTACAGCTTTAGATATCATTCACATAATATAAAATTCATCCTTTAATATGTCAATTCCATGGCTTTTAGTATAGTCACAGAACTGTGCAGCCATAGCTACAATCCTTTTTAGAATGTTTCTGTCACCCCCAAAAGAACCCCTGAACTCACTAGCAGTCAACTGCTTTTTCCCCCAGTACTCTCAGCCCTAGGCACCTACTCATCTTACTCTGTGGATTTGCCTATTGTGGGTATTTCATATAAATAGAACCTTATAATATATGGTCTTTTGTGACTACCTTTGTTCACTTAGCATTGTCTTTTAAAGATTCATCTGTATGTATTTATAGCATATATTAATACCATTACTTTATTTCTTTTTATTGCTGAGTAACATTTCATTGTATGTACAATGAAATAAAATAGCACATTTTATTTACTCATGTAATAGTTGCTGGACATCTGGATTCTTTTTGACTGTTATGAATAATGCAACTATGAACATTTGTGTACAAATATTTGTGTGGACATTGCTTTGGGATATGTACCTAGGAGTGGGATTTTTTTTTACATTTCTCTTTGGAGAAATGTCTGTTCAGCCAAAGAACTTTTAAAACATACTGACCCTTGATGTTTCAATTATAACCCTGTCAATTTTTAAATTCCCAGGCAATTCTAATACATACCAGAGTGGAGAACCTGGGTGCGACCTTGAAGCGATAGGGCTTCATGTAAGGAAAGCAGACCTAGAGATGCCAGAATACAGGGCTATGCTAATGGTAAATCAGAGGCTAGAATTCACATTTGGGAGTCATTCTGTTATACTGATGGAGGAGGAAATGGCAACCTACTCCAGTATTCCTGTCAGGAAAATCCTGTGGACAGAGGAGCCTGGCGGGCTGCAGTCCATAGGGCTGCCAAGAGTCGGACACAACTGAGTGACTGTGTTATACTAAATCTCTCAACTGCTTATATTTTTACCACCTCTCAGTGTAACAGAACTAGTAATAGCAAGGGACATGATGATCCAGCTTTGTCTTTACAGGATGTTGGTGGTGGTAGATACTAGTAAAGGCTGTATTGTAGAGGTTTACTAGTAGAGGTTTGCACTGAGCTGTGTAACATACTTTGTCAGGTTACTCCAGTTACTGTTTCCATGAATTCCACGTGTAACACTGTACTCCAGCCAGAGTCAGTGTTAATACCCCCGCATAGGGCTCAGCCCCACAAAATGTTGCTCAAACAACTCCACTATAATATATCTTATTAGAGAGTCAGTTGTAACATGAGTAGAATTCTGTCAAGCACACTGCTTTGCAGTGGAGAGTAACTTTCAGTACACAGCTATTAAATGAATAGATGCTGTTGCAATGGCTGATTCCCTGAGATGTCCCACTTTTTCCGAGGATGAGACCCACAAACTAGGCAATTGTCCTTACAGTGTATGTTCCTAGTCTTCGTTACCACTGTGTCTCTGTGTTTTGTTTTAGCAATCTACTGTTTTGCCTTTATAGAGTGGGGAAAGTGTTCAGACAGAGGAGGAGGTAGTCTTGTCAGTATGAATCCAGTTCTATCTTTGGACATCTGAATTAGCAAATTAGGGCCTTTTCTACAAAACTTCCCTGTTATCTGCAGTATTAAAAATGGTAGATGAATGGTTATACCAAATCCTGACATTGACCTTAGATCTTAGTTTTGCAGAGATTATTTTTCATTATTCCCACTTGAATAGCATTTTGAAACATTCTTTATCAATGCTTTTCATTAATGTTTTTACATGAAATCTTTCACCTTATTTCAGGTTTTTTTTTTTTTACAGTTTGCTTTTTAAAGACTAAATCTACCAAAATACCACTAGTTCAAATATTAAATTGCATATATGGGAGGGTAGCTTGGTATAGTGGTTTAATACCCAGTTTCTGTGTACAAGTCTTAATGCCATCACTTCTTAGCTACGTGACCTTGGTTGACCTGCTTGACCACAGCTAAGCCTCAGTTTTCTCATCTGTAAATTGAGGGTGATAATAGTATCTTTCATAGGGTTGCTTGTAAAGATAAAGTAAGATAACATTGTAAACTGTATTGTAGTGTCTGGCACATGGTGTTTCCTCAGTAAATAACTGACTTTTATTAAGATGGCCTGCAATTTGAGCTGTGTACATTTTTAATGGTTTATTAGACAGATTTATTAGACACCAGGGAACAAGGCAAGAAGTATTATAGTTACTCAGTAGGGTCAGTGTTTGGCACCTCCTGGGATTTTCTCTGAGCATCTGGTATCCAGGCCACTTCCAGTCACAGCTCTGGGTCCACTCTTTTGGAATGTTCGTCGGTGGCCATTTCAGACTTGGAGCTTTGCTGAAGGGATTCTTAATTGAGTACGTTAACTATGGAGCTATCCTGAAGCCTTCCTGGGAGATCTTTCTTATTTGGCAGAAAAAGAAGGGAGCTGGACTTCCTCAGGGCTCTCCAGATCTCCCTTTGGGATCCAAAGCTTATCAAAATAACCTAAGTGGTCCCTCTGTTTTCATTGGTCCCTGTAGTCCTTTCTCCTGAGTGCTGCCTGGGTTCACCTGGAAAGAATCTTCCTAGAGTTGGCTGTAGACGTGCCATTTCTTCCTATCAGGTCAGGTATGTTAGGTGTAAGCAAGAGAGGTCTGTCCCCTGTTGCGTCAGGTAGGCTTGCTACCAATGCTCTTAAGTCGGATGCTCTGGGGTAAGGAGGGGAGGAGGGTATTGCACGAAGACTGGTTACTGATATGATCAGTTTTGACCTATTAATGCAAGAAACTTTGCTTCTCTTGTCTTTTAGGGATTGTTCCCTGAAGGGGAGACCATTTCATCTTTTCCGATTACTCATCCAATACCATGAACCTGAGCTTTGTTCTTTTCTTGATACAAAGAAAATTACTCCAGACTCCTATGCACTCAACTGGGTAATAAAGTGAAAGTAGGAACACTTAATGAAAAATAGTTTTCTGTGAAACTATAGTTAGTTCCCCCCCAAAGCAAAAGAAAGAAAAGTGTTAAATTATAGACCATTATTATTTAAGACAAAGGATTAAAATTATTAGCACTTCAAAGATTTTTTTTTTCTCTTCATTTAAATTATTTAATACGAAGGTTAGCCTTTGTTGTTTTAGAAATATATGTAAATATATATGGTATGTATCAGTTCACTTTAAAACCGTGTAATTAAATTGTTGATAGTGTGTTTGAGAATTGATCTACAGTCACGAAGAAAATAACTTAAGATTATCAAATGATTGATACAAAAGAATATAAAATACATCTCAGTCCTCTGTCATTCTATATTTATATTTTAAATGGGAAGTTTTATTATTTTAGGTCTGTGGTTCTCAAGCCTTTTGGTCTCAGGACCTTTTACACTCAACATTTTTTGAGGATCCATAATTTATGTGGATCACATTGGTTAGAAATTAAGAAATTTTAGGTATTCGTTTAGAAGTAGTGATAAATCCAATACATGTTAGCATAAATATTTTAAATGAAAATGAACTATTTCCCAAAAAGGAAGAATAGTGGCATTTTTAAGTTTGCAGATCTCATGATGTTTGGGTAGATCACAGGCAAGTACATTCTCATATCTATTTCTTTATTCAGTCAGTGATGATACCATATTTCATGTAACCTTTGGAAAATTGTGTTGTTCATTTGTGAGAGAATGAATATGAAAAGGGCAAAATATGAGTATTAGTATGAAAATAGCTTTGATCTCACAAACTGCCCTGTAAATACTCTTGGAGATGTCCAAGGCTCCTCAGACCATACTTTGAGAACTGCTCTTATAGGGTAGCTTGAAGGTCTTTTTAAAACAGTGTTTAGGTTCCAGAAGAAAATATATGTATATTCAAAAATTTTAACATGTTTCTCGATGATGTCTTACCTAACTTTTCTTCAGAAAGGATTCCATTTCTGCCATTTATTAACTGTGTTATTTAATACACTTAGCCTCTGAACTTTTATTTCTTCATCTGTAAAATGGGACTAATAATAGGATCTATCTCAGAGGGTGATGGGATGAGTAGACAGTGAGACCCTAGAGACCCTAATTGGTTTCAGCTCTAGCATACTAAACCTCAAGAACCTGCTCTTTCGTTCCTTCTTGGCTACAGTCTAGTCACTTTGATAAAAATAAAATTGTAGGTTCTCTGAGATTCATATGTTGCTATTAAATCTACTTATTTGTATCGAAGTAAGAAATTTTCTTTTAAGAATTTGAATATTTTCATAGACGTCTTTCTGGTCACATCATGGCCGAGAAATGCCGTTTCTGTGGCCAGAACTCTGGATTAGTACTCAGTGCTGGTTGTAGATTTTAACTGGTTATGGAAACAACCAGTTTCTCTTTGTCAGTTTCCCAAATAGTTCATTCTTGCTACCAGTATCTTGTCTATGGAGTGGAGTCTTTCTTTTCCAATCATGAGATAAAGAAAAACCAGTTCCTGTGATTTGAGAACTCATCACTGAAAATGATGCGGAGGTAGCTTTAGTTTGGCTAAGTGAGGTTAATGTTGACCGTACCTTGTCTGTTTGTATTTGCATCTTCCTTATTTCTAATAGTAAATTTTAAACAACTACAAAAAACATTAGAAGCATTATGTATTATACTTTAAAAGTTTGTGGTCAACTGTAATAGCAGTTACATCAGCTATGGAGTCTCAGGCCCTTTTTTTTAGTCCAGGTATCACTACTCACTAGCTCTGTGATGTTAGGAAGGTTATTTCTTACAGGTTTATTTTCCTGCCTATAATACAGGGAGGAAAATGTCTATTTTGAAAGCCTGTCATGAGAATATTTAAAATAAGAGACATTTAATGAAAGATATGTAGCAGTAATTTAGTACCTGGCACAAAATATTCACTAAATGTATGTGTTCTTGTTAGCTTCCTTTATTCATTAAAAATGTTTTAAATTTAAACCTCTAGATGAAATTGTTTCTGTATCTAAGAAAAATGGAATAATCTAAAAATATCCCTAAATTCATGCAATTTAAAACACAGTTGGGCTCTAGAGAAACTTACATACATTAACAATTCTTTAATTGACATAGAAAACCATAGAGCTCTTGAAACCTTTTGCAGGACATCAGTGTTGTCTCATTTGTTTCAAATTATGTACAAGTAAGCTTGGGGCACAGTTGGCCTTTAAATTGTTATTACAATTTCATTTGGTGCTCTTAACTGAAATTACCATGCTTGATCTTCACAATTTCTTAGCAAGTTAAGTACTGTAGTAGTTACCTTATAGAGCTCATGGGTAATTATGCTAGTTATTATGCTGTGGCAGATACATGCTAACTTAAGTTACTTTAGATATTAAGGGTTAGTTATCTTTCTCTTTACCACAGTAGTGGTAGAGCATGGGTAATATTCCTTTAAAAAAAAAAAAAGTAGAAATGTAAAGCTCCTGAGGATAAGTGACATGCCCTAAGGCACACAGCTGGTCAGTGGCTTCATTGTGCCTTGGATCCACATAGTCTTCCTTTGGATTACATACAGTCAAATTAAGGTCCACGGTAAATATCAGGTACAGACAGTTTGTTATAATGTTACTTATGCATTTGCCTCAATACTTTAAAAAGAGCAAGTCATTTCCAGTGGTTTATATTTCTCATTTCATTTCCTGATTACAGCTTGGAAGCCTTTTTGCCTGTTACTGTTCCATTGAAGTCACTCAGGCAATATGGGATGGATATCTACAACAGGCAGATCCATTTTTTATTTATTTCTTAATGTTAATAATCCTTGTTAATGCAAAGTAAGTATCAAGTTGGCTGGATTTTTCTCTTCTTTGTTCTTAGGGTGCTCTGTTAATATTTAACTCAAATTCATGTGATTCTCTTTTACAGAGAAGTCATTTTAGGGCAGGAGTCTGACAGCAAAGAAGAAGTTATCCGTAAGTATCACTTAATGTGGAGAAAACAGTTTTCAAGTCACTTTATTTTCTAAAACTCAAGTTTTCTCATCCATTATGTGAATTTAGAAGATTAGTCTAGAAGATCTGAGGTTCCCTTCAAATCTTACACACTGTCCACATACAGGCCTTAAATATGGTCTCCCCGGATTTGCTACCTTCATTCATCCTTACATGTTTTTTTCACTCATTCAGTTCTTTTCTGTACACTGTTTATTTGGTTTAAATAAACTGGTCTCCTCTCTCTCTCCCTTTCCCCTCCTTCCTTAATTTTCCTTTGAATCCCCGACTCTTGTAAGTATCTCCATTGTTGAAATGTTGATCCTCCTTTTGGTTTCTCCACTCCAGCCCTCACAGATTTACTTCTTTTCTGTAGTACCCAGCACACTGTACTGTCTGTGTTATAGTGTTTACTTCACTACATTATATGATTTATCTTTATATTTCTCAAGCAAGACAAAGTTCCTTAAGTCAGGAATCATTTCTTGGTAATTTTTTATTTGCAGGGGCCCTGGCATTTGTGTTTGTTAAATAAATCACAGTATTACAATCAAGGCTAATGAATTTGATTTGATTGCCAGATACTATCAGTCACTAATAGCAGGATTATATTAAGAGTTTCAGCTCCTTTGAGGAAAATCCACATCTCTTCAAGCAATTTTCTGTGCATCACTGTTGAGATTTCATGTATAAAACTATAATGTTTAAGATAAACCAGCTTTGATATATAATGTTTAATGTTGTATACTTTACAAGCAAAATTTCTTGAAAATATAATATATGTATAATCCTATTTCAGAGTTCTTGGAAAATACTCCATCCAGTTTGAATCTAGAAGATATAGAAGACCTTTTCTCTCTGGCTCAGTATTATTGCAGTAAAACACCAGCTTCATTTAGAAAGGTATCAGACAAGGAATGACCTGCTTTCAGTATTTCACATTTTGTGCATTGTTTTTTGTTTATGTTGTATCCACTTCAGTTAAAATACTCTAGGTTGTCATTCTTTCTGTGTTGTACAGTTTTGTGTGATTTTTTTCACTATAAATATTCTCCCTAGTAGAGGAATAGACATTTTAAAAAGATAGTATACAAATATGCTAGGAGCCATTTTACCTCTCCTCTGATTATTATTTCTGATCATGAGAAAATTGACTATAAGGTATTTCTTAAATTAATGCTTCCTTACTTTAAAAATTGTGTTATAGAAATCTGACTGAGGAGGTATCATTATGCCTTCTTTATCTGGAGTTAAAGTTAAAACTCCAACTTTTAATGATGCTGAGCTGTCTTTTACACAAAAAAAGGGTATCTTAAGCTCCCTGGAGACCTTGAACCTTTCTCAGATCAGACAAGTGCTTTCAAGAGAAATGACATCAGATTAGAAGTCCAAGTGCTGTGAACTTCTAGAAACTAAAACTCTAGATTCTAAAGCTAGTAATGGAGGCAGCATGGAATTACCATTTATAAACTATTTGTGACCTCAAGTGCTCATGAGAACATTATTGTTTTTTTTTTATTTTTAAGGCATTCTACCATCATGATTGTTAGTTGGAAGTTATCATGTCCCTGAAATATTAAGATGAGATTAAATTAGGTTCAGTATAGTGTGTCCAGGAGGCAGGTGATGGAAACTTTTTAAGAACATTTCCCTCAAAACTAATTATAAAAGAAATTTGTTTCTCAGGACTAATTTCAGTTATTTTAATAATTGCCTTATGTAGATTACCTCAGTTCCCAACAGTGTTGACTAAGTTAGATGGCAAGGTAGTGGTTATGATACTAGATGAAAAAGAACTTTTATCCTTTTCTTCCCAGCCTTTTAAGAGAATAATTTTTATTCTTCAGACATAGTAAATAAACTGCACTAGCAATTGCTAATTAGAGCAGGTTTTATTAGCAGCATATTACATAATTTATGCCATATTTTAATTTTTATTCAATATTAAAGCATAAAATGTGAGTAATCATTTAAAAATTTGCTATTTGTATGTGATAGTATAGAAAATAGCTGTGTAGAATGTGTTATTTTTTTAATTAGGCTATCATTTTGTGTGAACTCAAACATGGGTTTTATTTGTAGCCTTTTTATAGCTTTTAGCCTAGAAATTTGATATAATAAGTTAAATCATATGACTCAAAGATGTTATATAATTATTTTACCTTTTATCTGGTCTATTGAGAATAGTTTTAGGAGGGAAGCTTGATTTTATTTTTTTTCTTCATAAAGTTTTAAAAATTCCTCTTCACACAGGATAATCACCATCTGTTTGGCAGTACTTTGTTGGGAATTAAGGATGACGATGCAGATCTGAGTCAGGCTCTTTGCCTGGCCATCTCAGTGTCAGAGATCCTTCAAGCAAATCAGCTTCAAGGGGTAAGTTAAAAAACCCCACTGTTTGTTAGAGGATGATCCCCTTTAAATGCAAGGAATGAATGTCTCCTCCATGTTTGTTGATTATCGCAAAATTAATTTACTATAAGAATGTAGTTGTTTTGCTTTTTCTGAATGATTAATGTGTTAAATCTCCTGTGCATATGCTCATTTTTAAGCTGCCAGCTTGTGTGTTATTTTATTTGTCAAACAACTAATTATTTTTGACACTAGTTTTTGTAAATTGCAAAATCTTATTTTAAATTTTAACAGGGCTACTGAATGTTATATAAAGTACTTGAAAGGGTGAATTTACTATTTCATAGTTAAATTCTAGATACTTACACAGATAATTCGGAGAAGGCAATGGCAACCCACTCCAGTGTCTTACCTGGAGAATCCCAGGGACGAGGGAGCCTGGTCGGCTGCTATCTATGGGGTCTCACAGAGTTGGAGACGACTGAAGCAGCACAGCAGCAGCATGCAGATAATTGAATTACATGGTTTAATGCCAAAAGGCATTTACAAAGAATTGAGGATATACCATAATTTTTTCTCTTTTGTATTTATGAAAATCTGATGAGCCAGTTTTTTCAGTATAAGTTCTTTATTATTAATAGTGCAGCAGTTAATTACGTGTGTATATTTGAAAGGTGGGACGTATTTCAAAGATGCAGAGAAGAGGAAAGAACATGGGAAGATAGGCCTTTCACAGTAGATACTTTTAAAACAAGCATTTTGTGTGGTTTTCTCATTAGAACCATTATTAAAAAAATAGCTTGTAATCCAGTTTAAAGAGACCCATGTGTACTCCAGTTCAGATTGGCATTGGAGAACGTGCTGTCATCCCAGAAGACATTTATTTAATCCTTATGTGAATTACATTGTTGATAAGTTTGTGGGCTTATTTTCAGAAATAGAAATTGTATCTACATCTGTGTTTATATCATGTATAGTGTTTTTGAAAGTGTTTAACATGATGCACATTAAGTTACTAAATTCAAATTAGTTTTATAGCCCAAACTAACATTCTTCCTGTTATATATTTTAAGACTTTTTGTCAAGGACAGTATATACAAATTGTTTTAACTACTGTTTAAAATGAGTACAACTCTTTAAGATCTTGAGGATATTTTCTTGAGTCTGTACTGTATGGGACTTCCTAACTATACGTGAGATCCATTTTTTAATCCATTTGTTCCCCCCTTTTTGGTTGTTAATATTATATTGTGTAAAATATGCTCCTCCTGGCAAATTTTATTATGTCAAATGTTTCCCTTTTAGGAAGGAGTCCGGTTCTTTGTGGTGGATTGCCGTCCTGCAGAACAGTATAATGCTGGGCATTTATCGACTGCTTTCCATTTAGATTCAGATCTGGTTAGTATAAATGTGATTTAAACTTTTAAAAAATATGGAGAAAATGGATTTTTTTCTTTAATCCATGAATAAATATACATGTACCAGATTTGGGGATGTTTTTCTTTCTACTTAAAGAGGGAGTCTCTGCCTTTATACAAGTGTAGCTCTCAGGTTTCCTTTTAACCACGGACACCCCCTTGGCGTCATAAAGGGTAGATGAGAGCACTGTTATGTATGGTTTACTGTTGCTTACCATTGTTATGTCAGTAAATTCTAAACTTCTTACTGTGAGCTGCCTCATACAGCACTCGGCATAGTGCCTTGCATTTAGTAAGTACTCTGTGAATATTAGCTCTTATTATGATTGGGTAGTTAGTCTAAAAGTTTTTACTGTAAGCCTCCTTTTCATGAGTACTTGTGCATATAATAAAGTAATATGTAATAAGGGTAGTCTCTGGCATATAGGGCCTCAGTTGTTAAAATTACTGTCCTAGGATCACTTGAATTGAAAGAATAGATGAAGTAATTATTGTTAGAGATGCTTAGAGCATTTGGTAAGACTGGGACTGGCATTATTTAAGCCCTTCTGGGGTTTTTAGAGCCTCAGGAATGGAGAAGACAGTAAGAGGAGTAACTTTGTCCCTAACTTATCTGAAAAAGTTGATGCTAAGGTTGAAAGGGCATGTGGAAAGGTCTCAGTGGCGTCAGGAGGAATTTCATGGAAAATGGAGGTAAAACAACCCAGAGAGTTTGAGGTGCTATAGGTGAAGAAGGCGATTCTAGCGTGTTTGCATCCTGAATGTAGGCTGTGTGCCTTTCTCATCCTTCATTCGTCTTCAGTTCAGTAGCTCAGTCGTGTCTGACTCTCTGTGACACCATGGACTGCAGCACGCCAGGCCTCCCTGTCCATCACCAACTCCCGGAATTCACTCAGACTCACGTCCATCGAGTTGGTGATGCCATCCAGCCATCTCATCCTCTGTCATCCCCTTCTCCTCCTGCCCCCAATCCCACCCAGCATCAGAGTCTTTTAAGAGTCAACTCTTTGCATGAGGTGGCCAAAGTATTAGAGTTTCAGCTTTAGCATCATTCCTTCCAAAGAACATCCAGGATTGATCTCCTTTAGAATGGACTGATTGGATCTCCTTGCAGTCCAAGGGACTCTAAAGAGTCTTCTCCAACACCACAGTTCAAAAGCATCAATTCTTTGGTGCTCAGCTTTCTTCATAGTCCAACTCTCACATCCATACATGACCACTGGAAAAACCATAGCTTTGACTAGACGGACCTTTGTTGGCAAAGTAATGTCTCTGCTTTTGAATATGCTATCTAGATTGGTCATAACTTTCCTTCCAAGGAGTAAGCTTCTTTTAATTTCATGGCTGTAGTCACTATCTACAGTGATTTTGGAACCCCCAAAAATAAAGTCAGCCACTGTTTCCACTGTTTCCCCATCTATTTCCCATGAAGTGATGGGACTAGATGCCATGGTCTTAGTTTTCTGAATGTTGAGCTTTAAGCCAACTTTTTCACTCTCCTCTTTCACTTTCATCAAGAGGCTTTTTAGTTCCTCTTCACTTTCTGCCATAAGGCTGGTGTCATCTACATATCTGAGGTTATTGATACTTCTCCCAGCAGTCTTGATTCCAACTTGTGCTTCTTCCAGCCCAGCGTTTCTCATGATGTACTCTGCATATACGTTAAATAAGCAGGGTGACTGTATACAGCCTTGACGTACTCCTTTTCCTATTTGGAACCAGTCTGTTGTTCCATGTCCAGTTCTAACTGTTGCTTCCTGACCTGTATATAGGTTTCTCAAGAGGCAGGTCAGGTGGTCTAGTATTCCCATCTCTTGAAGAATTTTCCAGTTTATTGTGATCCACACAGTCAAAGGCTTTGGCATAGTCAATAAAGCAGAAATAGATGTTTTTCTGGAACTCTCTTGCTTTTTCGCAGATCCAGCGGATGTTGGCAATTTGATCTCTGGTTCCTCTGCCTTTTCTAAAACCAGCTTGAACATCTGGAAGCTCACGGTTCATGTATTGCTGAAGCCTGGCTTGGAGAATTTTGAGCATTACTTTACTAGCGTGTGAGATGAGTGCAATTGTGCGGTAACTTTGAGCATTCTTTGGCATTGCCTTTCTTTGGGATTGGAATGAAAACTGACCTTTTCCAGTCCTGTGGCCACTGCTGAGTTTTCCTAATTTGCTGGCATATTGAGTGCAGCACTTTCACAGCATCATCTTTCAGGAGTTGAAATAGCTCAACTGGAATTCCATCACCTCCACTAATTTTGTTCGTAGTGATGCTTTCTAAGGCCCACTTGACTTCACATTCCAGGATGTCTGGCTCTAGTTGAGTGATCACACCATCGTGATTATCTTGGTCATGAAGAGCTTTTTTGTACAGTTCTTCTGTATATTCTTGCTACCTCTTAATATCTTCTGCTTCTATTAGGTCCCTACCATTTCTGTCCTTTATCGAGCCCATCTTTGCATGAAATTCATCTTGGAGGATCTAAATGTGTTGTTGTTTAGTCGCTAAGTCATGTCCGACTCTTTTGTGACCCCATGGACTATAGCCTGCCAGGCTTAACCATCCCTGGGATTTCCCAGGCAAGAATGCTGGAGCCGGTTGCCATTTCCTTCTCCAGGGAATCTTCCCTACCCAGAAATCAAACCCATGTCTCCTGCTTGGCAGACAGGCTTTTTACCTCTGAGCCACCTGGGAAGCCCTGGAGGACCTAGATGGTCCATCTTTTATGCTTATTATTCAAGTCATTTGTGAATAACTTTGATTATTCTTAAAAAGCTCAAAGAGTATCTCCAGAGTTAACAATTACTGTCAGCTTGTTTAATCATCCAGACCTTTAACATACATTTACATATTTCTTATTCACTTTTTTTTGTCTATTTGATTTTTCACTTAACAGTTTCTTGGGACATCTTTTCATTTTAGTACATTCCTTTTAATGGTGTATAGTGATCCGTGGTATAGATATACCACAATTTATCACCTGATTTATGTACATTTAGAATGTTTTCATTTTTCTTGTAATAAAACAATGCTGTAGTTAACATGTAGTTAATGTAGTTAACATTTGTGGACTTGTGCAAATATTTCTGTAAAATACACTCCTAAAAGTAAAATTGTTGGGGTAAGAGTTATAGCATATAGGCTATAGAATGTGGGCATATAGAATGTGGGTATATAGAATTGTTACTAGAGTCTGCCATATTGCCCTTTAAAAAGGCTGTATCAACTTATACTTTACAACTGTGAGAATGATTGTTTTATACCATAAGCATTATTAGACATCACTAATTTTCTATTTTACAAGAGTCATGAGTGGAAAGCAGTGGTCATTACTAGTGATACTGCACATATGTTTTTGAGTGTGCTGTTAATTTGTATTTTTTTTTTTTTACAAAGTGCTTTTCTGTGGTTTGTCCATTTTTCTTTTGAATTTTCACTGTGCTTTTTATTAAAACAGTTTTAACAAATTGGGTATTTATTGGCATGCTTATTTTCTTGAGGGTAAGAAATGAATTTTTTCATCGTCATATCTCTAGTACCTAGAATAAGTACTGATAAATGCTTCCACTATTTCTAACTGTCTTCTAAGAAATAACATGGTTTGCCATGTAAGTGGAGACTAAAAAATATAGCTTGTTTCAATGAATTTTTTGTCATGGACCCTTCCACTCATTGTTAAACTTTTCTTGTCATGATACCCTGAAGACACTGAAATTTAGACAACAAACAGCAAAAACATTTTTTATCTTGGCATTTTCTTTGCATAATTTAATCTTTCCATGAATTGTCAACTTTTGTTTTCTGATGTATTATAGGTACATTTAATATACATTTCTTTTATCCCAGGGATTTTATTTATAAGAGCCTTTATTTTAGGAATTCCCTGGCTATTCAGTGGTTAAGACTTAAGAGCTTTCACTGCAGAGGGCTTGGGTTCAATCTCTGGTCAGAAAACTAAGATCCCACAAGCTGTGTAGCACAGCCAAAAAAAAAAGAGCCTTTTTTTTTTTTTTTTTTTTTAATTTCATGGTGGAAGTATAAAATTGTTCTCTCCCCAGCCTGCCGGGAAAATATTTCAAGTTTTGCAGATGTATAAAAGACACAGGCTTGCCATATTAAATTTTTTTAATTGTCCAGATGCTCCAAAATCCATCCGAGTTTGCACAGTCTGTAAAATCTCTGCTGGAAGCACAGAAGCAGTCCATTGAGTCTGGCTCCATCGCTGGTGGGGAGCACCTCTGCTTCATGGGCAGTGGCAGAGAGGAAGAAGACATGTATATGAACATGGTCCTTGCACACTTTTTACAGGTATGCTGACAGATTACTGCAGTTTTTCTTTGGTTTTTGCTGTCACCTTTAAGAAATTCTCCTAGGCAATTTTGTGCTGTTGTCTACCTTGTTAAATTTCTTTTTTTTTTTAAACACTTTATTGGTTTGTGTCTTGCCAAGAAGTCGTCTCCTTAATTTTTTTCGCACATGCTTTTATGGTTTATTTTTTATGTTTAAATCTTCTGGACCATCTAGAATTATTTTTCTGTAAGAAATGAGGTAGGAATAAAAAAAAAAATTTCCCTGAATAGCTAACCAGTTATGCTATCAATTTGAAGTACCACCTCTTCAATAGACTAAATTCTTCAATGCATCAGGGTCCATTTCTGGATTATTCTTTTGTTTGTTCTCTGTGCGTATTCATGCCTTAATACTTTTTACAGTTGCTATATAATTCCTTTTAATATCTTTACTTTGAAATCGAATAAATATACATGAATATGTCTATGACACTTAACCACCTTTCCCTTTTGAGTTCCAGTGTTGTCTTTAACACACTGATTTGTATCACTGATTTCATGCACCCTGTCCATCTACCTTTTCTACAAAGCCTCACTCACTGACAGCTCTTTCTTTATAAAAATAGTTGTTTATTAGTTATTCCTTGGAGTTTATATATTAAAGTCCTCATTTTGTGTGACCCTGAACTATGAAATCAGGAAGAGAGGAGACACAGGCCACTCAATTTGTATCCACTTCAATGGGACTCTGGTTTGAGAAAATTAGTCGAAAGGACAATCCTTGAAACACAAAATCAGAAAGGGAACAAAGTATTTGGGAGAGGGATTATACAGTAATTTTATGCTTTACTGGAGTAAAGATATTTTATTACTTTAAACAGAATAACAGAAATAGGGACTCAAATTCATTTTACTTATAAATTTAATTGAGCTATTCTAAAAATGCTCTGAAACAAGCTATATATTACAAAGGATGTCAGATGGCAAGAATTTGGAATATTGTGGACTTCTTTTAATAATTTGAGTTCTTGATATGGATTTAGAATTCCGTCTCCCTCCCCAATTTTTAACATGGAAATTTCAAACAAATTCAAAAGTAGGGAGAATTGAACTGTAAATTCTTTGTAAAGATATAATCACATTATAACTACTATACTTGATTATAAAAAATCTAATGAGTATTCAAGTTTCCTAATTTTCTCAAGATCTAAAACAAGACATTGCACTTGGTTAATATCTTTTAAGTCTCTTTTTATCGGCTCTGTTTCCAGTTTTTTTTCCTTGCATCTGTTTATTTGGAAAAACCCACAATCTGGATTTTGCTGGTTGCATTCACATAGTGGTGTTTATCAGGTTCTATCTCTGGTATTTCCCGTAAGCTGGTGGTTAGACCTAGAGTCTTGTTAGATGACTTTGGAGGGTGGGGGAGCAGGAAGTCTTGGATAGTGTGTACTTCCTCAGGCAGTAAATACTGCCCAGATACCTTTCTTGTGTCTTTATCATTACTTGGATTCATTAATTTTTAATAGTTTGTAAAATGTTGACATTCTGTCATTTGTTCATAATTAGCTGTGTTACTTGCTTTTGTATTTCCTTTTTAATAAAGAACCCAAAATATTTTTGAAAGCTTTTTTCAT